>NC_080081.1:68445935-71410102 GCF_949987535.1 Balaenoptera acutorostrata
ATATATAACATCTTACATAGTGCCTGTCCTGCAGCAGACACTTAGCTTGTGTTTGTTTCTTCCTTTTCCTTTTTCCTTCCCCTCCTCCCCACCTCCACCAGACCGTGAGCTACCTGAGGACAGGGTCTGCATCCGTGAGGAGTAATTATTTAGTGAATCACAGAACCTATATAACAGGGACCTAAAATATTCAGACCTTCTAAATCTGTATTTAAAAATCTTTGAGGCTACCAATCTTTCAGCTTTCTGTATTTCTACTGTCGGGAAGTACAAAGAGGCACAAATTTAGGATAAACTCTGTACAGTGATTGCAGTAAATATTAAGGGTTTTACATAGGGTGTATTTTCACACGTATTAGGAACAGACCACCTATAAAACCTATAGTAATGCATTCAGAACACAACCTGTAGCCCACATTTCTAAAATCCACCAAAGTTCTCAATCTGCACATTGTATGAACCAGAGGCTTTCTTGTCCTTGCTTTTAATGGAGTCTTTTATTTTCATCAAATTTGCATTTCACTGGATGCCAAGGTATAGATTATTTTTGGTAAAACAGCATCTTTATCCTGCGAGAAAGAAATCAGAGTAGCACACTTCCTTCATGAGGAATTCTTTGTTGCAGTTGAGCATTCACTATGACAACGTGGCCAAGCGTGGCTGAATTGCCATCTAACCCTGAAAAAACATTATGATTCTAGCTATGTGCAGCTTGTAAGCAGATATTTTCTAATTATACAGAGATCTATTCAGTGTTTTTCTAACTTGATTGTTGTGTGGTATGTAGTGGTTAATTGTGTTTGCTTGAGCAAAAAGTCTACTTGTTTAAGAAGGCAGATTGTAAGCTGCTGAGTCACAGAGCTTCCTTTGGCAAAGAGAAAGTGGACCCAAAAGAGAATCAGTGAAGCTGGGGGCACACAGTCCATAGGGAGGGCGTAGGATGGAGTGTGAATATTCTCCTCTGGCCTGTAGAAGCTGAAAGGAACAGGTCCAAAGCCTTGGGCAGCCTGCAGATTGGGAAGTGCAAACACTGGAAGAGGCTACTCTGAGCTTTATGCAGTTAAATGAGTTGGGAAAACCATTTAAACTAAGATTTTTTTTCCTGTTTTCACTCGTTTTATGAGGTATTGTGTAGCTTATAAACAAATATTTTTAAATGAATTTTATTTTGTTTGTTACTCTAAATGAATTCTGTATGGAATTACTAATGAGCCTGAGGGAAATTTAATTCTGTGTTTCTTAGATGACACTCAATCATTTGTGGGCTCTTTATGGAGGGAAGCTCATGTGCTGGGCCTTGGGCTGTGAGGATAACTTGCAAGCTTAGAGTATCATGTGCCCGGGAGACAGATGAATCAACACAGTGATGTGTGCTGTGTATTTACCAACAGGGAGCGGTATGAAACCCATAAGGAATACCTGACCTGGCCTGGGAGGGTCACAGAAGACCCACAGAGGAACTGACATCTAAGTGATAAGCTAAAGGATGTGTATGATCTAGCCAGGCCTTAGGGAAGGGGAGAGGTATTAGTGTTTACAGGCAAAGGAAGCTGCTTGTGCAAAGATGGGAGGGGAGTGGGGGGGTTGCGGGGGTATTGCAGGTCCTTCCTTACCTGTTGGGGTGGGTGGAGCATGTGCGCAGGACTGACTGCGAAGAGAAGGCTGGGGGAGCTGTAAGAAATAAAGAACAGAGGGGCATTGCCTGAAGGCTTTACAACCAACCACTGGAGAGATTTTATCTTTATTTTAATGGAAAGCCGCTGAAGGATGGTAAATGATGGATCAGATCTGAATTTTCTTAACATTACTTTAGTTGCAGATTGGAGAAGGGATTGGAGGAGAATGACTGTGGAAGCTGGAATTAATTAATTTAATTAATTAATTAATTAATTAAGGATTGGAGCTAAGTGGCCTGTAATAGAACAATGGTACTGGGGAGAAGTGAGTGAATTCAGGAGATCTTTGGAGATCTGATGGTCAGGCTTTTGAGACTGTTTGAATGTGGGTGAGGCAGTAGGAGGAGCCAAGCATGGAAGATATCAGAGAGGGAGCAGGCTGTGGGGCAGAGGGCAGGAAGATGAGGACATCAGGGTTGGATGTGCTGAGTCTGGGCCAGGAGGTAGTTGGACTGTAGGTTGACTGAGAGTCATAAGAATTTAAACAGAAATGACTCCATGGGAGTGGATGTGATTGTGGATGAAAAGAAAAGATGACCAATGACAAATATCTGAGGAACACTAACATTTAAAAGAAGAGTCAAGAAAAAAGATGCAGAGAAAGCGATTGGAAAACAGTGGCCAGAGGAATGCCGGGGGAGTGTGGGGTTGTAAAGCAAGGAGAAGAGAGAGTTTTCAGGAGGGGATGTTCAACACTGTGTCAGACTCTGCAGGGAGTCCTCGTGGCAGGGGGGAAGGATAGAGGTGTGTCCATTGAATTTAATGACGAAAAAGTTGTTGGTGACCTTCAAAGAGCACCGCGATTTTAGTAAAAGGTGTGTGTGTGTGTGTGTGTTTGCAGAAACCAGGCTGCAGCAGGTTGATGAGTGAATGGAAGCAGAGGAGGTGGTGACAGATCTTTTGCATAGTCTAGATGACATGAGGAGGAGAGAGGGTGAAGGCTGAGGTCCCCTTGCTGCTTTGGACCATTTCATTGGCTCACTCAAGTGCCCTCCTAAGAACCACTCTTTATAAACTAGATAATTTCCCTCCATAACTGCTCTGCCTGTTCCTAGCAACCTTGGTTTCTGGAGCCATGTTCCCAGGGTCTTGACATCTTTCCTATTTGCTCTCTCCCCACAACTTAAGTTAGGACCAGGGAGGCCCATCCAGAGAATAAGAGAGCGTATCATAAGGAGAAGAACAACCTTTAAAAATGCTACTCTTCATACATGATGACATTCCTTTGCTAAATTATTGTGTCAGATTTGATATGCTGAACATGGCATTAATGTAGGAAGAAAGAGTGGTATCAAGATTAGAGTGAACTATTTCTACACATATTTTAGTTATATTTTGGAACAGAGGTAGTATCAAGAGTAAGAAACAGCCATTCCACCACCAAAACAAAGCTGATCATGCTAAATGTTTTTTGTAAAGTTATATCAGGTAGTGAGCTCTGTCACAAAAGATGGGACCATGCACATTGATGTCATAAATCAATTTCCTCCTTCAATAAGTTCTCATGGCAGTGTAATTGAAAATCAGATCCTATGGAGAAACCTTTATAGACTGGAGTATAAATGTCTCTAGAACATTGGCTTTGCTGGGATCACAGTCAAGACAGTTTGAAGTGGCCCAGGGTGCAGAAGAACAAGCCAGCTGGTGTTGTGGATTCTGAGCACAGGGCAGACAACTCCCTGAATGAGAGGCTGCTTGTTCCTGGGAAGAGTTGAGGAAGCCAGTGGAATCGCTGGAGAAGAGGAACCTTTGGGGTTAATGAAGGACAGCATCAGAAGGAAGGGGGAGGGAGGATGTAGCCGAATACACTATTCTCACAATTTGGAGGGAACCCAAACCAGGAGGCAGTAAAATCTCTAGAGGGGAAAAAGAATTCAGTCAGAACTGTGGATTTCATTTAGCCTTATAAACAGTGTAGGATAAATTGTCTGCAGGATCACTGAAGCAAAGAGTACAAATAAGCTTGAAAGACTCTGATATTTATATGGAACAGCTGATTGAGAGCTGCCCTAGCACAGACAGCAAGAGGTTTAAAGTCTCAAAGATGCCAGATTTACTGAACCGAATAAGATGCTTTTCCCTGTTCAGCAATTTATTGAGTTCTTTGGCTTATTACTACTTTCCTCATGTCCTCATGAACATTTTCATGACATATGGTATGCCCTGCCTTATCAAACTCCTTCTCAATTCAAAAACTCAGTGATCCAAGCTGTGGTTACGTATCTCTCAGCCTGATTTCTTTCCACTGGCTTTTCTAAGCAAAAGAGTATTTTCTAGAGCTTCCAGGGTGAAATTGACATGTGGAAAGATTCTTAGCCTCTGATTCAAGTCGTTGCCACCGATTTTTTGGATGATGCCCATGAAATCATTGTGATCAGTTCTCCTCATGGGATTCAGGGTTCTCATGCTGCCCTTCTTCTGGGAGTAGAGGGAATTTGTTCCTGCATGGTTGGTCTGTCTTTCACTTCCTCATGCATTCTGCAAACATCACTACGCCATCGTATGGCTGGAAAAAAAAGACTTTAAAGTTTGCAAAGCACTTTCATATGTATTATGACTCCAAGTTTCAAAAAACTCAGGAAGCGTATGGTCATGTCATTCCCCTGCTTATGAGGGCTCCACAGCAAGCCCCCAGCTACAGGATAATGCCCCAGCCTCCTGTGGCAGACAAGGCCTGATGGTTTACGTCCTGGCTGGTGGGGACCATCTCCCACCACGCCCTGTAAGAGCCCTAACTAGCCGTTTTGTCATCCTGGGGTCCAGCAGGAAGCTCACCCTCAGATTCTCAGAGATGGAGGTGTATGTAGGAAGGTGGCGAGGAGGATGGTCTCTTTGTGCATGGCCGCTTGTCCTTGATCTTGGATTTCAGGTTCCCTCTCTCCACCCTGTAAAAGTGCTGCAACGGGTATTGAGCTACAGGCTTGGAGATGCCACTCAGACACCAGGACCCCAGGAATTAAGATGCTGCACCAGGAGCGGAGGGCCTAGACACTTTGGAAGCCGGTCCAGTGCTGATCCGCCTTCCTGTCTGTGTGTTATATGCTAACGGCATGGAACGCTGTATGATTCCTCACACATACTAAGCCCTCTTGACCGCCACGGCTTTGAACTTCTGTTGCTGCAGGAATGCCGTCTTCAGCGCCCATATACATGGCGAAGAGCTGGCTCAGGCGTCCTCAACTTGGAGCAGGCTTCTTCCTCTGTGTGTTTGCTGTACCTTATACTTACTTCCAGTAGAGCTAATTTTATGGCTTTGTAAATTCTAATAGCAGTTTGTTCCCACCTCTAACCATTTAGCTGAGGCTGGGTTGGCATGACACAAAAGTGTGCATTCGTGTCTATGAAGTGAAAAAAATCACCAAGACATTTGGAAATGGATAGCAAAAGCAAATGGTTAATATCATTTTTAACTTTGCAACCAATTGTTTTCATATGTTTATCCTCTGTGTGAATAAGCAGAGCATATAGACCCAATCAATAGATGGAAGACAGAGGAAGAAGAGGTCAATTTGATGTGTGAGGAATTTTTGTTGTTGTTGTTCCTTTTTTTTCCCCAGGTAAATCTGTGAAAACTCTGTTTTGATTTGTGGTCTTTTTGTTGGCCGACTTTGAGTGATTGAAATAATAGAGATTCAATAATTATTTTTACACTGTAATCCTCAGATGATCATCCTTTGGGATGTAATTTCATTTGGGGGAAAGAGAGCTCAAAAAGATGCTCTTTGCAACTCAAATAGCATCGTCTCAGAAAGGCCTCTCTTTCCACCTGGTCTAAACTTCCAGTTACACTCAATTCTTTATGTTTCCTTTTCCTACTTTATTTTTTCTCCTATGCACTTAAATTATCTGACCTACAATGTATTTTACTTATTTATCATGCTATTGTCTGTCTCCTCCACTAGAATACAAACTTCTCGAAGGGCTTTGGTCTGTTTTGCTTACTGTTGAACCCTAAGAGCAAAGAACAATCCTGGCATATAGTAGGTGAGCAATAAGTATTTGCTGAAGGAATGAACACCTCTTCTTTTCATTAGGAATGAGTCTGCCCCAAGGAGGGGCTCTCTGTGTGCCTTGTATGTGTGTTCTCTGCTCCCAGCTGCTGTGGAGCTGAGACGTCTTCGTGTCCATGCTCTGGAAGTAGGGCCCCTGCTCAGTGTTCCTGGCTCCAGCTTGGGCACGTGTGTGAGAAAGGAGGCTGTGTGGGACCTGTGTCCGTGGTTAGATAAGACAGCAATAGCCTGTGTTCTTCTCTCCATTTTCAGCAGGCACACATTTATACTGGCCTGGGACATATTGCAAAGTTTAATATTTGGTTATATAGTTATTCCTCAGTCACCTTTGTGAGTTAACATTTTCCCAAATATATCTATTAAAAATGACGATTTCTGAGTGAAAGGAAGAGAGGAGTAAAGAGCAGTAGTTAAGTTGAGGAACTTAAAGCCTGATTTTTTGGCTTGGAGTCCTGATTATTCTGCCACTCACTAGCTTTGTGACTTTCCTCAGTTTCCTCATCTGTAAAATGGGAATAATAATAGTATCTACTGCAAGGAGTGTTAGGAGTGCATACACAAAGTTCTTAAAAGAGTGACATGCAATAGTGACTATGTAAGTGTTGGCAATTAATGTTATTTGTCATTATTATTATTCCTGCTTGAATAACGGTCTTGAGCTAAATAAGTTTACTTTTATTGCTAGTAGTAAGCATGTTTAGATACTTTTAATATTATTACAACTGATATTATAGTAAACAAATGAATCTGGCATTTTGTTAACCAGAACTCCCTCCGGACTGGCATTTATGCCTATAGAGCTAAAAATGTTGTTTATAATGATAATTCTGGGTCACTGGGAGATCTTGAATTAGCTTCTGAATTATCAGAGTTACTACAGCTTTGGGGTTGAGTGGATTTTGTTATAAAGAAACTGTAAAATACTTTTTTGAAATATAATACTCCAGAAGTAGCAATGTGCAAAAATTCTTCAGTAAGTTTACATTCTTGAATGCCAGGGAGAAGTAGTACAAAGACTCCTCGAAATATAAGGGCATAAAGACAGTCTGGGAACCAGTAATATGGTGTGCAACTAAACAGCACATACTGGGAGTCCAGAGGTACTGGTTCATTGGGCAACACTGGATGATTTGGGCAAATATGCAGAGGCACCGTGTTGCCTGACATCTCCAGGCACTGTCTCATCCCACCCTGACTTTCCTAGGGTGATTCCAATTTTGACTGTAACCCCAAATCTCTCCAGCATATTCATGATGCTTCATAAGTCACAGGGTGCTCACCAGTAGGCTTCATTCTTGAACTGTCTTTCTGCCATTATTGATCACATTATGACACATGACTCTGTCCCCAAAGCCCGCGGACCTTGGGAAGGGGATAGGCTGGAATAAGTCAACAGGGCCTTGTGCTTCTTCCCTGAGGCCACAGGAGCTTAGAGAGGGAGTAAGGGAAGCAAGATGACAGCAGAACCGGTAGGGCCAAATGAATGAAAGGTTAAGTTGGAGGTGTGAAAGAAAGAAGACTGGAAGAGGTATTAAATTCATGAAGGTAGAGAGAGTAGATAGTAGGCGGGATAACACAGGGGTATTTGAACTGTCAGGAGCCAAAAGTTCTACCCAGTGTTTGCTTGATATTTGCACACACAGTACTACTCAGCACATATTAAGCAATGTGGTTTTAGATGGTTTACATACCATTTCTGCTTAATTTTTACAACCTGTAAGGAAGTTACTATTCTCTTTATGTTATTAATATCATGGCGGCTCAGAGAGGTTGCCTAAGGTCACAGAGGTAATAATTAGGGCTTAAGGATTTGAAACAGCCTCTGTCTGAATCCACACTCTGTGTTCCATGGCACATGGAGTGAGTTAAACAGGGCAGGCAGATAACTGAGCATAAACTACCCAAAAATGTCAACTATTCACAAGAGGCTAGAATCATAAAGAATAAGCCATATAGTAGATAAAGCATGACTGCTTTTTCAGGAATGGAATTTTAAAAGTAGCAAAATTTTAAACACTTCAACTTTACTGCAGTATTAGAGTTTTATTGGAACATTAGGCACACATCACGTTAAAAATACTGGAGTAAGAGTTACATGGACTGAAAATGATTGAAAGACTTTAGACCAGGGCCAAATGGGGACAAGTGAGGAGAGGAGAGGAGGGGAATCTGAGAAGGTGGGGAGGTGGGGGGAGAAGGAGAGGGAGAGAGAAAAGGAGGGAGGGGAGAGGGAGGGAGGGAGAGAGGTGAGCGTGTGGAGGAGGAAGGGAGTTGTGTGGTAACACTCGTTCTAAGCTAAGACCGTTTCCATGGCTAGAAGATGAACAGATATTTGTAGCAGGGAGAACAACTCTCCACCCACTCCCATACCCCACCCAGGGTGGATCCGAATAGAACTTTGTGTCCATCTCTGGTCTGTTTTCCACAAGCAGCTAGAGTAATCTTTCTTAAACATAAATTCAGTTATTTAACTTCTCTGCTTAAAACCCTTCTATGGATTCCCCATGCTCTCCAAATAAAACTCAAATTCCTACTATAACCTACTAGGCCTTGTGTAATCTGCCCCTGCCCACCACTCCAACTTCGTGCTGTGCACCTCAGCACTCTGACTTTCCTGCTCACAAGAGCTGAGACCTTTCCTGCCACAGGGCCTTTGTACATGCTACTCCCTTTGAAAAACTACTCTTCCCAGCGTGTTTCAATGCTTACATGTGATCTCATCAGAAAGGCCCTTCCTGACCATCATATCTTAAGTGAGTTTCCCTTCTTGTCTATCATTTCACCATTTTATTCTCTTCGTAGAGCTAACTGTAATTGTAATTATACATATTGTTTGTTCATTTGTTTCTGTATTTTCTTCACTAGATTATAAGCTTCCTGAGGGAAGGAACTATATCTGCTTGTTATGCTTAGTGACAATGGACTCACTTGTTTATTTAATAAATACCTGAGGATAATGATGTCTCGCTACAGTGTTCAGGGTGGCACACCCTCCCTCAGAAAGGATCAGAGCTAAGATAAAGAACAGCAGTCAGTACTTGGAATGGTTTGATGAGGGCTCTGCGTAGTCAGATGTGAAGTGACTACAGGAATCAGTGAGCTCTGTTGTAATGAAGGGAGCATTACTAGGAATTGTCTCTTACAAAATAGAGATGTTTAGGCATGGTTTTGAAGTTGAGGAATGGATAAGGAGGAGCTAGTGTGCTCCGCTCACTGTTGAGGGCAGGGTTATAGTGAAGTCAGTGGCCTGTGTAAACTGTGTTGTCTTTGAACACTGAGAATTGTTGTTTGTTCCTGGGAGGTTTGTGTGTGTGTGAGAGTGTATGCTACACACACACACCACACACACACACACGTGGGATTCTGAGAGCTGCCCACTGGTAACCAGGAAGAAAGAGCACAGTTGCCTTCTCAGGGCGATAGACCGAAGGGAGCTGGCCTGGGAGCCCCAGAGCTCCCCTTGGACTCTTCCGCTTCAGCCTCCCCCCAACCACCCACGGGAACTACTGCCTCCGCGCACACCCTGTTCTGAGTAACTCAGGCTCTGGGAAGTGCAGTGCTGAAGCTTGGGTTCTGTGTGTTGTACCAAGTAGGACGGATCCTAGAGGGCCTCCTAAAGGACAGGGGGACCTGGCATTGGTCTGAAGTGGGAGCCTCTTCAGTGGGGAAAGGCAGACCTCAGGCAGCAAGTCTAGACACTGGGGTTTTTCTTGGAGAACGTTTCCTTTTCATTCGCTGTTCATTCATGTGCTGTTGTTTTCCTTTGGATTGTGGGGATAGTCTAGTTTGGATACCATGTAAAACATTTTCTCTCATTTGATAAGTCTCATCGGTGACCCCCCAGTCCTCTAACCTAGTCTGTTATAGGCACATGATCTTGTGAAAGAGGTGCTGCGGGGAAGAAGGGTTGTGACTTTCCTACGTCCCTCTTCCACGGAGCCCAGTGTGATGGCAGCCGCTTTCCACCTAGGAAGGTGGCCTGGAGTTCAGCCCCGTCCCCCCAGTGGGCAGGGCTGTGAGCCGTGTCAGGGGCGAGGGGACACTTTGCTTGGAGGGACAGCAGTTACTTAGGCAGCGGTCCAGGGGAAGACCTCCCTGTCCTCCACAGATACGCATGAGCAATACATGCGACCCTGTCTCTGCCACAGTGTCCTACTGACCATGAGCATCACCCGGGTCCTTGTTAAAAATACCAGCTCCCTGGCTCCACTCCTGAGGTCTGGACTGTGGCCCCGGAACCTGAATATTTCCCAGGCATCCAGGTGATTCTTCTGATCAGGGAAGTGTGGGTCTCACTGCCCCACAGGGAGGGGACCCTTCAGAGGTGGGGAGAGGCTGACATTTGGGCCACTAATTATTGACCCTGCTTCAGAGAGGACGTGAAGGAAAAGCCTCCCTAGGAGAGAAGCTTGTGGACCACCTCACTGAGAACAAACAATAAGAGAAGAGCCAGGCTTTCAGTGGGCTTGATTTCTTTATTTATAAACCAGTCTTCCAACCTTTCTGAACTTCTTAACACAAATTCATCTCAAGTTGTACAATCTGTTATCCTGACAAGCTGGGAATGACAAATCCTATTTTACATCTTTGAATGTTGCTTCCAATCACTCTAATTAACCTTGAGAGCTAGAAACATCATGGCAGGGGGAGGGGGAGGGGGGTGTGACTGCAAATTTTAAAAAAAAGTTAGTTTTACTTTTAGAAGCCTTTAAATCTCTTCCAGAAGGAAAGAGTATAAAGTTACCCCTTAGAACAGATCATACTAAGATTGTACTGTTGTGTGGCAAATTTGCTCCTTTATTTTTTAAAATCAGTTCATCCAAGTCCTTTCTTCCTTGGTAACCAAAATAGCACAAGATTAATCAAAGAGCAAAAGTGTAATATAGATGCCTCTGTAATCCTGTGCAGCTTTCACACAACTCTTAATTGGGAGTGTGTGAATATATATATTATATATTCTGAGAATGTGTTGTGTACAGACACACACACGCACACACACACACACACACACATACACACACAGAATGCTATAATGGTCTAAAATAGCAGAGTTTTTCTAGTCCAGCATTTATACTACATAATAACATTCTAACACACTGCCATGCTTTAAATGACAGCAAAGGCAAAATTTTCACTAATTATACATTTTAGGGCAGCAACTCTGTGCAGGTCTTATGGTGTTTGAGGACATTTTTGATATATATAAACCTTTCAATGTGGTCTGATTTAAGTGAGGCTTATGGATTTAAAAAAAAAAAAAACCTTCTGATCCTCACTTACCGATCCGCATTTCTCTCAGCATTTTAGAATGACAAAGATAGACCCTGTGGAAATGGTGGATTCTTTATCCCATCCCAGTTCTGGATGGAGATGCCACACAACCAAGCCAAAGGGTGGGTTGAAGGCCCACCACTTAAGATTAGTAAATGCTTTGGACAAGAAGGATCCAGTTGCCATGGGCAGACAGGGGCATGTTGATGCAGTGGGCTTCGTAGGCTGAATACATTCAGTGTTTATGCCGTGGACCATTTATTTTAAAAATTAAATTAAAATTCTTACTCTTAAGAAGCCACAGTTTGCTTGCTTTGTTGGGTTTTTAGGGGCAGCTTGATTCCCTACATATTCCATGTCTGTGTTCATGCATGTGGCTCATTTCATGGACAAAGCCCGAGTTCAGGTGTGCTTGGCTGACCACAGTATGGCAGCCCCAGGATCACTAAGCTCCCAGCAGCTACCCAACGTGAGTGTTTACAATTTTAAACATAAATCCACATCCTGGAATCCTAATGTAGAGTATTATGTTAACACACAACAACAAGTTATCAGAGACCTGTAACATTCATGGAGTATATAATAACATGGATATTAGCTATTGAGTCTTCTAAGTTTTGCAACCTAATGTGAGTGAACAAACATCTGATATCTCGGAGTCTTACTATAATTCTGCACTAAACTTATAAAGACTGTGAAACTGAATAAAGGAACATACACAACTGCGAGGAGTTATTACTGTACAAAATACAACTAAATGAGTATTTTCCATATGTGTGATTCCATTGATGGGAATTACAGATATAAAATAAACGGCCTGGCGTCTGTTCTGGCGCTTCTCTTAGTAATAGCAACAGCAATTATCACAAAGAATTCCACCATGTAGGGGCATTATGACTATAACATAAGTAGGTAAAAACCCAAGAGGCAGAAATACATTACAAATGGCATTATAACACATATTTGTCTTGCCATTAAAAGTTAAAGTCTTCCAGAACTTTTCCACATATGACTTAATTCATCAATAAATGTGATTTAGAAAACATTTAAAATATTTTTGCCCCCGGTTTTAGAGATGTTACACATGAAATCTAAATTGACTTTTTTTTTTTAAATTGGTGTTTCCACTTTATCTTTTAAATATGGATAATATCTTCCACATTGCTCAGACTTCACTTAGCCAGTTTCTGCTGACTCCGTTGATTTTACGGTTTTGTAAGAGAAGCCAAGTGCAGAGCCCTGATCCAGCATCTTCTGCGAGGCCGCCTCAGGTGAGTTCTGCCTCGGGTGTCCAACAGGGTGACCTGACCCACTGAGAAGAAGCCAGCCCCAGATTCACCAAGAAGTCTGGGTGAAATTCTGCACCTTGCATGCATTTCTGTCAGCATCAACTCTGACATTCACGATGAAAAGCATCATGAACAGGAAAAGAAATCAGGGCTGAAGGAGAAGGAGAACTGGGTCTAATCGGTGGAAAAGAACAAAATGGGCGTTTCTTTCCTGAGGCACCTACTTCATGCGACACTTTCCAAGGGAAAACTCCCCGAGGGCCGCAGCATTGAAGGATTCTTACATTTTCTTCAGGAGGAAAGGTTTGAAAAAGTGGACCTTTGCGAGGAAATACTGCAGACTTCCAAGTTGGTGAAAGAACTTCCAGCGTCGCTTGGATACTCCGGGTAGGAGGAACTGGAGGAGATGATATTTTTGAGCCTCTGGAGGGCAATGATTAAAAGTAGAAGCAGGAAGGCTAACAGGCTGAGGAATATGGACACATAGATATAGACATTTGACAGGTGGCCTGAGGACGGGTCCACCGATGTGGACAGGGATGTGGGAAATAGCTCGAGGAAAGTTCCATTCTCCATACTCCCAGAGAATACAGATGAAGAGTCAGGTTCAGACATCTTTATGGAAGGTCAAAGAATGCACAGTATATGAAAAGTCAGTTTCACACAGGGGTCAACAGGGACAGAATCAGCATTCTTTTGTCATGCTAGCATCAGCAAACATTGAGGGTGGTTAAATCAGTACAACAAAACTCAGTTTCCAAGCAAAGGCAGCAGGGTATCAGGTGTCCATCACTGCAAAAACAAAGACAAAAAAACCCAAAACAACTGAGTGCATTATTCAGAAAAAATTACTTTTGAATCTCACTTCCAGTTTTCACTTCAGCAAAGGCTTAATTATAAAATCCACTGGGGAGGGAAAAGAATGATATAATTTCCCCAGGAACAAGTAATGTTTCTGTCTTTATATTACAAATGATGATATAAAAATGCACTTTTATTTGATCTCCACAGTACCCTAGGTGCCAGGTTTCTCCAAGGAACTAAAAATGAAATAAAAAGGAAAATATATTTCTGATACGTTCCATCTGCTGAGATTTCAACAGATGCTCCAAGTGCATGCTCTGAGAATAGGACCCCAAAAGTTAGCTCCAAACCTTCCTCCTCCAGAAAATGAATTCCCTGCACTCTCCAGCCCACTAGCATAATTCCAGACCAGTATTTCCTTCTAGTACGCTTTGGAGAATCACTGCACATGTAAGTTTGCTTTTCATAATTTGCTAATTTGTTTATAAAAATATATCTTCTTGAGCTTGGGGGCCATTTCTACATATTTCTTTTCTTTTAGGTCTACCTCTGTACTTTGTTCTGCATATTTTAGGCATTCAGTAAAAAACCTTTAGATTAACTTAGAAGAATAAAGGTTGGATTTCCTCTGAATGGTAGAAAGAGTACTAGCTTTGCTGTCAGGAGACTTAAGTTTGAGGCCTGAATTCTCCTTTATCTTTGGGAAGTTGGGCAAATTGCCTACATTTTCTGAGCTTCACTATTCTCATCTGTAAAATGGTATATAGTACCTGCCCCATTCCCTCACTGTGTTACGCAGGGATCAAGATAATAGACAGGGAAGCACTTTGTAAATTGTTAAGATTGGGCCAAAATGAGTTTACTGTGTGTGGGGGTTGTGTGTGTGTGTGGTGTGTGTTTGGTGTGTGTTGTGTGTGTGTGTGTGTGTGTGAATGGGTGCAGAGAAAGAAATGCTCTTGGCCATGTTCCCCCTCCTTACAGGGTCCCTGTGAGGAACACTGGAAACAAAGTGGACTGAATCAGGCAGGTAGCCCTGGGGCAGAGCATGATTCTGCAGGCTCCAGGCGTGGGTGCGGGTGCCATGTGCCTCTGACACCCTCGCGTCCGTGACTGGGGAAGTCATAGCCAGCTTTTGCCTAGTTTGTGCGGGGGTGAGGGAAGCAGCCTGAGGAAGAATGATCCCTCCCGATGGATGACTGTCTTTCCTCAAATTCAGAAAAGATGCTCTTCCTAGCTCTTTATGGCATTAGATCATTTTGTTGTAAATTTCCAATTTCCTTGCATCGGATGTAGGGAAACGCTAATGTGAAAATATCCACTGTGCCCTGGCTTTCCCTTTCCCTAACCTCTGCCCTGCATTTTACCTTGAAAACTTGCCTTTCCCTTCCGTTCCCCAAATCTAATTAAGTGGCTGATTCCTTGAGGGGCTGACAGTGGCCGCTGTGGCTGTGGCTGAGTGGCACTTATGATCCCTGGGAAGGAGGGGACCCTCCTGAGAGGACTGCCCTGTCAGCGGTCAAGCAGGCTAATCATCTTAGTGACTCCTCAGAGGAGGCCACGGGCAGTTTTAGTACTTCCTAAAATAATTTGACTCCTACTCCTCATTAAACTTTACCTGGTGATTTTAATTCCACTAGGCTGCTACAGGCTCCTAACAATCCTTAAAAAGAGAGAGAGAGAGAATCACAGGGGGACTGCACACGTGTTACAGTGAGCTGGCAATACCTTGTCTTATACAGCACATAAATGCTCTAGCCGCTCATCTTTAGGGAAAACAGCAGCATCTCAGAGACAGCGTGATGTATAGGCAAGAAAACTAGGAAAGACTCTCATGGGCTGAATCAAAAGAAATCTTCAAGATGTTTTGGTAAGACCTCCTAAGTCTAGCTGAGGAAACAGAACAAAGAAGCTGATCGATTTGACAAAAGAAATGTATCTAATTAGAAGATAAGCCAGGACTTTCAGCTCTGCCCATCCTCACCCTTTATACCATCTGGTCTCAATTTTCCTATCGTTTGGTAGTAATGATTTTACATCCTCTTTTTCTGGAATGGGCAAGAAGGTAGGGGCTGTGCATTTTATGTTGTTCCTCACACAAACTAGTTTGTAAGGGAGGTAGAGCAGGAATTATTATTCCCATTTTGCAGATGAGGAAACTGATCAGCAAAGAAATTGTGATTTACTCAGGGTTCACAGCTAGTCAGTGACAGAGGAGTGACAAGAACCCATGCCTGAACAGCGTTTAGTTTCCTCAAATGTGGTAGGAAGAGAAAATGACGAGACTCAGGTAATTAGTTCCCAGCTGCCACTTATTTTGAACAAGCTCACAGTTCAGTCTTGATATTTCAGTTTTCCCATTTGTCCAATGATACCTTTCCTACCTCTCCACGAGATCCTAAGTTAGGATGTGATACCGTGTCCAAAATCATACTTCGAAAATGATAAAAGGCCATCCAAGTAAAGGGCCGGTAGACAGTTATTTCTCAATGCCTAGAAAGACTAGAGGAACTTCCAGGTCTCTGCTAGTCCAATAATTCTGACACGTGAAGGTCATTGATTCAGCTGGAATTGGCTGATTTTTCTAAAAGCACCTTCACTAAACAGAACTGTATCATTTTCTGGAGGTGAGGTTGGAGGCACAGATAATGTCACTGGCAATTCAATGGCAGGGCTCACAACTGGCTGCCAGACCACTTGCTAAAACAAAGGTATCTCTTTACAGTGTAAATATTCCAAGAGTACTTTTCACATCCTGAAGATCACCTTCTTTCAGACAAAAGCCCACTGTGAGCCTCAAGTGTCTATGGAATAGTTTATAGCACATGAGGTTAAGATTTGGGGAAAGCATCTGATCTTCCAAGTGACATTGGAAGATGGTAGAAATGAACAGATGAAACCTTGTGTCCTTATTTGACATTTCACAATTAAGTATCTTCTCTAAACATCCTACCCCCAATACTTTAGATTTAATATTACTTCCAGAATACTTCTTAATTTAAAATGACAGATATATGAATTTCGTTTCACTCTTCTACTCTGAAACAACAGAGCATATGCAGTGTTAGAAATCATTTTAATTTGATGACATTAGTTCTCATTTTCTTATAGATGTTTTAAAAATTGATAAATCTTCTTTCTCTCTGGCGAATGTTTTGACAGTCTATGTATAATGCTGAGGATGATCCAAATTGTATGTGTTTGTAAGGGAGGTAGAGCAGGAATTATTATGGGACAGTGTGAATGAGGCCCAAGACGGTACTGTGGAAACAAAATCAAACAAGTGTGTTTCAAGATGCTGCTTTTTGGGCTGTTTCTCCCAAACAGATTGGGTTCAAAGGAAAGAAGAAAGCAACTTCATCTTAAATGCATAGCCTTGACCTATCTAGGGGCAGTGACAGCAGACTCTCATTTCAGGTGGCACCTAAAGCCATGTGGGGATTGTGATGCTTTTTTTCCGAGCCATTCTCAGAAAGTGATTTTTGAGAAAGGAAAATGAGACAGTGAGATCACAATATTATAAATGAAGATCTGTGGAGATGTTTAAGTTCATGGTCAGCCAGCTTTCCCTTTGTCTCTTGGAATAAAGAACTGTGCTGAAAAGAAATCTACAAAAGGCAGTCACCTCCTGAAGTGAGCAAGGACTGACTGTAATCTCACCATGAGCCCAGCGGGGTGGGGAGATGGAGGGACCGCACGGATAAGTCAGACCTCGGCAGGGGGGTGGGTCTCTGCTTCCATGTCACTCAGCGCCCGGCCACTGTGACTCCTCTGAAAGAATGGAAGCTTTCCTTCCCATGGGGTGATTAGGGCTGTAAAGTTTTGGAGGAACAAAGCATACTCTCTGGTGTGTACCTTGCTGCTTGGTAAAAGGAAGAAGAGCTGACAGGCCCTCAACTCTGAGTTCTCTCACCTAAGCATCGCCAGACCCCTGGCCGCCAGCCTGCGGGCAGAGCCTCTGCCAGGGCCTTGACTTCTACAATGCAACGTGTATAAAACTCTGCCTATAGTCAACCTCAAATCTGTCACAGCAATCTCTTGAGTTTCTGACCTTTATTTAAATACATTTCTATGTGAATAACAACTCTCTGAAAGGTTTTTTTTGTTGTGGAAAACTGGGACAAGCTGCTTTGTTCCCTTGCAGACATTATTCAAAGAGTCCCCTAGATGTTATGATGTCAAATCAACATTTCATCCTTATCAAGCCCTGCTGTGTCATTCTCCAAAAGGTGCTCTCCCAAACCATTAGCAACGATTTGATAAAGTATTAACATGATACGGTAAAGGCTTTTTCTGGTCTACAAATGTAAAATTTAATAGTATAATGTAATGAATAGTTTTAGATGATACACTGGGTTTCTTTCTCTGTAGAATACAGAAACTACCATCTCCAGAATGTAGAAGGGAAATTGTCACATCTGAGCACAGCTGTTTTTAGTTCTACTTAGAAAACAGCATGTTTATACAAGACCTTGTTAAATGTTAAATGTTTTATACAAGACCTTGAGCTTTCCTTTACAATTTGCATGATTATCTTTTCCCTTAACACTTTCTCTTTGCCTAGTGGCCTTTTAGGTTGTGCTAGGTGAGAGAAGATTGGTGCTGACAACACAGCCTAGCCACTCACTCTTCTCTAAATGTAAACCTTGACTTGCAGTCAATGGCAGCACTTACCCCAGGCTTGCAATAATGAAAATAGAGTGTATTATCTTACTACTAAGCTTATTCAGAGCTGATTAAGTCCATCCATGTATTCGCCTATTTGAGAACTGCTCCTACTTAATCAATACAATGCTTTGAGAGAAGAATTTTGTGTGAAAATGAGTAGAATCTCACTGTGATTCCCTGTATCAGTGCAATAAAAAACAAAAGCAAGTAAAGAAAAAAGACTGAGTCTATCTGCTATCTCATAGAGTTCAAGAACCATCTCATGAAGTGTGGAGAGATGAAGATTCTGAATAAGCCCTGGAATTCATGGTCTAGACTGGACAATGGCAGCCAAAAAAATTAAAAAGAACAGTCCTTTATCTGGGGTTCAAAAGAATGATCAGAAAATGTAATCAGGACTTTTTTATGGCACTTTGGTGAAAATTAAAGAAATGTCAGAGTAACAGCTTGGTATCTGTAATTTACATTAAAAGTCAATCTCTAGGGTAGGTCCTTAGGTGGCTTTGGATTCAGTCCAATCTCTTATTATCTGTCTTTACCTCGGTGATGACTTTTATCTCTCTGGATTAGCCTCGGGCTCAGCAAAATAATTAAATTATACTATATTCAGAATACTTTTCTGTTAGACTAATTATTTTGCCCTAATTTTTAAAAGTTAGTTATCCACATAAGGTATAATCCACAAACATTCAGAATATACATTTCTTGACATGCAAAACAGTGTAGATTGAGTAAAGCTACAAAAAAAACACACACACACACACACACAAGAAAGTATTTCAGAAGGGAATTAGAATGTAACTGTTTTGACCATCTATCTTTATATAGCCTAAAAAGTAATTATATTGATAGATATGACTTCCCTTGCATTTATATAGCAGTATTTTCCTGGGGAAATCAAACTATTATTCTTAATAAATTTTTGCTGTATCTAAATTTCTTGTGAAGATTTTGTCCAAATCACTGCCTTAGTAAGAATAATTATTTTAAAATGATACTCCCTTAGAAAAAGAGTTTAAGTGGATAATTTTCTGGATAAAAAGGTCAAATATAAAACCAGTTCTAGGCATAGTATTTTTCATGATTCTTTTATTATGTCTAGAAAAGACCAAGGAGGGCTGTGTCCTGCGCTCTGGGGAAACTGGACCCATCTTGGGTAACACACTTAGTCTAAATCAAAATGAGAAAAGTGGCAACTTAAAGAATGAAGGAAGCATGAACTGGTTAAGAAGTAGCAAAACAATGAAAGTCATTTTTAGGGAGCAGGAGAAAAGGCTATTGGCTAAACACTTGATTTAGAGAAAAAAACAAACAGCCAAAGAAATAATGACATGAAGATCATAGGCAAGGTTGAAATGAATCAGTGTGAAGAAAGATGGTTAAGAAGAAAGATCAACCTTTCAAGATGTTACAACATTTTTAATGAGGACTTTTGGGTTCAGTTCGCTCCCTCCACTCAGCTCGGATCATTTCTAATATTTTAGAAGAGTAGTAAGAAAAAATACTTTTTATTCTTGGAGCAGCTAGAATTGGTTAAATTATAGCATTAGTATACACAAAAGCTTGCTTATTTTTAATCATACTAGACATGTTTTTGAAATTCTCATTCAACCATGCTCTGGTTGGAGAATGGCCTTTCCTCCTTTTCCGTTGTCTTTCATTCTGTCTCCATAGTTAAAATAATTTGTATCAAATATAGTTTTTGTCCAATCAGGAAATGCTCTTAACAGTCTCCTTACAGAGTATGATAGGTGGGAAGATTTTGTTCTCGTAAACTTAATTTTGCGATTGTCATAACTCTTTTTTTGAAACCTTTATAGGTAGACCACAAGGTATCCCCAGTCTACTCTCTCACGCTCCAGAGGCCTTTGGGTGCCTCTAAAGCTGCTCTAAGGAAACAGGGAAGAGCTTGGAAATATGTGTTTTCTATAAGCATTTGATGAAGTCCACCCTAAATTTAAGCAGACTCCTCAGAAGTGGGCAGCCATGGGCCACTGGTGCCACACAGTATAAGAAGAAAATAAGAGAGCTTGTATGACTCCCGACAAATGCCACTCCTTCTTTTCTTGTTTCTACTGTTACCTCCCTCTTTAAATACATATTCCTCTGTTTGTGGCTAACTGTCACCACTGATCCCTCTTTCTCTGAATTTCTCACTCCATCTCCCTTCATCTCCCATTGGCATCCAGGTTAATGTGTTCAGTGAAAACCTTTCTGTTTGTGTATGTTTCTGTAAATGTCTATTGTTTTGTGTACGTTCTCTTGTAAATATTCATTTGTCTTGTAAATTTTCAACATAAGAATGGATCTATAGTAAATGTTTCATTCACTCCATAACTTAAGCCCCAAACTTAATTTCCACTTAAAATATCTTGAGAATTGAGGCATATGGAAGAGAGGAACATAAATTATCTAATATGTCCACTTCTCTAATTTTGCACTTAAGAATATGCCAAAAACTAATAACCATTCTGTATCTATAAAATAACATGTACAGGTACAATTTGGAAAAAACAAGTGATGACATAGGTTGTCTAAAAAGAACTTCAGTATTAGCAAACTAATGAAACAGGCCACTATTTATATTTCTCTATTGACAACTATAATCATGTATTTGTTTAAACTAAGATGCTTTGTAGCCTATTCCTTAGAAATGGATTGGAATATGACAAGTACGTATAAGTGTTTTAAGTCTTGCATTTCCCAGCGGGGACTCAAGCTCATGGAGTCATCTACATGATGACATTTTTAACCAAGGCATAGTGTTTACTTGAAATAATGAACCATCGTCCCTCATAATACAACTACAAATAGAACCTTAGTTGATTACATAGTGTGTACATTGCCCATCCCTTCTGGATATTAGCCCAGTGCTTAGCATAATTCGTACATATGAATTTTGCTAAATAAGTTCTCTCATTCTTCCATGGCTGGCAGTCAACATATGATGATGCTTTCCACAGTGAAATGGATATTTAAAAAGAATAATGCTTAGTAATTGGCAGCTTAGGCAGGCTAAGTTCTGGTTACATACAGTTTTGGCCATATTACATTATTTAGTAGTCAGCTGAATAATCAGAGAAGAAAAAGTAAGATGCAGATTTCAAGATTTATCCTCTAATGTGATGAAAGATCCTTGGACCAATTAAAAGAAAAAACAACATTGTTATAAAGGACATTCTTAGGATAACAGGGGAAATCTGGACATAGACTGTACATTGGATAATTGCATTATATCAATATTAAATTTCCTAAGTGTGATATAGGAGAATGTTCTTGTTATTAGGAAGTACATGTTCAAAGTATGTAATTATAAAGTGTCACAGTTTCAGCAGCTAATCCTCAAATGGTTCAGCCAAAATAAAAAAATAAGTACACATACAGAAAGAAAGAAAGGATGATAAAGCAAATGTGTTAAAATGTTAACAACTGACTAGTCTAGTTAAAGGATGTATAGGTGTCCATTGTTATTATTCTTGCAACTTTTCAGTAGGATTGGAGTTTTTCAACATACGACTTGGGGAAAAATGATTTATCCCCGAGGATATTAAGAAATATGCTTAGTATAATATGCAGTAAGTCAGCCAAAATGTTAGAAGCTTCTAAAGAAATACACTGATTAAGCTTGATTCTTCAATGGGCATTGGAGAAGTTCAAATATTTGCTGCTACCATCTTGCCCACTAATCCACAGGTACAGGAGGTGAAGCATCAGAGAATGAGTTAGAGGAAGTTTAATATGTCCAAGGGAACTGGATCCATGGTGGTGGGAGATGCTGCCTGAAGACCAGGAATGGTGACTGGCCAGCCAGCCTTGCTCATGACTTCACTCTGCCACCATCCACTGGTCTGAATCTCAGTCTGGGTCTCCAGGATCATGGGATCCAGTTATGTTCATCTTACATCATCAGTCATCTTCAGATGAGGTCAAGGATATCTTTCTTGCAGTTTAAATACCCAGTCAAAGGGAGGGGCTTTGGAGCCATCTTGAGTCAAGAGAGAGTAGTTTTCTTTCTTTTTAAAAAATTGAGATATAATTGACATATAACATTGTATTAGTTTGGGGTGTACAACATAATGACTTGATATTTGTATACTGCAAGACGATCACCACAATAAGTCAACATCTGCCACCATCCATAGTTACATTTTTTTCCTTGCGATGAGCACTTTTAAGATCTACTGTCTTAGCAACTTCAAATATACAATGCAGTATTATTAACTATAGTCACCATACTGTATGTTATATCCCCATGACTTATTTATTTTATAACTGGAAATTTGTACCTTTTGACCACCTTCACCCATTTCACACACACCCTACCCCCTCCAATCTGTTCTATCTATGAGCTTGTTTTTTTGTTTTTGGTTTCTTTAGATTCCACGTATAAGTGAGATCGTGTGGTATTTGTCTTTCTTGGTTTGACTTATTTCACTTAGCAAAATGCCCTCAAGGTTCGAGAGAGAGTTGTCTTCTAATGAGGACTAATGTGTGGGTGGACTCTGGGGAAGCTCACTGAGATCCGCCAATAGCCAGTGAGCTCCAGGTTCCACACAGGGCCCGAGCAGCAAATAAACACAGTACAAGTGGGAGACTTGATTTAGGCAGTAAGCACCAAATAGTCTTCAAACACCAAGTTCAGCAGATTAAAGAAGTCACACTCCTTACAATTCTTAAACTATCAACCACCTCTCTGACTGCCCTGGTTTGGGTGAATCCTCTAGTGTGGCAAGAGACTAAACCCAACCACATCAACTCTCTTACAGTCCAGGGTCCAGTATCTTTTGAAATAGGAGCCAATAAACAATTTTAAGAATGAATCTAGTTGTTGCAAAATGCAGCTGCAAATGAAAAGAAAATATGGAGCACTGATGTTAACAGTGCTTTTCATCAGTCATCAGCAATCATATGTCTGAGGCTCTAGGTAGGTACCCTAAATTGATGAGTACCAGATGAGTCAGATTTTAGGCAGAGGTTACATAAAACACCAACCCTATAAGGAGACAAAGTGCTCTCTCATGGCTCTGAAATTACTCTTCTACCAGGACTTCCAGGTTCACCAGGGAAGGCAGAAGACAGAAAAGAGGACATTGTGTCCTTCATCAGGAAAGCAAGTTCCCATGTGGGACTTTCCACGGTCCTGCTAATCCTTTGTGTGAACAGAGCAGCAGAGCTTGCCTTAATATTCTCTCATGCATCCTCTCTCTCTCTCTCTCTCTCCCTCTCTCTCAGGCAGCACAATGAACTCAAAAGTCTGGCTAACAAAGAGAATGTCTACATGTTCCTTGTAACATGGAACAAAATGACATGGCAGGCTATCAAGTGTGGGAGGAAATCAAGTCCCCGGCAGCCTGTTGTCATATGAGATAACAACTCAAGACCAGAATCTGTCAAAGACAATATGGATGCAGTAAACAAGTGTAGGCTCAGATTCTCCCAGAATGTATTTCAGCTTAAAAATGCAAGGAGGTCAAATTGGAGAATAAGAAGTAATTATCTGTAGAAAACAGACTGCTACACTGATGACCTATATAAAAGAGTTACACATTCTTTTAAAAAATATAAATAAATATGGTTTTACTCATGGAAATCATGAGTATCTTATACAAGATTTAACAGACTTTGGCTTTGCCCTTTATCAGGGTTGAGCTCTTCACCTTACCCTTTAAGGTTGTGTGCCCTGTGCTTTTTATTCAATTGTAGGAATAGCCTTGGTCAGAAACACACGTTCACACATCACTCACTGCTCTTACACCTAAGTCCTCTTTTATTTCAGTCATGAGCCCTGGGATGTAGGGGGCACATCATGCCAGAAGGGTGGTGGGAAGTAGAGGGGAGGGGATGGTGGGAGCATCCCCAAATCATTGTGGAATGGGAACAGAACATGACAGGCAGGGAAAGGTGGACCCGGGATTCTTGTATAGGAGAAGGAATGTCCAGACAAACTAGTTTGAAAAAACAACAACAAAATGAATGACAGCAGCCAATATGTATTAAATAAAAGCATATACTAGTTGTGTGTGTGTGTGTGTGTGTGTGTGTGTGTGTGTGTGTGTGTGCATGGTGCAGGTGTATATTCTTTAATCTTCACAGCTCTTTACTCTAGTTATTATTATACCTCACCTTTCTTTAACCAGTGAGACAATTAAGGATCAGAGAATAATTTAAAAGCTTGGCCAGGGTCACCCAGCCACATAGAAGCAGGACTGGCATTCAAATCTATATCCCTATGTCTCCAAATTTTATGTTCATTACATTTCTTCTCTCTGGAGAGGTTGGAGGTAAAAGAGGGATAAATTTGAGACCTATGGTCCTTGGTGATGTTCGCATGTTTCTGCCATTCTTCCCTCTGTCCAGGTATGTTGTAGGGCTGCATGTTTCCACCCCCTCTGAAATCAGGGTGGCCACATGACTTGTTTTGACCAATAAAATTTGGGGAAAAGTGACATGTGTCACTTCTGGGTAGAAAATGTAAGACTCCGTGTGAGATTTGCCACACCCCTTCCCTCTGCTGCAGTAACTGTGTGAGTTCGAGCCAGCTTCTGTCAGTATTATGTTGAGTTAAGTGCCCTCTATGCCTACTTTCTGGGTTTTTATCATAAATGGG
Organism: Balaenoptera acutorostrata; assembly: GCF_949987535.1. NCBI lineage: Eukaryota > Metazoa > Chordata > Mammalia > Artiodactyla > Balaenopteridae > Balaenoptera > Balaenoptera acutorostrata. The sequence continues at coordinate 68,470,258 of NC_080081.1, forward strand.
TGTTGAATTTTGTCGAAAGCTTTTTCTGCATCTATTGAGATGATCATATGGTTTTTCTCCTTCAACTTGTTAATATGTTTCATCACATTGATTGATTTGTGTATATTGAAGAATCCTTGCATTCCTGGGGTAAACCCCACTTGATCATGGTGTATGATCCTTTTAATGGGCTGTTAGATTCTGTTTGCTAGTATTTTGTTGAGGATTTTTTCATCTATGTTTATCAGTGATATTGGCCTGTAGTTTTCTTTTTTTGTGACATCTTTGTCTGGTTTTGGTATCAGGGTGATGGTGGCCTCGTAGAATGAGTTTGGGAGTGTTTCTCCCTCTGCTATATTTTGGAAGAGTTTGAGAAGGATAGGTGTTAGCTCTTCTCTAAATGTTTGATAGAATTTGCCTGTGAAGCTGTCTGGTCCTGGGCTTTTGTTTGTTGGAAGATTTTTAATCATAGTCTCAATTTCAGTGCTTGGGATTGGTCTGTTTATATTTTCTATTTCTTCCTGGTTCAGTCTCAGAAGGTTGTGCTTTTCTAAGAACTTGTCCATTTCTTCCAGGTTGTCCATTTTATTGGCATATAGTTGCTTGTAGTAATCTCTCATGATCCTTTGTATTTCAGCAGTGTCAGTTGTTACTTCTCCTTTTTCATTTCTAATTCTATTGATTTCAGTCTTCTCCCTTTTTTCCTTGATGAGTCTGGCTAATGGTTTATCAATTTTGTTTATCTTCTCAAAGAACCAGCTTTTAGTTTTATTGATCTTTGCTATTGTTTCCTTCATTTCTTTTTCATTTATTTCTGATCTGATCTTTATGATTTCTTTCCTTCTGCTAACTTTGGGGTTTTTTGTTCTTCTTTCTCTAATTGCTTTAGGTGTAAGGTTAGGTTGTTAATTTGAGATGTTTCTTGTTTCTTGAGGTAAGATTGTATTGCTATAAACTTCCCTCTTAGAACTGCTTTTGCTGCATCCCATAGGTTTTGGGTTGTCGTGTTTTCATTGTCATTTGTTTCTAGGTATTTTTTGATTTCCTCTTTGATTTCTTCAGTGATCTCTTGGTTATTTAGTAATGTATTGTTTAGCCTTGATGTGTTTGTATTTTTTACATATTTTTTCCTGTAATTGATATCTAGTCTCATAGCGTTGTGGTCAGAAAAGATACTTCATACGAATTCAATTTTCTTAAATTTACCAAGGCTTGATTTGTGACCCAGGATATACTCTATCCTGGAGAATGTTCCATGAGCACTTGAGAAGAAAGTGTATTCTGTTGTTTTTGGATGGAATGTCCTATAAATATCAATTAAGTGCATCTTGTTTAATGTGTCATTTAAAGCTTGTGTTTCCTTATTTATTTTCATTTTGGATGATCTGTCCATTGGTGAAAGTGGGGTGTTAAAGTCCCCTACTATTATTGTGTTACTGTCGATTTCCACTTTTATGACTGTTAGCATTTGCCTTGTGTATTGAGGTGCTCCTATGATGGGTGCATAAATATTTACAATTGTTCTATCTTTTTCTTGGATTGATGCCTTGATCATTATGTAGTGTCCTTCTTTGTTTCTTGTAATAGTCTTTATTTTAAAGTCTATTTTGTCTGATATGAGAATTGCTACTCCAGCTTTCTTTTAATTTCCATTTGCATGGAATATCTTTTTCCATCCCCTCACATTCAGTCTGTATGTGTCCCTAGGTCTGAAGTGGGTCTCTTGTAGACAGCATATATATGGGTCTTGTTTTTGTATCCATTCAGCCAGTCTGTGTCTTTTGGTTGGAGCATTTAATCCATTTACATTTAAGGTAATTATCGATATGTATGTTCCTATTACCATTTTCTTAATTGTTTTGGGTTTGTTATTGTAGGTCTTTTCCTTCTCTTGTGTTTCCTGCCTAGAGAAGTTCCTTTAGCATTTGTTGTAAAGCTGATTTGGTGGTGCTGAATTCTCTTAGCTTTTGCTTGTCTGTAAAGGTTTTAATTTCTCTGTTGAATCTGAATGAGATCCTTGCTGGGTAGAGTAATCTTGGTTGTAGGTTTTTCCCTTTCATCACTTTAAATATATTGTGCCACTCCCTTCTGGCTTGCAGAGTTTCTGCTGTAAGATCAGCTGTTAAGCTTATGGGGATGCTCTTGTATGTTATTTGTTGTTTTTCTCTTGCTGCTTTTAATATTTTTTCTTTGTATTTAATTTTTGGTAGTTTGATTAATATGTGTCTTGGTGTGTTTCTCCTTGGATTTATCCTGTATGGGACTCTCTGTGCTTCCTGGATTCGATTGACTATTTCCTTTCCCATATTAGGGAAGTTTTCAACTATAATCTCCTCAAATATTTTCTCAGACCCTTTCTTTTTCTCTTCTTCTTCGGGGACCCCTATAATTCGAACATTGGTGCTTTTAATGTTGTCCCAGAGGTCTCTGAGACTGTCGTCAATTCTTTTCATTCTTTTTTCTTTATTCTGCTGTGTGGTAGTTATTTCCACTCTTTTATCTTCCAGGTCACTTATCCGTTCTTCTGCCTCAGGTATTCTGCTATTGATTCCTTCTAGCGAATTTTTAATTTCATTTATTGTGTTGTTCATCATTGTTTGTTTGCTCTTTAGTTCTTTTGGCTCCTTGTTAAACATTTCTTGTATTTTCTCCATTCTATTTCCAAGACCTTGGATCATCTTTACTATCATTACTCTGAATTCTTTTTCAGGTAGACTGCCTATTTCCTCTTCATTTGTTTGGTCTGGTGGGTTTTTAACCTTGCTCCATCATCTGCTGTGTGTTGCTCTGTCTTCTCATTTTGCTTAACTTACTGTGTTTGGGGTCTCCTTTTTGCAGGCTGCACCTTCGTATTTCCCGTTGTTTTTGGTGTCTGTCCCCAGTGGCTAAGTTTGGTTCAGTGGGTTGTGTAGGCTTCCTGGTGGAGGGGACTGGTGCCTGTGTTCTGGTGGATGAGGCTGGGTCTTGTCTTTCTGGTGGGCAGGACTGGGTCTGGTGGTGTGTTTTTGGGGTGTCTGTGACCTTATTATGATTTTAGGCAGCCTCTCTGCTAATGGGTGGGGCTGTGTTCCTGTCTTGCTAGTTGTTTGGCATAGGGTGTCCAGAACTGTAGCTTGCTGGTCGTTGAGTGGAGCTGGGTCTTAGCATTGAGATGGAGATCTCTGGGAGAGCTTTCACTGTTTGATATTACGTGGAGCCGGGAGGTCTCTGGTGGACCAATGTCCTGAACTCAGCTCTCCCACGTCAATGGCTCAGGCCTGACACCCAGCCAGAGCACCAAGACCCTGTCAGCCACATGGCTCAGAAGAAAAGGGAGAAAAAAGTACAGAAAGAAAAAAATAAAAAATAATAAAATTAAAGTTATCAAAATAAACAATTTTAAAAATTATTAGAAATAAAATAGTTAAAAAGTAATAAAAAAAAGAAGGAAAGAAAGAAGAGAGCAACCAAACCAAAAAACAAGTCCACCAATGATAACAAGCGCTAAAAACTATACTAAAGAAAAAAAAAGGACAGACAGAACCCTAGGACAAATGGTAAAAGCAAAGCTATACAGACAAAATCACACAAAGAAGCATACACATGTATACTCACAAAAAGAAAAAAAGGAAAAATATATCTATATATAAAAAAAAAGGAAAAGAGCAACCAAATCAATAAACGAATCTACCAATGATAATAAACTCTAAATACTAAACTAAGATAAACATAAAACCAGAAACAAATTAGGTGCAGAAAGCAAACCCCAAGTCTACAGTTGCTCCCAAAGTCCACCGCCTCAATTTTGGGAAGATTTGTTGTCTATTCAGGTATTCCAGAGATGCAGGGTACATCAAGTTGATTGTGGAGATTTAATCCGCTGCTCCTGAGGCTGCTGGGAGAGATTTCCCTTTCTCTTCTTTGTTCACACAGCTCCTGGGTTTCAGCTTTGGATTTGGCCCTGCCTCTGCACGTAGGTCACCTGAGGGCGTCTGTTCTGTGCCCAGACAGGATGGGGTTAAAGGAGCGGCTGACCAGGGGGCTCTGGCTCACTCAGGCCGGGGGGAGGGAGAGGTACGGAGTTCGGAGCAAGCCTGCGGCGGCAGGGGCTGGCATGATGTTGCACCAGCCTGAGGCGCGCCATGCGTTCTCCCGGGGATGTTGTCCCCGGATCCCGGGACCCTGGCAGTGGCGGGCTGCACAGACTCTGGGAGGGGAGGTGTGGATAGTGACCTGTGCTTGCACACAGGTTTCTTGGTGGCTGCAGCTGCAGCCTTAGCGTCTCATGCCCATCTCTGGGGTCCGCGCTGATAGCCGCGGCTCGCGCCCATCTCTGGAGCTCGTTTAGGCGGTGCTCTGAATCCCCTCTCCTCGCGCACCCGTAACAATGGTCTCTTGCCTCTTAGGCAGTTCCAGACTTTTCCCGGACTCCCTCCCAGCTAGCTGTGGTGCACTAGCCCCCTTCAAGCTGTGTTTACACAGCCAACTCCAGTCCTCTTACTGGGATCTGACCTCCAAAGCCCGAACCTCAGCTCCCAGCCCCTGCCTGCCCCGGCAGGTGAGCAGACAAGCCTCTCTGGCTGGTGAGTGCTGGTTGGCACCAATCCTCTGTGTGGGAATCTCTCCGCTTTGCCCTCTGCACCCCTGTTGCTGCGATCTCCTCCGTGGCTCCGATGCTTCTCCCCCACCACCCCCAGTCTCCGCCAGTGAAGGGGCTTCCTAGTGTGTGGAAACCTTTCCTCCTTCACAACTCCCTCCGTGAGGTGCAGGTCCTGTCCCTATTCTTTTGTCTCTGTTTTTTCTTTTTTCCTTTGCCCTACCCAGGTACGTGGGGAGTTTTTTGCCTTTTGGGAAGACTGAGGTCTTCTGCCAGCATTCAGTAGGTGTTCTGTAGGAGTTGTTCCACATGTAGATGTATTTCTGATGTATTTGTGGGGAGGAAGGTGATCTCCACATCTTACTCCTCCTCCATCTTGAAGGTCTCTCCAAGGATTCATCTTTCTATCCATGATTCAGCACAGTTTCTGGTATAAAGATGCTTAATAAGTATTTGTTGGATGGTTGCAGCATTGAAAGGATAAAGAAATGAAGAAACTTGAAGCTTCTTGGAGAGGTAGTCCCTATTTGTTCTATTTTTGGTTGCACAATAATATTTATTGAATGAATGAATGAATACTTGATCTTGTATTAATTCATATTGATTAGTCAAAGGGTAATTATTCAATAGTAAAGAAAAATTATGAATACTCACTAAATTTATAAATATTTTAGTTATGGCAATAAAATTAATAGTTCCAGGCTCCAGAGGAAACTCTGACCATACTTTTATCAAACGATTGTGTCTCTCAACAATATTCAACAAAGATTTTATTAAGTCAAGTGTCCACCAGGATAATTGAGGAAAGGATGGAGGAATCTGCTGTTAATACTGAAATACATTATCATGAACATAGCTGAGTGGTTGGAACGAATGTATTCTGAAGAGCACAATAAAAATCAAAAGGGAGTTTACCACAGTGAGTCAGTGAAGATGTGACTGGATGTGGAAGTAAGATGAATTGTTTTTTATTTAAAGTGTTAAGTTAAATTCTTATGATAATCCCATCCTTTGAAAATTACCAAGTCCCTTATAATCACAACCTTTGTCCCTGTGCTCGTCTGTGGAGATAAAAAGGGTCAAGGACAATACGCTGATCATTGTAGGGAAGGGTATTATAATTTACTGCATTCAGCAACATCATGTACCATGGTGCTGTTAGTCACTCTATCTCAAGGATAAACACAACCTCCCCTCAAAAAAACCCCAATTTCAATAGAAAATCAGTACAGAAGGAGAAAGTGTTTACATTTTTATAAATTCCTCAATTTAACTACAAAGTCCCACATTAGAGATCAATGCCACTCAGAGTAGCCACTTGGCTCCCTCAGGAATTATATGGGTTACGAGTCCTTGTGAGAAGAGGAACTTGCAAAGCACTGCTTCCTTCATCAAGAAGGTCTTACTAACAAAAACGTCATCTAAACTAAAAAGTGTTCTTAGTACCTTACCTGATGTATATTTTGACTCAGGTTCCATCTCTCATGGTGAATGAGTAATTAACAATTCAAGGGCTGGCACTGGTGCGTGAACTGTACTTTGAGTAGCACTTCATCTAGATCATAGCCGTGGTGATGTGAGCAGGGATCAGTATTGTGCTCACTGCTGTGCTCAGCCTGAGAGGGATCAGTATCAGCAGTATCGTGCTAGGAAACTGATCCAGACCTCAGCTTCTTAGAAGAATAGTACGAGGAATGAAAACACATGGGCAGAAAAGAAGCAAATATTTTCTCTTCTCATTCATTGTGGAACTAACTCAAAACACTTTTCATGTATCTAACTCATTCCGTCTCTCCTTACGGTCACTCAATATTAACTTTCCTCTATGAAAAAACAAATCTAACAATACCAAAACAAAAACCAAACAAGAAACAACAACCACAACATTAAAGGAAAACGTTTTTCATAGAATCGAGGAGCTGGAAGTCCTTAAAAATCAAGAAACTGAGGTCTCCAAAAGTTAAGTAAATTTTGAAGGTCATTATTTGTACTCCTTAAGACAAAGGATGGCAGAAGGAGACAGCTGGAGACAGAAACCACAAACTGAGAGCCCAGGATTCCTTTTCCAACTCTAAATCCATCCATACTCATCTGAGCTGGGTGGCCAACAAGAGGAAATCAAATGAAAAACAAGTTACTCAGTTTCTTTTGTTATCCAAAGTTTAATTTATCATATCAATCCAAATATGAGCCAAGCAGGATCAAATGGATAAATATAAGACCAAAATTGCTAGGGATGATAAAGTGATAAGAGGACAGAATGAAGGATCTTGGAAACTAATTCAGCTGAACCAGGCCAATTTTGTTGACAAGGAGTCCTTGAAGGTCTGAGAAGCATCAGTCAATATTCCACTGTCAATCTTAAAGGCATAGTTCCCATAATTTAGCACTCGACTATGAAAATCAAGGTCAACAAACTCACGAAGGACTTTCTCATGAGTAATTGTTAGAATAATCAGTTGGTTGCCAAGGCACGTGAAAAGCACAAAGGAGGGGATTGGTAAATATTTTATTTTTTGACCTGGATTCCATTTATATGAGTGTGTTCAAGTTGAACACATAAATCATAAATTATGTACTTATGACTTGTGTGTTTTCTCTATGAATGTTAAATAGCAATAAAAATTGTTTTTTAAGTGCAAAAAATATGTTGGGCATATAGAAGACACTCTGGGTCACAGTGGGGAATATCTACTACTTGTTGGATGAATTATTGAGTGCTTCCTTTTTTACCCAAAAATATATGGCATATAGGCTAATAATATAAATAATGAATTCTGATAATTTACCCTATGGGGAAAAAATCAGACAAATTTAAGATGCACATGCACAAAGATGTACACTGTAGCTAAACATTGGAGCTACCAAGATGACCATGAGTCAAGGATTCGTTAAATGAATGATGGAAGAGTCATACAAATGGAGGATTCTGGTGTAATCAAAAGGATTATATGTTCTAGCATGGAAAGATGTATGGCAGAGTCAAAAAGTAAGCTTCAGACTCGTGCATAGTATGATTCTGTTTTTGTAAAAAAAAAAAAACTACTAGCACGGCCACTGCTACTACACATGCGTCCACAATTTTAGAGGCATGCAAAACCAAACCAAACCAGGCTAAACTAAACTAAAGGAAAGAAGAGGTTATGCACCAAGCTGTTAACATATGATTTGTTAGCGGGTGATATTATGGGTATGTTCATATTCTGTTTTGTGTATGTCTGTATTTGAATGTTGGTACAAAGAATATGAATTGAATTTTAATCAGAAAAACAATATGGGTATTTTCATGAAGAAATAGAAATAAAATTTAATTTTAGCTTATGCAGTGAAAACATAACTGATTTTTGAACCCAGAACTCTTTCTCTTCCTCCTCTTCCTTCTTTTTTTGTAATGTATACACTTAACACAAGCCTTTGAAATGATTCATATGTACCTTTTATTTCAAAGTTTAAGACTCTCAGGCTGAGGCCAGTAAGTCAACCTGCCCAATAGGACTTGACTGCACTTTCTGTTACAGTTGCATTTTACAGCATGTTCTGAATGTTCTATTTAAGAAATGAGAAGATAAATCCTTTTGCTATAATCCTGGTCATAGGAAAATTGAAAGCGAGTAAGAACCAAACCAGCTTAATTGGCAACAGTTGACAGATAGCCAGGCACTGTTGATCAGTACTAGACTACCGTGACAAATGAATCAGGAAGGCTGCTGTCTTGGCTATCCCTGGGCAGGGAATCTATATGTTAAATGTTCCCTGAATGAATTACTTTAGTATTCTAACTATGGTTAAGTCATCTTCCTGTCTTTCTGAGTCCGAAACAGGTTCTTACAGCCACCTATGCTTTTGTTTCCCATCAAAAATTGTATTCAAGGCTGTTACCTTCTTAAGTCACGCTTTTTAACAACTGTTATAGGCTAACAATTTCCAGACCTGTTCACTGTTGCCTGTAACAGCATCAGCATCAACGTTCAAGCCCATAATACAAATCATAAGTCTGGACCGACTGATCTCCCATCTTAATACAACTTAATAAATAATAATTTAAAAGTTAGGAACTCAGGAAATATTAATGACAGTCTATCCTGTTCCTGATATGAATTCAGAGGATTGAAATATTGACACTGTTCTGGTTGGATTGTGCCATGTCGTGTTTAGAGATACTGTTAAATTGTATATGGCTACTTGACTACTCAGAATCTCCATTTTTTTGTGGTTTTTGTTGCCAAAACTTAGTGTAGACTAAATAATAACTATTTCCTGGTAATGCAAGTGCGAGCATGGATTCTATTCATAAGGAACTCTTGAAGAAGGCGTTCTGTGTCACGCGACTGAGCATCTCAGAGCGCTCTCTCCCACAGAGACATCTGCCACAAATCAGAATCATAGGTGACGAGGCCCTAGAATGTGGCTCAGAAGCCTGCTACCCTGGACCTGCAAAGTCCAGTGGACGCACAGATGGACTTTCCAGTTCTGCGTCGAAGGCTAGTCCACATGTGGGTATCATGGACTACTGAATCTAAGCCTCTGGCTTGATTTCTGTAGGTACATGTGTTAGCTAAAAGGAATCCTGCCAACTCAGGCACTTAATTTGAGCTTCCTCTCTGTTGGGTTCCCTAATTCCATTAACTAACTTGAAGGCTTTATTGTTTTTTTAGTTGTCAATATGAACAATAATGAAATAGTCTATAAAAGTTAAGTCTGTGATGCTTTGTATTAATGTAGTAATGTAAGTATACAATATGTTCCGTATATATCTATTTGAAGAAAATTCTTCTGCCACACTACTTTTTGGCTTCTAGTTTCATTTAACAAATGTTTACTGAATGGTTCATGGGTGTCAGGAGCCAGGCAAGTGGGACCTACACCAGTGCCTGATGTCAAAGGCTTTTCATAATTTTCCAGGTTCTTAAATTACTATTTAAAAAACCCAAATGAGCAAAATACAAAAATTCAGCCATAATTTTACTTTTTGCTTTTCCCTAATAACTAAGTAAATCTTAAAAAAATATTTAAATATAAAACAGTTAAATATAAATTCTACAGACTTTACAAGCACAGGGAGAAGAGTAAGCCCAGAGAAGAAATATTATCAAATGGGCTGAGACTTGATCTAGAGTAGAGGCCAAATCAGAGAATTTTGCCTGTGATGGCTTAATCTTTCATTCTTAGAAAAAATGTATGACTCCAAGTTTACTTAATGATTAGTGTGATTAATCATTCTCACCAATCAGCTCTGTCATCCTTCATCTGCCCTCATTAAAAAATAAAAATAAAAAAGAAACTCAGGAAGCCTGCAAATAAACCTTCTGATAGATTTGAAGCCACACACCGGCATACCGTTATTTATCTCTTTACATCACAGACATCCAGTAAAATCTGTTGAATTGAACTAACCAACAGCAGGGAGAACAGAATGGATCTTACCTTACGTGAGGCTTCTTTAATGAGAACCGTAAATGTGCGTGTGGTGAGCTCTTCAAGCACTTTGCCTTATGTAGAGGAATCAAAAATAGTAAAAAAAAAAAAAAATGCCAAATAAATAATAAACTTCAAACACAAACACAAAAATGGAATACCCCACCCATTTTCTGGAACTCATTATTCCCAGAATACTTCTGAGGTTGGCAAATGGTTCCCCATTCCCCACAATGCCCAGCATTTGAAGGTGACTGGGACGTGCTCTGTGGGGTGGTGTCAATGCGAGACAGTCTCACTAACACACGCTTCAAGAGCCCATTCACGTTACCTATGAGCTATGTGCTGATTATAAAGGGTGTAAGTGGCGGGGGGTGAGAGTGGGGCAAAATGCCTTTATACTTAGCAAAATAAAGCAGTTTAGTCACAAAATATATTTAAGCATGTCTAGGAGCTAGATCACGAATAAGCTAAAACACAGGCTAAATACTGCTTTTTTTTCCCTTTTTTTTAAGGATGCGTTGGGCTGCAAGACTGCATTATGAGGTAAACCTTTGAAGAAGAGTATTGCTTATCTTGACTCTTCTCCCGTTGATAGGCAATTGTCTGACAATGAATCTGAAAAATCTAAAGTGAAAAGCACCTGAGAAGAAAGATCTTGGGGCATGGTCCCTCGGGTCGGCCTGGGAGTGCCCAGGAGGTAATCGCTGCCTATTTCCCGCCCTTTGCACCTGGAGTTTGGACTGAACCAAATGCAATGGCTTTGAGACGTCATGTAGCCATCGGATCCCATTATCCCCCGCAAAGAACCACCCAAGTGCTTAATACTTCAGCAGAGAATTTTCCGAAGGAAATTTAACGGGCAGAGGAAACGAAGGACAATAGGAAACGGACTCTGTCTCTGGAGTCTGACACCACCCGGGACCAACGGGGCCCCAGGCGTCTGGCGGTGGAAAGCGAGCAGGTGCAGCCCGCTAACCTGGTCTGGTACTCAACAGGATGTTTCTGTGAATGAAGGGGTCCTTCTACTCCCCGCAGGACGGTACATCACACACCTCCCTCCTCAATTAGAACTCAAACAATCTGCCCATGATCCATGCACCTCGGCAGGGAAACGCAGGATTCCAGCGTCTCATCAGATCAGGGAAAAGGGAAAGGTAGCTGGTGCGTTTTCCTACAACCAAGAGCTCGGGAAACCACGGCTGGGGAACGCCAAGATGTTCTGCGCCAGGTAGAACTTAACCGGATTTGGAGCCGCCGGAGACAGGTGAAAAGACTCACGCGAGCAAGGTAAGGTACAAAGCGGCTGTCAGTGTGTGCGCAGCGAGTCCCCAGGAAGGGACGGATGACCCCAGAAATCCAGGTAGGCGCCACACACAAGCGTGACCGCACACACCACAAAGGCAGGAATAATCAGAATGCACCTAGAGACACGCTCCGCAAAGTGCAGAACTATCTGCACTTGCACAGGGAAATCAATCAACCTCTGCAGCGGCAGACGCGAGGGCAGACCTCCCCGGCTCCCTGCGTCCGGGACAGAAGCGGGTCATCCCGGGACCAAGGACATTGCGTCCTACTGTAGCCCCATGAAGTCACCCCGAGAACAGGGAGAGCCGGGCAGCGGAGGCTGCTAGCCGGCAGTAAGGACGTAGCCGGCACGAAGGGGACAGATTCGGGGGTGTCCAGAGCAAGGAGCCAAACCGCTGAGAGCCGGGGAGAGTTTGCGAGGCGGCTCAGGAGGGAGCGGAGCCTCCGCGACCCGAGGCCGCCCCAGGGGGGGAGACAGGGCGCCCGTGGCAGAGGGCGAGCCCCCTTCCGGGGCGTCCCTGGCGCCCACTCCCCTGCGACTGCTCACGGGCGGCGTCGGGAGCCCCTCACTGACCTGCCGATAGGGACGCGCTGATCTGCTCCGCCGGCTCCCGCGCTCGGGGTGGGACCGGGCTGCGCCGACCTCCTCGCGGGCGCCCGGGTCCCGCCGATCCGCGCCCGCGAAGCCGTCCGCGGGAATGTGGGGCTCACTGGGGCGGCGGGCGCAGCCGAAGTCTTCCTTCCGCCCCCAGCCGCACAGCCAATGACGGCGAGCGGGACCCACTCCCCGCCGCCCCCCAGCCGCCGCTCAGGCGGGCGCTTGGGGCTAGGACTGGAGCCCCGCTCGGGCGGGGGAGGAGCTTGCGCCGGCGTTGGAAAATCCTGGAGGAGGAGGAGGCGTTTGCGCAGGGAGCCCCATCTGGGGAGGCAGGTGTGGTGCCCCCAACTTTTGTGCGCGCGTGTGTACTGAGGGAGGGGACGCAGTTTCCTTGGAGACTCAAGGACCTCTGTCTAAAGGCAAAAGCATCTACTCCCTGCCAAGTTTCTTCTCTTATCATTTATGAGTCCGCGCAGCACCCCGTCCAAACCACGAGTCCAGGTGCATCACCGCAAGCCCAGCTGTGAGCTGTCTGGGGCCCTCGCCCGGTCCTGTGGGCCGCGCCTCAGACGTCCGTCCTTCGGCGTTTCTCTTCTTTCCCCTCTGAATCCTCTGCCTGATCATCAGATGAGCTGAGTAGGATTGCAGTTCCTCTCACTGCCAGGGAGACAGGCAATCATAAAACTCTCTGTTGGGTCACTGGCTTAGAGAGAGTCATACATCTTAAAAGAACTCTGGAAAGGGAGCCTTTAACTGATATGACTAACTCCGGTTACTAGTCAGCCCTGTGACCTTCACCCAGCGATTCTGAAAAACAGGAATCCAGCGATTCTGGATTCCTGTTTTTCAACTGGAAAGTGAGAGGCTTGGATTATTTGATATCTGAGGTCTCTTGCGCTTTGACAGTCAACAGTCCAGGTGGCTCTGTGGCCTGCGAGGGGCTGAGCCCTGGGAGGTGTTGGTGTGGCCACCTTCTCCTCCAGTCCCTGCCTGTCCCTGCCTGCCTGTCCTGCTGCATTCACCCTGACGTCATCCCCCTGTGGCCAGGAAAGCAAATCGTACAAATCAGTATTAAAAAATGCTGCTCAAGTCTCAGGGACCATATAAATTTGCACAAATACTGCCACCTACCAGCGCCCAGCTCCTGGGATCATGGTAGCTGTGCCCATGTTCGGTGGTTCTCCAGGTAGAGATGGATGGGGGTGGCGGGCTTAACTCTGAGGCTCCTTTGGTAAGTGAGCAAAGGCTCTATCTCTGCCCTTTCCTTCTCCAGGAGAATTGTCTGTGTGTCAACCTTTTCTATATGAATCTTTCTATATAGGATCTAAAATGCAGGATGCTGGAATGAGCTGCATTGTCCAAAGGGCAGATTCTGAGACCCGCTTCTCTCCCAGCACACTTGCATTTGTACCCTAAACTTTACCCGTTCACATGCCACTTTCATGAATTTTATATCCATCTACCACCTGCTCTGTTAGGTACTTAGATATTTACTTAGGCTCATCATAAGCAGTAATTTCCATGAAATCATTGCTTTGCTATATACCAATTGCATTTCAATACGAAGTAAGTAATAAATAAATAATCTCTAAGGGTTTTCTTGGTATGTCCTGAACTTGGTTTCTTAGGGCTGCTGTAACAAATTGCCACAAGCGATTTCAAAATTGATAGGGAGGCAAAGCTTCCCGTGTCTTTATTTTTTTAAATTTCATGTACAAATGATCTAAAAAATTTTAATTGTCAAATTTGCTTCCATAGAAAGTCTTCAAAAGTAGGTCAGGCACCACTCAAGGTCCTGGGAGTTTGCAGGCACAGTTTAGAGACATAGTTCCAAGCTTCTAGCAAGCATGGTCATCCCATCTTTCCCCCAACCCTTTTCTGTCTTATTCAGAGAGAGATGGATTGGTGAAACAAAAAAGTGTGGAATTTGGAATCAGATGGAGAGTCATTAAATTCTGATGCTGTCATTTATTATCTCTGTGACTTAAGCCAATCACTTAACTTCTCTAAGCCTCATTTTCCTTATCTATAAAATGGAAATAAGTGTCCACATTATTAGGTTGTTGTGAGAGTTAAACACACACACCACACACACACACCATTCCTAGCAATTGTCTTGCATATAATAAGTGCTTAAAAATATTAGCTCCATCTTTTCTTCCTTGCTGCCATGAAAGCAGCATTCAGAATTACTTTGTCTGTTCTCTAATTTCCTTCTAGGTTATCAGGAAACTTACATTCTGTTTCTAATACTCCCTGGACTAACTCTCTACTTCCTTTCCTTGATTCCTTCATCTCTGCCCCCCTTTTAATGATTCCTTCCCAAACTCCATCCTCTCTCTCATGCCTCCATGTCTCTTTTTTCAAGCAGTTCCCACTTTCCATCTGCCACAATTTCAGAGATCTATGCCCTGTGAAGGAACTGATAACTCGGAGGAGAGCGTGGGTCATAAAAATTCTTACTTCTTTTGCCTTTTCATGATGTTTCGATAGTCCTTCTTGTTTATTTGCTTGTTTAAATCATGGTCTTCCCAAAAGCATGGAGAAATTTGTGTTATCTAATGCTATGGAAAAATTCCTGGACCACAGTCTTATTAAATTTGTCAGACATTTTTGGAGCATCTGCTATATTCCAGGCAGTGCCCCGGGCACTAGGGAGATAAAAATAAAGAAGACAGAGTCTCTGCCCTAAAATGCTTACAGACCAACCAGGCAGACAGACCTATAAACACCTACTTTGAATATAAGTGTGCCTTGTGAGGCTTCAAACAGTGCACATGAAAGAATTCCCTGTGCTCTTTTGGTCATGAGATTGTCTTGCACTGGCCAGTCAAAAGGTCCTCCTTGCCCACAGCCCCCTGCTGAGTGAAGAGCGCTGTCTGCTCCCCTGAGCAGAGCTCACTTACTCTGCTTCGTGTGATGGGTGTCCACATTTTTTTCTTAGGTGCCCATCATCTAGCCACTGTTTGAGACTCGGTGAGAGGCAGAGCCCATCTCCCACTGATGAAGCCTGAAAGGCCGTATACTCCTTCCTGCTCTCCCATCACCACCCAACCCCCATGCAGCTGGGGTGAGAGTATGTGACCTAGACTTGGCCAATCAAATATACCTTCCTTAGACCTGGAATTGGGACTTGGTCACACAGGGAACTGAGATGAGGAGGGCTCTTTCTGGCAGTGATTGCAACAATGTCCAGTTTCCAGGGCCAGCAAGGGCAGGGGGACAAGCAGTGAGATCTGGTTTCCAGTGCCCAGGTGTCAGTTACAAGTTACAGCTCCTCCTGTTCAGTGATGGCAGTAGTGTCTGCTCTCAGCTAATTTGGAGGTATGATTTGGCTGTGATTCTGGCTTCTCAGCCTCCCTTTGTTTCTGTTCATTTTCTGAGCCTCTCTCTGAAAATCCAATATCCTTTCAATAAATTTTTTTTCCCTTAAACCAGCCAAACTGATTCTTAGCAAATAAGAGTGCTTTGGCTGAGGCCTGGTACTAAGGCTCTACCTCAACCAGCACAATGCTAATAAACTGATCCGGGTAACTTCTCCTTCTAGGACATTCAAACTGGAAATATGTGAGTGGGTCAGTTAGAATCCAGAACAGAAGCTAAAAGCACATGCCCAGGGGCTATGTGTAGGCTGAAATTGTGAGTAAGCAGGAGTTATGAATAAGCAAAAGTTGTGATCTAGCAGATGTCAAAGCACATGCAGAGGAGAGGAAGAGGTGGTTGGCTGACAGCTGCAAGGAAGCAGAAGCCAGAGGCATTAAGTCCCCATGATGGTGAGGGAATGGATGAGCCCCTGCTCTCCAAGCTCTAGATTTTCCTTGAATTGGAACTATTTTCCATTTTCCAAACTGCATTTCCATTTCTGTGAAACTAATTAGCCGTAGCTATTCTTGGGTTCCCTTGAAATTCCAGGTTCTCATTTCAATGTATATCCTTACAATAACTTGCCTATTATTTGAGGTAACCAGGATAAGACTATTCCATATGACCAAAGGGTCCCAAAGATTACAGTGATGCTATGACCAGGACACAGGAAACAGCTGTCAAATAGTATATATCAGAAGTCACTGACTTGCCTTTCCAAAGGTGTCCTTTCTTTTCCTATCTTCCTTGAAGTTTCCCAGCAGCGGAACCCTTCCTCTGGGCTGGAAAATAATGGTTTATAAGAAGTCCCTGTTTAAAATGTACTCTATTCCCTGGAGGGAAAGACGAGCCAGAGGTGTTTTTCTCTGCATTAGCCATTAGCACCTGAGCAGATTAAATGAGTTCGTTCTTAAATTTGAACTCTTAGAGGTCTGATACTTAGGAGATGAGCTGGTTATAGGGCAGACAAATCAGACACAAGGGCGGGGAGGGTGGGGAATAGATAATAGAAAATGGCGGTGAGAGGTCCCAGGGACATTCTAAGGGACTGTCTAATGGAACATTCCCACGAGGGAATGTCCTGGTGGGCAGCCAGTGTGAAGAGTGCCGGGGGCATTGCGGCCAAAATGGCAGCAAACATTCTCACTTCACCATCTGCCTTCTGCGGCCCCGGAGTACGACCTTGCATAATTTCTGTTACCCTTCAGCTCTTACAGGAGGTGGGGCTGGGCTAAAGTGGAGAGTAAGATGGTCGTCTTGTCTGCCCGCTTTGAGATTCTGCTCAGAAATTACATTAGTCGTGCCTTGGGGTTACTTGCATTCATTGCCGCAGGCTTCACTTTATCTCCTGCAACATACAGTGCCCTCTCATGGCTTGTGCAAAAGGAAATATCTATGTGTCTCACCTAGCCAGTAAATGGTACACATTCTAGAAAAAAAAAAGTGATTCTGTTAATGAGGCTTGACACAGGAAGGAACGAATTTACGCATGCTGCTGTGTTTGAAGGGAGAGAAGATGCACTGAAGCTGCTTTAATGGAAGCAGAAGTCTGAAGTTATCCCTACAGAGCTTTATTTATTTTCTCAAAGTCTAAAATGTACCTCAGGGTTTGGTGTTTTTCTTCTTCTGAGACTAGTGGGTAGAACTCTTCTCGGAGTAGCAGTGAGTCACATCAGGGTGCAGGTAGGAGAAAAATATTAATGCTAGGGACCCATCTTTTCTTTCTTAGATGCTGGGGGCTGCGTTTGCCCATCAGCTATGTTTGTGTGGCCAAGTGACTTACTGTGGGTTATAAATCAGTGCTGAGCAATGTGAAAAGCAGATGGGGAGTTGAACGCATCCTCCACATCTCTGTCTTGTGACTGGCTGAAGTCCATGTGCAATTTTGAAAAGGATGTTTGAAAAGGATATTCATCATTTCAAATTGCTCCGTGGGAGCTTTGCAGTTCATAATGTGCCTCTTAGGTACTTCTCAGAGATGGGCTTGCCTTGACGCGGTTTGTAATTTCATAACAGCAAAAGGGCAACTTGGGCTGTTAGGATAGAAAAGCTAATTTTGAAAGAATTAGCAAGAAATAGGGTTGGGAGGGAAGGTGAAGGCAGGGAGCTAAAGGGGTTTGAAATATTTGGGCTGAATTATATCCCATAGTGTCTGTCACTGGGAATTCCCAGTGTCTGACAATAGCTTTGCTCTCCATGCCTCAGTCCAACCCTCAAATACTGTTGGGAAAATCTACTTAGGCATGAGCCTTCAGGTGATGAAAATATACTTGCTCTTGTGGAAAAACAGTTAAAAACCCAGAAGTATAATAGTTTAACAATGCTAGAGTTGATCATCTGCAAGAAAATAGAAAATCGTTACTGAAATGGTTCTGAGCCAAACACATCTGCTCTATTCTTTGCCTTATTTTGTGGCTTTGCTCGGAGGAATCCTCATCAACAGTGGTGTGAGTGATGTGAGCAGTGGCTGTGAGTGGTGTTGACTGTCAGGTGGAGAGTTGGTGTATGGGCACCACCTCCCCAGACATCCAGGTGAAAACAAATCAGCAATCAGCAGCCTGGGAAAATATGCATCTTGAGCAAATGTGCTCTAAAGTCAAAAAGAGAAGAAAACAGAATTGGATCTGATTCTTTCAGCACAATAAATATGAGCAGAGTATTATGTGTGCAGAATAGGAAAGCATGAGATTTCCACAAACCCTGCAGGGGAAGGGGAGTGAAGAGCAGCAGACCCCATAGGGCTACTATTGCAGAGTGGGCTATAATTTTCATATGTTAAAAATGTCTTTTAGAAAACCCCCAGAAGGTATTGCTATACAAAGTACATGTTACAAAAATCGGGAAGAGTTGCTCCAAAACTATAAATATAGTAATTGTATTTTCACTTCTTACATTGATAGTCAAGGCAGATAGGTAGAGAAAGCTTTCCCTGAATAGTGCCTTGCAGTCTAAATTTCATAAATACGTTCCATTAGTCAACACATCTTTTTTGAGCGCCTCCCGTGTGCCAGGAACTTGTCCACAGTCGTGAACAAGATAGACTTGAGCTGGAGTAGATGGTCATCATGAAGATGTCTGAGAAAACAGACCTTACTGGACACGCTGTGGTCCTGGTACTTCCCCCTGTGTCCCCCCATAACAGTGTGCAAACACTCCCATCTTGCCTTTCTTGTTTTCTCTCCTTTTTTTCTTAAAACAAATTTTATTTCCCATTCTCTTGCTGTCTTTCTCTTGGTTTTCCTTTTCCTACTTCACCATGAACTTCCACTTAACCAATTCTCCAAACCAGTGGCCCTACAGCTTTTCACAATTGATCATCCACTCTTTTTTTTTTTTTTTTCCACAGAATGTGATTTATTTTTCCTCTATGCATATACCATATTTGGGGGAAGGAGGAGGAGAAGGGAGCCCATATTTCCCTAAAAACAGGCAGTATACATTTCTTAAATTTCTTAATGTCCTCTTAGAGCCACATGATTTTTGAATTCTGGTACTTGAGTAAGTATGAGCTAAATCTGATGACATCCTGTTTTTTAATTTATTACTGTTCCTTTTTCTGTTCTTTTCTTTCCTTTTCAGTTATTGTCACTACCTCTTCTGATTGTTCATCATTCACTCTTGTCCTCACTTCTCTCCTTACCCCTCTGAGATTTCACGGGTCCTCACTTCAGTGAGCTTCAAACTCGGTTCCCATAAGGTACAGGAAGGCTTTCCAAGAGAGAACTTGTGCAAATGATAGTTTTAAGGAAAACTTCAACTTCATATTGATTATTTTTCTTAAATTGATCCCCCTGAGAACTCACAGGCATTTCTAATACCCCTACTCCTACTACACATGAGAAAGGCATATACCTCACTGATCCCAAATCTTTCTGTGGAAAATAATAATATAATCGATGGCCTATATTTGATATAATTTAATCTAGAAACAAGTAAATTCACCTATGGATGAAATAATTAGAAAAAAGTGTCCTCCTTTACTTTATTAAGAGAAGAACTTTCAATAAAATATTAGTTTTTATGTTTAATATTTATAAAATTTTAAAATAAATTTATGTTTTGGTAAAAAGCTTTAATATATGAAAATTTTTGTCAATTGTACATTGATAATAATTATAATAGAAATTGATCTTGAAGAAAATTTTTAACACTTAGAGCCTTATGCTCACAGAAAATGTAAACTTATATTAAAACTTCAGTTTATAGACAGTTGACCCTTGAACAATGGGAGGGTTAGGGGCACCCTCCCTCCGCACTGTCAAACGTTTGAGTTTAACTTATAGTTGGCCCTCCTGATCCACTGTTTCTGCATATCTGCGGTTCCACACCCTGGGATTCTACCAACCCCAGAACCTGTAGTACTGTCATATTTACTATTGAAAAAATCTGTGTGTAAGTGGACCTGAGCAGTTCAATCCCATGTTGTTCAAGGGGTCAACTCTATATATTTGTTGCAGAGAAATGAAGGTGATGAATACAAAACTTGTGAGTACAAAAATACAATATCAGGCTTCCCTGGTGGCGCAGTGGTTGAGAATCTGCCTGCCAATGCAGAGGACACGGGTTCGAGCCCTGGTCTGGGAGGATCCCACATGCCACGGAGCAACTAGGCCCGTGAGCCACAATTACTGAGCCTGCGCATCTGGAGCCTGTGCTCCGCAACAAGAGAGGCCACGATAGTGAGAGGCCCGCGCACCGCGATGAAGAGTGGCCCCCGCTTGCCACAACTAGAGAAAGCCCTCGCACAGAAACGAAGACCCAACACAGCCATAAATAAATAAATAAATAAATAAATAAATAAATAAATAAATATTAAAAAAAAAAAAATACAATATAAAATTTAGTTGCCAGGGAGGATACGTAGACTGGAAGTACAGGTTCAAATAGAAAGGAAGATGTAAACTGTCAATTTAAAAAGCACTTTTATGTATTTTTAAATGGATGATGGTGGGAAACAAATTTATATGGTATTAAAATTCCTTGATTACTGCTATAGACTGAATGTTTGTGTACCCTCAAAATTTATAAATTGAAAACTAACCCTCATTGTAATGGCATTTGGAATATTAACCAACCACCCTCTGGCATTGAATCAGTTACTCATCTGTGGTGTTGGTTAGACAAGGATAAGAGGGAGAGAGGAGAAAGTTTCTGATCCCTAGAAAAAGCCATACCTTGGAATTTCATTGGGAAAAAATGAGCACAAACTGCACAAACAGAGCAAATCAAAGCACATCAATGTAAGCAAACTTATTCTGTAAATGGCCAAATAGTACCTATTTTAAGCTTTTCAGGTTGTATGCTGTAGAGTTTTTGTGACAACTTCACCTCTGCTAAGCAGCCATAGACCATATGTAAACAGATAGGCCTGGCTGTGTTCCAATAAATCTTTATTTATAAAAGCAGACGGTGGGCTGGATTTACCCAAATCCTGGTATAATATATGATCCATGATCCACAAGAAGACTGATGCTCTATTGGGCAGTAGCTGAATCTCGAAGTTACCTAAAGGGAATATTTGCCTCACATTGTCAAGATGCAGACATTTGGCTTGATCCTTTGACCTGTCACTGTAGGCTAAGGTTCTCAAATCTTTTGGAGTCCTCACAGCATGGCAGCTGGCCTCCCCCAGGTTTTCTGAGAGAGAGCAAGGAGAAAACCACAATGCCTTTATGAATTATTGTAAGTCACACATTGTCACTTTTGTTACATTCTGTTTGCTAGAAATGAGTCATTAAGTCTGACCCTCAGAAAAGAAGAAATACAGAAGGCCAAAAAGCACATGAAAAGATACTCAACATCGCTAATTATTAGAGACATGCAAATCAAAACTACAATGAGGTATCACCTCACATCAATCAGAATGGCCGCCATCAAAAAGTCTACAAATAATAAATGCTGGGGACAGTGAGGAGAAAAAGGAACGCTCTTACACTGTTGGTGGGAATGTAAATTGTTACAGCCACTCTGGAGAACTCTATGGAGGTTCCTTAAAAAACTAAAAATTGAGCCACCGTATGACCTAGCACTCCCACTCCTGGGCATATATATGGAGAAAACCATAATTCAAAAAGATACCTGTGGGACTTCCATGGTGGTCCCGTGGTAAAGAATACGCCTTCCAATGCAAGGGATGAAAGTTCGATCCCTGGTCAGGGAACTAAGTTCCTACATGCCATGGGGCAACTGAGCCCGCGCGCTGCAACTACTGAGCCTGTGCGCTCTGGAGCCCGCGTGCCACAACTAGAGAGAAGCCCACACACTGCAATGAAAGATTCTGCATGCCACAACTAAGACCCAACTCAGCCAAATAAGAAAAAAAAGATGCATGTACCACCCCCCACCACCGCAATGTTCATTGCAGCACTACTTAGAGTAGCCAAGACATGGAAGCAACCTAAATGTTCACTGACAGAGGAATGGGTAAAGAAGATGTGGTATATATATACAATGGGATATTACTTAGCCATAAAAAAGAATGAAGTGATGCCATTTGCAGCAACATGGATATACCTAGAGATTATCATACTAAGTGAAGTAAGCCAGACAGAGACATATTATCATATGTTATCACTTATATGTAGAATCTAAAAAAAATGATACAAATGAACTTACCTACAAAACAGAAATAGACCCACAGTCATAGAAAACAAACTTATGGTTATCAAAGGAGAAAGGGCAGGGAGGGATAAATTAGGAGTTTGGGATTAACATATACACACTACTATATATGAAATAGATAACCAACAAGGACCTACTGCATAGCACAGAGAACTATACTCAATATTTTGTAATAACCTATAAGGGAAAAGAATCTGAAAAAGAATAGATATACATACATGTATAACCGAATCACTTTGTTGTACACCTGACACTAATACAACATTGCAAATCAACTATATTTCAATAAAAAAGGTCTGACCCTCAGAATTCACCTGTTGAGGGGAGGATTGTCAGAGAATCTATGGACATATTTTAAAGCTACTACCAAGTTGTTGTGATGTCTTGTTTTGGTTGATATGTTTTAAGAAATCCCACATATATACTTGGAAAATGGAGTATTTTAATAACCTTTTCAGATAGTTTGTGGCTGTTCTTAGATGTGATACCAAATGCTGGTTTCTGAAAAGTGAGTTGCATTATGGAATCTGAAACCATATCCATGAACTTTTCAAATTCTGTTACACTAAAATTTATTGGTTTATTTTGTACTTTAAATTGATATTTTACCCATATATTTTGTAATATGATGCATTTTGTAACATGATGCATTGGTCATTTGGAATATTGATTCACTGAATTACGCAGCTCTTTCAAATGTTGACATATTTCATTACACAATGTAAAATGTTATATTTGTTAATGTTACTAATCATCAGAAAAGTCTTTGAGCATTGGAAAGCTGCCAAGCTTACACTGGCAGATACAATTTTTCTAAAATTCTAATTTTCACTGCAAAGCTTGAATTTTATCCTTGGCAACAAAACTGTCAGTTGTTTTCCTTGAAGTGATAGTCTCACTGGTTCATTGTTGAGAAAATGTCTGCCAAATACCCAAGTCTAAATAAACATGATTCTCTACCAATTCAAGTAAAAAATGGTATTCTGTGAAAAAAGTGGCTAGTTTAGCTCACAACTCGAACAACCATCTAAGTGCTTCTTTTTGAGACAACCATCATACTTCAGTATGTAGTAGAGGTACTTTTTGCATACTTCCCATTTCATCAAACAGAGTATAAAAAATGATGTACATCCAAGGGCCTACATTTAATAAAGTTAATAATTTATATTGCTTCATAACAGTCATTGTAAGGTGAAACTCCTCTGATTTGTTTTTTTTTTTTCTCCTACCAGTAAGTGGCAGTGAAGTACAATGTACATTATAGTAGCACACTGATTTCACATTAAACTAGTACATGATACTGGTACAGTTTGGGGCCACTGCCTTGATTTGTGTTCAGCCACCAACAGTTTTACCCATCGTTGCTTCTGTACCATTGATGCAAAACAACGCAATGAAAAAAGGCAAACAATGTCTTAGTATTATTATGAAAATAGTTTTGAATTTTCAAATATTCTGCAAGTGGCTTCAGGGACCCTCAGAGGTCCATGGCCCATACTTGGAGTACTGCTGTCCTAAGGTGTTGGCTAATAGCCAGTTTCTCCTGAGAAAGTCAATGAGTCTTCTCACAAGCTTTAACCTTGATCTTTTATCTCCCTGTCTCCACCCCTCGCCACCCCTTCCCACCCCCCATCTCCCACCACCAATGCCTTTACCCATTGGGCTGAGCAGTTGTACTTCTTATCTTGGGAGAGACTGTCTTCTGACTTTTTAAGTTTTGTGGAGAATATTAGAAAAAGATTTATTTTAAATATTGAAAGTTTATTTCATTCAGATGGTAGAAGTTACCTTAAAATAATTTGTTTTTAAAAACAACCTACTCCATCTTGACTACAGTGGAGGACTGCCATATCCTTGTTATTAATGTAGGTGAATTTTCTAGAGTATAGGACATGTTACTAAGTCATGAAATTAAAAGTGAGAGAAATATGTTTTCCTAATTGGGTGCTGACCATTTATGTGCTCTTAGCCCATCTCTTGCAGGATAATTGACAAGTATCAGTGAATCAGAAGTGGATTCATATACAATTTGTGATGCCTTAGCTCAGCAGAATAGAGTCAGCAGAATACATGGTGTTCAGAGGGCCCTGTGAGTCTTTGATACCTTTTTTTTTTTTTTTCTCATACTGGCTTGAATCTCTGTGCCACGTTATTTGTCATGGTATGCACTGACTGCTGAATTTTCTGTGTCTCTGAACTCAGTTTTTGCTGAGAGATTTCAGGTATAAAAGGAAAATCAAAATGGAGTTGGTATTGACAAGAGACATATCTAAAATAGAGCTGGGAGGGCACTAACTGACTCAAGCACCTCTCAGCCTGGAGAAATCTGAACTTGGACCACTTCTTATCTTAACATAGGCACCCAGAACATCTGCCCAGTGTTCCAGAAACTCAAGATGCTTATCCGACCCTTACTCTAAAATAATTTGTGACAGCCTATCCCTTAAGGTCAAATGTTTCCTTTATTGTATCAAAGTCAGTCATAGTTCTTGAACAACCTTGTGGTGGCTTTTGCATTTATAAGCCCCCAACTCTTTCTATTCTCCAGGAACATTCTAAACGGTTTTATCGGACGGAGTCTGTGTCTCTTGAATTGCAATTCCTAAGACCTCAAATGAAGGTCTTTGTTCTTTGCAGCCTCAATAGTGATCATTGTTTGACACAGGATAGATTATGCCTTTTCCCTTGACTTTTACTCGATGTGTCAGAACCTCATGCAGACCCTGTAGGAGTTTCCTACCTGGTAATAAGATTGGAATTAACATCTGCTTGGTCATTTTTGTTGCACTGATCCACCTATTGTTATGAGTCCGTGGTGCTATATCTAAACTAGGGCTCTCATTTGCCCCTGAGGCCTAGTGTTCATGTCCTTTAACTCCGGATATCCAAATGATGATTTATGCAGACCGTTTGGCTATATTCACACAAATTACATTGGGGGCCTTGGTGAAGCTAATGAAATTTAGTTAGAAAATGTCAACTAAACAGATTTTTTGCAACAAATTTCCTTTGCAATGAAATCCTTCTTGCTGTTGGACAGGGACAGATCTAGGTTTTATAGAGCTTGAAACACATGATTTTGGGGTGCCTCTAAGAAAAAAAATACAAAGTTATAAAAGGGATCTTCGTTAAAGTGAGGAAATAAACCACAACAAATTATGGAAGGCTTGAAGATTCAGAGATCTCTTTAGGCAGCTTACCAGAAATGAATACATAGGAATGCTTCCTGATTAGAACCTTGCTTGCTGGTCCCTTCTAGGACACTAAGACATTCATAGCTCATGACATTCATAGCTCTGTGCAAGGGAGAGACCCTGAAGGGTCAGCTTCATTAACTTCACTGTGGATCCATGTTGGCATTGAGAGAACTATTCCAGACACTGCCACCTTTCAAATCCTGCTGTCAAGCATGGCTGTTTTTCAAGTGACCCTAAATCAGGCAAAGTAGAATCCTGAAATATGGTGAAGTGACAAAGACACTTAGGTTCTTGCTTTTCATTAAGCATTTAAAATGTCATTTTAAAATGACATTTAAAAGCCCTACTTATTCTAAAATTGTATTATTTTAACATTATTAGACAAGAAAACCTCCCAGAGTGAGCCAAATACCATCTTTGTCTATAGGAAACTTGTAGCTGTTACTGAAAGGAGATGCTACAGATTTCACAAACTCAATTCATGACTCCCATTAATTTTTTAAAGAGGTCTGCCCCTTAGGAAGGCAGTTTGAGAGGCAACAGTTTAATGAGCTCCACTGGAGATCAGGTAATTCATTATCCCAAATAGCATGTTTATTATATTAATAGATTTACATGCTAACAAAAGGACAAGTCCCCATGCTTATGTTTTATAGTGAAAGTAGAACGCTTGGAAGGATGAGATTAGAGTGATGTTAGTTAAAACAGCAGTAGAGATCTGTAAGAGTGATCTTTTAAAGCATGCAGCAAGGTGGTCTCTTATAAGGGATTTTCTCTTTTCATCTGCCAAGGTTATTTAGTGGTATCCTCTCTTCTCCAGCATATCACTTACTTCAGTAAATGCATAAGTACAAATAAGAAAATTGAAAAAAAAAGTCTACAGAAAAATTTGTGAAAAAATTATATTTTATAAATATTATAGGTAATAGAGTCATAAAGAGTGAACACATCTATAATCCATCATCTTTTGTAACATCAGAGCAATATATGTGGCTTTTAGCATATGATTCTCATTACTTAGATAGATCTAGAACATTCTAATCATATGATTATTGAATCAACCATTCAGTTTATTTATTTATGTGCCACAGAAAAATCATGACAAATATCTCATCAATTAATTCATCAGCTAGACTTGCAATGGTTTGAATCAATGTTAGAGATAGCTGAAACCTCTACGTCCATCTCTTAATGAAGTATATTTGAGATCTATAATACATATTTTTAATTCAATGTAGATAATGACAGAATCATAAGGCTCAGACTTGAAAAAAGATTGTAATTCATCCATGCGTCCTTCTGCTTTCAGACCTTAAATTTTCCAGATAGATAATATATCTGTTTTTAAGGAAGTTTACAGTATATTTTGTATACTACTTAATGATAACATTCACCAT
This sequence comes from Balaenoptera acutorostrata, assembly GCF_949987535.1. Taxonomy (NCBI): domain Eukaryota; kingdom Metazoa; phylum Chordata; class Mammalia; order Artiodactyla; family Balaenopteridae; genus Balaenoptera; species Balaenoptera acutorostrata. The sequence continues at coordinate 68,496,712 of NC_080081.1, forward strand.
TAGAAAAATATATTTTATATTTAACATAAATTATTGATACAATGCCATAGATTAATTAAATTCTACAAGTGTTGAGTATCTAGTCTAAGGTCAATCCTAACCATGATAGAAGTTCTGTGGAGGGTTACATGACAGAAGGATTACAAGTTGAAGGACTGGGATAGATTTCTCCAAAGGAGAAACACCGCAGTGAAACATTTAGTCATAATGACAATGTATGTGTCAATCTTTGTGGTCCCAACCTTAAGCGCTAAAGGAGGAAACCTGAGAAGATAAAGTTCAATGTTAATGGACTCATCTGGGGAAGGTTTAGAAAGACCTAGGTCTTCTATAATGACACTGAAGGGAAGTTATATTTGGGTAGGTGGAGAGTAAAGGAAAGCCACATTTAAAATGGAAAGAACAGCATGGGCAACACTGTGGAGAAAACTTTTATTATCTATCTCATTAGGAGAGATAAGAAGATTTTTGTTGTCGTTGTTCTGAGAAATTATTCAGTCATCCCTTCGGTCTCTTCCTTTCAAGTTAACTAATCCCAGATCCTCTGACCTTTCATTCTACACCCTATTTTCCAGCCCTCAGCCTTTTCTGAGGCTCTCCAAGCTCTCTGTGTCTCTCATAAGCCATATGGCCTAGTGGATGGAGCCTCAGTTAGGGGTTCGGGGTTCTGACTTCTACTTGTCATTCTTCCTACTGTGTAGTCTTGACCAGGTCCTTACTGGACCTCAATTTCCCTCCGTTATTTAAGGCACCAGACTATGGTCTCTTGACTTCCTTCTCTCTCAAAATTCTGAGCCTTAAATTGTGAAGCCTAGCATTTGATATGAAGTTCTAGCCATGTGGAATAAGGTTAAAGGGTTAATTTCCAATCTCTTTCATCCTTCATCCATATTTCTCTTTGGACATTCCAATACCATAATTATCTTTAAAAACCCTGAGTCCAGAAAAAAGTCTAGTACCTACATAGAAACTGGGTTTCCTTGTCCTAGACTTTATCAACAAAAACATCATTTGTATAAAATGACCTTAAGTACCAACCCACCCTAAATATGGAGTAAATGTATTTTCCTTTTAGGGATAATGACAATTTCTTTTTAAAGAAGGATTTAGGCTGCTGACCTATAAAGTACTTTAAATATTATGTTGTGGAGGATTGCATTGGAACAGTACTGAATGCAGATTGTTCTCTGACCACATCCTTCCTTACTGAATCATTCTTCAAGATGTTGTCTCTGTCTTTTACTTCTTTTTTCCGCATTGTGCAGCAGTTAGGAAAATGAAATTATGTCTTTTACTACAAAGCACAAGTCAGTTATGTGTATTCTCCATCAGAATAAATTTCATCCGTCTTCCTTAACCTTGGATAACACAGAGTATTGTAACCTATTAAAGTAAGTATTTGATTAACAGGTAGGGTGTTTGGAAGTAGGGAAGTTCCAAAAACTGAGGCAAAAAATATTGCTTGAAATGAAATAGATGTACTGTAAAGAGGAACCATGAGTCTTAGTCACAAAGATATTCCCCACCATGGTTAATGACCCGAGCATGGGTGCTGGAGTCAGATGGCTGGGCTTGAATCCCATTTCTACCATTTACTGGCTGCATCGCCTTGGTCAGTTAATTAACTTCCTCGAGTTATAGTTTTCTCCTCTGTAAAATAATAGTACCTGCATCACAGGTTATTCTGAAGGTTGAAGATGGTAATGCAAATAAAGTGCTCAGCACAGTATCTGACAAAGTCAGAGGGCAATAAATATTAGCTGTTGTTATTGTTATTACCTGAGCTTTTAGGTGTTAGCATTGTGTTTGACAGTGAATAATAAAGACCCACAGGATAGAAGCTTGTTTCTGTTTCACATAGGGATCCAGGAATAGAAAGCCCAGAACTACTCCTTGAGGTCCTCAGGGACCCAGGCTCCTTCCAGTTCATTATCCCACCACCCCTAAGATGTGACCTTTGTCCCCATGATCCAAGATGGTGCTAAGAGCTTCAGCCATGTTCTCAGCAGCAGGATCGAGGAAGGGATAAAGAAAAAAGGGAAAGATGTTTAAAAAAAAAAAAGAAAAAGAAAAAAGGGAAAATGGTGGCATGTCCTACTAGCTGTGTTTTAAGGAAGAATCTCAGGAGATGCCTGAGTGTTTTTTGCCCATAATATGTGAAGGACTGACTTTCATGACCATCCAACCCCATGTCAAACTTTTAATTTTTAAAGTATCACAAGAGTTATAGCCTACAGTCTCCTGGGGCTCACTATGACCATGGAATCTTTTTCTGTTATATGTCAACAATATTGATTAACTAAAACATAAAACAGTATGACTAAATTGAATATCATTTAGGGTTTTGTATCAGGCTGCCTTTGAAATGTTATTGTCTCAGTGTTTTGAATGTACCTGATTTGTTCAGATTTTAAACTCTGCAATCTAAAATATGATTTTCCTTCCCCTTTGGGAGTCAGTGGCAAGTTAATCCCGGAAGGAGAGGTTTACATTGTAGGCTGATTGTATAACAAATGCTCCGTCAAGAGTGCTCTGGGGCAGAAGTGGCCAGAAAGGTTGTATGGCAGAACAACAAGGTGATGCGGCAGGAAGATTAGCTTTGCTCTAGGATTCACATGAATAATAGATGCAATGCAGAATAAAAAAATGATTAAAAAAATTTAAAAACCCACTGAAATGACAGTAGCTCAAGGCCACACACCATCCTGGGTATGTACAAGTGGGATGGATCACTGTCACCGTGACGTCTGAAATGTGGTTTCTGTGCTCCCTCCTCTGTTAAATGACTGTTACTTGGCTATTAATGAGTAATGACTATTACTCATTAACATGAGCAGTAGGATCACTGAATATAAGGCAGTAGAGTGTAAAATCTCTCGGTCTACGGCATGTTATATTTTGTAACTGATCAAAATGGTACATCCAGGGACATCTTATTCAATATTTCTAATGAAAATAAAACCTCTACTGATTCAGATTTCTAAATCCCAGTGCTGCTGCCTTCGCATAGCGATCAGTAGATCACAGTCTTGTAGAGATGATACAGAAGCAGGTATATTTGGGAGTTAAATACAAATTCGTTAACAGCATAATTGGGCTAATTTCGAGAACCAAATATATTAGTTCTAAGTATAAGCCCTAGTAATGACTAGGATTCAAGAACGCAAAATAATTATCCTAAGAAGGATAAAGTCATTTTCTTGAGTTGAGATATTTCTTTTAAATCAGTTTTCCCATCTGCTGTAAGAAATGGGTTGATGGTGGTTGACAGGATAATGGCTTTCAGATGACAGGCTCACTACCCCTTTGGCTCATTAACTAGAGAAGCAAAAGAGTAAGTGAACATTGCTTTTTCTTATCTTATGTTTAATGAGTATTAATGGGCTTCTTTTGAGTCGCTAATGTAATAAACTATAAAATATACAAATGATATCTAACTGTTACCTATTAAATATTACCTATTAAATATCTTCCGACTTGCTGCTTGCTGCCAGAAGCCAGATTTTATTAAGGGTGGAAACATTAACCTAACCTAAATACATGCTTATAAAGCCTCTTTTGCAGTTAGAAGTTTATTGCAGTTGTGGCCAATGAAACAAAGGTGGAATTTGGCTGGGCTTTCTAGGAAAGCATTTGCTTTCCTGATAAAAATGGACAGATGCAACTGGCATTGCTCTTTTCCTTTCTGCCTTCCTCTTTCCTTGAAGGCATGATGTCTGGAGCTGTAGCAGCTTTCTTGCAACCTTGAGGTGAAATGCACGAAGTAAAAGCCTCCAAAATGGCTGACTCTGGCTCTGATGTCTCTGAGTGCTGACAATGCTAGCAGCCTACTGCCTCCAAACTTCTTTTGGGTGAATCTCACTTATTTAAGTCACTGGGTTTTTTTGCTATTTACAGTCAAGTGAATACCTAATTAAAACCCGGGCCCACATAGAACTTGTTGCCAGTTGGCATTGCCATAAGAATAATGTAGAGTAGGATATTTCAGTGACTCATAAATGAGTTAAAAGGAAGACACAAACCTTATTTTTAAAGCTGGGCTGATAGTATGTATTAAAAATTATGGGGGTTATATATGCTGGTTACTCTCCATTTACCACCCCTTTGGTCCACTCTGTGCCCTAGGAGGCTGACCCTATGAACTGCAACTCCTGACTCTTTGGCTTCTGTTTGGGTTCAACCAGTGGTCAGCACCAGTAGGAGACTGGAGGTTGGGAGGTGTAACAGGTAATATCTCAACTCATGAACTGGATTTTCCATTTTAGAGTAACTGTTTTGTGTTCCTGAATCCAATGACTAGGACTTAGTACTGATGTTTAATATGAATATATTTGCTTCTCAAGGTTAACCCAATTATGCTGTTACCTTGCATTTGTATTTAGTTCCCCAAATACCTAATTCTGCATCAACTCTGTAAGCCTGTGATCTACTGATTGTCATGCAAAGGCAGCAGCACTAGGATTTAGTGATCTGAATCAGCAGCAATTTTATAATCAAACAAAAATATTGAATGAGATGTGAATAAGGTAAGTGGTGGGAGAGAGAGGTTGCACTGTGTTTTCCTTGTTCCATCCCTGCTTTGGGCAGAGTTTTCTGGCAAAATCTGGATTCCTCAACTCCGTTGGTTCCTGAGATGTCTTATCTTCCCTATCACTCTAGATCCAAGAGTGGTAACCACTTATTCTGGCTAATTTCTAGGGGCATCAACATCTTCTGTCAGTTCCTTATCTTGGCCCACATTTTTATGAAATTTCCTTGAACCACCTGATTTAGATTCTGTTTCCTGTCAGGACTCTGATACAATATTCTTATACCCACATTTCTAAAACTGATGTTAATTTATTTGATGAAAACCATCAAGTGTCTTTTAAAAAATTGTCTGGATTTGGCATGTAACTCAACTGAAATTGTATTGATTTGTGTGGCTAAGTGAGCAATGTAATCCATTGTTCCAAATTAACTCATTAAGGGCAAAGGGATTTTAATATTTGCTAATATATTTATATTTCATTCTCTTTTTATGGCAATGATGAACAGTCTAAGAAGTTCCAAACTTTATTTCAACTGCAAAGATATGTTGCCTGGACTTAGGTATTCTGATCTAATACAATATTTACAAAGTAATTTTATAATAATTTCTAAGTTAATCCTAACAACCTTCCTATGAACAGGGTCAATGTTATTATCAATCCTTATTTTAGAAGTCTGGTTTCTGAGCAAGGAAGAAGAATGTTCCCCAGCTTATACCACTTGCCAGTTAAGGTCTGGAGCACAGGGTTCCTTGTTCTTGTTCTTGAGGTACTGCTTTAGCTTCCTTTCAAAAATGAATTCACTGTCTAATTCACTGTCACGCAGGACAGAGCATGTTGCATGTCTTGCCTTCCTGACAGCAACCCATCATATTTAGTGTGTGTTTGTTGATTGTTTCTGATTGCTCTGACAGTGCCAAGAAATAATGGATAGTCTTAGGATCTTTTTTTCTTCTCAGTTCTCTTATTTTCTTTCTTCATATGCACTACTCCACTGAACCCACTGCTACAGAGACAGAAGAATAGAGATTCTGAGGTAGGAGTGGAATTTTCTAAAACTTCTGTGAGTTTTACTTGTCCTCCCTAAAGAGAGGAGTAAGTGTCCGATGGATGACGGCTCAAAGGCCGAATAATGCCCTCCTGCCTTAGTCTCTCAACCTGATCTTCTTAATAAAGCCTCTAGAATTGTTTCAAAGAGCAACAAACCCATTTAGCCCACATGCACACACTGATATGTTTAACTATGTTTTCTAAACATGGGAAGGCTGAGTTCACTTGCCACATGTGGGATACTTGCCACGAAAGGAAGAAAAGTTTTGTTGGGAGACTCTGCTGTGATTTGTACAAGTCATGTTCATTGCATGAAGTGATCAAGATAATAAGCTTTCTTTGCGGTCCTCCCCTAACCACTACCAGTTTTTATCAAAAATGAGACTCACAATCTTCTCCCCAAAACGTTCTTCCTGGGTTTCTTATGCCCATCATTTGTTCCATTGCCCATACATCGGGAGTCAATTTTTCTTCATGTATGTCTTGTACAGCCAACAGGGGGAGAGGATTCATTCTCCTTTTCCTTTCCTAAACTGCCTGAACTCAGTGAAATCATGGATTCTAAAGACTAGCAGAGAGCTATTTGGGGTAACGAAATCACAGTTTCTTAAGAGAGTCACAGGTTTGGATGTGTATGAATCATGCATTATCTTTCTGTGACTCCTGTTCCTTCACCTACTCGCTAAAGGTCAGTGTTCCCCAGGGATCTATCTTTGGGCTTCCGGTTTTCTTACTGTGTCTTCTCTGGGTGACTTCTCTCACGTGGATACATTCTGTTGCCACCTGTGCAGTGATCAGTTTAGCACATCCCTCCACTGAGCTACAAACCCAGGTGCCTAACTATTGGGTATGTCCACTTGGACATCCTACGAGCAACTCAAAAGTAACATGTTTGAGTTGTATTCCCTTCCAATCTGGTCCTCCTCCTGTATCCCTGTCTTGATGACTGGCACCTCTGCCCTCTGGTCCACCTAAGTCAGAGGTCACCCGGGAGTCATCACAGTCTCCTCCCTCTCATTTTCAGCCCTCCATCCTTTCTCTTTCTAACTGCAATCCATTTTCTCCTTTCCTTCACGACTGCCGCTGCTTTATTCTGCTTCGTGCAGGGTTACTGCAAGAGTCTCCTAATTAGTGCCCTCACTCTTCCTCCCCCATCAGGACCCATTTCAATTCATCTTTTACACTGCTGCTATTCGACTCATGTAGTTCCCTGCTTAGAACCCATTATCCAATACAGAGCAAACACCTTACGTTGACCCGCGGGGTCCTAATGATCTGGCCACTCTACAGTTGTAACTCCTGCTATTCCTCCATACGTGAGTGCCCTTGCCCTGACGTTTCTCTTTTTTTGTGATTTCACACCTGACATTTCTTTCCTTCAAATTGCCTTCCCCATCTTTAAATCTAGCAAACTCCTACTCAGACTTTTGAGAGCACTCTCATTTTATTTATTCTTTGTTTCCTTCCATTCTTATTTCATTGGTGCAGTCTCATGTCTCTGAGATATTAATGACAGGCTTTCTTTTTAAATTATCTTCTCCTTGCCTTGTTTCTATTTCCTCTGAGTATCTTCTTTCCCCTATTTATTTACTTTAATCCTCAAGCATCCAGCAATCCTTGCCTGTCTGGTCCTAATTAAGAATGAGGCCATCCAGTTGTTGATTGGAAGTTTTGTGTGGAAATAACTTCCCTGTTTGCTCACTGCGGGGCTTCACTCTAGGGTGACCTGGCTGCCCTGTTTCATTAGGGGCCCCCAATCCTTCTCCCTCGGGCTGCTCAGATTCTGTCTCGGGCTGACCAGAACTGTCTTCCATTCTCCTGCGTAGGGGGCCTGAGCCTGGCTCCCAGTGGTGCAGAAGGCTTGTGGATGATGTGGGCTAGGCAGGGGTCTTATAAGTCCCTAACCTTTTGCCTAATTCTTGTTTTTACGACAGTGATCTCACCCGCCGTCAGCTGTGCTCTGTGTTTCCTGTACAGAATACCTCTGGTTAACCCTCTCCAGAGAGTAAACCTCTGGTCTTTGGCAGAGGTGCTTCTTAAATATAATACTATTTTAACCAATCTTGCTGTCCTCAGCCTCACTTTTGCCCTCCCTTTTAGAGGCAGCTGGTACTGCCCGTTCCTGACTTGCTCTGAGCTTCTGTGGGAAAATCACTTTGCTTCTCGGTTTCCACTTCTGCTGGTGTGGATTCCAGCGATCTCTGGACTAAAACATCACCTGCTTCTCCTCTGTTTTTTCGTGGCCACATGTTCATGACTGTTCCTCAGTTACAGTCCTCTTTCTTGCCATGGTTTATGTCTTCAGCTGTCATTTAGTGGGAATTAAAGAGAACAGATGTAAATGCCTGTGTTAAATCCCACTTTAGCCAGGATAGCCCTCAGTGTTTTATTCCCCAGCATTGGCCTTCAGTAGAAACTCAGTAAAAGTTTATTGGATGAATAAGTGAAATCTGCTTATAGAGAGGAAGCCTCAGTTTACGTACACATTCCCTGCTTAGCTGTGCATTCCGGTACCCAGAGAAACTGCCAGAGGTAAAAACGAAATTATGTCTCTCAAGCACATACTGTACTCCTGGACTTTTGACGACAAATCTTTGTGTCTCAGGCCTATCCTGAAAAGTCTGGCGATGCTCCAAAAGTGGGCAGCACTGGATGTTTAGAAAGTCCATTCTCTTTACACGAGTGACTCAGTCTTGGAACTGGAATTTACATGTGTCCTGATGCTTATAGCCCTCAGCTCTTGAGACTAGGTCAGTCTGTGAAACACCAGGATAGTTGGTGTGAATTTTACTCTACAATTTTGAGTGTAAACATTTAACATTCTTTTAAAACCCTTAAGTCAAGATTAATCTTCAAGCCCCCATCCTACCAGGTCACCATCAAATTCCATCTCAGGCATAATGGAGACCCCTTCCTTTATGTCTAGGTGGACAGAGGGGTTTCAGCATCTGGGAAAGAGCCCCCCCTCACTCCTCACTGGACTATGTTCAAGCCCACGGGGTCCTGGAGGGTGGAAGCCCTGCTGCTCTGGGTCAAGGTCAAGCATGGGTCTTTAGTGACACTTCCATGGCCTCAGCAGCCAGCGTACCGTCCACAGCATTCCTGATCCACCCCTTTAGAAGCTCTGCCACCTGGAAGCGTCTCGACCAGGGAGTGGAGGGATGTGCCGCCGCCCTATTGCCTTTCCCAGTACAGGAGCGGAAGGAGCTCACGGAATCTCCCTCAAGCCTCCCTGCTTCCAGTGGTGTCACCCTCCATCCTCTCCTCCTCCAGGATTATCCTCCATAACCTTTCATAGATTTTAAAACACAGTGCTGGTCTTTCTTCAGAAGGATGTGGAAGAATGAGAGGGTAAAACTAGTCAGTTTTTTTTTCCTTCATTGACAGACTTGGGAAAACCAGTGTTCTCAGGGATAATCAAAAACAACTGATGATGACTCCTTTTTTTTAGATTCCACATGTAAGTGATAAAGTATTTGTCTTTCTTTGTCTGACTTACTTTACTAAACATAATATTCTCTAGGTCCATCCACGTTGCTGCAAATGGCAATATTTAAGGGGAAAGGGAGGGGGGAAGGACAGATTAGATTAACAGATACAAACTACTATACATAAACTAGACAAGCAACAAGGATTTACTGCATGGCACAGGGAATTATATATAATGTCTGTAATAACCTATAATGGATTATAATCAGAAAAAATAACTGAATCACTATGCTGTATACCTGAAACTAATACAATATTGTAAATCAACTATACTTTAAAAAAAAACAAACAAAAAAACCTGACTGATGATTAGAACAAAGACTTTGAGCCCAATCAAGAGTGTATGTCTATTGGAAACCTTCCCAGCTGCATTGAAGTCCACTTACTTTTCTTCTTAAGGTGTAATTGATCAATGTCCCTCCTCCCGTGCTAGGAGACACATCTTACAGAAAGATTTCTGTAATTTTGGGCTTCCCTGGTGGCGCAGTGGTTGAGAATCTGCCTGCTAATGCAGGGCACACGGGTTCGAGCCCTGGTCTGGGAAGATCCCACATGCCGCGGAGCAACTGGGCCCGTGAGCCACAATTACTGAGCCTGCGCGTCTGGAGCCTGTGCTCCGCAACAAGAGAGGCCGCGATAGTGAGAGGCCCGCGCACCGCGATGAAGAGTGGCCCCCACTTGCCACAACTAGAGAAAGCCCTCGCACAGAAACGAAGACCCAATACAGCCATAAATAAATAAATAAAAATAATTTTAAAAAAAAAGCATACTATAAAAAAAAAAAGATTTCTGTAATTTTGCTTTTGTTCTTTCTATATTAAATTCTAGCCAGATGCTGGGGAATAAAACAATGACATAAAGAAGTTGGATTTAACACAGGCATTTATCTGGTGAGGGCTGAAAATAATATAATTACCACTCAGTTCTGTTTTATTCTTTAAGGGGTGAATTTTTCTAATTTTTCTTTCTTGATTAAATTCCTTTCTTGTGTCTTTTTTGTAATTGTTGTGAGAGGGATGAAGAAAAGAAAATAGTACTTTTGAGCAGTGGCTCTGGACCTTGGCTGTGCATTGGAATCACCAAGGGAGTTTACAAAATACTAATGCCTGGGGAACTAAAACCCAGGAACTCAGATTTAATTGGCCTGGGATGCAGCCTGGATGTGGGATTGTTAAGCACTCCTCACCTGATTCAAATGTGCGGGAAAGATTGAGAACCAAACCTTAAACTATACTTAAACTGTAAAAATAGATGACTTGTAAAACAAATAGCTAGTGGGAAGCAGCTGCATAGCACAGGGAGATCAGCTCGGTGCTTTGTTTCCACCTAGAGGGGTGGGATAGGGAGGGTGGGATAGGGAGGGTGGGAGGGAGACGCAAGAGGGAGGGGATATGGGGATATATGTATACATAGAGATGATTCACTTTGTTAAACAGCAGAAACTAACACACCATTGTAAAGCAATTATACTCCAAAAAAAATGTTTAAAAAAAAATAGATGACGTTCTACCTTAAGTAAACCAGCAAGTCACTAAGTTAGTAGCAGAAATTTAGGGGATGAGCACTTAATCCCAATAAACATTCTGGGCACAGAAGTGCATTTTACGGTTTGCTTTGGTTTGTTTTGTGTGTGGATGCAGCCAGCACAACCTGGCATGCCGCAAAGGCGTTGTATGGGAAGCATTTGGAAGCAGTTAGGAAGTCATTTTCCTGTTATGCTCTAACCCCAGAATTTTCTTCACCATTGCCAGTTTCCCAGGCAATGTTTGGCTTCTCCAACTGTTGATTTCCCCAGGGTTTGCATTCAGCTCTCACAGATCATAGACTTCCTGGAGTAGGCTGATGGAGGTGGAGATTTTCTCAGAAGGAAACAAAAGCCAAAGGATGTTCCTGGTAGAGAGGGACCAGACTTCAATACATCTCCTTAAAGTGCTGACTGAACGTCTTCAATGGTCTCTCTCTGCTTTCTCAAATTTCGCCCAGAGCTCTAACACTACTTTTGGCTTGCTACATTTTTGTTCATTGATTTTGTCCACAGTGTTCCAAGGGTGCATTCAGATTTCTCTGCATCTGATTCACAACTATAGACACCCAATCCTAAATTAATTTTAGTGAGCTTGTGCTCTATTTATCAATAATGATTTTGACCATGCAGTCATGGCTAGAAGAAAGCTTTCATTTGAAAAATAATAATGTGACTAATAATGGATGTAGATGTGGAGTTTACTAACACTCAAAACTGTAAAAAGGAGAAAATAGAAAGACCACGGATTGTGATTTGTAGAACTGGATTTATCAGAGGAGATTGGTAGGAAGCACCGGCCGTCTTGACAGTAAATCAGGAGACCCGAGCCTGACTGCTGCTTCTACTCTGCAATAACGGGTGGCCTTGGGTAACTCAGTGACAGCACTGTGCCCCTGGTTCTTCATACAGAAACAGAGTTCATGGTATCTTCCCTGTCTACCTTCCAGGGTTGTTGCAAAGAGTTTTTTTAAGTAACTCTTTTCACCACATCACATTACTAGGCTGCAGGGCTGATTTAATTTTGTTTTGATACTTTAACATAATATAGTGGTGTTCACATTTTAATCTGCATCAGAATCACCAGGAGGGCTTGTTATGACAGTTTGCTGGGCCCCATCTTCAGTTTCTGATTCATTAGATGTAGGCCGGTTCCCAAATTTGTATTTCTAGCAAGTTCCCGGGTGATGCTGATGCTGCTGGACCACGCCTGCAGAACCGTGACTCGAGAGCTTGTTCCTCATGTACAAGGCGCAGCAAACCCTAGGGTTGTGGCCTGAATTGTGTCTCCCCCTCCAAATCCATATGTTGAAGCCCTAACCCCATTGTGACAGTATTTGGAGATGTGCCTTTAGGAAGGCAGTTAAGGTTAAATGAGGCCCTAGTGGATTGGGAATCCAACCCACTAGGAATGGTGTCCTTATAAGAAGAGCAAGAAATACTTCAGCTTAAATGAGACCATGCAACCCCCCGAGCCTTTCCCTTCTCCTGTCACAATTTAGTCATTATCTGTACACACCTGAAAACCATTAGGTGACAGAACTAAAGTGCATGGTCTGATTTAAGCTGAAGTGTTAGTAGCTGATAATATATTACCCTACCGGGACTTCCAGATTAATCAACACTTCGTTGCTCACTTCTTGAGTGCCAGACCCCAGGATAATTACTGGGTGCATATTGGTGAGTAAAACGTACATTATCCTTGCTTTCATGGAGCTTGCAGTTCTGAAGAGTGAGGAAAATAAATTTCAGACAGGTGAATGGAACCAGTAGGTAGAGAAGATGCCTCTTTGATCCCTTTAAATATTAGAGGAAGAAGGCGGAAGCTTACTGCTGAGGGTCCTTGAGTCTCCTGCCCCTTGTGTCCACCAGGGCCAGTTCTGCCACCTCTCACAGAGGCAGCTAAATTGTTGGGTGAAATTGATGGCTTCCAATCCTAGGGTCTTGAAAAAACAGCATTATTTTAGCTAATATTTGAGTGCTTACCAAGTGCCCAAGTCTGTTCGAAGAATTTTACATGTATTAATTTACTTAACCTACATCAGCCCATGAGTTACAGACCACTATTATCCCATGCTGCAGATGACAAAATGGAGGCATAGATGGGCTACCTAATTAGCTCATGGTCACATGCTGTTAAAGGGGGGATGGAGTCTGAATGTGAAAGGGCCTTATGCTCAGTGACAGTAAACAGTCTCCTGGACACCCTGTCATTTCCCTGGTGACGTTCCCTACTCTTTCTCAGGGTGGGTTGTGGGAAACTGTTGAAGGAAGACATGCATGTCTTTTAGTCATTGTTTTAGGTAAAGACATTGTATTTTTGCTTTTCAAAATCTGTTGAATCTGTTACATTTGCTTATAATAAGTAAGACGGATATGTGCTATTAAGTAAATACAGGTATGTAACTTCATATCACTGCAGGAGCTCTCACAGCAGCCTGTCTGCTTGAAAATATGCTTCTCTGACTTTTGAACCACTGGACCAGAAGCAAAATCTCCCAATTAAAATGCTTCAGTGTTCCTAGCATACACGAGTGGGTCTTAAAGAATTATTGGTTTACACGATGTCTCAGTGACTCAAGCGAAACGCTCAGACATTTTATAAGCACACAGTACAATTACCCAAAGGAACTGAATTCAAATAAAATACTAAGGTTATACCTATTTCAAAAAAACTTCTACAAGCTAGAGAGAGGGTGACAGCCCCAGAGATTTGTGAGTCACGTAGTGTAAAAAAAAATGCGGGTGGCTTTGAAAGATATACCTCCTCTTATTTATTGCTTTTACCCACAGTCTTGCTAGCTCCTGAGGAATGGATTCCTAACCCAGGCTACACACTAGAATCACCTGGAAATCTCTTAAAATTCCTTATTCCAATGCCCAGATCAATGATATCAGAATCTCCAGGGGTGGGACCCAGGCATCCATATTTTTTAAAGATCTCCAGGCAATTCTGATGCGCAGCCAAGGCTGAGAACCACTTGGGAGAGAGGGGACCAGAGACAAGTAGCAATGCTTTCCTTCCTACAAGTGTTGAGGAAATATTAATGAGCACCCTGGCATTTGCCTGATCTCCATCATCTGGGACATTCTGCAATAATTTATACAAGTAATTTAATTAACATGAAAGCAAAAGCAAGGCACACCATGAACACCTAGATAACTTATAAACTGACTATACACAGCATTCCATGAGGCAGTAGATTCTGACATTTTGAAAGAGAGAGAATTAACTACATGATGGAGGTTTAATAAAACCCTAATTGAATGAAGGTTCTGTTACCTGATAGGTGCAATGCGTACAGATGAGGTAGGCAAGATGGAAATCTTACTGTTGAGGAAATCTGTACAAGCAGAGAGTTTGGAAATTTTACTTATAATCTATCTGTTCATTTGAGCAGATATTTTTAGGAGGATGGTAATAATCTATCAGCCACTTCACCTAGGGATTTAGCTTTAAGGTAAATTGTATTACCTTTCAGGTACTAAACAATTTAACAAAAAAACTAGTTTTGCATCTGAAAAAGTGATTTCTTTAAAGTGTTGGCTCAGGAACTGTTGCCACATTGTGAATCAGCGATACAGCCAGAAAAAAAATTAGCATTCAAGATCCATTTAGAAATATATGTCTTGGGCTGCCCTGGTGGCTCAGTGGTTGAGAATCTGCCTGCTAATGCAGGGGACACAGGTTCGAGCCCTGGTCTAGGAAGATCCCACATGCCGCGGAGCAACTAGGTCCGTGAGCCACAACTACTGAGCCTGCGCGTCTGGAGCCTGTGCTCCACAACAAGAGAGGCCGTGATAGTGAGAGGCCGGCGCACCGCGATGAAGAGTGGCCCCTGCTTGCCACAACTAGAGAAAGCCCTCGCACAGAAACGAAGACCCAACACAGCCAAAAATTAATTAATTAATTAATTAATTAATTAATTTAAAAAATATATATATATGTGTCTTGACTTTCTGAATGATAACCACAGAGTTCTCTGACTTCTCCTTTCTTTAATGTATTCTCCTTTTCTCAATGAGTTTATTAGCTTCCTGAATACATATGTATAATGGTTAAAGGAGGACGGTGGAATCAGATAGCGTGCATGCAGTGTCATCCCCACCAGTGCCTAGCTTTATGACTTCACAGTACTATCTTTGTGCCACAGGTTCCTCAGCTGTAAAATGGGCACAATGAAAGAACCTGACCCATAGAGTCGTTGTGAGAAGAAACGAGTTACGTGTGGAGTTCTTAGAATGGAGCCTGGCGCATGGTAAAGACCACACGCGTGTTAAACCTGCTGACAGGGACAAAGGTCCCATTGATGGAACCACACACTTCTCCTTCCCTTTTTTCTCTTGCCTTTTGGCTGCCTTCAGGCCGTTTCACTGTTAATTAGCACCTCTGTTTTATCACAAGTGACAGAAATAAGGAAAGAAAATCAAGACAGTTGATTTTGGTACTAATTACCACCTAGCTAAAAAAATAAAAAGGCTGAAGCCCGGTGTCGGCCGCGGCTGCCGCTGCCGCCGCTGCTCCAGCCTGTTCCGTGTGGCCCACGCGGGCCCCGCTGCGGCCGTGATGATCCACGGCTTCCAGAGCAGCCACCAGGACTTCTCCTTCGGGCCCTGGAAGCTGACGGCGTCCAAGACCCACATAATGAAGTCAGCGGATGTGGAGAAGTTAGCTGATGAATTGCATATGCCATCTCTCCCTGAAATGATGTTTGGAGACAACGTTTTAAGAATCCAGCTTGGCTCTGGCTTTGGGATTGAGTTCAATGCTACAGATGCATTAAGATGTGTGAACAACTACCAAGGAATGCTTAAAGTAGCCTGCGCTGAAGAGTGGCAGGAAAGCAGGACGGAGGGTGAGCACTGTAAGGAGGTTGTGAAACCGTATGACTGGACCTATACAACAGATTATAAGGGGACGTTACTTGGAGAATCACTTAAACTAAAGGTTGTACCTACAACAGATCATATAGATACAGAGAAATTGAAAGCCAGAGAACAGATTAAGTTTTTTGAAGAAGTTCTCCTGTTTGAGGATGAACTTCATGATCATGGAGTTTCAAGCCTGAGTGTGAAAATTAGAGTAATGCCTTCTAGCTTTTTCTTGCTGTTGCGGTTTTTCTTGAGAATTGATGGGGTGCTTATTAGGATGAATGACACAAGACTTTACCATGAGGCTGACAAGACCTACATGTTACGAGAATATACCTCACGAGAGAGCAAAATTGCTAATTTAATGCATGTTTCACCTTCCCTCTTCACGGAACCTAATGAAATATCACAGTATTTGCCGATAAAGGAGGCAGTTTGTGAGAAGCTAATATTTCCAGAAAGAATTGATCCTAACCCTGCAGACTCAAAAGAATGTACATCTGTGGAATAGAATTTATTACAGCATATACTGACCGTGCAATCTGACTGGAGACCTTGGGGCTATTTGGAGGGGGTATTTTTATTATGAGAATTAATTGCCTTGTCTATGTGCAGATTTTCTGTAGCCTTAAAGGAAAAATAAATAAATAAAAGAGTGTTGCAGGCAGTTTCTACTCAACTGCTGTTGTACTCTCTGTCTTCAAATTCATATTCCAGAAATTTATATCTTCTGGAGTTAAATTCAGATTTCTAAATTGTCACAAAGTGGGGTCTCACCAGTAGGGGGTGATGTGTGTATCTCTCAGAAGCAGTGGCCATAACCTATATCTGTCATGAAACACTATCTTCTACCATGAGGAAGTTACTTTAAATCAGTGAATCGTAACACCTTGTGACTTTCATACGATTCCTAATTGTTCACGTTGATGTAGTGGCTCTTTACCTTGGGTTTTTTGATGTTTATTCACACTTCTGGAGAGTCATGACTTGCCTCCTAGGAAACTGATCTCAAATGGTCTATACCCAGAAATTTAAAAAAAAATTACTCTTCTAAATTTTAATTGGCTTTTGAAGTTTAAAGAAAGTTTCAGACATAGAAACAAACTAGGTTTTTGGAGAACTTAAGGTGTTATGTCCATGGAAACACACAATCATGGTTTGCCACTGACAGGATGTCAGAGCTGTCTCTCCTCCATCTTTAGGTGCTTTTTCTTATGTGTGGTTCTATTTGTACTGACGTTTTTTACTTCCACCTTCCACGCACCCTCAGAGTGAATAAATCTTTTGGATATTGAATTTGATATTGGTCCTAAAAAGTTTTAAGTGTTACAGTTTAAGCAAAAATTACATCAGCTTCTAAAGCAACCAGATTAATTTTCTGCTTAAAATATTTGAAGGGTAGCTGTGGAGGAGGAAGGGGCTTATTTTAAAATCTAAAAGCCAGTTTTTCTTTTTTTAAAATTCATGTTTTGGGGAATTCCCTGGCAGTCCAATGGTTAGGACTCCACGCTTTCACTGCCAAGGGCCTGGGTTCAGTCCCTGGTCAGGGACCTAAGATCCAGCAAGCTGCGCAGCATGGCCAAAAAAAAAAAAAGATTCATGTTTTTAACATTACAGGGGATCCAGTAAAGTGTAATTAATTAGTACAAGATCTAGGTAGTACAGAAAGTTTACAAAAGTAAATTTGAAATCCATTTGGTTATTTTGATGGTGACCCTTTAAACATTTTATATTCTTTTCTGCCTTTTAAAGTGGTCTCCATAAAGTAGGAAGTGGTTATAAAGCACCAAGTAAGAAATTAACTTTAAATGGATTTAAAAAAATATTTTATTTAAAGGGCAGGGGAAAAGAATTACCCCCTTTTTTTCTGGTTTGAAACAGCTGTTGTACATATTTCCACTTGATACATAAATCATTAAGGAAGGATATTTAATTGTAAGTATTAGCAAAACTCTTCAGGTATTAGCCTGAAGATAAATTTTAGTGAAACAAATACAGTTGGATATTCATCATTACTCAGACTCTGGTGTGTTGTTGTGTATATTGTTTTTTTAGCTAATTTTATTAGCTAAATTTGGTCACAAATGATTTGGGTATTTGTTTGCTTTCTGCTACATCACCTGCAAGGTATAGGAAATCAGGATTTTGTTGGCTTTAAGAAAATACATGGCATGTTCAGTGTATGTTAAATATACCGGTACTTAATGTTTTCTCTTAGGACAGAAAAGTGTATATATTGTACTCTGCTTTCTGTTTATTTTATTTGCCATGCAGATTTGAACAGAACAGACTCTTTAGTCATACAAATTATAAAAAATGAAAAACTGTAATAATATTTATTAGTTGAATTAAAGATTTCTGGGCAGCAACATATTACACATATATTTTTAACTTGATTCAGATGTCTTAGTCCCTGAGTCAGTCTTAAATTACTTATTTTGAAAATCCATTGTTAAAAATTGTAGAATTGACCGTTTTATAGAAGAAGGTGGGAGGTGGATAGGATGAGTGTACTTTTGAAAACTTCATTAGTTTGTTCCTGTGGAGAATGCCAAGAAAACTTACATTTGCCCATTGTTAATCAAAACATACACCATTTTATATTTATTTGTTCCAAGTGTCTTTTTGTAAGAGGAGAATAAACAATAAGTAATTACAAAAAAAAAAAAAAAAAAAAAGGCTGAAGCCATTAGCATAGATGAGATTTGGGGTTGCCTATAGAATTCAGTTACCTGTGTTCCTCCCACACCCTGCAATTCTCTCTCAACTTGCCCTTGACATGGATAACTGGAGGTTGGTTATCCAAACTAATGGCTCAAAAATCTGGATATACTTTAGAAACATTAGGATGTTTTTTAAAATACCTTTACCCTGGCCTCATCCCAGATCATTGTCATTGAAAGCTCCATATTGTCTTTTTTAGAAGCTCCCTGTGTAATTCTGATGTACAGCCAGGATTGATTAAGATTGACCTTGAGGGGGATTTCTGATGGCCTTTAATAATTTAGGGAGAGTGATCGCTGTGATAAGTTTGAGTATCACAGATGCACTGCTCCTGGTTCTTGGTTAAATTCCCTGTGGAAGGTCATCTGATAGAGAGTGGAAGCAGGTCTTCAGCCCTATCTGGCCTCACTCATGTCCCTACTTAGACCAGACATTGTAATTGATGATTTGAATCATTTCCTCATCAACATTCTTGATTACCTTTTCTTCTGAGGTACACCACCAGCCCCAGATCATTCCCCAAATCTTCTACTCTCCTGCCTCGGGGCAATCAAACACTGCTAGATAAAAACATCACGGTACTTTGGAGACTGTTGCCATCACACATCTGAAGTCTTCCCTATGGTCAGCCTTGCTCTCAGTCATTTCCCTTGGTGTCTGTCACAAACATCCACAATCCTCCAGCTCCCTCCCTAGCCCCTGGCCTCCAGACCTCTCACTCTTTGGATTATTCGCTGCTGCCATTCTCATCCACTAACTTATCTACTGTCCCTATGCTCATCCTTGCCTTCTCCCTCTAGTTTCAAAGGACATATCCTTACTCTTGTACAAGAGTAACCCCTCCTTCCTCTCTGAATGCCATTGTTCCATCAATTACCTTCCTGGAATTTATATTTTCAAGCTTTTCCTCATCATTGGCTCTTTTTCCATAATCCATAAAAATGTATTTAAGTGTCTAACCCCCCAAACTCTTTTCCTTGAGCCTGCATGGCCCCTTTACTGCCCCCATCTCTCCTTCGCTTCACAACCAGGCTTCTTGAAAAGTTAATTCACATTGCCTATTCTACTTCTTGATCTCTGCATTCATTTGTGTTGGTCTCAGCCTATTGATGGTGATACTATGGGCTAGGAATGCCTGAGACCCTCGCCTGGGACCATACTGCTTGTGATGAGCCCCACAGACATTTCCCTGACCACACCAGTGCTGTGACTGGACCAGCCCTTATGGTTCTTATTATGATTGTAGGACACACCTCAGCAACAACCATCGGGGAACTTTGAAGAATAGATTTATTACCCACAAATCCGAACGGTACATGGAACACCCAGGGCCACACAACGAGGTCTTGGATAGAGGGAGGGGGAGGAAGTGTGGACCTTGGACTAGCCTTTATTAAGGTCCAAGGGTAGGGTGTCTAGGGTTGCACAGGCTCACTCTTTACTGAAAAAGTTAAAACGCAGGAGTGGGAATTAGGGAGCAGGAAGGGAAAAGCGAGGTCACTCAAGCCATCAGTTATCTAGGCTACCCTAGACCTTCTAAAAGAGGTACTTCATAGGTGGGGATTGCCTGGTTCCTTATCTCGTTGGTTTGCTATTAGCTGTGTCATACAGCATGCAATACGTTTACTCTTGATGAATGTCTTTGAAATGAATGCCTCCTCGATCAAAAGCCTAACGTCCGGCACTTATATTACAATCAAAAAAATCTTCATGTCAGCACTTACACTACATCACTCTTACACCCTCTGTAGTCTGTCTTTCGTCCTCACCTCCTGACAACATCTCTTTGACAAAGACCATCCATGGCTGTCATAACATCCAATCTGAACAATAATTTTCAGCTCTCTTGTTATTAAACTTCTCTTCTGCATCTGACACTGTTGGTCATTCCCTCTTCCCTGGAATTTTCTACTCTCGTGGGTTCTGGGGGAAAATCTCTTGCCAATTCTCCTTCTTCCTCTCTTACCCTTCCTCACTGACCTCCTTCATAGTTCCTGTTCTTCTGGCCACCCCCAATCTCTTGTTCTTCCCAGAGTTCCTTTCTCAACTGCTCTACTTCCCTGTCCACATCAGTTCCTTGGGCCTCCACATCTACTCAGGACCTCCACAGTGACCTGTCTACTGATGGCTCCCAAATGCACATTCTTAGTTTGCTCATCTTTCTGGACTTGGCTCAGCAGTTGTTGCCTGCGAAAGCTTCACTGAACACCAGGGAGCTAGGTGTCTTTCCTCAGAGCCTTCCTGAGTTTAATCACTTATCAAGTTATATCACAACTATCCGTTTATATGCCCCTTCCCATGACAAAGGACGTGTGCTCTGTCTTATGCATCTTTGTGCCCCCACCCCTTGCACTATGCCTGACATAAAGCAGATGCTCAATACATCTTTTTGAACTGTTAATGTGTTTTATAGTTGATCAATTGAATAACTTCATGAAGTTACATAAATGTTTAGAATAGTTATAGGGCATCTAGAAATACAGGTCAAGGTCTAGCAATGGGTTCCTTTTGCTTTGTTTTTGTTTTCCTCCCCACTGAGTCTGCACTGTTGCTGGGAGAGCACATGCATTCGAAAAAGCAAAGCTTTTGAAGCCAGACAGTTCTAGGTGCAAATTCAGGCTCTGTAATATGTTAGCTGTGTGACCGTGATTTCTTTGAGACTCAGTTTCTTCATCTGTTATGTGAAGAGGATAACGCCCACTCTTTACTATTGTAGAGGAGATTAAATGCCAGAATAAACACAACCCTTTAGCACAACCCTTTAATAACTCTTACAGAGCAGTGACACAGTAAAGAATCAGTAACATTTCTCATGTCTGCTATGTTATTTTTCAATTAATAACGTTTTTATGATTATCATAGAAACATATGCTAATTATAAGACAATTTATAAAATACAGAAAAACATAATGAAATCATTAAACCCACCTTTCTATCCCCCAGTGAAGCCACCAGTAGACAGTTGGATAGATGAATCTGGAGTCCAGGAGAGAGGCCTGGGCTGGCTGGATATACAGATTGGGAGTCCTCAGTGGATACATGTGAATCAAACCTGGGAGAGTTGACGAATTAACTCAGGGAGAATATGTGGGGTGAGAAGAAAAGAAAGCTTAGGATGTAGTCCTAAGATGAGCCACGTGGGTAAAAAAATATGTACAAGCTCCAGACTTCACAGAAGTCTGGTCTCAATGCATCTGGATGATGAGATGGTAGCTCCACAATGGAAGGAAACAGATTAACTCCAAACAAAATACTTTCCCCATCCCTGCTGTTCCTTTAAGTACCTTTTCCTTTTCTTGGTGGAAACTCCCTTTCTTCAAAAGCTTTCCATAACCAGAGCCACAGGTCATGGGAAGCTTGGGCTCTGCCCCATCTAGTGGGATTGCCACCTCAGAGGAAGAGGTGCCTTTTCCTAATTCAGTAAAGGCACTAGCTGGCAATGACCCCATCAGAGACCCATTGTTCTATTACCTTCTCTCCACAGTCAAAGCTGTTATGGACCAAGTGTGATGTTTTTGTATATATTGATCAAAACTCATTTATGCTAGAGTGCTTCCTTAGTCAACATGTATCCCCAATAACACTTGTATTTGATGGTTTCCTTGATAAGCAACTCCAGGGAACCCTAGCAATATTGAATTCTATGTTATGCTCCAGGGGATGCTGTTCATATAGAATGCAGTAAATATTTATGAGAAATTAAAGGCTCTGTCCTTATTTAAAAGAATATAAATCTGGAGGAAACGGGAAAGATTTTCCAGTGGGGAGATTTTCTGAGTGTGTGGAACTCTCTCCCAGAGATCTCTGAAAGATGGTGACTTCTCAATTTGCCTTGAAAGAAGCCTTAGATGTCTGAAGGCCACTTTGGGGTGGGCATTCTTTAGAAGGGCTGCTCCAGAACTTTGAGCCCCATCTCCACAAACGGGAAGGCAAGGTCATAGCGACCACACTGGTTGCTCACCCGACAACCCTTTCCTTCTTTCAAACAGAATCCAGATTTGCTCAGGTTTTTGCCCTTCTCTGAGTAGGTAGTTGTTTCCTGGGAGGTGAGTCCCATCACTAGCCCCAGAACAGTAATAATTCTTGCCAGTGACAGGCCAAGGCTTGGGAATGTGATACTGAGGAGGGGGAGTCACACAGCCAGCTTCTGGGAAACTTTTCCTTTTCTATCTTGAAAGGAGACCCAACGGAAATAAGGTTCTTCTTTCTGCCTCTGGGTGTTGTCATAAGGATGTGGCACCTTAGCCCGTCAGAGGATGAGGCTGATAGACTGGGGTTGGTCATGACCTTGTTTAAATCATGGTGCTACTGTATTAGTCATCCCTAGAGATGGTTCACCTCTCTCCAAACACACACTTTAATTTTTCTGAAATTAGAAGGACATGGTATACTGGTGACTAACTCCCTCTGAGACCAAAAGATAAGTGATAGCCTGGGTAGCTGATGACAGATGAGCTGAAGAAGAGGTGGATGCCAAAGGGGTGAGCCTGGATTCCAAGATTGTCAGAGAAAAGGAAGCACAAGAATTTTCCATGATCATTGTGGGTTAAGTCCTGTCTAATAGGGCTACCTGGAGAAGTGGTGGGGCCTCAGTGGAGGGTACCTAGAGGCAGACTGATGAATTCCTAGGAGTAAAGTGAGCTGGAGTAGGGTTATCATTGGCATTAAGGGAAGTGCGGATGAAAGTTCTCCGGTGAATGGGGGGAAAGGAGTCCAAGGACCCACAAAAGCATACAGAAGGACTGCATCACCTTTAAACATCACTGAGACTCAAAATGTAAGGCGAGCTAAGACAGCACCAGGTAAGAAGGAACTTTCCTATTTCCCTAATCTTTCTTCCCTACAACCTCAGAGGGGTCTGAGACAGTAGCTAGAAAGAGAGAAGAAACTGGTAATACCTTTCTCCCCTAGAACGTGATTCAGCTGGAGGGAGGAGAAAGAATTGTAATTTGAATGAAGTTGGAAGCTTTGATTAACACGAGTGTGAACTTTCTGATATCTGATTTGAAACTTGGCCCATGGAGGGATTACAGGACTTTCTAATAGGGGCACATTATTACACATTATTCTGAGAAAATGGAAATATTCCTAAGGAAATCTTACATTGCTTTTTTCTTGCAATATAATGTTGACAATTAACACTTCTTTAATCTGCCATATATATTAATTCGCCAGAACAATTTCAATCTTCTTCAAACTTTCAGTCAGTTGTTGACCATCAGATTTTGTGATACTGAGCATTCCTTTGCACACCATCATAATAAGCCATTTAATGAAAATTAGGGTTTGAGTGGGAAGGTCTTATTTTATTTATTTATTTATTTATTTTTGGCTGTGTTGGGTCTTTGTTGCTACGTGCAGGCTTTCTCTAGTTGTGGTGAGCGCGGACTACTATTCATTGCTTTGCACAGGCTTCTCACTGTGGTGGCTCCTCTTGTTGCAGAGCACCGGCTCTAGGCACGCAGGCTTCAGTAGTTGTGGCACGCGGGCTCAGTAGTTGTGGCTTGTAGGCTCTAGAGCTCAGGCTCAGTGGTTGTGGCCCACGGGCTTAGTTGCTCCGCGGCATGTGGGATCTTCCCGGACCAGGGATCAAACCCGTGTCCCCTGCATTGGCAGGCATATTCTTAAACCACTGTGCCACCAGGGAAGCCCCTTGAGTGGGAAGGTTTTAGAATGGGGTAGAGACAATAAGAAATGGTCCATGGTAAACTGTATTATGTCAGACCAAAGATTCCCTGGCTTGATGACCAAATGTTTTAAAATAAAACAGATAAACTGTGCTGTATTTTTGCAGTAACCTTATTTTTTTGATGATTCCTTTCTCAACAGTCCTTGAATATTTATCCTGTAGAGTTTTTGGAGAAACCTAGGCCTTCCTCACTTCCTGTCCAGCCAGATCTCAGGACAGAGATAAGTGGAACCACCACTTCGTTGAAGTTTTCAGGCAGGGAGGGAGTAGGTATCTAGTTGTAGGTGTCTGACTATTTCAAATGAAATAGAAATTAGTTTGGCTTATCTCTTTTTCCATTCTCTTCTCTTCTCTCCATTCATGCATACAGTTTATAATTGGCTGTATAAATTAAATACTTCATAATGAACCTAATTCTTATCTTCTCTAAATGCAGTTTCATTAACATTAAAGCTTACTGGAATAGTCTGTCATGTCAAATCATTGTACTTATTCAAAAACATACTAATTACCATAGGAATTGTGATTCTAAGTTAAGTATTGTGAGACAGGGGCACAGAATCTGGAGAAAAGTGACAGAGCAAATTAGAGCATGATGTCAGGGAATACAGAAGATGAGCTTGGAGCAACGTATAGTGTCAGAAAGTAAGGAAGCAGTGGAGGGAAGGAAGGAAGAAAGGAAGGAAGGAAGGAAGGGAGGGAGGGAGGGAGGGAGGGAAGAAGGAAAACCACACAATGATGGGATATGTAAAAGAGACATAGGAGCCACCTGAAAGAGCTCCCAATGGGCAAATCTAGAACAACTTGAACAGCAAAATCATATTGGATGATAGCCCAAAGTATAAAATAAACATCCATGAGTCCTTACTGATATATGTGATTGATGAATGAATAAATAAATAAATAAATGGGAGAGAGGAGACATGCCTCCTATGCATAAGAATTCTAAATAAATTATGTAGATACTCGCCCTCAAGGAGTTGGAGCAAAACTCTCTCCTCTTTAAGTATAACCTTCACGTAGTGACTTCCTTCCAAAGAATATTGTATGGAAAGCGGAGGGGGGAGCAACTTTCCAATGGAAATACCTGACAAACACCACCTCAGCTAGGTTATCAATGTCAACATCAAGAGTGATAAGTCATGTTTTTGGTTATTTCTTACTTTCATACCCTTGATACGATGTGGTGAGAATGGCAGTTTTTGATCTTCCTCCCCAAAACTCGTTATCTTGTCTAATCATGAGAAAAACATTATACAAACCCCAACTGGGAGACAGTCTACAAACCATCTGACCAGTACTCCTTAAAAATATCAAGGTCATCACAAACAAAGCAAGTCTGAGAAACTGTCACAGCCAAGCAGAGTCTAAGGACACAAGACAATTAAATGTACTGTGGTATCCTGGAGAGGAGAAAGAACATTAGGTAAAAACTAAGGAAATATGAATAAAATATGGACTTCAGTTAATAATAATGTATCAATATTGGTTCATTAATTGTGACCAACCTACCATCCTAATGTAAGGTAATAATTGGGGAACTAGGAATGGGTATATGAGAACTCTCTGTTCTACCCTCAGAACTTCTCTATAAATCTAAAACTATTCTAATATTAAAATTTTATTTTAAAACAAATTTGAGCATTATGGATTGTAAGTGGAATTGATGTAATTCAAGTTGCAGACCTCTAAAGAGGGTAACCTAGGGCCACAGGAGTGAGTGGGGTGGGTTCCCAAAAGGAGAGGATGACAGGTGAGTGCTATGGCCAAGGAAGAATATTATACTGTGGAAGATCAGAGTAAAGAAATGCTCACATAATTATGCTTTAGGACTATTCTGTCGCATATCAGAAAAATGTTTCCAAATACACACAAAAGGAAAAAAAATAGTAAGGGCCCTAAAGGAGCTTGAATGAAAGCCTGATTATCAAATTCATTTTAAGTTAAAGAAATCTCCTTCTTTAAAGATTGAGCATTATTAGATTCTTGATTTCTTATTTTGAAAAGTCCAGAAGAATAAGTGTCATGGAGAAGGATGAGTAGGGGCTGGTTTCACCATGATGACAATTGAGCCACCCGTGGGACCGTATACGGAACAGAAGGCAACATAGAAGGATGTGCTGGGAAGGAAGAGAGGCTGCGTCCTCTTTCTCTGTCTTTTTTTTGTCAGTGATCTGGAAGAAGCAAGGTTAAAGAATAGAAGTTTTAGGAAAAGGAGATTTTGAGGGAGAGCTCACCAATAAAAATTGGCAAAGCCCAGGCTACCAACAGAGCCACATGGCAGAGCCTGTCTAACTCCAGGTGTTCATCTTCCACCAACCTCTGCACAGGTCCAGTGGGTCACAGAGCCACAGAGTTCTGTTCCAGAAGAGGTCAGTAAGATTGTCCTAAGTGAGGGAATAAGACATGCGGACAGTAAAACTGGGAAACACTGTGATTTACTGCTTATCTCTCCCTCACTCCCTGCAACCAGTCAAAATATACATCTGCATGTTAAAGTCTCTAAGAAAGGGGGGAAATGAGGAAATGTTGGGGTACAAATTTCAGTTATGCAAGATGAGTTTTGGCAGTTCAGTGTACAGTGTGGTGATGATAGTTAACAATCCTGTTTGGATACTTGAAATTTAAGAGGATAGATTTTAAGTTAAATCTTCTCAAGACACACACACACACACACACACACACACACACACACAATTGTACCTTGTAGAGGTGGTAGATAAGTTATTTAGCTTGATTTTCGTGATCTTTTCACAATGTATATATACATCAAGTTGTATACCTTAAATATATGCAGTTTTATATGTCAAAGAATAACATTAAAAATTGTCTCTAAGAAATGGTACAGTAAATAAAAGTATTTAACTTTACTAACCCACCATTTCTCAAACTTATTTTACCCTGCCCTCTCTCCAGTACTCATTTTTACCTCCTGTTGAATAGTGTTTGGTGAATTCTAGGTTGGGAAATCTTATCTTAAAAAGCTATTATTCTGCGACTTTAAAAATAGGCAGAGCTGTAAGCTGCTGTTTGAGCTGTAATATGGATATGGATATGACTCTACCCACTGGAGTCAGACAGGCAAAATTCCATGCTGCGTCTTTACTAGGTGTGTAACCTTGATCCAGTTCTTAATCTGAGTCTCATTTTCCTCAGTTGTGAAATGAAATAAATGGCAGGAGAATAGCCACTTTGCAGTGTTGTTTTTACAAATTATAGGTATCCATCAAGCATGTAGTATATGCTTGACGTGTATGTGCTGCTGAATAAGAGAGGTTACTGTCATGACTGGCTTATAGCAACTGCTGAACTAAATGACTCTTATCATATACAGAAGGCTTTATATTCTATAAAGCAGAAATTAAAGGGAAGTTCTCATAAGGTAGTCATTTTAAAAGATTGAATTAAGAAAGATAATTGGGTTCTGTCTTAAAATCTTGCTTTAGTTGTATCTTAAGAACAATTAAAGTATAGCTTGTATGTGGCATATAAGCAGTAATTATGATGTCATTTATTATTTAAATTTATACAAGATGCTGAATGGGACTATATTTTCTGTTTTCTTGGAATTTTAGTTGAAGCCCTAAACCTGAGAAAATAGGCAAAAGTTGCTTCTGGTGTCTAAAGAGAAGTGCTGGACACATCTAGACCAGACCTACTCAAAGATATCAGATTTGGTCAACCCTGTCCCCTACCTCCAGCCACCATCAGCCTATGTAAGAGAAATGGTCATGAAGGAAAGGCAGCTATATTGGCCTAGGGGGTTAGTGAGGCATTTCCAACCTCCAAGCCAAGTTGTGGGTCTGAGAGACATGCTTACCAAGACTGGGGGGTGCCTGACAGGAGAGACATTTGGCATCTCACTCCTGGCTCTACACTCACTGAGCTACAGACACTGCCGGGCCAACCAGGTGCACTGAAGTGGAAGAAGTGAAGGGCAGCAAGAGGTTGACGTGGGTTTCCGTAGATGTTCCAGGGGCATCTGTGAACATAAAGACTCATGACTGACTTCTGTCTAGAATCCACTGAAGGTAGGAGGACAGCTGGAGAAGCCCATTAACCAACCGACATGGGGCAAGGAGTGAGGTAGGCCTTTCCCACTTGTTGTGGAAAGACACAAGACTTCCTTGAGGACCTAGAGAATGTGGCAGTTGACACCAGGCTTGAACTGTCTTGATGGGACCTTGCTCCAAGTGCTGACTCCTGGGCTGAGTGACTGCTGCCCTGAGTGGGGTTGGGATGGACTGCCTGGGGCTGGCACTGAAGTGAGAAGGAGGTCTCTAAACATCTGCTGAATAGTTCACTGTCCCTGTCAGGAAAGGAGAGTGTTCTGGGGGGGTGGAGCAGGGGCAGGGGGAGGGCTCCAAAGAACCCTAAGTGATGCCATGACAAAAGCAGCATTTGTATATATGCCTGCCAGATGGGAGGGTGTAGCCGCCAACTAGCACTAGCCAAGAGAGAGCACCAGTGGCCTTAGCCTTTGCCTGCCTCCCTTTCCCTGATTTGAAAGAGCCAGAAGATTAGGCAGAGAAAGGGCAAAAGTCATTATATCAGCTCTTGCCCACTGCAGGGCTCTGAGCCAAAGCTGAGCCCTGAGCTGGTAGTGGGTGGAGGGGAGAAGCTATGAACTGGCTGTGAGCTTCAAGTTTTGGTACTAGATGGGATCAAACCTTTTAATATCCAAAAGTCAATTAGTACTAAGTAAGACTTTTTTTTAAGTAGCTGGAATTGATAGGACAGCTATGGACTCTACATAAGCTGTCATCAAGGGGTGGGCAGAGGAAATCTGAGAGTGCAAATGTGAAAGTGGTTTGTGGTTTTACCCCATTGATTAAACCCATTTTAAAAATCAGTAACTGTTATTTTAAAATAGAAGTCTTCTATAGAAAAGGCTTTATTGACAAGCAGGCCATTGAAATTTTCCCCTTGTCCTTCTCAGATATGCAGGCCCAGGGAGACAAATCGAAGAAATTATTCTTCCTGAACATAGAGCCTGCAGGGAGTTCTGCTGGAACACTAGCTTTGCAAATCCCACTCGATAGCAATGTAGTGTGAGTTGTTGGGTGGGGAAGACAGATTTCAGGGAAAGAACCATGACATTTTTGGAATACATATAATATTTTGAAGACAAAGAGAAAAGGACTTAAGTTTCCCCGCATATATCTGGCCACCTGGCACTGTGATACGCACTTTATCTCATTTAATCTTTCCTACAACCATGCGAAGTAATCATTCACACATTCATTTTGCTGATGAGGAAATGGAGCCTCAGGAAGGTATGGAATTTTCCCAAACTCATCCAATTTATAAATGTATTTGATTCCAAAGCCATTCTGTTTCTATCCTATTGCGTTACCAAAACTTGTGAAAGGGAATATGAACCTTACCACATTGAACTTCAAGGGAAACTGACTAGTATCAGATAGTTTAGAGCCATAGCAGGGATCGTTATTAAGAAACCAGACAAGAGAGATGGGTGTTCCATGAAGGAAAGAAAAGGAACAACTAAAAGCAATAGGAGCTTGGGGTAATATTGGAGGAATGCTAGCAGTGTCTAGAGCAGGGGTCCCCAACCACCAGGCCACGGACTGGTACTGGGCCACACAGCAGGAGATGAGCAGCAGGCCAGAGAGAGAAGCTTCATCTGTATTTACAGCCGCTCCCCATTGCTCACATTGCCACCTGAGCTCCACCTCCTGTCAGATCAGCAGCAGCATTAGATTCTCATAGGAGCGCGAACCTTACTGTGAACTGCGCGTGTGAGGGATCTAGGTTGTGCGCTCCTTATGAGAATCTAATGCCTGATGATCTGAGGTGGAGCTGAGGCAGTGATGCTAGTGCTGGGGAGTGGCTGCTAATACAGATTATCATTAGCAGAGAGGTTTGACTGCACAGAGACCATAATAAACAATTGCTTGCAGACTCAAATCAAAACCCTATCAGTGAGCGGAAAGTGACAATTAAGGGGCATCTGATGGCAGGTTTTATAGTGGCAAGTGAGTTGATGTACTTCAATTGTACAGCTGCATCTGGTGGAAGGCTTTAAGTCAGAATCGGACACTTATTTTAGTCCGCACACGGCCCGCCCATTATTTTATTTACCACTTCCATCCGCGCCTCTTTCCTGCACTGCGCACTTGTCTCAGTCACAGTTTTGGTAAGCCCACAAGCTAACCCTAGCCAAAATGAGTAAAAGACAAATGTCGCTGGAGAGCTTCTTTGAAAAGGGGGAAAGACCCAATGATGAGAGAGCAGAAGACTCTAATACTGCCAACAAAAAGAAAGCTGCATTTAAAAGAAAAAACCGAGTCCTACTTAAATTATGGGTTCATTGCAACAGGTGATTTCACATTCTCCAAGCCTGCTTTGTATAATACGTGGCGACTCTCTATCCAACAAATCCATGAAACCTTCAAAACTGCTTTTCCGCATGGAGACCAAGCACCCTGCATTAAAAGACAAGCCTTTGGAGTTTTTCAAAAGAAAAAAATGTGAACACGAAGAGAAGAAGCAATTATTGAAGGCCACCACTTCATCAAATATGTCTGCACTGAGAGCATCATTCTTAGTGGCTAACCACATTGCTAAAGCTTAGAAGCCCTTTACTGTTGGTGAAGAGTTGATCCTGCCCGCTGCTAAGGACATTTGTCATGAACTTTTAAGAGAGACTGCAGTTCAAAAGGTGGCACGTGTTCCTCTTTCGGCTAGCACCATAACTATATGAATTGATGAAATAGCAGAGGATATTGAGGCACAATTGTTAGAGAGGATTAATGAGTCACCGTGGTACGCAATCCAGGTTGACGAGTCTAGCGATGTTGACAACAAGGCAACAATGCTTGTTTTTGTGTGATATATTTTTCAGGAGGATGTGCGTGAGGGTGTGTTATGTGCACTTTTGTTGCCAGCCAACACCACAGCTGCAGAACTATTCAGTCTTTGAATGATTACATATCAGGAAAACTGAATTGGTCATTTTGTGTTGGTATATGCACGGACAGAGTGGCTGCCATGACTGGACGGCTTTCTGGTTTCACTACTCGGGTCGAAGAGGTCGCTTCTGAATGTGTGTCTACGCCCTGTGTCATCCATAGAGGAGTGCTGGCTAGACGAAAAATGTCGACTGAACTTAACAACGTTTTGCAGGATGTGATTAAAACTATCAACCACATCGAAGTACATGCCCTTAACTCACGTCTGTTCACGCAGCTCTGTGAGGAGATGGACGCAGAGCACACACGTCTTCTCTTATACACAGAAGTGAGATGGCTTTCTAAAGGTAGATCACTGGCCAGAGTTTTTGAGTTCTGAGAACCGCTCCAGAGATTTCTTTTAGAAAAACAGTCACCACTGGCAACACATTTCAGTGACACAGTATGGGTCGCAAAACTTGCTTACTTGTGTGACGTATTCAACCTGCTCAGTGAACTCAATCTGTCACTTCAGGGGAGAGCGACAACTGTGTTCAAGTCGGCAGATAAAGTGGCTGCATTCAAAGCCAAACTGGAATTATGGGGGCGACGAGTGAACATTGGGATTTTTGACATGTTTTAGACATTAGCGGAGACTTTGAAATAGACTGAGCCAGGGCCTTCTTTCTCCCAGCTGGCGCATGATCACCTATCTCAGCTTTCAAAGAAGTTTGATCATTACTTCTCAACCACAAAAGACCCCCGAACTGGGAAGGAATGGATCCGCGACCCATTTGTGAATAAGCCAGGTGAATCGACTTTGTCCGTGCTAGAAGAGGATCAACTGCTTGAGATTGCAAATGACAGTGGCCTTAAAAGTACGTTTGAGACAACTTCTTACATTGACAATCTCCTTACATTCTGGATTAAAGTCAAGATGGAATGTCCTGAGACTGCCACAAAAGCACTGAAAAGCCTGCTTCCATTTCCAACATCCTGTGTTTGTGAAGCAAGGTGTTCTGCAGTGACAGCAACCAAAACGAGATTATGGAGTAGACTGGACAAAAGTAACACACTTCGGGCGTCACTGTCTCCCACCACCCCCAGATGGGACCATCTAGTTGCAGGAAACAAGCTCAGGGCTCCCCCTGATTCTGCATTATGGAGAGTTGTATAATTATTTCATTATATATTACAATGTAATAATAATAATAGAAATAAAGTGCACAATAAATGTAATGCGTTTGAATCATCCCAGAAACATCCTCCCACCACCCCGGTCCATGGAAAAATTGTCTTCCATGAAACCAGTCCCTGGTGCCAAAAATGTTGGGGACCGCTGGTCTAGAGGGAGATCTCTCTGGATTAGATCAAACAGAGCTGAGCCGATGAGGCAGGAACATGGAAAGGTAGAGGCAAGACTGATGTAAAATGGAGCAACCGGAACGGAAAAGACATGTGGGAGCAGAGGTTGCTGTTAGAAGGGGCGCAGTTCCCAGAGTGAGCAGCTCTAAGAAGGACACTGCAGGGGCTGAGCGGCCCTCACAGCAGCTGGAGACTGCTGTTCTCTACCTGCCAGAATGTGAGCCCGCCTCTCCTTGCCCAGGTTGACCTGGGGAGGCACAGTGAAGATCAAGGAAGGAGGTTCAGGAAGCTCTCAGACAGGCTACCTCTGAGCTTGGACATACTTTCAAGGCTATTGCCATTCCCATTCCCGGGTGGGTCCTTTAAGAAACCAGCCAAGTCAGGGAGGTCACCTGAGGTCTCAGTGTGGAGAGACTGACGGAGTAGATTTTTCCAAATGAAATCTAAAGAGTGTTTATCCTGACACTGTCCCTGCTCACTTGGATGAGGATCTCCAAATAAACAGATGGATTTTGTTTTGGTTTGCTTTCTTCAGCGCCAAAGGAAAGTCCCCTCTACAACTGGATATAAACAGGATGCCCTGCCCTCCTCTCATTCCCATTCCTGGAGAATCTCCAGTTTTGAGCTTTATTTAAAGATCCACATGCTTGGGGAGTTGAGTTGGTGAGGGAGGGTGGTCTAAAGCCAATCTCAGAAATTCCCTGAGAGAAACGTCAGGGAAAGCCTCTCTGCAGGCTCATCCCCCTCTGCGTGGCCTGTATCCTGAACCATCTGCCTTCCCTCACACTTTTGAAGGAGGAGCTCACCACGAGACAGAATATGGGTTCTTCCTCTGACTGCTCCCCCGGGGGTCCCCCTCCAGCTCCTGCACTGACGTGCATCTCTGGGAAGGAAAACCAGACACGTTATCATGCAAGAAGCCCAGCACACGATGTGGCATCTGACAAGGGCCCACTTCCCTGATTGCCACTCATCTGTCGTGGCTGCTCTGTTCTCTTTCTTTGATCCTTGAAGGCAGAGATCTGTGTTGTCATGGAAAGAGCATAGGCTTGAAGTTACAAACCAGGGTTCAGATCTTGCTTTGTGTCATCTTGGGCAAGTGACAGACTTCAGTTTCCTCATCTGCAAAATGCACAATCCCTGCATCACTGGTTTTGCATTTGAACTGTTTTAATGATTAAATAAGATAATGCCTGCAGAGTGCTCAGTATGTGACAGACATGCAATAAATAGTCCCTTCCTCCAGCCTCTTAAGTCAGTGTTTACAGAGTTGCCTGCTGCTTCCAAAACCTACAGTTGGGGCACCCTGGGGATAAGCAGGACCCAGCCACACCAGGGCACGCATATTTCAGAACACCTTCATTCCCTCACTTCCCTTCACGTTCTCCTGGTCTGGGCACTGAGTTCCCTTCAGCTGAGTTAATAGCAAGACAGAGATGGCAACAGGAGGCATGATCCTTTGCAAGTCTTGTTGTTGCCCGTTTTCATTCTTCCTGACATGAAAGCAAACCTACCTTTCTGACAACGTTACT
This sequence comes from Balaenoptera acutorostrata, assembly GCF_949987535.1. Lineage (NCBI taxonomy): Eukaryota > Metazoa > Chordata > Mammalia > Artiodactyla > Balaenopteridae > Balaenoptera > Balaenoptera acutorostrata. The sequence continues at coordinate 68,530,395 of NC_080081.1, forward strand.
TACAGTACTTACATTACAGCTGCCACAGAGCAGGCTGTGACTGGGGGGCTTCCTGACAGAATGTTCTCTTCAGAAATTCCTTGAGTAGAAATGACCTATTTGCACTGTTAATGAGTTTGTGAGACCCCCAGGGTCCACCAGTAAAGACTGTCAAAGGATGGATGGATCCCCTCTGCTGCTAGATGCTACCACATCTTCTTCAAAAGGCATTTAAGTTCTATACCTAAAGGAGCATTTCCTATGGGATTTTGTTTGCTTATGATGCTGACGTAATACGATCATATAATCATGTAAGATGATGATCATGTAATATGATATCTTACATGTTTATATGATATAAACAAAATAAAGTGTAGGTGGATACTATTTTGAAATACTAATTGATGCATTCTTCTTTCATTCCTTTTACTTAGAGCCCTTTAGACAGGCTATAAATAAAAGGCCTGTCTAAGGCCATTTACTTGCGAAAGTAAGGCTGAAGCTTCTTGCTCTGCAAGGACAGAAAAATATCCATTGTGAAAAATGGGTCAAATTTTAGGCTTTGAGTTCCAAATTAGGTGCATGAAATTCAAAGCCAAAACAATAAATTTATTTATTTATTTTTAAAGATTTTTTTGATGTGGACTATTTTTAAAGTCTTTATTGAATTTGTTACAATATTGCTTCTGTTTTATGTTTTGGTTTTTGGCTGCGAGGCATGTGGGATCCTGGCTCCCCAACCAGGGATCAAACCTGCACCCCGTGCATTGGAAGGTGAAGTCTTAACCACTGGACTGCCAGGGAAGCCCTCCAAAACAATAAATTTTAAAGCCAAAGTCTTCTGATTTGTAAGAGATGTAGTTTTACTTAATTTTTTTTTTTTTCAAAAAGGAAAGGCTGGAGAATTCGAGTTTTTCCACCAAGACTTTTGAAAGCAGAGAGCTGGCATCTTCCTCCTAAGAACCTTGCCCCAGGCTGAGGAGAGCGAGAGCTCGGTCTCACTCTTGGCAAAAAAAATATAACATATACCATAAATCACACCCACCAGCATCATTGGCTACAGGAGCAGCAGGGCATCGCCTGACTACTAGACCAGGTGAGGCGTGAAGACCAGAGGCTGCTGCTGGGATCACTCGTTCATCCACCCAGCAAACATTTCTAAGGCAGTCAACTATGTGCCAAGACTGTTCTTAGGATACAGCAGGGACCAAAGATTTCTGCCCTCGGGGGCCTTTTGAACTAAAATGAATCCAGTAATAGGGTACTAAAGATAGATTTTGTCACATCTAAGTTTGTGGACTGATATGATTGGACACTTAAAGCCAAGGCAAAGTGGTGTGAAATTCTGAAGCCTATTAAGAGGTTAAGCTTTTGAGCAGGTTCTGTTTTTCTAATTTGATAGGCAAAAAAGCTGAAGTTCAGAATTCTAAGGCAGGTGTTCTCCAAGTATGGGCCTGCACTGGCCCATACTTGGGAGCTTGTTAGAGATACAAGTGCTTGGCCCTTCGGCCCCTCCCCAGATCTCATGAATCAGGAACTCTGGGGGTGAGGCCAGTGATCTGCTGACAAGTCCCCCAGCTGATTTTGCCCACGCTAAGGTCTGAGAACTTCTGCTGGGATGGATTGGGATCACTAAGGAGACATTAATTTATCCAATAGGCATTTATTCTGTTTAAGTCCTGGGTTGGCACTGGGGATGTGAAGGCAAACAAGATGAGTTCCCAACATTCAGGTGGTTGTTCAGACCTGGACACAGATCACCACAGTGTCTGCAATTCCACGGTAAGAGAGGCACGCTCAGGTACGGGGCGAGCCCAGGGGAGTTGGACCCGGCTCTTCCCCACATGTCTCCTTGTGGTAGAGGGAAAGACAGGCTGCTCCTTCCTGGGTCTCAAGAGTGCCGGGGCCTGAGAAGTCTTCTGCCTCTCAGGCAGAGCTGCCCCGACTCTAGAGCAAGCTTCCCACAACAGGCTGTGCTTCAGAAACACAAGGAGAGTTTATAAACATAAGCTCCTGGTCTTGTAGATTCAGTGTCAGTGGAAATCTATATTTTTTAACAAGCTCCCTAGGTGATTCTTATGCACAGTGAAGTTTGTTCTAACAGATTAAGAATTAATCAGCCTCCGAACTCTCCTGTCTCACTTTTCATTGGCACTGCTCATTGCACTATGAGGGGATAGAGGAAATATTTTGCTCTGGTTGTTCGGATTCATCCCTCTTCCACAACTAATCATCTGTGAGGCAAATCTAGGGGCTGGGTGGGGTGTTGTTTACCTGAGAGCAATTGTTCATGGCACAGGAATCTCACCACGTATTGTAGCTAAACTACCACTGTAATGATTGCAACACTCATTTAACAAATGTTTATTGAATATTCACAGGTCATGATTCCCCTCTCCTGGCATGCTTTGGCCAATGGGAATGACCAGGCATGACCTTTGTTATGGCTGAACAGAAGCTTTAAATGTCATCATATGGCATGGCTGAGGCCAGCCCCCAGTATGGGGTCTTAGGTAATGGCTTCTCCTTCAGCCTAGATTCCAGAATGAGAAATAGGTGGTACCAAGCCTAGCAGAGCCCAGCTGACCTGCAGACTACATATAACGTGAATAAGAAATAAATATTTGTTGTTGTAAATGATTGTGATTCTGAGCTTGTATATCTTGCAACATGGTCTCAAACACCTACTCTGTGATTGGCATTATGCTGGGGTGATAACGATAGTCTCCTCCCTCAAAACGCTTGCTGTTCCTGAAGAAGGATGAGACAATATTCTATTCTATCCTACCCTAACCTATCCTATCCCATACTACTCATTCATCTGTTGCCTAGCTTGTTACGGAAAGGATTTATTCTTGCCTTTATGTATAAAATGTAGGTAATGGAATACAATAAGGTACATTAGAAGCAGATGAAAAGGAAAAGGGAAAAATAGAGATCAAGGAATGTGACATAAAAATGCGTCATCTCAAAGCATCGAGTTGATCTCCCTGTGCTATGCGGCAGCTTCCCACTAGCCATCTATTTTATATTTGGTAGTGTATATATGTCAGTGCTACTCTCTCACTTTGTCCCAGCTTCCCCTTCACCCCGTGTCCTCAAGTCTGTTCTCTACATCTGCGTCTTTATTCCTGCCGTCCCACTAGGTTCATCAGTACTGTTTTTTTTAGATTCCATATATATGCATTAGCGTATGGTATTTGTTTTTCTCTTTCTGACTTACTTCACTCAGTATGACAGACTCTAGGTCCAGGGTGGGAAGGAGGCTCAAGAGGGAGGGGTTATGGGGATATATGTATACATATAGATGACTCACTTTGTTGTACAGCAGAAAGTAACACAACATTGTAAAGCAATTATACTCCAATAAAGATGTGGAAAAGAAAAAAAATGCATCATCTATGCTTCTGGGGTGGATACAAATTTGATTCTAATCATCTAGAAGCCAATTCATAAAAGAGGCCTGATTAATTTCATGATTCACAGAGCCCATAAGATTAAACAGCAAGCAATTGCTCCAGAAAGACATGGCTATGTCTAATCATAAGACAACATAGAAATTACTCTGAAAGTCTATGGGATTTGAGCCATTCAGATTTGCTCTTGGTGTTGGAATTTACCATTTTCCCTTTCTAATATACTATACATCTCAACTTGATTCTGTTTTAATTTCAAAGAGAAGAGTGAGGAGAAAAGAGTTTTTTTTAGCTAAAAGGGGGGGAAAGATGCAGTGAGATGTCTATAAAGCATTCTTTTTGAGTGTAATGCTTTACTAGTGTCACATTCAACTGTAAGTATTAGTTTACTTGTTTTTTGGGGGTTTTTTTCCTGTGAGTTATTCTAAGGGAGGGTTTGGTCTTAATCTATTTTGACTTTCTGGCTCAGTTCCTAGAATAAAGTTCAATAAATGTCAAATAGAACGAGTGAGCATTGGGTTTACTGATTTTCCTTGCTGTATAGTGTTCCACTGTGTATATTATTATATGTCCATTCTACTATTAATGGATATTTGGGTTGTTTCCAGTTTGGGGAAATTACGAACTATGCTACTATGAGCATACTTGTATATGTATTCTCCTGTACACACACACACATATCTCCAGAGAATAAACCTAACATGGAGTAACTGGGTTATATGGTATATATATCTTCCAACGTACTGGATAACAACACTCTGTTTTCCAAAGTGGTGGTTCCCATTTACCTCCTCACCAGCAGTAAATAAGAGTATCTGATGTTCCACATTTACACAAACACGTACGTCGAGTATTTTCAGTCTTTTTGATATTTGCTAATGTTAATGAGCATATTGTGGTGTCTCCTTGTGGTATAAATTTGCATTTCTCTGATTGCTAATGAAGTTGAATTCACCCTCATGTAAGTGGCTATTGGGTTTCCTTTCCTGTGAAGAGCCAGTTCAAGAATTTTGCATATTTCAAAAATTGCATGTCTGTCTTTTAATTACAGAGGTTCTTTACATGTTCTGCATACTAATCCTTCATCTATTATGTGTGCTGCAAATATCTTCTTCTACTCTGTGGTTTATCTTTTCACTCTTTTTATAGTGGCTCAATGAGGAAATGTTCTATTGTCAAATTTAGCACCCTTTCATTTTATTATGAGAGATTTTTGTTATCTAAGAAATTCCTTCGTATCTCAAAGTCATGAAGATATTTCTTATATTCCCTTCTAAAAAGCTTTATAATTTTGCTTTTCGCATTTAGCTATTTAATCCACTAAGAATTATTATTATTAGTTTTTTTGGTTGGGAGAGATGGATCTGGTAGGGTTCAAAATGATCCACTTCAGTGACACATTGTAAGAGGTTTTCACAATATAGCTGTGTCAGAGCTATTCAAGAAGTTGTGTGCAGGAGTGAGGTTGGAGGTTGGTGTCTAAGCTATTATCTTTACAGTCACTGAAGGGTAAAGGATGCCTGCCACCACCACCGCCCTCAGGTGCTATAGACACAGAGGCAATAACTCCATGGGAACACAGAAGGCAAAGCTGACCCCTTCCTGCACCCCAGCCCAAGCCCAAAGGTGGTCAGTAGACCGTAGGTAGTCCAGAACTGAATTATGGCCTTCCAAAGATGTCCACATCCTAATTCCTAGAACCTGTCACTATGTTACTTTATACAGCAAAAGGGACTTTGCAGATGTGAGTTAAGTTAAGGATCTCGAGATGTGGAGATCCTGATGTAATCACAAAGGTCCCTAAAAGAGAGAGGGAGAAGAGAAGAGAGGAGAGAAGATGCTCCACTACTGGCTTTGAAGATGGAGGAAAAGACTGCAAGTCAAATAACATAGGCAGCCTCTGGAAGCTGGAAAAGGCAAGGAGACAGATTCTCTGCTATAGTTTCCAGAAGGAATGCAGCCCTGTGTACCCATTTTAGACTTCTGACCTCTGATGGCTCAGTTATTTGCAGAATTGAATTAAATGATCCCACTACTTGTTTGGGAAACAAATGTTCCTTCAGAGCAGTGGTTCCTAACTCATTTTTGGACCAGAGACCTTTTTGAGTTTCTGATGAAAATTGCACATAGTCAACATATGCAAAATTCTAAGTATAATTTCAGAGGGTTCATTTATCCTTACTTTAGAGTCATGAGGCAAGCCCAAGAACATATATGTCATTGTCTTAAAAGTATGCACTTGGAACAAGACCTTAGTTTGGAATCATTTATTTAGCTGTGTCCTTTGATATTATCCCAATACAAGTTAAGAATTTAACCCCTTTCACCTTTAAATCCCAAAAGTCCATTTAAAAAAAATAGAGATGAGGCGACAGATGAATGGATAACGAAGATGTGGCACATATATACAATGAAATATTACTCAGCCATAAAAAGAAATGAAATTGAGTTATTTGTAGTGAGGTGGATGGACCTAGAGTCTGTCATACAGAGTGAAGTAAGTCAGAAAGAGAAAAACAAATACCGTATGCTAACACATATATATGGAATCTAAAAAAAAGTGGTTCTGATGAACCTAGGGGCAAGACAGGAATAATGACACAGACGTAGAGAATGGACTTGAGGACACGGGGAGGGGGAAGGGTAAGCTGGGACGAAGTGAGAGTGGCATGGACTTATATACACTACCGAATGTAAAATAGATAGCTAGTGGGAAGCAGCCGCATAGCACAGGGAGATCAGCTCGGTGCTTTGCGTCCACCTAGAGGGGTGGGATAGGGAGGGTTAGAGGGAGGGGATATGGGGATATATGTATACGTATAGCTGATTCACTTTGTTATACAGCAGCAACTAACACAACAATGTAAAGCAATTATACTCCAGTAAAGATGTTATAAAAAAAAATGAGAGGTGAGGGAACTCCAGGTCTGTCCAAATTAATGTCTGTAGAACTGGCTGGAGAGAAATAACCCTCTGGGATTAGAGGCTGCAGGGCCATTGTCCTGACCTGACCCCATACAACTCTGATGCTGACTTGGAGTCAGGCCAGGCCCCATCCTGTGTTCCCTCCTAATCAGTGGTGATGGATGATTTAAAACTGATTTTCAAAAGCTAAATGTTGAGACAGTTAAGGAGTTTACAAATTCCCTGATGACCTTAGAATAATAAACCCAAGTACTGAGCTTTCAGAAGCAAAAGTGATTTCTGGAGGAGTTATTGCAGGAGGATATACAGTGAGACAGCAAGCTGAAGTCCAGCCTGGAAATGGATAAGGGCTTCATCTTCTTAGAGAGCCCAAAATGAGTTGGAGCATTAGGGTAAATCTGATTACTTCTATTTATGTAATTTTAAAATGTATTTGGATTACTCTTGATTTGCCGTAAACAGAGTTTTTCAGAAAATGATGACTTCCTTAACTGTGGAGAAAATGCACATGAGATCAAGACCTACTTTGGGGATAATGTGAAATTAATTTACAATCAACCCACTATAGCCAACATCACCTGCCTGAGTCAGAACCCCAGGGGGCTGTGCTGGCCAAGGGCCTTCTTCCCAGAGCCGTCTACCTTTTCTCTCAAACTATTCTTTTAATCTTAAAGGTATCTAAGCCACTGTAATCCCCAGACTCTTCAGGAGAATTTATGGATGCAACTAAAACTTAATCCGTTTGATCAGAAAGCTGGAAATCGCTTTAGTTTTGAAATATGTGCAGACACGAGTTTCCTTAAGATCAATGGAGCTCTTCTCTCTCATTCTTCCTTCAGAATATCTTGCAATGCCCAGAAATTTATATAAGGGTTTTACACACCTGCATATCATGGTATTGGAGAAGTTAAATGACAGAAAGACTTAACAGATCATCTGGTCTTTGGCTGTGCCAGAATAACATGGTTCCTTAAAACATGCAGTCTGGAGATCTTTTCTGGCTACAAGCCTCTAACCATACTGTTAAGTGATTCTATAATAATCCAATGATGCTAGGACATCTTCCTTGACATTGAGTGTGTACCTTCTCCTCCCAATTTTAACCACATATTTTTAAGGACTCCTTTTCTGACAACCTTAATTTACCAACTTTCTCAATTTCTGAATTCTTTAAGAACTGACTGCAAATAACAAAACAAGAGGATTTTTTTAAGTATATGGAGCTTAAATAATGTATTTTGGAAACATATCAGATTTTCTCTGGGTTTGAGTCTGCATTCTGTGCTAGTATTTTTGTTTACTGTCCAGATTTTACCAGTGTTTCACTGCAATCAATCCCAAGACGATCCTCTTATATTTTGAATACGAGAACAGGAATGCTAACATGAATGTTTAAAACTTAGGAATTTTAGGGTAGTTTTGAAGTTAAAATAAGACAAATAAATATGCCAATTTAGAAAATTGTTAAAATAAATAAGATGATTGACTAAAAAGAATTCAGCCGTGTAAACTCTGAGACAGTTGAATTCTGCAAAACATATTTCTTGGATGTGTTCAACCATAGTCAGTTTTTTTCATTACATTCCCGTCAGAATTAAATTTTCAAAAATTGTGGGATAAAAGACAGAGAAAATGTAGAAAATATTTTGAAGTCTTATTTTGCCTTTTATATTAGGATTTCAAATTGTGGCCCAAGAGAGCAGTGGTGCTTGCCTGTGATGTGGCTGGAGAAGGCTGGGTGAGTGGAAGAGGTGGGTTGTGATCTGCATTTCAAAATTTGTTCTCTGGCCCACCGCTCATGCCTCCCCCTTCCATTATGATGGGCTGCGTAGATTTTTCTTAGCCACAAGAATTTATAGATTCTTGAGGGTAGTGAAGATATCACAAAAAGAATATCTTTGTGGCTGAAACATAAGAAGAGATTAGAGGAAAGGGAAAATGCAAAAGGAATTTGTAAGCTCAGACTTTAAAAATCTGAAATATATGTATTTTGCCATTTTGTTCAGTTTTATAAGACCAGAGATAAAGAGGCAATCAACTTTATGATCAATAATTGACCTCACTGGTATTTTTCTTGCTTTTTGTAAAATCTCTAAAGAGGAGGGTAGAGAATTGTGTCGGAGAGAAAATTTAAAGCTAAATAATTATTGCCACATTATTATTATTATTTATTATTATTATTATTTTGGCTGCGTTGGGTCTTCATTGCTGCGCGCGGGCTTTCTCTAGTTGCAGTGAGCAGGGGCTACTCTTCATTGTGGTGCGCGGGCTTCTCATTGTAGTGGCTTCTCTTGTTGAGGAGCACGGGCTCTAGGGAGTGTGGGCTTCAGTAGTTGTGGCATGTGGTCTCTGTAGTTGTGGCTCGCGGGCTCTAGAGCGCAGGCTCAGTAGTTGTGGCGCACCGGCTTAGTTGCTCTGCGGCATGTGGGATCTTCCCGAACCAGGGATCGAACCTGAGTCCCCTGCACTGGCAGGCAGATTCTTAACCACTGTGCCACCAGGGAAGTCCTGCCACATTATTATTTAAAGAGAGCCTTTATTTAAATAGCTGTCTGAGTTTTCATTTTATCTGGTATATTTTTAATCCTCTGTAAGCATTTTTAATTCTTTGGTAACTGAAGTTATCAAACTTCCATATTTCTGGCTGAATGTTTCTTACTTAAGTTTTGTCCTTTTACCAGTATAAAAATTATTCCATGAATTCTAAGATATTTTTTTCAGTATGCTTGGTTAGGTGTTAAATATCTCAGTAGACACTGTCCTCTGTGTTCTAGTGGAATGATGCTTCTAATAGGCTAATTGATGGCCAGAAAGACAATGACGCTGTAGTGAAGAGTCTGCAATATGAAATAAGACTTCTTTCACTTTCTTGTTAGGTACTTGATCTTGAGTCTCTTATTAACCTCCATAAGCCTTTGTTCCCTCCATATGATGGAGACAGTAGCAATCTGCAGATTGTTGGGAAGTTAGCAAATAGGAAGGAAACTGGCCAACTCTGTTTCTATTTACCTGCCAGGTTTTCTCCACTGTTCAGATCTGTACATATCACTCAGAGAAGGGAGGAACCTTGTTCCCAACCTCCCCATTAGGTCAGATTTTCCACCTTTTTGTTCCACAGGAACAGCCCATCATTGTGATGTTGCAAATCACAGGAAATTTACAATTCTCTTTCTCACTTGAATGAGGCAGCCTCCTTTGTCTTGTCACAGTATTTCCTTTTGGCATTTCTGCCAACTGTGTAACCACAGTTACCAGAGCCACGTTTGGATCTGCTTGGTGTTCATAAGCCTCAGTCATGAATTTCCAAAAGCCACTGGTCACTTATCAGCTCTCTGGGAGGGTTTACCTGCTTCCTCTAGGGAAGGGTCCCGAGCACCACTACTTCAAAATCTCAGCTCTTTTCTTTATCTCGTGTCACGTAAAAGCATGAACAAAATGGGAAGATACATACTTCAAACTCCTGAAGTCTGGCTATAAAACCAGAGCATACTACGTTGTGGAGTCTCCACCCTGAATACCTAGCTACTAATGAGGCAAGACTTCAACCACCTGACCTCAACCCCACCCCGCTCCCTTCCCCACAAGTCAGGGCTTCAGCCAGCACTCTTGGAAATACACTGTGACCTGAGTGAGATGTATTTGGGTCTGAGGAGAAAGGAGAATTGTCAAGCTTATCCCTTGGGAGTTAAGGTTCTCCCTATGGCTCATAGGAATCCTTAGGTTAATATTTCTAGTATATCTTGAAATGCTTGCAATTTTATTTTAATTTGATGGTGAGAAGGTATAGCTGCTTTTGATATTGGAAGCAAATGATAATGTGAAAATTCTTCCCTCTCACTTCTGCTGTGTGTAATTGCGGCTTTCTGAGTTTTTCTCAAGCGCTTATGTCAATGATATTTCTATTTTATGCAACTTCCACTCTCTAGAGCAAATGCATTATCATGAAAATGTAGGGAATTAACTTTTGTTTCAGAGCTGCTATTGTTTTTATCTAGCTTTTTAAGTCAACAGAAAGCTTCCGTTGTTTGCACTGTAATCTCTGAGACCCCGAGGGCTGAGTAAATAGTACACATGCTGAAATGTAGAAATTGAGTTTGTGCTTGGAAACTGACTGAACTGCAAAGTGGCACAGAGATGAGTGGGATTATGGATATTGAGCGCCCACTGTATTAACCATGTCTTTTGTTTTCTGTATTCTGATACTTTGACTTCGGGGACCTAGCTGACCCTGGAGGGCTGCCCCTCCCCGGATGAGCCAGGTGCTAGAGACAGTAGACAATTGGCTCTCAAGTGTGCTTTTCAAATGCAAACCAACCAATCTAGAGCCCACACCCCAACCACCTCCTTTATTAGGCTCTCACACTCTGGCCCATTATCCCACTGCCCTAGTCACCCCAGGGGCAGGTACCAGACAACTAGAGAAGCCTCTATGCCCCAGAGCCTGTTGAAATTACTCACACTAGTCAATCTTGAGCCTGTTTACCTTGACTCACCGGTTCCTTCCATGGAAACCACAATAAAGACTCTTGCCCATAGTTCCTCCCTCTCCCTCTGTCTCCTGACCAACCATGACGCTTCCCTGTGTGGCCCACTGTGGCATGCCATGACACCTTCTCTTGAGAACTGTGAGTAACAAACTATCTTTTCAGGCAACTGTCTTCCAATCTGTTGGCCTTACTATACCTCAAATTTTACGTTAATGCACTACATTTTAAGACACCCACAGATTATTCATGTATGGGGTGGAAACATTATTATACCTACAAGATGCTACTAGATGATGATTTAATATCGGTCTTTACATGCAGTGCAAAAATATAATTATATACTTTAACACAGGATCTTTTTTGAATTTCTTAATGGCTTGAAGAAATTAGGTCCTCAAGAAAGCATTTGGTAGGGTGAATTGATTTGTTGTCAAGAATCCTGGGAAGTTTGGTGAACTACATACAGCTTGTTTTTCCGCTTCTGCCAGTTTTGGTCCTCTATCATTATTCACCTGCTGCTCTGCACTTCTAGGATTACTGGTATTAAGTAGCTGATAGCTCAATCTGCATTTTTATTTTGATTTCGTTAGTGCACCAGATGAAAGCCATTCCTGACGGTGCAAAGTTTAAAAGCTTTACAAGGAAGAAATGGATTAGGTAAGCTGAAAGCATTACCATGAAACCTTTCTAATTAAGATTTATAAGGAACTAGAGGTAACCAGTTCCTTATAAATCTATAGTGAGATAACTATAACCTGTTTTTTCTCCTCTCCTCTGCAAACACTCAGAATAATAGAATAATGACAGGCTTCAGGGTAGGAAAACTGGAACATGTGAGGGGCCTGAATTTTATTTACTTTTTTTAGTTCAGAACTTAAAAATTAATACAGAGTCCAAATTTAAAACAATGATTTTTAAAATCAGCTATAGTAAATAGAGTTAATACTTCACTATAAAATGAAAGAAAATTATCAAACCCTCATGATCAGAGTTCAACTACCGGACTTTACGATGCCCAAGTCATAGATAGGAAGACCCCCAGGGCTCTTTCCACCCCACTGTCCTTATGGCTGCCACTGCCCACAGCCCCATCAGAAGGTGTAGGAGAGGCAATCTGCCTTGCTGGAACAATCCATGGGTCACAAGTGTACAGAAAATAGATACTATATATTTACCAGAAGTAAGTCAGGATTTTAAAAAATTAATGAAGAACATCAGAAATCACAAATATCTGATTAAATATAAATGACTATTTTCTTAAATTCTCTAAAAATGACTGTTTAAAGCAAAAATTATAACATTGTCTTGGGGGATGTTTACTATATGTAGATGTAACGCATATGACAATTGACTCATAAAAGACATCTGGTGATGGGGAGGTTAAAGGACCCTATATAGGTGTAGAATTTCTACATATTATGGGAAATGGAACCATGTTAACTCTTAGTAGATATGAAAAGTTAGGTGCATATATTGTAATCCCTACAAATATTAATAAAAGAAAAAATAAATAAAATAAAAGAGTCAAAGAGGTACAGTTTAAAGATCCAACAGATAAATTATAGTATTGTCTTAGTCCAGGCCACTAGAACAAAAATAGCATGGACTGGGTGATTTAAACAAGAAACATTTATTTCTTACAGCTCTGGAAGCTGGGAAGTCCAAGATCAAGGCATGAGCATATTTGGGTCTGGTGAGAACCCTCTTCCTGGTTTGCAAACAGCTGACCAAGAGAGATCACCTCTTATAGAATCTCTTCTTTTAAAGGCACTTATCCCATCATGAGGGCTCCACCCTCATGATCTAATTACCTCCCAAAGGCCCCATGCCCAAATACTATCACACTGGGGATTAAGGCTTCAACATATGCATATCCCGGAACACATTTAGCCCATTGCAGAAATACTAAAAAATATTTAATTAATCCAAAAGAAGGCAGGGAAAGGGGACTAGAGGAACAAAAAACCCAGAAGAGACAAACAGAAAACAAATAATAAAGTGGTAGACCTAAATCCAACCATATCAATAATTACATTAAATGCTAGTGATCTAAAGCACTAGAATTAAAAGGCAGAGATTGTCAGTATGGACAGAAGCAAGACTCTAATATATGTTGCTCGTAAGAGAAGTACTTTAATTTGAAAGACAGAGGTTGAAAATAGATGGATGTGAAAAGATTGCACACAGTAAGTATAAGAACGCTGGAGTGGCTATATTCATATCAGATAAACTTCCAGACAAAGAATATCAGCAGAGATAATAGGGATATTTCATTATGAGGAAAGATAAATCATCAGGTAGACGTAATTGTAATGTGTATGGGCCTAACAATAGAGCTTTACAGTACATGAAGCAAAGATAGACAGAATAAAGGAAAAGATAGATAGTTTCACATAGTATTATATTTAGGACTCCTTTCTTAGCAATTGATACAACATCTAGACTTCAAAAATTAGTAGACATAGATGATTTTAACAACCCTATAATCCCTATGATCTAATTAAAATTTATAGAACCATTTGTTGAACTGCAAAATAGACTTCTCTTCAAATGCATAGTTCATTCTTCAAGACTCACTATATGTTGGGCCATAAAACAAGTTTCAATAAGTTTAAAAGAATTGAAATCATAAAAATATATTGTCTGAAACAAATCAGTAAGAATAATCTTATTTCAGAGGAAAACACAAATATTTGGAAATTAAACAGAACCGTCATTATTGCATTATTAAGTTATTCACAGATCAAAGAAGAAATACAAGAGAAATTAGAACATATTTTTAATTCAGTGATAAGTATAATTCAACCTATCAAAGTCTGTGAAATGCAGCTAAAGCACTGAGTAGAGGAAAGTGTAGTTTTAAGAGACTATATTTTAAAAAAAGAAAAATATAAAATCGGTCACCTGAAGTTCCATTTTATGAAGTTAGGGAAGAATAAATTAAACAAAAAATAAACAAAAAGTAGGAAATAATAAATATAGGAGCAAAACTTTTTTTTAAACAGTAGAAAATGGGCAATAGAGAAAATTTACAAAGTCAAATACTAGTTCTTTGAAAAGATTTCGACAGACGCTTAGCTAGACCAATCAAGAGAAAAGAGGGAGAACACTAATGATCAATACCAGAAATGAAAGACAAGTTATCACTTTGAAGTCTACAGACATTAAAAAGATAAGAAATGAAAGCCCTCAAACCATTTTTAGAATCTCATTTTGTATCTGGGATTCATAAATAGAAATCCAGTAATATTCAGTAGAACAAATAAGGATTACTCTGTAGATCCTTTGGGAATCATAAGATTTTTATTCTGCTATGTGCTTAAAATATAAACCACAAAACTGAATTATAAAGGTATTGAAGCCATAATGTCTAGATTTTAAGGAAGCAAGAAAATCTTTATTTTTTATTTTTTGGGTGAGCAAGTCATGAAGCAAAAAATTAAGATTTTCCTTTTTCCTCTTCTTTTGAAAAACATGTAGTATATGGAAAGTCATTAAGACCAGGTTTACCTTGTCCACTATAAAGTTGAAAAGAAGTTCACATGAGAACCGTGCTACGTGTGCACTAAATACATTCTGTAACAAAACCTTTATTGCAGGAAGGAGTTGTAATGTCCCAAGTAAAATTTCCCTGGATACATAGATGTGAAATTTTAAAGTAAGGGGAAGATATCCTTGACAAAAATCAATAATAACACTATATATCTATATGCGGTTGTTATTAAGTGAAGAATAATTTCAGACTGTTAGAAAAATATCCATTGCTTTAATTACTTTGACACTATATGATAATGAAAAGTATATGAAAATATCCATGAAAATCTGTATTTAATAATGTCTAATACAGGAAAATTTTTTTTAAATACCATTCTTTTGTGAGATACAAATGGCATTCTTATGATATTTCAAAATTTCATAAAACAAAAGTATAATAGTGATTCTTCAGATCTTTTTGTTTGCTTTTGCTTTTGTTTTGTGGAGCTTACTTCTTATTCCAAAGTTGCTATATGCGTCTTCTTATCATTGTAAATAAGAACTATTTGGAACATATAATACTCTTAAAGGAAAAATATTTGGTAAGTGGATTTGGACATCAATTAATATGGTTGAGTGAGCAACTACAAAATCATCTCTTTTTTGCTCTCAGAGAATAGGAATTTTAATGAAATATATTTTTTAAATATTAAAATATACTCAGTATTTTAATTATACAAATTAGATATGGAATATATGGACTATATTTAAAATAGATAACTCTGTTTAAAAGGGGTGGTAGAGGAATTTCCATGTTCCGGGAATACTAAAGGGGCCATAGTGGAGATTGAAGCCATGGGGCTCCCAGAAAAAAGTGAGTGGATGCAGAAAATGTGTTCGAGTATTACAAGGCTCACAAAGAAGTGGCTGATGGCCGTAGCTCTCTTGTGGCAAAAGACCAGAATGAAGCTGGGTGCCAGATAGCTCTCCTAATAGTGAAATGGCCTGAATTAACTTTATTTGAAACCGCAAGACATGGCCACAATTGTGCCAGTTTTTTGTGATCTTGAAAGAAAAGAGAGACAGCCATGAGAACATCTTTGCCAAGACGGTATGTGGGCATGACATCCTCACTAATTCTCCTCACATGGATAAAGCCTGCAAGGCTCCAATTGAAGACTGGTTTGTCTCTGTTCAACCTGGAGGACCTCACTGAGGCAACTGAAAAAACACATGAGATGAGGACTTTGCATGAGAAAAAAAGTTCCTGTATGAGGTAAGATCTCAGACAAAAGTAACAAACACATGAGGAATTGCATCATTGAGAGGTAGTCGACTTATGTAACAAATGGGAGAATTCATACCCAAGGAGATAGAAATATTGAAGAAGTAACAAAGAATTGTAAAATATGCATGCTGAAGCTGTTCATGGAGTTTTTTTAGAAAAACTATTAGCATCCTTCCAATGAGAAGGAAAGGTTATGTAGCAAGAGCAAGCAGATATAAAAAACAATACCATTGGAAATCTTGAAAATCTCAATAATTTTTTTAAAAAGGAGAGATAGGATGAACAGTGGATTTAATACAGTTGTAGAGAAAATTACCTAACAAGAAGATAGAACTGATGAACACAGCCGTGAGAAGTTGAGATAGAAAACAGGGAAGATAATTTAAGACAGATGGTGGATAGATTAAAAAGTTATAACATTATTAATAGGAAATCCAGAAACTGATCAAAGTGAATGTGGCAAAAAGGAAATATCTGAGATAAAAGCTTAAAATTATTCATAATTTTAAAAAAGATATGAGTTATTAGATTGTAACAATTCACTGACTGGAGGAAGTAAAAAAAAAGCAAAGAGAACTCATGGTCAATACAAAAGTAAAAGCAAAATGGTAGAAATGAGTCCAAACATTTCAGTAATCAAAATGAATGCACATGGGTTCAACTCATTCGTTAAAACTAAAAGACTCGGGCTTCCCTGGTGGCGCAGTGGTTGAGAGTCTGCCTGCCAATGCAGGGGGCACGGGTTCGGGCCCTGGTCTGGGAAGATCCCACATGCCGCGGAGCAACTAGGCCCGTGAGCCACAACTACTGAGCCTGCGCGTCTGGAGCCTGTGCTCCGCAACAGGAGAGGCCGCGATAGTGAGAGGCCCGCGCACTGCGATGAAGAGTGGCCCCCGCCTGCCACAACTGGAGAGGGCCATCGCACAGAAACGAGGACCCAATATAGCCAGAAATAAATAAATTAATTAATTAAAAAAAAAAAAAAAAACTAAAAGACTCTGAAATTGATAAATTTTTTAAAATACAGCTTTATGAAGTAAAATGACACTGAAGAAAAGATTGAAAATAAAAGGATGAACAAGGTATAACAGGGAAATACTAACCAAAGATACCTGGTTTGAGAAATTAATACTTGTCCAAATAGAACTCAAAGCAAGTTGCATTAATAGGGATAATGGAAGACATTTCATACTAATCAAAAGACTAACCCACCAAGAAAACTCTATAATCCCAAATAACTTAGCCTCAAAATATATAAAGCAAACACTGAGGAAATCACAGAGAAATGAATAAATCAATAATAATCATAGAATATTTTAACATGCCTTCTTGGAAAGTTCAGTAGACAAAAATATAATCCAAATATATTAGATCTGAATGGCACTGTAAACTTTCTTGATGTAATAGATATATAGAGCTCTGTGCCTAAGAAATATATACACATTCTTCTCAAGACCTGAAACATTTATAAAAATTGATCAGACCTCTGTCTCAAAGGAAGACTGAACAAACTGCAAACACTTAATATCATTCAGACCACACTCTCTGATAACAATATAATAAAATTAGATATCAACTTTTAAAAGAATGTTCAGAATGCCAATAATTAATTCATGGATTAAATATGAAATATTTAGAAGTGAATAGTAACAAAAATACATATTAATGATTCATGGGATGCAGATAAAGCAGTACTTAAATGGAAATTTTTATATATAAATGTATTTATTAGACAACAAGAAGGCTTGAAAAGAAATAATCTATTTTCAACTCAAGGAATTAAAGGACATTAAGAATTAAACCTAATAAATTATAATAAAATAATTAGAAAAGCAAAAGCAAAAATCATTTAATCAAAAATAACAAGAAAATTAAAGTAGTTAAAACAAAAGCTAGGTCTTTGAAAAGACATAAAATAGTCAAAGTTCTGTCAAGACTGATCAATAGAGGAAAGTTAAACAATTTAGAACAATAAAGTAACAGACCTACAGATATAATAGAGACTTCTTAAAATTATGAATATTACAAATTAATGCCAATGATTCTGTAAGTGTAAATAAAATGAAAAACACTTAGAAAAATGTAGATTACCAAAATTGATTCAAAAAGTAGAAAACCTGAATAAATTTAAAACTTTGATTTTTTAAATTTCCCCTATAAAATTATACTCATATCATATGATTTTATGGGTGAATTTTATTAAGCCTGCAGAAAATGATTATTCCTCTTTTATTGCTCCCAGAAAGTAAGGAATAGAGTAGGAAAACTATCTCTGAATCAGTTTTTAAAACTAACAAGCTAGTTCAGAATGTTGGTGGCTCTAAAATTAATGAAACGACATCAACAGTACTCCTAGTAAACAATTAGAAAACATAACAAGACAAAACTCTATTTGCAATAGTAAGAAAAAAAAGTAACAGAAATGGATCTATCAAAAGTTGTGTAAGAGCTTTCTGGAGTACTTTTAAACTGCAGATTGAACTATGTGAAATTCTTTTTTTGTAAGTCAAAAATTTTTAAGTATGGGTAACTCCATATGGTTCAACCTATTATATTGATGGAAATAAGAAAACCTAAATAAATGGACTGGCATATTTGTTTATAGATGTGAAAACTTGATGATGTCATAAGTTGGTTTACTAATTCCAATCAATGTCACTCCAGAAAAATTGTATGGCACCTTATGCTAAATCTGCTTATTTTAAATCCACTTCTAAAATCTGTACAAAATAGTAAATATCTAAGAATAACCAAACAAAAATTGAGAAAAAGAACAAGTAGGGAGGGGGCTTTGCCCTGCCAGATATCAAACTCATTAATAACTATAGTATTAAAACAGTGTGATACTTAAGCAGAAACAAACAGATCTAAATAAGAGATCACAAAGGTCAGAAATAGACCTAATCATATATGAAAGCTTTAAATATAATAGAGGTGGCATTAAAATCAATATGAGAAAGATGAATCATTCAACTGATGATATTTAAACACTAGATTCTCATATGGAAATAAAATACTCTTAAATAGTCACATCATATTTAAATAGTAATTGCAGAAGGATTAGAAAATCTGCCTGTGAAAATATTTTAACTATTAACAGAAAACCAAAAAAAAAACAAAATAACAACGACAACAAACAACCTATAAACTTGAGATAGGGAGGGTTTCTTAAATACAACATAAATTCATAGAAGATGATATTAAAACTTTTTTATATCAAAATTACAAAGATCTATAAGAGAGAAGACATCATTAAAAATTAATGTTTAAGTAATAAAGCAATAGAATGAAAGCACAGGTTTCCCTCCACCACCTCTCTAAATCTCACTAAATAACATTTTAAGGATTAAAAAAAAAAATTAGAAACCCCATAAGGACAAAGAAAGAAGGGAAGATGGTCACTAACAATATTTTGGTATCATAGAAAGGCTTGGAAATTGGTTGTACCAGGTACCGAAAGCAGAGGGAAAGATAGGGGCCAAAAAAAGAAGATGGATTGAAAGTTCACTCGGGAGCAAGTAGATCTTCATAATCCATTCTCTGTTCGTAGCTAGGAGAAGGCACTTTTCTAACCCTCTGGAGAAGGTGAACCAGGACTCTGTAGGATGCAAGATCCAATGGAAGGAAAAGGTACAATATTGGATATGGAAATAAGTGAAAATTCACATTCTGAAATGTGAGTGCCCCCTTTCCTCTCTTTCTTCTAGCAGCCAGGTTTATGTCTTCAAAGCAGAAATTGGAAGATTATTCCCTAGGAGTTCTGACTTGCTAAGAGACAAGATCTATAGATACTGACAGTGGCACGTCTCTGAGTGAAACAGCCCAGCCAAATCACCTGCAGACTCACTGATTTATTCAAAGCCTCCAATCAGCTTTTACTGCCCCACTCTTGAATATGACCAGAAATCCAGTGACCACAAGCTGAGGAAAGTCTCCAACATGAAAAGCAGAAATTCTCTCCTCCTCCTCCCCCCACAATAACTAAAGAAAAATTAGAAAAGGAAATTAAAGAAGATAAGAGGCAAGATTGGAGAAGAAATATTTTTTAAAAAACATTAAGATATTGCAACCATGAAGCAGAAACAGAATGCTTTTAAAAAGGAGTATTTGGTGAGCAAAAAAGCTTAGAAATAAAAAGTTGGTAACAGAAATGAAAAGTCTAACAGAAGGTTTAGACAATAAGGAAGAGGAAATCTCTGGAAGTCGAGAATAGATAAAAAGATGAAAAATATAAAAAAATGATAAAATTAGAGGCCAATCCAGAAGGTCCAACATCGGAATAACAGTAGTTCCAGAAATAGAAGGAAAGAAAATGGAGGAGGAGGAAATTATAATTAAAGAACATTCTCCAGAACCAGAAGACACATGTCCTCAGCATGTCAGAGCCATCAAGTCCCCAGCATAATGGCAGAATGAAGATCCACATCAAAACATATCAGCACAAAATTTCAGCACTGGCCTCAGGGAGAAATTTTAAGATGTCCAAAGAGGAAAAAAATAAAAAACAACAACAACAAAAAAACCCCACAGAAAGTCATATACAAAGGAAAACAGCAACACTGGAAGCTTTAAAAAAAAAAAAAAAGAGCAATTTTTAAAGCATTCTGAGGTAAATAATTTCTAAACTAGAATCTATACTAAGCCAAATATTTAAACAATGTGAGGTTAGCATGGAGGCATAGTCAGACATTCAAAGATCTCAAACATTTTACCTCCTTCTACAGATGCAGTTAGGGACTATGCTCTATGGAAGTGAGAAAATAAAACAAGAAAGTGAAATCTTTGTGGATCATTAAACAAGAAATCCAATACAGGAGACAGATGAGAGGAGATCTTGGGGTGAAAATGTGCGGCAGACTTAGAGAGAAATGCGACCAAAACAAAAAGACCATTGCAGGAGGAATATCCCCCAGAGGAAGAAAGGGATTAGATATCTATTGTGCTGCAATGTTTTGAGAGATTTTTCTCTTCCGGCAGATAAAATTGTGAATGGAGAGTGACATGCAAATTAGAGGAGTTATTGGTGTATAGGTGGTGGAGAAGCCACGAGGCTGTGCGGAACAGTTTAGGGAGGGGTATGGAGAGAGGAGAGAAGGAAAAGAACCCTGGGCATCCCATTGGTTAGAGGCTGGGGAGACACAGAAAGAGCTGACAGTGAAGCAGGAAGAGAGTGGGTGAAGCAAGAGAGGGGTGTTCTGAAAGCCAAGTGAAGAAGGTATTCTAGAAGCCAAGAGTGATCAACTCTGTGAAATTATTCAGATGGATTAAGTGAAATGAGGACTCAGGATGCTGGCTGGATGAGAGCTGTTTTGGTGGAGCGGTGAGGATGGAAACCTCCGGTGGGGATGTGAGAAAACAGCAGGAGAGGAACTAGAGACAGATGTCTCTACACAGATGAAGAGCTAAATGAGAACAGAGGGATGTGATGGCAGCCAGAGGAGGGACGTAGGTTAGAGTAGACTTTTTTAAAGATAGAAATGTTTAAGCACATTTTATGCCATTGGGAACAATCCAGTAGAGAGGGAAATTTTCATGACACGGGAAAGACAAAGGAATAATGGCTGGAGGGATATTCTTGATGAAGCAAGACTGGGAGAATCCAGTGTTCAAAGTGAGGGTGGCCTTAGACAGGAGCACAATAATCCATCCATAGTCACAGAAATGAATTCCTAGTATATGAATTTAAATACTATTTAGGGACACACTTAAGTATACAAAGCTGGTAAAAGACTCAAATAAATACATCAAATTCAAGATGATGGGAGCCTGAAGCACAGATGGGATTGGGATAAAGGTAGGGTCAAAGGGATATCAACTTTCTCTGAAATTTTTATTTTATTTTTAAAAGATAAAGCAAACATTAGAATTTTAAAATATTTTTTTCCTGCTCCTATTTATTACCCAGGCTTCAGATGGCATACCAAACACATACAGCTTTTCTTCTCAAAGCCCGATAGCTTTGAGTCTCAAAAATTTTCTGCTACAAGTATTTTTAGATAGTTTATTAATATCCAGGTATCTTATCCACCCTGTACCTGTGCTGCCTGTGGATCTTTAAGCTGTATTAGGATGCAAAGAGAAGCAGATATTTTAAGAAAAGCAGAAGTAAATTGTATTTCAGTGCAGATGGAAGGAAGGGCATGTAACCAAGAACAAACACAATTTTGGCATCAACCTTAAGAATAATGTCAAGAGAGCTAAAGCAACCCTAGCTCTCAAAGGATGCTGACGAAAACGACAAAGCATTTGTTTTTGAGCCAAGTCAAAGCTAGCAGAGCAAGGAAATGGACCTATCACCCTGAGGGAGGCGGAGAGGAATGTTGGTGCGACTGTTTATTTAAATACTTGTACCTCACCTTCTTCCCTAAAGGATCTGAGGTTATTCACAGAGACACTTACAGTGAAACAAGATCTTTTTAAAAGTGAGAAAATAAAGGGAAATAAGGATAAGAAAAATAAGATGAAGCCAGATATACGGAAAGGACCGAAATACATGTGCTATGATCTTGTTCACTTTGCTAAAAATGGGTCTCATATTAGATTCTAAGTGACAAGCATGATCAGTTACTCAGTCCTCAGAATCCATAGGATAAAGACAGACTGTTTGCCTGGAAGTTCAACCATCCCTGTCCCGAGGCTGGAGAGAAATCTCTGCTGTGTGTCTTCCAAAAGACAGAATGGAGGGCTTTCAACACAAAGCAGGGTTAAAATGGCACCCCAGGGTTTTCCTTCCCTAATACCTAACAAAATGAGCAAAATAGAGTAAAAACTAGCAAGAAATGGGGGGAAGGGAAAGCCCAATGCAATACACTTAAAAACCTGACAACTAAGAAAAGACACAGATTTCGGAGCAAAGCATAGAAGGGCTATACAGCTACATTCCTAACTTGCCCCTTTTCCAGGTAGCACATTAATATGTTGAGAAAATCCTGAGATGACACACAAATATCCCCAAATCTGGAGAGAAGCAAGAGGAGAGTGTATCCTCTGAATGAAGAATAGTGGAAGTAACAGCTAAAGAGAAACAGATGAACCTGTAAAGTGCTGACTCTGTCTGAGGGAGAGGCACTGGAGCACCACAGGCTGGAAAGCGTAAAGATGTTCTCCTTGAGCATCAGATGCATTCCCAGATTAAGTGGCACAAACTCAGGTATAAAACATCTAACAGAATCTCAAAGGAAAATGCAGACCATAGTTTCTTTTCTTCCCACCGCTACCTCAGTCCATAGAAAAGTAAGCAGAATATAATATGTTAAGTCCTTAACTAGGTTGGAAGTAGAAAATATTCTAGTCGGATTGAATGGGAAGGGAGACAGGAGTAATAGAACGTTAGACAGAATCCCTCTAAAATGAGCTGGATGAAAAGGAGTCACAAAGCAATTACAGTCACACCTCAGAGGTACTGTGGGTTCAGTTCCAGACCACTGCAATAAAGCGAATATCACAATGAAGCGAGTCACACAAACTTTTTGGTTTCCTAGGGCATATAAAAGTTATGTTTACATTATAATGTAGTCTATTAAGTGTGCAATAGCATTATGCCTGAAAAACGTATATACCTTAATTTAAAAATACTTTATTGTTTAAAATGCTAACCATTCTTTGACTCTTCAGTGAGTCAGAATCTTTTTGCTGGTGGAGGGTCTTGCCTGGATGTTGATGGCTGCTGACTGATCAGGGTGGTGGGTGCTGAAGGTGGGGTGGCTGTGATAATTTCTTAAAATAAGTCCACAGTGAAGTTTGCCACATCAATTGACGCTTCCTTTCACAAATGATTTCTCTGTAGCATGAAGTGGTGTTTGATAGCATTTTACCCACAGTAGAACTTCTTTCAAAATTGGAGTCAGTCCTCTCAAACTCTGCCACTGCTTTATCAACTAAGTTTATGTAATATTGTAAATCCTTTGTTGTCATTTTGAAACAGCAGGACCCTATGGTCCTCTGCCTGCCTTTTGTCTTGGGAAAAACTTTAGCCAAAGAATAAGTTTAATCAGAGAAGTGAGAAAATGCAGAAACAAAGGAAAACAGTCAAGGAGACCAAATAATAATTGTTTAGTCTTTAAGCATAGTCAAGGACCTTTAGTTCCCTCTCAGGGGCTATAGATAATATTCCGAGCCATAACTTGTGAGCTGTCTTGTAGATACTGAAACTCCCACCAGACTGTAGCCATGACGTAAGCTGCCACAATTCCGAGAATTGGCCTCAAGGAAATGGGAAAAAACCGACTCTGGAACTAAAGATTAACTGTACTTAAAACAATCAAGATGATGCTCATCAGATCACCACATGGCGAATTTCAAGATGAATGTCAGAGCTGGTTATGGTATTTCTACATGTAGCCCCCTCCCTCCATCTATAAAACCTCTTGTCCACTGGTTGTTGGGGGCAGGAAGGGGGGGAGAGTCAGGCTTTGGACAGGAGTCAGCTCTCCCCCAACACCACTCCCTAGTTGCCAGCATCCAAAATAAAGCAAACTATCCTTTCCACCAACCTTGCCTATTTATTGGCTTTTGAGCAATGAGCAGTTGGACCCCACTTTCAGGAACAGTTTCAACAATCTTCACAGCATCTTCACCAGGAGTAGATTCCCTCTCAAGAAACCACTTTCTTTGCTCATCCATAGGAAGCAACTCCTCATCTGTGAAAGTTTTATCATGAGATTGCAGCAATTCAGGCACATCTTCAGGCTCCACTTCTAATTCTAGATCTCTTGCTATTTCTACCACATCTGCAGTGACTTCCTCCATTGAAATCTTGAACCCCTCAAAGTCATCCATGAGGATTGTAATCAACTTCTTCCAAAGTCCATTAATGTTGATATTTGGATCTCTTCCCATGAATCACTAATGTTCTTAATGGCACCTAGAATAATGAGTACTTTCCAGGATGTTTTCAATTGACTTTGATCCATCAGAAGAGTCACTGTCCATGGCAGCTATAGCCTTATGAAACGTATTTCTTAAATAAAACTTGAAAGTTGAAATTACTCCTTGATCCATGGGCTACAGAATGGATGTTGTATTAACAGGCATGAAAACAACATTAATCTCATTGTCCAGCTCCATCAGAGTTCTTGGGTGACCAGGTGCATTGTTAATGAGCAGTAATATTTTGAAAGGCATCTTTTCATCTGAGCATTATGTCTCAACAATGGGCTTGAAATATTCAGTAAACTATGCTGTAAAGAGATGTGCTGTCATCCAGACTTTGTTGTTCCATTTATAGAGCACAGGCAGAGTAGATTTAGCATAATTCTTAAGGGCCCCAGGATTTTCAGAATGGTAAATGAGCACTGGCTTCAACTTCAAGTCACCAAGTGTGTTAGCCCCTAACAAGAGAGTCAGCCTGTCCTTTGAAGCTTTGAAGCCAGGCATTGACTTTTCCTCTCTAGCTATTAAAGTCCTAGATGGCATCTTCTTCCATTGTAAGGCTGTTTTATCTACACTGAAAATATGTTGTTTAGTGTAGCCACCTTCATTAATTATCTTAGCTAGATTTTCTGTATAACTTGCTGCAACTTCTACATCAGTGCTTTTATGTTATGGAGATGACTTTTTAAACCTCATGAACCAACCTCTTCTAGCTTCAGACTTTTCTTCTTCACCTTCCTCACCTCTCTTAGCCTTCATAGAATTGAATAGAGCTAATCCAGGGTCTTGCTCTGGATTAGGCTTTGGTTTAAGGGAATGTTATGGCTGGTTTGATCTTCTATCCAGACTACTAAAACTTTTTCCATATCAGCAATGAGGCTGTTTTACTTCTTATCATTCATATGTTCACTGGAGTAGCACTTTTAATTTCCTTCAAGAACTTTTCCTTTGCATTCACAGCTTGGCTAACTCATTGGCACAAGAAGCCTAGCTGTTGGCCTATCTCAGCTTTCAACATGCCTTCCACACTAAGCTTAATCATTTCTAGCTTTTGATTTAAAGTGAGAGACATGTGACTCTTCCTTTCACTTGAGGAGGAGGCCATTGTTGGGTTAGTAATTGACCTAATTTCAATATTGTTATGTCTCACAGATTGGGAGGCCCAATAGGGAGAGAGATGAGGGAACAGTTGGTTGGTGGAGCAGAGACCACATGACATTTATCAATTAAGTTTTCTATCTTACATGGGTATGGTTTATGGTGCCCTAAACAATTACAATAACAACATCAGAAATCATTGATCACACATCACCATAACAAATATAATAATAATAAAAAGTTTGAAATATTGTAAGAATTACCATAATGTGACAGAAAGTGAGCAAATGCTGTAGGAAAAATGGTGCTAATAGACTTGCTCAATGCAGGGTTGCCACAAAACTTGTAGCAAAATGCATAGAACGAGGTATGCTGTAGGCAGAATTGTTATGTCAGTTGCTAAAGTTAAAAAACCCGAAATACATGATACACAAGACAAAGCACTGGACCTCAGAGAAAACATAAATCAAGGAACAGATGGAAATATAACACAATTGCTTCTGCTGTAGAATAACTTAATTAAAAACATTAACATGCTAAAAGACAAGGATGTTAAAATAACTGAATGACATGAAGAAAAGTTGTAAAACTAAGGAAATAGAGTATTAAAATGACTAATAAATAAAACTAAAACATCAAGGAAGAGAACAGACTCCATTAAAATTAAATTCTGACAATTAGAGGAAAGGCTTGAGATTATCACTATAAATTAAGATAAAAAATACAGAAAGTAGAGAGAGTAGGAAAAAGCTGTTATAGAATATAGACAAGAGGGTCCTACATAAAGATCATTGACAACATTGAAGTATAGAAACCAAAAAAATGGAACAAATGACGTATTCAAAGATAAAATACAAGAGAACCCCCAACACTCCCCCCCAACACACACACAAAAGAAAAGTTTCCAGGTTGAAAGATTACTAGATTCTGGAAAATTTTGATACAGAATGTTCAACAGTGATACATATCAGAGCTAAGCTACTAAACTTTAAGGAAAAAGAAATAATTCTTAATCGGTCCAGAAAGAAAGAAAGAGAATACCCTGTAAGAAGAGATAAATCAGTCTGGCCTTAGACTTTTCCATGGTGAAGACAGTGGAACAGTTTATATCAAGACATGTGGAAAGTAGTGTGACCAAAGAATGTCATACTAAGTGCAGATGTCATTCAAGTATAACGAACACAGGCAGACCTTCTCAGGAGAGAAGCAGCTCAGAATTGAGTATACGAGGGTTTTTCTTGGAGAAACAAGCTGACAAAAAATCCAGATAATTAAAAGACTCAAAATGAAGAACTCAGGGATAGAGAGACCATGGTGGGAAGGGGCCAGTAATGAGCACTGAATTTGTCTAATTGTAGAATGATTACTAAGCTACTATGGGAATTATGTTTCTGAACAAAATGTAAATATTATCAAACTGAGCAATGTTACTAAGAATATACAAACAACATTTGGGAGATGGGCAGGAAGATGGAAGCAATAGAGTATTAGAGAAGTGTATGGATTACATACCATTCAGGCAATCCATTACAAATACTATTTTTCTCAACTAAACTTTGGAAAAGCACTGGGTAGCACCAACTGTGAGACTTTACTCCCTGACAAGTAGTTGGAAATCAAATCTGTAAGTACAGATCCATTAGCTTTTGGAGTTAGCAAGCCTACCAGATCCATAAGCTTTTAGAGTTAGAAAGGCTAACAGATCCATAAGCTTTTAAAGTTAGCATGGCTAATCTGAGTTACTCAATCTCAGAAAGAAGGCAGAATCACTTAGCTCCTGTTTTTATTTTCATGGTTTTCAGAGACGAGAGAGGAATTCAAATAGAAAAGTGCAGAAAAACCTGTAAAAAAAAATTGTAGCCCAACATAACTGAGGAGCCGTTTAGAAAGGGACTTAGTCACGTAAAAGAAGCATTCTCATTTCTAGAGCCAGAAAAAGAACATCCCAGGGCCCAGAAGGAACCATAGATGTGATCTCAGCCTTCTAAGATCTCGCAGCAAAGTCACGGAGAATGAGGAAAGGCCTGAACAGTGGAGACAGAGAAATGTTACCCTCCTTTGCAAAAGACAAAGTAATTGAATTCAGAATATAGACTAACAAGATTGAGGTCTGGAAAAATTCTTGAAGAGACTGTCACATGGTGAACTTTTAGGAGAAAGGAAACTAATTTTTAATGATAATTTACATATTCAAATAATTCCATCCCCATAACAATTGTGTGATGTATTCATTGTTCTTACCACAATGCAGATGTAGAAACTCAGTGTCAGAGAAATCAGTATTTGTTCAAGGTCACACAGCTACTAGATGCTGGACTATATTTGCTGCCCCATTTTATTAAAAATGTGATGATCACTAAGGGTCCGTGCAGTTTTACTAAGGTAAGGGTTGGTCAAACTTACTCTCTCTTTTGATAACATTCTAGGTATAGAGATCTACCAGAGACCTGGTATCCTGGCTTAGTTAGGTGCTTGACCAAGTCTCCAGGGTATTCTTGTGTCTGATGTAATGGAAAAAATCAAAGTTTCATAGAATAATTGTTGCTTTAAAATCCTCAGCCTAAAAATATCAACAGCACTGTACAATCTATTAAATGAAAAAATTATCTAAAATAAGAGACTATATCTTATTTTGTTTTGTTTTTTCAGAGACCAAATTTTATATATATATTTTAGTTAGCTATTTTTCTCTTGACATGGTTTCAGGTATATAGTAGGTACTCCAAAATATTTGGTGGAAAAGTTCAAGAATTTGGAGGGAAATCTACAGAGGCAAGCTGCAGAGCTCTGTCCTGTTTGACATTTTTTTCTGTGACTTGATGAAAACATAGAAGACACGCTTATCAAATTTGAAGGTGACAGAAAGCTGGAAAAGGGAATGAATAAGACTGATGATAAAATCAAGATTCAAAATAGTCTTGACAGGTTGGAATGATAGGCAAAACCGAAGTGTTCTATTCTGTATTTACCTTTAAAAACAACTGCCTGACTACTAAATGGGGAAATGGGTTTTGGCACCAGTTTATATGAAAAAGATTTTAGAGTTTTGCTTTGTCCATAGCAGGAGCCAACAAATTGATGTAGTTGCTAAAATTAAAAAAAATTCCAGATTATGTTAATAGGATGGTGGTGTCCAAATCACAGAAAGTGCTAATCCCGCTGGGTTTCCCACTGGTCTGATTACAGCAGAATATTGCTTTCAATTTTGGGCACCCCAATTTAAGATGGATACTGAAAAGTTGAAAGCCTCTAAGACAAGATGGCCAAGAAGGAGAGAAGTGTTCTTTAAGAGACAGTTCAAAGAACCAGGGGACTTTGGCCTGTGGAAGTTTTAAGGGGAGACACATTAGCTGCCTTCAAATATCTGAGAGGTAATTGTGTACGAAAAAGAAAAGATCTACTCACTGTTTTTCTAGGGAACAGAAATGGGAGGAAACAATGACAGAAAGCAGAAGGCAAGCAGATTAAAGCTTATAAAAAAGAACTGCCTCACAACTAGTTTTATTCATTGGAGAAATGGGCTAAATTTCAGGGGAAGCCTAGAAGTTTTCACTTCAGTGTGAATGACTGTCTGGAGGGGATTCCTGTACAGAAAATGAGGAGAGTCAAGAATATCCCATGGGTTCCTCCCAGAGACCTTCTACTTCACTCAGATTCTGGTCTCAAATAAGCAGAATTTTCAGTGGTTCTCATTTACTCTCCCCAATGACCCACAAGGAATTTCTTTACAAACAAAATGCTTCCCACCTGCCTTGTATTTCCATCTTTAAGCAAATCTGCACTTTACATACTTTATCATATGCATATTATGCATCAATTTAAAAGATCCATTGGGCTCTAAATGCTTGGGTGTCTTCTGCTGAAAGAGTAAAGATACCACTAATGACAGCAGTAAAGTTCAAACACTTGACTTGTTAATATGAGACTCCTTTTTACTAAAGAAACACACAGTACACAAGAACATCCAATAGAAATTTGTTTATTTTTTTAAATGAAACAAAAGTTCTATCTCAAATTCAGGTGGAAAGATTCTAAAGTAGTATTTGGACTCCAAAAGTCCCTAGCAGTGACTAAAGTTAAAGACTCTTACTAAAATCATCTTGTTTCACTTATGTTCCTACAGAATTCTTCCTTTATTTGATTTGCTTAACAGGTTTAAAATATTTCCTTCAAGGTGACGGGCACCTTGCCTTGAAATAACTGGCTTCTCTCTGGGAAGGTGAAAGATCATTTGTAAGCAAAAGCTGACAGACGTGAATAGCAATTTTAACCTACAGACAGATCATGGATATTTGGGAATTCAATCTCCGGCCTTGCTAAAGACTGACAGAGCCTGGGGGAGGAATGCAGATTGGAAGAAAACAGATTTCTGCCGATCAAGAAAACCAAAGGAAGAGCTCATGAATATTGATTCTGGACCTGCTTTCTCTCTGCGGAGAGAAATGCCGACACAGTGCAATCCATATTGCCGTGCCTAGATCCAGTCCAACAGCACGCTGCTGCTAGATTATAAACAACTTATCAAACCACAATCTAGACATATTTCTTCACTTTCATATCATGTTTCTGAGGATAGAGTCCATTTCACAAAATTGCTGATAGGCCCTATTCTGGGTACTTTAAGTGAAAGTCCAAGCAAATAAGGGTCTGCCACATACCAAGTGCTCAAAAATGCTTACTACAAAAACATGAACTGGGTAGCATCTCAGATTCAGTCTGTTTTGCAGGTGGAGGATAGGGACAGATGTGATCTGGGAAGAGATAAATGGAAAAGGGGCAGAGCAAAGAGTTGTTGGCTGGTTATGGAACACGCTATAAGAGACTTTAAATTTTTTCATTAAATACCAGGGCTCTTTTGTGTAATATATAATTTTTCCCTAAAGAAAATGGAAGATCTCATACATTAGGATTTTTGTTTGTTTGTTTTTCAGGAAATGTACAATATAATTGGTACTATATCCAGTTTACAAAGGACTGGGTTAGACATTCCTCTTTAAAAATGCCTGCTGAATGGAAGCAGGGACTCAAAGAGCACATGTGGTGAATGTTTCAAGGCATGTTGTTGGTGATAAGTTATTAGCAACTCATTGTGTTTAAAAAAAATTCAATCAATTCTACTTCAAAAAGGAAGAAACCCTAGATGGAGATATTTACCATTACACAGAAAATACTCAAGTGGTCTCCTTGACATCTTTGCTCAAATACTGCATTCGTTATTCCTCATATTTAAGCAACCCTAGTGTTTCAGAGAGTAAAGGAACTATGTGAGAAACCTGTATCCTACTCCAGAAACTGACATTCACAAAGTAAAATTGATTCTGTGCTAGTGAATTCAAAAGAGAAAAATATATATTTGTCAAATACTTTTCACAGCCAATTCTTTTAGCAGTTTACACTCTTGAGAAGAATTTTAATTCTACGGGTTTCTTTCTCAAATAACTATTATAAAATGCAATACTTTGAACTATGGGGTGACAGAATCTGGTTGTGCTCTGTTTGATACAGGAATGAAATAAACTTTGCCTTCATAAAGCAGATTTGCTCTAAGACAGAAATACGTGGCAGGAGGGAAACACTTTGTTGGTAAAGACACTCTTTGTGAGCCATTGGGGAGAGCAAATGAGAACCACTGAAAATTCTGCTTATTTGGGACAAAGTTCTTCTCTAGCCCAGAATCTGAACATATCAATTGTAATAGGTCCTTGGGAGGAACTCATGGGATATTCTTGACTCTCCTCATTTTCTGTACAGGAATCCCCTCCAGACGGTCATTCACACTGAATTGAAAACTTCTAGGCTTCCCCTGAAAGTTAGCGTACTTTGGGTGCCATGTTCTGTTCCCCCTCACTCCACATCCTTGCCAAAATTTGTCAGATATTTAAATTTCGGCCATTTTAGTGGGTGTGTACTGACATCTCATCATGGCTTTAATTTTCATTTCCTTGATTAATAATGATATTGAGCATATTTTCATATGCTTATTGGTCATTTGGAAATCTTCTTTTGTCAAGTGCCTGTTTCAGTTGTTAGCCAATTTAAAAAAACAAATCATTTGTAATGAGATATAATTTATATAATAGAATAAAATCAACTAATTTTAAGTATTCAGTTTGATGAGTTTTGACAAACGTATATACTTATGTAACTGCCACCACAATCAAGACATAGAACATTTCCATCACCCCCAGAAGTTCCTTCCTGCCTATTTGCAGTCAACGTCCACATCCATAGCTCCATCCAAACACTGATCTGATTTGTCAGTAGAGGTTAGTTGCTTGCTCTAGAATTTTATATAAATAGAATTGTACAGTATGTACTCTTTTGTGTCTGGCTTCTTTCACTGACTATAATGTTTTGGAGGTGCATCTATGCTGTTGGGCATATCAGTAGTTCATTCCTTTTCATTGCTGAACAGTAGTCTTCTACAGATGTTCCACAATTTGTTTATCAGTTCATCTGTTTATGGACATTTATTTCCAATTTTTGCTATTATAAATAACAACTGAATAGAACTATTATGAACATATGTGTAGATATGTCTTTGTGTACACATATGTTTTCATTTCTCTTGGGTAAATACCTGAGTGGAATTGCTGGAACAATGTCATATAGTAAATGTATATTTAGTTTTATAAGAAACTCCAAGCTGTTTTCCAAAGTGATTGTAACATTTTAAACTCCATTGAGCAGTATATGAGAATTCCAATTCCTCCACATCCTTGCCAATATTTGGGGTGTCGGTCATTTTCATTTTAGCCATCCTTTCATGCACCGGTAACTAACTGTGGTTTAAACTTATTTAACCCGTTTTTAGTTAGGTGTTTTGAATTTTTCCTTATAGATTTGTGATATTTAAAACAATATATACTTAAGAGATTGGTTCAAGATGGTGGAGTAGATGGACGTGCGCTTATTCCCTCTTGCGAGAGCATCAGAATCACAACTAAAAAAAAAAAAAAAAAAAAAGAATCACAACTAACTGCTGAACAATCATCAACAGGAAGATACTGGAACTCACCAAAAAAGATACCCCACATCCAAAGACAAATGAGAAGCCACAATGAGACGGTAGGAGGCATGCAATCACAATAAAATCACATCCCATAACCGCTGGGTGGGTGACTCACAAACTGGAGAACAGTTATACCACAGAAGTCCACCCACTGGAGTGAAGGTTCTGAGCCCCACGTCAGGCTTCCCAACCTGGGGGCCCAGCAAGGGGAGGAGGAATTCCCAGAGAATCAGACTTTGAAGGCTAGCAGGATTTGACTGCAGGACTTCAACAGGACTGGGGGAAACAGAGACTCCACTCTTGGAGGGCACACACAAAGTAGTGTGCACATCAGGACCCAGGGGGAAGGAGCAGTGACCCCATAGGAGACTGAACCAGACCTACCTGCTAGTGTTGGAGGGTCTCCTGCAGAGGCAGGGGATGGCTGTGGCTCACCACGGGGACAAGGACACTGGCAGCAAAAGTTCTGGGAAGTACTCCTTGGCATGAGACCTCCAGGAGTCTGCCATTAGCCCCATCAAAGGGCCTGTAGGCTCCAGTACTGAGTTGCCTCAGGCCAAACAACCAATGGGGAGGGAACTCAGCCCCACCCATCAGCAGACAAGCGGATTAAAGTTTTACTGAGCTCTGCCCACCAGAGCAACACCCAGCTCTACCCACCACCAGTCCCTCCCATCCAGAAGCTTGCACTAGCTTCTTAGATAGCTTCATCCACCAGAGAGCAGACAGCAGAAGCAAGAAGTACTACAGTCCTGAAGCCTGTGGAACAAAAACCACATTCACAGAAAGATAGACAAAATGAAAAGGCAGAGGACTATGTACCAGATGAAGGAACAAGATAAAACCCCAGAAAAACAACTAAATGAAGTGGAGATAGGCAACCTTCCAGAAAAAGAATTCAGAATAATGAGAGTAAAGATGATCCAGGACCTCAGAAAAAGAATGGAGGTAAAGATGGAGAAGATGCAAGAAATGTTTAACAAAGACCTAGAAGAATTAAAGAACAAACACCTAGAACAATTAAAGAACAAACAAACAGAGATGAACAATTCAGTAACTGAAATGAAAAATACACTAGAAGGAATCAATAGGAGAATAACTGAAGCAGAAGAACAGATAAGTGACCTGGAAGACAGAATGGTGGAATTCACTGCCGTGGAACAGAATAAAGAAAAAAGAATGAAAAGAAATGAAGACAGCCTAAGAGACCACAGGAACAACAATAAACGCACCAACATTTGCATTAGAGGGGTCCCAGAAGGAGAAGAGAGAGAGAAAGGACCCAAGAAAATATTTGAAGAGATTATAGTAAAAAACTCCCCTAACATGGAAAAGGAAATAGTCACCCAAGTCCAGGAAGCACAGGAGAGTCCCAGGCAGGGTAAACCCAAGGAGAAACATGCTGAGACACATAGTACTCAAACTGACAAAAATTAAAGACAAAGAAAAATGGTTAAAAGCAACAAGGGAAAAATGACAAATAACATACAAGGGAACTCCCATAAGGTTAACAGCTGATTTTTCAGCAGAAGCTCTATAAGCCAGAAGGGAGTAGCGTGATATATTTAAAGGGTTGAAAGGGAAGAACCTATAACCAAGATGACTCTACGTGGCAAGGATCTCATTCAGATTAAACAGAGAAGTCAAAAGCTTTACAGACAAGCAAAAGCTAAGAGGATTCAGCACCACCAAAAAAGCTCTACAACAAATGCTAAAGGAATTTCTCCAAGTGGGAAACACAAGAGAAGAAAAGGACCTAAAAAAAAAAAAACCCCAAACAATTAAGAAAATGGTAAGAGGAACATACATATCTATAATTACCTTAAATTTGAATGGATTAAATGCTCCAACCAAAAGACACAAGCTCGCTGAATGGATACAAAAACAAGACCCATATATATGCTGTCTACAAGAGACCCACTTCAGACTTAGTGACACATACAGACTGGAAGTGAGGGGATGGCAAAAGATATTCCATGCAAATGGAAATCAAAAGAAGGCTTTAGTAGCAATACTCATATCAGATAAAATGGACTTTAAAATAAAGAATGTTACAAGAGACAAGGAAGGACACTACATAATGATCAAGGGACCAATCCAAGAAGAAGATACAACAATTATAAATATGTATGCACCCAACATAGGATCACCTCAATACATAAGGCAACTGCTAACAGCTATAAAAGAGGAAATCGACAGGAACACAATAATAGTGGGGGACTTTAACACCTCACTTACACCAATGGACAGATCATCCAGACAGAAAATTACTAAGGAAACACAAGCTTTAAATGACACAATAGACCAGATAGATTTAATTGATATTTATAGGACATTCCATCCAAAAACAGCAGATTACACTAGAGAAAGAAGAACAAACAATACCCAAAGGTAGTAGAAGGAAAGAAATCATAAAGATCAGAGCAGAAATAAATGAAACAGAGACAAAGAAAAAAGTAGCAAAGATGAATAAAACTAAAAGCTGTTTCTTTGAGAAGACAAAAAAAAATTAATAAAACTTTAGCCAGACTCATCAAGAAAATGAGGGAGAGGACTCAAATCAATAAAATTAGAAATGAAAAAGGAGAAGTTACAATGGACACCGCAGAAATACAAAGCATCCTAAGAGACTACTACAAGCAACTCTATGCCAAAAAAATGGACAACCTGGAAGAAATGGACAAATTCTTAGAAAGGTATAACCTTCCAAGACTGAACCAGGAAGAAATAGAAAATATGAACAGACCAATCACAAGTAGTGAAACTGAAACTGTGATGAAAAATCTTCCAACAAACAAAAGTCCAGGACCAGATGGCTTCACAGGTGAATTCTATCAAACATTTAGAGAAGAGCTAACACCCATCCTCAAATTCTTCCACAAAGCTGCAGAGGAAGGAACACTCCCAAACTCATTCTATGAGGCCACCATCACCCTGATACCAAAACCAGACAAAGATACTACAAAAAAAGAAAATTGCAGACCAATATCACTGATGAATATAGATGCAAAAATCCTCAACAAAATACTAGCTAACAGAATCCAACAACACATTAAAAAGATAATACACCGTGATCTAGTGGGATTTATCCCAGGGATGCAAGGATTCTTCAGTATACGTAAATCAATCAATGTGATGCACCATATTAACAAATTGAAGAATAAAAACCATATGATCATCTCAATAGATGCAGAAAAAGCTTTTGACAAAATTCAACACCCATTTATGATAAAAACTCTCCAGAAAGTGGGCATAGAGGGAACCTACCTCAACATAATAAAGGCCATATATGGCAAACACACAGCAAACATCATTCTCAATGGTGAAAAACTGAAAGCATTTCCTCTAAGATCAGGAACAAGATAAGGCTGTCCACTCTCACCACTATTATTCAACATAGTTTTGGAAGTCCTAGCCATGGCAATCAGAGAAGAAAAAGAAATAAAAGGAATCCAAATTGGAAAAGAAGAAGTAAAACTGTCACTGTTTGCAGATAACATGATACTATACATAGAGAATCCTAAAGATGCCACCAGAAAACTACTAGAGCTAATCAATGAATTTGGTAAAGTTGCAGGATACAAAATTAATGCACAGAAATCTCTTGCATTCCTATACACTAACAATGAAAGATCAGAAAGAGAAATTAAGGAAACACTCCCATTCACCATTACAACAAAAAGAATAAAATACCTAGGAATAAACCTACCTAAGGAGGTAAAAGACCTGTACTCAGAAAACTATAAAACACTGATGAAAGAAATCAAAGTTGACACAAACAGATGGAGAGATATACCATGTTCTTGGATTGGAAGAATCAATATTGTGAAAATGACTGTGCTACCCAAAGCAATCTACAGATGCAATGCAATCCCTATCAAATTACCAATGGCATTTTTTACAGAACTAGAACAAAATATCTTAAAATTTGTATGGAGACACAAAAGACCCTGAAGAGCCAAAGCAATCTTGAGGGGAAAAAACGGAGCTAGAGGATTCAGACTCCCTGACTTCAGACTATACTACAAAGCTACCTTAATCAAGACAATATGGTACTGGCAGAAAAACAGAAGTATTGATCAATGGAACAGGATAGAAAGCCCAGAGGTAAACCCACACACTTATGGTCAACTAATCTATGACAAAGGAGGCAAGGATATACAATGGAGGGAAGACACACGCTTATGGTCAACTAATCTATGACAAAGGAGGCAAGGATATACAATGGAGGGAAGACAGTCTCTTCAATAAGTGGTGGTGGGAAAACTGGACAACCACATGTAAAAGAATGAAATCAGAACACTCCCTAACATCATACACAAAAATAAACTCAAAATGGATTAAAGACCTAAATGTAAGACTGGACACTATAAAACTCTTAGAGGAAAACATAGGTAGAACACTCTTTGACATAAATCACAGCAAGATCTTTTTTGACCCACTTCCTAGAGTAATGGAAATAAAAACAAAACTAAACAAATGTGACCTAATGAAACAAAAGCTTTTGCACAGCAAAGGAAACCATAAACAAGATGAAAAGACAACCCTCAGAATGGGAGAAAATATTTGCAAATGAATCAACGGCCAAAGGATTAATCTCCAAATTATATAAACAGCTCATGCAGCTCAATATTAAAGTAGCAAATAACGCAATCAAAAAATGGGCAGAAGACCTAAATAGACATTTCTCCAAAGAAGACATTCAGATGGCCAAGAGACACATGAAAAGATGCTCAGCATCACTAATTATTAGAGAAATGCAAATCAAAACTACTATGAGGTATCACCTCACACCAGTTAGAATGTACATCATCAGAAAATCTACAAACAGTAAATGCTGGAGAGGGTGTGGAGAAAAGGGAACACTCTTGCACTGTTGATGGGAACGTAAATTGATACAGCCACTATGGAGAACAGTATAGAGGTTCCTTAAAAAACTAAAAATAGAATTACTATATGACCCAGCAATCCCACTACTGGGCATATACCCTGAGAAAACCATAATTCAAAAAGACACATGCACCCCAATGTTCATTGCAGCACTATTTACAATAGCCAGGTCATGGAAGCAACCTAAATGCCCATCGACAGATGAATGGATAAAGAAGTTGTGGTACATATATACAATGGACTATTACTCAGCCATAAAAAGGAACGGAATTGGGTCATTTGTAGAGATGTGGATGGACCCAGAGACTGTCATACAGAGTGAAGTAAGTCAGAAAGAAAGAAACAAGTATCATATATTAACGCATATATGTGGAATCTAGAAAAATGGTACAGATGAACCGGTTTGCAAGGCAGAAATAGAGACACAGTTGCAGAGAAGAAACGTATGGACACCAAGGGGGGAAAGCAGGGGAGTGGGGGTGGTGGCATGAACTGGGAGATTGGGATTGACATATATGCACTAATATGTACAAAATAGATAACTAATAAGAACCTGCTGTATAAAATAAATTAATTAATTAAATACAATTCAAAAAATATATATATATATATATATATACTTATATTTTGGATATAAGTCCTCTATTACATATGTTACTGAGAGTATGTTCTTTGCATCTGTAGCTTGCCTTTTTACTTTCTTGGTGGTGGCTTTTGATGAACAAGAGTTTTTCATTTTGCTGAAGTACAACTTATCTAATTATTTTCTTTTGGTATGTGCTTTTTATATCCTGTTTAAGAAATCTTTGCCTAACCTCAAAGTCATTATTGTATTCTCCAATGTTTTTTTCTGCAACCTTGATCATTTTACCTGTCACATTTAGGTGTAAGATCCATTTTGAATTCATTTTTATATATTGTATGAAGTAAGCCTCAGGATTCACTTTTTTCCAAATGGATATTCAGCACCATCTGTTGAAAGTTCCACTGGATTTTAAAGACTGTTTCCACATAAACTCTCAATGTGGAATCCATTTTTAGATTACAGCATTTAAGTAAATGGAGTAGGTTATTAGAAACTTTTATGTTCTTCTATTGAGTAATCATGGTGACACCCTGAAAGTTTGTTATCTCTCCCTAGATGGATGGGGTATGAGGGATTTTCCAATTTGTTACCGACAGTCTAACTGGATTCTAACTGATCTTGACCGGCCCCCACTCTGACTCTCAATTCTAGGGAGAGCCAGGTACCTGGGTTCAGCCTCTCCTCAATCAGTGCCTTCTCATGAGAGTTCCACATCCTCACCAACACTTGATATGGTCATTCATTAGCCATTCTGGTATGTAGTGGTAACTAATTGTGGTTTAATTTTTTTTCCAATTTTAAACTCTCATGTGAGTTTTGCTGAGAACCCTCCTCAATGAAGATGTCCATCCCTCCTCACCTCAATGTATTCTTATAAATGGCTATTTAAGTCTCTACATATTTGGTATTGTTTGATGCAATTCCCTGGCCTCACGATATAGACTGCTTTTTTTTTTTTAATTATTTAATTATTTATTTTTTATTTTTGGCTGTGTTGGGTCTTCGTTTCTGTGCGAGGGCTTTCTCTAGTTGCGGCAAGTGGGGGCCACTCTTCATCGCAGTGCGCACGCCTCTCACTGGTGCGGCCTCTCTTGTTGCAGAGCACAGACTCCAGACGCACAGGCTCAGTAGTTGTGGCTCACGGGCCCAGTTGCTCCGTGGCATATGGGATCTTCCCAGACCAGGGCTCGAACCCGTGTCCCCTGCATTGGCAGGCAGATTCTCAACCACTGCGCCACCAGGGAAGCCCTAGACTGCTTTTTTAAAAATTTAAATAATACACAAAGCTAAAGAAATGGAACTCAAAAAATATTTACATTGAACACCCCTCAGTTTTGAATTCAAAGCTAAGCAGAAATCTGGGAATGTACTTTTAGACTATTCATTTTATTTCAGTCTTCAGTACTGGCACATATAAAGAGAACTTCCTTTGTGTAAACCAGAGACTCTCAGTGTTGTCTTCAACCATTTATCATTCCTGAGGAGCTCCATATAGTCCACAGACCAAACCCTTGCATTATTAATGTGTATAATACAATTCTGTCTGTACTTTGTTTCTGACTTACATTAATATTTATTATGTTTAATGAAAGCTAATTATCACCTCTTCAGAGACCATTGAAA
Source organism: Balaenoptera acutorostrata (assembly GCF_949987535.1). NCBI lineage: Eukaryota > Metazoa > Chordata > Mammalia > Artiodactyla > Balaenopteridae > Balaenoptera > Balaenoptera acutorostrata. The sequence continues at coordinate 68,570,044 of NC_080081.1, forward strand.
ATAGCACCATTAGATCCAGACTTCTGATGAAGCTTTTGGGCAGTAACTTGATGTACTTGCAGGTCTTTCATCAAAATATCATCCAGAGCTGAAAGTGAAAAACAGCTTGAATACTCAGTTGTCAGTTCCTGTGAGAGGCGTTCTTTGAAAGAAAGAGGCTTAGTAGAGTGGAAAAGTAAGAAAGTTCAAATGTAAAACTTATTCTGTAATTAAAATAGGAAACATTGCTTTGATCATTTAACAACTTAAGAAGTAGGTAATCAAGTTGTTTCTTCTCAATTCTGTAATAAGAATATACGACTTATATATATGACTTATAAGGCCAATGGAACCATAGTACTTATGGCTCTCAGACAAAAAATTGGAGTTGTAAATATTAATTATTTTCTGCAATAGTTAATTTTATGTGTTAACTTGACTGGCCCATGGAGTGTCCAGACATTTCCCCAAACATTATTCTGGATGTGTCCGTGAGGGTGTTTCTAGATGAGATTAACATTTGAATTGGTAGACTGAGTAAGGCAGATTGCTCTCTTCATCGAGTCAGTTGAAGGTCTTAATAGAACAAAAAGGCTGACCTTGCTAGAGGGAGAGAATTTTTCCTGCCTGACTGTCCTTGAACTGGGACATTGGCTCTTCCTGGGTCTTGAAGCTATTGAGCTCTGGAGTAGAACTACACCATCAGCTCTGCTGGTTCTCAGAACTTCAGATTCAGACTGGAACTAAATCATTGGCTCTCCTGGGTCTCCAGTTTGCTAACTCACCCCGTCAGTCTTGGGAACTACCAGCCCCCATAATCGTGTGAGCCAACTACTTATAATAAATCTTTTATGTATATAAATTTATTTATTTATTTATTTACATTTATCTATTTCCTATTGGTGCTATTTCTCTGGAGAACACTGACTAATATACTACCTTCCATCCAAAGGGAAAACATTTGAAATTTAAATTTAAAACTGAAAATATTTTTTCAAATACTTTATATTCAATGAAGATGATTTAAAGGCAGACTCTCAAAGCCTTGCTTTTCCTGTAATTTAAGGCAAACAACTTAGAGCAAACAAGCAATGTTTACCTACTGGGCTTCTCCATCCAACAGACACATATTATACCCATAGTCCTCACGGGTTTTTTTTGTTTTTTGTTTTTAATTGGAAAACAAACAAGCTTTAATTAGAGGAATTTTCAAATGTAAAAAAAAAATTTAAGAAGGAGAGAGAGTGGCATACTAAACCCTTAGTATGCATTAACCAGCTTCAATAATTGTCAGTATTTTGTCATTTTGTTCATTCCTTTTTCCCATTATCATTTTTTTAACTGCAGTATTTTAACTTAAAACCTAGACTCTCATCATTTTACCTTTACATGCTTCAATATGCATCTCTAACTGGTAAGAATTTTTAAAATGTCTTTCTTGCCATTATTATCTTAAAAAAATAAGTAATTCCTTGATACCATGTGATACTCCATACCCAAATGTCACAATTTACCTCAAAGATGTCTTCTTCCAGTTGGTTGGTGCAAATCAGAATTTAAATCAGGGCTACATGTTTTTAGCTATGTCTTTTAAAGCTTCGTTTATGCCAGTCCCTCCTCCTTTCCTGCAATGTCTTTACCCATAGAAGTGTCAGGGAAGAGAGTGGAAATGGATCAGCCAGCCGTGACCCATATTCATTCCTTTCTGGAAAAATAAATCACGACATGTGCCTTCCTGTTGTGAAAGTTGGGTTTTTTGTGTCGTCTCACTCCACGTAGAAAACACACAATATCTCTGAGTGCTTCTCATGCAGCTAGGCTGGCAGCCACGAACCTGAGTCGTAAGACAGGTCACACCTGCTCCATGAGCCTCAACGTCTTCCATTCAGTGGGGGAGGAAGTAGGAAGCCCCAGTGTGACTTCTGGTCTCAAGCCATTTCTTCTATTTTTTTCCTAGAATTCTCCTTTGGAGATGATGAGAGATTGTGGGATTAATAAAATGGATACTTTGGATCCCATTTGGTTATTTGTTCTCTGGGGTGGTGTATGATTGGCCAGAACCTTGGAAAGTAGGAGTGGTAATAGGTACAAGGAATCCCTATTAAAATCATCAAAAACAAACAAAACAGCCAAGAGCTAGATTTCTTTTTATACTGGAAATTTTGATCAGGGTAACTGGTGTTGGACCCAACTCTTTCTTATGCATTCATCTTGGATTCTGACTGCTCTAATGGTGGTAGAAGACCAAGGCAAGTGGGTGTTGGTGAAAGATTCATAGTCTTAATGTAAAGTCTGGAGCAAGTCTGTTTGAGCATAGGTGTGGATGTGGGTGTTGGAGGGTGAGATGGAGAAAAGGGGCAGAGAGCTTTTCTCTCTCCAAGAGTAACCAACACTTTACAAGAGTTTTACAGTTTCAAAAGCACTTTCACGTATATTATTTTAGTTAAACCTCATACCAAGTATGTAAGTTAAAATTGTTACCCAGGTTTGACAAGTAAGAAAACAGCAGTTGTTTTAAGATCAGATAGGCAGGCAGTACCGAAGGAAGGAAGGGTCCTTCCACTTCTCTACTCCCCCTGTCTTTCAAAAACAAACCCGGGTGCCCATGAATCATTTCCAGGATGGCTTAGGCACACACTGAGAAATGGAATAACGTGGTCTAATTCGTTCCTCTTCTGTTCAGGCCTAATGAGGGTTGTCCTGGAAGACACTTAAAACGATTTTTTTTAAAGCTGTTTGTCTTGGATTACCCAGGCTTGGGATTGCTGGCCTATAAAGATTCTTTGATATAATCAAGTGATAGTTGAAATGACAATGATGGATCTGCAATGTGGAATAGGTCGTGTTTTGTTGGGGTTTAATCATTTCTGGTGGATAAAATGGCCTGGCCTGCTAGAGATTTAGTAACCTGGAGGTCCTGTTGATTTAATATACAAAGTTGTTTGGAACTATTGTTTTGTCTTGTCAAGTTGTTATCTTTGGAGATTAGTTTCCTTTAACATTTATTTCTTTTCTCAGTGAGCCATATTGAGCACATTCATGGTTGGACCGAGGCATGTGTGCACTTCAGGAAGGCTAATAATTTGGTGCCTTTAAAAAACCCCTTTAAACATTTGGTTAACACATTTAGTGGAGCAGAAAGAAACTGCTTTTCTATCACAGAAGAAAAGATATATTAAATGTACAGAGCATAACAGTTTAACTTATTTGTAGCTATCTTCCATTTCATAATTTTTCTGTTCATAATTGAATAATAACAAGGGGCTAATATTTTCTGAGCGCTTATTATATGCTGAGTACTGATTCGTTTATATTGATGTATCTCATTTCATGCTCGTAACGATCCTGTGTGGTAGGTAGCATTATTATCCTCAATTTCCAAGTGATAAAATTGAGACTTAGCTTGTGTAACATGCCCAAAGACACGCACAGTTTCTCCCAAGTGGTAGAAATGGGATTTGAATGATGCAGTTCTGAATTCAGAGCCCACGGGCTTCCGTAGAACCCCCTCCTTCTTTGTAATATTAGTCCCTTCTACTCACTAAGTGTAGAGGTCACATGACTATAGGCAAAAGAGCCTTGTTCAAAATCTGTTTAAAAGTTCTTTCTGGCTCTCTTGCCGGTGAAACTCTCTTCCATTTTCTTTTGCTAGTTTTGGAATCAAAGATTATCTTGAGAGGCATATTAAAAGTTTTCCATTTTAGATGTTAAAATGAATAATACCTCACTTCCAGTAAACAGCATTAAGTGAGGTACTATATGGCTTCAGACTTCTGCTGAACACAACTGCCTATGTGAGCCAGTCGTCAGAGTGCTGGGCTGGTGGTGTTGCCTACAGGCATACATGCAACTTGCATAGAATCCGTCAGCTGAGGAGTATTATTATTATTATTATTATTTCTACTGCATTATTACTAGTTCTACTACTATTATTTCTATTTATTATTGTTATCATTTCTATTATTACTTCATCTACAGGGTGCTGTCTAGTCCCAAGGGAATAAGGCAAGTTATAGCTCACCAAAAATACGAATTAACAGGCACCATTTTAAAATACAGTAATGTTTTGTCACCCCAGCAAATCTATCCCACTAGTCTGCCCTAAATTTAGCTCTGCACAAATTTAATGTATGAGAAAAAAGTTCAGCTTTCTAGTCCTTAAGGAGACCCCCTCATTATTCAAATGTCAAACTGAAAACTCAATAAAGCAAACCAAGAGACATTACTAACCTTGAATTTGTGGATTGTAACCTCTATATTCCATATGTTAGAAGGTAACTTGATCAGAGTGTCTAGTAATCTGGTGGTCAGATCATGTGATTATGAGAAGAGCCCTCTGAATGCATGAGCACCAGAGAAGGAAGGGGATCTTGAAGGTGATGTCGAGTGAAAAGTGGTAAATGCTAATGGTGATTTGTCCATAAATTGTAAATCATCCCCAGGTGGCCCAGTCCATGTCCCAGTGACATTATAGTTTAGTGTTGACGAATGTTGTATTGAATAAACATGTGGCAGCACTTACCATGCAGAGAGCAGAGCAGTGTCTGTTTAAACATAGACACTACAGGAAACAGTTTGCATTTATGCCCTGGCATCTGAATAAGTCACCCATCTGTTTCAGAAATTGCATTCAATTTCATAAACATTTTTTGAACACCTACTACGATCAGAGCAGAGCACTCTGACAGATGCCTTAGGCATTACAAATATGAGTAGGTCTCAGCCTTGGTCTGGCAGGGGAAATAAGACGTGTGCAGGAATAATCACAACACCAGACAGAATGAGAAGTCTGGGCGATCTCTAGAGAGCCATGGACATATAGGGACAGCCAGGGGGCTGGGATTAAAGAAGGTTCCTCTGGAAAGTAATAGGACTGGAACCGTGGATAAAATATGAGAGTCAGAAGTGAGAAGTAAGGAGAAATATCCTTGTTAGGGGAGAATAAGAGAAGAACGATGGCAGTCAAGAGCGGGCAGGACAAAGAATGGTATTGATACACAAAGGGAGTCGTGACTCTAGGAAATAAGGCAAGTTCAGGTTCAAATGGTAGAAATCAGATTTCAAATCTCAGCTTCTGGACTTGAATTCAATCTAAGATATGAAAATACATTTAATCCTGAATTGATGTGGGTTTGGAGTGTTCTAGTTTGGGAAATTGAATATTTTGGCTTTTGGAGAGCTACCATAAAACTTGAGATGAATGTAAAGTGTGGTGAACAAGACTTTAAACATATTTATTGAGGTGTTTCTGCTTACAAATACTGAACTTAACACACTGACTATTCTCCGTGATTACTAAATATCCCTTTACTTGTTTTTTGAATGACTGCAGAATATTTCAATATACGGATGTACCTTAATGTACCTAATGTTCCATATTTATGTTGCTTCTAATTTTCAGCTACTATAGGTAAAGCTACAATAAAATTCTAATGGTTATTTTTTCTCAAGAGCTTACAGTGCTCCAGGCACTGTGTCAAACACTTTTTTAAAAATTGTGAAGAAATCCGCATAACAAAAAATTAACCATTTTAAAGTGAACAATTCAGCAACATTTGTGGATTCACAATGTTGTGCAACCACCACTTCTGTCTAGTTTCAAAACAGTTCTAGTTGCATCACCTTGGAAGGAATCTGTATCCATCAAGCAGTTAACTTTTCACTCCTCTCACCCCCAGCTTCTGGCAACCACCAACCTGCATTCTACTTACGGATTTACCTGTTCTGGATTTTTTACCTAATGGAATCATACAACATGATTCTGCCTTCTGTGTCTGGCTTCTTTCACTTAGCATAATGTTTTGAGGTTCATCCATGTTATAGCATCTATTAGTATTCCATTTCTTTTTATGGCTAAATAATATTACATTGTATGTATATACCATGATTTGATTATCCATTCATCCCCTGATGGACATTTGGGATGTTTTCAGCTTTGGTTATTGCAAATAGTGCTGTTATGAACATGCATGTATATGTATTGTTTTTAATTCTTTGGGGTATATACCTAGGAGAAGAATTACTAGGTTATACAGTAATTCTACATTTATTTTTTAAAAGAACTCCAAGCTGCTTTCCGTAACAGATAAAACATTTTACATGCCTACTAGCAATGTGTTAGGCTTCCAATTTCTCTCCATATCTTTGGTAACACTAATTTTCCTTTTTTTTTTTTTTTTTTTTTTGGTTAGTGCCATCCTGGTGGGTGTGAAGTGGTATCTCATTGTGGTTTTGATTTGCATTTCCCTGATGACTAATGATGCTGAGCATCTTTTCATGTGCTTGTTGGCCCTTTGTACATCTTCTTTGGAGAAATATCTATTTACCTCCCTTGACCATTTTTTAAATTAGGTTACTTATCTTTTTTATTACTGAGTTGTAAGAGTTTTTTATATATATTTTGGGTACTAGACCTTATCAGATATATGATTTGCAAATATTCTCTCAATTCTATAGGTTCTCTTTTAACTTTCTTGGTAATGTCCTTCGATGAACAAAAGTTTTTAATTTAAAGTCCAATTTATTTTTTTCTTTTATTGCTCACTTAAGCTTTTGATATCATATCTAAGGATCCATTGCCAAACCCAAAGTAATGAAGATTTACTCCTATGTTTTCTTCTAAGAGTATTATGGGTTTAGCTCTTATATTTTTGTTGTTGATTCATTTTGAGTTAATTTTTGTATACAGTGTGAGGTAAGGATTTGTTTACATGTGGATATCTAGTTGTCCCAGCACCATTATTTGTTGAAGAGACTGTTGTTTCTCCATCGAATGGTCTCAGTACCCTTGTCAAAAATCAATTTGAGATAGATGTATGGGTTTATTTCTGGACTCTCAATTCTTTTCTGTTGATCTGTATGTCTATGCTATGCCAATACCACCTTGTTTTGATGACTATAGCTTTGAGGTAGGTTTTGAAATCAGGGAGTATGACTTCTCCAACTTTGTTCTTCGTTTTTAAGATTGTTTTGGCTATTCAGAGCCCCTTTCAAATCCACATGGCTTTCACATCTGTAAAAAAGGCTGTTGGGATTTTGATAAAGATTGCATTCAATCTGTAGATCACTTTGGATACTATTGCCATCTTAATAATATTAAGTCTTCCAATCCATGAACATGAGATGTTTCTCCATCTATTTAGCTCTTCTTTATACCTTTCAGTGATGTTTTGTAGTTTTCAGTGAATGTCTTTCACCTCTTTGTTTAAATTTATCCCTAAGTATTTTATTCTTTTGGGTACTAGTGTAAATGGAATGGTTTTTTAAATTTTATTTTCAAATTATTCATTGCTGGTGTAAAGAAACAAAACTGATTTTTTTGTTGATCATGTATTCTGCAACTTTGCTGAATTTATTAGCGCTAATAGTTTTTTTTGTGGATTCTCTGATGTTTTCTTTATATAGGATAATGTCATTGGGGAACAGAGATGATTTTACTTATTTCCTTCCTATTTGGATGCCTTTTGTTTCTTTTTCTTGCTTAATTGCTCTGGATAGACCTCCTAGTTCAATGTTGGATAGAAGAGGTGAAACTGGGCATCCTCTTCTTGTTTATCATTTTTTCCTTCATTCTATTAAATGTGATGTATTATATTGATTGATTTCCTTATGTTCAGCCATCCTGTGCCAAGACTTATAAGTAAGTTATCACATTTAATCCTTATCCTTACAATCACCTATGAGATGTGGGTAATCTTTTCTTCCTTTTTAGTATATTTTAAAATGTATAGTGTGGTTAAATTACACTCACAGTTTTTCAGAGTTTGTGGGCTAGTATCATTCATCTGATTTCAGAACCTACACTCTTAATCATTTATGCTAGTCACGGAATGTTTCTGCACATGCATTTTTATTCTTTCAAATACTGTTTATTATGTATATACTCTGTGCCAGACACAATAATGTGCACTGGGGATACAAAAATAAAAAAGAACAGAATTCTTACTTATGGAGTTTAGTTTCTCTATTCCTTTCCTCACACTGGCCCCTTTCTGGTCCCTCCAAGAAACCAAAGATCAGCTTTGTGTCACTATAGAGTTTGCATTTTCTCAAATTTTATATAAATGGAATCATACAGTATGTACTTTTTTCCCCTTTCATTCATAATTTCTTTAACTCATCATAGTTATTTTGAGATTTATCCATGTTATTACATACATCAATAGCTAATTCCTTTTTCTTGCTAAGTAGTAGTCCATTGTCTTGATATGCCACATTTTGTTTATGATTCATTTGCTGAAGAACATTTGGGTATTTTCAGTTTTTTGGTGATTATGAATAAAACTGCTATAAATATGTGTACAAGTCTTTGTGTGAATGTATGCTTTCATTTCCCTTGGATAATACCTAGGAGAGTAGGATCCTTTGGGAAGTGTGACTTTATAAGATTCTGTCAATGGTTTACAAAGTTGCTGTGCTATTTTACATTCCCACAAAGAGTGTGTGAGATTTCCAGTTTTCTTTTTTTTTTATTTTTTATTCTTGCCTAATTGTACAGGCCAGAACCTCCAGTACCTCTTGAATAAAAGTGGTGAGAGTGGCCATCCTTTTGTCTTCTTGATCTTAGCAGGAAAATATTCTGTCTTTCATCATTAAGTATGATGTTACTTGTATGTTTTTCTTTGATGACCTTTATCAGGGTCAAGAAGTTCAATTCTACTCCAAACTTGGAGCAAACTCCAAGTTTGCTGAGAGGAATGGATGTGAATTTTGTCAAATGCCTTGTCTATGTCTCTTAAGATGATCATATAGTTTTGTTTTGTTTCTTATTTTGTTAATATGGGGAATTACATCAATTGTTTTTGGATAATAAGTCAACCTTGCATGCCTGGCATAAACCCCACTTGGTCATGGTGTATATTTGTTTTTATTTTTTGTTGGATTTGATTTGTTAACAATTTAAAAGAATTTTTGTATCTATGTTCATAAAGGATATTGGTCTATAGTTTGCTTTTTTGGTAATGTCTTTATGTAGTTTTGGTATCAGAGTAATGCTGATCTCATAGAATGAGTTGGGAATTATTCCATCCTCTTCATTTTTTAAAATTTTAAAATTATAAAATTGTTATTATTTCTTCCTTAAATGTTTTGTGGAATCCATCAGTGTTATCACATGGACCTGCAGTGTTCTTTATTGGTAAGTTTTTAATTAAAAATTCAAGGTCTTCAATGTCTAATAGGGTTATTTGGGTTATATTTCTTCTTGATTGAGCTTTGTTAATTTCTGTCTTTCTGAATTTGTTCATTTCTTCTAAGTTTTCAAATCCATTGGCATAAAGTTGTTCATTATATTCCCTTTTTATGCTTTAATCTGTAGAGCTTATAGTAATGTCACCTCTCTCATTCCTGATATTTTTAATTTGTGTCTTCTCTCTCTTTTTTTCTGATCATCCTAGTTTGAGGTTTGTCAGTTTTATTCATCTTCTCTAAAAATTATCATTTGGTTCTATTGATTTTTCTCTATGTTTTTTTTGTTTTTTATTTCATTGATTTTCCCCCACCTTGGTCTTTATTATTTCCTTTCTTCTGCTTACTTTGGTTCTCACTTGCCCTTCCTTTTCTTGTTTCTTAAAGTGGAAGCTGAAGTCATTGATCTGAGGCATTTCTTCTTTTCCAATAAAAGTGTCTAGTACTAAAATTTCCCCGAGTTCACCCACAAAACCTGATATGTTGTGTTTTCACATTCATTCAGTTCAGAATAGTTTCTAATTTCCTTTTTGCTTTCTTCTTTGACCTATGGGTTATTTAGAAATGTGTTGTTTAGTTTCCAAATATTTGGAGATTTTTCATAATTTTTCTGCTTCAATTTCTAATTTAATTCCTGTGTTGGAGTGCATATTTTGTATTACGTGAATTATTTTAAATTTATTGACTTGTTTTATGGCCCAGAATCTGGTCTATCTTGGTAAATGTTCTGTGTGAACTTGAAAAGAGTGTTGTTGGGTCAGTGTTAGGTCAAGTTGGTTGATAGTGTTGTTTAATTCATCTATATCCTTGCTTATTTCCTGTCTTGTTCAGTAACCCCTTCCTTTGCAATATATAATCTGTTGTTGATGCTATCTGGTGTTTTATTCATTTCAGACATTGTAGCTTACATTTCTAGAAGTTCTATGTGGGTCTTTTTTCTGTATCTTCCATGTCTTTAATTCAGTTTTGAACATATGGAATACAGTTATAGTAACTATTTTCATGTTTTTTTCTGGAGAAGGTAAAGACAGCTTCCCTGAGACTTAAAGAATGAGTAGGTGTTTGCGATGGGAAGGGGGTAGAAGGGGTGGTAGTATGCAGCCAAAAAATCGTATTCCAAGCAAAATGAACATGTAATGGTCCTCAAGCAGGAAGGGCTTTAGAGTTTCAAGAAATACAGAGAAGGTCAGAATGGGTGGCACAGAATATGGCGAAGAGAGGGAGAGTGGTGAAAGGTGTGCTTGGGACGAATGAGGGCAGTAGATCATGCAGGGCCTTCTAGGCATGTGTCTTAGTCAGCATAGGCTACATTATGCTGTGATAACAAATATCCCCAAAATCTCTGTGGCTCATACAACAAAGGGTTATTTACTGCTCTCGTCACGTGTTCATAGGAAGCTGACTGAGACTCTGCTCCACATTTCCATTCAGGGACAAGAGCTAAAGGAACAACTTTTAACAGGATATACCTACTCTATGGCAGAGGGGAAAGACTCTTGGTGAGCTACCATACAGCTTTCAAAGCATCTCTCTGGAACTGGCGGCATATGCACTTCCACTCACATCTCGTTTGTCAATGGGATGGGAGGAGCAGCAAATATTTGGTAACAATAATACAATGTACCACATAGTGCTAAGGATTTTAACCTTTATCTGAAGAACAATGGAAAGCCAACTTCAGTGGAATGTTAAGCAAAAGAGGGACATTATAATTCCATCTAATAAGATCAGACTTTATTTCTGGAAAAAAATCAAAAGTAATTTGGAATCAAAGTCAGAGAAATAAGATGGGTGATCATACTCAGTAATATTGTTTGGGTCAAAAAACAGGATAAAAATTTTATGAAAGTAGTAAGATTGATTTTTCTGTGAGATTATGTAACGCTATTATGGCATATTTTATGTTTATAACTGCCCAGCAGAACCATCTTAAAAGGAATGACAGCTATTTGCATATGTAGCTTCTGATGTCTTTTTTTTAAAAAGTATTATTTTATAATAGTATCTTGAGCACCGTATTCCGATGATTGCTTTTACAAACTTAGAGTGCAATATAAAACTGAATTTTACACTGCAGTTACATTGAATGTTACTTAATCTTTCTTTGCAATATAAGCAATGGTGGGTTTGAGAGGGTTAGTGTTTTTGTCCTGGTGCCTCAAGGGAAGGGACAGATAAGCACCAGGGGCTGAGCCAACCCTCAGACACAGCTAGATGTGATCCTTTGAAACGAGAATTCCAACTCACTCTAGGGTTTGAAAGAACACAAGTCCTCTGGGGAGGAGAGTGTTACCCTTGATGGGCATGGCGTCTGTGACAGTGAAGTCAGGGAAAAAGGAAATCCAAATCTGAATGTGTTCTCTTTGAGGACATAAGTCTCGCCTTTCAGTGACCATCTGTACTCCAGGTGCCGGGCCATAGTCCAGCAGAGGAAATTACACTGGAACCAGGAGGTGCCCTCCTACAACTCCAAGGCTAGGTCAGGTGTCCAGACACTCTGTTTATATCTCTACTGTAGCACTTGCCAGATAATTTAAATGGTCTGCGAGTGTGACATTTTTCCCCGTAGACCATAAAGTCCTTAAGGGCAAGAACAGTGTCTTATCTACCTTTGTATCCACCACCTAGCATAGTGCCTGGCAGACACTCAACCAAACCGATGCAGGAAGAGAAGCCCATTGATCTAGCCATTTATTCCTCTGAACAAGCTTGGCAGTGGCTCTGTTAGAGGAAAGAGATTTTCAGACTCTTTTTAATGCCCGGGAAGACCTCCAGATGAATGCACAGCATGAAGGAGGCAGAGGGCCAGGAGGCGTGCTGGCAGGAAGCTGTGTCCAGAGACCCACCTGAGAGAAGCTCCTGCCAGCAGAATGGGCAGTAGAACCCACAGGAGAGACCCACAGATGATGGCAGGAAAGCCTGAGCCAAAACTGGAAAGATGTTGGGAACCTTGGAGGAAAGGCATCAGACGCTACCATTGCTTTTTGCTTGATATTAGATGTTTCTTTCATACCTTGTGACTAGTATGTTTGCAAGGAGAAGAGCCCTGGGCTCTCCAGATTTTCCAGGTTTTTAAATGGGAATTAAAACCAAGAAAATTTTGACCCCCTGTCCAAATTATCCTGAGCTCCTTATTGGGTAGCAGTGTATCTTACTCATAGTTATCTCCCACATGAAGTGAAAGAAGAAAAGTCTGTATGTATGTGTATGTGGAATGTGGCCTGAAGTTGGGACAGGTTCACCCGCCATTTCCTATATCTTATATAATTATAAGGCTATGTCCTGATTTGTTCGTACATATATTACTCAATATTAACTTACTGATAAATTATCTTTTGTCTGTTTCATAAAAGTAAAAGAAAGCTAATCAGTTATGTGTTTCTGGGAAAACAGGAGTTTTGCTGGTTTTTAGAGCCTAGTGAGTGTAAGCCTTAAAGAGCTTCATTCTCCCTGTGTGCCCGCCTAGGAGCGGTAACCACCTAGGACTTCTGCTTCTAGTTTGTAGCTTCATTATCTCCTAGCCTATTTTGGACTGTGACTCAAACAACCAGGCAGATACTTGTTTTTTTTTTTTTTTTTTTTTAAATTCACATGAACTTTTTTTTAAAATTAATTAATTTATTTATTTATTTATTTTTGGCTGTGTTGGGTCTTCGTTTCTGTGCGAGGGCTTTCTCCAGTTGCGGCAAGCGGGGGCCACTGTTCATCGCCGTGCGCGGGCCTCTCACTATCGCGGCCTCTCTTGTTGCGGAGCACGGGCTCCAGACGCGCAGGCTCAGCAGTTGTGGCCCACGGGCCCAGTTGCTCCGTGGCATGTGGGATCTTCCCAGACCAGGGCTCAAACCCGTGTCCCCCTGCACTAGCAGGCAGATTCTCAACCACTGCGCCACCAGGGAAGCCCGATAATTGTTTATTTAATAGGTTTTAGTCAAACTGTGATCTTGTAGGCAAATAAACATGGGAAACCTTGGTCAAAAAGAGCTAAACAAGTTCCTTTACTGTGGGCTTCCTTAGAATCTCCGTTATGTTAATACACTCTGGAGGGTGGGTCTGTAGCATTTCCCAACTTACGTGACGCCAGAACTCTTTCCTTGCAGATATCTCATAGGAATAGTGTTCCACATAGCCCACTGTGACATTTCCTGGAAAGCAGGAGCTAGGAGCATCAAGTCAGTTACTTTAATATGAACCCAGCTCTGCCACTGAGAGTGACCCAGGCCACTGAGAGCCTTGGCCATGGCAGAGACCTTGGATCATTACTGTAAATGCCTTTGTAAATCACTGCACCTTTCTGGGGTTGAGTTTCTCTTTCTGAAGCATAGAGAAGTTAGCTACCTTTGGACAATATCTAAAGTCCCATCCACTCTGCAGTTCTCTGATATTCCATCCGGTCCTTTGCCAGGAAGACATTATCAAAACAATAGCAATTCTTGTATCTCAAAGATAACACATAAGAAAATCCAGGCTTTCTTATTGCTCTAGCAATTTCTGTGATCACTTCACTCCCTGAGTCCCCCACCTCCACTCCAAAAGCCAGCTTGGGGTTTTGTTCCATCTTGCTAATAGGATAAAGTCCAAACTTGGGCTCCTACAATTGGTTCTGTTCTATTATCACTACCTTCTTCCCAACCACTCACTCCCCCTACCTTCTCCCCGTGTTACAGTAAACTATTCACCCTTCTCTTCTTGAAATAATCTTTTCTTTCTCTTCTGCCTCTGGTAACCCCTACTTACCCTTCCAAATGTCACATCGTCTGTGAACCCTACCCTGACTTTCCTAGGAAGAGTCACAGTGCCCCAAGCCACCACAACATTGTGGGTATTTTCATGCAGGCCCTTGATGAATGTTTGTGTAGTTAAATTGAACACTGATATGGATTTCTGGCTTCCTGTTTCAATGAACAAAGGACGTTTTATGATCGCATAGTGTTTGATGCCAGGACCCGATTTTATGACATAAGTCTACTCCCTGGGCATCTATAGTTGAGTGTTACATCCTAACAAATGAACAGCTACAAGTGACATTTGTCTGGGATTTGAATATTGGGTTATTGAACAAAGAGTCTGAAAACAGCAGGAGTTAATTAATGAAAGCCATCATGGCCTGAGCATACTAGTGGCAGAGCAAGACTAATACTCTGTTTTATTGGTTGTAGTTATGGCTTCCAGAAACTGCTGGAATCACCTGTCTGTTTCCAAACATTGTTCTCTATCCTTCTCACTGATTCTATGAACTCCTGATAAACTTAAGCAAGACCAGAGTCTGATTCTGTTGCCATGACAGAATCCTAGCTGATGCAGGGAGGCAGGAGGAAGTCGAGTGGGACATTCTCAGTTAGAATGGTGAGCATCCTGCATCTGCATATGATACTGAGGGTTCAGATCTGTGGGAGGTGGAGAGATCCCCATTTTTTAAAAGCATAGAACCTGTAGTGATTAATTAAAATTTTGTCATTACGTATTTTTTCAATTAATGGATACTAAAGAGTGCAACTGCAATTCCCTGGAGGGTTGTAAAATTTTTTGACACTAAAAAGAGATCCTTGCCTTGAGTTAGAAAAAGAGTTTTTATGCAGCAACGAAAGCATAATCCATAAAAGAGAAAAAAGCAATAAATTGGACTTTATCAAAATCAAAACCTTTTTCTCTGTAAAGGATACTTTTAATAGAATGAAAAAACAAGCTACAGACCAGGAGAAAAATATTTGCTAATTATATATCTGACAAACACATATGCAGAATATATAAAGAACACTCAAAACTCAACAATTATAAAACAAACAATCCAATAAAAAAAGTAGACAAAAGATCTGAACAGGTATTTCACCAAAGAAGATATACCGATGGAAATAAATACATGGAAAGATACTAACAGCAATAGCCATAGGGAGATACAAATTAAAACTGCAATGAGATACCACTATATTCCTATTAGAAAGTATAAAGTATAAAGAAACTAACAATAACAAGTGCTTGCAAGGACACGAGCAACCAGAATTCTCATATATAGCTGAAGGGGATGCAAAATTGCACAGCTACCTTAGGAAATAATTGTGTAGTTTCTTATAAAGTTAAACATATACTTATCAAGTAATCCAATAATCCTTATTCCTAGGTATATACCTAAAGGAAATGAAACCTTATGTTCACATAAAACCCTGTATATGAATGTTTATAATCAGCTTTACTCATAGCTGCCCCCAAACTAAAAACAACCCAAATTTCCATAAGTAGGTAAACAGAAAATCAAATTGTGGTTATACATATAATGGAATACTACTTAGCGATAACAAGATACAAAAGATTATGCACATACCAACATGGATGAATCCCAAAAGCATTTTGCTAAGTGAGAGAGTCTAGACCCAAAAGGCTACATACTATATGATTCCCTTTATGTGACATTCTGGAAAAGGCAAAGCTATAGAGACAGAAAACAGACCAGTTGTTGGCAGGGATTGAGGGGGTGGGGAGTGGGGAGGGTTGATGACTAAGGGGCAGCAAAAGGAATTTTTGGAGGTGATGAAATTGCTCTGTATCATGATGGATAAATAACTCTATACATTATTCAAAACCCACAGAACTCTACACCACAAAGAGTAAATTTTACTGTATACAAAAATAAAGTTTAAGAAAAGATCCTTGTTTATGAAGCCTATGGCATTTTTGGAGGGTGAGGAAGGCTGATCCTTGTCAAAACAGTAAAAAGTAAAGGAAACAAATTATGAAATTTAGATTACATTTTAATATAATTATTAATAAAAATGCACAAGCAGAATTCATGAAGCTTAGGGACTTTTTATATACCGTAATTGAAATAAAATACTACCACTTTTTACAGAATTCCCAATTTTTTAAAAAACCCTAAAAGAACACGTTTCATTGAGTACCATTTTCATGGTTGATCATAAAAGCCCTGTTTTCTTCCCCATGGATCACAAACAAAATCCTCTCTTTAACCGTGTAGTATTCAAGACAAAATGTTTGAAGTTCTGTTTGCTTGATCTTTTCACTTGGTTTTCTTTTCCTGTGAAGATTTTTCAAATCAAAGAGCAAGTCTAAAGTTTGTATCAGTTGAATGGGTCATTTTATTGGAATTTCACTGAAGTGAAGCTGTGGCACTTTCTTTGGAATGAAAGTCGTTCTTCATGGTAAAAGCTTATCGATCAGAGCCCCGCATCTCCAATGATTTTATGAGAGCACAATCATCTTGCTTTAAAACAAAGTTAAAATCAATGTATTCAAAGATGGACATGCTACTGAGCATCAGAGAGTGAATTAAAATTTTGATTCATTTTGCATTAGTGAACAAATGTTATTAAAGCTTTGGAAGAAAAGCTAACTTCTTTAATGCAACATGAACTCTCCTGGTAAAATTCGTAGGATAAAACAGAAGCAGTGGGCTATCGAGTTTCCAAACTAGTAAGCAATTCTGTGAATGAGGATACACAGTAGGAAGGCAGTGTCTGCTCAGGGTCACTCGATACACTGCAGCTCTCCAAATGTATTCCCTCCCTGCCCTTGTACACCTCACAGAGCCAGCAGGTATATATTCCCCTGTGTCTCAGGCCTCATGTGCTACTGGAGTTACAGCAGTATTTAGTTTTGAGCAAATACAACATTCCTTCTAAGTGCAACCATTTCTGTCCCAAGAGAAGTAAATAGTACTGCTGGGTCTAAGCTGAGAACTGAATTATTCTATAAGACAGGCTCAGGTGTTTTAGGAAAAGTAACTTAGTCAGATTTTCTGTCTGTGTTGCTAGAATAATGTACAGAGTTTTGAAAGCTACATTGATTTTTTTTTCAGGTCACTTGGGTACTTTTTGACTTTGGGTATATAAAGTGGTTTCCCCAAAGCTCTAATTTGCTACCCAAACTAGGAACTTGCCTTGTTGAAATTATATCCCTGGCTGAGGGGTTAAAATAGTAAAGCAAGAAGGGGCAGTAATCTTGAGGTTGTCCTCATAACCAGGAACCCAAGGGAAGGACTCTTGGGAGGCGATGATTAAGTCATACCTTAAACAATGAGCAAAACCAGTAGCACCAATAGCGTGACACCAGGAAGTAAAGACTTCATCTGCAGTTCCGCCGTCCTCTTCAAACACCAAGACGATGATAAGTGTTTAATAAATGCTTGTTGACATGAGTCTGTACAACCCATTCCTTGCATATTCTGTACTTTTTAAAGGTAGTCACAAAAACTAACATTTATTGCATGCTTATCCTGTGGTCACCACTTCTAGTGCTTCACCGGCATTTTCTCACGTGATACCCACAACAACACCTGAGAAATGGATGCTATTGTTATCTCCTTTTACAGACAAAAAATGATCCCTAAGAAATTAAATAATGTGCCCGAGTTCAAAATATCCATATGTATTGGTGACAGGGTGAAAATCCCGGAAATCCAGATCCTATACTCGGGGCCACCACACTACACTGTGTATTATGAGCAGCGTAAATTAAAAGAGGTCCATAAACTAAACAAGGAAGAAGAAGAAGGAGATGACATTGATTTTAATGAAGGAGAGAATGTGAGAGAAACAAAGGATGAAAACAACTATGACAAAGACTTTCTTTCAAGCTTAGCAACTTATGTCCTGTTGCAACTTGGTTTAAGAAAACCATTGTGACAGCCATTACTCAGTAGCCTTTTCTGAGCAGAAGTCATTCGTCTTCTCTGATCTTTTCATCTTTACTCACTAGGATGTGATGGACAGTCCCTGTGAGCCCAAACGAGCAAGGCTAAGGTAGTGTTCCACAGCTGGTCCAAGAAACATCACTTCCTTCACCTTGGAGCTGCTCACTATCCAATGTCTAGTTGCTGTGGGTCTGCTCGCTGGTTACCACGGCACCAAGGAAACACTGGCCAGCATGTTCAGTGCTGCACCATCAGGAAACAAACCTCTGATTAGGAGGTGGGGCCGGCATTCACTGTCCCCAGCAGGCAGCAGCTGCTGGGAGCTCTGATTTCCACACCCTTTCCTTGAATCTTCCTGGCAGCCCCAGCCTGAGAGAGTCTACCCTGATGTCAGGTTGTGGACACTTCATCCTCAGAGCATTCAGAGACTAAAGAGAGAGCAGGCTAACTTCAGATCTGCTTATAGGGTAGATGAGATAGAAGCTGACTCAGGCATGGATCTGTACACACACTAAGGAAAGGAAGGGTTCCCGAGCCCAAGAGTCTCTCCATCACTTCCATCAACTCCGGGAAGGCAGAGAAGCCACAAAACAAAGACCCGCCTGTCCCCGCAGACCCTGCCAGGTCAGTTCAGGACAGGCTCATGGACTCTGCTTGATCCAAACAAGTGGTTCCCAGACTTTCAATTTCATGGACTGCTAAAATGACCAAAACCATGATGGGACTAATCTAGTGCCAACTATTTATTCTGCCTAGTATGGACATCAAAAGAAGCAAGCAGGCAAACTATTATCTACTGTTTGCTTTCATATCATAATAAGACAGATGTTTTCATAGCAAAAAGGAATTAAGCTAAAGGATATCTTATTACCAGTGTTATTTAGTCAAAGGACATACTCAGCAGTCCTTTCTGTCCTGTACAGATGAACATTACATTTTCTTTATTTTCTTGTTTTTGCCACAGCCCAGCTCTTGAAAACCACTGCTCTAAACTACTCTGATCCACCACTTTTTTGGAATTTGGGGAGATCACAAAAAATTTTCCTACTTGGAGGAACGTATGGGATAAATGCAGGGACCATTTCAAGTGTGCTGGGGATATCCATGCGGTGGCCTGATTCTCTGTAGCACAAAGAGCCTAACAGAACTGAGGATGGGTCTAAGCGCCCCACACGTATACGTACTGGGTGAACTATGGCAAGTAGCATAACCTCCCTGAGCCTCAGTTTCCTCATCTGTAGAACAGGGTGAATAATACTCTAGAGAAAGGTGGGGGAATGAACGAAAGCACCCAGCCCCATGCCTGGCTCTGTGAGCTTCCCCACCTCTGCCCCGGTGCAGCCTTCCTGCCTGCAGGGACTCATCTTCCCTGACACGTCTCAGGACTGTGATCTCCTAGGTCTCAATAGGCATTTGTGGAATGAACAAAAGAGTGAGACAAGAAGAATCTTGTACTCTTTGGACAAGAACCTATGGGAGTCATGCTCCCTGAAATATGGCCCCAAACCATCTGCATTGCCTTTGCTGACAGTATTTCAAGAGGAGAATTTGTTTCCTCTTCAGCCTCCATGAAGTGATTCCTCCAGCCATTTAAGTTTCCCCCTAGGTGTCTGTTCACTCTCTCCACCAGCAGGCTGATCTCAATAATTGTTTGACTCTCATATGGGCCCACCACTGTTCTCGCCCCCTCATTTCTTACTGTGCTTCCCACCCAGCTGCAACTGAATGGTTGATCTTATAATGACTCACTGGCATTACTCCATTGCGTCCTTACTTCTCTGTCCACTGTGGCTGTCGCTTGGCAAAACCCTGACCCTTGTTAAGTACAACCCTCTATCAACTCTGAATCTTCAGCTGCATAATGACTGCTTCTGGTAAACACATCCAGCCTTGTCTGTGGTCTCACTTAGAACTCATGACTCGAACCTCGAGTGGGCCCTAGTGCTGCTTAGAGATGCTCTGACATTTCCCTGGTCCAGTCCCTCACCTGCTGTCCTAGACAAGCACCTCACCCCTAGACCACCCCCCCATTCCCTCTCTCACTTTCCTGATAACCTCACACCTTCTCTTCTCTCCTCTGACCTCCAAACTTCCCCCTGCCCCATCCTCACTCTCAGGTGGAGACCGTGCTTTCCATTTCACAGAGCGAGCAGAGGAGACCAGAAGACAACATTCATGTGCTCCTACAACCTCATACGATTTTCTGAGCCAGTGGCCAGGTTCTTTGTCTCTCCTCCTGCTCTGGTGGATGAACTGTTCTTCAGCAAACAGACTAGACTCCAGGGAAACAAAATTAAAAGGTGTGGCCCCTGATCCCATGGAGCACATGATCTAATGGGATGACAGGCAAGTAAATTAAAAATGATACTAAGATTCATGGTTCCTGATGGAGAGATCTAAATAGCAGATGGAACCCCCAAACAAGGAGCATTGGGTCTGCTTAGGTGGAACATCAGGGCAGGGTTTGCATTTGAGTTGACCTGAAGAAGAAGCAGCCATGAGAAGGGGGAACACTCTACCAGAGGAAAGCCTGATTATTAAAACCACACAGCCATAAACATTGCCCACCATTAGCAATCAAGTGATTTAAAAATAATAACCCAACCAGACAGTGCTAACTTTGTGAATCTGAAACCATTGACTGACAGCAAACATCACCCATGGTATCGTCCATGCCTTCCAGTTGCTTCTAACAAGCACAGAGCCTGGAAATGACAGAGAATTGGCCTGCAAATGGCAAACAATAGCCAAGGTAGCAGAAGGAGGTGTGGACAAAGCAAGTGACATCTGGGTTCTCATTGCAGCCCTGACATTTACCAAATGAAGTTCTAAAAAAGTTATACCCTTCCTGGACTAAAGTTTCTTCATCTGTAAAACAAAGGGTTTGGATTATGGCATTTCTAAGGTCCTTCCAAATTCTAAAACTGGGTGACCAGTGAATACATCTATTATGGACTGTTCGTGTCCCCACAAAATTCATATGTTGAAACCTAACCCCCAATGGGAGTGTATTAGGAGGTAGGGCCTTTGAGAGGTGATTAGGTTTAGATGAGATCATGAGGATGGGACCCTCGTAAATGGGATTAGTGCCCTTATAAGAGTCACAAGAGAGCTTGAAGCTCTCTTTTCTCCACGAGTCAAGAATGCAATAAGCAGATGGCTGTCTATGAACCAGGAAGCAGGCAGGCTCTCACCAGATATCGGATCTGCTGACACTTTGATCCTGGACTTCCCAGCCTCCAGAACTGTGAGAAATAAATGTTTGTTGTTTAAGCCACCCAGCGCATGGTATTTTGTTAATAGCAGCTTGAACTGACTAAGACAATATCAGAGTTTTTAATGTATGGAAACAAAAGGAGAAGAAAGTCCTCTGAGTTAGAGGGTTGAAACCTGGGCTTCTAATCTCAGCCATGGCTCTCTGGGGTGGTGCAAGCTCTGGGAGTGACCGGGAAATGCACTTGAGCTCCTTGTTCTAAGATGCTACATCCTCCTCAGAGAACACTTCTGATGGTTTCTCTGAAAGTCTTGCAAGATCTTTGACTATAATGTTGGCAGATTTCTGTTCTCTCTGCTGACAAGGAAATGACAAGAAAGTGTGTGTGTTGTGTGGATGGCTTCTGGTGCCCCATCAATATCTGGTTTTAAGGCTGAGTCAATACCACTTTTTTTCTCTCAGTGAGTTGAGTGCCTTGAGATGCTCATTCCAAGAAAAATAGCCAATCTTTATTAATTAGCCTTTATTCCCTCTGAAAAATGCCTCACTCACATTTACGATGAGATTTAGTCAGTCCTATGCTTGACGCCAATTTCTAGAGTCTTATCCATCATACTTGCTCATTTTAATAACTTCCTATGAGGCTCTCAGGTATATCCACTTGTACTTAGGACTGGGGGCTGGCCTTAGGTCACCAGTGAGTGATAACACTCACAAACCTTCTTCTTGCTGGACTCTCAGAAAACTGATCCTTCTTTCTTTTGTTTCTGCATAAAAGATAGCAACTAGAATTTTGTTCCAACCCTCAACCAAAATGCATATCCTCAACATTGTCAGGAATAAAACTATCTATAGCTGAGACAGAAAGTGGTTTTGTCCTTTTATCCTGAAGTTAATACCATGAAAAGAGTTAATAAGGATATGATTCTTAAAGAAAATAAAATTAATTAATTAATTAATTAACTTTAAAAAAAAAGAATGACCCACTAAACCAAGGGAAAATTCATATGATAACTCACATCAATTGGGTATTTAGTATGTTGTGTCATTCACTGATCTAATTATTTATACATATATAAATGTGTATATACATACACATTTATATATTTGTTCTCACAATACCCTATGAAGTAAATAATATTATTATTACCATCCCATTTCACAGGAGGTTAAGCAAGGCTAAGTATCTAAGTATGTTAGCAAATAGCAGAGCCAGGGTTCACATGGAGACTGTCTGGCTCTAGAGCTCACACTCTAAACACCAGGCTGTGGGGTCTCTCAAGTTACTCCCGGGTGTGTGTTTCTATATACTTGCCTTTAATAATACTCATCACACTTTCATTACTAGTTCACTTTCTATCTTCCTCTAGACTGTGAGCTCCATGCGGACAGGCCCTGTGTGCTTCACTCACTACTGTATCTTCATAACTAGCACCACGACTGGCATATAGTAAGTGCTCTGTAAATATTTGTTGAGTGGAACTGAAAATGGCTTCTTTGCCAAATTCTGAGCAAATGCATGAAGAATAGTTACTAGGTTTAGAGTTGAGCAGCTGACTGAGGCTGTGTCAGGAATCCTCTCCTGCCATCTCAAACCGCCTTGGCTGTGAGCGCGACCTTGTTCATCACCATTATATTCACAGAACTATTCCCTATCCATCCTGCACTCCATCTTTTCACTTAAAAACCCCTGAAATTCCTCCTTCTATTAAAGCACAGCCTACTGATCTCCAGCCTTGTCTGGGATCCAGGAAACAAAGTCAGGTGCAGGGACTCCTGCCCTGGTCCTACCCCCACGGCTGGCTTCCTTCTCCCGCCCAGGGTCAGCCCAGCCACAGAAATCAAGGTCAGGAAGTCTTCCCAGGTTTACTGCAAATCTGCGTTGGTGCAGATCCACATTCCTGGGGGACCTTAAAAGCAAAGACCTCAAGACTGGGGGCTGACCAGCAGGGACGACTCCAAGTCCGCTTGAATCTCTGGAGTCTCCTGGCCAGAGGAAGCAGACTAGTCTCAGGAGGATGGTAACCTAACAACCACTCAGGCCCCTGCAGGCCTCCTGTGGCACATCTGCCTTCTCCTTGGAGTTACCTGACCCCATTTCTACCGCAGCTGGAGAAGGGTTGGAGTGATGGTGACTAGAGATGGCCCTGAGTATGAATGTGCACACACACATGCACATACATGCGTGCAATGGGATGGATTGCAAAAAAGAGGTGAGGATTCCGCCCACTAAACCTGCTTTACCATCTCTCAACTAAGGTCCATTTGTGACCCCAAGGGCTAAAAGTGAGGTAGGTGTTGCTTCAGAGAATCCAAGGAGAGCCAGGCCCATATTGCACCATCGTCTTCACAGCAGTGTCTTCATAACAGCATCAGTAACTAAGACTCTATCTTAGAATAGCCACCATTTCTAAGAATAGCTGCTGTTTATTGAGCACCTGCTATGTGCTAGGCATGGTGCCAAGCACCTTATAAACTTTATTGAGAGGTATTACTCAGATCCTTTTTACAGATGAGAAAACTAAGGCTCTGAGCAGTCAAGGAACCTGCCCTGAGTCACACAGTTAGTGACTGGTTCTGGTGCTGGCTCCACCAATGACTGACAGCACAACCTAAACAGGCCTTGGTCTCCTTACCTGTCAAAGAGGAGAAAAATGCCAGCATTGCCTGTTTCCACGAGATCAAAGGGGACAGTGATGTGAAAGTGTTTTGAAAAGCACAGAGTGGGTGATTTAAGGTGGTACTAGAGGAATTCTTTCCCCCATTTATACCATAAGCTCCTTGGGAGAATATGTCTCACATTGATTTGTCTGTGCCCTCAAGGGTAGTACAGAACAAGCTCTTGATAAATATGCACTGAGTGAATGAATGAAGAAACACATGATAAAGGAACTTAGATCTGGTGGTTACTGTCCTCTCCCGATACAAACTCAAGCTATTTTGCATGAACAGTTTTGCTTTAAAATCGCTTTCCTCCAAGCCCCTGGGAAGTTCTGGGCAATGCCTCTAGCTCCCCTCTGAGAAAACCTTATCACATACAGGTGTGAATCAAAGAGGCTGTCTTTCTGGTCCCTGGCAAGAAGGGTGTGTTGGCTTAAGTGGAAATGAGCAAAGGTGAGAAGAGCAAGTATTTCATTTTCTGGGAACCAGCAGAAGATAAGAACATCAACAATTTTTAACATGAGATTTTTTTTTTAACATCTTTATTGGAGTATAATTGCTTTACAATGGTGTGTTAGTTTCTGCTTTATAACAAAGTGAATCAGCTATATGTATACACACATCCCCATATCTCTTCCCTCTTGCGTCTCCCTCCCTCCCTCCCTATCCCACCCCTCTAGGTGGACACAAAGCACCAAACTGATCTCCCTGTGCTATGCGGCTGCTTCCCACTAGCTATCTATTTTACATTTGGTAGTGTATATATGTCTGTGCCACTCTCTCACTTCGTCCCAGCTTACCCTTCCCCCTCCCTGTGTCCTCAAGTCCATTCTCTACATCTGCGTCTTTATTCCTGTCCTGCCCCTAGGTTCTTCAGAACCTTTTTTTTTTTTTAGATTCCATATATATGTGTTAGCATATGGTATTTGTTTTTCTCTTTCTGACTTACTTCACTCTGTATGACAGACTCTAGGTCCATCCACCTCACTACAAATAACTCAGTTTCGTTCCTTTTTATGGCTGAGTAATATTCCATTGTATATATGTGCCACATCTTCTTTATCCATTCATCTGTCGATGGACACTTAGGTTGCTTCCATGTCCTGGCTATTGTAAATAGTGCTGCAGTGAACATTGTGGTACATGACTCTTTTTGAATTATGGTTTTCTCAGGGTATATGCCCAGCAGTGGGATTGCTAAGTAGTTGTATTTTTAGTTTTTTAAGGAACCTCCATACTGTTCTCCATAGTGGCTTTATCAATTTACATTCCCACCAACAGTGCAAGAGGGTTCCCTTTTCTCCACACCCTCTCCAGCATTTATTTTAACATGAGATTTTAATCAAGACTCATAGTCTCACTTCTGACAAAACTGTTTTTGAGATTCATATATATATATATATATATATACACACACACACATATATATTTATGCATACATATTCACATATGCATATATGTTCATATAGACAGATAGACAGAGAGGCACTTGTGTGTATTGCTTTTAAACATCAATCAGGACAGTTGTGCATGCGGGCAGTAGAACCCCTAAAACTGGACTCATGGGGGAATGTGGAAAAAGAGGGAAAGGTGGCTTTGCGTCTGGTCCCATGAAGGGCCCACCTGCTCTCTGAAGGGCCAGGAAGCACTTTGCTCTACAGCAGGAAGCACTGCAGTCAGCCACAGCTGGAGCTGCCTTGGGGATGTGTCGCTGCCACCAGCCAACTGTGTTGGGAACTCGGCCCCACCGGCAGCCAGCTCGATCTGTGCCAGTGTTTGGCAAATTTCCCCAAGTGGAAATCTGCCAGTTTAAATGAAGTGGTGCTCTGTGTATGCTGTTCCCTCTGACTCTCGGTAAAATAATCACTACTTCACCTCTTTTATTGCCTTGTCGATCATCTGATAGGAGGCGGGGGCAGGGGTGGGGGTAGGTACTGCTTGATGTGAGCGGTGAATTCCCAAGGAAGGAAGCATTTTAGTGGGTAACTGAAAACCAAAGATAATCTTCCCAGCTGGTTGGGGTGGAGGAGAGGTGCTGAGAGGGGAAGCACACATCCTGACCTCAGGGTGATCAGGCAGATGGATGGGAAAGCGTGATCCTCACCATCTGGGTAATCCATGTGTACAAAGTCGTTGGTTAACTGTACGCACCCTTTGCAAAATAGCATATGTCACAGCCACCCAATACCATCCATGACTGAAACCTGTTCAAATTTGCGAACAGCCTGGAAGAACAATAAGAAAACTCTTAATTGGGGTCTGTTTGTGCTTCCCTTATAAAAGAGACTGATGTGTTGAAGGTCTTGTGATTCATTTACAAGCTTTGGAACCATGTGTGAGGGCTGACCCAGGCAGGGCCTCCCCAAAGGACAAGGATCAGCATTTTAATGTCACCAAGGATGGTTTTATGTGCTATAACCTTTGTTGTCCCCAGTTCTATTCACGATGAACAATTTATGTAAAAACAAATGAACAAATAAAACTACTGGGAGATGATTAGCTTTGAAGTATGAAGTGTCTACCATCTTGGTTTCTTTACACGTGCTAATTGCTTTCCAGTGACCCACATGGAAAAGGACCTAAGGTTGGAACAATTATTGCTGGAGTATCTGGTGAGATTATATGAAAGGACATTACAGGCTGTAAAGTGATATACAAATAGGAGTGGATATTTATAGTAATAATAGAAGCTATCCTACATATTCCTTCCTGGATCTCTCCCCTCTTTGATTGCAGAGCCTTTACTTACAGCACAGACACGTACGTGCAAGAATCCCCAGATTACATGAGGGAGGCTCTTGTGCCTGTTACTTTTCTCCCTCTGGCCCTCATCCATTCTGTACAGTTCTCTCCTTCTTCATGAGGATGTAGGATTCCTAAGCTTTTCTCTGGCAGTTCAGAAGTCCTCCTGTCCCCCAGTGGACCCTCCCCAACCTACTTTCTCTTTGTATCTTTCTGCCCAATCTACATTTTAGTTGTCACAGCTTTTCTGGGTGGAACCCTTAGTTGTTTGTGTCCTTGCTCACCAGTGGAAAGACCAGGTTGTACACACAAAAAAGGCATTGTATTTTTTCTGCACATCTAATTTGTAGCAGAGTTCAATTTAGGGTCCTTTTGCCCATAGAATGGTGGAGAGGGACAAGACAACAACAGGCTCTCACCAAGCATGAGACAGGAGATTGTTTCTTGACTTTCCTGGGGTTATTGACTGCTTAGGTGTTAGGCTCTGTGGTCACCTGACTATCTTCTCCTAACTTTTCATTTAGCATTGCCACTTGCTGGCTGCTGATCCTGGGCAATTATTTGATATCTCCAATCTCTGTTTTCTCATCTATAAAATGAGAATGATAAATAGTACCTGACTTATAGGGTCGCTCTGAAGATTAAATGAGAGAGTTCTTGGGAAGTGCTTGGACATGGCCTCACACACACTAAGCACTCAATAAATGCTAGCAATTATGATTCTTCCTGTCATCACCTTGTCATATGTATGGACATGAAATCTGCCATTTTCCTGGACTTCTGACCCTGGGACCCCAAGAGTACAGGATGGATGCTTACAAGCAAGTTGGCTAGAGAATTTTGCTTATTTGAACATTTGCTATTTGAGGAAAACTCAAATTACCTTTGATCAGTACTCAGTTACCATGTAAAAAATGAAGATCACAAGTACAACAGTTTCCATTTGTGGAAGGTTTAATTCTACATGGATTGTCTCATCTAATGACATCAGTGCAATGAAATGAGGGGGCTACTAATCAAACCTGGGTGCCTTTGACTCTGAACTGAGTCACTGCCTCCTTTCAAGGGAAGGGGTGTCTGAGAACCAGGACCCACAGGAGCCCAAGATCACGCTCGGAGGCATTAGGGAAACATATCACTGTCATCTTTCCACAAACGACACAAGCTTGTTTGTGGAAGCACCATAAGTCACAGCCTGCATTTCACATATTCCATATTAGTTTCTAAAATTGTCCGTAGAAATTTCAAGAGAGCCCCTTTCCCAAATAAACTCAGCCAGAAGCTTCTTCTGAGCAAAACCAGTTGACAGCCCGAATGATTGCAAACTCATGTCTAACTTGGTAGAGCATCCGGGTTATTTATAGTGCAGCTTATTATATTTGGCTTAATATGAGCTTTCATTTTCCTCAAAGAGATGCAGGATGGATCTTTTAAAAGAAATAAGTAAATAAAATTTAAAGAAAAGAAAAGAAAAGCAATAAAAAGCAAGTCACTCTCAGAGGTACTAGAATTTGGCAAAGGGGAAGAATATCTCAGCATGTCCTAAAGATAATGGCATCTCTCTTGCAAATGAGGAGCATAAATCTGCCCATTTGCCAAACCCTTTAGCAGGACTCTGACCTGGCATTTCTCCCAAGTCTCTACCCACTAGTTAGAAAGAACACGGTTCACTAACTGTCCAACCAGTTTAAATTTAATCTGATCTATTGTGTGTGTATATGCAACCCTTCAGCTAATGTTTAGGTACTTTAGAAAAAAGAAAAAAAACCTTAGTCATTTAGGTAGCCCTTCCCCTCCCCCTTTCTCTGCTTCTATCCCTAGAATAGAGTCCAATTGTGTGTAAGGGAGGATCTCACTCCTTTCCCAGTTGCTGGCGAGAAGAGACCCCCTGCCTCTCTAAGCCCAAACCCTGAGGTTTTATGTCATCGGCTATCAGGGCTCCTAGCTTTGCTATCAAAGACAGAAAGGTTGTCTTCTCACTAGAGGAAAATCGGGCAATATAATTCTTCCAGGCATGGCCATGGACGTACTAAAAGCGAGTGAGAATAAATATGTAAAAGCATTCAGCAAATTCTCTATCACAACAGCCACCTGGTTTTCGGGGCTATTGCTCTGTTGTGAAATCCCAATTTGCATGGGAGCAGTTAAATATTACCTCCAGCTTTCTCTCTGCAATCTTTCTATAATATTTCTCAAACCCTTCCCCATCCCTGCATTTAGACAGATATCTTGGGCCAACCCAGACCAAGGTGAAAAACTCAGGCAGGCTAAAAGAGAGTACATTAATAATGTTTAAAGACTACCCCTTTACAGATGTAACCCCTACTCCCACTCCATTCCACATTGTCTGTATTTGTTTCCAAAATGGTCCCTGAATATTTTAAGAGCCTCTTTCCCAAATAAACTCAACCAGAGGCTGAGCACCCATTTCACATTTGTGAAAAATCCTATTTGCCATGTATATACACCACACATGCCAGGTCCAGGCCCAAGCACCAAAATCCTTTACCTTTTTTCCTGGACAGGATTGGGTGCTTTGTAAATAGAGGGGGGAAATCTCATCATTGGTCCTAATGCTATAAAATAAAATCCAGAGAGAAGACGAATTAATGTTCACTTAGTATTCACCAAACATAGGGAATTTGAGCATGAACTAGTGTCTGATATGATCTAAATGAATGATGAGGGTTAAAGGAATAAAGGACGGGGAAATCTCCCTGGAGTAGGAGGTGCTGCAGAGCGGATTTTCAGTTCTCCGTGTGGGGTGAGCGGAGGGCTTTGGACAAATGGGACTCTGCCTTCAGCTGTGTCCACCTGGGTGTTAGCTGTTGACTAGTAAACTGAGAAACATCTGCAACACCCAGGAAAGCACAGCCAGCAGCTGTGTTCAGTCCCTAAAAAAAGAAGTGACTGGAAATATGGAACTCATTTTCATGAGCAAAGCAAAGGGGACGCCATTGACGCGTTGGAGCTGCAGAACCAGCTAGGAAGAGTGTCACAGCAGTGACTGCTCCTTGCAGGGCCCTGCTCACTAACTAACACACAGGCGAGGCCAGTGACAGGGGGGCTTTCTCCGGCTGTCAGATCATTTTCAGAAACTGCAATTCATGTCATGCTAATAGCTCAGTCTATAATTAGGCGTATTTATCTATGTCCCTGGGATATGTCTCCTGCCTTTCTGTGCTTAGTTTCCTCCAAGAACAAATAATCCAGAAGAGTTATGAGTCTGCAGAGGGGCGAGTGGGAGTGTGTGTACATGTTGAAAGCACTGTTATCAAATGGCCTAAGTGCAATCTTCTCATTGACCAAATGCGTGAGTAGATATTGTCTATTCTCATGGGAAGAGGAGTCTTTGGTGCTTTCCAGAAAGGACTGGGAAGGAAAACATTTTCTTCTCTCTGCCACAAATTTACTATGGTTGTGCTATTTCTGTATCTTCCTATATTAGGTCAAAGGAGTACACCTTTGCTATGACTTTAGTCTGCTTGGAAAGATGATAAATAAAAACAGTGTGTCACCCTACAGCACACAAATTCCTCTCAGGAGATTTCTCTTACCATTATAACACAACTCATGTACAGACAAGTGTGGCTACCAGCATCAATCGATATATTAGATATCAGTAAAGTTTAATTTTTTTTAAGAAAAAAAACAAAAACCAGCATGTCAATTAACATTTTTAAAGTATTTGGAAAGCCATAAAAGCTGCTGCAGGTTGAAGAGCCTGAATGTAGCTATACGCTTTTCTCCTTTCCTTTATTTCCATCTATTTTGCAACTCAAGAAGGGAGACCTTATCATCAGTTGGACTGGTTAATTATGCAAGGACTGACAAGGCAATTGGAAGAAAATTGGGTGGTCTAGCATTTTATTGGGCCTTGATCGGCTTGATTCTCCACGTCTGTGGGTTTTCTGGGTTGATCTTCCTGCCTGAAAACTGATGCAAAAAAGGCCACCTTTTGTACTTTTCTCCTTTTCCAGGGAAACTAAGGAATCAGCCAGCTGCCACGTGGCTTGTTGCTCCCTGGGAAATCATGTTCATGCATGAATAATGTTCGTCCTCTAAATTCCAACTCTTCCGCTGGGGCTCTCATACCACCCTTGTAACAAGCATGGGGCGCCCTCCAACCCAGACTGCCAGTCAGGAGAAGATGTGATAATTTTAAGCTGTTTTCAATAGATGTTTTCTAGATGATAAGGATTGGAATCCACTTTTTTAAAGCAAATATCTGTTGGATGCTTATTCTGTGGCAGTTCTATCTCATTTAATACTCAGAACAATCCTAAAGATAAGTATTTTCATATCCCCATTTTCCAGACAAGATAAGGAAACTAAAGCATGGCGAGGTTAAGTTACTGGCCCAAGGACCCACAGGTAATATGAGGCTGGGGTAGGATTCAAACCCTGGTCTGCTGTGCATAGAGCCTGTGTCACCTCTTTGTTATCCTGTCACAGGGTCTGGGTTCTTGCTTGCCACTTAAACAGCCTGCCTCTTCTCACAGAAAGAGAAAGGTATTTGCACTGAGGTTTTGTTTACTGATATGGGAGAATAGAATATTGGTCACTAATCCACTAATTTCATTAAACCACAGCCCTTATCATTTACCCAGATTATTGGTTGTTTTTACTCCTTCCTGGTAAAGGCAAAGGACTCTGGATGAGGCTGAATATTATTTTTATGGATCATGTATGTATATATATATATATATATACAGATACATATATATGTAAACTAACAGTCATCCAAAGTAAATTAAACAACAAAAAAAAAACATTTAGATGGGAACTCAGCTCCAGGACTCACAGAAGTTAATAATCAGAGCAACTATCAGGTATTAGTATTTGTTTTGTAGAATCAGGTCGTATGCCATCACTTTCACGAAGCTTAAATTTTCTAAATTTCAATTGGCCATCAGTCTATGTCAGAGACTTCTGCTCTTGAAGTCAAGCTTGGCTGAACATGTCTAATAGAAAGCCTGCCAAAGCTGTAGCCGTCACTGATTCCAGTGTGCCCGAGTGGGACTCCCTATGTGACGCTGGAGAGTCTGGGAATGCAGAACTCCAGTAACCCGGCAAACTTAGCTATGACAACACTGTCAGCCGCCTCCATCACATCTTCACCAGAGCTCTCCTCAACCATGCCTTTGTCCCTGTGGGCTGTTATAACAAAGTGCCAGAGATGGATGGCTTGTAAACAACAGAAATGTATTTCTCACAGTTTGGAGCCTGGGAGGTCCAAGTCCAAGGTGCTAGCAGATTCAACCAGTCCAGGGTCTGGTGAGAGCCCATTCCTTGACACTATCTTTTTGCTATAACTTCATGTGGAGGAAAGAAGGAACGAGGAGTATCTCTGGGGCCACTTTTGTAAGGACTAATCCCATTCATGAGGGCTCCACTCTCATGACCAAATCACCTCCCGAAGGCCCACCTCCCAAAATCCTCACCTAGGAGGTTAGGATTTCAACATACACATTTTGGAGGGACACAAATATTCAGTCCAGAGCAACTTGCAAAATAGGTTTGTTTGAATCTTATCTCCACTTCTTTCTGCTCTCGTCCACTGTGGGCCAAAGGACAGACTGAAGAAGAAAATTCACAAGAAAGGGAAGAACTAAGTCTGCAAACACATGGAGAAGAAAGTGTTGTGAATCCTTGAAAACTGCAAATATCCATGAGGTTTAATCAACTCTGGGTAAAATAAATCCTCTTTTGAAATAAAAGGGCAAACATTACACATTTGAGACAAAATACCAAAGGGTGACAAAGCTAAGCTCTTCCTTTTATCCAGAGTTAGCAACTCCATCAAAATTACTGTTTTTCTTATTGCTAAGCAAAGTCAAGGCACCCTGAAGATTATATGGCTGTAACTTTAAGCCCATCTAGGAATCAGCTAATTTCACTGGTAGCCATGAAAGGAACAGCAGAATTGACACAGATTCATTTAATCAGCTGGCGATTCAACCAATATTTATTTGCCTTGTTATTAAGATACCTGCACATACAGGCTAACATCCAAGAATTTTGACATTTTTGTAAATGAAAAGATAATACTTAATTGACAGGAAAATTCTTTTTAATTAGAAAAGCATCCTTGCTGAATGGTTTTAATCACAGGAGCACCAGCTTCAAATGGTTGGGTAAGAATCCAGAGACATAGGACACCAAAACTCCTTAGTGAAATAGCCTGGCAACTTAACTGCAATATTGGCAGTTAAGAAAATATGGCACTTTCAAACCACAGGTGTGTTGGATTATTTTTTAAATATAAAGAATGTGATACATTTCTGCAAATGTATTAAATCACCATGATTTTAGAATTTTGCTTGCTTCCGTTTTGTCAGCAAATTGAATGGTTAGTTGCTGTATGTTCTTTAGCCTAATAGAAATTCCAAGGGAAGAGCAGAGCCCATTTTGGCCTTTATTCAGTAGGCATTTGATGTCCTCTTTAAGAGGTCCATCTTTCTTGTTCTACGTAATGATGGTAAAACAAATTTCTGCTCATTATATCTTTAATATATGTTTATGACTGTTGGGAAAATTAATGACACTTCGGCTAGCATTTACCGTGTGTTTATTTTCTGAGCAAGGCTATCCATACTGTGGATGACAATTCATCCATACATGTGTGGAATAAATTATCAGGCTTCTTAAATTTCTTTTAAATAAAAGACTACAATTCACAGGGATAAAAGGGGGGTTGATTTTTAAGATTCTCTTTGGATTTTACCACATTCTTTCCTTTCTTATTATCTGCAGTGAAATGATCAAAGGATAGAAAATAGCATTACCTAATTAGGTTGTATGGACCCCCAGTTGGACGCTAGTCTGGCCAAGGGATTTGCTTTTAAGGAGTAAGGACAATAGTGGGAGGAGTGAGAGTAATGATGGGCAGGCTTATGCATTAGTTTTCTGGGAAAGAGGTGGGGCTTTCCTGGAAATGGGGTGCTACCTATTTTCTTCCTTTTTTGGTCAGTGACTTCTGGTCATGGCCACCTGTAGATGTGTCATTCAGTTTGCTAATGTAGTAAAATCAGTGTAGAACAGTAAAATCAGGGTCTGTTGGAGGTCAGATTTGTCGCCGTCTTGGTTTCAAATGATTCTATCTGGTTTTTGCTTTTCTCTTTCTTTAGCTTCCTTTCTTTGTGTCCAAACCCTGTGACTTAAAGATATATGTTAGTTTCTGTTAAAGAGAGGGGTTGGTAGGTTTTGAGCAAGGGTCTAGTGGCAACTCTGGTAACAACAGTACTTGAGAAAGTACATGTATACACAGATTCTTTGCCATTCACTTCATCAGCGGAAAGACTTTAAAGTAGATCTTATATAAACAAATAAACATAGGTTAGACAAGATGTTTTCATAAGATTCAAGGTTAGTAAATAATTCACTAGCATTAATATGTGCTTATGAGTCATACTTGGAAACTAAATCAGCTGCTTAGAAATGGCAGTGGAAAATACCAGTGTGAATTTAAAGTTCTAGGATGCTAACTAACTGAAAACTAGGTATTAGAAAGGGTTGTGTGAATTTGTAATTTAGTATCCATGCTCTGCATTCCTTAGCAGTCAAAAACAATTATTTTATTTGCCTGAAATCACTATCAACAAAATATTATTTGTAAGCCGTAAAGCACTAAACACATGTAAGATATCTTTAAGATGAAAATTGTCAATCTTTTTATTTTTTTACTCATTTTACATTTTACTCATGGCACTGGTAATTTAACTTTTCAGACCAATAATGCTGTTTGCCTGAGGGGTAGTGTTGCTAATTCCTTAGGGGGCGGGGTACAGTAACCATTACAAATTAAAAGAGATGCCTTAACCAAAACAAGAGGAAGTCCCATCTTAGTTTAGGCTGCTATAATGAAATACCATAGACTGGGTGACTTAAACAACAAACATTTATTTCTCACAGTCCTGGAAGCTGGGAAGTCCAAGATGATGGTGCTGGCAGAGTCCAGTGTCTGGTGAGAACCCACTCCCTGGTTTGCAGATAGCCATCTTCTTGTTACATCCTCACATGGCCTTTCCTTGGTGCATGTACTCAGAGAGAGAAAGCAAGCTCTCTGGTCTCCTCTATAAGGACACTAATCCCACTGTGGGGACCCCATCCTCATGACTTTACCTAAGCCTGTTTACCTCCCAAAGGCACTTCCTCCAAGTACCTTCACATTGGGGATTAAGGCTTCAACATATGAATTTTGAGGGGGCACAAACATTCATTCCTTAGCAAGTACGCATGCTGTGGTGCCCTTGGGAGTATACAAGGTAGAGAGAAAAATCAGTCTCACTCCTGAGCCTCACCTGGAGGTG
Source organism: Balaenoptera acutorostrata (assembly GCF_949987535.1). NCBI lineage: Eukaryota > Metazoa > Chordata > Mammalia > Artiodactyla > Balaenopteridae > Balaenoptera > Balaenoptera acutorostrata. Next base: position 68,604,779 of record NC_080081.1, read on the forward strand.
CAAACTTGTCCAACGTTTGCTTCAAAGCCTGGTCCCCTCTTGACAGGCTGTCAGCTAATGACATCACCCTTGTTCCAGGGTAACAAGAATAGCTAACACTGACTTTGGGTCAGGAACTGTTCTAATCACTTCACTATAATAACTAATTTAATTTACATTTAACAATTAATAGTACACCATGAGGTAGGTACTATTATTATCCTCATGTTCAATAGGTGAATGGCAGAGCTGGGATTTAAAAGGTAGGTAGCCTACCTACCTTTGTGTCTCAGTTATGATGGCTGACTTCCTTGCTACAGCAAGCTCTGAATAAACAGCCCTTGCCTGTTCCGATTTGGTTGGTCTTTGTTTATTTCACACTGGCCTCCCATCCTGCCTCCATACCTTCCCCTCTCCAGCACAGAGGCAGTCTAGCACACAGACTGTGTTGTAGGAAGAGACTGAAGCACAGAAATCTGCACAGGGATAATGGGACTTGAGCTGTGCTTTGAGGGGAAGCACAATTCAAAAAGCTGGGCGGGAGCCTGGGGTGGGCTCGCAGAGAGAGTGATGCGTGCAGAGGAAAAAGAGGGTCCTGTGTGTCCTTAATCTCCCAGGTCCTTCCTCATGGGGAAGGAAAGCTGGGACAGCGTGTGGATACAATTTTCTTTACACATTTCCAGGCAGCTTACTCGTTACAGTACTGTTGTAACAATAATTGTATTGTCACAGGCAAGTGACATGGCAATGGAAGGGTTTTGGGGGAGTACAATTAAATTTGATATCATGAACATCACACGGATTCCTGTAGCACAGATAAAGCAGCCCATACTTACACCAGCAGAGAAGGTGATGCTTGGCCCATGAGAAAAGATTACAGAACCAAATACACAGGTTTGTAATAAGAAACCCTCCCAACAGGACAAATGCTTTGCTGTAGTTCACATCAACTTTTTTATTTTCTATTAGTCCCAACAGCTAAGAATCAGCAATGTACCTGCATATACAGAAAGCAAAACCCACGCAAAATCATACTGAGCAGCAATGAAGTATTTAAACTAATTGAACTTTGCAAACACATGTAGATAAATAGCAGGTCACTTACTTGCAACTACTTCCGTGGTTGCTTTTAAGATTCGAAGAACCTCTCAAACAGCTGAAAGGCTTTGAATTCCAAGCAACACCTTTATATCTTCGGATAGTTACAACCCTCCCACAGGTGATTTTTAAGGGAGGACAGAATATATTTATTTCTCTTAACTTTATTAACTGTCTTATCATGAAGACATGAACTGGTACAGTAGAGCCCACACAGGATGAAAAGGAAGACATTGCCAAATGAATGCTTTCAGCCTGGAGTGATTTTACAATGTCACAGACCCTGAGGGGAGATCACTTAACACCAAGAGTCTTGTGTTCATGTGTGGGTCACGGCCAGATCCCGCTGCATGGCACGGAGTCAGTGCCCAGGAAATATTTACTGAATCTGGGGATGGATGTTCCTAAGAGCAGAGCCAGGTTGTAGGCCTGAATCAACTCCACCTCCACACTCGCGCTCTGGGTGATCCTTCCACCTCCTTTTTCATTCCTTCATGTTCCTTCACGGCAGGTGGCAATTTCCCTCCTTTCAAGCCCTCCTACTTCTATACCAGTTCACGCTCTCCAGAAATAACAGCTACAGTTAACACGTGAGTGCTTATTCGTTCCAGACGCTGAGCTAATTCCCTTCTAGGCATTTTCTGATTCAACCCTCACAAATACCCTATCAGGAGGTGCTGTTATTATATTCATTTTGCAGATGAGGAAATTGAGGTTTAGCAAGGCTTAGCCCCTGACCTTAATGGCAGAAACAGGATTCAGACTTAGTCTGTCTCAGGAAGCCTGAGTTCTTAAGGGAGACGGACTGTTATTCTCACCATCTCTTGCCTGAACTATTGCCAGGACTTGCACATTCATGTCTCTGTTTCCTTGCCGGTCTTTGCTCTCCAAACCATCCCCCACCTTGCTGCCAGAATAATTATTTTTAAACCTATGTCTGATCATGAACCTTGCTTACCACCCCTCAGTGGCTCTCCAGTGTCTCAGAATAAATTTCAAATTCCTTTTTGAGGCCGTCAAGATATAGCGAGACTTAGTCATCTCCCTATTTTTCTAACCTCATCTCTGACACTCCCCAGATCTTCATCCTCCACCTTGATAACTCTGCCTGGAGTTAGCCTATTCGTTTATTTCAGATGTGACTTCCTAACAGAATGTTTCCTTATCCTGCTACACACCCCAGACTGGGATAAATGCCCTTTCTCTGTATCCCTGTAATACTCTCTCAAATCTACATCATGATGCTTTCCATATTTAAAAAAAACAGATGTTTATAGGTCGGTTCTGGATGGCCTCTGCCTGCATGGCTGCCAGCGTGTGTCCACACTCAGGGCAATGACCACACTCTCACCATCTGCGGTCTTGACCCGCTTCAGCTACTAGAGCTGCTCCAATGGGTCGTGGTTCTGGCGTTGGTGGTCAGGGAGACCACCACAAGGAGTGTGTCACCAGCACGTGCAGAGGACTCGCTGTTGCAGTGTTCACTTGGAGGGGACTGGCACCACTGGATTGAACTGAATGCCTCTCTTGGAATAAGGATGAAACAAAGACAGAGCTACTGAAATAATTCCTGCCAAGGGAAATGTCTTCTATGTTATCTTTCCTCCAGCCATGGAAGCTGAAATCAAAGGACTCCAAGAAAGCATAGTCACAAGAGAAAGGAGGATGAATACCTGGAAGGCAGTCTACCTGAAAAAGAATCAGAGTAATGATAGTAAAGATGATCCAAAATCTTAGAAATAGAATGGAGAAAATACAAGAAATGTTTAACAACGACAACTAAAGAGCAAACAAACAATGATGAACAACATAATAAATGAAGTTAAAATTTCTCTAGAAGGAATCAATAGCAGAATAACTGAGGCACAAGAATGAATAAGTGACCTGGAAGATAAAATAGTGAAAATAACTACCATAGAGTAGAATAAAGAAAAAAGAATGAAAAGAATTGAGGACAGCCTCAGAGACCTCTGGGACAACATTAAAAGCACCAACGTTCGAATTATAGGGGTCCCCGAAGTAGAAGAGAAAAAGAAAGGGTCTGAGAAAATATTTGAGGAGATTATAGTTGAAAACTTCCCTAATATGGGAAAGGAAATAGTCAATCAAATCCAGGAAGCACAGAGAGTCCCATACAGGATAAATCCAAGGAGAAACATGCCAAGATACATATTAATCAAACTATCAAATTTTAAATACAAAGAAAAAATATTAAAGGCAGCAAGGAAAAAGCAACAAATAACATACAAGGGAATCCCCATAAGGTTAACAGCCAATCTTTCAGCAGAAACTCTGCAAGCCAGAAGGGAGTGGCAGGACATACTTAAAATGAAGAAAGGGAAAAACCTACAACCAAGATTACTCTACCCAGCAAGGATCTCATTCATATTCAACGGAGAAATTAAAACCTTTACAGACAAGCAAAAGCTAAGAGAATTCACACCACCAAACCAGCTTTACAACAAATGCTAAAGGAACTTCTCTAGGCAGGAAACACAAGAGAAGGAAAAGACCTACAATAACAAACCCAAAACAATTAAGAAAATGGTAATAGGAACATACATATCGATAATCACCTTAAATGTGAATGGATTAAATGCTCCAACCAAAAGACATAGACTGGCTGAATTAATACAAAAACAAGACCAGTATATATGCTGTCTACAAGAGACCCACTTCAGACCTAGACACATACAGACTGAAAGTGAGGGGATGGAAAAAGATATTCCATGCAAATGGAAATCAAAAGAAAGCTGGAGTAGCAATTCTCATATCAGACAAAATAGACTTTAAAATAAAGACTATTACAAGAGACAAAGAAGGACACTACATAATGATCAAAGGATCAATCCAAGAAGAAGATATAACAATTGTAAATATTTATACACCCAACATAGGAGCACGTCAATACATAAGGCAAATGCTAACAGCCATAAAAGGGGAAATTGACAGTAACACAATAATAGTAGGGGACTTTAACACCCCACTTTCACCAGTGGACAGATCATCCAAATGAAAATAAATAAGGAAACACAAGCTTTAAATGACACACTAAGCAAGATGGACTTAATTGATGTTTATAGGACATTCCATCCAAAAACAACAGAATACACTTTCTTCACGAGTGCTCATGGAACATTCTCAAGGATAGATCATATCTTGGGTCACAAATCAAGCCTTGGTAAATTTAGGAAAATTGAAATTGCTTGAAGTATTTTTCCGACCACAACGCTATGAGACTAGATATCAATTACAGGAAAAAAACTGTAAAAAATACAAACACATGGAGGCTAAACAATACACTATTAAATAACCAAGAGATCACTGAAGAAATCAAAGAGGAAATCCAAAAATACCTAGAAACAAGTGACAATGATAACACGACCACCCAAAACCTATGGGATGCAGCAAAAGCAGTTCTAAGAGGGAAGTTTATAGCAATACAATCCTACCTCAAGAAACAAGAAACATCTCAAATAAATAACCTAACCTTACACCTAAAGCAATTAGAGAAAGAAAAACAAGAAAACCCCAAAGTTAGCAGAAGGAAAGAAATCATAAAGATCAGATCAGAAATAAATGAAAAAGAAATGAAGGAAACAATAGCAAAGATCAATAAAACTAAAAGCTGGTTCTCTGAGAAGGAAAACAAAATTGATAAACCATTAGCCAGACTCATCAAGAAAAAAAGGGAGAAGACTGAAATCAATAGAATTAGAAATGAAAAAGGAGAAGTAACAACTGACACTGCAGAAATACAAAGGATCATGAGATACTACTACAAGCAACTACATGCCAATAAAATGGACAACCTGGAAGAAATTGACAAATTCTCAGAAAAGCACAACCTTCCAAGACTGAATCAGGAAGAAATAGAAAATATAAGCAGACCAATCACAAGCACTGAAATTGAAACTGTGATTAAAACTCTTCCAACAAACAAAAGCCCAGGACCAGATGGCTTCACAGGCGAATTCAATCAAACATTTAGAGAAGATCTAACACCTATCTTTCTCAAACTTTTCCAAAATATAGCAGAGGGAGGAACACTCCCAAACTCATTCTATGAGGCATCCCTCACCCTGATACCAAAACCAGACAAAGATATCACAAGGGCTTCCCTGGTGGCGCAGTGGTTGAGAATCTACCTGCCAATGCAAGGGACACGGGTTCGAGCCCTGGTCTGGGAAGATCCCACATGCCACGGAGCAGCTGGGTCCGTGAGCCACAGTTACTGAGCCTGCGTGTCTGGAGCCTGTGCTCCGCAACAAGAGAGGCCACGACAGTGAGAGGCCCGCGCACCGCGATGAAGAGTGGTCCCCACTTGCTGCAACTAGAGAAAGCCCTTGCACAGAAACGAAGACCCAACACAGCCATAAATAAATAAATAAATAAATAAATAAATAAATAAATAAATAAAAATTTTTAAAAAAAGAAACAATTTTTAAAAAAAGTTATCACAAAAAAAGAAAATTACAGACCAATATCACTGATGAATACAGATGCAAAAATCCTAGCAAAACAGAATCCAGCAACACATTAAAAGGATCATACACCATGATCAAGTGGGGTTTATCCCAGGAATGCAATGATCCTTCAATATGTGCACATCAATCAATGTGATACACCATATTAACAAATTGAAGGAGAAAAACCATATGATCATCTCAATACATGCAGAAAAAGCTTTTGACAAAATTCAACACCCATTTATGATGAAAACTCTCCAGAAAGTAGGCACAGAGGGAAGTTACCTCAACATAATAAAGGCCCTATATGACAAACCCACAGCTAACATCTTTCTCAATGGTGAAAAACTGAAACCATGTCCTCTAAGATCAGGAACAAGACAAGGTTGCCCACTCTCACCACTATTATTCAATATAGTTTTGGAAGTTTCAGCCACAACAATCAGAGAAGAAAAAGAAATAAAAGGAATCCAAATTGGAAACGAAGAAGTAAAACTGTCACTGTTTGCAGATGACATGTTACTATACATAGAGAATCCTAAAGATGCTACCAGAAAACTACTAGAGCTAATCAATGAATTTGGTAAAGTAGCAGGATACAAAATTAATGCACAGAAATCTCTTGCATTTCTATACACTAATGATGAAAAATCTGAAAGCGATATTAAGGGAACACTCCCATTTACCACTGCAACAAAAAGAATAAAATACCTAGGAATAAGCCTACCTAAGGAGACAAAAGACCTGTATGCAGAAAACAATAAGACACTGATGAAAGAAATCAAAGATGATACAAACAGATGGAGAGATATACCATGTTCTTGGATTGGAAGAATCAACATTGTGAAAATGATTATACTACCAAAAGCAATCCACAGGTTCAATCCCTATCAAACTACCACTGGCATTTTTCACAGAACTAGAACAAAAAATTTCACAATTTGTATGGAAACACAAAGGACCCCAAATAACCAAAGCAATCTTGAGAAAGAAAAACGGAACTGGAGGAATCAGGCTCCTGGACTTCAGACTATACTACAAAGCTACAGTAATCAAGACATTATGGTACTGGCACAAAAACAGAAATATAGATCAATGGAACAGGATAGAAAGCCCACAGATAAACCCACGCACATATGGTCACCTTATCTTTGATAAAGTAGGCAAGAATATACAATAGAGGAAAGAAGCCTCTTCAATAAGTGGTTCTGGGAAAACTGGACAGCTACATGTAAAAGAATGAAATTAGAACACTCCCTAACACCATACACAAAAATAAACTCAAAATGGATTAAAGACCTAAATGTAAGGCCAGACACTATAAAACTCTTAGAGGAAAACATTGGCAGAACATTCTATGACATAAATCACAGCAAGATCCTTTTTGACCCATGTCCTAGAGAAATGGAAATAAAAACAAAAATAAACAAATGGGACATAATGAAACTTAACAGCTTTTGCACAGCAAAGGAAACCATAAACAAGACGAAAAGACAACCTTCAGAATGGGAAAAAATATTTGCAAATGAAGTAACTGACAAAGGATTAATCTCCAAAATATATAAGCAGCTCATGCAGCTGAATATCAAAAAAACAAACAACCCAATGCAAAAATGGGCAGAAGACCTCAATAGACATTTCACCAAAGAAGACATACAGATGGCCAAGAGGCACATGAAAGGATGCTCAACATCACTAATCACTGGAGAAATGCAAATCAATGAGGTATCACCTCACACCAGTCAGAATGGCCATTATCAAAAACTCTACAAACAATAAATGCTGGAGAGGGTGTGGAGAAAAGGGAACCCTCTTCCACTGTTGGTGGGAATGGAAATTGATACAGACACTATGGAGAACAGTATGGAGGTTCCTTAAAAAACTAAAAATAGAACTACCATACGACCCAGCAATCCCACTACTGGGCATATACTCTGAGAAAACCATAATTCAAAAAGAGTCATGTACCACAATGTTCATTGCAGCTCTTTGTACAATAGCCAGGACATGGAAGCAACCTAAGTGTCCACTGACAGATGAATGAATAAAGAAGATGTGGCACTTATATACAATGGAATATTACTCAGCCATAAAAGGGAACGAAACTGAGTTATTTGTAGTGAGGTGGATGGACCTAGAGTCTGTCATACAGAGTGAAGTAAGTCAGAAAGAGAAAAACAAATACCATATGCTAACACATATAAATGGAATCTAAAAAAAAAAATGGTTCTGAAGAACCTAGGGGCAGGACGGGAATAAAGATGCAGACATAGAGAATGGACTTGAGGACATGGGGAGGGGGAAGGGTAAGCTCGGACGAAGTGAGGGAGTGGCATGGACATATATATACTACCAAATGTAAAATAGACAGCTAGTGGGAAGCAGCTGCATAGCACAGGGAGATAAGCTCGGTGCTTTGTGACTACCTCGAGGGGTGGCATAGGGAGGGTGGGAGGGAGGGAGACGCAAGAGGGAGCGGATATGGGGATATATGTATACGTATAGCTGACTCACTTTGTTATAAAGCAGAAACTAACACACCATTATAAAGCAATTATACTCCAGTAAAGATGTTAAAAAAATTTTTTTAATGTACATAATGAACATTAAAAAAAAATGTTTGCATATCTGTACTGTCCACCCAACCTCTGACAGATTGAATTGTTCCCAATTCTTCACCACTCTCCTGTAATAAAATCGTGCACCTGCCTCCTTTGCTGGGTAGCTCTGAGTGCCTCCCATAGATGCAGTCTACAGCCCTGCCCCTCTGACTTGGGGTTTGGCTATGTGACTTGCTCTTGTCAGTGTACTCTGCCATTGGGAGGATTTCCTCTCACCACTGTGTTTCAGGGTAACCCTTGAGTAGGTTTCCTGCAGCTGTGCTTGTTTTTTGTCTTGCTCCTTCCCACCAAGCAAACCTACCCATGAGCCAAGGTCTGCTTTTGTCCTTTCCTGATGGTCATACGGGAGCGCCTGTGGCCACAGTGTAAGCTGGGGGGAAAGTTGAGGAGCAATGCAGTCTTGACAAGGGTTGTAGTCAACCCCTCAGGGACTCTGACACTGAGATGGCCCTTCTGAGTCTTCACCCTGGAGTGAGGGGTCCCTTTTTACCCCTTTATCCATCAATTATTGTATACAGGCTGTGCTAGGGAAGGGGCAAAACCTTAGGCCCAAAGCTCTCTTTAGCTGTGGGCAATTCCTAAAGGGACCGACAGCTAGGGGACAAGAGCTGTAGCCAGTGGCATCCCCATAGGCAGGAGCAATAAGTCCCTCAGTCCCACAGGGCGTCTGGGCAGGCAGTGCAGAACAGTGACCACTGCACCAGTGATTCTGCAAGTGTGGTTCCCAGACCAGCAGCATCAGCATCCCTGGGAACTTGAGAGAAATGCAAATTCTGAGGCCCCGTCTCAATCTACTGAGTCACATACGGTAGGGGTGAAGCCTAGAGATGGTTTAACAAGCTGTCAGGTGACTCGGATGCACACCAGAGCTTGAGAACCAAGGCACTACATCAGCGCTGGCAGTGTGCTCTGTTGGAATGCACAGAAGATCTGCTGACTGATAAATTAACATGAAAAAAGCAGCTTCACCTCCCAGGGGAACTGGTCTGGGGACCACACTTCAAGTGGCAAAATCCTAAATGATTTTTTTTCCGTGATTATGATGACCTTGAGAGTTTTGAGGAGTACTGGTCAGGTGTTTTATAGAATGTCCTTCAGTTTGGATTTGTCTGGTGTTTTCTCATGATTAGACAGGGGTCACAGGTTTTGGGGAAGCAGACCACAGAGGCAATGTGCCACTTTCATCACATCCTTCCAAGGGTACATACCCCCAGCATGATTTATCTGTGTTGATGTTGACCTTGATCACCTGGCTAAGGTAATATGTGTTGGGTTCTAAATGATTCTCATGCAATTGAATTTCAAGATCCTCTGATGTACCAAGAAAGATCCAAACTGCTTAGCTTGGCATAGAGAGCCTGCAGAGACACGGCCCTTCCTGGGTCTTTGTCTTCATCCCACCGTTTCCTGACTTGCACTCTGGGCTGCGTAAATAACAAACTACTTGAGGTCCACCCACCCCCCATACACACACACCACCCAGAATGCCATTTCTTTCCTTAAAAGAAGATATCAGTTTAGGCTCCAGTTTCCGTACCGTCTGCCCTCCCTGCTTTCATAGCCTCTCATCTCTCACCGCTTACCTCAATCCTATGACTAACTCTATTTGATGGAAATTAATAGTTTAAGGTTCTCTCTCTCCCATTAAAATATCAGTTTTGCAAGAACAAGGACTTTTTTTTTTTTTTTTTTAATTTATTTATTTTTGGCTGTGTTGGGTCTTCGTTTCTGTGTGAGGGCTTTCTCTAGTTGTGGCAAGCGGGGGCCACTCTTCATCGCGGTGCGTGGGCCTCTCACTATCGTGGCCTCTCTTGTTGCGGAGCAGAGGCTCCAGATGCGCAGGCTCAGTAGTTGTGGCTCACGGGCCTAGGTGCTCCGCGGCATGTGGGATCTTCCCAGACCAGGGCTCGAACCCGTGTCCCCTGCATTAGCAGGCAGACTCTCAACCACTGCGCCACCAGGGAAGCCCAAGAACAAGGACTTTGAAGTGTTCATCCTGAACCAATAGCAGACAATCAATAAATATTTGTTAAATTATGTGCCAAACACAAACCTCACCATTATAAATATGAAAGAAAATCACTCATCTTTTGAAGACCCATTTTTCCTACTCCAATTGATGAAATTAAATAATTTCAAGTGTCAAGTAAGAGGTGTTTAAAAGGGCCAGCGATTCTCAGTGCTCTGTACCACTGCAGCCTAATTAGTACCGTGCATTTCCATTAATCCTCTTAATGGTCTTTTTTTTTTTTTCAAACTGCTCTTGCAGCCAATAATTTGTTCTGAAAACATAAAACAACACTCAGAAAGCTCCTGCTGTCATTACTAATTCCAGCCCCACTTTCTTATATTTCAAAAGAGGATGGAAGCAGACATGGACATGTGAGCAGTTGGGTGGTTTCACTGGCAGTGGCTGTCAGGTAGTTGAATTAGAAGCATCCATCAGCACAGTGCCCTTTAGAATCTACCCTCCAAGGTTACACCCAAACCACCTTAAAGGGGCAGCACGAAGGGCAAAGACAGCATCTCTGCTGGCAGTGGCTTCGTACATCATATTCCTAAGCAGCAAATAGAGACTGATGAAGGCACTGGGCCACAGCTGGGTGGGGCGGAGACTGCTGGTGACCTTCTGCTTATCAATGCCTCTCTCTCTCCCATCTTGCTCCAAACGTTTCCTCTCAGGTGTTTACTTTGGAAGGCAAATATTGATATTTGCTACCACTGGCTTTTTCATTAAATGCTCGGCTCCCTGATACACATTCTTTGCTAAATGATTTCCTTTCATCTTCCAACTAGTCTGAAATCAGGGAGCAAATTTAGTATTGTGGAAATTCACTTGGATTCCAAACCTCCCTCCTTCCCGAGTAGTGCTCTTAAATAAACCCAGAGGCATTCGGTATTCCAGATCTTTCCTGGCTGAGCCAAAGGCTGCACTGGGCCAGAAAGGCTGTGTGATTCACAAAGGCATCCAGCCCTGAGACAGCTCGTCCTGCTGCTGCCTCCCCCCTGAGTTTCCTGAACAGGCTACCAGGACTCTTTGGAGCATTTTGCCCAGCTGAGCACACTGGGGCATCTCTTCTAAGGCCCAAACTCAGGCTTTGTTCACTTTCCACCCACACTGCTCATGTGCGTAGACGAGTGAATTATTCTAAAGCAAATGAAGGAGAGTTTGGGTGGGGGGCTCCGGCTCTGGTTTCTAAGCCCACAGCTTCCCAGAGCTGGGACTTGACCTACACAGCTCCCTGCCCTCTCCCCTCCTCCACTGCCTGGATAAGAGAGCTTTTCTTCATCGTGCAACAATGTTTTTCAGGTTTGAAAAAGCTTCACATGTCTGCATCATGTTAGGCCTTTAAAGATGACGATGAGTTACAAGATGATTCCTGCTGTCACTCAGTAGCTCCGATCAGAAAAACACCAAACTTGCTGAAAGGGGCTGTGGATCGATGCCCTCTCTGATCACCTGCCCACCTGTTTCTCTTCCCCAGGTACCTTAGGTGTAATTCAGTGGTTTCAATCCTAGCCACACATTAGAATCACTAGGGAGGTTTTAACACTTCATTCACTTCCAAGAATTTTGACTTAATTAGTCTAGAATGGAGTCCTGGTAATAGCAGTTTTTGAAAGCTCCCCAGGTGATCCTAATTGAAGTCAAGGCTGAGAGCCACTGAACTCTGTCCTTCCCAGATCCTTTTTGGGAGCAGAGAACTTTCTCCTAGTTAATCAGTCCCCCCAGTCATTAGCTACATTTTGATGCCACTACTTACCCTCTTTTCTTCCTTCATCAGAAACTAGAACTTTTCAAACTAATATGACTTTTTTCTTAAGAGAGTTGCCCAGTTTCTGAACTCTGTTCCTGTATTTGGTGAATCCCCCCCAACCCCATATGTGTTTTAGACAGAATCAGGGGTTATGTCCCACTTGGAAGCTGGAAATGCCAGATACCTACTTTCCCAGCCCCCCTTGCAACTAGGCCTGGTCAGGTGACCTAGGCACCAATCAGCCCCATCCTCCTAGCCTTTGACTTGGGAGCCATTATGGCAAAGGAGAAAGAACTCTGGGAATCTTCTGGTAACAGTGGTAATAGGTGTCCCAAAGTCCAGGGCCAGCGGCAGCAGGGTGCAAACTGCCCCATCCAACGCCTGGCAGCTGCAGAGCAGTGTTCCCTCTTAGCCTGTTCCTCAGGGTGACCCATGGTGACTCATGACTGCAGAGCCTCAAGCCTGGTTCTCTCAATGATTCTGTGAGCACACAGTGTCCATTTGATAAATTCCTTTCCTTTCCAGAGTCAGTCTCTGTGTTATCACCAAGAACCCTCTTATCCTTTCATAGGGGATGTCACAAACTATTCTCAGGGGAAAAGTCGCCTCTTTTGGAATGAGAGTTGTATCCCTTAGCCCTTTGATACAGACCCAGAGATCAGATTTGATTTGAAACTTCTTATTTACATTTGCTTAATTTCCATTCTTCCTTCCAGTTCTATGAATAGATAATCTGGCCAATTAACTTTTGGTTTTTATCCTCCACCCACAGCAGAACTCAGGTGAAGCCACCCCCGGCAGCCTCTGCCTCTGTGCTCTCCACTGAGCTGCCGCTGGTATTTATCACAAGGTGGCTGCATCATCAAAGCAGCAGCCCTGTTGGGTGGACTTCACACTCTGTCTGGACTGCGCCAACTGTAGTAATAGACCTCTCTTGTCTAAAACCACGGGTGAGATTTACTAAAACTCTTCACTCACCTTAACCACGTCTGACCACGTCATGAGGTTCTGTTAGTGAATGCCCCTCCAGAGTACAGTACAGCCGGTGGCAGCCATAATTGTGACGTGGAGGACGCAGAGAGGAACTATTGTCACATGGCATATCTCAAAGCCCTCCTCCTTCCATGCATTGATGATGGTTGGATCATAAAAGGCATAGAATAAAGCTTTATAATGTACAGTTCTCCTGCGGAAGCAGCCTTTCAAGGAACAGGAGTGATTTTTGTGCTCACATCCCACTGAAGCACCTTAATTCCAGTGCCAGAATGAATTGCCAATTTGCAACTCAAATATCTAACACATACTCAACCACTCAACACATATGATATTGACCCCAGTTATGAAAGCTAAAAGTGAAACATTCTATGACTAATTCCTCAAAGTCCTAGCATTTCTTTTGCAGATTTCTTTAGGAAGTTTAGTAAAAGCTGGGGGGAAAAATCTACTCTGGTGACAGAAGTCCTCTGTCACTCTGCAATTCCTTCACATGGAATTTTGGCTAGCATTTGCAATCCCCATAACTTTAGGAAATACAATTTTTTTCTCAGAGATTTTGGTTTCTGGGTGTTATGACTAAATGATTTTATCTCCCCCCCCAAATTCATATGTTGAAGCCCTAACTCCAAATGAGATGGTATTTAGAGAAAGGGTCTTTGAGGGTAATTAGGGTTAGATTAGGTCATGAGGGTAGGGCCCTCATGATGGGATTCATGGCCTCATTCTCTTCATCATGTGAGGACACAGCAAGAAGGCTGCCATTTGCAAGCCAGGAAGAGCATCCTCAACAGAACTTGACTGTGCTGGCACCCTGATCTTGGACTTTCAGACTCCAGAACTAGGGGATAGTAAGTTTCTGTGGTATTGGTCTATGGTATTGGTTATGGTGGCCTGAGCAGACTAATACACTGGATGATGACCTGATAGACAAATGGCCTTGGGGTCCAAAAGCTGGTCTCATGGAGAGAAATGATATGTTGTTGCTTACAGGAGGAAGGTAGACTCTGTGCTCCTTGAGGGTGAAGATTGTGTTCTTTTATTACTTGAATCCTGAGCAGTTGGACCAATGGTTGGCCCATAGGAGACATTCACCAAATATTTGTGAATTAATAAATAAGTGAATGGATGGTTGGATGGAACAGAACAAATCTGGGAATAAGGGAAGGAATGGAGGAAACAAGACTGACTCTGCAGGAATGTAATTAACAAGGTGAGATTAAACGTGCCTCTTATGGACTTTGGTGATAGTTTTAGAAACCAAGACCAAGACTTTTCATGTCAAGGACTTTTCACATTTTGATAAATTAGAAAGATTACTAGGTCAGGAGACAAAATAGCTAAGATTCTTAGATCTGCCTCTATCTTTCCCGTGTCCTGAGCCATTCATTTCATCTCCCAGCACTTCTGTTTCTACATTCATAAAACAACTGAGATCAATTAGCTAATGTCTTAGATTTCTTCCAACATTAATGTCCCAAGATTGTATTAACTATTGCAATTTAAAATGCAAACTTACAGAAAGTACATTATTAGAAATTAATATCATCATTTGAATTTTTTCACTTACATACATATAACTTTATTTTAATCATTTTTGCTGTAGACTTGACTTTTTAAAAAATTCAGTTTGCTTTTGAAATATAACCATTAGTGCTATTCATTTGGAAAAGAAAGTATTGGGTTGGCCAAAAAGTTTGTTTGGGTTTTTCTGTAAGAGCTAACAGAAAAACCCGAACGAACTTTTTGGCCAGCCTAATAGAACTAATGATGCCTACCATAGGGAAGGGAAAATCTTTTCAATAAATTATGGTAGAACAACTGGATATCCTTATGGGAAAGAAATGAACTTTGAACCTTCCTTCATGTGGTAGTTACAAATATGTCCACAAATTCTTTGATACTCCTCCATTAAAAAGGTGTAAATTAATTCCTCTCCCCTTGAAAATGGGCTGGATTTAGAGACTCACTTCTGATTCCAGTAGAATTAAGCAGAAGTGATGGTGTGTAGCTTTGGACACTACGTTATAAAAGACACCTTGGTTTCCTCCTCCTTCATTCGCCTTTCATTTACCTCAGTAAGTTTGATTTCAAATTAATAATAATACCCACCTCTTTGCATTTCAGTTGTGATGATCTAATGCTATAGACTTGTAATAATGCAAGAGCCTGGAATAGCCCCGTCACATGGAGAGACCCAAATGACCTTGCAATCCATCATTCAGGAATAGAGAAGGCACAAGTTAGTAATTCCTTTTCCCAAATGTTTAGCTGTATGTGGATTAATTACCCATACATTGCAAGCGGTGAAGTATTTGATAAATAATAATTTCATTATACTTCTTTCACATCCAGTAATGTTATGCATGGCATGTTTATAGCCTGGCTGAGTCGACCACTGTAAGTGAACATCCTGGGCTTTGGGTTTTAGAAGCTGTCCCACTTTCCTCATCTTGGAGCTTGTGTACATCAAGCCCCTCCACGGTTTAGGTTATCTCCTAGAAATGAAACATATTGGAGGCTCTGTTGCTTTTGCTTGTCTCTTGCTCAGAAAACTTAATCTGAACCATTTTACGGTCCTAGTGTTTCTTTCACACTATTTCAATTATTCTCTTTCCAACTCTTCTAAAGGCAAGAGTATTTCTGCTCTATCTGAAGCAGCCATTCACAACCTTTTCATCACCTAAGACCCATTTCATGATTTTTTTCCCCTTGTAACCCCCATGTTTTAAAAGAATTGAAATAATAAACTGTACCTCTTAACAAGAGCTGCCTTCCCCGTTTGGGGTAAATTTTAAAAGACATGTAGGATTGGACCTCAGTGAATCACACTTGTTAGAGGGTTCTGAAGTCAGACCAGCTGTACTGTAATATTGACTCCACTATCTACTACCAACGTGATTAGAAAAATTATAGATCTTCCCACCCTCTGTTTTTTTTCTTCTAGAAAGTGGGGTTGATAGCAGTGCAGTAGTGCCTATTTTGTAGAGTTGTTATGAAGATTAGTTGAGATAATTTATGAAAATCCCTCCACATGGGACCTGGCACAGAGAGAACAATAAAAGGTGGGGCTGTAAGCTATTGAAGCTTCTGATCAGAATGGGACATATAAGTTTAATGTTTAGAACAGTGGTCATCAAAATATTCACAACTCCCACTGATTTAGTAATTACTATGTACTGGACACTCTGCAAATAGAATTCTACTTAATCTCACAACAGTCCAGACTTGTAGGTATTATTCCCTTTTTCCCAGTGGGGAAACCTGGAATCAGAGAGGCTAATAACTTGAATAAGGTCACACAGTGGGAAAATGACAGAGCTGCAAGTTGAACACAAATCTTTCTGGCTTTAAAAGGTATCCATCCTTTCTACACTCTATAATGAAATAAAGTTTTATTTTCTATCGCCAAATAGAATTCTAGTCCACAGCCAAGAAAGACATTGTTTAGTTAGACTGTATTATCTTATTTCACACAAACAGGCTGATTCCATTGAATCACTGGCTCCCTGGTGCCTCGCTAGTGTCCTGAGACACTGAAAGCAAACAGATTCAAGATTTTGAAATCTTGAAAATAATACCAGTACCACTCCCCTACACACACACACACACACACACACACAAACACACGCACGCACACACACACACACACACATACAGCTACCTTCATCATGGGCCCCTAGGGGAACTACTGATCTATATGGATCCAAATCAATGTCCACACATACAAATTCTCTCCCTAGCAGCAAAGTCAGGAAATGCAAACTCAAACATTCTGCACCGTTGGCTTCTCAAGGTGTAATTAGAGTCTTCGGGCGGTAGGGATAAGCATAATTGTAACAATCATTTGCCAGCAAAACTTACCTCTGGAGGACAGGTCACCTACAACAGATGTGACCCTTGTCCCTGAAGGGAGCCATCAGGAAACACTGATCAAGGAGATAGCAAGTCTTTGCTCAGCACCTGGCCACAGAGCCACACATAAATGCAACCCTGGGACGTTATTCTTTCCTGCCTGAAGGAGCTGAAGATCTCATAGAGCACTCACAAGCAAGAAAAGAGAAGATAATTCCATGCCGCCATGTGTGGTGGGGACAGAACACACAGTAGAGAAGAAACGCCAAGATGGTACATGCTAGAGTTATCTGAACAAATGGACTGTGCTCTCTCCACCTCTCACCCCTCAGTCTCTGACTTTGAGACAGCCTCCTCCATCTCTTGAAAATTCGTGACGCCTTCAGATTGGCTCTTGCTCCCATTCTTAAAAAGCATGTCTTAGTCTCTCTTTTTTTTTTTTAATAAATTTTATTTATTTATTTATTTATTTATTTATTTATTTATTTATGGCTGCATTGGGTCTTCATTGCTGCGCACAGGCTTTCTCTAGTTGTGGCGAGCGGGGGCTACTCTTCGTTGGGGTGCCAGCTTCTCATTACGGTGGCTTCTCTTGTTGAGGATCATGGGCTCTAGGCGTGCAGGCTTCAGTATTTGCAGCACTTGGGCTCAGTTGTGGCTCACGGGCTTAGTTGCTCCGCAGCATGTGGGATCTTCCTGGACCAGGGCTCGAACCTACGTCCCCTGCATTGGCAGGCAGATTCTTAACCACTGTGCCACCAGGGAAGTCCCATGTCCTAGTCTCTTTGTCCCTCTTCTAAAAGCCTTCCAGGGCTTCCCTGGTGGCGCAGTGGTTGGGAATCTGCCTGCCAATGCAGGGGACACGGGTTCGAGCCCTGGTCTGGGAAGATCCCACGTGCCGCGGAGCAACTGGGCCCGTGAGCCACAACTACTGGGCCTGCGCGTCTGGAGCCTGTGCTCCGCAACAAGAGAGGCTGTGATGGTGAGAGGCCCGCGCACCGCGATGAAGAGTGGCCCCTGCTTGCTGCAACTAGGGAGAGCCCTCGCACAGAAACGAAGACCCAACACAGCCAAAAATAAATAAATAAATAAACAAATAAACCAAAAAAAACCGGTGTGCTCCTATTAAAAATAATAATTAAAAAAAAAAAAAAAAAGCCTTCCAATCTCCCTTCTTACTCACTCACATTTCTCAAAAGTCTTCACTGATCCATTCTCCAAACATGCACTGTTTGCTTTCAGTGTCTCAGGACACTTGTGAGGCACCAGGGAGCCAGTGAAGAATAACTCAGTCTACTGGAATGAGGGGAAAGAGACAGGAGGAAATGCCAGTCCCATGAGATAAGAGCTAGATAGAGATATACAGAGTATGCTCTGGAAGCACAAAAGAGGAGTCCTCTTAAGCCAAGTCCCCCCACACCAAGTCCTAAAGGACTGGTAGGAAGTGGTCGGGGTGAGGAATTGGGGAGCCCCTGGGTGAGGTAAAGGCACTTCAGACAGAGGCAACAATGTGCTTCTTGCAAAGTAGAGTCCAATGCAACTTTGACGTCATATCATTATTATCCCAATAAATAGGCATGCATCCATGATTCACATTTTACATTTTATAATCAAGTGCTTTTTGTGAAGGGGCAGGTATTCATTCATTTATTCAAAAAACATTTATGGACCATGTAGCATATGGTGGGTAATGTGCTAGGTACTAAAAGCTAAAGGAGATATTTTTATCATGATTGGTGAAAACAATCATGCCCCAGTCCGTAAATGAAAAATCTTTAAATGATTTTAAACAGGCAAAGGAAATTTGAAAAGTGAAATAAAATAGGAGGACTAGAGGTAAGAAGAATTATTATTGGGAAGAAAGTGGGAGAATTTTCTGGATGTAAAGACTGGTGGGAAAACAGATATTGAAATAAGATAAAAAGAAGGAGACAGGAACAGAAGCGATTCAAAGCTTTGTTTTCCTGGGATGAAAGAGGCAGAAGAGTCAAGGATAATGTTGAGATAGCTCTTTGTGTCATCACGATGAGATGCAGAGGAGTAGCATGTGTTTTTTAAGGATAACATAGAAACAAATGTAAGAAAGTCCCAAGTTGCCTCAATTCAATTGAGAAGGCAAAGACTTCCATCAGCACTTTGTGGCTATGTTATTCCATACTTTGAATTAAAATCTAAAGCACGTTGAAGGCAAAAATTTGGGGAACAGCCCAGCACCTAAGCAGCTGTAACACTTCCTAAGTTTTTTGTAACATAAAATGGCATGCCTGAGGCTCTGAGTTAAATGTCATATACGGGATAAACCTGGATTCACATTCTTTAGCCACCAAGCCATGTCTTTTTTTCAAATAGATTGTGCTTTTATCCCTCTTGACTCATTGGACCACGTACTCATCTCTTCCACAATATGGGAACTATTCTCAGAGAACCGTAGGTTGAAAATCTGGCCCCAAAGAATAGCTCATCGTGTTCCTTGGGGGGAGCGTAATGAACAGCATGGATTCACTTGCAGAGTTTCCGAGGGAAGAATTAAGAGATTGAAGAGCTAAGCCTGGATATGCCATGTTTCCTCTTCCTCTCTGTTTATATCAAAGGGTGTTTATTAAACACACCAAGGGCTGGTTAGTCAGGACAAGGCAAACTGATCCCGTGAAGTCCCTTCTGGACTTCTAGCCTATGTGTATGACCCTAGCCTCCTCGGGGAATAAAACAGATGAATGAAGAGGAATTTGTGCAGCCATATGAAGACACCGGCTGAGTGGTGCTAACATCTAAAGTCAGCAGCAGCTTAAATCGTCTCTCGTTAATGTCCGCGGAGAGGTCCCTGCTTCATCACCTTCTCGGCGATTAATGGGCATCATTATGTAGAGCAGCAAGAGCCACAAGGGAAAGGGTCAGGACCTATTTTATCCTGCTGGCTAACATACACTGCCTTGGGGCGAGTGCCAAGCTCTGTAAACAGAGGTCAGCTTTCTGAGCTATTTCAAACCCCACACCTCCAGTTATAACATCTGCGGGGATGTTCTCACTTAATCGGAGGTGGCCTGAGCCTACAGACTGCAACCTGGCTTTAGTCCTTCCCTTCAAAACATATATGCAAGATATTAAGAAATGATGCATTTCAAGGGAGAGGAAAAGGTTTAAGGGAGAAAACAGTGTCACATATGCTCACATTTAACAGGGGAGTTTAAACAGGTTACCATATTGGAATGTTGCAGAAGATAGCATACAAGAACTAGAAACAAATCCTTCTTCTATACTTGACTTTGGCCAGGCTTGCCCCGAGAGAACTGTGCACACCAGGGCTTGAGGCAACCAAATGAGAGACCAAGTCCCAGCTCCAAGCGGCTCCCTGGGCTGCCAGACCTCAGCACATCCCCTGCGCTGCCCGGCCCCTCTGTCTGTACCCTCTCAGCCTGCTCCATTACATCCTGAGAAGCTGGTAATGGGCCCATCCAAGGGATTCATTTAAACCATTAAATGCTAACGCATCTTAGACTTGGCTCCTTGCACTTGGCTCCTAGACTCAGCTCTGGTCCTGCCCCAGCTCTCAGCTTGTCCCTGCATCTTTACACCCCAGCAGCTCCACCCCTCGCCTTCTGCTTCCCCCAGCCTCATATAGACAAGTTACCCAGCTGGCTGTCTCCATCTTGCTTATGAAAAGAAAGGAAGGGAAGAAGAGACAAAGCAAGGATAAGAAAGAGGAAACAGAGATGGAGAGGAGAGGGCAGAATCATGCAGAACTACAACACTCTTCAGAGGACTCTGCACCTTCTCAAGAGGAACAGAATGGAATTGAAGACAGAGGAGAAGAACTTAAATAGTTGTTTGACTTATTCTTCTGCAC
Source organism: Balaenoptera acutorostrata (assembly GCF_949987535.1). Classification (NCBI taxonomy): domain Eukaryota; kingdom Metazoa; phylum Chordata; class Mammalia; order Artiodactyla; family Balaenopteridae; genus Balaenoptera; species Balaenoptera acutorostrata. Next base: position 68,625,396 of record NC_080081.1, read on the forward strand.
ATCAAACACCTTAATATAGAATAGAGAGGAGTAAAAATGATCCTGAGAAAAGTGAGGGGAAAAAGAATTTTAAATTAATTTTTAAAAAAGACTTTGAGAGAGAGAATGGACTTGCATTTACACTTTGAACATTTAATTTTAATTTTTAATTCTCAAAATACCCTTGAGGTATAGGTTATTGTAAACCAATTTTACAGGAAAGGAAACTGAGTCTTACTCAGGAGACTTCCAGTTTTCTATCCTATTGAAAGAAATACTGGTGCATGTGAAGAAAGATGTATGCACAAGGATGCTTATGGCAACATTGTTATATCAACAAATCCAAAATCAGTGTTTGTATATAGAGAAGTGATCAATTAAATTATGGCATATTCTGGGAATGCCATTTAGCTATGTGTGTATATTTTTATTCTTTTTCATATTCTTTTCCGTTATAGATTATTACAAGATATTGAATATAGTTCCCTGCACTATACAGTAGAACCTTGTTGTTTATTTTATATTAGCTATATATTTTCAATACAGCAGGTTTATTTTGTAATGACTTAGAAAACTCTTCAAGTCAAAGTAAGTAAGAAAATTGCTAAACAACATGTTTAGTATAATTCCACTTATATAAATAAAATTTTCTTTATATATTTTTATCTGTACCTATATATATTCAAATGCTTATAAAAAACTATGAAAGGACTCACCCTAAAATTTCAATATAAAATCTAAAATGAAGTGTCCTTTAACCGACACCTCCCACATCACCTGAAGTTCCCCTCTTTTCCCAGAGGAAACCGTCGCCTCTACGTATTTCTATGTTTGAAATTTTTTAATGAGAATATATTCATAATTCCTTGTGTAATTATTAAAACAACATTTGTTTTTTGTTTTTTGTTTTTTTTTTTTTGCTTATTTCTTTTTTTTTTTTTCCACACACACACACTGTATTTTATTTTTACAAGAGATAGATAGACTGACACCAAGCATTGTACATGGATGACCACAACAAAAGCAACAATGATTGCAATTACCAAACATGAAACACACTTATACTATGTCATAATATTGACATTCAGTCCAGTAATCCTCCACTGTAACAGCTCCTTTACTTTGCAGTGAAAATTGATTTGTATATTCTTTTCCTCTGAGTCCTTGTGGGATTTTTTTTTTTAATTCAGACAGAAAGTCACAAAAATTATACTCATCCTCATCAGTTCACTCAGTCCCATGTAATTAATTTCTTTTTTTTCATCTTGATCTTTTGTTAGCACTTTTATGAGTTCATCAGTTTTTCATTAGACTTCTGAAAATGCTTATTCATTCAGTTCAGCAGTACAGTCAGTTACCAGAAACCTGTACTTGTCAGAGTCTTTTCCATGAATTTCTTGAAGATGAAACTCTTTTATAGGAACATATTTGCAAAATCATCAGAGTACACCCAGAACTGTCTGTAAATGACAAAAGACTTAAAAATGACCATGGTTAAAGATTTGATGAAAGTTCATAATAATGCAGTTGACAAGAAAATTAGTTATTTCTGAGATATACATTTTAAAGTAATAACTAGGATTATTACTTATAACATTATACCAGAACATATAAGATTTTTAGACGTTTCCTGTAATGTCTGAAACATTTATATTAACATATTTCCATACATATTTCCATACAAATACAAATATAAGATTTTTAGAAATTTCATGTAATGTCTGAAACATTTATATTAACATATTTCCATACATATTTCCATACAAATACAAATATAAGATTTTTAGAAATTTCATGTAATGTCTGAAACATTTATATTAACATATTTCCATACATATTTCCATACAAATACAAATATAAGATTTTTAGAAATTTCATGTAATGTCTGAAACATTTATATTAACATATTTCCATACATATTTCCATACAAATACAAATATAAGATTTTTAGAAATTTCATGTAATGTCTGAAACATTTATATTAACATATTTCCATACATATTTCCATACAAATACAAATATAAGATTTTTAGAAATTTCATGTAATGTCTGAAACATTTATATTAACATATTTCCATACAAATAACCCAATGAAAGTTTAGTATTAGTTGTTTTGTTTGTTTTTTTATACTGCAGGTTCTTATTAGGCATCAGTTTTATACACATCAGTGTATACATGTCAATCCCAATCGCCCAATTCAGCACATCACCATCCCCACCTCATCGCAGTTTTCCCCCCTTGGTGTCCATATGTCCATTCTCTACATCTGTGTCTCAACTTCTGCCCTGCAAACTGGCTCATCTGTACCATTTTTCTACGTTCCACATACATGCATTAACATACGATATTTGTTTTTCTCTTTCTGACTTACTTCACTCTGTATGACAGTCTCTAGATCCATCCACGTCTCAACAAATGACTCAATTTCGTTCCTTTTTATGGCTGAATAATATTCCATCGTATATATGTACCACACCTTCTTTATCCATTCGTCTGTTGATGGGCATTTAGGTTGCTTCCATGACCTGGCTATTGTAAATAGTGCTGCAATGAACATTCGGGTGCACATGTCTTTTTGAATTACGGTTTTATCTGGGTATATGCCCAGTAGTGGGATTGCTGGGTCATATGGTAATTCTATTTTTAGTTTTTTAAGGAACCTCCATATTGTTCTCCATAGTGGCTGTATCAATTTACATTCCCACCAACAGTGCAAGAGGGTTCCCTTTTCTCCACACCCTCTCCAGCATTTGTTGTTTGTAGATTTTCTGATGATGCCCATTCTAACAGGAGTGAGGTGATACCTCATTGTAGTTTTGATTTGCATTTCTCTAATAATTAGTGATGTTGAGCATCTTTTCATGTGCTTCGTGGCCGTCTGTATGTCTTCTTTGGAGAAATGTCTATTTAGGTCTTCTGCCCATTTTTGGATTGGGGTGTTTGTTTCTTTGATATTGAGCTGAATGAGCTGTTTATATATTTTGGAGATTAATCCTTTGTCCGTTGATTCATTTGCAAATATTTTCTCCCATTCTGAGGGTTGTCTTTTCGTCTTGTTTATGGTTTCCTTTGCTGTGCAAAAGCTTTGAAGTTTCATTAGGTCCCACTTGTTTATTTTTGTTTTTATTTCCATTACTCTAGGAGGTGGATCGAAAAAGATCTTGCTGTGATTTATGTCAAAGAGTGTTCTTCCTATGTTTTCCTCTAAGAGTTTTATAGTGTCCAGTCTTATATTTAGGTCTCTAATCCATTTTGAGTTTATTTTTGTGTATGGTGTTAGGGAGTATTCTAATTTCATTCTTTTACATGTGGCTGTCCAGTTTTCCCAGCACCACTTATTGAAGAGACTGTCTTTTCTCCATTGTATATCTTTGCCTCCTTTGTCATAGATTAGTTGACCATAGGTGCGTGGGTTAATCTCTGGGCTTTCTATCTTGTTCCATTGATCTATGTTTCTGTTTTTGTGCCAGTACCATATTGTCTTGATTACTGTAGCTTTGTAGTATAGTCTGAAGTCAGGGAGTCTGATTCCTCCAGCTCCATTTTTTTTGCCTCAAGACTGCTTTGGCTATTCGGGGTCTTTTGTGTCTCCATACAAATTTTAAGATGATTTGTTCTAGCTCCGTAAAAAATGCCATTGGTAATTTGATAGGGATTGCATTGAATCTGTAGATTGCTTTGGGTAGTATACTCATTTTCAGAATGTTGATTCTTCCAATCCAAGAACATGGTATATCTCTCCATCTGTTGGTATCATCTTTAATTTCTTTCATCAGTGTCTTATAGTTTTCTGCATACAGGTCTTTTGTCTCCTTAGGTAGGTTTATTCCTAGGTATTTTATTCTTTTTGTTGCAATAGTAAATGGGAGTGTTTCCATAATTTCTCTTTCAGATTTTTCATCATTAGTGTATAGGAATGCAAGAGATTTCTGTGCATTAATTTTGTAACCTGCAACTTTACCATATTCATTAATTAGCTCTAGCAGTTTTCTGGTGGCAGTTTTAGGATTCTCTATGTATAGTATCATGTCATCCGCAAACAGTGACAGTTTTACTTCTTCTTTTCCAATTTGTATTCCTTTTATTTCTTTTTCTTCTCTGATTGCCGTGGCTAGGACTTCCAGAACTATGTTGAATAATAGTGGTGAGAGTGGACATCCTTGTCTCGTTCCTGATCTTAGAGGAAATGCTTTCAGTTTTTCACCATTGAGAATGATGTTTGCTGTGGGTTTGTCATATATGGCCTTTATTATGTTGAGGTAGGTTCCCTCTATGCCCACTTTCTGGAGAGTTTTTATCATAAATGGGTGTTGAATTTTGTCAAAAGCTTTTTCTGCATCTATTGAGATGATCATATGGTTTTTATTCTTCAATTTGTTAATATGGTGTATCACATTGATTGATTTGCGTATATTGAAGAATCCTTGCATCCCTGGGATAAATCCCACTTGATCGTGGTGTATGATCCTTTTAATGTGTTGTTGGATTCTGTTTGCTAGTATTTTGTTGAGGATTTTTGCATCTATATTCATCAGTGATATTGGTCTGTAGTTTTCTTTTTTTGTAGTGTCTTTGTCTGGTTTTGGTATCAGGGTGATGGTGGCCTCATAGAATGAGTTTGGGAGAGTTCCTTCCTCTGCAATTTTTTGGAAGAGTTTGAGAAGGATGGGTGTTAGCTCTTCTCTAAATGTTTGATAGAATTCACCTGTGAAGCCATCTGGTCCTGGACTTTTGTTTGTTGGAAGATTTTTAATCACAGTTTCAATTTCATTACTTGTGATTGGTCTGTTGATATTTTCTGTTTCTTCCTGGTTCAGTCTTGGAAGGTTATACCTTTCTAAGAATTTGTCCATTTCTTCCAGGTTGTCCATTTTATTGGCATAAAGTTGCTTGTAGTAGTCTCTTAGGATGTTTTGTATTTCTGCGGTGTCTGTTGTAACTTCTCCTTTTTCATTTCTGATTTTATTGATTTGAGTCCTCTCCCTCTTTTTCTTGATGAGTCTGGCTAATGGCTTATCAATTTTGTTTATCTTCTCAAAGAACCAACTTTTAGTTTTATTGATCTTTGCTATTGTTTTCTTTGTTTCTATTTCATTTATTTCTGCTCTGATCTTTATGATTTCTTTCCTTCTGCTAACTTTGGGTTTTGTTTGTTCTTCTTTCTCTAGTTTCTTTAGGTGTAAAGTTAGATTGTTTACTTGAGATTTTTCTTGTTTCTTTAGGTAGGCTTGTATAGCTATAAACTTCCCTCTTAGAACCGCTTTTGCTGCATCCCATAGGTTTTGGGTCGTCGTGTTTTCATTGTCATTTGTCTCTAGGTATTTTTTTATTTCCTGTTTGATTTCTTCAGTGATCTCTTGGTTATTTAGTAACGTATTGTTTAGCCTCCATGTGTTTGTCTTTTTTACGTTTTTTTCCCTGTAATTCATTTCTAATCTCATAGCGTTGTGGTCAGAAAAGATGCTTGATATGATTTCAATTTTCTTAAATTTACTGAGGCTTGATTTGTGACCCAAGATGTGATCTATCCTGGAGAATGTTCCGTGTGCACTTGAGAAGAACGTGTAATCTGCCGTTTTTGGATGGAATGTCCTATATATATCAATTAAATCTATCTGGTCTATTGTGTCATTTAAAGCTTCTGTTTCCTTATTTATTTTCATTTTGGATGATCTGTCCATTGGTGTAAGTGAGGTGTTAAAGTCCCCCACTATTATTGTGTTACTGTCGATTTCCTCTTTTATAGCTGTTAGCAGTTGCCTTATGTATTGAGGTGCTCCTATGTTGGGTGCATATATATTTATAATTGTTATATCTTCTTCTTGGATTGATCCCTGGATCATTATGTAGTGTCCTTCCTTGTCTCTTGTAACATTCTTTATTTTAAAGTCTATTTTATCTGATATGAGTATAGCTACTCCAGCTTTCTTTTGATTTCCATTTGCATGGAATGTCTTTTTCCATCCCCTCACTTTCAGTCTGTATGTGTCCCTAGGTCTGAAGTGGGTCTCTTGTAGACAGCATATATATGGGTCTTGTTTTTGTATCCATTCAGCCAGTCTATGTCTTTTGGTTGGGGCATTTAATCCATTCACGTTTAAGGTAATTATCGATATGTATGTTCCTATGACCATTTTCTTAATTGTTTTGGGTTTGTTTTTGTAGGTCCTTTTCTTCTCTTGTGTTTCCCACTTAGAGAAGTTCCTTTAGCATTTGTTGTAGAGCTGGTTTGGTGGTGCTGAATTCTCTTAGCTTTTGCTTGTCTGTAAAGCTTTTGATTTCTCCATCAAATCTAAATGAGATCCTTGCTGGGTAGAGTAATCTTGGTTGTAGGTTCTTCCCTTTCATCACTTTAAGTATTTCATGCCACTCCCTTCTGGCTTGCAGAGTTTCTGCTGAGAAATCAGCTGTTAACCTTATGGGGGTTCCCTTGTATGTTATTTGTCGTTTTTCCCTTGCTGCTTTCCATAATTTTTCTTTGTCTTTAATTTTTGCCACTTTGATTACTATGTGTCTCGGCGTGTTTCTCCTTGGGTTTATTCTGTATGGGACTCTCTGCGCTTCCTGGACTTGGGTGGCTATTTCCTTTCCCATGTTAGGGAAGTTTTCGATTATAATCTCTTCAAATATTTTCTCTGGTCCTTTCTCTCTCTCTTCTCCTTCTGGGACCCCTATAATGCGAATGTTGTTGCGTTTAATGTTGTCCCAGAGGTCTCTTAGGCTGTCTTCATTTCTTTTTATTCTTTTTTCTTTAGTCTGTTCCGCAGCAGTGAATTCCACCATTCTGTCTTCCAGGTCACTTATCCGTTCTTCTGCCTCAGTTATTCTGCTATTGATTCCTTCTAGTGTAGTTTTCATTTCAGTTATTGTATTGGTCATCTCTGTTTGTTTGTTCTTTAATTCTTCTAGGTCTTTGTTAATCATTTCTTGCATCTTCTCAATCTTTGCCTCCATTCTTATTCCGAGGTCCTGGATCATCTTCACTATCATTATTCTGAATTCTTTTTCTGGAAGGTTGCCTATCTCCACTTCATTTAGTTGTTTTTCTGGGGTTTTTTCTTGTTCCTTCATCTGGTACATAGCCCTCTGCCTTTTCATCTTCTCTGTCTTTCTGTAACTGTGGTTTTTGGTCCACAGGCTGCAGGATTGTAGTTTTTCTTGCTTCTGTTGTCTGCCCTCTGGTGGTTGAGGCTATCTAAGAGGCTTGATGGGAGGCTCTGGTGGTGGGTAGAGATGACTGTTGCTGTGGCGGTCAGAGCTCAGTAAAACCTTAATCCACTTGACTGTTGATGGGTGGGGCTGGGTTCCCTCCCTGTTGCTGTGGCGATCAGAGCCCAGTAAAACCTTAATCCACTTGACTGTTGATGGGTGGGGCTGGGTTCCCTCCCTGTTGGTTGTTTTGCCTGAGGCAACCCAACACTGGAGCCTACCCGTGCTCTTTGGTGGGGTTAATGGCAGACTCTGGGAGGGCTCACGCCAAGGAGAACTTCCCAGGACCTCTGCTGCCAGTGTCCTTATCCCCACGGTGAAACAGAGCCACCACTCGCCTCTGCAGGAGACCCCCCAACACCAGCAGGTACGTCTGGTTCAGTCTCCCCCAGGGTCACTGCTCCTTCCCCTGGGTCCCGATGCACACATTACTTTGTGTGTGCCCTCCAAGAGTGGGGTCTCTGTTTCCCCCAGTCCTGTCACAGTCCTGCAATCAATTCCCACTAGACTTCAAAGTCTGATTCTCTAGGAATTCCTCCTCCCTTTGCCGGACCCCCAGGTTGGGAAGCCTGAGGTGGGGCTCAGAACCTTCACTCCAGTGGGTGGACTTCTGTGGTATAAGTGTTCGCCAGTCTGTGAGTCACCCACCCAGCAGTTATGGGATTTGATTTTACTCTGATTGCGCCCCTCCTACCGTCTCACTGTGGCTTCTCCTCTGTCCTTGGACGTGGGGTGTCCTCCTTGGTGAAGTCCAGGGTCTTCCTGTCAATGATTGTCCAGCAGCCAGTTGTGATTCTGGTGCTCTCGCAAGAGGGAGTGAGAGCACGTCCTTCTACTCCGCCATCTTCTCTCCAACATTTGTTTTTTAAAACCATATGATACTATGCAAATATAACATGCTGCTTTGATGTTACTTTTGCACAGGAAACATCTGCTACTATGCAAAAGCCTGGAAATAAATTGGCCTTTCTTTTTTGCCTTCTTCTCATGTCAGCAATAGCAACAAATTCCTATGGGACCTTCAGCAAAACAGATTACCCTACATGCTTGCTTCTGATTGATGAAGAGACTTAGTATGCAGACTAGAGACATGGACAGAATTTCTGGGTCACCTACAAGCAGTATTTAACATCTATAGGCAATGTAAGGTCACATTCCATGATATCCTTGACAGCAGCTGGCCTGCCAGCACCAAAATTATATTTAATGCAAGTCTGCCTCACTAGTCTAGACACAGGAAGGCACAGATGAGAGCAAGATCCTTAAGCAGCTTCCATATCCTGAGCTGAAATGAAATGACCGTTAAAAGGCAGAGCTGAAGAAATACCAAAGGGACACATTGAAGTCATTAGCAGAACTAACAAAGAGCAAGCCTACCTCTGCATTAATAACGTGAAGAAAGCCTCTTCCTATGTGAATTTTAATGGATGCCAGTGTTCTGTCTGGCACGTGTTTCCCACTTGATCCCCACAACTATGGCAAAGAGGGTAGCCAGTGATGCTGTTTCCTCAGAGGAGGAAACTGAGACCCAGAAAGGAAAGGTGACTTACTCAAGACCCCAGCCAATGAAGGGGCTGGACTAGTCACCGATCACGTGACTTCAGGGCACAGTTGTTACATGGCCTGAGAGGCAGACCCTCCCCACCCCCGAAACATGCCAATTTCAGACAGGCATTAAAGGAGCCGAAAGATCCCTTTCCTGGCAGGCTCAGCAGGCTGTCTGAGATCATTCCTTTCAATTCTACTCAAGTTCCTTTCAGTAACACACCCACTGTTTCCATCTACAGACCAGCGCAATAAAATATGCATGTCCATGCAATCACAGACATACATCATCTTTCTGGTGAGCTTGATAAATTTTTTCTTCTACCAGGACATACTCTTAGACCTATCTCTCCCCTAGGTAATTCTGTCATAGAAAAAGTCTCAAAAATCTTATTTAGGATCATTGTAATTTGGGAGTGTCTTCTTTAAAATCAAATTTTGTTTCCATATCAAAGCACATCTTTTGATGTCATATTATGTACTCTTAAATTAATAAGAAAAGAACATCCAGAAGGATAGGCTGATGGCAGAATGCCCAGATTAACTTAAGATAAATGCAAGCCTACTGACAAAAGGAATAGAGGGCAGCCAGGGAAGGATAGAAAACCAAATACAAGTGGCTGAGAGCATGGAAACACTCTGCTTTTCTGAACTAACCACCACTGCTACCATCCTGACAAGAGTAGAGGGTGTTGATGATTTCCATTCCACAGATGGGGACCTGATTGTCTCATGGTCTGTTCTCACTGTCACCATGCAGAAAGACGCTGACAATAAGATTTTCAGATGCCATGACGGCATACCTCCAAATGCAGCCAGAGCCTCCCTTTGCCCCTCTGTGCCTTCACTCTCATTTTCTACCTGTGTGACCTTAGTTAAGTCACTTATTTTTTTGAACCTCTTCCTCATCTATACAATGGATCTCAATGGGCTGCGTGCTCTGTCCAATGCACAGAGCTCTTGTAAAGATGCAAATGCTTTATGTGCAGTAAAGCACAGCACACATGAAGGATTCTGATTCACATTAGCATTGCCCTGTGGTTGAGAGAAAGACTAAATGAGTTTAATCAGAGTTAAACCCGCAGAGCTAAGAGATAACCAGAAGGTTATTAAGAGAAGCTAAGGCTATTTAGGGAACAAAAAACAGGACTGGAGAGTGATATGGATCTATAGGGCATTTCTCATTTTAATTTTTTTACTCCTATTTGTACAAATAATAGCAATAGTAATCACTAAAACTAGAAATTCCTGAGAGTTGAGCGCTGCACATGTGGATTGTGTACATTGCTCTTCCTGTGGATCATGGGGTGATGAACGATACTGGTAAACCACATGTGGCTATTTTTACAACAGCTCATTTGTTCTTTCACTCAACAAATTTTTACTGAGGGCCTACCAAGCAACAGATCTCTGCTCAGCCTCGACTGGGATACATACTATGAAAGAAATAAAGAGGTGACATAACAGTACTAAAAATAGGGGGTGTTAGTAGGGGACGGGGAAGGACATCTTCTTTAAACAAGAGTGGTCAGGGGAGGGCTTCCCTGTTGGTGCAGTGGTTAAGAACCCGCCTGCCAATGCAGGGGACACGGGTTCGAGCCCTGGTCCGGGAAGATCCCACATGCCACAGAGCAACTAAGCCCATGCGCCACAACTACTGAGCCTGCACTCTAGAACCTGCAAGCCACAACTACTGAGCCCACATGCCGCAACTACTGAAGCCTGCACACCTAGAACCAGTGCTCTGAAACAAGAGAGGCCACTGCAGTGAGAAGCCCGCACACTGCAATAAAGAGTAGCCCGGGCTTGCCACAGCTAGAGAAAGCCCGTGTGCAGCAACAAAGACCCAATGCAGCCATAAATAAATAAATTAATAAATTAAAAAAAAAAAAGAAGTGGTCAGGGGAGACTGCCTAAAGGACAATATTTGAGCTGAGAGCTGAAGAAGGAAAATGAACCTTTGCAGGGCTGAGAGAAGAGCATTTCAGGAATGGAGTACAGCAAATGTAGAAGGCATGAGGGTAGGATAGGGCTTGACATAGCTGAGGAAGAGATAGGAACCCAGTGTGGCTGGAGCCTAGTTGCAGAATATGATCATTTTATAAGGCATGGTTCTGTGGATACCTCCAAGATGCCATGAAAATTTACACAGCTGTCTTGCTGCATTAGGAAAGAGGAAGATGTGTCTTGTCCCATCGTGAACAATGGGAACCTCGGGATTTGTTCACCCACTGCGGAGAGGGAGATATGATGGATGTGCTCATCTCAAGCACAGCACTCCATATCATCTGCTTTAGACCACATCTATCACTGTTAAAGCAGTCAGTGTCCTGCAGTTTCTGTTCATATCAAAATGCCATTCACTGGCAGGAGAAAGTGGATGGTACATCTTTCATCCATTTTTACAAAAGACTTGGATGACCCCTCTGGCCAATGAAATACTCTCCATTTATCACAGTGCCATATTTACTTAATCAATAAGATGGGAGGGTAACGAAATATAATTTAAAAAGAAGATCTTCAGAAGATTGCTGTGACAGCTTCTAAAAACCCTTTAGAATAAAATCAATCTATCAACAAATATTTAATTTGCTTCTACTATACTAGGCATGTGGAAAATGCAAAGTAACATAAGACAAAGCTGCTGCCCTCAAGGGATTTGCAACTTACCCTTGGAGAAAAGATGTACTGAAAATAGAAACATAACAAGAATATTTCATGAAATATAATGTTCTGCTGTATAGCTTAGATTGCTGTAGGAGTCCAGGAAAAGGAAAGCAATCAGTCGTTCAGGGCTAATGTTAATCATATAGGTTTCGAGTTGTTCTGTGCCTGGTTGATAGAAGATAATATATGCTTAAATTTAAATAAATAAGTGAGGTAGATGTGAGTTTTGATTTTAAGGATATGTACAAAATGAATTGGCTATGAGAAATGGGGGGAACTCAAGGCAAGGGGACCAGCATGATCTTATGCATGGATGGGAATAAACATGACATATAGAGGGGAAATTTGGAGGTAAGGTGTATGAAGGATATCATACCAGTTGACAGAATACTTTGAACAACAAAATCAAAATTTTGAAATTGATTAAATAAGCAGTTTTAGGTTCCTGAGAAAGGGAGAAACAAGATTAAAATGGTGTTTTAGGAAAATTACTCTAATAGTTGAATTCAAGGGAAAAGAGAAGACAAAGGTCTAGTTACAAGTTATCGAAAACAGTTTTAGACTAACAGAGTATAAAAAAATAAATTCATATATACATAAAGTTATAAATTAGTCAAAGACAGTACAGTGCATGGGTGATAATAGTAAGAGGATGAATGATGAGGTTGGCAGAGTCTGGTTCACAGTTGGAAAATCCAAGCTGTATTCCGAGGTCTAAAATGCTCCCTTGCTGTTGCTTGCACAGGCGTGTGCCATGCACATTCCTGCCTGAGGGCATTTGCAGTTGCTGTTCCTTCCACCAGAAATGCTCTTACCCAAATGTATGAGTGGCTCACTCCTTCACCTCCTTCAGTCCTCTGTTCAAATATCTCCTTCTCAGTGGGCTTTCTAGACCATCCTATTTAAAATTGCAGCCATCCTGGAACTCCCTACTCCCCTCTTCTGCTTTATTCTATTTCATAGCACTTATTACCATCTCACATTCTAAATATTTTGCTTATTTGTTTATTGACTATTTCTTCCAGTTAGAATATAATATCTATGAAGTGAGAGATTTTTGTTTGTTTTGTTCATTGTTTTTATCTCCAATGCCTGGAACATAGTAGATAATAAATGCCTGGAACATTTTTTATCTTCAATGCCTGGAACATAGTAGATAATAAATAGTTTGGGGATAAATGAATGTTTCAAGCCTATCTACCTTTTTGGTGGAGGCACCAAAAAATAGAAGTATTCCTTCCAGTAAACTCAACTGTAGGAAAAATCTACCACTAGACTTACGGCCCAGATAAACTACCATATCAAAGCACGTAATATTCTTTGATACTAGACAACAGTCTGAGACTCAACACTATAATTCTTCAAACAAACTCTGACTATCTTAATTGAAATAAATTAAGCAGGTAAGTGCTACTTGCATCCTTAACAAGAGACTAATTGATTTTAAAAACAAAACAAAAACTGCTTTTCTTAAGATTTTAAGTTGTCTGGGTTAATCATCTTTATGAATGGGAAAATGCTCAGTGTTGCATTTACTAGTGTCAGTTCTTAACTCCACAAATGGAAAGAGATGAGCTTTCATTTCATAAACATAAAATCACAGCAACATATCAATACTATTGTCCTGTCAGTCAATTGGAGCACTTCCTGAGTGCTTCCACAGCAGGCATTCTACCCAGGGTCATAACAGAATAGTAGCAAGACACAGCCCTTTGAAGTGAGAAAGAAAACCAGATTTCTGCAAATTAATGCTCTCAGACTAGCAGAGAACCATGAAGAAGGGGTAATGGACTTCATTTCAGCATCAAGCAGTCATTGTCAAGCATGGTCACAGGAACACTCTCTAGTCTCAAAGTCACTGGCCAAGGAAGCGAGTCTCAGGGAGCTGTCCAATGTACAACTCTCAGTACATCTCATGAAACCAAATCATAGGCTTGTTCCACTTTAGGCAGCTCATCTCCCCCTCATTCCCTAGACTGTCCTGATCAATGTGGGGGCCACTAGCTACATGTGACTATTTAAATTTAAAATAATTTGAATTAAGTTAAATTAAAAATTTAGCTCCAAAACTGGAGGTTGCCAGAGGGGCGTGGCATGGGGCAATGAGTGAAATAGGTGAGGGAGATTAAAAGGTACAAACTTACAGTTGCAAAATAAATGAGTCATGGGGAATATAGTCAATGATGTTGTAATAACATTGCCTGGTGACAGATGGTAACTGGACTTATTGTGGTGGTTATTTTGCAATGTATAAAAATATTGAATTACTATGTTGTACACCTGAAGCTAATATAATATTGTAAGTCAATTGTACTTCAATTTAAAAAGAAAAAAAATTAGTTCCAGCCTTATATTTCCAACAACATGGAATAAGAGAAGAAGGGATTTGTGGTCTCACCTAAAGCAAACATAAAATGGACAAAGTGTATGAAACAATGGGTTTATTTTTATTTAAAATTTTTAAAAATTTTTAAATTTATTTATTTATTTGTTTATGACTGCATTGAGTCTTCATTGCTGCGTTGGGTTTTCGTTGCTGCGTGTGGGCTTTCTCTAGTTGCGGCGAGTGGGGGATATTCTTCGTTGCTCTGTGTAGGCTTCTCACTGCAGTAGTTTCTCTGGTTGCGGAGCCCAGGTTCTAGGTGCGTGGGCTTCAGTAGTTGTGGCACTCGGGCTTAGTTGCTCCGCGGCATGTGGGATCTTCCCAGAGCAGGACTTGAACCCACGTCCCCTGCATTGCCAGGCGGTTTCTTTTTTTTTTTTTTAATAGATCTTTATTGGAGTATAATTGCTTCACAATACTGTGCTAGTTTCTGGTGCACAACAAAGCGAATCAGCCATATGCATACACATGTCCCCATATCCCCTCCCTCTTGAGCCTCCCTCCCATCCTCCCTACCCCACCCCTCTAGGTCATAGCAAAACACGGAGCCAATCTCCCTGTGCTATGCTGCTGCTTCCCACTAGCCAACTATTTTACATTTGGTAGTGTACATATGTCGACGCTACTCTCACTTTGCCCCAGCTTCACCCTCCCACCCCAAGTCCTCAAGTCCATTCTCTATGTCTACCTCTTTATTCCTGCCCTGCAACTGGGTTCATCAGTACCATTGTTTTTTTATTTTTAGATTGCATATATATGCGTTAGCATACGGTATTTGTTTTTCTCTTTCTGACTTACTTCACTCTGTATGACAGGCTCTAGGTCCATCCACCTCACTACAAATAACTCAGTTTCGTTCCTTTTTATGGCTGAGTAATATTCCATTGTATATATGTGCCACATCTTCTTTATCCATTCATCTGTTGATGGACATTTAGGTTGGTTCCATGTCCTGGCTATTGTAAATAGTGCTGCAATGAACATTGTGGTACATGTCTCTTTTTGAATTATGGTTTTCTCAGGGTATATGCCCAGTGGTGGGATTGCTGGGTCATATGGTGGTTCTATTTTTAGTTTTTTAAGGAATCTCCATACTGTTTTCCATAGTGGTTGTATCAATTTCCATTCCCACCAACAGTGCAAGAGGGTTCCCTTTTCACCACACCCTTTCCAGCAGTTATTGTTTCTAGATTTTTTTTAATGGCCATTCTGACCGGCATGAAGTGACACCTCATTGTAGTTTTGGTTTGCATTTCTCTAATAATTAGTGATGTTGAGCATCTTTTCATGTGCCTCTTGGCCATCTGTATGTCTTCTTTGGTGAAATGTCTATTGAGGTCTTCTGCCCATTTTTTAACTGGATTGTTTGTTTTTTTGCTATTGAGCTCAATGAGCCGTTAGTATATTTTGGAGATTAATCCTTTGTTGTTTCATTTGCAAATATTTTCTCCCATTCTGAGGGTTCTCTTTCTGTCTTGTTTATGGTTTCCTTTGCTGTGCAACAGCTTTTAATGTTAATTAAGTCCCATTTGTTTATTTTTGTTTTTATTTCCATTACTCTAGGAGGTGGGTCAAAAAAGATCTTGCTGTGATTTATGTCAAAGAGTGTTCTTCCTATGTTTTCCTCTAAGAGCTTTATAGTATCTGGTCTTACATTTAAGTCTTTAATCTATTTGGAGTTTATTTTTGTGTGTGGTGTTAGGGAGTGTTCTAATTTCATTCTTTTACATGTAGCTGTCCAGTTTTCCCAGCACCACTTATTGAAGAGGCTGTCTTTTCTCCACTGTATATTCTTGCCTCCTTTGTCATAAATTAGGTGCCCATATGTGTGTGGGTTTATCTCTGGGCATTCTATCCTGTACAATTGATCTATATTTCTGTTTATGTGCCAATACCGTACTGTCTTGATTACTGTAGCTTTGTGGTATAGTTTGAAGTCTGGGAGCCTGATTCCTCCAGCTCCGTTTTTCTTTCTCAAGATCGCTTTGGCTTTTCGGGGTCTTTTGTGTTTCCATACGAATTGTAAAATTTTTTGTTCTAATTCTGTGAAGAATGCCATTGGTAGTTTGATAGGGATTGCATTGAATCTGTAGATTGCTTTGGGTAGTATAGTCATTTTCACAATATTGATTCTTCCAATCCAAGAACATGGCATATTTCTCCATCTGTTTATGTCATCTTTGACTTCTTTCATCAGTGTTTTACAGTTTTCTGAGTACAAGTCTTTTGCCTTCTTAGGCAGGTTTATTCCTAGGTATTTTATTCTTTTTGTTGCAATGGTAAATGGGAGTGTTTCCTTAATTTCTCTTTCTGATTTTTCATTGTTGCTGTATAGGAATGCCAGATATTTCTGTGCATTAATCTTGTATCCTGCAGCCTTACCAAATTCATTGATTAGTTCTACTAGTTTTCTGGTGGCATCTTTAGGACTTTCTATGTATAGTATCATGTCATCTGCAAATAGTGACAGTTTTACTTCTTCTTTTCCAATTTGTATTCCTTTTATTTCTTCTTCTTCTCTGATTGCCATGGCTAGGACTTCCAAAACTATGCTGAATAAGAGTGGCAAGAGTGGACATCCTTGTCTCGTTCCTGATCTTAGAGGAAATGCTTCCACTTTTTCACCATTGAATATGATGCTCACTGTGGGTTTGTCATATATGGCCTTTATTATGTTGAGGTAGGTTCCCTCTATGCCCACTTTCTGGAGAGTTTTTATCATAAGTGGGTGTTGAATTTTGTCAAAAGCTTTTTCTGCATGTATTGAGATGATCATATGGTTTTTATTCCTTAATTTGTTAATGTGGTATATCACAATGATTGATTTGCATATATTGAAGAATCCTTGCATCCCTGGGATAAATCCCACTTGATCATGGTGTATGATCCTTTTAATGTGCTGTTGGATTCTGTTTGCTAGTATTTAGTTTAGGCTTTTTGCATCTATGTTCATTATTGATATTGGTCTATAATTTTTGTTTTTGTGATATCTTTTTCTGATTTTGGTATCAGGGTAATGGTGGCTTTGCAGAATGAATTTGGGAGTGTTTCTCCCTCTGCAACTTTTTGGAAGAGTTTGAGAAGGATGGGTGTTAGCTCTTCTCTAAATGTTTGATAGAATTCACCTGTGAAGCTGTCTGGTCCTGGACTTATGTTTCTTGGAAGATTTTTAATTATGGTTTCAATTTCATTACTTGTGATAGGTTTGTTTATATTTTCTAATTCTTCCTGGTTTAGTCTTAGAAAATTGTACCTTTCCAAGAATTTGTCCATTTCTTCGTGGTTGTCCATTTTATTGGCATAGAGTTGTTTTTAGCAGTCTCTTACAATCCTTTGCATTTCTGCAGTGTCAGTTGTGATTTCTCCTTTTTCATTTCTTATTTTATTGATTTGTGTCCTCCCCCTTTTTTTCTTGATGAGTCTGGCTAAGGATTTATCAATTTTGTTTAACTTCTCAAAGAACCAGCTTTTAGTTTCATTGATCTTTGTTATTGTTTTCTTTATTTCTATTTCATTTATTTCTGCTCTGATATTTATGATTTCATTCCTTCTACTGACTTTGAGTTTTCTGTGTTCTTCTTTCTCTACTTGTTTTAAGTGTAGTGTTAGATTGTTTACTTGAGATTTTTCTTGCTTCTTGAAGTGAGTTTGTATTGCTATAAACTTCCCTCTTAGAACTGCTTTTGCTGCATCCCATAGGTTTGGGGTCATTGTGTTTTCATAGTCATTTGTTTCTATGTATTTTTTAAAATTTCTTATTTGATTTCTTCAGTGATCTCTTGGTTATTTAGTAGCGCAGTGTTTAGCCTCCATGTATTTGGGGTTTTTACAGGTTTTTTTTTTTCCTGTAATTGATTTCCAGTCTCATAGTGCTGTGGTCAGAAAAGATGCTTGATATGATTTCAATTTTCTTAAATTTTCCAAAGCTTGATTTGTGACCCAAGATGTGATCTATCCTGGAGAATGTTCCATGCGCACTTGAGAAGAAAGTGTATTCTGCCACTTTTGGGTGGAATGTACTATAAATATCAGTTAGATCTATCTGGTCTTTTGTGTCATTTAAAGCTTGTGTTTCCTTATTTATTTTCTGTTTGGACGATCTGTTCATTGGTGTAAGTGGGGTGTTAAAGTCCCCTACTATTACTGTGTTATTGTCAATTTCCCCTTTTATGGTTGTTAGCATTTACCTTCTGTATTGAGGTGCTCTTATGTTGGGTGCATAAACATTTATAATTGTTATATCTTGTTCTTGGGTTGATCCTTTGATCATTATGTGGTGTCCCTCCTTATCTCTTGTAACAGTCTTTATTTTAAAGTCTATTTTATCTGATACGGATATTGCTACTCCAGCTTTCTTTTGATTTCCATTTGGATGGAATATCTTTTTCCATCCCTTCACTTTCAATCTGTATGTTTCCTGGGTCTGAAGTGCGTCTGTTGTAGACAACATATATATGGGTCTTGTTTTTGTATCCATTCAGCCAGTCTGTGTCTTTTGGTTGGAGCTTTTAATCCATTTACATTCCAGGTTATTATCAATATGTATGTTCCTATTACCATTTTCTTGATTGTTTTGGGTTTGTTTTTGTGGGTCTTTTTCTTCTTTTGTGTTTCCCGCCTAGAGAAGTGCCTTTAGCATTTGTTGTAAAGCTGGTTTGGTGGTGCTGAATTCTCTTAGCTTTTGCTTGTATGAAAAGCTTTGACCTCTACATTGACTCTGAATGAGATACTTGCTGGGTAGAGTAATCTTGGTTGTAGGTTTTTTCTTTCATCACTTTAAGTATATCCTGCCACTCCCTTCTGGCCTGCAAAGTTTCCACTGAAAAATCAGCTGATAACCTTATGGTGATTCCTTTGTATGTTATTTTTTGTTTTTCCCTTGCTGCTTCTAATATTCTTTCTTTGAATTTCATTTTTGTTACTTTGATTAATATGTATCTTGGTGTGTTTTTCCTAGGGTTTATCCTGTATGGGACTCTCTGTGCTTCCTGGACTTGGGTGACTATTTCCTTTCCTATGTTAGGGAAGTTTTCAACTATAATCTCTTCAAATATTTTCTCAGACACTTTCTTTTTCTCTTTTTCTTCTGGGACCCCTATAATTCGATTGTTGGTGTGTTTAGTGTGGCCCCAGAGGTCTCTGGGATTGTCTTCAATTCTTCTCATTCTTTTTTCTTTATTCTGCTCCTTAGCAGTTATTTCCACCATTTTGTCTTCCAGCTCACTGATTCGTTCTTCCACCTCAGTTATTCTGTTATTGATTCCTTCTAGTGTGTTTTTCATTTCAGTTATTTTCTCAATCCATGCCTCCATTCTATTTCCAAGATTCTGGATCATCTTTACTATCATTTCTGAATTCTTTTTCAGGTAGACTGCCTATTTCCTCTTCATTTATTTGGTCTTGTAGGTTTTTATCTTGCTCCTTCATCTGTGACATATTTTTTTGCCGTCTCATTTTTTTTTTTTTTTTATGAGTGGGATTGTACTCCTGTCTTACTGGTTGTTTGGCCTGAGGCTTCCAACACTGGAGTTTGTAGGCTATTGGGTAGGTCTGGGTCTTTGTGCTGAGATGAGGAACTCCGTGAGACCTCACTTGGATGAATATTTTCTGGGCTCTGAGGTTCTCTGTTAGTCCAGTGGCTCGGACTCGGAGCTCCCACTGCAGGAGCTTCGGCCCGACCCCGGCTTATGAACCAAGGTCATGCAAGCTGTGTGGAGAGGCAAAAAAACCCCAAAAAACAATAACAAAGTAAAAAATAAAATTAGACTAGGAAGCTAACAGATACGTTAGAAAGAATATAAAAATAAAAATATAGATGAATCGACAACTGGAAGGTACATCAGTACCACAATAGTAAAAAAGAAGAGGAGGGAAAAAAAGGGGGTGGGGGGAAGGCCTTGGCTGTGGAGGGTGGGGCCTAAGCAAGGGCGAAGTTTGTTTGGTGGGTGGGGCCTATGCTTAGGACCCCCCAGGTCTGGAAAAGTCCCTGGGGTCTGTGCTACTCTGGCCTGGGAGGGCCCCTACTGCCTGCCTCTCCTGATCTCCCCAGCCTCCCTCCTATGCCCCAGGACCAATTTGGCCAGGGGAAAAGGGGGGGCCTTGGAGGGCAGGGAACTGACCTGGGAGTTCAGCAGGCTCCCTGTGCCCGAGTGGGTGGGGCAATCACCCTCCAGTTCTCTCCGGCTCCTCCCAGAGGACAGGCAGATTCTTAACCACTGCGCCACCAGGGAAACCCAGAACAATGGTTTTTAAGATACTGCACAATTTAAGTGAGAAGACAGGTAAAGCAACATCTTCAAAGTACTGAGAGAAAAAAGTGGCCAACGTAGAAATCTATATCCAGCAAAATTTCCTTTCAAAAAGGAAGACAAAATAAAGTCTTCTTCACACTTACAAAAGTTGAATGAATTCATCGTCAGCACACCCACACTATTGGAGACATAAAGGGAAGAAATGTTAAAGCAAGTTCTTCAGTCAGAAAGAAAATGATACCAGGTGGAAATGTAAATCTATACAAAGAAATGAAGAGTGCTGGAAATGGCAACTACAGGGGTAAATATTTAAGTTTTTTTCTTACTATTTAAGTATATTTATAGATAATTGACTTTCTAAATAAAAATAATAAGGCAGTGTGAGGTTTATAATATGTATAAAATGAAGATGTATGACAATGATAGCACAAAGAATGGGAGGGGAGAAAAGGAAGTATATATTGTAAGTTGCTTTTGCTATTAGTGATGTCTTGTAATTTCACTTGAAGCTAGAATGTGACAGGTGAAAATGTGTACTATAGACCATCAATCCAGAACTATAAATATAGAACAAAGAGTTACCACTTATAAGACAACATAAGAGAAAAGATGAAATAATTTTTAAAAATACAATTAA
Source organism: Balaenoptera acutorostrata (assembly GCF_949987535.1). Lineage (NCBI taxonomy): Eukaryota > Metazoa > Chordata > Mammalia > Artiodactyla > Balaenopteridae > Balaenoptera > Balaenoptera acutorostrata. The sequence continues at coordinate 68,646,068 of NC_080081.1, forward strand.
TCCAACAAGGGAAAGAAAAAAAGGAAATAAAAAACAGATAGAATGGACAGCTAATAAATAGTAAGATGATAAATGCATACCTAATAAAATCAATAATTACATTAAATGGAAATGGTCTAAACTTCCCAATTAAAATACCAAGATTATCAGAATATATAAAAGAAGCAAGACCCAACTGTATGCTGTTTAAAAGAAAAACACTTTAAATAAAAAGTCACAAATAGGTTAAAAGGAAAAAGAAATACAATTCTAACACTAACTAAAAGAAATCTAGGGTGACTACATTAATATCAAAGTATATTTCAGAACTCAGAATGTTATCAGAGATAAAGACGGTCTTTTCATAATGCTTGGCAGTAATTTTTTCCCATTACACCAAACCCTGGAAAGTTTCACTGAAGCATCACTACTTAAGGTCTTACTGGTGTCAGCTATTGTTTGAGCAGTATATATTCTCATTAGTGTAGAGTCATGTAAACTCATTTATTTATTCCCTCTCAGAAGGCAACCTTCTTCCTGAACACTAGCACTTTTATTTTTTTTTCTAAATTAATTAATTAATTTATTTATTTATTTTTGGCTGCGTTGGGTCTTCATTGCTGCGCGCAGACCCCCACCCCCACAAGCTGCAGCAAGTGGGGGACACTCTTCCCTGCAGTGCATGGGCCTCTTACTGTGGTGGCCTCTCCTGTTGCAGAGCACAGGCTCCAGGCGTGCAGGCTTCAGTAGTTGTGGCGCATGGGCTCAGCGATTGTGGCCTGTGGGCTCCAGAGTGCAGGCTCAGCACTTGTGGCACACTGGCCCAGTTGCTCCGCGGCATGCGGGATCCTCCTGGACCAGGGCTCCAACCTGTGTCCCCTGCATTGGCAGGTGGACTCCCAACCGCTGCACCACCAGGGAAGTCCCAACACTAGCACTTTTAGAACCCTCAAATCACTGCTATTTACATTTACCATGGCTTCTGCTCTGAACCCAGTCATCAACCCAAGAGCTAAATTGCTAAATTACTAATCCCTTGAGAAAGAAAGAGGGATAAATTATACCTCTAGCTCTAATATATGCTTCTCATAAAATACACTCACTCTTGGGACTACATCAAACTAAAAAACTTCTGCACATCAAAGGAAACCATCAAGAAAATGAAAAGGCAATCTACCGAATGGGAGAAAAATTTGTAAATCATATATCTGATAGAGCGTTGATATCCAAAATATATAAAGAACTCATACAACTCAATAGCAAAAAAACAAATAATCCAATTTTAAAATGGGCAGAAGATCTGAATAGACTTCTTTCCAAAAAAGACATGCAGATGACTAACAGGTGCATAAAAAAATGCTCAACATCACGAATCATCAAGGAAGTGCAAATCAAAGCCACAATGAGATATCACTTCACACCTGTTAGAATAAATATTATTAAAAAGACAAGATAAGAAGTGTTGGCCAGGATGTGGAGAAAAGGGAACACTTGTGCAGTGCTTGTGGGAACATAAATTGGTGCAGCCATTATGGAAAACGATGTGGAGGTTCCTCAAAAAACTAAAAATAGAACTACTGTATGATCCAGCAATTCCACTTTTGGGTAATGTATTAGAAGAAAATGAAAACACTGACTTCAAAAGATATGTATACCCCCATGTTCATTGTAGCAGTATTTACAATAGCCAAGGTATGAAAACAACCTAAGTGTCTATTAATGGATGCACGGATAAAGAAAATGTGAAATATAAATGTAATGCAATATTATTCAGCCATAAAAAGGAAAGAAATTTTGCCATGTGTGACAACATAGATGAGGGCATTTGCTAAGTGAAATAAGTTGGACAGAGAAAGACAAATACTATATGATCTTACTTATAAGCAGAATCTAACCAAAACAAAACAAAAACAAAAAACACCCACCAAGTTCATAGGTACAGAGAACAGATTGGTTGTTGCCAAAAGCAGGAGGGCTGTGGGTGGAATGGGAAAAATAGATGAAGGGAGTCAAAACGTACAAACTCCCAGGTAGAAAATAAATAAGTCATGGGTACGTAATGTGCATCATGGTGACCACAGTTAATAATACTCTATTGCATATTTGAAAGTTGCTAAGAGAGTAAAGTCTGAAAAGTTCTCATCATGAGAAAAATAAATTCTGTAACTATGTATGATGACAGATGTTGACTAGATTTATTGTAGTGATCATATGCAGTATATAAAATATCAAATCATTATTCTGTACACCTGAAACTAATATGATGTATGTCAATTATACCTCAATTTAAAAAATAATATAATTGAAAAATGCTCCCTATCATTTAATCAACAATAAACATACTTTGGATGTGAGAAGTGATGTAGTATATAAGGGTGAAAGGAGGCAGACAAGAACTAGACAATTGTGATTTTGTCTTAATTAACATAGATAATAAACGTCAAAATTCAAGTTCTCACGTTGCCTTAAAGCTCATTAGATAAGAATTCAATTAAAGAATGAACCCTGTTCCTAAGTTTAATGAAGAAATGGTGCTGGATTTTGCTACCTTTCATTTCCAGGGACTATGAATGTGAGAGAAAGTGAATGTATTCCTTGTCTTTTCAAAGTCGATTAGATTGCTGGAGAAGTGCCTGCATACTAATGGAAGGGAGAACATTCTTTGATCCTGTCAGCTGAGGTGAAAGCTTTCTCCCCAATGGGAAGATATTAGGAAAACCTTAATCTATTTTTAACAAAATTATTTGTTAAAAAAAATCTATTTTTAACAAAATTATTTAAAATTTTGATACTCAGAATATATCTGAATCTCTACTGAAAAGTAGATTCAAATTTTTCCTCTGACTTTACTACTGTCAGCAATAGCCGTAAACACATAAGTAGTCATTTCTAAGATGTCTGAAATAAAATCATTTTCATTTCAAAAATGAGAAAGCTGAGGCACAGAAAGGTAAAATGACTTGTCCAAAATCACACAGGGAGTGAAAGGTAGAGCAAAGATAAATTAACTCCTCAGTAGAGATTGACAGAGAAGATTTAACACATATACTTCAGCTATAGATGGAATTATTGAACCATGTTGTGCTAGTTAATCTTCACTAAAAATCCAAAAGCGACAAAAACTGATACTTTATTCTGAACCATTTGAAACATTCTCTGTTTCCCAGGATTTGTCTGAAGTAAGAATCTCCAACTTTAAAAGGCCAAATATTTTTCTCCAAATACTTGAGAAAAAAAAAAAAAGAACAACAGAACAAAAGTGTTCTTCTCAGATATTTACGTTAATTATAATTAAAAATTTAAGGATGCAAGTGATAAAAATATTGCCCATAGAAAACGATTTCAATTTAGTTCATTGAGCATACAAAAAAAAAAAAAAAAACTAGAAATACTCTATAGTGTTAGTAAGTATATTTAGATGGTGAGATTATTAGTAATTTCCCAAAGTTCTCTAATAAAATTATACATTTAAAATAGGTTTTAAATATTTAAACCCTTAAAGGACACTATAAGCTTTTTGGAAACTCTTTTTACTCTACCTAAAATATTTTTTTAAATCAGATATTAATTGAAAAGAAAGAGAATCTTGGCCAAGAAGAGTCAGAAAACAGCTGGGAAGAATTATAAAGAATCTTGGGGTGCTCCCTCCATCCCTTTAGCTCTTCAGGAAAAAACACAAATTCTTCAACCTGGTTGCCCTTTACATATACTTTTTTCTTTCCTTAAAATACCTTTTTCTCTACTTTTATCACCACCTTGAAATGTCTTTCTCATCTTTAAGGCCCACCTCATATGTCACCTGAACCTGTGTGAAGTCTTTTCTGCTCCCTCAAGGCAACATCGCTCACATCCACTTTGAGGAAGCTTCTGGGTCCAAGATCCAGCCAAGGTCCCAGGAAACAATGTACTGTGGAAAACAGAGTATGTGCAAGACAGAGTGAATCCATGGGTCTGAAATCCAGCAAGAACAGAGAAATCAAGAGAAAATAATCTCTGGAAGCCAAATATGGGTAGCTGCCTCTACCTCTGAGTAAACTGCCTTCTTCTTAGTGTCTTGTGAAGACTAAGTAAGAAAATGCCATATGTAATGAAAGGACTCAAAGAAGGAGATTCCTTTCTTCCTCTTGCCTTGGGGAGAATCAGACCACTGGGCTTGGTCTGTAGGTCTCTAGATGGAATGACCTGAGAACAGCAGGTAACACACAGAGGGAAACACGAGCAGAATCCTCAGAGAGGAAAATCCCCCAAGTGTCAAGAAATGCCTTGCTTCCGGCTCCCCAGTTCCTCACTCCTACCTAATTCCTCCAGCTGGAGGCTCAGCTTGATCCTCTACACACACACACACACACACACACACACACACTCTTTCCATCCCGTGACTGTTACTCAGACTCTTCAGTGGATTCTGACCTGTCATTGCCCTCAAAGCCAAGGCCTCTGAGTCTTGTTGCCTGGGTTTTTCCCTGGGCCCCTGACACGATGTGTCTGACATCTGAGTCTCTGGATCTTGCTTTGCTTCCCTAAGTGCAGAATAGCTGCCTCCCCTTCCTTAGCAGGTCTCCCTGGACTCCACCTGGGCCTAGACTAGCTTACTGTTTATGGATGCTTAGCCAGGCCCCTCCTGACTTATCTTCTCCAGAGTCTTGGTTTGTTCCTTGAGAAAGAAAAAGATTTAATGTCTTGGAGATTTCTATAGACTTTGAGATAAATACATAAAGGAAAAAAATGCAGAAGCTTCCAAAAATATCTTTGAAGAAGTGAAAATCCATAATCCTTCACTGACCAAGTTCTGTCACCATGACCAAAATATCTCGCCACTGTTCTTGACTCTCCATCTGCTTTGCCATCATCTTTTCTTGAAGACAGTGTTGCAATAGCTTACCAACTGGTCTTCCCACCTCCAGTTTGACCTTCTTCTCATCCAAGGGCCTAATAACTCAAATGCTTAAGGAGAAGAAATGAGAAATACAAATGAGTGACCAGGAATGATATAAATACATATGCAAACTCAGTGCAGATGGCGGGTTGATGCAAAGGCTAAAGCACTTGTACCATATATAAGGGGCACCCACTCTCAGCTATAGTTTATGGTTTTCTTTTAGAATACATCCCCGTCTTTCTAGAATATCCTGTTTTTTTTTTTTCAAAATAAGAAGACCCAGAATTTAGAATATTATATAAAGAAATCTGAATGTTGGCTGCCCCCTATCTCTTCCTGATCTAATAAATGTCTCTGTAAGCCTGAGCTGTTTGAAGTTGAGTTTTTGTCATGAACAAACCAAGAGCCCTGACTAATATAATTCTTTTTTTTTCAATATCTGTATATATTGTGAAATGATCATCACCATATGTCTAGTTGACATCCATCATCATACATAGTTACAAATTTTTTTTATAATGAAGACTTAAGATATATTCTCTTAGCAACTTTCAAATATACCATACAGTATTAACTGTATGGTTTTTATTATAGTTATTATTATAGTCACCATACTGTATGTGACATCCTCATGACTTATTATTTTATAACTGGAAGTTTGTACCTTTTGACCCCCTTCACCACACCCCGCCCCCAGCCTCTGGCAACCACCACTAACTAATATAGTTCTTTAATGAGCTCTTAACATGGCTGTCTCCCAAACTCAAGGGTGAGTTCTCAGGTCAGGGACTGTGGCAGAGACACCTTTGTACCCCTCGTGCTACACAGGAGTTGCAGCAAACTGGAATTGAATTATTTACAAACGAATGAATAGAGGAATAAATATATATCCTTTGCAGACCTAAGAGCAGAGAATGAAAATTTCAAAATAATAGGCAGTAGGAGATTTAGCTCTTGAAATTGTTGAAGTTCATTGAAACAGATATTTGTGTTTCTTATTCAGGCTCTTAGTTCTTTCAGAGAAGGAGGGCTTGTACCTGATTCCCAAGGCTGCCACCCTGTTGACCCCTCCCGAAAATGGGCAGTCAGCTCACACAAAATATCAATGCATTCAAGCAGAATGAACGCAAAGCTCATATTTCCTTAGGGTACAAGTTGACTCAGAGTAAACAGGCAGAAAATGACTGAGTCTTCCCAGATACATGGGACAGATCAAAGGAGCTTCAGGAAACAAACCAAAACAAGAAAGCTTTTAGGTTACTATTTTGAATGATGCTTGGGTAAAAAGATGCAGTGATCCACCCATGCCATTGTCAGAGGCCACTTCGATGCCTAAACTTGTTCTTCCTTTTTGTTAACATTCACTCATTCATTGCCCACAAGTAAATGCCTGCTAGATCAGATGACCCTGTGCAGGACTGACCTTGAACGGTTAATGCCAGACATGCACAAAGTCTTCCTCTGTATGTGTGAGAGATAAATATCTTCTCCTTTTCTTCCCTAAGCCCCAGTTTCTTGCACCTGACACACTAGAACAAATTGATGATCACCTTTGGAAATGTGCTAGCATATAGCTTGTTAAAGTGGGAGGGCAGTTAACAATTATCTGTTTGAAACCTCTAACTTTACCTTTTTAAATTTATTTTACTGAAATACAGTTGATTTACAAAGTTGTGTTAACTTCCTCTGTACAGCAAAGTGATTCAGATAGACAGATAGATAGATACATTCTTTTTCATATTCTTTTCCACTTGGTTTATCCCAGGATACTGAATATAGTTCCCTGTGCTATACAGTAGGACCTTGTTGTTTATCCATTCTCTATATAATAGTTTGCATCTGCTGATCCCAAACTCCCAAATCATCCCCCCCCAGACCCCCCTCCCCCTAGGCAACCACAAGTCTGTGAAACCTCTAACTTTAAAATGATGAAACCAAGGTCCAGAGAGGGGAGTATCCACCTAAGGCCCACTGCTAGTTAATGCATGTGCCTGACCCAGCCTGGCAGTTCTTGATATATTCACAAGACTGAAACTCTAATTATGCAGTTTTTCTGACCTTGAGGTAGAAAAATGCCATTCCTCCAAAGGGCATTCTATATGTTAGCCAAATTGGGGCAGTTAATTTGCAAGTGAGCAACTTTGGTTTTCAGATCTCATTACGGAGGGAAATGTCTGAACCTTATAACCAACTGGCCTAAAGCCATCAAGTCACGAGCACTCTTTCCTATATTCAGTCCACTGGGAGGGCAGACGTCCCCCTGCCCTGCCGTGAGCTCGGAAGCACTCACAGCTGAGGCATTTCCTGGGTTTGGGAAACAGAAGGTTGCTTCCCAAGCTGACGTTATTGTCCAGCACGCTGGGGAATGAGGACGGCTCCAGGGAGGCTTGGAAGAACTTTAGGAAGGCTTTTGTTCGCATGAAACCCAGAATCAGAAGACACTGGAAAAGACAGGGCTTCAAAGGCACTCTTTATTGCTGCTTTCAGTACAGGCCAGCTTCCTCTACAAACTTGGAGCATTTTATTTTCAAAGATGTTATGAACACTGGTGTTGTAAGATGGCAGCCTTAAGAGAAATGCTATCGCCTGCTAAATCCTCAAGCTAGTATTGCAGAAAAATAAGATTCCTGCTCATCTACCCTGACTGTCACCGAATTCTCATCCATCAATCTGCCACAGCCATAATGCCTTTGGGGATGTCAGGGCAGCTTTTGCAATAGGCAGGTACCTAAATCATCTCAGTCTAATGAGTGTCTGTCTTCATTGCAAAGATGTCTACAAAGACATATTCCTCCTTCAGTAGGCTGGCCATTCAACACCTAGAAGAAAGCCTGCCAGTCACTAAACACCAGAGCCAAGCCATCTCTGCACAATAATATGAGGAAACAGGGATCTTTTTCTCCATGTCACGTTTCTGTGGTCCTCCTTAACTTCTATGGCCCCCTTATTATGACCCGTGTGGTGACATGTCTTCTCAAACCTCAGGGATCCAGAGACTCAACAACATCTCCATGATCCCTCCCACGTTCACACCCACTACCGTACAAACGTGTCTTCCCCACGTACCTTCCCTTTCTGTGGGGAAATAACTAGTTAATCTGATAAACAAAGTTGGTGTCTCCTAAACTTTTGTCATTTGTCAGCCATCCTCACATTTTTTGCTTTGTCTTTAAACCACCTGCACTGTTATTCACCTAGTATTTTTATTTTAAATGACTTACTTTTTAACTATAAATAATTGTTTTAATTTCATTTTAATCAATAATATTTGTGAAGTTGCAGGTTTGATGTGTTATTTAGTTTAACGTACATGAGGAGAAATATATATGTAGAACTGTTAAAATAAAATATATTCACCCATGTGCTACTAATATCATCTATGTAGCAATGGTGCTGCATTCCTCAAACTTTGGAAAACAATGAATTAAATCAAATTAAAATATTGGCTGATAGTGGCCTAATGAGCCTCCCCTTCTGGATAAAAATTGCATTTTAATGGAGACTTTTAATACTTTTAAGCCAACCGAAAGAGGGGAGGAAACATGGTATAGTGGAGAGCATACAGGTATTTTATTTTTTAAGCCGGAGAGAGCTAAATTGTTTTTAATTTATAGAGATTATACTGTTGGTTAACATTTTTGCTGCTCTTCCCTACGAAGCTCATCCTCCTGGGCCTTCTGTAGTCCAGGTTTGCCTTCTTCCAGGGCATGGATGTCAGCCCTGGAACATCTGGACTCCTCAGGTTAAGGAACAAAGGTTTGTACCCGGGGTCTTCAGTATTTTCCCGAGATTCCACCAGACACAGTGGTGCTGCATCCCCCTCCTGGCTGTGTCCCTTTCTATGGAAGGATTATACTACACCCTCTCCATCAACATCAGAGTTGACCATATGCCTTACTTTGGCCAATAAGATGAGAGAGGAAGGAACATGTATCACTTCTGAGCAGAAGCTTAAGAGCTATCTCATGGATCTTGTCATTGAGTCCAACAGCAATTTTTAAATTTTTTTTAAATTTGTATAAAATTTTTAAGGTTACTTTCCATTTACAGTTATTACAAAATATTGGCTGTATTCCCTGTGTTGTACAGTACATCCTTAGGCCTATCTTACACCCGGCACTTTGTGCCTCCCACGCTCCCACTCCTATATTGCCCCACCACCACCATTGTAACCACTGGTTTGTTCTCTGTTTCTGTGAGTCTGCTTCTTTTTTGTTATATTCACTAGTCTGTTGTATTTCTTAGACTCCACATATAAGTGATCTCATAGAGATCTTTCTCTGACTTGTTTCACTTAGCATAATGCCCTCCAAGTCCATCCACGTTGCTGCAAATGGCAAAATTTTGTTCTTTTTTTATGGCTGAGTAGTATTCCGTTGTATATATACTACGTCTTCTTTATCTGTTCATCTGTTGATGGACACAGGTTGCTTCCATATCTTGGCTACTGTAAATAACTCTGCTATGAACATTGAGGGGCATGCATCTTTTCTAATTAGTGTTTTTGTTTTGGAGGTTTTTTTTTTTTAATATATATACCTAGGAATGGAATTGCTGGGTCATATGGTAGTTCTGATTTTAGTTTTGTGGAATAGTTCCTTTGTCCTTCCTTACTTTCATGACCTTTAAGGTTACAGGTAAGTCATTTTGCAGGCTGTCCTTCAGTATGAGTTTGTTTGAGGTTTCCTCATATTTTAACTTTGATTACTTGATTAAGAAGCTTTCTTTCAGGTTTCTCCACTGTGAAGTTACATTTCACCCTTAGTAATTAATGAGTATTTCACAGGGAGTTGCTTTGAGACTATAACAAAATCCCCTTCTGCATCCCGCATTCACCCACTATCTTTAGCATCATCAATAATTTTTGCCTGAATCAATTATTACTATGACGGTTGACAAATGGCATTTCTCTAATTCCATTATTCCTTTTACACTTATGTGTTGGCATTCTACTATAAAGAAAAGCGTTATCTTCTTTCAGCTATTTGTTTATTTATATCAGTGTGCATCCATGTATTCCCTTATTATTCAATGAATTGTAATCCATGGCTGTCTTTACTTATTTTGATGCTCAAGTTGTCCCATATTTGACCAGGAAAAGCCTCTTCAAGACGGCTTCTGTGTGTTATTGACATAGCCCCATCATTCTTTGAGCTCTTCCTTACTTGCTGGTACAAAAAGGTGTTGCAAGCTCATCTTGTTCTTTTCCCTGCCCAGCCCTAGAGTCAGCCAGTTCTTTAAGGAGCGTCTCATTTGAGTAGTTCAGTGGAGAGTACTCTTTAGAAATCAAGAACTGAGCGTCAGATGTGTTCATTGCTGCAGGACATCACTTCCACTAGGTTCTTTCTTTGTATATAGTTTTACTGTTTAATTCTAGCCACTGCTCTGAATAGTATTCCAGTTACTATACAATGTAGCTTTACACAGGGAAATATGTGGCTTTTGCTTTGTATTTTTTTCAGCATGGATGTTGGACAGATCTAGGAAATATATGTACATTAATGTACAAACACACACATATATACCTACATACACATATACACATTTGTGTGTACATATGAAGTATGCATACATGTATAGGTACAAACATAGGCACATGCACACATTGGAATTCACATAGATATAGCCAATTCCCCTCCAACACCACAGGGTTCATTCTAGCTTTCCCCCTTTCCATATTTGTACCTTCTTCCCCAACAGTGAGAAACCCGGCTCCGGGTTTCCTCGATGTATTTACTATTTGCTTAATCCCCCTTATGTAGTCAATCTCCTGATCCCGCCAGGCTGCCTCTTCACAACTTCTTTGTGCAGGCCCAGTCCCTACAAAGCCCCCAACCCCCTAAAATACTCATCTGTGTGGGCTCCATCCTCTGTCCACCTGCCGTCCCACCCTCCTTGGAAGGAAGAAAAGAATGGAGGGAAGGAAAGAGGGAGAGAGGAGGAAAGAAAGGAAAGAGGGAGGTCAGGACAGAACTCTTATCTGCACTCTGCTCTATCCTTTCCCCATCCACGACTCTTCCCCATCTCTTTAAATAGCACCACCACCATCCAGATGCTCGAAAACATGGAAGTCCTCCTTGATTCTTCTCTTCTTCTGCACCACATCTTCCTAAATGTAACTTGAGTCAGTCTACTTCTCACCATCTCCTTTTTTCCCACCACCATCTCTCATCTGGGTTGCTGCAGAATTTTCCAAAGTGCTTTCTCCTCTTCAACTCTTATCCCCGTGAAAGTGTTCAGGTTTGGGCTTAGCTTCAAGCATTAGAAATTTAAAATTACTAAGGATTCCAAAAATGGATTAAATGTGCCAACAAAAAGGAAGTTTAGTATCCTTGTTGTGCCAGAAATAAATTGCTTTTTCAGTAGGATATGCTCTCCAATAAGATGCTTTTTCTCATGTCTGAATGTCAGACTTAAACTCTCTGACTATCTTCTCTTTCCAAGATCATGTTTCCTTCTGTTTAAGTAGTTTCATGCAATTGGGATAAGAACCTAAAAGTAATGGATCAAAACAATAATATAATTCCCCACATGCAACTGAAAAAAATCTGTTCATAGAGCAAAATTAAGTGTGTGTGTTGGTTTTAAAAAACACATTAAATATTGCAGAAATGCAGCCGTTGTTTCTTATGCTTAGACCCTCTTATTCATATTTATTTGTTCCACTAATTTCTTATTTATTCAGTTAAAGCTGTACAGTTGCATGAAGGGAAGGAAGAAAGGATCTATTGTCCAAATAACAAAAGATCTAGCAATCTCTTATTCTTCCTCCTTTGAAGCTCCTTTTAGCTCAAAGAGTGGTTTGGAAGTGAGTGCTGCTATTTGGAATGGAATGTATGGTCAACTTCCACGGATAGAGCATGCACTTCTAATTTCCTTTCTCAGTTACAAGCATCCTATTTTTAGTAAAATTCCAGAATGCCTTCCTTCCTCCTTTGAATGGTGTTGCAACGTTTGCACTATTAGTCTTGTCATCTTATAAGACAACCCTCCCCAAACAGTATTTATATCTGGCAGCCTGATGATTGGAATCAGCATTTAATTGTGCATATTAACAACTGCAATCACACACAGATTCTGCTAACCTGGAATGCTTCTGGGCTGCTTACTATTTCAGAATCCTAGAATAAAAAGAATGCACAGATGTCCCATTTTATTACCTCATTTTCAAAATAACCTTTTAAGTACTTTAAAATTTTACTAGAAGTACAGTTTGTGAAATAAGCTCAATTTTGCTCTTATACCGCCTGAGATGAAAAAAGAAAAGAAAAAACAGATTTGGAGCTCTTGGAACATAAGCCGAATGCTGTGTATAACCGGAACATAGTTTCTTATCACACATGTCCCTTCCCTTTACCTCAAGATCTCAACAGTTATTCAAGGGCATGATGGAGCCTTTCCTAAGAGAACATTTTAATTTTGTTGAAATACCAGCTCTTCTTCTGTGACTGTGGTGATGGCTTTCTTACCTCATGCAATTTCTCTGAACAGCCATAGAAGCCTTTACTAAAGCTTTCAGCAGACTTTAAATTGAGTTACTACAATTCTCTGGTGTTTTCTTCTCCACAACGTCATCGGGCTGAATCCTGTTATTGTTATGTGTACTCTCAAGGTGAGCAGACAGAAATTTGAGCAGCCATTACCTGTTGCTGGGGTGGATCCAGATAGAATCAGAAAAACCTTCCTGTAGATACTAGGGATAAGAATTCCATGGTCCTAAGAATAAACTGTGCTATCTTGAGTCAAGAGGTAGACAAATAGGCATGGATGGAGGAGACAGGACCACCTCCTTTTCCCCTTCTTATTTTGTGTGGGAATGAACATGCCACGGTAAGTAGCATCAGCTTTGAACCTGGACCATCCAATCCATTCTCCATTACTGCAGCCTGGATGAGGTTTCTGAACAGATGCTATCATGTCGATCCCCAGTTTAAAATGATTCACTGACTCTCCAGTGTCCTCAGGATAAAGTCCAAATTCCTTAACACAGCTTAGAAATATTTTACCATTTGACATCTGCCTATATCACCAACCTCAACCCTTGCTTCTCCACTCCAGCTGAACAGAACAACTTTGTGTTCTCAAACCCAGCCAGGTAGGCTTGCTACCCACATCATTCCTGCCACCTGGATATGCCTTCTCCAATCCCAAGTCCCTTGCCTGACTAACCCGTATTCATCCTTCACATCTCAACTCTTCCCGACTTCCCAAGTCTGAGTTTGGGGATTCTCCTCTGTGTTCCTCTAAATCCCTGCATTTATCCAATCACATTGGATTGTAATTAAACCTGTTCATTCTGCCATATTTTTGATGCGTATGTATCTTGTCCTGCCTGTGTATCCTAGCACCCAGCACAATATTAGCACATGAGAGGCCCTTGGTCAATGTTTACTGAATGAACAAAACACTGGTTCCCAAACACAAGAGCATGCCCGCCAGTGGAACATAAATTTGTAGGCACAATGCCCTGCTCCTCACCTCCCATTCAGAATAGTCTGATACCCCCATCAGGACACTGAATGAATGTTGAATAAATGCTTTGCAGACCAACATTTCAAAGTTGGTCTGCAAAACTGAGGAGATTTTCACTTGAAGCCATTAACCCTCCCTTCTCCCCTTCACGTCTTCAAAGTCTCCCTGACTTTAAAGGACTCATAAAGCCCCCTCCACTCTAGGGAGGCATCCCTGACTAGTGACGCCATATTGCTTGCTCTCTTTCTCTCCTTCTGATCGTCACAGGTCCTTTTTCTGCATCTTACTACTTAGCTCTTTATAGTATAATATCCTCTTGTTCTCGTACTGTTTTATATTCAGCCCATTCCCCAATTAAATTGTGGTTTCCCTCAGCACAGAAATTAGTTCTTACACTTCTTTTTTTTTATTTATTTATTTATTTTTTTTTAATGAGGATCTTGAATCAGATGCGTATGTTTTGATTGATTGATTGATTGATTGATTTTGGCTGTGTTGCGTCTTCGTTTCTGTGCGAGGGCTTTCTCCAGTTGTGGCAAGCGGGGGCCACTCTTCATCGCGATGCGCGGGCCTCTCTCGTTGTGGAGCACAGGCTCCAAACGCGCAGGCTCAGCAGTTGTGGCTCACGGGCCCAGCCGCTCCGCGGCATGTGGGATCTTCCCAGGCCAGGGCTTGAACCCGTGTCCCCTGCATTAGCAGGCAGACTCTCAACCACTGCGCCACCAGGGAAGCCCCAGTTCTTACACTTCTTATTAAGTGTCTCATAGAATCTAGAATAATGCTCACTAAAGTGGCTATGTCTATCTATGTCTCTTACCATATACTTTCCGTTGAAATTTACATCTTAAAATCTAGTTTCCCCTACTAGAGATGTTTGATCCTCTGTGGCCTAATCCATGTCTTACAGCTTTTTCACCCCTTGTATGGGTAATGTTACCCACACAAATAAATGTTTGTTGTAGTTGATGACAACGAGGACGATGGTTGTCTTCAATAAATATTTGTTGATTATTTGGTTGATTTTCCATGGCAAATGCATTTCCAATCTGAGAAGAAAAAACCCATCTTTGTGCCCAATCATCTGATTAGTGGGGCTCCAGGAGCCCAAAAACATCAGGTCCCATTTATCTTTTGCATTTGAGCTTGAGCATCTCCATGCACATGCCCAGGGACCCCAGGGATGGAACCCTCCCTGATAAGTTGCTCCTTTTGGTAAAAAGGAGCAGATTTTTACTGTGAAATATTTGCCTGTAAAGAATTATTATGTAATGAAGAGCACACATTTTGCTTAATTTAAGTCTACCTAGCAGAAGGCAAATAGCATTTCATTACCCCAGCTGCTGATGTGTTCCTTGTAAGGACTGTATTTATTTTGAGATTTACAGCTGTAATGAAGACATTAGGAAATGAAGTCCTAGAATTCTGCTACAGTCCCAAGATATCAGGATTAAATTTATGGTCAATAATATTCACACATCAACAACCTAAGAAAACAAACACTATCGTCACTCTTTTGTTGCGTTATCTTGGGATCTAAAATTTCTCGTCCTACATTGAGTAATGAAGATTTATAATCTTCCTCTTCCCTTACGGAAGACCTCACCTTCTCTAGATATATAAGCCCTTTTGTGGAGGAGACAGGCAGATGCAGAATGTGCTTACCCCATAGAACATTACAGCAATGGCAACTCTATCTTTATTGATAAGAAGAGAATTTGTCCAGAAATCCTTGGATCCCTGGTTAGTATTAATATCAGTATATTATAATGGCAATATCTGTTCTGAAAATAATGTTGGACTGTATCTATAGCACTGATATTTACTTTTACTTCTTTGATAAGTACCCTGCAATCTTTAAGGACCTAAAAACCTAGGTTCCTGGTCTTGCCTAAAATGGAGAACAAAGGGTAACATGATTCCTTTCTACTCCCCACCCAACCCCATTAATCATATGATACCAATGAGAGCAGCAGCAAGCTCTCCAATATTGCAGTGCTGGAGAGGACCAGGAGGGACCATTCACATTGTACCCCGGGTATACAACATAGTATACTATGTGATGTGAATTGATGCCCTCAGGTTATGCAACATGGCGGATGGGAATGTCTCTTTTCTCCAGGGAGGCATGCCTCAATTTACTTACATGCATTTGGAACCAGACCCTGCAAATGTATGCAGGCTAAGGACTCTGAATTCCCTCTTTTTTTCAGGTTAGCAGTTGCATTTCTCATGTATTCTAACTAGGGACCCCAGGGAATGTACCCTCCCTGATACATTCCTCCTTTTGGCAGAGGAGCAACATTTCTATTAAAGACTTAAAGCAAGATTAATAGATAATAGAAAGAAATATAGATCTGACCTCAAAAAATGATCAGTACTGGTCAGTGCAGTGATGCACAGAGATGTGGGGCTGCTTGCCTGAAGTTATAGATGCTGAGGGGAAAGAGTCCCAACTTCCCTAAACACTAGTTTATTTCCTCTCTACATGTGTACTTAAAAGAAGATCAAATATCTTTATTACTTATTTATTTCTCCAATAAAAATTTATCAGCGAAATTCAGTATGTCCCTAACTGGGTCATCATCTTCCCTCCCAGATTTCCTTTGTTTGCTGTTGTTAGTGCATTACTACACTAGACACCCCAGCATCTCCAACTCTTTTCTCTCCTCATTCCATGCAGTTGCCAATCATATTCATTCAACCTCTAATACTATTTCTTGCGTCGTCCTTTCTTTTGTCTTTGTTGCTGCGCGCGAGCTTTCTCTAGTTGCAGCGAGCGGGGGTTACTCTTTGTTGCAGTGCGTGGGCTTCTTATTGTGGTGGCTTCTCTTGTTGCGGAGCACAGGCTCTAGGCACGCGGACTTCAGTAGTTGTGGATCGCGGACTCTAGAGCCCAGGCTTAGTACTTGTGGCATACGGACTTAGTTGCTCCATGGCATGTGGGATCTTCCCGGGTCAGGGCTTGAACCCGTGTCCCCTGCATTGGCAGGCGGATTCTAAACCACTGCACCACCAGGAAAGCCCCGTCCTCTCCTTTTTATTTTCATTTTCCTTCTTCTAGTTCATGATTTCAATACCTCTCACCCAAAGGATTCCAGATGTCCCGTCACCATCTCTCAATATTTCTTTCAAATTATGTATGGCATTGCTAGAGTAAACTTCAGAAGATGGCATCTGTCCCTAGCTAATAGGCTGTAATGACTGTCCACTGCCTTCCCCTCAAGCCTTTCACCTTCCTTCTCTTCACTCATCTTAAGCTCCAAGCTTACAGAACCTTTCACAGACACTCCATGCTTGGCTCACCTCCATGCCTTTGTTCAAGCTGTTTCCTCTGCCTGGAGTGCCCTTCTCCATAACTCTGAACGCCTACTCTCTACCCATCTTTTTTTTTTTTTTTCTTTCAGTTTAAATGATCCCAAATTTCCTTGATCTTCTAGCTAGATAGAGCCTCTCCCTCTGCTGAAGCCCCATAGCATTTTCTCTCTCTGTGCTTCTCTTGTGGCACTTTTAACTTTCCCCATCCTAATTATTTTTATTTGTCAATTCTCTTATCTCTCCTGCTTGACTGAATTCCCTGAAAGCATGGACCATGGATTAGTTTTCCTTCTGTCCCTACACTTGCTTGTGAACTAGGTGCTCAGCCAATATCAGATAAATGAGTGAATGAATGAATGAAACGTGGCAAAGGCAACCTCTTATTGAGTTTCACCACTTATTATGTTGTTATTTAATACTCCTTTAGTGCAACATACTATGTATATTATACAGCTTCATTGTACAGAGTGGCAACCACTAGCCACATGTGGTTATTGAGTGCTTGAAATGTGGTGTAAGTCCGTGCAGGGACTTGTACTCGGCTAGCCATGGTTGCAGACCCCAAATTGCAATTATCTGCTGATTCTGCATAAACCCATCTTTGCTAGAGAAATATCTTGTAGTCTGTTTGTTTCAGGTCAACATGTCTATGGCTACTTTCATACTACCATGGCAGAGTTGTATAGAAAGAGATAGTTGAAATAGAGACCATATGGTCCGCAAAGCTTGAAACAGTTACTATCTGGCCTTTAGCAGAAAAAGTTGGCCAATCCCTGGTTTGCACTTAAGAAAGTGATAGAGACAATGTGAATAATCCAGATTAAACTTTTTAAATGTGTCATATGTTCGGTCATTGCATTGTGAATAGTATAAAAAACTGAAGAAGTATTCTTCCAGTACTCAAAGTCATTGACAAACAAGTGAGTTCCAACATACATCTTTCTTGTTTTACATAATCTTATTCATTGACTTAAATGAAAATATCTACCAACATTCAGGTAAGAGCTATATCCATTTCTCAACTGCAACTATAGATCGGCCATGGATGCAAGAGTTTGGCAAAAATCAACAAAAGTATTCTGTAAGAATCATTTAATCATTTAGCTATATGGGATATAGAGTGAAGAGTATTATATATTCTATTATTATATACATAAATTGTGTGCTACATATTCTTTACATTTGTACAATTTATAATAAATATATGTGTGTGTATATATATATATATATATATATATATATATATATATATATATATATATATATATATATATAGGCATCCTCCCTGGGAGCCAGTTGTGAAACATTTAGCACATCACTGGCTAAATTCCTTTCCTCACCTCGTCATGTTCTTACCTCCCCTAGGAAATGAGAAACTCCCAGTTGATCCAGTGAGACGTTGACCATTTCTTCTGTAGCAATGTCATCCTGGTATTCTACAATGTACAATGACAGCAACTCAGAGATCTAGGGACAGGATGAGTCTAAAATAAAGATTGGGTCAGGGCTCCTCTGAGAGTTTTTTCCTGAAGACTGGGCTTTAAAACAGCCTATTATTCATACTTTAAACAGAATTTCTGAACTGTACCCTTGGCTTCTCATCAGAGTTTTTGGCTTAGATTATTTTCTCTTGGAATCCTTTTTTTCTTTCCACATTCTCCTTTCTCTAAATTGGCCTGGAATCCTGTCTTTCAGGACTCCTAAAACATAGAACTCTCTCTCGTGATAGTCCCTGTTACAAGAAAAATTAACAAGCCGCAAACAGAATCCTTTGTTCCCAGGGACAGCACACCAAGACTTCGTTGCAGTTTCAGCCTCTTTCGAGATTATGACCTTTATACTCAATCAATCGGAAATTTTGATTAGCACTAACGAGGTAGTCTGCAAGGTAAGACCACTTACATTTCCTCCCCTCCAAGATGTCCAGGCTTAAAATAATTCTCTTTTCTTTGCTAACTTCCTTGCCCCACCCTCCTTCTGCCTCTGAAAGCCTCTCACTCTGTACAACTCCTGGGAGTCTCTCTCTACTTGCTAGATGGGATGCTCCCCGATTCATGAATCACTGAATAAACCCAATTAGATCTTCAAATTTATTTTACTCTCTGTTGAAGTTTTGTGTTCTAACATCTCGCAGGTGACTTAAAGCTTAGACATCTCCTCCTAAACCTGCCTGGTGGAATGCTTCTTCCTTCTTTCCTTAACCTCAATCAAAGTTACATACACTGAGACCGCAGGAGCCATCACTCAAATTAAACCTAGCCTCTGGGCAAACAGTAGGTAAAAGACAACTAAAAGGATTACAAGCACTTCTTGCTCTCAGCCAAGTTTTTCTAACCAGGCAGTGAAAGCAGGACCTGTTCAAGGCCATTCAATGCAGAACTTGGGTGTTAATGCTTTCATCATTTCTTCTTCTGAAACTGAGGTCGTTAAGGTCACTCACAGAAAATACTATTTTTTTCCTTAAGGCACAGCTAATCCATCATCAGAAACTAAGTGATACTATATTACCATGAAGGCAAATGCATCAAAGCTTTGAATGCATAGGAGACTGTATTCTCTCATTATTTTCTAAAGTGAGGGAAATGTAAGCTGTTTATTTAAAAACTGCTCACTTCACCTGAGCAAATGTGTTTTAGGCACCAATCAATGCTTTTATGTAATCATTTCAAAATTGGAGAGCTAGTTTAAATTACAACTATAATAAAAATTAATACTGTGGCTTTTTTGCAACATTAGGTGTCTGAAAAAAATCGTCACTCGACTTTACCATGAGACTGTGTTACCCACTGATTTTAAAACTACCCTGACCATCTCCTGGTTAGCTCAGGCTGTCATTGACTAACAGGTCACAGCCCACCTTTCATCAGCTGACTATGCTCTTACCAAAACAATGTGAAGTCAAATCTGCTTATATTTTCTCAAACCAAGGAAATACAGAGAGTGTAATGTTTTCAATTAAGCAGGGTTGTTATTCTCTTAAGGATAGAAGAGCTTAAAAATAGTTGTACCAATCTAAAGAGCCCTTATTCGTGTATTTCACATATTAAAGTAGCACTAAATATTTTATTACATCCTTTTGGAAGTTTGGAAGTTAAGCAATTACTATGTTTTCCTTCTCATGATGACTTGCAAAAATAGCAAAAACTGTTTTTCCAATACATCGTCCAAAGCGATAAGATTTCTAATATGGAAGGAAAAGATAGATTGATTATGTTTAGTTAATGAATTGTTGCCTTGAAATGCTCCCCTAAGCTTATGAAATTCCTCCTTAAAACTGTTTATTAGAATGGAGCTCCATTTAGTAAATGGCTAATGGTCACGTCATTCAATGCGTTGTATACAATAGCTATTGCTTGACAATGGGTTATGATTATGACTTTTATTATCTCATAATAAGCATTTTGAATAATTTATTAATATTAATAACACTGATTAAATAAGAAAATGGGCTTGTATATCAAGGCTTTGCTATACAGGATGGAAATTTCTAATTCCAGAAAACAAAGACATATGTACATATACCTCCATATATGCATGTATATCTCTGTATATTTATAGATATGCATTCATATGTATAATCTGCAGTGACTTTGATTTGCTCAAGTATAATTCACTTTTCTTGAATTAGACAAAAAGCCAAAACAACAGCAGCAACAAAGACAATCATAGCCTCCTCCAATTGTTTAGAGTCTTGAGTTTCACGCTACCTGACATTTTCATCTTCTGGCAGCCCCATTTTCAGTTCCTCCCTCCTTTTTGGCCAGAAATGAAACCTTGACAACATGCCACATTCCCCTGAAATCTGATTATAAATCTCATCTGTGTGTTTTCTCAGCAGCAGGCAGGAGCTTTATATTGGGTTGCAGAAATCTACACAGCTGGAGCTAAACTGTGATTTTATTCAAACACTGCCTGAGAATTGGAGAATTATAGGCGTAGCTAATAAATAGATCTCTAGGAGAAGAGATAAAAGACAAAAGGGGGGGGGAGACAAAAGGGGGTCAAACAGAACGAAGAAACACAGGCAGAGGGATACGGTGTGATCTCTGTGGCAAATGTTGTACAGGAGACTGCTTCCTATCAAAATTCGTATCAGGGTGCCAGCCTTGAGTTAAGGTTAACACACATTGACTGTGCTTACTATGTGCTGGCAATGATCTAGCTCTGGTGATACCAAGACGAATGAGACGTGGTCCCAGTCCTGAGGGAGCTTAGAGTCTAGGAGATTTATACACAGTGTGGTGAGCTAGTGATGTACAGAATGCAACTAGGAAGGAGCGGTGGGACACGTGGCCAGAAATGCCATGGGAGAGAGAATGCATCTTGAAGGAGATGAAGCCTGAGCTGCGTCTAAAATCTCTCACGCTGATGCATAATGGGAACACTGCTGGACTTGGAACCAGAAGAAGATGGTTTGAGTCCCAGTTCTAACGTAATCGCACATTAGCTGTGGGATCTCTGGCAGGAATCACAGTAACTAATGGCTACCGCCTCTTACTGTGTGCAGGCAGCCACTACGCTATAGACGTCAGGTGTATCATCCACCTTGTGGGCGAGACCCAATTATTTTCATTACTGTTTACAGATAAGAAAACTGCATCCCAGAGGCATTAAGTTATTTGCTTGTGGTTAAGGAATGAGTGAAGTGAGTGGGTTTGAGCCACTGCTGTCAACTACCATTGCAGACTTAACTCTAAACTTGCCAAGACTTGGGTTAGTTTTCTGTAAAATGGGGCTAATAATGCCTGTCCTATTTATGCTCGCAAAATCTCGTGAGGATCAAATGAGATGGCGTAGTTGAAAGTGATTTGAAAAGTGTATATACAATAAAAATGCAAGATAGTAATTCTTTTTCCAGCCAGTGTAGCATTGAATTCTCAGGCACTGTCACCCCGTTAACACCTGCAGTGGCTAGTCTCTCCAGCCCAGAGCTACAAAAGCTCTGCGTGATAGGTCAGCATGTTTAACGGTCAGAGAATGTACTAATTGCTGATGCCTCCAACCACTGCACACGTATCTGTGGACACAAACCATTCTTGCCTAGATCCTCCACTCTCACTATTGCAAGTACGGTAACACCGGGGGCTCATAGTAGTTACAGGGCGCACCATGAGGTGTTGCTCAAGGAGAAGGCTTGCTGGAGGATTCCATCTGAGGCCTATCCATCCGCCCACCCGCTTAAGCCCAAGCGCAGGGCTGCTCCAGGAGAAGGAGCCATGAGAGCTCCTGGATCCTGAGCTTGAGCTTTCCATAGTTTGTGGAGTTCCTTTCTCATTAAGCATCCTAGGTTGAAGTAGGGGGGCAGTCGAGTATATAGTACCATGATACGGCCAGATCTGGGATGCTTGGCTTCTTGAGTTAACGAGAGAGAGGAAGGGAAGGAGGAGAGAAAAGCTTTGAGGGCCTCCCCCCATAAGCAAAGGCCTCACCCATCGTCTTCTTCCGCTACGTGGTTGTGGGATGAACATTTCAGAGCACAGGAATGATCATTATCTAGACTAAATGCTGACTTTTCTGTACATTCTCAGAGTTATACTGCCACATACAGGTCATTAAGTGGTCAAAAGAGAGTGGGAGGGTGGCAGTTGGCTCCGTCTTCAAGTTCAGTGTTTGTTCCAGACGCAGGATGGAGAATCAAATAGAATATTACTTTTTAAAAATCCCACCTTAAATGTATATAAATCTTGGCTCACTGTTTATTTCTAGCAGATATGTAATGGTGAGGTCTAGAGTTGACGGCAACTCTTAGAGCAAAGAAGTTGAATGCATTTATCACATCTTGTAGAGTCTAGTCTGCAAACAACAGACTAAACTCTTATATTTCTGAGTTAGGTGCTGTAGGGCACCTTTCAAACTTTAGTGTGCATGTGAATCACTTGGGTGTCTTATTAAAATTCAGGTTTAGATTCAGTAAATCCGCGGTGGGATCCAAGGTCGTCCATCTCTAACAGGCTCCCCAGATGCTGCTGCTGTTGCTGACCCATGGACCACACTTTGAGCAGCAAAACAGTAGGGGATGCAAAAATCAATATAATAGCATTTCTGCTCTTAAGGAGCTGGTATTTTCCCACAAGATGGACTATTCTTATATTCATGCTTAAAAATACCAGTGTGAAACTTCTCAGATTATATTTTTTAAATTGTGGAAAAATATATATAACATAAAATTTACCATCTTAACCACATTTAAGTGTACAGCTCAGTAGTGTTAAGTATATTTATATTGTTGCGCAACCCATCTCTGGAACCTTTTCATCTTGCAGAACTGAAGCTCTATATCTGTTAAACAACAACTCCCCCATTTCCCCTTACCAAGCCCCTGGCAACTCCTATTCTACTTTCTGTTTCTATGAATGTGACGACTCTAGATACTTCACAGAAGCGGAATCATACAGTATTTGTCTTCATGTGATGGGCTTATTTCATAACCTTAGCGTAATATCCTCAAGGTTAATCCATGTTGTATCATGTGTCAGAGTTTCCTTTCTTTTTAAGGCTGAATAATATTCCATTGTATGTATGTACTACATTTTCTTTATCCATTCATTCAATATTTGTCAATGGACAGATAATTTTAAGAATCTTTGAATAATTTTCAGAACACAATGCCCGAAGGATTCTCCTATATATAATACTTATATTTACCTTGGGGTCTCAATTCCTCTCAAAAAGCCAGTGCCAAAGGGGTATAAATTTTTAGCATTCTATACTGTCAGACATTAGTAATCATAACTTTAGTTTCTCCTGAATGTGATAATATAATAGAATCACTAAAAGCCTAAGAACATCTCAGACATTTTTAAGTATTCCAGAAATCCCTCTTGTGTCAATATTTAATATATAGTCAGTCACTATCTTGGTGATTTGCATTAATGGCATTTAACAGCTTACCCCCAGGGGACCCAAGGAAGACAGCTGTTGCTTGCCTGGGTGACCCCTCCTCTGTCTGGGTACCAGGGCAACAGCTATAATATCAATTGCATCTAAGCAGTTAAGAATCTTCCTTAATATAATCTGAAGGATTCTTTAAGTTCAGAACACTGAAATAATTGTATAAGACTATGAAAGAATTCTACAAAATTTACTAACAGATAATTTAAACATATCTGTACAAATCAAATTATAAATAACATAGAAATTAAAATGTAGATCAGCTTGGGTAAACATTAATCCTTTTTCCCTAGGACAGCATTTCTGATCCATGTTCTTTGAAACATTAGCGTCCTTTTATTTTTTTTTTAAAGTTTTTTTTTTTTTAATTAATTTATTTATTTATATTTGGCTGTGTTGGGTCCTCCTTTCTGTGAGGGCCTTCTACAGTTGCGGCAAGCGGGGGCCACTCTTCATCGCGGTGCGCGGGCCTCTCACTATCGCGGCCTCTCTTGTTGCGGAGCACAGGCTCCAGACGAGCAGGCTCAGTAATTGTGGCTCACGGGGCTAGTTGCTCCGCAGCATGTGGGATCTTCCCAGACCAGGGCTCGAACCCGTGTCCCCTGCATTGGCAGGCAGATTCTCAACCACTGCGCCACCAGGGAAGCCCCCATTAGTGTCCTTTTAAACACTGACAAGTTTGTGTAAAGAACATTTTCTCTAGTCAAGTACATTTGGGAAATACCGTTTATTCCTACCTCTTAGGCTTCTGGGTGAGTCTGGGGCCTCCCCAAAACAGACATCAAGACAGGAGTAGATGTGCAAGAAATTTATTGGGGGAACACACCACCTATGAGATAAAAAGGGGAGGAACTGGAGGAGGAAGGGAGAGCCTTCAGATCATGATGCTGGTCCGACCCCTGTGAAGGAGAGAAGGGAGAAAGGAGGGTTGCATATGAAGAGGCCCTGACTATGGTACGGTGCTAAGAAAGTGTTCAGAAGAGTGTTTAGGAGACTTCTCTTGTGAATCCTCTAAGGCAGATGGAGGAATATGTAAAGACAGCAGAGCCCTGTCTGTGCCTCTCAGAACAGCCACTGTGTTCCCCATCCTCATCTAAGACATGCCTTTTGTTTCAAGACCCTAATGACAGTTTTCCTTTATCATCTGGTTTCTTATACTAAAATGAATGTAAGAATTATGAAGAGAGCGAACTTTGTACAACACATGGATACCATATACTCTTACCTCCAATTGCGATTTTTTCCTTTTAAACTCATTTTATCCAAATGTACTTTGAAAAGCTTTATGCTTCCCAGCAATATCACTTTAGATTTGATTAAATTGAGGGCTAGTGATTGCCTATAAAAGGGATAATCCATTCATTCATTCAACAAAATATTATTGAATCTCTAGGATGAAGCCAGATGCTAGGAGGACAGGGATGAAATGTGTGCTCTAGGAGGGGAGACAAGACAAGTAGCAGCCAGTTATCGTGAGAGACATTTACCCTGAGGCTGATGGGGTTGTGAGGCCAAAGGCTAGATCTAAAGAATCGCCTCGGAGGTTGCCAAGCAGTAAAGGGAAGTGGGAAATGTTTAGAGAGAGAGATCAGCGTGTGGGAGGGAGTAAAGGAAGGCGGGACAAGGCGATCAGGGAACTAGAAGGGACTCGACACGGGTTAACTAAAGCAGAAGCTGTTAGATCGGAGTGGGCAGGGTCTGGCTCATTCAAGAGCCTGCATGCCCCTATCTTATCCCGGTGGTGATGCGGCATTGAAGAATTAGACGCAGGAAAGAGATGCCATCAACTTCATTTCAGAAAACCCTGGAAACAGGGAAAAGGAAACTGAAGAGCCATCAGGAGGTTGCTACCATGAGGGGTGCATATGAGAAATGACGGGAACTAAGCCAAGGCAGTGACAGCCGGAGCACGAGGACAGAGATGGATTCAGGCATCGGGAAAATAACCCCTATTACGTTTTATTTCTGTGAGACAGTCTACTTTGACGTATCATCTCAACGTTCTGCATCTTTCCCAGCCCTTCTCTAGCCCTAAATGTCAGAACTGCCACAGCAAATTATCCACTCCAAACAGATACGTCAATCTTCCCACTTCCCTGGCTCTTGCTTTCAGTGCTCGCCGGGGAGGAAAAGAGAGGAAAAATAAGGCTGAAATGAGATGCTATGCCATTATTTTAAAGGCCTAAATCCACATCATCCCTTTCTGCCAGGCAGAACACACACAGCCCGAAGGCCAGTGTGCCTCCAGGGCCTACCGATCCAGGGCTACTAATCTGGAGATTAACAAAATTTCTATTCAATCCCCAGTAGCACCACTCTCCCTCAAGGCCAAGTCTACTCTTGATTTGCCTACCAATCTTTAAAAGAAAGTTGAAACAGTGTGTTTTTGCTTCAGCTTTCCTCATCTTGTGTACTATGTCAGTGCTGCTGAAAGGAGCCATATATGAATGTGTAGTGAGTTGAACTGTAGGATCGTGAATAATTTGAGTTTGAGCTGCGTTTAGCGTGGATATCTCCCAAGGGACGAATATGAGAGATTAGCTTAATTATTCTGAGGTCCCATCCTCTGGTAAAATTTTCTTTTTCTACCTCTCTGAGCATCCCTAGGGCTAAAATATATGCTTGATGGGTGGCTAAATCAAAACTGGACGTTGACATAATGGTATCCCTTTACAAAGTAAGCATCATTTCCCTGACTTAGAATTAAATGTAAATTACCCCTCAGAGTTACCTGACCAATTCAGTCCTCAACCCACTGTCTTTATTGCCTAGGGTCCAGTAGGGAAACTAGAATAGACCGTGCTTGTCTACATCCTTTCACTAATCTGTTTAGGCTTGGAGTTCATCCCTTGCCAATTTATGGAGAGCTACATGAGGAGTAAAAAGACAGGAAGGAAAGAGTCTCAGAGTAGCTATTTACCACACATGAAAGTCTCTGGATTCCTCAGAACACTTCATCCTAATAGCATGCCAGATTTATAAAACCAACACAGAAGCATTCTTGAAATAAAGATGACATTTGTAATACTCTCAACTAAAATTCCAGGCAAGTGTGTCAGCCATGGTAATCAGTAAATAAGCCTAACACGTGGTCAGAAGGCAAGTTGTTTATTCTTTAGGAAGTTTAGACTATATTACAAGCTACCAATGTCTAAGAGAACCTCAATACATTTACATTCTAAAAAATATGTCATCTATATCATAGCAACACTAGTTTGACCCAACCTGCAGAAACCTATAAAAATCAAGACCAATTCTGTTGATCTGGAGATTAAGTTCTGAAAGCGCTTTGGTTCTGAAACTTATCGTAGAGGAAGGACTGCGGGTGGTTCCACGAGAGACACGTGCATGTACCTGAAATGAGACCCAAAGCAAGTTCAGCTCAAGCCAAGGACTTCGGTTTCATAAAATCCCATGTGGGCCACAGAAAACTTTCTAGTAGTTTTAACAGAAGGGAAGGAGCTAGCTGACTAGATGTACTACACGCTGACAAGTTATAAATCTAGGCCCCTCCAAACTGATTTTCTTGATTTGACATGAAACCTTACTTTTCCATCCTAGCACCAGATATACAATTTGTTCTATTTTTAATTCTGAAATTACTATCACTCGTTAAAGCTTTAAATAGTGAGCCTAGATAAGAGAATTTCAGGAGCTTACTTTGAAGCCTTGTACTTCTCCCTAATCGCTTGCTGAGGTCGATGGGTTATACCCAGGCACACTTTATGCAGCTCACTCAGGCAAGGCACAATTTCACTTAATGAATAGCCTGTAAACGTAGCAAGGGTTTCTGGCTAATCAAAACAAAAGACAAAAGAAAATTGCATCATATAGCTTTATAAGATATCAGAAATCTGAAATCTTAGTAAGTATCCATGTTCATCTCAAAAGAAACTGTAATCCTTCCCTCAGAGACTTTAGAAATAAGATATTAGGAAAAACAGAGTTCTAAATTTGCTCATATTGTACAATTATAATGCTCAATTTGGGCACAGTTTATTCTCTCATGAGCAGGATTTTTTACTGGCCTCTAAAGAGCCTCTACTTACCTGTACACTTTATTTAAATAGAATATGAATGAGTCTTAGCCAAATTCAGAATAAAAAATAAGAATTCTAGAAAAATAAAAGTAGATGCCCCACTCTTGTAGCACAAAGTGAGCCTTCAGAACCAAATCTTAGGGGCCCATTTTTTAATCTTGCCAACTGTCACAAGCCAAGAAGCAATGCTAACTGCCCTGTTCCTTTGAAAGCCTGATACAACCTCTGACCATCCTAATTGGACCCAGGTTATTTTACACAGAGGGGAAAAGTCAGCATCTTTTGCCTTGAAGTGGTCAATGCTTACACTACAACAGCCCTCCTTGCATAAAGGTGAGTGTTGAGGTTTCCAGACCTGCTTCCATTCAGTGAGCATGCCACCACCATCCCCTTGACTTTCTGCAACCTCTGCTCCCAGTGAGCTACGCCACTGAGTCCAAGCCATGAAGACTGACCTGCAGTACTCAGCAGCACGTTGTAGTCTGCTGGTAAGGCAACCAGTTCCTTATTAAGCTAACTAACTCTCCTTCATAAGAGGCCAGCCCATTCTAAGCCTTCAGGGTTACTGAGCAGACTTTAGATAGGCCTTGAGGTTCATCTAGAAAGAAGCAACTAGAATCTTACCCAGAAGTGCCTGTTCACAGTATAGTTTGCCAGGCAATAAGCAGCTGCAGCGATCAGTGAAGGAAGGTATTTCAAGAATGGGTCAGCTTCAAGGAGACTCAGTTCTGCTACATACTAAGCACAAGAGAGAAAATCTCATTGGAATTAGGAATTTGACTAAGGTTACAAGCAAACCTAGAAATGTCAAGGGGACAAACTGTCATCTTTGTTCAGTGTGCATCTAGTGATGAGTGCAGAAATAGATGCTCAAAATTATTCACTGGGTTAATAATTGCTATGCCTGTCCATAACCAGAATAACATTTACATTGTAATAAATTTCAAGTAAATTTCAAAATGGATAGGCAAGTATTTGGCCTAACCGTACAGTATACGTGAGGGTTATTTATACTAGTAGTGCAGGTTTATGCTGGTCAAGTAGCATTGCTCTGGCCACTGGAGCGGACTAGAGCCTTCATCCAAAGGCAAAATATGTCCATGTTAAAGCTATTAATTTATCAGGCAAATACATGCAGTTCAGAGGCTAGAACAATACCAGTGGGAACTTATCAAATTAAAAGAAACATATTGGGAAATTTATAGAGACATCCTTATTACTCTTTGCATAGCATATAAATACTAGATATATTAGATCATTACGAACGGAAACCAAGTTTTCCAAACCAATACTTTAGTGCCTTCAACTAAAGTTCTAGAACTCCAAATGACCAAATAGTGCTTCATTACTTAACAAGTTAGGATGAGATTAGAGCCAAATAGAGCCATATTTATCTTGTTCCCATTCTGTAAACCTAAGAGGTATTGCTTGCATGTGGTCTGTATATAACAAGAGAACAGTTTCCAAGCTTAAATTTTTTCTAAGACCTGGGTGATTAGACAACCCATGTCTGCCAAACACGATTACTAGTAATGTCTCGTAAGCAGAAGTCATGTTCTTAGAATTAGTTCTCTTCCAGTTGCCAAAAAGCTTTTCTGGGCCCAAGGCAGAGAACTGAAAAGGAAGGAAGAACTGAAGGAGGCTGCTTTTTTTATCCAGTTGGCACTGAAGTTCTTGGAAGTCACGTGGCCTACCTTGGCCAGGTTCTCAGTCCTGACACACACTCCTTGCCTCCTTAAGTACTGAAGGAGAAACTGGTTGGTGGTTGGCACTGTCAGGTCAAAAGCCAGGACTTTCAGGAGCAGGTGTTCCATTCTCAGCAGTTGTCGTTTTGTGTAGGTATCATCAGTTATATAGACAAACTCATCTACTTCAGGTGGATATATTTCTTCATATTTCCTACAAAAGGGAAAGAGTTTGGGGAAGTAAAGCTTTGACCCTGTGCTCTCCCTCTTGTGCTGTCACAACCATGCCTGTCACATGGCCCTTGCAGACTTAAGTATCACTTACAAATCACGAAATGGTACAGGTGTGAAAAGAGGAGGAGCTCGTTTCCAGAACAAGAACACGAGTATGACAAGGCTGTGTCGTACTTGCTGCTACGGGATAGTAAAGAAACAATTTCCAACTGGGAATTTTAGGTTTTGGCTTCTCATATGCTGAAAGATTCTGAATGACAGACATGTGGGTAAATTCCTCTTAATTCTATAGACGTCAAATCATCTTGTGGAAAAGAATGTTATGTTGAACACAATGGTAGGAAAAAACTCCTTCGGTCTTAGATTTTTTTGAAAGATCATGTTCAGTTTTCTCTATTGAATTAGCAAAAGATGCTATGTATCCAAGAGATAGATAATGATACAATTTCACTGTTATCAATTCTTTGGTTTTGTTTTTGTTTCTCCTTTCTGTAGGGAAATTTTTGCAAAATTTTAGGCATTAATAAGTATAATGTCTGAGACCAGAAGAATAGAAAGGAAACTACCATTCAGTAGCAGGTCACTTATTTAAAAGAAGATTAGCCGCAACCTAGCCCTTTTCTACACAATTAGATATTGTTATGAATGATTGATAGTAACAGGAACCAGCTAAAATAGTTTATTCACTATAACCAAATAAACTGTGTTATTATGAGTCACTTGCTAGACCATGAAGAAGGGTTTTATATAACCAAAATCTCTTTTAATAGGACATTTACTCATACTAGAATACAGCCAAAAGACTACACCACAGAATAGTTAAATTGGATCCTGAATTTGAGCTGATGGCTGCCTTCGTCATGATATTGTACTTCTTGTTAAGAGGATCTTAAACATCCAAATTGAAGAGTGAACATGTGGTAAGATTCAGATTCTCAGTAAACACTGTAAAAATGATGACATTCTATCAAAGGAGGCATGAATAAGTTTTACTTATCAAGCACTGCATTTCTCCAATAAATGGGAATGGAAATCAAGTGTTTTGACAGGCTGAAGTTTCACATTATTTGAGCTGAAGAACACTTACGAAGCCAGGAGAAGAGCTGCTGTTCCTACAAGCTGCAGTTTCCCTCTCAGAACAGACATGCAGGAAAGAAACCTGTCCAGGAAGTTGACGGCCAGGTAGAGAGTCTCTGCCCGAAAGTTATATTCTTCTCCCACCTCAACCAGCCAGTCTACCAGAATCGTTCGCATGCCTTCTGTGATGTCTGGTTGTTTCCTCATGTAGTGCACTTTGGGCCTGTGTCTTATCTGTTTGGGGAAAGAGTTTTGATATTCAAATAGTTGCTATGTTAGAAAGATTACTCCACAGAACAGTTGCTATTTTTAAAAATCTCATGAGCAGAGGTTAGCAGGAAACTCAGTCAAGAGCCAGATACATCTTTACCATGATATGGAAGAAAGTGTGAAATTCTGGTTCTGTAATGCAATTAGTTAACAGATGACTTAAAGGAGGGGGAAAATGGCAATAATCGTTATCCCCAAGAGTGAAATACTTAACATACAAACCCTTTGAGTCAAAGAGAAATAGTCCAAATAACTGCTACTCACCTCACAACTATTATTTTTCATAAATGTTCTCATGTTTAGATGTCACAAGAATGCCATTCACTAGTGGTTATGGCCAAGAGTGTATAACTATCTTAATATGAAGTGTTTGGGGTGCTGGAAATTGAAGGAGAAGTTGGGAAAACTCACTTCAGCTTCTCTAAGGTACTGATGAATTTCTTCAGCATATTCAGTCACATTTATCACATCTGTACCAGAATCTGATGCATCTTCAGACTGGGAGTGGAGAGATGGATCTACCAGCATAGGGGAAACTGCAGGGGGTTCAACATTATCAGGTAAGAACATTTAATTTAAAAACTAGTTCCATCCACTAACCCTCTACAGGCAGTTGTGAAAATAGTTACTACTTCAGGGTGTTCTCTTGCTAGTTATATGCTACTAAACGCTGCAGATGATTACAAAGACAGGGTACCATCAGCCACAGGTGAGTCCCATTACCTGTGTTAAAATCCAGCAGGAAGTGAAGGTCTGACTTGAGTGTGCTGGTGTGTACTTCATAGGCATCCTCAAATGCCATCCCCTCTCGCCCTGTGCAGCTGTCTCTGTCCCCTTGCTCAGGCTTGTCCATGTACATGTCAAATCCTTGCTTGGCTGGCACCTGAACCCGGCTGTCAGACAGCACTTCCTTTCCAGCTGGAGGGAAGACATTTTCTGACCCAGAGAAACACCTGAGTGTTGTGATCCCCTAGAAAAGGGTTAAATTTTTTGTTAGAGGGCCCCCCCCGTAGCCCTCATAGGTGCTAAGAACCCATGTGACTCAAACCAGCAGGCTGGAAAGATGAGAGGAATCTTAAATTGAAATATCTATGTCTGCAATTGAATTTCAGAACATGAAGCTTCCAAAGGATGACTTTGTCCTTATCTTTGTCTACATTTGACATTTGGGAAAGGAGCTACCTAAAATTTGTCATCTTCCTCACATATTTATCAAAGGGAACTCAAGATTATAGAAAAAAAGAAAAACTATAGCTCTCCTCCAAAGTGAACTAGGTACCACATGTGGGTGGAAAATTGTAAATCAGTTTTTGTGCTTGTAGCATAACAGGCTTTTATACCAACCCAGCAAGGTTCTTGACACACAGTTACTGAGTTCCTATTGTCCTCCTTAAATAGTTAACTTTTAGTCAACAGGCTCCTGTAAAGGTCCCATTTAAACCTAGTTACTTAGAAACATGATGATTTTAGAAATGCATACTACGCATAAATTCTCCTATAAGATGTAGAACCTTATTATATGACATAATGAGAATAATAAATGAGGTTCTAGACATTTTTAAAATACAGCCAATAGTATTTTCTCAGCAAATTAGATGTGGGGTGGAAGAAAAAGAAGGGTCAAGGATGACGAAGGTTTTGGGGTTGAATAACAGGAAGGATGGATATTCCGTTTACTGAGATGAGGAAGACTTTGGGAAGAGCAGTCTGGGGCCAGGGTTGGTGTTTGGTTTTGCCTAAGTTTGAGATGCCTACTGCATGATCCAAGTGGAGACATCAAGTAGGCAGCTCACCATGTGAGCCTGCAACATAGCTGAGAGGTCCAGACTGGAGATAGAAGGAGGAGTCATCAACAGATAGATGGTATTTAATGCCAGGAGACTTGAAGAGATTGCCAAGGGAGTGCGTGCCGATTCAGATCAAATACTAAGCCCTGGCAAAAGCTAGAGGTTTTTAGATATTGGATGAGGAAGAACCAAGATATTGAGGAGGTGTGGCCAGTGAGCTAGGTGGGAAACCAGGAGAGAGCCGTGTTTTCCAGGCTGAGTGAGAAGAAACTATTTCAAGGAATAAAGAGTGATCAATAGTGTCAAATGCTGCCAATCAGTCAAGTAAGGAAAGGATTAAGAATTGAGTCAAAGACAACAAGAGAAGAATTTGAGACAGAGTATTCATTCAACAAACATTTGCGTGCTACCCTGGCCAGGCACTATTCTAAACACTGGGAATACTGCAGAAAACCTGATGTCCAAAATCCTCAGCCTGATGGAGTTTACAGTAGACAAACTCTCAGGAAACACTGCCGTAAATGGGACAGTTGCTGCCAAGAGCTTTGTAGCTGAAAGGTTTTTAAGACTGAAAAAAAAAAAAAATCACAATATATTTGCATGCTTCTGGGTTTGACCCAGTAGAGAAGAGAAAACTGAGAAAGAAGAGCTGATGGAATGATATCCTTGAAGAGGCAAGAGGGCATCAGGTGTGCTGCAGACATGGGGGTTCACATAACTTAAGAGCAGGGACACATGGGTCATGAAGCAGGAGGGGGATGGCAGAGTATATGATACATGGGAGCATGTGGAAATTCCCTTCTGGTTGCATCTATATTTCTAGGAAAATAGGATATAAAGTTATTAGCTGAGAGGAAGGATGGAGATAGAGGCTTTGGAGGATAAAGAGAGAAGGGAAAGTATAAAATAGAAGGTTTCTATAAGAAGGTTGTAGAGGAATAGAACCGGGAAATGTAGAGGTAGTGCCTGGCAACATAGAGGTTAGCTAACGGTTATGAATTTTTTTTTTTTTTTATAGCTACTTTATTTATTTATTTCTTTATTTTTGGCTGTGTTGGGTCTTCGGTTCGTGCGAGGGCTTTCTCCAGTTACGGCAAGTGGGGGCCACTCTTCATCGCGGTGCAGGGACCGCTCTTCATCGCGGTGCGCGGGCCTTTCACTATCGCGGCCCCTCCCGTTGCGGGGCACAGGCTCCAGACGCGCAGGCTCAGCAGTTGTGGCTCACGGGCCCAGCTGCTCCGTGGCATGTGGGATCTTCCCAGACCAGGGCTCGAACCCGTGTCCCCTGCATTAGCAGGCAGATTCTCAACCACTGCGCCACCAGGGAAGCCCACGGTTATGAATTTAAAGTGAGCATAGGAGTAACTACCAATTCATGAGAGGTTTTAGACTTCAAGTTTAAAGAAGTAAACATGGCTAAGCAAATTAAGTTTGTTAAAACCACCTTTACTCAGTTTTTTCCAAAGCTTGTAACAGATTACTTTGGGTAATTTTCTCCCATAACCAGATGCCACCAAAACACAGATGCCTTGAACAGTCAGTAGAGGAGTCAGTAGATAAGGCTTCTGATCTGGCCTCCATCATGACTTTTTTTTGAGGGGGGCCGGGTTCTTAAACCTCTCAAATTTTCTCACCTATACAATGGAAAGAATACCTGCCCACCTATTCCACTGTACTATTGCCAACTTCATTCCACTATAGATGTGCAGTACAGGCTTAAGGCACAGTTATGAGAAGCTTGTCTAATAACATACTTGAGGAATATTTTTTTTAATTTCAAAATTCATTCTTAAGGATCCAAACTCCTCATTCGCATTTTAAGTGCCTGAATTTGTTTACAGTCTGTTAAGGGAGGTACCTATGATCAGTTAAGCACAAGCAACTGATATCAGATGGCCCATGATCCGTTTGCCTAACTGTCCTTTGTCCTGAGGAGAAGCCGACTTTTGAAGCATGCATTTGGAAGTTATCTAGTATAGCCGGATCCAATCCTGATTCTAACACCATCACCAATGAGCTTAACAAAGGTTATCCAGGATGCTTCAGGCACAGCCTAGATCAATCTGAATACCACTCCAATCTGGAAGATCCCCAGTTCCATAGTTTATTTTGGGGCATTCACATTCCCTTTTAGCCCAGAACTTAACTGACTTTACACATACTTGACCTAAACAGTATGTTATTTCCTTGATATTGGCAAAATAACAAAGAAAATTATTCATGTTTCTAGTTGGAAAAGGGACCTGACAATGTGATCTTTAAAAAAAAAAAAAAAAAGTCAATGTCCCTATAGTCCAGATTCCATGGTTGAATACTCAAGAAGAGTTTGGAGGTAAAATTTCAAGAGAAACCCACCTCCCACCAAGACATGAGAGCCCTTCTCAACGAGTAGCCTTCCCAGCTCTTCTCAGGCATTACCTGGCCACAGGTCCTCCTGTACTGCCCATTCTCAGTTAGCACCCCTAGTACTGTTCTTTGTGGCGGATCCTGGCCAAGCTGGGCTCTGGTTATCATCTGACAGGCATCAGGACCTCGGGACACTGGAGCCAGCACTACTCCGCTCTTGGAGCTGTGGAGATGCATAGCCTCAGTCTCCACAGGCTACTGCTAGCAAGGAAGGAGAAACAGACAAGCCGGTTAGTCAACCTCTTCCACGAGGGGCTCCAGGAATGCAGCGAATCTCCAGAAGAGAGAGCACTGTGAGATATCTTCCCCGCAATTATTAGGGCTGAAAGGGCCTAAGTCACAGTGCAAGCGATCAAAGCTGCTTTGAACCAAAACAGTGATTTGAATCTCTCCAGGCTTTCTTCCAAGATCTGGTTGACAGCTGGAAGGAGAGAGAGAGAGACATCTGACAAACCTCCAAGCCGAGACACTAAGCCCCACATTAATTGGGAGTCCAAACCTACAAGCCCGTGTCTTTCTGGGCTATGATGCTTATCCGTCACCCCACCACCCCGCTGCCTGCAAACAAATGACCCAGGATACATCACTGTGGGAAAGTACGTCCCTTTCCCAAGTGATAAGCAGAGTGCTCTTCCGCGGCCCTCCTCCCACAAGACAGAAGGCCCCAAAACCTGCTTGGAACCCACAGCGGGCCTCGCTCTTCACCGTCTTATATCTTTATACATCTGTCTCCCAACAATGAGCAAGTGCACACGAAGACTGGGAATGAGGAGCCGCCGAAGGGGGCGGGGCGGGGCGGAAGGAGACCGAGATGTTAATAGATTCCAGTCTGGGCGCCGAAGTCCCAGCTTTGGTGGCCCAGCGCTCAGAGCTATTTACTTTCAAGACTCCCTCCCCGCGTCTGTTAAATCGGCCAATCAGCGGAGCTCCCGGGCCTCGCGGGGACCGTTTCCATGCCAACTGCAGGGGGCGTGCGCGTTCTGAGGCCACATCGCTATGGCGTCCCCTCACCTGGCATGCTCCGGGTGGACGCACACGACCCCTGGGTGTTCAGGGCCGGGTGGGGCCAACCGGCGACGGACCCCGGCTCCTCCTACCCGGACCTGCTCGGGCGTGCCCGGGCGGGCGGTCGCCGTGGGTACCCGCGCCTCTTGTGGCAGACGTCTGGAAGGGAGGAAGGAGGCCCGCCCCGCGATGGCCGGGGTTTGGAAGGGACTGTTTCCTTGAACCTGTTCTCCCAACAGCCGCTAACTCCTCCCGCTAACGTCTTTTCCGCGGCCCGCTCCTGAGAACCTTGGCTCGGGAGAGCGACGCAGGGCCCTCGGGACTGCGCAGGCCGCGGCGCCTTGACCGCGCCCGCCTGAGAGCGCGGCTCGCTCCCTTTCCCCGGTTCACACACTTACACCTCCTCCCAGAGAGAGGCCAAGTAGCAGCGAGTTGGCACCTGGTTTGCTCCGGGGCCCCTTAATTCGTGGTGGCGGCGTGTCCTCGGTCATTTTGGGCCCTTGCGCACCAGAGGCCGCTCCTGGCTGGCCCGGGTTCTGGTGCATGTAACCCGGCAGGGCGGGAGAGGAGATCTGGGGTTTTAGGGTCGCACGTGGTGCTCGCAGTCCCCCCGAGAGGTTTTCCCCGACCGGTTCGGCAGCCACAGCGTGAAGCTGGTCCAGGAACGCGGAGATAGTGGCCCAGGAAGAGGAAGGAACGCGGGTGGCAGCAATGGGGCCTGGGACGTTGAGGGGAACAGTGGTGAACCTCGGAAGTAGGGGCGGGGGGGGGGGGCCTGGCCACGTGGGGAGGGAATCCTTGGATCGGGGTCCATGGCAAGGTGGGGAGGAAGCAGGGGACATAATTTGGGGTAGAGATGAGGGTAGGGAGAAGGGGCCCTGGCCACTCAGGAAGGGAAGAGAGGTCCTTGGAAACTAGGGAGGCCTGGCACCTGCAGAGGTAACTGGCAAGACAGGTAGAAGAATCTTTATTTTTTGAAAATATTCGTGTGTGCATGCGCGTGTGCACACACACATATTACATATGTTACTGCTTTTGTCTGTTTTTATTTTTTTAAACACTCATCCCAAAGTTTCTAAAGCAGACCACTAAAACCATTCAAATGGCCGTTTTAAGAACTGGTTAGTTATCACCTTATTTTGAATGGAAATGATTGTTAATCTTACCAAAATTTTTTTCTTAAGTATTTATTAATGTGTTCACCCAGTGAGCTGGGTATGCGTTAATTTAATGGGAAAATCGAAGTATTCTACAGAAAGTGAGGATGAAAGCGTTTGTTCGAGTCAGATGTTAAGGGGCAGTTGGGAAGCATCTTGGAAATCAGTGCTGGATGCAGGAGGAGAGCAGAAATGGATTTTGTTTAATATGAAACTAACTTCTATACGTTTATCACCAACTTTCATTCATTGGGAAGCAGCGATCCGATCCCTGTGCACCCTGTAATTCCTGTGCCTCTGAATATGAAGGCAACACAGGAGCTCTGGTAACATCTTGATTGCAACAACAGATGTAGGCAGGCACCAAGTGCTGGGCTTTGCGAAAAGGTACTGCTCTCTTGGGGAGGAAAAGAGCCTTTCTGCTCCCTTCCCGCCTAGCGCCGCTTTTGAAAGTTTTCTTGGGACCCCTCCTCCATCTGACGACACTGTTGTGATTTCTGGGGACGCTGAAGGCCTCAGTGGTGGGGATTCACTTTGGACTCAGGAACAAGTTTTGCCAAGAGCCGGGGTTGCTTTGGCAGGACTAGAGTTCGTGCACTCAACGTGATCTGACCCTCTGTACATCCCTTTTGATCTGATTTCCTTGACAAAAGTGACCGAGAACCTCATACTCTGCCTTTCTTCCAAAACAAAGGAGCCAGTGCAATGTTTGTTCCTGGAGCCTGTTGTCTTGATCCTCTTTTCTGAGATTGAAGCTCAAGCAAGGAAAGGGTAGCGCTGGTCTCCTGGAGAGGCAGCTCTTTGAAGCTGGGTGTCCTGACTCAAATCTGGTCAGGACCAGAAGAGGAGGCTACTAAGGTGTCTGGAGCCTCTCAGCTGTCTTTAGTCTGAAAAATACCTTTTAAAAAGAAAATAACTCTTAACCAGATGGGACCCTCAGATTATTTCATACCTGTTTTCCCCTACCCTCTCTCATGTGAATAGCTGCAGCCTAATCCGGCCTTAATGAATATGAAATATTATTATTATCATTACATGTTACCATCTTTCTTCTTTCTCCATCCACTTTGTTAAACTTGGCAAAGCGAAATGTTATGTGGCTTATGAGTTTATTGTTGTGCTGCCTTAGAATTCAGTATTAAATCATCGAAGTCCTCTGCTCAGATCTTAAATTGGAGAGTAATTCAGGTGAACTTTTACGTATTTTTTTATATGTGCATACATATAAATTCAGATATTTATATAACTTGTGCAATACTTATGGATTTCCAGAGTTTTTTTAAAAAATCGTCACTAAATATTTGAACAAGTAATGATTGATGGCGTAAAAACAAACTCACCTAATAGGTGCACAATTTTTATAAAAAATTTAAATGGAAAACTTATCCTTATAATTAAAAATAGGAGCAGAGAGAAAGAAAGGACTTTCTCACAAATTATGCAGTTTTAGTGAGATTCATAATTATATCAATAATTTTGCTATTAGTATAACAAAATCAGGATTAGGACTCAAAGTCGAGTAGATTTTCAATGTCTGCGTAATTACATAAACTATTTGTTAATATATTGAGAAGTGAACAATACATTTTATTATAAATACATCTTTAATGTCTAAAGTATTTGATATAACTTACATACTAATATAACAATTTCTTAGTTTACAAATTTACTTGGTCAGCACTTCCTGCCTGATATTCAGTGCTCAGCTAGTTTTGATGCTAGGATTAATTTCCATGATAAGGATGACAGCTGAATTCTTTACTAGGGATTTTTAAATCCCCAAAGTCCTATTAAAACTGATTCCTCCCCCCTCCAAATTTCAATTCAAAGACAGTGTTTTCTGTTTGCCAGCAATTACCTGGCAGTTCAGAAGCTGTTATTACTTCTCTTCCATTTGCTCATTGTAGCTAGTAATTAACCTTCTGTTCAAACATTTCAGTTTTCATTCATTTGTATGAAATCAAGTTGATTTTCAGCATAGGGATGAAAAAGAGATGAAAAAGTAGAAGAGCTATTTTTTTTTAAGGACCTCTGTCCCTTTTAGGGACTTATTTTGCCTGTTCATGGTCATGCCTCTGCTATTCTCAATATACATTTAAATTTAGAACATAACTATGTGGTAAGATGAGGGACAGATGCGGGGGATGGCAGGCGATTTGTGACATTTTAGCCCACTTGACCAAAGGATCCAGTGAGTCCAGTTTGAGAAGCAGCCAAAAACTTTACCTCCTTAGGAAGCTTATATCCTTGGGTGGTGCAAAGTGGATCCCTTAATACGTAACGGGTGAAGTTAGTTTTCACTGAAGTTTGTGAAGTCACTTTCTCTGAATGAAAATAGTTTGAATACATACATGATAGTAGCCAAAGTCTACTATTCATTCACTCATTTTACAAATATTTTTTTGAGCATCCATCTTATACCAGGCAGTAGCTGGATATGGGACAATTAAAAAGGATCCCTGCTCTCAAGGAGCTTTTTGTTGAGACAAGGAGAAGGTAAATAGATTGTTATATAAGGTGCAGCATAATTAGTGTTTATTTCATCATGGGTACACAGATGTATGAACAGAGCAGTAAGAACTTAGCAAAAAGGAAGAATGCATGTTGCTGTGGAGATTTGGAAGCAGTATCCAGATCTGATAATAAAGATGATTAGAGTAAACAATTTTTTTTTGCAGGACAGATGGTATAGTCTACATTTATTCTAGAAAGGGTAAACCCAAAGGACAAGAATTTTCAGCAGTGTTTATCCACTGTCTCCCAAGGGAAAGCAATAAACTGTGGTGTCTCAAAATACCCCTCAAGACTGTCTCTCCTGGTTCTGGGGCAGACTCCACAGCAACTATCTCATGAAGAAGTCCACTTCCCAGCAACTTGGGTGAGAGGAAGCTAGTTCTGGTGACTTTAGTAACCGTGAGTCAGCCCCTAGTAATGTGCTCACCTAGGGGTGCACTATTAAAATTAGATACCCATCACTGCAGACTTGAGGCCTCTGGCAGTAGCCTCCCCAAAACTCTATACCAAGGGGAAAATAAGTTTCAGTGTGACGATGGAACCATTGTGGTTTAAATAATTTGAAAAGTTTTGAGTTGCCAGATCTTTACTGAAAATCAGTTTATTATTAGAGGAAGTCAAGAACCTGGATTTTACCCAACCTTTCCTAGATCTAAAATTCATCTGATGACCCATATGTTGTTATGAGGCCATTGCATCATTAAAGTTAGCTGTCATTTATTGGCTATATCTTTTTAATTTATAGTACTGCTTATACCAGTTTTTCTGTGAAAATCAATTATTTTACCATCAGTTCTATGACACAGTTAATTCTATAAAATAGATTTCCTGTGTTTTACATTTATCTCCAATTCTCTGAATCTCTAATTGAAAATGTTATGGAATCTTCACATCACCTGTCTGTGACTTTGTCTGGATGAATACCATATCTGAAAACAGGCTCATGTCCTGTTCACTCCAGTAATCATTTATTAATATTTTCTGCATATTAATATTTTTGTTAATTAAATCCTCCTGCTGGTAAATCACAGAATATTTGTAAAATTTGCTTTGCATTACCTCAGTCCTTTTATTGCTCATCTGTAAATTAATATCAACAGTGGTCGCAACAAATGAGATTGGTTCCCATTCTGAACTTAGATTTTTAGCAAAACAAAATTTTTCATGCTAAAGACCAAAAAACTCAAAATCTTGTTGCAGGCTTCTTATGCCTTTTTTATTACTATCAGGACTATCTAGCCTAAAGAGTTCATATAGTCCTCACTATATGAAAATTCTATCTGGATAAAAAATATCTCAAACACATATAACTTTTCCTTATAGCAATGAGTCATAAAGTTGACTGCGTGTATATGTGTTCTTTCTTAGGCATCTAATATATTTTGACTAACTGAGGCAGCTTAGTGTTTTTGTCCATATTACCAGAATTAATTTTTATCATTAATGAACCTTTTGCCTAGTCAACTGTCTGTCAAAACCACTGTGTCCAAATGAAGTGCATTGTGTTCTATAATGAAGAGTGTAACACATTTTAATTGTTGTGATAGACATAGGGGAGACATAGGGTTACATAAGTGAATAATAGTCTTGCTCAAAGTTCAGTCTTATAGAGGAAGAAAACAAATACACAAATGATTACCCACAAGGTAGAGTGAGGCTGTTGTCTAAGAAGTCCAGAGAAAGTTCTGGTTAAAATCCAGGTGAGTTTTCAGTTAATTAAGAAAATCAGGAAAGGTTTCCTGAAGATGGCGCTTTTGTGTTTAGCCTTGAAATTTAGATCCGGTTTTGATAAGCAGGGTTTGGGTTGACTGTTTTGGGAAGAAAATATTGCATGAGTAAAGACACTGAGAAAGAAATTGCAAAACAAGTTCTGGGGAATGCTGGTGCTTTGTGGCGCCTGAGTTTATAATATAGAATACAGGTTGGTGATAGTAGACAATCAGGATCTTTGGGATCATCATGTAGGGTCCTGAGTGCCAGAGTGAGGAGTTTGCTGTGAGACTTTTGGACAGAGGAATGACAACATTAGAACTATATTTATAGGAAAACAATCTGAGAGCAATGAATAGCCCAGGATTTGGGAGTAGGAGATGCGTTGAGAAACAATTGCTGGAGGAAATGAACACCTGAACCAGGACCATGCTGTGGGCACAGAAGGGAAAAGAGGCTCAATAAAGTCACCATGAGTGTGGAATCACATGACTTAGCAACTGACTGTATGT
Source organism: Balaenoptera acutorostrata (assembly GCF_949987535.1). Classification (NCBI taxonomy): domain Eukaryota; kingdom Metazoa; phylum Chordata; class Mammalia; order Artiodactyla; family Balaenopteridae; genus Balaenoptera; species Balaenoptera acutorostrata. The sequence goes on from NC_080081.1 coordinate 68,688,001, forward strand.
TTGTTTTGAAGGAGAAGATGGAGGCAAACATAATTTTGCAATTTCTAGGTCAGGTTGATGGAGCAATAGTAAGGTTGACAGAAGTAGGAATGCCAGATTAACTGGTTTCAGAGGAAAAAGGAAGTGAAGAACAAGTTTAATTTTGTACATCATAATGAAAGAAGTCTTTCCTAATACCTGTCCAGGACCCTCCATCTCCATCCCTATGTATATATGAATTATGATAATATTGAATTGCACCTGTTTTCAGGGAGTGATGATGGGGATGGAGGTAATGGAGATTGTAACACATTTTTCAAGTGTTTGTCTAGTATCCCCATTGTAATTAGCAGTTACATGATTATACCAGGAAAACCCATGAAGAATAAAAGATCCACAGCTTCCCATTTGCTGTTTCAGGGTACCACTCTTCCGTTCAAGAGGCCCTCTTCCAGGACAGTAAGCCCCCTGAGGTCAAGGACTGCATCTTACTCAACTTTGTAGGCTCTCCTGGCACAGTGCCCAGAACAGAGTAGGCATTTAATGTTTGCAGATTAAATGACTGAATAATAAGGTGTAATTTACACTTGTTACATAAATGAGCCAAAGATGGCCTGTGTATGTTGGCCCAATGTTGTTAACTTGTTCACAGCAGGCCAGGACCATTAGCTCAAAAGCCGGCCAGTCCTAAACTCAAATTCTGGCACATCCAGTTGTTTTAAATATACCCCCAGTAAGCATAGGTTTTAGTCATTTAGAGCCTGCCTGCTTTGCATGTCCTATGAAACTGTACCCAGCATCTGTTAGCCTTAGATAAACAAACCCTGGGACTTTAAAAGCCCCCAAGTCCCTGCTGCCCTTTGGAGCTCTCTGCCCCATCGTGCTGCAGAGTGACACCACTGGACATGTAACTTCCCTCTCCGTTTCCTCTCTCTCCCAGGAATGCCCTTGCTCTCTTTTTCTTTTGGGTGGTGACCCCACACCATTGTTTCCTGACGGTGTCATGGTTGGTGGAACTTCCCATCTACCCCTCCACGCCCCCCATGCAAACCTCTCAAAGCAGCACCGAAATAAAGCTCATTGTGTGCTACTGCCACCCTGTGGTCATATCTTTTCCCTGCTCTCCCAAATCCCTGAACTCATGTAATACTGTATGTGTCCAAGAGAGAAAACATACTAATTTCTTAAATTTGCTTTCTCAAGCCTATGTGTTTGTTTCTTTTTTCCTTTTTAGTAACTTCAGATTTTGGCACTCATTGAAAACATTCTTAGACTTGGAAAGCTGGAAGGGGATGGAAGTTATTTCATTAAATCTTGTTTTACACAGATGAGGAGACTTGGGTTCAGACTTCTCTCTCTTTCAAAATTCAGCTCCTGAAAGTGAAGTTTCAGAAATAAATTAACGCACATGACTTCTAATTCCAGGATTTACCTAAGAAAGTGATCATAAATAAAAGATAGCAGAGATATCACAAAGATAGCAGTAGTCTGAATAACTATTATGCAGCCATGTAAAATAATATAGATTTTTAAAATAACATACAGAAATGGTCATAATTTTAGGAGATATAAAAGTATAAAAACAGTGTTTAGTATGTTGCATTTTTAAAAATTTTTATATGCTTAGAAAAAGCACCAACAATAAATACCAAGTATTTAGTAGTTATCTGTGCATCATAGGATTAGCTGATTATAAGTAAATTCATTTGGCATATCTATAGTTTTTGAATTTCCTATAATAAACAATATTAATTGCTGAATAAGAAAAAAATCATTATTAATGAAGTAAATTATCCGGGTGAGTTACAGGATCAAACCAACAGCACTGTCCAATAGAACTTTCTGCAATGACGGAAATGTTCTATATCCTCACTGAATTTTTACCTTAATTTACATAGTTATGTCTAGCTAGCAGCTACCATATTGGTCAATGCAGGATTAGAATATTGGATGGTTGAGAACAGTCACAGAGCCCTGAGGCATCATGGACAGTCTAATTCTCCTGTATATGCAAGTGTGAAAGTTTATCTTGTCTAGCTTCCTCCTAAGTTATTCTTATACCATAATTTGGGATAAAGTGCACGAATAAATATTGACACAAAACCATCTATTCAGTGTAGGCTCTATGAGAAGTATTGACTTCACCATGTGATTCATAAAGAAGACCCATTTATAAATGAACAAGGAAAATTCATCCAGAAATTGCATTTTTCCTTGTTAAAATGAAAAGTTCCTCCTTTTCCCCGATCAGGCAATAATCCAGAGAGAACCAGCACAACTGAAAGATCAAGTTGGATTCTGTTCACCTGGTGAATTAAGCCTTCGCCATTTCATTTTATAGCTGTAACTATTTACTTGGATTTGCTGAATGCTGGGCTTATATAATCGTTTATATAAATTTCAGCTTAAGTTTTATTTTTGTTACTAAAATTGTATGTTGAATTTTGTGACCAAATTCATACCCTCCTTCCTTGATTTGAGAACTCACCTCTCAGATTGGTACCAGTGTTTGTGAAATCTTCATCTCTCTACCAGTATTTCATCAGCACCCAAAATCCGTCCTTCTTTGGGATCTATTGTTTTGTTTCCTGCTTCCTGACGGAAGGAAGCACTTCATCTGTAGGAACGACCTTCTGCTTTCCAGAAGAAGAGTTAATTTATGCAGCAGTGTGCTCACAGTTCTGCTTCTTGATATTATGGGAAACAAATCATTTCTCTCTGTAGTCTCCTTAATTGAGTAGGATTATTTTTTAATAGATTCCATAGCGTTTTCCTTTGTATATTAATTTACTTGATAAAGCAAGAACACTCTAGTGATTAAAAATTCTAGAGATGTGCTGGGAATAACATTAGGAACATTATTAAGATGATAGGTTTTTCAAGTAGAAATTTTCTGGGAGAAATCTTTACAATTTCAATGAATATAGATGATATATAGCTAGAGTTATGAGTTTTTTTTTTTTTTTTTTTAAAGATTTATTTATTTATTTATTTATTTTTGGCTGTGTTGGGTCTTTGTTTCTGTGCGAGGGCTTTCTCTAGTTGTGGCAAGTGGGGGCCACTCTTCATCACGGTGCGCGGGCCTCTCACTATCGCGGCCTCTCTTGTTGTGGAGCACAGGCTCCAGGAGCGCAGGCTCAGTAGTTGTGGCTCACGGGCCCAGTTGCTCCGTGGCATGTGGGATCTTCCCAGACCAGGGCCCGAACCCGTGTCCCCTGCATTGGCAGGCAGATTCTCAACCACTGCGCCACCAGGGAAGCCCTATGAGTTATTTTTGCCTTTCAAACCCAAGAGAATTCATTTAGAACAAACTACAAATTGTTACTGAAGGTGGCAGAAACAGGTGCTAAAAAGAGAGAAATGGAGAGTTTGTAATTCAGGCTGGAGGTAGAGACAGGAAGCTGGGGAGTTAGAGAGATCAGTCTAACCAAGTGTCGCTATGCCAGCCCTTTGGGAAAATAACCAGGAAATTTATTTACCCAGTTAATGAAAACAAGTTCAAATAAACAGTGATGACGTAATGTGTACTTTATAAATGGGATTTGGAAATAATACTCTGAGCAATATCTGAGGAGATGAAAATAGTAGATATTTTCTTTGTTTCTTTTTGTTTACTTTGAATCCACAGTCAGTATTCTATCCCACTAGAACTGAACCATTTTTAAGTTGTCTGCGTTTTGTAGGAAGCTGGCTTTGTATCCTTTTACTGAAGAAATACAGAAAAAAACAAATTTCTTGTGTTGCTAAGACAAGAGGGATAAGCAAAATGAAAACTTCTGACCTTCAGATTAAAGTTTCTGTTGATTTCAAGCAGAGACCAAAGCAGTTGTGGAAGGAACACTGAAAAAGAATTGAATCCCACTGAGAGAAATAAAGGAGAAAAGCTTCTGAAGCTGGAGGAACAGGGCTGGGCATGTTCCCCAGATATGTTGGGGTGTAATGTTCCTCTTTCCTTCTAATAAACTGCAATCTGTTGAGGATTGACCATCTGTCAGCTCAACAATAGCAGTGATTTCTATGTGATAAATAAAATGCAAATTCTAACCCATTTGAATAAATTAATAATCTGTAGCAAAGTATTCTAAGGGTTTTTCAGGGTGGAACTGATTTAAACATATCCATTCAAGTTTTGATTTAAGTCATTAATCAAAAAGACTTTGTTTAATCATTTTTTCCTATGAGCTGCTCTCTTCATTTTCCACTTTGAAAGTGCACTTTTGGGGAGAGATAGGGATCTGAATTATGTAAAAACAAAATTGCACACCAATTTTTTTTCTGAACATTCTTATGTTCTTTTGGGACAAAAAAAAATACACTGCATGTTACCTTTGGAAAAAGCTTATAATTTAAGAACTGAAATTCATTATATTTTACATATAATAAATAGGAATTATTTTACTATTATGAAATACTGTTTCTCAGAACAGAAATAGGCATAACTCCAAACTTCTGATTTCCTTAGTAGCTTTCTAGATATGCCTCTAAAATACTCTCAAATCCAGCCCTTACTGCTACCTTTGATTTAACATATTCGTAGAACTTTTAAAAAGTTTGAATGAATATATTCTTTCATATAATACCTTACCATGATCAGTTTGCCTTGTAATTTATCAATTGATTATATTTTTGCAGTTGCTAGGATGTTTCACAAAATAATAAGTATTACCAAACATTTTAGTTTTATGTTTTTATATCTGATTTCTAAAAATTAACCTGATATTTATCCATGCTGGGTGTCTATATAAGTATTTTTTAGAACGTATTTAGAATGAAAGTGAAATAGTGACTTCTATTTTCTCTCTAACAATCTTGCAGTCTTCTCCTACTGTTAAGCTGTAAACGGGCAGAGTTTGGATTCATGGGAAGGCTCTCAGCTGAGAATCCGAACTGTACATAAAACTATAAAGCTTTGTTGTCCCTTCCTGTTTCTGTATTCATCCCATCTATTTTCCAGCAAACATTTATTGGGCACCTACTCTGTGGCAGGAACTTTCTTAGGTATTGGGAAGCCAACAGTACACAAGAGAGACATGGGTTCCTGTCCTCAGAATTTATAATCTACTCCCTACTTTTCTAACAGTGGCTGTAAATCGATCCTACCAATTGTTTTAAATTCTGTATTAAACTCTAGATTTAAAACAGTGACATTTTCAAATACCCTCTCTTGCACAAGGGCCCAAGCTCCTCCCTCTGGAGCACAGGCCACCGGCTATGACTCTCAGTCTCACTGATAGATTCAGTGCTGACAGTTCTATTTAATTCTGTGTTATTGCTCAACCAGTGTCTAAGGATTTCAGGACCTTCATGAAAATTATATATTTATCTTTCAAGCTCTAGATGGCTGACTCTTTACCTTATGGGAACATGCACTCCTCAACAATGAAAATATTGAAAAGGTGATTAAGGTTTAATTAAGCTGCCAAGTCAATGAGATTGATATCTTTAGAGATAATTTCCCTTGCCAGATTTTAGAAATGATATAAAATTCATTTTCAAACATTTATCCGCAAAGCTTTTCAGATTTACTTACACTACAGAGATATCATAGAAGCTCTAGGAAAAACAGAGTATTTAGAGACATCAGAGATTTTTGTTGTTGTTGTTGTTATTTGTTTGCTAAGACAAAGAAAACGACTCCAGAAAAAGGACCAAGTTACAAATGGCAATGCATTATCTAAAGTTACTTTGGAAAGAAAATTAAAAGGGCTGTTTTGACATTATTTCTCTTACTTATTTTGTTTTCTTGAAATTCCAAAGTCAAACACTGAACAAAAAGGTCAGCTGAGAACACACATATATTTGGGATAAACTGCTGCTCAGAAATGAAGCTGATAGAATCTCTCTCAGTTTTGTTTTTAACAGTGATCTGACAGATGTGCTTATTATTGCATTTAACAAAAACATGACAGTTACCTACTAAGAATCAAAAATAAAGGATACAAGATGGCTGGGATAGTCTGCTTCTGGCAAGAGGGTAGACAGGTGTTTTTAAATCCTCCTGCAGCAGAGCACCTAGATGCCAGATAAATTTCACAAAAATTATTTAAAATGGGCTTCCCTGGTGGCGCAGTGGTTGAGAATCCGCCTGCCAATGCAGGGGACACGGGTTCGAGCCCTGGTCTGGGAAGATCCCACATGCTGCGGAGCAACTAAGCCTGTGCACCATAACTACTGAAGCCCGCGTGCCACAACTACTGAAGCCAGCGCGCCTAGAGCCCATGCTCCGCAACAAAAGAAGCCACGGCAATGAGAAGCCCGCTTAGCGCAACGAAGAGTAACCCCCACTCGCCACAACTAGAGAAAAGCCCGTGCGCAGCAACGGAGACCCAACGCAGCCAAAAATAAATTAATTAATTGTTAAAAATTATTTAAAATATATACCCGAGGAACTTCCTGGTGGTCCAGTGGTTAAGGCTCCATGCTTCCAATGCAGGGGGTGCAAGTTCAATCCCTGGTCGGGGAACTAAGATCCCACATGCCACGTGGCGCAGCCAAAAGATAAGAAAAAAAAAAAAAAAAAGACTGTCTCCTGGGTTATAATCCTCAGGTTGGCAAGAATAAAATGTATACCCGAGAACATACAAAATAAGAGAATACCTAGGGATCTTACATAAAGAAGGGACTAATATATGAAAGCTAATCTAGCCACGAGGCCTCAGCTGACCTCAAGATGATCTGAACAGCAGGGAACTCGAGCCTTGTTTCTTTAATCATCATCATCATCATCCTTATTATTATTCCATTGCGTTCATTTATTAATAAGCACCCTAACAATCTACATGTGTTTCAGCTTTCATGTTTACAGAGAAGGAACTTTCCCCCAGGCTGTGTGAGGATTTCCCCGTAACTCCCTGGTGAGTTCTACAAATACTGAAATAGAGAAGCTGGCTCCTGAGTCTGTCTGTTCCCAGCTTCCCTTTGGCTCAATATGAATGAGTTAGTGTTTCCCCAGAGTAAATCTAAACTAGATATCTTTAAGAGATGTTCTGGTTAATCTACAGCTGGACTAGAAACTGATGGAGAGCTCCTAGAATATTAACATGAAAAGTGGCTGGTTTTCCTCCATTTAATAACAATCTGCAAAAAGTAAGTGTCAAAATCTAAAAAGTAGCATACCTTCACCAATCTATTGGTAAGAATGGAATTTCTATGAAACACCACAAATTTGATATTAGATGGAACTTGTACTAAATGACCTTTAAGGGACAGTTGGTTCCTTTTTAGTGGAATTCTTTTCAAGGAAGATATATGTTAGCTTCACATGGTTTAAACTAACAGTTCTACTGTGAACTACTCTCAGTGTATACATACATACTCATGGATCAAAGCCAATTTCCTTTAACAATATATAAAAAGATACATTTTTAGGGTGCTAAACCTAAAACCCTGAACACCCCAGCCGAGTAATGATATTCATTAGTACCAAATTGCACTAGTAGTCTTGTGGCTCTCATGTTAGAATAAACATAATATCTATATTATCCTAAAATACAATTCTTCTCAGAATTTCATTACATACATCAACTTTTGTCATATATCAACTAGCTGATATTTTTGTTCTTTATCAAAAAATGCTAATTATTACCAGACTTTATATGGTTCTTAAGTCATAATTCCTGATTTCTTTACATATTTAATATGAAATGGTCCAGAAGGTATGTCCACTGTCAAAGACTGTAGTTCCTTTCAGTGATACAGCACATACTGCAAAATTAACTATTACCCCACAAAAACATCTCAAATATAGTAAAAAGAACCTTGGCTTTTAATGATTGTTCAGGAATAAGAAGGAAGGCCTTAGACCTGAGCAAAGCAGAGTTAGAATTCAGGCCCCAGAAGACACTAGTGCACTCAAAAGACTTCCCCCTCATTAAAATGGTGAACTAGAAAAAAAAAAATTTTTTTTTTGCCCCTGGGAAAAGGGAGAAAAACAGGAAACTTTGTATTCTGACTCCTGCTCTGGGTAAAAAAGTAATATAAAACCCAGGAATTCTCACCTGAGAATTTTTGACTTTGGCCCTTTCACTTGGATTTGTGTTTCAAATCATACTACCTACAGCACCCAGGAAGCACCAAACATTTAAAGGTTGGCAGTGTCTTGGAGCACCTGGCAGAAGCAAATACAGACCTTCTATGGAGATACATACCCTCAGCTCAGAACTTAGGATTCCCCAAATCAGCCAAATGTGAGGTCCCAATGTTACCAGCCCTCCCAAGTCGGCCCCCAGCAAGGGTCCCTCTGCCCAGTGTTGTTGGAGACAATAGAACGAGACTGATTGAGGTTCAGAAGCAAAGGAAGACTTTAGTCTTTGAAAAGAATGGAGAGGTGTGAGCTCTGGCTCTAGAGGACATGGTGTCCCGACAATCCGTGGGCAGGGCTGCTTTACAGGGATCTCGGGGAGGGGGTGGGGTTCCTGGGGGGCTGGGGGCAGCTGCGCGCTCAGGCTCCAGATCACAGTGCTGGGTGGGCACAGCGTCTCTGCACACGGCCCCACCGCCATCTTGGATTGAGTGTCATAGCTGCGCTTCTGCCCACGGAGCTGAGGCGCCTGCGCAGTCTTCGGCACCAGGACCTCGGGTCTGATGTGCCGGGTTCAAGGCTGAGCACCTGTGAGCAAGTGAAACTAGACTAAGCACAAAGGAAAGAAAGGTTAGACTTAATTTTATTACCCAGATTCTATTTTTATTCCCCAGGAATTGTTAATGGGCTTTGCTGGTGACACCAACATAAAATGGCAAAAAAAAAAACATGAGGAAATAAGTCACCATGAGCAAAAAGTCATGGCTGAATAAGATACCAAAGGATTTCAGATATTGAAATTATCACATGGATAATATAAAATAAGTGATGACAGACGCCAGCTGTCAGTTTCAATGTGGTTCCTCTAAAGGTACCAAAAATATGAGTAAAGAACAGCAGAGTATCATAAATGACCAGGAAGTTCGGAAAAGAACCAAATATAACTTCCAAAAATAAAAAATATTGTCATTGATGAAAGCAACCTACATGTCCATAGATAGATAAATGGATAAAGAAGATGTGTACACACATATATATGTGTGTGTGTGTGTGTGTGTGTAATGGAGTGTTATTCAGCCATAAAAAAGAAGGAAGTCTTGCCATTTGTAACAACATGGAACTTGAGGGCATTATGCTAAGTGAAATCAGTCAGGCAGAGAAAGACAAATATTGTATAATCTTACTTATATGTGGAATCTTTAAAAAAAAAAAAAACGAACTCAGACACAGAGAATAGATTGGTTGTTGCCAGAATGGGGGAGGGGGGTAAATGAAGTGGGTAAAGGGGGTCAAAACGTACAAACTTCCAGTTATAAAATAAATAAGTCGTGGGGGTGTAATATACAGCATGGGGACTATAGTTAATAATACTGTATTGCATATTTGAAAGTTGCTAAGAAAGTAGATCTTAAAATTTCTCATCACAAGAAAAAATATTATCTACAGCAGAATAGTCACAGCTGAAGAGACATTGAAGTCAATGATGGAACTAAAGAAATTACACATGATATAGCACAGAGAGAGAAAATAGAAGAGAGATCAGAATTATAGACGATAGAATAAAAAAATTGAAGATAGGGCTTCCCTGGTGGTGCAGTGGTTAAGAATCGTCCTGCCACTGCAGGGGACATGGGTTCGAGCCCTGGTCTGGGAAGATCCCACATACCCCGGAGCAACTAAGCCCGTGGGCCACAACTACTGAGCCTGTGCTCTAGAGCCTGCGAGCCACAACTACTGAGCCCATGTGCCACAACTACTGAAGCCTGCGTGCCTAGAGCCTGTGCTCCGCAACAAGAGAAGCCACTGCAATAAGAAGCCCGCACACTGCAGCAAAGAGTAGCCCCTGTTCGCTACAAGTAAAGAAAGCCCGTGCGCGCAGCAACAAAGACCCAATGCAACCAAAAATAAATAAATTTAAAAAAAAAAAATTGAAGATAACTTGGAGTTCCTGAAAGAGAATAAACAGAATAGGGCAGAGACAATATTCTAAAATATGAGTTAGGGCACTAAATTGTTCACTTTCAAATGGTTAATTTTGCTACATGAATTTCATCTCAATAAATTATTTTAATATGTACTTAACATATATATAATTTCTTATATGTATAAGAAATTTAATATGTATGATACATATCTTAACATATATATGTATGTGTATATATATCAGATTCAGAAAGCACGCTATATCCCAAGTAGGATAAGTAAAAAGAAATGTACAGTTGGAGAAAAGAACAGATTATCTCTGAAACATTGACAATCAGCTGACCTCTTAAAGTAACAATGGAAGTCAGAATAGGGTGAAACGTATAATATCCTCAAGATGCTGAGAGACAATAACGTCAAAGTAGAGTACTTTACCTAGCTAAAATGTGACTCAAGAATGTGAACAAAAGAAAGACATTTTCCTTACTTCAGAAAGAAGTAAACTTATTCCACAAGGAAGAACTGAGATAAAAGAAGGAATAGTAAACAAAGAACTTTGTAAATATGGATAAATCTATATAAATATTATAACATCATAATTTAGGGGATAAAATTTGGCAGGGTTATCAAAGCATTTAATCTCCTTCATAAATTTCTCCTCCATCACATTACTTTCTCCTGTCATGGGAATCATCCTATATGTGAGCAGTCCTTGGCTTCATCCTTCAAAGATTTTAACATGTGGCCTCCCTCTTTCTCCCCCCCCCCCTTTTTTTTTTTTTTTTTTTTTTTTTTTTAAGTTTTACTTGATTTTATTTATTTATTTATTTATTTATTTTTGGCTGTGTTGGGTCTTCGGTTCGTGCGAGGGCTTTCTCCAGTTGCGGCAAGCGGGGGCCACTCTTCATCGCGGTGCGGGGACCGCTCTTCATCGCGGTGCGCGGGCCTTTCTCTATCGCGGCCCCTCCCGTCGCGGGGCACAGGCTCCAGACGCGCAGGCTCAGCAACTGTGGCTCACGGGCCCAGCTGCTCCGTGGCATGTGGGATCTTCCCAGACCAGGGCTCGAACCCGTGTCCCCTGCATTAGCAGGCAGATTCTCAACCACTGCGCCACCAGGGAAGCCCCCCCCTTTTTTTTTTTTTTTTTTTTTGTCTCTTTCAGTACTGTAGGCTGCAAATTCATAAATTTAAGGCTTTTATTCATGTTTTCAGCAAACATTGATTACTTGCTTTGTGCCAGGGTTTGTGCCAGACACTGGAGATACAAAACGGCTTGCTGTCTGGACAGATATATGAATAAGTACAGGAAGCACGATGTCAGAGATGCTGTGATTGAAATAGTCGAGACACTTAGGAGAACAAAGGAGGGAGTGATTGATTCTGAAACCCAAGGAGACTGGAGAAGACTTCATAGAAAAAGTATTTCCAAGCCAGCAGGGGAATCAAGGGCGTGCCAGAGGGAAGGATGCATGTGTGTGCAGAGAGGATCCGTGTGAAATCATATAACATGTTAGAGGAACCACAAAAAAGTTTCACATGGCCTTAGCATGAAAAAAGTGGGGCTGGGGCCACTGCTAAAGACAGGGCTTGAGAGAAAGGCACGGGTCAGCTCAGGAAGCACTTGGTCAGGCATGCTAAGAAGTTTAGGCTTTAGTACATGGACAGCAGGAAATTACTGAAGTGTTTTTAAGCTGGGCAGTCACATGGTTAGATTTGCCTTTTAGATGTATCTTATGCCATCTATGTGGCAGGTTAATCATAAGATGGGATTTCCACTTGAAGACAAAGATACAATTGAACACCAGTCTGTAGAGCAGTACAAGAAAACATCTAAAAAATTAGGGATAATATCAGAAAATATGGCCATCCAACATGAAAAATATAGAGAACTAACAAAATGCTAAAGAGATCAGCCAACCTCAAAATATTTTAAATATATATCATCAGCCAAATGAGCTTACTAGAGATGTAATGTACATGTATCGTGGAGACCAGACAGCCCTTTAGCTACCTAAGATAACAGCAGATCGATGAAAAGGAGCCAGTATCTGGATAAATGTGTCTCCAGTGTTGCAAAGAGCATTCACTGTTGGTCAACCCCTCATTCCCTTTATTCCACCTCTGCGTTCAGCCTCGTATTTTCTCCTCTGAGCGGATTTCAGGACAGAGTGCCCTTAACCAATGGCAGGTACCAAATTATCCTGCCTGTTATTGCTCCCATTGTAAATTAATACCTTAATTTTTAGGTTTATGAGTCTCCCTTTTGGCTAGAATAAATCAACCCCCTAGAATTCCATCAACTTCAAACCCACTGGTTATATTTATTTTTCTCAGCCTAACAAAGATGAGGACTATGGAGTCATCCAAGATAATTCTCACCTGCCAGCAATATTTCTCCTTGGCAATATTTCTATTGCAATAATAGGTATGATTATCTAATGTCCTAAGAAACATCCATCCTGCTCTGAGATCCTCCAGGCTATGTCCAACTCTGCAGCATAAAGAAAAGCATGAAGAGGTAGATCTCTGAATTTCTGTTCCTAAAGTACTGTGCTCAAATTTTGATTGGTTGAACAGCTAGGTGCCTTTTATGCAAGGAACCCTTGCTGACATTTTATAACACATTGGGAGATTTTTACAGTTGCATGTTTTGGATCTGTGAGCTTTGGATCTGAGGGCTTTAAAGCCATAGAATGCTAAAATACATTAGCATTCCACAGATTTTAATAAAATATTTATGAGGCAGTTTTAACATTTCCATTAACTTTAAACATTTTAATATTACTTTTAAATTTCCTCAAATTTGTCATATAACAAAAAACAGATTTTAAAATAATTGGAAGCATTTCAAATTGGCATTTCAAATACCAATCTCTCAAAAGAAGTTGCAAGTGTAATTACATTTCTATAGCTAAATCCACATTTCTTTTTAGTCATGTTACAAGATATTTATAGTATCAATTATCAGCTTCGGACTGTACTTGAATCATGTCACTTTTTAAAGTTGTTAATGAGCATGATTTTGTGTAAAAAACAATGCTTAAAACAAATAATTATCATACTAGTAATTATTCTAGTAATAATTACATCCTGAAATAATCACTAACTTGATATCACATTTTTTACTTCTTTTCTTATTTCACAGCTATCGTATTAATTAGCAAATAGCAGCTGCATAGTTGATCAATACCTCATTGTCCTTTAATTCCTTCTCCAGCCCACATACCATTTTCAATACTCACTCCCCTACCTACATGTCCTTTTGTCCCATTCTGTTACATCCACCCTCATATTTCCAAACTGGGTCAAGTGCTACTGATTTTAGAACAGTTGGCATATTGCAAAGGTGAGAACAAAATTTTTCTGGGATATCTAAGCATGTTGTGGTTTAAGTAGAAGTGAAAGGATATTTTTCCTGCTCCAACCACATCTTATAATCTTAGTGATTTCTTACCCCTGATACCTTGACTCCCCCATAGGACAGGGCTTAGTTGTAGACAAGCAGAAGATGATGTAAGACCAAGTGGTATGAAATTCCATTCAACTGCAAGCCTCCTTCTCTGTGCAGCTTGTCCTGTCATTCTGGGCAGTGAGATGCTAGCTTATCTTTTTAAGATCAAGCACAGGCCCACACCCACCCCAACTCACTTCCTTGGTTATAACTGGTAAGAGTGTCAGGAGACTCTCCAGCTGAGAAGGAGTTGCTGTACAAGCAATACCTGCCATTTGCAACAACATGAATGAATCTAAAGGGCATTAGGCTAAGTGAAACTAGCCAGGCAGAGAAAGACAAATACCGTATGACCTCACTTATATGTGGAATCCTAAAAAAAAAAAAGTCGAACTCACAGAAACAGACAGTAGGATGGTGGTTACTTGTTGCTGAGGAGTTGGGGAGATGGGGAAATGCTGGTCAAAGGTACAAGCCTTCAACTGTGAGAGGCTGAACTGTGAGAGGATAAATGTGTGCTATTTCAAGCCACACAATTTGTGGTAATTTGTTATAGTAGCAACAAGATAACTAATATACTTAGGAAATCTTCCTGTCTGGTGTTTTCAGTGCGAGGGTAGGATTGATATGCCTGTTACTCAGCGCTTTATGGAGCTTGTACTATTATCGTCTTGCTGAAAAATCTCAAAGTTTTTACATCATCAGGTAGATATCAAGTCCCAGTCTTTTCCTGAAGAGAATGCAAGACGTCTTTGCAAACTAAATGGTTTAGAAATTTTCTTTCCAAATTCATAGCCACAAAGGGAAATTTCTCCTTTTTCAGTTGCCGAACAGGCAATCTCTTTGGGCTTGGACAAATTTTTAATTACTCCTTGACAACTTAGCATTCCTGTATTAATGATGATTAGAATTTCATAAAAATTATATTTTTAAAAACCTCAAGTGGGATGGACTCGATAGATCCTGAAATTATCCTGCTTCTCTAAAATTTTATTTCCAGGAGGGATGATCTTGTTTTACACAGTTTCACCGAAAGTATAAACAACCAAAACCTAGTCTCTGTTGTAGTTTCTTACTAATGATCCTAATTTGATAATGATAGATTTGCCTTTTTTTTTTTTTTTTTTTTAAAGGATTTTCTTTTATTTATTTATTTATTTATTTGTTTATTATTTTTGTCTGTATTGGGTCTTCGGTTCGTGCGAGGGCCCTCTCCAGTTGCGGCAAGCGGGGGCCACTCCCCATCGCGGTGCGGGGACCGCTCCTCATCGCGGTGCGCGGGCCCCCCTCCACCGCGGCCCCTCCCGCTGCGGGGCACAGGCTCCAGACGCGCAGGCTCAGCAACTGTGGCTCACGGGCCCAGTCGCTCCGCGGCATGTGGGATCTTCCCAGACCAGGGCCCGAACCCGTGTCCCCTGCATCAGCAGGCAGACTCTCAACCACTGCGCCACCAGGGAAGCCCCTAGATTTGCCTTTTGCTAAAATCCCTTCAGCCGATTTCCAATTTATACAGCTGAGACCAAAAGAAAATTGATTTTTTTTCTGCAAGGAAGATTGTAAAGCTAATATCTCTAATGCTTTATGAGTCACATAAGCCAAAGTTAAAAATATTAAATTAAATATTAAATTTGAATATATTCAAATTTCAGAATTCTAGTGATTACTTAGGTTTCCTGATAGAGTTTCAGAAAGTGAAAAGAGCAGCCAATTCTATTTTAGGGGGCAGACACTTTGTGTTACAGTTTAAAGAAGGTGATTTTTTTTTTTCACAAGACTTTACCTATGGACATTGTTCAGGATGGATGTGGGAAGTTGTCTCAGGAGTCAGAGAAACCTCCTAAGAAAGAGAAATAGGGCTGTTTGGACTGAGAGTGAAGGAGGTTCCATCGTGTCTGGCCTTGGTGGCCATCCTCAAACAACTTCCAGAAAATTAAAGTTTTTGGAGAGCCTGGGGTCAAAAAGAACTCAAATGAAGATCAAATATAAACTCCAAGAATAGAAAGGAAAGGAAGAGAACCTCACACTTACCCTCATATGTTTGTCACTATACCCAGAGGTCCTAGAACAGTGCTTGACCGGTGGTAGACACTTAGTAGTGTTTGTGGAACGCATGCACGAGTGCCTGGGTGCATGAATACGAGAGGGGTTGCTTCCCTGAATAGTTTTCTAATAACTAATGACATGTCCAAATGGCACCAAGCTTATTTACTCCTTGTGGAGTCACAATCACTCTAAAAACACGTTTGAGATGTCAGGATGTATTATCAAGTCACGGATACTTTCATTATCAAAAGATTTTCCTCTCAAAGCAATGCCTTCTCCAGCTGAGCATATAGTAATTTGTTGTTCTTTAGTAATGAAGAGTCACATTATGGCTTGGTATGTTTCATAATAACCAGTTATTTTTCAGACTGCATTGCAGACTCAGTGGTCTAGGAGGAGAAAGAGGAGAATATCTGGATCCAGCAGTTTCCTTGCAGTAGAGATGTGTCACCACAATGGGGATATAGTTATTTCCAGCCAACATATGTCATGTAGTGTTCTTTATCATAAATGAGTTGAGATTTTTTAATTAGCATTTGGTATAGATGAAGAATATGGTAAATATATAACTTCCTTCTAAATTTTAAGTATCAATATTTCTATAAAAGTCTCAATCTATTGAAAAAAGGAGAATGCTATTTCAAGCACCACCCCAGCCAGACTTCACAGATGTAACAAATGTGTGCTGGGATCTGGGGATAGTAATGAGGCAGAGGATGTGTGTTGCACTCGCATCTGTTCTGTCAGCCCTCACTGTTGATGGTGAACAAACAGGGCAGCAAAGTTGAGGCCCTATAGGAAGGAGAGCTAAACCAGGGGGAGAGAATAGAGCATGACATACAATCCCCCAACCACAAGCAGAGGAAAAGTTAGGGACATAAATGGAGGGTGCAAGTATTAGGCAAGGTACCATTTCAGGCACTTAGATGAAGCCAGATTAAAAGGGAGGGAGCCTGATGGTCAGGCCATTAACGGCTCAAGCATGATTCTGGCTCATGCATGGTCAGATGGGTATGTAGAGTTCAAAACAGACGCAAAGAAATTGACAACAAATATCAGAAAGGACATTTTAGGTGTGGAAATGGCAAGCTGATCTATAGAAAGACACACTCAAGGTTAATCTTGGTTTGTGATTTTTTTTTATTGTGGTAAAACAGGCATAACATAAAATTTACCATTTGAACTATTTTCAGTACATAATTCAGTGGCATTAAGATCATTCACAATGATTTGACACCCAAAACAAAGGCAACAAAAACAAAAATAAGCCAGGGGGACTACATCAAACTAAAAAGCTTTGGCACAGCAAAGGAAGCCATCAACAAAATCAAAAGGCAACCTGCAGGGCTTCCCTGGTGGCACAGTGGTTGAGAATCTGCCTGCTAATGCAGGGGACACGGGTTCGAGCCCTGGTCTGGGAAGATCCCACATGCCACGGAGCAGCTGGGCCCGTGAGCCACAACTACTGAGCCTGCGCGTCTGGAGCCTGTGCCCCGCAACGGGAGGGGCCGCGATAGTGAGAGGCCCGCGCACCGCGATGAAGAGCGGTCCGTGCACCGCGATGAAGAGTGGCCCCCACTTGCCGTAACTAGAGAAAGCCCTCGCAAGAACTGAAGACCCAACACAGCCAAAAAGAAATAAATAAATAAATAAATAAAGTAGCTATAAAATTAAAAAAAAAAAAAGGCAACCTGCAAAATGGGAGAAAATATATGCAGATCATATATCTGATAAAGGGTTACTATCCAAAATATGTTAAAAAAAAAACCCTCATACAACTCAATAGCAAAACAAATGTGATTAAAAAATGGGCAGAAGGTCTGAATAGACAATTTTCCAAAGTAGACTCATAAATGGCCAATAGGTAGATGAAAAGGTGTTCGACATCACTAATCTTCGGGTAAATACAAATCAAAACCACATGAAAGATATAACCTCACACGTGTTAGAGTAGCTAGTACCAAAAAGATAAGAAATGACAAGTGTTGGCAAGGACATGGAGAAAGGGAAGGCTTGGCGGGAATATAAAGTTGTGCAGCCACTACGGAAAACACCTTTTTCATAACTATTGTTAGCACAACGTTGCATATAAGATTCGGAATGATTAAGAGATTGCCCAAGATCCTGGTATAGCTAATGAGTTCTAGAGGGGAGCTCTATTCTGTTTCTCCAGAAGCCCAGTGAAAAGTTCTTTCTAGACCACAGCAGCCTGTCTGGAACTGAGAGTTTGTGCTGCACCAGAAACACAGGAAGTCAAATAGTCGTTCTTAGTCAAGCTTCTTCTTACAGAAGAGTAACTCATTTTAGTTTGTTCCTTGAACAATGTCATGCTGAGAGTAAGGACAGTAAAATATGATTTTGTATTATCTTCCAGATTTATAGAGTTAAAGTTTCCCCAATTTAAATTCCGTATGTGTAGTCCAGTGTTCTGGACAATAGACCAGCGTTCTTCATCAAGAAAAATATCTCTAAGCTGTTATTTGGTGCACAGCGTGGACCTGGAACCATGCCACAGGGCTCTGTGCATAGTCAAATACTTGAAATAAAGTAGAAGCTACAAGCAATGGGATGGGAGAACAGAATTGTTGACTCTTTGATATTAGGCACCTTCTTCAATACAATGGGCATAAAAATGCAGTAGGTACAATAAGAGTAGCAGAAGATGAAATGTTTCTGCTTATGAAATACCTTCTTGAATCACACACCATCAACCACAAGTTCCCACCTGGAACACAGAATGCTTTGCCTGCTAGAAGCTCAGAGTCTGAGCAAAGCCTGACATTTGGAGCAAAGTGAGGCATCCTATGATGAATTATAAAAGAAAAAAGAACATGAATTTAAAGTAGATCTGCTCAAGAGAATGGTAGAGCTGTTGAATCTTGAACTTTCATACCAGTTGTCTAGTAAGAGAGAATCCACATGCACCTTCAGAAAAAAAAGAGGTGCTTCTTTATAGAAAATGCATGAATTGACATATGAGCACAGAAAGCTATTTTACATACTCTGATAAGTCTCCCTTTCAAACATCACACTTTCATGAAAGTTATAAATAGCAGAATTGCTATTAAAAAGAAAAAAAAGAGAACATTTTCCTCTGAAGATACAGCCCTCAGGAAGGCTGTTTTACCACCAGCAAAAAAGGTGATTTGGGGCAGCAGAGTGAGCCTGGCTTTAAGTGTATCTTTCCTGCCTTCCTAACAATGCCACCATTCGGTTTAGCTTAGGGTCTCCATTTCCCTTGGAGAGTGAGGCTTTGAGATTTGACACAAATACCCCAAGAGAAGTCACACTTGAAATGATACCAGTCTTTTATACTAGGATGACTATCCGAGTGGCCAGGTGGACCAGGGAAAGCTAGAGTCTGACATCAGAGGAAAGGGCCTCAAGGCAGGCTGAGGTCAGACTTCGCTAATTTACCACTTTGCTTGGGGCTGGCACTAGGAGTCTTGGAGGTAAACAAGCCCACAGTGCCCCCTGCGGGGCAGGAGAGCAGGGATTTGGGGTTTTGTTTTTTTGTTGGGTTTTTTGTTTGTTTTTGTTAGGCTTTGCTACCTTCAAGCACATTTTGGTAGAAACAGGAATTGTCTAAATCCACCAAAATAATGGGAGTTTTGCTTTGCCAGCTTGAATTGGAATCTGCAAAGCATGTAGTCAGCAGAATCAGTACAATCCCAGGAATGACACTCTTTCTTTCAAACGACAAACAAAAGTCATATAAAGTTTAAATCGTCTTAGAGAAAAATATAACCCTTTTCCCTTCCCCTTAATAGACATATTTTGCATCTTTATGACTTATATGAATTTTAATTCTGTGCATGCTTAGTTTTGTTTTTTTTTTTGCATCTTTCTTTTTTTAATTAATTAATTAATTTATTTATTTATTCATTTATGGCTGTGTTGGGTCTTCGTTTCTGTGCGAGGGCTTTCTCTAGTTGCAGCAAGCGGGGGCCACTCTTCATCGCGGTGCGCGGGCCTCTCACTGTCGTGGCCTCTCTTGTTGCGGAGCACAGGCTCCAGACGCGCAGGCTCAGTAATTGTGGCTCACGGGCCCAGTTGCTCCGCGGCATGTGGGATCCTCCCAGACCAGGGCTCGAACCCCTGTCCCCTGCATTGGCAGGCAGACTCCCAACCACTGCGCCACCAGGGAAGCCCGCATGCTTAGTTTTAAATGGTTATAATTGTATGTATTATAAACATCATTTAATTTTTTTTATCAATCATTATTTTGTAAGTTTCAAAGGCTACATAGGTCTGTTAGGTTGCTGGATAATGATTTACTTAATCATAGTTTTGTACCTTGACACCTTGACCAGCATTTAATCTAAATGACATACATGAATGATTTGTTTCCGTTTGAATTAATTCTTTAAGATAACAGGCATAGTGACTAGTGACAGATGCACAAAATTTGGAGGAAGAAATGTTTGAATTCAGATCTTGACTTACCTGCATTTAGGCAATGTGCTCCGGGAATATTAATTATCCTTTCAAAACCTCAGACGTCTCTTCTTTGTAACGGGGCTAGTAAAACTTAAATGATAAAACACAAATACAGCATCTGACACGTGGTTGCATTGTGGTAATAGCATAATCAAAAGTGGCTATTGTGCTGCAGCAAAAATTATCAACTATCAAAATTATTAAGTAGGATGCCTTTCCTGGTCCTCAACTTCCAAAACTAAATCCAGGAATCCAGTAAAAACAATGCCTGCCCAGGCGTCCCCTTCTCTCTTCTCCTTAAAGACCTTTTTTTTCTCTTTTTTTTTTTTTGGATTGCTCGAATAGAAGCCAAGGTACCTACCACAACAAGAGCAGGAAAGAAGAAAAAAAAGTTCAATGTAAGGCAGAGCTGGAGGGACAGTTTTAGAGCACTGACATAGGAGAGATCCTGGAACACAGGAAAATTGGAGGGTGGAGGAAGGGGCCTTTTTTTTTTTTAATTTATTTATTTTTGGCTGCGTTGGGTCTTTGTTGCTGCATGTGGGCTTTCTCTAGTTGCAGCGAGCGGAGGCTACTCTTCTTTGCAGCGCGCGGGCTTCTCATTGCGGTGGCTTCTCGTTGCGGAGCACGGGCTCTAGGCGGCGGGCTTCAGTAGTTGTGGCACGCGGGCTCGGTAGTTGTGGCGCATGGGCTTAGTTTCTCCGTGGCATGTGGGATCTTCCCAGACCCGGACTCGAACCCATGTCCCCTGCATTGGCAGGTGGGTTCTTAACCACTGCGCCACCAGGGAAGTCCCGGAAGGGGCTTTTAAACGGTGCTATCCCATGTTATAAATCATATCCATCTAATGTTCTTCAATGTATAAAAGCAAAGAACATAATCACTTTTTAAAATTTCCTTGCTGTTGATTCACTTTGTTATAAAGCAGAAACTAACACACCATTGTAAAGCAATTTTACTCCAATAAAGATGTTAAAGAAAAAAAAAATTTCCTTGCTGCTAAATTCTGCCTCTGGAATGTGTCTTTGTTCTGAAAATAAGCAATGTGGATCCCTAGATATATAGGAATTAAGTCATCATCATCATCCTCATCATTATTATCAGTATTTATTTGTAGACTTGAGATTACAGGATGAAGGGGTAAAATCACTTTCATGACTAATAACATTTTTCTGTTTAGAAAGACTGCTCTGGTTTACATTGGTTTGGCTCCTTTTCAAAAGAATCAGTCTTCTTATGTGCCAGGGCCTACAGCTGTTTGAGGTACATTGGTCATCAAGCATCGGTCTCTGCAAACCTGAGTATGTGTCAGGGCTTTCCGGTGATGAGACTCACAGAATCTTTGGGGAGAAGGGAGGCAACAGGAGAAGGCTATAGTTTTTCACGAGCAGCTAAGGCAAACCAAGCCCTTGACAGCTGTTCTCTCCCCAGCCCCCTTCCTGGCCCTCTGGTAGTCATATCGTAGTGGCCAATCCTTTATGTTCACTGTCTCAGCAACTCCTCAGTATGTGTACACAACTACATCACAAATCGCGAAAAAATCAAATCTAAATCAAAAAATCAAATCAAACTGATGAGAACAGCAGCTTCAGCCTTGAAGAGATACAATTCTTAGAAACTCCTCAGAGGAGCTCTGCTTTCACACAGAGTTCAAACAAACAGGAGATCTGTTATCTTCTTGCCCTGAATACCTAATGAAAAGCTAAAAACAAACGACATCTGTATTAGCTCAAGGTTGCAATTAAATGGAAAGCAAAATTTAGAACAACAGCAAAACCCTGATACAGATCAGTTCACAAGAGTCATGTAACATTATCAGCTCTATAAATAAATAATGCCTCTGGCCGGAGTAAATAAATAGGAAACATCTATCTTTGCATTATAAATGGCAATAGAAATGAGGATATTCACACTTACAAAAGGAGTGGCCACTCTAGTACCTCATTCTAATTAAAGAATAAAATAAAATATAAGAAATATAGAAAAATAAATGTTTTGGTCAATCTATACTGATAAAAGTCATGGAGACATACTATACCTTCTGACCACAGTAATAATTCACAACACAGCCACTAGAGCCAAGGCAATGTGTTGAATAAGTTTTGTGTGACACTGGAATCTCTTTAGTAAGATACGATAAATGTTTCTGGAAATGTGAAATGTCAAGGATGTCATGAAGTGAGTGGCTTTAAAAAAAAATTATTTGACATATTTAAGTCATTTTAAAGGGGGGCTTGAAGTTCTGTTGAATGGATTAAATTTGACAGAAAGTTCTAATTCAGAAGCATTCGAGGAAAAGAATTTTGGAAGCCTAAGATAGAGGGCAACAGAAGATAGTGAATCCTGAAGCATAGTCACCCTTACCCGGACACACCACCACCACCACCACTACCACGTACTGCGAACATACATGCAGGTTTTTAAATATGTCATAGACAACCATGAATGGGAGAGAAATGTTTTAGCGCCTGGGAGACCCACTGGGTGGCCTGAACTTGGAAAGCCTGTGATGAGTGGCTGGCTTCAGCAAGCTTGTTTGCAAATAAAGCTTGGCTCTTTTTAGAACTAGGGTGAAATCGTCCCAGCCCATGCAATCAGCACCAGCACCCCTCTGCTCTCTCTGTTCCCATTGGCCTCCTCCTGAGTCACTCCTCTTCCTGCCAAATGCCAAGACCCTCTTATGGGCAGGAAGGGAAGTGGGGAAAGGGGCATACAACAGAGGAGTGGACCTTGCTTTATCATCTTGAAAGAGGGCTGCTAAATAAGCCTCTAGAATGGTCTTGTTTCATTTTGTTGAAATGCTTG
The DNA here is from genome assembly GCF_949987535.1 of Balaenoptera acutorostrata. Lineage (NCBI taxonomy): Eukaryota > Metazoa > Chordata > Mammalia > Artiodactyla > Balaenopteridae > Balaenoptera > Balaenoptera acutorostrata. The sequence continues at coordinate 68,710,662 of NC_080081.1, forward strand.
CACTCTAACGAGGCATCAGCCTTGATTCCTTATATTGGCAGATGAAAAGAGAATAGGATATGTACCCATAGCTCTAGCATACGGTATCAGCTTTTTAAGAAATCAAGTCATCTAAGTACTTTTTAAAAAAATTATGGGTTTTATTTCATGCAAATAAGCACCCCTTCTTCCTCCTGTGCCATACCACAAACTTCCCAGGGTAATTTATTCTCTAGGTCCCTCTTGGAAGACAGGGACTGAGAACATTCATTACAAAGAAGGATCAACTGAAGAGCATTTCCTTTAGTTAGTCCTGTAGGTATAAAACTGCTTCTATGTTAGTAAGGACTATCTACCCAAATACCACAAAATAAATGTTTTAAACAGAATCCTTCCTTCTACAATCTTGGGCTCCTATCCTGCTTAAAGCAAAGATGGAAACTTGATACAAGAGACACTGTGCCTCTAGGAACACGAACTAAATGCGCTACAAACACTCTGCCTCACTACCCTGGCTTGAGTGTCCTCTCATCCTTCCATTTATTTCCTGTTCTGGGAAGCACAGGAGTTAAAAGTTTTGGACCACGATGGCTGAGGGATTAAAAACGGATATGCTTGCTAGTGGTAGTTCTTAATCTGCTGCAAAAACAAAAAAAACCAAAAAAAACCAAAGGGAAAGTTTCATGCTAGATATTAAAATGCAAGCTTTACAGTGACTTGAAATCCTTTCAAGGAAATACTCAAGGGAACAGAGAAATCAGCCCGCAATCAATTAGGAATAGGTGGAAAGTGCTTTGACATGAAAAAAAAAAAACAAAAAAACACCATCATCCTCAGGACTCACTGACAATTGACAAATAGAGGGGAGAAACGATTGCCTGAGATACATCATGACTTTAAGAGATTTGAAGAGAACAGACACTGGGGCTGTGTCTCCAAGGGAATTGTGCTAAATAGCAGTGGTTCTCAAAGTGTGGTCCCAGACCAGCAGCATCAGTATCACCTGGAACTTCTTAGAAACATTCATTCTAGGGCTCTGCTTTACCTACCTAGGTAGATGATTCTAATACTTGCTAAAGTTTGAGAAACACTGGAGTTACGTTCTGGTAGGGCTTTCATTTCCATATTGTATCACCCATAGTGTGTGTGTGTGTGTGTGTGTGTGTGTGTTTAAAACTTTAGAAGAGGATATTAACCTTTAAATTTTTGCTTGTTTTAATCCAGGGATGCCAGTGGAGGGAGTAATAAACTCAAAAGTGGGATCAATAAATAACAATAAGTAACCTTAAAATGATAGAAAAAAGGTCAGTAGGAAAATATGCAAACTGCTTTTTTTATATTCATTTTCTTAACAGTCAATTGTGAGTCCCTCGAAATTCTATTGATTTAAAAATCATATTTATTTTCATTTGGAAAGAACCTTAGGAACATCTGTTACCTTCTCATTTTACAGCTGAGGAACCTGATGGGGTAAGGAGTTGCTGACACGCTTGTTAAACAGAAACTCACAATCCAGGTTCTGAGGAAGAGATACAGCAGGTAAAAGTTTAAATTGAGTAGACATTCTTGATTTGGAAGAAAAATAAAATATTTACCCTCGTTCTATGAAATTAAGTGGTTCATTTAACTGTCTTCCCCATCTCCTGGCTGCTGCCAGAGGCTGGTGGCTAAGGCTGAGATCTTCAGAGGAACACATGCTCTCTCGGGAGGCCATGGGTCAGCAGAGCAGACCGTGGCCCCAGTTGCAGCGCTGCCTTTGCCAAGGGAATGGAAGAGCCTTTTCACTCCCTGCTTCTTCCCTCCTCCATGACAGGCGTAGCACTAGCAACAGCCCTCACCTTCCTTCTGTAAATGCACGCTTCAAATCCGGAAGGAAATCTCAAGAAACTTGCCCAGAGAGGATTGCTCTTGAGTGAGTAAAGGAATAAACTTTATTATAATTATTAACCACTATTATTTTATTTATGCACGATATCCCTCCTTCTTTCATAAGGTATTTAAGGGGGGACTTTGTTTTTAAGGGCTGGGTATCTGTCCCATCCGCTACCAGACCTCAACATCTTCACAAACCAAGGGGATGGAGAGTCAGACCTGGACCCATGTCTCAGTCCTTCCTACAGTGATGAGTTCACTGCCTTGCACAGAATAAGGGATCCATGAATATTTGGTGAATTACTGAGTGAATGTGAGAGAGGAATGAGGTAACTTGGCAATGGAAAGCGTATGGAAATTTTCCCATTTGTCAGATGAGAGGGATAGTTCCTAAGAGTTGAATCCTTTGTTTTTTACCTTTAGGAGTAAAGATAATAAGAGTATATAAAGTCAGGTTAGGATCACCCTGAAGTAAAGCATGACAAACCAGATCCTTATGTGTCTCTGCGTCTGGGTGAAGAGATCTTCCACATTTTCAGGGAGGAAGGTACCTTGGGTTTGGAAATGTTCCAAGCCAGAGTCCAGGCAATCTTCACAATTGGGATGAGTTATGGTTCCAATTGAAAATGAAAACTCAGAGCTAACAAAAAAAGCAATGGTGAGATCGCAGTAAGATTTGGAGACAAATTATGTTATATGCCATCATAAAACATATAAGGCGTCTGCTAATAGTATGAAAGCTCAATACCTATTATCCTGAGGAGTATAAAACTCAAGTGTCAGATAAACTCTCCATTGCAGTACTCCTAATAATTCTGTTATTTTTCCTACTACAACTTCTATGATAGCTTTCAAGTGACTAAATGAATTAATATAAATTTTTTTTTCATTCTGCCTGGGCCTCTTGCTATTTAAAGTCTTAATAAACAGTGAAATAGACAAGATGTTGATTGTTGGGAGGAAAAAAGATGGGAGGCAAATGACTTTGGAAGCAAATCAATAGCTGATTTAATTTAGAAAAAAATAGAACTATTTAAAGAAAAAATTCTGCAATTTATTTTTTTAATCATTATATTTGTGCTCAAAAAACTTACAGTGCAATATATTAAGATTTTATATGTTAGCTTCAGTAATAACTGATTGGAAAATGCAAAACAATATCTTTAATATATTAATAGCTTGGACTTCTCTAAATATTACATGTGACACATAGTAACCAACTGATTATCTTGACAAGATGTTTTAAGTTCTAACACTTTGGTTTGCAAATCTATTAGGAAAGCCATATAAATGACATTAGAAATAACTTCCTGTGGGCAAATTTTTTAAAGTAAGGACAAATAAAAATATCTTGGCTGAGAATCATGGAGATTGTGGGGAAGTAATATTCTTGAAACTGAGTCCTCCTAAAACTGAGTTCTCTTACAGAGTTTATGAGTAACCTCTTAATCCAAAACTGTATTCTCTTTCTTGTCCTGCCCTTGTTCCCCTCAGGACTGAAGTATCAAAGGACGGGGGCTGGGGGGATTGAAACCAAGCAGTACCCTCTGGGGCTTTCCCAGTACAAAAGCTTCTCCATGTCCCCCGTTTCCTGTTTGTGGAAAAAAGGCTTTAGTTTCCTAGGCCTTCCCCTAGTTCCAAAGAGCAGACTCACACAGTTAATGACTAGAAAAATAGTCACAAGACGTCCTAGTTTGTCCTAAAGGGATATAGATAACAATCTGATGCATACTTTGAGTTGTTCTGGAGAAACTAAGACCCCCATCCAGGTGGAGGATGGTGACTACATGCTGGTCACAAGCACGTAGACCCCAGACTGGCTGGAACCAGAAGGTTGATGATCGAGATTCCGGAAACATGACGCTGTTACCAACCAATCAGAAGAGGGTCCATGAGCTGGTCACACATCCTACAACCCTCTCCCCTATCACTGTCTTTAAAAACCCTTGCCTGAAAGCCATAGGGGAGTTTGGGTCTTTTGAACATGAGTTGCCTGTTCTCCTTGCTTGACACCCTGCAAATAAACCCTTACTTTGCTGCAAACACCCACTGTCTGAGTTTGGCTTTCTTCACCGTGGGCACACGAGCCCTTGCTTGGTAGCATTCTGTTTCAGGCAGGGATTGATAAACGTGATCTGAATGCTGAAATTCTCTCTGTTCCTTTTTCTGATGGCCCTTCTTCCTCTTTGATTTCCAGATTGCTTTTTGTTTATTTGGAAGCTCATATAAGCCCAGTGAGGGCAGGGGACATGTCTGTGTTGTATATTCCTGTATCCTCAGCAGCTAATGTAGTTCCTAATGCATGTCGGTACAATGCAAGTTGGAGAAAGAAAGGGATAAAAGAAAGAATACTTTCTGTTGACATGTTTAGAATATCCTTGACTGGTCATTTCCTTGAAAGAAAAGCAATAAGCCTTAAAGATTTACAGTCACAGTCATTGACTAGTGGTCAGGGTTCATGAATAGTAATATATGTATAATATATTGAATCTTTTTCTTGTTTATGATATTTAAACCTAAACCATGTTGCAACAAGAATAGGGAATGCACTAACAAATTATGCACTGTAAATTTGCAGAGGCATATGATTATTCATCCTTATTCAGAGAATGTATTTTTTTTTCTTTAATGTTCTGTTGGGCTTTTTTTTTTTTTTTTTAATTTATTTATTATTGGCTGTGTTGGGTCTTCGTTTCTGCACGAGGGCTTTCTCTAGTTGCGGCAAGCGGGGGCCACTCTTCATCGCCGTGCGCGGGCCTCTCACTATCGCGGCCTCTCTTGTTGCGGAGCATAGGCTCCAGACGCCCAGGCTCAGTAGTTGTGCCTCACGGGCCCAGTTGCTCCGTGGCATGTGGGGTCCTCCCAGACCAGGGCTCGAACCCGTGTCCCCTGCATTGGTAGGCGGGCTCTCAACCACTGCACCACCAGGGAAGCCCTGTAATTTTTTTTAATCTTAAAATAATTTTTATATTTGTGTCTATTGTTGTGTTTGGACCAAAAATTCTTTAGTATATATTTAATTGGAATAGACCGCTGCACCTGATGACTGTACCATCACACTGTGAGTGAGAAGATGTCACCAGGGAACCAGAAGCTTCTCCTTTGCCTGCTTAGCTAACAAGGCTGAGCAAACACTGACATCTAACTCCCCCTTTGCTCTCAGATCCCATGATCTAAGAGGAACTCAAATTACACTATTTTAAAACAACAACAACAACAAAAAGTGCATGTAAGTTTTCAGCCTTTTATAAATAATATATTTTCAGAACTCAGCTGCGTTCAAAATTTCAGCTGGAAACTGAGTTATGTATCATAAATGGAGTCAGTACTTTACACATAACAGATACTCAAATATTTGACTGATGCTTTAACATTGCTGATCCAGAATTCCTATGCAGGCAGAAATTTGGATTGAGAAGAGAAATATAAAATTATCTTTGAAATAATGAAGAAGTATAGAGGCTTCCAGGGTGGTGCATAAGACAAGGGTGTTAGTGGCGGTGGTAGTCCTGATGGTTGTGATAGTAGTGTGATAAATTTGTTGAAGGGATAGGATGAGCTCCCATGGTACTTGTGGCATTTGAAATAGATCTAAGAAGCAAAGAATTGTGGAATGCAGAGTCTGTTCCAGAACAGCTGAAAGTGTGGTGTGGCTGGAGCACACATGTAAAGAGAGGGAAGGAAGAGGGCTGAGGCTGAGTTGGAAAGTCAGACCACATTTTATGGAAGGTCTTGGGTGTCTTTGTCAAGAGTTTAGATTTATTCTCCAGGCAGTATTAAAGGTTTTAAGCAGGAGAGTGAAATGAACAAATTGCGTTTTAGAAAACTCTGGTCGTAGATAGAGAAAGAATTAGGTTAGAGAGACCGGAGAGAGGAGGCTGTTGCAGAAATCCTGGTAAGAAATGACAACAGTCTGAACTAGGGCAGCAGTTGCGGGAGGTTTAAAGACATTTCAAAGGTAGAATTCACAGGATTTGGCTGTTGGTTCTGTGCAAGGAGTAAGGAAATCAGAGGATGAGACCTTACCCCCAACACACTGGGCACTCGAAAGCAAGGTGATGTGTCTTTAGTGCACTCATTCGTTCCACAAATATTCATCAACCACCTATTCTATTGCAGGCATTGTACTAGATTCTGGTGCTGCAGAGATAAAAAGTAGGTAGATATTAACAGGCAATTCTCAGGAGAAGAAACACGTGAAGAGATGCTTGGCTTTCTTAGTGATCAATGAGATGTCCATTAAAACAACAACAAAAACATTTGGGGGGAGAGTCTGGCAGATTGATAAAAATAGAAAAGAATAATAATACCACAGTAACATATCCCAGTTTTATAGACGAGTGCACACACGTACACACACACACACACACACACACACTCAAACACACACTAACGTGTAGGAAATATGAAAATTGTGTACACTACACTTGTTTATAGTGGTTCTTCTCAGATAATGAGGTTATGGTCTGGTGGCTTTTATTTAATTCCTTGTGCTTTTTTTGTACTGTATAATTTTATTTATTTTTTTAAATTTCGTTAAATTTTTTTTAATTAAAAAAAAATTATTTATTTTTGGCTGCGTTGGGTCTTCGTTGCTGGCTTTCTCTAGTTGCGGCGAGCGGGGGCTACTCTTCGTCGTGGTGAGCGGGCTTCTCATCGCAGTGGCTTCTCTTGTTGCGGAGCACAGGATCTAGGCGCGTGGGCTTCAGTAGTTGTGGCACGCGGGCTCAGTAGTTGTGGCTCATGGGCTCTAGAGCACAGGCTCAGTAGTTGTGGCGCTCGGGCTTAGTTGCTCCGTGGCATGTGGGATCTTCCAGGACCAGGGCTCAAACCCATGTCCCCTGCATTGGCAGGAGGATTCTTAACCACTGCGCCACCAGGGAAGTCCCTGTACTGTATAATTTAAAAAATTTTTAACTATGTATTACTCCTATAGGCTAAAAATAACTAATAATGCTATTATTTCTACTTTGGAAAAAATGATAAAGAGATAGTAGAGGGCATGGGAGAGGGAAGGGCAAATGGAAAGGAGTTGGAAGCATGGAGTGTAGAGCGAGTCACTATCCGTTCAGCATCACAAAACACCAAGTGCTAGAGACAGCCCAGAAGAGTTTAGCACTAATCCTAAAGGTAATAGGGAACTAGGTACAGCTTCCAGTCAGGAGAGAGACCTGGACCCATGCACAGATCCATTTAGGGTCAGCATGGAAAATGCACTGAAGGGGCTTGGTTAGTGGCTGGGAGATCACGTAGGAGGCCAAGAGGTGATGGGACCTCCCACGACATGAGGATCCTGGTCAAGTTAAGTGTGCAGCCTTTCTGTGCCCCAGTTTTTGTCTGTAAAATGCAAATAATAATAGTAAATACCTCAAAGGGGGATTCATCATGCAACAACTAATGAAGGTCAGTTTTCAGGACCCCTCACTTGCACCAGTCCAAGTATTTACTTTGTAAGTACTAATTTTGGTATTTGTAATTTTCTTTCTTTTTTTTAAATTTTATTTTATTGTGGTAAGAGCACTTAACATGAGATCTATCTTCTTAACAAAATTTTAAGTGTACAGTACAGTACCATTAACCATAGGCACAATGTTCTACAGCAGATCTTTAGAATTTACTCATCTTGCATAATTGAAACTTTATACCTGTTGATTAGCAACTCCCCATTTCCCCCTCCTGCCAGCCCCATGTAACTGTCATTCTACTCTCCGATTCTATGAGTTTGACTATTTCAGATATCTCATATAAGTGGAATCATGCAGTATTTGTCCTTCTGTGACTGGCTTATTTCACTTAGCATAATAATGTCTTTCTTCAAGGTTCATCCATGTTGTACCATATTGCAGGGTTTCTTGGTACTTATACTTTTTTGTCCTTTTTCTTTACAAGAACCCCTAAAACCATACAAGTTTCAGGCCTCAGGAAGCTTGGAGCCATTTCTGACAAGGCTTAGGATTGCTCTCAGGATGAAATAAGCTAATCAGTTTTGGTTGGTACCTGCCATAGGAGTGTCAAGTGCTTTTATTATGTGGAGGTGGAACATGGATAATGGATGCATCTAGGATGATCCCTGGGTATTCTGGCTTGGGCTACAGGGTGCTATTCGCCCATATAGGGACTATTCCATTTTAAAATGAAGGAATACTGGTTCAGTTTTGGATATGTTGAAGTTTAAAGTGCAGATAAAATACTGAGTGAGAGTCCAGAAGTAGGCCATGAAATGGTTAGGTAGAGAGCTCAAGAGAGAGGTTAGGGTTATCAATTTGAAAATTATCCAAATACAAAAGACAATTAATGTCACAATTATGGATGAGAAGGTCCAGGGAGCATGGGAAAAATGAAAATTGGAAAGGGCTCGGAACAAAATTCTGGGGGATACCAATATTTAGCAATGAGTCAGATTGTGATGGTGGTTACATGAATCTATATAATTTCATAGTACTGTACACTGCCCTTCCCCCCATAAGAGTGCATGTAAAAACTGGTGAAATCCGAGTAAGGTCTGTAGTTGAGTTAATAGTACTGTACTGGTATAAATTTCATTTTTGATAAAGTACTATGGTTATGTAAGATGTTATTTTGGGGGAAAGCTGGGTAAAGAGTCCACGAACCACTATTTTTGCATCTTCTTTGTCTTTATTTCAAAATAAAAAACTTTTTTATTTTTTAAAAACGAGGCTGCAGCAGAATCACTGTGGATAGCCTTGGACATGCCCGTTTAGATAGGGCTGATCCAAAGTTGCTGGATAACTTGGAGTAAGATATTGTGTGCTGATATTTTATGGTTCTCTTGAGCAGCGATCTAATTTCAGGCTAATTTCAAAAGAATGCAACCAACTGCACAAGCTAAAACAACTGTGACATTCCTGCTACAGTCTGTCTCCAGCCAATAACAACCCTAAATCTTTATAGGAACAAAGAAAAGAATCAGGCAGAGGCAGAGAAGACTAGAAGGGAAAATTCTAGAAGGGGATGAAACAAGAGGAAGTAGCCCCTGCATTTCTCTGTGGCTCTGAGTATCTAAGAGAGAAACACCTGTTCAACCCAACACCTGGTTTATTCCCAGACACTAGGAAAAAGAATTCTATTTCATTCAGACACTTCCATAGAAAAATTAACAAAGGAAAAGTAAAATCAGCTAGTTTTTGTTTTTGGTTGTTGTTGCTTTCAGAAAACATAAAAATCATTAATAATCTTTAGAGGTAGCCTATTCTCATAGATCCTTCAGGATATAAGGATCGTTTGAAGTGATTCAGTGCCGTGCTAAATGTGGTCTGTGGACCAGAACCATTGGCATTCCCTGGGGGCTTTTGCCAGAAATGCAGAATCTCAGGCCCCACCCCAGACCTATGGAATCTGAATCTGTTTTTTAAAGCCTTCAGAGGACGTGTATGCACGTTGAAGTATGCAGAGCCCCGGTCCAGCCAATCCTGCCCTTCCACCACCTTCCTAATCATCAACAGAAAATTAATAAAGAGGTCACTTCGTGCCAGCACATGGGAAAATAACTTCCCATACACAAAAAGAGCAGTGGGAATAAAATTAATTTTTAAATTCCCCAGAAACAAAATCGCATTTTCAAAAAAAGTCTTCCTCTTCCACATTATGGTCTGCTTTCCTGCTGCTGATTTCGGGTTAGCAGCTGAGAGGCAGCAGGCTCTGGAGCTTTGTCAGGCACCAGGCAACCCCTGTGGGTGAGGGAAGGGCTCACCCTGTGGCCCCTGCAGCTTCCACCTGGCCATGGCCATGAGCCTCCTCTTCACTTTGGTGGGGAAGCTGCCCGAAGGGGGCTGGAGCACAGAAAGAGCCCAGAGGGGAGAGGGGAGTCAGGGATTCTACATCCTGGGATGTGTCCTGTCTGACAGCAGTGCCTCCTTCAGACTGTGGTATTGGAATCCATTTTTTCCCCCAATAACTGAGTCACTGCTGGACAGGTTGTTTAACAGAGAAGTAGCAAATATATTGCACTCAGGAGCTATGACTCCTGAGATCTGGGTTAGCCAAGCCCCTTCATGGCAGGTCACCTCACTGAGCCTCTGTTTCCTCTTCCATAAGATGTGGGTAGTATTTGCCACGTCTGGTGTGAGGGCTGGAGTGATAATAACAGCCACCTAAAATGAAGGGTTGGGGCTTCCCTGGTGGCGCAGTGGTTGAGAATCTGCCTGCTAATGCAGGGGACACGGGTTCGAGCCCTGGTCTGGGAAGATCCCACATGCCGCGGAGCAGCTGGGCCCGTGAGCCACAACTACTGAGCCTGCGCGTCTGGAGCCTGTGCCCCGCAACGGGAGGGGCCGCGATGGTGAAAGGCCCGCGCACCGCAATGAAGAGCGGTCCCCGTGCCGCGATGAAGAGTGGCCCCCACTTGCCGCAACTGGAGAAAGCCCTCGCACGAACCGAAGACCCAACACAGCCAAAAATAAATAAAAAAAAAAAAAAAAAAAAAAAAAAGAAGGGTTGTAGGGACTGCACAAGGTGATATCTGCCCAAGCATGCTGACACCCGTGAAGCATCACACAGCATAAAATATATTTTTTATTGATATTCATGATATCAAGAACTGATCTTAAAATCAAAGAACAAATATATTGATTGTAAATATATCTATTGTAATCAGTATAGCTTGATTATAAGAATATTGTAATATAATGTAAAAAGTAAATAGTAGCAATAAATACTTAGTAAAGTTTAGAAAGCTTTCAGTTTTGGTTTTCCATCAGAATGAAAGAGGACTTTTGAAGGATGCAAGGATTTAAAAAATAACTATGGTAGTTAATGTTCCCTGAGATTTATGAACTATACTCTTTATGATCTATTAGGTGGAACCATATGCAAGTGCTTGTATCAGCGCTTCATGTGGTTCTACCTAATATTTGCACTATAGTAAATTTTTAAAACGAATGACAATTTCCTCTAGTGGTGCTTTTGTTTGAAAACATCAAGGGTTCTGATTCAGGACGTCTTTTTTATTAGAAAGTTAAGAAGTATCACCCTTAAAAAGACAAATTCTTTTGACCATTTGAGGTTCTGCTTACTTTAATGCATTTTGTTCCCAAATGTTTGAGGTAATGCAGATGGCATGCATTATTCAGAAGACTGGAGTAGAAACATATATTTTGATTTGCTTTCAGCTGGAACCAATTACATTATATTAATGTTGAAATTGATACAGGTAACATTACTAAGTGAATGTGCAATATTATTACACGGTGAATTTTAGCTCCATGTTAGTATGTCTGTGCCTAAAGCAAGTATTAGAGAAATACAGCAACTCCCATGACATTTCTGGGCAGAGTAATCTAACTACAGATTTCCAAGTTATTACTGAAGTTTTATAGCCTGCATCACATCTCAAAACTTTCTTTGTCTGTGGAGGTATTAAATAAAGGGCTACAGGGATAATAGGAAAGGGTCGCTTTGGGTTTCAGTAGTGACTATTCCAACACAACAAAATAAATATAGATGTGAAATTTCAGAACTTAAGGGCAGGGGAGGAGGCCGGGGGGTGGTGGGGGGGGATTCTTACCACTTTACGTAAAAAACTCTTTTATTTGACAAGTTGATTCACTTGCCTATATGGCACAACACACTTCTTCAGAGATTTTCACAGATCTGTAAAATGAGAGAGTAATACCCATAGGGTGAGGCTGAGCGTGAAATGGTGCAGTATGTATACAAAGCGCCTAGCACGATGCTCGGCACCTGGGAGACACTAAGCAGTTGTTCGTTCTCTTACGTGCAGTCCTTCTCCAGTGTCTCCCATCTCAGTAAATAGCACTTAGAGGAACAATCAGTTGCTTAACCCCCATATCTGAAAAATATGCTTAATCCCATCCTCTCCACCTCTCCTCCCCACTCCCCAACTCCAGGGAAATTATTAAGGTAGCTACAAGACTAATCATTCCGGGGCTGCTGGTTTAGTTTTACATGTTCCTTTTTAATGGCAATAAAGGAATCTTCTCCAAAGATCAAAAATGTTAATTCCAGTTTAATATATATATATTAAATATATAATATATGTAATATTATAATATATATGTAATATTATAATATGTATTATATATATTGTTCCTTTTTAATGACAATAAAGGAATGTTGCCTTTTTTTACATGTTCCTTTTTAATGGCAATAAAGGAATCTTCTCCAAAGATCAAAAATGTTAATTCCAGTTTAATATATATATATTAAATATATAATATATGTAATATTATAATATATATGTAATATTATATTATGTATTATATATATTGTAACATCTTTAAATTTGTTTTTTCTAATATTTATTTATTTATTTATTTATTTATTTTTGGCTGCATTGGGTCTCAGTTGCGGCACGCGGGATCTTTGTTGTGGCATGAGGGATCTTTCATTGCGGTGTGCGGGCTTCTCTCTCTAGTAGTGGCTCGGGCTCTCTAGTTGTGGCTCGCATGCTCAGTAGTTGTGGCACACAGGCTTAGTTGCCCTGTGGCATGTGGGATCTTAGTTCCCCGACCAGGGATCGAACCCAAGTCCCCTGCATTAGAAGGCAGATTCTTAACCACTGGACCACCAGGGAAGCCCCATTATAATATTTTATATATATATAATATTTAAATCACCCAAGTAACTGCAAAGTAGCTACTCTGCATCTACATATTCAGCATCTACTATGTTCAAAATATTTTTAAAATTTAACAATGTCTTAAATAGTGCTTACAATATGCCAGGCACATTTAACTTAATGGAACAATTTTTTTCCTAAGCACTTTACACATACTAACCCATGAAGTAGTTATTATCATTACCTCATTTTACCAGTGAGGAAATGGTGATACAGATGGGTAAAGTAAATTTGCCTAAGATCACAGAGCCGACATGACAGACTCAGAACTTGAACTCAGGCAGCTGGTTTTAGGGTCTCTGCTCTTAACCACTCCAAACTGCTGCCTCTTTGTAGGGTACAGAGTGTTGTGTACATTATCTTATTTAATGGCTAGCACAGTCCTCCAAAGTAGTTATTGTTATCCCAATTATATAAAGGTGAGAACTGAAGCTTTGAGGGTAAATTACCCAAGTTTATGTAGGTAGTAGGTAATACTGGTAAGGATTCTAACATGAGCCCATTTGAGAGTTCATGATTCAAGTATGTATTTATTTTTGGAGCTAAATCGAAGAAACCACCGAATTTCTAGTCTTGGTAAAATTTTCTTTAGTAGGATGTTTCAGATTCTTCCAAAGGATGTCACCTCTTGGGAACTAGATAACCAACAAGACACTGTGTTATAGTAGGAAATGCTGACGTTTTAAAGTCAAAGATTCCAGTTTAAATTATAGCTCTACCACTTACTAGCCATGAGATTTTGATCATGTTACTGAATGTAAATAAACCTCATTCCATATGGTTTTCGGAGGAATTCAAAGATATTATATGGAAACTACTCATACTGGATATACAGTAGTAGTTATTCAACAAAATGTTAATTTCAACAAAATAATTCTGAAAACAATCTTTGGGAATCTTGTCTTTGTCAGATTATTGCTGTGTGGTTTAGAATATATTACATAAACCTTCTGAGCTTCCATTTCTTCATCTGACAATTGCCTCCTTATTGATTCATGGTTGGGGAAGTGGGGTTGAAATAAAATGGCCAGTAGAGGACCTTCCACAGAGTTGGGCTTCACAAAAATGATATTTATTACTATCGCCCCAAATTTATTTTTTCAAAAAATTTAATACAAACTATTTTTATCTAAAAGAATTAAACAAATTCCAAAAGTCCTTACTTAACTTACTCTGGTGGAGTTATTTATAGACTCTGAGAGTAGGCTTAATATATACACAGTTTTCTGTGGGCTGTTCTAAACTTGATTTTGTTAGCATTTTAATTTCTGTCACTTCAGAACTGCATAAGAAGCACCCCACTGTTACAATCAAGCCTTGCGACTAAATAAAGTTCAGTGATGTTTAGTTATGCTGTGATCTGACACCATGGGACTTGTCTATATGTAAATTAAACTAAAGAAATTTATTTATGGCAGAACTGGCTCTTTTAAAAGAAGTAGGCATTCTCAAGGTCTACTTCTGTCCTGAATGTGATTTTTTTAATAGCCAATAACTTTTTTTGTTGGTAATAACAATACTTAAGTGTTCCAGACAAACTGGGACTCTAGGAAAAAAATAAATTCAAATTTATTTGATTTCTCATCTTCATATATTAGTTATGGCACCGAGTATTTGCAGCTCTATTAGGAAGATAATATTGCTTAAAGTTTGTATTACTGGACTTCCCTGGTGGCGCAGTGGTTAAGAATCCACCTGCCAATGCAGGGGACATGGGTTCGAGCCCTGGTCTGGGAAGATCCCACATGCCACGGAGCAACTAAGCCTGTTTTGTGCCACAACTACTGAGCCTGCACTCTAGAGCCCATGAGCCACAACTACTGAAGCCCGTCTGCTTCAACTACTGCAGCCCGTGTGCCTAGAGCCCGTGCTCCTCAACAAGAGAAGCCACCGCAGTGAGAAGCCCGCACACCGCAAGAAGAGTAGCCCCTGCTTGCTGCAACTAGAGAAAACCCACGTGCAGCAACAAAGACCCAATGCAGCCATAAATAAATAAAATAAATAAATTTATAAAAAAAAAAAAGTTTGTATTACTTTAGGAAAAGAGACTTTATTTTTAAAGCAACATCATCAGTTAGCAATCCAAACATGCAAAAAAGACTAAGAAACACAGACTGTTCAGGAAATAAATATGACTGAACAACAAAGAAAGAATTTCTGGATAGAATTGTTTGAAATTTTTGACTGTAAAATGTAACCCTTGGTGTATTTTTGTAAAGTTTCATAAAATAGCAGACTTTTCTTTTTTTTCCATGAATAGCATCTCTGCTTTTGAACTCTCTATGAACTGATGCATTCAGATCTGTGTCAAGTATTGTGTCATCTGCTGTAACATCAGTTTTGGGGACCATCAGGCTGGGATGCGTCAGCCCCAAGTACTGAGAGTGCTGAGGATGGAATTTCTGGACCTAGATCTTTCTATCCAAATTGCCTGAATATGCCAGAAAAGAATTAGCTGTTCTGGAAGGGGAATCCCCCCAAGACAATCGAGGCTGTCCAACAACGAATTCCTGGTGTTCAGTGGATTTTACCAGCAATTCATCACACATTTCTCTTCTTAGCTTCCCCATAGGTGATAAGCTCTAGAAGGGGAAGGGAGCCGCGTCTAACTAGCCAACCAGCACTAAAGATACCCTCTTCCCTTGATGCTTGTAATCCCTAATTACACAGAACTTGGAAAACCTTTACAAGTATACATGGAACACTTAAATATAATCACCATTTTAATAATGCAGAAAATGAAACTGCTTTGCTGTTTTATCAAGGGGTTCTTTCACATTCCACTTACAGGTTTCTCCTACAAAAAGTCAAACAGTGTTGAAACAGAATTTCAAACTTCAGGTGTATTCTTGCTAGTCTTTGACTGAAGGGCATTGACATTTTCTTTGAGTCTCCATCTCCACCTCCTGTAGAAAATCTGATGCTCTCATCCAAATGTCCAGACATTCCCAAGGGGGTTACAGTCTTAAGGACACCCTGTTTCTGAGCCTTTGCTTTCCCTAATTTAGTTCAGTTCAGCGTCATTCGCATATTTGTCTTCTTCTGGACCATGTAAGCAAGACATACTGAGGCTCTTTCCAAAATTTCTAGCCAAAATTAAACAAAAACAAAACACAATGCATTTTTTGGCAAACTGCACTAAAGGATTCAGGAAATTTAGGCTTCGTACATCACAATAGCAAAAACAGCTTCAAATGCAAAAGGAGGCAACTTTTTTCTTCTGAGTTTTTTGTCAATCTGCCAGGTTGCCTGTCTTCTCCTCTCTTCTCAGTGTGCACTGCTTCTCATTCCTCACTCCACTTCTTGCCAATCTCTGCTCATTTCTAATATAGTAACAGTATTACAAAATGCTGTGAGTATTCTTTCATTTATTCATCTCATTTTCCTGTGTCCTCTGGGACTCACCTTGACTATAAGTGGCTTATGTTTCCTGAAGCCAGGCAGAATAAGAAGAACTTTGGTGTCTGGTGTTAAACTCCACCTATTATGCCTACAAGTATATAGGAAATAAGGTCGTTTACTGAGCAAGTCATTAGCCTCTTTATAATATAAAAAGTATCAATTTGACCAGAACAAAGCCAAATCAGGTTAGTAAGAAATGTCAAAGGAATTGTTTTCCATAGTTTAATTAATAGATTTTTTAAAGGATATTTATGTATTTGCTAAAGAACAGACTGTATACTTTATATGGAAATATGGAATTTACAAAGACTACATATGTATCTCTAACTCTATGGGTAAGAAATTAATTTTATCTACTTATTATTCAATTTTTAAAATGCTGCATTTGTCCCTCACCCACTATTTGGTCTGCAAGAGGAAAATTATACTGTACTAAGAACATCACAGTTATTGATCTTTTATCAAATGCATGCTTTTCACAGATGAACAGTTTAACAAAGGAAAATATAATATCATAGACCTAGCCTCATGTAGAAATTTTAGAATATTATCACATTAGTCCTCAACATATAATGCACTTACCAGGAGTTTTATTTTATACTGAGTCATCCTATTGATTTCAACATGAGCTTGGACCAATTAGGTTGTATCACCAGTGATAAGCTAGAACAGTTCATGAGAGGGATGCACTAACAACTAACTCACTTCGTGTCTAAAGTAATTTGGACACTTTTCCTTTTAATGATATTCATAATTATGTGATACACTCTCTGGGTTTTCTAACCCCCTTGACAATATCATATAACAGATGAAGAGAAAAATACAGTATATTTTCAGCATGTGGCTAAAACAAGCTGGACCACCTGGATGAAATTGAATCTATTATAATTTATAAAACTTTTAGCACATTCATCTAACTAAAATGCTGGCTTCTACTTAAGTCTTTTACATTATCACCCAGGAATTGTAATTATAGTGGCTGTGACATGCCTAAATACTTAAATAGGCATATATCATTCCTAAAATTCACTAACAAGTATCGATAGATTTTCCTTCTGAGAACACTTGTGTTATCAAAATAATTCTATGTAATATTATTGTTTTTATTAGTGGCACTGTGACAGAGTTAAAATAGTATTCACATGTGCTTTTTTTTTAGAATTTATACCTAAGTGATTTTCCTAAAATTCTATTTATTCTTTCCTCCCTTCCAACTCCTACCTTCCCCTGATCCCTATTCTCCCTCTTTTCCTTCCCTGCCTCTCTTTCCCACCAGGTCTTCCTTCCTTCCTTCCTTCCCTCCTTCCTTCCTTTCTTCCTTCCTTCCTTCCTTCCCTCTGAAGTAAATTCTTGATTGGAAGAAAATAACTTCATCACTCTTAATGAAGATAAAATTACATTTAAAAAAATTATTCAGATTTGCTTAGGACAAAACCACTCTTGGCTAATCATTAAAGAATTTTAGTAAGAGAAGAATATCAAATGTCATTATTAATATTTATTGAGCACCAACTATAAATAAGTTATTTCAGTTACTTTAGATAACTACCCTCTGAGGTAGGTCCTATTATCAAAGCTCCATATTACAGATGAGAAAACAGGCTCAGAGTGATTAAGTAATAGCAACTGTGAGATGAAGGTTGCTTCCAACCCAGGCACTCGGATTCCAGAACTAGTGGTCCTAGGCACTCAGCTACAAGTATGTGATATGTATTAACATCTTTAAAGTGGGGCAGGCACACCACTCGAGGCACACAAAGACTTTACAAGAATAAAGGAGTCTCCAGATAATCAATTTCCAGATTTTAATTTCTTATGTGTTATTTCCTAACATCTCTTTTCCTACTTTCATATCAAACTTTCATATTAAAACTTCTCAGCAAAACAAAACAAACTCCTCCCACTTTGCATAAAAAAACGCACAGCTCTCACCTCCCCAGATCTTATCCTGGCGCATTGCCCAGGGTGTAAAAATCTCAAGAGTGCCAAATAAAAGGACAAGTCAAAATACTATTTGAGGAGAAATCGCCTTTAAACCATCCTAAACCAACCTTAGGGCTTCTCGTCTTTCCCTGTCTTAGACATCCATATTTCAGGTAAAGGCCTTAGAAAAGGAGGAGGATTTGGTGGGGGCGGGGGGGGGGGGGGATGTTATTAAATCAGATATAGTGTAGAGTGTGTGAAAAAAATGGTAGTTTCATTTAAAGACCTCACCTGCGTCTTCCATTTCTTCACTATTGTTAGAGAATGAATGACTTTTTTTTTTTTTAACATTTATTTATTTATTTTGGTTGTGCTGGGTCTTAGTTGTGACAGGTGGGCTCCTTAGTTGTGGCACGCAAACTCTTAGCTGCGGCATGAGAACTCTCGGTAGCAGCATGCCTGTGGGATCTAGTTTCCTGACCAGGAATCAAACCCGGGCCCCCTGCATCAGGAGCACAGAGTCTTAACCACTGCACCACCAGGGAAGTCCCCCGAGAATGCATGACTTTTGAGAAGAATCTGGTGAGAACAAAAGACAGGGGAAATCAATTGGAAGTTATGTATTAGCAGCTGGTCTACAACCAGTTGTTGCTAACTTTGGATGCCCAGGTGAAAATGACCAAATCAAATCATGCAAACATGCTAATTGGGCCAAGGTATACAGTGGTGCAAAGACAGTGGAGAGTCCCGTCTATGAAATGGTATGTGCAGATGGTTTAAGGTAAGTAAGCCTGGAATTTATGGCTGTCCATGGAATGGCCTACTGGGCAATGTCAGTGTCAGCCATATAATTATCTAAGTATAAACTGGAGATAGTTCATAATGGAAATAGTTCCCTTTATGTGATACCTGGCATACCTTACTTGGTGACCTCAAAGGGTAGATCTGGGCCCCAGGGTGTGTTCCTAGGTGATGTGGGAAAACCCGGGGAACTGGGTTGGTGGTTTCAGAAATCTCCATTATTTGCTTGTGTCTCATAGTCACTTGTATTCTTTTAAATTATTATAATAGTAAAGTTTAATATTAGATAAAAGCTCTGATTCTCATCAGTCTGTTTTGACTCTCTGACCTTTTTTATTTTTATCTCAGCAAGATATAATAAAATAAAAACAATTATTTTCTGCTAATCTCAAGTACCTCTTCAGCCTTAGGAGCAGGGGAAGATCCAGTTATGTGGTGCTTGCTGTTTTTATAATTTGGGTGGACTTCTGTAAGAAAAAACAAAATTAGGAACAAAAGTGAATATTTATTAAGAATATGAAAAATAAATCACCGAAGTTACAAGTTTTACACCAAAATTACGAATTTGAAAAAGCTGACAAATAGTCCAGAGATCACAAAATCCAGAAAAATAACATAAATCTTTTATTAAGTACTTAACTTATCCCGTGATTCTTTTTTTCTTACTTTTCTTGGCTCTATACTCATTACTTCTTCATATGAAAATGATTTTGTAATACGTTCCATAGAAAAAATAGAGAATTCGTTTTTTTCCTGTAGCATGGTTTATTAGGATAAGTTTTAAAAATATAGTAAAGGAAAGTTTATTTCATCTTCACAATTCAATATTGATACTGTCATAAATTTTTACAATTGTCAAGTTTATAAGAACCACTAATATAGTTTTTTGACTAGGCATTGATGAGAACAAAATTATTTGCTTATACTTTTACAAGTCTGATGACTGGAATAATTTTAAATAGATTAGCTTCTAACCCCATATATTTCAAACATTGTTTCTCCTCCACCAGTCTTTTGATGCAGTGTGCTGTAGGATACATTCACAGAGCAATATGACCCTGAGCTGGCATCTTTATGTTAGGGCAACAGGTAAGCCAGCAGAGCAGGAATTTTCCTGGAAGTCAGTACTACAACAGGATGGCTAGCGATAACTTAATCATACACAGAATTGACTATAAACATATCTCATAATTAAGTGTACAACCAACTCAACTTCTCCTTACCCACATCCCAGAAGTCAACACCAAGGACAGGAAGGGAGTTCAAGTGTAAAGAGTCAGCGGTCTTAACTGATTGTTAAAATCTTTTTTCTTTCTGTGAGTTTTACTAAAACATAGAAGTGAGCACATTTCAAGGGCTGCCTTGGAAGGAGCCTATGCAAGTCAAGGAGCCTGACAATTAACCAAGTAACGCACATTATGGTGATCATTTAAAATACAGGGGTAATGTTTTCCAGGGGGTGCCAAATTAATCAAGTTATGTAGGATAAAACACAGAGACGAAAACTTCAACATGATTTTAGATTTTTGTGCATTTTCAGTAAGACGATTAAAACAGCTTATTGAGAGTTCCAATTCTGGCATAACAGCGTGACGCGCTCTGCAGACCACTCCTCAAAAGATGTAAAACTCCGTAAGAACAGTGAGAGTCTGTGGTATTTGAATCAAGAGCCATTCCCTCCCTCTACCCTCCCAGCTCAGCGAGGCAGAAACTCCTCTCCAGACTGGTACAGCACAGAGCACAGGGCTGCCTTGCGCCACAGCTAGCAGTGGGAAGGCTGTCTGCCTGGGAGGGGCAGGGCACCAGCATATCTCCTCCTGCCCCCAGCGACCTATTGCTGAAGCTAAGTTCTGGGTGTGTGGCAGAGAGGTGGAGGCTCCCTTCTTGTGCCCAGCCACCACTAGTGGGATGAAGTCACTACCTGGAGTGTGGCACCGCTAAGGATACTGGGGCCTCAGTGGTACCAGATGGTCAATCTTAGTAAAGTCTTCTTGGTGTTCTTCCCAGAAACTGAGGAAGTGAATAACTATACCCACTTGGTGACAGATATTTTTGCAGTCAAGTGATTTCCAATTTTTTAATTTAAAAAAATGGAAGAAGGATCTATTGGATTAAAAAACAAATTTGAATGATATATTGTAAAGTGATTCAGGGCATATGATTTGGAAGTAGTTCAAAGAATTGAGTGACAATGCAGTTATAAAATTCCTTCTGTTAATTCTGTTTTTTTTTAATGTGGACAGAGTTCCTCAGGCTTTACATTTTTAAATATTAAAAGGAGAATAGAATTGATGCTGAATTCTGTCCCATTCTAGAAATAAATGATAATCATCTGCAAACAGATGAACTAATTGAAAAAAAGAGTCGTTTTCACCTCATCAAGATATATTTCCAATAAATATATACTCTTTGTTCAATAAATATTTATCCAAATGTAGGATACATATAATATAAATAATTCTCATAGTCAATGCAGGAGATATTTTTTTAAACTGTTTAAAATGTAATTTATATATCATAAAATGCACTCATTTTAAGTGTGCAATTCAGTGAATTTTATTATGCTTACAGAGCTGTACAACCATCATCACAATCTAATTTTAGAACATTTTCATCACCCTAAAAAGAAAACCTTGTGCCCATTTACAGTCGATTCCATTACTAACCCCAGCCCTAGGCAACCAATAATCTACTTTCTGTCTCTTTCAAAAAAAATCATTGAAACAGAAATATATGTCTTTGTCTGGCTTCTTTCACTGAGCATAGTGTTTTTGAGGTTCATCCATGTTGTGGTATATATCACTATTTCATTCATTTTGGGGATAGAACAATATTCCATTGTATGGATATACCACATTTTCAAAGATCCGTTCATTGGTTGATTGATATTTGGATTGTTTTCACTTTTTGGCTGTTTTAAATAATGTTGCTATGAACATTTCTATCAAGTACACTTGTGCACTTTGTGTATACAATTATTTGTATTATTGTTTGTATTATATGTACTCTATTTCCAGAACAAGACAGAATTCAGCATCCATTCCATTTCAATTTTAATATTTATAGATGTGAAAACTGAGAAACTCTATCCACCTAAACAAACTAAATAAATAGGAGTGAAAAGAGTTTTATAACAGCATCATCACTTGATGTTTTGAACCAAGTAAAATGGAAACATATGTCTACACAATTCCACCTATGAGAGGAGTTGCTAGGTCATATAGTAAGTCTATGTATAACTTTCCAAGAAACAAATTGTTTATCAAAAAGTGACTGAATCATTTTACATTGCTACCAGTAATGCATGAGGGTTTGAATTTCTCCACATCTTTGTACACCACCAGTTAATATCTATCTTGTTTATTACAAACATTCTAGTGGGTAAGTAATGACATCTCACTGTGTTTTTGATTTGCATTTCCCTAAAGACTAATGACACTGAGAATCTTTTCATGTGCTTTCTGGACATTTGTATGTCTTCGGAGAATTGCCTATTCAAATCTTTTGCCCACTTAAAATTATATTACTTATCTTGTTAATTATTAGGTTATAAGAGTTCTTTGTATGTTTGAAATACAAGTAAAATATGATGATTTGAAAATATATTCTCATAGTCTATAGGTTGCATTTTCAGTTTCTTGATGGTGTCTCTTGAAGAGCAAATGGTTTTAATTCTGATGATGTACAATTTACCATTTTTTTTCTTTTATTGATTATATTTTGGGGGGTCATATCTAACCAGAATAAATGAATATTGGGATAAAATTTCATCAAGTGATATGGAGATATGAGTTTAAGAAGAAAAGGAATGATGTAAAATTTCCTCCTATTAAAGAAAAGCTTGTTAATATAGTTTTAAAAACTGATGATGGATATAAAATTATCTGGTATTTAGGTTCCACTGGCTACAAGTCAAAGTTATGTAACTGTTTCATTTTAGAATGTCAATTTACAATAAAACAATTTGCATCCCTTGCAACTCTCTAAGTGAGATGAAAAATTTTGATGCTCAGTCTAAAAATGAGGGAGAAGGTACAGAGTCACAGTTTTTCAGAATTATTTTTAAGGTGTATAAGAGCAAAATCATCTAAAACCACTGTGTTAATGTATACACCGCTAAGAGGTTTTTCTCTTTGGAATGGCTGGCTGTTATCTTTCTGAGATTCCAGAGAACTATCAAGTGGAACTACCAGATTTTAAATTTAAAAGCCTCCCCCCCACTAGTCATCCAATATTCCCCATCATTAATTAATTTTGATTGAGGGGAGTAACAATTCATCTGGAATTAAGTCTCTGCCATCCTTAAACAAGTCACTTAGTCTTAAGAGCTCAGGGCACATCATATATATGTATGTATATATATGTATATAGTTTTTTAAGGCAGGCCTATTCAAGAGTGTAAAATCTGACATCTGTTGACTGAAGAAAAACGTACAACCTGAAAGTTTCAAGATTAAGTTTTATTCGGGGCTCTTATTAAGGACAGTTGCCTGGGACACAGCCTCTCAGATAACTCTGAGGAACTGCTCTGAAGAGGTAAGAGAGGAACCAGGATATGTAGGAGTTCTGTGGGGTTTTCTGGTTTTGGGTTTTTTTTTGTTTTTTGGGTTTTTTTTTTTTTTTTTTTTTTTGCTTTAAAAAAAGTGGTAGAACATCAAAAGATTACCGCTAATCACAAAGAACAGACATCTAAAGTTCATGATCTTAGTGCTTTTCTCTCTGTGGGAAGATGCAAGAGTCTGGGCTCATTATTCCATAGATAGGCATCTTTACTATCTAGGGCCAGTATCCAAAGCATAGACCGCTTTCGATTTTTCTCCATCCTAAACTCCCCTCAGGGCTCCTGGGCGGGGGCAGGGGCTGTTGCTTTGGCTTGATCCTTGTAGGACCGGAAAAGCAGGTAGCATTCCCTGTCCACACAGCTATGCTATCTTACTAATTTTAAAGAACTTCTGAAGAAAAGTAGAGTATGTTTACTCGGATTTTCCCCTGTTAGCTTTCCATAATCATAAATGGTATCGGCACACTTGCTATTTAACCTTAGGAATCAGGAATTTAACATTTTTTGCCCTGCTGCTACAGACTTCTGGCGCACACGGCTCCCCCTAGCCGTCAGAGCCCTCACGGCCCACCGCTCTCGCCCACTCCCTCCAGCCGCCTGGGGTCCGCGGAGAGCCAGAGACTGCGCAAGCGCGGGGCCGTCGACGTGGCCGGGGGACCCTGGTTGGGGGTCCGCGCTGAGCCGCTGGCTCAAGTGGTTGTCTCCGGGCCTTCCGCCCTCCATCCTTTTCTCGCCCTAGAGTTTTACGGCGACTGGGGTTCGAAGTGGACTGACGTCTCCCCAGAGACCATTTAGAAGGTCAGAGTGGACAGAATTTAGGCTGGGCAGGCGGGGACGAGTTCCCCAGGCAAAAGCCCGAGTGGGCCTCCCATGAAAGCCGAGTTGCGCGGGCTGCGCGCTCGCGCTTGGGTCACGCGGGAGCCGGGCTGGCGGGCCGGGCGGCGCGGCCGCGTGACGTGGTGCGCTCTGTGGCGCGCGGCTCCGGGGGTTTTGTCAGTTCCGGCGTGCGGGCGCGAGCGTGCGGGGCGCCGGGAACCGCGGGCTGGTCCCGGCTGAGCGCTCGGCGGCGGCTGCGCCGCGTCTGAGGGAGCGGGCCCTGGGCTGCGGCCACCGGGCGGGGAGCTCTTCGGCCGGTGCCGAAGCGCCCGAGGTCTGGAAGGCACAGGTGGGGCTGCGGCCGGCGGCGGGAGGGAATCGCCCCTGCGTGGGCCCCCAAGGCGGGTGGGTTTGTGTGAGCGCCCTGAGCCCGCGGGCTGGCCGGGCGGGAAGGGTCGAGAAGGCCGCGACCCCCAATCCAAATCTCGGAGATGAAACTTTCCTGGAAGGGAGCAATTTCGGGAGAGAATAGTCTGAGAAGTTGTTCTTAGTTAACCCCCATCGCATAGGTTTACGGCACCTTCGAGCTCCCTACTCCCCCTCCTCTTATTTACTGTTAGTGTTGCAGAGCGCCGCCTTTCTCCCTTCGGTCGCGGTCCTCCCGACGCATCTCTATTGACCAGCTTTTGCTGCCCCACCCCCGCTGTTTACGTTGGCTCTGAAAATCGATTATTCACCCTCACCCAGCGCTTACAGCTTCGTGAAAGTTCGATAGTCTTTCTTTCCAAAAAGGTCAACATTAGGAACGGATAGCTCGCGATATTACTCCTTCGAATACGATTGTTCGTGTTTATTAGGGATTGAGCACTGCAGAAGGTCCCTCCGATTTCATTTCTGTGTCTGCAAGAAGTTTCTCTTGGAATGCGCAGTTTCGTGACACGGCATTATTGCGTTCCTGTAGGGCTGGCCCAGTTCTGCACTCTCTAACTGTAATGAACTGCTTTACTCTGTCTCTTGAGAATGCTCGAGATTTGCTTTAGTGTATTGTAATTTAACGGATTTGCCTTCAAGATTGTTGCTGCCTGTGAAATTACGTTGCCTTAAATATTTAGTGATTCAGCAGTTTTCTTTGAAATTTCCAAAAGCAAGCCAAAAAAAGGTAATATAAGAATGCCCCCCCCAATTATAAATGGAGCTATTTTTTGATTCGCCCTCGTTCACATTAAAGGACCTCATTTGGTGACTTTATATGAAACGTGTTGGAAATAGGAAGCTTTTATGTGTGTCGTCTCTTAACCTGTGGGGCTTTCTGAAACGTCATTGTGTGTAGTTCCTCTAGCAAGCCAGAGTAGGGTGGGATGCTACAGGAGGCAGTTACAGACAGGTCTTTGCAAGAAGTTCCCGCTCCTTTTTTTGTTTTGTTTTGTTTTGTTTTGTAAAGGGCCAGATGGGCGGGCATTGGAGCAACTTCTGCTCCTCCTTCTAGGGAGATGAGTGGTTGTATTATTAAAGACTACTAGTGATGTTGACCGTTAGCATGATTGTTACTACTTTCAGTGTTAATAGGATTGAACTAGGTCCAAGGGTTTGTTGGTTCAGAATTTAACCTTTGCTCCTCAGTATTTTTTTTAAAGCGCGCGCGCACACACGGTTATATTTGAAACAAATATATTTTAGTTCTTTTATTAGAACATTTAAAAAATAACTTAAATGTGCCATTGGTATCTGGAGCCAGCTTTTGGTTGTGATTGAAGATGGTAATAGTGGTGTAGGTACTGTTTTATTTAATACTGCAGATTGACATTTCAAAGGCTTTTTCTGTCCCCAACTTTAAAAATTCAAGCGTCAAATCATGTAATAGTAGTTTTTATCTTTTCAAGACACTTGGTGAACACTTAACTATGGTTAAGGATATGATAGACATTGTTTTTTCTAAAGTCACCATCGTATAGTCCTGTTCCTGTGAAGTGCATTTTCTCAGAGGCTACTGAGAATAAAGCAAATCCCAGAACAACGACAAAATAGAAATATAATATTTTAGTACAAACTTTTTTCCTTCTGTGTTGAGATTCGCAACTGCACTTCACCAGAAAGATACACAGGCTCTTCTCCCTGCTAAATTTTTTTCTCTTCAGAGTGGAGATGCCCAGCAAGGAAGGCTGTTCAGCAGCAGCTGACCCATGGAATCACACCCCCCCACCCCCATGCACACACGTGTGTGCACACACACGCCTGTCTTCCCTTTGAATAGCTCTCCCATTTCCTTCAGTGACACATTATTTAAGAAATCTTTCAGCACACTATGTGAAATAAGCTTTGAAATAAAGATATATGCAAGGTCATATTGCTTCTACTTAGGGTTCCTTTATCGTGCCTTCTTTCTGCCTTTAAATGTTATCTGTTTTTTTAAGGCTTAAGACCTAAGTCTAGCATGAAACGCTCCAAGTACCCTTCACACCTCCCTCACTCTGCTAACTTGTAAGCACAGCAGGAGGTTTAGCTTTGGAATCAGACATTTCATTTCGTTTTCTTGACAAATATCTTTTGAGCCTGACTCTTTGAATCTGTCTCTTCCATTTACTAGTTCATTTACTAGTTCTTGAGCAAGCTGCTCAATATTTGTAAAAGATTTTCTAAATCAGATCAGACCTCCAAGGATATGAGGAGTAAATGGAGCATAGAACAGTGCCAAGCACATCCAAAGAGCTTAATAAGAGGTAGTAAATTATGGTGCTTCTAAGCATCACAGACCATGTGTGTTTTGTGTTTGCAATATAATAGTGAGTGGTTTTAGAACAATGTTTTTAATTTGCTTGTGAACCCCCAAAATAATTTTTGTAAAACTATCCCCCTTGCACACTTTAGGTTGTTTTATAATGTTTTACATCATACTTTCAGGTAGTTGGAAAGGATGCAGTTTCCCACGTGGTATAGATACTGACATTTTAATATAAAATTGGTATATCCCTCTTAACTATATCTCAAGGAGTATCATATTGCACTTTTATAGCCATCACCATCAATTTTAAAAATACATGGTATTTTACACAGTTCCTTTTTCTTGAAATTGTACTTTGATTTTTACCCACCCCCACTGAATATTATCTTGTAATTTATTTATGCTTGAAAGCTTTTTGTTCTGTCATACATGTCTTTAATAAAAATATTTGTGTAAGTTGAAACTAAGTTTTAAAAATTTCCTTTAACTGTAACTCTAGGAGTTATTTTTCTTCTGGACTGAATTATTACAAGTAGTAATAGTTGGTCAGAACAGTATAATACCTGATGGATTTTGACAAAGAATAAGTAAATATGAAAAATGGAAGTTTAGTGGAAATTTATATCTTAATGAGATTGATAGTTGGAATCGTGCCTCAATTGAAATTGACACCTCTGATTTTTTTGGGCTGTTTCATAGTACCATGCCTTTCCATTCTGGGGAATACACCATAGTAAAAATAGGAATGAGTGAGAGGTATTTTTGGTAAAGTTTTGTAAAGTGGGAAGATTGAAAGGAGCTTGGAAGAGGAAGAACAACAGCATGATAGCTGAACTGCAGGCATATTCCCAGGGAGGTCAGTTTTAGTGAGGAGTACTAAATGGAAGTACAGGGATCTGGAAGCCTTTTTCTTAACATTATATATGTTGTTGCAACGTGTTCCTTGACAAATCTTCATGTGCCCTAGGGGTACACATTCCCTAATTTAAAGACCATTTGAGCAGTGGTTATCAACGGGGGATGATTTTGCTGCCAGGGTACATTTGGCAATGTCTGGAGACATTTTTGATCTGTCCAAGGGGTTGGGGGGAGGGTGTGCTGCTTCTGGCATCTAGTAGATAGAGATCAGAGTGCGGTTAAACATCCTACAGTGATCAGGACAGCCTCCCATAACAAAGAATTTTCCAGCCCAAAATGTCAATCAAACCGAGGTTGAGAAACCCTGGTTTAGAGGATTAGTTTTGGAGTCAGGCTATTTAACTTTATAACCTAGGGCAGTGGGTTAGTAAACTTTCTTTGTAAAGTGCCAGAGAGTAGATAGTAAAATATTTTAGGCTTGTGGGACACATATGATCTCTGTTGCATATCCTTGTTTTTATAACCCTTTAAAAATGTGAAAATAATTATTAGCTCCAAGGTCTTTCAGAAACATGTGATCTAAGGGAGTTACTGCCTTCAAACTCAATTATTTTTCCCTCTGCAAAGTACTAGTGATAGTAACAATGCCTCAGGAGTTGTTTGTAAGGATTAAATGAGGTGAACATCTAGCAAAGTCTCCAGCACACATTAAACACTCTGTAAATTGTGCGTTGGTAGTAGTGGTGTCCTGTAGCAAGTAGCAAAAAAGTGGGTGCCAGGTCACAGTGTTGTTCAAGACCCTATTCAAGTCAATTGGACAAACTTAAAAATGCTGGTTAAATTCCCAGATCAGCTCACAAAAGCCTATTTAACCTCTGCTGTCTTGCTTTGTGAACTCTGAGCCTCCTTGTACCCTAAGGGGTGTGGAGTGCAGAATTCCTGTCCCATGGTTTCTGAGGGAAGATCTACTGACATTCTATTCTAAAGACAGAATTCCAGGGAAAGGAAATTTCATTTTAATAGGGGACTCAAGGTAGGGCAAGTGAGGTCTGATTATGGTCAATTGTATATGATGTTTTCTAAATTGGGGACTGAATATATACATTCTCTCAACTACCGTGAAGTCACTGCATGATATGGCTGACCAATGGTTTGTTTCTTTTTCAGGTTAGAAAGTATGGTTAGGCCAGTTTTGGTGATGCCTTTATAATGTAAATTGTTGCAAAAACAGCCTTATCCTGTTGTTATAATTTTTAATGAGATCACAGGAAGACAATCTCTAAAACTGCAGTATCCACAGTAGGCACATGTGGGTATTGAGCGCTTGAGATGAAGGTACTTGGAATTGAGATCCGCTTCAAGCGTAAAATACACACTAAGTTTCAAAGAGTTAACGCCAAAAAATAAGTTAAACTATCTCATTAATAATTTGCATATTGGGTACATGGTGAAAAAATATTTTGGCTGTATTTGGATAAATAAATAGTATCACTGAGATTTCTTTTTACTTTTAAATGTGGCTATTAGAAAATTTAAAATTACATATGTAGTTAACATCATAATTCTGTTAGACAATCTGCTCTAAAGCTTCAGTTTACTTTTTAAAAATTAGTAATTATTTTTTTTATCCTGTACATATTATTAAGAATTAGATATTTTTATAAGACTTGCAGTGAAAATCAGAGGTCCCACCCTCCCAGCCTCATCCCTTACTCCCAAAGGCAGCATGTATCAATTTTCTTACCAATTCTTTTGGTCTTTCTGTCGAAATCTGTAAACAGGGTGCTTATATTGCTACTTTATTTTATTTTTCAGTTTTAGGCATTGTCCATTAATTTCCTAGTAGGAAAGATGAAATTTTAGGTCTTCCATCCTATACCACAGGCACAGAAACTTCCTATCCATCCATATTCCCATCTTCTCAATATGGTTGTATTATAATTTTGCTTGTATCAAGATTCATTATTTACATTATTATGACATTAATCAAAACTGAAACATGCAGTACATGATTACTTTTCTTTCTAGCTCAGCATCTTGTTTTCCCTGGAGTTAATAATTGTCTTGATTTTTATTTCCTTAGTTTACCATGTACTTAGCACTGATTAAACCCTGAGCCCTCCCACAGTTATTTATTGGGTTGGCCAAAAGGTTAGTTTGGTTTTTTCCGTAAGATGGCTCTAGTAGCACTTAGTTGTCTTTAACTTCATTCAAAACAATTTTGTTAGATTGTACGTGACAGCTGTCATATCAGCGTGCATTTAAAAAAAGACTTATCAAAATTGGTGAATTTTAATATTGAAGATGGGAGAAAAAAAGCAACGTTTTTGGCATATTATGGTTATTATTTTAAGAAAGGTAAAAACACAGTGGAAACACACAAAAAGATTTGTGCAGTGTATGGAGAAGGTGCTGTGACTGATCGAACGTGTCAAAAGTGGTTTGCGAAGTTTCGTGCTGGAGATTTCTCGCTGGACAACACTCCACAGTCTGGTAGACCAGTTGAAGTTCATAACGATCAAATCGAGACATTAATTGAGAACAATCAATGTTATACCACGCAGGAGATAGCCGACATACTCAAAATATCCAAATCAAAAGTTGAAAATCATTTGCACCAGCTAGGTTATGTTCCTCGTTTTGATGTTTGGGTTCCACGTAAGTTAAGCGAAAAAAACCTTCTTGATCGTATTTCCGCATGAGATTCTCTACTGAAACGTAATGAAAACGTTCCTTTTTATTTTATTTTATTTATTTATTTATTTTTAATTTATTTATTTATGGCTGTGTTGGGTCTTCGTTTCTGTGTGAGGGCTTTCTCCAGTTGCGGCAAGCGGGGGCCACTCTTCATCGCGGTGCGCGGGCCTCTCACTATTGCAGCCTCTCTTGTTGCGGAGCACAGGCTCCAGACGCGCAGGCTCAGTAGTTGTGGCTCACGGGCCCAGCCGCTCCACGGCATGTGGGATCTTCCCAGACCAGGGCTCGAACCCGTGTCCCCTGCATTGGCAGGCAGACTCTCCACCACTGTGCCACCAGGGAAGCCCAAACGTTCCTTTTTAAAAACAAATTGTGAAGGGCGATGAAAAGTGGATACAGTACAACAATGTGGAATGGAAGAGATCGTGGGGCAAGCGAAATGAACCACCACCACCCACACCAAAGGCTGGTCTTCATCCAAAGAAGGTGATGTTGTGTATATGGTGGGATTGGAAGGGAGTTCTCTATTATGAGCTCCTTCTGGAAAACCAAACGATTAATTCCAACAAGTACCGCTCCTAATTAGACCAACTGAAAGCAGCACTCGAAGAAAAGTGTCCAGAATTAGTCAACAGAGAACACATAATCTTCTATCAGGATAACGCAAGACCGCATGTTTCTTTGATGACCAGGCAAAAACTGTCACAGCTTGGCTGGGAAGTTCTGATTCATCTGCCATATTCACCAGACGTTGCACCTTCGGATTTCCATTCATTTCAGTCTTTATCTCTTAATGGAAAAAAATTCAATTCCCTGGAAGACTGTAAAAGACACCTGGAACAGTTCTTTGCTCAAAAGGATAAAAAGTTTTGGGAAGATGTAATTACGAAGTTGCCTGAAAAATGGCAGAAGGTAGTGGAACAAAAGGGTGAATACGTTGTTCAATAAAGTTCTTGGTGAAAATGAAAAATGTGTGTTTTATTTTTACTTAAAAACCAGAGGCATTATTTGGCCAACCTAATAGATCTCTTCTCAAAACTTAAGAACACATTAGGTATTCTATCAATTTTAGTTGCTTGAAGACATCTCTGGAGTTCAGTCTTCTACTCCAGTAAGAACTGGTTGCATAATTGTCATCTGTGAACTGCTGTCATCAGCCTTGTGATTCCTTTCATCAAACATGGAATCCAAGAAAAAGAAGGTGTAATATCTGAGCAATCACTTGGTTGGGTTTGGAAGTTATTTTCACTCAGAGTCATGAATTAATTATACTGTTTTCTTCTAACTTCTGTTGGGTTTAAAAAGTTCCTTAGCAATCTTATTTCTCTTTTTATTTATTTATTTATTTTTATGGATAAGCCCTTTTAAGATGGTCCCTTTGAGCCTAATGTTCTGAAATTTCATGGTTGTGGGTTTTTTTTCATCCTTTGTTCATTGGTCTTTCTAATCTGGGATTTCGTGCTTTCCAATTCTGGGAAATTCTTTGAATTGTTTCTTCAGCTCTTCTATCCCTGATATGTTTTTTTATCTATTCTCTATTCCTGGAAGTTTTGTTATTCAGATGTCAGACCTTCTAGACTGAGTTCTCTCTAATTTTCTTGTCTGTTCTTTCCTATTTTTCATCTCTTTGTCTTTTTGCTCTGCTTTGCAGCAATTTTCTATAATTTTTTAACCTTATCTTCTCATCCCTCTATTGAATTTTTCTTTCCAGCTGATTTATATATAATTTTTAAAAGCTCCTTTAGTTCTTTGTCCTTTTTTGTATGTGTATATTCTGTTTTTATTTCATGGATGCAGTATTTTTTTTTCTTTATGTTGATACAAAGGTTTTTTGGAAGTGTTCTACTCCCTGCATATTATCCATTTCAACCAAATTGCATTGTTCTTATTTTTTTTTCTTTCATACTAGATGTTTTCCTCACCAGTTTTCTGATTCTCAGCTCTCTGCTTATGTATAAGATTGGGGCACTAAAAAGTTAATTGGAGACTCTCTGGGGTAGAACCTATCAACCATGGCTTCTCTGAAGAGTTAGTTGCTTGGACAGTTCCTGGGGGAACTCTCAGTGCCACTTTCTTTAGGTTTTTCCTCTTGGTGGTAGTCAGATTTCTCAGAGAAAACACTATAATCTTTTTTCTGGAGTGGTACCTATCTGCCTGGACTCCAAGACCCAAGTTGGGGAGAAAAGGTTGAAGGTCTCAGTATTCAGTATCTAATTTTTCATTGTCCTGCTTTTGATATTTACCCTTAATCATGTCTGATAGTTCCCTGTCCTGAGACATTTTATTTTATGCTCTTTTGAATGAAAATATCCAATCTTCTTTCAGGGCTGGAGAGAAATAGTGTTTTGGGGTGCTTGGTATAGGAGAGATCTCAAGGTCTACTTTGTAAATTAGCTTTGAATCAGTCCTTTTTTCAGCTCTACCTCTACTCCCTCTTCCAGAGGAAGATTGAATCCCATCAGTTCCTGTGCCTTTTGGAGGTTCTGTGATGAGATATAATTGGGGCTGCTTCTCTGGTTTCCCGATTGACAGTGTAGGCTTCAGCTTTCTCAAATCTGTTTTGTGAGTTACTACTTGTCTTCCTCCTTTTTCAGAAACAAAGCCCTGTTGACTCTTCATCCTCCCTCTTTGTGAGTTATGGCTTTGTTACTTGTTTTATTAAAGGATATAATGTGCAATATAGTGCACTAATCTTAAATTTACAGATTTTTTATGTATGTATACACCCATGTAATCACCACTCAGATCAAGATAGCATTTCCATATGCTGTAAGGTCCCCTTGTGTCCCTTCCGAGTCTATACCAACACCTGTAATCATTATTTTTGTTTCTACCATAATAGACTAGTTTTGCCTGTTCCTCGACTTTACCTGTAAAATCATATAGTATAGTATAGTAGTCTCAATATGAAGTCTTTTGTATGTGGCTTCTTTTGTGCAATTGGTGAGATTCATCAGCGTTACAGGCATCAATTTAAAAAAAAAATTCCTGCATATTACTGCATAATATAAATATGCCACTATTTATCCCTTCTCCTATGGGTGGGCATTTGGGTTGTTTAGATTTTTTGGCTTTTGTGAATAAAGCTGCTGTGAATATTATTGTACATGTTTTTGGTATGTATATTCATTCATGTCTCTTGGTTATATACCTCTAAATGGAATTGCTGGGTCATAGAGTGGGTGAATGTAGCTTTGGTAGAAATGCCAAATTTCCATAGTGGCTGTAGCATTTTTCACTTCCACCAGCAAAGTACATGAGAGTTCCAGTTGCTGTCTTCTCTAACACTTGTCAGTCTTCAGTTTCAGCCACCTGATAAGTATATATAGCCGACCCTTGAACAACAGGGGATTAGGGGCGCCAGCCCCCCCACGATCAGAAGTCCCTCTACTGCTGTCTCTGCCTCAAACACAAAGGAATCGGTAAATGACTCATCCAAGGGCAGGAAGCTGAAACAGTTTGGATAGAATCAGCATGCAGACCCTAGTTCTTTTGATTCCACGTAATGTGATCTCTAATCAAACACAAACTCTCCTCCATACTTAGTTAATTTAAAGAGCTGTAAAATGAAAATACAATACTGTATTTACTGAAAAAATCCTTGTATAAGTGGGTCCCCTACTGTTCAAGGGTCAGCTGTAGTCATGTTATGGATTTTAGTTTCATTTCCCTGAGGGAATCATGTGTTGAACACCTTTTCACATGTCTTTTAAATATTCTCTTTTGTGAAATACCTGTTCATGCCTTTTTCTCATTGAAAAGAATGGTTATGCTTTTTTAATAATCTTGTAAGTCATTTTAATGGAGTTTTGGGAGGAAACAGGGCTAACTGCATGTGAGTAACCTGCCACCTTTAAGTGGAAGTTGGGTAACTTTAAAGCTTCATTCAGATCATTTTTTTTCTCATTTCTGTCCTCTCCAATGTATGATTCAACCTCATTTTTAATTAGCTACTATAATCTGGAATTATAATGAATTTTAGAGTAAGACTTTTTTGTTCCGACCTTAAAGATACAGGAAACTTTTATTTCTTATAAGAAACTGGAATAAGAAAATTATTCAACAGATGTGTTCTGGCTTATTCTCTTATGTTTTTTAATTAAAAAGATATTTATCAGAAACTAACATACCATGGTAAAGCAATTATACTACAATAAAGATGTTTAAAAAAAAAGATATTTAGGACCAAGAGTATTATTTATTTATCCATTCAACAAATACATATTGAGTGCTTTCTCTACGTCAGATCTAATAATAGGCTTAGGGAATACATCAGTGAACAGGATGGACAAGCAAGGTTCCAGTCCTCTGAAATATATTCAGGTAGGAGGAACTGATAATAAATAAGTAAACAAAGAGCTAAATAAGGTAATTAAAGATGTATTTCCTATTTTTCAGAAATGGAACAAGAGCCACAAGATGGAGAACCTGCTGAAATTAAGATCATCAAGGAAGCATACAAGAAGGCCTTTTTATTTGTTAATAAAGGACTGAATACAGATGAATTAGGTCAGAAAGAAGAAGCAAAGAACTACTATAAGCAAGGAATAGGGCACTTGCTCAGAGGAATCAGCATTTCATCAGCAGATCCCGAACACATAGGTCCTGGGTGGGAATCTGCTAGACAGATGCAACAGAAAATGAAAGAAACACTACAGAATGTACGTACCAGACTGGAAATTCTAGAGAAGGGTCTTGCCACTTCTCTACGGAATGATCTTCAGGAGGTGCCCAAGTTATATCCAGAATTTCCGCCTAAAGATATGTCCGAAAAGTCACTGGAGCCTCAGTCCTTTAATTCACTTCCTCAGCACCATGAAGTAAATGGAAACACTTCAACTACAAGTACAGAATCAGTTTCTACACCTAGTACTTTTTCCTTACCGTCTCAAAGTCATCCATCAGAAGCACCTCCTGCGTATACTCCTCAGGCTGCTGAGGGTCACTACACTGTATCCTATGGAACAGAATCTGGGGAGTTCTCATCAGTTGGGGAAAACTTTTATAGAAATCATTCTCAGCCACCTCCTCTTGAGACCTTAGGGCTAGATGCAGATGAGTTGATTTTGATACCAAATGGAGTACAGATTTTTTTTGTAAATCCTGCAGGGGAGGTTAGTGCACCTTCATATCCTGGGTACCTTCGAATTGTGAGGTTCTTGGATAATTCTCTTGATACAGTTCTAAACCGTCCTCCTGGGTTTCTTCAGGTAAGCCAAAGAAAAATGTAAACATAATTTGAAATATGTGTAGAATATATTATTTTTATTTGTAAATATTTATAATGTGTCCAAGACAGTAAGTGCAAAAAGATTATTATAAATTCTAGTTCCTTTTTAAATATATTTCATGAAATTTATGAGCCTTGAGCATCTATGTTTGTGTTCGATAGCCTTTCTTTTTCCTGTTCTTTAGATGTAAACTCTTGTTTTAGTACTAAATTTGTGAATACAGAACCTGAGGGAAATCAGAATATTCATCCTTAACTTGTAATTTTTTATCTGAGGAAGAAACGTAATAACTTTGACTTCAAAAGGGATTTATGTAACTCATGTGTGAATGTATAACTGTAAATTTCTATACATGTCAAGCCCCAGCTGAGGGGCTGAACTGGGCTAGATCCAGTGTCTGGAATAGTGGTTCTCAACTAGTAAGAATAGCCCCCACCCCCAGTCTCCCCACCCTGAGATATTTTGGCAGTAGTTGGGGACATTTTTGGTTGTCACAGCTGGGACTGGGGAGTGTGCTACTGCTACTGGCATGTATAGTGGGTAGAGGCCAGGTGTACTGCCAAACATCTAAGCAGGAGAGCTCTTCTCAGTAAAACAATTAACTGAAAATTTCAGTCATGCCAAGGTTGAGAAACCCTGGTCTACAAGTAGAGACTGTGACGATCATCTAAGATGCAGTCCTAACTTTCCAAGCACATAAGTTTACCAGGATGCCCTTGGTCCAAGAACAAAGACTGGTGCTAAATAGAGGTTGTTGTTAGGAAACTGTTGTGGAATTAGTAACGTATTCTGAAGGTGATGGTCCAATATCAATCTGTTTTTAAAAGAGTCCAATATCAATCTGTTTTTAAAAGAGTGGACATTGGTACAGGGAAATGGGGTTCTAGAAGTAAGGATTCAGTATACATTGGGTGTAGCAGAAGGGTTTGCATGTAAGGGAGATGACTATTTGAGCAAGGCAGGTGCTTTTATCCAGAGTCCAGATGATGTGGTTTAGTTACAGTACTAGTTACCCAGATTTATTTTCTCTCTTGGTATATTCTATTTTCAATTCTTATGCAGCTTGTACATGGAGGCAACTTGAAGGTTGTTTAAAGATAGTTGGAGACTTACTGGGGATGTATAAAGGAGATATTTTGGGGCATTGTTGAAAGGAAAACTTCATTAATGGACAGGAAGAATAGTGTGAATCTCGTAAGTTATTTTAAAAAAGAAGCCTGGAGGTTAAAAAGAGTAGGCTTTTTGATTGGGATCGGGAGGGGGCTGATAAAAGATATAATACTTTCTGCTGATCTGTAATAGAGTAAAAGTGGAATTTAAAAAACCTTTGGGGCCTGGGCTACTGGAGGTGTGGGTAATGAACGTCAGGAACATTCTACATGTAGAATGAGCTCATGAGCTCAACCATTAAAATGACTTGTTCTCTAGTAAAAATTTGTTCTGTCTTAGTTCTTTTAATTTTGTTTTTAACCTTTCCAACATCTCCTATTTTGAGTCCTAAATAAAAAGTAAAGTTGTACCCAAAGTTTGAGTCTTTTTAACGGGCTCTCATTTACATGTATTCGGATATTTGTAGCAGTGTCCTTAAAGAGAGTTACCAGGTGTTCACTGAATTTTTTTGTTCTGAAAAACAAACATTGAAACAACTAAGTATTAGCAGTTAGATGTAATTTCTTATGCTGCAAAAAAATCTCTATTGCTTTATTTAGGAAATTAGAAATTAATTTGGTTTTAAATAGGCAGACTAGAATTCTATGGCTTCTAAAAACTATTTTTCTCTTCACTTTAGTTTTAATATACTTTTTAAACTTGTTAAATTTATAGTCAGTTCATAGGGAACTTGGACATGAGATTGCCCTCTGATAGTGAAACTGGGAGAAGTCAGCCTATGGTGGATGAGCTCACCAATCTGTAATAATCTACCCTAAGAAAGGTCTATAAAGTTTTATTTGAGAAGATTTGAGGATACTCCATTTCAATCAAGGTGACCAGAATGTAGTTAATCTTAGAGAAATCATGGCATAGTAAAAGAAACCTTTCCCAAACTTTAGTCATTTAAGTACAACCATTATGATTTTTTTTTGTTAAATCCAACACTTGTTATTCATATTTTTATTTAAATGTCTCATTTGTTAATTTTTTCCTAAACAATAACAACTGTGAAATTGAGGGAAAGATACTGTATTTTTCCCTAATACATGTTAAAATATGTTGCTACTCAACTTTAGTTTGTATATTACTTGAAGTCATTTCGTATACCACAGATGGTTATATATCATACTTCGGAAAATACAGTAATCAGTTTTATTGTAACTTGTCTGAAGTTTGACTTTTATAAAAGTTGGCGAGTGGCTTTTGAGATGACTAAAAAAGAGAGAATCCATTAAAAAAAAGAATTTGAAAATGTTTGTTAAGCACTTTCTAGGAAGGAGTCAGACTTGAGTGCTTGATCCCTGCACATTTGCATTCTGTTGGTCAGAGATGATGATAGTATACCAGAATTTTCCATCATTTATATGAAATATTTAATCCCTTTGACTCATGTTTATCGCACAGTATTTTGATAATCTGTTGTTCTCCCAAGTTTCTTAATATTAGGAAGAGAGTGTCCTGGGTGAGGGGCGAAGTTATATTCTGGTCACTCAAAGAATAATGGAAATGAATAATTTGGGTATTCTGATTTAAACTTAGTTTCTTCTGAATTTAGATCTCTAGGAGGTGAGCTTAATTAAGTCCTATTGTGGTAATCTGACGTCCCCAGATGACGTTGCAGGGCAGCTTTGTGTCATTTTGATTTAACTTCACAATAGATAGTGAACCCATAAATGTAACTTAATCTTCTTGCTCTGTCAGATCAGGTTGGGTTTAGTTAAAAGAAAATTCAACATTTTGAATGCTGGGTTTCTAATTAAAATAATTGTTTAGTTTCTCCGGTGGCAGATAGGATGTGCATAAACCCTAGCCCCACTTCTTGGTGTTGACTCTGAGCAACTTAACCTCTCTGTGCCTCAGTTTTCTTGTAGTTAAAATGACAACACTAACCAAGAGGATTAAATCAGTAAATACGTTTGGAGTACTCGGAAACAGTTTGATTTCATTTATTTCCACAAAAGGGTGTCTAATTTGAATAATAAAGAAAACCTTAATTTACTTTGACCATTTATTTAAAGCTAGACTCGTTGGTTAACAGTGGTCTGTTTAAGGGCACCACCTTTAAGACTATATAATTAGTGGAGCAATAACATTTTTAGCACAGTTCCTGTGAGTGTTTTGCGGGGAGATCAGACTAGCAAATGACTGATTTTTATTGGGGGTTTGTCGATGCTGATGGTTCTAGAAAGCCTTGTAAAATGCATTTCAAACTTTAAAATGTGTGTTTGCTAGTATAACAATATTTAAAACCTCGGTGAAAACCTAGTTCTATTAATTGATTTGTTTTAAATTAACCTTTTCAGGTTTGTGACTGGTTGTATCCTCTAGTTCCTGATAGATCTCCAGTTCTTAAATGTACTGTAGGAGCCTACATGTTTCCTGATACAATGTTACAAGCATCAGGATGTTTTGTGGGGGTCGTCTTGTCTTCTGAATTACCAGAAGATGATAGAGAACTCTTTGAGGATCTATTAAGACAAATGTCTGACCTTCGGCTCCAGGTAACTTATGCAGTCACCTTCAGGATGTAAACCTACTTTAACATAAGCACTTCTGCTTTTAAAGAAACTGTAATAAGCTCTAATGTGATCATAGTTAGGAAAGTGAGAGTATATAATTTGCCTGTGTATTCACAAATACAAGTTGGGAATTGGCTGTAAATAGTGATTAAGATTGTGGTCTCTGGAGTCAGATTGCCTCTGTTTGAATTTGAACTCTTCCACTTAATAGCTGTTTAACTCAAGCTGTTGATCTTCTCTACAGTTTAGTTTCTTTATCATAAAATCAGGATAATGATAACATCCACTTCATTGGGCTGTGATGAAGATTAAAAGTTAATACATTAAGGCACTTACATCAGTGCTAGCAAGTAGTAATGTTCTGTGAATATTTGCTTTTGTTATGACCACTGTCTTACTTCTCAGTTGGGAAAGTGGGCCAATGGGACTAAATGGTGAAATGAAGGTAATTTCAGCATTAGCATCTGGGTAATATTGGACATTTTAGGGGTATGACTTGAGGAACAGGTTTTGTTTGAGGGAATTGTCTTTGTTCTCATGATGAACGAAGGCAAAATAAAATGTGATTTAAAATACGGTTGGTCATCCTGTGAACTTGCCTTATTTAGCCCATTTCCTCGGCCCACATGCTGATCTGTTATAGGGAGTTGAAATAGAGTATAATGGAGATATTTTCTTTAGGTGTTCTTGCCCATCCTAACGTAGGACAAGAGGGGAAAAATATGTTTGATTGTGTATACTGACAGTTATCTGAGGTTGAAGGAGATTGACAGCATGGTAGTGTAATCTTTTATTTTCTCTTTCATTCAGCAGATACTTAGAATTCATTATTTAACCTGGTTCTATGTTAAATGATGGGATGGGAAGAAAGAACAGAGGAGGCTATAAAGATACACATATAACAGCTCCTATTCTTGAGCACCTTACAGTCTGTTGAATAACCACAGTACAGTATGATAGGTGATGGAAAGAAAAGTGAAAGGAGGTCAGGGAGGATTTCAAAAAATAGTTTCCTTTGAGTTCAGTCATGAAAGATTTGTTCCTTTTTTCTGAGGAAGTAGAATACACTTTTAATCCATACCTGTATTAAAAATTTAAGATCGAATAGATACTTAAGCTGTGTTAACAAAACCCACGACCCCCATACAGAAGTGTGTGTAGCCTCGATGTGCTTAGGAGAGGAGTTTACAAAGGCAGCAACATGGTCAAATGGATATGGGTTTACGTCTAATAAGCTTTGCTGTTTACTAGCTGAATGAAGTGGCATTCCTTAAGTATTCCAGACCTTTTATGGAGCTGTTTCTCCCTTTACCCCTACATTCATTTGGCCTATATTACTGGGCTCTAGGAAAGAAATTAAACTGACGTTTAGGTTATATGTTTACTTCCTCTGTTCAGTTTTATTTTTTGGTTGAATGTTATTTTTAGTTTTCTGTATTGTCCTAGAACTCCAACAGTAAACAAAAGCTAGTTACTAGCTATACTTTTGATTTGCCTTTACTCTTAAGCATTCATTCAGCAAAGTGTATGCAAGCAGATCACCTTTAGTGCTGAGTGCAAAAATGGAAAAACAAAATCAACCTTCCAACAATGCAGAGTAGTTAAACTGGATGTGAGGTTTGTTAATTGCCTTTATTTATTTATTTTTGAAATTTTGAATTTATTTTTTTATACAGCAGGTTCTTATTAGTTATCCATTTTATACATATTAGTATATATATGTCAATCCCAATCTCCCAATTGTTAATTGCCTTTAAACTCATTTAGTCTTGTATGTGTTTCCTAAAACTTATAATTTATTATTTAACTAAATTCAAATGTAGCTGCATCTGATTTAATGATCACTTGTACCAATTACTGCTGTAAGTTTATCTCTTGTACTTGTTTTTTTGAAATTTGCTTTGGGCTATATCCTGTGAGCCAAAGAACTCAAAGGTTTGAGGTTTGGTGATGAGATAAAAGTATAGAGAAAGACTAGTAAAAGTAGTTGTAAAACACTATCATTTGAATAGGTGTATTATTGGAGCATAGTGTACCGTAGCTTAGAGGAAATTTGAATTTGAGCTAAGCTTAGGCTTTTACTCCCTAGGCCAACTGGGACCGGGCAGAAGGAGAAAATGAATTCCAAATCCCTGGAAGATCAAGGTGCCCCTCTAACCAATTGAAGGAAGCCAGTGGCACTGATGTGAGACAGTTGGACCCAGGCAGTAAGGATGTGCGTCATAAGGGAAAACGGGGGAAGAAAGTAAGTAGAGTAAGTGAAAGATCAACAAGGTATGAGTGTGTGTTCTATTCTAATGGTACCTTTCACCAGTTTAAATTATTTATAAGATCCCCATTTACTGAAGCAGAGCAACTTGCAGATTCACAAAGTGATCACTGGTAAAATAATTATAATCAGCTTTAATATTCCCTTTCCAAGTATTTGTTACTTAACTGTTTTAAAAGATAATCTATGTTTGGGGGGATAGTTTTTTGCAACTATCTGAAAGATTTTTATAATTATGTTAATGATGTGTATGCTTTTTTGTTTTGTGTTATTCTCCACCTTCCTATATACACCAAGATCTTGGGGCTAGGTATGCTTTTCCTTACACTACCATTCTTATTCAGTTCCTTATTTCTTCATGAGTAGTCGACAGAACAGAGAAAATGGGCTTTTAAAAAATACATTTAGTAGTTTATTCTTTCATTTCTTAGATTTTGTGATATGTTCCAAATGGTAAATTTGGATTAGAGTTTAGGAAATATTTATTGAGTGCTAGAAAGCTGAGCATAGTGGGAAAAATTTTAAATTTCTCATCTCAGAATATTTCCCATCTAGTGGGGAGGACAGATTAGCAAAGAGATAATTTCTACCCAATGTGATCATTAGATGAAAGTACATAAGTTGTATAGAACGCTAGGTTGTACCTTCTACATAGATGAGTGGTGTGGGAAGCAGTTAAGGGGGCTCCTTCTGGAAGGCACTATGGCTAAGATGAGCCCCGAAGGTGAAATAAGCAAACCTATGGTGAAAGAAAGTAGCATTGTGTGAGCATTGAATTATAAACGGTTTGGTACTGTTCTTTGTTGTATTCCATACTATAAGTGCTCAGTAATTGTCTTTGGAATTAATGAATATCACATGAATATTCTACTTTTACTTGCCAACTGTCACTGTGGGTTATGTTGAGCATCTTAGAC
The DNA here is from genome assembly GCF_949987535.1 of Balaenoptera acutorostrata. Lineage (NCBI taxonomy): Eukaryota > Metazoa > Chordata > Mammalia > Artiodactyla > Balaenopteridae > Balaenoptera > Balaenoptera acutorostrata. The sequence continues at coordinate 68,752,975 of NC_080081.1, forward strand.
CAGCTTTATGAGGACATTGGGAGTCCAAAATGGAAGTTAGAACTTCATTTTTAAAAATTTAATTCCTTGGTTAAAAAAAAATCTAATTATATTAAAATATATATATACCTTTGGAAAGCTTTACTCCCACCTTTGTCCCTGTCTACACCATTCCTCCTGCCACTGTCGGTAATTACTTTTATTAGGATCTTGTGTTTCTTTCCTGGGTTTTTTGAGGCAGATAAAAGCAAACAAAATCTGTAATTATTTCTCTCCCTTTCTTATACATAAGGGAACATCATATAGAGTGTCCTATATTTTTTTTTTTTTTTGATAATAAAGTCTGGGGTAAATAGAGAACTTCCTCAGTCTTTTTTACCTCATATTTCATTGTATGAATATATCATAGTTTCTTTAATCAGTCTCTTATTGAGGGGTGTTTGGTGTGATTGTTTGGTATTACAAGCAGTGCTTCAACGAATAACTTTGTGGAGCCATTGATTCATACATCTGCAGGTAATTCATCAAATAAATTCTTAGAGATGGGGTTACTGTGTCAACCGGTAAATGCATTTGTAATTTTGATAGATTTTGCTACATTGCCCTCCCTAAGGAGTATACCATTCAGCACTGCGCCAGTAGTTGTTTGAGCATGCCTGTCTCCCCACAGCCTGCTCAGCAGAGTGGGCGGTCTGTTTTTTGGCAATCCGATGATGAGAGAAATATATTGGAATATATTAATTTACATCAATTTTATTATGAGTGAAGTTGAGCAAATGCATAAGGGTAACTTTAATTTTGTTTTCTGTGTGATGTCTAGTTATGTCCTTTGTCCATTTTTATTACTGGGTTGTTAGTCCTTTTCTTCACAATTTCTAGGAGCTCTTTATATATTAGGGACATTGGCACATTGTCAAAGATAGAAGTTGCAAATTACAGTGAGGTCTGAGTTAGCCCACTCCTAAGTTTTTAGAATGAAAACAAATTTAGCTTTAGATTTTGAGTGTTGGCCCCTAGCTGTTAAATTAGCAAAGTACAAGTATTTCTGTGTTTCCCATTTCCATTTAAATGGATTGGTAGATTCTGTGTTTATATACTTTTATTTGCTTTTACTTGATTTCTGTCAAAACCAGTTTATTTGGATACATTCTTCCTTACTGACTGAGTCATTTAACAGAAATCTTTTAACCTTACTGACTACTGTATGCATACATACGAATATCTAGGGGGTGATAGCTCTATGAAGGAACTCAGAGTGGTCAAAGAAAGAAAAAAGTTAATCAATTTAAATATAATTTGATACATGCTGTACTGGAGGTATGTTGGTATTTAAATCTTACTTACCAATGGTACCTAACATAAGACCAGAACAGTTTTCACCTTCATGGTGGTTACGGTATTGCACTTTATGTAATAAAATGTACTTATAACTAGGTTGGCTGGAAATATTTTCATTAATTAGTATTTGTTGGCTTAATATTTTATTACAAAATGCTTATGATTTTTCCTCCTCTTAGTATTTATTTCACATTTTGAAATATTTTTACTGTTTAGACCAAAGGTACTTCAAGTGAAGAAGTTAATCTGAGTCACATTGTACCTTACGAGCCAGTTTCAGAAGAAAAAGCAAAGGAATTACCTGAATGGAGTGAGAAAGTGGCTCAAAACATTTTGTCAGGTATTATAGTAATGTTAACTTTTTTGCCTGTATAATGTGAAACCTTTGAATCCCATTAGAGAATACTTGGAAAGATACTATTTTATGTTTTGGTTTTAAATGATCAGTTTATAAATATTTAAAAATAGAAGGAACTAGTCTCTTTGAATGTCACATATTGTCATATTGGTGTAAGTTCTTCTTGGTCTATTATTGTCTGTTTTACTCTTGGGAAAATTGGTAGTGAAAAGCTTCAGGAATCTCCAAACTTTCAGAATAGCTCTGAACATAAAATTAGTTATTTTCCTTTCCCCTTTGAAATTCCCCCTTAATCTTTTTTTCTCCCCTCTCCTTCCTCCTTCTCCACCAAAAAAATGACATTCATCCGTCTTTGGAAGCAAAGTAGCACTCCCCTAACCTTATAGCAATATAGGCATGAGGAGACCTGAGAATTACAGCCAAGCTGTTTGGGAAGTAGACCCTACTATTTAATTATGGTTAGAAAGGGCTTCAGATCATTTATTTTAAAAACAAAATAATCATTACTGACACATATGTTTATACTTTAATTGGTTAACAATTTAACTGCAGTAGCTCTCAGATTGAGACCTTCTATTTTGTTTTTTAAAAAACATCGCCAGTCACTATTATTCAGTAAGTCAAATTCATGACCCAGTAAGGGGATCTTAACTAGTTATTTAAAAGACTATCAATATAGGTTTCCATCTCTGGTTTATAGGTTTAAACTCATTAAAATAACGAAGGTGTCTAAAGCAGCGGAAATCTTTAACATGAAAAACCAACAAACTAAAATAAGTGAAAAATGATTAAGTAGTTAGGAGCAAACAAAATATTTTGCCCAGTGTCAAAGAGCTGCTTGAGACAAGTAGAAAAGATAAAGCCAAATTTTCAAATATATGTGTAACAGTAACCTTGAAAGAGATTTTTAAAGAAGTTGTAAAGGGACTTCCCTGGTGGTCCAGTGGTTAAGACTTCACCTTCCAATGCAGGTGGTGCAGGTTCAATCCCTGGTTGGAGAGCTAAGATCCCACATGCCTCCCAGCCAAAAAAAAAGTAAAATGTAAAACAGAAGCAATATTGTAACAAATTCAATAAAGACTTTAAAAATGGTGCACATCAAAAAAAAAAACGTTGTAAAGAAAAACCTTCAGTCTTACTACCTTGCCCCCTAGCTTTACAGGCTGCTAAGTTGTTTATTAGGTCAGTATTCAGAAAATTAGCCCTTATCCACACATATGTACATAACTAAATTCAAAGGTAATTAAGTTTTTGAGTTTATACTGTTATAAGACTTTATAGTATCCATGTGTAACAAACCATCCCAAACTTAATGATGTGAAACAACTATTTGTTTATGCTTAGGAATTCTGTGGGCCAGGTATTCCAAAAGGTCATATCAGGGATGGCTTGTATCTGCTTCATGATGTCAGGGCCTCAGCTAGGAAGATTCAAAGGCCGACTAGTGACTCAGTAGCTGGGGGCTGGAATCATCTGCAGACTCCTTCAGTCACACTGAAGTTGGCATCTGGGTTAGGAGAGCTCAAGATCTAGGACTGCCTACACATGACTTCTCCATGCCTCTTGACTTCCTCACAGCATGGCAGCCTTAAGCTCATCTGGCATCTGCGTGGTAGCTCAGGGTTCAAGTGTGAATGGTCCACCAAACAGGCAGAAGCTGCATTACCATTTCTGACATATTCTTGGAAATTTCCAGCATCATTAGTTATAAGCAAGTAACAAGCCTGCCCAGATTCAAGGGAATGTGACATAGACCCCACTTCTCAATGGGAAGAATGTCAAGGTCGTGTTGAAAGAAGATGTGGAGTAGAAGGTACTGTTTTTGACCATCTTTGGAAAATACCACGTGCCACAAAGTCTTAGGCCTCCTAGGCACCATACAGATTCCACACACTGGTTCTATTCGAAGAAGTAGGTCATCCTGAGAGCCAGCTAACCCTGAGGAGAGATCTCTTCAGAGATTTCAGAAGAACTGTTAGCAGTGCATCATTTGAAAATGAGCCAAAACTACCTTCTGGTAACACTTAGAGACCTTCTTTACTACTTGGGACTTCAATGTCTTCAGGCTTGTAACTCTCTTCCTTTTCATCCTGTATCCTCAGGGCTAGAGTTCTAGCAATAGCCCTAATAGTCAGTAACATTAAAACTATTTAACTGCCAATCAGAATACCTGTCTCCTTATATACCTCCTTTTAATAGGTAGCATGAAAAACAACTAGCTCACTGACTACTTAAGGTACAAGTAACAGAGAAAGGTGTAAGAAATATCCATGATTTACTCCAGAAAAAATTATCTGATCTGTCAAGAAACTATTTCTACCTGACTCATGTAGGTTCTGTACAAATATGAGTAACCAGGGATCTAAATTGAGCTCATTCACCTTAGCCCAATGATGAGTAAAGATCAATAAAAGCTATAGTCTTATACTTTATGAATGTAAGAGGTGAAAAAAAAAAAAAACTGCTTAAAATTTACACTTGTAGAAAATTGGCTTGAGAAGCCTAGACTTACACTTTAAGAAGGCAGCCGCCAAACATTTTAGATGGAGTAGAGTCTAATAAGCTACTTTGGGAGGAGGTAGAAGATTGGTGGCAGTAGACTGAATAGAGTCCCCACTGGGTTAGGTTTGAATTAGGTCATTTTGTGTCATCTGCCAACCTCTCATTTATTCAGCATTCATTCGTTGCCTGCTATATCTCAGCATTAACTGGGTGTGTAGGACGCAGATATGGATAGAATAAATCTATATCTGGCATTACACGTGCCATTTAAAAGGTCTTAATAGCTACCAATGAAATACTGTATTTCCATAGCTTCCATTGCAGCCTCTGCAGTTTTAATTATCTCTTCCATGGTGATATCTTGTTTATAATTAACATCTAGTTTTTCTCTTTATTAGTCCTGTGACTTTTCATTTATCTCACTTCCACTTATTTTTCTGAAAGTCATCGATGGACTCCATCCCCCTTGTTTGATATAGTTTCTTTGTAGGGTTATAGTCTACTTGAGCTCGCCTTTGTTCATTGTCATTTATTTTATGATTTATTAGTTTTCCTTGAACTTCAAGCTGTTTTTCACCTAACACTTTTCAATCTATCATAAAAACACATAATTTTTTCTTGACTAGACATCTTCAGTCCCTTTATTGTTATGTGAACTCCTGGCTGGAACCTGTTTGCCTGGGTTTGAGTCCTGATCCTCCGCCAAGGGTAGGACAGTGGGGATAGGGTTGGAACCAGAGGTGGACATGTTGTCTGAAACAGGAAGAGAAGCACATCAATTTTTCCAATCAGTTACTACTTGGTACTTTTCATTCACATTTTAAAATAAACGGGTATGATTTTCACATTATCATTGGATGCCTGCTTACTAATGGGCTGAAGTAATTATGTAAAAACCATGGCACAGATCTTGGAAAACATACATAAGTATTTTTAAAGGCTCATTGTTTCAGGGTATAGCCAAAAAGGAGATATTTAAAATTGTAACTCTCCCCAGGGGAGGGTAACACTTTCCTCCCCCTCTTAGGGAAAACTGTTCTCCTTGTGTTTGTTTTCTTGGTTCTCCCATCTCCTTCCCACATCTCCTTTTCCCACATGCTGTCTGGCTCAAGGCCTTTTCTCTTCACTAGAGAAGTCTCTGTCACCCTGCTTTCTCTCGGACAGTCTCTGCTTTCATTCTTGCTGCAAGAAGCATGAACAAGGCAAAAAGCTAGGGCCTAGTCTCATGAGAAATAGCTAGAAATAGCTCAATCTTCCTTTCTTTTAGAGTTTTTCTTCTCCTGAATTATTTGGGAGTTCTCATGTCTTTGTCATTCAGGTTTAAAGTGCAAATTAAAAGGTGCTAAGATCAAGGGATTTGGGATTGAGGAAGGAGCAGGACCCCCTGCCTTATGTCCTTAGCCGAAAGCAAACAAGCAAAAGTTCTGCCTTGGCATCTGAGATACAGATTGTTGGTGTATCTGTCTCCTTCAAGGCTTTGTGGGGGGAAAGTGGTGCCTGCACTAAGGCGAAAAGGACAAGGATACTGGGTCTTCTAGCCAAATACCCTCGTAATGGCACCAGAACCCAAAATTAGTCCCTAGCAGTAGTATACTGTGGTAAGTAATATATAGAGACGCCTACAAGTTGTAGTGACAGCACAGAGTAATACAGAACTGTTGTTGAGTGATAACATGACCTAAGTATTGAAAGACGAATTTACTTAGAAAAGGTATATATATTCCAGGCAGAACACTACAGGTACAAAGTTGGCTTGAAAATTTATGGCATGTTTGGGATTTGAATATTGAACTCCTTGGTTTTTTTCCTGTTGATCAGTTATTTGTTAAAGGGCTTAAAGGTATAATCAGTCCTAATTTTGTGCAATTCAAAATTTTCCTTTAAAAAGGTGCTTCCTGGGTGAGTTGGGGTTTGGTCAAAGGTGCTGAGTTTACTGGCAAAGCCATCCAGAAAGGCGCTTCTAAACTCCGAGAACGGATTCAACCAGAAGAAAAACCAGTGGAAGTTAGTCCAGCTGTGACCAAGGGACTTTATATAGCAAAGCAGGCTACCGGAGGAGCAGCGAAAGTCAGTCAGTTCCTGGGTAAAGTAACTTTAGATTCCTTTACTTTTTTTCAGTTAAATTAAAAGTAATCTCTTAGTCCAGGTTAAATCTCATTTAGATGGTTTAAATTTAAGAGTAAAGAATTAGAACAAAGCAGTTTTGCCTTTCTACTCATGGTAGAATCAGTAGACCAGCAACATCAACCTGAGAGCCTTAGAAATATTTCAGGCACTTGACACACCTACTGATTCAATATCTCCATTTTTATAAGATCTCTAGGTGATTCTTATTTGCATATTAAAGTTTGAGAAACACTGGTTAGGGGTTGTTTTGATGTGTTGGAGAGGGGAGTGTCTGCATTTGAAAAGGAATGTATTTGCTATCCTTGAATATGACATATTCTTTTAAGGACAACTCACTTCCTAAGCAGTTGAGAGTCAAGGGTGAGGGATGTATTGTCTTGAGTAAAGCTGGCTTAGTGATTCTGGTGTCAGCCTTCCCTAGTAATATGCCTCTAAACCCCTCTCCTTTGAGGATCACAGCTCTAAAGTTTGGTATTTTAAGATGGTCAGATAGCTCCTTAATGGATTGTCATAAAATTTAGTAAGATTATCTTTTTGGTATTTGGTATTCTTTGGAGTCAGATTTTTGGTTTGTTTACTTTTACATAGACCTAAATACTTCATTACTATTTCAGTGAGTATTTGCTGATAGGGAGGAAAAGTATGAATACACTTAGCTGGAAAACATGAAAGTGGGACCTACCAGTCTTGCACTGCAGATAGAAAAGGTGGATGGTTCTCTTCTAAGCAAATTGCCAAAAAGAACATTATATTTAAGAGTCAATAAGCTCTGCAAACACATCCTTAAACTAAGAAATAGCCTTGTTTAAAAAGTAACCAGCCTTGTTTTCATTCTTTTTTAAATAGGAATGGTAACATTATACAGCAAAACAACTTTAGATGCTCATGGAAGAATTTTGCTAAGTGAGAGTGGTAAAATCAAGGGAAGAATACACTTTTTGCTAAGTTTTTTTGTTTTTGTTTTTTTATGGTTATATTAGTTGACGGAGTTTGTACTGTAGCAAATTGTGTTGGAAAGGAATTAGCTCCACATGTCAAGAAGCATGGAAGCAAACTTGTTCCAGAATCTCTTAAAAAAGACAAAAATGGGAAGTCTCCCCTGGATGGTGCTATGGTTGTAGCAGCAAGCAGTGTTCAAGGTAACATAAAGGTCTAAAAATTCAGGAAGATCTATTTGATGAGGGCTGGTTTTACTTACTTTTAAATGTATTTGCAGGATTTTCAACTGTCTGGCAAGGATTGGAATGTGCAGCTAAATGCATTGTTAATAATGTTTCAGTAGAAACTGTACAGACTGTCAGATACAAGTAAGTTGAATTTTATCATTTTAATGATGAAATCTCTTGTAGCATTTGTAAAACTCTAGGACAGTTAAAATGATTGTATAGTTATTTTTATTAAGTATCTGATAAAACAGTTTTTTTTCACTTGCTATTTTTAAGTAGGGAGAAGAATAAAGTTTTAGCAAATTAATAGTATTGCTGTGACTTTGCCTTATGTTACTAATTGTTATAAATACTTGTTCATCATAAATGGAAAGAATAGGTTTAAGGTTTTTTTTTTAATGCCTGGAATTTCTGTATGCCTTATTAACTGCATGTTCTTGATGGGTGATGTTTGCCTATAGTTTTGATGGGGAAAACTTGAATTATAATTAAACTATTATACTTTGTTAATACTAGCCCCTTCTAATATACAGAGAATGTTAAATTTTCACACCTTATGAATCTACCACTGTGCATCTCTATTGGAATAGATAGATGGTATGAGAAGACATACCATTAAGAAATAGACAAACATAGAAATGAATGATTTATTCAAGTTTATCTGATAAGTGGTATTAAAGATAAGACTTAAGAACAGAATTTTCTGATTTTAGCTCTTTATTCTGTCTTTATAAATACTAGAGGGCTAAACTTAAATTTAGTATGAAGGACCTGAGTTGTTTTCTTAGCTTTGAATTAGTTTAGATCTTAATATTTAATTTTATTTAGAAGAAAATAAATAATGGTGTTCTCAACTCTTGGTTATTTGTGTTAATTATTTACTCACTGACGGCATTTGAGTTCATACTTATATATCAGACATTGTGTTCAGTGCTTTCCATGTGTATTACTTAATCTTTAATAACGCTATTATCTCCATTTCACAGATGAAGAAACCAAAAGCATAGAGCCTTAAATATCTTGTTAAGAATTGTACCACTAGTAAGTGGTAGAGCTGAGATGTAATCCAGGTCCCTCTGTCATGCAGTGTCAGAGAACAGTGCTGGGCCAACACTGCCCTTAATGGGATATCTGTGCAAGTTTAGTATCTAGAGTTATTTTCTACCACTACCTAGCATGTGTTTAGACTCCCTCCCACCACAATAAATTACCTTTGGTTTAGGAAATACTAACTTAATTTTCAGCCTAAGTTGATTTTATCTGCTCAGTCTGGGGCATGCATACCTTAGAATCAAAGCAACACAGCCATATCATCTTGGAGTGCCAATTTTACCAAAGGATTTGGAAAAGAAAATGCAGAGTAGATCTGAAATTTTGGTGGAGATGTAAAGCTCAAGTCTCCCAGCTCACATCCTGCTACTTGTGGCATTGACCTCTAACACTCTTTTTGTTATGCCTTTCAGGTTACTTTGATGGATGAGTCATAATTAGGAAAATAGTTTCTTCTTTTGTTGCAAGAGCAGGAGAAAGTCAGAAGTGTGTTTTAGACCAAAAGTGGGTTATTTTTCGATTATCATATGTTAGCACGGATAAATAAGCAGACATATGATTAAGTAGGGAGTGCTTTATTGGGTTTGTCCATTTCCTACTTTAATGAAAAAAAAATGCTTACCTAAGTACAGTTAAGTGGAGCCCTGTTAAAAGGTTTGAGATTCACATAATGAGGAAGTACAGGTTTTGATGTAGATTTTGTATTTCTTGTCCTTAGTGAGGAGAACTTAATATGATAAATAGGGTATTTTAACAGTGGTTCTGAGCTAATTTATTTCTGTTATGGTGTACATTGCTAGTTTTATCCTTTCCTCCAAAGATTCATGGAGTGAAAAAAAGGTGAGAATTTAGTTAAGTAGGTTTGTATTTCCAGTTATAAGGGTACTTTAGTCTTAGCAGTAACTTAATTAGGAAACTTGGAAAGATGGGAGGGACAGTGGGGAATAACAGGTTTTGTCCAAGTAATACTGTTTTCTCACTTACAAATAATCTGGCTCAGAAGTAGAAATTGCTTTTTAGGAGAAGAAACTGCAAGTATTAAACCAGTTATAACTCAGTGATATTTGTCACTCAAGAATTGGAAAAGCTAGTTGTTCTTTAATTTAGTTCTCAATAATTTACATAAATTTATATTTATTTACATTTATGAATTTACATTTATTTACACTGTGAAAATTATTTGACAGAGTGAGCATTTGTGATTTTCTGCTCTCATCCAACTGACGGTTGCATAGTAAAGAAAACTTATTATTTTTGGAAAATGTGTATTCTTATTGTCTGTGAGAAATTATTCCCCCAAGTAGTCATGTAACATTTTATGGAAAAACTCGAACGAACTTTTTGGCTAACCCAATATTATATAAACGTCTTCATCTGATTTCTGGTAGTATAAGCCAATACAGAGGATTATTTTTTTAATTTAGGCTATTTAAAGGCAGTTTGTATTAGAGAATTATATTCTCCATGCCTTTTATGGTTTTGATTATGATTCAGGGCTGTGTTCATTGATTATGAATGATTTACCTAAAGATCTATATAATTAATTACACTCCTAAATTTTTAAGGTAAATGTATAAGAAATATTTATTAAGACTTTATTTTTTTGGTTACATTAATACTTTTGTCCTATTTTAGATTTAGGAACATGAAGACCTACAGGAACAATGAAAAGCAATTAAGTAACTTTAAACCTGCTATATTTAATTGCAGCATAGTATCTATTAAATAATTCATCACTCTTCTACATAGCTTCTAAAGTTCACCTTTAAGCTCCTTTTTTTCCACTTTAAATTGTTTAGAGGAAAATAATATAACTTCAGTAGGTTAGGTGCATTTTTCTTTTCCCCTCAGTAATATTTTATCTTAGAACACATTTGTGAAGAATGAGCTTAGTAAAAATATTTTCCTATAAGAATTTACTCTTATAAGGTATAGTATTTTATTGGATTATTTAGTGAATTTTAAGTAAAATTCCCCTTAAATTTGCACTGGGTGAAGGGGCAAATTCAAATCCATTTGAGGGTATCTCCTTTGGCAGATGTCATGTTACCCAAAATGAATTCTATATAACATCTACTCAGGAGTTATATAGGATCAATCTTCTCTTTTCAATATGGTAACTATACAAACATTTAAACACAATCATTATGTCTTCCGCTTATTTTTTCTTCTCTACTCAATACTCCCAGTTTAACAATTCCATATATAGTTTGAATTCCAGATCCTTCCTTCATCAGTGTTGTTCTCAAAATATGGAACCCAGAATTGAATCTAATATTCCAAAAGTCTTATAACCAGATTAAATACAGTAGGGTTGCCTCCCTTGTTTTGGTCATATTTAGCATGTGATAAACGTGGCACAGAAGACAAAGAGTATATCTTTATAGTAGCTGTTACTTTATTGGCCCATATCAAACTTGGATTTGTTTTTTTTTTCTTTTTTCTTTTTTGACTTTTATTTTATTTATTTTTATACAGCAGGTTCTTATTAGTTATCCTTTTTTCTTTTAATTTTAATTTATTTATTTATGACTGTGTTGGGTCTTTGTTTCTGTGCGAGGGCTTTCTCCAGTTCTGGCAAGTGGGGGCCACTCTTCATCGCGGTGCGCGGGCTTCTCACTATCGCGGCCTCTCTTGTTGCAGAGCACAGGCTTCAGATGCGCAGGCTCAGTAATTGTGGCTCACGGGCCCAGTGGCTCCACGGCATGTGGGATCTTCCCAGACCAGGGCTCGAACCCGTGTCCCCTGCATTGGCAGGCAGACTCTCACCCACTGCACCACCAGGGAAGTCCTAGTTATCCATTTTATACATATTAGTGTATATATGTCAATCCCAATCACGCAATTCATCACACCACCACCACCACACCACACCCCCGTGGCTTTCCGCCTTTGGTGTCCATATGTTTGTTCTCTACATCTGTGTCTCAGTTTCTGCCCTGCAGACTGGTTAGTCTGTACCATTTTTCTAGGTTCCACATATATGCGTTAATATACAATATTTGTGGGCTTCCCTGGTGGCGCAGTGGTTGAGAATCTGCCTGCCAATGTAGGGGACACGGGTTCGAGCCCTGGTCTGGGAGGATCCCACATGCCACGGAGCAACTAGGCCCGTGAGCCACAATTACTGAGCCTGCGCGTCTGGAGCCTGTGCTCCGCAACAAGAGAGGCCGCGATGGTGAGAGGCCCGCGCACTGCGATGAAGAGTGGCCCCCGCTTGCCACAACTAGAGAAAGCCCTCGCAGAGAAACGAAGACCCAACACAGCCATAAATAAAATTTAAAAGAAAATTCTTCTAAAAAAAAAAAATATATATATATATATATATATACACACACACAATATTTGTTTTTCTCTTTCTGACTTACTTCAGTATGTATGACAGTCGCTACATCCATCCACGTCTCAACAAATGACCCAATTTCGTTCCTTTTTATGGCTGAGTAATATTCCATTGTATATATGTACCACATCTTCTTTATGCATTCATCTGTCGATGGGCATTTAGGTTGCTTCCATGACCTGGCTATTGTAAGTAGTGTTGCAATGAACATTGGGGTGCATGTGTCTTTTTTTTTTTTTTTTTTTTTAAACCAGAGGTATTTCTTTACTTCTTTCTTTGAATGCTATAGTTATTGGCATTTAGGCAGGTATTCATACTATTGCTTTAAATAGAAGATTATTTGTAATAGAGCCTGTTTAAATGTGGAGAGTACATTGTATTCTTTTATTTATTTATTTATTTATTTATTTATTTATTTATTTATTTTTGGCTGTGTTGGGTCTTCGTTTCTCTGCGAGGGCTTTCTCTAGTTGCGGCAAGCGGGGGCCACTCTTCATCGCGATGCGCGGGCCTCTCACCATCGTGGCCTCTCTTGCTGCAGAGCACAGGCTCCAGACGCGCAGGCTCAGCAATTGTGGCTCACGGGCCCAGCTGCTCCGCGGCATGTGGGGTCTTCCCAGACCAGGGCTTGAACCCATGTCCCCTGCATTGGCAGGCGGACTCCCAACCACTGCACCACCAGGGAAGCCCAACATGTGTCTTTTTGAATTATGGTTTTCTCTGGGTATATGCCCAGTAGTGGGATTGCTGGATCATATGATAATTCTATTTTTAGTTTTTTAAGGAACCTCCATACTGTTCTCCATAGTGATTGTATCAATTTACATTCCCACCAACAGTGCAAGAGGGTTCCCTTTTCTCCACACCCTCTCCAGCATTTGTTGTTTGTAGATTTTCTGATGATGCCCATTCTAACTGGTGTGAGGTGATACCTCATTGTAGTTTTGATTTGCATTTCTCTAATAATTAGTGATGTTGAGCAGCTTTTCATGTGCTTCTTGGCCATCTGTATGTCTTCTTTGGAGAAATGTCTGTTTAGGTCTTCTGCCCATTTTTGGATTGGGTTGTTTGTTTTTTTACTATTCAGCTGCATGAGCTGTTTATATATTTTGGAGAATAATCCTTTGTCCATTGATTCGTTTGCAAATATTTTCTCCCATTCTGAGGGTTGTCTTTTGGTCTTGTTTATAGTTTCCTTTGCTGTGCGAAAGCTTTTAAGTTTCATTAGGTCCCATTTGTTTATTTTTGTTTTTATTTCCATTACTCTAGGAGGTGGATCAAAAAAGATCTTGCTGTGATTTATGTCAAAGAGTGTTCTTCCTATGTTTTCCTCTAAGAGTTTTATAGTGTCTGGTCTTACATTTAGGTCTCTAATCCATTTTGAGTTTATTTTTGTGTATGGTGTTAGGGAGTGTTCTAATTTCATTCTTTTACATGTAGCTATCCAGTTTTCCCAGCACCATTTCTTGAAGAGACTGTCTTTTCTCCATTGTACATCCTTGCCTCCTTTGTCATAGATTAGTTGACCATATGTGCGTGGGTTTATCTCTGGGCTTTCTATACTGTTCCATTGATCTATATTTCTGTTTTTGTGCCAGTACCATACTGTCTTGATTACTGTAGCTTTGTAGTATAGTCTGAAGTCAGGGAGTCTGATTCCTCCAGCTCCATTTTTTTCCCTCAAGACTGCTTTGGCTATTCGGGGTCTTTTGTGTCTCCATACAAATTTTAAGATTTTTTGTTCTAGTTCCGTAAAAAAATGCCATTGGTAATTTGATAGGGATTGCATTGAATCTGTAGATTGCTTTGGGTAGTACAGTCATTTTCACAATATTGATTCTTCCAATCCAAGAACATGGTATATGTCTCCATCTGTTGGTATCATCTTTAATTTCTTTCATCACTGTCTTATAGTTTTCTGCATACAGTTCGTTTGTCTCCCTAGGTAGGTTTATTCCTAGGTATTCTTTTGTTGCAATGGTAAATGGGAGCGTTTCCTTAATTTCTCTTTCAGATTTTTCATCATTAGTGTATAGGATTGCAAGAGATTTCTGTGCATTAATTTTGTATCCTGCAACTTTACCAGATTCATTGATTAGCTCTAGTTGTTTTCTGGTGCCATCTTTAGGATTCTCTATGTATAGTATCATGTCATCTGCAAACAGTGACAGTTTTACTTCTTCTTTTCCAATTTGGATTCCTTTTATTTCTTTTTCTTCTCTGATTGCCGTGACTAGGACTTCCAAAACTATGTTGAATGATACTGGCGAGAGTGGACATCCTTGTCTCATTCCTGATCTTAGAAGAAATGCTTTCAGTTTCTTACCATTGAGAATGATGTTTGCTGTGGGTTTGTCATATATGGCCTTATTATGCTGAGGTAGGTTCCCTCTATGCCCACTTTCTGGAGAGTTTTTAATCATAAATGGGTGTTGAATTTTGTCAAAAGCTTTTTCTGCATCTATTGAGGTGATCATATGGTTTTTCTCCTTCAGTTTGTTAATATGGTGTATCACATTGTTTGATTTGCATATATTGAAGAATCCTTGCATCCCTGGGATTAATCCCACTTGATCATGGTGTATGATCCTTTTAATGTGTTGTTGGATTCTGTTTGCTAGTATTTTGTTGAGGATTTTTGCATCTGTATTCATCAGTGATATTGGTCTGTAATTTTCTTTTTTTGTAGTGTCTTTTTCTGGTTTTGGTATCAGGATGATTGTGGCCTCATAGAATGAGTTTGGGAGTGTTCCTTCCTCTGCAGTTTTTTGGAAGAGTTTGAGAAGGATGGGTGTTAGCTCTTCTCTAAATGTTTGATAGAATTCACCTGTGAAGCCATCTGGTCCTGGACTTTTGTTTGTTGGACGATTTTTAATCACAGTTTCAGTTTCATTACTTGTGATTGGTCTGTTCATATTTTCTATTTCTTCCTGGTTCAGTCTTGGAAGGTTATAACTTTCTAAGAATTTGTCCATTTCTTCCAGGTTGTCCATTTTATTGGCATAGAGTTGCTTGTAGTAGTCTCTTAGAATGCTTTGTATTTCTGCGGTGTCTGTTGTAACTTCTCCTTTTTCGTTTCTAATTTTATTGATTTGAGTCCTCTCCCTCTTTTTCTTGATGAGTCTGGCTAATGGTTTGTCAATTTTGTTTATCTTCTCAAAGAACCAGCTTTTAGTTTTATTGATCTTTGCTGTTGTTTTCTTTGTTTCTATTTCATTTATTTCTGCTCTCATCTTTATGCTTGTTTCCTTCTGCTAACTTTGGGTTTTGTTTGTTCTTCTTTCTCTAGTTCCTTTAGGTGTAAGGTTAGATTGTTTATTTGAGATTTTTCTTGTTTCTTGAGGTAGGCTTGTATAGCTATAAACTTCCCTCTTAGAACTGCTTTTGCTGCATCCTGTAGGTTTTGGATCGTCATGTTTTCATTGTCATTTGTCTCTAGGTGTTTTTTTATTTCCTCTTTGATTTCTTCAATGATCTCTTGGTTATTTAGTAACGTATTGTTTAGCCTCCATGTGTCTGTGCTTTTTATGTTTTTTTTCCTTGTAATTCATTTCTAATCTCATAGCGTTGTGGTCAGAAAAGACGCTTGATATGATTTCAATTTTCTTAAATTTACTGAGGCTTGATTTGTGACCCAAGATGTGATCTATCCTGGAGAATGTTCCACGCACACTTGAGAAGAAAGTGTAATCTGCTGTTTTTGGATGGAATGTCCTATAAATATCAGTTAAATCTATCTGGTCTATGGTGTCATTTAAAGCTTCTGTTTCCTTATTTATTTTCATTTTGGATGATCTGTCCATTGGTGTAAGTGAGGTGTTAAAGTCCCCCGCTATTATTGTGTTACTGTCAATTTCCTTTTTTATAGCTGTTAGCAGTTGCCTTATGTATTGAGGTGCTCCTATGTTGGGTGCATATATATTTATAATTGTTATATCTTCTTCTTGGATTGATCCCTTGATCATTATGTAGTGTCCCTCCTTGTCTCTTGTGACATTCTTTATTTTCAAGTCTATGTTATCTGATATGAGTATTGCTACTCTAGCTTTCTTTTGATTTCCATTTGCCTGGAATATCTTTTTCCATCCCTTCACTTTCAGTCTGTATGTGTCCCTAGGTCTGAAGCGGGTCTCTTGTAGACAGCATATATGTGGGTCTTGTTTTTGTATCCATTCAGCAAGCCTGTGTCTTTTGGTTGGAGCATTTAATCCATTCATGTTTAAGGTAATTATTGATATGTATGTTCCTATGACCATTTTCTTAATTGTTTTGGGTTTGTTTTTGTAGGTCCTTTTCTTCTCTTGTGTTTCCCAGTTAGAGAAGTTCCTTTAGCATTTGTTGTAGAGCTGGTTTGGTGGTGCTGAATTCTCTTAGCTTTTGCTTGTCTGTAAAGCTTTTGATATCTCCATCAAATCTGAATGAGATCCTTGCCAGGTAGAGTAATCTTGGTTGTAGGTTCTTCCCTTTCATCACTTTAAGTATATCATGCCACTCCCTTCTGGCTTGTAGAGTTTCTGCTGAGAAATCAGCTGTTAACCTTATGGGAGTTCCCTTGTATGTTATTTGTCGTTTTTCCCTTGCTGCTTTCCATAATTTTTCTTTGTCTTTAATTTTTGCCAATTTGATTACTATGTGTCTCGGCGTGTTTCTCCTTGGGTTTATCCTGTATGGGACTCTCTGTGCTTCCTGGACTTGGGTGGCTATTTCCTTTCCCATGTTAGGGGAGTTTTCAACTATAATCTCTTAAAATATTTTCTTGGGTCCTTTCTCTTTTCTCCTTCTGGGACCCTTCTATGCGAATGTTGTTGCATTTAATGTTGTCCCAGTGGTCTCTTAAGCTGTCTTCATTTCTTTTCATTCTTTTTTCTTTATTCTGTTTTGCAGCAGTGAATTCCACCATTCTGTCTTCCAGGTCACTTATCTGTTCTTCTGCCTCAGTTATTCTGCTATTGATTCCTTCCAGTGTAGTTTTCTTTTCAGTTATTGTATTGTTCATCTCTGTTTGTTTGTTCTTTAATTCTTCTAGGTCTTTGTTAAACATTTCTTGCATCTTCTCGATCTTTGCCTCAATTCTTTTTTCCGAGGTCCTGGATCATCTTCACTATCATTATTCTGAATTCTTTTTCTGGAAGGTTGCCTATCTCCACTTCATTTAGTTGTTTTTCTGTGGTTTTATCTTGTTCCTTCATCTGGTACATAGCCCTCTACCTTTTCATCTTGTCTATCTTTTTGTGAATGTGGTTTTTGTTTCAGAGGCTGCAGGATTGTAGTTCTTCTTGCTTCTGCTGTCTGCCCTCTGGTGGATGAGGCTATCTAAGAGGCTTGTGCAAGTTTCATGATGGGAGGGACTGGTGGCGTATAGAGCTGAGTGTTTCTCTGGTGGGCAGAGCTCAGTAAAACTTTAATCCACTTTACTGCTGTTGCATGGGGCTGGGTTCCCTCCCTGTTGGTTGTTTGGCCTGAGGCAACCCAGCACTGGAGCCTACCTGGGCTCTTTGGTGGGGCTAATGGCAGACTCTGGGAGGGCTTACGCCAAGGAGTACTTCCCAGAATTTCTGTTGCCAGTGTCCTTGTCCCCAGGGTGAGCCATAGCCACCCCCCGTCTCTGCAGGAGACCCTCCAACACTAGCAGGTAGGTCTGCTTCAGTCTCCCCTGGGGTCACTGCTTCTTCTCCTGCGTCCCGATGCACACACTAGTTTGTGTGTGCCCTCCAAGAGTGAAGTCTCTGTTTCCCCCAGTCCTGTCGAAGTCCTGCAGTCAAATCCCTCTAGACTTCAAAGTCTGGTTCTCTAGGAATTCCTCCTCCCATTGCCGGACCCCCAGGTTGGGAAGTCTGACGTGGGGCTCAGAACCTTCACTCCAGTGGGTGGACTTCTCTGGTATAAGTGTTCTCCAATCTGTGAGTCACCCACCCAGCTGTTACGGGATTTGATTTTACTGTGATTGTGCCTCTCCTACTGTCTCATTGTGGCTTCTCCTTTGTCTTTGGATGTGGGGTATCTTTTTTGGTGAGTTCCAGTGTCTTCCTGTCGATGATTGTCCAGCAGCTAGTTGTGATTCTGGTGTTCTCACAAGAGGTAGTGAGAGCACGTCCTTCTACTCCGCCATCTTGGTTCAGGACCTCTGTCCAAACTTGGTTTTTTTTTAAATGAACCTTTTATTTAAAATCTGGACCTTTGTCTTATTTTTGGGCAATTGATATTTGTACCTAAATAAAAAGTTTACATTTATTCTTGCTTAATTGCACTTTGTTGGATTTGACCCATCATTAAATCTATAATTTTGGCTTCAGATTTTGATGTATGTCATATTAGCCTTCCATTTTGTGTTACCTGTAGATTTGAAAGACATGTCTTCTCTACATCTTAAATATTTTCCACAATTTTTTGTGGATGAAATCTAATCACATGCTTACTGTAGCCTTTCCTCCTGACTGATCTTTCTTCAAGGTTTAATGCTTAGTGAGATTGGTGGGTCAGCTGTCTACAAATCTCCTAACAGTATTGTCATTTCTCACCTTTCAGTTTTGTCTGATTAGATACTTCTTACGGTGGTTGTCTTCCACACCCATTCATTAAGTATTGGTTCTGTCTAAGGTTTTACTCTATACTCCCTTTTCTACTCTTTGTGGATATCATCTATATCTGTGGCTACAATTACCACCTGTATTTCAGCAACTCTCAAATCTATGTTTCCTCTTAAGTTTTAATCTTCAGGCTCATACATCCCAACTACATACCACTACAGCCATTCAGTCCCTGAGTCTTGTTGTTTTTTATATTCATCCCTTTAGCTCCAGCCTCATTAGCACTACCTTAGAATAGATTTTCATCGTTTTTCATCCAGCTCACAGCTTGTTTCCTAACTGGTTCCTCAGTCTTAAACCCTTACAGTTCACAGTGCAACCTGTATTAGATCTTTCTAAAACAAAAATTTGGTCATGCCATTCCCACTGATTTCAAGATAAAGTTTAAACTCCTTAGCTTCACCTATAAGGTCCTTCTTAACCCATCTGCCTTTGATGGATAGACTAATAAGAAGCTATGTCTATTTTAAATATTTAAGGTTAATATTTCTAAGAATAGTTTTGAAGGTTGCATGTAAATTGAATTTTAGGCAGATTTATTAGAAAGTTGTGACTGAAACTTTGCTATAATTAGTGAAATCTGGAATCACTGCCAGTGTGCTGTTTTGCTATACATTACTGAATGCACTGGAGAAATTTCAGGAAAGTCTCATTCAAATTGAAAATTGAATCCCATTGACTTATTTAGAGCATTCTTTATATTCATTTTTTATTCTTAAATTGGCGGTGTTACTCAGTATATAAAATCTAATTTAATAAGCTCTAATTATAGTTAACTTTTTTTAAAGTAAGAATAAAAAATAAGCTTTATTGTTTTTAATTTTTGCTAGAGATAGGCTTTCTCGGAGTCTTTAACTGTGTAGTTTGAATCTGAATAAAGAAAAGAACTGAACAGTTATTTATCAAGCAAGAGAAGAGAGTAGGTGCCTGCCAGGAATCCTGGTTCCAGGGCATATTGGGAAGCAGAGGTAATAAGTGAGGATATATTTAAAAAATAAACACAACTGCTGAAAAACTATTGTATAGGGTCTTTAAAGATAGCTGTATGTTTAGTACTATGGAATTTTCAAAGTGCTTTAACATATACGTCTCATTTTATAAGATAAAGGAGAGGAAATTGATGAGATGCAAAGAGGTTGAGACTTCGCCAGGGTCACACAGCTGGTTGTTGGCATGGTCAGTATTAGAATCTAGTTTTCTGGCTCCCAGTTTGGTACTTTTCTCCAGATTAACAGGAGTTGCTACTAAAGTGGAGACAGCATGGAAGAAAAAGAAAAATCATCAGGGGACCAACACAGACTTCTTTTTCAGTATATTATTTTTTTTTAAATGTAGTCTTTAGAATTGTATTGCATATAGAAATATCGTAAGTGCAGTTTGAGGTATCAAACTGCATCAGTAGAATAGGGAACATTCGAAATACTCAGAAGTGGAAGTTTATGAGTCTGGAGGATTTCCTGTGCTCGAAAACACTAATACGGCCACATTCTTAAGTTATCATTGTCACTTCATTGTAGCTAACACAGGCCTGAAGAGAGAAGCCCTGAGAGAAACCTGCTCAAGCAGGAGTTACGGGCACACTTCCAGTGCTGAAACTGCTGCCGCCCCTTTCTCCTCATTGAGCCTGAGCATTGCCACCTGACCGTGAGAAGGCCCAATGTCTTCTGCAACATCAGCAATCCTGTGGAGTGCTGAGGGGTTGCAAAGCAACAGGGACAGGCAGAAAGCAGTCAGAAGCTTTTCTGTTGGGTAACTGTTGAAACAGCCCCAATCAAGAGTGGTACAGACATAAGGTTTGACAGATGTAGGCTCTGCTGTGCCCTGGCTCTGATTAACATTAGGCAAAGGACAGAATGAGGTATCATTCAGAAGCATAATAAGTTTATTTCATATTGCTACACTGAAGTTGAAAAAAAAGACAAGCATGAATAAGCCAATAGGGTCACAAGCCACTGTTTTAGGCCAGGCTAATAGTAATAGAGTACTTGTTAATTCAGAGGACAGATCCAGTGTTAGAAAAAATGTCCAGATATTGGGTCTCGAAGCATCTAGGAAACTTCAGTGTGTCCTGGAGAAAATTGTAAAATTTTGCCTCTTTGTTCTTGTATGTTGTTTAAGCAATCCTCTACTTGGGGAAATGTATGGACAAGAAAAGCTTTAAAAGCCTGGTACTTAAAAACAGGTAGAGAGTAAAACATGAAGTAGGATGAGTTTTAGTGTCCTTGTGTAAGACCTCAAGTTGTATTATTTTCTTATGGAAATGGTATTAAACACCATCAGTGGTATTGATTATGGTCAGGAATAACTACTTTTGTGTAATGCTTTGTAATTTCCCAAGCCCTTTGCTATACATATGAACTCAAGAAACTCTTAGATGGATAGGGCAGGACTTCCTCATTTAATTCATTCAACAAATATTAGATGTCAGGCACTGTTCTAAGTACTTGATACAAGAGATCTTTCTCTAATGGGGTTTATATTCTAGTGAGATGAACAATAAGCAAATCAAAAACAATGGGTGCAAAAAAGTTCTATAGTATGTAGCAGACATTAAGTTATAGAAGAAAGAGCAGTTTAAGGGGGGAATTGATTGGCCGTGGGGTGGGGCATGCGAGGTAAGGCAATTAAAATAGGTTAAATGCTGAGAGCATAATAGCTGACTTGAAGAAGGTGAGGCAGTTAGCCACGTGCATACCTGGGGTGAGAGTAGTCTAGGCAGATACCAGCCAGTACGAAGGTCATAGGGCGGCGCATGTGTGCTTGGTGGGTTCAAAGAACAGCAAGAAGGCCAGTGAGTCTGCAGTGGGGTGGAGTGGAGTGAGGAAGAGTGTTGTAGAATCTCTGCTTAGAGACAAACTCAGATTCCAGTAGTTTGAAAGACTTAACCAAAAGTCTAGTTAAGGTAGAACTCAAAACCATTTATAGTGACCTATAGTTGTTTCAGTTAGAATTCTCTTATATTTACAGAAGAAGATAAGGAAATATTGACTGATTAACAACCTTTATTATAATTTATATTTTATTCTTCAACATAAACAGTCTTTATTACATTAATCTCAGCCTCAGCTTATTTTCACAGTGATTTTGCTAAAGGACAAAATAACAGCCTTGGCACAGTGTGATTTTATTCTTTACTGTGTTTTAAGTTATTAATTAAATTGAAACCTAACTTTCTATTTTGCTCTTGGATAACATGCTAATCACATGACCTATTTAATACTAATTCAGAAGATCTTAATTTATATTTGTAATTTCATTGTATTTTCTCTAATCTTTCTTTTAAAGATACGGGCATACCGCAGGAGAAGCTACGCACAACGCAGTAGATTCTGCCATCAATGTTGGTGTAACTGCCTATAATATTGACAACGTTGGCATCAAAGCAATGGTGAAGAAAACTGCAAAACAAACGGGACACACACTGCTTGAGGACTATAAAATTGTTGATAATTCTAAGGGGGAAAATCAAGGAGGAGGAGCAAGTGTAAACATGAAAGGGGAGAAAGATGAACAGAGAGAGGAACTAGAGAAGGATGGGGCAAAGAAGAAAGATAAATGATGGAAGTGCTATGAATTGTCTATACCAAAGTCTTACAGATGGATGCAGTTTTGTTAAATGGCAAATGTGGAATTCCCCACAGATTAACCAGGATCTTTAAAATGTATTCATTCCTACAAAGTGACTATTTCATAAGCTTTATGGCATGTATTCTACTTCTAAGGAAAAGAATCAGTATTCTTGCATCTGGCCTTTAGAAACACAGTTACATTCTCTGTGAGTTGGTTTTTTTCTAAATGTGGCTAAAATATTTTTGCAGTTAAAATACGACTAATAATGTGCTATAAATCTCATTAAACCTAACATTAAACTATTTTTGTATTTGCTGTCTTTCAGAAAGCAAAGTAGGAAATTATATATTTACATAAAATTTGGCATTTAGTAACCTTAGTTCTGTTTGTACTGGGAAGGAATGCTTTAAACATTGTTTCCTCTTTTTGCACTAATTGTGGATGTTTTTTTTTTAGGTGCTTGTGAGAATTTTCAGTGTGTAAGCTAAACAAAAACTGTAACCCTAAATGAAAAGAATTCTTGTATAACATTTAAAAGACTCTTTCAAAACAAGGAGTAGACTAATCATGAAAAATAAAATGAGGTTCTGTAAAATCATTTGGTAGCTTATCCCTTTGTTAGGAAATGGAATGGTCTTTTTGATTTTAAATGAATACAAATAGATTTTTAAGTCTTCTAGATTTAGACTGTTATTGATCTATTAGGAGCCTAGGAAATTTGGGGATATGGTTGGTATTGTATCAGAATTCAAAGTGATTATTATCAGCTTAATTGGACAAAAATGTAATCACTTTTACCGTGTCTACTTCTGTAAGTTTGCCAAAAGGCTGAAATTTAGTAAAAACTAAAATATAAACAGCTGAGTTTATGTATGATAAATAATTTTTATTTTGGGATTCAGTCATTGGAATTTTATATATTAAAAAGCCAATAAATTAAATTATTAGAAAGGTTTTACTCATAATTAAGGTAAAGAATGTGAAGACTTTAGGCTTTAATCCATGGTGGCTAGGCATAACAGTGTCCACTTTGGCAGAAGACAGGATATTCACAGACCTATAAGCTACAAATATGTAAGTAAAATAGCTAATGGCATTTTATTTTTGTTTAATGATTTTAAAAGATTGGTATTGGTTTTCTTAGTATAGTCCATTTTAATATTTCTGAAACTCCAATTGCTATTTAGTTTATTAGGCTTTATTTAAAACTATATAAAGAATGCACTTTGTGAATAAACTGTCTTTGATTTACTTGGCCTCAAATATATTCATGGGTTTGTATTTCAGGGACACAGAATTGGTGGAGCCTTTCCCTAGGGCCAAGGATAATGTACTAGTTAAAATGGAAATAAAATTGAATTGGTAAATAGCTTCCAGTCGGTCTCTGCCTTATTTAAGTTTAAGAAATGGAATGACACATAGTGGAGCCTAAAGTTTAAAAAATTACCTTAGAGCAGAGGTCAGCAAAATTGGACTGGTCAACAGGAACCTAGTTGTCCATTTCACTTCATTCTACTCTGTTCACTTGTTTGTGGGTTGCTTTTTCAGATCAACAGCTAGACAGAATTTTGGTAGGTATAGCTTCTATATTCCAGTTTTCCAGAGAAGCAGAACCAATATGTATTATAAGGAATTGGCTCGTGCAACTATGGAGGCTGAGAAGCCCCAGATCTGCAGTCAGTGAGCTGGGTACCCAGGAGAGTTGATGTGCTGTATCAGTCCAAGTCTGAAAGCCTGAGAATCAGGAGCACCAATGGTGTATATTCCAGTCTGAAAGCTGGGAGGCCTGAGACCCTAAAGTGCTCATGTTTCAGTCTGAGTCTGAAGGCCAGAAAAGACCAATATACCAATGAAAGCTGTCAAACAGGAAGAGTTCCCTCTTATTCAGCCCTTTTGTTCTATTCAGGTCTTCAATTGATTGGGTGATGTCCACCCATCTTTTAAGGAGGGCAATCTGCTTTACTCAGTCTACCGATTGAAATGTTAATCTTACCCAGAAACACCCTCACAGACACACCCCGAATGATATTTGGCCAAATGTCTGGACACCCCGTTGCCCAGTTAAGCTGACAATAAAATTAACCATCACAGCTTCTTAGCCTGGTTTTTATTTTCTAGAGGTCTTTCTCCTAGGTTTTCTTGGCTTTTTGAGACACAACAGATCTAGTGTCTGACGAACAGTTCTCAGTATCTACTGCTACCAGGGTTTTTCCTCACTTTGCCCCTACAGACTGTCATTCCCCCATGCTATACTGGGTAGTTTTCTGGCATTGCCTCTAGGAACCTACTAGCTATAAAAATAATGATAGCTAATGTTTAGGTAGTGTTAATATGTTCTAAGTGCTGTTACACAGACTAACTCATTTTAACCTCACAGTATTCTTATGAGATGTATACCATTACAGTCTTCATTTTACAGAATAGGACACTGAGGTATAGAGAGATGAAGTAACCTTCCCAAGATGTAAGGGAACAGTATGAAAGAAGAGGTCACACACATGCTTCAAAAAGGAGGGCCTGTTAGGCCAGGCATCTTGTCTTTCTTAAACAGAGGTAGATGGGGAAAGACAAATGGTCTTATTTCCTCTGATTACAGCTGCTTATCAAATTAATTTTTTATTATAATTCCATTGGCTTAATAGTTGGTAGAAAATTCCTTGAGATATTAGCAAAATAGATCATCAGCCCTAGATTAGCAAAATAGATCATCACTACCTAGGTGATAGTGTGAGTTTTTGTCTTTTTCTCTGTCTTCACAGGTATTTTAGGGTAAGCTAAGAAAAGCCAGACTTATTAGGTAAGTCTGTAATGCTGTGCTCAAACAGAAATTAGTTCTCTGGTCTGTTCTTGCCAGAATCAAGACTAAGTGTTTTTAAACAGACTTCCTAATGGATTTTGCTATTTTGTGTTTACTTTAGCAATAGAATTGCTTAAAAGAGAATATTTTGTTGATTTCTGAATAGCTTTTCTTCAAAAACATTTTTTCTATTTACAGTATATTTTAAAGATCCAGAAGGATGAATAAAAAAATGTTTTTTAAGACCACAGGTCACATGAAAAATAGAAACCCGAAATAATGTCTTTAAATGTATTCTATGCAAAAAGTTGTCATATGTGAAGAAACAGTTTGATCAACCTGGAGGCTATTCATTGGAGGAAAAAATGACTAGTGCGGGAAAGTGTTCTCTCTCCAACCCCACATCCCACCCAATCTGTTCTGTTCAAATTTAGTTAGCCAGCTGAAAAGCAACTTGCTAGAGTGCTACCAAGAAGCAAGATTACTGAGATAAGGGATAAGATCCCAGCATTTGCATGTTCAAGAAGCCCCACAGATAACATGTCTAGTTGAAACGTTGCTATTTAGGGAGTAACTGAGCTGGGAGCAGAAAAAGAGGCTTTGGTATACAGCAGTTTTTAAATTTAAGGCGTTTGAACTAAAGCCACACTGATGACAGGGTTCAGCATATAGCTGTGGGCGAGGAGTGGAGATAAAGTGATGCGAGTTGCAAATTGAAGGGCGAGGTTGTAGACAAGACCTATGGTGGAAAGACTACTTTTTTTGTCCAAGTCAGTAGACAGGTGTGACTATTAAGTCTCTGGGTGAAGCAAGGAGAAGTAGATGGTGTCACACCCAGATGGCATAAGGAGTGGGTTTTTACAGGAGGACGGAAGAGTAGAAATCCAGGAAGCAGCATTAGAGGTGGAGAGGATTCCTGACCCTCCTGACCCAAAGGAGCAGGGGTTCTACAGAGAAACTAGAGAACAAAACCATCAGCTCTTAGCTTTTGGTATTTCAAAAGCTATGGTTTAGGTGTGAACCAGAAAGATTTGGGAGAATATAAAAT
The DNA here is from genome assembly GCF_949987535.1 of Balaenoptera acutorostrata. NCBI lineage: Eukaryota > Metazoa > Chordata > Mammalia > Artiodactyla > Balaenopteridae > Balaenoptera > Balaenoptera acutorostrata. The sequence goes on from NC_080081.1 coordinate 68,778,840, forward strand.
GCATGACTATCTCTCTGCCATGCAGGTCCCTCTCATCCCCACCTCCCCAGTCTATCAGAGAATTAGGAACGCTGGCTGAGGACGAAGGAAGGGAGCCACCAAGACAGAATAGACACGGGTGAGTGTCTAAGGGGTGACCAGCACCTTGCTCCCCACAGCTTGCCTCAGGCTGGGCACAGAAGTTGGGAGTACAAGATTTGCCACACCACGTGACTATTGACATACTGACAAGAGACCTCCTTCACTTTTCAGTTAAACCGTAGGTTCTTTGAAAGCAGTGAAAGCACTTGGCATCTCTTACACATCACTGTATAAAATAAACCCTCGATTGCTATTAACTGAACTCATTCCTCAAAATGCTTCACATTATCTCTTGCCCACAAATTTGGGTGGTTCTTTTGGACATTAGTCTGTCAGTCTAACGTGCTACTACATTACGTTCTAGTTAATTCAATTCCAAACTTCCCAGTACAGAGCCCTCTTCTTGTGTGAGCGGCCCTGGGCGGCCCAGTCTGGCCCCGCCCCCGGGCGTCGCCCAGTGACGTCACCGGAAGGCGCCAGGCCGCCACCGTGAGGCAGTTCGACCCGACTACGGCTGACAGGGCTTGCCCTCTCCCAGCTCCTGGGGTCCCCTCAGGTCTCGTGTTCTAAGCCATGTGAGGGAAGGGCGTGGGTGGCCTCTGATCTGACACGGTGGAGGAAGGAAGAGGCGACACCTTCGACGGTATGAGCACCGACCGCCTTAAACTGGAGTTCCTGGAAGAAAGGCACCTGAAGTGAGTCGGAGGGCGGCGCGCGCTCCCGCCGGGTGTGGGATTCACGTCGGCGCCGCCACGCCGAGGGCCTGCGCCTGTGGGAGCCCCGCGGCTCAAGGCCGAAGCCCCTGAGGCCGAGGTGACTCCTGCAGTGTCATTAATCCCCGGGCAGAACTGGTGACATCTGAAAACAGTGTTTTATAGGAAAGATTCATTTAGCTCTTGCGTTAGGTGTTATAAATAGGCAGGTTTTGAGGTTCTGCCTTCAGGAGCAAGTCCGGTGGAGAGTACTGTGTGCACAGACTCTAATGCTGAAACACGTGTTTGCTTGTGATGTTCCACTAAGTTCAGGGTTTCTGTTTCAAATTACAAAGGTTTCGTTTAGTTATGCTTCTCTTTCATCCCTTTAGAAGAGCTTAAGAATTGGTGACACTTGGTGAAATTGAAGCCCCTACTATGTATACTTCTTAAAGTACTCACTATCAGTACTTCTTACTAAGTCTTTGGAACATTTTAAGTATCTTTCTAGATACCCCTACCCCCACCCCCACCGCAGGCCACAGGAGGGCTAGACTCTCCTGGGTGTCCCTGTAGCTTCCTGCGCTTTCCTCTGTGGTAGCTCCAACCACACTCTTAATTGCTCAGTTATTTCTTGGTCTGGTACTAAGCTATAAGCACTCTGAGGACAGGTTCTGTATTTCCGGAAGCAGTAGCATATAGGAGCCGGTCCTTTAGAGGAATCCTGCACAAATTCAAATCCCAGCTCTTATCACTAACTCAGCAAGTACATGATCTTGGGCAAGTTAATGAACCTCTGAAGCCTCCGTTTTCTCAAGTCTAAGACTGGCATAGAAATCAGTATCTCACACATCATGTGGTTGGTACCAGGACTCAATGAAATGTATGTAAAGCACTTAGCGTTGGCTTGTAATAAACATCCAGTGGAAGTTAGCTGCTACAATTGCTGTTCTGTTCACTTACCGCAGAATCTTCAGCACTTAGCACAATGCCTTTAACATAATAGGCATTCAGAAATATAAATGATTCCGTCATCGTATTTTGATAACTACTATGCCACTTGCTGATGTCCTAAATAGATAATCTCTGGAATGCTATGTGTGTGTATTTTTTTTTTTATTAGTGTTTCTTTTTTTTCCTTTTTATTTCAGGTTGTCAGTTGTTACCTGTTGCCCTAGCTATTCCTTTCTGTAGTAATTTGCAGCGCCTTTTCTGGGCTTTGAGAAACCAGATAACCAAAATTGTCAGACTTCTTGAGGCCAACTTTAAGAATAAAGGGTTTTAAGTGGTTACATGGGGAGCTTTGAGCTTTAGTGCATTGTAGTGTCCTTCTGGACCCGGGTAATCGGAAGCCTGCATTTGCCTGATTACTAATTCTCAACCAGGCCTTCAATAAGTGACGTTTCGTAATAGGTTGTTCCTGAAGTAGTGGTAGGTTACTGTGTATTATTTTTCTCATGTTATTTTTAATTGAATCATAATTAACAAAATGTGTTTAATAATAGGGATATAGTACAACTCTCAGTGCTTGAAATAAGACACAAGATAGCGGAACTGGAAGCCATACTCAATAGTGACGATGAAGGTATATAAGTAAATATTTTTATTTATGACTCCTGTATAGCTATTGTTCATTTTACCAAGATACCTATAGTACATTAAATTACATATTTGGAATAATAGTGTCAAGATTTCAGTATTGCTTTTTGACAGCATTAATAATAATTTAATATAGAGGCTTTAAAAACGTATTTCAGAGTGTCAAACCTGTTACTTTATAATTATTTATCTACTTACGAGTTCAAAATGTTCATTCTTCAATTAGCAAAACCTTTGTTACGTGAGATAAATACATGATTTCCTTAGTAATAAAATATCACACGTTTTCTATATAGCTCAAGTAATAACCTTTATATCTTAACTGCTAGATTTGGGATATAACCTTAAAATCCTTATCTAGGTTTTGGCTGTTTGTTTGTGTTGAAAGAATGAGGGAGGGGCAGGCGAGTGTTGCACACACACACTCATCACACACACCTACACACAGCAACGTACCCATATATCCTTAAAATTTATAATGTCTGTAAGATGTTAATTTATGACACAAATATTGATTGAGATCCTGCCATATGTCAACACTTTGAATGGAAGACCTTTCTTTTCCCTTTTCTAAAGAGTTTCACTGACTACTGGGAGGAAGTGTCAAACTAAAATATGAGCAGGAGAAGTAATGTAAGTTCTGCATGAGGAGAAATGGCAGCTCAGGTAAGGGGAACCCAACACACCTTGCATGAGGGCAGAGGAGGCAGTGTTGAACTGACTACTAAAGAACAGTAGGAGTTTATTAGGGTTATGGGGGTGGGCTTTGCTTCTTAAACCCATTCATACTTTTCTTCTATTGGGGAAGCCATGAACAAAATGGATTAGTAGCCATATGACAAATATAATGCTACTTTTCATAATACCCAATGCTCTGTTAAAGCTTGCTTGGAGAACACTGCTTTGTCCCAAGGCCAAAGTAGCTTCCTACGTCTCCATGTCTATATCCTTAATAAAACTGGCTCTGTGGGGGCAGACTGTGAGTACACTTACCAAGTAGTTGCATTGGCAAGGCTGGCTGGAATTTCCTCATCCATCTAACTACAGATGAAACAGGTCATGCTCACAGATACACACACAATGCAGTAACTATGCCCACAAGTAAAATGTAAGCCCAGCAAGTCGTATTATCAACAACTCTTCTCACGGGGAGGAGCTGGAATATGGGTATAAAGAGAAAAGATAAAATGGTAGGCGAGAAAGTTCTTTCCTCAGTGGGCCAAGCTAAAACCTAAGGTGAAGGGCAGAAACCTTCATCCCTTCTTCAGAATCAACTAACGCCAGGAACTGTGTCAGGTGAGATGTTTATTATTATTCCCATTTATGGAAAAATGAAGTTCAGGAATTTAAGTAACTTGCTAAGATCACAGAGCCAGGGGTTGGCAGAGCCATGATTTTAGCCTAAATCACCTGTCTGCCACCACCACTACTACCATGACAACAGCTGTCTCCCTACATTGGCACACAGTAGTTCTGGTTATCTACTGCTGCATAGCCAACCAGCCTATCGTTTAGGGTTCTAAAGAACATATGTCTCTCACAAGCCTGTGGATTGACTGGGTTTATCTGGGAAGTTCTTAATTGGGGTCTGTCATGTGATTGCAGTCAGATGTAGTCTGGCACTCAGTCATCTAAAGGTTCAGCTGGGCTGGACATTTCAAGATGACTCACCCATGTGGCTGGTAACTCATCCTGGGTGTTGGCTGGGAGCCCAGCTGGGACCACCCATCAGAAGTACCTACACATGGCTTTGTAGCTTTTGCTTCTCACAGCATGGTGCCTGGGTTCCAAGAGGCTGTATCCCAAGAGCAAGCGTTGCAAAAGGCACCGTGACAGAAACTGCCAGTCCAGTTAAGGGCTGCTCCCGGAGCTGGCAGCGTCATTTCCATTATATGCTATTGGTCAAAACAGCCACAGATTTGAGGGAATGGAGAAAATCTACTTGTCAAGGTCACGTTGCAGAAGAACATGTGGGATGGGATGGATTCTTGCAGTCATCTTTGGCAAATAGTCTGCCACAGGGAGTATTAAACATAATGCCTCTTGAGGAGAACTCTTAAGTAGCTGATAAGGGTGGAACATGGATTGTAACGAGAATGTGACAGGAGATGAGATAAAAGTTTATGAAGAAGATGAAGAGTAGTCTTAAAAAAAAAAAAAAAAAAAAGTTTATGAAGAAGATGAAGAGTAGTCTTTAATATGATGCTGATGAATTTGTATTTATCCTGAAGGCAATGGGGTAATATTAAAGGAGTTTTTAAAATAAATTTATTGTTGTTTAACATTATAAAAGAAATAAATGCACAAGTGATAACCATGGATACATCTGTTTAGGTAATTCTTTCACACTTTCCACCCTCTACTCAAATCTTGCTACCCCTCTCTCCATTCTCACTCTCAGCGAATGAGCTTACCTTCCTCTTTCAAAGAGAACCAAGAAGCAATCAGAAGAGGATTTCCACATGTTTCTACCAAGAAAGCTACCCACCTAAATACCTGCATCTTTGCACATCCTCTTACTTCCCTCTTGTTCCTCTGCATATTCTGTGTTACTCTTATTTAATATCAATCCCTCCACTTGTACAACAGATGCCATTACTCTCACCTCCTCCAGGATATCACTCCAGCGATTGATTGTCCTGTCTTTGCTGCGCCGTTTTCCCTGCTCTACTGAATCATCCCCAACAGCACACAAACATGCTGAGTTTATTATATCTAAAAAACAGATAGCAACCCTTCTTTGGCCCCACGTTTCCCCTTCTACCGTTATCCCCTTTCACCTTTCACTGCTCTGTGTACAGCAAAACATTTCAATAGAATCGTTTTTTTATTTGCACTCTTACCTGTTTATTCGTATTTAATCTACCTGTTTTGTAACAGGATTAATTTTTAGGCAAAGCAGCAAGCAGAACAAACTTCAAAGGGCTTCACATTCGCATAGTGGCCTTTTGAAGCCCTTTAGGATTCATAGGAAACTATATTCAAAAAGAGTGGTTTATGTTTTAAGTAAATCTGGATTTCACCATCTTAAAGCTTGGCCACAAGACAAAGAACAAGACAGAAAATGTCCAGGAGACTTTAAAAAGTAAGAAGAGTCAGTATTGATGTAGGGGTTTAAGTGCATTTTAAAAAATTGAAACCTCACCACTACCCTTTGAAAACAGTATCACCTCATTTTATAGATGAAAAACTGAGATTCAGGGATTCTAAATGTCTTTCTCAAGGCTATAGAGGAGGGGAGGGATAGATCTGGAATTGGGATCCAGGCATTTTGCCGTCAGATCCCAAACTCAGCCTCTACTTCTTTTCCACTTAAGTCTCTTAAGTTTGCTTCTCAAGTTTGTTCTTCTGGAGAAGAGAGCCTTGATTTACTGAGGCTCTGGGACATTGCTCATCTAGGCATAGAAACGGGCTGGATTTGCCCAGCACAAGCACGATTATCTTACTCTCTCTTGGACTCAATCCAATCAGAAGTTTCACCTCTAATCAACTGAAATTGCTCTTATCAAGGTCACCAGTGACTTTCAATTTGCAAACAACTGACAAAGGATTAATCTCCAAAATTTACAAGCAGCTCATACAACTCAATATCAAAGAAACAAACAACCCAATCCAAAAATGGGCAGAAGACCTAAATAGACATTTCTCCAAAGAAGATATACAGATTGCTAACAAACACATGAAAGAATGCTCAACATCACTAATAATTAGAGAAATGCAAATCAAAACTACAGTGAGGTATCACCTCACACTGGTGTGAATGGCCATCATCAAAAAATCTACAAACAGTATATGCTGGAGAGGGTGTGGAGAAAAGGGAACCCTCTTGCACTGTTGGTGGGAATGTACATTGATACAGCCACTATGGAGAACAGTATGGAGGTTCCTTAAAAAACTAAAAATACAACTACCATATGACCCAGGAATCCCACTACTGGGCATATACCCTGAGAATACCATAATTCAAAAAGAGTCATGTACCAAAATGTTCATTGCAGCTATATTTACAATAGCCAGGACATGGAAGCAACCTAAGTGTCCACTGACAGATGAATGGATAAAGAAGATGTGGCACATATATACAAGGGAATATTACCCAGTCATAAAAAGGAACTAAATTGAGTTATTTGTAGTGAGGTGGATGGACCTAGAGTCTGTCATACAGAGTGAAGTAAGTCAGAAAGAGAAAAATACTGTATGCTAACACATATATATGGAATCTAAAAAAAAAAAAGGTCATGAAGAACCTAGGGGCAAGATGGGAATAAAGACACAGACCTACTAGAGAATGGACTTGAGGATACGGGGAGGGGGAATGGTAAGCTGGGATAAAGTGAGAGAGTGGCATGGACATATATACACTACCAAATGTAAAATAGCTAGTGGGAAGCAGCCGCATAGCACAGGGAGATCAGCTGGGTGCTTTGTGACCACCTAGAGGGGTGGGATAGGGAGGGTAGGAGGGAGGGAGACGCAAGAGGGAAGAGATACGGGGATATATGTATATGTACAACTGATTCACTTTGTTATAAAACAGAAACTAACACACCATTGTAAAGCAATTATACTCCAATAAAGATGTTAAAAAAAAAAAGAATTCTCACCTTATTCAACATAAGGGATTTCATACTGGAGAGAAACCCTAAAGTGAAATGAAATTGGGAAATTTATTATTAAGGTTTTATAAGGGGGACATAGACTTTTCCTATATAGGAGAATTGGGTGTTATAAATGTGCTTATTCTTTTCAAATTAATTTATTGATATGTATTCTTATTAAAACAGCTGTTTTTTCTTAACTTCAATAACTGACTAAAGTTAACTAGATGAATAAATAGGGATAACTGATAAGAAATTTTGGGGGGTTGACAGGACTCCTACAATGTATAATAAAGCTATAATCATTAAAACTGAAAACAAATCAATAAAACAGAATAGATAGTGTATTAGTTTGCTAGAGCTTCCATAACAAAGTACCGCAGACAGGCTGAGTTGAACCACAGAAACTTATTTTCTCACACTTCTGGAGACTACAAGTCCAAGACTGTGATGTTCACAGGGTTGGTTTCTTCTCAGGGCTTTCTTTCTGTGTCTTCACGTGGTCTTCCCTCTGTACCTGTTTGTGTCCTAATCTCTTCTTCTTATTATGAGATCAGTCATATTGGATTAGGGCTAACCATATGACCTCATTTAACCTTAATGAGCTCTTTAAATGTCCTATCTCTAAATACAGTCACATCTGAGTACTGGGAGCTTAGGACTTCAACATATGAATTTGGGGAGAGGAAGGAGACACAATTCAGCCGATAACAGAAAGAGATTCTCATTTATTAAAACGTTGTACTACTGTGAAATTCAGGGCCAGGTTACTAAGTTAATTAAAAAACTGTTTTCAGTTATCTACGAAAAAAAGGAGAAAACCATTTTCATTTATGAGACTTGTGGGAAATAGATTATTACAAAAACTGCACCATACATTGAAATAGGAAAGTACCAAATGATCATTGTTTTAGTCTGCTCGGGCTGTCATAACAAAGTACCATAGACTGTGTGGCTTAAACAACAGAAATTTATTTTCTTATAGTTCTAGATCCTGGGAAGTCCAAGATCAAGGTGCCAGCCGATTTGGTTTCTAGTGTGCAGACCTACTTCCTGCCTTGCAGATGACCACCTTCTCATTGTATTCTCACATGGCAGACAGAACAAGCTATGGTGCCTCTTCCTTTTTTCATAAGGGCAGCAACCCTATTGGATTATGGCCCCACCCTTATGATCTCATTTAACTTTTATCACTTTCTCACAGACCCCACCTCCAGCTAAAGTCACATGGGGTTAGGGCTTCAACATATGAATTTTAGAGGGACACAAACATTCCATAAAAATCATGAAGCTATCACTTTCTAATTACTGTCTTCCCCTTCCCACCATGAAGAAAGAACAACTTTAGCCTGCCTGCCCAAGTTTGGGAAAGGGCTTCTGGGCAGAGAACTGGAACCAAGGAGCCAATTACCAGTAATGTTTTATTGGAATCTGTGTCACCACACAGAGCTTTAAAAGAGCTAAAAGAGGGACTTCCCTGGCAGTCCAGTGGTTGAGACTCCGTGCTTCCAATGCAGGGGGCACGGGTTTGATCCCTGGTCGGGGAACTAGGATTCTGCATGCTGCGTGGCACTGCCAAAAAAAAGAAAAGAAGAAAAAAAAAATGAGCTTCTTTTAAAGTGATGAATTATTCAATAAATTCCATTTGGAAAATTGATATAATATTTAGAAAAATAATCCCTTTAGATCTTCACTGTATACTTAATTCTCAAAACTTCTGAGCGGACTTCCCTGGTGGTCCAGTGGCTAAGACTCCGTGCTCCTAATGCAGGGGGCCCGGGTTCCATCCCTGGTCAGGGAACCAGAGCCCACATGCCACAGCCAAGAGTTCGCATGCCGCAACTATGACCCGGGGCAGCCAAATAAATAAAAAATTACTCTAAAATAAAATAAAACCTTCCAGATGGATTTAATATTTAAATATTTAAAATTGTTAAATATTTAAAATTTAAAGATTTAAATATTTTTAAATGAAACAAAATATAGATGAATGTGTATTTGTTTATGGATAAAGAAGGCCTTTCTTAAAGAACAGTAAATCACTGAGGAAAACATATTTAGGTTTGACATCAGAGAAAGTAGCTTCCCTTGACTTAAAGGAAAAAAGACCAATATGAGAAGTCAAACAGTAATCTGGTAAACACATTGGTAGCCAAAATGATGGACAAAAGGTCTATATTTTCACCACATCTATGTCCTCTGCAGTTCATTTAGAAAACACTAAGTTCCCTGTAGATAAATATGAGTAGGACATAGAGATAACTCGTGAATATGGGAAAATATCCAACTTGCTTTTAAGTCAAAGAAATTTGTTGCCTATAAAAGAAGTAGAGATTTTTTTTATAAGTGAAATAGGAACTTTATACATTACTGATAGCAGTGTAGTACTACCGTTTGGGGAAACAATTTTGCAGTAAATTTCTTATGATGATAAAAATGATAACAACAACAAAAACAACTAACTTTTATAGCAATTTCTGTGTGCCCTGCACTGCTTTAAGCACTTCACATGTTTTAATTAATCCTGTCAATATCCTATAGTGTAGGAACTTTAATTATCCTTATTTTACAGTTGAGAAATTGAGGCACAGGAAATGTAACTTGCTCAGGATCACAGAAATAAACTGGTGGAGACATGGCTCAAACCCACTAGTCCTACTTTGGGGATGTTTTTCCTCATGGAGTCTTCTGAAAATATGCTGGAGGGCAGCTTTACTCAAAGAGATAGTCTTTGCACCGTGCCCCCTTTTTTGTACCTGTTGGTATTTTTGTTCATGCAGTTCTTGCTGTTTGAATATTCTTTTTCACCCTCTCTGGCTTAGAACAGGTGTCATTCCCCCCAAGAAGCATTTTCTGTCCCTCTTCAATCTTGACCTCCCCATTTCTCATTCCCTTCTGCCACCTTCCAGATTGTATATCTTTCTTTGTATACCATTACAACCAATTAACCAAAAAATTTCTTAAATCTTCTGGCTATATGTTTCTGTACTCCCCACCCCTCCCAACTTCTCCTACTGCTGATTGACAGCAGGGATTGTGTCTATTTTATTTTTGAATCCCTAGTGCCTCGTACAGTGCCACGTAGTAGGCTCTTTCCTTTCCTTGTTAACATTTTCTTATTTACAAAGTCTTTTCAAGTTAATATAACTCCATCACTGTAATCATAAATATAGTGAACAACACAAACATGAATGTCCATGTAGGGCCACGTTTCAATCAGTTCAACTGTGTTCTTCTTAACAATTTAAAAATTATTATTTGGCGTTGTTGTTTAGTTGGGCTTTGTTTGTTTTGTTTTTGTTAATGTGCTATCTCTCTTTGGGAAAAAAATGTCCATATCTGAAAGATAGGCCTCCACCTAATATTCTCTTGCTTTATGAACTTCCTCTTTTAAGGTCAATTTTGACCATGAATCAAATTTCTAGAATTTTTCAATTTTTGGTTTGATTTTACTTTTCACTGTAGTGATTCTAGCCAAGATCCCTCTTTGAGACTGCAAAGCAATTTAATTTTTCCCTTCAAAGGTACAGTGCTTGTCTTTTGTTTGTTTTTAGAACTACTGCAAAAGCAGTGGTTTCATGGAGTTACTGCTCAGGGTATTTTTTCTCCCAAGAGACACAAATGTTTTTGCTAAATTTTTATCCTCACAGTCTGTATTTTGATAATGACTTATTATTAAGTACATCTTAGGCCTTGATAGGTTGGCTGCTGTTGTGCTCAAGGTCAAGGATCATCTTTTTTAGGGTCACATTTATTGTGACCATCTAATGAGAGCACCACATCTCTTACCTGGGCTGGTTTTAGACGGCTCTGGACATTCCTTAGTATCAAGATTATTCCAGAAACTTGCTATTTTGAATTGCTAATCTTATTCCCAGTTGAAAGCATAATTTAAACATTATTGCATTTTTTTTAAATTTTTTTTCTTTTAATTAATTATTTTATTTTTGGCTGCATTGGGTCTTCGTTTCTGTGGGAGGGCTTTCTCGACTTAAGGCGTGTGGGGGCCACTCTTCATCGCGGTGCGCGGGCCTCTCACTGTCGCGGCCTCTCTTGTTGCGGAGCACAGGCTCCAGACGCGCAGGCTCAGCAGCTGTGGCTCACGGGCCCAGCCACTCCGCGGCATGTGGGATCCTCCCAGACCAGGGCTCGAACCCGTGTGCCCTGCACTGGCAGGCAGACTCCCAACCACTGCGCCACCAGGGAAGCCCCAACATTATTGCATTTTAAAGACAGGTGAAAAATTATTTTTCAAAAATTTTGGGACTTCCCTGGTGGTGCAGTGGTTAAGGATCCGCCTGCCAATGCAGGGGACATGGGTTCGAGCCCTGGGCCGGGAAGATCCCACATGCCATGGAGCAACTAAGCCCGTGCGCCACAACTACTGAGCCTGCGCTCTGGAGCCCACGTGCCACAACTGCTGAGCCCACGTGCCACAACTACTGAAGCCCGTGCGCCTAGAGCCCGTGCTCCGCAACAAGAGAAGCCAGCGCACCACAACGAAGACCCAACGCAGCCAAAAATAAATAAATAAAATCAATTTATAAAAAAAAAAAAATTTTTGTAAAAATTACAAACCTCAGTATGAAATCAGTACTTCTGGCTTATCACAGAACAAAGTGTGGCAGGGAAAGTCAAACTCAGTGTGGTCCTTTTTCAGAAAAAGAAAACAGTTGACAGCAGGAAGCTGACCAAATTTGTGGGGGTCAATGCTGGTATGTGAAAAGAAAGCAAAAATTTTATCAATCTCCAGTTGTGTGGGCCTCCATCCACTTGTTAAGCATTTGGATTAACGACTTTGGACTTCGGTTTGGAAGGGCGTTCCTGCCCCTCTCTTTGGTAGACCACATCTGATTAGAGATGAGAGCGAGGGCAGGGTTGTGTTAAGGTTGAGGAGGTTGGCAGTGGTGTGAGCTAATAAGTCTTTCTGCTTAGACTCTTCCATCAACTATTTTGTAGCACAAGTTGCCCCATGTATGCAAAGAGCATTTAAAGTTGAGAAACGCCATTTTTTCTCTCTACGAAGTGTGACTTTCAAGACTCAAAAAAAAAAAAAAAAAATTAGCTTTGGGCCTTGGAGCTGAAAAGGAGGTTTTAATTCTAGGCTGCATCCTCCTCCTCCTCCCAGAGCAATAAGACAAATGTTTTGGCCTCAATAGCCAAAGGGATTTAGTGAAAGAAAACTGCTTACGGATAAGAGAAGATACCTGAATAGGTAGCCGAAGGTGAACAGTGTTACCATAGCACAGCGGTTAAGAGGACACACTTTCAAGTCAGAACAAACAGGTTGAAACCCCAGTTCCCCATTTTTACTTTGTCATCTTAATACTGTTATTTGACATCTCTGAACCTTGTTTTCCTCATCTGTAAAATGGGTAACTAAGTTTTTGTAAATGAGGATTAAATTAGTTTATATATGTAAGGTATTGTGTGCTTTTAACACAGCAAACACATAATTAGTAGCTGTTGAACGGACTTCAGAACTCTTTTGCAAAGGAAAAAAATGAATATGACATTGGACGGGAGGCTAGTACTCCTTAGGCTGTAATATATGGATATTTCAAGTTCCAAGGAAAGAAGCATGTTCCTGATATTTCCTCTAATAGAATTCCTTATAAGGATACACAAGGAACTAAAGACAATAGGGGGTGGAGAGTAAGAAGACCAGGAATCAATAGTGACAGTGAGGCCACTGGGTGGGAATTGGTGAGTCTGGTGTCGGCACAGATCCTGTGTAACGGAGAACGCGTGCTTAGACATGAGTTCCCTCCAGTGCATCTGTGTTACTAATAAAGTCCAGTATAGTAATGGAGTAGGACTGAGCTAATTAATGTTGTTTTAATGAATAAATGAGAGGTGATGAGGTGATCTTGACCATCCCCACCTCTTCACTCAGGTGGTGAATGGAAAACCCGTTATGAGACACAACTTGAATTGAATGACCAACTAGAAAAGCAGATTGTTTCTCTCAAAGAGAAAATGGAAAAAATCCATGGAAATCCTTCAGGTACAGAAGCACCTATATATATGTTTTATAAGTTGAGTTAAAATTGATAAAACATCAATTGCTCATATTTGCTTTATTGTAGGCAGACTGTCTTCTATTCGTGTCTATGAACAGCTGCCAGTGGTGAGTAAAAGATGGTTAAACAAGAGGAATAATTGAAGGAAATTATGTGTATTTTTCCCCAGACAAATTTCAAACAGAAGTTTAAAGACTGTGACAAGGTCCAAATAAAATATTTTGTTCAGTGGAGCTTTCCTGTGAGGTAAAGAATCCTATAAACAAGGCCTTCAGCTTGGTCTCTCCCGTAAAAAGCTGGGCAGGGATTCTGTTGCAGGTACAAACAAAATGGAAGTGAAAGGATCTCAGTGGTCAGGCCGGGGGGAAACCTGAGTGTGTCTATTCCTTACAACCTGAAAGAGCCTGTTTAACTCAGAAATACCTCTCTCATACCCATCTAAAACAGTTCCATTCTAGTTCCTCTGGAATACACACACACACACACACACACACACACACACACACACACACACACACACACACACACACACACACACACACAGAGTATGTTTAAAATCTAACAACTGAGAACCCATAAAATTACCCTGTAACCTCACCGGGCTGCTTCACCTACTTTTTCTTTTGGTTGCCCTAGTGACATCTTTCTTCTTTTGAGAGGTAATTTTAATCCCCAATAAATGAATTTATGTTTTCTACTTTACAAAGAGTATTCGTTTGTTTTTCATTCATTCAAATATTTGTTAATATTTTTTTTAAATGTAGAGGAGGCCCAAAGCGTGACTTATGTTGAACTCTTGCTGAATTTTTATTTCAAGAATACTCAGAAAAACATGGAAATCTTGTAAATAAATCAAGGGTACTTTGCATGAAAATGAAAATACAATACTCAGCTAAATTGGCAGGACTTAATATTACAGTAATAATAATAACTTGTCCTAAATTAAACATATGTAATATGCAAATTAACTTATGTACATTATTTCAGTCTTGCAACAAACCCCATGACATAAAATTTTATATTGTTATTTTAATACATGTGATTCTAAGCTTAAAGAGATTGAATGATTTACACAGTTTCACACAGTCTGGAAATGTGGAGTCAGAGTCTCTCCCTCTTAAACCTCTGCCATTTAACTCTGCTATACCAACAGCCCTTTGATACTGCTGATCAGAAATAATGTGTTTCTTAGTAGCTGTAGGTAGAGCACTAAGCTGCCTGCTGCATTCACAGAAGTCCTGGGCATTTATGGAGAGTGCTCTTTGAATAACTGCAAACCTTTAGTGAAAGACATAGAAAAATCTTGTATTTTTGTTAATGAATTGAGGGAGAAATTAACTTTTTGGTAGACCTCTCTGTTATTTACAACCCAGAAATACCCTTATGTCTGTGTGTTGGAAAGTCAGGAAAATAACGTGTGTTTTTTTGCTGTTGGAAAAGTGAAGTTTTTTCCTCTGCCATGGAGTCATATCTCCATCTTGTGGTATTTAGAAATTGCTGCAAGGGCTGTTTTAAGCTTAGTGTTTCTTAACTGTAGGTAGAATTTTATTACTACCTACAGAATATAAAATATCAAGTTCTACCTACAGAATATAATATATTCTGGCTTCCTGCTTCTTGACAGTCATAGCTCAAGAAACGGGGTATCTAGCCTCATGGAGGGTAGCAACAAGTGCTGATGTGACATGGGAGAAGACTCTATAGCATATCTAAGAAGCGTTTAATCAGTTTTCTCACTGCTACCTGAGACTCTGTAATATATTCATGTTCACAAAAATACACTTACTTCCCTTGATGAATTTGTGTTATTCTTGAAGAAAATGTCTTTCCCTAAGAGGTTTAGATCTGGAGGCAGAGAATTACATTTCTCTTCAGTAAAGAACAAAAGAAATGTTAGAAGAACCAAGAGTGGGGCCACATACTAAGCAGAAAGGAGAGAGAATGAAAGTTCAGGCTCTTAAGGAGCTGGTCCTCTCTATTCTCTGGGCAGATGCCCTGAGTACCTGGGTTTTCTTACACAGCGGAATCCAGGGGGCGTTTGTCTGAAGAGCAGGGATCAGGAATCTAACCAGGGAGTTGGTGATGGAAGTAGCCAACTACTGAGCAAAAAGCATTGGGGATCCAAAAATCCTATATCCAGTATAGGAAAGAAATCTCTCTTTTCCGAGGACAAAAGAGATAGTCTTATTCTTTATATCAGAAACAATATTTGTGAGATTCAGACATGTACCATGTGTGTAATACATACATTTTTGGTTTTCTATTAGGTTGATAATCAGAGAAGAGGGCCTAAATTAGTTGTTTTGTGGGACAGAGTATGACCTCAAACGCTATTTGTAAATTTACTGACTCTCTATCCTTGTTGTAGATTGCTTAATCTTTAGGAGTAACCTGCACCCGCATACTTAAGAAACTGATGTCAGTTAGTTTGAATACTGATTTTGAGTAACTTCAAAGTACAGCTTTGCTTATGAGCAACAAAAGGATGAACACTGGTTTTTGACCTGTGTATGTCTAATTTCCTTAAATGTTATCATTAGAAAAAGAAATATGAAACGTCCAATAAGTTATTTTCAAACTGGACCACTAAAGTGGACTTGATTTTAATATTTTAGAAAAAAGTATTTACTTAAGTGAGAGTGGGGTTCTAGTCCTTGTTCGGATACAGATTAGCTTCAAGCCTTCAACCTTTCTGAAGATTACTTTTCTCATCTGAAGGTAGTATGATTAGATACACTTTGAAGTGCCTTACAATGGTATAATTTGTTAAACTTTAATTTTAGCAAGATGTCTCAGTTAAGGGTTATGTTTGGCTGCATATAGGAGAAAGGCTTAAACAAGTAAGGTATTTTGGAGCTTTTCCTCATGTAACAGGAAAGGTTGAAGGTGTGCAGTCCAGGGTTGGTGCAGTGGCTCTATAATGCCTTCAGGAATCCAGACTCCTCCTGACTTTCCACTCCGCCGCCCTTTAATCAGTGGCTTTGTCCCCATGCTCACAAGATGGCTTCTCACTTGCTTCACAGTCTCATTCAAGGAAAGAAGTAGGATAAGGGAAAAGGGAAAGGTGAAAGCCAGTCAAGTCAACTTCCTCTTAACGGGCTGCACCCAGCAGTTTCCCTGTACATCTCATTGGTTAGAACTTTATCACCTGGCCACCCATGTTTGCAAGGAAGGCTGAGATTTGTAGTGTTTTAACTGAGCAGAGTAGGACGAAGGGGAAGATGGACATTGGGTGTGCAGTCAGTTCCATCTGCCACGCACAAGCTCTATATCACCACATTTCATTTTAAGGTACTATGTATTTATTTAATATTATTTGGAAAATAAAAGAGAAGAACAGTATTAAGTTAAACACATCTACTGTTGTCTTCTGAGTAATTTTTGGTATGTATTTATATTGATTAAAAGGAACAACTCAATAGATAAGACAACCAAAAGGGAAAAAAAGGAATAAAAAAAAGGACTGCACTTTTTTTTTTTTTTTTTTTTTAATGCTATTCTTGTCTGCTTACATTCTTTTTTTTTAATGTATGTATGTATGTATGTATGTATGGCTTTGTTGGGTCTTCGTTTCTGTGCGAGGGCTTTCTCTAGTTGTGGCAAGCGGGGGCCACTCTTCATCGCGGTGCGCGGGCCTCTCACTATCGCGGCCCCTCTCGTTGCCGAGCACAGGCTCCAGACGCGCAGGCTCAGTAATTGTGGCTCACGGGCCGAGTCGCTCCGCGGCATGTGGGATCTTCCCAGGCCAGGGCTCGAACCCGCGTCCCCTGCATTGGCAGGCAGATTCTCAACCACTGCGCCACCAGGGAAGCCCAGGACTGCACTTTTAAAAACTATGTAATTATAACCTTACTTCATGGACAATTTTGTATTCTATTGCTGTGTTCACCATGGACAATTAAATCAATTATTTCTTATGTTTTCTTCATGTACATTTTTAAGGGCTACATTATATTCCATTGCATTGGATTATTAATGTTCAATTACTTTCCCCTATAGTTCAATAGTTTAGGGTATTTCTGGCTTCAATTTTAAATACAACAAAACCCACAGAGGACAATATGGAAAAAAATATATTGTAGTATTTGCAAATCTTTGGATTTTTGTTACTTTTTGGCCTCAGCTTTTTTAATGAAAATACTTTATAGAGTCGAGGCAAGATGATCTTGGATTTGGTATATGCCATTCCAGTTTATTTTTAAATACCTTTCTACATATATTGTGTCTAAACATTCATATAAAAAATATCATGCTGTATGTGGCATTCTTCTTTTTTTTTATTCTATCCATGTTAATACATAAAGATCTAGTAAATTTTATCTGCTGTATAGTATTCCATTAGATGTATATATCCTAATTTATGTATTCCTCTATTTCAGTACATTGAAGATTTTTCAAAATCTCACTATGACAAACGTTGCCAAGGTGAACATCCTTATAAATGTCTCTGAGTACAGAGTGTTCCTCTGGACTTTGCTAACTTTTCTACAAAGGCTAGAGAGTAAATATTTTCAGCTTTACAGGTCACCCCATCTCCCTTGCAACTACACATTTCCACTGCTGTGTTCTAACACATCTTCCTTTACAAAAACAGGCTGCAGCCAGATTTGGTGTCCAGGCTGTAATTTGCTGGACCTTGATTTAGGGCAGTGGTCCTCAAACTTCCGTAGTAACAGAATCACCTGGAGAACTTCATAAAAATATAAAGTTCAGCCCCATTCTTTATCCAGCTTGCTACCTCTACAGTCTTTATTAGTTCTCCAGCTAACTCGAATACATACCAAAGTTTGAGAACCGCTGCTCTAGCACACTTATAGTGGAGTTTTTAGATCATGAGATATGCACATATTCAAATTTTCAAATAAAGATAACATCCCTCTGGATCGATCTATCTAAAGACACCCCAGGTCTACAGTTAGCTCAGCATGTCAGAAATAAATAAGAGAGGTGATGGGAGATGAGCTTGGAAATACATTCAAGGACTACATAATAAAGGATTTTGTATCCATGTTAGGGAGTGTGAACTTTTTATATGTGATGGGAAGCTACTGAAGTATTTTGTATACAGTTTTAAAGTCATCTCCTATCCCACCCCCCAGGATTTCCCAGGGATGGGTGAGACTTGAGGCAGGAAAACCAGTTAGGATGCTGTTGTAATAATCTAAGTAAGGGAAGGTGTTTTTCAGCTTGGACAGTAGTATATGGGGATGGAGCAGAGGTGACAGATTGAAGAGATGTTGAGGAATGTGGATTTTATAAGTATCTGGATGCTGGGGTGAGAGTGGGAGAGGATTTGAGGATGATGAAGCTTGAATAACTTTGTGGATTACAATGAGCAGGGCTCTAGAAATCAGAACTAGTGGGGATAATAGGAAATGACTTAGGTTTGTGTGTATTACACAGATATCAGTGGTCAGTCAGCAACTGGAAATAGTTTTAGACTGCAGAATGTTGTCTCTCTGAAAGTAGAGGCCATGGAGTCATCAGTGTCACTTGAAGTCATGAAAGTTTAAGAGATTGCTCAGGCAAAAATATATAGTCTGACAAATAGGATTGAGGGTTGAACCCTTGGAAATACTAACATTTAAGGTAATTCAGTGAAGATCAATGAGAAGGAAAAATATTGAAAAAGGATGAAGGGGAGAACTGGGCAAGAGTGGCATCCCAGAAGCCAAGGGAGGAGAAGGTTTATGAATGATCGGCAGAAGGATGTTCTCCAAGAAACTCTGGTGCCGGGTAGGATAGAGCGCATGGTCCACAGTTTGGGCAAGTTATTCAGAGGCGAAGGGTGTAAGCAAGTGCGAACCAGAAGAGAGGATATTGAGAAAAGAAGTGGTGCAGAGGAAAGTAGGGGTGAGAAAATGGAGTGAGTGTAAGCCATGGAAACATGGCTTCTGGAATTAGACTGTTCTGGTTCAAATTCAAACTATGGGACGCTAAGGAAGTTATTTCATCTCTGTGAAGCTTAATTCCTCATCTGTAAAATAGAGTTAATTAAACTCTCTTGCAAGGTTGTTGTGAAGACTACTAGAGATATGTAAAGCCAAAAGCATAGTGGCTGACAGAGTGAGCAGCGTGATAGTCCTCTTCCTTCCTTCCCGTGATAAAGGAGAAGTAAAATTTCAATAGAACAATTCTGTTGTGAGATTAACCTTAATCTATTTGGAAGGAATAAGGGCAAGGGTAAGGCCGAGAGATGTGCAATCTGTTTGACTTATTTAGCTCTGCTGTTGCACAGTTGTGAATCTTCTGGTACCTTCCTAAAGCTCTCGCAGAATTTTGTGGTTCTTTGTACCTGCCCAGAAAGCAGGGGCTTCTGCAGGGAGTTAAAGCTTCTAATAAAAAGCACAGAACCTTTACTTCCCTTGGGCTAGCTGGGTGTACATTTTCTAGCCCCTTCTGTTTGTGTCCACCAGAAAAAGAATGTAGAGGCTCCCTAATGTTTCAGGAATTTCCAGGTGTGTCCTGCAAAGATCTGTAGCCTTTCTGGAAGGCTAGAATCTGTTTTAAGCATACCAAATAACTAAAAGTTAAGGCTAATCCGGCTGTTTCACCTCTGATGAGCAATAGCTATTTCTCAGGTTCTGACCTGGCCCTCCAGGCCTCTTCATTAATCTCTAGTTAGGTAGTTAGGTTACAGAGCTAAGGATGCACTGCGCTTTTTATCAGAGCTTGATGGCTCGCACCATGCAGCCCTGCAGAGGGTTCCCCAGCAATAAATTGAGTAATCTTTCAGTGCTTTACTGTGACTACTAACATTTGGCAGTGCATGTCTTGTTTCCTAGATTAGCTTGTTTAGGCCAAGTCAAGCTTAGTACCTCTGATACTGTGCCACAAACAGGAAAGAGGGTTGGCTCCTCTACTTCCCAACTTCCCTTTACTGCGCAGCACTGCTGCATCCTTAGCTGCTGGTCAGTCTTTCGAGTAGTGGTTCTTTAATTTTCAAACTCTATAAGAATCACATGGATAATTTATTGAAAGTATACATTCTGGGCATTACTCTCAGAGATACTCATTTCTTAGGTCTAGGGTAAGCCCTGAACATTGGTCTTTTTAGCAGGCATTTCAATAGGTTCTATTACAGCGCACAATTTGGGAAAAAGAAACAAACCAATTTAAGGAATTTATATCCCTCAGAGAAAGATGTGCAAGACAGCGTGTCTTGCAACAAGAGTTACTCTAAAGTCTTTATCACCAAGGTCCACCATTTCCCTGTGGTCAGCTCTATGACAGTGGAAGTCTTGGTCCTTGACTCACCTGGAATCAAAATCAGTGACACCTTATCTCAGTCTCTTTGGGCTGCTAAAAAAAAATACCACAGACTGGGTGGTTTATAAGCAACAGAAGTTTATTTGTCACAGTTCTGGAGGCTGAGCAGTCCAGGATTAAGACACCAGCAGATTCAGTGCTTGGTACGGGCTCGCTTTCTGTTCATAGACAACGCCTTCTTGCTGTGTCCTCACATGGTGGAAGGGGTAAGGGAGCTCTGGGGGATCTATTTTTATAAGAGCATTAGTCCTATTCATGAGGGCTCAAACATCATAACCTAAGCATCTCCCAAAGGCACCACCTCCTGATACCATCACATCAGGCGTTGGGATTTTAATATGTGAATTTGGGGCGGGGGCACAAACATTCAGACCATAGCACCCCTATTTCTCTCTGCTTCTAATTTTTCCATCAGTGTACTCTCCTTTGTTTTCCACTACATCCAGACAACTTGGACCCTTCAAGGAAACCTCTTACCAGCACACATGCTCTGTCAATCAGATGGTTAGAACACAGGAAATCCTGCTCCTAAAGCCAACAAGACGGCCTGGGGGGGTGGGGGGGAGGCACGAGGGAGGACGTGTGGAAACAGAGGAACATTCTTTAGGAAGATATTTAGTCTCACCTCAAAGTTCTCTACAGGACTCTTGGTCAATTTGTAGAAAATCAATTCATAGAAAACCAATTTGCCGAAATTCAAATCCTTACTACGTCCTTATAAATATAATCTTAAGGCATTTAAAGAAAGGTTCAGTTAGCTAAAAACTAAGTCTGTAGAATCAATATGAGGTATTATGTTATAGGCATCACCAGATTCGTGTTCTCCCCAAAGATCAGAATGGTTAATTTGGAGACAGGTGTAGCCTCAAATCAGAGAAAAGTTACAGATTTTATATATAAATCTAATAACAGTGTTGTCCACCAGGGGGCGCTTGGCATTTGAGCATGCAGAACGCCGTGCTCATTCATTGTTGCAATTGCTTTCACTGAGAGGTACAGATACCTAGGAGTTGTGATTAATTGTATTCTCAGGTTTTTCTCTTGTGAGCATTCAATAGAGTGATTTTTTAAACTTGTAGTTTTTATGTGTTCCTCAGTATAGTAATTGCAATTGTTTTAAAAAAATAAGTGGCTAATAGAGCTTCTTTTCCACTTGGTATAGATGAAAGGGACTTAAAAAAAAATCTAAGTATATTTGATTTCAGGTATGTGAATAGTATCCTGAAATTTCTTATTCTTTCCCTGTTGTTTCAATTTCCTGTTGGAAGGTGACTTTTTACAAGCAAATTAAGACATGAATATAGGTGAAGTATGATACTGTTTGGAATGCTAAGATCTGTTTAGTTTCAAAAACAAAACAGAACAGCTTTTCCATGATAGTAGAAGAATTAATTTTGTGTGTGTGTGATTTGGGGTGGGGTGGGTAGTTTCTAGCAGAGTCTTCAATTTAGCTGTAGCTTTAGGATGTCTTTTTAGGCTGCAGTTTTCTAGTACATGATGACTGATTATATAATCAGATAAAACCAGCTCCTTGGGAAGACCAAGAACTTTAAGTTGTGGGTCTTCCAATGAACTGGAAGTGATGGGATGAGAGACTATGTGCCTGTGATAAAATCGTTTTTAAATACTAGTTTATTTTGAAGTTAGTAAAATAAAGAATCAAAATCTAGAATGAACCTTAAAGTTATTGTAGTATGATTTTATAATTTTTCAAGGATTTCTGATGTGTATAATAATTTTATAATTGGAATCACAAATGTATTGCTTTTAATGGTCCAAGGTATTTAATGACTAATGTAGTTCTGCAAAATCCAAAATGTGTTCTCATTTTCTCTCTAGGCAATTTTTTAAATTATTTACTTATATAACATTTTATTTTTTAGAGCAGTTTTAGGTTCACAACAAAATTGGGAGGAAGGTACGGAGATTTCCCGTATACCCTCTACCCAACACGTGCATAGCCGTTCCCCTTATCAACATCACTCATCAGAATGAACCTAAATTGACCCATCATAATCACCCGAAGTCCATAGTTTACCCTAGGGTTTACTTTTGGTGTTGTACATTCTATGCATTTGGACAAATGTATTAACGAATTTTGGAAGACCCTCAGTTGGAGGAATAGTCATTGACTTAGAGTTGAGGAAGCAACAGAAAGGTGCCTGCCGAGAGGAATATCAGTGAAGTTAGAGCAGTCACTCTTCAGACCCACTTAGTGCCTTAGAACTTGGCAGCACCATGTGCTGAAGAAGGTGGAGGTGAGGAAGGAGCTGGAAACTGAGAGATTAATTGAACATATATACGTACATGGAGCAGTTAGTTACTAGCAGTTAGTTAGCAGTTAGTTACTACCCCATGTAGCCAGGATACTCTCCTTCAGTCAGTCTATTTTCTGGAAAAAAATTAAGCTGCAGTAGTTTTGGACTTTGGGCCTTCAGGCACAGATGAGGGTGAGAGTGAGATACAGGTCTAAAATGATGGAATTAAAGGAAAATATGCGATCTGGATAATGGAACTCTCAGCTCTCCCCACCTTGCCCTACTCCCAGAAAACCAGCAGCTAGGATTAACCCTTAAAGAGTAGGAGGTTGGAGGATTCTTCATTTGAAAAACTGAAATGCCCTTAAGAAAAGCAGTCAGTCTGTCCACCCAGAGAATGCACCTCACAGACTTCCCAGGACAGGAAGGGTAACTGACTGAGGACCCTTGGTGTTGGGCTTGAAATCCATCACTGCTTTGCATCAAGACCACACCTCCCACAGGCTGTTCCAGGCCCATGATCAGGTGCAGTGGGAATACCAAGGCAGACCTATCCCTAGGAAACATGGGACCCCACTGTCAGTGACTTTGGCTTAAGGATTCCCTGCTGGCTTTGCCAGACTTTCCTTAGGCTGCATGCCAGCCTGGGATGCTTCCACTTCCAGGACCTTCTCTCCCTCTCCCCTTCGCTGGGGGTCAAACTTGCATTACAGTTGACTACTTTACCAGCCCTCTCCTGTTCCTTCCCTGTTTCCTTTCACACAGACATTTCTAATAATAGAATCTTTTCACATTTAACCCCATCTTGGTATCTGCTTCTCAGAAGACCACATCTACAACTAGAGGTACTGGGAGTGATATGAGAAAACAGGAGGTTAGATGGGATTTGGCACTGGCTCACTATGTAGCAGGCAGTAGGGGCTGTCCTGATTAGTAGATGTGGCACCAATAGATCCTGGCTCAGTGTGGCCGTTCAGTTGCTAAAGATTTCACTGATGGTGACCTTGGAAAATGTTCTCATGGAGGGAAATACTGTGGAAGAAGCCATGATGCAGGCATTTGGAAAATATGGGATTATTGCCAAATTGTATTGTCATCCTTCATAAGGATAATGAGAGGCTGAGAATAGTTAGCAAGCACTTAATACCTAAGAGTGAAAAGCAGAGAGCCTTGGTGGTAGCCTGTAAAGAGGCCGTCTATACCGGTAGTGAAAGGGCAGCCACAATAGAACAGCGAGGCTGAAGACCCGATTGTGAGGGCTGCAGAGCTCCAGAGGCATTTGAATGCCCAGTCCAAGCAGGCCTGTTATGTGAAGGGCAGGGCCCTGATGGGGATAACCAGGGATCCTAAAACTGTGACAGGACAGCTGGATGGATGCTCGTGATGATGTCAACTCTACAGCTCCACCTGGACCCTCTGGATGGGCAGAGGTGGCCCACCTCTAGCTCTAGTAAGGGCTAGGGCACTCACTGTCCTGGAAGCTGCTCGACAGGCCTCTCTCCAGCAAGGCAGCCAGTACCCCCACCCCCCCCCCCGCCCCCGCCTCAGGAGCTGCCCTCGCCTCCAATCCTGGCTGCCAAGCCAACTCATGATGGTGCTGTTCAACAGCTATAATTTAAAGAAATTAAGAATGGAGAAGCAGAGGCTGAGGACAGTTAACCCAATAGAAAACATAGTTCTTTGCTCATTTCCCATACCTGAACCAATTTTCAGATCCAGAAATCATTGACCAAAGAAGTGGCTGTGTTCCTAAAAGGAAGGACCCCACAACATCAGTCCAAGTACATATCATGACAGTGTCTCCAGGCTTCCCCTGAAGAGACCTCTGACCACTTTTATAGGTGACTGTACACTGTGGGAAAGGAAATAACCAGACATTTTGAGGTCTGAGTTGACATTGATCCCCAGAATGGCAATCTATGCTTGAAGTCCAAATCACACTGGGCCCAATGTGCCCACGGACTCCCCTACTCCCACAGTGATAATTTTTCCAGTCCCTGAGTAGATAATTGAAGTAGATATACTTGGCAGTTGAAGTTAACCCCCCATTGGGCCCTCATCTCTGAAGTAAAAGCTATCATGGTGCAGAAAACCTAATGGAAATGTGGGAAATTGTGCCTTCCCCACCCAGGGCCAAAATTGTAAAACAAGAACAATTTGTTATCCCAGGGAAGAGGGCCTAACATAGCTCTGTTTAATTTGCCAGTCTGACCCCTGTAAAAACTAGGTGTATCTTGGAGAAAGACTGTAGGCTACTGCAGACTTAACCAATTAGTAGCACCAACTGTTTTGCCAGATGTGGTATCACTGCTAGAGCAGACTAACAAGTCTTCAATATAAGGGTATGCAGCCACTGATTTGGAGAATGCACTCTTTCCATTCCAATTAGAAAAGAGGATCAAGAAGTTTGTGACTTCTGGTTTCAGCTCCAATATGTATAGTGCTTGGGAGTCATCAATCTTGTCATAACAACACAAAAAGGTGGATAACCTGAAAATCAATGACTCTTCTTGACTCCTTAGAAATCTGAATTTGCAGGAAAAATTCCCACCCAAAAATCTGTATGAATAGACAAATCCAGACAGTCACCGAGATCTGCTTAACCTGGAACAGAAGCTGCTGCAAACACAAACTGATAGGAGCACTTATATGGTAAATGTGATGAATTACTGGAGGAAGAATAGGCAAATCCATTATTAAAGTTGGAGACGTAACACCTCCTGTCAGCAATTGATAGATCAAGAAGGCAGAAAAATCAATGAAGATATAGCTGAACTGAACATCACTATCAATCAACTCAATCTATTGACATTTATAGAATATTCCATCCGACAACAGCAGAATACAGATTCTTCTCAAGCTTACATGTAACATTCACCAATGTAAACCACATTGGTGGTTTAATAGGCACCCTATTAGATTCTGAGCTTCATGCGGATAGGTCCTGGGTTTGTTATTCTCACTGTGGTATCCCTACCACAATGCCTGACACATAGGAGGTGCTTGATGAATATTTTTTAATAAATAAATGAATTGTAAAATTAGGAGACAAGACAAGGAATCCAGTCTGCATGGGAAGAGCAGCAAGATATATTCTCACCCAGAGAAGGCATATTAAAAATGCTTAAACCTCAAAGGTTAAAACGGCACATCCGCACTAACAATAACAGAAATCATCCTTTTGTCATAGAAACTGCCACTCGATTAATATTCCTAAACCCCTGCTTTCATCATGTCACTTCTTTAATAACTTTCAAATGCTCCCAGTGTGTAGACTCCTGAAACTAGCATACCAAGGCTTCGCTAACCAAGGCCTTCCCTAGTTATCTTACCTTGCCTCTTATTTATTGCTCAAATACTTTGCTTCAGCTCTTGAATTAATGTCTTTCCTATCTACATTTCTTGTATGAGCTTCTAGAGTTTTGGACCATATCTCATTCAGTTTTGGACCATATCTCATTAATATAAAAATAATTTTATTCCAGTTGTTTATTTGTAAATTAATTCCTTTTAGAATTTGGAGTGCATTTTCCCATTGACTCAATATTAAAAATGGTTAGATCCTATTTTACGTCTCTAAAAGTGTATTTAACAAACGATGTAAGTGAAGCATATTACTATGGAAAGCTAAGCTTGGAATCCTTGGAGAAAGGGTCTATGCAGCAAAATTTTGAACTACATCCATCACTCCCTGATTGTCCCTTCAAAAACTGTCATCCTTGAGCACTGGTTTATTTCATAAGCGTTTGATTTTCTATAGCGAACTCAGTCGGTTTATCCTCTTGTATTTACAGGGCTTTCATTGATTTTCCTCTGGAGCAAGTTTGTATTTGGGGGAGGGGGATTGAAAACCATTCAGGACGCCAGTGCATAATTTTTGAAGACAAATAATGCCTGCCTGAGAAATATCACTGATCATGTTTTAACAGGGATGTTAAGCAAATATGCATAGTGGAGAATTGTCACTTCCAAAGGATTTGTTTTATCACTGCTATTATTTTTAGAGACTAGAAATTGCCCTGTTTCAGCTGACCTAATTATTCCTATTAATACAATCTTTACACTTCTAATAGTTATTAACAAGTATCTAAGAGAGAATAAGCAAATTTTTTCGAGAATGAGCTGTG
This sequence comes from Balaenoptera acutorostrata, assembly GCF_949987535.1. Taxonomy (NCBI): domain Eukaryota; kingdom Metazoa; phylum Chordata; class Mammalia; order Artiodactyla; family Balaenopteridae; genus Balaenoptera; species Balaenoptera acutorostrata. The sequence goes on from NC_080081.1 coordinate 68,805,487, forward strand.
TTTCAGGAGAAGGGTATGCGCTCTAAAATAGCTTGCAGTTTGCTCTGTGGAGATTTAAATCGGCAGCTTCCATTTTTATTTGAATGCTTCTTTTAATAAATTCAGTGACCTAGATCATGACCAACAAGAGTTGTGTAGAATTTGACTTGGTGATTTTACTATCTAACATGTAAGAATATGGGAAATAATTGGAGTTACTAGAAAAGATCAGTTATTAGTTTAGGAATTAAAATTTTAAACCAAATCAGTGTAGTGCATTATTGCTCTGTCACTTGGCTAACCTTCTTCTCTACTCGGCGTCAGCTATTTGTGATGAGGGGTATTTGTGATGGATTGATGTCTTAGTTTCCAGAACTGTCCTTCTCTACAATATTTTCACAGTTCCCCTCATTATCAACCTTATCGCCTGTTCTAACACTCTGCTTTTGTTACCCTGGTAACAATCTTGTGAATACACATACAATAATTGTTAGTGTGTGTTGTCTTTGGAGTCAGATTACCTGGATTCTAATTCCAGCTCTACCATTTATTAGCTCTGTGCCTTTGGGCAAGTTATTTAACCTCTAGCAGTTTTCTCAACAATAAAATGGAAATAAATATATTAGCCATCTCCATGGCTATAATAAGAATTAAATGAAATAATCTATGGAAAGCACTTCGCACATGGCATATTGCTAGGGTTCAATGAATATTGTAATTATTACTATTACTATTACTGAAAAGGTACATATTAAAGACTTCTGAAATCACAGACTGATACAGAGTAGAAGGAATTTGCCAATGAAGAACTTGGTGGTCATATCTATTGTTATTTAGAATGTGAGCACATGTAAAAATTTACTGTTTATACTTTCAGGAAGCCTTAAATACATTGCTTAAACAACTAGAGAAAGAAAAAAGGAGTCTTGAAAATCGAGTGAAAGACTCTGCACTGAGACTGGAACAAGAGTCAAAGGTTTGTTTTTATTCTATACTAAGACGTCCCTTTGGAACTGCCATGATTTTTAGTATGTTATCTACAAACCTACTATATAATTCTCACAATATACTTACAAAAGTATTTTGTACACCACTTGAAAAAAGCATAGCGACATAAACTTAACTTAGCAGTAGTCTCGCTAGTATTGTAAATCTTCTCTGATGCTGGATTCTTTACTTCTGTATCTTTCACCTAGTGTTACCACAAGACCAGCCGTGAGCACTGTACATACCTTGCCGAAAGGTCTCAGGTAACTTTTGTTTTTTTTACTTCCAAGTTCTAAGAGTTTCCTCTTAATGTAAATTATGTTTTTCACTTTTCTAGTTTTTGATTGGTAGGGAAACAGCTGTTGGAATTATGGGAAACAAAGGTACCAAGTTTCTGTATATGGAGGGTGAAAAGGAAAATATATAATTTTTATAAAAAGGTAAAAATGAGATATAAGTTTCCCATATTAAGAGTGTATTTTGCATATTTGCTTCCTTAGCTGTTCTTTTAGTTTGATTTGTAATTGCTAGAATTCAAACAAATAAGTGGTTATCCCTCTGCTGTCATGAAATTTAAGGCATTTTACCTCATAGTTATGCATGGTGAAGTCTAAGATAGACCCAACATTGCTATTGCTAGAAAGTGTGTACTTATAAATGACAGGACAGGAAAGTGATCAGTGAATTATGAAAGACATTGCACATATTTTCCAGTTTTTCATTTGCTTTTTCATTTTATTTATGATGTTGTTGTATATAGAGTTTGTTCTGATGTTGTCAGACCTATCTTTTATTTATGGCTTCTTATGTCATAGTTTAAAAGACTGTCTTCACCTCAGTGTTTCATAACATTCATCACATCTCTTTAGTACTTATATGGCTTAATATTTGACATTTAAATATTTAATGTTTATTAACTTTATTTTGGTATATGTTTTAAGTTTAGGATATGAATTCAATTTTCAGTGTGCATTATACAAATGGAAGTGTCCAAAGAGCAGTTGGATATATGAATCTCAGAAAAAAAAAAAAAAAAGATCAGGATTGAAGATATGGATTTAGAACTTATTAGCACAGAGATGGTAAATGACACCATGTGAATGAATGAAATGCATCAGGGAGAATACACAGGGTGAAAAGAAGAGATAGTCTAAGATACAGCTCTGAAGAGTTTCAACAGAGATAGTCAAGGGAAGAAGAGCCAGATAGAGGGCTGGAGTCGTCAGGACATAGCTACGTGAGGCAAGGAGGTAGAGGACCTTGAGGGCTGGTTTTGCCATAAAGGTAATCGGCTAATCACTGATCTGGAGTCTCCAGAGGTTCAATGAAAGGACTGAGAGGAAAGGAGTTAGCACTGGGGATTGGAGCCGACAAGGGGATGCATAGAGCAACTTGAGAATGAGAGTCAGGGCAATAGGGGATAAAGGGAGGCTTGGACTTCTAGTGCCAATGAAAGTAAGCAGGAAATTGAGACAAAATAGCATCACTCACAGTAGTCTTTTATCCACAAAATGGACAATCACTTCAAACTTTATGGTTCTGGATGCTTGGCTGGAAGCCCTGCAGCACTGGCACCCACATGCCTTTCCTCAGACCATGTTCTCTACTTGGAGTACGTTGTTTCTTACACTCCAGTTCGGCTTCCTTCAAGGTGTAGCAAAATGCCAACTCCCTTATGAGGCCGTGATATGATGAAAGACCACAGACTCTGGAGTCACTGCAGATTTGGATTTGAATATCAGATTTGTACCTAACTGTGGTTCAATCTTTTGGGGCCTCAATTTCTTTCTTCCTCTGCAGAAGGAAAGCAGTGGTACTGTAGTTATCTTGCAGGGGATTTGTGAGGGTTTAGAGATATAATGTAAGTAAAGTGCTGAGTGAAATGCTTGGCACATAATTGGTTCTAAATTCCAGTAAATGGTGAATATTATTTTCCTGTGTTTCTTTCCCGATCTCCCTAGCCCCTCTCTCTGCTACAGAGGCATCAGAATTTCTACTTGCATTAGCCATCCTCCTTTAGCTTTGTTTATCTGAAAAAATCATTTGGGTGGAATAGTTCCTACTTTGATTATACAGGATCACTGAACATACAATCAAAGCCTATTTTAACAGCTTCCCAGGAAGATGTTAATCCTGTTTCCCTGTATAAATGTTAATAAGGATTTTCACTCTAGAGTGAATTGTTAATCTTTATAGTCAAAATGGTTCCGACCATGTGGATACTATGGTGACTGGAAAGGTCAATGAATGATTTGCAGTTCTTCCCATGCTGAATACATAAATAATTGATTCTTTAGTAGATAACTAGAGCTTTTTGCTGAGTCTGCTGTTTATATTTCTGCTGGCTTCACTGTTTTGACTGAAACTGAGTTTCCACATCTCAGGATTCTTCTAAGTTACACCGTGTATAAGACATTGCTTTTTAAGAATATACAAGCAATATAGCCAATATTTTATAATAACTATAAATGGAGTATAACCTTTAAAAATTGTCAGTCTCTATATTATATGCCTGTAACTTACAGAATATTGTACATCAATTATATTTCGGTTTTTAAAAATGAAAGATTAAAAAAAGGATATATAGGCATACCTCAGAGATATTGCAGGTTTGATTCCAGACCACCACAATAAAACAAATATTACAGTTAAGCAAATCACGGGAATTTTTTGGTTTCTAGTGCATATTAAATTTATGTTTACACTATACTGTAGTGCAAGAGCATTATGTCTAAAAAAACAATATCCATACCTTAATTTTAAAATACTTTATTGCTAAAAAAATGCTAACCGTCATCTGAGCCTCCAGCAGGTCAGAATCTTTTTGCTGGTGGAGGGTCTTGCCCGGATGTTGATGGCTGCTGACCGATCAGGGTGGTGGGTGCTGAAGGTGGGGTGGCTGTGGCAGTTTCTTGAAATAAGACCACAGTGAAGTTTGCCACAGGGATTGACGCTGCCTTTCACAAACGATTTCTCTGTGGAATGCAACGGTGTTTGATAGCATTTTACCCACAGTAGAGCCTCTTTCAAAATCGGACTCAATCCTCTCAGTCCCTGACACTGTTATCAACTAAATCTGTGTACCATTCTAAATCCTTTGTTGTCATTTCAGCAGTCTTCCCAGTGTCTTCACCAGGAGTAGATGCTATCTCAAGAAACCACTTTCTTTGCTCATCTACATGAAGCAACTCCTTATCCGTGAAAGTTTTATCATGAGATTGTAGCAATTCAGTCACATGTTCAGGCTCCACTTCTAATTCTAGTTCTCTCATTACTTCCATCAGATGGAAGTTACTTCCTTTACTGAAGTCTTGAACCTGTCAAAGTCACGCACGAGGATTGGAATTAGCTTCTTCCAAACTCCTCTTAATGTTGATATTTTGACCTCTTCCCATGAATCATGAATGTTCTTAATGGTATCTAGATGGTGAATCCTTTCCGGAAGGTTTTCCATTTACTTTACCGAAATCCACGAAAGGAATCACTATCTATGGCAGCCCATAGCCTTACGAAATGCATTTAAGTAGTAAGAGTTGAAAGTCAAAATAACTCCTTGATCCATGGGCTGCAGAATGGAGGTTGTGTTAGTAGACATGAAAACCAATCGTTGTCTATCTCCATCGGAGCTCTGGGGTGACCAGGTGCATTGTCAATGAGCAGTAATATTTTGAAAGGAATCTTTTCTCAGATTATATAATAATAATAATGAAAAAGTTTGAAACATTGCAAGAATTACCAAAATGTGACACAGAGACATGAAGTGAGCAAGTGCTCTTGGAAAAACGGTGCAGATAGACTTGCTCAGTGCTGGGTTGCCACAAAACCTCGAATTTGTAGAAAAATTTCTACAGATTTATTTGTGAAGTGCAATAAAGCAAGGTGCAGTAAAGTGAGGTATGCCTGTACAGTGCACTGTGTACTTCACAGTCAGGCAGAAAGACTGACTAGAGCTTGTTGAAACACACAATAAACTTAACTTCTAGTCCCACAGAGAATTCTAGCAATGCATCTGAGAGTTTTTGAATATAATGCTTTGGTTTCCAGATAAGGCACCTGAGGCAGCTCTGTTTGATTGTAAGGCAATTCTAATTTTTAGGCTTGTTAAAGCATCAACTCCTTACTTTTCTTCCTTGAAACTTCTGCTCCTTCTTCTTTTTCTTTGAAACTTCCTTAAAACCCGTTGCTTTTAGTTCCATCCTCTGAAGAGGAAGTCTACACTCTTTCTATACGACAGCTTTTCAAAGATTTGAAAACAGCTCTGCGTCTTCTCATAGCTTTTTTTACCCCCTAAGCTAAAATATTAAGTTACATTAGCCATTCCGCACGACATAGGTTCTAGACTAACCAGCTGTTTCGTTGCCTTTTGGGACAACTCTATCTTGTTATTGTTCATTTGAAAATAGAGCTCCCAGGTTTAAATGTAGAGTTGAGATATAATCTCAACAGCATAGCTGTTAGTCTTGTCCTCACCATACTCATTTTTCTTCTCTGCTCTCTGAGCAATCATTCGGAAATACAGGTGAGGTGTTGTTCCTGGTATAAAACTTCAGTGGCTTTGCATTGTCCAAAGGATCTCAGCAAAGCTGCTCAGTGTGTTTTACAAGGTCCTGTCTGACACGCAGCGCCTGCCTCTCCAGCTATGTCCTTACTTACGCCCTGTACTGCAGCCAGACCGATGATATATGTGATTCCTGTGTCTATCATCTGCTTTATACCTTGACGCCTGTGCTGCTCCCTCTGTCTGGAATGTCCCTTCCCTAGTTCTTAATTGGCTACTATTCCATGTGGATCCCCCTAAAGCCAGAATTAGTTGCATCTGTTGTATGCTTACAAAGCACCTATGCAAACCTCTGCTAAGGCAGCAAATTGTACAATCTATTTAGTTTGCTGTTTCCCCAATAGATTGTAAGAACCAAAATTTGTCCTTGTACCCCAGTGCCTAATGTAGTGGTGGCACATAGAAGATGCTCAGTAACATCTTCTGAGTGAATAAATGAATGAATTCCATCTTCTGATCCAAAGTTGACACTTTTAGAAAATTAGTTAACATTTTGCTTCACAAAGCAAAGAGTTCATCAGGTGTGAAATCCAACTGTCTTCCCTCTTGCCTTCAAATGTATTCACATCTTTATCCATCTTTCCTGTTCCTCCTTCTGCCTTAAAGAAAAAGGATTCCATACTTCTTCCCAAGTCTATCTGCTGCCTCTAGGACTCATTTCATAATTATTTTCTCATATTTTCCATCTCTTCTTCCCAAGTCTATCTGCTGCCTCTAGGACTCATTTCATAATTATTTTCTCATATTTTCCATCTCTCCTCCACTGACTGTGGTGTGTCCTTTGTCTGCAGCATGCTCATCTCTTCCACCAAAATACAACAAAAACAAACTTCTATTTTGCCCTATCCTCATAAAACTACTACCTTAGCTTTCTTTTTCTCAGCTAAACTTCATGAAAGAGTGGATACACTCACTGCCTTTGTTATTCACTCCTCGACCTCTTTCAGCTGCCTTCTGCCCCCAACAGTTTATCTCTCTGACACAGTTTATCTCTCAATAGCCAAATACAATACAATGACTCCTTTTCAAGCCTCCTGGTAGCAGACATGTCTGAGGCGTTTCATACTGTTAACTGTGCTCACTTTTTAAAACTATCACCCACCCCCCTTGACTTCCATGACAGGATATTTTCCTGGGTTTTCCTGTTGTTTAAATGATGGCCCTATCTTTAGTGATTCTCCTATCCCTTAAAAGTTGCTTTTCCAAGTGTAAATCACCAACTCTCTTACCTCTCTGTGTGCTCTTAATAAACGATTTCATTTACTCATGGCTTCAGTTACCATCTCTAAGGTCATCAGCCTCAATTTTTCCTGAATTGCAGATTATATTTACACCACCCACAAGACGTGTCCACTTTTGTATCCTGGAGGAATTTAAAAATAGACAATAAATGAAAATCTGATCTTGTCTTTCCATTTCAAGATACCTACAGCTCCTATTGTCTTATCAACCGTAACGGCAGAGTACATATATTATTTATATTTAGTGTCTGTAAAAACTTTTAATGGTCTTTACCAAATGGATGATATGATTTTCATAATTCACTCTATATTTATTTTGAAAATTGCATGGACTATAGGGTTGAGATAGAGGGTTTTCCAGAATCTTTAGAAGCCTGATAATACTGGAGAAGGCCAGAATTTCCCATTATTCTTCAGCTTCTCTTAGTCATGCTACAAAAGGACCTGGCTAGGAAAGAGTTAACTGGGAATTGACCGTTCCTCTTATCTCTGAAAGCAATCATGAAATAAGAGGATAAATGCTCAACTATTTGTATTTCAGGTCTCTGGCTCCTACCAAGTTTCTAAAAGGCAACAGATGAGACGCAAGAGGGAGGAGATATGGGGACAGATGTATATGTATAGCTGATTCACTTTGTTATACAGCAGAAACTAACACACCATTGTAAAGCAAAGCAATTATACTCCAATAAAGATGTTAAAAAAAAAAACACACAACAATAAGGCGTTCCTGGGGTATTGATAATGTACTATTTCTTAATCTGGATGCTACTTACATGGAAGTGTTGAGTTTATGAAAATTTAACAAGCTGTACATTTATTATATGTGTACTTTTGTGTTTGTAGACTATACTTCAATTAAATTTTTTTTAATCCCTTTAAAAAAATAAAATAAATAAATAAATAAAAGGCAACAGATGGATCAACTGCCTAGAATGAAAGAGAATCCAGTGAAAACTTAAATATAACTATATCTTTCCTTTCTAATTAATTATATTCACATGTGAATGGTACTCACAAAACAGGTGTCCATTGTATTTTTGGAAGTTGAACGTCCAGATTTTATAGCAACAATGTAAAATAGCAGATGATAAGAGAACTTAAAGAAGTTTGTTCTCTCCATTCACCATTTATATATATTTTGTAGGTTCCAGGAATGCTTTTCATCCTCAAACATGATAAGATCTTGTTTTCCAAGCTAGAATAATACTGTTCCCAAGTAGAGCGTACAACTACACCATTAACAATGATATAAATCCAATTAAATTATCAGCCTTAACCTTTCTAGTGAGGAAATATGGACACTGAAATAAATGTAGATGCCAGTGCAGTTTAAACTATGTTTTCCTATGTGAACAAAAATAATTAAGAATGAATAAAGAACAGAGGAATATTTTATGAGTTTAGGAGGTTATATCTACACATGATTTTTCCTGGTCCTGTACTAAGTACAGAAGAATTACTCAGGCAATCCTTGTCTTTTATAACCTTACCTCACATAGGGAATATATTCATATATAACTTAACGATATAAAAATTGTAAATGAAGATATAAATTAGCTATAGATCAGAATCCTTTTCAAATACAGGCATTCAAGGTGCATGCCATATAGCAAGTTTCTTTGGTGAAAATTCATGGGAAAGCAACATTTTGTTCGATATTTGGCTAGATTGATAAGTATTCTTCCTTGAGTAGTCATAAATACTTTAAATTATAATTCATTATCTTTGTACATTTTCATCAATGGAAATACAGTGCAGTTAAAACATTAAAGTAAATTCTGGAAAAGGACTTCCCTCTGGAAACTACTATACTTCTGTGTTGGGAGGGCCCCAAGACCCCTCCCGTGCGTGATTCGCTAGAACAACTCACAGGACTCAGCATCTATTTGCGCACGCAGCTAAGATTTATTACAGCGAAAGGATACAAAGCAAAATCATCAAAGGAAAAGGGTGTATGAGGTGAAGTTTAGAGGAAACCAAGCACAAGCGTCTAAAAGTTCCCCAGTGGAGTCATATAGGAACAGACTTAGTTCCTCCAGCAATGAGTTGTGACAACATGTAAAGTTTTGTATTCCAGGGACCCTCGTTAGATACTTAGTGCCCATGCTTTTGCTGGCCATTTGTGTATTATCTTTGGAGAAATATCTGTTCAAGTCCTTTGCCCATTTTTCAATTATTGATAAGTTGTTTGTCTTAATTTTGTTGTGTTGTAAGAGTTCTTTATATATTCTGGTTACTAGACCTTATCAGATATATGATTTGCAAATAATTTCTCCAATTTTTGTGGTTTTTTTCTTTTTTGATGATGTTCTTTGAAGACTGAAAGTTTTGATGATGATGAAGTCCAATTGATATTGGCTTCCTAGGATCACTTTAGTGGTTGCTTGTGCTTTAGGTATCGTATCTAAGAAATCATTGCCTAATTCAAGAACATAAGGATTTATACAGGTTTCCTTCCAAGAGTTTGATAGTTTTAGCTCCTTTTTGATCCATTTTGAGTTAATTTTTATATATGGTGTGAAATAAGGGTCCAATTTCAGTCTTTTGCATGTGTCTATTCAGTTGTCCTAGCACCATTTGCTGAAAAGACTATTCTTCCTCAGTTGAATTGCCTTGGCACCCTTTTAAAAAATTAACCATAAACATATGTTTATTTCTAGACTCTCAGTTCTATTCCATTGATCTATAAGTCTGTCCTTATGCCAGTACCATGCTGTCTTGATGACTCTAGCTTTTCAGAAAGTTTTGAAATCAGTGAGTCTGAGTCCTTCAACTTTATTCTTCTTTTTCAAGATTGTTTTGGTTGTTCGGAGTCCCTTTATTTTCCATATGAATTTTAGGATTAGTTTGTCAATTTCTTCACAGCAATACCACAGAGCTGAGGATAGCAGGGTAGGGCAAGTTAAAATATTACAAAGCTCAGTGTTCTTGCTGAGTTTCAGGTGTGTGTGTGTGTGTGTGTGTGTGTGTGTGTGTGTGTGTGTGTGTGTGTTTATTAAATTCTCCAGGATTGCTGCAAGCCTTTGGTTAATTTTTAGACTTCTGAAAAAGTTGCTTCTGACCATTTTTGCCGATTTTCTCATTGCTTTTATGGAGGAAATAATTTTTGTAGTTCTCTATTCCGTCATTTTTGCTGACATCACTCCCTGAGAAAAATATTTTTTAAAGCACCTTGCAGGGAATTGAAGCTGGCTCTTACTACATCAAGTGAGCATACGGGGAAGTTGGCTTTATAAAGATATATAAGTCAATAAGGGAAAGGTGATCCCATGGAAATCCAAGAACAGGAATTCCAATATAACTGGGCCCACAGATATTAGAATTAGAATTCAGGGAAGCTTTAAAGACCTTAGCAGATGTTCATGGTTCATCACTTTAGTGACTTGCCATATAGAATGGAAATTAAAGGCACAGAATTTGAACTCTGACTTCCTGAATTCAAATTACAGATCTACTTACTAACTATATAACTTTGTTTCTTTCTTCTATCTAACAGGGCTAATGATAATGTCTACACCATAGGGATTTTGTGAAGTTGATAGGAGTAAATAAATAAATAAATAAATAAATAAAATTTAGAACTGTCCCTGACATAGATTACGAGCTATAAAAATGGTGTTATTACTATTTGTAGTATAATAGGCCCCTAGTTTATTCTCCACTTCATTTTTCTTCTCATTACCAACTGCTATCTTCACTTTCTATATCACTTTTATATCACAGACCTTGGTATATATCATAGTTTCAATTTTATTGTAATTTTAGGTCACATATCTTTGGTTTACTCATGGATCCTTATTTCCATCTTGTCCCTTCTCTACTTCATGGCCTCTCTCTATGTATTTTCCTAGCTTTAATTTACGTTTCCAGAGGCAAGTATCAGAATGGTCCATCTCATCCCTCTTTGGACAAAGCTCTCCACATTAGGCCACCTCATGGGCTGCTTCCAAGCCTTTGGATTATCTGCTCTTGAGCTAGTTGCCTCTCTAGCTTGACGAGATGATATGGTGTAACATATGGCTGTTTAGGATTATACAGTAAGCAGAAAATCTGCGTAGGGAAATTTCTTTATGAAGGACTGTGAGCTGGGTCAACTAGGTGAAATAACAGTCCTCCCCACGTGACATACAATGTTTTTGTTGTACACAACGGTGACTGAAAAGTCACGATTAACACTTATTTTATTTCAGGGGAAGATGTAATTCAGTTAATCAGAAGACAATGAATGCCATTAGACGACCAGTAAAAAAAGATTTCAAGATCAAACCATCTTCCAAAACTCAATCTGTGATTCCAGAACTGGGTGGTTTACTATTTCTTCCCTCTTTTCATCTGTCATATTCAACTTGTGGAGTTAACGTTCCACACACTTTTCAGGGATTGGAATAGATAAGAAAGAGCTATCAAACTTCTCTGTAGCTCTTCTTCCAGAAGTTTGTTCCTTTGTCTGTATGAAAGTAATTTTCTCAAGTGACCCTATACCATCTAATAGCATTCTTATGATTTTAAAAATATCCTAGAAAGCCTTAAGGTTGACATCATTACACTTGCTTTTAATAATATACCCATGATCTGCTCTGATAGTAACATTGCTATTTTATTTGTATTCTAGTTGGCTGTTAGCTAAAAATGTGAGTTCATCAAAACTTTTTGCTATTTTATGCTATATCATGTTCAGCTCTTTAAAACTCAAGGTTTAAACAAAGCTGCAAATCAGATGCATTTTAAACTTTGATTTGAACTATCATGGTATTGTGGAAACAGGAATCAGCTTGGGTATAGTTCCCACCCTGCTGTGAACTTAGGACAGTTGGGGCAAGTTCTTTCACCTCATCTTCATTTCCCACATCTGTAAAATGACTGAGGCAAACTATACAACTGCTAAAGTTTCTTGCTATTCTAGAAAACCAGTACTTACTCAACTGCAAGGTCCTGCCACTTAGCACATGGTAATTTAAGTCATTTTATGATGTTTATTAATTTATAGTGATGGCCTAGTGATGTTTATTAATTTATAGTGATGGCTCTTTGGACCAAACTTTGCCAAGTGTTCATGATACTCAAGTCTAGAGTGGAAATAGAATGAGGGTACAAGAAGTGTTCTTTTAAGGTATTAAAAATTTTATTCAATTCTCCTATTTGTGTTTAGATTGTTTTGTTACTGTCACCTAGGTCTGGAAGATACATATGATTTTTTCCCCTAACTTAATAAGTGAAAATTATTGGACTTTAACTTTACAGAAATCACTCAGAGGTAAGTATAGTTTCTGGCACCAAAACCTAAATTCTATTCAGTATCACTAGTAATGGATGCCAAATGTATTTCTATAACTACTTATAGATACTCACTTTTTTTCTTTAAGGAAGAATGCATGCATTTCATATAGACAATTCTTTTATGTGACTTTAAAAAGTAATGCAGCGAAATATAAAGTAACTTCCTATAAATTATTCCAAATGGAAACTGTTTGGAAATATTTTCCCCTGTTCTTTTTTTTTTTTTTTTTAATATTTATTTATTTATTTATTTTGTCTGAGCCAGGTCTTAGTTGCAGCACGCAGGACCTTCATTGCAGTGTGCGGGATCTTTAATTGCAGCATGTGGACTTCCTGGTTGCAGCATGCATACGGGATCTAGTGCCCTAACCAGGGATCGAACCCAGGCCCCCTCCATTGGGAGCGTGGAGTCTTACCCACTGCACCACCAGGGAAGTCCCTCTCCCCCGTTCTTAAGCTAACTATAGATATCAGGTACCATGACTCATTTTATTAAATAATTACTAGATACTACATATGTATTTGTTTGCTTCTTTATACCCTATTTTCTCTCTAAAAAGGATTATGTTACCTTTTACTAAATATAGAGATATAAAAACAAGACTCATAAGATAAAAATAAAAGTTAAAGTTTTGCAAGATTCCCAACTAAGAAAAAGCTCTATCTTTAAGCTTTCTAGTAATCAGCACAAAGAAAGAGTGAGTTACACAGCTCTCATTTTTTTGTATAAGGAAATATACAAGTGGAGAAACAGCTGTCCCTAATACTAAGCTCTGAAGGTAATTTGTCATGTAAAGCTTTATGAGGACTTGCAATTATTTATTGAAATAATCAGTGCAAAAATGATAGTTTGGGGTCTCTGTTTTGTTTAATATTGAAATATGTATTAATATCAGTATTTGGTGTTTTTTTTTTGTTTTTTTTTTAAATTAATAGCTACTCTATTTATTTTATTTATTTATTTATTTATATTTAGCTGTGTTGGGTCTTCGTTTTTCGTGTGAGGGCTTTCTCTAGTTGCAGCAAGTGGGGGCCACTCTTCATCGTGGTGCGGGGGCCACTCTTCATCGCGGTGCGCGGGCCTCTCACTATCACGGCCCCTCCCGTTGCAGGGCACAGGCTCCAGACGCGCAGGCTCAGCAGTTGTGGCTCACGGGCCCAGTTGCTCCACAGCATGTGGGATCTTCCCAGACCAGGGCTCGAACCCGTGTCCCCTGCATTAGCAGGCAGATTCTCAACCACTGCGCCACCAGGGAAGCCCAGTACTTGGTTTTTTTGAAGAGTTCAGAATTCATAAAGCAAAATATCAGTAAACAATATTTAATATATTTAAAAATTTTTAATGTCTAAATATATTACAAAATATTAAAAAGTACCATTTATAAAAACAAATGTTATGATAATAAAAAAGACAGATGTTAATGAATAATAATGATGATGTGGAGAAATTGGAACCCTCTTACACTGCTGGTGGGGTTGTAAAGTAGCACCATCACTCTGAAAACAGTCTGCTGGTTCCTCAGAAGGTTAAACATAGAGTTACCATGTGACCCAGCAATTCCACTCCTCTGTGTACAGCCCTAAGAAATGAAAACCTATGTGCACATAAAAATGTGTGCACAGATGTTTATAGCAACATTATTCATAATACCTAAAAAGTGGAAACAACCCAAATGTCCATCAACTGATGAATGGATAAACAAATTGTGGTATATCCAAACAATGGAATATTATTCAGCAGTAAAAAGGAATGAAGTACTGACAAATGCTACAACATGGATGGACCTTGAAAACATTATTCTGAGTGAAAGAAGCCAGTCACAAGAGATCACATATTGTATGATTCCATTTATATGAAATGTTAAGAGTAGACAAATCCATATGGACAGAAAGTAGGTTAATAGTAGTAGCTGAAGGCTGGCAGGGCCGGGGGAAGGGCGGGTGATAGAGAATGACTGCTAATATGTATAGGGTTTCTTGGAGGGTGATGAAAATGTTCTAAAATTAATCATGGTGATAGTTGTACAACTTCATGAATGAACCAAAAACATGGAAAGCACCTTACATGGGTTAATTGCATGTTATGTGATTTATACCTCAATAAAGCTGTTATAAAAAAAAGTTAAACATATGTTAACCTTTTAATATAAACTAGCAGATAAATTTTAATGGAATATTATTTGATCTTAGAAAATATGATCTTAAACATCAAAATGCATTGTCATTAGTGCCATTGTTGAGTCAAGAGTATATTATTAGCATAATTTTCCAACTAAGAAGCTCTTTCAGATACTACGCTAGTCAAAAGAACAATGAAGCTTATATGCTACTTCCCAGTATTTCCTTGACTTCTTTTGAATAATCCCATCTCTTGTTTAATAACCTTGTAGAGATATTTATAAAGCACCTTTTGACTTTTGACTAGGATTAGGTTTTTTTTCTAACTTATAGAGAGCTATATAGTTTTTGTTTCAAAAAATGTTTCTAGTTTTCATCATCTTCATTAGTTTTATCATGTATAGCTGGAAATTACAGTGCAGAGTTACTTATATCAATTTTAGTACTTTGGTAGTCGTATTCTACTGGACCAGAAACTTTATTCTGGACTAAGAATTATTTCTTGTAATAATTGGTTTCTTTTTGCTGTGTGCCCAAGTGAGAGCCTGTCTAGACCACATATTATATGTGATTTTTTAAGTAAATTGAGTAATTGAATTATAGTTATTTCAAGATGTAAATAATTTAGATTTTTTATTTTTTTAATACCAGAATAACAGAATTATGACAACAGTGATGCTAGGATTTTGGGCATTTAAAGAGAGGTAAGCATACCAGGATACTAAAAACTGCTATTAAAATCACTAAATGTGATTGAGGTATGAAAGTATCTTTAAAATAATAAAGCACTATTTAAATGCAAGATCATATCATTTTGACAGTAGGGCACTATTTTCAAAACAAGTTAACATCAGATTAATCTGACCTATGAATTAGAAATTATTGAATTTATAGAGCATCCTTTTAACTTTATAAAGCAATTTCATATTTCTATCTCAGTTACAGAGAGAGTATTATCATCCAGAGAACTACCCAACAGTGAGATTATCATCATTGGAATTGTTCAGGCAGTGGCTAGGTGTCCCTTTGTCAGGGATGTTACAGAAAGGACTCCTGCAGTGGGTGGAAGTTGGATTCAATGACTGCCAGTATCCCTTCTGATGCTAAGATACTGTGATTCCCTGCCCGTTTATCAGATAGGGAAACTAGAGCCAAAAATAACTTCCTAAAATATATGTTGGTTGCATCATATAGGCTGTGTGTATATAGGCTGTAAATATGGACTTTCAAAACTGGGCTGCTTTACCACTAGCCAAAACTAGCAAAATCAGGTGTAATAGTATTAATGTCCATTTGTTAAATGTAAACTGAAATTAGATACCATTTTTCACCTATAAAATAAACAGTGGTTTTCAAAAAGATAATTTTCAATGCTAATAGATATGAAGTTAAGAAGTTCTAATATACTGCAGGTGGGAGTACAAATTCATATAATTCTTTTGGAAGACAATTTTATTATATTCTTGAATAGCCTTAATGTTAATATGTTGACTTAATATTTGTACTTCTGGTAATCTATTGTAATGAAAAATCCTGCATATAGAAAACATACAAGGACAATCACTTTATCAGTATTATTTATAATACCCACAAAGGGGTACTCTCTCAATGCACAATTATAGGGAAATGCTTGTGGACTGTGTTTCATCCACATGATTAAACATTATGCAGCAGTTAGCATTTGCTGTCTTACACTAAAATTCTTTCTTCTCATGTATTTCTTGCATCCTGAAGTACTTCAGTGTAATTTATCTCCAGCAGTTTAATGTAATGACCACTCTTATTCATCATTTGTCACCAGCTAGTTTAGTACCTAGCATACGACAGGCACTTAATACATTTTGTTTAACTTAAATGGATGTTTGCAAAAGAGTTTATAGGATCGTGGGAGGACTTAATGTTAGAATGTTAATACAATGTCACACATAAAATATGATTTTAACGATTTAAAAATATAGGAGAGGCTACAAAAAGAGGGCTTTAGTCTACTGATAGTGCCAAAAATGTGTTCTGTTACACAAATTTCCTGTCCAGCTCTACAGGGGAAGATGAGGTAGGCTCCAAGTGATGATTCAGAGATAGGTGGAGAGAGGGAGAGAGACTTGTGGAGTACCAGAAGGGAACATGTTTTAACAAGCTAATTAACTTAGGGACGTTTACTTAGCTTTCCTGTCTTAAGTTTCTACTCTGTAGAATGAAGATAGAACTAATTGATTTCAAAGGTACCTTTATGTGTATGTGATAGGGAAGGGGAGGGGGCTGGAAAACCCTTTTATTTGAAACAATTCTGATATCTTTTTTTTAAAAAAGTATATTTGCTTTATTTTTTAAAAATTTTTATTGGAGTACAGTTGATTTACAATGTTGTGTTTCAGGTGTACAGCAAAGTGAATCAGTTATACATACACATATATACACTCTTTTTTAGATTCTTTTCCCACATAGGTCATTACAGAGTATTGAGTAGAGTTCCTTGTGCTATACAGTAGGTCCTTATGAGTTATCTATTTTATATATAGTAGTGTGTATATGTCAATCCCAATCTCCTCCCAGTTTATCCCTCTCCGCCCTTACCCCCTGGTAACCATAAGTTTGTTTTCAATTCTGATATCTTAATATGATAAAAATAAGTACTAAAATCACATATAGCAAATCCATTTCTCTTACCTTGCTAGCCCTCATTTATTTGATCGTGGTGTATGTGAAAAGTAAATCCTTTTTGTGTGTGAGTGAGTGTGTGTGTGTGTGTGTGTGTGAAGTTACTGAGATCTGGATTTTACTTGTTGAAGCAGCCTATGCTCACTAATATAGTATCAAACAATATTTTTAGTAAGGCTTACAAGTCTTTGGATATTGTTTTCAGTAGATAATGCTATCTTTCTTTGCAACTACATAGAGATAAATTCAGCCATTCATTGACAGCAATGGCCCCTGGCCTGCCTGCATCAGTGAGTCAGAATCTAGAATTTCAATTGATATTTTTAAAGTGATTCTAACTCAGTGTATTTTCCAGTCTGCTGAACATAACCAGAATAATTTTTTCTTTTTCTTTTTTTTTTTTACTAAATAGAATCTCTTTCTCTTTCATCAGTTTGTTTCTAGGATACTGCTCTTTAAAGCCTTGTACAAATGCTGCACAGTCTAAGCCAAATAGAGGCTGGGCCCAAACAACCGTGTAATGTACCAATCCACGTCTGAGGGGAAGATACCCTTAATCACTTTCACTCAGAAAAGGAAGAATGCACAGCATCACTGATCCACAGCATTTATGGAATCCTGTTGGGCAGACATGGTGAAAGCCCTCTTCCCTGGGAATGGGGTAGGTTCCTTGATCAGCCTCTGATTCTGCTTCCTGGTAGGAATGTTCTTCTCCATTTTTCTTCATGACCTCTAACTCTACTCCTTGGGCGTTTCTTTCATTTCAGTCTTCTTGTTCATATTTGAAGTGGGCAGTGGAGGTTAGACCCTCATTTAGAGATGCACAGCTTTTAGAGCTCATTTTCTGTTAGAACAAACTTGGGTTCCCATGGGTGGTGGCGTCATAGTTCACGTAGTCAAAAGCTTTTCAGTCTAAGTTTATGGTTTCTTGGATAATATAGCTCCATCAAAATAGTAGTCAATTCCATGTATAATAATGATAATTTTAGAGCATGATTTGTTTCTTTGGCCTATCTCTCTCTCTACCTAATGGCAGCTACCTTGCAGCTATTTGAAATAATAGGTTAGGATATAAAGTTAACACCCATAATCTGATCTTTGCCACAGGCTGTCTTAGTGGCCTCTTGTTGCTCAAAACCCTTCTCGGTCTTATCTCTTGCTTTTTGGGTCTCAGAGTTGTTGGCCTTTCCAGCCCCTTATGCTCTTTGATGCCGCAAATTTCTAGATTCTCCCTGAGACTCTCTCTATTCCCTTTTCCTTGCAAAGTGGCTGATTATATCCCAAGCTCATTTTTTTCTTCTGCCTTGTCAAAGGCAGCCAGTAACATCAAGCACACATCATCTTCATCATCATCATTATCATTATTATTATTAAGCACTTGTTCTGCTGTGACATAATAGGGACTTCCAGGCTTCCACTGTCACATTGTGTCCCTGCCTCCCACTGCAGACCTGCTAAGTTAACACCATGCCCCTTGTTTTAGTATTTTGTTAATGCAGCACCTAAATTCAAGTTATCAATATCTGCATTATGACTATAAGAAACAACAGACCTCAGAGGCTTCACACAGAGGTTTATTCTCTCTCACAATACAATCCATTCAGGTTTCAGCAGTTAAAAGAAAAGGATAAATCATCTTTATACCTTGAAAGAGAAAGGAGACTGGGAATGGGAGAGAAAAAGATTTCAAAATTATTGATAGTGTCTTAGGCTGGGTGGTAGGTACCTATACACTCATACTTTACATTGTACATCTATCATATATGTACTCTTGGATATGTACGAAATTTTTCATAATAAAAAAATAAAAATTCCTCCAGCTGACTTTAAATCATGTTAGTATACGTGTAAGTATTTACAAGGAAAGTGTGAACATCATTTTTTCTCCTTCACCTCATCCCCACCTTCACATACCACAGACTTCTCTCCTTTAAGAGTGTCTGGCTTGTGTGTGATGTAAAAATTCCACAGGACTTCAAGTCAGCAGTCTTTGTGGCTAAAGGAGAATGAGTGACTTTGTAACTACTGATCCCTCAGGCAATAGAGCAGTAGTAACCAATGACTTCAGGGGAGCTGCTTCTAATGGTGCTGTTGTGTGGTTACCTGCGAGGATGCCTAGAAAATTAATCAACGTGGCAGTGCCTAGCCTCACTCTGGACCTTGAGGGACACAGCCTCCCTCATCCATAGTTATAATGTCACTTTGGTTTAGCTCCACATTTCCTAGTAAAGACTTTTGGTTAAAATGAGGCAGATCTGCCTCATCTTAATTCAGTAGAACTAAACCCTGTTGTTGAAAGTGAATTGGTGTATTGGATGATGAGAAAATTGTCACATCTTAGTGTAATTGGCTGCAGGGCATCATTAGAAGTTGGTACTATTCTTTGACCTTCATCACTGCCTAAGGGCAATGGTTCCTAACTCACTGGGAAAACATATTTATGTTTAATATATATTTAATATATAATCATATATTTATGATCTTTATGATCATCCTCTATGTCCTGGCTACTAGGATACAAGGTGTAGTAAAATAACCTCTGCCTTATCACTTAAAATGAATTCTAATTGTTGAAGCAGAGATGTGAGATGGAGTTGGAAATGCCTTGGGAATTTTCCTGTTGTCTTCTCAAATTAACCACAAAAGGAAAGTGCATGTCAGAGGGTAGTGTGGGAGAGACCCCAAGCCAGGATGAAGGAGCATGTTCAGGGGTGAGTGTGCTAAACCTTACACCATGCAGTCACCAGAGCTGAACGTTCAGCTTAGGAGAACTGAGCCAGAGTCAGAAAGGAGGCATATGAACAGGAGGGGTCCTAGCCTCTTTGATACAGGGATAACGGGGAAAGTTTTTAGGTTGAAATCGGAACCAAAGAAGACCAAGGGATAAATGAGTTAGCAGCTGGGGAGGATCAGAGGAAATATCTGGGGCAGTTTCCAAATTAGTGAACTGTGCTCACAGGGGGTAGCTGGCCAATGCTGTCTTATCCTTTGAAGGTCGTTCAGGGCTTCTCCAGGCTTCAGGTGATTCATCCCTACAGCACTATAGTCTCAGGAAAGAGGTTACTCTGTCTGGTTGTGGGGATCTTACACTGGGGAGAATGCCAGGACACTATCTGGGAATCTTGTCGACTTGATCTAGTTCAATCTAGTTTACTTGATTAAAAGCTGAACCTAGAAAGCCAGATAAGGGCAAGATAATGTGGGCCCTGCTGCCACACTGAGGAATGAGAACTTAATTTGATAAGCAGAGGAGCCTTGCACACGTTAAATGGGGAAGGGATGAGATTAAAACTGACCTTTCCATCTTTTCTGTGCCCCCCCCACCCAACATAATGGACACTATTCCAACTTTGAGATACCAAGCTTGTCGTTTTGGTGCCTGCAATATTTTTTCCTTTCCTCCAAACCTTCTCTTTTTCTTTCCATGATGAAATGAGTGGCATTATGAAATAAAGGACAGAATGTAGACTTGGAGGCAAAAAGACCAGAATCCCAAGTCTGCATACACCCATCAACTACTGAAATGACTTTCATTCATTCATTCAAATATTTTAGTGCCTGCTACGAGCCAGGCACTTTTCTAGGCCAAGGTGGTAGTAGTGGATAATACAGACAAATTTTCTCTTATAGAGAGGCGAGAAGGACAAATAAAAACAAATACATATGCTGTATAACATTAGAAAAATGATGTAAAGGAAAAGAGAGTGAGGGGTTAGATTCTGATAGGAGTATCCAAGAAAGTGACATAACAAATCTACATGAAATGGAGAAATCTGGGGAAGAGCATTCCAAGCAGAAGGAAGAACAAGGGCAAAGTATTCTAGCTTTGTACTTACCTGGTATTTTAGGAAGAAGAAGGCAGTGTGATGAGAGGTCATGAAAGGTCATAACAATGGCGAGAGGTAAAGTTGATGAAGTCAGATGGTATAAAGCCTTGTTAGACATGGAAAATAATTTGGATTTTTTTCTGACAGGAGGGTTTTGAGAAAGGGAGTTAATATTCTGACATATTTTAAAAGATTATTCTGGTTATTCTACGATGAATTGCCTGAAAGGAGATTGGGGAAGATGGCAAAAGTGGAAGCAAAAATCACCTTCCTCAGTTAACATTATGAAAATATCTTTGTTTATAATTGTATAATGGAACTTAATGGTTAGTCAAGTTATGGTAGACTCTTGGATTTAATACTCCAAAAATATTGCAAGCATAGTGTTTGAAAGTATATGCATTTTAAAAGTGAGTTCAGTGCATTAGTAAATGTAAGAAATTATCAGTAAAAATGATTGAAATTAGTTAATTCTCTGGCTTTCAACTTCCGTAGTTACAGTCCTACCTACTTATGAGAACATTCTTTGGACCTCAGCATCTTTGAAAGGAAAGGACAATTAGGTAATCTCTAGGTTCTTATTGAGTTCTAAATTTCTGTGATTCTGAGAACAAGCCAGGTAAGCAACAATACTGGACATAGCTTATATAGAACAGTTCCTATAAAATAGCTGGATGAAAAATTTCCAAACTTTTTAAGCATAGGTTCTTCATGAGTTCATCTGAAGAGACCATGTGTACTGTATTACTTACAAATCTATTTGTAATTTGCATATTGTGAAAAGTATACAATTATAATTTAGTTTTGGGGAAAATAATGTAATGCGTATGCTATGAATGCTAATAATTTTAAGTGATTGGAAAACCATTTTCTAAGAGGCAGTTTGAACTGTTAATTTTGAATGCAAATTTTAAAATATATTTCTCTATGTAGAATTATTCTTGTTATATTTTATGATTCTTGGTATTCAGTTTTCCATCAAGAATATAAGTAGCATATTGTTACTCTAGGGAACCACAGAAAGAGTCCATCTACCCATTTGTCTCAAATAATAAAAATGAGTATGATTCAAGAATGTTAAACGTGATAAAGAAATTAAATGGTTTATAATTCTATGCTATAATTCAGAAGGTTTATAGTAGAGCCTCTCAGCCTCAGTGCTAATGACATTTGGGGCCAGATAACTAATCCTCTGTTCTGGGAGGCTGTCCCGTGCATTGTATGATGTTTAGCAGCATCCTTGGCCTCTACCCACTAGATGCCTGTTGTGACAATGAAAAAATGTGCCTTGGGAGACAAAAATCGCCCCCAGCGAGAGTCATTGTTTATGATGTAGATGCCTGCTCATTTACAAAGTAAGCTTCTTTTTCTTTCTTTTAAGAGATTGGAAACTATTCAAATATCTAATCTGGTTCTTATGGAGCTTGGATCTTATATTCTTGATGCTGAAGAGCTTTATTATCTTTCTGCTTCCTCCAACACAGGAATGATTACTTCCTCTCACATAAACTTAGGGGCATCGTCCGCTCAAATTTAAAAGCAATGAGTCTGTGTCAGTTTCCACAATGTCTTTGTCACTTTTAGCATCAGACTTGCTAATCTAGACCTTTAGGTCAAGGCAAAACTGATTACCAGACTGGGGGAAGCGCTCAAAGCTGCCTCAATTCACCCCTACCCCAATGCCTGGGCATGATTTCACCTCTGCTGTTATTGTTGGGCAAACTAACTGCTTCACAGATGGTTAGCGAGACACTCAGTTCCTGATTAGTTGGAAAAGCAATCAAGAACCAAAATTCGTATCTATTAAAATGTGTACATTTACTTCCAAAAATAGTGCAGAATGATCCCATCAGAAATTTATCTGTACTTTTCTTCCCATGAAAATCGTAGACAACCACTATATTTTTGCATGCTGTCATGATCTAAATCAGAACACACCGCCACCTGCTCAGGAAACAGGAGGCTTGCCCAGAGATCAGAAATGGTGGTTCAAGTGGAGCATGTGCGTATTACATGTTCAAGTAAGGTCAAGAGTCTAGGCAAATCCAGAGTGAAAAACACCGTAAGATACCATCACCCCCTCACCCCCACCGACTTTCAGCAGTGGGAACAGTAGTAAAGGCAAGAGGAAGGATCCCCTACAGGTCCTGGCACTCGGTGGATCTCAATAAAATGTCTAGCAAGGCCGAACAAAGCGGATTACATAGCCGCCACCACCTGGAGATTTCTCACTTGAGAAAATGAGGACAATATTTGTTGACTCACAGGACAACATGAAATGCTTCTAAAATTTTTAGCTTCTTAGTAGTTTGGAAAGAAAGCACCATAACAGTCCTCAACCTTCCCTGTCCTCTCATATGTTTGTCTTGGAAAAAGAAAATAATCCAGTTTGCTAGTTCCTAATATTTAAACATGAAAGCGTTCCCATAAGACACTCTGAAGACTTTTAGACAAGCCCTTGCACCCCGCCACCCGCCCCAAGGCGGGGAGTGGCAGTTCCACCCGAGGCCTGAGCTGTGTGATGTCCCGGGGGCACGTGGAATGGAACTTTGGGTGGGCAGCGCGCCAATGACGGTGTCTCCGTAGGACCTGTAGGGCACCTTGGGGCGGCCCATCCCCGTCCCCCGGGTACCCCCACCCCCGGAAGCCCTCCCCCGACCCCGGTCCGGCCGGGACCCTCGGAGCAGCGGCGGGCGGCAGGGCCACTTTAAGGGCGGGCCGGGGGCGGGCGCCCCGCAGCTGCGGGCCCGAAGCCATTGGCGCGCGGCGGGCGGCGGACGCGACGGGCTGGCTGCGAGCTCCTCCTGTGGCGAGGCTGCCCCAGGACCCGCACGTGGGCAACGGGCCATGGCGGACTCAATTATCGGCCGGGAGCTCGGCCAAACCCCTGAGATGGTAAGAGGCGGAGGAGGAGGAAGGGGAGGCAGCTGCGTTTAAAACCGCGCGCGGGCCGGCGCGGCGACCCAGTCGAGCGGCACAGCCACGCCGGGCGCAGGCCAGTACGTCTGGGGACGGCCCGGGGACCACTGCGGGGCGCGAGCCAGTCCCGGCCGCTTCCCCGGGCGTCCCGGCTCGCTCCTGGGGCCCCACGGCGGGCGCCTGCCCACCTCGAGGACGGAGCGGAGGCCCGAGGAGGGAGGGCGACTGGACTGTGTCACAGAGTCACCCCCTCGAGTTCTTGACTCTCGCCAACCCAAACCCATCTTCCCGGCCCCAGACCGTTGGTGGGGCGACGCGGGAGCAAGACGTCGTAGGGTAGATATTCGGGCTGGTGGCCGGATAAAACGGGAATGACAACTTTGGTTTCAGCCTGAATATAGGAAAGTTGATTTCACACTTCTAAGTTTGAGTGTAGGAAAGTTTATTCAACATATTGAATATGGAAAAGTTGATCTTCAGCTCTCTTGTCTGCACAGCTCGAGGTGCCTTTTTTCGCTTTGCTCACTGCCGTGGCGTCCAGAGTGTCCTTGTACTGCCCTCTCCGCGCTGACCCCCAAACAGGCAGACGTGTGTAGAGACCGTGCCGTTGGCGGAAAGACGCGTCTGCCCTCTTCACACAGCTGCCCACCCTCCCTGGAAGTGAAAAGGCCCCCTGGCCTCTTTTGGACGCACCTTATTTATCATCCCCTCGGCAGACGCACAGAATCATTTTGGTGACTGTTTTCGATAAAAATGAAAGGTGATTAGCAGCCCACTAGGAAGGAAGCATAAACAAAACCCCACCGACCCCAGAAAACAAGGTGACCTGGTGTTGGCTTTCTTCTGAGTATTTCACGTCTTGATAAATATGAGAGGGAAACCTTTTGTGCTGCTTAAGTTTCGTTACCCCTGAGAATGTTCTGCATACTTAAATCTCCTCACTCCTTAAGAACAAGCGTTCTGAACGGAATCACTACCACTTGGAGTGGACCGAGTTTAAGAGGTTTTTCTTAATTATTTAAAAATGGAGGCACCTATTTAAACTCAGAGGAAAAACAGTATTTTGGGGGTGCAGGATTAGGCAAAGCTGCACAAAATGGAACTCTGAATAAAATATCTGATTATCGAGTGGTACATAAATAACTGTGGCTTCCCACCCTTAAGAGTCTGAAGCCCCAACTGAACCTTTTGTTTGCATTGGGAGAGAAGCTCACTCAGTTTCTCCGGATAGAGCTGCTTAAATCCCTTGACTCCTGGGGAAACTGGAGGCCAACAATTGCCCCGTGAGGGCATCAGCCCTGCAGCTGCTGCTAGTTGTCAGTGCTGCTCCCAGTGATAAGAGTGACATAAATAACAGCTCACTAAAATGTAGGAGTGATTTGCTTTAAGCACTTCAGCACCTGCTGTTACTAATTAAGGGTTTAGCCTGCCACAGATTGCAAATGGAAATCCAGTGTTTTAAAAATGGCAGAGACTGGAGTGCCCTGCGTCTTCCCCTGATCTCAGAAATCAGAGTGGATGAAGAGCACTGGTGACGATGATGTCGCATTGTAAAAACTGCCCACACTTAACAGATCTACAGCAAGGTGTAGTAGTGTTTATCCCTGAGTGCTGGACTTCGATGCTTTTTATTTTCTCTTTAGACTGTTTTGAATTTTCCAACCTTCCACAATGAATATGTATTGCTTTTGTTAAAAGAGTGCAGTAAGCAATTCAAACAGGAAAAAATTTCCACCAAATGAGGCCTAGCATTGGTTCAAGTCGTGGTGCTCACAGGTGAAAATCTTAGAGGTACTAAAGGCAGTTTTCCAGACCCTAATGTACTAGAACGTTTTATTCATTTTCCTTTTTTTTTTTTTTTTAAATTAATTAATTAATTTATTTTTGGCTGTGTTGGGTCTTCGTTTCTGTGCGAGGGCTTTCTCTAGTTGTGGCGAGCGGGCCTCTCACTGTCGCGGCCTCTCGTTGTGGGGCACAGGCTCCAGATAAGCAGGCTCAGTAGTTGTGGCTCACGGGCCCAGTTGCTTCGCGGCATGTGGGATCTTCCCAGACCAGGGCTCGAACCCATGTCCCCTGCATTGGCAGGCAGATTCTCAACCACTGCGCCACCAGGGAAGCCCTATTCATTTTCCTTTTATTCTTATCTGTGGATCCTTCTCATCACCTGTGCTCATATTACACCATCAACAAGATATTTTTAACTATATAAATATTCAAATTGAAGTTGATTAGAAGCTATTCAGTTAATTTGGGTTACTTGGGGATAGTGGACTAGGGCAGTGTCCTGATTTGTCTGATTAGGAACTTCCTAGTGTGATGGTTTTGTGGGGCAGGGAAGGAAGCCTTGGGCAGGAGGGCAAATCAGTTCTTTCCAGAGCTGCTTTTTTCCTGCCCCTCTGTGTCCTGCTGCCAGGCACTGCAAAAGCTTAGATTCCGGCACAGAAGGACCGGTGAGTGATACTTGGCTTCCCCATCCCTTTCCAGATCTCTTTCCGCCTCTCCTCAGTTTCTCCCCAGTACCTGGGTTCTGCCCTTCAAAGCTTGCTCTAGACTTTTCTCCACAAAACTAGCTGAGCGACTCTGGAGAATTTGGGAACTGGGCCTCTGAGGGGAATGTGGTCAGAAGCGCTAGGTGCTATCCAGGAAAGGGCTCAAGTTAGCAGCTGATGCCTGTTGTTCAAAACTTACCATTGCTTCTCAGTTGGCCCTGTGTCCCGAGCCCTATGGCTCAGGTAATGCAGAGAGCAGTTTGGTTTTAGGGCTGTTTTCACTGCCTGACATAGATAAATTTTCCTTTTAATTCTCTCTCTCCATCTCCCCTTCCCCATCAGGTTGATTTGATGGGTTCTGTGCTCGGGTTTGGTATTACCTGAGAACACATGGCAATAACTACCACCTACAGGGCATTGTACAAACATTACTCCGTATAACAGTCTTGTGATGTAAGTATTATTGCCCCCCAGATGAGGATCGCATAAGTATCTTACTCAGAGCTGCTAGTTAGTGGCTGAACAGGCGGCAGACGCTGTTCTGCGTACCTCGAAAGCCTTTGCCCTCTTCCCACTGCATCAAACTGTTAAAAAAGGATCAGTAATAGCTTTGGTAGAACTGAGGCTCATCCACTGTTTTCCCTGTGTTCCAAGGACTGAAAGCCATACTTTCTTATCAGCAGGAAAAAAAAAAAAGACTCCTGGAATGTAAGCCCCATGAGGGCAGAGAGCTTGTCTGTTTGTTCACCTTGAATTCCCAGCACAGCATCTGCCCTGTTGTAGGGGCTTAATAAATATCTATGGCAAGACTACATAGACATCAAACACATTTACGCAGATGCATAAAAGTGGCAGGAGGTTCTAAAGGAAAAAGAAAATAAACTTTTCTAATAGAAAGGTTTACAAGTGATTCATAGCCCGGGATATCCTGGTTTTTATGGTTTTTTTTTTTTTTAGTGTAATTATTAATACACTACACTAATACTAATACTAATACTACACTAATACAATTGTCTACAATTGACAAGGGTGAAAGGAAAGGCAGCTCTGCCCAGGAGGGAAATAAACCAAAGTGATTGGTTTTCAGAGTAAAGCCTGCCTATATTTTGACAAATAGCTGGCCCCTGCCACTTTGCTCTCCAGCCTTTCTTCCATCATCCCTACCATTCACACCAAACCCACAGTTTAGAAGAAACAGTGACTGGGGAAACAGACCACCCCAACTGCAGGGGAAACTGCTCATACATGTCAGCTGAGTCCTTGAGTCATATTTATGTTTGGATAACCAAGGATCACCAGACAACTATTCCAGAGGCAGATTATAAAGGGGATAGAAAAAAATTAAAATTTCTAATTTGTATGTTCACAGGGGATATCGTGTCCTAAAAATAGCAGGTTATGATAAATTATCAAAAGAGAGAAAAAAGTCTTAGAAATGAGCAATTCATGTTAAATTAACTGAAATTGTAAAAGTCTTTAGAAGGACTAAAGCCTGAGCTGGTGATATGAACAATAAACTTAAAGTCTTGCAGAAGTTGAGACTTGAAGGATCAATTTAGGATGTCCAGCATCTAATAGAAGGTTTCCAAGGATAGACAAAGGCAACAGAGGAGGAAATAATCAAAGAAATAATAGAAGGAAATTTCCAGAGCCAAAGATCCACTGAGTGCCAAGTGGGCTGAGTACGGTCCATCTCCAGACACATCCTAGGAAATGATCAGAATCCACAGCATAAGAGAAAAGCACTAAAAGAAAAACAAGGCAGCTTTTTCTTTTCATCAGCAACTCTGGTTGTGAGAAGAAAATGGCCCAGTATCTTCAAAGGTCAGAGACAAACAGATTTTGACTTGGAGGAGTATTTTGACTATAAAGCTAGCACTGAATTGTGAGCCCTAATGCCACTTAAGAACATAAATAAGGAGTTTAACTCCCAAAGTATTGTAGGAGCAGCAGGAGGGAAAAAGGAAAATTTGATCAGCCTAACAGAAAGTGTGGGAAAAAAGAAACAAAATTACAGTAAATGGGAAACTTGAAATAACAAATGAAGAGAATAAGACCATTTCATGTTAAGTTATGAATGTTTCACAATTAATTACATTACATTGATTATCTTAGTTAATTAATGTTCGTTAGCTAGTGCCATTAATGTAAGTAATTACTTACTAAAAACAATTACTTATATTAAAAACTGAGGGCTTCCCTGGTGGCGCAGTGGTTGAGAATCTGCCTGCTAATGCAGGGGACACGGGTTCGAGCCCTGGTCTGGGAAGATCCCACATGCCACGGAGCAGCTGGGCCCGTGAGCCACAATTGCTGAGCCTGCGCGTCTGGAGCCTGTGCCCCGCGACGGGAGGGGCCGCGATAGAGAAAGGCCCGCGCACCGCGATGAAGAGCGGTCCCCGCACCGCGATGAAGAGTGGCCCCCGCTTGCCGCAACTGGAGAAAGCCCTCGCACGAACCGAAGACCCAACACAGCCAAAAATAAATAAATAAATAAATAAATAAATAAAATCAAGTAAAACTTTAAAAAAAAAAACTGAAATCTCAGATTGGAAAAAACCTAAAAAAGTCAAATATATTTTATTTAAAAAATTCATACAAAATCAAAATGATACAGAAAGCCTCAAAATAAAGGTATAAAAAACTAAGTGCTGTATATCAGAAAAAAATAAAATTTCAGGTGAAAAGCATTAAAAAGGACAAAGATATATTTTATATATAGTTTTTCCTCTATAATTATATTTATATGTTAATACATACTACATAAACATTGTAGATCATTATATAGTGTATATTAAGTATTATTGTTATATATTTATATGAATATGTATAATTGTTATGAACCTTTATGTACCTAATCCATAGTTTATTTATAGAGTCTATAGTTAGAGAAATGGATAAATTGACAAACCGTAATTAGAGAGGGCAGGTTTTATATATCTACCTCATAAACTGAAGGATCAAGTAGACCTAAAATAAGAAAGCAACGAGCAAGTTCAGTCTGAAAGCTATGTAGAGGCTGTATGCCTAACAGAAAATACACATTGTTTTCAAGTATCCATGGAACATTAAAAATTGTGTATTAAGTCACCCAGAAAATATCAACCAGTTCTAAAAAGTAGAAGTCATATAGTGTGCATACACTGTTGACAATGCACTGAAATAAGAAATGAGTCAATAGCCAAATAAATTTTTAAAAACCAAAACACTATCCACTTGAAAATTAACATCTTCATATAGGAGTTTAATATAACTCTTAGGTTAAAATGGAAATATAAACTGAAATTATATGAACTAGCAATGAATGATCATGACCACAATATATCAAAATTCGTAGGGTACAACAAAGTGCCACTTGGATGACGGTGTCATTTGATAGAACTTTCTGCAATGATGAAACTATAATTATGCTGAAGTGGTAGTCACTTGCCATATGTGGATATTGAGCACTTGAAATGTGGCTAGTGTAACTGAGCTGATTTCACACTTTCATTGTAATTAACATAAATTTAAATAACCACATATTGGACCACATAGTTCTACAGTCTCTAATAAAGCATTACCAGAAAAACAAGATAGAAAAAAATTTAATTATATATTAATCTCTAGTTGGGGCTTCCCTGGTGGCGCAGTGGTTAAGAATCCACCTGCCAATGCAGGGCACACGGGTTCGAGCCCTGGTCCGGGAAGATCCCACATGCTGCGGAGCAACTAAGCCCGTGCGCCACAACTATTGTGCCTGCGCTCTAGAGCCCGCGAGCCACAACTACTGAAGCCCACATGCCTAGAGCCCGTGCTCCGCAGCAAGAGAAGCCACCGCAATGAGAAGCCCGCGCACGGCAACGAAGAGTAGCCCCCGCTCACCGCTACTAGAGACAGCCGGCGCACAGCAACGAAGACCCAACGCAACCAAAAATAAATAAATAAAATAAATAAATTTAATGTCTAGTTGGAAAGCAAGCAAGATGAACTCAACGTAAGTAATAAATGTTATATAAATTTAAAAATTAGTACATTTGAAAAGAAATGAAGTGGATTTTTAAAAATATATGAATAAAATTCACTTAAGAAAGGCGGAACACTTATTTTACTAGTAAGCATTAAGGAACTGTAAAAGGTAGTCTAAAACCTACCTTTATAAATGACTTAAGGCTCAGATTTCACAGACAAGTTTTACCTAAACTTCAAGAAGCCAATAATTTATGTTTTATAAAATATTCAAGACCGTAGAATAATTTCGAAGCTTTCTGTTGCTTCAAGGCTGGCATAACCTTGACACCCAAACCAGATAAGTCAGTACAATAAAACAAAATTTTATCCAGTTTTACTTATGAACATAGATGCAAAAATCTAAAATAATATGAATGAACTGAATCTATTTGCAATAAGTATGGGTTTATCCCAGTAATGCAATGATGGCTTGACATTAGGAAATCTATTAATGTAATTCACTACCTAATAGATGAAAGGAGAAAAAAAGAAGTGACCATGTTGATACAGAAAAAGCATTTGGTAAATTTTAACACCCATTTCTGATTTAAAATTCTTAGCCTCCAAATAGAAAGAAACTTCTTTAACTTGATAAAGGGTATTGACCTTCATTATCATGTAGTAGTAAAAACATTTGAAATATTCCCACTAAAGTCAGGAACAAGGCAGGAATGCCCACTTCACTCCTGCTATTTACCGTTGTTTTGAATGTCCTAGCCAGTGCTTTAAGGTTAATAAGTAAAAGGCATAAATTCTGGAGACGGGGACAAAAATGTCATTTTTGAAAACCATATGATTACGTATCTAGGAAACTCAGAAGAATCAACTAAAAAGTACTGGAACTAAATGGAGAGTACCAAAAAGTACTTTCAGCAAATTCCTTATACAGAAATCAGTACATTTTCTCTATGTCAGCTATAATCAATCAGAAAATGTAGTGAGAAACTATATCCCCTTCACAATGACTCTGAAATCTTGAAAAATCTAGGAATCAATGTGTGAAGACACTTGCAAAATCTGTATGAAGGTAACTATAAAACTGAAGGAGATAAGAAAAGATCTGATTTCTCTGAGTCATACTTCCTAAATAGGGAGACGTAATACATAATGATATTCCCTAATTAATCTTTAAAATAAATGCAACTGTAATCAAAATTTTAACAGGGTTCCTTATGGAACCTGACAAGCTGTTGATAAAATTCTGTGGGAAGAGACACTGTGGGAAAATATCTAAGAACCAAACTGAAAAATAGCAAGGAGGGAACCATATGCTCTAGCAAATATAAAACATAAAGAGCTAGTAAATAGACTGTGTGCTGTTAACCAGGAATAGGCAAATAAATCAATGGATCAGAATGAAGCTCCCCAAAACTTACATACATCCATACATACATTATATATGGCATTTGAAACTACTAAAGAGAAGTTTGGCATATTCAGTAATGCTGTTCTTTGTCATTTTAAGTGGATTGTGTTTAATATCTGTACAGAATAAAACATGGAGAAATAAAAGATGAAGATGGAAATTATATTTTTTCTAATCGAATGTGGTTGAAAATATCCCCAAATGGAAATAAAGAGCCTCTTCGGTTCCTAATGTTCGGATTTGAATAGCATGTATATTCCATTCAAAGAAAGGACTTGATTTGAGTATTTCTTAGGATCAGGGAATTTAAATCTTTCTCTGTTCTCTGGAATGTGTTTCATCAAAATAAATCATGTGGGAGAGTCACCAGCTTGGTTCTCTCATTAGTAAACAGGTTTTCCAGCAGGATGGGCAATTGGGAAACTGGGCCTATAGAAAGAATCCTATCTATTGTTAATAGGATGAGAAAGAAACTTGTAGGAAAACCACAGTAGAATAGTATTTGTAGGCAAAACTTTAAAAAATAGCATGACTTTCAGATCCATTCACTACCCTAGGTTCTAAGGACATGAGATGAATAGTTCCTGCCCTTGAGGTATGCTTATAGTTGACCATTCAGTATAGCTGAGTAGTCAGTCATTGGCTATTTGTAACCTTTATTTATCTTCTCATACATGACGGCATGTTCTCTATGCCCAGACATTAATTGTGTGATGCTTCTGCTTTTTTCCTTCTCTTTCAGGCAAAAATAGACCTCTTATTCGTTGGCGATGTCACTGTTCAGTACCTGGCTGATATTGTACAGAAATTCTTTTCAAATTTAGCAAAAGTCACCGTCACCATTAGTGATGCGAAGAAGGCAGCAGCATTTGTGGATGATAGCACGTTCAACATGGTTTTTCTGAAGTTGACTTCTTTACCAACTGCCGAGGAGCTGAAAGCTGTCAGATTAATTAGGTAAACTCCAAAATCTTGACTCTGTTATCTTTAGAATAGATTTTTTTTTTAAAGATTTTTTTTTGATGTGGATCATTTTTTAAGTCTTTGTTACAATATTGCTTCTGTTTTATGTTTTGGTTTTTTGTCCATGAGGCATAGGGGACCTTAGCTCCCCAACCAGGGATTGAACCTGCACCCCCTGCATTGGAAGGCGAAGTCTTAACCACTGGACCGCCAGGGAAGTCCCTAGAATAGTTTTTATTAAAACCTGCTTCTATAAAAATTCTTAAAAGATGATACAATTCTACTTTAATTTTTAAGATGAGGGATATTTTCAAGGGCAGAATCTCTATATATGTTTTTGTTCTTACTGCCAGTTTGACCTACTATTATAAGAATTAGCATTTTAACTTAAAAGTAATAGGTGTGGGTGAGGATATAAGAATTAACTGGTCATAGAAATTTATTTGGTATATAATGCTTCCCTTAATTCAGTAGGTACTCCTTTTTTTTTTTTTTTTTAATTTATTTATTTATTCATTTATGGCTGTGTTGGGTCTTCGTTTCTGTGCGAGGGCTTTCTCCAGTTGTGGCAAGTGGGGGCTACTCTTCATCGCGGTGCGCAGGCCCCTCACTGTCAGGGCCTCTCTTGTTGCGGAGCACAGGCTCCAGACGCGCAGGCTCAGCAGTTGTGGTTCACGGGCCCAGCCGCTCCGCGGCATGTGGGATCCTCCCAGACCAGGGCCCGAACCCGCATCCCCTGCATTGGCAGGCAGACTCTCAACCACTGCGCCACCAGGGAAGCCCGGTACTCCTTTTTAATAACTATGTCATTAACATGGCATATTGTTTCAGAGTTTATTAATTCTTATAGTAGACACTAAAGCAGGTGAGCACTTGTATCTCTGGGTCATGATAGCTCTGGTGTCTCTTTCAAGAGATGTCCTAATGTGAAAGAGCCATGAAGCTCTGGATCCACTGAGTCCCGGTCAATACCACGTCCATTATTCTTTTCTTTTTTTAAAAATTTAATTTAATTTAATTAATTTATTTATTTTTGGCTGCATTGGGTCTTCGTTGCTACGCACAGGCTTTCTGTAATTGCAGTGAGCGGGGGCTTCTCTTGTTGCAGAGCACAGGCTCTAGGCGCATGGGCTTCAGTGGTTGTGGCTCATGGGCTCAGCAGTTGTGGCTCACGGGCTGTAGAGCGCAGGCTCAGTAGTTGTGGCGCACAGGCTTAGTTGCTCTGTGGCATGTGGGATCTTCCCAGACCAGGGCTCAAACCCATGCCCCCTTCATTGGCAGGCAGATTCTTAACCACTGCACCACCAGGGAAGCCCACATCCATTATTCTTGTTTCACCCGGTAGTTCCATAGAAGTTATGCTGCTGTTTGACCCACTCAACTCTGGAGATCTGGAGTCTAGAGGTGAAAGATTTTGGTTCTTCCTTGCCTGTTTACATAGGATTTTGAGCCGTTTAGGATGTTTTTAAACAGGGTTAGGTGAGGTTGAATGTGTTTCCCTTCTGTGAGAAGACTTGATGAAGTGTAATTGTGGATACTATTGGAATATATAAGGACTTCTCATAATTAGAGGAGAGGTCTTTCTAGACCAAAGGAGAAAGTTCAGAGAAATATTGTGATTCCAGAATAAAAAGGACCAAGCATATTATGTTAGGGGAAAAGACAGGTGGGACTGGGAAGAAGCCAGAGACACTGGGTTACTTGTTAAAGACAGACAGAAAGACACTGCTCCTGGGGTTTCTTAGAACGGTTGGTCTTCTGCATTTCTTTGGCCTTCTACTGGGAATATGAACTCTAGACAAACCAGGCAAATTACCTCAAAGAGGATTTCACTTCCAAAACATGTTGTGAATGATCTTCCTTCTGAAGGTATGCCTATTTTATTAATACACCTTTTCAAAAAATCTATCTAGAGTACCTCTGATTGGAGGCTTATAGTAATATCTCATTTATATAGTATTAATATTTAAAAAAATTTTACAACACCTTTATGAGGGAGGTAAGGCAGGGCTTCATCTTTCCTACTTGGCAGGTTAGAAACCTGAGGCTGAAGTGACTTGCCTGAGACCACATGGCTTGTTTTCACAAAACTCAGACTAGAACTCTTAACTCTTCCCTTCATGTTCTTTCTAAAAGTCTGTAATTATTTGGCTTCTGTATTGAAGTCCCTTTTACAATTCGGACATGCCATAGATGCCAGACGTACTTTAACCTAAACATATCATTTTGGAGGAGCAGTGGACAAGCTGCTGTGGCTGATGGCTCTCCATTCCAGGAGCAGGAGTCGAGCCGTGCCTCTCCAGATGTGCTGAAGGCTTGGTGTTTGCTCATCATTGAGGCTACATGTTGAACAGGATAAGATTAAAGTTCTGCTTAAGAACAAGCTTTATGTCTAGTCACACTTGTTAACAGCTGGGAAGGTAGAGGAGAGAACCTCTGTCTGATACTCCCCTCTGTGGATTCTTCCCACGGCTGCTTTCTTTGTCTGAATAACATAGCTTAAGATGTGTTAGCAGAGAGAAGAGGTAGATGAAGGAAATAAATGTACAGACAGGCATATGGTAATTTTTTTGTTTTGCTGTAAAGGCATTTCTTTGAAAAGAAAAAGAGAATAATTTGTGGAATACACCTGGTTTTCTTTTTTGGTCTCGTTATGGTAGTCCCAATATCCGGTATGCATCTTGACTAATAGCAGGTATTTAGTACTTTTTTCTAGGTGTGAGTGGGTGACCATGCTGTTCTAGGGCAGACCATGAGTTCTAGCTTTTGCGTTCCTCTCTGAAAAAGGGACAGAGCTTTCTTTGTGAAAGCTTTGCCTTTCCTGATACTG
This sequence comes from Balaenoptera acutorostrata, assembly GCF_949987535.1. Taxonomy (NCBI): domain Eukaryota; kingdom Metazoa; phylum Chordata; class Mammalia; order Artiodactyla; family Balaenopteridae; genus Balaenoptera; species Balaenoptera acutorostrata. The sequence continues at coordinate 68,840,692 of NC_080081.1, forward strand.
GACTTAGAAGCTAGAAATGTCTCTGAAATTCCCTTTCTTGCCCTCAGAATTGTTATGAGTTAATGACTTATGAATTATTTAAACCCTTATGGAGCATATTTATATTTTGAGGCTATAGTTTTTCTTAGGATAATGAGTCTCATGAACATCTTGCCCTATTTATAAGGCATTTAAACCTTTGTCTTTCCTACAGCACTCTATCTTTTGAGTTTTGGCTAATATTTAATGACTAAGCCAAGATGAAGAGTTTTGGCTTAGCTTTTTAATGCTGTATTTTAGATTTATTTCCCCCTTAGAGCTTTGTTGTTGTTTTGTTATATCTCAAAATCTGGATAGGTTCAGGAAAATATACAAGTATTTACCTTACTCCTCTCCGGGCCCTTTTTATGCCCTGCCAGTGAGTGAAGAACTTAACTATAGAATAAAAGTGGTCCATGTTGATTTTCAGTATCAGAGCACATGATCACAAATCTATATATATCTATAAGACATACGGATTTTTACTGAAACTAAGAATGAAGTATAGTATGTCAGCTATCATACTAAGCTTCTTTTAGGATAAAATGGAAGCAGGCTCCTTAAAAAGATTTTAAAATGTATTCTTATACAAGAACTGGGGTTTCAGCTTGGAGCTAATCATTAATCAGTTTTAAACATTCGTAAAAATAATGGTACTTGGGGCTTCCCTGGTGGCGCAGTGCCTGAGAATCTGCCTGCCAATGCAGGGGACACGGGTTCGAGCCCTGGTCTGGGAAGATCCCACATGCCACGGAGCAACTGGGCCCGTGAGCCACAATTACTGAGCCTGCGCGTCTGGAGCCTGTGCTCCGCAACAGGAGAGGCCGCGATAGTGAGAGGCCCGCGCACCGCGATGAAGAGTGGCCCCCACTTGCCGCAACTAGAGAAAGCCCTCGCACGAAAACTAAGAGACCCAACACAGTCATAAATAAATAAATAAATAAAAATAAATAAAGTATTTAAAAAAACTATTAAAAAAAAATAATAATGGTACTTTATAGCCAGACATCCTCAAGAATTACGGCACATCTCAATTATAGGTTGACATTCCTGGTAGTACTCCCTAATTTGATTTCATTTCATGAACACATTTTTATTGAGCCAGATGAACTCAGACACCACCCAGTGGTAAAATGTTTTAAGATGGTCTCAGGATTCATGTGCTTAGTTCCAGCATTTCAGGAGTATTTGACCCTTCTTTCAGGTCAGTTCTCAAAACTGAACCACATTCAAAGTGTAGGTACTTGGTAATTCAGATGCATGCTGGCACTACCGTACAAAGGCCAGTACAGAACATTAGAGTATGTTTCAAACTCACCCACAGTGTATGGATCCTGTTTGGCATTGTGACTTTCTGGTCCATGAACTGTCTCTGCAGTTCCTCAAACCCTGTGATTCTCGTGAGCTCAGAGCAGTGCAGCGACAGGAAAGGAACGCAGAACGTGGGTCCATCTACTCCGTCGGCACATCAAGTTTGAATCTGATTTTATTTTTTCCCACGTAGATTCGGTCGTCTGATCAGTTAACTTATTACGTCACCAAGAAAACCCAATCTTGTGAGCCACAGGGGTCTAACAAGTTGTCCTGCTATGTCCCCAATTCCAGAACATCCTTGACTTGACAGTGCTACTCAGTAAATCTGATCAGCCAGTTTGCATGACCTGAATACTTGACATAAACACTATAACAACAAAACATCTAAGTAGTTTTACTAAACACATTATTCTATAAATAGGAACTGAGGAACATTCTAGATGTTTATTGTTTCTAGTATCATGTCATGTGGTGAACCTGACTTAGAAGGGTCACAGCAGAAACTCTTCTGACAAAAAGCCTAGTGGGGGGCTTCCCTGGTGGCGCAGTGGTTGAGAATCTGCCTGCTAATGCAGGAGACACGGGTTCGAGCCCTGGTCTGGGAGGATCCCACATGCCGCGGAGCGGCTGGGCCCGTGAGCCACGGCTGCTGAGCCTGCGCTTCTGGAGCCTGTGCCCCGCGACGGGAGGGGCCGCGATAGTGAAAGGCCCGCGCACCGCGATGAAGAGCGGTCCCCGCACCGCGATGAAGAGTGGCCCCCACTTGCCGCAACTGGAGAAAGCCCTCGCACGAACCAAAGACCCAGCACAGCCAAAAATAAATAAATAAATAAATAAATAAATAAATTAATAAAATAAAATAAAACGAGGCATGATTAAAAAAAAAAAAAAAAAAAAAAAAAGCCTAGTGGGGATCGGGCACACCAACCTTCACTATTGACCAGAATCAACTTAGAACTTCACTGCATTTTATCGCAGGTGCCCTGTTAAGTAGCAAGTGAACTCGGTGTTTTCATATTTACACTAAAACTCTTAATTTTCTCACTGAAAATGGTTGTTTTAATTCAGTAAGTAATTAATAAAGAATATTATTTGTTACAAGTCCCAAATAGACCACACCAGGTTAATTTGGCTGCTTTGGGCCCACAGGTTGCATAATGGATAACCGTACTCAAGAAGGATGCAACCCAAAAATGACACTGGCTTTTGTCCTTTGACGTCCCTGTGTCTATAAAGGAAGTGCCTTTAGAGATTTCCCCCGGCTTCATAGGGATTTATAAGAACATTTTGGTCCTCCTATTAGATGACAGATTTCAGCGGCCAGCCAGATCTTTCCTGAGGTTCTTTGATCATCAGAGTGTACAATTCAGTTCAAAACACTTTCATATGATTTTTTTTCCAGCTACCAGACTTAGGGATGGGGACAAGGCTGGGAATGGCCACTGCTGCAGTTTGAGCTTATGGCGGCCTCCAGTTCCAGAGAGTACTGGGCATAGGCTAGCAGTGGACACTAGAACATCAATATCCAATCTCGTATGTGGAGTGTAGTCTCAGGATCCATCATGTCATTTAAACAGTGTATGCTGTGAAACATGAGGATAAATAAACTGCCCCCCAGCAAACTACAGATTTTTAAAACTCTGGAGACCTCAATTGAGAAGGTGCTTCTAAGGCCTCAGAACCTGCAATTTAGTTTTGGTATATGAAAGAAGTGGTATTAGTTGGGGTGGAGAAAGGAGATTTTTGTTGTGTTTTGGTGTTGCTTAATTTTAAGGAACATTCATTCATTGGAAAGAGGACCTTTTTTGGTGATCCTGGAAACTAGAAACTCTGCTAGCTTATTAATTTGTACAGAATGTGAATGAGAAGCTGAGCTCTGGACCAGAGTGTTGGATTCTGGGAACTCTATTGATTGCTGGGGTTCCTGCACAATTAGGGCTTCACTGACAGAGGAAGTGTTTGGGTTGGTAATCGATTCTGTGCTAATGACAAAAGTCCAGGAATTCCAACTCTGTCTGATGTGAAGCTTGAAATTTGAAAGTCATTGGGGTATAAAAATCCATATATCCAAATCTAACCTATTTTCCTGTTAGTAAGATCAATTTTTTTAAAAAAATAGACACAGGATTATTTCCAAAAGCAAAGAATCTGTTTTTTAAAAAATTCTCTAATTCTAGAATATTTTAACTTATGATAATTTGTTGTTTTCGTGAATCCACAAAGTATTTTTTATTTATTTCAAAAGCTGGACTAAACTACCCAATATGTTTCTATCTGTTCAGTCTGTTTGTCCCTCCCACCTCATCCCATTATTCATACCCCTGTTATACCGCACGCTTTTTCATCCCTCACAAAGTAGATGGGAAAGGTTCACACTGTGGCCACTGTGACACACAGGCGTCATTCTCTGCTCCGCACTTCCACGGTCCACACCCCACCCTGTGCTAAGGGGCCTTCCTTACTGCCACTTCAGTCTGCCTGTCGGATCCCATCCTCCCTCCTACTTGTGCCTATTTTGACGGCAGTACTTCTGCCTGAGCTTCTCATTTCCTCATAGAAACCGTGTTCTTTCCTCTCTTCTCTTTTAGCCCAAATTCTGTTTCAGAATTCATAGAACACAGTCAAGCCTGAATAGAGCTCAGTTGGGTGATTGTCCCATTTTAGCAATATCCTATTGATACTTGTTTGACATAATTAACTTAGTAAATATTCTGAGTTATGTATTTTTTTTTAATAAATTTATTTATTTATTTATTTATGGCTGCATTGGGTCTTCATTGCTGCACACGGGCTTTCTCTAGTTGCGGCGAGCGGGGGCTACTCTTCGTTGCAGTGCGTGGGCTTCTCATTGCAGTGGCTTCTCTTGCTGCAGAGCACGGGCTCTAGGCGTGAGGGCTTCAGTAGTTGTGGCACATGGGCTCAGTAGTTGTGGCCCATGGGCTCTAGAGCGCAGGCTCAGGAGTTGTGGCGCACGGGCTTGGTTGCTCCACGGCATGTGGGATCTTCCTGGACCAGGGCTCGAACCCGTGTCCCCTGCATTGGCAGGTGGATTCTTAACCACTGTGCCACCAGGGAAGCCCGGGTCATTTGTTTTATAAAATTTCCCACATTCTGATTTCATCCCCATAGCATTGAAAAAAAAATTTTCCTCTTTTCCTTAAATTTCTTGAAACTGGTGGTTAGATCAAGAATCTGGATAAGATTTTGGCTCATTTAAAGCAAGAATAAAAGTGGTCCGTCTTACATTCTACCTAATACCTGAACAGTATTCTCAAAACTGTCAAGATCATCAGAAACAAAGTCAGCAAAAAAGCGTCACAATGTAGAGTAGCCTAAGGGAGATATAATGACTGAATGTAATGTAGGATCCTGGGTTGGATCCTGGCATAGGAAAATAAAATACATTAAGAAAAACTAAGGAAATCAGAATAAAGAATGAACAAATTAATAATAATGTATCAATATTGGCTCATTAATTTGGAGTATTTGGAAATATTCCAAACTAATGTAAGATGTTAGCAGTACGGGAAACTGTGTTTGGGATATATGGGAACTCTACTATGTTCATATTTTTCCTGTAGATACAAAATTATTCTAAAATTAAAGTTTATTTTTAAAAAGTCACTTATTCTCTCACTTACCCCTTTCCCGGTTGTGGAGAGCCAGGCATTTGTGGTTGCCATAGAAATGAACCATAAAAAGACTGTTCTTATTAACAGACTGCACTCCTGCTCAGAGAAGCCAGGGGTATGTGTGACTGAAGACTCAAATTTTGGATTTTCTTGCCATTAAAAGGAAATAAGAAGCTAAAGCATCTATTATAAATAAAGCTTCAAACAGAGCAAGCGTCAGTTTCGGGAGAATGTTCCCCTCCCTCGTATTTTTCAAATAATCTGTAATTGTACTGTCCATCCCAGCCACACACTTCAGAAGCCTCTTCGTGCAACTGCAAGAAATACAAACACAATCTATTCTTTTATGAACTGTAAAAAAAAAAAAAAAAGTCCATCTTTTCCCTCACTGATTTGAGATGGTACTGTCACTAAACTTCCATATTAATGCCACCATTTTAAATTCTAATGAAATAAAGTTAGTCTAGTGTAGTTCGTTCCTAATGAGCTAAATGTTTGAATCCCAATTTTTTGAGCGATGATTTTGCTTCATTTTAAACTTTTTTTTTCCCTTTCAGATCTGGCAAGAAAAAAAATACACATTTGCTCTTTGTTTTTATAATCCCTGAGAACTTTAAAGGTATGTGCCTGTTGGATATATTATCTGCTTTTTCCCCAAATAGAAATCATAAGGTCAATATTTAATACAAAGATTCTTAGGTTGTGTTTCAGGTCACGGAGCTGATATTACTTTAACTGAACCACTGACAGTGGAAAAAATGAGTGTTGTGATAAAATACTGGAAAACATGTTTCTCAAATACTGGTGAGTGAAAAGCAGGTTTCCAAGGGTTAGAAAAATTCTAACTAAGATTCTACAAAAATTGTATTTATACATTTTTAAGTTGGTTTTCCACTTATGCCTTTTACTTGTTAAGGATTAACTGTATGCTATATACTATAAGGAACATGTAATCCTTGTTAAACATAGTCTGAAGAAAACAAGTGTGAATAAAATAAAGGGAAACATACGTTCTATACCTGTGAAGAAAAAGCTTGTCCTCAAAGGTTTAAAATGTGCACAAGGGACAAATGCCCTGTTGTGGTTAAGCACAGGTTTTTTTTGTTTTTGGGGGGTGTTTTTTGTTAGCCTAGCTTCTTAGTTATTTGAATGGAATTATTCATGCTTTGTGCTGTGTGATTGTCTAAAAGCCAGAGCCATTAACCTTGAGTCTTTGTGCTTTGCAAAACACTTGCATATAAATTATTTCACTTCTTCAAGTTAACAGAGTGGTTATCCTTTCTATTTTAGATTTTTAGACACAGATAATTAGTGTCAGTGCTTCAATGAGACCTCACATTTCTAAACTCTTCACCTGTATTGTATTATGCGTATTGCCAGCATCTAAACACTTAAGATAATTAAATTGCTTTAATTTGGCTTGTAAAAGGACAGACTCCAATTCCTGAAGTTAAATTCTACTGGAATCATTGTTTGTCAGTGACTATTTATGATTTTTCTAGACCCGGGTTACTAGTAGGAAATCTTTTAAAATTAAGGTATTTTTCTTAAAATGGACCTGAAAGACGCTTTCAGGATTATCACGGATAAGCTCATACTCCAGATGATACAAGATCAGTACACCCCTCCTTTTTTTTTTAATGTTCTTCTTCAGTATCTAGGCAAGATGAGTGAGTCTGTTTTGTAACATTCCAGTGGCTCCCAGCCCCTGCAGGTGTCAGAGTTCTTCCTGGAAATGAAATGTGGAACCGTCTGGGACCAGAGTCCTTTTGCAGCCTCTTCTCATTTTGGTTCTTAGTGGAAATAGAGCAGCTGCTCATCACCACCTGTCTAGCACCCTTCCTACTGGTCCTAACCACGTCTCATCCAGTCACCTCAGCTCTGCTCTGAGGATGAGCAGCTGCAAAACAAACAACAACAACAACAAAAAGCAAAAAAACCCAAAAAAACCCCAAACCAGAAAACAACACAACCATCAGATGCTTTGACTTACTGAAGACTCATATGCATTTTCTGTCTCTGACATTTACCTGTAAATAATAAGTAAACTCAGTGGAATGCATTTTTAAGCACACCTAGCACAAAGTTAGTAGAACCTGGCTGAAAGAGGTTGCCGTGGAGTAACGTGTATGTAGTGTTTTAATTTTGCTTTCTCACCTGGGTAGTTTCATGCTTCACAGATTGAAATCTATAAAAATTGCTTTTTATTTTAAAACTACTGCTTTGTAAAATCTATTGAGTGAAACATGACAGCTATTTTTGATTAGGGTTTATATGTGTGATTAACATCATCCCCACCAGTGATTTTATGATTGAAACGTTTCCTCTTTTAAAACTTGCAGTTAAGAATGAAATTTCTGTGAAGCCTGAAGAACCTGAACTGCCCCTGCAGAAGTCCTGCAGTGAACACCTGAGATATTTTTCTACTGATCTATTTGCTTGGTTAGTTTTTTTCACTTTTTCCTAGTAGCAATTTTTACTGTGTACATTTCATTAAAAAATATTTCTGGAGGACTTATTGATTGTGCAACAGCAGCTCAAGTGCTGGGGGTGATGCAAAAGAAAGTAGCTATTTTGTGGAAGAGGGATGCAACCTGTACTGTATTTCAGAATCCTGAGCTGGCACTGTGGGGACACATTACAGAAGTATCCAACTAAATATAAGGAAGCACTTCATAACCACAGGGGAGCAGGTTGAATTGTAAGGTAGTAAGTTACCCATCACTGGGCATGTTAAAGTAGAGACTGGGTTAAATAAAAGCAGTGATGTTCAAACTTTTAAAACAATGGAATCCTAAGCTGTTATCCATCTGCCAATAAGCTTCTCCCTAATGTCTTTTTTTGAACTCATGAACCTACCCCACCAATTACTGAAAATAACCCTTAAAGATGGTCTCTCTGTCTCTGTCTCTTTGAGAGACAGAGTATTTAAACCTGTATTTAAACCTGTATTTAAACCTGCATTGAACTGGGGGTCATTCAAACCCTTTCAATTCTAACACTGTATGCTTATAAAAATTCTATTTTAGTGAATTTCTTTGTTTCACTTGAAGCTGATTTCCAAGGAGATTTTAAATAGAGCATAGGGCTATAAAGAATGGACAGAAGTGTTGAGAACATGGATGATGGTGGTGAGAATTTTGAGTTAGTCACTTCTGGAATTTGTAGAATGTGACCATCAACTATTTTGAACAGGGAAGAGACTTGGCAACCAATAAGCGTGGTTAAACCAAAGATGCACTTACTTAAGTAGTACAGAGATAGCAACAGCTTTCTTTATCTTATTTAGCATTTCAATCTCAAAGAAGTTACCGTATTAAACTTTTTCTGGGATATGGGGTTGGGAAGGGTTTTGGAAGGCCTTGTGATTTTCTTGTATTACTTACAACTGCTTTTTGAGCCCTACTCATCTTGTGTCTTTGCTCTTCCTCAGAATCCTACTACTATAAATAAAAGTCAGTTTTCAAATCAAGTTATGTCCCTTGTGATAAAGGAGATAATATTAGTTTGTAAGTTTTTTAGGGAAAGTAAAAAGAAAAATCAAATCAATGAAAATGCCTGGAGAAGTTCTAGAAAAATGGTAGAGCCAGAAAGTGTCCATTAAATGACAATTGTTTTACATGGAGGGAACCTGCCGGTTGCTGCTCAAGCTGCAATAGTGTATCTTGGCCCTCTAATCCTTTGTGCTTTTCCTGTAATGTACCTTTAGATACAGTCATGTAATTTGGAATACTCATACTCAGTGAGGTTAGAATATTTTAGTCCTGCTTGTATCTGTTACTGTTTATCAGTATATTTTAGAATCTTGATCAGTCATTGAATTTATGGTGACCTTGACAATAAATTCTTTTGAAATTTTGAAATAAACTATTCTGCACCAGATACATAAGGTAAAATGCTTTGATATTTACTGCACCTTTGTATAAAGCTAGGGACTTAGAGAAGCATCCTTTGATTAGTGTATTGGTGCTTATTGTTTACGATTGCCTGACAATTTTCCTCTTAAATATATGGTATGATTTTCTCTTGTTTCTAGCTCTGAATCTCTAAGAAATGATATTGGGCTTGAATTAAAGATTCCGTTGTCAAATTTCGAGAAAAACAAAAAGATTTCTGTTCTTCACTCAAGCAAGGAAAAGCTGAGAAGGTGAATTTTGATACAGCCCCCTTTTTAGCATCATTCCTTTGTAGGAAGAAATTGCTTCCATGAATTTCATAATTTTTTATAATATTGTCAAAAGTTGGTGTGAAACTAGTAAATCTGGCAGCTGGGGAAGATCTGGAACTGGTCCCTGCAATACGCGCTACTCACTCATTCATTCATTTAGTCATTCAGCAAGTAGCTGTGAGTGTCTAATATGCCAGAATATGATTCGAGAACTGAGGTAAAAAATAAATTGTTGCCTTCAAGGAGGTCTTAGTCTAGTGCTTAGACAGACTTCTTTTTTTTTTTTTTTTAAAGATTTTTTTGATGTGGACCATTTTTAAATTTATTTATTTATTTTTATTTATGGCTGTGTTGGGTCTTCGTTTCTGTGCGAGGGCTTTCTCTAGTTGTGGCAAGCAGGGGCCACTCTTCATCGCGGTGCGCGGGCCTCTCACTGTCGCGGCCTCTCTTGTTGCGGAGCACAGGCTCCAGACGCGCAGGCTCAGTAATTGTGGCTCACGGGCTCAGTTGCTCCGCGGCATGTGGGATCCTCCCGGACCAGGGCCCAAACCCGTGTCCCCTGCATTGGCAGGCAGATTCTCAACCACTGCGCCACCAGGGAAGCCCCAACAGACTTCTAAATAGGCTCTTAAATAGGAAATTATGTTTTAATAAATATCATGATAGAAAAGAACACACAGTAGGACACTAGGAAAGTTACCTAAGACAGAATGAGGAGGCACGAAGGCTTTCTTGAAAAGATGATAGCTAAATTGAGCTTTAAACAAGAATTGGTTTAAACTATTTAGAAATCAGTGAAGGATGTTTCATGTGGCAGGAGTAGCAGGTACAGAGGCCAGCAGTGTAAGAAAGTACAGTGAATTTGTGGAACTGCAGGTATTTTCATAGAGCTGGCCATAAGGGTGCGAGTGGGAAGGGGCAAGAGATGAGAGGTAGTAGGTAAGGGTTGGGTATGTCCTGTTAAGGAATTTGAATTTCATCCTGAACTGTTCATCCTGCACTAAAGGATTTTAGCAAAGGTGTGATATGATAAGATCTGTACCTTAGAATGAACGCTTGAGCAGGATGTTAGGGAATGAATTGAATCTGGAGGCCAGGGGAGTCTGTAATAAGAAATGATGGAATCCTGAACTATGGTGTTAGAAATGGGATAGTGAGAAGTAAGCCAATTCTAAGTAAATGAAGTAGGTAGAATCAGCGTGAATGTGGCTGAAGGAGAAGTCAGGTGTAACTTCCAAGTTGATGGTGGAGCTGTCGACTGACTGGGAAGTACAGTGGAATGCAGGCTGGGAGTGGGAGGTGATTTTTGCTCTTGCTGAATTTATATGGAGCTTCCCAGTAAGGAATTGGCCCTTAGGTTCTAGAGAAGCTCCAGGCTGGAAACAGGGATTTGAGAGCTATCAGGATACAGCATCTATTTGAAGCGGTGGATGCAGGATGGATATAATGACTTTGAAAAGCATGTAGGGAAGAGACAAGTGGGGAAGAGGTCCTTAGGGAAAACCTCAATATTTAAGGTCCAGGCAGCTGAGAAGAGATCAGGGGAAAAAGAGTTTCTAGGAAGATAAGAAGACCAGGAGGGAGTGGTATTGAGGAGAACAGGGGAAGAGAGTTTCCTAAAGGAGTGAGTGTTCAGGAATATCGCATGACACAGAGATTAAGTAAGGGAAGAACTGACAGTTGACTGTGTGTAGCAAAACCTAAATGTCACTGACCTTGGCAAAAATAATTCCCTTGGCATGGTTAGGGAAGAAGTGCCGTTGCAGAAAGATGGAGAATGAAAGGTGGGAATGCAGATGAAAGGAAGGAGAAAAGGAAGGTGTGTGGTCTATAAAAGGGAAGTTAGGGGAAAATGGGAAATTTTGATAAGGCTGGGCCAGACTTGAATATGTTCATATTTATCTTCCAAAAGAAGATAGCTGGAAGAGAGACAGAGGTCTTAAATATACTCGTGTTTTGGTTATCTGTGGCTGCTTAAAAAATGAAACTGAAGTTTATTGGCTTGATACGTGGTTTTATGGGTTAGCAATTTGAGCAGGACTCAGCTAGGCAATTCTTCTGCCTATGTGACATTAACTGGGGTTACTTGGTAGCATTCAGCTGGAGGATGGTCTAGTCAGGAGGGTCTGGTGCCTTTGCAGGGATGGCTAGAAGGCTGAACGCAGCTGGGGCTCCCCAGCCTGGTAGTCTCAGCGTTGTCAGACTTCTTCCATGGCAGCCCAGGGCTCCTAGAGAGAGTGTTCCAGGGGGCAGGAAGAGGAAGCTGCCGCTCTCACAAGGCCTGGGACCAGAAACTGGCCCAGTGCCACTTGTACCATGTGCTCTTGGTCAGAGCAGTCACAGAGCCTACCCGGGCCTAAGGGAAGGGTATATAGACCCCACCTCTCAATGGGAGGAATGTCAAAGAATTTTAGTCCCCTTCAGGCAGTGAGGGCCACTGGCGATGGATTTACATCCCTGAGGAGGCAGAAGGCTTTGGAATCTAGAACCAGGTGGAAGAACACCTCTTCTACTGAAAATGGAGAGGAGGAGTTAAAGCTAAGTGTGGATAAAGATGAGTCTTTTTGTTTGTTTTTTTCGTGCCCTGTGTTCTCTGCCTTCACCAGCCATCCCCTTCTGGAGTGTTTGTGTTCTCCCAGCTGGTGCCTGGCCTGGACGTTCTTTTTTTTTTTTTTTTTTTTTAAACATCTTTATTGGAGTATGATTGCTTTACAATGGTGTGTTAGTTTCTGCTTTATAACAAAGTGAATCAGTCATACCTATACGTATATGACGCAAGAGGGAAAAGATGAGTCTTTTGATGGGGCCAGAAAGGAGGAGGAAGTTGATCAAGTTCTGCTGAATGGCCTCCATCATCTGCTGAAGATTAGTGGGAAAATGGTGTGATTTTGGGCTTGATGAGATGGGCTGGTAGATGGGCTAGTCTGGTCCAAAAGGCCTTCACTCATATGTCTGCTGCTTTAGCCAAGAGAAGACTTAGGGCCTGCTGGCCAGGCTATCCTGTAGAGTTCACTAATCTGCAGTGAAATGAGAAAAATACAGTGCAATGAGTATTTTTAAAGCTATATTTTATATAACATATTCTAAGATTGTATTTTCCATACTTTATATGGTGTTAAAATCATGGTGATATTAGTAAATGGTTACAACAAATGTTATTGGGAGATGGTACCTTTCTTTCATTATTTTTCATGTCTGAACCGAATGTTGGCAATCCTTTATTGGTCCCCCAAAGTTCTGTGTTGTTTTTCTTTTTTAATTTTAGTGGTTGATGAAAACTAAAACCTGAGAAGCACTAGTCTAGAGGACTTCAAAGATGCTTTGGGGGGTGTCCACCCCTGTTGCATTATTTAAAGGGCTAGAAATCTTTGTTTCCCAGAAAGAAAAGCTGTAGCCAGGAACTGACCCCTCCACTTAGAGATTTGCTTGGGAGATACCAGAAAGTAACAATCCGTCCCTAATTACTTTATGCCATTTCCTCTTCTTAACCCTTCTGATTATTCCTGTGAATCTTAAAATAGATGCTTCCAGTCTATTTCTCTTCCTTTTTCTCCTCCTCCTCCCAATCAGCTGCTTTACTTATGGTTTTGTCTTTTTTGCTTTGTTTTGCTCTTTTTTGTTTTTAAGCAGCATAGGTAACATGATATTTGCTAATGTTGAGGAAATAATGATCCCAGCTGATGGTTTTGAATATTTGCATTTGGGAATTTCTTTTTTTAAACAACTCTACCATCTCTGTTTTTTTTTATTAGAACAGATTAATAAAAATTGGCTAATTCTAATATTCTTGATGAAATCCCTTTCATTACACGTTTTAAATATATAAATATGTCTTTATCTTGGTAAGGTGTATACTTTGCAGTGCGATACCCTCATTTTGTTTGTGTATCTGTGAGTCCAAAATGGTGGTGGTTTAATCATTTTCAGGATGTCACTCACTTGAAGTGAAAGTGAGTTTTGCTGTAGTTTCTCACAAATGAAGGCTTTTCCAGGGCTGGTCAAGTCTTAGAAATTTTAGGAAGGTAGAATAGGAAGTTCTCAGAGGGTCTTAAGTCATATGTGGCCAAGAGACCTCTCTCTGTGAGTCTTGATTGCTCGAGACACATTGTACAGAGGAGAGACCAAGGATGTAGTTTGGACCAAGACCTTTGGCTTTAAATGCCATTCAGCCTCTTAGAATCACTTTTAGCTGGTTCTTTCCCTGATTTATTTGGACTGGGTCATAACCAAGCTGGCTTCTGTGGTAGATGACAAAAACAAAACACATTTTTGCCTGTTGTTGCCTATTGCTGCTTCCATACACAAAGGAAAAAGAAAACAGCAGGACCCTATGGGGCCCCTGAGCTGGGTATCCTACTTTTTTGAGCTAACATTAACATCCTTCACAAAGGTTCTCTAACACCATATACAAAAATAAACTCAAAATGGTTTAAAGGCCTAAATGTAAGACTGGATACTACAAAACTCCTAGAGGAAAACAAAGGCAGAACACTCTTTGGCATAAATCACAGCATTAGTTTTTTGGGATCCGTCTCCTAGAGTAATGGAAATAAAAACAAAAATAAACAAATGGGACCTAATTAAACTTAAAAGCTTTTGCACAGCAAAGGAAACCATAAACAAAATGAATAGACCACCTGTGGACTGAGAGAAAATATTTGCAAATGATGCTACCGACAAGGGGTTAGTTTCCAAAATATACAAACAGCTCATACAGCTTAATATCAAAAAAACAAACAACCCAATCAAAAAATGGACAGAAGATCTAAATAGACATTTCTCCAAAGAAGACATAACAGATGGCCAGCGGGCACGTGAAAAGATGCTCAACATCCCTAATTATTAGAGAAATGCAGATCAAAACTACCATGAGGTATCACCTCACACCAGTCAGAATGGCCATCATTAAAAAGTTTACAAATAATAAGTGCTGGAGAGGGCGTGGAGAAAAAAGAAACCCTCCTACACTGTTGGTGGGAATGTAAGTTGGTGCAGCCACTATGGAGAACAGTGTGGAGGTTCCAGCAATCCCATTCCTGGGCATATATCTGGAGAAAACTCTACTTTGAAAATATACATGCACCCCAGTGTTCGTAGCAGCACTATATACAATAGCCAAGACATGCAAGCAACCTAAATGTCCATCAACAGATGAATGGATAAAGAAGATGTGGGGGGTGTGTGTGTGTGTGTGTGTATGGTGGAATATTACTCAGCTATAAAAAAGAGTGAAATAATGCCATTTGCAGCAATGTGGATGGACCTAGAGATTATCATATTAAGTGAAGTAAATCAGATAAAGACAGATATGATATCACTTATATGTGGAATCTAAAATAATGATACAAATGAACTTATTTACAAATCAGAAATAGACTCACAGGCTTAGAAAAGAAACTTATGGTTACCAAAGGGGATAGCGGAGAGGGGGAGAGATAATTTAGGAGCTTGGGATTAGCAAACTGTGTCTTCTTTTAGTCTAAAATTAGATGACAATATCAGATTAAAATATCTGCAACTGTTGGTTCTTTTAACTCAAATTTTAGGGTTTTTTTTGGGGGGGTGGGGAGTAAAACAGGCTCTTCACTGTTTACAAAGTTATTTATGAGTTGCAAAAATTCTCTATGTTTTTCTCTGTATTACCATGTTTTTCTCCTGTACTCTTCCATTCATCTTGACTGCCACAATCAGACAGAAAGTACAAGAACACTTTGCTTTTGCGCCTGTAGTGAAAACCTTAGCAGCAGACATAATCATTCCAGGTCTGTCAGATAAATGCATACTTTTGGTATTTAAAATGTTCAACTGATGTAATAATCACATGTAGCAAGTGATTATGTATTTGAAGCAAAAATTCACAAAATTAAAGGGACAGATATTGACAAGCATTGTTGGAGATTTCACATCCCTGTCTCAGCAATTGATAACAACAGCTGGACACCAAAAATCAGTCAGATATAGACGGTGTGAGCCCTGTTAACCAGCTTGATCTGGTAGATGTTTGTAAAACACCGTACCCAGCACGGCAGCGGAATACCCATTCTTTTCAAAGGCATATGGTACATTCACTTAGATAAACTGTATGCCGGGGGATATAGTACATTTCAATACATTTAAAAAAGTTGAATTCACAAGGAGTGTGTTCCTTGACCACAATTAAGTTAAATTAGAAGCCAATAAGAATTTGATATAAAGAAAAACCTCAAACATCTGGAAATTTAAGAACACCCTCCTAAATAATCCATGGGTAAAAGAAAATAATCACAAGAAAAATTAGAAAATATTGCAAATTGAATGATTATGATAATAGAATATTTCAAAATTTGTGAGATGCAGTTAAAGCTTATGGCAAACATTATGGCTTTCTTTCTTTCTTTTTTAAAGTCTTTATTGATTTTGTTACAATATTGCTTCTGTCTTATGTTTGGTTTTTCGGCTGCAAGGCATGTGGGGTCTTAGCTCCCCGACCAGGGATTGAACCCACACCCCCTGCTTTGGAAGTCGAAGTCTTAACCATTGGACTGCCAGCGAATTCCCAACACTAGGGCTTTAAATGCTTCTAGTAGGAAAGGCAAAAGATCTAAAAATCAGTGACCTAAGGGTCCATTTTAAGGGGCTACAAAAAGTAAAATGAAGTAAATCCAAAGTAAACAGAAAGGGGAGGGAGGCGGGCAGGTGAGGAGAGAGACAAAACGTTTTACCAATATCATGAATGAAAGAGGAATTACCTCTACATATCCAATAAACATATAATATAAAAGGGTATATTTTAAATAATTTTATGCCAATAAGTTCAACAACTTAGGTGAAATGGACAAATTTTTGAAAAACGCAATTTACCAAAACTGATAGTAGATGAAGCAGATCTGAATAGCCCTATATATTAAAGAAATTGGACTTACTAAAAAACAAAAAAGTACCAAAGAGAAAATGCCAAACTCAGATGGTTTTACTGATGAATTCTGTTAAAAATCTAAAGAAGAGGTAATACCAGTCTTAAATTTTATAGAAAATGGAGGAAGAACAGTTCCTAACCCATTTCATGACGCTAACATAACCCTAAACCTGATAAAGATATTATAAAAAAAGAAAATTACAGACCAGTATCTCTCATGAACAGAGACATAAAAAATACTTAACATAACTTTAACAAATTGAATGAAGTAATAAAGATATAATGTGTCGTGACCACACTGGGTTTATCCTAGAAAAGCAAGACTGATGTAACATTCAAAAATCAATCAATATAATTCACCACATTAAACACAGTGAAGGAGAAAACAATAGATTAACAGATTCTGAAAACTTATTTGACAACGTAAGATTAAAAGACAAATAAGCAACCTTTCAGCAAAATGGATATGGAAGAGAACTTCCTGAATCTGTTAAAGGGCATCTATGAAAAACCTATAACTAACATTGTACTTAATGATGAGATTTTGACCATTTGTTCCTTAAAAAGATCTGGAACAAAGTAAGGTTGCCTATTCTTAGAAAGGAAGAAACAAAACTCTCTTATTTATAGATGGCATGATTGTTTATGTATAAAGTCCTAAGATACCTACAAAATAACTACTAGAACCAAAAGATGAATATAGCAAGGTCATAGGATATAAGGTCAGTGTACAAAAATCAATTGTATTTTTCTATATTAGCAGTGAACAATTGGAAAATGAAAAATAATAATTATATTGAAAATAGAGTTAAAAAGCCTTAGAGTACTTAGGAACAAAAATATATAAGACATAATATCTGTGCAGTGGTCACTCAAAATATTGCAGTGATAAACTAAAGAAAAACTAAATCATGTATTATACATAATTATGAATTAAAAGATTTATATTGTTAAGATGTCAGTTCTTAGGAATTCCCTGGTGGTGCAGTGGTTAAGAACCTGCCTGCCGATGCATGGGACAGGTTTGATCCCTGGTCCGGGGAGATCCTGCATGCCGTGGAGCAACTAAGCCCGTGCACCACAACTACTGAGCCTGTGTTGTAGAGCCCGCGAGCCACAACTACTGAGCCCGCACGCCTAGAGCCCATGCTCCGCAACAAGAGAAGCCACCGCAATGAGAAGCACGTGCATGGCAACAAAGAGTAGCCCCCACTTGCCGAAACTAGAGAAAGCCTGTGTGCAGCAAAGACCCAACGCAGCCAAAAAATAAATAAAATAAATAAATTTACTTAAAAAAAATAAAAATGTCAGCTCTCGCTAAATTGAAATATAACTTTATTTAAATCTAAATAATAATTCAAATAGACTCTTTTGGGTAAAAATTGACAGTCTAATTCAAAACTGTGTGGAAAGGACTGTGAATATAAAAGGACTTAGAATAAAGCAATCCTGAAAAAATACAGCGAAGTTGGAGCACTTAAGCTATCTGACTTCAAGACTTAGCATACAGCTACATTAATCAGCATTTTACTAACATGAAGGTTGACCAATAGATAATAAAACACAATAGCCCACACATTATGGTCACTTGATTCTCAGCAAACCACCAGGGCAAACAACTTGGGAAACAAAAGTCTTTTCTATAAATGGTGCTGGAACAACAGGATATCCATATGAAAAAACAATGAAACTTGACCCCTTCCTCACACCATATAAAAATTAATTCAACATGAAGTATAGACAGGGCTATCGTATAAAGCTAAAACTATAAAGCTTCTAGAATAGGACTGTTCAGTAGAACTTTCTGCAGTGTTAGAAATGGCCTATATCTGCTGTCCAGTAAGGTAGCTGCTAGTCATATTATTGAGTATTTGAAATGTGGGTATTGCGACTTAGGAAATGAATTCAAATTTTTGTTTAATTTTTAAGTAATTTATATTTAAATAGACTCATGTGGCTTATGGCTACTGTACTGAACACTACAGTTCTAGAAGAAAGCATAGGGGAATGTTTTCGCTAGCTGAGGGTAAGCGGCTGTTCCTTATGACACAGAAAGCAATAACCATAACAGAAAGAGTAGATGAATTAGACTCATCACAATTTACAGCTTTTGCTTTCATAAGACACCACTAAGAAAATAAATAGGCAAACTACAGACTGGGAAAAAATATTTGCAAAACAAATATATTGACAAAATACTGATATTAGGATATACAAAGAACTCCTAAAGTTCAATAATAGAGAGACCTACAGTCCAATTAAAATGGAGGTAAAGTATTCGAACAGACACTTCACAAAGGAAGGTAATACACAAGCCCAACAAGCGGCAGAAGAAATACTCAACACACTTTGTTGTCATGGAAATGCAAATTAAAGCATGAGATACTACCACATATACCTCTGAAAGGCCAATATTTTAAAATTAAAACTGACAGTATTAAATGCTATCCAAGATGTGGAACAACAGGAATTCTCATACATTGATGGTGGGAGGGTAAATTGGTACTATTTGGGGGAAAGTTCTGCTAGTTTCTTCTAAATTTGTAAAATAACCCTTCAATTCTATTCCTAGACATTTACCTAAGAGAAATAAAAACGTACATTCACAAAAAGATGTACAGAAGATCTTGCAGTTTTATTCATAATGATAAAAATAAGAAACAACCAAAGTGCTGATCGATAAGAGAATGGATAAATAAGCTGTGGCATATTTATACTACGGAATACTATTACTCAATAAAAAGGAACAAAGCAGCCCCATGGATAAATCTCAAAAACATTATGCAAGTGAAAGAAACCCTACATAAAAGGACACGTGCTGTGAGGTTTGATTTATACGTAGTTTAAGGAGAGACAAAAGTAATGTGAGACAGAAAAATATCAGAAACGTGGTTGCCTGTTATGGGGGATGAGACTGACTAAGAAGGAACATAAGGAACTTTCTGGGGTTATGAGAATGTTGATTAGGTAGTTTGTGTCACATAGTTTTGTACGTTTGTCAAAACTCATAGAATGGTACCCTTAAGATTGGTGCATTTTATTTTATGTAACTTTTACCCAAAAATAAAATAATTTGAACTGTAGCTGTACGTTTAGGGGTTTAGTGTACTGAAGTCTACAACTTACTTTGAAATGCTTCAGTGCAATAAAATAGGTTGATGTATATGGCCAGTGGGATGATTCATATACGACAAAGCATGGACAGTAAGTGTTCACCATAGACTCTAGGTAGCGGGTATATAAGTGTTCCCTGTACAAATTCCTAATTCTTTCAACTTTTAAGAATTAAGAAATCTTAATTCTGTCGATCTTCCTGTATGTTTGAACATTTTCCTAATGAATATTAGAAAAATGTTTAATGTGATCTTTCATTATAAAAGTGATATATGCCCCACAAAGATATTTGGAAAATGTAGAAAATTAAAGGAAGAAATAATATTTTCTATAGCCCAACTATCCAGAAATAATGATTACTTGACGCTTTTGCTTTGTCTTGTTTTTTGCCTTATTTTTTCCTTAATGGCTATGATCATATTTTATATGCTGTCGTATATCTTATACTTGTCTCCTATAGAAATACCCTATTTTTTCCCCAGTAAGCTTTATAACATATTTCCACTGCCAGATAATATTCTACTGAGCTTTCTTAAGCATCCACTTATTTTGTGTGTTTAAATTGTTTTTCCTGTTTTACTGATAGACTAATGGATGTCATTTTACAGAAAGTTTGTTCTGTGTTTGAGATCCTTGTAAGTGAAAGTATCATGTGGAAGGGTATATGAAGTTTCAGAGCCCATCATACACATGTCAAATTGTTGACTCTTCCATCCCTTTTACAGAGTGATGCCTGAGACATCTACACAGAACCCCCAAAGCTCCTCAAAGCCCAATTAAAATACCAACCACTGATCTGGAATATTTGAGTTATTCACTGGCTATGTGACAAAGTGGATTTTTAAAAATCCATTTATTTTTGTCATTCTAAGGTTCAGAGAGGTTTAGTAACTTGCCAGAGGTCCCAGCTAGTAATGGGCAGAGCCACCCTTTGATCCCATACATGTCAAGGCAGTATTCAGCGCAAAACATGCTTAAGAATGCTTATTAACTGAACACACGGATAACTGAAGGTCACAAAGGCTGAGATCAGTTTAGAGTTACATTTCCTATGTATTTCCCTTCAGAACTGTGAAAGACTTAGGTTAGTTTCTTTCTGATACGAGCCTGGATGACGTTCTCATTTGCATATTGGTTTATTTGTTCTGTCCGTCTACCTACCTCATGTAAAGGAAGCAGGCTTCTGATTTTCCTTTGGCTCAGAACACAGGTGAAGCCCATGTATTCTAAGATGCTAATTGTGTATTGTTGGAAATGTGGTCCAGGTCAGAGTGACAGGAATATCCTGAGGACTCTTTGCCTTCCAGGCTTCTAGTGTGAATCACAGAAGGATTTATGTGTACGCTGTGTGATCGTCTCCTCTGAGGGCTGCGTGCCTGTAGGTTTCCATAGGCAGCAGGGGTGTTCTCTGGTGTCCTCAGTGTCTGGGCACCCTGCACACTCACGGGGACGAGTGAGCTGGGCTGCCATTGGCACAGACACTGTACTCAGCAGCAGTGTGAGCCGTGCCCCAGAAAGCTGTGATTCCAGGGGCTGTGGAGACTGCTGGCTCGTGGGGACATGGCCCTCCTCTAAAACGGAGACTAGAAAGGCAGGGGCCGGTTCCTTTATAAACAAACCCAGAAAGAGGGATTGGTTGTCCTTGTGTACAAGGAAGAAAACAGACTAATTATTCCTTATTTATTACACTTCTCTGCTCAGAGAACGAATCAAGTATTGCTGTGAGCAGCTGCGTACCCTGTTGCCGTATGTGAAGGGGAGAAAGAATGATGCAGCTTCGATTCTCGAGGCAACAGTTGACTACGTGAAGTATGTCCGGGAGAAAATCCCTCCAGCCATCATGGGCCAGGTAGTCAACTCTCAAGCCCTTGAATTCTCTCCTCGCAGACAGTGCTTTAATGCTACAGTTTTATTTCTTTTATTTTTTATAGTTAGAAATGTGTGTGTGTGTGTATATTTGAAAAAAATCTATAGCTATCTAAGTAGATCTCATCTCTCTTCATTTCTTAGATTACAGAAGTACTTCAGGGCAATAGGAGGTTTTGTAAGAAACAACAAATGCCCATCCAGCTGCCCGCCCCTGGCATGTTTATGGCACAAAGGTATGACCACCTGAATCTTGTGAATCTGAGGTCGCCTTGTTATTTTCCTCTGGTACTAATGCTAGAAATGAGACAGGCACTGAACCCACCCATAATGAGAACTAAATGGGACTGATGAACCTAGTTGCAGGGCAGGAATAAAGAGGTAGACATAGAGAATGGACTTGATGACGTGGGCTGGGAGGGCGGAGCTGGGGCAAAGTGAGAGTAGCATCGACGTATATACACTACCGAATGTAAAATAGTTGGCTGGTGGGAAGCAGCAGCATAGCACAGGGAGATCAGCTCGGTGCTTTGCGATGACCTCGAGGGGTGGGATAGGGAGGGTGGGAGGGAGGCTCACGAGGGAGGGGATATGGGGACATGTGTATGCATATGGCTGATTCGCTTTGTTGTACAACAGAAACTAACACAGTATTGTGAAGCAATTATACTCCAATAACGATCTATTAAAAAAAAAAGAATCAGTAAACTTTTCCCATTGCTGATGTGTATCATTTAATTACAGTGATAAAATATGTAATATTCTCAGGCCCATGATCCTTTCATCATTTGACTCACTCTTTCTTCTTTTGTTGTTTCTTAAAATGGGGCTTTACGAGTAGCGCCTGTGGTGATTGACAATGCAGTCAGGACGGGATAGATTCTAGCATTCCTCTGTCACCAGGGCAGTCCAGCCCCATTTTCAGCTGGGAGTCCTTAAAGACATGTCTAGTATAACAGGTGGCGTGCCAAATGAATGCTTCCTTATTTAAGTTGATTAGAATGTGTACAGCAAGAAAAACTCTAAAGGAAAAGTAAACCGTTCCTCCATATCCTAAAGAACCATCATGAGTCCTCTTCTACAGTTTGTTCTTATATTTAATCCAGAGCTTAGGCTCTGTCTGTGCTTTTTAGAACTTGAATGTAAGAAGAGCAGTTCAACTCAGCAATGTTCATATCATCTTCCTTGAGAAATGCCTAAAGAATGTTTTGTTTTTTTAAGAGAAAACAGTGTGTTGACAAGCACTTACTCACCTGTGAGAGGGATCAGATTCCTGGCTAATAAGCGCTTGGACGTGTACTCTGTTCCTACCTCCGGGGCTCCCTTGGATGCAGCTGTGAGAGGTGAGCTCCGCCCACCGTCCTATGCGGCCGTAGTGTGCACGGGCCCGCGTGTGCGTCCTGCTCACCCTGGGCCTTCTGTGCAGGCACTGCCGTAACCAGGGGATGGAGCGTAGCTGGAAGATTACCCCCTGAGTCCTTTGGTGCTGTCTGCTTGAAAGACACAGCTGACCACTGGCATTTAAATAGTGTTACCCCAGAAAGTGGGCTGAAAATTGACTCTCGTTACCAGAAATCTCATCTGAATGATACATGATGAGCACACTCATGACTGTGTGTCTTATTGAATAGAATCTAAAGGGAGGGAAGTATTCATATTAATTCAGTGCTAGCAGTGTACAGGCAGACCTCAGAAACATTGTGAGTCCTGTTCCAGACCACTGCAATAAAGCGAATATTGCAATAGAGTCACACGTTTTTTGGTTTCTCAGTGCATATAAAAGTTATGTTTATACTCTATCGTAGTCTATTAAGTATGCAATGCATATGTCTCAAATATTAGTGTACATGCCTTAATTTTAAAAGATGTTATTGCTTTAAAATGCTAGCCATCATCTGAGCCTCCAGCAAGTAGTAGTTGTAACATCAAAGATCACTGATCACAGATCACCATAACAAATACGCTAATAATGAAAAGGTTTAAGATATTGTGGGAATTACCAACATGTGACACAGAGACATAAAGGGAGCAAATGCTGTTGGAAAAACGGCACCAATAGACTTACTTGATGTAGGGTTACCACACACCTTCAATTTGTAAAAAACAGAGTGTCTGCAAAGTGCAGTAAAACAAGGTCTGCCTGTACTGAGCATTTAACGTATTAGTTGATTTACCTCCTTCGTGTCTTTGCTTACTTGTTGCCTTCTCAGTGAGTCTTTCTCGACCACCCCGTTAAAACCGCACACTCCTTCCCAGCATCACATGATACGTGGGACTCCTTATCCGCTCTCTCTGCTGTATTTTTCTTCATAGCACTGTTCTCCTTCTAATGTTCTTTTCTTGCCTGTTTTTTTATTGCCTGTCTTCTGCCACTAGAATATCAACTCCACAAGGACAGGGATTTTTTTTTTTTTTTTTTTTTTTGCCTCTTTTGTTCATTGCTATATTTCTAGTACCTAGAACAATGACCAGCTCACAGTAGGTGATCAAGAAACATTCATTATATGACTATTCCATTGTGAATATTCAATGTTTACCCACTGGGAGGCATTTTTGTTATTTGTATTATAAAGTCTAGGCATGCCCATGTGCTTGTACAAATAAGAAGGTGGAAAAAAAGCAGAGCCAGAGTAAAAGGACACAGCTGCCAGTTTGTGACTTTTAGTACATATTCCCGAAGGTTATTCTTCACTGAGAAGCCAGTAAGTTATGGAGCATGTAACCTGCGTGTTAGGTGCTGATGACCAGAGGCCCTACCATCTCCTCCCCCTGCCTGAGTCTGAGGTCACCTTTCTACTGGTTTCCTCGAAGGGATTCCACTGCCGCATGTCAGCACCTCCCTGTGCTGGGAATCCCCTTTCCCACGCTCTGCCTGGCTCACCCCCAGTCATCACTTAGTTCTCAGCTTAAATGTTTCTGCCTCAAAGATGGGGACACGAGGACAGACATGGTGCCGTTCTTGTGCTTAGGGAGCTCGCAGATTAGCAACAGACAGGGTCATAAAGCAAAATATGATTCGTGTGTTATTTTAAGTGCTGTCGTCGAGGTACCATGCACATTATGGGGACATAGTGGAAACAACGGGAACAAACGAGGTTTCCGGGGATGGTGTCTAAAGTCAAAAGAGAAAGGGTCTCCAAATAGGACATTGCCCTCCTTGTTCATGTAATCAACCTCAGGGTGTTTATTCGTCAATTTAGACTTTTTTCCTGACTTAGGGGAGAGGGAAGGAGAATAGAAAAAAAGTAGCCATGAGCCATGGTTAATCTACTTAAAATAGCTATGGCTGAATGTCACAAAGAATGATTAAATCAGCCCAGATTAAATCAGATAGGGGTCAGGCCACAGGTGTATGCCTGTCGGTGTTGCTTCTTGTACACACAGTACTTACTTCTGCATTTTCACTATTCATATCCTGCAGAAACTCTGAAACACTCTTGTGATGGTAGTGAGTTCAGGCCTTCCTGTGCCCCAGGATCTCTTGGTTTTGCATCACCTAAAATGACTGTTCTTGGGAAGAAACAAATCCACTAGGACCATAGGCTTATGTCAGGTTCAGACTGGACAAGACCTTGAAGGTCACTGAGTCAAAACCCCTACTTCGATTTTATTTATATACATTTTTCCATTTGAAAAGCAGTATTAGTCCTTTACTAAAACCCAGCTAAGATAATAACTGTGTTCATTTTTAAACGTATTCCCTTCAAGTCTTTTTCTATATATATTTTTCTATGGTAACACTACAGTATTAATCATATTGGAGCTCCAATTTTGTCTCTGGCTTTTTTACTTAACATTGTGTCCTGTACACTTGAATTTTGTATTATGCAGCCCTCAGCACCATTGTAATGGTTTTAGTAGTTTATCAAACGATTTATAGAATAGTTTTCTTAGTCGTCCTCCTGTCGC
Source organism: Balaenoptera acutorostrata (assembly GCF_949987535.1). Classification (NCBI taxonomy): domain Eukaryota; kingdom Metazoa; phylum Chordata; class Mammalia; order Artiodactyla; family Balaenopteridae; genus Balaenoptera; species Balaenoptera acutorostrata. Next base: position 68,865,608 of record NC_080081.1, read on the forward strand.
TACATTTAGTGTTTCCAGTTTTGTGGGGAGAGTGATTTTATGCGTAATATGATAGTAAATATTTCCCTATATATAGCTTTTTTGGACTTTTCCTTGGCCTGGATACCTGGAAGTGAGTGACGAGTGAGTTAGAGAATGTGAGCATATGCACAACTGGTCATGCATGTTGCCAAATGGTTTTTGAAAGAGGACTGGAACAGTTGAAATCAGTTAAGCCTTTCAGATTTCACTTTCACCACCTAGGCCAGTAAATTGACAGCTGGAGAAGTTAAATGGCCACCTGAAGTCCCCTGGTTTCTGTGCTAAATCTGACCTGTAACCCAGAAGTGCTGATACAGGTCAACATTAGACTTCATTAGGCTGCCTTTACTTGTCCTTTTCCACAAATCTCTGTACACTTTTGCCGAAATGATTTTTCACAGATATTCCAGATACATTTGTATTTAAAGTAGACATAAAGTTATGTTCCTTTACCTTTATTACTGTCAGTATCCAGAAGAAAATATATAGGTGTTCAGGGAATTCACTGGCGGTCCAGTGGTTTGGACTCCGTGCTTCCACTGCAGGGGGCATGAGCTTGATCCCTGGTCAGGGAGATCCCTCAAGCCACACAGTGGGGCCAAAAATTAAAAAAAAAAAAAAAAAGGTATTCCCAATATTGAGATTACATTGTTAACATTCATCATATATTAAAAATTTTTTTCTGCCTTCTAGTTACTGTACAGAATATAGCTGTATAACAATATAACCCACTTCACTGATAGAAAATCAATGACCAAACTTTATTTGTGGCTGAATGGAGTTCTTCTTTCCAACATTCTCCCTTGCTTCATAGGGATGGTCACAGTTTTTATGATGGCGAGACATGTGCACGCATACACAATGGCATAGAGATATGATGCTTCTCTAAAATCTGTCTTTTAATGACATGTGAACACTAATTTATAGTGTGTGTATCGCACTAAATGCCACTACCAGAAAGTTCACTTTGTTTTTACATCAGCATTTGAGTATAGCAGTAGTCTAAGTTTGTACCATGAGGAAATGAAATAGAGGACAATGTATTTCAAATCTAGTAGTTCAGGGTTACTGATTTGAATCTACTGATGGATATTTGCTTTCTTTTTATTAAAGGTCAGTCGAGCTCTGCGTCAGAGAACACTATTGGCGCTGTGTATAAAACCCGAATCCCCAGCACAGCTCTCTCTATTAATTCCTTCCATGCTGTCAGATACTATTCTAAAGTCGTCCCTTCCTATGATGCCGCTGCCGTAACAAATCACAACATTTTGGTGCATTTTCCAACAGCTGTGCCCAAAGTCTCGAAGTTTCTTCCTCAGCACTGCAATTCTGTGTTGAGCCAGGCGTGCGCAACACACCCCAACTGTCTGGTAAGTCCTCTGGGGTCTGTGGGTCAGGCTGGGCTCTTTCATCCCAGCCAGCAGGGGCCCCTGGCCTGCGTTTTGTTGTTCGTGCTCTGGTTGGAAACCTCATCGCCTGGCGCCGGGGGCGTCAGCCCAGGCTCTGGCTCCCCGTGCCGCCCCACTGCTCTCTCCAGATCCAGACTTGGCTCCGCTGCTATGACTGCAAGTGACCAGGCGGGACCTAATCTCCTCTAGAGCCCCTCCTCGCCCCCCCACCGCGGCCCAACCCCACTTTCTGCGATGCCGCCTCCCATCCCAGCAGCTGCACCCTCCGCTGGCACCGTGGCTCGCTGCTGACTTATCTCTTCGGCCGGCACCGGCCACTCACGCTCTGTGACAGCCTGTCCTTGTAACACCGGCCAGGCCGATTTCAGATCCCAGGTGTCCTCATGGCACAGATACTTACAGAGCACCCACTGTGTTCTAGCACTGTGCTAACCACCGGGAACGTAGTGTCTAAAGATGGACCACAGTCCCTGCCCTCATGAAGTCTGAGTCTCACAGGGAAGCGGGCATAGAAGCAGACAGTCGTGATGCGCATTGGAGCGCACAGGAGGAGACCCCCGTGTCTATAGGGTAATACAGATGTGGGCGCGGATTGGGGCTGCTTACCCCTGGAGGAAGTACCGTGTAAGCTGAGATCCAGCGAGTAAGAATTAGCCCAGTGGGGAGGTTAGGAGTTGGGAGTGAGGAAGGGAAAAGCATTCCAGGCGGATGGATCAGCATAGAGAAACAGTGGTATCTTCATGTTTGGGAAGAATTGTCCAATTCTAGAGGAACACCTGAACTCGACTGACCTGATTAAAATGGACTCTAATAGCCTTAATATAATTATTGATACTTTTGCATATTAATAATAGTTACCATGTTTTGAGCACTCAATAAGTAATGTGCCAGATACCCTACGTACTTAATGTGGGTGATCTAATGAATCTTTGACACAGTCATTGAGGTAGGGACCATTATTTCCATATGACAGCTATGAAGTGGGAATAATAGTGACTTTCCCAAAAAACATTTGTGAGAAAAATGTTTGAAAGAGCATTAGAAAGAAATTTTAAAATATGAAGTATCTACAGATATAATACTGTTACTAATGGTCATTAGTATACCAGCAGGAAAACCAGAGTAAATGAAAAAAAAAAAAGACTGCAATATTATTTTTTTTAATTGTGACCTACACTTACTGTATGTAGTTTTTTTGGAGAATTGTTACAACAATATATAATTACTTTTAGTAACTATGAATAATACCTATTTTAAAACCTGTAGTGTATTCACCTGAAGAGTTCATGGTTTTACAAATTATTTCCTATTGCTTGAGGACATAGAAAATGTATTGTGTTTGTGACATTATGAGTGAGAACAGGCCAGGATTCAATTAATGTGTTTTTTTTTTTTTTTCACCTTTGCAGCAACAGTTTTGGGCGTATTAATAGCACATGTTTGAAATTCACACTCTAGACCACCTATTGGGTGCCGTTTGACAATACGGGAAGAATGGAACAAAGAATGATCTTGAAAGCTACACCCAGAGACCTAATATCAAAAGGGTTTGCATTGTATGGCTTCTGATAAATGTGCTAAAAGCTTCTGCAGTCAGAAAGACACGCAGCAAAAGTGCTAGCCATAGGTTTTTACTTATCTTCACACATACTTGGATCTCCCACATCCCAGGTGCTACAAGAACAAATGGCCTAGGTGACCTAGACTCTTTTTTTTTTTTTTTCCTCAAAAAATATTCCACAATTTATGCAAAAGGTACACGATAAAGAAGATCCACGTAGACTGGGTAAAGTGCATTGGTGTCACTAAGTACAGATATTGCAACTTGGTTCTTATTTTTAGTATCACTGTGAATTACTGTCACTTATTTCTAGGTGGTGTCTTTTCCAGATCTGACATTTTAGAGAGCTTCCTTCGTTATTCACTATTCAAACTCAGATACCATAGTTCAAGAGAGGTGTTTACCTCCTCACTTGACTACTAATGAATAAATTGACATGTTTGTTTTTGCATTTCACCGTCCCTGGAGTGAAATGATAGCTAATAGGTAAATTTTTCTTTCTGGATCTTTAGTTACAGGCTAGCAGGTCTTTCTTTGTTTTTCATCTCCTTCTCCCTATGGGTATCAGAAAAGATTGTTGAAAATAAGGGGAGAAAAATGTTTGTTTTATATTTCACTAAAATGTTCTTATGCATAATATAAGTATTATTGTTAAAGAAAATATTCAGTTCTGACCCTCAAAACGGTAACCCATTTTTGTTCTGTTTAATAAATATGCGTTTCCTCTTTTAGTAGTACTGTGTAGGGACTTTAATTTTACTAGATTTTTGAGAAGTTGGAAAATTACTTTTGGCATAGCCTAATTTTCATGTTAAATTGTATAACTTTTCTTTGAGGATGGCATGGTGATGGAATTTGTAGATGTTTGATAAACTTGATAAAGGAACTAGAAGTTTCCAACTAACGTTCTATGCTTATTATTATAAATGTGTGCTCGACTCTTGCCTTTGGGGGTAGTAATGGCTTTGACATTGTAGGAGAACCCGGTGAGGTATTTTGAGCACTAGGATGACATCATAGGTTCACAGCTGGTCTTAATTTCTACTGGGACTTTTTCTTTGCATCAGCGTTTTCCTAAATTCACACGTGGACCGTGAGACACAGCCTGTGGCTGGGAATTCTACCTAGAGAGGTGACCCACAAATCCTGTCTACCTGCTGTTATCAATCCCCTTTTTCCTTTCAACATGAAGAGGAGACTACCAGATCCGTCTTTTTTTTCAACGCTGGTTCCCATGATTCTGAACTTCATGCAAATGTCCAAATTCATTTTTAATACCAGAATTTTATTCTTAATAAATTATGCTCTTCCAAGTAAGTTCAACTCTCAGCCGGGGAGGAAAGGTTAGTTGGGCCTCAGCCTGTAAAGAAGAACACACTTTTCCTTTGTAAAATCAGGTTGACCAGTCATGAGACAGTTGCAGTGTTGTTTTCACAACGAAAAGGTGCAAAGAGTTTGTCTAGAAAAGTTGGCGGCTTGCAGGTTTCACATGGGTGGTTATAGCACTCCCTGTCCCTATCCAAACAGAGAGCAGGGGCAGAAGCAAATATTTATTGAGCCCTTTCTGTGGCTTAGGCAAATTGTGAGACATATCCTTGAGGGAGAGGGACTTGGCCTTAACTTGTTTCTAGACCCTCATTGTCAGCCATCTTGCTGGCTGGCTGGAAGGATGTACACGTGCTTGGATGGGTACCTGGGGGAATGAGGAGCCAAGAGGAAGGAGGCGTCTGAACATGGGTGATGATTATGAGAAAGGAAAGAGGGAGATGTGGTCAAGCACTTAGGGACCCATTTGAAGTCAAGAGGGAAGGAAGAGTGGAAGTGGATATTTGGCCATCCATCACTATGGTTTTTTTGAGAGTGTATCACTACTCTGTTTACACTTATTTCCTACCCCTCACCATACTTTTCTAATATATGAGTTGTATGGTCTCCCAGCATAGCAGAAATGGCAGTAATTGGTAGTGTTTGTTTATAAACAAACTGTTGTGTGTTCAGTGGGGAACATGCAAATGTTGAACACCTCAAAAATCATTCAGTTATTTATTAATTTGTTCAGTAACTATTTATTTGGCAGGCATTGTCTTAAATGCTGGGAAAACAACTGTATGTATGACATCGTCTTTTTTACTTTTTTTGTCTAGGAGCTTAAAGTTTACTGGGAGAGACAGGTAGGCTGGAACTGCAGTAGAGTTTGGTGAGTGCTATGCGGGGGGAGAATATGAAGTACTAAAAAGCAACACCCACACCATTCTGGGGATTCATGGGAGGTTTTAGGGGTAGTGACGTCTGCGCTATCCTCATTTCTGAAACTGGTGGTAACAGTACCTGCCTCTTAAGGTTGTTGTGAAGATTAAATGAGATAATATATGTGAAAGCTCTTAGAACAGTGTCTGGCACATAGGAAGCATTTAATACACGTTATTATCATTATCATCATCATATCATCATCACCATCACAATTATAACAATGATTAAGCTGAGATTTTAAGGACCAGTAGGCATAAACTAAGCCAAGAGGTGGAGATTTGGGGTCTGGTTAGGGAGATAAGTTTTCAGGCACAGAGAACTGTATTTGCAAAGGAACGAAGGAAAGGACAGCATAACACGTTTGGAGAAGTGAAGGTAATTCCACGTGGCTGTGCAGAGAGTTCAGGTGTGGGATGGAGGAGGAATGGAGCAGGGAGGTAGGCGGGAGCAGAGACAGGCAAGGGCCACATGACGCTGCCCTCTTTGAACTTTAAACAGTTCTTTCGTTGCTGTCATGGTATTGACATCATCAGATATGCATTTTAGGATGAGCACTCTGGCTTTGGTGAGTTAAAGGCAGAATGAATCAAAGGGGGCTTAAAGCACCTCGGGGGAAGGGAGTGGCCGTTCCAGTAATTCAGACAAGAGATGGCCTGAAATACGTCATTGGCTGTGGGGATGAAGAGAAGAGGCAAATCTGGTCGATATTAAGGGGGCAGAATTATCAAGAGTAGGTAGATGATCCGATACAGGGGTGGTGAATAAGGGCAAAGTAGTAAGGATGACACCCGGGTTTCTGGCTTCCGTTGCTGGACAGATCATATCGACGCTCACTTCGGGAGCACAAGGAAAAGAGCATTTGGAGGGATGGTGCTGGATGATGACAGTTTCACCTGGGAATGTGCTGCATTGGGTGCGTGGGGGGTAGCCTAGTGGAAGCAGCTAGGATACACGCGGATCCGTGCAGCACAGGCGGGGGCTCTAGGTGAGAGATGACGCAGTTTAGGGCGTCATCAGCCAGGGGCAGGGGAATGTTGAAGTGGGGGATTCATTAAATGCTGGGATGATCCACAGTGGCCTTCTGACCCTGCAATTCTATTATCATTCATCATAAGAAGTCCCTGGGTCAGGCCCCCAATGTCACATGATACTGCAAGTTACCAGAGATTTGAGACACGTGGGTAGAGCCCTCTAAGGCAGAGCGTACAACTTGCCCATGGCAGCTGTGTTTGTTTACTGTTGTTTTTTTAAAATTTATTTTTCCTTCCAGCTTTATTGAGGTATAATTGACATACAGCACTGTATAGGTTTAAGGTGTGCCGCATCATGACTTGACTTACGTACGTCATGGAACGATGACCACAGGAAGTTCAGTGAATGCTCATCAACTCAGACAGATACAAAATCAAAGAAAACATATTCTTCCTTGTGATGGCAACTCTTAGGATTTGCTCTTTTAACAACTTTCATATATAACATACAGCAGGGTTAATTATATTAATCATGCTGTGCATTATATCCCTAGTAGTATAATTATAACCAGAAGTTTGTACCTTTGGAAACCACCTTCATCCAATTCCCCCTCTCCCCAACCCTTGTGAGAAATTAAATTTCTCTGAATTTCTAGCTTCTGAAAAATTCAAAACATCAGCAATACTGGCTCTATTTCTGCTTTGGCAAAACAGCAACACATTACTCAGGTAAGTCATACCTGGCCCTATGTATGGGGTGTCAGGTTCCCTCTGGTCACATCCCACCCAGCTTGCCTCCTTCATTGAAATGACTTGCCTGGTCCGTATAGGTATTCCAGTTTGTCCCCTACAAAGAGAATCGCTTGGGGGATGGAGAGTGGCAACACGTTAAAATGCACATTCCCAGGCCATGCCCCACAGGGTCAGATGGGTAGGTTTGGTTGAGCTGGTACCTGGGAATCCACATTTTAACAAACACTGCCTGAGGTGTTGCAGGCATCTGATTATCCTGCTTAAAACCCCCCAGTGCATATAAATGGATGCAGATATCCAGAGGAGACACGAAAACAGAATAGATGCAAACTAAAACCATATGTCATTGACTTCCAAACCTGAAGCCCTTGTAGATTTATGAAAACCATGCATTTGGGAGTGCCTGTCTCAGAGAGATTCTGATTCTATCATTCTAGAATGGGGCCCAGTAATCTGCATAGAGTGATTCTGATGTGCAGCCAGGTTTTGGAGCCACTGTTAGATTCGTAGCATGCTAATCACATGTATGTTGAGAGCGGATGTCAGGAGATGAAGCAGGGGGAGCACATCCTCCCAAATCTCCACAGGTCACAGGAGAGGATCATTGCTGCCCCACTGGGTGACGGAGAAAGGTTTTGCTGAGGAGGTGAGTTTCAGAAACTGCTTTGGTAAGTTAGATGATTAGGTAAAAACACTCCATACCCAGAGTATAGCTGTGGGGAAATTCAAAGGTGGGAAAGGACCCAGGGAGTTTTCAGGAATAACTGAAAAGAGTGAAAACTGTGAAAATGAGGTCTGTTTCACTCACTTTCTTTTGTCTATATGGCAGTAAAAACTTGTATGAAGGGAGTTGCTTTCTCACGTTTATTAAATTTTCATGTTTGTAAAATTACAGGGGTTGTTAAAAGCAGAAAGCCACTTTTGCAATATAACAAACTACAGAAAATATGTCATTTCTCTGAATACTTGGCATTGACCTATCATCACAGAATTCCTCAGACCAAACCTAAGCCTCCCACGCTTTTCTTTCTGACTTTATAGCCTGCTGTTTTTTGCCCCTTTCCCTTTGCCTGTCTCCCTATTACACTGAATGAGGAAGCAGGAAGCCCAGGAATCACCTTGGTTAATCAGGTATCAAGAGCTGCTTTCATCACCATGGAAACATGACACCCCTATGGAAGACAGAGAAACCCCTTATCTCTCTATTTTTCCAGGTGGATTTTACATCCCAGAATAATATCCTTTCTGCAAACAAGAAAACAGGAAGATGCAAACACACGCACAAAATTACATTACGTAGTATGCTGGATGCTGCTGAATTTTACTCATCTGACCCTAGAAAAAAGTATTTTTCATTTTTGCTCAAAGCAAACATTTCTAGAAGTCAGATTGTAAACTAGGTGGGCTTGAGTACGGCTGGGAAATAGGCTTCTAAAGTGCACAAACTTCTTCTGAAACGGAGTCTGCTAAACCGTCTTTGCAGACAGATATCCCTTTCCACTTCTTTCCCCCAGATCGGCTATGTGAGGGTGTTGGGAGTGGTGTATTTTCTAAAACACTGAATTCCTCCTCCTGTATCCTGTCTCAGGCTATTTTCTTGTGTTCTTCAAAATAATAGCCAAATTTTAAAGAGTTCTGTGACGTAGGACTTACAAGACTCCACGCCATTTTTTAAAAAAATTTATTTATTTATTCATTTATTTAATTTTTGGTTGCACTGGGTCTTTGCTGCTGCACGCGGGCTCTCTCTAGTTGCAGTGAGCGGGGGCTACTCTTTGTTGTGGGGCGCAGGCTTCTCATTGCGGTGGCCTCTCGCGCTGCGGAGCACGGGCTCCAGGCGCGCGGGCTTCAGCAGTTGCGGCACATGGGCTCAGTAGTTGTGGCTCGTGGGCTCTAGAGCGCAGGTTCAGTAGTTGTGGCTCACGGGCTTAGTTGCTCCGCAGCATGTGGGATCTTCCCGGACCAGGGCTCGAACCCGTGTCCCCTGCATTGGCAGGCGGATTCTCAACCACTGCGCCACCAGGGAAGCCCTCCACGCCATTTTTAAACCCCCGATAACAGGTGTCAACTTTGCAAACACTGTGAAAACTCCTTCCAGGTTATTTTCCCCATAGACCTAAAGTGGATCTCAGTGTTGAAACTATTGGGAAGTAGAAAATCTCTCTCATGCTTATGTGTATGTTAGGATAGGTGCACAGAAACAAGAGTAAACTCGTTTTTTTCCCCTACCGCCTTGGACTAATACTAGTTCTCTCATGTTGTGGTATTCTAATACCCCTGAATCTGTTGTTTTTAAATCATTCAGTTAAGAGTGTGGAGAAACCCATCAGATTCACTTCCCTGTGGGATTACTTGTTTTCTTTAGTATTTTTAAATTTTATTCACTATCATAAAAAAGAAGGCCATGGTGGTTGAAGCATTGATTTTTGTCTCCTACTGGAGCACTATTACTGAACTACCCTTTATGACATGTAACTAGTAAAATAATGATTTAAAATATCTTGCTAAGGGAGACACTCCAGACTCCTTTTTTTTCCAGTGTAACAAGAAGTTAAACTCTTCAACTGGGTTAGTGAGTCAGGACCTGGACAAAAATGCCTCTGAGCCTTTGATAGAGTTAAGGGAAAGGGAAAGAGGTGAGATGTCAATTAAGTAATCTGTTTTCTTTAGAAGCAAAAAACAGAGTTTTGAAAAACTTGAATATGAACGTATTGTCTTGGCATAAAAAGACTTTAAAGGGTTAATCCTAATCTTAGGCAACCGAGAAACTACTGCAGGATTTACTCTGAGCTCCAGATACTCCCCTGCTTTCTCCAGATATGTGAGAAGAATTGTATATGGGGAGGGGAATTCCTTTCTTGACCATCAGTGCCCTCACCCTGTGAAGCAAGAGCTGAGTTTCAATATAAATGTTATTGCTGGCCAGGTCCTTTTTAAAAACCTAGCCACAGAATCTGACTGGCAGAGAATGTGTTTATTCTTAGTCTCGCTATCAATTCTCCCTAAAATGGAAAACGTACAACAAAGGATGCAGTAAAATGCTGCTCAGGGGCGGGATCGTGTCAGCCCAAGAGGCAGTTCCAGGGAGATCATGTGAAGGGATTTGCACTTACACCCTTGGCCCTGGTCCAGCCAAGGCTGGGAAAAGACTCCCACTTCTCCAGCCCAGCAGCCAATGATGTAAATTAACTCTACAGGGAGCCACAGCCTCTGGACTGGTTTCGGGGAGGTGAATGGGAGGGTGATTGCATAAATGGTTTGCTTATTGCACAATACTTTGCAAAAAGGAGATGCTTAACTGCCTTAGAGAAGTTGGGTTAAAATGTTAACTCTCAGCTACTAGGATTGGCTTTGTGTCATTTGGGTGTTTCCGTCAAATGCTAATGAAAGTTCAAGAATACTAATCAGATCCCATTGGCCAGGCCAAGCCAGGCACGGCAGGCTTCCAGCTGAAAATTATTTTTCACTGTCTACACATGGATATTCTGCTCCCACTTAGACAAAGGCAAGGCAGAGCCCTGGGTGATTGCGATCTTCCCGTGGCCCGTCCAGGCCTCCTGCAACACGGCCCTAACGCTGCTCGCTCTCTGCCATCTCCCTGGCCCTTACCTCCTCTTCCTCCATGCCTGATTCTCCGGGCACTGAGGACCTTACACAGGGGCCCTTAAGCCACCCAGAGAGGCAGCCCGGTGTCTTGGAAAGAGCATGAGGTTAGTCCGAATGGTGCGGTCCTAGCTCAGTTCCGCCTCTTACTAGCTGCACATGTTTACGTAAATTATTTACCTCCTTACACCTGTTTCCTCTTCCCTAAAATGGAGGTAACAATATTCCTGTACTTAACTGAGCTTCTGAGGATTGAAGATAATGTTTACGAGGTTCCTGGCCCACTGAAGAGCTCCCCAAAGGTAGCTGCTATTATCTTGCCGCTGCCCCTTGCTGTAGCCTCCGTTCACCAGGCTGCCACGCACAGGAGGAGAGAGAATCTCCGTTCTCCTTGTCATCTCATGGCACTCCTCCCAGCTGTGGACGATCCTAAACAGTGAGGGTGCTGGGCTTCCGGCGAGCTGCTGGGATTCTGTAGCCCCTGACGGTGACACATGAAGTCCTGGCACTCCACCCGGCAGGGCAGAACACTTACCTTGAGCATCCTCTTCCCAGTGGCCTCAGGCGAAGCATTTTTGGAGCAGGGAGGGAACAAGAGTTTGTGTGGCTTCTCCACATGCTGCCAGGGTCGCTAAGGAGCCTACTCCCCGGGTTGGTGATTTCCAGACCCGGGTTTCCCTTCTGCCACCACACCCCAGCCTGAGGGGCTCATCTGTGTGAGAGGCAGCAGTCGATTTGAACCCTGCACCAATGCTTCTGGGCTTTACTCGGGGCTCTTGAGAAATAAAATCAGTTTCTCTGACCCTCATTTTTCTCATCTAAGGAGCTAATACCTAACTAGCAAATTTGTTCTGAGGATTCAAGAAAATGCACACGACCTGTCATTAAGGGATAGCACCTTTCCTATGGTAGGAGTAAATAAAATACATTGCTCATCATCCTTGCTTATTCTTTGTGCACAAGCTTTACTCTGTCCCTTCGTTGCTGAAAGCAGGCAGCGTCCCACTGTTCATCTTTCCCCCCTAACTTTTGCTTTCCCGACTCTTCCACAGACACCACCAGCAAACATTAATCATTGGTATCTTTTGAATCTTTTGAAAGATACTTTAATTTGAAATATAAAAGTAATATGGGCTTATAAAATTTAAACAAAACTGTATAAAATAGAGTAAAAATCTCTCTCCTTTCCCTTGAAATCCTGCTGTTTTGTGGTAACCACTCTTAACAAATTGAGTGAGTTTCCTTCTAGATTTATGCATATAAGAACATAAGCTATGCACATGGAGAGACATTTAGATTTCTTACAAGATGGGAATCATATTCTCTTGTTCTGCACTCATTTCCCCCCCGGCCCTTAACTCATTTGTGGATATTTTCTATATCTGGATGTCAAGACTTTCATCCTTTTTTATTTTTTTTTATTTTTTAATTTTTTTTTAACATCTTTATTGGAGTATAATTGCTTTACAATGGTGTGTTAGTTTCTGCTTTACAACAAAGTGAATCAGTTATACATATACATATATCCCCATATCCCCTCCCTCTTGCATTCCCCTCCCTACTACCCTCCCTATCCCACCCCTCTAGGTGGTCACAAAGCACCCAGCTGATCTCCCTGTGCTATGCGGCTGCTTCCCACTAGCTATCTATTTTACATTTGGTAGTGTATTTAAGTCCATGCCACTCTCTCACTTCATCCCAGCTTACCCTTCCCCCTCCCTGTGTCCTCAAGTCCATCCTCTAGTAGGTCTGCGTCTTTATTCCCATCTTGTCCCTAGGTTCTTCAGAACCTTTTTTTTTTTTGAGATTCCATATATATGTGTTAGCATACGGTATTTGTTTTTCTCTTTCTGACTTACTTCACTCTGTATGACAGACTGTAGGTCCATCCACCTCACTACAAATAACTCAGTTTCATTCCTTTTTATGGCTGAGTAATATTCCATTGTATATATGTGCCACATCTTCTTTATCCATTCATCTGTTGATGGACACTTAGGTTGCTTCCACGTCCTGGCTATTGTAAATAGAGCTGCAATGAACATTGTGGTACATGACTCTTTGAATTATGGTTTTCTCAGGGTATATGCCCAGTAGTGGGATTGCTGGGTCGTATGGTAGTTCTATTTTTAGTATTTTAAGGAACCTCCATACTGTTCTCCATAGTGGCTGTATCAATTTACATTCCCACCAACAGTGCAAGAGGGTTCCCTTTTCTCCACACCCTCTCCAGCATTTATTGTTTGTAGATTTTTTGATGATGGCCATTCTGACCAGTGTGAGATGATATCTCATTGTAGTTTTGATTTGCATTTCTCTAATGATTAATGATGTTGAACATCCTTTCATGTGTTTGTTGGCTATCTGTATATCTTCTTTGGAGAAATGTCTATTTAGGTCTTCTGCCCATTTTTGGATTGGGTTGTTTGGTTTTTTTTGATATTGAGCTGCATGAGCTGCTTGTATATTTTGGAGATTAATCCTTTGTCAGTTGCTTCATTTGCAAATATTTTCTCCCATCTGAGCGTTGTCTTTTGGTCTTGTTTATGGTTTCCTTTGCTGTGCAAAAGCTTTTAAGTTTCATTAGGTCCCATTTGTTTATTTTTGTTTTTATTTCCAATTGTCTAGGAGGTGGGTCAAAAAGGATCTTGCTGTGATTTATGTCATAGAGTGTTCTGCCTATGTTTTCCTCTAAGAATTTGATAGTATCTGGCCTTACATTTAGGTCTTTAATCTATTTTGAGTTTATTTTTGTGTATGGTGTTAGGGAGTGTTCTAATTTCATTCTTTTACATGTAGCTGTCCAGTTTTCCCAGCACCACTTATTGAAGAGGCTGTCTTTTCTCCATTGTATATTCTTGCCTCCTTTATCAAAGATAAGGTGACCATATGTGCGTGGGTTTATCTGTGGGCTTTCTATCCTGTTCCATTTATCTATATTTCTGTTTTTGTGCCAGTACCATACTGTCTTGATTACTGTAGCTTTGTAGTATAGTCTGAAGTCAGGGAGCCTGATTCCTCCAGCTCCATTTTTCTTTCTCAAGATTGCTTTGGCTATTCGGGGTCTTTTGTTTTTCCATACAAATTGTGAAACTTCTTGTTCCAGTTCTGTGAAAAATGCCAGTGGTAGTTTGGTAAGGATTGCATTCAATCTGTAGATTGCTTTGGGTAGTATAGTCATTTTCACAATGTTGATTCTTCCAATCCAAGAACATGGTATATCTCTCCATCTATTTGTATCATCTTTAATTTCTTTGATCAGTGTCTTATAATTTTCTGCATACAGGTATTTTGTCTCCTTAGGTAGGTTTATTCCTAGGTATTTTATTCTTTTTGTTGCAATGGTAAACGGGAGTGTTTCCTTAATTTCACTTTCAGATTTTTCATCATTAGTGTATAGGAATGCAAGAGATTTCTGTGCATTAATTTTGTATCCTGCTACTTTACCAAATTCATTGATTAGCTCTAGTAGTTTTCTGGTAGCATCTTTAGGATTCTCTATGTATAGTATCGTGTCATCTGCAAACAGTGACAGCTTTACTTCTTCTTTTCCAATTTGGATTCCTTTTATTTCTTTTTCTTCTCTGATCACTGTGGCTAAAACTTCCAAAACTATGTTGAGTAATAGTGATGAGAGTGGGCAAACTTGTCTTGTTCCTGATCTTGGTGGAAATGGTTTCAGTTTTTCTTCCTTTTTTTTTTTTTTTAATAAGTGATATTGTGTTCTATTTTAAGACTACCTCAAAATATGTTTGACTAATTTCCCAATGACAGGGATTTAGGGGTTTTTTTTCTCCGTGTTTAATTTTTTATTTTTACAAACAATATTACAGTAAATGTCAATTGTGTCTGCAGAATTATGAAATATATATGCATGATACATTCAGCCAACAAATATTTATTGAGTACCCTCTATGTAACAGACACTGTTCTAGCAAACTCCCTAACTTCAAGTAGCTTAGGTTCTAGGGGTGTGGGGGCGGAAATACGTAAAATAAATAAATATAAAATGCCATGTCAGCTAGCCATAAGCTGTGATAAATACCTGAAGGAAGGAAGGAAGCAGGGGCAGGGTAGAGTTAAGATGCTATTTTAGGCAGGGAGGTCAGGGGAGATTCTCTGAGAAGTTGGCATTTGGAAGAAACTTAACTAAAATAAGAGCAAGCCATTTGGTGACCTGGGAAGAGACTGTTCCAGGTAAAAAGCACAAGGACTGCAAAGGCTCTGGGTGGGAATGAGCTTGGTGTATGTGAAGAGCACAGGGAGGTCAGTGAGGCTGGCATGGATTGAAGGAGGGGAGGATGGGGAGCAACACGATGTTGGTCCTCAAAAGCCACTGTTAGGACTTCAGTTTCTTCCCGATGGAAGAGAGAGCAGAGGAGGCACGGGACCTGATGCGGATTTTGAAAGGACCAGTCTGAGTGCTGCTGGGCAGAGCAGAGACTGGGAACAAGAGCAGAAGATGAGAGAAGATGGAGCGCCAGCAAGAACAGACAGCTCTTATTGGAGTTTTGCTCCACAGGGTGGGTTGAGGGCTGGAGCAGTTGCCGGGGGGCATATGGAGTTAGAATAGGATGTTTTTAAGACGGGGGAAATTTCTGCATGACTGTATGCTGGTAACAATGATCCTGTAAAAGAGGAAAGATTTACACTGCAAAGAGATAACGGGTAATTGCTGGAGCAAATGTTCCTGAGTAGCCAGAGGGTTGTTCAGATGAGAGGGGTGCAGCCCGTGGTGGGTAACGGGGTAGAGGCAGCGCGTGGGACTCAGGGGCAGGAGTGGTGACAGGTGATGGTGGGAGTTATGGAAGGTTAGAGAAGAGGAGGGAGTTTGAAATGATTTGCTAGGAGAGCAGGAGAGGGAATAAACCCTGCATTGTGGGGCTGTTGTGCACATGAGAGCTCGCTTGAAGAACACAGTCATGAATCTGAAGTGAGAGCAGTCAGCATGTGTTTGTGTGTTTTTTCTGAACCTGCCTGGAGGCCAGCTTGAGTAGCAGAGATTTAACTGGAGTTTCACTGAGCACTTTCAACAGAGAAGTAGGGGCTGGGGAGTCAAGGGAATGAATGTGCAAGAGTCACTATGACAGAGAACCAGAGAACCAGAGAATCTTGGCTGCAAAGGAGGGCAAGGAGGGCGCTGTAAAGGGGATCTGTGGATCGAGGTCTTGGTCCTGTGTGGTTAAAAAATCATTGGCATCCAAGCACCAGATTGGAGAGGGTGCTGTTATTGGTGTAATGACGAGAGTGCTTTCTCGTTTGTGGAAAAGTGAAGTGTGATCATGCAAGGTTATAGAGAGAATACATACACCAATAACTACAGCAAGGCCTCAGTTATCCAGCTTTGTCAGCAATTGAGAATCCCATTCATATGAACCTTCCAGAAAATGAATACGTAAGGCATACATTTTATTTTAATAATTTTGGTAGGATTTTTTCTAATGGCCAGTTAGCTGAGTAGCTTCAATCATGTTGCTAAGGGAGATTGTACTTGAATAGAATACATGCGCGGAGAGAGACCATGAGAAAAAGAATGTGTGAGCATTTTAAGGAAGAATTTATCATCAGCCAATATTTTCAAAGATCAGCCATTTCCAGAGAGTTAACAAAGTCTTCCTAAGGTAATAAATTTCTATTTTAATAACAAATGTAGGAAGGAGACTCAATTATTCGCTAATCTTGTTTATTTCCAGTCAATAGCAATAAGCAGAATTTAATGTCTGAAAGGGACAGAAACACAGTAAGAGACTCAGGTTAATGTAACCCCAGATTCAGAGTTCAGAGCCGTGGAGTCAGTGCCAAGTACTCCATGTGCCGAGAAGGAGGAAGGGAAGTCCTTGAATTGATAGCCTGTGACTGGATCCAGATGAGCCTCCTCTAGAGCTAAGTGGTGAGTGCTTTCGAAACTGGGGAGGATAAAGTTGGCATTTCAAGTATGTTAAGGGAACACAGATTATCCCAGAAACAATGATGGGACCACTGCTAGCTATTTGGGAGAAAAAACAGCAGTTAAACTGCATTCCTACTTCAGTCAACAAAATTAATTCCTGATATATTAAAGATTTAGGAATTAAAAAACAAAACCAAAAACTCATTAAAGAACACAGATAAATATTTCTATAAACTTGAAGTGATGGCTTCTTTTAAAGAGTGATGGTGAGGTCCAGACATATGTGATTAAACACACACACACACACACTGTATTTTCAATTATTGTGACTGGCAAGTGGCTTGTTTCCTTATATGCAAAGAACTCTTTAAATCAGTAAGGAAAAGACAAATAGCCAGAGAGAAGAATGGGCAAAGGTCACGAACAGCATTTCATAAAGAAGAAATATAAGGGAAGTGAATATATGGAAAGATGTTTTCAATAATCACTGATAAAACAATGAGCTATTTTTCACCTACTGGATTTGGCAGAGATTATAAACGTTAACACAGTGCTGGCAAGGGGCTGGGGGAAAACTCATCTATGTGGAAAGGAGTTTGAATTTGCATGACCTCTTTGGCAATATCCATCAAAATTTGAAATGTACATACCTTTTTTTTTTAAATTTATTTATTTATTCATTTTTGGCTGTGTTGGGTCTTCGTTTCTGTGCGAGGGCTTTCTCTAGTTGTGGCAAGCGGGGGCCACTCTTCATCGCGGTGCGAGGGCCTCTCACTATCGCGGCCTCTCTTGTTGCGGAGCACAGGCTCCAGATGCATAGGCTCAGTAGTTGTGGCTCACGGGCCTAGTTGCTCCGTGGCATGTGGGATCTTCCCAGACCAGGGCTTGAACCCGTGTCCCCTGCATTAGCAGGCAGATTCTCAACCACTGCGCCACCAGGGAAGCCCTGTACATACCTTTAATTCCACAATTCTATATCTAGGAATTTATTGTAAGTTCAAGACTTTCTCCTCCTCCAGAGGGGCCATATGGGCCATAAGAGGGGCACTGTGTTTTCTTCCTCTTACCACAAAAAGCCCCTCCTCTATAAACTGAAACCAACCCTCAAAAGAGGTTATAATTAGAAGTGATTGCCCATCTTCCCCTAAAAGGCCACAGAGACTAATAATCCCATCACGCCTTTTAATACAGTCGCTACCAGAAGTCTAAGCTTCTCATGTTACTTTCCCACCATTATAGCTCTTTGACATCTCCTATTTGGACCCAGCCACTCCCGAACCCTGAACCCAAGCTCTTCTTATAGAATTCAGCCATTATGAGCAGGATCCTTTGTACCCTGCTACTTTCCAGACCCACCCTTTACTCCAGTCTGGGGTCTCATCCCCTCTCGACTACTCAAGGAAGTTCCTCTAGCAGTTGCCCCTCTCCCTCTTGAACCCTGGATAGTCCTTTACGCAGAAAAGGCCCCATAGCAAAGTAAACATGCTTTAATGTCTCTCATTTAAAAAAAACAAACAAACCAAATAAAAACCTTCTTTTGACCTGACCTCACTTTCAGTTACTGCTCCATTTCTCTGTTCTCTATTAGAGTAAAGCTTCTTAAAAGAACTGCTCCGTGCTTTCCATCTTTACTTCCTTACCTCCTACTCTCTCTCTGGCCAGTGTTTTTACTGAAGTATAATTAACCTACTGGGAGGTGCACATGTAGGAGGTATACGCCTCAGTGAATTATCATAAAGTGGAAAAACTGCACGCCAACCCCCAGGTCAGGAGGTAGAGAGCGCTGTCCACACCCCAGAAGTCTTGCTTCTTTCTCTACTTGCTGCCATTCCCTCCTCCTCCAACGTATCGACCATTATTGCTTTTAACACATTCTTTTGCCTGTTTTTAAAAAGTGTTTTGGAATAATGCCATATGTATTTCTTTGTTGTGCTTTCTTTTGCCCACATTATATTTGTGAGATTCACTCAAGCCGTGGTGTGGAGCAGAGGTTAGATCACATAGGGCCTAAGAAGTCCAGGTAAGGATTTTTTTTCTTTTTTTTTTCTGAGTGAAGTGAAGCCCTTGGAAGGTTTTAACAGAGGAGTGACATGACATGATTTTTGCACTAAAAGGTTCACTTGGCTGCTACCCTGGGAACAGACCGTGGGCTGGAGGGTGAACATGAAACCAGAGAGACTGGTTAGGAAGCTATTGCAACAATCCAATCAACGCTATTAAATTTTTCAGCTTTAAAAATAAAAGGCATTTTAGGTCAGTCCCTCAGTGGACCTAACTCAAAGCAATAATAAACCGAGTTCAGTGTTGGTACTGCAATAATTAGGCCAGCTACCACAATTTAGGCCCAGAAAATAATTAACACCTTCACAACAACAAATAGCCTTTGGAAGCAACTGTAATTTTCAAAATTAAAATAAGGTAATTTATGGCTGAGAATAAATAGAAGCGTCAATATTTTGAAACTGTGGGTCTTAAAAGTAATATTTCATCAAACATAGAAAGCAAACTCAAGGCCAGAAAATCAATGTAATTCAGCTCCAAGGGGGAAGGACAGGATAGTAATGACACATCAAAAGCTGATTGATAGGCAGTATTAAAGCTGTGGATTGCCTGAACATACATAATTGGGGATATAGTAAAACACTATCCAGCTGTAAGGTTTTGCATATTATTTATAGGGTTGGCCCAAAAGTTCGTTCAGGTTTTCCCATAAAATGTTACGGAAAATCCCGAGCGAACTTTTTGGCCAACCCAATACATTTATTCTTGCTATTCTTAGTACTTATGGTATCACAAAGATTTGCTTTCTAGGTGACAGATGTTTTTAAATGACTTAGTTGAAACCAAGGATTACCTCTGATTGGGTTTTCAGCTATAACTGCACATTTTTTCTTGGTCCTGAGAATCCTCAGCTTTTGAAATGGAAGTTTTAACATTTTTACTTAGATCCAAATATTTGGTTCTGTGTTGGTTTTCACAGCACTCTGGGCAGAAAATGGGGCTGGTCTTGGTCGATTTTAAATCTAGGAACATGACAAACCCCTATCTTAAACAATGCACCAAAATCTACCCAAAATGCATTAGTGACTTGAACCTAAGACCTGAAACTGTAAAAGTGCTAGAAGAATACTTAGGGGGTAAGTGCCTCAACAGTGGTCTTTGCAACGAGTGTTTGGATTTGACCCAAAAGCAAAGGCAACAAAAGCAAAAATAAACATGCAGGACTACATCAAACTAAAAAGCTCTGCACAGCAAAGGAAACCATCAACAAAATGAAAAGGCAACCTATAGAATGGGAGAAAATATTTGAAAACCATATCTGATCAGGGGTAATGTCCAAAATATACAAGGAACTCATATAACTCAATAGCAAATGAACTAATACCCCAATTAAAAGATGGGCAAAGTATCTGGATAGACCTTTTCCCAAAGAAGATATTACAAATGGCCAACGGGTCCATGAAAAGGTGCTCCACATCACTAATCATCAGGGAAATGCAAACCAAACCACAACGAGATATATACTTACACCTGCTAGGAGACCTATTATCAAAAGACAGGAACTAACAAATGTTGGCAAGGATGTGGAGAAAAGGGAATCCATGTGCATTGCTGGTGGGAATGGAAACTGGTGCAGCCGCTATGGAAAACAGTACAGGGGTTCCTCAAAAACGTAAAAATAGAACTACCATATGATCCAGCAATACGACTTCTAGGTATATATCCAAAGGAAATCATTATCTGAAAGAGATACCTGTATTCCCATGTTCCTTTCAGCATTATTTACAATGGCCAAGGTATGGAAACAGCCTAAGTGTCAAAGTGTCTGTCAACAGTGAATGGGTAAAGAAAATGTGAGATATCTATCTCTATGTCTAACAACTATGATCTGAACAACCTAGGTATGTTTCCATATCTTGGCTATATCTGTGAGATATATATATATATAGTCACCATATCGCATAATTTGCTAAGAGAGAACTTAAAAGTTATCATCAAAAAAGGTAAATATGTGAAAATAAGTAAATCTAGGAACATAATAGATAATACTAGACCATTTCTCTGTCCAATTTGGTAATTTGCCTAGGGTAGTGGCACTGATGCATATTTTTGTGGGGAAGCCTGGATGTCTGCCTCATATATTATCAACATTAAAGATTAGAGTTGTATCAAATATAATCTTCTCACTTATCTACCAGTTAAAGACTTCCTGCTAATGCATATGTCTGGGCATTTTGTTTTGCTTACTTTATTCTCAGCTTCTACCACCTGTGAGGAAATGCTCCCCTTTGGGGCAAAAGTCTTCAGAAAGGTTTTTTTTGTCTCAGATTCCTCTCGTTATTTCTGTCTTAAACCCACTTCTACAAGCTTTTGCCCCCAGTGTGGTCTTATCAAGGTAACCAAAAGCCTGGGTGGTGTTGTCTCTACACCAACTGCTCAGAATGTTTATTTTTTCTGCCATCCTACTGAAGAGAGTTCCTTTGCCTGTATCTTCTGACCAAAAACAGTGATTCATTCCAAAGAGAGTCTGAAGCCAGGTTGCACATGAAGTCCAACCTCCATCATTTACCAGTGGGTGACTATGAACAGATTTACCCTACCCCCTCTATGCCTTGGTTCCCTCATCTGTGTAAATGAGGAGTTCATAGAAGCTACCTCTCAAGGTTGTGGTAAAATTAAGTGAGAGGATGGGCCCGGCACCCAGGAACCATGCATTGTGTGTTAGCTGTATTATTATTGTTGGTGGTGAGGATGCTGTTGTTGTTCCCATCCGAGGCCAGCGGGGGCGAGTGAGATCTGTGCCAACAGACTCCGCCCCACAAATCCTACTAGCTAAGCCGCTGCCACTGCTTCTTTCTCAGGCTGCTTTGTGATTCCTTGCCCGCTCGGGGCACCAATCAATAACTTCGGTGATCTCTGCTGCTCCTGTGTGTGCGATGAAGCAGGGGAAGGAGGCTGTAAGACAGGGGGGGTCATCACTGAAAAAGTAACGTGAGGTCTGTAAAACCCAGCACCCCACGACGTAGGAAATGCTAGCATTAGATTGGCCTTTGTGTCTTTATATTTGGAGTCTTTAATAACATTTTAAGCGTTGCAAAGACAGGGAGGGTGCCCTGTATTTCTTCTGAGTCCCTCCCCACTTTTTCGAAACATAGGTAGGTGCAATGTTATGTGGAGTTGGGAAAGTCATAGCTTATTTTGACAGTTTGAACTCCCAGAGCTATTTATTTACGAGGCTTTGGGCATTTTGTATTCACCTACTTGAATCACGTGGTGAAAATGATGCGCGGGTGTGAATTCCTGCATGGAATATGCACCCCCTTCTTGCGCTCACACAGACCTTTTGCATCTCAAGGGGGAGGAGCAGCTGTTGTGGAGGCTGATGAACCCAGTTCGGAGTGAGAAGGGGCCTTGAAGAGGCTCTGGTGGGGATGGAGGGAGGGCACGGAGGCCATTTCCATGTGGGGAGCCTGGGGGAAAGCGCAGCACGTGGTCAGTACAGCGCCTCCCCCCACCTGGGGTGTTGCTCCCCGAGGCAGCCCCGGTGGCAATGCTCAGTGCTGGGCGGGGCTGGGGAGGAGTCGCGTGACCCGGCTGCACCACTGCTGACACTGAAAGCTCCCTCCTGCTCTGGGGAGACCCTGTCATGACCTCTGCCCTTGGGCCTGACAGCCAGGCTCCCAGCCCTACCCCCTCCAACCTCTGCTGTCATGGGCAGGTGGCCAGTGATTCGTAACTGGGTTCATCATCCACATGGGAGGCACACAGCCCAGCTCGAAAAGCAGGCTGTGAGTCGACTGGAGACTCCCCTCACAGTCTACTTTTGCATCTAGAAACCAACAGTTATTAAAGTCATATGTTCAATTCCTGCCCCTGGGCCTGGGTAGAGTGTTATAGCTCAGTAAACCACTGCTCCAGGCAAGAATTCTTTCTTTCTGTGCCACCTGGGCTGTAGTGTCATTCTCTCTGTTCTTTTTGTTTTCCTGACCAAGTAGACAATGACAGAAGTACGGCTGTAGTGGCCGATTACAGCTAGATTGGGGAGACAGCCACACTGGTTACTACTAACAGGCTGAATGCCCTGGACCAGTAAGACTCAACTGTAAGTAAAGCATTTAAATGAGTTTAAATTTGAGTCCCTTTCTGAACATCCACCAGACTCTAAAAATTGAGGAAGTTTCTCAGGCTGAGATCAGTAGCAATTCCATCTGCCATTTCCACATGGCAATGTCCTGTTCAATGTCAGGGAAAATTAGCTGTGATCAATTTGTCAGGTATCTATTTCAGTAAAATTTTTACCATCTTTTTTTTTTTTTCTGTTAAATATTTTCCATGCATATTCTCATGTAATGCATACAACAGCTGTGTGAGAAATATTATCATTTTCATTTTACAAATGAGAAAAAACAAGATTCCTAGAAGTTGCTTAAATTTTTTACTACCAGTAAGTCTGGGATTTGAACACATTATACATGTAATTGACACTGGACAGGTTTAATTCTCATTCAAGATCAGAATTTGTTATCTGAAATTTGAATGCTGCTGCTGATCAATACTTAGTCAATCTTTGGACTTTTATTCACGTCTCAGTTTGAATATTATTTAACAGAACCAAAGGCCTGTTTCAAAAAGTCAGCTTCATGATGGATCATATAGTCTATTCCTGGAACCCAGTTGGAGACTGAGGCGTAACATAGCGACCTGATCTCAGCTCAATGATTAGGACTCTAGGAACAAAATCAGGCCACATTATGTCAAGGTCTCCTCTGAAGGACTCTTATTAGCCTGCCAGAGAGAACACATGTCCCACCAGCCACATGTAGGAAGTTAGGGGTGAGTGTGAGGTACTCAGCCAGGCCAAGAATGAGATAATAAATGTAAGAGAAACAAGACACATCAACACCTTACCTCCTACCAACATTAAAGAAAGTGCACTTCACTCTACAGACAGAGAAGAACTAGAAACCTTATGCAGAAAGTGCCTAGGAATAGGAAAACATCAAATCAACTCCATACAAAACTTCTGTAAAAAGAAAATTAAAAATTCAAGATAAAACATTTCAGCTAATGAGTATTCTTCCTCAAAAACTAACAACAAAGCAGAAGAAAACTGTAACACAACACTCCAAACTGAACTAAATATTCTTTAATAAGCATTCTGAGATATTAAAAATATTCACAATAAAAAATTCTAAAACTAAAACTAAAAATGGACAAAACAAACAATAAAAAGAAATGCAATAAAATGTGATTAAACTCAGAAAGAATTTGAGAATAAATAATTAGAGGCCAAGAAAGAGCAAAGTTAAACAGTAATATAATAATGGACATTAGGCAGGAAAACAACAAAGAATATGAAAATGAGACAGAAAGAATTAAAAAACTGTTAGAGGAAAAGAGATAGGAGTGAACAACAGGCAAAGAAGATCCAATACATAAATAATAGAGTCTCTAAAAAAGAAAAGCAAAATAATGAAACAGAACTAATATTTAAAGCTATAATATAAGAAATCTTTCTGCAAATAAAACTTGTCTACTTATTGGAAGGGCTGACCAAGTACCTGGAACTTGACCTGAAAGGATTAGCTGTGATACATACCCTAGTAAATCAAAGAAAAATCCTCAGGGCCTCCAAGCAAATAGACCACATTACCTGTATAAAAGTAAGAAAATTAGGCTAGCATCAGATTATCAAGAGCAACAGACAAAGGAAGGAAATGGTGGAGTAACATTTTCAGGAAACTCAAGGAAATAAAGTATGAGCCAAGGATTTTTGTATTCTGCCAAGATGTTCTTCAAGTAACAAGACCATTTAAATAGACAAAAACAAAAACAGTTTTGAACATGCAAAACTCAGAGAATACTGTACACACAAGTACTTTCTGAGGAATCTGCTAAGGATGAGAATATCCAGCCCACAGATAATTGGGGAAACTTGGCAAAAGATGATGAGAATTTAATATATTTTAAGCGTAAAGCTAATATTAAAGCATAGTTGGGGACATGGGGGAAGAATAATATGTAAAGGCAATATGATCTGACACAGTAGAAAGAATGTAACTGAAAATGAGATGAGAGAAAAGAATAAGATCATTGACTCTTACAGGTAGTTGCTGGGTATCGAAGGATACCATTTTAAACTGACAGACAAAATACTAAAAAGGTTAACTAAGATAAAAAGTTTTTTTTTTCTTATAGTTGATTTCTAGTCTCATGGTGCTGTGGTTGGGAAAGGTGCTTGGTATGATTTCAGTCTTCTTATATTTATTGAGATTTGCTTTATGGTGTAGCATGTGAGATATCCTGGTGAATGTTCCATGTGCACTTGAAAAGAATGTGTATTCTGCTGCTTTTGGATGGAATTTCTATGTATACCTATTAAGTCCATCTAATCTAAGGTGTCACTTAAAGCCAGTGTTTCCTTATTGATTTTCTGTTTGGATGATCTGTCCATCCATGTAAGTGGGATGTTAAAGTCCCCTACTATTATTATTGGGTTACTGTCAATTTCTCCCTTTATGTCTGTTAATATTTGCTTTCTGTCTGTTAATATTTGCTTTCTGTATTCAGGTGCTCCTATTTATAATTCTTTTGTCTTCTTCTTGGATCAATCCTTTTATGATTACGTAATGTCCTTCTTTGTCTCTTGTCATAATCTTTTATTATTTATAATAATTTTCACTAGTAATTAAATGTAACTGTTTATTTAATTTTAGCTTGTTTGTTGCTAGTATATATGGAAATGCAAGTGATTTTTGTGCATTGATCTTCTAAACTAATTTATTAATAGCTTCTTTGTAGATTTCATCAAATTCTCTACATCTTGTTGTGTGTGAATAGAGGCCATTTTACTTCTTCCTTTCCAATCTGGATAACTTGTTTCTTTTTATTGCCTTATGCCAGTTAACTAAACCCCTAGAACAATGTTAAATAAAAGTTGTGAGGATTGACATCCTTATTTTGTTCCTGATCTTAGGGGGAAAGCATTCAGTCTTTCACCATTAAATATAACTGTAGGTTTTGTGTAGGTGTCCTTTTCCGTATTGAAGAGGTTCACATCTATTCCTAGTATGGTGAGAAACAGCATGGATCAATGGGTGTTGGATTTTGTCAGATGTTTTTCCTGGGTCTATTTAAACGATTATATGGTTTTAATTTTTTTCTAATAGGGTGCATTACATTGTTGATTTGTAAATGTTAAATCAACCTTGTGTTCTTGGTTAAGTCCCACTTGGTCATGAGATATTATTCTATTTATATATTGTTGGACTTGATTTCCTTAAATTTCACTTAGAAATTTTGCATGCATGTTCATGAGGAATATTGGTGAAAGATTTTTTTTTTCCCCTGAGTCTTTGTCAAAAATTGGTATAGAGTAATGTTGGTCTTTAGATTGAGTTGGGAATTATTCCCTTCTCTTCACTTTTCTGGGAGAGTTTGTATAGAATTGGTTTTATTTCTTCTTTAATTATTTGGTATAATCTACCAGTGAAGTTGTCTAGGCCTGGAGTTTCTTTGTGGGAAGGTTTTTAAAGTACAAATTCCATTTACGTAAAGGGCTATTTAAGTAATCTATTTCTTCTCGACAAAACTTTGGTAGTTTGTGTCTTTTAAAGAATTTGTGATATATGTATACATATAGCTGATTCACTTCATTGTACAGCAGAAGCTAACACAACATTGCAAAGAAATTATACTCCAATTAAAAAAAAAAGGATTTGTCATTCTCTTCTAAATTGTGGGATTTGTGGGCATAAAATTGTTAGTAATAGTCCCTTAGTTTTACTTTAGTACCTGTAAAATCCGTATTGATGTCACCTTTTGCATTTCTGATACTGGCAATTTGTATCTTCTCTCTTTTTTTCTCATGTGTTTCTTTAGAGGTTTATCATTTTATTGTTCTTCTCAAAGAACTAGCTTTTGGTTTCATTGATTTTCTCTTGTTTTTATGTTTTCTGTTTTACTGAAAATAAATAAACTTTATTTGTATTTTATTTATTTTCTAATCTTTATTATTTCCTTCCTTAGGTGTTATTTTGGGAAACTAGTTAGAAAGACCAATGGTATCTTATGTGGAATATGTAATGAAAATTAATTCTTTTTGTATATATGGTTTTAGGAATAACATTGACTTCTTGGAGAAGAACAAGGCTATTTGCTACTTTATTAATTGCTATGTTGAGAAGAAATGCCAAGAAGAAGCATAGAATTGCAGTTTGTACAGCTTGTTCTAGAGTTGTATAAAGGCTGTGCACAAGTTCCAAGTTTAGCATTCTGAGTCTTCAGATCTACCTTTTACCAATGTGATGAATCATATAATTTTAACAATAGACAACATTAAGAAAAAAGGAAATAAAGAACAACCTGCTTTCTGCGCTTTGGTAATTTCTTTGCAAATACAATAACCATTGTAGGACAAATTCTTTTGACGTGTTGGCATATTTGTTCTATTCCAGCTGTGAGTTACATTATGTTACTCTACACTTGAGAACATTTCTTTTTTGTTTTTCCTACGAACTTGCTTTTTATTCATCTTTCCTGAAATGCATTTGCTTTCTAAGTATTTTCTAGGCTTAATGGTATAGTAGAAGGAGCTCTGACTTTTGAAACAGATTTGCTCCCAAATCCTTAATCTGCCACCTTATAATTATGAGAACTTTGGAGAGTTACTTTATTTCATAGTGAGCCTAATTCTTAATAAGTAAAAATGGAGCTAAAAAGCTTATGTCAAAGAGTTGTTGTGAGGATTAAATGAGAGAACACATACTGAGTGGCTGTCATATAGTAGATCCTCAGTAAATGTAATTCTCTTTTTCATTGTGTAATAATGAAAATACATTAATACAATATTTTGATCTGAAGCTATGATACAATAGATTTAGAAGGTTAGATCTAATTCTTTTAAAATAACTGTTATTTCGATCATTAAATTTCAGTGCTTTTGTTAATTTCAATCTCTTTTAAACTGGTAATACACACCTTAAAGGTGAACTCCTGAGATGGGTCCTCATACTTGTTGTAAATATAGAATTTAATGTATAAGTAGATTGATTTGGAGCCAACACAGTTCACTCTGTTGGTGAATTATGCCTTCCTAATTATATTTGTACAATTATATTGAATATGAAAAAACATAAAGGGGAAACATGACATTTACTTTTGTTTTATATGTTCCATAATTGGGACGTAGGGTGGAAATAGAACATATTCTTTTGCCAGTCCTTCACTCCTGCTTCCTGGGATCACTTCCCCAATAACTTTAAATCTAAATTCAAGATGATTGCATCATTCCAGGTGTCTTCATCCATCATTTATTGAACATCTGAATTGGACACCCAAGCCACTAGAAATCTTCTATTTACCATCTCTTATTGTAGCTATTTTGTTGACAGTCAGTTACAAGCTCACTGGTTTTGGCAGAACATTTCCTGTGGTTACATGAAGTCAATATTTTCTTGCTAGCTGGTGACTGGGGACCACTCTCAGCCTTTAAAAGCCAAACACAGTTCTTTGCCATGTGGGTCCATAGGCAGTTCACAACATGGCTATTTGCTTTGTTCCAGCCCAGTAGGAGAGTCCTGCTGAAGCTCTGGATCTCTTTGACTTCTGTCTACGACCTCTGCATATTCTTTTAAAGGGGCTAACCTGATTAGGTCAAGCCAACCCACACTCAACAAGTGGGGATTATATTGCGTGTGCACACAAAGAGGCAGAAATCTTGAGAGGCATCTTAGAATTTTTCCTACCAGAAGCCCTTTTTTTTAAAAAAAATTATTTATTTTTTATTTTATTTATTTTTAGCTGCGTTGGGTCTTTGTTGCTGCGCGCGGACTTTCTCTAGTTGCAGCTAGCGGGGGCTACTCTTCGTTGCGGTGCGCGGGCTTCTCATTGCGGTGGCTTCTCTTGTTGCGGAGCATGGGCTTTAGGTGCGCGGGCTTCAGTAGTCGTGGGGCACGGGCTCAGCAGTTGTGGCTCGCGGGCTCTAGAGCGCAGGCTCAGTAGTTGTGGCGCACATGCTTAGTTGCTCTGCGTCATGTGGGATCTTCCTGGACCAAGGCTGAACCTGTGTCCCCTGCATTGGCAGGCAGATTCTTAACCACTGCGCCACCAGGGAAGTTCCCGAGAAGTTCTTGTATTTACCTTTTAAAAAACTTATGTCGGTTTTATTTTGTTGTTTTCTTTTTAACTTCTGGTATAAGATGTTTAGCTCATTGGTTTTCTAATGTGTTTTCTAAAATCCATTATAATTTCTTCTTTGGACAATGTATTATTGAAAGTATATTTGAAAAATTTTAAAAAGTATGGGGTTTTAAATTAATTTCCCTTTAATTACTCATTTCTTTCTTAAATGCATTGTAGAAGAGAATATTGAATGTATGATATCAATACTTGGCAATTTGTGATTTTTTTTCCATTTTCCTTATTATAATTCTGTCAATTCTTGCCTTATATTATTGAGATCATGTTATTTTGTTTATACCAACTCGCAACCAATTATGTTCTTGATCAATTAAACCTTCTATCACTATGTAAGACCTCTTCATCACTAGAAATTTTTAACTAAAACATTTCCATCAGTGATCAATATATAACCTTATTTTATATGTGTTTCTGTTAAAATATACCTTATTTAATACATACTGTTGAAGCATTAACATTGAATTCAAGCCAACAGCACTGTAACCCGTGACTGAATGAAGCTTACTGGACACATGGGTCTTCTCCAAAGGCACGTCACAGCCTTCTTGCACTTGGGGACACTAGACAGCACTTAAGCACTATGCTCGGGGGACATTTTCAACAGCAAAATCGCCAACAAAAAGCACAGAAATGAGGAAAATGTGGTACTATCAATAAACAGACTGTGAAAAGGACACATGTTTACACTATGAGAGCTGAAATTAGACAGAGGGTCACCCTACTTGACTTCAGCTGGGAACATGTGTGCAGAAACTCAGATATTTTGCCACTCTGTGCATGTCCATAAATGACCATGAAAGTGCTGCAGATATTGATTTTGGGTTACAAACAAATTTTAGCAAATAGGCGAATTTGCAAATACGAATTCTTGAACATCGGGGATCAGCTGTAATTGGTCTTTTTTTCTTTTAAAATCTTATTCTTCAGTTTTGGTGCTCTGAAGTTTCACTGTAGCAGTTTATGTGTGGATTTCATTTATTTACGTTTTTGACACCTTTGGCTTCATAAATCTGGGCTTAATACCTCTAATCAGTTCTTTAAAAAGCTAAGCCATATCTTCTTCAAATATTCCCTTTCCCATTCTCTGAGACTCTATTTAGATGTATTTTAAAAAACTTTTTACCAAATTATTATTTATAACTCAACTATTACTTAGTATCTTTCATCTCTTCATTTCTCTATGTTGCATTGTGGGTTAATTCTTTGGATCTAATTTCCAGTTTGTTCAATCTTTTTGTAGTTGTACAAATTTGCTGAACAAGCCATTGCTCTGGGTTTTAAAAAATATTTATTTATTATTTATTTAGGCTGTGCTCGGTCTTAGTTGTGGCACATGGGATCTTCGTTGCGGCATGCGGGCTCTTTAGTTGCAGCATGTGGGTTCCTAGTTGTGGCATGTGGACTCTTAGTTGCCGCTTGCATGTGGGATCTAGTTCCCTGACCGGGGATCGAACCTGGGCCACCTGCACTGGGAGCACAGAGTCTTACCCGCTGGTCCACCAGGGAAGTCCCTACTCAGATTTTAATTTCAGTTATTTTATTTATAATTTTCATAACTTATTCTTGTTACTTTTCTTTGAAATATTCTCGGTTCTTTTAAAATAATACCCTACTCTTTGTTTGCAACCTGTATCCTTTCTTCCATACATAAATATTTTTTTATAGCCCATGTTAGATAACTCCATTGTCAGAAATCATTTTGATTCTGATTCTTTTCTTCTTCTTTTTCTAGTTTATACTCATGATGCCTCCTTTACTGATATATTTTGTGATTTTTTTTTTTTTTTAACCATAAGCCTATATTCTTTGGAAGTTTATCAGTGGCGATCTTTTGAGGCCTAGGTTAAAGATGGGTTTCTTTAATGAGGATTTAGTTTACTTCTCCTAAGTTTCTGGGGACAACATTTAAGAGAATTGAGAACTTGAAGGCTTTTGGGGCCCCCAGGAAGTATGACTTTAGGCTGCAAACCTACATGAGGCCTAGCTTGTGTATCTAAATTCTTAGAGAATAATTTCCTCCTCTGCCCTCGGCCCATCTCTTGCTCCTTGAACAAGCTGCTTCCCACTCAGTCTTCATAAGGCTATTTCTTCTGCTTGGAATCACACTCTTCCACCCTGCTGCTGGGTAGCTTCAGGTCTCTTCTTAAATGTTACTTCCTTAGGGAAGGCAAGCTGTCTCTGAAGCTCTTTGTTCTTTTCCTTCACGGTACTCAGTGGTACTGGGATTAAGTAATTATTTGTGTAAATTTCATTTACCATCCTACTCCCTACAGACTGTCAATGCCACAGGCAGAGGATATTTGCAATTCTACCTCATGGTTGTATTGTTCCCTTCTAGCACAGTGCCCGGCACATTGGAGACACTCGAAAATTATTTATTGGATGAATGGATGAAGGAATGAAAACTTGAAAGTGATCTATCAGTATAAATATACCTATGACCTCGAAATAGCAACAAAGTCAAGGATATAATTCTAGATGTAAAAAGGTGAATTTCAGCCATCACTGGATCTCTAGATATTTATTTGCCATTAGAGAACTTGTTTTTTATTTGCTGTAGCTAACATGGCCTGCTGTGACCACGTTCTATTGAAAGCTTTTATCCACAATCAAGATGAGGATGAGGGTGTGGTGTTAATCAGACTGACAGGAGGCTGGAGGGATCACTCTCGCGTAGTGGTGACATAACGTGTCTGAGAGGATCCCACTCAGCAGGTTAGAAAGGTGGATCAAATAACAACACACAATTTAACAAGGAAAATACAGAGCACTGAACTTAGGCCCCTGACATCTAATTGAACAAATACAGAATAAGGGGCCTTAAGAGCCAAACATGTGAAAGGCATGGAGATTTTAATTGACTGGATGAGTCAATAGTGCAGCATGCCTGCCGGGGGTGCCGATGTGATGTTCGGTTCCTTTAACAGAAGCAGTGTGTTGAGGACAATTGAAGTCGTGGAGTTTCCCCAGTGAGACCACCGTTGCCACCCGGGTCCAGTTCTGAGAGGCAGATATTGAGGGAGGTTTTGACAGCTGCGCACCACTGACATTTCCAAGCTGTGTCATATGAGAAGCAGCTGAAGGGCTGTGGGTTCCTAGGAAATGCGGAGTAGAATTTGGTAGAATACAATAGGGCTGTCAAGGAGATGGCAGGGCCATTCGATTTGTCCCCTGTAGATCCACACAGAAGAGCCAGAACCACCAGGCAAGTTTGAGGGAAGTGGCTCTGGGTTTAATTTGCAGTGTTGCCTGGCAGGGAACTGGGTTGTGCTGAGTCCCTCTCTACTAAAGGAAATCACACTTAGGAAAAGGAGAAATGAGCTTTGGGAAGCTCTCTGTCAGCTTAGGGAGGGTCTCCTGGGGTGGTAGAGTCCCTTGCTCCTTTGCGTAGGTCCGTAGCCTTATGTAGTGTGGACCCTCATCATGTCTGGAGCGCCAAGCCAGAGAGAAATGGCCAGTTAAAAATTAAAAATTAAAAAAATTAAAATTTCATTCACTATTTCTAGGATCCCCTGATCTAGCCTAACTCTCAGAGGATAATCTCATTTCTCTTCACTGTGTCACATGTGCCACCTACAGAAGCAGCAGAGTGGAGGCTGAAAGGCCACTTGTGGTGGCGGGATTCACACACGGGGTGAAAACTGGACAGGCTGCTGCAAGGGCCCTCATCAGGGAGTTTCTTTCATTCTGGAAGAAGGCAGAGGTGTTCTGTAATTAGAGGCAATTAGGAAACGCTGTGGGAAATGCCATAAGGAGCCTTTACCATACGGGAAGAAATACAAAGGAAAATTAAAATAATGATCATATTCTATAAAACTGTTTCTCACAGTTGTGGTGGGCACTAAATATGCTTGGTACTCCAGCCCAGGAGCTCTGCATGCCCTTGGTCCCGGAGGAGGACTGAAGAGAGATGATGAACGGGACACAGTAAATTCCCCCTCCTAGAGGGAAAAACAGGAAGTGCATCTCTTACTGCTAACATCCCTTATTCTGTAATTCTCTTTGAATCTGCATAATTGAGTACATTTTCTATGAAGAAGCCAATAAAGGTACCTGAAAAGAGGTATGTGGTCAACTAAAAATTATTCTTCTTTTTTTTTTAAGAATTAAAAAAAATTATTTTTAAATTTTTGTCCACGCGGCATGTGGGATCTTACTTCCCCAACCAGGGATCGAACCTGCACCCCCTGGTTGGAAGTGCAGAGCCTTAACCACTGGACCACCAGAGAAGTCCCTAAAAATTATTATTCTTTAGTTTTCTTTATCTACCCTGGCTTTATCTGAAAACTTATTTTCAGGAAAAAAAAAAAAACCTTTAGATAACATTGTCCATCAACTTTGTGAATGAGCATGAAGTGCAAATGTTCTCATGAAAAAGTTTAGCTCAGAGCAGACACGCCTGATGGTACCCATCACTACGGGAAGCAGCGTTCACAACAGCAAGAGTTGTTCTCGCTCTGTTATGAAATAATAAATCCATTGGTTAAAAGGCTGCATTTTTTCAAAAGAGATTACACTTCACATTAGAATTTGGTATTACTTTATAAGAATATGGGCATAGCAATTGGAAAAGTGACTTGAATTTTAAAACATAGGAATTAAAAAAAATGGAGTTGGGCTCGAGATTTATTAGCTACATGACTATGGGCAAATGAGGTAACCTCCCTCTGCCTAAATTCCTTCATCTGTTAGGTGAGGATAGGAATGGTTCTTATCAGGATGAAATAAGAAAATGTACAAAAGCCCCCAGCACAGCAAAAAGCAAGCGCTCAGTTAACAGGAGCCACTGACAGAACGGTGTCCAAGCCACTGTCGTCTTGCGGGATGCAGAGCTGCGGCTGCTTCGAGCAGCAACTGGGGTACACAGCTTAAAAAGAGTTAGCTTTGGGGAGTTAGAGTGAGACCTCTGTTGCCTTCAGATTTTCATGGAGAAAAGGGTCAGTCACTCCTCTGGTCAGTATCCTTGTGATGTATTGGAAGTAACGTCAGTTTTTGAAAATTATTTGTACTAGGAGTTTCCTGATTAAATTTCACTTCAATTAGGAATTATTATTGAATAGCAGTTAGATTTGCCAAAGACTACCCTGGAAATAATTTAGGCACTTCTGTAGTTACTTCTGTCAGGTCACTGGGTACCATTTGTTACCATCCTCCTGTCCTGGCTAAATGATATGACCAGGGTATATTGGCTGGTGGGTACTATTCAGTGTGCCCACCTAGTTATCAGTTGCCCTTTGGTGTCCTGAAAGGGTTAATGATGCCCAACTATTTCTAGTGAGAGCACATTGCAACTGGGAGAATCAAACTCAGAGGTGCTTCTTTAGACAGTATCTGCATATCCCAGAGAGAAGACCTAGGAAAGAGGTAAGATACAGTTGAGCTACTTAAGGTGCTTAAGAAATGACCCTGGCAGAATATCCATAGGGGCAAGGAGATGGGATATATTTCTTGGTTTAGCATTTTGGCAGAAATCAGTTGGCATCTGTCACAGGAAAGATAAACAGAAGCTTTGATTTCCCTTCTCAAAATACACTTGGCTTCTTTCTCTGCACTTACCCCTTGGCCCTCATTCTGATTAGAATTTGAAGGAACAGGCTCAGTACTTTGCAATTAGTTAATTTGGTGAGTCCATTGTACTCTCATCCCTGGGCTATTCAGTAGTTCAAAAATAAATATTGCAGCACTTGTTGAATATGTACCATGCATCTCTTTTGAGCTGCCTTTTATAACAAAGGGTAGTTAGTATTTACATAATACTTTGAAAGTATTTCAGAATAGCTCTTATTAATAATTAGTCAAATACATAATGGCTCAGCTGACAAGAGAAAAAAATTTGATTTTCTATTGAAAAATGTAAGCTCAGGAAGAGAGAGATGCACGTGTATTTGTGTATGTACAGTATTTGGGACAAATACAAGTCTCAAGGGACAGTCAGGAGATTAACTGGACCAAAATTCAGGGTGCCCACTGAACCAGGCTAAGGTTTCCCAGAAGTCTGCGACCTGATTCTTAGACTTCCGTGCAAAAACTGGAGGAAGCTGTGAGCAGCCTGAGCTTTGAGAACATTCCTGCCCCCCGGGGTGTGTGTGTGGCAGAGGCTTATGTGAGCTCATGGGGCTTTCCAGCGCTGACCGCCAGCCTTGGCAGCCACGAGGGGTCCAGTAGCGAAACTTGGCCTTTAAGTTATCAAGGGCCTGTTGTGACACATATTCAGCTCCAAGCAAAGATCACTGTTTCAAGGGTGACTCAAGTCTGGGGGTCAAGTGGAGATGATGGGTGGGATCTATGCGCAGATCTGGCCCTTCCCAATTAGGGGGCCTGAGGGTGACACTAGTGCGGGTAGGTTGGGAGGGTCTGGGGATGGTCCTCCCAGGAGGGGCTGCATGGATGTGTCCTGGGTGAGAAGTGATGACAGGGCCATCACGTTGGCTTTCATGATCCTGGGAAAGGTGTCAAACCATGAGGTCACATCGAAGTGTGTGTACGGTGGAGGGGGAGGAACTGTTTCCCTTGCCTCCCCTGAGGGAGGGGGTCTCACGGCTCGGCCACACCTCACGTCTCCGTCTTGCACGTTTCCTGGTTCAGACCCGGTCCACGTTCTCTCCGCCTGTCCCCAGGTCCACCACCGACCGGCCCCAATCTCCAGACAACCACTCCCGGGGCCTGGGGAGGTTAGGGGGTTTGCTCCAGCCAGATGCACTGAGGTCGCGGCGGCGAGAGAGGGCGAGGGGAGGAGAAGGCCCGAGGCGCAGCCGTGGTGGGCGCGCTCTGCCCAGAGGGGCGGGGGCGCCGAGCGCGCACGCGGAGGAGGAGGAGGGGGCGGGGGAGCGAGTGCGCCGCTAGATCAGGGAGCGCGCCCGCCGCCGCCGCCGCCCTCCTCCGGAGAGAGGCAGGAGTGAGGCTGTGCGAAGCGCCGCATTTCGATGAGGAGCGGCCGAGGCGCGTCCCTCCGCTAGCGGCTGCAGCCCAGACGCCCGCGGTCCAGCAGCGGCCGCCGCCCAGCCCCGGCCCCGCCGCCGCCGCCCCGCAGCCCCGCGGCCAGGCCGCGCCCAGCCCCGCGAAGACAGCACCAGGAGGCGGCCACGAGCGCGGCCACAAAGACCCCCGGCGGCGTCTCTCCGCGGACCGGTGCGTGGTTTGTTTTCGCCGGGGAAGGGAGCCGAGGGGCGGGCCGGCCGGGGGGCCCCTCCGGGGGCCCGGCAGCGCCCCCTCCTCCCGCAGCCGTGGGGTCCGGGGGAGCTCGGGCGCGGAGGGCAGGCCGGCGCCCCCTCGGCCGCCGCCGCCGCCGCCCTTCCCGCCGTTCCTCGAAAGGAGCTGCCCGGCCGCGGCCGGGGGCAGTGTGTGCAGGCGGCCCTGGGGCTGCTGGCACCTGCCTCTTTTGTCTGGTGCCACCGGGCTGAAAACGGGGAGTCGGGCGAGCGGGGCCCCCATTCTTTCGGCCGCCTTGTTAGTGGAGATGGAGAGCTAGGGCGGAGGAGCTGGGCCAGGTGTTTATCATTGTCAGAACTGGCCGCGGAGCGAGGACCAAGCGTGCGCGCAGAAGGAGTGGTCGGGCCGGGCCTCTTATTGTGTGCGTGCTTCCCCGTGGGCCCGGGAGGGTGGTGTGTGCTTGAGGACGGGGCGATGCGTGCGCGGGGGTAACTGCAGTGTGGGTGCTGCAAGCACGTTTGCGGGGCCTCGAGTTCCCTCGGGGACGGCGGGGCTGCCCCGTGTACAAATTAGTACCTGCAGTGCTAAAAGCCTGCGGAGAGGAAATGGCATTTCCCTCCTAGCGGGAAACGCACGCACAGCCCCGCACGGCCCCCCACAAAAGAGGCCGCTGCTGAAAACCGGGTCTGCTCGGAATCCCTGCTGCATTGGGTCAGGAGATGCTTGCAGGAGATGGAGCGGTTGAAAGGTTTCATTCAGGCCGGCTTGCTCTCCCCGCCTCTGTGAATGTGTGTCCAGATTCTGGTGCACACGCGTTCAGCGGCCACACGGCAGGGTGTTCCATGAATACGTTTTATGAATGTTCCTAAATATCTCTCTTTTCGCCGGGAAAGTAGGGCAGCCTTTTAAGTATGAAATGTCACATGAATGCGGGTCAGAAGGATTTTAAGACAGGTTATATGTAGGAACAGTGTAAAAGGTATGCACACATCCTGTGATATCTGTGTCCAGCGTGGTGCATGCACACTGAAGGTGTGTGTGCCTCTTCGTGCGTGCCTGTCCTTCCACCTACATCCTAATCCCACTGGCAAAATGTGCCTTGGGACCTCCAGATCTAGCATCTATTTAGATGTGGTAGCGTTTATGCCAAATTATTTGTTGGGGGTGTGTGTAATCTCCAAAACAGGAACTCGTGTGCTCATCTAGAGAAGGATGAACACACAGTTTCTTCAAAATGGTGAGAAATCCCATAGAGAGCAGTCGAAGAAGCTGATTTCTTGGCCTGGCAGTGTTTATAGGAAAATCTCTCATAAGACCCAGGCCGGGTCTTCCCTACCCAAGCCTCTGTGAGCTCTGTGGCTTAGGTGGTGCGGTTACCTTCTCGGTCCCGGGACACATGGGTGTCCAGGCCCTTAGCCATCTATGGTCTGTGAACGCGTGGCTGTGCCCTTTAGCCAGCTTCCTTGCAGAAAGTGGGGACCTGTGGAAGCCCAGTGAATCTTCTTCAGGGGCTCTTGATTCGAATGTATGACTAAGCCAATGGAGTTGCTGAGCCAGCCAAGCAAGGGAAAGAATACCTATTCTGAAGCCGCACATAATATCTGGAACACGAGGATGTCTAGTGTGGTTTTTGACATGCATTTAGTGGTAGCTGTAGCCTTGAGAATGGTTTCACTTGGAGTGTGGTTTTTCTTTGTCACCAACATCGTTGCCTACTCTGGGGCAGACTCAGTGAAGGGAAGTAAAAGATGTGGGCCCTGCTGTGGTTGAACACATGATCCAGTTTGGAGAAATATACAAATAAAATCAACTTTTCTCTGTTTTAAATTGATTTTTTTTTTTTTTTCCATTTGGTGTGGAATTCTTGGTTCTAGAAGCCCGTTCCCTCAAGGGAATTCCAACAATTGGTAAATTATTTGACCTTTGCAGATTGCGAATCAACAAGAGCCCCTTGGAATTAGATTGGCACTCTGGTGACACAATTGTGCCATCCTTTCTGCGTGTCCTGCATGTTTTCTTTTGGTTTATTTGGATTTGGGAGGAAATGCCTAGGGTTGGAAGAATGATCACTGCCTTTAAAAAATAAAACAGAACCTTCAACAGCCCATCTGACCTTTATGCTTTACGAAGTTTGCAGAGTCTAGTGAGGTGGCATGGGTTTTTGAGTACTGGCAGCCTCATCCCCCAACACACACGTCCCTTTCGGAAGACAAAAGAACTCCTTTTAAAAACGAATAATTAAAAAGAGTAGGAGCAGTTATGATATCATGGGCAAAATATTGGCTCTGTTAATAGCTGTCTGAAAGATTGGATATCAACTAATAATTGTTCTGAAGTTATCTAACTTCAAAATCAATGCACCCAGTTCATACCTACCTCTATATGGTATATTTTTTCTGGAAAATGCAAATTTAGACTGTTAAAAGTTAAGTTACTGAGTGGCATGAGGCAGTTTTCCTATTTGGAGGAAAAAAATACACAGAACTAATAACCACTCCAGATTGAACCCCAGGCCACTGCTCCCTCCCCCCGTAAGGGTCAGCAGTAGAATCAAGAGCAGGTGAAAACGTTGGTGGCCTGGTGACCACGCTGCCTGGTCTCTGTGCACACAAGGACCTCCTTGGCAGTTAAGTGGCCGGCCTGAGGTCACAGAGCGAGTGAGGAGTGAGGGCTTTAAACGCCCTGCTTTACATGTGATGATGGGCCAATCCCAGGGGCTTTAGGCCTCTGGGACAGAGTGCACAGGTCCGAAAGGAGGGAGTGCCAGCTTCAGAGGCAGTTGGAGTGAATCTGGGTTCAAGTCCCAAGGCCCTCAGTTCTGTCTTTGGGACCCTGGATGCATCCTGTATTCATCCTTAGTCACAGTAATATCCCCTCCCTCATTGGACTGGCACGAGGTTTTAGCATATTACACAGCAATTGATCGCCACGTAATAGTGTCAGGCACGTCATAGACATTCGATAAATGTGAGCTTTTTCCACTCCACTCATTTCAGGAGTGCACAATCTCTAGCAGTGCATGAAGCTTTTGAGCATGAATTTGTAGCCGTTCTGAATGGATCAGAGGTCAGTTTACTGAGGGTGAAGGAAAGGTCAGGGAGGCTTGGCAGTACTTTGGGTTGGTTTGGACTGACCTTCGGAAAGGTGACATCGTCTGTGTGGTGGGATTTGGGGAGCACTTGTAAGGTTCTTGCCGGCAGTTTTCCATTGCCCTTAAACTCTATTTCAATACACCTGAAACTTTGTCATTAAAACTTCTTTCCTTTGAATGTTGAGGTTTTCCCACTTTCTAGATTGCCCTGTTTAAAACACGGATCCCCTGTGAGGGGCAACAGCACGAGCCCTCATCAGGTAACCCCTGAGCAAGGATGAATGGATCCCACGGGCAGCTGCTGATGACAGACCTCCATGCAAAGTCAAATGGGGACCGTAGGGGCACAGGTGTACCTTTCAGAAGGTCATGAGATGGAAATCCGTGGCGGGGGCGGGGGGTGGGGGAGTGAAGCTCACCTGGAGCCTCCCTTACCGGACGGGGAAATTCTCTTCTTACTAGTTCTTTTTGTGACAAAGTCAGGAACAGAAAGGCAGATTTTATTAATAAAAATATTAATACTTATCACAGGATACACGTTACCCTAAGTGCTGTATGTGTTTTAACTTACTTAATAGCTGATGTTAACTGTGAGGTAGGTACTGTTATCTTTTCCACCTGTGATTCAGGAAATCGAGGCTTAAAGATGTAGATTTCTCAAGGTTACGCAGCTCCTAGGGGGTCAAATCTTGGTCAGCATCTTCAAATCTCGATTTCCTCAACCACAAAGACAGAGAGAGCCTTAGTGGAAGGAAAGGCCAAGTGCCCCAAAGAAGTAACTTCCATCCCTTCTTGTTCTCCTTGTTGCTGTGCTGCTTCTCCTTTTCCTTCTCCTTCTTTTCTGCCCTGCCTCCTTCCCTTTCTCCTCCCTCCCGCCCCTTCCTTTTTCTTCTTCTTTTTTTTTTTTAATCCACCTTATCTGAAGCATTAAATATAAGTAAATGAGTTATGGTGGGTCCACTTTTTAAGTAAATTTCAATTGAATATGTGAATATGTTGGAAAATCTCTTTTAAGTTGGTAGAATCTACAGATATTTTGCTCTTGGTCTAGCCATGGAGAGTACAAACACTAGGTAAAATGTTTACAGTCTGACTCTTAAATGCTACCTGCCCTCTTTTGATTCCTGGTCCACCACCACCACTATATCTTGTATCTTTAGCCCTGTAGTGAAATGAAAGCTCATTTCCTACCTATCCTTGAAGTCAGGCAAACCTGGGGCAGAATTCTTGATTCAGGCATTTCTCAACTGTATTACTTGGAGAAATTTAGGAGAAATTTTTCTGTGCCTCAGTTTCTTCATCTGTAAATCGGGTTAATAATACTTTGAAAGGTTTGTTGTGACTGTTGGAAATAATAGCTGTTCAAAGCCTGACATGCTAGGCGGTCAATGCATACAGCCGTATTCTAACAAAACTGGGGTTGATTAATAAGCTGTTTCCACTGGCTCTGCCTCTTCTATTTCTTTGTCTTTTCTCTCCCAACTTGATAATTCATATTAAACATATCATTGATTATAGCAATATCTCCATCAGCTGCTCTCAAGCTGAGCCTTTCAAATCAGGGTGCTAAAATAACATCATTGTGTGGCTGTTTGTGTTTCTGTGCCTCCCAGGTTCAACTTTAACTCCGTCATGTCCTTCGGCAGAGACATGGAGCTGGAGCACTTCGATGAAAGGGATAAGGCGCAGAGATACAGCCGAGGGTCGCGGGTGAACGGGCTGCCCAGCCCCACGCACAGCGCCCACTGCAGCTTCTACCGAACCCGCACGCTGCAGACCCTCAGCTCCGAGAAGAAGGCCAAGAAAGTTCGTTTCTATCGAAACGGAGATCGATACTTCAAAGGGATTGTGTATGCCATCTCCCCAGACCGGTTCCGATCTTTTGAGGCCCTGCTGGCAGATTTGACCCGAACTCTGTCGGATAACGTGAATTTGCCCCAGGGGGTGAGAACAATCTACACCATTGATGGGCTCAAGAAGATTTCCAGCCTGGACCAGCTGCTGGAAGGTGAGAGCTGGGAGATACCTCCCAAGTGGCCCTAGGGCATATGGCCTCGGTTCCCTCAGGTCCATATTATTCTCACTGTCTTCTGCTTGATCTCTAAGAGACAGCATTCAGCCGTGTGGCTGTGATCCTTTCTATTCCACATGGTGGAGAGTTCACTTCTCCGTACAGTAGTGTAAAAAGAAAAAAACCCAACAAACCTAATGGTATTCGATCAGGTAGCTTATAGTAATGGGCTGAGGGAAAAAGTATCTTAATTCTACAGCATCCTCTCTATTTTTTCTCACATCCATGCTATGCTAATTTTAAAAGTCCATTTTTATATCTTTAATTACATAGTTCTAATTTATTTCTAGCTGCAAATTGAACTTTTGCTACCCCATGTCTGAAAGTACTTGAACTGCAAATAACTAATGGATCATGAAATTTTTGAGTTTTAAGGAATCTTAGATAGGTATCAAACCTATTAATTTTTATCACTGGAGACTGAGGCCCCCAAATTCAAGTGACATATGTCTGTGGTTACATGGTAAGATAGTGTTGATGCTGGACCAAAAATTAGATTTGCTGGCTATTCTTTCCAATATGATACATTTAAATTTTAAAATTATTTTAAGGTTTGACTAATTTTAAGTTTAAAAGGATTGTTGTCTTTCTGTGGTATTTGAGGAGTTAATCTGCTCAGTTTATTTTTGTTAAGTTTAACGTAGGTTAACAGTGATTACCTATTTTAGACATTTCATGTGGAAATAGGACTATTTGGGTCCACGGATGAGGCCTGGTGTCTTGTGCAAGCAGAGTAGGTTGCCTCCTCTGGAATATACGTGTCTCAGGACTGACCCTGTTTGAACAGGGCATGAGGTCTCTAATCACCTTAGAAATCATAAATGAAGTGAAATAACTTGGGAGAAAAATAACCGGGATTAAATTCATGCTGAGATGTAATTGAGGGTAGCCGATCCTCTTTGGAGAGTCGATTTTTCTAAGTTGAGGTCTCAAGGTCCTGAGGAAATATTAGTGCAAAGCAACACGGGAAAGGAAGTTGGGAATGTG
The DNA here is from genome assembly GCF_949987535.1 of Balaenoptera acutorostrata. Lineage (NCBI taxonomy): Eukaryota > Metazoa > Chordata > Mammalia > Artiodactyla > Balaenopteridae > Balaenoptera > Balaenoptera acutorostrata. The sequence continues at coordinate 68,907,565 of NC_080081.1, forward strand.
GGGAGAGCTTGATTTCACCCCGAGTTCATCTTTACTCCAGATGTATTTGCCCAGGCCCTGTAGTCTCTCTGGATCCTGGACGAATGCCATGCCCTGGCTGCACACAGGCAAGCACTCTGGTCTTCCTTTGGAATCAGAGTTTGTATGTGATTCAGGGCTGAGGGCTTCTGTGTCTTTCTCCCATTTCTCTTCCCTTGACCCCTTGGCAGGGATGCCAGTCCAGTCACAGTATGACTGCACTTGAGAGGGTGTGGAGGAGCTGGGTTTGGTTATGTTTGTTTTGTGGGAATTCACATCTCTTTTCGATGACTCATCACCCTGCCAAGATGCCTGTAGACTTGGCCTTTTTTCTTCTCAGATGCTGGAACTTCCAGTAAATTAAAGGGGAAGAATGAACATAAAATCTTTGTGTATCAGCTTTGATTTTTGTGCCTTGTCTTTTCATGACCTTGGAAAATACAGGATAAATAATTTGGTGAGATATTCCAAAGGATCTGGATAAAGATCAAGTACAAAGTCAGGTGTATGAGCAGTCACCAAGCCATCCCTTTGAGGGCTGATGGTCTTGTAGGGAAAATATGCCAAGATCTCAAAGCACCTTCTGAGACATCCTGGGTTTGGCATTCTCTGGTCTAGAGTCACTTGTGCAGCATCTGTGAGGGGGGAGGGTTACTTCAGTCAGTTTCTCACCCAGGATCGATCTTCACTCAGAAGTGGCAGAGATATTCCCATGATTCCCATCCACCAAGGAGAAGGTGTGAGAGGTGGGAAATGACAGTACTTTATATCCAGGGACCAGCAAAATCATGGCATGCTTGCCACCATCTTCTTTGTCGGTTTTTTTAGCACAAAAGAACACCTGCCCTGAGAGACTACTGTCCTGAGTGATGATGATAATGGTAGCTCACAGGTATTGAGCGTGTGTCTTGCACGTATGAACATTTTGCATTCTCACAGTGATCCTGGGAGGTAGGTGCTGTCATTATCCTCATAGTAAGATGAGAAAAGTGAGGCACAGTGTGGTCAAGTGATCTGCCGGAGTCGCACAGCAAGAAGTAGTAGAGTTAGGATCTGAACCCAGGAGGGCTGGTACCAGCACTTGAGCTCATAACTGCCACTAATAAGATACTGAGTGGGGTATTCTTAGTGGCTTTTTAAAATTGAAGTATAGTTGATTTACAGTATTGTGTTAATTTCTGGTGTACAGCAAAGTGATTAAGATGTGTGTATATATATATATATATATATATGTATATATTCTTAGTGGCTTTTAAATGAAATCTTATTGTATTAGCTTCTTCTTGAAAACAAATTTTTATTTATTTATTTATTTATTTATGGCCGTGTTGGGTCTTCGTTTCTGTGCGAGGGCTTTCTCTAGTTGTGGCAAGCGGGGGCCACTCTTCATCGCGGTGCGTACGCCACGCCTCTCGCCACGCCTCTCACTATCGCGGCCTCTCTTGTTGCGGAGCACTGGCTCCAGAGGCGCAGGCTCAGTATTTGTGGCTCACGGGCCCAGTTGCTCCACGGCATGTGGGATCTTCCCAGATCAGGGCTCGAACCCGTGTCCCCTGCATTGGCAGGCAGATTCTCAACCACTGCGCCACCAGGGAAGCCCAAAACAAATGTTTTTAACCTTGACTTAATTCCAGGAATGACAGATACTGCTCCCAGAAACACTTTACTATTTTCATTTGCCTCCAAAACACCTTTCTCCTTGATCAATAAGAAGTTAACTGCAGATTGAATATTCTGATGTTAAAAAATTCCTTTTTGGAAAAAAATACCTTTTTCTGATTAAATAAATGGTAACTTCAGTAAAGTAGGTAAGTTCACTTATTGGCTGCATTTAAAAAAATTTTTCAGTTTAAACAGATTTTTTTTTTTTCGTTTTTAACACTGACAGTTAGCCTGCAGCTGCACTTAGTGTTGAAATAGCTGGAAATTCATTTAGATTTGCCTCTTTGTCAATTATGTTTTTTGCTTAGTCTGATAAAATGCAAACCGTTGCTTCATATTCATCACTAGGTTCATAGCTCCCACTTTACATACTAATTTTATGTAAACGTCAGTGCATGCTATTAGCTTCTCATTTCCCCTTCCAATATGATAACGTTTGCGTTTTAAGTTAAATCCTTTTAGTGAGTGCTGTGACAAGTATATCTGACTTGTAATGGTTTTTTGTGAGTTTGTTCATTCTCACTTATCTCAGACTAGAAATTCTGACAATGACATATGTGAGTTTCTTTATTTATAACGGTCTGATGGTCACTTTCACTGTTGTATTATTATTATGCCTAAATTTGGCTTAAAAATGTTGATAAAGCTAGCTCTTGGCCTGGAGTATAACTGTATGAGTGGGGGGTGTGTGTGTGTGTGTGAGTGTGGGTATATGCTTGATTGTGTGTCTATCTGTGCATGTATGTTTACATACACACACACGTACACGCATGCACTTCAGAGTAGACCATGGGTGACACTCTTAATTGTTTGCTTTCAAAATGGCCTTTATATGTTTAAAAAAACCCGTGATGCTCAATAAGGAAAGTTGAATTGCAGGCCTATTTCTGCAAGCGATTCACCTTGAGACATGGCCTCATTTTCCCAATATTGCCTCTTTTTACCCAGTTTTACACCATTTGTATTCCACTGTAGCTAGGCAGATGTTGTGAGGATAAATGAAGGAGTAACATTTAAAACCTTTGAACCCTTAGGAGAAAGCTGTAATATACATCCCAAGCAGCAACTGATTGATTGGTTTTTCTCTATAGGTTGCTCAGGTGTTAGTGATGTGTGTGGAGGAATAGACATTCCCCTTCCCCACACTTTTAAACAGACTTTTCTTTTTAGTGCAGTTTTAGGTTGGCAGAAAAATTGAGCAGAAAATGCAGAGGTTTCCCATATCCCCCTGCTCCCACACGTGGACACCCTCTCCTACTATCACCAGAGGGGTACGCTTGTTAACAGTCAGTGAGCCTGCACCGACACGTCATTTGTCACCCCAAGTCCGTAGTTTACACGGGGGCTCACTCTTGGTGTTGTACCTTCTGTGGGTTTGGACGGAGTTATAATGACATGTATCCATGACTGTGGTATCACACAGAATAGTTTCACTGCCCTGAAAATCCCCTGTGTTCTGCCTCTTCATCCCACCCTGCCCCTAACCCCTGGCGTCCATTGATCTTTTTACTGTCTCAGTAACGTCTTTTAACATCTTGTGTGAATGTAGGTCTGAAAGGGCCAGAGCGTTCCCTTTAAGCATTAGGATAAAAATGATGCAAGGATGCTATCTTCCGGATATAAGTAAGTTAATTGGTACATGAGTTCTGCATGTATCAGAGACAAGTCCCTCTCTTCCTCGGCTCCCACGCATGCTGTGACCCACCCCTGGCCCACCCCTGCCCCACCATGGACACTGCCTGACTCCCGAGCCCCAGCATAAGGGCTTTTCCCAAGTCCCCATCAGAATTAACCTCTCAGGAATAAACCCAGACTTCACCCCACAGTCAGGGGATCTCTCTCCAACCATGATTTCCAGGGCCCCCAGCTCTCTTGGCAATTTTCCTTTCCCTTGACGTGGTGTCATCTAGTTTTTTTCTCTAATTCACTAGCTTACTCTGTGCCTCTCCCTGCTGCATTGAGTTGTTTTTTTTTTTTAAATTAAGTTTTGAAAAGCTATAAAACATGCCTCTCTAAAATTCCCCTGTGGCCAACAATCTACTAGTAGTTTTTTGAGTATCCATCTCCTCAGAGATACCAGTGCTCGTTAAGAAGATACATATCAGTTGCCTGTAAGTTAACATACTGTGCTCACAGTTGGGCAGCTTGCTTTGTGCACTTAACAATATAGCATAACACAAGTCTAGAACCACTGTGATCTTTTTCCTGACTTCAGAGTAACCCTTTTTACAAATGTACCATTTTTTCTTTAACCAGTCTTTTATTGATGGGCCTTTAGGTTGTGTCCAATCCTTTGTTATTAGAAACAGTTTTGCAGGGAATATCCTTGGATGTTAAGTTTTCCACTCATGTAGGAGAATATGCATAGGATCAATTCCTAGAAGTAATATTGCTGGATAGAGAGGTACAAGCATTAAATTTTTAAGAGCCATTGCAAAATTTCCCTTCATAGAAGTGGTACCAGTTTGTACTCCCCATTAGTAATATATGAGAGTGGCTATTTTTCTACAAGACAATGTTTTACCAAATGTTTTGTCATTTGCCAATCTGTTAAGGAAAGAAAAACATGTATCCTCTTACAGTTTTAATTTTCATGTTCCCATATGTATTGTCTCTTCATAGCTTTTGACCATTTTTCTACCAGGTTGGGGTCTTTTTTTGGTTGACTTCTAGGATTTTTTTTTTTTCTTTTAAATATATTAGCCCTTTGTGATACTAATTGCAAGTATTTTTTCCACATTGTCCTTAGTGATTTTGTTTATTGTGGGTTTTTATTTTGCCAGATTTAACAAAATTATATAATCAAATGAATCAGTCTTTTCATTTATGGCTTGATTTTCATGCCCCTTGGGTCCTCTGTACTCTGAGATTATAAAATTGTTGCTCTTATTTTCTTCTAGTGTTTTTATGTTTTTATTAAAAAATATTCTGATGAAAGTCATATTAGTATAATATTTGAGGAAAGGATTCAGTTCTGTTTTTTTCCAGGCTACCTGCCTCATTTTTAAAAGTTTTTATTTTGAAATTAATTTGTACTTAATAGAAGTGTCACAAAGATAGAAAGTTCCCATATACTCTTTTTTAATTCTTTTTTTTGTTTTTTGTTTTTTTTAAACTTTGGGTTTGACTTATTTATTTTTGGCTGTGTTGGGTCTTCGTTTCTGTGCGAGGGCTTTCTCTAGTTGCGGCAAGCGGGGGCCACTCTTCATCGCGGTGCGCGGGCCTCTCATTATCACGGCCTCTCTTGTTGCGGAGCACAGGCTCCAGACGTGCAGGCTCAGTAATTGTGGCTCATGGGCCTAGTTGCTCCGCGGCATGTGGGATCTTCCCAGACCAGGGCTCGAACCCATGTCCCCTGCATTGGTAAGCAGATTCTCAACCACTACGCCACCAGGGAAGCCCCCATATACTCTTGACACAGATTCCCATGAGGGAATGACTTACACAGCCATGGTATTAATTATTAAAAGTAAAAACTAACTTGAGAACAATACTAGCAACTAAACTATGGGCTTTATTTTGCTTTCACCAGTTTCTCCACCAGTGGCCTTTTTTCTGTTCCAGAATCACACATTGCATTTAGCTATCCTGTCTCCTTCATCTCCTCCAAGCTGTGACAGTTCTTGAGTCTCTCTTTGTCTTTAATGACTTGACAGTTGGAAGAGTGCTGGTCAGTTATTTTGTAGCATGTCCCTCAACTTGGTTTAACCAGGTGATTAGGTTGAAGTTATGCATTTGTGGCAAGGATTCCACAGAAGCGAAGTTGCATCCTTCTCAGGGCATCATTTCAGGTGTAGGTGCTGTTGCCATGTCTTGTTGCTTGTGAGGTTAACTATGACCCATTTAACCAAGGAGGTGTCTGCCAGTTGTCTTCACTCTAAAGTTACTCTTTCCCCTTCTGTAATTAATAAATATTTTGAGGAGGAACTTTGCGGCTGTGTAAATAACTTTCACCCATGAATTTTGGCATTTCTTGCTGGATTTTGCCTGTACCAGTGATTAGGAAGGTGTTCAAAGGGTGATTTTCTGTTTTCCTCGTTACTTGCCTCACCTTTATACACGGGTCCCTTCACTTTCCTGTCTTTGGATCATCTGCTGTGACGTCATCAACTCCATTATTTTAACCACTCTTTTAAGGCCAATTAGTCCCGGATCAGACCCTTCTTCAGCGCTCCAGCCACCTGGATATATTCACTCTATACTCTAATCCTGAGTCATTTCATCTCAACATGTATAGATGTGAACCCATTCTCCTAGGTTATCCCGAATTTAATCCTCTTCTTATCTTCTGGATCTTGTTAAATGGTGTCACCATCTAATTCAACATCACTGTTGGCTTCTCCTTCTCTTCATCCCGCAAATCCAAGCTGTCACAACTTACTGTTGATTCTGCTTAAGACATTTCTTCAGTTTGTTTGCTCCTTTTCACCACCATTATTATAGTTTTCAAGTCCTCAATACTGTTTTAAAAGTATTACTTTTTTTATTAACCATTTATTAATGGAAGTATATTAATTTACAGTGTTGTGTTACTTTCAGGCACAGCAAAGTGATTCAGTTATACATACATATATATCTATTCTTTTTCAGATTCTTTTCCATTATAGGTTACTATAAGAAATTGAATATAGTTCCCCGTGCTATACAGCAGGTCCTTGTTAGTTATATCTATTTAATATATACTAGTGTGTATATTGTTAATTCCAAACTCCTGATTTTATCTCTTCCCCCCCACCTCCCACTATCCCTTTTGGTAACCATAAGTTTATTTTCTATGTCTGTGAGTCTATTTCTGTTTTGCAAATAAGTTCCTTTGTGTCATTTTTTTAGATTCTACGTATAAGAGATATCATATGATATTTGTCTTTCTCTGTCTGACTTACTTCACTTAGTATGATCATCTCTGGGTCCATCCATGTTGCTGCAGATGGCATTATTTCATTCTTTTTTATGGCTGAGTATGTATATTCCATTGTGTATATGTACCACATCATCTTTATCCATTTTTTTTTAGCTGAAGGAGTGGCACGTTTTTATACAGTGAGCATTATAGAAAATTTTGAAAGATGCAGAAACGTTTAAAAAAATTAAATAATGACTCTTCATATTCCTGCCCCTTGACCCTTGTCATCTCCTCCCTGTACTGTTGTAATAGTCTCCTAAGCTGAAACTATATATCTTAGTTTTCCTTTTTCAGCTTGTTTTCTCTTTTCCTTTTATAGAACCTGTATTTGCCCCTGCTTCCCATTCCCATTACAGCCTCTCTTAGATGAGGTCCTTTAGGACACCTGTCCTGTGCAGCGGGCTTCAAACCAGTTTTCCTGCACAGAAACCAGGCCGCCGACAAAGCGTGGCATACCGCACTTTCGCTTCACAGCGGCTCTCCGCTAACATAGAGGACACAGCCCTCAGTCTTTATCGTGTTTCTCTCAGTGGTCCTGCCCCTGCCCCTTCCTTGTGTTCTGGCTGGTCTCCCGTTACCCGTTGATACTGGGCTCAGCTGCTCTCTTTCCTTAGGTTTCCCCACCTCTGGGCCTCCTTGTCTGTGGGAGGAGGGTACGATGGGCGTTCTCCTGAGGGGGCGCAATGGCGTCATGCTGCAGTCCTGGCTCCGCAGGCCGGCCAGCCGCAACTGAATGCTGCTTCCACCTCTCCTGGCTGGGGGGCGCTGAGCAAGCTGCCTAGCTCCTCGTGGGTCAGCGTGCTCTGGGAGAAGAGGTCTGTTAGTTCTTAGCTCACAGTGTCGCGGTGAGGATTACAGGTAGCATGGCATGGGTTACAACAAGATCTACTGATGGCAAACATTACGTTAACCTGTTCTGCCGATAGCATCTGCAGTCTCGTCCCTTCAACCTACTGAACAAGTCTCCCACAATCTAAACAGTTCTCGCCTTTGTCTTGCTTACCTCTCAACCCAGAGCTCTTCTACCGTGAGAAATACCTGCATTTGCTGTCTCTACTTCCTCAACTTCCAATCATACATCAGCCCCTTGATTAGCATCATTACACTGTAATATACTTGCTTATTTTATCTCAGTGTCTCTGGAAGTCAGGAGCCATTGAAGTCCTCACTGTCTATCATGGTAGTAGCAAGGACTCAATAGATATCACTGGAAGAAAGAGGAGAGAGAGAATGAATGGATAAATGAATGAACGAAAGCAGTCTGACATCGTTATCCAACTGAAGTGGCTGTTACGAGGCCGCATGTGGCCTCCTAATGGCCAGGCCAGTGATTTCTTAGGAAACCTTACCTTTGCTGCTGTTCCTGGAGCCTCGGATGGTGATGTCTGGGTCTTTCCCAGCCATGTACTCACCACCCCTTGGTTTCCATGGCTCCAGGCACCTGATTTCTCTCAGTTCCCTACAGTGGCACTTCCATCTCTGGGCACTCTCTCAGTACTGCTGTTGCCCTGGATTTCATCCTGTCCAGCTGGGTCGGGTCTCTCTGAGCATTTTCTTCAGTTCGCATAGCTGCAGCTAGCCCATGCATCTCCTTCCCATACCCCAGACCCATATTTTCTAACTGCTTGCTGGAAAATCTCCAACTGGTTGGCTCCTAGGAACTTCAGATTCATTATGTGCACAACCATATTCATTTTCTTCCTTACCATCTAATCCAAACATGTTTCCCTTCTCATTTGTTCTATTGCGGTATGTGGGAAGTTGGCCAAAATAGGTTTCAATGCCATCACTTCAGTGTTGTCATTGACTCTATTGCCATGAGCAGTGCATCCAATCAATTGCCAATTCTTCAATCCAGTCAGTTGATTCTGTTAAGGACTCCTCAGAGCAACCGTTTCTCTCTGTTCCTAATGCGGAGGTGTGAACTTTAGTTCCTGGTCTGTTAGAATAGCTTTCTAAGTAGCTTCTTGACCTCTGCCTCCCCATGTCCTACCTTCAGCCCTGTCTTCACACTACAGCCAGTTTGGTCTTTCTAAAACCTGGGTCTGATCATGCATAAACACTTTGACCTTGTTGCCTACTGCAGTCTTACTCTTAACTTGTTTGTTCCTGGAACCATTTTTATTTTTTGAGAAAGACATATTAATATCAATCAGAGTATCCCTTTACTGTACTGTTCAGTAGAGTATATTAGTATTTTATTTTTATCTGAAATGCTGTCCTCTTTTCTGCTAATGAAAATCTGACCCTCACTTCCAGGGGCAGCATGAATTCCATTTTTTCTTCATTGATCACGCAGTGGGAAGTGGGAAATGACTTTTTTTTTTCTCTTCTGAATTAGGATTGCTGGGACCACTTATTTACCAATTATCACTTATCTTGTGGTGGAATCTTTTCATAAACACATCTTGCTTTCTAAGTTCTTTGAAGACACGGTCAAAGGATTAGGATTAGGATTAGGATTCTTTTCAGGTGTTATACCCGTTACTGAGAATTTAGGAGGTTGCTTAAAATTTTTAGATTTCATGGCTAATTATGTTTGTACTTGTTGCAATGTTGTTATTTGTTGCTCTGTTATTTACTTAGGAAACATTTTTAGCAATGAGAATAAACATTTTCCTGGCTCCAAATACAGTTTGCCATGTTGCTTTCCAAAAGGGTTGATAGCAATGTATAGTAACCCTAGTGGCATTTTCTATTTCTATTTTATTTTGTTTTTATCCTTTGTCACATATTTTAGTCCCTTGTATTTTTGTAAATTATAGTAGGCTTTGCACATTATATTAATAATAATTATAATATTATATTATAATATAATATTATATTATATTGTTGTATTATAGGTCGTCAGTTTGTTTTCCCCTTCTTATTTTAGTTTCTCTAGTTTTCAATTATATCAGTTTTAAATTAAAAAAAAATTGGATCCCTCAATTTTTTCTTTATGTTATTTTTCTGTTGCTTTAAATATGAGAAGTTGACATTTTCCATAGACCTGAAATACGCATTCACATTTTATTTTCAGTAAGCTTATTTTTATGTACTATTATATAATGAAAGACTTCCATGGAAGAATGATCCTTAAGTGCCTTTGGGAATCTTTTTTTCTTGCCTTTGATAGCACTATCAAAATCGTCTTCTTAAACCAGCACCTTCCAGGTAGATTATGAAATGTTGCTGTGTATACTGAGATAGGCTCATAAAATATAATATCCAGAAGGCAGTTTATGACATTTTATTCCATAAATAATATCTTTCATGTAATTTAACTCAGTTCAGCTTCAGAGATTTAAATATATATTTGAATCTTTCCCAGCTTTTACTGTAACTCACAATAGTGAATTTTAATTTCCAGAGTTTTCAATAAGAAAGTCTTTACTCTGGAAAAATGAGATATATTACACAAAGCCCTCACTTGAGACACTTTTGAATATGCCACATTTGAAACTTAAAGGAATCCTATAGGTGGTGGGCAAGCAGCTTTAATAATGTGAAGAATGGAGATTAGGTCATTTTCAGACCGAGGTCAAGTGATGTCACAGCTGGAATTTACATGTCTCAACCCTTAGCCAATGAAAAACCTCTAGCAATGACGAAAAACAGGGCAGACTTCTAGTATCTCCTAATATGAGATCTCGTGGAGGAATACCTTCCTAGCTGACTCCACAGGCCTGGTCACCCAGGGAGCTGGTACCATTTTACTGGAAGTTGTCCAGAGTGACTAAGAGAATTTCTTTTATGTGCAAATTCTTTAATTTCTTAATGGGAGCCCGTGGCCAAGTAACATTAACTTTGCAGATTTTTTACTAATAAACTTTGTTAGAGAAAATTTATTTCCATACTTTAAAGAATAACAGAAAATCTAATAACTTAAAAATGCATGTGGGCTTCCCTGGTGGCGCAGTGGTTGAGAATCTGCCTGCTAATGCAGGGGACACGGGTTCGAGCCCTGGTCTGGGAAGATCCCACATGCCACGGAGCAGCTGGGCCCGTGAGCCACAATTGCTGAGCCTGCGCGTCTGGAGCCTGTGCCCCGCAACGGGAGGGGCCGCGATGGAGAAAGGCCCGCGCACCGCGATGAAGAGCGGTCCCCGCACCGCGATGAAGAGTGGCCCCCGCTTGCCGCAACTGGAGAAAGCCCTCGCACGAACCGAAGACCCAATACAGACAAAAATAAATAAATTAATTAATTAAAAAGAAAATCCTTAAAAAAAAAAAAAAAATGCATGTGATTTTTTGGAAAAAAAACAAGGACTCTTCAGTACCTCTAAAATAATCTAATATGCTTACACAGAAATTATTCTGTTTTCCAAAGTCCCCCAAATACTTAAGCCTTTCAGGGAAAAGTTACTATATTCTGATATTTTGGGAGGTATTGATTGGATCCAGACATAATTTCATGCTTCATTTTCTTACCTTCTTTTTTGTTTGTTTGCTTGTTTTTGTTTTGTTTTAACTGTTGTTTTCTTTCTCTCTTTGCTTCACAGCAAGTATTAGTTTTTTGGCTTTTGTAAATGCCACAGCAATTCAGACAGATGCTGCTTCTGCAGTTCCTGCTATTTGTTGGGGTGTCTTAGGTACCTAGAGTATTACATTTCAAATTAAGGGTCAATCTTAACATAAAAATTTTTAGCTCTAATAAACTAGAACAAAACTGAAAGTATGATAACCAATGAGTAAGTCATTATGTTTAGTGATTTCCAGCTCCACCTCCAAGTAGATTTTTATGCCATTTCCTTTAAACCATCTATGATCTTTGCCATCTTGCCATCCTTGTCTAATTTCACCTATAGTAAATAATCCAAAAGTTTCAAAGCACATTTTGAGCTATTTTGCTCAAATATACTTTGATTTAGATAAATTAACTTTTATTTCACTGTGGTAGTAGAAATTATACCGAGAAACTCTGGGATGGCTTAGTGTGTAGAGGAAGCATGTTATGGTAATGAGAAGTTTTACTTTACCTTGCTATTTAATTTAATTAAATTAATTTATTTTTTTAAATTGAAATATAGTTGATTTACAATTTTGTGTTAGTTTCAGGTGTACAGCAAAGTGATTCAGTTATACATACATATATATCTATTCTTTTTCAGATTATTTTCCCTTATAGGCTATTACAGAATATTGAGTATAGTTCTCTGTGCTATACAGTAGGTCCTTGTTGGTTATCTATTTTATATATAGCAGTGCTTATATGTTAATCTCAAACTCCTAATTTATCCCTCCCAACCCCTTTCCCCTTTGGTAACTGTAGGCTTGTTTTTTATGTCTGTGGGTTTATTTCTGTTTTGTATATAAGTTCATTTGTATCATTTTTTTTTAGATTCCACATATAAGTGATATCATATCATATTTGTCTTTGTCTGGCTTACTTGCTATGATAATCTCTAGGCCCATCCATGTTGCTACAAATGACATTATCATTCTTTTTTATGGCTGAGTAATATTCCATTATGTAAATATACCACATCTTCTTTATCCATTCCTCTGTTGTTGGACATTTAGGTTGCTTCCATGTCTTGGCAGTTCTAATTAGTGCTGCAGTGAACATTGGGGTGTATGCATCCCACTCCTGGGCATATATTTGGGGAAAACCATAATTCGAAAAGATACATACACCCCAATATCTTGCTATTTTTGAATAGCCTTTAACACACATACCTCATGGCAGGTCTTGAACAAAACCTATTGATGATTCTCTAATCAAGAATATAACCTATCTCTTAATTCTCTGCCCAGTTAAGGAAGAGATTAAACCCTGGCTATCCAGAGCCATTTGACCAAATCAAGGCTATGTATTTTTCCCATTCAGAACAATTACATTTGTTAATTTACAATTATCAGTGATATTAACACATTAATCAAAAAGCTAATTTTTACAAGATCAGAAAACACAATCAACTTTAACTGCATTTTGACAGAGGCTGCGTCTCTTGTGATGGGAAGAAGTTCGGAATTATGATTAAAATAAAAGTAGTCAAAATGAGGGTCAAGTAGATTTAATGTAAATATATTTGTACAACTTAACAGAAGCTTATTAACATATGGAAACCCATCTTGGCTTTTCCTGAATTCCTGAATAATGTAATAGATTCTAAATGACAGCACTGGATGGTGTGTGATCTTGGATTTGGTGGCCACTCCTTTCTCTCACTTTAGTGTCACTTTCCTCTTAACACAGTATCATCTTTGTTGGGAGTCTCACACCCTTCCCCAAGATTTTTTCCAGTCTTTGAATTCGATAAATGAGGCAGAGAAGTTTCAAAGTGAAAGCACTGATAAAACAGAAGTTTCCTCTCACTGCTGTTGCTTGAACCAAGCCCGTATTATCTTCTCAAAGTTGTCATGCTTTCAGAAATTTTCAGTGTGCTTTGTCTAAGAAGATGTAAAAAAAAAGTGTTTATTTTCTCTTTCAACAAACCCATTCCATACTGTTATGTGAATACTTGAAAATTCCTCCCTTTTAAAATTATTTTTTATTCATAAAGTTAAAAATTTTCCTTTTTGAAGTGTAAACCACTCCGTGTTTTTATTTTGATTTAAGTTATCTTAGTATATAAACTTCCAAATAATCAGACACTGGCATATCTCCAATGCTCACAGAATTCTGACAAAGACTGGTTTTGTCAGCTAAGTCCTGTGTATCTTGTTGCGGGGAGCTTGGGGCATCCTCACATTGTGATGGATCCCAAGTTGAGTGGATCTGTGGTCTACTGGTAACCATAGAAACAGTGAACACTTTACAGTGTAATACCTGTTTACTGCACAATTAGTGCAATGCATCCTCTGGTGATTTTCACTTGTGTAGCAGTTTTGCATTTGAGATCACTTTGACCTTTTCTATCTAATTTGATGGTCACAAAAAACTGGTGAGATGAAAGTGGCCACTGGCATAGCCTTCATCTGACAGGTGAATAAACTACCACTGAGAAGAGTAGGGGACGTGCCCAAGTCACACGCTGAGAGGCCAGGTCTTGAGCCCAGAGTTCCAGTTCCCTTCCCACCATGACATTCACACTGTCTCTCCACCAAGACTTCCGAAACACCGCTCTTGTTGCAGCCCCCGTAGGTGTGTTGTTGATATCCACATAGATCTTGAGAAAAGCATAGTTGGGACCAGTAGTAACTGCTAAGTGACTAGAAAGGGGGTTTACTAAACTGGTAAACGTCCCCTAGTCTTACTATTTGCACCACTTCTAGTGAGACATAATGCATAAACACACATTGGAATATGTTTTAAAAACATGGGCAAAGTAAATGTTTGATAACATGTATAATTGTGCTTTTCTATTTTTGAAACCCTGGTTCAGTTATTTTTATGTGAATACCTATTCCATGGCCTTGGATATTTGCACTATTAATTTAAAAATAGGACAAGGATTTAGATAAAAGTAAATGGGCTGTGTAGGATTAGTCCTAGGTTACTTTACCTGCAATTATGAAGGCTTTTGAGCATTTTTACCTATTCCCAGTTATAAAGACTTACTAATACAGAAAAAAAGCCATTGTGAGATCTTTAATTTCAAAATGCTTTGACCTAATTTTATGAAATGTGTATGCAGGATTAATAATTTTATAATGACTAATGGTACATGTGTTACGTTCTTTTTTATGTGATCCATATCTATTTAATAGTCTGAGTATCCGTAATTCTTTTATTCATTCGACAAACATTGGGTACCCCGAGGTGCCAGGCACTGGTCTGTCCTGTGTGCTGGGCATATATCAGAGAACAAGGCAGTAGAAGACCGTGCAAAAAAAAATAGTTTGAGTATCTTCATTAAATGATTCTCTGTTAAGGAATCATTTTTAATAAAAAATTTAATTTTGTATATTTATTTTTCTTTTTTTTCAGCTTTATTGGATTATAATTGACAAATAAAATTGTAAGATATATAAAGTGTACCTTATGACAATTCTACATATATATATGAAGGATTCCTCCTATCTAGTTGACACATTCGTCACCTCAAATATTTTTCGTTTTTTTCCTTTTCTTCTTCAGTGAGAACATTCAAGTTCTATTCTCTTAGCGAATTTCAATTATACTATGTTGAAATATATATCAAATATACAGTGTTATCAACTGTAGTCACCATGCTGTACATTAGATCCTCAGCTCTTTTTCATCTTATATAATTATATTTATTTTAAAGTCAGTTTATGAAGTTTGTAAGTTGACGACTCTCAAAACTTTTTGTCTATAAACAAGTATGACTTGTGTGTGGATCACTGTTCTTGGCCCTGTGAAGATGGAAGAAAAGGAAAGGAGTTATTCTGCTTATTTTTAGAATTTTACTTGACTTTACAAAATGTTAAGCAAACACTCCCATCAAAAATGAATTACACAGCTATTTTTAGAAGCTGTTTTCTGATCCATTTTCAGTTTTTAAATTATCTCAGGTGGCAAATGTAGGTGCCTCCGATTTTGAAGTTTTCTGCAAATATAAATATGACTAAATCCCCCCAAATAGTTTCTATTTTGAATTCAATTTCATATCTCTCTGAGGGCTATTCAATATTGGGATTTCTATCACCAAACTGAAGATGAGGAAAGGGAAGAATGATGATTTTTTTTCCCCCCCAGGATACCAATCTGTTGCTGACAGAACCAGATTAGAAGTCAAAAGTCTGGAAATCAACTGTACTCCAATAGAAATTTTTTAAAAAAGAAGGCAAAATTCTTTTTCATTAATTATTAATCATACCCCCATTGTTTAAAAAGTCACAAGTAGCACTTGCTTCTAAGTAGAAAAGGAAAATTCAGAGAGTAGGAAAAAGGAATTGAATTTACCTGAGTGTAAATTTAAATATGCTTCTCTCCTCCTTAGGAGAGAGTTATGTGTGTGGCTCAATAGAGCCCTTCAAGAAGCTGGAGTACACCAAGAACGTGAACCCCAACTGGTCCGTGAACGTCAAGACCACCTCTGCTTCGCGGGCGGTGTCCTCGCTGGCCACCGCCAAAGGGAGCCCTTCGGAGGTGCGGGAGAATAAGGATTTCATTCGGCCCAAGCTGGTCACTATCATCAGAAGTGGAGTGAAGCCGCGGAAAGCTGTCAGGATTCTGCTGAACAAGAAGACGGCTCACTCCTTTGAACAGGTTCTCACTGACATCACTGATGCCATCAAGCTGGACTCGGGAGTGGTGAAGCGCCTCTACACCCTGGATGGGAAGCAGGTAAGGGAGGTATCGTGCTGTGAGCTTGACTTTACGGGCAAGAACCAGGGAGTTGGGGGATTTGTGCGGCATATGGTGGGGACCTGAAACATATATTTTACTGATGTTGAGGGACTTGGGTCATTTAGTCAATGCATACATAGCTGTTGCCCTCAAACCAGTTCAAGGATAGAGTTAGCACAGGATTAACCACTGAAATCAAGTACAAATATAGACCTATGAAGCTTAAATGATTACTCAGAGATTTCTACTTTTCCAGTCATTAATTGCTTAACATAATGGTGCTTTTTTCAGCCATCTGTTTTCAATTTGTTTATATAGTAATGTCTTATCACCTTGAGCAGGACCGAGGTATAGAGGTAGACTGTGACCAGTAGAGAAAAATCTGAGTCCTTTCTTTGACCTAAATAATATTTCATAGTTTTATGTCTCAGTAATGTTCACTAGTGAGGTTTATTTACATTTTATAGATTTTTAAGTACATATCCAAGGAATGAAATATTTCCATCTGGGTGGCTTTTAAGAGGCATATTTCTAGAATATTATACATCTTATATCGAAAACATAATTTCAGAATTACAATGAAAAGGTTTTCCTTTGCTGTGGAATGTACATCAGTCAGTTTGGGTGAGTGGACATTTTAATGTGCATTGCTCAGATGAACTTAAAGGAAGTCTTGTGTGGACTTTTGCAAAGATTTGACAGAACCCTGATGGTGAGCTGAATAAAAGAACACTGATATATGGACAGAGAAATTTGCTGGTCATTCAGAGTTTACCAGTGCCTTTTTGTTTCAGATTATAGTTTTTAGTACACTATCTTTGCTTGAAATTTAGTTTTTAACATGGATCTGTTGTCCACTTGCTTTTTAGAAATTATTTTGAGGGATAATTTGAATGATTTGTATATAGAGTACATATTAAAAATCAAAACTAGATTCATAAATTAAAAGATTGATCTTATTAAATAGAAGACTCAGCCAAGTTCTTGAAGGCTAACACATGCAAACTTTATGAATTAGAAATAGATGCAAATACTAGAGTGTGTTAGTAATGAAAAAAATAGGGATGAATTCCTCCCCTAGGGATCCATTCAAATGCTCTAAATTATAAAATTCATTAGGAGAAAAAGGAAGATCTGCCAGTTCGTTTATATTCACCCACCTTCTGCTTGTCTCATAAAACTTCCCCTAAGTGTCACGTGGATAAGTATTCTTAGTGAGGAAATTTCCAGTCTTCTATATCTAAGAGGGTGTAGCCTGAATGTCACCAATATATCAGTCATGAAAAAGTCCACGGCTGCCTTATGAATTATAGCAGCAATAAGATGGCAAGGTTCACATTTAAACACTTAAGCCCTTCAGTGGTTCCCTTTGTAATGAACTACTCAACCATCTTGTAGTTCTGCATTTTTGTGATTTTTCTCAAGATGGGATTTTAAGTGTTTTCATAAAAAGTAAAATTTACAACAAAGAATATGCATTGATAAATGTTCCTCCTCCCACCTTGCTTCAGAATTTTGGGGTTCCAAATTGCTACACACTGAATAAAAAAATCGGCTTTAATTACGTAAGCTAAATTGCCATCAACTGATAATTTGTTTATTCCAAGAATGAATTCTTAGAACAGATATTATGATGCTGTCAATGGTTTTCGTCTTTTCAGGAATTTATCTAGTGTCTATATTTTATAATGGCTGTTTTTGTTAGCGAACCAAGTTTAGGTCCAATCGCCTGATGTGAAGCAAAGCCAATCTACTGACGTTAGGTTGTGGTGAAGGAAGGTGTAGCACTTATTGCAGGGCCAAGCAAGGAGAACGGGCAGCTCATGCTCAAAAGACCTGAACTCCCCCATGGCTTTTAGGGAAATGTTTTTAAAGGCAAGGTGAGGGAGAAGGTCTCCGGGTGCATGATCAGCTCATGTACATCCCTTTAATTGGTTGGTGGTGAGGTAACAGGGTGGTATTTTGGGAACTAACATCAACAACCTTCTGGTTCCAGCTGGTCTGGGGTCTGTGTGCTGGTGGTCAGCATGCAGTTAACTTCTTCAACCTGGTGGAGGTTTTAGTATCTGCAAAACAACTCAAGGATATGGCTCAGGTCATTATCTATAGCCCTTGAGGAGGGACTAAAGGTCCGTGACATTGTTTTATGGCTAAATTATTGTTATTTTGTTGTTATTTTGTCTTGCTTGGTTGTCTTCCTTTGTTTCTGCATTTTCTCACTTCTCTGATTAAATTCCCTTTGGAACTTGCAGAAGGCCTAGAAGGTTAAAGCTTTTCTAAAAACAAGAGGCAGGGGACACAGGGGTCTGTCCCCAAAAGGCCCTGCAGTGTCCTTCTTGGTTTCATTTTTGCTGTGGTCTACATGTAAATAATGCAGAGTAATGGAAAAGCATCTGAGGTTTAATGTCAAAAGACCAGGATTCAAATCTTGACTCAGCCGCAGGTTTTTTACATTTTTAGCAAATCACTTAACTGAGTCTCACTGTACTCATAAGAAAAACATGGATGAAATGATCACCACTGTTTCACTGGGTGCTTGTGGGAGCAATTCTGATAAATAAGTGAAAGCAGTTTGGAACTATAATAATAACGACCGTAGCTTTATTGAGCATTATTCTAAATGTTTTGCATGTAGTAGCTTGTTTAACCCTAACAGCTCAGTTATTATCCTCACTTAACAGATGAGGATATTAAGACACAGAACTTGTTAATAACAAAACATGTCCAAGGCCACACAGATATAAACGGCAGAGTTGGAATTTGAACCAGTCTCTCTCCAGAGCTTGTGGTCATGACCACTGTGCACAGCAGATTATAGTAAAACACCAAAGAGATGCAAATGTACGGAAAAAGAATTTTCGAGTCAGTAATTTGTACAAGGAATATCGTCTGAAGGTTTTCTGCCATGAGTTTTTCCCCTGCAGTCATCCCGCTGACTATTGTATTCAGCTGTTTTCTCGTGGAGCTGATTCAGGTCGCCTTCGTGGCATTGCCTCCATTGTGGCATATTCTCTTCATAGCAGGAGTGGTGAAAAGCTGCAGAGGAACTGGATGGTAAAGTGGAAAGAATATAAAGACTTTCTGCTTGAGTTGCCAGTAGGAGCAAAGATTCCTTCCTCATGGACCCCGGGAGTCTTTAGAATCATTTCTGTTCAAAAGAGAAATCTGCCCCCATAAGCCATTTGTGAGAGGGATTCTTTGACAGCCTGGGCTGTGACCAAGGCTTGCTAAGCCTCTGAGAAAAAAATCACTTCCCTCCAAGCCCTCCTGTTACGTGACGCTCTGCCATAGGAGGGTGGCACCCTGTGCTGCCACCATCTTACCCAGCCCATTGTGGCATCAGGGTCCACGTGCTGTCCACAGGACATCACCCTTAAGATCACTTGCCTGCCCCCCCTTTTTTTTTTAATAGTATAACTGAGCCCTTGTATTAAAATCCAAAGTCCAATAAAGCTTTTTTTTTTTTTTTATAGCTACTTTATTTATTTATTTATTTATTTATTTATTTATTTTTGGCTGTGTTGGGTCTTCGGTTCGTGCGAGGGCTTTCTCTAGTTGCGGCAAGCGGGGGCCACTCTTCATCGCGGTGCGGGGACCGCTCTTCATCGCGGTGCGCGGGCCTTTCACTATCGCGGCCCCTCCCGTTGCGGGGCACAGGCTCCAGACGCGCAGGCTCAGTAGTTGTGGCTCACGGGCCCAGTTGCTCCGTGGCATGTGGGATCTTCCCAGACCAGGGCGTGAACCGGTGTCCCCTGCATTAGCAGGCAGATTCTCAACCACTGCGCCACCAGGGAAGCCCCCAATAAAGCTTTTAAAGGTAATTTTTTGTATTGAGGAAATAGAATTGTTTAAATAATTAATAGTTTGAGTGCTTTGGATGAATGGGTAGAGGGGAAGCTATACAAGCAGGAATGGCTTTTCAGATTGCCTTTGGGCAGCCTGCAGATGTATCCATGGGAAGGAAACCGGTGACTCTGGGATTTCTGACAGTGGAACAGTGCAAGCCCGTGCCGGCTGTTACATATGGTACCCAGAGATGGGCGCTGGAGGACGTGGACCACATGCCCTTATCACTCGTCCTCCTTGCTCATCGGCCTCTTGGCTTTGCTTTAAGCCCTAACCTATGAGGTCATTATACAGCGCTCTTCTGAGGTGTTTTGACTGAGATGAGGAAATCAACATACTGGAAGTGCTGCACCGTATAGAAGACATTTTGCAGGAACGTGCAGTTTCCCTGGATGGCCGCTGTGGTTCATGAGCAGGCTGTTTGGGAGTGAACCTTTTCTAATTATTTCAACTCCATTCTTTATCCAGTGGCATTGAAGCTTCGGTTAAAGGTTCTCTCAACCTTGCTGCCCCCTCCTCACACCTGTCGGGGGCCTCTGCTCACCAGGTGATCAGGCACTTTTGCCGGCATGCTTAGGAGGTCAAGGCTCTTGCCGCGTCTTATTTTCAGTGATGCATTATTTATCTGGGCCCTGATTAAGGGCCCCCAAAGACGGACAGAGGGCATTTTCTAGTTGAAGGTTAAAATCATATCCCCTTTCTCCATGCTCAGGGGTGGCTCTGCAGGGTGTGAGAGTCTTTTCCTCTTGTCCCGGTCCAGGCTCTGGGTGTTGGAATTTTTCTGTGGGTTATTCACTCACCCTACTAGGAAGCTACTCCCAGAGGCCATTTGGAGTGTGACTCATTTTTAAATGATTAAAATAAGCCCAAAAGGTACAAGATTTGCTGAACAGATACACTTGCGTATCTCCTGATTCCTTTTTTGGAACAGCTAATCAGGCTGTCTAGAACTGCTTAGTCTTTAGCATCTGTGATTACTGGATCCTTGCTTAGAAACATAAACAACAGCAAGTCTTAGAACACTTAGTGCCTAAGCAGGCAATTTATACTGTGCAGATCATAGATAAGGCGCTTCCCAACGATCCCCCATTTCCCAACTGAGGTATAAGTCATGAGAAACCAGATTGCTCTTTAAGTAGAAGATGTATGCACATCCCATCTTATCTACTCTTTGACGTTGAAGACCTATATAAAATAACAATATACTTTAGTATCAGAGGAAAAACTCACTCAGGGGTATTGTATTTTTATCTTATAGATGTTTCATATAGGTCATGCACTTTGTAAAATCCACCACTGCTGCAAGCTAGCGTGAGCAAACAACTTATTGTCTTTGTAGTATGGAAAAACACTGGGACTAACTCAGCTAAAGTAAAGGTACTCATAAACTGATTTAGATGGTAAACTGAGAACAGGCATCATAGGTGCCCTCTTAGTCCATTAGGGCTGTAATAACAAAATACCACAGACTGGGTGGCTTACATACAAAATAAATTTATTTCTTCCAGTCCTGCAGGCTGGAAGTCCAGTATCAAGGCGCCAGCATATTTGGTCTGATGAGAGCCCACTTTCTGGTTTTGCAGTGTTCTCACATGGCAGAAGGGGCTAGGGAGCTTTGTGGGGTCTCTTTTATAAGGGCACTAATCCCATTCATGAGAGCTTCACCCACATGACCTAATCACCTCCCAAAGCACCCTGCCTCCTAATACGGTCACCTTGGGGGTTAGGTTTCAACGTATGAGGTTGAAACGTATGACTAAAGCAGCTGCTTTGTAAAGGAAATCCCAGTTGCTGTCAATATATTAGTCGATTAATATGTCTTCTCAGTATCTTTTGATCATTGGTCCCCTCACCTGTTACAAACATAAAGCTCAAAAGATGCTTATAAATGAGTCATAATAATTGCAGCCGTTTATTTTAGGTAGTTTATGAGTTTATTGGAATGCAGGAAATGGTGATACCATCCATAGGAATTTATCAATCAGAGGTCACAAAATGGCCTTTTGGTTTTTAATACCTAATTCTAATCTGAAGTAAAAATAATTTGGTTCACGCTTGAGTTTAGAGAGCTTAGAATAGTTCTCCACGCAAGTTAAAGAAGTGGTACATATTACTACCACATCTGACCTTGGCTGTAGCAATTAATGAGTGTAGAAAATGTGAAACCCAAAGGTTTCCGAATGAAAAAGAAGGAATTTAGGATGTGAAAGGGTTTGGTTGGACTGGAAAAGGATTTTTCTGTAGCTGTTGGTAACAATGATTTGTGTGTGTGTGTGTGTGTGTGTGTGTGTGTGTGTGTGTTTAAATTAAAACTTCTGTGACAGCTCTAAGTTCTTTAAGCATATTTAAAACCTTTATTCTTGGTATCAGATTTTTACTATTACGATTTGGTATATTTATGTTGTGAAAGTGCATGTAACACCTCTTAGTTTTGTTTGCAACTGATGTAAAAAACAGTTGATACAAATAATTTAGCTTTCATTTTAAAATGTCAAATTAAAATTTCCTGCAGACGCTCAGAGCACATGTTCAGCCATTCTCATGATTTGCCAGAGCTCAGAATTGCTGGAAAATCTTAGCTGTTTTCAGAGAAAAAGGAGCTTAAGAATCATTATGATACTTCACTTCGGGAATTAAAGTGCCCAGAATGGAGTGTGTTATTTTACATTATATAGCTTTGGTTGATACTCAGGATTTATCAGCTATACCTGTCCTTAGGTAGCTTTTAATTCCCCCAAATCGGGAAAAGTTAAGTCCTTGTCTTCCAGCCTTAGCGCCTCTGACAGTGTAATTAATTATGGGTGCCTGCAGTGGTGTATATTTTAAGGCTTCGATTGGTCTCAGCAAAAGTCAGTTTTCTGGAAATTGAATTCTAATTTGCTGTCAAATGAATTCTGAGTTCCCCAGTGGCCCCCTGTTGAACTGAAGATGTGCTGAAACCCTCCCTCTGCTGGGCTGAGGGTGCTGGGGCACTTTCACCAATCGGGGGCTTTGGGATCATCTCCTAGTTCTGACTTCTGCTTTTACAAAGGCTGGGAGCCTGATTTGGCCTGGGAGCTTCCTCTGCCCTGAGGGAGCACGTTGGAATGAGGAACAAACTTGGACTTTCACGTCAGCTGGGCCTGAGCTCAGATTTCAGTCTAAAAAAATCTAGCTTGATCCAGTTTCTCACTCAGGCCTGGAAACCTTAGTTCCCCACTTAAGTGATGAAGTTTAAAAATCCTATATATTGAATTTACTTGTAATGAGGAAATTTACTTACATCTGTTGTAATGTAAGCATAGGTATTGATATATGCAGTGATATAGTACAGAAGAGAAACACTAGTTTTTATAGATGAGTTTCAAACACATGGTTTTAAACTGATAGACTTGGGGTCAAGTCTGTCCTCTCCCCCTGGTCACAGTGAAATCTGCCCTCCCACTGGGAAGTTTAATTCTCTGATACTCCTTCGTTTTCTCATATGTGTAATGGGACTGATAATAATGCTTGCTTTATACGTTGTCATGAGGATTAAATGAAACAATCTGTGTGACAAATTTAGCACTGTGGTAGGCAGTTAACTATGGGTAGTTCTTATACCTGAAAAGCTAAGGGTAAATTGTTTTTTGTTTTTGAAAAACAATCATATTTTAAATATGTTGAGGAAACTCACTATTTAAAACTACCCTTTAATAATTACTGATCATATCTACCTTTGTAAATGCGCCTTTTCACATGAAAATGCTCCGTGGTATAATGAAAGAGCGTGGAAATTGAAATGAGATGCTTATAAGATCAAATCCTGACTTTATCGCGCATTAGCTGTGTGGCCTTTGGCAAGTCAGACTCTCTGAATCTCAGTTTTCTCTTTAAAATGGCAATAAAAAAGCATACCTCATGGTGTTGTTGGGATGATTAATTGAGAAGATATGTACATAAAGGCCCTGGCTTGATATATGGTAGGTTCTGTATAACTATTAGTCCTTCTCCCTGCTGTCTTCAAGTTCCAGGCTTTCCTAAAAGTACAGGACACATAGTTGTAGAATACTGTCAACGCAGAATTGGTCATTTTGCATTGTTTCCATTGTCTGTATTGTAGCTAAACGACTAATGATTATATTTATGTCATTCCATTTATTGTCAATCAGTTGTGAATGTAGCCTAGATATTGTTTTCTTCACTTTCTTCTTTAATTGTACCAGTCATTTCTTAAGGGTAACTTTTTTACAAACCGCTACACTAATATAGTAATATTAACATTATTATTACTATGATTGGTGGAACACCTTCTCTGTGCCCGGTGCCGTGGGCTAGTTGCCACGTGTCTATCCATCTCACTGAATCATCACCACAGCTCTGCACAGCAAGAACCTGATTCTTTCTCAAGATTAATTCAAAGGTGGCCTCTCTGGGAAACATCTCCTGACTTCCCCGTGTAGAACTGACAGCCCCCGCTCCTGGGGCTCTGTTCAGTCCTTTGTAGGTGACCCCACAATTCTTCATTATGCTGGCCTATTGACAGATGACGTGCTTGCCTCCCCCTTCAGAATTCATAGGATGAGGCCAGGGAAGGTGTCCTACTGGCCTCTGAATCTCTAGGGCCTGACCTGGTAAATGCTGGTTCAAGAAATGATTGAGTGACTAAATGACAGGACCTTTGACCGGTTTGCGTGACCTACACCTTTGCTATTAACATTGCTTCCAGTGTTCTGCAAAGCACAGGCCAAGGCCGTTTAGGAGCTGATGGGTCACCCTGGGCTGTGCTTGTGTGTAGCCCTCAGTGCTAGTGGTGCTCTCTGCCCTGAAACCGCAGATTGTAAGCGGCTCATTATGGCGCTTGTTTTCTAGCTCAGGCACCTGCTTCATTAAAGGCTCTAGGATAATTAAACAAAAACTCATCTGCTAATTTTAGAGCAGTTCCTCAATTGAAAGAACTTTTATCCCGTGGGGAAACAATAGATATTCTGCTAGAGAATTTTCACCATCTGAGTCAGGGGAATTGCTCAAAATCTTCCTGACATTGCCTCTGCCATCCAGTGCATAAAGAGGAGCGCTAATTAATACATTTTATGGATTTAAAAATTGGTGATAGGCAAATAAGAGATTGGCATGAAGAGCATCTGGCCCAACTGTTGCACAGACACAAACCTGCAGTGTCAAGGGCGTTTGTGATGCCGAGTACAGTATGTTGCAGCACATTTTTCTGATTAGTTTAAATCCTTGAAACTAAATTAAATGAAAGAAGGCAGTTTCAGAAATTAATTGGAAATTTTAAAATCCAATTTTAAACCTGAACTATGTTGTAAACAACATGCCATAGAAACAAAAGGACAGATGGGAGATTTATGTTCTAATTGGCTTTTTCCATGGTAAGATTAATGTATAATTGTTGTAAAGAATTCTGGAGCAAATGAGAAAATATTAAGATAAATTAAAATGACCTGCAGTCTCATTGACAAGATGACTCTTGTTAATATTTTGGCCTGTTTTTTGCTTTTTTCTTTAAAAAACAATTCAGATCCTACTCTGAATCCAATTTGGTTTCTTGCTTGTAATCTCACATGCTACTGTGTACATTCATGTGGGAAATGTCTTGAAATTATAAAGTCATTCCTTCTCTAATTGTGTTATTTTATTGCCCAGTATAAGATCCTTGGAAGGCAAGTTGTCCAGCATGCTTTCTTCTCTAGTAACTCATCAGCGGACCATCTCCTGGCTGAGTTCTGACTTACGGCTGAGTTATAGAGTTCTAAGGGCAGATTGAGAGGCAGACATCATGTGGAGTAGTGACTCTTGAGATGTTATTCAATGTAGTCAGTTATTGGAGGTTAAAAGTGTCTCAGAATTCATTCGCTCTGCTGGGAATCTTCATGGAAAAAAATGATTATCACATTTCAAAACCTGTCTGATTAAATAAGTCTAGTATTGTTTCATAAATACCAGATAATTTAGGCTTTTTAGGTCAGTTGGAGCTCAGTCACCATGATGCTTTACAAGTCTCTCCCTGAGGGAAAAACACCAGGTAATTCTCTTTCTGTGCCTAATCACGTCTGCTTGTGTTATAACTGTTTGTGAACTTGCGTAAGACCAGAATGTCCTGGAGAAAGAAGACAGTACTATATGGACTTCTGTATTCTTGGCTACCCTTATTAGATGCTTAATATTTATTAAATGATGTTTCTTGATTTTAACTTGTGGCTCAGATTCTGATAAGTAGAATCACATAAATACAGGACTAGGAGGGTCTCTTGGAGAGATCTTTCTACTCTTTCTTTACTTGGAAAACCATAAACTAAACTTACCTTGGCAGGTAGTAAGATAAAATCAATATTTTATTTAAAAACAATCTCCTAGGAAGAAAACAATTCAAGGTAAGCGTTATCTTGAAAAAAAAAAGAGACATTTTACCCCTGATGCTTTTCCATAGTAATACTATGGGAACTGGTAACTAGTTATACAACAAAATAAGTTGTAGAAAGTCCTGTATGCTCAGGTATATAATCCACCCATGTTCTTTAAAACCTTGTTACCAAGAGGAGTCGGAAGACAGCAGCAGTAATGCCACTGGAGAGCTTGTAGAAATACAGATGCTCAGGCCCCACCCTAGACCTACTACTGAATCAGAACCTGCATTTTAACAAGATCCTCACACGATCCACATTCATATCAAAGTTAGGGAAGCACAGATCAGGCGACTGGACAGTATGAATGGAGCATCGGAATCCAAAGACCTAAAGATGATAAACCCAGGCTGTCACTCAGTAGATGGACTTAAACATTAATTTTAGCTGACTTAGCAGTTTTATTTGCATCTTCTCAATGTCAGTATTAACATCAGACGGCAAGGTACGATTGCCATCAACCAAGTTCTGGATAGCAGTCAGTCCATTAGCATGAAGAGTGTGCCCCCTGCGATCTGGCCTCAATGGGCTGCCTGTGTGTAGACGATGGATGACTTCCTGTAACGATGGATGACTTCCTGTTTGGAGAATAAATGAAAGTTAAGAGATGCAGGGAAGGCTGAAGGATAACCATGGAAATGCTGATCCTGATGAAGGGCTTAATGTACATGGCTCCTGCAGAGTCCATATGCATGCTGTTGGAAGTTATCTGCATGCTCCCCTCGATAGGCCATACAAATTTAATATTTTCCTCATGGTCCTTCTGGATATCTTCCATGGGGAGGATTGAAAGTCACTAAGCGAGAGTTGGTTTTAGATCTCCAGCCGTTGTCAGGCAGAGTCCCTATGCATGAGAAAATTCTCAACATGGAAGATGTCCAGAAAAACACGGGGAAATTTTTAATGCGTGCAGGAAGTGGAGGGGCAACTTTTGAAAATAATTTCTAGCTATTATATCTAGGAATTTAGTGGCCAAGAGTCTTATGTATCACAGACTCAGCTGTTGAGAACTACAGTGGAGGGGTAAACTGGTGTGCAGTGATCACCTAGTAATTAGAACTGGAGTGGTTCTCTTACAGTGCGGCCTGGGAGGCTAAGAGACTGGGGAGATGTAGCTTGCTGAATTCATCTGTCCGCTGCCCATGGCTGCACACCACGTAGGGCAGACGTGACTTTGCAAACAGCCACACAGTGCCCGGGAGCTCATCATCAGGGGCTTTTTTAATCTCTGGGATCATAGCTCCAAATTGGGAAAGAAAATAATAAGCTCTAGAAATAAGTGGCATACGGAGAAGCAATAGAATGTTCATTTTTGTCACTGGTTTATGATATAGCCCTGGGAAAAAATAAAATTATGTATTTCTCAGGTCTTTTCTGGGATTGGTGTGCTGGGAAAGGAATAAAGGGCATGTTGGCCATTTCTTGGTTGGGAACATCATTTTCTTTTATAGCAAGAATTCCTTTTCTCCTTTGTTTAAATTTCATGGCGAATTGGTAGACTTAGCCACTGTGTGTTTAAAAAGTATGTCTATTTATTAAACTTTTTTTTTTTTTTGCATTTGGCAACAGTTATTAAACCATATAGGAAAAGAAAGGACCTAAGAATATCGTGTATTGAAGCCTCTGGTATACTTTCAGGTGGAGGAAATTGAACCTAATCCCATTATTTTATTGTGCGGTGCCCATTGTTGACCGTTGTCATAGAAACAAAGACCTGTGCCAGTGTCTGTCAGCTGAGCAGGCTATCCACAGATTCGCCTTTGATTTTGCCAAATTGGATCAGGAATTTCACGTGGGTTCTATTGAGATGGTCCTGCTTTAGCTGTTTAATTCACATGCCCTCTAATATTGAGAATATGCATGTTCTCATAGATTGTTAGATCAGTAGACATCTATGGAGCATGGGCTTGTGCCAGGAGTTGGGAATATCTCAGTATTCCTCCATTGGGTAGGGGGAGGACTTGGAAGAATTCCTCACAATGGAATCCTAAGCAGAGGAGTCCCTTTAGGACCCCGTAGATTCACTGCTAGGGAAATGTGCATTCTCATATTTGTATGTTCAAAACGTAGGAGGTGATTGGTATAGGTAACCTTGCTTGAGGATATCCTTGCACTGTTTGGAAATGTGACTGTCAAGACACTCTTAAGCAATAATACCTTTACATTTTAAATAGCTAAAAATATGTTCTACTTTATAGTTTAATTAATAACACTTCTGGCACATTCAGAATATGAATAACGTTGAAAGCCTATTTCTGTGTACCAGCATGCTAGTAAATAGCTTTACATTTAAATTAGTCCCTGTCCTCAAAGCTCGTGGCATATTGTAGAAGGCTTGAAAATAAATAGTAAATGAACTAGCCCTCAGTTTCACTAGCCTGCACTTTCCCAGGGAGGTATGTTGGCAGTCAGATCCTGTAAAATCACCATTCCTTTCCTTGCATCAGTTGAAGTGAGAGGGAAGTTATTTTCAAGATTTTACAAGAATATCAAAATATATGAGAACTGATTTTGGCTATTTTTACCCCCCCATATGTACATTTTTGGGCACAAGAGAATGAGGGGAAGGACTAGAGGAAATGTTGATATGGTTTTGAGGGTCAGCAACAGTAATAAATTTTTTTTTTCAAGGTTTTAAAATTACTTTTTTCAAAGGGAAAAATGAAGCCTTACCCTGTGTGTTTAATATTGCATGTCTCTATTTTGGATGCTTCGTTCCTCTGGAAGAACCTTACTGTAAGTGACTCCATTGTAAATGGATTGTGCTCATTTGACTTTTTCTTTGTCCTATTTGCCTAATAATTTGGTTTAACACAGTCTGAAGAAAGTGTGGCAGACCAGTTCGGGGTGTAGCACCAGCTCTGTGCCAGCGTATGAATGATAACACACTGTGTAATGAATCAAAAGTTGGAAGATATTTTCTATTGCAATAGCTGGAAAGGGTTGGCATGAGCGTTGCTGAGTAATTGAGTTTTCAGGAAGGTAGAGACCTGGAGCTGTCCCTGGGTGTGAGGCTTTGTAGAAAAGAGAATAAAATCATCTGTATATGGAACCTAACTCAGAGATAATAACATGAATAAGAACGCAACAGCAGCTAGCATTTCTTGAATGTTTACCATATGCCAGACACTAACTAAAGAGTTCTTTTTTACCACATCAGTAGTATTATGTGGTAGATATTATTGTTATCTCCATTTCACAGAGGCAGAAACAAGGGAAATAACTGGTTGACCCAATTGATTAGTATATGATCGAGGCAGACTGACATTCTTAACCACAGTGCTATACTTGGCTTTATATGGTGTTTTGATGTTTTGAGTATATAAAATTCACATGCATCTTTTTTTTTTGTAAGAATGTTCATGATTCATTGCTGTGGTTTATCTACTTTACCCACTGGAGTTTAAAAATACTTTTCTTCTGAAATTATCAAATTCTGGGGATCTGTCAATATTATAGTTTGACTGGGTTGCCAAAAGAGAAGGTTGTTGTTGAGAAGGTTACTACTGAAATGTCTTGCTTTGATTTCTTCTAACTTTTCCTTGCTGTTTTGATTGTTAGTTATGAAATTAATTTATTTTGAGTAATTTTAAAAAGCACTTAAGAATCTTTTTAAAAAATTGTCGTAAAGATTTCCATCCCTAACAGTGGGAAAATAACATTCTTGATGGAATCCATTACCCAGAAATGCAGCCATTTTATAGAAAGGGAATATTGTTGAATTTTAAAACATGTCAACTTAAAAAAAGCTTTGTAGCTTTATTAAGGCATAATTTACATACATAAATTTTACCCGTTTTAAGTGTACTAGTCAGTGATTTCATACATTTATAGAGCTGTGCAGCCATCGCCACAATCCAGTGTTAGGACACTTGCACCACAGAAAGTTCCCCACTCTTGCCCCGAGACCGGCAATCACTGATCTCCTTTTTTTGTTGTTAATTAATTAATTTATTTTTGGCTGCGTTGGGTCTTTGTTGCTGTGCGCAGGCTTTCTCTAGTTGCGGCGAGCGGGGTCTGCTCTTCATTGCGGTGCGCGGGCTTCTCATCGCAGTACCTTCTCTTGTTGCGGAGCACGGGCTCTAGGCGTGCGGGCTTCAGTAGTTGTGGTGCACAGGCTTAGTTGCTCCGTGGCATGTGGGATCTTCCCAGAGCAGGGCTCGAACCCATATCACCTGCATTGGCAGGTGGATTCTTAACTGCGCCACCAGGGAAGTCCCACTGATCTGCTTTTTTTTTTAAAGGATTTTCTTATTTATTTATTTATTTATTTATTTATTTTTGGCTGTGTTGGGTCTTCGGTTCGTGCGAGGGCTTTCTCCAGTTGCGGCAAGCGGGGGCCACTCTTCATCGCGGTGCGGGGACCGCTCTTCATCGCGGTGCACGGGCCTTTCTCTATCGCGGCCCCTCCCGTCGCGGGGCACAGGCTCCAGACGCGCAGGCTCAGCAATTGTGGCTCACGGGCCCAGCTGCTCCGTGGCATGTGGGATCTTCCCAGACCAGGGCTCGAACCCGTGTCCCCTGCATTAGCAGGCAGATTCTCAACCACTGCGCCACCAGGGAAGCCCCTGATCTGCTTTTTAATTGCATCAATTTTTAAATGCTGACCCCATCCTTCTATATGCATTTATAGGAAAGACTTTTTTTCTACCTTTGAAGTCATTTGTATAATATGGGTTTACTAAGTATATCCTTCTTTAACCTTTACTGTGATCTTCGTCCTCTCCAGCTGAATAGCACTGGGGCTCACTTGGGTTTTATAAGTAACTTGGAGCAGAGAAGGTGATGCAGCATTTCAGTGCAGTGAACCACTTGTGGTCTTTGCACTCTTTGCACATATGGTATTTCTGAATTAATTCCAAACCTAGACAACTAAGAGGAAAAACATTTAACGTTCACAGCAGGATGGAATAACAATTACTGTCCTCTAATGCCCCAGGGGGGCTCCCCAGACATATATTCTTTACTCCTGCCTTCTCCGTGCTCCATTTGGAGATACTTTCTTTGTTACAGTCCAAAAATACCACTTATAGGCTGATTAGATTTCAAATTATATTAACATATTTCAAGCTGTGTATCTTTTTGCTTTTTCTTAACTAAAATATGCTTTCCATGTGCTTTGTCTGTTTCTTGGGTGAGATCCAATTATTTTGTAATCTCTCTCTCCCCTTCTTCAGGGCAGTTTTCCCACTTGTCGTTTCATCACTTTACTCTTCAAGATCTTTGAGGACTTTTTTTTATTACCCGTTTCTCTCTTCTCAAGGAAAAAAGACTTCATTGTGATTTCCAATATCCTGCCGTACAGTACAGCTGCACCTGGGGAAATTCTGTTCATTGAACCATCATTGAATGCCTTCGTAATTCAGTGTTCAGATGCTGCTGGCTTTTGGATTCCGGAGAAATCTGTGTATTCATTATCTATACCTATGTCTGTATCTATTTATGTCTATGTATCCCTTTTCTTTATGTTCAAGGCCATCTCTAAACCCAAAACAAGGCTTAGTCACCTGTGTAAGGCTTCTTACAGGGTGAGGAAGTGAAGCTGGTGCCTGGCCAAGATCCGTCCAAAGGCTGTGGGCTTCCTTCTAGGCACAGTGCTGAGGTTGATGAGATGCTGAGATTGCTATTGATTCTCACTTTCTTATCTCCTTGGTGATCTACCCATCCACAGAACCAAGGATTTATGACAGTGGGTGGCTGCATTGGAGAGAATCATTATAGAAGACCCTTTTCAAAACCAGTAGAACTGGTTGACAGTTTTTAAAGCTCCCCCTTTTTGGCTGTTCTCTTACATACTAAGGTGTATGGTCTTTATGATGATTCCATTTTGCTAAAGCTGACAACCGAGAATAACAATAAGAAAATGGAAAAAATGTCGATTCCAATGATTTAAAGCAAATCAAAACCCTATGTCTTTAACTGAGGTTTTCTTGTTTTATCTACAACAGTGGCTCTTAAATTTGGGGGATCATATTCTCCTTTGAGACTCTTAGGAGTGCTGTGATCTGGGGATGTTATCCCCAGGAAGGTTACACTTTCACATGTGAGCTAGTGTTTGCTTTTTCTATTATGTGCTTATCAGTGTTCCATCTTTTATTCTTGTATCCTTTTAGAGGGAATTTATATGTCTTTGATATTTACTCATCAAGTGACAGAATTGAAATCTTAAGATCCCTTTTAATTTCCTTGCATTTAGCAGTGATTTTCTTGAAACAACCAGGAGACTGAGCCCAGAAAGAGAGATTCGAGGGTAAATTCTGCCACCTGTGTTCTTTCATGCCTTTGATTACCAAAAGAAATTTCTGGCTCTTGACAAAACATTTCCTGTTCATAATTCTTCCATTCAGTCGGGCATGGGTTTGCTTTCTTTCACTTGTTTCTTTATCAGAACAAAAGTCTGGTGCTTCTGTTCAAAGGAAGACACAAACATATGGTCCGTCTTCATATCATCCGTGCTTCCTTCTTTCTCCTCCTTTTTTCCTTTACACCTTGATTTTTTTTCCCCTCTCATTTGAGCCTTTAGTTTGTGTGAGGTAATTTCATTTTTCTTCTTATCTAGTTTTTTCACTCATAGAAAATCACATTCCTGGCTTTAAATTCTCCTTTCTTTTACAACAGATGCTTTCCAGGGCCCTTCTTCATGTTGTCCTGGGCAGTACATTCAGAATGGTAGAGTGCTTCTCAGCTGATGGTTCTGGAGCCCCTAGGGTACCCATGAGTGTGTCCCAGTGATGACATTTGTCTTAATATCTTTAAAAAACTACAAATATGATTGTTGCTTAAATTTTTTTTCCCTTATAAAGGAATCAATTTTAGATCCCTAAGTGTGTATCAAGGAGCCGTGCATGGCAGTTAGTGGAGATCAGGCCCCATGACCTGTTTCTCAGCTGGTTTATCACTTGGTGGAACACCACAAGCTATACCATGGTTTTGATTATTACGTACCTTTAAATTGGTTTTGTTCTTAGCCATATATGGTTAAATTTATATTCATAATGAGCTATTGGTTACATATAGGCAGTTAATAAGGAGCAGAATACAAAGGAATGATACTGCCACTTTTTATATAGTGTGTTAGGCTGTTTCTAGTACTTAAGAAAATATTATGCTAATTCTATCAAATTTAGTTTTTAATTACTGAGATTAAAACTCTCTACTCAGACTGTTATTAAACAAGATGGAATTTTTGGTGCAAGATGTGCCTCATGTCACAAAAAGCAATTTTTTTTTATATTAAAACATGTATTTTGTCTACATTTTAACATAGATTTAATACAAATACCACATAATATATAGTCATTTAAAATTTTTTATGATCAATCTTGTATTTGCCTTATAAATTAAAATTACTTGATAATATATAACACAGGTTGATTGGGAAGAACAGACTTTGTCTTTATACTTCATAAGTGTTAGCCAAGTTCTATTAATGTCATTTCCAAATTAAATTGAAACATTTTATTTAAAATAACTATCATTCAAAATGTAAAAATTATTAAAAAATTCCTTATGGTGTTCAAGAGGTTGGATAGTTCTATGAAGAGATTCTTGGGGAAGAAAAAGGATTGGGAACCTAGGTACCTGGATTATAAAGGAGTGATTGAAGGTCGGGGAGCCGACAGTACCTTTGGGAATATCTTGGACCTCAGTGTCCCTAATAACATGGTACTTGAATTTTATCAGGTGCTTGGTAAATGTTTGTTCATTTAAGGAGTTTACATGTAATATATGGTACTTTACTCATGTAGTGTTGCTTTCATTTAAAAAATGGAAGTTCTACTACAATATATGGAAACTTAACCAGATGACTTCTAGCCACTGTGGAACCCTCCCCTGGGAGATGCTTTATAGCAAAATAGCCCTTCCCCGATCCTGGAACCTAGTATTACTGATGAAGTGTTGGTTTTACCCACATGGTGACTTCTGTCAATCTAATTGAAAAAATGCCTATGTTATTATTCCAGGAACCTTCTTAAATAATTTGCCAGTCGGTTCCAAATAAGGTGCACTGCCAACTTTAAAAGTCAGTTGTGAGCACTCCTTCCTCCACTGTTTTCAAGTAGTAGGTGATATATAAACCAGTTACATATTTAAGGTCTGATATAGAAGTGAGAATTTCAAGAACATCTCAATGACCCATTATGTTAGTAGTTTGAAGTACCGTTATTGCTCCTGTCTCTTATTGAGACCTGATTATCAATGATGTGACCAGTGCCTTCCTCTCTGAAGCCACTTTTTTCCTTGACTTGTCTTATTTTCAGAGTCTCTTTTATTTAGTTCAGACTGTTTTGTGTGGTCTGAACTCTTGATCAGTGTGCATGGGATATTTAGACGGTAGAATGTATAGAATTTAGTGTCTGATTGGACGTGGGAAGGAGAGGGAAAAGTGAAGAAAATGAAGAAGAAAGAAAAGGCATCTCAGATGAATGAGGGATGTGTTTGGGCAGTAAGGTGGGGAGTGGTGACGTTAAATGTTAAACAATCAATATGCATAATGACTGCAGACACGTACTCAGCGACTGTTATATATTAACCACTTTATGTGCATTTTAAAATTTATTCTTCACACCAACCCTTTGAGGTAAGTTCTGTTTTTTCTGTTTTACAGATGAGGAAACTGAGATGTAGAGGGATTGTATAATATGTTCAAAATAACACAGCTAGAAAATAATTCATAGGCCAGAACTCTTATACACTATAGTCTTCCAGTGGGAAAAATGAAGCAGATTTGGGAGTTGTGTATAGTCAACAGTATCAGATGCTACTAATCACATCACACTATTTTCTTCATCTGCCTTGACTCATATATATTTATATCTCTGGGGTGTTATAACTAAAAGACATTTTGTGGACTAACTTTGTAAACATATAGAGAAGCAAACAGATGATGCTTCTCTGAAGTTTGGGTTGTCGTTTTCCGTTTGTGGCCAAATGTAGATTAAAAGTTGAAGGTCAGGCGTAGTCGCATAACAAGACATCATGTGCCAGCCATTGAAGATACGAAGATGAGTCAGGACCTGCACCTGCCCCGAGACACTCGCAGTACAGGGCAGGAGACAGGCATTTCAAGAAAGGGTTGCAATGCCGTGTGCTAAGTGCTGAGTCCTGTGACAGCAGAAGAGGGGGCCGGCCATTGGCCTGGGGTGGCAGGAGGCTGGGGAGCAAGGCACATATGATCACAAGGTCATTACTGCCCTCCTCTTCTGTTGCTGAGTTTCCACTTGCCTCATGAGAGACCTGAGCATCATCTGGACATCCTTCCTTTCCCTGCACTGTCCCCATAGCCAGTGGGTCCCTCAGTGAGTCGCCCAGTGTGCCCCAGGGATGCTTTGGGAATCCAGTTCCCGTCCTCTGTGCTCTCACTCTTGG
Source organism: Balaenoptera acutorostrata (assembly GCF_949987535.1). NCBI lineage: Eukaryota > Metazoa > Chordata > Mammalia > Artiodactyla > Balaenopteridae > Balaenoptera > Balaenoptera acutorostrata. The sequence goes on from NC_080081.1 coordinate 68,942,927, forward strand.
CCTGGACTGCTGCAGAAGCTCGCTAGCTGGTCTCGGCCTTCTGCCTGTGTCCCCTCCACCCGGGCCTCCATGCTGCCTCCAGAGGATGCTCGCTGAGACAGCTGATTTTGTCCCAGCGCGGCACAGCCTTCAAGATATGGGCCCCTGCTCCCTGTCCGCCCTCATGTCTTGCCATTTCCCCAGGCACACCCTCAGTCCCCGTTCTCCAGACAGCTTGCTGTTTTTAACCTCCAGTGTCGTTGTAGTCCCATCCCCTCTGCGTGAAATGCCCTCCGTCTGGTCTTCCTGGGAGCTCCTTTCTAAGACACCTTCTCTGGAGCGTTTAGACATCTTCCCTGTTAATGGAGAATGAGCAGCCCCCTCAGGCCATAGATTCAGCATCTCAGTGCTGTGAGAATTTTCATCCAGAAAGCCCTGAATATCCACACCCCAAGATAAGTATTTTCCTTTTTGTCTTTATCCTTTGCCAGACCAAGAAACGTTGAATAATTTTCCTTACCACAATCAGTAAACCTACAACTGTTATGTCACCCCATTCTGAACTAAAGCCTGCTTTATAGTGTGTTGTAGGGCATCTCACACTTTACAAAGGTAAAGTGCAATACATTTTAAAAATAGTAATAGATTGTCAACCCAGTGCTTATTCCTACCAAGCATGTGGCACACCTGGGGACTCTGGTCGTCAAACACACACAGTCTGGATTTCTAACATTTGCTAATCCTCCCCAGTGGACCTCGGTCGTGACTGGTCACCAGCAGAGTAAAAAGCTTTGGTTCTCTCATGCCGCCAAGTGGGGATCAAAGTGTCGTCAGCCTTTCCCGGGAGGTATTGCTGGAGTCACTCTCATACCAGAGGAAACAAGATTTTGTCTTGCTTCATATTTGCAGTGTGGAGAGAAGAAAGCAAGCTGGGCTGAACGTTATTGGTGTGAGGCAAGAGTCAGTGCCTCCGAAACAAAGAAGGGAGTTAGGGAAATTCAGTGACCAGAACTACCTGTTGTAGGTTTCTTTGTACAGAGAACAAAAAAATAAAAAAATAAAATAAAATTTAAAAAAAGGAAAAGAAAAAGAAAAAAGAAGATGTCTCTGCCAGAGAGTTGAGGTGGAAAGAGGAGGAGGGGGATGGGGAACTTGGGGCAAATAGGAACCTTTCACAAATGGACAGTCTGGGCTTCCTGTTGGAAAACGGTCCTGTGGAGAAGGTCACGAGGGTGGGGAAGCATTGAGATTTACCGGGAAGAAACACATACCGACTGACTTGGAACAAGATTCTTTCCAAAAGTAGTTAGACTTCCATGAATTGCGCAAAGCACACTGGGGAAAGGCCTGTGTTTCTGCTCAGGGCTGGCAGGCCCCCTGGGTCCCCAGGCATTGGGCCTGTCCTGCTGGGTCACCTAGCTGTTTATAATGTGAGGTGTTCTTGTCAAGCAGGGAAGAGCTTACACGTTATTCATAAATGTATGAGATGACACAAAGGAGGAGCGATTTGAAGTGGGCCAGAAATCAGGCCTATTGAAGATACTAAACAGGAAAATTAAAACCCGCTCCTGAAAGCAGAGGAATGATTCTGGTAAAAGCCATTTTAAAATGATTTCAGACTTTTCTCCCTCAAACTTGCTTACATAAATAGCACCAGTGATGGTAAGCAGATTGAGAGTGTTCTTTAAAAATATAGAATGAAAACGTATTTCTTTTACTGGTTATTGATTTTTTTAAAAAAATTTATTTATTTTTGGCTGCGTTGGGTCTTCATTGTTGTGTGCGGGCTTTCTCCAGTTGCAGCGAGCAGGGGCTACTCTTTGTTGCAGTGCGTGGGCTTCTCATTGCGGTGGCTTCTCTTGTCGCGGAGCACGGGCTCTAGGTGTGTGGGCTTCAGTAGTTGTGGCTCGTAGGCTCAGTAGTTGTGGCTCGCGGGCTCAGTAGTTGTGGCTTGCGGGCTCTAGAGCGCAGGCTCAGTAGTTGTGGCGCACGGGCTTAGTTGCTCCGCGGCATGTGGGATCTTCCCCGACCAGGGCTCGAACCCGTGTCCCCTGCATTGGCAGGCAGATTCTCAACCACTGCGCCACCAGGGAAGCCCCTGGTTATTGATATTTCATCAATTTTTTACTGGTTGTTGATATTTCATCTATTTTTAAAAGTATTCGGGCTTCCCTGGTGGCGCAGTGGTTGAGAATCTGCCTGCCAATGCAGGGGACACGGGTTCGAGCCCTGGTCCGGGAAGATCCCACATGCCGCGGAGCAACTAGGCCCGTGAGCTGCAATTACTGAGCCTGCGCGTCTGGAGCCTGTGCTCCACAACAAGAGAGGACACGATAGTGAGAGGCCCGCGCACCGCGATGAAGAGTGGCCCCCGCTTGCCACAACTAGAGAAAGCCCTCGCACAGAAACGAAGACCCAACACAGCCATAAATAAAATAAATAAATAAATAATTTAAAAAAAAAAAAAGAGAAAAAAAAAGTATTCATAAACATTACAATCCATAGGAACCTTGAAATAGAGAGTAGAGGTGGGAGAGGAGTGTAACGGGCTGAGCAAATGGTTGCACTAGAAGAAAGCGAGGCTAAGAATAGTGATCCGTCTCGAGCTGTTATGAGCTAAGACATAAATGGAAATGTGGTTGTCATGGGGCTTCTAAACAGTCGAATAAAGTATTTGGCTTTGTCAGGAGGTACAGATACTTTCCTAGCAGTGACGTTAAGATTCTGCTCCCTCAGAATCTCCAGGTGCCTCTGGGAGGCCCTGCCCGTCCGGCAGCCCCACGTGGCTGACTGTCCCCCCTCAGCTGGGCTGCTGGGGCCGAGGCTGCCCGGCCCCCCCTGCAGGGCACGCTTCACCGTGTTCCCACCTGTTTCCCAGGCTGAGGCTCCCTGCCTTGCACCGCGTCTCCCTCAACGTGGAAGAGGGCTGGCCTTTCACTCCCCACAGCAGAGCTAAGAACAAAGGTGATATTTAACAACACTTTCCAGAAGCTCTTTACATTAAAAAAAAAAAAAAAAAGAAAAGCTGCAGGAAAAGCCTTCAGCCTGGACTGCTCTTGAAGGCCAGGGTCAAGTTCCTCCCTGGCGCCGTGGCAGCGGCCAGCTCACCTGCCCACAGCGGGCTGCTCGTCTTCTTGTCTGCTCGTTCCCTCCTGGGCTCAGGCCTCAGCCCCCAGAGCCAACTCTCTAAGTAGAAAGGATCAGTCTGCAAAGGTGAATTTGAGTCTTCAGTTATGAAGAAACAGGAAAGCCACTGGAACTTTACCATTTTCCCACATCATGTTTTTAAACATGTTGTTTGGACCCAGCCAAAGCATCCTTTATACGTGGGCACTCCGGTACTGCCCAAAGGCTACCCTACATTTTGTGCTAAAAACCAAAAACACAGGTTTTGTGCCTCTTGCTCCCTGGTCTCTGACCACATTCGTTTTCCTCCCCTTGTTTCCTGGGGGAACTTGGTCATCAGCCCTGACAGAGCCGTGAGAGAAGGTGTGTCCACAGCAAGACGGGTGTCCCTAGTATTTAGGGTCCAATTTACCCTCGCCTCCCCCAACCCAGCCCTTCCCTGTTAGAAGGGAGTGAGGAGGAGACGGAGGCAAATGTCCAGGGGGCTCCTTGATGGGAAAAAGGCATAGTATCCTTGGACACCCACTGTGTGCCCACGTCCACATGGCTTTGTCTTCCAGCCCCATCTTTACACGTCTGTATCTGCCATTAAGCTACAAGTTTTCTTAAAATCAGAGGATGGGTCTTATCATGTTTCTGTGCCCACCAATGCTTGTCTCTACGAGATGCTTAGAATTGATTAGCAATGGAATACGTAACACCTCCTAACTCTGTTAATTGCACCATGGGTGAAGAGATCACAGGTCCCTTTACAAAGACTTATTTTCCTTGAAGCAACACCCATGCCGAAGATCAATGCCATCTTTTGTTGCAAACTTTGCATCCCACTTGCAAAGACATGCAAACACTCTCTGTCACTGTGGGTGTTTCAGAAGCTGAAGTGGGAGGCATTCAGGTCGTCCTATGCAGACGTCTCTGGGGACTGATCCTCTCTCCCCATGTACTTTGTCCAGACACCTGAGTTCAGGTGAGGTGTTCTGGAGCCCAGGGGATTCCAGATTGTACAGAAGTGCACTCCAGAGGGCCAGTGCAGGGAGTGTTTTAAGGCAGAGAAGCAGTTCCTGACATTGACTTGGTCTGTTCAAGGAACTAATTAAGTAGTGCTGATAACTGGCAAACAGTGATGTCAGATGGATAAACAGTGACACTGGCTGCTGAGTTGAATGGGGAAGAGGATCTAATTGTAGCTGATGAAGGGTGAGCGTTTAATATCTAGAGCAACAGTAGAATATTTTATTAAAAGCATCTCACCTGGGACTTCCCTGGTGGCACAGTGATTAAGAATCCACCTGCCAATGCAGGGGACACAGGTTGGATCCCTGGTCCGGGAAGATCCCACATGCTGCGGAGCAACTAAGCCCGTGCGCCACGACTACTGAGTCCGAGAGCCACAACTACTGAAGCCCGCACGCCTAGAGCCCGTGCTCTGCAACAAGAGAAGCCACCACAATGAGAAACCCGCGCACCACAACGAAGAGTAGCCCCCGCTCGCCGCAACTAGAGGAAGCCCACAGGCAGCAATGAAGACCCAATGCAGCCAAAAATAAATAAATTATAAATAAATAAATAAATAAATAAAAGCATCCAACCTTGTGCCGAGTGCCACAAGATTTGGTTTGGGTAGAGATTTTTTCTTGAAGTATTTATTTATTTATTTATTTATTTTTAAAATTTTTTAATTTTTTTAAACAATTGGTTTTTTTTTTTTTTTTAAATTTTATTTATTTATTTATGGCTGTGTTGGGTCTTCGTTTCTGTGCGAGGGCTTTCTCTAGTCGCGGAAAGTGGGGGCCACTCTTCATCGCGGTGCGCGGGCCTCTCACTATTGCGGCCTCTCTTGTTGCAGAGCACAGGCTCCAGACGCGCAGGCTCAGTAATTGTGGCTCACGGGCCTAGTTGCTCTGCGGCATGTGGGATCCTCCCAGACCAGGGCTCGAACCCGTGTCCCCTGCATTGGCAGGCAGACTCTCAACCACTGCGCCACCAGGGAAGCCCTTGAAGTATTTATTCACACAAGTAATGTATTTTATTACTGGAAAGCTAATTGAAAATACACAATATGCAAATGAAATATTCTATTTTGGGTTCCTGTCTACTCAAAGCTGCGCAAACACCAGGATAATAGGAGTCCAAAGAAAGAATGAAAGGAAGGACAGCTTCAGGAGTTTGGGCCGTGGTGCCCTTGAGATGCCCATCGTGTCTGTCTCTCTTTGGGTTTGCCCTTTTCAAATCTTCTCTAGCAGCTGGCAGGCTTACTGTGCTTAATGGCAGATTGTAGCTTTCTTGGTTTATCCCAACTGTAATTTCACTTGATAACATCAGGATATTGGTGGTTGTTTCCTCAGTTTTAAAGGATAATGTGTAGTAATTTAGGGGGTTGATTTCTGATAAACAATGTTAGGGTGAATTATAGCAAATGTAAGCAGTCATGGGAACTTTATGGTTGAAGCTTTAAAGATAATTATAGATGGACTCTTGTCTCTTTGGGGCACTAGTACAGAGCTGGCTCCTGGCCTTTGTTTACCCTTAGTAATTTTTTCCTTTACTAAAGCAATTTGCAAAATATGTGCAGTATGGTTTCCTTCACAGTAAAAAGCAAAACGAAACAAAAACAACCTATAGATTATATATATTAAGGAAAAAGGTTTAGAAAATACCACAACAAACTGATGAGATGGTACATTTGAGAAAGACGGCAGGATTGGACTCTATAAAGGGTTCATTTCCTTTGTACCATTTGATTTGTTCACAGTTTAAGTCTATTTTAAGTATAAAGATAAAAGGTAAAAGTATCCAAAGACAGCTTTTAGAAAGTGTAGGCTTCTGTTTCAAGCTCCTCCTGGGGGTGGATATCAGTATAATTTATTTATATAATTTTGAGATCAAAGCATTATTTTAAAATATTGATAGAAATATTTCTTTGGGAGTCCTCAGGCATATTTATAGTATCTAAGTTTATCTCAAAGTGGATGCTTAAAGAAAACATCAGTTATTAAGAATTTAGCTTTGGCAGTAAGGTGTTGCAAGACATTAGTTTTCCTCCACAGATGGTATCTATTTGTAGGTTTGTTTTGTTTTCAAAGACTCATCTTTTTTTTTTTTGAACTTTTTATTTTATATTGGAGTATAGCCGATTAACAATGTTGTGATAGTCTCAGGTGCACAGCAAAGCGACTCAGCCATACATATACATGTATCCATTCTCCCCCAGACTCCCCTCCCATCCAGGCTGCCACATAATATTGAGCAGAGCTCCCTGTGCTATACGGTTGGTCCTTGTTGGTAATCCTTTTTAAATATAGCAGTATGTACATGTCAATCCCAAACTCCCCAACTATCCCTTCCCTCCACCCTTCCCCCACTGGTAACCATAAGTTCATTCTCTAAGTCTGTGGGGGGTTTTTTTGGTAAATATTTATTTATTTATTTGGCTGCGTCAGGTCTTAGTTGCAGCATGTGCGATCTAGTTCCCTGACCAGGGATTGAACCTGGTCAATTCCTGCACTGAGAGCACAGAGTCTTAGCCACTGGACCACCAGGGAAGTCCCACAAAGGCTCATCTTGATTTATATAGTCATGTGATGTTTTTGAAAATGGAATGATAATTTAATTTTTGATGGGAAAGCTGTTTATGTAAGTCTATCCCAGGAGTAGATTTTAAAAAACAGAAATAGATGCCATGTACCAGTAGTAGTGAAGACCATTTTGCATTGGCTTGTTGTTACTCTCACATCAGTTTTTACACCTTGTTGGGTTTTCACTTTTCTTAATGTAACTTACTGATGCTTGTAGGTAGTCTTTCTAATAGGGATTTAGTGGGAACATAGATAATAGCAGAATGATTGTAGCTTTCACAAGTGTAATTAACTTCTTATAAAATACAGTTCTGCAGGACAGATCTGGAAATAGGGTAACTAACCTAGAATAGAATAGAATAACTATTTCCAGATCTGGGCTTTTTTCCCCTGCCTTTATAAGTTCCTTCCACTTCTGTGCTGTCAGCTTAGTGATTCTTCTAGAAGACTTCCAAAACTTCAAGTTTGTTTCATGTCTCTCCTTTTTAGCCATAACTTTCAGCAGACTATGCATGAGAATTTTTGAAAGATTTCTGCAAGATTTGACCCCTGTGCCCAGTGGTGCATATCAGTCATTAGAAAAATCAGATATCCAGCTGTTGTCCCTTGTGGTCCAGTTTCTAAACCAAGAATCATTAACTGTCTGGGGAGAAAGGCAGTGGAAGAAGGTGAATCTAGCGACTGTCTGGTGACCCTTGCAATCCTGTCTTTCTCCTCACTGTTTTCATTCTGCCAGAGAAAAAGCATTCGTGGATGCTTACTGACATTTCTGCATATGTTTTTATGCCTTAGGAATTGAGTTTTCCTTTGTGATAGTGTAACCCTACATATCCATCTGCCCTGGTCTATTTTTAATGCCAAGAGACAAATAAATTTCATTTTCTTCCTTTTGATAAAAACAGTTGTTTGAGAAAGGGAAGTCTCAGTTGGACCCATCTCTATGCTTTTCTGGCACATTCTAATTATGTTACAAAAATAACAACAACAAAGAAATTTAGAAATATCCAAGAGGAAATGAACCTGTTGACTTGGAGACATATATATATGTATATTACATATATATTCACTTATATATATATATAATATATATATTCACTAATCTTGTGCTTTAATAGAGTGACCAGAGTAGCTTATAGAAACGAGTTTCCCAACCCCACCTTAGAGGATCAAGAGAAGGGATAAGAAGTACCACAGGAGATGGCGCACAGTGGGTTCTTAATAAATATTTGTTGAATTTTTAAAAAATGAACAAGGAAACTCAAGGGAAAATATTGTTTCTGGAGGAGTTCTGTATATCATTTATTTGTTATATGGTGATCTTTCAGATTGGTTGGGATGAGAACAATACAATTATATGTTTATTAGAATCTATTCCATGTTTGATCTTGGTGAGCCACATTCATAATGTTTATAGCATCCCTGTTTTGATGATTGCATGGGCATTAATTGACAGCCTAGGCAGTGGATATTTTATTACCATTTACATTTTCATTATCATTATCTGGATGGTGAATGCCACCACCACAGGCTGATCTGCCAGACACGGGACTGGAGTTGAGCTAACGAGGGACCCCACAGAGTAATTAATCATAAAGTGGAAGAGAAGTTACAGAGACTCGAACCCAGGGGTCAGTTAAAAACAAACTAGAGGGTTTCCCTGGTGGCGCAGTGGTTGAGAGTCTGCCTGCTAATGCAGGAGACACGGGTTCGAGCCCTGGTCTGGGAAGATCCCACATGCCGCGGAGCAACTAGGCCCGTGAGCCACAACTACTGAGCCTGCGCGTCTGGAGCCTGTGCTCCACAACAAGAGAGGCCGCGACAGTGAGAGGCCCGCGCACCGCGATGAAGAGTGGCCCCCGCTTGCCACAACTAGAGAAAGCCCTCGCACAGAAACGAAGACCCAACACAGCCAAAAAATAAATAAATAAATTAATTAATTAAAAAAAACAAAAACAAACAAACTAGAAATTTCCAGTATATTTTAGAGAACTTCCTAGACCTTTGCCATCACTAATCTAGGGCTGAAAGGCTCTGACAGAGACCATTTAGGGCTTGAGGCCACCATCTTGATCTGTTAAGATAACCTAGCCTTTTCCTCCTTAAATAAGATGCTTTCTTCTTATGGCCTAATGAAGAATGGAATCTTTACTCTTCGAAGTGCCCTTCCACAAGGACTTTTAAAATATCAGTTTGGAATGTGTAAGTCCATTGTTTAACACTGAATGGGTGGTTGGGGAATTCAACTGAGATTTTAGAGATTCTTGTGCTCAGAGGGTTTTTAAAGAAAATTTTGTGGTCAGAGCCTATTCCTTGTAACCATAATTTTGACTCATCAGACACTGAGTTTCTGAGGCAACTCTTGCCTTTTTCTGATGGTGGCCATTTGCTTATATTCCCTGTCTACAGGGGAGCAAGGAAGCAAAGTGAGGGATGCGGAAGAGAAAATGCTAGATGGGTAACTGGGGTTCATCTGGCTCAGGTGTTTGTCTAATCCAGTGCATGGGTTTGGCTCTGTTTTTATATGAAAATATTTAAGCGACTTTAGTGCTTTCTTCCAACTTCCGTTTCAGTGTGGTTTGGAAACCACGCTCTCACACGGGGTCTAACCAAGGACTGTAGCTCTTCCACTGATGTTTCAGGAGAGGAGGCGCTTGGAGGGTCCATCAGGCCTTCTTGATGCGGTGTGTCTGGGAAAATGGCTCCTTTGTACACATTTTTTTGAGCGTTTAAGTGACAAATGACATGCCCCAGTGATTACTACAGTAGCGATGCTGGAGATCTCAGGAGGGCAGGTTGCACACTCTCCATCCTCCTTAGGTAATGCTTAGCCAGTGCCCGCTGTTGGTGGGATGCTAGCAGTTCTCCAAATCATTTTGATCTGAAAGCATTGCTGTTCCTTCCTCCAGTAGACTAGAGCAAATGGAATGTTAAAGGGAAATAAAGTTTTCACTAAAGAACGCCTACATAAATCAACTTTCTACTTAAGTTGAGTACATGTTGTGATTTTTCCTGGAAGAAGTGAGAGAGCATATTCCAGCAATGGCTCGATGCAGTCCTCTGTTAATGATGAGGCTTTGTGTGCCTGCGAGGTTGGGGTGGACTCAGGAAGTAGAGATGGTGGTTGGTCTCCAGTGCTTTCTACCCAGGCACACAGGGTATAATTCAAGTATCTAAACAATGAAACTTTCCAAGAATGCCACTTCTGTGAAGTGAGTACCTGCCGTTTAAGACCCCATTTTCTGCATATGACTTTTAAATTGGAACTACGACAGTCTGCATTTGAAAGCCACCCATTAACCGCCCTCTGTTCTTTTGAACTGTGGATGGTCGTCTTAAGTTATATTTAAGCACACTTAATTTTTTTTTGATATGTGATTTTGAATTTTTTTTCTGCTTCATTAGATCTTTTTATAATCTGACCAACATGTTATTTAATAATGCACCAAGTAATGTGATTGTGTCTTCAAAATTCACATTATTTTTGTAAAGCTTTATGATATTAGACTATATTAATGAGGTGTTAGGAAAAGGAATAATTTGGGGGAAAATATACTTACATCAAATTGAGTTCTTAGCGTCATTATATTAATAATTATTTAATTCTAACATTCTTTCTCTTAAAAGTTGCTTTCGTTTTAACCTTTTAATTAATATTTGGCTCCCGATGTATTGGATAAGGTATGCCTGTGTTACCTTTGTGTGGAACATCACAAATCAGTAGCTTTTGATGATTAAAAAAAATTTTTTTTTGCATACCAGGCTCTCACTAAACTAATTTTGGCGAGTATCCTTTGAATGAGTATAAAGGAAAATTTGGTTAATAGGTCCTTTAATAAATGTGTATTAGACAGTATGAAAGAGTACCAGATGAGCAATTTACTAGAGATGTGTGACATTTAAATTATTAAGAATTGATATTCACAAAATGAGGAAAGTTATTTTATTTACCAAGGAGTAGGAGTGCAAGTCAAAGCTTACCAAAAGCATCTTTCACCTGAAAAGCTAAGTAAGACATCCTTCCGATAAATGTAGGCTTGCTTTATATTCTAGAACCGGATAAGTTCTTTTTTAACTGACTCCTTTCTTCAAATTTACTTAAACTTGTACCCTATTTTATATAAATTTAGTATCTGAAAATCCAAATATGCTCGTAAGAAAAATTAGTGATTATTTTACAAAAGAATTCATACTAAGCTCCCTTTAAATAGCAGGATTCTCTAGTGTATTTATTTATTTATTTATTTATTTTATTTTTGGCTGTGTTGGGTCTTCGTTTCTGTGTGAGGGCTTTCTCTAGTTGTGGCAAGTGGGGGCCACTCTTCATCGCAGTGCGTGGGCCTCTCACTATCGCGGCCTCTCGTTGCGGAGCACAGGCTCCAGTCGCGCAGGCTCAGTAGTTGTGGCTCACGGGCCCAGTTGCTCCGTGGCATGTGGGATCTTCCCAGACCAGGGCTTGAACCCGTGTCCCCTGCATTGGCAGGCAGACTCTCAACCACTACGCCACCAGGGAAGCCCCTCTAGTGTATTTTTTAAATTGAAATATAATTGACTCATAACGTATTAGTCTTAGGGGTACAAACATATTGATTTTATATATGTATATATTGTGAAATGGTTACCACCATAAGTTTAGTTAACATCTGTCACCACATATAGTTACAATTTTTCTTTCCCTCGTGATGAGAACTTTTAAGGTCTATTCTCTTAGAACCTTTCAAATATGCAATACAGTTTTGTTAACGCTAGTCACCATGCTATACATTAATCCCCAGGACTTACTTATATTATAACTGGAAGTGTGTACCTTTTGACTCCCTTCACACATGTTTACCGTCTCCCCCCATTAATCATCTCCTAATTGCTTTCCTTTTGTGTATCTCCACCTATTGATGGAACATTCTTTCGGTGCTTAAAAAAAATTTGTTTAAAATTACGGCAATTCATTTTCCTTCCTTTGGGAGAAACAGAATATTCCTAATAGTCTCGTTGGGTATTGAGTACTCCAGTCTTTAAAACTTGAAGTTGGCCTGATGTCTCCTTTTCTCTACTTCCCCTTAAATTCCTAAGGTTTTCTAGGTCTTCATGCACATGCACACTGCCAGGAATATTCCGTGACCACTACCGGTGCTATCAGTCTTGATGCTGCATCAGTCTCCATGCTGCAGAGCTCATGTATCATTTCCTCTCTCAAGGACCTACTGCAACTCTGCAGAGTAACATTCTGGGCATTTCCACAACTGCCCTCACATGGCCTCATCTCTGCCTGTGGATTTTGTTAACCAGAATGGGCTTTTCTGCTCTAGTGAGGCACATAGGCCACTTAATGTCATGTGTTTTGATACCATGTCCTGTTCCTTTGTTTACTTTCTCTCCCTAAGTGCCCCTTTTCTCAGAATCGGTGTCCATCTTTGTCTGCAGTTTCATCTTTTCCATACAGCCTTCCCGAAGTGCAAGCCACATTTTATAGAAGGGAAACGGTCCTGAAGACCTAGTAAAAATGCAAAATTCATGAAATTCAAGCCTGATTTTTCTCACAGGAAATGATTCATATTATATAAAGTTGTATGCATAAAGTGACAACCTTATTAATGTTTTATACCACAGTATATCACATAAAGTAAGGCCATTTGTAGTGTTTTACCATCCACTTGCTCCAGTACGCAGATATTTTATGGATAGCTCATCTTCCTGAACACCCTGCAGATTTTTCAGTGTATCCAACTGTAGGCCACTTTTATTGATAATTTTATTTAAAAGATCATGGTTTTCTTGTGGCCGAGATGAAAGACTAGTGAGATATTTCTACACAGTTGAAGAACTCCAACCAACTAGTGCGGATAACAGATCACTGCCAAGTTGGAGGGCTTCAGTTGGCATACACCAAGTCTCAGTCCTGTGAACATTGTTTAGAGGCTCTTAACACACCTTGGTCTGTGTGTTAGAAGAAGACATAAGTGGTAGGCTTAATGTCTTGGTCAGTTTGGGCTGCTGTAACAAAATACCATAGACTGGGTGGCTTCAACAACAAACATTTATTTCTTACAGTTCTGGAGGCTGGGAAGTCCAAGATCAAGGTGCTGGCAGATTGGTGTCTGCTGGGAGCCTGCTTCATGTCTCACAGATGTACACCTTCTCACTATACCCTCACCTGGCAGAGTGAGGAAGCTCTGGGGTCTCTTTCTCTTCTTATAAGGGCACTAATCACCTGGGACTTCCTAGGCAGTCCAGTGGTTAAGACTTCGCCTTCTAATGCAGGGGGTGTGGTTTCGATTCCTGGTTGGGAAGCTAAGATCCCACATGCCTCATGGCCAAAAAAACCAAAAAACAGAAGCAATATTGTAACAAATTCAATAAGACTTTAAAAATGGTCCACATCAAAAAAATCAAAAAAAAAAAAAAAAAAAGGACACTAATCCCATCATGGGGACTTCCCCCCTCATCTAAACCTAATTACCTCCCAAAAGCTCTTCCTCCAAATACCATCACATTGGGGATTAGGGATTCAACATATGAATTTTGGGGAGATACAACATTCAATCCATAGAACTTATCTTACTAATGTACTAGTTGGTGAGAGAATCAGATGATTATGACTCACTAAAACCATTGGTCACAGCTCACACAATCATATTAGTGTTTGTGGCATTGCAAGTTCTCTATTTTTGTTCCCAATATCAGTTATGTAATTATTGGCTCGGGCAGTAGCTTGACATTATTAATTCATGAGAAAATGACATGGATTTTTGTTAACCAGAATGAGCCAACCATGTATTAGGACTTGTTAAGGCAAACATAGAGCAGGGACATGTGCAACAAGATGTGCGGTCCTTGTGGCAGGGGTATGGGGGGTGGGAGGGGTGGGGGAAGAGTGGGGGTGTAAGAGGGGTCTTGCTGCATTCCTCCAAGGGACCAGTCTGTGTTTGCAATGCTGACCCCATCTGGCCCTCTTTCCACTTTCTTCCATTGTACCTTGCTTGTGCCTTTAGTATAGTAATCTTTTTATTATTATTTTTCTATTTATGTGTCTTTTCTGCTAATAGACTTTTAGCTGCCAGAGGACAAGGGCTGTCTGCTCATCTCCACTCTCTCCAGTACTAGCACAGTAGTTTATATTTAACATCCTATCAGTAAACAGCTATTGAATTGTCTCAGTGACCCATTTCTAGGGGTATGTTGGCAAACCAGCATGCATCCAGAGGAGGACAAGTAGATTGCTGAGAATTCTTGAATCCATTTTACATAAGGAGTAATTGATGGAACTGGGATTGTTTAGGCTGGAAAACAGTTATGTCTGCATTATGTGATCCAGTTTGAGGAACACAGAGTAAGAGATTATTTAAAAGATAAAGCATAGTGGCTAAGAGTTAAAAGCAGTGCAACCTTTGGAAGGTCTAGGTGTATCTATTCGTAAATTAGAACAGGGTGCGTCCCTCATTGGCTAGTTGAGAAGCAGTTAGCACTTGGAGAAGTGCTGCTACTAAGTGTTCAGTAAGCAGCACCACTTTCTCTACTCCTCTGGCTACCTTTCCTCCTTCCTCCCTCTCCACCCCCCTTGCCTCCTGCTCTCCATAGGAGGATTATTATATCTATCTTATAGCCAAGGAAGATAAATTTAGAGGGTTAAGTGATTTGTTTGAGATTTCTTAGTAAGATGTGAAAGAAGGAACTGTATAATCTGGGTGTCAGTCCGTTATTCTTTCTTGGACAGGATAACCATCTTCAGACATTTGAGAGGGTGTCATGTAGAAGGGGGAGGTGACTTAGAGTGTTGCCTCACAGTGCAAAACTAGGGCCGATGGGTAGACATAGAGGCAGCAGGTGCGATCTGAACTTGTAACGCTGGAGCTGCTGCTGGAATCAGGAATTTCCCATACGTGTTCCTGCAGAAGCTGGGTCAGGAGAATAGCAGCCAGTGCGGTTGGAACGAAGGGATTTCCCCACTGGGAGAGACAGTTGTACGAGATGTCTCTAAGTCCCTTCCAAATTTAAAATTATGTTATTCTCGTGTCTCTCTCCTTCCTTGGCATTTGGAATGGCACTGTGCAGATCACAAGGAGTCAGCAAATCACTGAATTAATATAATTTCACTACCGGAATTACAAGAACAGGAGTCTTTATATCCGGCCAGGGAGAACCAGGCTTGAAAAGTCATTCTTCCGCTGGAATACATAGAAGAGGCGTTATGTCAGGATGACATAATCAAAATGGTGCCCAAGTGTAGAGATGGAAGGAGAACTCGGATGCAATCAGAGCTTTTTCAGGATTCAGCAAATGATGGTTTGTGTTAACTTGCAGACTGTGTTTGAGAATTGGGCAGTCAGCAGTTTTCAGGAACTGGTTTCATTCAGTAGTGCAGACTAGGGAGGTAAAGATGATATTTGCAGTTAAGGTATGTGACAGTTGTGCCTGTGCCAATGATTGCTAGTGTAAGTTCTGCCTATTCCAAGGAGACAAGAGAAATACGACATCTTTTACATTCTTAACTTCCTGAATTAACTTTCTGAATTGGTATACTTACCTCATTCAGCACTTCTTTGTGTAAATTTTGAACCATAATTTTCTTTGTTAAAGATTTTGTTTTCCTATACAACAATTTCTATTTATTTAATTTACTCTTAAGAAAAAGAAAGTAGGGGCTTCCCTGGTGGCGCAGTTGTTGAGAATCTGCCTGCCAATGCAGGGGACATGGGTTTGAGCCCTGGTCTGGGAAGATCCCACATGCCGCGGAGCAACTGGGCCCGTGAGCCACAACTACTGAGCCTGCGCGTCTGGAGCCTGTGCTCCGCAACAAGAGAGGCCGCGATAGTGAGAGGCCCGCTCACCGCAATTAGAGAAAGCCCTCGCACAGAAATGAAGACCCAACACAGCCATAAATAAAATAAATAAATAAATAAATTTATTAAAAGAAAAGAAAAAGAAAGTAGTCTTACGGATTTAAAAAAAAGTGTGATGAGGATAAGGAATACAAGACATATTGAAGGGAGGGGTCAGTAAGACAGCCCTCTCATTTAGTTAGTGCCTGAGTTGTGCTTTGACCATTTTTCATGCAGTCTCATTTAATTCCTATTAATTTCATCCACATTTTATGTAAAAGGACTTGAAATTCACAGGTTAAATAACTCACCCAAGGCTCTGCAGTGAGGAAATGATCTATCTTAAAAGGCAGGCGATAGAAATTTTTTGTAGAAATGGTTCATTCACTCTCCTCTATAAAATTGTTTGGGAGCTCTAAATTATAAGGCAGTTGGTGGCGTGTGGCATATGCTTGATTTCCCAGTAGAGTCAGTCAGATGTAGCTTATAAGTAATCCCTATGTTTTATTGGCTCTATCCTCATTCGTATTTTCCATTCAATTTGGGCTCCCATCAATTACTCCCTACATCAGAAAAATGTGCTATTCAGGAAGCCATAGTAATAGTATATAAGAACTAATGGAAATGAACTTGGCAAATACATCTACTTGTTTAATACAGGAATAAAGTCAGTAGAATTCTCCTTGTGAATTGGAAGGAATTTACCCTTTGCAGGTGATTCTAAAGATAATCTTCACCTTCAAGAACCATCTATTTTTTAAAAACGTTAAGTTTTTGATGCTATTCCTTATTTGAACCTGAAAAAATGCACTTGTCACCCTTTTGCAGAACGATGCAAAGGACAGGGGGTAAGGCGGTATACTTTAAAAATTAGATTTTTTCCTTGAACATTTAAAATAAAATATTTGCACCACTTCGCTGTCAGGAATTCAGTAGCAATGATAAGAATAGAGTCACCTTCTGTGTCTAACGTTGCCTTTACAGTTCCTTTGCTTCATAGTTTTATAAATTGGGCTTTCTGGTTTCCTTGGCAACCCAATTGTCGACATTGGTTGCTAAGGAGCAGCCTCAGCTACACAAAGCAGGAGCTGAGTCTGCTACCGGGTGACTTCATTCCTGGCAGTGACAGGCGGTGGGGATCTTAGTACTTGTTCAAGTGATGCCTCCATCTTGATTTTAAGCCTGAAGGATTCTGATGGATTTTTCTGACTTGTATTATCCTGACACTTACGCTGAGGTATAGGCGCTGATGGGAACTGACAATTGTGTAGCATTTCAGAGCATCTGTTTCATCAATCACCTGATGTCAGTGACTTATTCAACAAAAGAGAATCTATTGCTATAGTTACAAGATACCACATAAGCTGTCCTATCTTTTTTTCTTAAATGTAGCAGGGGACACTCAAGAAAGGAAGCCAGCTATTCATCTTTGCAAATCAGTGTGTGCGCAGGACACTGATGTTGGATTCCAGTTAGAGAAAGTAGAGATTTTCATGAACTTGTACCACAACCAAATGGTCAGTCCAATTAAAAAATAACCCCCAAATTGTAACCAACCTTTTCTGTATTGACAGGTAACAGATATTGCAGTTCATATAGAAATACATTCTTAATTTGGTTTGTGCATATCTTTGAACGTGACTTTATAAGCTGTGATAAGCATAGTAATTCGGGTGCAGATCTGTTTGTCGTGGTTCATGTCCTTGTTTTGGGGGCATATTGCACGAGGACGTCAGTGATACATGAGTCTTTGAGGTAAGAGGTAGAAGGTCCTTGTTTTCAAAACAGGTGCTAAGGACATGTGTAAGCTCCGCTTCCATAGCTCAGGTGTGGGCTCGACAGTCATCCTCTGCAGCTATTGAGCCTGGAGGGCTGCTTTGGGTTATGGAGGGTGTTGATGGAATGATGGAGGACCATTCCTCCTCCTTGCTTGGTTTTGGATGGTGGCGTTCTACAAGTTCATCATCTTGTATTAATTATCCTTTGGAGATCATCAGATGAAGACAGTTTATTTTTGGAAGCCCACATAACTAAGTAGGCTGGTGTTCCTCCTTGGGCAGGTTATTTACCCTCTCTAAGCCTCAGGTTCATTATCTATAAAGTGGGCAAGTAATAATACCTTATATGGTTGTTGTAGGAGTAAGTGAGATAACGTATGTGAAATATTCAGTTAGGTATCTAGGCCCTAAGAGGTCCTTACAAATAGAATCTGTTTTCTAGACAAAGCAAATCTATAAAGATAGATATAGGTTAGTGGTTGCCTGGGGCTAGAGGTGGGGCCGGAGAATAACTGGCACAAGGGATCTTTCTGGGTGATGAACGTGTTCTAAAACTGGCTTGGACTGCTGGTTGCACACTCTGTATATATTTACTAAAAGTCATTGTACACTTAAAATAGGTGAACTTTGTCATGTAAATTATACCTCAATAAAGCTGTTTTTAAAAGTAGTAGCTATAAGTAGCAGCAGGTCTGTGTTTTCCCTTTCCTTTTCTCATCAAATTATTTGTTGCTTAATTTGAAATTGTTTTATTGTAATTTAAGTGGAGATGGTATGTACATTAATTTCTGAATGAATTTTAATGCGTACCTATAACAGTGAATTTGAGTATGTTTGTATTTCTCCAAATATGTTAATCCTGTAGCGAAAACAATTGAAGTATTTCAAGTTGAGCTAATGTTTACTAACCTTTAAAATAAGTCACCTTGATAGGGCAAAATATGTCATGGTGTGAATGGATAAGTAGGTGTGTCTGTGTAAATGATATTCTCTCACAGTGGAATTTCTTCACAGAGCCGTAATTGAAAATTAAACCTTGCTTCTCATAGGCTATCTTTGATGTACTAGTAATATCTTAGAGCATGTTGTTCAAGCCAGGATATCCCGGAATCCATGTAATGACGAGCATGAATTATAATGAGATCCTATTGTGTGTTTATATATTATGATACAACCGAATATAATTACTCTTTGTGATTATCTGATATTATATGACTTCCAGTTCTGTAGCAACCTTGAATGTTCATGACTGTGAGGGTAGCAAAATCATTTGTGGTTTTATACCTGACTCAGACCAAACCCTTTTAAAGAAGTTAGAGCTGGTACTTGGAGCAGATATCACTGTGATTCTGCTTTTGAGACTCATGTTCATCTGACTGGGCTGTATCTGTTTATTCAGCTCAGCCATTTTATTGAGCACCTAATATGTGTTAGTGACTTTTCTGGATGTTGGGAGTAGATGTGTGAAGAATATAGGAGATCAGTTTTAGGCGTGCTAAGCGTGAGGTCTCTGTTAGTCATACAGGTGGAAATGCTGACAAGGCAGTTGATTCAAGTCTGGAATTCAGGTGAGAAATCTGGGCTGAAGATATAAATTAGGAGGACATTTACATAGATAGATAGTATTTAAAGCCGTGAAACTGGATGAACTCAGAGGAAATGAGTGTCAGTAGAGAAGAGTTCCCTGGACCGACCTCAATTTTGGGGTCCTCCAAAAAGAACAGATCAAGGAAAAGAAAAGTTAGTGTGTCGAGGACTGAGAAAGAATGACTGGCTAGGTGGGGAAAATCAGCAGCGTGGGGCACCCTGGAAGCCAGGAGAAGGCAGAGCCAGAACAGAGGGGGCCTGTGCTAATGGCTAAGGTAAGACACGCCCTGAGAACTGATGGAATGGAATAACCTAGAGGCCATAGACAATCTTGACAGGAGCAGCATGGTGGAAAAGTGGTGCCAAAGCCTGATGTAGGTGAGGGCTTTAGGAAAATATGAGAGGGGAGAAATCGGAACAAACATAGACAACTCTTTCGGGAAGAAATGGGGAGGAAGCTGGGGAAGGAAGTAGGATAATAAGGATAGCTTTCATCAGATATTTGAATCTATTAAACATTGAGCATTTGGTCCATATCGATAGATTTAGATTTTAGTTTCTTTGTTGTGCCTGTCTTGATAGCCCATAATCATTAGTATTTTTTGAGTTTTGATGTGCAGGTTGTCAGTTTCTGTAACAAAATTAAGTTGTGTTGTACATGGATTAATTAACATAACTATTTCCCCTGCAACCCCAAAGCAGTGTAGTCTAGTGGTTAAGACCATGCCCTTTATGTCATTCAGATGAGGTCTCAGTTCTGCTCCTTCTTAGCCGTGTGAGCTGGGAAAAGGTTTTAGTTTTCCTGAGCCTTGGTTTCCTCATCTAGAAAATAGGGGTGGTAGCAATTCTCACTTCGTAAGTTGTTGTGAGTCTTAAATGAAATAATACAGTTTAAACTTTGAGGCCAGCGCTAAGACCTGTGCAAACTCCCAGTAAAGTTTAGCTGTTATTGTAGCTATTAATTTATATTTCGACACAAAGTAACATAGTGTAGTAGAAAGAATATGGGATTGGGAATTGGCCATACTTGGGTTTCTACTCCATTTCATCACACACTATCTATACATCTTACTTAACACTGCTGAATTTGTTTCCTTATATCTCAAATGAAGATAGTAGTAATTCTTAACACAAAGAGGATTAAACAATGTATTTGTAAAATCACATTGTATCTTACAAAGTGCCATACAAATATTCATTTCATTTATTTAAAGTGAGATTTTTCTTTTAAATATATTTGATCTCTTCCATTAGATTTATGTACTAAGAAAGAAGAAAGCTTAGTACACCTCTGCAGTTTTAACTGTTTAATTTCATGGGGAGTTTGGGTTCCAAGGAGAATGAAGCTATCCAATGGCAATGTGAGAAGATCTGTTAACATTATTATTTTTGGTAAAAATTTTTGAAGTGTTAGAGATGCTACAAAATAGAAGAACAGAAACTTCTCATTGCAGTGGCTTCTCATGTGGAGCACGGGCTCTGGGCACGCGGGCTTTGGTAGTTTTGGCACGTGGGCTCAGTGGTTGTGGCTCGCGGGCTCTAGAGTGCAGGCTCAGTAGTTGTGGCTCGAGGGCTCAGTTGCTCCGCGGCATGTGGGATCTTCCCGGACCAGGGCTCCCATCTGTGTCCCCTGCATTGGCAGGCAGATTCTTAACCACTGCGCCACCAGGGAAGTCCCAAGAACTGACATCTTAACAATATAAATCTTTTAATTCATAATTATATATAATGCATGATTTAGTTTTTCTTTAGTTTATCACTGCAGTATTTTGAGTGACCACTGTACAGATATTATGTCTTTTATATATTTTTGTTCCTGAGTATTCTAAGGCTTTTTAACTGCGCCGCCAGGGAAGTCCAGTAGTATTCTTGATTTCTTCATTTCTTATCTTTATTTCTGTTGCATGTTGGCAAAGCTAGTTAGCTTAATTTGAACTTAATCTAATATTTGGATTCAGGAAGAGGAATCAAGGTCCTCTTAAAAGAATCAAGATCAAAAAAAAAAAAAAAGAATCAAGATCTCTTGAAGCTTTTTCCTCCATTTAAAATATAGTCCAAAGTAATATTTCCCAAGCATTATTTGCTGGACTCCACTTTTCCAACAGAACCTTGTGCGTGGTTTCTTTCTCCTCAGCTCAACTCCAACCGTATCCTCAGTTTCCTCTTCTGGCAAATGTAAATTAATACTAAGTATCTCATGTGGTTTTACTCTGAAGATTTAATTACTGTGATGTAATGTGAACACTGTGTACACTGAAAGATGCTTTAGACTACCCCAACGTGATATTATATTCTTAAATATAAGACTCTATAACTTATATTTGACTAAAGGCATAGCTTTTATATGATTACTATATTTGGAAATTGTATCATGCATTTTATTATTAAGTTTTCCTTTTGTCTTGGCTTATCTTCACATTATCCTGGAGTTTTCAGTTCATCCAGATTAGTTTAGTGTGTTTCGAAAAACCAGGTACTTTATAGCATTCATCACTCATGCCCTTGGAAAGAAGATTTGAAATACCCTATTTTGAAACTAGTGAAATGAATTATGGATTTTTTCCCTGCATCTTTTAAAAAGCATTTTAGAAGGTTGTTATGTTATTTAATTTGAATTACTGTGTCTTAGGACCTGTCACAAGAAGTTTCTTTTAAAGCTTTCTTTGTTGATCAAGTAAACTAATTATTAAATATTGGAGATTTCTTTGTAAAAGAATTATGAAAATTTGTGTGAGAGACTGTGCTCTACCAAGATGCAGACAAATAAAAAGAGAAATAATAAGAGTAAAATAAATAATAAAAGTAAAATTTTAAAAATCTGAGGATTTAATTTTTGGCTTGTAAAAACTGTATTATATGGGTTTTACATAGAAGTCATTCAAAGCTGACTTTAAGATTTATTTAGAGAGGCTTATATTCACTGAATATCAAGCAGTTCTTTTTATTGTGGTTTTGTTTAAAGAGTTTAGGATTGATTTACATGGCCTCTTATTTATAACCCGAGACCAAGACAGTGTAGCCAGCCAAAACGATGTACAGTGTCAAAAGCATTTTAACTAAACACAGAGAAATTAATCTTTGTTGCCCAGCATGAGACTAGCCAGGTCATCTACTGCCAGAATAATAAGAACAGCATGCTTTTATAGGCTTAGCACATTTGGCTTTGTTTTTTTGTAACCATAAATTTTCAAGAATCACAATATAAAATGCTGGAATTCAAAGTTGGTAGTGTGAACTTTAAAACTGTTAATCAGTTTGGTTGTATTTCCTAATTGTGCTCTGAATACTTAATTTTTTTCTTCCTATACTTTAAAAATATGAATACTTTTGTATATATAGGCAGTTCTTTTTGGCTCCTTAATGTCTAGACTGGAAAACTTTTTGTTTTCTACCTAAAGCAGATGTCCAGCGCCCCGGCAAAACATCTGGCTAAAGAACACAACTGATTTGTTTTCTGTGGTGGGAAGGAGTGCTTTCCATTAATATAGTGGTTTTGGAGGCGGTGGCAGGGAACACTCCATGTCCTGTCATCTCCGAGGGCAAAGGGATGGCATTAGAGAAGCAGATAGGAAGCCTCGTGGAAGGACAGGGTCTTGGCATTTTAGTTGCCCCGTGACTATCCTGAAGGATGTGGTGTGGTACCAGGACCCACATTCCTCAAAGCTGTTTAGTGCATTAATTTCTGAAATATGGTGCCAAAAAAAAAAGAAAGATAAAAGGAAGAGAGGAGGGAGAGAGAAAGGGAGGAAAACAGAAGGAAGGGAGGAACAAAAGAAAGAGAGGATGGAAGGCAGGAAAATTTTGAAAAAGAATGAAAGAAGAAGGATGGGAAGGAAGGAAGGAAGGAACAAAGGAACGAAGGAAGGAAGATAGAAAATAATAACATTTCTTTATTATTGGCACAGATTCTTTCTAGATCCCTGAGTTTATGATGGAAGAGGATGTAGCTGCCTGATTTATTTGGGCCGTGCTCAGTTCATTACAGCAGCTCTAAGCAAAATGAAAACTTCCCACAGGAATGTACTAGTTGTTACTTCAAAGGCTAGCATGGTATCTTGTTTCTTATTTTGACAAGATCTGTTTGGGAAAGTAGTGTCATTTAGACTCATTTTACAGCCCAGGAAAACAGTGTTGTTCCCAGTGATTAACCAGGCAGCTGCTGCCGTGGATCCTCCAATTCCAGATCCTGTCTGGTCTGGAAGGCCTTCCTGGGAAGAACTGTGCCCCGGGTGGGAGAGCCCTGGGTTGACCTCAGGTGCCTCCCATTACCCCCCGACATTTTTGTGGAAAAGAACTTGACCTTTCCAAACTTCAGGTGCTTGGTCTGACAGGAATGTCTTGTGTTCAACACGTTTCATGAAGTTATTTGAGGTGCAGATGACACCATGTATAGTATAACCCTTGGCAAATTGTAAAATGCTGTTCAAATTAGAGGTGGTGAATCTGTTGTTATTCTGATATCTGGGACTTACCTTTTATATTGTGTTTTTTTTCCCTGTGCAAATGCAGCATTTGCTGCAACGAGAAAAATTAAAAAATCACCCATAATTGCACATCTCAGACCTTTACTGTTGCTGTTAGCATTTTGATACATTCATATATAAACGATTAAGAATGCACATGGATATTCTTCTATATATTCAATCTGGCATCCTCTGTTCCTTTTCCATAATATAATGGTATATGTATTTTTCCATTTTACAACGTAATTTCAGTGGTTATTTAATTGTTGGCAGTTTAGATTTTGCAGAATTTTTAAAGGATGTATCAAATTATTCGGCTGAGTCTTTGCTCTGCCTAATTGTCTTAAGTCTTATAGATAGGTTCTTAGAAGCTGAGGGGCCTTGAGTTTCCACATCAGTCACTGAAAAGTTGTCTTTCCAAAGCATTCTTCCCTTCCTGTTTTTCATCCTTATATAAGGAAGAACAACCCAAATTCCAGATTGTAGGAATACTAGCTAGCATTTATTGAGAGCTTATTCTGTGCTCAGTACGTGTTCAACATCTAATATCTGTAATTGTCAGATTGTAATTGTAATTGTAACCTAAGGTAAGTGCTGTTATTATTCCCATTATATAGGTGAGTAAACAGGCACACAGAGGTTAAGTAACTTAGTTAAGATCACATAGTGAGTGAGGAAGCTGGGTTTCACACTTGGCCAATTTCTCGGGAAGTCCTAGGCATACATGATACAGGTAGCTGAGAAACCATTCATTAGCCTGTCATGATCTGTATATTTTGTTCAACTATTATCAATACATATTTACACTCTGTCTAAAGTCAAGAATTCCAGAGAATGACTTTTTTAGAGAAGAGGGAGTGTTTGAAGAACGTTTCCAGCATTATTTAGGAATCTCATGTATCGTTAGCGCACTAATGCCTTTCCTTATGTAATCATGTGTGGGAGAAGAGAATGAACTCAGAGTAATGGCATTGCAATCCTGTTTCTACTTGAGAATACAATTCTGATGAAAGGAGACTGATACCATTATTATGGGATAAATATGAAGATGTTATATGGAATTGTCACATTTCATTTCTATCATTTTTTTCTGATATAATAGACCCTGATATGCCCTGTAAAGAGTAAAGATGAAGTTACTCCTTTCCTTCTTTGTCTCCAGCATTCTTATGAACTTAAGTTCAATGGAGCTTCATCTTATCTGCAGCTGAGTGGCATCAGGGTTGAAGAAGAGCACATATATGATTAACAATTTGCTATACGTATTTCCTCCTGGCCACTTGCTCTGCTGCAATATACTCCATGATACTTAGAGCTTTGTGGGTTTTCAGATTAGTGGATGCATCTTTCTGCCTTATTTGTTAAACCCAGTGACTGCCTCTAGTCTGAGTCTTGTTCATGTGGCAGGAACGTGATGTATGAATGGTATTCATCAAATTTGGCAGGACTCTTCCCAGTGTCCTCTTACTTATTTTTTTCTTTTGTGAGAGCTGTTTGGAATACATTTATGACTTTTCGTTTTACTTGATTATTACAGATTATTTATAGCTGTCAATGTGCCCAAATCTACCGTGCAAGTCATGCTTTAAAAATGTAATCATTTGTTTAATGGATTTATGAAACTCTTTGAGGGAATTGCTTATCTCAACAACAACTCATCATTTCACTTATTCATGCAGTAACTATTTACTGCCTGTATTTTATGTGCCAAGCTGAGTGCTGGGAACTGGGTGTATGTTAATGAGCAAGTCTGTGATTTGAAATCCTTTTTAAAAGGTTGAATTCCTAAGTAGATACTCTGAAAAATCCACTATATATTATCGTTTAATAAGAGAACAGTTCCGTTTGGCTCTTTCCACAGTTCAATGAGAGAACAGTTCTACGAGGTTCTGTTCATCTTTTCTCAGAAGGGGTACCCATGACCTTTCCTCTTAAGGGGAAAAGCAACAAATTCCCTTACATTGACACTGTTTCCCTAATCTCCGTCTAGCAGGAGGTGGGTGCTGTGGCTGGCGTAATAACTTCTGAAATACTGGGCATGCCTGTACTCTTCTTAGGCCTCCTCGCCCCTTTCCCAAGTCACTAATGCCACAGTTCCTCCAAAAATAAGAATCTGAGGGCATTGAAGTTTCTGGGAAGCAAAGTAACTGTGCATAATTTTTCTTCATATATTTTGAAAATGGTCAGAGTCTAACTGAAGCCATGATCTAATGACCTAACTTTGTAATGAGGCAGAGAAATCATTTGAAGGGCAGCAGATACTGAATCCCCTCTGGTTTCTCCTTCCTCTTCTATCCTTTGGAATGTCCCTGGGACATCTGGGGGCATTGGGTCTCTAGCTTGAGAAGGTGACATCTAGAACCTTCCAGCGTATCTAAGAGTCAAATCCAAAGGCACTTCACAGTATCCTAGTGACACTTGGAGGACCTTTCTGTTAAAAGTTAATAATTTTTATCATAGCTTAGATGATGGAAATTACGATCAATATCAAAATCATTTTGTTTCCATGTGCACGTGGTAATGTATTAGCTCCAGGCAAGTCAGATTAAACAGACGTGGGCCCTGTTCTCATGAGGCCTCGGGTAGCATTGTTCCAGACAGGCAACTGAAGGACATCAGATGCAGACATCAGCCAACAAGTGCATTGAAGGCCTTGCATTATTTGTGGTCATTGGAGGAAATATCCTCATTAAGTTTGCAAATGACAGCTGGGTCAAGGTCACTGACCTTTTGATATTAGATGTCAGTGTGACCTGAACATATGAAATTGGAATATCAAATTTGAATGACAGTTTATATCCTCAACTTTTATTTAAGATAGATCAAGACTAGTCTCAAAGAAGTTTACGTGTTGACTCCTACCTGTGGTCAGTTCTCTCCTCTGTTCTTTTTTTAAAATTAGTTAATTAATTAATTAATTAATTTATTTATTTTTGGCTACGTTGGGTCTTCGTTGCTGCACGCGGGCTTTCTCTAGTTGCGGCGAGCGGGGGCTACTCTTTCATTGTGGTGCGCAGGCTTCTCATTGCGGTGGCTTCTCTTGTTGCTGAGCACGGGCTCTAGGCACGTGGGCTTCAGTAGTTGTGGCACGTGGGCTCAGTAGTTGTGGCACGTGGGCTCTAGAGCGCAGGCTCAGTAGTTGTGGCGCACGGGCTCAGTTGCTCCGCGGCATGTGGGATCTTCCCAGACCAGGGCTCGAACCCATGTCCCCTGCCTTGGCAGGCGGATTCTTAACCATTGCGCCACCAGGGAAGCCCTCTGTTATGTTTTTTAAAAATCTGTACCACCAGAGTTTGCGTCAGCATTCATCACTATCAACATCAGCATCCTCATAACTGTTCTTTGGGTATATTTATGTGTCAGGCAGGCTATATAATTATCTCTAATTCTTACAGAAGCTCTGCTGTCAGGTCTTATTATTTCCATTTTAAGAATCAACCAATAGTTTTAACTTACGTATTAAGTAAAGCTGAGACTCAAAATGTGTGGACTCAGCACCCATGCCCCTGTCACTCTAGCACACACAGGGCTCCCTCGTGCCTCCCTGTATTTCTCTCCACTTGGCTGGTTGTGAACCCTGGCCACTCGTCTGGGAGGTAGCGGTGATCCATTTATTTATTCATTTAGCAGCGATTACCTGGGCCTTGTTCTCAGCACTGGCAAGAGAACCATAACCAAGACAGAAAGTCCCTGACCCCATTATGGTTATGCACATTCCCGTGGATCCCAGGCCACATCTGGTAAGCCTTTGGAAGGCTCAGGGAAGGGGATGTGATTTAGGGTTGTCTCAGTCTTTCTAAACAAATCATTGATGAGTGAAATCCAAAAACAATTCTGTAATCTTTGGGCTTCTCAGAATTAAGTACAGTGTTTCTTAAACATCAAAGTCACTATATAAATAATGAGGGGTGAAAGAACTGGGGTGTTCCCAGACAAGAATGACATTTTATAATGATAGGGAGCTCAGCTGAAGTGTGAATCACAACCAGAACACCAACAGAATTGTACCTGACAGAAGCGTTCCAAATTTACACAGTTCTCAGCTGCTTCATAGAGGAAACGTCTGAAAAATAGGACTTTGGGGCTTCCAAGGTGCTGACTTAAATGGTATTTTATGAAAGGTGACACATTTGTGGAGGATATTGAAAGTTACTACGGTGTGATTCAGTGCCAGAAAAATGTCTGTCTGTCGCTTAGTTTTGAGTAGATGCAAGTAACTCTATTAAATGTTTGGTTGTTTGGAATATTGATGTGTTAGGATCTCCGTCAGGCACTGAATTGAGCCAGCATACATTCACACATCGTCACTTCACTTCTATCTGGGTTGTGGCATTTTAGCAAGAAACCATTTCTGCCAATTTTTCTAGATATAATATTATTCTTATTAAGCATCCTGTGGACTGGTATACCCTACTAGAAATATTTGTGAGTCACTCTATGTGGAAGGAGAGACAGAAGTTAAAATAAAATAAAATTTTAAAAAATCGAAGTGGAGATTTGTGGAGAAATGAATGTTTTGGTTATAGTTTTAGTGCTCTGTTAGTTACCAGAAGTGAAGATGTATGTGGTATGAACACCCACCTATCTACTCTCCTAATGTCACAGAAGGGAGTAAGCATTTGTCTTTAGATGTCTCTTGACTTATTATAACAAAAGACATGTATAACAGGGTACTTGTTTTTTTAATGTGCAAGGACTTATTTCAAGACTGGATCTTGCAACTGGCCATAGATGAGAAGAAATTTCGGTTCTCAGTTTAAGAAAGTCAGGGTGGGATTAGTTAGTTCTCCGCTGCTCTGAATTTGCTGTTGCTATGTGCTGGTGACCTCAGTT
Organism: Balaenoptera acutorostrata; assembly: GCF_949987535.1. Taxonomy (NCBI): domain Eukaryota; kingdom Metazoa; phylum Chordata; class Mammalia; order Artiodactyla; family Balaenopteridae; genus Balaenoptera; species Balaenoptera acutorostrata. Next base: position 68,971,081 of record NC_080081.1, read on the forward strand.
TTAAGAGTTCTGTCCAGCCCCGTTGCTTCATATCCTCTCTGTCAACACCACCACGATTACCACCCTCACAGGCTTTCTCTTGGTCTTCTGAAAGATTTCTTATCTGAAATGTTGATTGTGTTATAATCAATCCAACATGCTTTCTCCCTCCTGTGACCTTGTGCAGTCTTACACACGTCATTCCTAAGCAGATGTTGCATTCATCGCCACTGGCATAATGATTGCTTCCTTATCTAGACTATGGACCATTTCTGCCAGTTCCTGCGGTCACTGCATCCTGGTGTTTTGGGGCACAGAGTAAGCACTCTGTGCACCTTCCTTCCTGCATTCTTGACTGCCTGAGCTGTGGCAACAGATGCATAGTTCTTTGATTAAAGTCCTATCGTTACCAGTTGATGTTACTAACTTTGGGGGAAAGGAATGTTTGTTGCCGTCTAGTTTTAAACCAGACATCTTTTAAATTCTCTCATTATTAACTATGTTTTGGTGATTTTGTTGCTCCATGCACTTGCTGAGTGTAAACCTCAGTATAAAATAACAGGATTTTTAGAAATCTGTGCCAGTCAACACACACACACACACACCCATAGTAGTATGTAATTCACAATTAATGATTACATGTATACCCGCCAAGTAAAACGTGGAGTGCCTGTGTTTGATGAACATCTAGAAGTCTTTATTTGCATACTCAAGGAGGGCACAATGATTAACTGTTGTGATTATGAAGATGATATGACAGGAAAAAACATACTTTCTGGTCATTGTACCACTGAAAGTGGGAATTTGGTACAGTCAATTGTAGGGCTATGACAGAGTAATCTGATACAGAGTAAATAGGAAATGGTTGAATGAATTGTTGATTAATAGGCATTTTATTATATTAAAAATAGAATTCACCTGAAACACATGTTAATGTACAGACTCCTCATGTGAATTGAATATTGATATTCTACCTTTAGAGAGAATTTTGAAAAAAAATTTTATTAAGGAGTAGTTGATTTATGATACTATACAGATTTCAGGTGTACAACATAGTGATTCACAATTTCTAAAGGTTATACTCCATTTATAGTTATTATAAATATTGGGTCTATTCCCTGTGCTGTATAATCTATCCTTGTAGCTTGTTTTATACATAGTAGTTTGTACCTTTTAATCCCCTACTCCCAATTTTTAAGGCATCTTTATTATGGAAAACGTTATGTGCTCATGTGGAGTACTTCTTCAGGATGTGTGGTGTTCTAAAATTCAGAAGGGGACAGCTGGTCTAGAACAATGGAAGTAGGATAGTTTCCCCCTTATTCTAACTTGCAGTCCGACTATTAACTGCGACCTATGGTGAGTGTAGTTAAGGATTTCACTGGTTAACCTGTCAGAACCCACCTATGGTTCTTCCTCCCCATTTGCTGTTATTCAAGCTCTCTGTATTCTAGTGTTAAATCCTTCAAAGATGAGTGGCTGTTTTTTGTGTTTCAATTTCTTTCCCCTGAAGCTGGCAGCTGGCCACTGGGGTCTAGTGGAGAAAACACTTGCCTGGAGGAACAAAGACCTTGATTTTATTTCCAGGCCCACTGAGATGATTTCACAGAATGCTGGCTTATAAACTGCTGTTGACTTCTTGGGAGAAAGGTATTATTTAAATGCCAAGTTTCTAACATTAAGATTTCTCTGTGCAGGAATAAAGGGTATGTTTGTATTATTGTGTGAAGTGAGAGCGAATGAGAAAGGGGTGCAGTGCTATTGGGAATTGGAAGGAGAGAGGGTTCCTAGCTTTCATCTTCGTCTGACCTAAAGAATATTTCTGTGCAGATGAGCTCAAGCATACAATGGTATGGTCTACGGGCGTAGCCCCTAATTGTGTTTGGTTTCTCATCAGCAAACAAAGCTGAATGGCCATACCTTCATGACTGATGGAGTTTGATGATGGGTTTGCAAAACGTGATTTGCCATCTCATTTGGAGAGGTCAGTCCAACCATTCTAAATCCACAGGGTGGTCGTCCTATGAAGGCAGAGATTTAGCGGTGGAAATTTTTTTAGAAAAGTAGTGGAATTGAATATTACCTTATTACCCGCTTTGGCCCTGGGTGCTAATTGAGAAATCTAGATTTCCTAATCATGAATAACCTATTCCTGAGAATAATAAGGGAGACTGGACCTTATTCCTGATCTCTCCAGAGAGTTATAGCCTTGCATCTTTGATTGACTGAATTAAATGTTGGCCTGAAGGTCAAGTTCAACATAAACAAAATCAAAGCCTCAGTCATCAATCAGGTTCTCTCAGTGGCCTTCCCTGTCAGTGGGGCTCTCATTCTTCTAAGCCTCAAGTCCTTGAAATGATTCTTGCTTCTTCTTTTTCTCCAAATAGTCACGCAAATACTAAAATCTCTAATTTTATGCTCTTAAGAAGCCGCTCCTGGCTGCCATAATCTTACACCCGTGGACCTCTGACATTCTCACCTTGTTCTCCGCTTATGTCTAGAATTGCTTCGCCTTTCCTCAATTAGTGCTTCACCCCAGACTAATCTTGGACGTTAGCTTCACATTTCTTAATTTGCCTCTGGTTGTATCTCCCTCTCAGCCTTCAGTTTTGATACTGCCTTTGGCACTGATCTCTGGTTTCATCTCCTGCTAAAATTCATTCTTGCCCCTCACACAGCCCTGCCCTTGGTTACTTTGGGAAAAGTTCCCTTTCTCAGTCCATCAGGCTCCCAGAACCTTGTCCTGGCTCAGACACTTGTAGCCAGTATTACAAGGAGTTTGGCTCTGTCCAGTGAAGGGAACTGGACTCTGTTCTCCTCCACAGAGATGCTGCCACCCCATGAGTGCTTGTCTAAATTCCATCTTTCTTTTAAACCTGGTTCAAACCCCACCTGCTCCTTTAAGTTTCTCGGTACCACCAGCCCACAGATTTCCTCTCTCTTCTGAATACTTTCTAGAGCACTTATGAACTGCCCTATTCTCTTCATATTTACTGTTATTGTTTAGGATATGTCTAAGCACAAGTGACTATTTATATATAGCTTATCTTACCCCTCCCCCCAAATCTATAATCATCTGAAGGACGGAAACCATATTATGCATTTTATCACAGGGCTGTACATTTAACAGAGAGGTATTCATGACTGGCTGACTTTCTGAACCCTTCTCAAAGCCAAGTGGTCATGGGAAGAAAGATAAACTCACCCTGAATACAGAGCTTTGAAATCCCTTCCCTCCTCCTCCTCACCCATACCAGCTTTATTCTGCCAACTAAAAGCCCATGCTGGCCGAAGAGCATGACTTTAATCCATTGCATGAATTCAGTATCCTGAATCTGGTCCTCATCTGAACTCTGCATGGGCTAAAAGTACAAATAATTTTTTCACGGGTGCATCACATAAAGCAAGGCTTGAACAAAGATTTAGATCTCTTTAAAGCAGAAAACATTACAGCACATTTCCCCTGTCCCACGGACTTTACAGTGGAATTTCTATTCCTTTCTTGCCAACCTGATTTAATAATTGATGGCTGCCTTATATATTGCTCATTCCCAATGTTATAGTATACATACATAAATGTGTGGTATACACACATTTGAGTAAGCAACTGCTGATATTTCAGGATTTGTCAGGATTCAGCCCTTTGGAGCTTTTAAAACTTTACCTATGCCTATGCCTGCAGGGTTTTGTTTTTTAGGAAAGCAGAGATTGGAGTGAAGTTATTTGTTTGGAAGATTAAATCCTTTTGAAGTGAAGGAAAAGGGGCGGGAAAAGTCATGTTGCTGTCCATGGTTCTGATTTATGTTGCTGCAAGAAAAGACAGATTTATTTGGCAAACACCACTGATTGTGGTTTACAGAGGGATCGTGATGATGATGATAAAATATAACAAGAGAGAACTACCTTAAACAATATTAAATTTTTAAATATTGACCAAATTTCACATGTATTTGAGTGTGTGTGTTTTTGTGTATGTGCTTGTGCACATGCGAGTACATGTTTCTACCTAGAAAGAACGAGTCCATGGAAGTTGTTCTAAAGTAGCATGTTTTGATCCTCAGGGATCAAAGGATAATATGCCTCCAGGACAATATGCTTCCATTTATGTAGAAAAGGAGAACATATGCACACAGTTATGCATACGTACATATACATGTATGTAAGCATATATACACATACTTTTATTGCATATTTTTGAGTACATTTTGGTGTTTGAATGATATAAGTTTATTACCTATTCTACAGTTAATTTTTTAAAGTTCATACTTTGTTTTTAATATTCCCTATTTTAAAAATTCTGCAAGAAACTAGAACTGTTTTAAAATAGAAATAAAAGACCTCTTACGTGACCTTAAAACCCCATTGTGATCTGGGAAGCTCTAAAGAAGTTAGAATGAAGTTAGGTGGTCCTACAGTTCATACAAAGGGATAAGATGTGACATGGATTTATGACAGTATGGTGTCTGAATTTGTTATACCTAATATAAGTAGACAAGATAAATTGAATACCAGTGCGTTGGTATTCTTTAGAAAGCCATTGAGAAAGAAGCATTGGGAAAATGATGGGCTTTTCCCCTTATTATTATTTAGTTCAAAAAAGAAAGAAAAATGTGAAATCTATTAAGAAAAAAATAGATGCTGAGTTCACACCTTCGTTCATTAAGAGAAAGGATGCTGGCTGATTAGGATCAACCAGCATGAGATGGTTAATTCTCTTCTGCTGGTTTTCTAATAGGGTCCAGTGGCTGGGATACAGTTAGAGTTTGAAGAAGATAAAAGTAGCATTAGAGGGCAGAGGCGCAAAGTCCATGATATCTCAAACCTGACATGACATTTCAAAGCCACTTCTGCTAATGCATCAAGCAAGCTTGCTGTACAGAAGCCGAATCATTATTTCTCCATTTACCTGTCCTCCCTCCAGCCTGGCCCTCTTCCTTGATCCCCTGCTTCTGGTAACAGTTGTTCTCCTGGCCATCCAAGGCTTCAGTTTCTTTCTAACCTCTTTCTCTGTCTTTCCAGTGAACCCAGTGGCCAGTTTTGTGAAACCTGTCTCTCATTTTCTTTGGTTTCTGCCCCATCTCTTAACTCCACCTGCATTCCCCGTGGTTCTGGCCCTTATTACCTCTTACAGAGATGGGTAGCCTCTCACCTGGTCACCACACCAGGTAGTATAGTGTGGCAGTAGGAATGCTGGGGCTGCAGTCAGATTCCTGGGTCCGTATCTCTACCCCACCGCTCGTTAGTGAGGACGAAGATCTCAGTACGATGGAGTCTCTCCAGCTTCAGTGTCCTCAGCTCTTACATAGACATAGTAGTAGAAGTCACCTCATTTTTTTTTCAGGTCTCGCTTACATTCACGTCCTCAGAGAGGTTTTCCCTGACTACCCTGTCTACAATAGCGTCCATATCACTCTGTCCTTTTACCTTGCTTTATTTTTCTTTAAAACATTTATGACCACCTGACATTCTATCAACTATTTGGTTGGTTGTCTGTATTCCACCCCCCCCACCCTAGAATGTGAGTTCCATGGACACAGGAACCTTGCCTGTGATTTTGTTCGTGGTTGCATCTCAGTGCCTAAAGAATTCTTGGACGATAGTTGGTGCTCCATAATTACATGCTGAATGAATGAATAAATAAAAATACAGTCTCCTGTGAGAATTAAATGAGACCATGTATCAAAGTGCCTGCCCAGAAAGTGTGAGCTTTCACAGTCTCCATCACCATTTTCTCCTCTAGTTGATCCTAAGCCACCCTGATAATTTTATCTTACCAAACATTGCTCTGCTTAAAACCGATCACTGACTTCCTGTTGCCCCTCTCAAGTTGGATGAAAGTTTCTCAGCTCAGTGTCCAGCTCTCACTATGATAAGGACCCAGCTATGCTGTGGGATTCTGAGATTTTACTGTACTTACCGCCAATCTTATAAGAGGGCTGCTACCAAATCCTTGTCTCAGAGAGAGAGATTCCATTTATTATCTGGATCCTGAAGCAAATCTGCCCTCTACCTCATTAGAGACATCACCTTTATTGTCCAAGGCTATTTTGCTATACACTCATCTTTGCAAGGATAGTTTAGGACACATGCTGTCACCAGGCAAGTAGAAATGTCATGGAGAATTGCTCCCTAATTCTGTCTTTCTATACTTATCTTCCATGACTCTTACATTTATCCTGTATTACCCCAAACTGCAGCACATGCCAGTTTCCTCTGTATCATGTAATTTCCTTGCTTTATGCCTCATAGATGCTTTTCCTTCTAAGCTCTCCCAGGTGAAACCTAATCTTATCTTTAAGATCCATCTTTTCCTCTAGATATCTGCATAGTCTCCCCATTTGCTTCCTTGGGGTCTGTGCTCCCTTATTAGTGAGGTCTTTCTCTGATCTAAAATAGAAGCCTGGCCCCGCCCAGCAATGCCACTCTCTTTATCATTATCACTCTATGACATATGTTTACTTGTTTATGGTCTGTCTTCCCCTTCTAGAATCTAAGCTCCCTGGAAGTAAAGACTTTGAATGTTTGATATTCTGCTACAGCCTCAGTCCCCCAAACAGTACCTGGCACATAGTAGATGGTACATAACTGTTGGTTGATTTTGTGAGTTAGTTTTGAGTTTCACTTTCTCCATGGCTCTTTCCAGGTTTGCTAAGAGGGATGTGATCGCCACATCTGCTGAACCTTAATTCTACTTTACTTGTCCTCTGTGATGGTGATCCTGTTCTGCCTCTTATTATAGATGTTTATTCTTCATTAGACTGTTAGTTTGTTGAGGACAGAGGCTTTCTCTTATTCTAATAGCTTTTTAGTACCTCACACACTTGCTTTAATGTAGTAGACACTTAATATACATGCACGGTATTTCATGGTAAGTGAAGAGACCAAGTAGCCTGAAATATTGCACTCCTTTTCATACTGGTTTACTTAGCTCTGCATCTTGGGTAATTGGAATGTACTCTCCATCAGAATTTGGAGGAAATAACCAGTGCCAATTGGTAGAAACTGAGGGAAAAGTGATTTTGGCTAAATATAAGGGCAAACAAATGGAATTTTACAAAGGCATTGACTGCCTCAAAGATAGTAAGCACCATATCCCTGAATAAGCTCAGTCACAGAACTCAGGCTGGGTGATTACTTAGCAGAAGGTAAGCAGCAGATTCAAGTACAGATGGGATGTGGGAGTATGGTATGGTTTGACTAGGGGTTCAAGGAAGTCCCTTCTACAGTATAGATTATATGACTTTTATGTACATATAATTTACCCATCAATCACATAATGATCTGGAGCAGCACATGCTGAGCCTAAAGGTACGGTTTCCTTTCCATCCTTTAGGGTAGGGCTTCAAGTCTTTTGTTTTTTAAATCCTACAACATTTTGAAAATATCTCTTACACTTCTCTCCTTTTATTTCAGTATTGGCTTACATGTCTGTCTGTCTAGGAAACTGTGTACCCATTATGAATAAAAACCATGTCTTATTTAGATTCCTATTCCCAGTAGCTGACCTAGAGTCTTAGTTGAAGTTCATTGGATTTTTTTTTTTTTTTTTTTAAGGAATTCCTTTATTTTTATTATTTATTTATTTATTTTTGGCTGTGTTGGGTCTTCGTTTCTGTGCGAGGGCTTTCTCTAGTTGCGGCAAGTGGGGGCCACTCTTCATCGCGGTGCGCGGGCCTCTCACTATCGCGGCCTCTCTTGTTGCGGAGCACAGGCTCCAGACGCGCAGGCTCAGTAGCTGTGGCTCACGGGCCTAGTTGCTCCGCGGCATGTGGGATCTTCCCAGACCAGGGCTCGAACCCGTGTCCCCTGCATTGGCAGGCAGATTCTCAACCACTGCGCCACCGGGGAAGCCCCAGGATTTTTATAGAATGAATGAATAATCAACCTGAGGTTGGTCTTTTCTATATTATTGATACTCAAGTTGTTTGGCTCCGTTTTTGCTATCTGTACCCTTCTGAGTGACCCAGAAATATTGCCTTTCTTTCCCAAATGTTATCGCCACTATTTTGCTCCTTCTAAAACAAATTCATCCTTGAATCCCTATAGGATGATGATGATGTTTTGCTGTTGCTAATAGTAACAGCCTTCTAAGAGAAGGACAGTTCTGTTCTCAGAACAAGCAAGGACATTCAAAAAGTCGATGGTGGGGGGATATTTTAAAAATTAAGTAGCAGTTACACTGACTATCTCTAAAGTGATAGGAATGGAATACCAGGTAGAATTGTATTTTAAATCACCGGGAGGCTCAGGCTTCCTGAGAATGGCAACCTTTAATTCTGTGGAGATAATGAAACTTTCATTAAAGGTCTTTTCCCTCTTATGTAGGATGGAGTCTCCTTTTGAACAGATTAATTCCCTTCTAAGGTTCTTTTTTTTTTTTAATTAATCAGTAAGCATAGCTCTTTAGATGGCTATCACTATAATAAGGAAAGTATTGAAATTCAGAAAGCTGCTTTTGAGAAAAAAGGGGACATTGTGCTTTTAGTCTCAAGAAACATGAAGGTGAACAGTACCTTAGTGTTGTTCATTCGCAACGAAACTTGATTTTTCACTTTGTCTAAAGCAAGCTACTTTTCTTCTGCTTGAATCTGAGCAATTTCAGAGGAAAAACCAGTGTCGTGTGCTGGATGAGATTTAGTGAATGAATGAACAGAATTAAAAGAACAGTGAATTCAGGAAATTGTCATGATTACTAACAAATGAGAGTGCACATGGGGTTAGCGATGGAGATGAATTGTACAGAGGCTTTTATCATCTAAACTGGCAGGAACCAAGTGAGACAAATGTCGTGAAAGAAAAAACATTAACTTGTCCATGAAGGGAAATAATCCTTTGCTACTTGAAGGTGTGAATATGGTTGAGCAGTAAAGTGATCTGAGGCTAGTTATTCAATTGGGATGATTGGTGAGTTTGGCAATTGAGGATTCATTGGTGCTTTTCTTTCTGGTGTGTTGAAGAACTGAGGATTCTCCAGAGACGTTGATGACCAGATAGGTCAAAAACGAAATCTTTGCTCAAAGATTATGCAAACATGAGCTGGAAGGATTAGTAGATAAGGAAACGATATTATCTTTTCTCCATTTTCTCAATTTCTTAAATAGCTAGTTATTTATTTTATAGTAAAGAATATGGAAGGAAATAGCTTGACTGTCTCATTAAGCACATTGAGCTTTTTGGTGGAGTGAAATGTGTTTCTGCTGCTAGAGCATCGTCCCGAGTTGACTGAAGTGTCGTGGTTGTGGACACCTTGTGAAGTGTCACTGTGCCGAGTCTGGAGTTCTAACATTTTGTTTTTTACGTGATCCTACTGGCACTCCTCTTTCTAACGGGATGGGCTCTTACGTGATCCACTAGACTTCCAGAGAGAGGGGTATCTGTCCCCAGTCACCTTTGAATCTTCAGGGATTCACATAGTTCCTGACAGGCAGAAGACACTCAGTAAATGTAGAAATGAGCTGAATCGGTTTAATCACAAGGGACAGTGTTCAAGATGGTGTGCACCAGTGCAAATCCCATAATTTGAAGGAAAACGCAAACCCCATGCATAATGGAGGAAGGGATTAACTTAATCCTTGGATGGAAAGGGAAAGCACATTTAAAAAACAAATGAAATAACGGGGTCTAATCCTCACATGTCAGTACTGCCTGAATGGGTAGATTTCATGGCAGATAAAGGAATTGCCATTGGGATTTTTAAAGGTTGTGAACCAGGTTATTATTTTGTCATCTTCTGAGGTTGGTCAGTCAGTACTCAGTGGGTTAGAAGCAGTGTTAAAATTAAAATCAATTTTTCTTGATTTTCACTGTTGAGTTTAATTTCTGCTACATCATTGTCGGTATCTAAGTCCACCAAGAATGTGATGTCCATCAGTGAACATCAGACTTGGGACACTCTTCTGTTCCTGGATGTGCTTATTTAACTCATGTCTGCTCTGAGATAGCTTTGTAGTAAATCAAGATATTTGAGGTTGACTAAGAAATCCTATTTTTCTCTACTCCATAGATTTAATTATTTTAAAGAAATTATTAAAGAATCAACTATTAATGGGCCAAAGGAGTCTAATGATGACACCAGAGATGTAGTAAATTTATATTCAATTATACAATGAAAGTTTAACAATATTTTAAACATAGTAAGTACCAATTATGTGCTGGAGCTGGCTTGAACCAGCTTGTTAGAGCTGATTGTTAAAATTTCAAGAATTTTCTGAGCCAGTTGTTAAACAGTTGGTAGCTTGAAATTGGTCATAAATATCATGGTGGGAGTATTTACACCACAGAAATTAGCAGTTGCTAGAAATCAAGACTTCCACACAATCCCCACCCTGAAAGCCAGTTGTTAAACATTTACCAGCTCTCCAATGACAGTAAGTCCTATTTTTATTAAATGATTTTTAAATCAAGTATGTTAGAGTGGTTGTTTTTTATTTTCATCATGACAAATTTATGATTATTGCCACTTTTGCTGTCTTTCCATAACCGGTTTCTTCAGGGTTAAGACTTACACAAGTTTTGAAAAATACTTTTTAAAAACCACAAATAATATTTTAAGGAAAATTAAATAAATTGTAGAACTGAATAATTTAGCAGATTTTTTTTGCTCTCTTTAACTTTAAAGTTTTCATGAAATGAAATCTGTTATACACAAAAATAATATAAAAGGTTAATAGATGGTTAAGATAGGAAAACATGAATTTTCTTTTAATTTCTAAAATAGTAACTGGCACAGAGTTCTGTTAGACCACATGGGATAGCCAGGGAGCTGTGTTAAAGGACTTGGAGCATTAAAAAGTAGAATGGACAAAGAATTGGAAAGTTTATTTTAGAAAGTAATACTTTAATGGAAGGGGTCTAGCAATAGCTAGATTATCACAGTGGGAATGTGAGATGTCTCCTGAAAGTTTGCTAGATGCTTTCAGATAAGCATCTACTCGGTCAGGTCATTAGGGTTTGGAGATGGATTGGCGAATTCTTAGAAAATAATCATAATATGCTCATGTTTCTTAAGCAACCGTACTTGCCTGAAACGGTCCCGCGCAGTACAAAACAATTGAAAATAATGTGCAGCCTCTTCAAGCCAGCATCTTGTAATCAGCCAGTCCAGACAACAATGGCTCCCTTTTTCTGCAGTGTTTTGTTACATTTTCTCCGGCTTGCTCTTGTCTTTGGAAAGTAGTGTGCAGGAGGATAAGATGGAAAGTGCATGGAAGTTATGAGATAGAGTTGAAAGGGAGAGGGAAGAAGCAGAACGGGGTAAGAGGAGATAGTGTAAATAACTTGGGGTAGGAAACAATACACGAAAGTGCTCCCACCCCCCCTCTACTTCCAGCCCGATGATCCTACTGAATAGATTTGTGAAGCCAGGGCTATTTCCCCAGCGGAAGGAGGCAGAGAACTGAGTCCTGAGAACTTTGAAGTGATTGCGCACTGGTACTGTGACCCCTGGCTTACAAATGCTCAAGAATAATACAGTCGTAAACTCGAACGCTGTGAGGGCTTTTGACCATCACAGACAAGGAAAGAGAGTTGATTTTCCCAAGAGCACACGGCTCATTCCTAGTAAAGCTGAAACGAAAGTCTCTTATTTCCCAACTTAGTGCTACTTATAGTGTCTTGTGCTTGTACATCACTGAATTGAATGTACAGCCTCATTTGATTTAAGTCTACAAATGCCCTGGAAATTATTATTGAGTTGAGTAAGACATTCTGCCAAATGGCTGTTATGGGCTCAGAACCCCACTCCTGTGAGGGAGACACAAGACTGAGAACATATAGTGTTTATCAGCAGGGGAATATTCTGAGATCAGATAGTCAAAATGTGATCTATATTCCGTAAACATGCAAAGGGAAATATAAGCAGAATTACTCCACGTTATTGACAGATACACACTACTGTATAGAAAATAGATAACTAATAAAGACCTACTGTATAGCACAGGGAACTCCATACTCTGTAATGGCCTATATGGGGAAAGAATCTAAAAAAGAGTGAATATATGTATATGTATAACTGATTCACTTTGCTGTACACCTGAAACTAACAAAACATTGTAAATCAACTGTACACCAATAAAAATTTAAAAAAAAATTACTCCACATAAAGTAAAATAATATTGTCTTCAAGTACATATTAAGATGTGTAATAGTTGTTGGCTCCCCAAGCAATATAAAAAGAATATTTTATAATTTTTTAGTTGTTTATTTCTTGGACTAAAATGTAAAAGGGTCTCAAGAACTTTATCCGTAAAGGCTTCCTCTCTGGTTAATCGTTCCCAGTTTTAGCCCATATCCAGTGCTGAAAATATCAGTTGGCTCCATCTCGGCTACCACGGAATATTTACCCAGAGAAAACCATGAGTTTAGCAGTGGAGCGTGGGGTATAGCTGTCTGTGCAGAAATGTCTGTGGTTCTGGCAGTCCCCTTCGTGGGTAGATGCAGCTGTCTTTTCGTTCTGACAGCTGATTTCCATGCATGTGAACTTTGTGCTTTACTCACTTTACCACCATTGCTGGCCTTTCGGTGTCATATTTATGGGTTTGGAGTTTCCAGTTTCAACTTCATTCTGATGGTCTGGTCTCATTAGTCCCAGTCCTTCTCCCTGAAGCTAGTTATTTCATATATTTTAAGTCAGGAGTTACTAAAAATAGGACGTGAAAAATCATTAACTTGAAAGGAATGGGGTTATCACGCACTCCCCCACGGGCTCTGAGCCTTGAATTTCTCCGTTAAGAAAATGTGATGCAGCCACTTTGTAGAAATGTCCCACTTAATTTTCTTTGCCATCACCTGTTCCTCATGTGCTCTATGCTGGCATGGCCATCAGATTTCGAAGCAAAGGGTTAATGAAGTTTCAAACTACTGATTTACTTTGTGGCTTCTTTGAGGATGTGATTTATGGATCTGGGCATTGCCACAAAGTCATGGAAGTATTTTAAGAAATGTGCTAGATTTAGCATTGTCTATTAAACCACAGTCATAAAATTATCACCGTTCAGGCACTCTGGCTGCGTATGTTATAATTTGCATTAATTTAGATGCTGTTGAATGATTAAAGAACCATAAAGTGCCATTAAAATTACTTAGCAATTTGCATTGTGACATTCAAGTTAGTCACATGTTTCTAGCTAAATGTTAGGCCACAAAAAAGTATGCGTTTGCTTCTGCAAGCATACCACGCAAGGAGGGAAAATTGTTGGAAAAGAAAGTAAATGTTCATGCCAGTCGGTTCTGATAACTTCTTTTATCAAACCAACCTTTAGGTTTTTGTAATAATGCTTGAGGAATCTTATTATTTAATTATAAACTTAGGGTTTATTTAAAAAGGCCACTCTGCAAAATGGAAGCTAATCATCTCTTTTAGAACCTAAGCTGTGCTAAGAAAGTAGAAATTTCCATTTACTTTAATATACATTTACTAGCCTCCTTTATTGAGCACTGAACTCGACTCTGAGGAACATTTATTTGATGAGAAAAGTTTTAAAACTGAAATATGCAAAGTCAAATTTTGACTGAGAAGATTTGTACTTTATTGAAATCTTGTTAACTTGTATTTTATTCATTAATTTGCTTGACCTTTTTATTTTTTAAAACTTTTTTTCTAAAACATGTATATGTATACTAAAGTACTTATACTGGTATCTGCAGTCTACTTTGAAATGCATCAGAAAAGAAGATGGATCTTGGGTAGATAGAACAATGGATAGGTGGATAGATATTCAGGAGACCAGTATGGTGAAATGTCAATGGCAGAATCTCAGCGTTGAGTAGATGGCTGTTCACTGTAAAAATTCTTTCAACTTTACTGGGTATTTGAAATTTTCCAAAATACAATTTTGGAAAAATCATTAATACCCCTACTCAGCTTAAGAAATAGAATATCAGGACTTCCCTGATGGCACAGTGGTTAAGAATCCGCTTGCCAATGCAGGGGGCACAGGTTCGAGCCCTGGTCCAGGAAGATACCACATGCTGCGGAGCAATTAAGCCTGTGCACCACAACTACTGAGCCTGCGCTCTAGAGCCCACGAGCCACAACTCCTGAGCCCGCATGCCTAGAGCCCATGCTCCACAACAAGAGAAGCCACTGCAAGGAGAAGCCTGCACACTGCAACAAAGAGTAGTAGTCCCTACTCGCTGCAACTAGAGAAAGCCCGTGCACAGCAACGAAGACCCAACGCAGCCAAAAATAAATAAATAAATAAATTAAAAAAAAAGAAATAGAATATTATCCCTGCTTCTGAAACCAATTGAATTTTAATGTGAGGAATATAATTTATTTGTAACAAAGGAATAAATACATGTACTTAGAAATCAAATAGTACTATAATATTTATTACAAAGCAGAGGGTTTGTTTGTCCCACCTTTCCATTCAAGTCCTGTTCCCTAGATGTTTATTTTTTAAAAGCTATTTTCCTCCATAAACTTTAAAAATATGCTTATTCTTCCATTTCTTGACTTATCTTCCTTATATTTTCCTCAATTTTCTCCCTCATCTTGAGACATCCTTATCACAAATGTTTATTAAGTCAGTAGTTAGCATGTAAATTTGATTGCTGAATCAAGTCATATACTATTATTGTTTCATTTGTTCCACAATTTGCTGTTTTTGCTTAGAGTTATTAATTCTTCATTTTAAAAAATTTGCTTAGTTTACTAGGTACCTATCCAAATACTTCTGAGATATGTTCAACACTAATCAAATGATTTTCCATATATCTAAATACATCAGAGTATCTACTAATTCCGTTTCTTTTGGAAACCTTTCTTAGAAAATTCTGTTCTCCTACTCATTAGATTGTGTTGAACTATTGGCCTTCTACACAACCATCATTCCCTTCACAATTTCCTTGGGACCCGCCTTCTGACCTTTTAACTGCTCTGGAATGCAAATGGGATGTAAAACAAACTTAACTACCTAAATATTACGTGTGGGATGTTACTCCATCTGATTTTTACATTGACCGCAATTTAATCTGAATTACCAAAATATGCTTTTACAGAAGAAAGTGAATAATAACTAATCTTAGTAATTGAATATTAGATGTATATTAAATGTTTTTGAATGTTTTCTCACCAGAACTGATTTACCTCATTTACAGAAAAAGCTAATGAAAATGGAATAGTATAAACAAAACATTTCTTTTGACTTCATGCTTTGACTTTATTTAAAGTGAATGTCTCTTAGTTTCATTATGATCTCTTTTGCTTCTTCATGATGCAGAACACATGAAGCACAGCTTATATTAGAGGCTTCTTTAGATGCCTGCTTGAGGCCCCTTTCATGAGGGAATTCATGCCTCTTTCATGAGGGGAGCCTCTGGCTTGGCAATGTAGTCCTTAACATTTAGTTGTGTTTTATGGATTTGTGGCTGTTTACGCCCTTTGGTAAACCCTGATCACAACATTGTTATTTGAACATTCTCTCTCCTCAGTGCTTTAGAGTCACCCTAACTGGCATTTCTTGTCAAAGGTAAGTTCATGCACAGAAGAACAATGGATAGCACTTGGTTGGGAGGTAGAGAGAGGTCATTGAGGCTAGGTGATTTTGATTTTCTAAGGCTAAGTAGTGGTTACAGATCTGGCCACTAGTTTCTAAGCCAAGTTAATAAGCAGATACCCTTTCTTTAAATCAGGTTGCAATAAAAAGAAAGGAAACATGAAAATTATTTTATCCATTCTTTATTTTGTGAGACATATACAAGTTTCCCCTGCTATCTGGAAGTAGAGGTTTCCTATGAAACCTTTTGTAAGCCAAAGCGGAGTAAAGTGAAGAAGAAATTGCCTTAGGACACGTCTGCTAATGGGTGCACAAAATAAATCAAGATAAAGCACAGATGCTCACAGATACAGTTCAAAGCTATGGCAGCTTGATGCTGAGTGCTGAGTGTAGTTCCCAGGGAAGGAGCTTGGCAGGGCCACTATCACTACCCAGGGAGTGCGCTGCGTCTGTAAGGGTTCTCTGCAAAACAAATGCCAAAGGCTACTTTCGCTCTTAGCCTTTCTTCATAAAAGCGAAAATCCTCTTTGGCTTTCTTTCTGTTAGTGAAAACAGGTACTGATGTCGATCTTTCATAAAAGCAAAGTGGCATACAGTGAACTTTTGAAAAGCAGGGCATACCTGTATAGACAGATATAATTTAACATCTGTGCTTGAGAAATTTTGGATATGCTTGGAAATAGCTTGTGACACTGTCATACAATCTGTCTTCAATAAGTGTATACAACTGGGACAGAATGCCAAATGTCCCACCATGTGTGGCCCATGCTTCTTTTGTATGTCACCATCCCTTTGGGAACTGAAGACCTGAGCCACTGAAACAAAGCTCTGGCTTTACACTTTGTTCACAGCCCCTGTCTGTCCAGTGCTCAATTTGAATTGTCCCAGTAATGGAAGAAGCAGAGTAGCCAAGACGATATTTCCCTTGCTTCTATTTTAAGAAGTGAGGAAACAAGAGGAGAGACAATAATTAAAATTCTTATAGTTGGAGTCATCTCTGAGAGAGTACATTTATATTCTTATATCTTTCTAATGCATAATACTTTACTTAAAGCTGCACTTTATCCTACTAGAAGCTAAACTATGAAATGTTTCCACAGGTGGATTTATATAAAAGTTCATTATAGTGAATGGATTTAAGTATGGGTGTGTGCAGGGGGAGAGCAGGGTAAGCACCATGAAAAAAACTCAATGGCCATAGAGATTAACATAGTGTTCAAAATACTTGGACACGTAGAATGAAATGTAATTCTATTTTAAGTATTCTGGAATTTAGAATAAGATAACACAGCTTAATACATTTAATTTCCTTTTCTTTTTAAAGTACAATGGATGTGACAAAACAATCTAACTGTGTTACACATAAAACAACGTCACTGAAGGAGATGGGGGGAAACAGCGCTGCCCTAAGTGACTTAGGAAATGAGTGGAGTCTGTACGATTGAAGGCAAAGGAAACTGTACAATAAGCACTGTCCTGTAGTTGATAAAGTTGTTTCCCATGGTGGTATGGGTTAACAAATCTGACACCTATAGAGCAGAACTGAACAATTAGGCGAATGGATGGCAAATGATGGGAGCCAGCTTCCTCACTGTTGGACTAGAATTTTACAGATAAGCAAGGGGAGAAGGCTAAAATGACCCAGGTGGTTATAGATTAGAGTTGGAGACATCAGTATAACTCATGTTGAGTTTAGTATAGATGCAGATGGTTACATGTAGATCTATTTATAGATATGTATATATACGTGGGTTAGTATACACACACAGATTTCCTTACTCTATCAGCGGAGAAGGCTAGAAGCAACAACGACCCAGAAGCAATGATACATCTGGTGCTCAGACCTTGTCTTTAAATACCATCCTCTGATAAAAGGAAACAAGGATCCTTGGAGAACTGGCTGATTCTAAGACTAGAGCAGGAAGTATATATGATGAGCCTGGAGCACCTTGTAGTGCCAGAAAGTAAGGAAGTGCTCAAAAAACAAAACAAAACAAAACAAAACCACAATGATGGAGGTATGTCAGAGGAACACAGGAGCCAACTGAAAGAACTCCCAATGGCCAAGTTAGATCAATTTGAGGAACACATTAAATAAAGTGGTGTTGGATTATTATTATTATTATTTTTTAAAACAAATTAGATTTTTTTTTTAAAGATCAAATTTATAGAGAGAATGTTTTGCTTATCTCTTTTAAATTTTATTTATTTATTTATTTATGGCTGTGTTCGGTCTTCGTTTCTGTGCGAGGGCTTTCTCCAGTTGTGGCAAGTGGGGGCCACTCTTCATCGCAGTGCGCGGGCCTCTCACTATCGCGGCCTCTCTCGTTGAGGAGCACAGGCTCCAGACGCGCAGGCTCAGTAATTGTGGCTCACGGGCCCAGCCGCTCCGCGGCATGTGGGATCTTCCGGGACCAGGGCTCGAACCCGTGTCCCCTGCATTGGCAGGCGGATTCTTAACCACTGCGCCACCAGGGAAGCCCCGTGGTGTTGGATTATAATCCAAGGTACAAAATGAATGAGTCCACAGTGATACAAATAATTCATTGAATAGATAAATAATGGGGGAGAAGAGACAAATCTTCCATGCAAAAGAATTCTGAAAAATTTATGTAGGTGTTCTGCCCCCAAAGTGATGGAGCGTAAGTCCCCAGTCCTTCAGAGTGAGCTGCATGTGTGACTTCCTTCCACAGGGGACAGCATGGGAAGGAGAATAAAAGCTTAATTTTATGGTTGAGAAACCTGACAAATGCCAGCTCATCCAGATGATCAAGGTCAACATCAGCAGTGATAAGTCACATTGATAGTATGCACTCTTGATATGATGTGATGAGAATGGCACTTTACCTCTGTGGTCTTCCTCCCCAAAACCCAGAGTCCCAGTCTACTGAAACATCAGACAAATCCCAATTGAGGGACATCCTACAAATATCTGGCCAGTATTCATCAAAACTGTCAAGGTCATCAAAAACAAGGCAAGTCTAAGGAGCTACCATAGCCAAGAGAATCCTAAGAAGATACAAAGATTAAATATAATGTGGTATCATGGATGAGATCTTGGAAGAGAAACAATTAGTTAAACTTAAAAAAAAAGTTAAAGAAATCTGAATAAAGTATGAACTTGAGTTAAAAATACTGGCTCATTCATTGTAATATGGTTCAAGGCATAATACTAATACTAATGTAAGATATTAATACCAGGGCAAGCTGGCAGTGGAGTATATAGGAACTCTGTGTACTATCTTTGCGTTATTTTCTGTAAATCTAAAACTGTTCTAAAAATGAAGTTTATTTTCTGAAAAAGATAGGTGATTGGATATTCATAGCAAAAATCAATCAATAATGGATATACACAGTTTACATCTGAGACTCTCATTTAAAACTAGAAAAGCTGTGAATATTGGGGAATATTCAAGGTAACAATAATAAACAAGAATATTGGGAAAATCCCACCTAGAAAATCCCATAGATTCCAACAGATGGAAATCCATTCTAGATACCTAATTGATATGATAAACATAGAAGTTATTTGTGTTATATAAATGTCTGCTACTTAGTGGGACCATTTCAATTTTAAATTTAGAGCAAGTAATGTATGCATTATTAGACACTGAGTTCAGAAGACACTGAGTATATGATTCAGTCCGTGCAGCAGTATATTTATGGCTCTTAGTCATACCTTCAAGATTTTGTGATAAAATTAGGTCTTTGTTTAACTGAGTCAAAAGATCATTTTTTGGCTTTGTAACTTGTTTTGAAGCTAGAAGGGCAGTGTATTTGTGTGTGTACATATGTGTGTATACACATACATGCTAAGCTTGACTATACAACACTGTAAACAAAACATTTCACCAAGAAAATTGACAGAAATTTAAATTAAAAAGGAATTTTTAAAAGACAGTGTTTCCCTCCCTGGTTTAGCTTTAGAAGAAAGCAGTGCTAAAACAAAATCACCAATGTTCACACATTTTGAAGAGTGTGAATTTTATTCACCAGTTTGCTTTTTATACCAGAGCCCAGCTGCTGCCTTTTGGAAGAGTGAAACATTTCCACCAGAATTGTCTGCAGCTCAGCATAGCTATAATGCCAGAAGAAATCCTACCAGATTATGTCCTTTGATTTTCACAGATTTTCTTCAGAAGATCTGGCAATGGTTGCATTTTCACACTTCAGAAATACACGGTTGGCCAGGAGTTATTTCTGGAGTTTTCTTTTAAAGCCTTATATGTTTTTGAGATTCTCTGTGTTCCTAAATCAATTCCCTAGTCATTCCTTACCCAAAGTGAGAAATTTATATCTTTTTAAATGAAGTCACTTTTAAAGTTGAAAACTGCATTTTCTAGAACATCTGAAAAAGTTCTCTGTTCTGGGCATCTTGACTAATGACTGCTGAGTCATGTAAACTACCTTCTTCCTTCATAGAATATGGGGCTGCAAATCATAAGATGTTAGACATAAATTCTGCCCCTGGGGGGTTACTTCCTAAAACAGATGACCGAGATTTTTGGCTCTGGAGCCAGGGACACTTCATTCAAGCCTCAAACCTGCCACATCCTGACTCTGTGAACTTGGGCATCTTCCCCTTAACTTCTTCCACCTCAGCTTCCTTAACTGCAGAGTGAAAAGAAAAAAATAGCAACTAACGCATAGAGTTGTTTTTAGTATTAAGCAATGTAACTTTGTACAGTGTTTGTCATAGCACATAGTAAAAATTAAGTAAATATCAGCTATGTTCATTATCATGACATTTATAGAAAACATGCCAGGAACTACCTGAATAGTGCCACCAAGTATATGACTTCTAAACAATCAACTGTGCATCAGTTGCTTAGGAACGCATATGAGAAAGGCCTCCGAGAGTATCTGTTTGATTAAAAGAAAAAAATGTGTGTGCCAAGAAATGCCAGTGCTTCTTTGGATCATGACTTACAAGAAAGTTCTGTCCCATAGGCCCTCAGTATTTCCTGACCAGAGCTCGGCTCTAGAGCTCTTGTCACTGGATTTGGATCTTGGGATTCTCTGCCTCATTCCTTTGACCACTTAGCACACAGTTTGGGAGACTCAACCATCCCATGGCCCCGGAACCAGCCTCAGGGAGCAGGGGTGAAGCCATGGCATGCTGCCCGCCTCCTTGGATCTTGCCCCTCCGCACACAGAAGCCCTCCTCTGCCTCTCACACCTGTCACTAAGGGCCCCCAGCTCAGCAAGCAAGGTAACCTCGGGCAAGCACTGAGCTTTTCTGGCACAGGGCTTCCTCCTTTGTAAGGTGAGAAAGCTGCAAGAGAGGATATGATGGTCTCTTCCTTCTCCATCCTTCTCTCAGACTCAGTTAATTATTGGACTTACTTTAAGTAAAAATAAAGGTCAACTACCTTCAAGACTTTTTTTCTTCATGAAACCGTCCTTTCTCTGCTACCTCAGGCTATAGGTCACTCTATCTTATAACTCTTAGTGTATCTGTGATACACAATTTTGTGCTTTCAGTGTATATTTCAGTTCTCTAGTTGTTTCATGAGTGTAAGTTGTAGTTTCTCATCAACATTGGATGTTCTTTAAGAGTGTAGATAATACTCTTTTTTACCTCCCTAAGAAACCTTACCAAAAATTACATTCAAAATAAACTTACTATTCACTAAAATTATCATTCTGTAGTATGTAATGTTTAACATCTATGAAATCTGGTAGCTTAACATGTAAATGAAATACGATTTTATACACATATATACAAACACACACACCCTTTTTGGTTCAAAAGCTCATAAAATATCAGGAGTCATTATTATAATTGGTAGCAGAGGGTGGGGTAATGTTATGGAGAAAGTCAAGAAATTATTAGATTTTCCATTCAGGGATTCTAAGAAACAACATATCATACCCAGGGAAATAGTATCTATTTGGATAATGTTATTATCTTCATAAGTGTCAGCATGTGGCCAAGGAGAGAGGTGATCCACATTTTTTTCTATACCACTTTTATGTAGTACCTAACTCAGATTTCCCTGAAATCCATGTTGAGTATAATCAACCACTGCTTTTCTAGGAATTAAAAGGGTGCATAAAAATAGTGAGTGTTTCGTGTTTGGTAATTGCAATCATTGTTGCTTTTGTTGTGGTCATCCAAAAAAAAAAAAAAAATAGTGGCATAGGTACCTAATTTCCTTTAGCAACCAAATTATAAAAGCACAGATTGAATATTTGATAAACAATTCGATTCAATCTTTAAATTATTTGGATCCCCAATACTACTTAATAGCCATATCAATGGAAAACACTGGGAGAAAAAGAGCAGGATAATTAAGAAGAAGCTGGTTATCAAGAGTTTGATGTATGGTTACGGTGTGGGTAATAAGACTAAGGTTTCTGTTCTAAGTTAAATTCTCATTCTTGGGAGGTCAAGAGAGACCCAAGAAGATTACTCAAAATATGACTCTAAAAACATTGTCAAGGAGATGTTATTAGAAAAGAAGTGAGGGGCCAGAGATATGGGGGTATGTGGGTAGAAAGACAGGAAAGAAAGGACAGAAGCTGAGAGAGACAGACAGGGACAGAGAAACAGAGACAGAGACCAAGAGACAGAGAGAGGTAGAAGGGGAGAGGAGAGAGAGCCAAAGGTGAACGGAGAGAGAAAGGAGTGAATATGGACAGATGGATGGGGAAAGAGCAAAAGAGAGGGAAGGAGCTAGATTCACACAGGGAAGAGTACAGTGATGGACCAAGAGGCAGAGAAGTGGTGGGCAGACGTGGTTGAAGGTGGCAGGGTTTTGCACTGCCCCTTGACATTTGGCTGATATTTTCATGGTCAAAAAAGAGAGGAGGGGGCTTCAGCAAAAGATGAAGCCACAGTGATTTGAGGCCCAGCTCAAAATATGCTGCAGGTGGGATGTTCCTCACGTGTCTGGGCTTTTTTTTGCTTTTATAACTAGCTCCTTGCCTGTGTCCCTCTTCCTGCCCATGTATCTTACCAACACCTTTCAGTTCAAATGGTAAGTGGCAGTGCTATGCTGGGATTCACTCTCCCTGGCTCATGGTAAATATGCAGAAATTTTGCAAGCTGATCATTAAACCGTTGGTAGCTTGAAATCAGCCATAATGGGAATATTTACACCTTGGAAATTGGCAAATGAGAGCTTTTTTTTTTCTCCTGGACAGGGCTTGGCTGGATAAAATTTGCATAAAATTCATTTTGTTTTCCTACTCATTTATATGTGTAATTGATGTCATGACTTAGATCCTTCAAAATATAGGGAATAGAATTGATCATTGGGCCAATTGTACAATTTAAAACAGTATGTAAATCCAAGATCCAAACATCCGCATTTAGTATTTAACATTAAAGGCATACTTACCGTCACTTCCAGGAGATCACCTCAAGGAAAACTGGATAAACTGAGAACTAACTTTTGTTATTTCAGAGATAAAAACTAAGGTGCAAGAAAAGTACATTGTATGAGAGTTATTCATATGTATTTGGATTTGCAGGTATGTTTAATATCTTGGTTGTGGCGATGGTATCACAGGTGTACGCATATATTCAAACTTATCAAGATGTATATGTTAAATGTGTGCAATTTTTTGTATATCAGTTATACCTCAAAGCAAAAAAAGGAGTTATTCTTATTTATATCAAACTCAAAATGCAAATTTTAGTAGACAGTAACTTAAAAATTCTGATTTAATTACTGTCGATTCAACTTTGGGTAAAAACAACCGAGAAATTTCTATTATTCTTCATTTGTTTGTTTTCATTCTTAAAATTATATTGATATACAAGACACTTCTTTTTAGACTGGAGTTCGATTAGTTTTAAGTTTTTGTATTCATGACTTCATCATACAATTTTGAGTTAGTTTTAAAATATCTTGTTCACTAGTGGCCATGTCTGGACCAATACCTTCACCTCCTGGCTCTCTGCTTTTTCTATCATGTCTCACAGAGATTTAAAAGATAGCCAGTTGCCCATTTTATTAAGCTTATATTATTTGCAGGAAATGTTCAAAATACTTTGTATTTGATAGATGTTTATATTTTAAAATAGAACTTACAGTAATGGAGTGCCAACTCTAATAAGCTCTGGCCTACACTTTATATACTTTGTTTTTCTAAAACTTCACAGCAGTCCCATATGATAGGTATTATTTATGCCCTCTCCCAGTCCCTGAAAAGTTAAGTTACTTGCTCAGGTTACACCAATAGTAAGTGTAAGTGGTCTGAACTGTTTGATTCCAAAGCTTAAGTTCTTTTCACTACACCAGGCTGCCTACCATACATTATGTGATTTTAACCTTCTTACCTTGTGAAGAATGCAAAGCAGGTGTTATCACTGCTTTGCAGGTTATGTTCTATAAAGGACTTAGGGGCCACAAGTGACTTAAAATCAGATAGCTAGAAAGGTCTTCTGACTCCAGATGGCCAAAATTATAAGTACAATAACAACATTAAAATGAGGTCATCATATCTGACTTAATGTGAAACTTTAATAGGACATTATGTCAAGCTTATAAAAGCTTCTTCTGGATTGAGTACAAACTGCGTATAAATGTTTTTAAGTGGTTCATATTTCAAAAGCAAGAGTGTAGGCCAAGAAAAAAATCTTCAGTTGCTGTTTGCCTGCTTCAGTCAGAATGTGTTTGGCACAGAGTGTGTTCTGTTCATCAGTCCTGCTGTTTCTGGGGAATACCCAGATCTCAGCCATCCACCCTCCCATTCCTGGGCCCCAGCCTCAGGAGAAAGGTGACAATGCATTTTTGTTGGTTCATTTGTTTTTATTACAAGGAATTACTTTTAGCGACTTAAAAAGAGTTCTCTGTCACCCAAGGAACTTTTAGTCACCCAAGTTTACACCTTGCATTTGCAATGAAAGGAAGTAGGAAAGTGGAAAAGGGACAAAATGCAAAAGGCACTGAAAGAGCGTCTGGGGAGAGGGTGTCCCGCCCAGTGGAGCTGAATTGCAAGGAGCCCCCCGCCCCACTTCCCTTGCTTGGTGTGCTTCAAGGGATCACTGGAAAAGGGGACTGTCCCTCCCTGGGAGCATGACAAGGCCAAGTTGGAGTCCATTTGGCCTTTATCCTTCAGAACTGCCCAGCTGATGGAAGGGTTTGTATGAGCAGTTATGAGAGTTACAACTGAATGTCATGCTCTGAGTCTTCAGATTTTTTTTCTGATTATGAAAGTAGCAGTGAATGCTTGGGCTTAAAAGAAAAGCTGAGTTTTAGAGACATAGCACCTCGTTTCCAGTTGACAACCCACTGCGGGCTTCTGAGCCACCCAGAGCAGCAGGAGAAAGTTTAATTAGTGGCGTAGAAGGGGCCTGCCCCCACAGACTTGTCCCCTTTCTTTTGTTCTCTCCTGCGTCTGCCTCTCCTGCTGAGCTGTACGTCCAGCCTCCTGACCCTCAGCTTCTCACCCTTCAAGCCTAACAGGTGGGCCCAGCAGGGAGCCGTGCGTTGCGTTGGTTCTGTCAACAGAGAGGCGCATCCGGGCTATGCAGAAGCCGTATGCAAAGCCGTTCATCACCCGCATCGAGGTGACAGTCACATATTTGGACAACAACAAAAGATTGCCAGGGAACCAACAGTTCATGCTCTGCAGTTTCACACCACGCAGTAACCAGCACCTCCCCATTAAATGATCATCTATTTGTGTTGCTATAAATGAGGCCTTGGTGACAAAAATCATCTGTACAACTTACCAAATTGACACTCTTAACTGTCTAATAAGAGTAAAGAGCCTCTTTATATTATCAGATTTATTACCAAGAAATAATTTAGGGCCTAGTAGCAATTCAATCATAGGACTGATCTCTTAAGGAAAAACAAATTTGGTGACATATATATATATATATATATATATATATATATATACATATTTTGTATACATGCAATTCATATATATGTGTACATATACACCTACATATATATATTATTTTTTTTCTTGGCAATTGTATTATTTTATTATCTTCATAAAATGTAAGTTTTTTTTTAAATAAACTAATGGCGACGTGTGAAGTAACAATAGATGGCCAGGTGGAAAAGTTAGGAAAGCTAAAAGATTTGGGTCTTTACTGACATTTATCTTCTTTGGAGTCTCTTAGAACATTTAGAATAAAGATCATCAAATCAAAAGGCATCAGAGCCAGATAGATAAGGAAATGAGAAAAGCATGCAAGTAGAGTATTAGGGAGGTGAAGGGACCAGGGCCCTGTGTACAAGGGCAGCTACTGTTTAGCTCCAGATTACTGTTGTCACGCAGGAATATAGTACAAATACTTATAGATATTCTAAATTTTCAGAAAAGATGAATATTTTCATTTAATTGTTATTACCCAATTTAGAAATGTTGGCCCAATTTTAACAACAACAAAGACATAGCATTTGCCAAATAAAACATCTTTATAACAATCTGGGTTTGTGGGCCTCTAATTTTCAAACTCTTATGCAAAGATGGATTCGTCTTATTAAATAAGTAAACAATCATGTATTAAGTTTTTCTCAAAGTTAGTCTTGCTTCTTGTGAAGAGAGGTGATATCTGTTAACTGAATTTAGTGTGCTCATTATTTTGCAATATACACATAGATTAAATCATTATGTTGTACACCTTAAACTTGTACAATATTATATGTCAACTATACCTTAACAGAAGTGGAAAAAAAGACATCGAATCAAAAACAAAGTTAGTCTTGCTTCCCATCACAGTTATATTCTTTTCAGGTGCAGGGAACTGGTCTTAAAACTACTGCATCTGCCACGCTAATAGGTGGAAACTACATATATATTTCAGTGAGCCCTGATCCCTTTGAAACTGTCAGCAATGCAGAGTTCAAGCTTCTTGCAGCCACATTGTAGGGAAACAAACTCTTTCTGAAGCTCCTCCTTTTTGGTGGTTGATATTGGAGCCAGTCCCTGAGCCTCACAAGAAAATTACTCTTCTGTGTTTTTATCTTTTAGCCTAAATGGAATTATCCAGTTCAGTCACACATATTATTTGCTAATTCGATTGTGGCTAATTTCCAAAGTCAAATCCAGATTCAAATGATGATGACTCACCACTATTTAGGATCTTGAGGAAATTATCCTGGGCTGTGAAGGCCTAAGACTCCAGAGATAGGTTTGAGCATTCATGGTGGCCTTGGGGAAAGTGTGGTGCTGAGTGTTTTGTACAGAGCATGGCATGTTTGTGCTCAAAAGTTGTTTAGAAATAAGTCCTATGGCTTTTGCAGAACACAGAGTAACATTTGGTCTTCTACTAAGGGAACAGCACCTCCAAAGAGACACCGAGGTCTGAAATAACAAGGCACTGGCTGGTGTTCTAAGAAGTTTGGTGTGGTGAGATCGCATGAAAGAATGAATAGGACAAGCTGATTAGGTGGTGAGGTGCCCTGGGACCTGCACCTGCTGCAAGCAGAAAGTCTGAGAAAAGAGGCATAAAGATTGTCACTAAAGATGGTAATCTGACTTTGTATAATTCTGACCTACAGCAGACTGGCTGCCTGGGCTGTTTACTGCAGGTAAGGACTTGGTTTCCTGGTTGATGCAGGTCGTGGATCAGAATTCTATTTACATAGGACTGCCCTGGTGGCGCGGTGATTAAGAATCCGCCTGCCAATGCAGGGGACATGGATTCGATCCCTGGTCTGGGAAGATCCCACATATTGCAGAGCAGCTAAGCCCGTGCGCCACAACTGCTGAAGCCCGCGCTCTCTAGGGCTCACGTGCCGCAACTACTGAGCCCATGTGCTGCAACTACTGAAGCCCGTGTGCTTAGAACCTGTGCTCCACAACAAGACAAGCCACTGCAGTGAGAAGCCCGCATGCCGCAATGAAGAGTAGCCCCCGCTCGCCTCAACTAGAAAAAGCCCACTTGCAGCAGCAAAGACCCAATGCAGCCAAAAAAATAAGTAAATTAATTAATTAATTTAAAAAAAGAATTCTATTTATATATACAGTCTGGCCATTGTCTGTATAGTCAGTCTTTCACTGGGACTATCTTACTTTTTCCCTTTTATTTTTCGGTGTCTTGCCCTGAACCAGGCAATATTTGTTCAATGAATACGTGTATTCATTCACGTATTGTCCCATTACCTTAAAAATTTTATCAGCATTATGCCAAGGTAAATTAAATGCTCTTTTAATGTAAATGTTAGATTCTACTAAAAAAGAAACTGCATATTACTTTTATTTGAGATATAGGCAGAATCCAAATTATCTCAAAGAACCTGATTTTTAAAAAAATTATTTATTTATTTATTTTTGGCTGTGTTGGGTCTTCATTTCTGTACGAGGGCTTTCTCCAGTTGCGGCAAGTGGGGGCCACTCTTCATCGCGGTGCGCGGGCCTCTCACTGTCGCGGTCTCTCTTGTTGCAGAGCACAGGCTCCAGACGCGCAGGCTCAGTAGTTGTGGCTCATGGGCCTAGTTCCTCCGCGGCATGTGGGATCTCCCCAGACCAGGTTCGAACCCGTGTCCCCTGCATTGGCAGACAGATTCTCAACCACTGCGCCACCAGGGAAGCCCCAAAGAACCTGATTTTGAGACACAACCGTAACAGAAGGAAAAGTATAAGATAATCATATTGAGAGAGAGCTATTAGCAGGCCCTGGCTCTATTTGGAGGCCACTATAGTTTGATTATAAGTTTATTTCCATTGTATAAACCAACAGAAGAACAAGAGTCGCTAGATAGAATTTGCATTTCAAATAACATTTTTAGACATTTGTGTGTTTAGTGGTAGCTACATTCCATTTTCTTACTGAGGAAGTATTGGCAGAACGCCCCCTCCATGCCGGCATTGTCATGTGCTTACACAAATTGTTAGATTTCCTGTTATCCCCACAATAAGCTGGGAGATTAAAATAATTAACCTAATTTTACAGATGTGGTCCAGAAAGGTTAAGTAACTTGCCCAAGATAACACCGCTAGCACTCCATTGAACTAAGGCATTGACCCAGATTTATAAATGCAGAGGCCAAGAATTCTTTCGTTGAGTTATAGGTACTTGAAGATGGAATACATCCAAAGGAAGCGTCACCCATTCAAAAACTTGCAAATGTTGACCGAAGCAGAGAGTTAATCCCTAGATTTTCCATTATTTAGCATCTCATCTAGATCAAAAGAATGTACCTGTCTGAACCATAGTGTCACACTATATGAGTTCATATTCAAACATTTAAGAATTATTAAGTAACCCAAAGCTTTTGCTTTGTTTCTGTTTCCCGTTTCTTTCAAACGAACTGAATGGATAGTACTTAATCATAAGGGGATCAGCGTTTTCATATGTTTACATTTAGGAGAAAGTACCTCTTTAAAAGTAAATATTAAACTCCAAAGCTACCTTGTTCATCAGAGAAAAGCTTCCCTTTTTTCAACTCAAAAACTTTCCCATTCCTCAACCTGCCTTTGAGTTTCTGCCGAAACACAAGTGACCATGGCTGACTGCCTTTCTGTATAGCAAACTCAGAATAAATCATACTTGCTTTCTCATTTGATGGTCTTCTAGTTCCACACCAGACTCTGCTGTCGTGGCGCTGACAGTTTCTTGGGGAAAACAGACATCCATTAAACAGCCATACAAAGAAATGCATAACTATAGCTGTGATGGTTGTTGTGAGGGAAATATATCTGGTGCTGTCAGAATAGGCAACAGAGATTTGTGACTCGGCTGGGGAGGTTGGGAAGTGATTCCTGAGCTGAGGACTGAAGAAAGGGTAGGTGTTCCCTGGGTGAAGAGAAGGTGAGTGTTTCCAGGCCGAGGGAGCAGCATGTACACAGGCAGGAGGAAGCCAGGCAAATGGAGGAACAGAGAAGTACAGTGTGGGTGGGGCAGGGTGAGCAGGTGGCCCCCGTGTGAAGCTGGAGAGCTTGGCAAAGATTGCACAGCAAGGGGCCCTGTGAAGGAGCAAAGGGAAACCACTGAGTGTTCAAGCCCACGAGTGATGTGGTCAGATCAGTATTTCAGAAGACCAAGCTGGAGTCTCTACTAGGACTATTTGGAGAATCAAAGCAAAGCATCTGTCTTTTTTTTTTTTTTTTTGCTGCGTTGGGTCTTTGTTGCTGCACGTGGGCTTTCTCTAGTTGCGGCGAGCGGGGTCTGCTCTTCGTTGCGGAGCGTGGGCTTCTCATTGCGGTGGCTTCTCTTGTTGCGGAGCACGGGCTCTAGGCACGCGGCCTTCAGTAGTCGTGGCACGCGGGCTTCAGCAGTCGTGGCATGCGGGTTCAGTAGTTGTGGCTCGTGGGCTTAGTTGCTTCACGGAATGTGGGATCTTCCCAGACCAGGGATCGAACCTGTGTCCCCTGCATTGGCAGGTGGATTCTTAACCACTGCTCCACCAGGGAAGTCCCGAAGTATCTGTCTTGAACTTAACCAAGTGTTAAGTAATAATTTCATCATGCAGTTGGAGTTTAGATAAATCAAACCTGAATTGCATATGGTTTATCCATTACAAATAGCCACTGAGCTGCTACTTCTATGGTCAGTAGGTAAGTCCACAAGAAATATAAAGTATATCTGATAATAATTTAAGAAAACTTGGAAAACTGGAAAGTGAGTCTTCAAAAACATCAACTTAACTTAAAAATCAAATATGAATCTGTATCACCACCATCATCAATAGGAAATAGGTAGTTGAATGGCCCAGCCATTGTACTAGGTAAAGAAATATTTTTCTTCACATATAGAAATTTGTGGCACTCTAAATACTTAACGCACCTGTTTTGCATGGACCCCAGAACTACAGTAATCATCTTGGAGGGTCAGTAGTGGACACATTCATTCCAGATAGGCACCTACTAAAGCTATAAAATGTATTCATTTATCCAAAACTCTGTAATATTTCCGAGGTCATGTCTTAACAATGCATGTCCAATTTCATTACATTTAATGTTATCACAGAAAGTAATGCTGCAGTGAAAATCTCACTATGTGAAAATAATTTGAAGCCTTAGATATTTGCCTTTATTTTTAGTTAGTATTTCAAATTAGAAAGCCAATAAAAATTTTTAATGCATTTTAAAGTTTTTTAATAACTATATTTTGTATTGTTATCCCAAGAATAGGTAAGTCTGTATATAAACATAACTTATTTGGGATCAGTGGAGCAAACTCATATATTTTCTGTTATATTAATATATTATAAGCAACATATTATTTCTAACAATCGAGTGAATTATCCTAGTTTATGATAATAGTGCCTGCGAAGATGTTGACTAAGGATAGTCCTGCTCATATTGAGTTTTGAGCAGTTTTGTTTCCAAGGAAACCAGTTCATTGTCAGCAAAAGATGCACCCAAAGCAGTGCAAAAATATTTGCCAAAAATAATCAAATCTTATAAAATGTGAATTCAAATGTCCCCCATAGCCGTAAAGCAGCAATCAGAAGAGGTTTACATTTCTTGCAGAAATGACTCAACTTGATAAACTCATCATAAAATGTATTTCAAACAAACATTGACATGGTACAAAGTAAATGATTCACCTTTAGGATGTCTCCACAGTTTTGAAAGTTAGCATCTTAGATGTAGTATGGATCTGCTAATGAAGAATTGATTAGACTTCGCTTTCTCTACAAATAAATATATAATTGTGTGTAGTGATATTTGTAGGTGGTAATTTGTAGGTGTTGTGTATAGTGAATTGGAGGTGGGTTGAGTTATAATTTATTGTTGCATAATCTATGAAGAAAGTCTTTGCTAATGTAAATCTCTTGACATATTTGAATGCGTTTTTGCATGGCTAGTAGTCAGTTTTTGCTGCTCTAGGCAAATTTTAAAAAATAAAAAAAAGAGTTGACAACTATCAGGTTATTTTCAACTTGAATAGTGCAGAACCAACACATTATTTCTTGCCCAATGTTAAAGTCATCAAACAAAACTCAAAATAGTACCTAGTTCACAAGCCCAATCCAATAGGCCTCATATTTTATCTGTAATCATATATGTATTATGAACAGATGTATAGGTAACATGATAGTTTCATTTAAAAGTGCTTAAATATAGGCAAACTTACCAATCAAATAGAATTGGTGGGAGTTTACAAAAGGAAAGCTGCATATTCCAATTCATTTCCTTCGCTCTCTCCTCTGCTGCCACCCTAGCAGATTCAGACCCAAATCATCTCCGACTTAGACTTTTTTTAAAAAAATTATTTATTTTTTATTTATTTTTCTCTGCGTTGGGTCTTTGTTGCTGCACGTGGACTTTCTCTAGTTGTGGGGAGTGGGAGCTACTCTTCGTTGCGGTGCGCGGGCTTCTCATTGCGGTGGCTTCTCTTGCTGCGGAGCATGGGCTCTAGGCACGCGGGCTTCAGTAGTTGTGGCACGCAGCCTCAGTAGTTGTGGCATGCGGGCTCAGTAGTTGTGGCTCACAGGCTTAGCTGCTCCGCAGCATGTGGGATCTTCCCGGACCAGGGCTCGAACCCGTGTCCCCTGCATTGGCAGGTAGATTCTTAGCCACTGCGCCATCAGGGGAGCCCCTAGACTTTTAAATTTTTACAATTTTCTCTGTTCTCCTCCATGTTGCTGCCAGAATGATATTTTGGAAACACAGATTAGATCACGTTAGTTTCGACTTTTTAAAAACATTTTAAAACTTTTAAATTCTTCAGAGTAACATAGAAAATCCTTAATCATGGTGTTTAAAGCTTGTCCCCACCTGTCTTTCCCATACCATTCTCTTTATCATCCTAGGCATGGCCTGCTCTAGCCTTAACGTTGACCAAACATGCCAAACTTTTGCCTCTTCTGAGCATTTCATATAGATGAAACCATGCCATAAGTGGCCTTTTGGGTTCTTTCACTTAGTATAATATTTTCACAGTTTGTTCATGTTGTATTCTATATCTGTACTTCATTCATTTTTAAGGCTAAATAAGACTCCTTTGAATAAATTTATGTCATTTTGTTTATCCATTAATCACTTGATGGACATTTGGGTTGATTCCACCTTTCAGCTATTAGGAATTGTGCTACCATGAACATTCATGTATATGTTTTTGCATGGCCATAGATTTTAGTTCTGTTGGGAATATACCTTCATTCTTTTGCATGTGGATGTCGAGTTGTCCCAGAACCATTTGTTGAAAAGATTGTTCTTTCCTCCATTGAATTGTCTCAGCAACCTTTTGAAAATCAACTGACCATAAATGTATGTGTTTATTTCTTTACTCTCAATTCTATTCCATCGATCAGTATGTCTCTCCTATGCCTGTATTATACTGTCTTGATTGATTCAGCTTTGTAGTAAGTTTTGAAATTGAGAAGTTTGAGTCTCTACTTTTATTCTCATTTTTCAAGATTGTTTTGGCTATTCTAGGTTCCTTGCATTGCCGTAAGAATTTTAGAATTAGTTTGAAGTTTCTGCAAAATGAAAGATAACTTTATGGATATTGCATTGAGTCTGTAGATCAATTTGAGGGAGTATAACCATCCTAACAATATTAAGTCTTCAAATCCATGAACACAAGATGTCTTTCCACTTATTTAGGTCTGCTTTAATTTCGTTCAATAATGTTTTGTAGTAGTTTTCATTGTACAAGTCTTGCACTTCTTTGGTTAAATTTGTACCTAAGTATTTTATTCTTTTTCATGTTACTGTAAATGGAATTGTTTCCCTAAATTCATTTTTGGATTGTTTATTGCTAGTTTAGAGAAAGACAGCTGGTTTCCGATTTACAGTTTTATACAGAATATATAAAATCATGTCATCTACAAATAGAGATTGTTTTATTTCTTCCTTTCCAATCTGGATGCCCATCGTATGTTTTTGTTGCCTAATTGGCTGGTTAGAACCTCTAGTCCAGCAGTAAATAGAAATGGCAAGAGCAGATAGATACCTTTGTCATGTTCCTAATCTTAGTGAGAAGACTTTCAACCTTTCACTGATAAGTATGATGTTCTCAGTGGTTTTTTGGTAGATGCTTTTTTATCAGGTTGTGGAAAAAAAACCTCTAGTCCTTTTTACTGTATTTATCATGAAACAGTGTTGGATTTTGTCAAATGCTTTTTTTCCACATGTATTTTGAGAAGGTCAGGTAGGTTTTTTTTCCTTTATCCTACTAATATGGTATTATTATTTATGGTATAATATGGTATTTATTGATATTTGGGCATTAAATCAGTCTTGCATTCCTTGGCATAATCCCAGTGGGTCATGGTGTATAATCTTTTTTATATGTTGCTGGATTTAGTTTGCTAGTATTTTCTTGAGTATTATTATCTCTATATTCGCAAGGGATATTAGCCTGTAGTTTTCTTTTCTTGTGATATCTATGTCTTGCTTTGATATCAGGGTAATACTGACTTCATAGAATGAGTTGGGAAGTGCCCACTCCTTTTCTGTTTTTTTTGAATGAGCTTGTGAAGTACTGGTGTTAATTCTTTAAATGTTATGTAGAATTCACTAGTCACACCATCTGGTCCTAAGATTTCCTTGTGGAAAATTTTTGATTACTAACCCATGATCTTTACTTCTTTTTTTTTTTTTTTTTTTTTTTTTTATTTATTTATTTATTTTTTTATTTTTGGCTGTGTTGGGTCTTCGGTTCGTGCGAGGGCTTTCTCCAGTTGCGGCAAGCGGGGGCCACTCTTCATCGCGGTGCGGGGACCGCTCTTCATCGCGGTGCGCGGGCCTTTCTCTATCGCGGCCCCTCCCGTCACGGGGCACAGGCTCCAGACGCGCAGGCTCAGCAATTGTGGCTCACGGGCCCAGCTGCTCCGCGGCATGTGGGATCTTCCCAGACCAGGGCTCGAACCCGTGTCCCCTGCATTAGCAGGCAGATTCTCAACCACTGCGCCACCAGGGAAGCCCTGATCTTTACTTCTTATAGGTCTAATCCGATTTTCTATTTCTTTGGTAGTTCGTGTTTTCAAGGAATTTGTGCACTTTATTTAGCTTATCTAATTTATTGGCATATAACTGTTCACAGTATTCTGTTATAATGCTTTTATTTCTACAGAGTTGGAAGTGATGACCTCTCTTTCATTCCTGAATTTTAGAAATTTGAGACTTCTCTTTTTTTGTCTTGATATGTCGAGCTAGAAGTTTGTCAGTTGTATTGATCTTTTCAAAGAATCAACTTGGTTTTATTGTTTTTCTCCATTTGTTTAAATTCTCTGTTTTATTTATGTCCACTCTGATTTATTGTTGCATCCCTTCTGCTTGCTTTGGGTTTAGTTTGCTCTTTTTTTTCCATTTTCTTTAAGTGGAGTGTTAGGTTATTGATTTGAGATCTTTATTCTTTTTAAGTATACACTTTTACAGCTATGATTTTATTTCCCTTAAATACTGATTTAGCTCCATCCTAAAGGTATGCATTGTGGTTTTTAATCTTCATTAATGTACTGAGTCTCTGTTATATGCTAACGGCTGGGAGTATATTGCTGAATGAAACAGACATCACTGGCCCATGGATCAGATACAGTCAAATAAAGAAGTGTGTGAGAGAGATAGAGAGAGAGAGAGAGAGAGAGAGAGAATGAATAGCTGGACATTAGAATGTTGTGGGAAGAAATGACGTTTGAGCCAGGATCTGAAGGATGAGAAGCTGCTCACAAAACCATGTGATATTCTTCTGTGAGTTATTGAAAAGGGACAAGGTTGAAAACCTGTGAGTTTTACTTGAAAGAAGCATCCTGATGAGTCTGCAGTTTAAATTTAAACATCCATTTTTGGGCTTCCCTGGTGGCGCAGTGGTTAAGAATCTGCCTGCCAGTGCAGGGGTCACGGGTTCGAGCCCTGGTCTAGGAAGATCCCACATGCCGTGGAGCAACTAAGCCCATGTACCACAACTACCAAGCCTGCGCTCTAGAGCCCGTGAGCCACAACTCCTGAAGCCCATGCGCCTAGAGCCCGTGCTCCGCAACAAGAGAATCCACCGCAGTGAGAAGCCCACACACTGCAAGGAAAAGTAGGCCCCCTCGCTGCAACTACAGAAAGCCTGCTCGCAGCAATGAAGACCCAATTCAGCCAAAAATAAATAAATAAAATAAATAAATTTATTAAAAACAATAAAAAAATAAACATCCATTTTCTTTTTAAATTATCAATAATCTAAACATGCTATTATATTGAATAATTTGATTCTTTTTTCTCAATAATATTTGTTCGTTCTGGAAGACTAATTTTTTATTGCAGGATAGTAAAAAGATTGAGAATTACGATCAGTTTATTACCTGACTTACCTGCTGCTTTTATTTTTCTTCTAGCAACTCCAAGAGGATTGCAAGTGCTTTAATAACATTTCTCCTACAGATAAATTTTCTGAAAACAGTTTATCAGGATTAGGCCTTCATTTAGCCATTAGCCATTCACAGATTGTTAGCTTACAGTCCTAGGTTACAAGCATTTCAGGTGTGACAAAATTAAGGTAAACAGCTTATTTACTATTATAGCTGTAATTTAAAATTATAAATGTAGCAAAATAGTTGCTTTCTGAAATATTGCTCTGAAGAAGAGTGTAAAATAAGCTTTATTTGAATGGGGAAGTCTTGCAAATAGCAAATATTAAAGTTGTTCATTCTTGCAAACATGTATTTTTGTTTATATGATCTTCAGCTCTCTATAAATATTGGGATGATGATTGATGTTAAAAATAGTATCCTGGGGAGGGGAGCCTTCAAGATGGTGGAGGAGTAAGACGTGGAGATCATCTTCCTCCCTACAAATACATCAAAAATACATCTACATGTGGAACAACTCCTACAGAACACCTACTGAAAGCTGGCAGAAGACCTCAGACTCCCCAAAAGGCAAGAAACTGCCCACATACCTGGCTGTGTGGCTGACAGGGTCTTCGTGCTCTGGCTGGGTGTCAGGCCTTTGCCTCTGAGGTGGGAGAGCCGAGCTCAGGACATTGGTACGTCAGAGACCTCCCAGCCCCACGTAATATCAATTGGCGAGCGCTCTCCCAGAGATCTCCATCTCAACGCTAAGACCCAGCTCCACTCAATGACAGCAAGCTACAGTGCTGGACACCCTATGCCAAACAACTAGCAAGACAGGAACACAACCCCACCTATTAGCAGACAGACTGCCTAAAATCATAATAAGTTCACAGACACCCCAAAACACACCACCGGACTCAGTCCTGCCCACCAGAAAGACAAGATCCAGCCTCATCCACCAGAACACAGGCACCAGTCCGCTCCACCAGGAAGCCTACACAACCCACTGAATGAACCTTGCCCACTGGGGATAGACACCAAAAACAATTGGAACTATGAACCTGCAGCCTGCGAAAAGGAGACCCCAAACACAGTAAGTTAAGCAAAATGAGAAGACGGAGAAATACACAACAGATGATGAGCAAGGGAAAAACCCACCAGACCAAACAAATGAAATAGCCAGTCTACCTGAAAAATAATTCAGAGTAATGATAGTAAAGATGATCCAAAATTTTGAAAATAGAATGGAGAAAATACAAGAAAAGTTTAACAAGGACCTAGAAGAACTAAAGAGCAAACAAACAATGATGAACAACAACATAAATGAAATTAAAAATTCTCTAGAAAGAATCAATAGCAGAATGACTGAGGCAGAAGAACGGATAAGTGACCTGGAAGATAAAATAGTGGAAATAACTACTGCAGAGAAAAATAAAGAAAAAAGAATGGAAAGAATTGAGGACAGTCTCAGGGACCTCTGAGACAACATTAAATGCACCAACATTCGAATTATAGGGGTCCCAGAAGAAGAAGAGAAAAAAAAAAGGGACTGAGAAAATATTTGAAGAGATTATAGCTGAAAATTTCCCTAATATGGGAAAGGAAATAGTCAAGTCCAGGAAGCAAAGAGAGTCCCATACAAGATAAATCCAGGGAGAAACACGCCAAGACACATATTAATCAAACTATCAAAAATTAAATACAAAGAAAAAATATTAAAAGCAGCAAGAGGGGCTTCCCTGGTGGCACAGTGGTTGAGAATCTGCCTGCCAATGCAGGAGACACGGGTTTGAGCCCTGGTCTGGGAAGATCCCATATGCCGCAGAGCAGCTGGGCCCGTGAGCTACAACTACTGAGCCTGCGCATCTGGAGCCTGTGCTCCACAACAAGAGAGGCCGCAACAGTGAGAGGCCCGCGCACCGCGATGAAGAGTGGACCCCGCTTGCCACAACTAGAGAAAGCCCTCCCACAGAAACGAAGACCCAACACAACCAAAAATAAATGTATAAAAACTAGTTCCCATTAAAAAAAAAAAAAAAAGCAGCAAGAGAAAAACAACAAATAACATACAAGGTAATCCCCATAAGGTTAACAGCTGACCTTTCAGCAGAAAATCTGCAAGCCAGAAGGGACTGTCAGGACATATTTAAAGTGATAAAAGGGAAACACCTACAACCAAGATTACTCTACCCAGCAAGAATCTCATTCAGATTCAATGGAGAAATTAAAACCTTTACAGACAAGCAGAAGCTAAGAGAATTCAGCACCACCAAACCAGCTTTACAACAAATGCTAAAGGAACTTCTCTAGGCAGGAAACACAAGAGAAGGAAAAGACCTACAATAACAAACCCAAAACAATTAAGAAAATGGTAATAGGAATATACATATCGATAATTACCTTAAATGTAAATGGGTTAAATGCTCCCACCAAAAGACAAGACTGGCTGAAATGGATACAAAAACAAGACCCGTATATATGCTGTCTGCAAGAGACCCACTTCAGACCTAGGGACACATACAGACTGAAAGTGAGGGGATGGAAAAAGATATTCCATGCAAATGGAAATCAAAAGAAAGCTGGAGTGGCAATTCTCATATCAGGCAAAAGAGAGTTTAAAATAAAGACTATTACAAGAGACAAAGGAGGACACTACTTAATAATCAAGGGATCAATCCGATACGAAGATATAACAATTGTAAATATTTATGCACCCAACATAGGAGCACGTCAATACATAAAGCAAATGTTAACAGCCATAAAAGGGGAATTCGACAGTAACACAATCATAGCAAGGGACTTTAACACCCCACTTTCACCAATGGACAGATCAAAATGAAAATAAATAAGGAAACACAAGCTTTAAATGATACATTAAACAAGAAGGACTTAATTGATATTTATAGGGCATTCCAACCAAAAACAACAGAATACACTTTCTTCTCAAGTGCTCATGGAACATTCTCCAAGATAGATCATATCTTGGGGCACAAATCAAGCCTTGGTAAATTTAAGAAAGTTGAAATCGTATCAAGTATCTTTTCAGACCAGAATGCTATGAAGCTAGATATCAATTGTAGGAAAAAAATCTTTAAAAAATACAAACACATGGAGGCTAAACAGTACACTACTAAATAACCAAGAGATCACTGAAGAAATCAAAGAGGAAATCAAAAAATACCTAGAAACACAAATATGTGTTTGTGCTTATGTGCAGTAGGATTGCAAAACTGCCAAGTGTTTTGAGGTAAATAGAACTTTTAGAAGCTTAAAATTACTGAGTGGATTCTCCAAGCGCCCAGGAAAAGGACAAACATTCCTAACATTGCCTATGGTCCAGCACAATCTGGCCTCTAATACTTCACAGATTTCATTAGATTTCATGCCAGTTCCTCCTGGCTAGAGGTGTCTCAGCCATTTTGGATTTCCTTTAATTTCCTCTGCCTCACAGTCTTGTCCTCTGTCTATGAATACTTTATTTAACCTCTAACGGCTTTTCTATTACACGCACCGATTTAAAGCTTGCTAATACTTCAGAAAGAAGCTCAAATCTAACTTTTTCAGAGATGTTTTCTCTCACACTTGTCAGATTATATCTTGTTCCCCATGGTAGTTTTGTTCTAATGTCCTGTATTTGCACTTCCGAGTGCCTATTACTATTTGTGTTAATGTATTTGTATGATGATTTAGTTAGTATCTGTCTCCCTGATTAGACTGTAAGCTCCATGAGGTCAGGGGAGGTGTTTGATTTGCTCATCATTCAATCCCCAACATCTAGTACAATGTAACTAAAGCATGGGCTCCAGATCCGGACCCTGATTCCAGTCCTGGCTCTATGATGTAAACCTCCCTAAGCTTTAGTTTCTTCTTTTATATAATGGGTTTAATAATAATACCTTCTTTGTAGGGTTTTTTTGTGTATATTTAAAGATATAATATTTGTATTTATTTATACATACATATATTTAGTACAGTGCATGTAACATTAGTAAATAAATGCTAGATATTAAAAAAAAAAAACCTAGAAACAAATGACAATGAAAACATGACGACCGAAAACCTATGGGATGCAGCAAAAGCAGTTGTAAGAGGGAAGTTTATAGCAATACCATCCTACCTCAGGAAACAAGAAACAACTCAAATAAACAACCTAACCTTACACCTAAAGCAGTTAGAGAAAGAAGAACAAAAAAAACCCAAAGTTAGCAGAAGGAAAGAAATCATAAAGACCAGATCAGAAATAAATGAAGGAAATGATAGCAAACATCAATAAAACTAAAAGCTGGATCTTTGAGAAGATAAACAAAATTGATAAACCATTAGCCAGACTCATCAAGAAAAAAAGGGAGAAGACTCAAATCAATAGAATTAGAAATGAAAAAGATATGACAACTGACACTGAAGAAATACAAAGGATAATGAGAGAGTACTACAGGCAACCATATGCCAATAAAATGGACAACCTGGAAGAAATGGACAAATTTTTAGAAAAGCACAACCTTGTGAGACTGAACCAGGAAGAAATAGAAAATATAAACAGACCAATCACAAGCACTGAAATTGAAACTGTGATTAAAGATCTTCCAACAAACAAAAGCCCAAGATCAGATGGCTTCACAGGCGAATTCAATCAAACATTTAGAGAAGAACTAACACCCATCCTTCTCAAACTCTTCCAAAATATAGCAGAGGGAGGAACACTCCCAAACTCATTCTACGAGGCCACCATCACCCTGATACCAAACCAGACAAAGATGTCACAAAGAAAGAAAACTACAGAAAGAAAACCATATCACTGATGAACACAGATGCAAAAATCCTCAACAAAATACTAGCAAACAGAATCCAACAGCACATTAAAACGATAATACACTATGATCAAGTGGGGTTTATCCTCGGAATGCAAGGATTCTTCAGTATACGCAAATCAATCAGTGTGATAGACCTTATTAACAAATTGAAGGAGAAAAACGATATGATCATCTCAATAGATGCAGAAAAAGCTTTCAACAAAATTCAACACCGGTTTATGATAAAAACCCTCCAGAAAGTAAGCATAGAGGGAACTTACCTCAACATAATTCAGGCCATATATGACAAACCCACAGCCAACATCGTTCTCAATGGTGAAAAACTGAAACCATTTCCACTAAGATCAGGAACAAGACAAGGTTGCCCACTCTCACCACTATTATTCAACATAGTTTTGGAAGTTTTAGCCACAGCAATCAGAGAAGAAAAAGAAATAAAAGAATCCAAATCGGAAAAGAAGAAGTAAAACTGTCACTGTTTGCAGATGACATGATATTATATATAGAGAATCCTAAAGATGCTACCAGAAAACTACTAGAGCTAATCAATGAATTTGGTGAAGTAGCAGGATATAAAATTAATGCACAGAAATCTCTTGCATTCCTATACACTAATGATGAAAAATCTGAAAAAGAAATTAAGGAATCACTCCCATTTACCATTGCAACAAAAAGAACAAAATACTTAGGAATAAACCTACCTAAGGAGGCAAAAGACCTGTATGCAAAAAACTATAAGACACTGATGAAAGAAACTAAAGATGATACAAACAGATGGAGAGATATACCATGTTCTTAGATTGGAATAATCAACATTGTGAAAATGACTATACTACCCAAAGCAATCTGCAGATTCAATGCAATCCCTATCAAACTACCAATGGCATTTTTCACAGAACTAGAACAAAAAAATTCACAATTTGTATGGAAACACAAAAGACCCCGAATAGCCAAAGCAATCTTGAGAAAGAAAAATGGAGCTTGAAGAATCAGGCTCCCTGACTTCAGACTATACTACAAAGCTACAGTAATCAAACCAGTATGGTACTGGCACAAAAACCAAAATATAGATCAATGGAACAGGATAGAAAGCCCAGAGAAAAACTCATGCATATATGGTCAACTTATCTTTGATGAAGGAAGCAAGAATGTACAATGGACAAAAGACAGCCTCTTCAGTAAGTGGTGCTGGGAAAACTGGACAGCTACATGTAAAAGAATGAAATTAGAACACTTCCTAAAACCATACAGAAAAGTAAACTCAAAATGGATTAAAGATGTAAATGTAAGGCCAGACACTATAAAACTGTTAGAGGAAAACATAGGAAGAACACTCTATGACATAAATCACAGCAAGATACTTTTTGACCCAGCTTCTACAGAAAGGTAACTAAAAACAAAAATAAACAAATGGGACCTAATGGAACTTAAAAGCTTTTACACAGCAAAGGAAACCATAAACAAGATGAGAAGACAGCCCTCATGATGGGAGAAAATATTTGCAAACGAAGCAACTGACAAAGGGTTAATCTCCAAAATATACAAACAACTCATAGAGCTCAATATCAAAAAACAAACAACCCAATCCAGGAATGGGCAGAAGACCTAAATAGACATTTCTCCAGAGAAGATATATAGATTGCCAACAAACAAAAGGATGCTCAACATATATTTGCAAACGAAGCAACTGACAAAGGGTTAATCTCCAAAATATACAAACAACTCATAGAGCTCAATATCAAAAAACAAACAACCCAATCCAGGAATGGGCAGAAGACCTAAATAGACATTTCTCCAGAGAAGGTATATAGATTGCCAACAAACAAAAGGATGCTCAACATCCCTAATCATTAGAGAAATGCAATCAAAACTACAATGAGTTATCACCTCACACCAGTCAGAATGGCCATCATCAAAAAGTCTACAAACAGTAAATGCTGGAGAGGGTGTGGAGAAAAGGGAACCCTCTTGCACTGTTGGTGGGAATGTAAATTGATACAGCCACTATGGAGAACAGTATGGAGGTTTCTTAAAAAACTAATAATAGAACTACCATATGACCCAGCAATCCCACTACTGGGCATATACCCTGAGAAAACCATAATTCAAAAGGAGTCATGTACCACAATGTTGCAACTCTATTTACAATAGCCAGGACATGGAAGCATCCTAAGTGTCCATTGACAGATGAATGGATAAAGAAGATGTGGCACATATATACAGTGGAATATTAACCATAAAAAGAAATGAAATTGAGTTATTTGTAGTGAGGTGAATGGACCTAGAGACTGTTATACAGAGTGAAGTAAGTCAGAAAGAGAAAAACCAATACCGTATGCTAACATATATATATGGAATCTAAAAAACAAAACAAAAAAATGGTTCTGAAGAACTTAGGGGCAGGACAGGAGTAAAGACGCAGATGTAGAGAATGAACTTGAGGACATGCTGAGGGGGAAGGGTAAGTTGGGATGAAGTGAGAGAGTGGCATGGACATATATACACTACCAAACGTAAAATAGATAGCTAGTGGGAAGCAGCCGCATAGCACAGAGAGATTAGCTCGGTGCTTTGTGTCCACCTAGCCGGGTGGAATAGGGAGTGTGGGAGGGAGACGCAAGCGGGAGGAAATATGGGGATATATGTATATGTATAGCTGATTCACTTTGTTATACAGCAGAAACTAACACAGCACTGTAAAGGAATTATACTCCAATAAAGATGTTAATTAAAAATAAGTAGTATCCTGTTATTAGGTGACTGGAATTGATCAAAATTGCAATTAAGTATAACTGGAAATATTTTAGTTGTCAGAAGGAACCTAAATATGTACGTGGATTTTTACAAAATAATGATTTTATTACTCATGAAGGATTGCCTTTACAGTGTAGAAGACTCAGGGTTTATAAATGACACTCAGAATAATTATTTCTGATTTCTTGGAAGTCAAAGACAGACAAAAATACACTGAATATGACACAGTTAAATATTGTATTAGATTTTCTCT
This sequence comes from Balaenoptera acutorostrata, assembly GCF_949987535.1. Classification (NCBI taxonomy): domain Eukaryota; kingdom Metazoa; phylum Chordata; class Mammalia; order Artiodactyla; family Balaenopteridae; genus Balaenoptera; species Balaenoptera acutorostrata. The sequence continues at coordinate 69,014,525 of NC_080081.1, forward strand.
TATGCGAAAAGTGGATGCACATGGTATTCAGAACAAATCTATTTTATTAGTTATTTGAAGGTAGTAATTGCTTACAGTTTTAAGTTTCATTGGGTTTTTTGTTGTTTTTTCTCTTTTCAAGAGTTTCTTTATCCATGAATAGTGTGGACTTGGAAAATATTCTAAAGGAAACTTTATTTTAGAGAGTAGAATATATTCAGTACTCTTCCAGTATGGAATATATTCCAGTTCCCTTTGGGTAGCTCATCTGCCTTCACTGCTGCTCTTAAGACTATTTAGACCCTTCCAGTATCAATGTTCATCTCTACTTACAACCCCATTATGTTATGAGGATTCACAGAAGGAATATGGCTGGGATTGTGCTGGGAACATAGCTGGCTTGGATAGAGATTTTGCACATTCAAGACCAGATGATTCTGCCTTCAAATGTGTGTTAATACAGCCATGCAGCCCAGGAATCATACTCTAGAACATTGCAATTACATTTGCTGGCTGAAGCTTCTGCCTGTAAAATAATAAAAAGTCTCCATTAAGCTTTATTGATAAGAAAGCACTCCTGGCATTTATGGATTTGATATTCATGATTTTAGTGTTTGGACCTGTTCCCAAAGGTTTGTGATATATAGTAATGTGAAATTTCTTTGAGGCCCAACTGGAAAGGTGGGCAGTCAGTCGTGATTTTACCGGGCAGTGACATGCCACAGGGATGACACGTGACCCTGGCAGGATACCAGGCATCACTGTCTTCTCAATTCTCAGGCATCCTTACTTTCCCTAAGTGGTAAAAACTTGAGTTCTTTGTGTTAACTTTTCATCAAATCAAATAAATACCACTATGGAAGCTGAAAAGAATTGTTATGAATCTAAGCACACGGAACAGCAATTCAGACATTTCCATATTCACAGATACTTAAATTCAAAAGGTACTGACATACTGAAATATTCTTTCAAATATACACAATCTTATCTGATTCTCAAAGTATTATCATTATTCCACGTCACAGGTGGAGAAACGTAACTCAGAGACTGTAAATTATTTGACTGGGGCCCCCTGGTTTTAAAATTTCTACTCTTATCTTCCGTAATTGCTCCTGGATCCAGGTCGCTTCAGATAGAAGGTTCTTTGCCCAGGAGGTTGAAAGTCAGTTTCTGAGACAACAAAGTGAAGTAATTTTTTTCCTCTTCTAAGGCATCTGCTTTCAGGGCTCTGACCTTTCCTTTGCCCTCTCCTGGGAAGCCCTGACCTCCAGTGCCTTTTTCTTCATGGGAAGCTGCAAAGTGGTTTTTGCACAGCAGGCAAAAACAGTTTCACTAGAGGGCCACGAATTGTTTAAAACATAAATGTAAATGTCGGTGCAGATAATGCTAATGTCATGGTATAGTGTTTCTTGCTTTATTTGATGTAGTCTCACATGTGGATGTGGCGCTTTTTTTTTAACCTCTTTATTGGAGTATGATTGCTTTACAATGTTGTGTCGGTTTCTGCTGCACAACGAAGTGAATCAGCTATATGCATGCATAGATGTGGCTTTTGTGATCCTTCCTTGTTTCATTTCTCAGTTTAAACCAGAGCTCCTATAGGATTTCTCTAAACCGAGTGTCTGTCAGTCTGGCCCCCCTTAGGACCCCCACCCCTGCCTTTACTGGGCTCCCGCTCCTTGTCACAGCTTCTGGGAGAATGTGCTTGTGTTTGGGCTTTCTTCCTTTTTCTTTAACCCATGATTTCTCTAAACGTTTCTGGATAATCCACACTTCCTTCCCCACCTCCAGCAACACAGGAATGCTGCTATGCCGTGGTCACTTCCGCTCTTTGCTGTAACGCAGCCTGTAGCAGTTATACCTTTTGTCCTTGAATCGCGTATTTTCTTGCATCCTTTTATAACGTTTTCCAAAGGTACTTACAAAGTGTTAGTGGATATCTTTATAACAGCCCCTGGCCATCCTTTTTTTAATTGAGGGAACGTTGGTTTATGACATTATGTAAGTTTCATGTGTAAGCATTACATTTCGACTTTTGAATGTACTGCAGTGTGCTCACCACCCAAACTTTAATTTCCATCCATCACCATACAGTTGACCCCCCCTTACCCATCTTACCCCTGCGCCTTCCCCTCCGGTAATCACTACTCTGTTCTCGGTACCTACGTGTTTGTTAGCACTTTGACGTCATTTTTAAAAGAGGCTTTGATCTTTGACCTTTAAAAAGAAGTTAATAATAGTCTGACATATGCTTCTTGTGACGCATGGTTATGTATTGAGTTTCTTGTATGTGATCATCACTATGTCATTTTCTCCTGGCCTCTTGAAATGGGAGGGATAAGATGTGATACCTGCCTTTGGGAATTCTTTTCTTTTTGCACGTGAATTTGTATGTGTTATTCTTTACATTCAGAACAGATTTCCTTTATCATAATATTCAGTTACCCTTTCCCATACTTACTCTTAGCCAGTGCTTTTAAATTATCATCTATTAAAGTTAGCAAGCATTCAGACTTCTTACGTAGGTTTTATGACACATAGGAAAATTATCTTATTTAGAGTTTCTAAATAAATGTAGCTTTTGAAATGTATATTCTGTTGTTCTATTGGAAGGATCATATATGGTGGTATTTCACTTAAGTTGGGTTGGGTTTAACAGTCTCTTTGTACTAGTTTTATGCTGGTTTTCAGTATTTCAGTGCCACAGTTTTCATTATCTATAAAGATATTAATACTTAAAGGAGTTGACCATTATATTAGATAAAATAAGCACAGCATCTTGCATACAGTAGACAATAAATGGTAGCATTATTACTATTTAAATTTTATGATCAATTTTGTTCCTCTCTGACTGTATTTTATGTTCTCTTTAAGAGAACAGGAAAATTTTTGGTTTTCTTGGTATATCTTACCTTCATCTCCTCTTTTTACCACGTTACCCTTTATCCCTTCTTTTGTTCAACAAATATTTATTGAGCTCCTACTATGTTCTAAATCCTGTTTTAGGATATGGAGGTTCGCCAGTGAATGATAAAGCCCCTGCTTTCATAGAGCTAGTATTTTAGAACCAGTGTGTGTAACTTTTTCATCTTTGTAATTTTTAAAAGTTTTTGTATAACGTGCTAGGAGCTATATTGTTAAGTAGTCTTTGGAAGCCCAAAGATAATGGACTAGTTTTGTGACTGTGTGCTGAATTATTAGAAACTGTTCAGATAGTAATTTTACTTTTTAAAAGATTAGCTGATGCTGGGACTTCCCTGGCTGTCCAGTGGTTAAGACGCCGCACTTCCACTGCAGGGAGCGTGAATTCCATCCCTGGTCCAGGAACTAAGATCCCACATGCCACAGGGCACAGCCAAAAAATAAATAAATAAAAATTTTTTAAAAGATCATGTGATGCTGACTTTCTTGCAGTAATCAAAGAAGGACTCATTATTAAGGCCAAGCATCCAGGAAACATGTTATTTTGTTGTTATTGTCAATTACATGATTTTCATAGTTAAACCTTGGGGATTTTTTTGCTTCTTTTCAGAACCATTAATATTTTTAAAAACTTTATTGAGGTATAATTGAGAACTACTGGCTTTTCGAACAAACGAAACACTCTATAATAAACACAAAGACATAAAATTTGATTACTCATTGCTTTTTAATGAGAGGACTTTAATTTTTAATTGCAAAAGCAATTGTACTCTACTAGAAGAAAATTAGAAACATTGGAAACTGCAGATAATTAAATCTTAAAAATCATAACTATTTACATAAACTCTCTGTTCTATTCTTTCAAACTTTTCAATGCACCCATATATCTTTTTTAAAAAAATGGAATAGTGTTCATATGGTTTTGTAACTTTTTCACTTATCAATGTACTATGCAATTTTTCGTGCCAGCAATCAATATGCTTAACATAATTTTTACAGGCTTTATATTTTTTATATACATCTAATTTAATTGTTTGTCAGTACCTTATTATTACCTCTTTATTTCCACGTTTTCATTCTTATAAGCAATCTTGCCATGAATTCTAGTCTCCTCGCAAATGTTTTGTATATCCTCAAATGTTTCCTTCTGACAAACTATTAGAAGTTAAATCGGATAAGCTTTTGTGGTTCTTGTTATGTATCATAAAATTGCTCTCTATAGAGATTTAAAAAATTTACATTTCTCCAGAAATGTATGAGAATATGTTTCTCCAAACCCTTAATAATTGGAGCAATGGCAAATACATATACACACACAGAGAACTGGGAATGCAGTTCTCATCATCCCTTTCCTAGTCCTGGGATCCTTTCTTCACGGCTGTCTGTGACAGAGCGAAAGTCTTCACGGTCAGTTTCTCCTCCCTGGTCTCCAGGGTTTAGCTCCGGGAACTTTCAGAGCTTGGAAAATTGAGCTCATAGTCACCAAAGTCACATGGGATTGACTGGAATCAGTTTGGTATCAGAATGTTCATTCGATAGTTTATACAAGTGGCTTTCCAGTATCAGATGAGATCAGATTGTTTAGACAATCTGGGCAGATAGCTGAGGACACAGTGCTAGCCTGCACTGGTTCCCTGGACCACATCCACCTGCTCTGGCCACATCGTCACGTGGCCAGGAGAGGGTGAGGGAGCACAGGGCAGAGCGGGGGTCCGTCCTGGTGAAGCTTCCTCTGCCCCTCAGGATGCAGCTAGTACTTTCCTTAGACTTGGAATTGTTCCTTTTTTGATTTCTTAAGAACTGTGGATCGTTTAGAATACATAATTTATTCAGTTCATTTTCCATAGGATTTAGAACAGTGGATGATGAAATCATGCAGTTAGTTGCTGCAAGGAGGTTGGATTGTTGAGAGGAGCAGTAATCCTGAAAGAACACATATGCATGCACACACACATGTGCGCACAAACATACACATGCCTGCACACACACACACACACACATTTGCAAATGAGCCAAAATAAGGCATTTTCCTACTGATCTCAATATTTATTTTGTAATTCTTGATCCTCTAGGGAAGGATAAGTTTCCTTGTGTGCCCCAACAGAGAACTACACAGAAATTTTCCGTATTTGTTTATTGCTTAAAATGCTTCATTGGAAGAAACAGAAATTTAACGTGGCATTAGCACTTCAATAACTTTTCAGATCTTGAAAAAAATAATTGGCAATCTCTTTGAAAGAGTATGTTGGTACTTTAAGAATAAGCTTAGCTCTACCGATTATTTTAGAATGTGTTTCAAACTCACTTAAGTTTCTCACACATATTATTCTAGCAAATATTTTTTTCTAGGTTTTACTAAAGAAGTCCTTTGACTTAAATTGGATGGTACCAAATTGAACTCAAAACTATATAAAACATTTAAAAGTTGTCAGTACATTTAATTGACTTACGTTGTACTTGTTTTGGAATATACATATTTGTCACCTCACTTGCTAAAGAAATGACACATCTTGAAAAGACCAAAAAGCCTATGTTTATATATTTTTGTTCTTGCCTAAACTAAGCTTTGAGCTGGCCATTGCCAGAATGAAAATTGGATATTTTTTTTTTCACATGTTACACTTTGCCTTGTGAGTACAGCTATTGTCTTTAAAGAGATTTTTTTCCCCTCCAACCTCATCATACTTCTTTCTAAAAGGGGATAAGGTAGATAATCAAAGCTAAACTGGTTATTTGTACAACAGCAAAAAGGAAAGGGTGCACCCAAGCTTCATCTAGCTGACACTGAAAAGAAACCAAGCAAAGCTTCCAAGTAGCTTGGTTTATACAATGATGTGCTTTCTTTCCCAGTTAATTAAGAGGTTTCAATAAGATCCAGACCATGGGTTCTGACCTTTCATCTTCCAAGAAAAAAAAAAAATTACTGCACCAAATCAAAACAAGCTAAAAGGAAAGCTTTGTTTAGAGATCCTCCAGGGTGATGAGTCTTATATTTTTCATTTTGTTTTTCTTAAAACCGTTCTTCTCTGTCTCATAACTTGGGCATTTGTAGAGTACACAGAATTTTTCATGCCCCACATCTTTTCCATTTAAAACCCAAAGTCAATGAGATGTCTTCTAGCAAACAAGGGATGTTTGCTACAGGAGCCATATAACCTAGAATGTCAGAGATGCAGAGGACCAGATGAGGAGAGTGAGGCCCAGGGAAGTGAAATGACCAGCACAGGATCACATAAACCGACAAGGTACTGGAACCTGATCTGATTCCTATTACAGCTAGTTCTTTCCATTAAACTCTGTTGCTTTGATGATGCTGGAAGAGTTCATTCTTTGCTATCAGATGTTTCTTTTAACATTGTGTTTTGTTCTCCTACTAAAGCATCACTCATGTATATCTATACTTTTATAGCAATGTGTAGAATACATACTTAACGTATTGAAACTATGGGTTATGTGAATAAAATTTGTATTCACTCATTCAGTTAACTAACGTGTACTGAATGTCAGCTTTGTATTGACTGCTGGGTAATTGTTAGTCTCACGTGGAGCAAGGTCTGTTACCTCTTCACTCCTAACCTTGACTACCATCCCTCCATTCGAACCATCTGGCCTGCCTCAGTTCTTCCATTTAATCCTCAAGGTGTACCTTAAACCACACACACTCCACACTCCAAACAATATCAAATCAAATAATGTATGAATCCCTACATTTATATGCAGGAAAAGGTATTCAGGGTTTTTTTGTTTTGCTTTTGTTTTGTTTGTTTTCTATGAAAAACATAATTTGATTAACATGATGTAATTATTCTAGATGGCTTCATTTTATTTATGATGTCTAAATCCCTCAGTAACATATTTCAGATGACCTTTTAAAGACTTTGACGTGAGATTACTTTCAGTAATTTCGGTAATGGTATATAATGGCGTATAAATGGAGTATAATGCCAATTTACATAATGATATTTAAAGATGAGTTCTTTTTAGATATCAAACTAGGGCATCTTTGTCTTAATGCAGCTTTGCAAATGAGAGGTCTTACAAGTCAAACAGCCATCAGGTTATGGAACCTGCAATGCTGCAATGCTGGTAGCTGCCAATGTCCGGCTCAGTCAGATCAAGCCAGACCAGAAGCCTGGATCCCTTCGTCTCCACCCCTCGGACCACCATAAACTGGGATGTACCAGAGTCCGTGCTAGGAGCTTGGGATCCGAAGGAAGCTGAGTTATTTCTGCCCTTAAGTTATGAAACTTCAGGACCCCCTGGCAAAAAGAAAAGTGATTGTAGAGAGTGCCCAAGGAGGGCGTTAGGAGGAGGGCGTCATCCCTGAGGTGGGGAGGGGCGGGATCCTTAATTGGGCCGTTGTGGAGTGTGTGTGGTTCAAGGTTCACCTTGAGGATTAAATGAAAGAACTGAGGCAGGCCAGATGGTTCGAATGGAGGGATGGTCGTCAAGGTTAGGAGTGAAGTGGGAACAGACCTTGTTCCACGTGAGACTAACAATTACCTAGTTTCCTTCCTTTTCCAGCCACTTCAGGTAACTCAGCACTTTTCCCAGCATGCAAAAGCTTTGCTCCCTGGAGTTTAAGACATTTTGAGGTAGATTGGGAGATTTCAGCAGTTATTGTTTGTTATTTTTGTGCAAAAGTCTGTAAAAGACTGTTGTTCTGTAAACAACAGTCTAGGACTAGCTGACTGGAGGCCCCGGCTCCCCAAGCGTTGTCATTCTAGGCCACCTCCCGAGAGGAGGGGTCTTCTTTTACCAGTTTCCTCACAGAAGAGTTTGGTACCCGCGCGTAATAACACACCAGGTATCCGTAACAAGGAGAAAGGAATGTAGTTTATTTTCATACTACTATTTTTTACATTCCAGCCTCATATTGGCTTTCTGTTTATGACAAGAAAAATAAAGCCAGAAAGAATGGAAGTCCAAGGTCTCAGGATAAAGCCTCCATCTCCCTGACAGCATGAGGGAGGCCTCGCTTGGTCAGGTGGAAGAAGGCAGTTTCATGCTGGGCCTGAGATGAAAGGGCGGTGTTTTTCTATTTCAAAATGTCCTTGAAGGGAGAGATGCAAAAGAGGAGAAGGGCAAAAGGCTGATGCCACCGATACCACCAATGACTTTTACTTCAAGAGCCATCGTTGGTGACATTTGGGAGACCTGGGAGGCCTGGGTGCAGCTCTCTGGTCAAGCCGTGGTGACTCCGTGGTGACAGCTGTGGTCACTAGGCCCTCGGTCGTGCTCAGTGAATGTGCTGTCCATCAGCAAGGCTAGTGTTGGTAGCTGAGATCTGTCGTGGGGATTTAAAAATCATACCTGGAAATCAAAATCTTGTATCACCATTAAAATTACTACTTATCTCATTCCCATCTACTTTTGGATTTGCTACCTAGAAAGTAGTGAATGTTCAATAAAACCCTGAGTGATTGCAGCTTCATTGACTGCACCTCTTTCTGCAGGATGCATTTTCATTTCCTCTGGAAATATTTTCTGGCGTACCTCTAAAAAATAAGGACACTTTTTCTTTTAAAGCATAACCATTATACCATTATCTTATGTAAAAATTTAATAGTAATCTCTCAGTTTGGGTACTGTACCTTTAATAAAAATATTAATGATTTAAGAAAAAACCTTATGAGAGATTTTCTTATAAAGCTAGTTTGATAACGTATCATTCATTCATTCATTTGTTCAGGTCCTGTTCTGTATGACTGGCGCAGGTGAGAAGCCCTTCACCGTATAATCACTGAGTTGTGATGAAGCACAGTGAATTTCTTAAACCCTCTATGATACTATTCTATCATCATTTTTTAAATACATCTATTAATATAGATGCTTCACAATGCTGAATATAATTGCTTCACAGTGCTGTGCTAGATTCTGTTGTACAACAAAGTGAATCAGCCATATGTATACATATATCCCCATATCTCCTCCCTCTTGCGTCTCCCGCCCACCCTCACTATCCCACCCCTCTAGGTGGTCACAAAGCACCGAGCTGATCTCCCTGTGCTATGTGGCTGCTTTCCACTAGCTATCTATTTTACATTTGGTAGTGTATATATGTCCATGCCACTCTCACTCACCCCAGCTTCCCCCTCCCATCCTGTGTTCTCAAGTCCATTCTCTATGTCTGCATCTTTATTCCTGCCCTGCCACTAGGTTCATCAGAACCTTTTTTTTTTAGATTGCATATATATGCGTTAGCATATGGTATTTGTTTGTCTCTTTCTGACTTCACTCTGTATGACAGACTCTAGGTCCATCCACCTCACTACAAATAACTCAATTTCATTTCTTTCTATGGCTGAGTAATATTCCATTGTATATATGTGCCACATCCTCTTTATCCATTCATCTGTCGATGGACATTTAGGTTGCTTCCATGTCCTGGCTATTGTAAATAGTGCTGCAATGAACATTGGGGTGCATGTGTCTTTTTGAATTACAGTTTTCTCAGGGTATATGCCCAGTAGTGGGATTGCTGGGTCATATGGTAGTTCTATTTTTTAGTTTTTTAAGGAACCTCCATACTGTTCTCCATAGTGGCTGCACCAATTTGCATTCCCACCAACAGTGCAGGAAGGTTCCCTTTTTGCCACACCCTCTCCAGCATTTATTGTTTCTAGATTTTTAAATAATGGCTGTTCTAACTGGTGTGAGATGATACCTCATTGTAGCTTTGATTTGCATTTTTCTAATAATTAGTGATGTTGAGCATCTTTTCCTGTGCCTCTTCGCCATCTGTATGTCTTCTTTGGTGAAATGTCTGTTTAGATCTTCTGCGCAGTTTTTAATTGGGTTGTTTGTTTTTTTGGTATTGAGCTCTATGAGTTGTTTGTATATTTTGGAGATTAATCCTTTGTCTGTTGTTTCATTTGCCAATATTTTCTCCCATTCTGAGCATTGTCTTTTTGTTTTGTTTATGGTTCCCTTTGCTGTGCAAAAGCTTTTAAGTTTCATTAGGTCCCATTTGTTTATTTTTGTTTTTATTTTCATTACTCTAGGAAGTGGGTCAAAAAAGATCTTGCTGTAGTTTATGTCAAAGAGTGTTTTTCCTATGTTTTCCTCTAAGAGTTTTATAGTGTCCCGTCTTACATTTAGGTCTTTAATCCATTTGAAGTTTATTTTTGTATATGGTGTTAGGGAGTGTTCTAATTTCATTCTTTTACATGTAGCTGTCCAGTTTTCCCAGCACCACTTACTGAAGAGGCTGTCTTTTCTCCATTGTATGTTCTTTCCTCCTTTGTCATAGATTAGTTGACCATAGGTGCGTGGGTTTATCTCTGGGCTTTCTATCCTGTTCCATTGATCTATATTTCTGTTTTTGTGCCAGTACCATACTGTCTTGATTACTGTAGCTTTGTAGTATAGTTTGAAGTTGGGGAGCCTGATTTCTCCAGCTCCATTTTTCTTTCTCAAGATTGCTTTGGCTATTCGGGGTCTTTTGTGTTTCCATACAAATTGTAAAATTTTTTGTTCTAATCTGTGAAGAATGCCATTGGTAGTATCATCATTTTTAATGTTCATAATTTGATGTACACCCCACAGGATCCTTAATCCACATCCTAAAAATACACTTGTTACCACTATAGTTCAGCAGATATTTATTGACTGTCTGCCATGTGTATCGTTGGTTTCTGTTGGGGAAAATGATAGCCTAAAGGATAAAGAGAGAAGGAAGAATTGTTTGTGGTTGTGGAAGATCAAGGAAGAGAAAGGAGGAGGAGGAGTCTTGAGGTTCCCCTTCCTTGACCCCCCAAATTATCAGTAAAATCTCTGATTATCACAGAATGCTGGTGAGAAGCAAGTCAAGGAGCAGGTACATCCCCTGCAGGTACCAGGAATGCTGAGGGAGGTGTGGGAAGAAGTGGGTCAGGGGGACGCTTTCCTTTGTCACATGGTGGGGAACTGGTTTCAGCCCCAGTGCAACTAGCTCCTTGGATATGAGGTTCCCAGCTGACAAAGGTGTAGAAAAAGTGGTGCAGAGGAAGCATATTTTCAGAGGTTGAGAGGTGGGATGTGGCTGAGTGGAATGGACTGTGTGCTCTGCAGGTTTGGTGGGGAAATGGAAGGGAGCGTGAGGGGCAAGGCAGGTTGAGGGGAGAGTTCTTTTTTTGAGATAAGGGAGATGTAAGTGAGTTCACTGTCCAAGGGAGAAAGAAAAGAGCAAGAGGACTCCTGATGGGTAGACAAAGGGGCAGCTAGGATGCAGATGGAGGACTTCACCTTGGGAAGGTGAAGGATGTGCTGTTTTCCAAAACCAGAAGGAAGGAGAAAAATTCCAGGAAATAAACAGCAACTCCAGGAAATTCTAGAGGGAGGGAAGGCAAAAGATTCGGCTGAATATTTACAGTGGTGTCATAGGTAGGTAGTAGCTGCTGAACAGTGATGTGTTGTCACCCAGGGACGAAGCCTACGGGGGCCCAGCTGAGATGCAGTTTGGTTCCCAGATGTGCAACAGAGAGCAGATCCAGTTTTGGCTTCTTCCAGGAAAAATGTTTCCAACCAAAATTTCAAGATGATGACATTTACCTAGAGCTAGAGGTTATGAAAAAATTAAGTAGATGAGGGATTCTCTGGTTGCTATGGAAAATATGATTAAAACGGCCAATCATGGGGTGGATGGAAGCTGTGATGAAGCCATGATAAGGATGAAGGACCAGTGGGCAGGGCTGAAGGAGGAGGAAATATGGAAGCCTGTGGTCAGAGAGGATCTCAGAGTTCAGTATCTAATAAGTGTGATGATTCGGAGTGGTGGAAGTGGAGTGAAAGGAAGAGTGGTAGAGTTGAGGGGGCTGGAGAACTAGGACCTGAGGAGGTAGGAGAGCCATCCATGTGGAGGTGATGCTGGACCACAGTCGTGTCAGGTGATGAGTGGGGAGGAGGGCCAGCCACTTACTAAAGGGCCCCTTTGTTAAGGATGTTATCAATCATTCTGTTCAAAGCACTTTCACTTTAATGAATATTTATCGAAGTTTTTAGTATTTTATGATGGTAGGAGTATGTTGTGTCACATTTTTCTTTATCTTAAGGATATTTTTGCCAACTTTTTGTCTAAGACTCCTACAATTTCATACAATTTTAAATTTTATTCAAATTTTATTTTACTTTTTTTTTTTTTTAACTTTAAGGCACTTTGGATTAAAAAAATATCAAAAAGGGGGTCAGTAACTAAAGTTACTGAGGAAGGTAAGGGTGAGAGAACAGGATGTCAAAAGAAGAATTTATTGAGTGATGCTACCAGAACAAAGGTCTGAAACCGTGATTGGAACAAGAGAAACTGTTGACCATACTTAGCAGGAAAATAGACTGGTTGTATTTCAGATACATTTTCAGTAATAAAGGTCTCAATGCAAAAATGGTTAACTTCAGACCAAACTAACCAAAACATCTCAAACCTGTGCATTTGATTAGTTGAGGTGTTTCTGTATAATGGAACAAAGTGATTTGTAGTAATTAGTCCATGAGAAGCAAATTTTGTTTTTTGGTTTGTTTGTTTCGCCTCCTGATTTATAACCTTATGGAACTTTCTGGATGAGAAGGGATGTTTTTACTCCAAACCACTCGTTTTCAATCTAGTCAAAGAACCTAATCAGGCCAACACCACCTTGTGACCGTTGGTATTAAAAACTACTGATAGATGTAAACATGTGATTGGCTGTTGAACTGTTTTCCTTTGTCAGAATGAAATCAGCCCTTGAAATTAGAGCCACGTGTGTTCTATTCACACTGGAGAGAGCCAGGACAGTGAAAATGTCCTTTGGCCCCAAAGCAAGTTTTCAACCTTCTATTCTACTGTGATTTTCCACCCTCCACCCACCCCTTGCCTTTGAAATGGAAGATGAGAGAAGAGATTGGAGGTGATCATATCTGTCTAGGTTTTGGTTGGACTGGGGCCTGTCTTCATCAACAATATCTCATATTTCCTCATCGTGGAAAGGAACTTGATCCAGATAATATGTGCTCATAGAGAGGATCATGAGATCATTGAAAATGGACTGTCCTTGGCTTTGCATTTGTATATGGATGAGTCTGATCTCAGAATTTATTTAAATTCACAGATTTTAAATTTAAAAGCCCCAGGAGAGAGGAGCCACTCTGGAAACTGACTGGCATTTTCCATCCCACCTTTTACTCAAAGCTTCATTGAACTCCTTTCCTAGCGAGGGGGAGACCATTTTCCTTGTGCAAATGCAGAGAAAAGTGGTTACAGGGCTTTAAAGGACTTAAATGCATGCAAAATATATAGCACAGGAATCAGTGTTAAAAAAAAAAAAAGCTCAAAGTAAATGCCTATTGTGGCCAAGAGATTAAATGCTTACTCTCAATATTAAATGTGCAGAAATAAAGTTCTTCTATCCATATAGATGAAAGCAAGATGGGTACAGAGGATGATGCAGCGTGGGTAATAACCCTACAGATAATCAGTGCATTAGTCAGGGTTCCCCAGAGAAACAGAACCAATAGGATGTGTATGTGTAAAGAGAAAGAGATTTATTTTAAGAAATTGGCTCACAGGATTATGGAGGCTGGTAAGTCTAACATCTTCAGGATGGGCCAGCAGGTTGGAAGCCCAGGGAAGAGCCAATGCTGCAGTTGAAGTCTAAAAGCCATCTGCTGGCAGGATTCTCTCTTGCTCAGGGAAAGTCAGTCTTCTGTTCTGTTCATGTCTTCAGCTGATTGGATGAAGCCCACGTGCATTATGGAGGGCAATCTGTTTTATTCTAAGTTACTGATGTAAATGTTAATTCATCCAAAAACACAGTCACAGAAACATCCAGAAGAGTATTTGACCACATATCTGGATGCCATGGCCCAGCCAAGTTGACTCAAAAAATTAACCATAGCAGGTGGAACTAGTTGGTATTGCCCAAGGTGCTGTTTGCAATACTGGCACAATGGAGTGAATGCCAAGGAAAGGAAGTCTTCATCTGTTTCTTCTACTTAGAGCATTGACAACTTTTCTTAAAATCAAAGTAGATCAAAAATACTGTTAGCCTTAAATTCAGAAAAGTCTAATTTAAAAGATATTTTGGGCAAAGTGTTTTAATCTGGTTGCTCGTGTTTGAAACATTTCTGCTAGGTTTGCATTTACAATACCAGCGAGGAAACAAAGATTTATGGAAAATATGTATGATCTCATATACCTAGGTTAATTGGTATTCTTCCAGGTTGTCCATCATAGCCTGCCACTAAAAATAAGCAATCTTCTATTATTTGCCCACCTAGGATTTAGTCAGAAAAGCCGGTGTATTCTGTCTAATGATTTAGGAAGAGGAAAAATTTTCATTCTGAATGATAATTTCCTGTTAATCACTGATGAACTTGAAGAGCCTTGCAGACTATTCCTCAGTGTTTGAATTGGTCTTAGTAAAAATAAAGGAAGATAAAGGAACACTTATATACAAGTTAAAATGTTCTTATTCATTCTGGTTTTGCTAATAAAGTTACCAGAATTGGTTTCCTCCTCTTCATTCCCTGAATTCTTTTCATTATTTTATTATATTTTGGTGTGTGTCTGTCTCATTAAAATGATCGTCCCATATTAACCAGGACATTAAAAATGTATAGCATTAGATTTAGTAATAAAATGAACTTCGTTCAGTCGAACATTGAGTTATTTCCCCCTTTGAGTCCTTTTACACAAGGCACCTAGATTTTATCTTTTCAATATGATATTGGAAAAAATGAGGGAGTATTGACAATTTGATGTGAAAAAGACAATCCTTATAGTTATAATTAAATGTAGAAGCTCTGTTTTCTTGGTCTTATTCTTCTGGGGCAGAGATTTAAGGAAGAAATCCTATCTCTTCCAAGCTACCTCTAAAAACACTTGGGGAAAAAAAAATTGCTCACAGCGTATGTTATTTGATAGAAAGTCACAAATTGCTCTTCGTAGCTTTCTGAATTTGTGGCTTATCTGCCTTTTCAAATTGAATGTGCTACAGGTATAACCTGTATGCTTTTGAACGGATCTTAAAGACGAGCCATTTCTTACTGCCATCCTCTTTGTCTTTCTTTGCTGATTTATATTAATTGCTTTTTCTTTTTAAACATCTTTATTGGAGTATAATTGCTTTACAGGGGTGTGTTAGCTTCTGCTTTATAACAAAGTGAATCAGCTATACATATACATATATCCCAATATCTCCTCCCTCTTGCGTCTCCCTCCCACCCTCCCTATCCCACCCCTCTAACTGCACTGTGGTTTGGGGCAGTGGATGAGATAGCAGTGCCGTCACACGTGGTTGCTTAATGATGCAACTGCTTGAACATTTTAGCTTCAGGTCAGGTTCAGAAGTTCAGGTACAGTGCCAGGCATTTGAAGACTGATTCAGAGCTTGAGCCCTGCCAAAATGGTGCCACATTTGTCAGGCCTGGACTTGGGCAGAAGCTGCTGGAAGGCTCTTATTCATCTAAGCCAATCATTGATAATGAAGCTCGAAGAAACATGAAATACTTTTTCTAAAGAAACAGACAACTCCACCAGTTGGCTGCCTTCTTTTATTTTTAGTATAATTACCAGGGGCAAGCTGTCTTGCAAAATTGGTACCTTATATTAGCTGAGAATCTTTATCCTTGCGAGCTGACACAGGGGTGTTTTATTAGTTAAGACTATGTGGCTTGAGGTCAGTTGAGCACTATTCTTTCAAGATTTTTCTTGTGGGCTGTAATGTGATTGATGATCCTGCAGTATGGGAAGCTGACAGAGAGAAAAGCAGCTTCAGAAGAACGACTTCCCTGCTTTCATGCTTGTATTTTATCTAATTTGCTTGATTCCTGCCTCAAATATCTATCTATGCATAGATTTCTGCTACATGGAAAGTTCCAGAACAGCTGTGTAGCTGAAATACCTTAATCAAGCATGGAGGTGAAATTGTGAAATGTGGTTCATTCCAAAATCACCATACCCTCGATCTATCCCCACTAAATGGCTTAGGCTTTGTTTTGGTTTGGGTTTTTTTTTTTTTTTTGGGGGGGGAGGTGACATGCTACCCTCCTCCTCTTTCTTCTTTTCAAAGGGCTTATAGTACCGGTTCCCATATCTCAAAAGGATGTTTTGCAGATGAGAGAAAAGGACTTGAAAGTAGTCTGAAATGCTGTAAGGACTAGACACATTAGCTGGTCCCCCACCACCTTCTTCCTACCTTTCATACTCCACAGTCAGCTGTTAAAACACGTCAACATTGAAAAGGGGGGGATGAAAAATATGGTGACCTGAAGTCTCACACATTGCCTGGCTCCTGTTTCTTGAGTATTCAGAGAAGGCAACTGAATTTGAGTCCTGTGATACCTGCCCAGGATGCAGTCAGCTCAGGTCCTCCTGCTGTGCCTCTGAAGCGTCATGTGATATGTAGTTCTGATTAGATTGTGGCTAGATATCACTATTATTACCATTATCAAAAGTGTGGGTTAATTCTTCTTGCGTGTAGGACTTAGTAATTTATAACAGATTCATTTACCTGCTCCTCACAACAACCTGGTCATGAAGACAAGGTGGGTGTCATCATCATCATCACCACCATCATCACCATCATACCCATTGTACAGATGTGGAAACTGAGGATGGCAGGCTCCACTCCTTTCCTGAGGTTTCAGTTAGTAAGCGACAAATCTGAGACAAACCGTGCTAGGTCCCATGCTTTTCCTGTATTTCATGTTGCCTCCTGCCTGCTGTGAGCAGACTTCGGTGGCTGTTGAGGAGAGAGAGAATTGTCAGATAAGGTCCCTGCTCTTGGTGAACAGAAGGTCACCTTGGAGAGACTGAACAGAGACATGAAATGACAAAGAAGACTGTCAGGTGGACCATGCGAGGTGCTAAGTGAGTGGTTCAGAGGACGCCTGCAGCAGGGATATCCTGTAGGAGAGGTGACTGAAGGCAGGGGACAGCAGAGGAAGCTTTAAGGAGGGAGTGGGACTTGAGCTGGGTCTTGAAAAGAGAATAGGTCTTAAATAAGAGAGAGCAGGAGCTGCCTGAGAGAAGGGATCACAAAACCGGGTGCATGGGATGGGTGCAAAGCTGAGTGAGCAGTTCTGTGAGACTCAGGTGCCGTGTAAGGAAGTAATTGGGAACAAGGTTTGAAACACAGCATAAGGGCCAGAATGTGGAAGATCTTGAATGCCTGAATTTGCACTTTATCCATTGCATAGTACAAAGACATTGAGGGTTTTAGAGTAGCAGATTCATGTGTATAATTGATTAGAGATTGGAGATCACAGACAGGGGTGTGTGGTATCCTATCAGTGCAGTTGATAAAGATGGGGGAATTGAGATGAAGGAGTGAATGACCAAGTATCACAAAGGAAAAAGCAACAAGGTTTGGGTGGGGGGATGAAAATAGTGATCATGTA
Source organism: Balaenoptera acutorostrata (assembly GCF_949987535.1). NCBI lineage: Eukaryota > Metazoa > Chordata > Mammalia > Artiodactyla > Balaenopteridae > Balaenoptera > Balaenoptera acutorostrata. Next base: position 69,031,778 of record NC_080081.1, read on the forward strand.
ATTTATTGTCCAACCAGGAGCTCCTCCCAGGAAAAACGCTAAACTGGTCGGGATGCTGACAAAACTGGCAAAAACTGGGACCATCCCTGGCCAACTGGACCTGTGATCACACTAGCTGAGAAAGAAGATGCTGAGGTTTTGAGACTGGGACAGTCATGGTGTCACTGGCAAGAGAAGGATTGCCAGCAAGGAAACTTAGTTTGGAGAAAGGATCATGATCTTGGCTCTTAAGCTTTGAGATGACAGTGTGATGTCAGGCTTAAACTTCCAGTGGAAAGTGAGAAATGCACAAAAGTTGTCTGTAAATCCTTCTGGTTTCGCCTTTCATTCCTCCTTGACCCCAGACCTTTTAAAGGAGCATTTTCTCTTAAAGAAAGCAAGAGAGTAAGAAATGGGCCTTCTTCCTGGCGTTGCTGACATGTTGCCCTGAAATTCTGCATTTTAGAAACTTGAGCCTGGATGGACTGCCAGGAACTCATCATCAGTGTGTCTTTGGCTTGTGGAAGCACGGCTGTGCACATTTTCCCCGCGTCAAAGGGAATTCTTTGTCTCCTAAGTGGATTCAGACTGCTTTGAGTTTCAGAAAAGCAGAATTGCATGTTGGCTGTCACCTGTTACCCACTGAGGTTTTTAGGAGGAAGAAGTGTGGACTAGAAAAGTATGAGTGTGGGAACCAAATGATTATCTGTGATTTAGTTGTGAATTAGAAAGAATTTAGCCGTTTGTTATTGGTGGCCTTGAGGCTTCTCCGAGTGGCAATTTAACCAAAATAAACTCAAGCTAGTGAAATCCTAAAACATGATTTTCATGATTAGAGATGTCATTTGGGTTTTTTGGGTAATTTATGTGGCACTTTGCGGGCATTTATAAAAGCTTTATCCGTGTTATGTTTAAGATCTTCCTAGATATCATTCCAAATAGATGAAATAGCCTGTTACATGAAGTTAGAAGGGGGCAGGCAATTTCAAGCTCACAGAAGGTTCTTGAACCAGACCTGGATTTGCCAAGGAGAAGACAGTCCTCTCACCCCCTCAGGAACCTAGTTCATGAGGAAAACAGAGGCAGTCTCTGCCCTTCACAGGAATTTGAAAATGTCATTCTCCATAGTCAGCCTTTTATTCTCCAGGCCTACTTGGTAGGCATGATGTAAAAGAGAAGCCATCAGATTCTAAATACCTTGGTTGAAATATTCAGAAATATCTCCCTAAAAAAGTTTCCCAGCATTGGTTATCTGTTTAAAAATCAACAAAAACCAGTAACATGTGAAGTCTTACTTGGAATTCAAAATGAGCTTGGAAACCATCTGCCCTGACTTAATCAGGGGTGGTCAATGAGTGTAGACAGCTCCACCCAGGAGCTGAGAGGAATCCAGAGATTTCCAAGCCCGGCTTAAAGTAAAACACATTGACCTGAGGCTATAGATTCTGTGTCTAGGAACTAGGTGGGAGGGGGGAAGGTGTCTATTACAGTGAGAGCTGCTGCCTCGGAGTATAAGACCAGTTCCAACAAGACCAGTTCCAACACGTGGTGGGGAATGGCCAGGAAGGGCTTGGGGTGGAGACGGAACCTGGGGGCCTTGAGGCAGGTGGAAAGACAGACAACGAGAGGCCCTCCAGGCAGAGCTGCGAGCAGGGGCCAAGGAGCCAGATTTGATTGATGTTCAAGGGCACTGAAGAGTGTCCCGTCCGGGGCAAGCGATGTTTTCCAAAGTTCTAGGAAATATGGAGGCTTCATGAGGATTCTGGCAGTGTTCCCACCTTGACCAGGTGTGAAAGGTGCTTTCTCTCTCAGTAGGACAGGAGGCCCATTTCCTTTCCTACCTGTTGCCAAATATTTTCTGTTTCTTTCAGTACTTTTAAAGTATGTTGCTGAAGTCTAAACCCCTTTACTACCCAGAAGTGGTCCCTAGCCTTCATTTATTGACAAAACTGCTGAGCTCTGGAAAATCTTAGCCTGCCTTTAAAAGCTGTGCAGCCTTTAGTACTCTCCAGGGTAGGATGTGGAAAGGATTGTTTCAAAATATAAAGAGTAGGGCCTGTGGGGCTCTGATGTTTCAAAATATAGGTAATGAATACATGCCATGATGTTTTAGTATCAGAAAATACGTTACACACAAATACTAGTTCTTAAAAAACTTGTATTTTGGTATTTAGTATTAGTACAGATTATATTCTGATTTTAAATCTATTTTGATATCCTGGAGGACAATTAACACATGGTTTTAAAAGGGAGACATTGTTAGGACCTAGGACCATAAGTGTATTTTCTACGCTTATTACAGTCTCTTTTTACAACAGTGCTGCCTTCGGATAGAATTTTCATATTTTTATTAGACATATATAAAAGGACATAATTAAGATGGGCTACCCCAGAGTTGTGCTTTCTTTAAAAAAAAAAAAATGACTTAGGCATTCCCCTTTCCTATTGCAATGATTATATCTGGCATTTATTAACTCTCAGTTTATCATATATCAGCTATTTTTTTAAGATTAAAGATGATTTCCTTCAAAGGTGAAAAATGGGAAAAAGTCCTTATAAGGGTCACGTTTTGAAATTCCCAAGTATGTATCTTTTACAAAAATTAAATTCACGTAAACTTTTCCAGTACACACACGTATCGTAAGGGAGTTGTTACTGGGAGGGACGGGGGAAGTCACCTCAGAGAAGAACAGCACTTAGTGGGCACTAGAGGGAGTGAAGATGGTATGGATGCTGTACCCTGTTATCCTCTAAATCATGGGATAATTTGTAAAATTCCTAACTTATCATACGTTGAAAATTCAGATCTTCATTGTGGAAGATGTGCTCCCAGACAAGAGAGGGCTAGTATGGAATTTCCGAGGGCTCTTACTCCTGGAGTGGGCATCCCTCCCGGCCGTGCCCTGCTGATGCCCTGTGTGTGGTTCTGGGCAGCTGCGCTGGTGCAGGTCTTCTGAGATGTTCTGGGCTGCAGCCGTTTCCTCACTGCAGGTGAATAATGAATGAGCGGTGGGTGAAAGCTAATGGTTCAGGATACAGTCAGAAGCTCCCTGCAACATGGGTAACCTTCCTTTGTCATCTCCATGGCAACTGCTATTTATCCAGACATGCTAGTACTTCAGAAGACAGTGAGGAGTAACCAGTTTCTATAACTTTGGGTCAGCTGTTGAGAAATCCACAGATTGAGACAGAATGAGTAAAGAGAAGGCCATCTGCGTGTGGTGGAGAAGCTGTGTTAGGCCATTCTTTGGGATTTTCATAGATGGTGAAATAAACAGTAAGCTGTGAGATGCGAATCAAAAGATGAGTTAATACTTTTTCCCCCCGAAACTCTGACTTGGCGCCTGGGTGGGCGGCGTGGTGAGGGAGTGCTCAGGAATCTTCCAGGTGGCTTTCCCGGGATGCAGTGGGAGGGCTGGCACTGGTGGTAGGAACACAGAGCAGCTGACTGCACAGCACTGGTACAAACGGGCTCCCAGCCTCATGCATGAGTGACACGCCTCACCCGCTGCCCGGGCGCCTTGTCCCCATTGCTGGCGCTGATGTCAGCCTGTGGCTCTCACACTCGGGGGCTGGTCCTCCGCTGCCACTCAGCCAGCATGTAGGGCAGGCTGGTCTGCCTGAGCCCTGAGGACAGTGGTGCCCCAGTCATTGATAGATGGAGGGAGAAACACAGGGGCTGGCTGAGCTGGGAGGCGCCAGGAGAAAGAGAAGTGATGAGAAGAGGCAGGGAATGCCCAGAAGTGTGGCCTGGAAGTCGGTCCAGCAGAGGCTGGACCTCGCATCACCAGCACAGCCTGCAGTCAGCCGGGCCAGCCTGGGGACCCCTGAGGATGGGGGATGCTCTTGGCCCTAGTGGAGGAGAAGTGGGAAACATTGAGGAGACCATACCATGAAAGCTCTAGAAATATTCAGACATGGGAAATAAATTAGAAAAGTAACTCTCCACACAGTCAACTTTTGGCCTGGGAAGCATATAGTATTGGGTTACCTAAAATCTGAGGGAGAAGAAGCAAGTTTTATAGACTTGGATTCCACCTTGGCCTCATCAACTCGGGGCCGGTGAGACGTCTCCTCTCAGCCTCTTTCCACTTTATCTCTAAGGAGGGGCAGTGATCCTCCTCAGGGTCATTTTTAATATGAAATGAGGCAATGTGCATAAAAAGATTAAGCCCAGTGCCTGGCATCTCACTGCTATGAATAAAAAAGGAAAGCATTTCTCTTTGCTAAGACTGTCTCCTAAGCCTCTCCCTCCCCAGAGAAGGGGGGCAAGGGATGAAACGTGTTTGCTGAAGGAGGTGGCTGGACCTAACAGATCCTGCAGGAACGCACTTTGCGGAGGAAGGGATGGTCATGGCGCTTTGGCGACTGCACAGCTGGGTTGGCCGTAGTCTCTGGATGACCTGCCCAAGTCCTTCTGGGCATCTTGGCCCAGCTGCCTAGGGGCGCAGGCACCTGGAGATGTGTGTCTCCTCTGGTCGCGTGAGAGGCCATTGGTTGGCCATCTGTGGGCATGTCCCGCCTTATGGAGAAGTCACCGTCAGTATTTCATTCTGAGCCAGCGTCCAGCTCTGACCCGCCTCATTTTCCACCCCTTCCTCTGCTCAGTTAGTGAGAGCACAGGGAAGGGCAAGTCATTTTGAGATTTTTCTATGCAAAATATCATTAGGAAAATGGAGCTTTCATAAAAACATTAAACCTTCTCTGTGCAAACGTCAATGCCTTTTAAAAAATGATCATCCAGACTTCCTTGAGGCAACGGACCCTGCCTTCCTACCGTGTTTCCCTGTCTTCTGTAGGTGCCCCCCTCCACGTGTCCTGTGCTTGGACACATCAAACAAGCCGTCACTGCCTTGCTTACGTACTGGAAAACCAAGGGGTAGGTTACTTACCAGTGTAGCCTGCTGCTTACAGAAGGATCTTGCTCTGCCTCTTAAGATCAGGAGGGTCCCAGCAGTGTCTGCATTTCTCCACCCACCCCTCCCAAGTCATTTACTTCCAGGAGGGTGGTAGGTGCAGAAAGCTGCCGGTGATTCACACAAGAAACCATCCCAAGAAGCAGTCTCCACCGAATGATGAAAATTGCAGTTTTTGTGAAAGTGGTGATCAATCCTGCATCTATCCTCAGTATGTGCTTTTGACTTTAGCTGGCTAGTCAGATCTGATTCAAAGTGTGTATGAAGGCCAAAATACAATGAATACCCAACAGATAGCTATAAGAAGGTGTGATGGGAATAAACCACACTAGGATTTAAGGGGTCACTTGCTAGGCTGAGTTCAGGACTAAATCCCCAACTTCCTGGCCCTCCCTTGCCTCTTATAAAATGGAGATAATGTAATTTATCCATTTTCTAAGTGCAGCTAGACCTTATGAACTCTTGATATCTTCTCTGATTATGGTTATTTGGATTTCTTTACTTCTCCTTAAATCTGGGGATAAACAGGAATAGGGATACTGCTGTACTGAGGATGTGAATTTCTTCCCAATAAAATATCTATTTCTTCCATGAGAATACATTTTTATTTGGGGCAAGTATACATTTTAGAATGAGCCCTTAATGTTCTGTTAGTTGGCATTACCACCTGGCCAGAGGGGAGGAAGGTTCTGGAAAGGGAAGATTAGAGGCCCTGGAGAAGGCAACATGGGCACGGTGGTCCATCACCAGCCTATCCTCGGCCTACGGGCCCCCGAGCCTCTCTCTCCCAGGGGCCAGCTGCCCTCTCCTTGCAGTAACCGGTTCTAGTGCCTGGAGAGTTGTCAATTACCTTTTAGCCACTTACCCACTCTGCTAATTGCAAACTAAGCAGACTCTGCAGCCTGCTGTTTTTCCCAACTTTACTTTCCTGGTATTTATGTTTTAGCTCCTTTTGAATTACATTTCACTTATCGGTTTCTAAATACTCTTTCTTCTCCCACTTTGTATTTTATGTGTCCTAATTTTCTTTTGAAGCAGAGAACAAGGATCAGTGTCAGATTTTCTAAAAGGACTGCCAGTGCCACACCTGCTATTTTTGATCCTCCTAACCTAAAAATCCCTAAGGATGGCTAATCCCCGTTGCAGGAGCCATTGTTTCCAGGGAGAACTGGCTTATTGGCTTTCCACACTTGATTAGGAACTACGGTAGAGAAAGATGGGGTGACAGGGAAGTCATCTGGCAGCAGGGCTAAATGAATCCGTAGTCGGAAAGATTGCCAGATTTCCCTAATTGCTGTTTTTATTTGCAGAACTTCTATTTTAAGCGCACACACTCACGTGTGGATTGACAGGCACTAGCCATAGTAATAGCTGTGTCTGTCTGTAGTGCCTGCAAACACTCGTTTCCATGGTGATGGGAAGCACTGCAGAGACACGGTTATGGTGCTGCTGGGACCAGGGCGCTGACACACAGGAGGCTTCTCAAGTGTGCGTGCGTGTGCGTGTGTGTGCACGTGCGTGTGGTGTGTGCGTGTGTGTGTGTGTGTGTGTGTGTGTGTGTGTGTTGGAGCGGGGGCTGTCGAGAGCCACGGGAGGGAGGGGCTGGGAGGTAAGATAGGTGGGCAGGGCATTAACTGGGAGAGAGGCCTGGGGGAGACCAGAAAGGTCATACTTGGATCAGGGAGATTCTAGAAAATCATAGAGGAAGGTGAATACAGGTGGGAAAAGGAAGGGGCACATGGAGAATTTCTCTCTTTCCCTTGAAAGGTTTATGGTGGCAGGATTATCCCACACAGAGGGGAAAGGGAGAAATCGAATTCAGCAAGCAGAGGCGGACGGTGCAGGTGGTTTGAGTGTCAGGGTTTCTGCAACTCCAGAGTCAAGGGTTTGCTGTCCCCAGCCCCAGTGCGTCAGGAAGAGGAGGGAAATGCTCTCTCTCACCCCTGCAGGATTGGGGGACCTGTGAAGCCATGACTCGGTCTCCCCAGCACTGTGGCGGAAACAGCCACCGGGGTGGAGAGCACCCAGAGTGGCCTCATCCTAGTCGGCGTGAAGGATGCGAGGCAAAGGATGGCTTCATCCGGGTCTCACAAGGGCACACCCCTCCATCAGAGACCTCGAGGGGTCTCCAGAGAATCTGTAATGTTAGCATTTGTTTTGTGGACACTGACTGAACCCTCAGCTAAAAGGCAGACACCCACCCTTGGGGTCAGCGACCAAAAGGGAACTTTGGGGGATTATTCTGCTAGTCTCCGGTTGTAGAAATTGATGATTTTTGAGCATTTATTAACAACCAACAGTATGCCAGAAGTGGGGCCGAGATCTGCACCACTATGGGCAGGTGGTATCCACCCCATTTTACCGTTGAGAATGTGGAGGCTCAAAGAGGTTGAGCCATTTGCCCACAGTCAAGGAGGTCAAGGCAAAACCAGATTTCCAGATTGCAATTCACTGGTTTCCTGTATTGGCTAGTTCCTCTTGTATGCAAACCCTTAATTTCCTGATGGAAGGATTCAGGGCTGAGAAATCTCCATTGAACTTGGCTCCACTCATGGGCTTGTTCATGAAAGGTCAAGGGGTAGTGGAAGGACCAAGAGGTGGTAACCAGGCCCAGCATGAGTTTGACCATGGTTGGCTCCTTGGCAGAAGTGCTTTCCAGAGATTAACTCTCAACCAACCTTGGAAAAGAAGCTCTTGGAGATGTTCCTGTGTACCTCTTGACTTTTTAAGAGTTCTGGACCCTACAGGAAGCTTGGTAGATAAAGCAGATGAAAAAGCCATTCACCCTAATGAATAGATTTGGGAAACCAAACACTCTGGAATCATTTGTATCTCCCCCCAAGAATGTGGTTTAAGCAAAATGCTTTTAGGTTTTTGAAAAATCGTATTCCAAATCTGAAGACTGACAGAAAAGCATTCACTTGTGTTGAGTTATTTATAGTCATTTTTGTTTTGTTTTGTTGATCTTCACATTTGTGCTCTCATTGTGGGTTTAACAATTAGTGGAATTTTGAATTCTGACTTCACTAAGTTGGAATTCATTTAAATTGCTTGCCCTCACGTAGGCAGTCAGATTCCTGGTTTCTTCTTTCCCTTGAGAAAGGAGCTGACCAGAGGGGGGCTGGGACCCCATACCGACGCTCTTCCTTTCTGACCCAGCATCCTCCCAGGTGGTGTGGTGGAATCCAGAGGCAGGAAGCGATTTCAATCTTAAATCTGTGAGGCATTCCTTTAACCCTACGTACTACTGCAGTGTTACACAATTAGGGCTTTTTCATACAGTTTCAACCTTGGAAAGAGTTTTAAAAGGTTCACCTCACATCCACTAGGATAGCTACTATAAAAAAACATGCATACACACGCAAAACCCAACAACATAAAATAACAAGGGTTGGCAAGAATTTGGAGAAATTGGAACCCTTGTGCACTGTTGGTGGGGATGTGCAGCTGTTATGGAAAACAGTACGGTAATTACTCAAAAAATTAAAAATAGATTTACCTTGTGAGTCAGCAATTCCACTTCTGAATGTATGCCCAAAAGCAGGGTTTCAAAGAAATATTTGTACACGCATGTTCATGGCAGCTTACTCACAGTAGCCAAAAGGTGGAAGCAACCCAAGTATCGATCAGCAGAAGAATAGATAAACAAAATGGGGCGTATACGTACAATGGAATATTCTTCAGCCTTGTAAAGGAAGGAAATTCTGACATATGCTGCAATATGGATGAACCTTGAAGACATTATGCTAAGTGAAACAAGCCAGTCACAAAAAGACAACTACTTTTTTTCTCCACTTGTATGAAGTATCTACTGATAGAATATTATAATTCCTGGAGACAGTAGAATGATGGTTTCCAGGGGGAGGGGAGAACAGGGAGTTATTATTTAATGGGTCCAGGGTTTCAGTTTTGCAAGACGGAAAGAGTTTTGGAGATGGATGCATAATAATATGTACTTAACACTACCCAACTGTTCGCTTGAAAAAGGTTAAGATGGTAAATTTTATGTTAGTGTATTTTACCAGGGTTTAAAAAAATGCATGAAGGGGTTTCTCCAGTTAGTCCAACTGTTCAAGTGTATGAAATTTTCATTATATTTCCAATAGCAAACTTTCAGTTTTGATAGGGTTTAGCTAGCATGACAGAAGGACCAGTGTGCTCCGATCCAGCTGACTTGATGCCAGAGTTGCTCAGCGAATCCTCCACGTCTCGGAGAAGGGGGACCAGCCGCCTGCATACGGTTGCCTGTATAGAGACAAAGGTTGTTTTCAGCCCTCCAGCAGGCTAACACATTGCAGAAACACGCTGCTCTCCAGCTGTTAAGATTTGAATGAGGTAAATGACCATGATTGGCCTTTCACCACCGGGATTTGTTTCCGATGAATCATCAGCATTTGACCGAGAAGCCAACTCAGCATCTTTTGAAAAGAAAAAAAAAAAAAAAATCCAGTCCGTTCCCTTTTAGGCCCAAATGCTGTGAGTCAGAGCTTTGGCAGGGGGAGTGGAAAGCAGTGAGAAATCGGTGGGCCTTTAGGGGTCTAGCGGGAAAGGAGAGCTCTCAGAACAATGTCACTTGTGGGTTGGCTGTGAAACATCTGCAAAGCAAGGGCAGTGGCTCTTCACAAGCTTTCCGCCCCTCACCTGTGTGTAGGTTCTCTTTCTGGTTGTCTTAGCTCTGAATGCCCTGTGAGGACTCGCTGGTGTCCCCTGTCTTCCAGGAAGCCTCAGATCAGCCTCAGGTCTCCTGGTTCACAGGCTGTATTATGTGGTCTTTAACAGTCTTTGGACAGCCAGTTGGCACTTAGTGTACAGCCTTTGGACTGCTGCCTTTTCATGGGTGAGGCCCATCTCCCAGCTGGACATTAGTCCTCCAGGCAGCTATGTGGGTCCCCCTCCACTCCCTTTGGAGCCTAAGTCACTGGCGACAGCTTGGGATGTTACTAAACTCTGGAGGACTCAGATCCCTCACTTTAAACACAAACAGGTAGGGACTTCCCTGGTGGTGCAGTGGTTGAGACTCCACACTCCCAGTGCAGGGGGCCCGGGTTCGATCCCTGGTCGGGGAACTAGATCCCACATGCCGCAACTAAGAGTGCGCATGCCACAACTAAGGAGATGGAGAGCTGCAACTAAGGAGCCCGCCGGCCGCAAGGAAGGAGCACACATGCCACAGCTAAGGAGCAGGCGAGCCACCTGCCACAGCTAAGACCCAGCACAACCAAAAAAAAAAAAAAAAAAAGTGCTTTAAGAAACAAACAAACAGGTATAACTACCATTCAAGTAGTTATAGGTAGTAGTCAAGGTAGTATTATAAGGCTTAGATGAGACAATATGTGTAAAACATTTAGCACTGTGCCTTGCCTTTAGTAAATGCTGGTTATTACTCTTACTAGTAGCTTGTGTCATAGGTATGTATAGTGTTTGGGAGTTAACCTGAGTTTATCACCCTTTTAGAAAAGAAAATCCCATTCTTCTTCTAATTCATGCCATTCTTATTTTGGAATATTTTTGCGTGAAATGGGGGCATTGAAAGAAAAAAAAAACAGGTATAGAAGTCTGATGTAATTGCTCAGGCTGAGTGTGGGACTTTCCTGGAGTTCTAGTGCCACCAAGTGGACAACTGTGTTATTACATCTTGGCTATTTTGAGTTTTCGCAGTCTATTGCGTTGTTAAAATGGCAAATTATTCTGTGTATCATTTCTCTATTTTCCCCCTTAATTATAATTATTACTCCTGTTTCAAGGAGTAAGGTTAAATAATGGAAAACTGATTATAAAAGTAGTGCATGTAGACTTATTGAATAAAGGGAACACTGACTTACACAAAGCAGAAGGTCAATTCCTCTTAAATGGGCAAGTGTTTTCTTCATGTATTATTTATATCACGTCAATACAGTGATGCATTTGAAATTGACACCAATTTATAATGAATCATTAGTAACAAGATACTAAGATTTCATTAAGGGCCAGTGCCATTTTGCTTCATATTACCTACCCCAGTCTGTCAATGGGGCTGGCATTTGAACATTCACAGAATTGCTACCAGGGTAATTGGTCCGCAGTGTAGAGTAGGTTAGTCCTGTTCCCAAAATCGTTTCTGAACTTTCCTCCCACCTTGGCTTTCCTCATGGAGAAGAGAATGCCTCTCCATCATTTTCTGCACCGCTGGGATGACATCTGGGTGTGGTTAGTCCTTGGGCATGAATTGTATACATGGCTTTATTATTACTTTAGCTGCTGAAGCGTGGATTAGTATTGGTGAGCTGGGATTTTCTAAACCCAGTCGTTTGTTCTTCTCAGCCTCTTTCTCTGTGTCATGGCAACACCCATCTCTGGCTGCGTTCTGACCTCATAGGTGTGTCCTCACTCTTGTTATTCAAGGTGTCCTGGGGGAGTGGAAGAGACATGGGTCATCAAAAAAGCACACCTGATGATCAGTATTAAATGCACACATTTCTATACCTTAATCAGCAAAATTAATATTGGGACAACTTAGAACAATATGCTCCTCTGATGGGAAACTCGGGTGTGTCCCCTCACACACTGTGGGAAGGTGTTGGCTTTGGATTGGAGGCTGGTGGTCCACTGTGAAGTTTCCAAATTATACTAAGGAAATGGCCCCTGACTTTGAGCGGGGACAGGGCTCCCTACCCTAGTGAGTTGACACAAGAAGGGCTGAGAAAGATTGGCCCAAACGACATTCAATATCAAGTTCGCACCAAGTCCTTGTAGGAATCCTCAAGGTGATTTCAGGTGAGTTAGGACAGAGCCTTGAAGAAATCAAGAGAAAAAAACATACGCAGTTCTGTATGATGCTCGAACTCAAGATTTTGAAAAGCTAACTCATTGTCTTGCTTAGGGGTTACAGACGTCCCTTGTTTTGCTTTGTTTTTGTTTGTTTCAGTTTCAGAACCATTTTATACAAAGTGACAGTGTCAAAATTCTGGTAGAAATCGGGGTCGGGGTGGGAGTGACATTCCGCTCAGGAGGTGTCCCTGGCATCACCGTTGAACACGTGGCTGAGGAGGCATCCTGGCGCTCCTTCATTTACTGCCTGGATTAGTCCAGAAAGGGTGAGAAGCCTCTTGATGTCATCTGCCTGCGCCTCTGTGTTTCTGGCGTGGCAGGCTGGCGCTGTGACGAGCGGGCCGGCACAGCGCAGTGGGGTCTCCAGCCCCATGCAGGTCAGAGCCCCTCTCTCCTCTCAGTCACCTCTGGCTCTCCACCGTGGCTCATGTGTTCCTGCCTGCACACTCTGAGCCCTTACACCTTCGTCCTCTGCCTGGTCCACGCCACGAGCCCCACCTGCCTTCTCTGCTCTTGTCCCTGGCAGCTCGGTGATGCTGGAGAAACAGTTAGTGGTGGGGACCGATGCCTTTCAAAGCTGTGGTTTTCAATCACAGTTGGATTGAGATAAGCCCTTACCCAGTCTTTGAACATGGAGTACGTAGGATTTGGGCCTCTGAGGTCAGCCTGATGTGCTCATACGCAGCTGCTGTGTCCTTGGAGACATCACTTGGTCCCTGCAGACTGAGGACAGCCATGGCATCTGCCTCAAAGGGCTGTTGATTTAAATGAGATAATTGGGCTAAAGTTCTTAGCACCTTGCCTGGTGTATGAATGAGCTTGGGCAGCTGTAACAAAGTACCAGAGACTTGGAGGCTTAAACAGCAGAGATTTTTTTGTCTCATCAGTCAGGAGGGGAGAAGTCCCAGATCAAGGTGTTGGCAGGGTTGGTTCTTTCTGAGGCCTCGCGTCTTGGCTGATGGATGGCCATCTTCTCCCTGTGTCTTCACGTGGTCTGTCTCTATGTGTCTGTCCAGATTTCCTCTTCTTAGGAGGACATCAGTCAGTGTGGAGTAGGGCCCACTATAATGACCTCTTTTTCAGTTAGTTACCTCTGTAAATCTCTATCTCCAAATACTTTGCTATTTGATATATGACCTTTCCTGCTCTTTTGAAAAATGAAGTACCAGGGCATAAACTCATTCAACTTCCAGACTGTTGCCCATTCTCCAACCCCCCAAAACCTTGCCTACATCTCCTCCTTTCCTTCCAGTCTCAGAAGGTGAGTTTTCTCTCTCCCTCCACAAGCTCATTCCTACACTTAGGCCCCCTTGGACCCCTCTCCTCCTGGACCCCCAGCCGGCAATTGTTCTTCTCTTTTTTTAAAAAAATTTATTTATTTATTTATTTATGGCTGTGTTGGGTCTTCGTTTCTGTGCGAGGGCTTTCTCTAGTTGTGGCAAGCGGGGGCCCCTCTTCATCGCGGTGCGCGGGCCTCTCACTATCGCGGCCTCTCTTGTTGCGGAGCACAGGCTCCAGACGCGCAGGCTCAGTAGTTGTGGCTCACGGGCCCAGTTGCTCCGTGGCATGTGGGATCTTCCCAGACCAGGGCTCGAACCCGTGTCCCCTGCATTGGCAGGCAGGCTCTCAACCACTGCACCACCAGGGAAGCCCAATTGTTCTTCTCTTGTATCTTCCCCTCATGACGTCTTCCCCTTCACTGCAGCCCTTGAATGTGTTCCTCCTGACGTACACATGCTCCCTTGACCCTGCCTCCTTCTCTCTCTCCTCTGCTTCTCATCCAAGCTTTTGAGGGAGAGTCTGCATCCCACTTTCTCCTTTTCCTCATTCATTTATTTGTTCATGGGGCATCTTCCCTTTGTCAGACACTGGGCTGGGTTTCGGGGATACAAAGATGCGCATCCACAGTCCCAAGACCGAGAAGGAAGCAGACCATCACAACACCCTGAGGTACGTGCCCTGGGAGAGGAAAGCCCAGGGAGCCCATGGGGGGATGCGGGTACATCCAGCCCATCAGGGAGTGGCCAGAGGCGTTGGGGAGAGCTTTCCAGCAAGAGAAGCCCATGAGTCCTGAGGGGTTAGGCGGGCCATGAGCATGTGGGGAGGTCTTCCTTGTAAGTGAGAGGACCTGGGTTCCTCTGGTGAACAGAGTTTCTTGGCTCCCATTTACTGCTCAGCTCGCCATCCTCCGCGGGTGCCACTCCACTGAAAGGATTTTCATGGGGTCCCAGAGGATTGGTTGCATTTTTATCTTACTTGACCACCTCTCCTCCCGGCACTTCTTCTCCCTCGCTCCCACTCTCATCTGGTGGTCCTCATCCCTTTCCCAACTTTCTTTCTCTGTCTTCTTCACGGAAGCCCCTCTGCTGCGGCCCCCAGAATGTTCTGGGAGCTGACTCGGGCAGCTGGGTTAGTAGTGATGTCATGGAAAGACGGGAGGAAGAGCAGGCTTTGGAAGGTGGGAACCGTGATGCATTTGTTCAGCACGGGGACTGTTAGTTTCGTGACTGGTGATGTTCAGGGGACAGAAGAGAGCAGAGGGGCAGGGCAGGGCTGCACCGGAAGGTGGAGCTTATCAGCTCTCTTTTCTTTGTCCCTCACACCTACTCAAGCACAGAGTTCTGTAGTTTTTACGCTCCGGCCGTCTTTCAGACCTGCCTTCTCATGTCCGTCGTAGCTGCATTATTTATCATCACAGTCTGCCCTCTGTATCCATGGGGTCCATCTCCACGGTTGGTTGAAACCTTGGATGCGTAACGTGCCGACGGGGAGGGCCGACGGCACTTCCTTCCCAATCTGTGTCCAAGGTGTCCCCCAGCCCCAGCCCCGCCTTTCTAAAATGCCACCCACGCTGATCACTTCTTCGTGTTTGGCCACCTACAGTGAGTTCACAGTCTGCACCATATCGAGGCAGAATGCCTCTCCTGGGCTTTCGAGATCCTTCGTAATCTGGCCCCATCCTAATGATTAATTTGTAAATTCATCAGGAAATATGTATTGAGCACGATGTGTGTAGCTCCGAGGGTAAGGAGTTGGTCCCCCTCCCTCCCTGTCTCACTGCACACATGTGGGCTGAGCACTTAGTAGGCAGTCGGTATCACATGATTAATAGGTTTGCATGATGGGGAATCTACAGGCGGGAAGAATTCACTACACGTTGTTTGGGAAGCACATAAAGATCCTAAGGGAAAGAAAGCAGAGAGGAACGTGTCCCAGGATGTGGGCAGGATAGGGTTAGGGTGCGTTGCTGTCGAACTAAATGGAGGGCAAAGGCTGAAGAAGTAATTGAGATGTGGGAAAGGAATAGGCGTCCAGGTCTGCCGTCAGCAATTTATGGACGAGAACTTTAATTCTGTGGTTACAAAAGGAGACGCTCCTGGGAGTACAGTCAATGAAGGCCTGGAAGGGTTTAGTCTAGACGTAGAAAGGAAGTCCACAGGGGGATGATTATTAGTTGTTAGAAGGTAGGAGTCGGTGTACCTCCATCCCTGTCTTGCTGCCAAATGAAAACAAAATACAGGGATGGGATTTCATCCCAGAGTCATCTCATCGGCTCCAGAGCCCAGCACCGGGCCCCGGGAGGGTGCCTTTGTCACGGACTCTGTCCAAGCACCGTCTCCTGCCTCGAGCTACGTCAGTTCTGAGCCTCTGCTCCAGTTACATGGCTGTCAATCTATCTTTCTCTGCCCACCTCACTGCCAAGAAATATTCAAGAGATAATGGGACCTAGAGATTATCATACTAAGCAAAGTACATCAGAAATAGAAAGACAGGGCTTCCCTGGTGGCGCAGTGGTTGAGAGTCTGCCTGCTAGTGCAGGGGACACGGGTTCGGGCCCTGGTCTGGGAGGATCCCGCGTGCCGCGGAGCGGCTGGGCCCGTGAGCCACGATTGCTGAGCCTGCGCGTCTGGAGCCTGTGCCCCGCGACGGGAGGGGCCGCGATGGAGAGAGGCCCGCGCACCGCGATGAAGAGCGGTCCCCGCACCGCGATGAAGAGTGGCCCCCGCTTGCCGCAACTGGAGAGGGCCCTCGCGCGAACCGAAGACCCAACACAGCCAAAAATAAATAAATAAATAAATAAAATCAAGTAAAAAAAAAAAAAAAACTTTAAAAAAAAAAGAAATAGAAAGACAAATACCGTATGGTTTCACTTATATGTAGAATCTAAAATATGACACAGGTGAACTTGTCTGTGAAACAGAAACAGACTCACAGACATAGAGAACAGACTTGTGGTTACCAAGGGGGAGGGGAGGTGGGGGAGGGAAGGACTGGAGTCTGAGATCAGCAGATGCAAACGATTATATATAAGATGGATAAACAACAAGGCCCTACTGTATAGCACAGGGAACTGTATTCAGTATCCTGGGATAAACCATAATACAAATGAATATGAAATGAACCATATGAAAAAGAATATATGTATATGTATAACTGAGTCACTTTGCTGTACAGCAGAAATTAACACAACACTGTAAATCTACTATACTTCAGTAAAAATTAAAAAAAAAAAAAAAAGACAGTGGACTGTGGATACAGCCCATCGCACTGTGGAGGAGCAGAAATCTCCTAACTTCAGTCCTTTGAGCTTCATGATGCTGCACAGCTGGATTTGACCCAATTTTCTTTTGAACTGACCTGGGTGTGTTCCTGGGACGTTTGCTCTTCTTTATCAAGGATGTAACCTTCATAAGGAGGTGGCTTGTTTCCCTGTTCCTAGGAGGGCCCTTTCCTTGTGGTATCATTTCCATGGCCTCGGAGGTTCCTGTGCTGCCCAGTCTCAGTTCTATTCTTTCACTGCCCTGTGTGTAGACTGAGGCCTGACAGTGACATTTAGGGCACTGAAATGAGGCTACTCCTCCTGCTTTCCTATTCCGCTAATTCTCCCCTAGCCAAATTATCTATGAAATTAACTTTTTTTTTTTTTTTGGCAGAATATTAGAAGTAGGATTGTCTAGGAAAATCTTACCTTTCAAAAAAAAAATGCAAATACTATTAGAGGCCTGGTTCATCAAAGCAAAGTGAATGGTGTCAAATGTGGGAGAGTGAGTTATTTTAATCTGATACAGCCCTCAACCGCTAATTTCTGGCTGGGGCCATGGGTGAAATTTTTTTTAATGCCTAGGAAGGTTAGCAGAACCTAGGAACACTAATAAGCATCTTTAAAAAAAAAAAATGGTGAGGGGGTTGGTCTCCTGCAGGAAAGGAGGAAGGGGTCTTTAGATGGTGAGAGAATTAAACAGCTAAGTCACTATCAATTTTGCTCATTTCACAATCGAGTGAGTGTGTGTTCGGTGGAGACAAGCGCTTTTGCAGCAAAGAGGGACCAGGTGAGGAGACGTGCAGTGTCTGGTGAGCATGATGTATTGGTTACCTAGGGCTGTTGCAATAAAGTGCCACAAACGTGGCTTAAAACAACGTGAATTTATTCTATAGATTCTGGAGGCCAGAAGTCTGAAATCAAGGTGTTGGTAGAGCCACACTTTCTCCAAAGGCTCTAGAAGAGAGTTTTCTTGCCCCTTCCGGCTTCTCATGCCTCCAGGCATTCCTTGGCTTGTGCCCCCATCACTCCAATCTCTACCTCTGTCTTCATGTGGCCTTCTCCTCTCTTTTCCTCTTCTGTCTCCTGTACGGACACCTGTCACTGGATTTAGGGTGGATAATCCCAGTTAATCCAGGATGATCTTAAGACCCTTAACTTTTTAAAAATAGTGTCACATTCACAGTACCTGGGGTTAGGTTTTGGACATATCTTTTTGGGGGCCACCATTCAACCCACTACACACACCAATGGACTCATGACTTCAGACACTCAGATTATGTGTCCTGACTACTGGTTCCAAAGCTATACTCCTTATAGAAACAGGAGAAGTGAAATATCCCTGAGCACGGCAGGAATACTGTAGAAACTAGTCATTGCCATCAGGGGCATCCTCATCTGGTTCTGGAAAGGGAAGCAAAGGGAGACGCTGCTGGGGGAGGTGGTGGATGAAGGAACTCTTGCAGCGGGCTCAGGGCCCCAGGTCCCCCACTGGACTCCTGGGCTTCTGTTCCATCGAGCTTTGTCTCCACTTCTTGCCCTTGAAACTGACCCCTTCCAGACCAGCAGGGGCACCACTATGGGAACTGTGAGAGGTGTTCATCAAATGTCTTGCCTGATGGCTGAAAAGAAAGGACGCTTTCAATTTTGAGATTTAAATGAAAATGTTTCATTTCCCCACAACTATATTTTTTGAAAAACACACAAAACCTTAACAACATTTTTTTTTTTTTTTTTTGGACTCACTGCTCAGCTTTGACTCTTGTTCTGGAATTGCTTTTGAGGTCAAGATTTTACATTATTGAGTTTTTACCTTGGAGTTTTATTGCCCAGATCTCACATGTTCCGTTGTCATCCACATTTCATGTGGTTTAGTATTTGTTCCAGTTATCTTATTCAAATCCGTGTAAGCATCTGTTTGCTTTATTTTTCATACTTATTTTTTCATGTAAGACAACTGTTTCTCATGAGAACATGGAGAGGTGTAAACCAAGTTGCCACTTAGCCCCAGGCCTGGGCCAGAGGGTGTGTGGTTTCCAAGACACACGCTATGTGGGTACATAGACTTCTAGTTCTGTTTGTTAGAGATCATAATTGAGAAAACTACTCAGACTATTATTCATATATGTTAATGATTTTGAAATAAAAGTATAGATTACACATTCAAGATTGTGTACACTAAATTTTATGTTGTATGTGTCTCTGATGACAGGACTGGAATACAGCATGGCTAAAAATGAAACAAAACAATTTGGGAATTCCCTGGCGGTCCAGTGGTTAGGACTCCGTGCTTCCACCGTAGGGCGCATGGGTTCGATCCCTGGTCCAGGGAACTAAGATCCCGCAAGCCATGCAGTGTAGCCAAAAACAAACAAACAAACAAAAAACACAAAACAATTATATATGGGGGGGGGTGTGTGTGAGAGAGAGAGAACGGAAATAGTGAGTAGTGAGTGCAGAGAGAGGGAGCGTGTGGAGGCATGAAGAAGTTGTCTCCAAGTGGGTCCAAAACCTACGTCCAATATTCTAGCAGCTTCCGGCTGGCCTGCACTTTATACATCATGCTGAGAAGGAGACCCTGAGCCCACCCCAGGGCCAGTGGCTTTCCCTTCTGGAGTCTCTTCTGTGACCTGCGTGTAAAAAAAGTTCCCGACCTCAGAGCAGTGGTTGGTGTCCTTTATGCCTAAGACACGCCCCCAACACACACACACCTGGTCGACCTGCCCGTTCCCAGGCCCCACCCAGCAGGTGACTTGGTAGCACAGGGCACAGGGAGTGGACATTGTCCAGGGGTCCAGAAAACGTGATATGCGTTTTAGAGAATCTGTGGCGGGAAGAAGCGGTCCAGTTCCATGGCCCCTGGGAGCTGGTCTGGAGTGCACTGGAGGAGAGCCAGAGCTCCCCACGTCGCCTTGTTGCCTGGGAAGCTTTCACAGTGAAGTATGTGCTTAGCTTAGTAACCTTCCTCTCCCCGAAGTGCTAACACCTGCGGGGCCTGGGGGCAGAGCACCACGTTGAGGATGGGTGCTCCCAATCACCCCTCCTCCCTCCCTTCCTGACTGAGCCGTGCCCGAGGGGAGCCCTGGGGACATCACATGGCCAGGCCATCAGTGGGAGGGGTGCCGGGCGGACAGGCCCTGGAGGTGAGCAAAGGTCAAAAAGCTCTGTAACCAGCCCCCCTCCCAGTTCCAGGAAACATGGGAGATTCTGTGGGCCTCTGCCCTCCGGTCATCCAGGACTACTTCCTGGCCCAAGAGCAGGATCGGTGCTTGTGATGTATTCACAGACCTGGAGTCTAAGGGGCTTTGAGGTGACCCTGATGCCTGCACGAAAATTCGAGGTGAGCCGGGCTGCATTTCTGCTGAAGGTCATCACGGCACGCCTGGGACCCACCAGCTTGTCCAGTACCCCGGGGTGGCCCGAGCAGGAACCTGCACACACCAGCTGAAGCCACAGGGAGCTGACGAAGCCACAGAGAAGCCCCTCAGAGCCTGGCTGTGGTGGGGTGTAGGCATCCCGGGACCGGCGTGGGGAGTACTCACAAAACCACACTCCATGTTTCCTCTCTGCACCCGCCCCTCCCCCGGGTTCTCTCTTCCCCCTTCTCCCCCCTCCCCTCCGCTCCGCTCCTACCCAGTCTTTCCTCTCTCTCCCCACCCCTCCCCCTTCTTCATCTCTTCCCAGACTCGTCCTGGGTCCCCCCAGCTCTGCCCTTTATCGGTGTGTGACTCAGCAGACACGCTCAGTGTCTCTTTCTCTAATGAGCAGATGCTGACACCTGCATCAGAGGTTGAGGGAATTAAAGGCAACGTCACAGTGCCCTTGATCCCACTGATGGTCACCTGGCGATGCTTCCTTTCCTTCCTTTTCTCAAGACCTTCAGGGGAGGAAAGCCCAACAGGTGTTATAAGCATTTTATTAATTATGTGTATTTTAAAATTCACTTGCTGGTGACTGACCATCTAGGTTTGCCTGGGACTTGAAGGTTTCCTGGGGTAGGGGACTTTCAGTGCTTAGACCTGTAACCTGCTCTCCAGGGCAAACCAGGGCAAGTGGGTCACTCTAGTACATATGCCATCTTAACAAACGTAATTTTCCAATTTTTTTTTTTTTTGCTTTTCTCAATGCGTAAATGAATCAATGAAACTTTTTCCTTATGTATATATTGCCGCTGGACTCAACCACTATTTCGTCTGACAGGTGGGTGTACCAGTGCTTTCTTGGAGGCCAATTTTAGTTTTTTTTTTAAATTGTAAAATATAAATAACATAAAATTTGCTATCTTAACCATTTTTAAGTTTACCGTTCAGTGGCATGGCATTAAATACTTTCACATTCTTGTGCATCCAACTTCAGAACTTTTTTGTCTTTTCCAGCTGAAACTCTGTACCCATTAAACAATAGCTCTCTTTTATCCCCTCCCCGATCCCCTGGCAACACCATTCTACTTTCCATGTCTAAAAATTTGACTCTTCTAGGTACCTCATAAAAGTTAAATCATGCAATATTTGTTCTTTTGTAACTGGCTTCTTTCACTTAGCATAATGTCTTCATGGTTCATCCATGCTGTAGCACATGTCAGAATTTCCTTCCTTAAGGCCGAATAATATTCCATTGTATGTCTTGACCATGTTCGTTCATCCATTCTTTGACTGACACTTGGGTCGAGTCTACCTTTTGGCTATTGTGAATAACACTGCTGTGAACATGGGTGTATAAATACCTCTTCAAATCCTCACTGTCACTTCTTTTGAGTATATTCCCAGAAGTGGAATCGCTGGGTCATACGGTAATTCTATGTTTAATTTTTTGAGGAACCACCAAACTGTTCCCCACAATGACTGCACTATTTTATATTCCACCAGTGATGCAGAAGGCGGCCACGCTCCCTACATCTTTACCAACACTTGTTAGTTTCTGTTGTTGTTTCTTTTTTTTTTTTTTTAATTAATTAATTTATTTTTGGCTGTGTTGGGTCTTCGGTTCGTGCGAGGGCTTTCTCCAGTTGCGGCAAGCGGGGGCCACTCTTCATCGCGGTGCGGGGACCGCCCTTCATCGCGGTGCGCGGGCCTTTCTCCATCGCGGCCCCTCCCGTCGCGGGGCACAGGCTCCAGACGCGCAGGCTCAGCAGCCGTGGCTCACGGGCCCAGCCGCTCCGCGGCATGTGGGATCCTCCCAGACCAGGGCTCGAACCCGTGTCCCCTGCATTAGCAGGCAGATTCTCAACCACTGCGCCACCAGGGAAGCCCTGTTGTTTCTTTTAATAATAGCCACCCTAGTGAGTATGAACCAATTTCAGCTTTGTAATGAATTGTATTTCCAGAAAGTTCTTATATTCATTTTTAAATTGTCCCCTTACTTTGAGCTCTCTGTTTCTCACCTATGTATTGACAAAAGCAAAGTTTTCCTTAACTTCTATGATATCATTTCAAACCTCTATTAATTTGCCCTATGGCCCCCTCTCTTTGGAATGAGAGGTTCAAATCTCATTGATTTATTGTCCTTGTTTTTTTTTAATCTTTTGGTCATTCTTATTTTTATATGGCCCTGAAGAATATTTCTAAGGTCAGTGTCGACTGAAAAAAAAAATGCACAACCTAAAAGTTGAGAATTACGTTTTATTCTGTGGACTTTCTGAGGACTTAAGCCCGGAGGACAGCCGCTTAGAGAGCTCCGAGGCGCTGCTCTGAAGAGGTCAGGGAGGAACCAGGATGTATGAGAGTTTTTGCAACAAAAACTAGGCAGTCGGAGGCATCAAACACTGAAAGACTACTGTCAATTAAAGAAAAACCAGACAACTCAGGTTAATGAATTTAGCACTTTTTTATGTATGGGAAGATGCAAGAGTCTGGGCTCATTGAAATCATTCCTTTGATATGCACCTTAGCTACCTAGGGCCAGGATCCTGTTTTTCTCCATCCTGGATCCCTTCCAGGTGCACAGTCAGGGTGGCCGCAGTGGCTGATGGCTTGAGGGCCCCGACACCCCACGTTTACTGATATGGCAGGTGGCCTTCATGTCCACATCCGTCACAGTGCAGAAGACCCCAGTTTTAAAAAGAAAGAGAAAGAAAGGAAGGAAGGAAGGGAGGGAGGGAAAGAAAAGGAAAGAAGGAAAGGAAAGGAAAAAAGTAAAAGCAAGTGCTCTTCCCAACCCCCTGCCAGTGGAATGGGCCATGGAAACAGAGGACTAAGTGTGGGTTAATTCTCAGTGGCTTCTAGTCAGCCTTGGAAAAAGAGAGAGAGCAGTTGGTTTCTTAACTAGCCCTTAGTTGCTTTCAAAAGAACTTTCCTTCATGGTAGGACGTTTCTAGGTTTTACTGAGCAGAATTTTTCTCTTTCTGTGCTTTGCACAGCAGTGGGTAAACTGAGATCCCTTTATTTTATTTTATTTTATTTTTTAAGATTTTTATTTTTATTTTTATTTATTTATTTATTTTTGGCTGTGTTGGGTCTTCGTTTCTGTGTGAGGGCTTTCTCTAGTTGTGGCGAGCGGGGGCCACTCTTCATCGCGGTGCGCTGGCCTCTCACCATCGCGGCCTCTCTTGTTGCGGAGCACAGGCTCCAGACGCTCAGGCTCAGTAGTTGTGGCTCACGGGCCCAGCCGCTCCGCGGCATGTGGGATCCTCCCAGACCAGGGCTCGAACCCGTGTCCCCTGCATTAGCAGGCAGATTCTCAACCACTGCGCCACCAGGGAAGCCCTGTTGTTTCTTTTAATAATAGCCACCCTAGTGAGTATGAACCAATTTCAGCTTTGTAATGAATTGTATTTCCAGAAAGTTCTTATATTCATTTTTAAATTGTCCCCTTACTTTGAGCTCTCTGTTTCTCACCTATGTATTGACAAAAGCAAAGTTTTCCTTAACTTCTATGATATCATTTCAAACCTCTATTAATTTGCCCTATGGCCCCCTCTCTTTGGAATGAGAGGTTCAAATCTCATTGATTTATTGTCCTTGTTTTTTTTTAATCTTTTGGTCATTCTTATTTTTATATGGCCCTGAAGAATATTTCTAAGGTCAGTGTCGACTGAAAAAAAAAATGCACAACCTAAAAGTTGAGAATTACGTTTTATTCTGTGGACTTTCTGAGGACTTAAGCCCGGAGGACAGCCGCTTAGAGAGCTCCGAGGCGCTGCTCTGAAGAGGTCAGGGAGGAACCAGGATGTATGAGAGTTTTTGCAACAAAAACTAGGCAGTCGGAGGCATCAAACACTGAAAGACTACTGTCAATTAAAGAAAAACCAGACAACTCAGGTTAATGAATTTAGCACTTTTTTATGTATGGGAAGATGCAAGAGTCTGGGCTCATTGAAATCATTCCTTTGATATGCACCTTAGCTACCTAGGGCCAGGATCCTGTTTTTCTCCATCCTGGATCCCTTCCAGGTGCACAGTCAGGGTGGCCGCAGTGGCTGATGGCTTGAGGGCCCCGACACCCCACGTTTACTGATATGGCAGGTGGCCTTCATGTCCACATCCGTCACAGTGCAGAAGACCCCAGTTTTAAAAAGAAAGAGAAAGAAAGGAAGGAAGGAAGGGAGGGAGGGAAAGAAAAGGAAAGAAGGAAAGGAAAGGAAAAAAGTAAAAGCAAGTGCTCTTCCCAACCCCCTGCCAGTGGAATGGGCCATGGAAACAGAGGACTAAGTGTGGGTTAATTCTCAGTGGCTTCTAGTCAGCCTTGGAAAAAGAGAGAGAGCAGTTGGTTTCTTAACTAGCCCTTAGTTGCTTTCAAAAGAACTTTCCTTCATGGTAGGACGTTTCTAGGTTTTACTGAGCAGAATTTTTCTCTTTCTGTGCTTTGCACAGCAGTGGGTAAACTGAGATCCCTTTATTTTATTTTATTTTATTTTTTAAGATTTTTATTTTTATTTTTATTTATTTATTTATTTTTGGCTGTGTTGGGTCTTCGTTTCTGTGTGAGGGCTTTCTCTAGTTGTGGCAAGCGGGGGCCACTCTTCATCGCGGTGCGCGGGCCTCTCACTATCGCGGCCTCTCTTGTTGCGGAGCACAGGCTCCAGACGCACAGACTCAGCAGTTGTGGCTCACGGGCCCAGTTGCTCCGTGGCATGTGGGATCCTCCCAGACCAGGGCTTGAACCCGTGTCCCCTGCATTGGCAGGCAGACTCTCAACCACTGCACCACCAGGGAAGCCCCAAGATTTTTTTTTGATGTGGACCATTTTTAAAGTCTTTATTGAATTAGTTACAATAGTGCTTCTGGTTTTTTTTTTTATGTTTGGGTTTTTTGGCCATGAGGCATGTGGGATCTTATCTCCCCGACCAGGGATCGAACCTTCACCCCCTGCATTGGAAGGCGAAGTGAGATCCCTTTAAAAAGTAAATATTTTAAATGTGGAAACATCACTTACAACCAAATGAGTAAAATTTGGCTAAAAAGGAGCATATCAGTATCACATGGAATGAGGGCTCTGTGTACACAGTACAGAAGCTCCTGACGCCGGTGTGAATTCAGTAGAGTTGGAGTCAGAGCATAGCATGGGTGGCGCTGGGCCTTTGGATGGACTGGTCATATGGATACAGTTGGTCAGTGCTCGCCTAGGTTGGACCATTGGTCTGAACAGAGTAGTGAGCTATTGGCATGCACAGGAATATTCCTATAATGCTTGTGGAGAGACAGTTGTGTGTATTTATTTTGAAAAATTATTAGCATCATTAACAACACATTTGTGAAGTACCTGTCCTGTGTTCAGGAGACTCTAGGTTTTGAAGGGTTAACAAACTGCACTGGTGACCTAGGAACTGCGTCTTCTACTGTGTGATGTAAAGGAACTTACTGATTTCATGTCAGAGCAACTTAAGTTAGGACTTAAATCAGAGATCGGCAAGCTTTTTCTGAAAAGGGTCAGAGAGAGAAAATATTTTAGGCATGGTGGGCCCTACAGTCTCTGCCATTGTAGTGCTAAAGACACCATAGACAATCCCCGAAACGTGTGAGCATGGCTGTGTTCCAATGAAACTTTATTCGTGGACACGACACTGAAATTTGAATTTCATTTCAGTTTCACCTGAGACAAAATGTTATTCTCCTGATTTTTCTTCAATCATTTTCAAATATGAAAGCCATTCTTAGCTCACGGACTGTGCAAAAACAGGCAGCAGGGCCAGATTTGACCCATGAGTCTCAGTTTATGAACCTAGTGGAAGTCAGAGCTTCCAGGAATGTTTATTATTATTTTTTCAATGTTTTTAATATCCAGCTTTTTTTTTTTAATTTATTCTTTTTTATTTATTTATTTTTTGGCCACACCATGCAGCATGTGGGATCTTAGTTCCCCAGCCAGGGATTGAACCCGTGCCCCGTGCATTGGAAAGGCAGAGTCTTAACCACTGGACCACCAGGGAAGTCCCCGGGAATGTTTATTTCGATGCTGAGGTTTTCATATGTGTAGAAAAACTCAGATGCAAGCAAATTTAAAAGTATGTTCTGTCAAGTTACTCATGAAGATTTGAATGTGAGAGATGAAAGTAAGTATTTCTGGCCACCTGCCTCAGTGTAATTTGGCTGGTTACATTTAATGGCTTCAAGAAGGCAGAGATTTAGGGAGCAAAGTGAGCCTGCCAGATAGGAGAGGATGATGGAGGGCTTTAAAACCCTGGCACTGTCTGAATTCTTAAGTCATGCATTCGTACAGTTTACACATTCATTTCCTCTTACAAAATGAGTGTGTGTGTGTTTTTTTTTTAATAGAGGTTACTCATCTTTTAATTTTATTTATTTATTTATTTATTTATTTATTTATTTATTTATGGCTGTACAAACAACTGTCAGACAATCAACAATTGGTCATTGTGGCATAGGTGATAACTGGCATAAATGAGAAATGAGTAAAAATCACGTGTTGCCCTTTTTCAGGTTAGCACAACATCTATAATGTTTTAATAGAATGTCCTAGACTTCGGAGTTTCTGTCTAAAACCCTCTAGAGGGACTTCCCTGGTGGCGCAGTGGTTAAGAATCTGCCTGACAATGCAGGGGACACGGGTTCGAGCCCTGGTCCAAGAAGATCCCACATGCCGTGGAGCAACTAAGCCCGTGCGCCACAACCACTGAGCCTGCGCTCTAGAGCCCACAAGCCACAACTACTGAAGCCCACATGCCCTATAGCCCATGCACCACAACTACTGAGCCCGCGTGCCACAACTACTGAAGCCCTCGCACCTAGAGCCCGTGCTCCGCAACAAGAGAAGCCACCGCGATGAGAAGCCTGTCCACAGTAACAAAGAGTAGCCCCCGCTCGCCAGAACTCTAGAGAAAGCAATAAAGACCCAACGCAGCCAAAAATAAATAAATAAATTTATAAAAAATAAAACCCTCTAGAACTCAAAGTTAATGGAAAAATGAAGCCACTAACAGCTGATGCTATGGAAAAAAAAAAACCGTCCAGGTTTAAGTTTAACAGTAATCTGGTATGTTTCAAGCCTTCCTCCTTCTACTTTTAAAGTGAGATTACTGTGTTTTGTGGAATATTTGTATGTTAGTCTCTATCTTTGTATGCATGAAAGATACACACCTGTACTGGTGTGCCAGAGCTGCAGTAACAAAGTATCATGAGTGGGGGGTGTAAACAGCAGAAGTGAGTTGCTTCACAGTTCTGGAGGCCAGAAGTCTCAGATGAAGGTGTCAGCAGGGTTGGTTCTTTCTGGGGTCTGTGAAGGGGAATCTGTCCCTTGCCTCTCTCCTAAGCTTCTGGTGGTTTGCTGGCAATTTTTGGCCTTCCTTATCTTATAGAAGCATCACCCTGACCTTTGCCTTCATCTTCACATGCCGTTCTTCCTGTGTGTGTGTGTCTGTGTCCACACTTCCCCTTCTTATAAGGCCAACCATCGTACTGGATTAGGGGCCCATTCTACTCTAACATGACCTCATCTTAACTAATTGCATCTGCAGTCACCCTGTTTCCAAACAAGGTCATACTCTGGGAATTAGTATTTCAGTGTATGAATTTTGTGGGGCAAAGTTGAAGCCATAGTCACACCCTTCACTGAGAGACTGCAAAAAATAACTATTTTGTTCACTGTAAAGGTTTATACAAAGACATTTCTTGAGTTTAAAAAAAATTTGGTTAACCGTTCATGTGTTTGAACACTGAAGGGCAGTATAACACTACAAGTAAGGCAAAAAGAAGTTTGTGGCTCAATTACTTAGAAATTGAATTATCATAATGATTTTATTTAAATACATTTTATAAGCATGGCTGTTGTGTCTGGTAGTTCTAACCTTATTTATATCTGATGAGACTGAATGTTAGAGGCAGAGACTGAATATTGAAACTTGAGGTTGTCCAAATGAGAGACAAGGAGAGAACCTCAGTGTTGAGATTTACGGTGAATGGTTACGCCTTTTCTATGGTTTTAAAGCTTTAAATGGCTGCTCCTTGTGGCAGTTCATGCTTCCGTTTCATTTCTTTTAACATCAAGGAAGTTATGATTGGCATGGACAAATGTTTCAGCATGGGGGGAAGGCTCACTCGTCTACTTGTCAGGTGTTTCAAAAGAATGTGACTTTCAGGGGCTGTAAGGAGATAGCTTATATAGTTACTGCACTGTATTCTTCACATGTGGAAGAAAACTGGATAATATACAGACGGAAAGTAAATGTTATTTTCATGTACTTTGGTTAGTGTTGATTGCAGTTCTAATGCCTTACAGTTGCCTAAAGCCTGACAGCCATTAGATGGAATAATTTTCAGTATGAAAACAGTACAAGGGAAAGACAAACTGGAAACTGCTGATTTATTTTGCCTTCTACGCCATGATCGTTGGCTTTTCTGAGAGTAATCTTGGAAGTTTATGCTTTACCAGGGCTGCATACAATTATTTGCCTTTTGCTGAACACTTGTTCTGTGCCTGACCCATGTCCATACATTATCTTATCAGATTCTTTCTACCATCTTGGGAGGTGGATGCAATAGTATGTTCATTCTCTCTATGAAGAAAAGGAGATTTCTAAATGTTGAGTAATTGGCCCACGTCACCCAGCTAGTAATGAATGGAATTGAGTTTTAAACCAGATGTCCTCAGACTCCAGAGCTGCTCTTCAAAGCTTTTCCAAGCTACGACAGCCATCCAAAGCTACTGTTATATTCTGTCCTGTATTGGTGTTTCGTGAAATGAAAATTAGACCATAAACATGTGGAAGCATAAACGTGTCCTCATCCAAACATTGAGAGTATCTCCCGGTCCTTGCTAGATGTTCCCTAGATAAATGCACTGACCCCTTTATGTGCCATTAGGGACATTCAGAGTTAATCACAACAGAAGGCCATCAATACCATAAGACTAGTTTCTGAAAGAAAGAATCATGTCAACTTACTTCTCACTAGTGAAATACCTAATAAATAAAAATCAACCATTAGAAATGATTTATGAAAAGCTTTGATTTTTATCCTCTCACTTTGATGTCTTAGGCCCCAAATCTATTTCCCCAGATGGCTGAGTTTTATTTACTCTGTTTCCTTCCAACTAGACCTAACGTTTATAATAGTTTTTAATGGCCCTGGTGATTTTCACATTTGGGCAGAGCAGATGTGACAAAAAAAAAAATACTGTGTATGATTGATTTTTATTTTTAAGAGAGACCTTTCCCTTGGAAGGTGGAACTGGCAGCTTTTCAAACCATGATTAGCCCTTATAACCAGGGGATGACTTAAGGGGCGGGAAAGAGAGGCAGAATGTGCTTCTGGTCTTCATCGAAGGGGTTTAATTTTGTTCCATCTCTACTGAGCTGGTAATATTTGGTCTGAAATTTCCTGTTATAGATTCTCCATATCATCTGTTTCTCCCCTCTTTTCTCCCAGGAAGGGAGAAAAGAGAGTCATGATCAGGGATGGGGAAGAGAAGACGGACTCAAAAAATAATCTCAGTTGAGAAATCCACCCTTTCCCCAGCACACCGGAGTAAGCACACGAGGACGCTCGCACACACACACACAGAGACATACGGCATCAACTGTATTGATTGTTCATGGGCTCCAGTTTCCAGAAGTGGTGGGTCTTGACTACAGGCTGCCCTGCCTTTGGAGATTGCTAGAGTTGGAGTGTATCAGGAGGCCTGGGGGCCTCCCTTGGACCTTAGGTACAGCCACGGGGGACCGGCCTTATGCACATGAACCATGGCTAATGACCACTTAGTATGGAATTCTCCCCCAGAGATTGGAAGCTGCCTGCCCATGGGTCGAATTCAGGATACCGGTGTGTTTTATTTGGAATGCACAATGTTTTTTTATGAAAAAAAAAAAAAAAAAAAAAGAATTGCCAACTTTTAAGAATCGGGGACTTTCAAGTAAAAACCTGATTTCACTTTCTCTGAGGAAATCAATGAATCTAGCAACACTGGGCTAAGCGTCCTGCAGGACAGGTGTGGAGGAGGTGGCCCTTTTAGGTGAGGGAAGGGTTTCGGTTTATTGCAGCCCCACCAATTTCCTGTTGTCTGCCTGTGTTAAGTGCCAATTTCCACCCCATTTGCGCTGGGTTTTATGATGCTTGGCCCACTTCACTGTTTGTGTTACCCTCCAGGCCTCTGTAAGCATTTGAAGTCGTGATGCTTTACACCTACAGCTCACACCTTGTGGGGAAGTGGCAACCAGCCCCATGTCATTTACCGAACTCTGTATGTAGATAAAAAGGATTATAGAAACTCTAATATACAAACTACGGGATGAAGACAAAGAAGAAGTATTGGCCTAGAGTGTTTTGGTCACCATATATAATTTTTTTAAAGGCCATTGAATATGGAACATCTGCAAGTATGTGTTCATAGTTGTATATCCATATCAGCATTTATTTATAAAAACAATGTTTTGAAACCAAGCCTTCATTTTGGACTTCATAAAATTTTTTATCTTACTATTGCCATGTCTTTCAGCCTTTTGTCAGTTTTGCTTAGATCTCAATACAATTATGCAAAACAGTATTATCATTCAAACAACTCCAAACAATTCTAGAGAATGTTTTCATTAGCAATTTAAAAAACCTATTCTCAAATATATTTTTGGAAGAATAAATATTTTTTTCTCCAATAATATTTTTGATGCTGTATAAATGTTTGTCTTAGCTGCAAACGTTTGAGTTGGGGTACAATAAAAGTAATTTTTTCATATAATAATTTTAGAATGTAATTTTCAGTTGCATTTGGACTGAATACTGCTGGAATCATTATGCTCAACTAGAAGTGGTTAAGCATGCACCAGCCAGAACACTGACCAATATGTTACATATAACACACAGGAGACAAAAGGCTGTATCCTCAGCTCATTTAAAAAATCCAGTGTTTTAGGAGCGCTCCCATTGTGGAGGTGTTGATGGTGATGATGGTGGTACCAGTGGTGATGGTGGCCATGGTGTTGATAGTCATGGGGCAGTGGTGATGGCGGTAACAGTCCTTTTGGAGATCTCAGATTTATGGGAATGTCATCATTTGAAAAACATCTTTACTTGAGAAGACTAATTTGAATCGTATAAAAAAATCCCTTTTTTTTTAAACATCTTTATTGGAGTATAATTGCTTTACAATGGTGTGTTAGCTTCTGCTTTATAAAAATAAAAATCCCTTTTAATGTCAAGCTGAAAAGTCAGACAAATAGATTAGAAATAGAAATAGAAAGCTTGAAAACAACCAACTCCATACTTTAATGTCAAGCAATTTACAAATTTTCCTGGAAGAAGCATGCTTCCATGGGTTTGGGAATATCATTTTTTGCCTGTAACCTCAAGTGACAAGCCAGTGCACAAGAACATAAAAAAGCAGAGTGTTTGTCTTTCTATTTTTATCCCTCAAATAGATACCAATTCTTTGGATTGTGATTTTCTCGTAAACCTTTTTAAAAAATCAGGTTTTACCGAAGGGTACTTGTGAGGAGTCAACGTAATGTTAGTCAAGTCTCTCTTCGGGGCCCAGCA
This sequence comes from Balaenoptera acutorostrata, assembly GCF_949987535.1. Lineage (NCBI taxonomy): Eukaryota > Metazoa > Chordata > Mammalia > Artiodactyla > Balaenopteridae > Balaenoptera > Balaenoptera acutorostrata. Next base: position 69,062,938 of record NC_080081.1, read on the forward strand.
CATCATAGGCCTTTGCACTGGTCTTGGGCTCCTGAAACATCAAGGGGGAAATAAGGCATGCACTGATTCACTGGTCATGTGCACATAGAGATAAGAGTCAATAAAATTGCAAGAGAGCTAAATGCTTTAAGTACATCTTTAACTCCTGATCAGAGAAACCATATCTGAGAGTGCTGCCTTGAGCAGGTTTTGTGGGCTGTGTTTGGCCCTCTGGGTTTGAAGCCCAACCTTTGTGATCCACGCTTCCTAATTCACCTGCACGCCAGGAACCCCGCCGCAGAGCACCTTAAGCCAGCTTTTCAGTGACTTCTTTCCTTTGTCCTAAGTTTAATCTGCCCCACACCTATTCTGTTCAGGGTATTTCCCAGGCTTACGAACATTTAGTGGAAGCATCTCAGAGCATCACTTTTTTGTCCTTCCTCTTGACATTGACAAACGGTGACCCTGCTCCGCCACAAATACAAGCAAGTAGAATAAACACGCATGAAAGAACACACTTTCGTACATCTTTTTGGAAGGTGTAATTATTTTCGAGGAGCTTTATATGGATGTTTCTAGATCAAAAGTTGCGTGGACTGAATGCAGCACAGAAGAACCTTTTGTATGGATTTGTTTACGTGGTGTTGCAGACACATTTTTTTTAAGTTGGGGGATATTAAATTTGACAACAATTCTTATTTAAATATGAAGTCATAAAGTACTGCAGGGTGACACAGCACTTGGTGCTGCTGGCTTTAGACGTGGCATTTATTATCCTTTTTGCTACAGTCGCCACTGATGTTTGCCTGGTCCGCCTCCCTCATCTGTGTTCTCTGCCAAGCCCAGGCTGGACCTGTGTTGTGACTTCCACCGAGGGCAGCCAGAGCACCTCTCGGCGTTGGCAGTGAGAGCTTGAAGTATTTCTCGGACTTGTTTGAAGTTACCATTATGCCCAGCACCTCTGTTCAAATGTTAAGCAGACAGCTCAGTATTAACTCTCGGTGCCACATTTTCCCCTTGGGGATTGTTTTTCCTCATCTGCTCTGAAAAGCTCTGTATTTGTTGGCTTCATGTGTCTCATAATAGTTTTATGTCTTCTTTTTCCAGTGATCATAGTATAGTGTTTCTGCCTAATTAGAAACTGAGTCGCAATCTCCACTACCTATTTACATGGATCTTTTAGAAGATCCTCTCAACAACAGCATGTAAGTTTAACTCTTTCTCTAGCCCTGAAAAGAATGACTTGAATCAGGCTTGTCAAATAACCCAGTTCTTGGGCGTGACAGTCCTCAGCTTGAACATCCATTGCCTTAGTCTGTTAGGGCTGCTGTAACTCAATACTGTAGGACTTCCCTGGTGGCGCAGTGGTTAAGAACCTGCTTGCCAATGCAGGGGACACGGGTTCGAGCTCTGGTCCGGGAAGATCCCACATCCCACGGAGCAACTAAGCCCGCGCGCTCTAGAGCCCGTGCTCCGCAACAAGAGAAGCCACCTCAGCCAAGAGTAGCCCCCGCTCGGTGCAACTAGAGAAAGCCCACACGCAGCAACGAAGACCCAACGCAGCTAAATAAATTAAATAAATATATAAATAAATAAATAAAAATAAAAACAAAAAAAGTACTGTAGTCTGGGTGGGTCATAAACAACAGAAATTTATTTCTCACAGTCCTAGAGGCTCAGAAATCTAAGATTGAGTGTCTGGTAAGAGCCTGCTTCCTAGATGGCCGTCTTTTTGCTGTAAACTCACCTGGCAGAAGGGGCAAAAGAACCCCCTCAGCCTTCTTTTATAAGGACCCTAATCCCATGACCTAATCACCTCCCAGAGGCCCTACTTTCCAGTACCATCACATTGGGGGCTAGGATTTCAGCGTATAGATCTGGGGGGACACATTCAGACCGTAGCATCCATCTTGAGGTAAGTGGTATGCGTTTGCTTCTGAGCTCAGATCAGAGATTATTTGTGCCCTCTTTAAAGGGACGACTTTGTGACTGCTTCCACGTTCTTGGACTATGGTTTAACTCCTTAAGTGAAGAGTGGCAGGTAGAGTAAGCGATTTCTTTTTAATAGATTTTATTTATTTTTTATTTTTTTTATTTTTTTTTTTTTTTAAAGGATTTTCTTATTTTTTTATTTATTTATTTATTTATTTATTTATTTTTGGCTGTGTTGGGTCTTCGGTTCGTGCGAGGGCTTTCTCCAGTTGCGGCAAGCGGGGGCCACTCTTCATCGCGGTGCGGGGACCGCTCTTCATCGCGGTGCGCGGGCCTTTCTCTATCGCGGCCCCTCCCGTCGCGGGGCACAGGCTCCAGACGCGCAGGCTCAGCAATTGTGGCACACGGGCCCAGCCGCTCCGCGGCATGTGGGATCTTCCCAGACCAGGGCTCGAACCCGTGTCCCCCGCATTAGCAGGCAGATTCTCAACCACTGCGCCACCAGGGAAGCCCTAATAGATTTTATTTATTTATGTATGTATGTATGTATGGCTGCGTTGGGTCTTCATTACTGTGCGTGGGCTTTCTCCAGTTGTGGTGAGCGGGGGCTACTCTTCATTGTGGTGCGCGAGCTTCTCATTGCGGTGGCTTCTCTTGTTGCGGAGCATGGGCTCTAGGAGCGCAGGCTTCGGTAGTTGTGGCATGCGGGCTCAGTAGTTGTGGCTCGAGGGCTCTAGAGCGCAGGCTCAGTAGTTGTGGCTCGCAGGCTCAGTAGTTGTGGCGCACGGGCTTAGTTGCTCCACAGCATGTGGGATCTTCCCAGACTAGGGCTCCAGCTCGTGTCCCCCGCATTGGCAGGTGTATTCTTAACCACTGCGCCACCAGGGAAGCCCTTAGACTAAGCTATTTGAAGGATGTGGTAGCCAACAGGAGGGAAGTCTCAGGAGAAAGCAAACACAGCAGTGGGATTGAGGTTACATTAACTTGTCAAGAGGGCAGAATTGGAGGCCTCTGAGGTCAGCTCTGTTCTCCACACTCCTCTTTCCCAGATGTTCAAAGCTTTTAGTATTCCGTTCTCAAATGATAGCCCCAGATTCCTCAGCATGATGCCTGGCCCAGAGACCTACCGTGCCTGACCAGTGCCAGCACTAATAGTAGCAGCTGCCCATCCCCCTGTGCCTTCCCTTTGGGCCAGTAGTTACTGAGGGCTTTAACTACCTTCATTCATTGAATCCTCAAGGAACTCTGCACAATAAGCCCCATTTTACAGATGCAGAAACTGAGGCTGAGGACGTTTAATAGCTGCCCAAGGTCACATACCTATTAGGTGGCAGAGCCAATGCCCCCTGTCAGTATTTGGTAATAGAGGGTCACTTTACTCCTAAAAAAAAAAAAAAGAAGAAGAAGAAAAAGAGATGTTAGTATTTAAAAAATAGGATAAGTAATGAAAGGTCAATCATTTAGAATAGTTTGCTGTCCCATGAAGGATGGTGACCCTGTATGAAGAGCGCATTGGTCCATCGGAGAGGGTGCTCCACGGCAGTCTTTCCTAGCTGATGTCCAGGTGAGCCAGCGGCTGAGAACACGCTCAAGGAATAGATGTACTTTCCATTCCATAATTGTTGGGATTTTTTTTTCTGGGTGACCCAGCAAATTAAATTGCTTGCATTTCAAAAGAGAACGTTTCTTTTTTCCATTTCTTTTAAGCACCAGCATGTTACTCCAGTGTTAGCTCCTAGCCAATTCTGAATTTCAACAATATTACCCACTTTTGCAAAAAAAGATCCTAGAGCTTCAAACTTGTAAAAAGCACTTTGAGGATCTTTCTTTTCTTCTCTCTGTTACTATTATTTTACTATTATTAGAATAATGTATTGCTTTTCTTACTGGTTATATCTTTTTCTGGGGAAGAACCAGAGTTTCTTGAAAATATTTTTCTTTATTAGAAATTTCTTTGTTTTTTCATCTTTACTGGAGCATACTTGCTTTACAATGTTGTATTAGTTTCTGCTGTACAACAAAGTGAATCAACTATACGTATACATATATCCCCATATCCCCTCCCTCTTGCGCCTCCCTCCCACCTTCCCTATCCCACCTCTCTAGGTCGTCACATCGAGCTGATCTCCCTGTGCTATGCACCAGCTTCCCACTAGAATTTCTAGCTAGAAGAGCAATTGTAAAATAAACTACCGTTTGCATAAGTTTGTCATCAAAGAAATGAAAAAGTGATAAAGGAACAATGGAGAATGTATTTTTGTGACAATAACATAACATATTCCTAATATTTGGCTATAAACTAATTGTAGACATATTTTAGAACCAGAAATGTATGGAATTACATGATTATAGAACAGGAAAATTCACAATGGTTGACTTATAATATCATGTGTCATAACAATGCTCAATGCTAAGAGTTAAGAAATGAAGCCAAGTATGGAATGAAATTGGAAGAGAAATCTTCTCAAAATTAAGTTTTGACAGGAGGAGGGGCCCTATGTGTGCCAAGTTTTAACTGAGAGCTAATTATAATGGTCATATTATGAGTTGTGTAGAAAGAAGATTGTTGATTCTGGTGCCTTAGATACACAGGTGACTGGACTTATTTTCAAAGGTCTAAGTATTCCTTTTTGATAAAGATTATCTCATCAAAATGTAGACAACAGAACCTTTAAAGCTACCCTCTTTAACTGGTATCAAGAAGAATGAGAAATTATTATAATTAGTATTATATCCTTTTTTAAAAAAAGAAAATTGAAACAGAAAGGATAGGCATACTCAATGATTCCAATAAATGGACTGAATTTCTTGGCTTTTATTTTTTGTGGTGGTTTCTAATTTCACTTAAAATACATTAAATAGGTGACAGTGAAATATTTTAGCGTCTCTTAAATACCAGGAGACACCTGATAAAGACACAGTGGCTGGTGTGGTTTCAAACATATGAGGCATGGCTGCAGAGATATCCCTGATTTCGTTGGTAGAGGTCACTCTTGTAAAGAAAATCTCATCATACAGGCGCTGCTGAGAACCTCACCCTGTTCCCTGATGTCAGCATCACCATGGAGATCTCATTCCAGTGAGGGGGAATGGATTCCACAGTCCTGCTTTGGAAATGTGTAAATAGCAGATGCTTTTATTGCCTTTGTTTGAATCTGTGCCCTTGCAGAGCAACTCAAACCGGAAGCTCAGCAGAGGAAGTCCATATTTGTCTGCTGTGATTTTTTTTTTTTTCCCCCCTCCATGTAAGCAGCTTGGTCCCCTGGGATGAGAGTGCATAAAGACAAGTTAATGGGAAAGCTATGAATTCAGATTTCACATAAAGAATGTCAGAAAACTGAATAATGTTTTCCTTGAGTCAAATAAATAATTCAAACTTGCTTTAATAATTTTTATTAGACACTTTTTATTATAAGCTATTAATGTACAATATATGGGATAACGAAATGGTTTTATCAACTGAAATTTATAATATAAAATGGAAGGGTACATGTTTCTATGAATTTGAATAGACTTGTTTTCCTGAAACTTGGTAGTTAAGAGCCTGCATTTGAATTCTAACTGACCTGGTGTCAAATTCCTATTGATCTTCTGTTAAATCTGGCTAAGTTTTTTAAAATCTTAAAATAGGGAAAATAGTAGCATCTAACTATTGTTTAATAGTCTGTCTCCTTCATAGCAGAGAGGCTTAAATGTAATAATGTATATTGAAGATTAAGTGTAGTAATATGTATAGAAATATTCTTGTTGCTGTATCTCACCCAAAAGAGAATTTTCATCTTTTCTTTATATCTTCATCACACAATTACTGTGGTAAAACAGAACCATTACAGAAACTGATAAGCAAGAGAATTTAAGTAACTGGTCCAAGTGTGTACAATGACTATGGCAAATCTGTGCTCAGAACTTAGGTATCCTGATCCTCATTCAAAGGCTTTTTCCAGCACATCTGGCAATTATAATCATCCATGTTTTTTCAGATACGGTGGTTATGGTATCATGCTACCCACCACCAGGGATAAAGTCGGATGCAATAAATGGAATGTTTATATTTGGGATTAGATTTTCACATAGTAACCAAAGTGTTAGGTAAGAACTGAAAATTAATTGATGGAATATTAAGCCTTGTGTGCTATAAACTGATTACCTCTTTTATGAATTGTATACAATACATACATAATTTCTTTTCTAGTGTAGGGACATTTCAACAGAGGACACTTTTCGCAGAGGAATACACATCTCCGGTTCCCACAAAACTAAAAGTTGGTAACAGACCCCGAGAGGCCCTGATTAAGATAATGGTTCATAGAGCTATATATACGCGTAGAAGCAGGTAAACATATTTGCAGATGACTGTCACAGCATCATTTCAGTGGAAACTTGATGGAAATCAGAGGCATGAACCCAACTTCTTGTTAGCAACTTCTACCAGCTTTGCACCAATTCCCTGATACTAATTCAAAGTGTGCTTTGCACCAAAATAATTACACCAGTAGAACCCCTATTCTCAAAGTGAGAAGGGGCACTCATGCTACATTTGACCCAAATCTACTTAGCAAAGAAGGCTGTTTGTTGTGCCCAGGAGTTACATACTAAGTTTTTTAAAAAAATGTTTCATTTGTTTATATTAGGTATACATTTGGTTTATACTTATTTGGAAGGAAAACTATATTTGGGCTAATAAAAATAGCTAAAATTTATTGAGGATTTATTCTCTTCAGATTCACAGTCGAATTCTTAAAACCACCAGTATGATAAACGGAGGCACAAAGAGATTAGCATCTACGGGGCAGAGCTGGGTTAATGCAGAACCCGGGCTTTGATGACAGGGCTGTGCTCTCGGGAAATGGTGCCAGAGCAGATGTTCCCATTGTGACACAGAATCGCACTCAGGCAGGCACTGCCTCTGCCCTAAGTTTAGGATCTTTAGAAGCAGGGTTTCCGGACTTGCTCAAGTCAGTGGTAATGGCAGAGCACGATCTGCACCCCAGCTGCCTGCCTCCAGACCCATGACAAACCACTGGAAGGTATTGCAGGTTACTCTCTGCTGAATTACTAATTCAGCACAGTGTGTGAGGAGTGTCAGTCTGTGCACATATGTGCCGGAAATGGATAGGGGAAGGATGAGGGCAGCCGTATTCTCAAGGCCTAGCACGGTGGCTGGCAAGTAATAGGTGCCCAGTGAACATTTATTGAGTGAAGACTAGGTGTTCAGAGCAGGGGCGAGTCACTTTGGATTGGAGTGGATAGAGAAGATAAGGCTTGGATCTTCAACTGAGCCTTGACTCATAGGAGAGATTTGAATAGGAAAGAGTTAGTAGGAGGGGATACCTAATGGGGAAAAAAAAAATCATACCAAAGCCACACACGTATAGGAAAGAAAAAGCCCTTTTCCAAGGAGAATAAGTAAAGCAGATAAACTGGAACCTGTTTCAGGTTGGAGCATAGTACTTAGATTTATCTTTCCATCCATCCGTCCCTCCATCCATCCCTCCATCCATCCCTCCATCCCTCCATCCATCCATCCCTCCATCCCTCCATCCCTCCCTCCATCCCTCCCTCCATCCCTCCATCCATCCATCCCTCCATCCATCCATCCCTCCATCCCTCCATCCATCCCTCCCTCCATCCCTCCCTCCATCCCTCCCTCCATCCATCCCTCCATCCATCCCTCCATCCATCCATCCACCCATCCAATGCTTATTAAGTATCAGGCACCATGTCATGGGTAAACCTACCGTAGACTTGAAAGATAGGTTGGAACTAGATTTTGAGGAGTCTGGAATGCCAAGCTCAAAGATGAACTTTAAATTGATGATAAGCCATTGTTGCTTTTCTGAGCCATGGAGGGAGATGGTGAAAGTTTTCTGAGGAGAAGGAGATTAAGAGAATTAAATAGAACCAGTGGGAGAGAAAGGAGATGGGAGTGAGAAAAACCATGAGAGGGAAATGCTAAGGTCCACAGGTGAGAGGCTAAGCTCTGGACTGATGTGGTGATGGGGGTGAAGAGGAGGGGCAGGAAAGGCCTGGGTTTGGGAGACGGTACAGAGGCAGCATCCGTGGCCATGGAGACAGTGGAGGTGGGTGTATGCTGACAATACCAACAAGAGAATGATGGTTAAACAGGAACAGGTTGGACTTTCTCTTCTCAAACTTATCTCTGCCTTTGCATCTTCCCTGGATCTAATCTTGATGGATGATTCCAACATCTGATACCTACCAACCAGAGAGTTCATGAAAGAATAGGTCAACTCTCACTATCTTGTTGTAGCAAGGAGCATTTTGTTTTTAATCCATAAATGGAACTTATTTCTCAAAGCTGGTTACCACGCTGACTTTTGAGAACCTCAGACTTAAAAAGGAATAGCAGTGTGTAAATATATAAAATCAGATCATTATGCACAACATTGGTTTTACATTTCTCTATCTTTTCTAATCTTTTGATATCAGAATGTACGGTAATGCCCAAAGGAAAGTTCTCAAAGTATATTGGCCTAGAGAAAAGGGTTATAAATCTTCCTCTGTTATTCTTTATTGTTAGATGGATTGCATTTACAGCTACCTCTATATCAGTGATAAAGGGTGAGACCGTGGATAATTGAAGGGCATAGATTTTCCTGAATCCATATTTATTGTAACCTTGTGTTTAAGCCTCTGCTATCAACTGTTTTACCAAGGCTTCTAACAGGGAGCAGTTTTATAAATTTGAATTTGATCTACTGACCGTACCCACCTTCTGTGGTGGGAGGTTGTGAGCAGGGAAATGGCTAAATGGTGCCAGAGCAGAAAGCATAGAAAACATCACAGTTTCTGACAGTTGAACAAATTCTTGATTTTAGTCACTGAAAATTGAGACGTAAATGAATACATGTTGCTTGGCATTGAAAGGACTTTTCCCTTTTTTTTTGTGCTGAGCGATGACAGTTACTTTTCCTTAACCATCACTGCGTTCCTTTTACGTTCTTGGAATCCTGGAGTTGGAAACAACATCAAAAGTTCATCCTTTTTCAGTTCCCATTTGCCAACAGAATTATACCTAAACTGTCCAAGCTGCATCATTGTCTGTTCCGTTCTCTGAGCCTGAGTCTGGAAGGCTGGTCGTGGGATTATGATGGGTGGGAGTTGGCTGGCAACCTGCTTCTAACACGCTATAGTTTTGATAGTTATTTGTCTGCTTAGCAGTGGCATAAAATAGGCACCAGTAGATGAATGTCTTCTCGTTGGCCATCTGATGCTCTAAAATGCAAATGATGGGACTGTGAGGAAAGAAAGGACAGTTTCTTTTGGAAAACAGTACTTTTCATCCATCAGCGCTTTGTCATCATAAAGTTGGGTGCAAAGCCTGGCACAGAGTAGGCCCAGCATAAATGTTTGAATGATTTAAAAATTTAGCCAATAAATATTTATCAGCTAGAGAAATATGGCTGCTCAGGAGTAGGGTAAGTAACTCTTATTTCCTTTGTGTGTTCTTTTCACTTATGGCTGTCAGCACAGTACCAAAGGGACCCTGGTCAAACACGAGTCCATACCAATGCGGGTGAGAAGAGTTCCAGAATCAAACAAGTCTGGGAAACACTATATTCTTCTATCATCTCCTCTTTGGAGTTGCAGTGTACATTAGCACACTAAGGGTTTTGAGAAGACCAGAAATAAAGAAACCCGTTTATACTGGTTAAATATTTCCCAAATCTCTTTGGCCAAAGGACCATTTTGGGCACAAATGCTATTAATCATTCTCACTTTAGGAAATACTGCTTTTTTTAGGGTTAATTCACATTTTGCCTGAAAAAGGCAGGGTTTCCCATTCTTACTCATTTTTGTATGCATGTGTGCTGTATGCTAATGGACATACAGTGGGCACAATTTGGACTTCTGCACGTAAAATGACAACGGCCTGTGTAGGGTTGGTTGGGATGATACCCACGCCGATAAAGAAAGCTGGGGTGAGGAGTGCTGTGTCATAAAGGTAAAAATGAACAGGGTCGTGGTTGGAATCTGACAGAAAGAGAGGAGTGAAACGGACAGTGGGTTCTGAATTCAAAGAGCCTGTTTTTAACCCAAGTAGACAGAGCTTCTGACACGGGTGTTAAGACCTTGGGTCCGTCTTCCTCGATGATTTCAAGGTCCCTCTTAAGTCACCTGTGTTTTCAAAGCTTTTGCAGACAGAATAAGCACTGGCAACCATGAATGTCCCTCACTCATACTTAATGCTTACTATCAAACTGTTAGAGAAATATCATTCTTAAAACCTCAGCCAAGCGATTATTTGGAAATGAGAGATTATTTGAGAAAAACTATCTAAAGCCTCCACAGCATTGCCTTTGAGACTCTAAAGTGTTCTCCCAACTTATTTCTGGAAGTCCTACAGCATCTTTGACTTGTCAGGGTCATGCTACAGGAACTGACAAGGAGCAGAACCCCACAGGTGCTCTGTGGATGAAGCTACCAACAGATAAGGGAGGGGCTCGTAGGAAACACAGACCAAAAATATCTCACACATCAGACACAGGGAAGCTTGTCTCTGGTCCTTAAATATCCATGGGAAAGTGCAATAGATAAATAAGAAAGTCTATTTCATGCAGCTCTGAATGGTGCCTTCAATTGACTGCTTTACGATCTGCTCCAAGCAGTCAAAGAAAATTGAAAATAGATAGAAATCAGCAGTGTTTCCGGTGCCTTCTGCTGGCATTATACATACTGTGAACAAAAAAATATTACACCGCACGTCCACGTATCCACAGACAGAGAGCAATAAGCTTGAAATTATTCATCTGGACCACATTTACTCGGAAAGCGGCCTTTAGCTTTCAAAGTTCGTATTGGAGAAGAAATGGAATAAATATCAAAAAGTTGTTTAAAAACTTTCCCTTTGCGTGACTACAAGCTGGGGAGCCCACAGGAGTGTTAAAGTTTAGCTTAGCTTGAGTGCAGGGCATACAGTTCCTCCGTATCTAAATCTCAGAAATAACTGACTTTTTCTATTATTCCTTGTATGAAGGGTGCTATTTTTTTTTTTTTGGTATTATTATTATTATTTTTTTAAACATCTTTATTGAAGTATAATTGCCTTACAATAGTGTGTTAGCTTCTGCTTTATAACAAAGTGAATCAGTTATACATATACAATATGTTCCCATTTCTCTTCCCTCTTGCATCTCCCTCCCTCCCACCCTCCCCATCCCACCCCTCTAGGTGGTCACAAGGTGCTATTTTTGTTTCAGCTAGAGGTAGGATGGGTCTCAGGGAGATTGTTATATTCTTGTTAGGATATAAATATTCTTCTCCAGTTGTTACCCCAATGATCATCGTGTGTATGGCAACTACGGCATCAGTTACTAGAAAACGTATTTGTGCTAAAATCAGATGCTGACTTCTATTGCTATCAAGGACTGTTACACTCGGAAGAGTGAAGGAGCGCTCCTTTTCCACATGTTGCTGCATCCTCTCTGTTATGAAAATAAAGGGTTCTTACCTCATATCCTATTGATATATCAAGTAATAAATGTGACAGTTACCGGTTCTGTTTTCCTTATCCCGTCTTCCTGCACCACTGAAACGGAACAAGTTTCTTACTAGTAACAGATGCTCGAAACCTTCTTTTGAAATTCCTCTGGAGAAGCTGCCCTGTTGATTCCATTAGATGGGAAGTGGCTTTATGCAGATGTCCACTTGCAGGGATGCATTGTTGTAATTGCTGTTCTGCTGACCCCTTGCTGAGTGCCATGCTTTTCTCTTGTAGGTGATGTACCTTCAGGACTTTTTTGGTGACGATGACATTTTTATTGCATGTGGACCGGAGAAGTTCCGTTACCAGGATGATTTCTTGCTAGATGAAAGTGGTAAGGAAAAAAAAAAAAAGTTCAAAACCAGGGGAAATTTGAGGCAGCTTTCCAAAATGAGCTGCACCAGGCCAAGATTATGTCAACTCGAAAGCTACCAAATCAGTTTCAGATCCTCAACCAACATGGCTTTTCCATATCTTGAATTTCTTTGATTTTTTTTTTTAATATAGAAAACAGATGAAATGATAATTGGAAAGGTTAAATCATTTAAAGGGTAAATTACCAGTGGCTAATTTATAACCATTTCATAACTAAATTGATGTTCTATAGAAAAATCATGGTGCAGATTTCTGCATTTTTAATTATGTATTTTTGTCAAAATGCATAGTTGAAAGATGTGTAACATAAAATTATTGAGTATATGTCTAGACTCAGCTTTCGCATGGCCTCCTTTATCCTTTAGGTCCTAACTGAGAAAGATGGTTTCGTGTCCTTTTCCTTTAAATACTTCAGAATTTGTATGTCATTAGAATCTATGAAGGATCAAAAGAGAGGAGGGAAGCTTCCTTCCATTTAAAATGGAATGTGATTTTTTTTTTTTACATTTGACAGAGGGGGAACAGTTGATAAAGAGGGAAAGGTGCATCTTAGGAAATGAATGTGAAAGGTTGTAACTTCAGGGAAGATGTTCTTTGATACCATAAATCATCTCAGAATCGTAACAGCATCACAGGGAAGATTATTGCCCTGAGCAGAGAGACCTTTCCTTGATCATATTACTTCTGATTTAATTAGGGACATAGTACATATTTATTGACAATTCAAACTGTTGCTAGTTGGAAATACTTTTTGACGTGATAGTGAATTTCTTGCTTAGATGAATGCATATAAATCAGTGAGTTTTTGAGTAAGTGGATGGGAAATACTGGAGCTCCAATACAGCTGATATACATTCACGTAGAGTATCTACGTATCACGTAGTTACATGCATTTAAACACACTACAATTATTTCGTCATTTTAACATGACTTAGGGTATATAGGGAGGGATAAGAATAAGAGAGATTGTCCCTTTATCATGAAAACTTTAAATGCCCAATAAAAGTTTATATAGATATATGCCTTGAAGAGATTTAAGTCATTTTGGTTGAAAGGGCTTAACTGGAAGAGTGGTTTGGTGTCTCTTTCCCTCTAAATACCTTCCATCTTTATCTCTGATAGACTATCCTTGGGGGCACAGATTTATGTACACCTATCACACATATAATGTCCTCTGGGAGGGCCTTCTTCAGGATGAGACAGCTTTGCCATTGTGCAAAACAGCTGAATGTTAGGAGTCAGGCAGAAGAGCCGGCAGCACAGTTTTGAGAAAAAATAAACTGCCTTGACTTTCGATTTAAAGAAAATAGCTGTTTCTGATGGAATGGTCTGAGAGACCAGATGCGTTCTGAAATGAGTTTCATTTGTTGCTTTGATACGGAAAGCAGCCTGTCAGACTCGAACTGGAATACAGCTCAGTTTCAAATCAGCAGAGTTGGCCTGGGGTTCCCTAGCCCTCCATCTCTACCCAGCCCCCAGGTAGACTTGGGGCTTCTCCCCGACCCTGCCTTGCTTGGTGTGGCCTTGGGGCTGGGCTTTCCCTCTTGACAACGTGCTCTTAACCTCAGAACGCTGCAGCCTACTTGTGTCCATCTGCGATGGTGGGCAGGCAGGCTTTCTGGAAAGTACAACAGAAAAATCCCTTGTACTCTCCCTTTAGAAACCTTTCTTATTAATAGGAATGCATATATATATATATACACACATGCACACGTGTGCACGCACACACACGCATCAAGGGATATTGCCCATCACATATGGCTTGGCCATTTGAAGGACCACTTCAAACTATTTTAGTGAGAAAGTGAGAACTTCACATCCTTTCCCGGGATGAATATACCCTAAGCATTTCTTGGTGTGAAATAACATTTGCTGAGTGACAGTGTCCTCCCCCCGCCCCATCCTCAGAGAAACACGTGGATTGGGGGAGGGGGTAGAAAGAAGTCTAAATTGAGATTTTTACTTCCTTGGATGAACCTACCCTGAGACTAAATTCACACGTTGACAACTGCAATTTCCCTGTTGCTTGTACAGCATGTTCTGGTGCTAATGTATTAACATTTGAATCTTTTCTTAAGTGCTCTGAGCATGATTTAGCCCAGCTTATTTGTACCTGCTAAATGGTATTTGCACGTTGAGGCTTCATTTGGCCTCTTCCATCGTAGCTGCCTAAGAGGAGTGTCAGCAGGGGGCCCAGGAATCTACTGAATTAATACTGGCGCAGGGCTGTGCTTGATTTAATGGTGCCAAGAATGGTCCTTTGCCACAAGGCAGCACTTTTATTTTACCTCTCAAAATTAACCCAGCTCCCAGTGTGTTCAGGATTAGCAATAATACATCCCCCCTAATTACTGCTGGGAAAGCTTCTGGAGATGGCTCTTAAGGTCTTTGCGGTGAGGCGTTCTGCCGTTACAGACGTTTATTTCATGGGGCTACAGTAGAGCCAGATCAATATTAGAAACTGCAGGGGAGCGTCCTTCCTCCCCTGTTTTCACATGGGGAAAAAAAAAAAATGCCTTTCTTCTTCCAGCTCCAAATGTAACCATTTTAGCAATATCGTCATCAATCACTGGATTCTTAGCACCTTCTACCATGGTGGATGCAGCACTATATATAGAGACAGAGAGGCCAACAGATCCTTCCCCTGCGTGGCTTGTGGTCTAATTTAGAAATGATGAAACATAGTCAAGGGAAATGCCAAATTGGAGACAGGAAGCTTCACATGGTTTTGCTTGTATATTGATGATAAACTGATGAATGTATGATTTGCTGCCATTAAAAAGTGAGCGGATTTTGTTGAGAAATGCCTGCCTCTTCCCTAAGAGGGATAAGTAACTCCTTGGTGAGGAGACTGTCACAGGCTGTCACCTTCTGTTCACCCCCCAGCCTCAAGCCAACACCCTCAAATGCACCTGACCAGTCTCTTCACCAACTTACTTCACCCCTGCCAGGCGTCTAAACCTCACCCGTCCTTTTTTTAAAAAATTAAATTAAATATTTTTATTGAGGTATAGTTGATCTACAATGTTGTATTAATTTATGCTGTACAGCAAAGTGATTCAGTTATGTATATGTGTGTGTGTGTATACACATTCTTTTTTATATTCTTTTTCGTGATGGTTTATCACAGGATATTGAAGATAGTTCCCTGTGCTCTGCGGTAGGACCTTGGTGTTTATCCATTCTCTGTATACTAGTTTGCATCTGCTGATCCCAGACTCCCACTCCATCCCTCCCCCACCCCCTCCTTCCCCTTGGCAACCACAAGTCTGTTCTCTATGTCTGTGAGTCTGTTTCCGTTTCGTAGATCAGTTCATTTGTGTCATATTTTAGATTCCACATGTAAGTGATATCATATGGTATATTTGTCCTTTCTGCTCATCCTCTCTGTTTACCAATTCCCGAGTGTCCTTGATTCCAGTGTTAATAAGCATGACTTCAAACTTACACGTTTTTGCTTAGGTGTTGTATTTGCTTTCTAGGGCTGCTGTAACAAAGAACCACAATGGCTTAAAACAACAAAAATTGATTCTCTAACAGTTCTGAAAGCCAAAAGTCCAAGATCAAAATATTGGAAGGGCTGTGCTCCTTCTGAAGGTTCTAGGGAAGAATCCTTCTGTGCCTCTTCCTAGTTGCGGATGGTTGCCATTAATCCTTGGTATGCCTGGCTTGTTGTAGCATCACTCCCGTCTCTGCCTCCATCCTCACTTGGGCTTCTCTGTGTGCCCAAATGTCCCTCTTCTTATCAGGACACCAGTTATTGGATTAGGGTTCACCCTAATCCAGTATGACTTCACCTTAACACGATTACAGCTGCAGAGATTCTATTTCGAATAAGGTCACATTCACAGGTACCAGAGTTAGGTCTCTGACATATCTTTTTTTGGGGGGGACAAATATTGTTTGGAGTTGTCCAGATTTTATTTGAACTTGAGTTACAAGTAAACTCATTTTCCCTTGTTTGTTTTGTCCTGCCTTTCGATTTGCACAGTTATAGCTTTATCGTACTTAGAATACATAAACAACAGAGCTGTGGTAAGGTTGCCTCTCCTCTTACCTTTCATAGGTAGGATCACTCACCAGGGGGACCAGAGGGATGGGCTGAGAATTTCAGCAATGCACTTGACAGAGCCCCTCTTGAAATCCCTTTGACTAAGATGAAAATGTACGGTCTGAAGGATAGAGGTGGTTGTGTTTTTAATTGATTGAACTGCCTCGTCCAGAAAGTGTCAATACTGATTTATAGGTGGAATATGCTGGGAGCGATCTCTGTTAGAATTGGCCCCATAAGGTCCCTGAAGGGAGGGGCTGTTTGTTGGCTGAGAGTCACACCCCAAGGTTCTTCCTTGGATTCTGTATAGTTTAGTATTGTTAAGAGATGCCCATTTGAGAAAGTTGATGGTGTGTGGGTGAAATCATCTGGGAGGGGAACTAATATGGTAGAAGACAGATGAGGATCCACAGAATTTTAACAGGATGGATTGTATCTAGGAAGATAAAGTTGAATTGGCATAAACAGGAAGTAGAGCTCTTGGGATTTTTTATTTTATTTTTTTAAAGCCAGTGCTACAAGCTTGGTTAGGAGCAATGTATTTTAACAGTAGCACATGTGAAGATTACTTTTAGTGGACTGCAGGCTTCTTACGAGATGTGGCTCATTTGCTGTATTATTGTCGGCATATCACGTATTATTAAACCATAGAGCCTCTCTCATTGAAGATGGCAAATGTTGACTGAAACAAAAATTAAAAGTGTTACTCAAAATTCACAAAAATTAGTGTAGAAGTATAGTAAGTCTAGCATAAAAGTACTGAATAAAGGTAAATAACTAAGCTTTCACATGATGATTTTTGTTAAGTTTGTAGCGTTTATACTTTTGAAGTTATGAAAGTTTCAAACTGCACTAAGTCTTTGGGGAGACTGAGTGTGTGTGTCCACACACACCAGGTCCTGTCTCTGGGGAATGCCAGCCCAGCTTTTTCCTGCAATGGAAAGACCCACCTGGAGTATAGTGTTCTTTCTGGGTATGTGACTCCAGGAGGGATATTTCCTCTCTTATGGACCCCCATGGTGTCAGGTACCCAGAATCCACTTGATAAATATTTCTAGAAATATTCCATCCTGACCACTTTCCAAGGACTCAAGTCCTGAATGAGATGAAGCAGAAGCGCCCTGCGCTACTGATTGCTTTTCCCAACCCTGGGTGATAGGAAAATAGGGTTAGAACCTAGTGTAGTAGAAACAGTATTGGGACAGGGTTAGAACAGCGGTCCCCAACCTTTTTGGCCCCAGGGACTGGTTTCTTGGAAGACAATTTTTCCACGGACAGGGGGCGGGGGCGATGGTTCAGGTGGTAATGGGAGCAGTGGGGAGCCATGGGGAGCGATGGGGAGCGATGGGGAGCGATGGGGAGCGATGGGGAGCGGCGGATGGCGCTTCCATTGCTTGCCCGCCGCTCACCTCCTGCTGTGCGACCCGGTTCCTAACAGGCCGCGGACCGCTACCCGTCCACGGCCCGGCGGTTGGGGACTCCTGGGTTAGAAGACAAAGGTCTAGTCCAAGCTCCGTGTCCTACTTGCTGTGTGGTCTCTACATCTCCAAGCCTGCTTCCTATTCTGTAAAACACCTTTTTTTTTTTTTCCCCCTGGGTTGTAATGGACCTCAAATGAGATAATAAATGTCAAAGCACGTTCAAAACTGTGTTCCTTATTACTTAGTGAATAACGTTAGTGAATGACACCTCAGCTGAAATACACCTCCTGGTGCACTGCAGCTGGACTCAGCCACGTAGGTGCGTTGGCTGGGCTTAATTGGAGGCAGATGTCACCAAGATTTGCTGTTGCTGCTCTTTAGAACAAGAAAAGTGATTATCTGTTGCTTTTCCCCACTCTCAACTTTTATTCCTGTGATGGAGGTAAGGGGAATTTAAGAGACCTTTGAAGATATCCACTCTTTTCTGGAGGGAATCTCTGGAAGATTAAACCAAACCACATTTAGAACCAGTCAGACTTCTAAAACTGACAGCGTTTAGGAGTCCCAGGCCTTAGGTCCACATTGATTTGGGTCAAAGGGATTTTAAGGGCCCGGCTGCTCTGTCCTGGGGCTGGTGATGCTGAGACACCACGAGGTCGTTGGGAACACCAGGAAGATGCTCCGTGTCTGGATTGACGAGACCTCCTCACAAAGTGGCTTTTGAGCTACTGCCAACAAAATTCATTCATTCTTTCATGCGTCCATTCATTTATCCAGTAAGCTAAACTAACTTACCACGTGGCAGGCAGTGCTCTAGGCACCAATAATTGTAGACAGTAACACTTCCGTGAAATAGGACCCTCATATGACTTTTAATATTGCTTATGTCTAAAGATGTCAAAGGATCTTAGGTGCTGAACTTTGACTCAGAATATTAATTGTTGCTTGTTGTTCTTGTGTATTTTATCTCTTTGGAGAAATACTGCGGTGAAATATCTGATGGGTCACAACAGACTGACAGTTCTTTATAGATTTGAATTTTAATTGCACAATGTGGCTACTTTAAATTGAATCTGTGGGCAGATTTCTTTGAGATGCTGACACCTGATCTGGAATACTTTATTGTTTCGGTAGATGTTGACATTAGGAATGTAAAGTTCTTATTTAAAAAAATTTATAACTGTCTTGTTGAATAATTGCCAAGTTTCTGTGACATTTCATTTTCGAATAGAAAATCTAGTGTGTTTTTTATGAGTTCCAAGCAGAGAGCCCATTGGCTAACGTACTTTGCTCTTGTCAGCAAGTTCCCATTTGCCTCTTAGCTGTGGAAAAACTAAAGGGGTTCTGGAGACTTCCTCCACCATGGCTACATTTTAGCTCATGCATAAATATAAAATCTCCTGGAACATAGTGATGTTTTCTAATTTAACCCACTGCCAAGCTGTGGAGACATATAGATACTTTGGAGACATATAGAGACATACTTTGGAGACAGCATCTAACTCAAGTACAAACTAGTTCCTTTGCTACAAATAGATAATTTTCTCCTTAGGAAAGCAAGACATTGTATAACATATGCAGTCTTTTCTTTACACTTTCTCTTCCAGTCCTCATGGGCTTCTCTTTATTGTATTCAGTAACAGTGATACCTGACTTGTTCACATGGAAAAACCTACGAAATATAACACTGAGAATGAATCCTGTACATTAAGAGTCTTGGAGACCTGTGAGTTCACCCTCCCTCCTTAGAGTTGTTCATCCATCCCCAACTAGAACCCTCTGTTCTGGCAACTTACACCTTTATAAGAAAGCCAGTTCCACTGTCCAGGAGTGCAGATTTTTAATAAGTTCTTTCTTATATTGAGCCCAAATAAATCTCACTCTAGCTTGTGCAACAGTGGTCTTAATTTTGCCCTCCAGAGCAATAAAAACCACCCACTGCCTTCATTCTTAGAAGATGAGCTTTCCTCCTAGACCATCAGGATGTTCAAAGTCATTCACAGTAAACTATTTTAGTTTCCTTTCCTTCCAGACCAAAATGTCCCTAAATCTTCACTCATCTTCTCCTCTCCTTCTCCCATCTTTCAAAGGAAGAAGAGTCTTCCTTTCTAATGGGGATATAGTGTTCTTGACTTGGCCTTTTCTCTTATTGATGACTTCGCCTTATCAACATTTCCTTCCTGTTGTTCTTGAAGATTTGTTGTTTACCCTGGCTTTACAGTCTCTTTCTCCTCACCTCATGGCCATGCCTAAATTTCCCCTATCCTAAAAGAGCTGTCAATCATCTCATCAAAGCACAATACTCTTTCTGTCTCTGCCAAACAGCTTAAAAAGTATCACTGTCCTTGAAGCCTCCATCGACTCCTCCTGACTCACTTTTTACACCTTTGGGTAAACGGTACACTGAAAACACAAGAATCATGTTTTTATTTTTTTATTTACAAAATTGTCCTCCACTATCTTTTAGATTTATATGGTGGTGAAAGTTCTTCTCTTGCCACTGAATGACACTTGGGCAAATCTCTTGAGACTTTTCTGCTTCCTCCTAAGATAGTAAAAACTGTTATGGACTCTTCTAGCTACAAATCACCATCTCAATGCAGAAGTGGAAATATCTAGTCCCACACAATAGTCACTCCACATTGGAGTTCTTTGTCCTTACCTATCTGGGGCCCAACGTAGTGAGTTCTTTCTCTGAAGGAAAAAAATTGGGGTTGATAACCTTCTCTTCTCTTTACTCTCCTCCTCCATGTTGTTATTGATCCTTCCAGGGTTGGAGTAGGGAAGGGGGCAGAAGAGCAGCGTGATGAGAAAGGGGTGGAGAGTCCTACATGACTGTGCTGTGCTGTGATGGCTTGGACCCTCTGGGCCAGCAGATGCTGTACGAAGCCAACTTCTCTTATGGGTGTTTTCATGGGTTCTTCAGGGACTCTTACTGGGAACATTCAACTCTTCTTTGATGTGGTCAGTTCAGTTTCTTCCAGCTTTGGATATTTCTCCCTCAGTCCCCGTTTTCCCTGGCCTCAGATGATCCTCAGATGATCCTCTAGGGAAGAATTTAAATTATCTTCATGCCAGCCCACTCCCTCAGATCCATTGCAACACTCATATGTCTTTTGCCCCAACAATAAGCCATTCACTGCAACCAGATCCCCTTTACTCTTCTGTCGGAGGTTCTCGGGGGAAAGCCAAACACTCAAACACCGGTCTACAGTTTCCCTCCATCCACAGATGCCGCCGACCAAGCTCTTCAGTCCTCCCAGTGAAGCCCCAGCTGAGGTGAAGGGAAACATCTCCCCTCTTTTGGAATGAGGGTATTCACAGCACAGCTCTCTCTAAAGAAACCCATCTCACAAATTCCCTTTCTCTCTAATAACTTAAGCCTTTTCTACCTTTGAAAGTGGGTAAGAAGACTAAGGCCTGTGATTGTTTGCTTACATCTGCTTTGACATTTCCAGAAGCTGATCCATCTCACAGATCACGTCGGTATCTGATACACATCCCTCTGGAGTTTGGATGAAAATTCCATTCTGAATCCTGTTACATTCGTAACTGCCTCCACTCCACTTACGTAATAGTTCACTAAACAAGGGTAACCTTCACATCACTAAATCCCATGTTCTCCATTTATTTTTTTCCCTCCCGTATTTTTTTGAAGGATTTGATATTTTCGATGATTCCCCCCTTGTCCTTCATGGTCTGTCCTGGTCTTCTGCCCACCTCCATGACTATTCCTGAGCTTCTTTCAAATCTGTTCTTCTGCCGTATATCCCTTAATAATTGTTCCCTAAGATTCATTCCTCAACTCTTTTTTTTTTTTTTCTACTTAATTACTCTCTATTCCTAGCCAAGTTCATCTACCTTAATGGTTTCAGCAATGATGGTTATGGTAAACAGTGACAGTGACAAATGGCAACCAGATGGTACGCAATAAGCAAAGCCTTTGAAGTATGTATAATTTTCCCAATTTTACAATTAAGGAAATTAAGGCTCTGGTGATAAATAATTTGTCCGAGGCCACACAGCTTGTTAGTGTGAAAGGCAGAGTTCAAACCCAAGTTTGTTTGTGTTTGACAACACACTCCTTAAGTGTACCTCCTCTCAAGTCTACATCTCTAACCCCAGCTCCTCTCATGAGCTCCCGAACCATATTTCCAACTATCATGAACATCCTTACGATTATTCCACAGCCACCTGAAATTCAACACAGCCCACAGGTGAACTCCTCGTCTTCTTGGTCACCTTTATTCTCCTTCTGGGTTTCCTATGCTAGTTCATGGCATCGGCATTCTCCTTAACCCCAAGGCTGTGAGTCATGGAGTTGTCTTTTACTTTCCCCTCACCTTCACTCCTCCTATCCAGCAGTTTGCCCCCCTGATTTCCAGTGTCATTGCCATTATCTTGGGTCAGTTCCTCATAATCTCTTGCTTAGACTTATAAAGATTCTTTAACTTGCTTTCCTGGCTCCAGCCATGTTTGAACACAGATTGACCCTCCTAAATTCACTTGACTAACACTCCACTGCCCAGGTCCCCTTGGCATGTTGTTCTAGGGCCTTCATAAGTCAGCTGTGTTGTATCTTTCCAGCTGTTACCATCACTTTACTCTTCCTCTGTACTCCAGCCACAGTATTACTTTCTGGTCTCCCCAAAGAATTGTTTATTCTCAGTATCTCTGCCTTTGCTCATACTGTCCCTTCCACCTGGAATGCTTGTCTTCCTTTTCTCCCGTATCACCCAAAATTAACTCCCTCTTGTCCTTTGAGGTTCACTTTAAAAGTTGCCTTTTTTTGTAAAGCCTTCCCCCATCTACTCGGTTCCAATCAGTTACTGATTTCTCATTCTTTTTTTTTTTTTTTAGAAATTCACGTTCTTTTATTTATTTATTTTATTTATTTATGACTGTGTTGAGTCTTCGTTTCTGTGCGAGGGCTTTCTCTAGTTGCGGCAAGTGGGGACCACTCTTCATCGCGGTGCGCGGGCCTCTCACCATCGCGGCCTCTCTTGTTGCGGAGCACAGGCTCCAGACGCGCAGGCTCAGTAATTGTGGCTCACGGGCCCAGTTGCTCCGTGGCATGTGGGATCTTCCCAGACCAGGGCTCGAACCCGTGTCCCCTGCATTGGCAGGCAGATTCTCAACCACTGCACCACCAGGGAAGCCCTCTCATTCTTTTTATCGATATTTATCTCATTTAATTGTCAGAACAACTCTGTGGTGTTGCTCTATGAATAAAAAATGCCGAGTTAAGGAAGATAAGAAAGTGCTTAAAGTCACATACTTAGTGGGGAACAGAATTGGTATGAAAACCGGGGATCCCAGACTCTTTGCGTTTCACCTTACTTAATTGCAAGTGCCTTCAGACTGGTCCTGTGTGTCATTAATTTCTATAACACAGCACCTATCACAGTGTCCTGAATATAGTAAGTGCCCAAGAAATGTTGGTTGAATCTGTGTAGGAATCTGCTCCACCTGTCAACCCTTCAGATACTTGAGGACTGAGACCCTATAATTCCCCAAAGCTGTTTCTTCCAGGTTTCTTAGGCAAAGCTCTCAAGACCATGCTACCATCCTAGTTACATTTCTCTGGATACTTCATGGTCAGCAATATCCTCCTTAAAATAAACCCAGAACTGGATGCAGTAGTCCTTGGGGGCCTCAAATAGTGTAGAGAATATAAACTTACTTAATAGAGGCATCAAACTTGTTCAGATGCAGCCTAAGAGTGATGATGGTTTCTTTAAATAGTTGCCAGACAATGCAGGCTCATGGTTATCTTGTGGCCTGCTGAATTCTCTGGGGCTTCTGATGTGATGTCAAGCCAGGTTCTCCTTCACTAATTGCATATTTGAACCTCCATCCAGTACTTTAATTGTATTCATGCCAGCCAGCATCTTATTAATGTTAGTCATTAATTCTGGTCATTTAAGGGCCTTCAACATCCAAATTCTGCCTGCGGATAAATAATGGCAGAGGACAGAGTTGAAATAAGATCTTCCTGGTTTCCAGGCCCCTGCTCTTCCCAACTAAGTTATGCTGCTAGGGTCTTTTCTAGCTATAGACCACCAGTAGCATAGCTGCCTGCAAACTCTCAGACAAAAAAGAAAAAGAAATGAAAAGCTACAGTAACCTTCATATGTTTCCTCAGGGGTGGCAATGGCAGGCCAGCCTCAGATCCAATGTCCAGCTTTGGCAGGGTCTCTCTCTCCCTGCAGCCGGGTAGCAGTCCCGCAGAGAAGGACAGCAGGTTCTTTTGTCCCCTGCACTGGACCCACACATACCCCTGAGTACAGGAGGGTACAGTTAGGACTTTCCTCTTAACATGGGTCCACAGGGCATATGCACTCAGGCTTTTGTTCCTGTTTGAAATCTGCCAATTCAATTCCCACACCAAGAGTGTGTTAAGAGCCTTCTGTGGGTCAAGAATTCTTGGGGTTTCACCAAAGAAAGTTATGGGAAGTTAAATATCTACTTACCAGAAAGCAGATGAAGTGAAAATTACTGTGGAAAAATACTTGATGTGAAAATTCTAAAATCAAGTTTCAGGATTGGCTAATAATTTGATATGTGTGTGGGCATAGGTTGTCTTTACAGATTTTCACTATTGTAAGTGTTTGGAATAACCGAAATATAATAAGATCCTGATATTATATGATTCTTTGCTGCCTAAAGCTAGATTTTCTGTCTCTATGGATCTGGAAAATAAGCAAATGGATAAAGCTCTTAGTCAAATAAATGACTGTGTGAGTGACTTATTTTCATGTTTCAATAGACAGAGTCATTGTGAAATCAGGAGTCCCTCTTTTCTCGGAGACCTCAAACAGATCTGAAGAAGAGTTTCTCTAAATTCATAAGAATCTTGTCAAATCGTCAGAACAAAGCCAAAAAAACTCAGCAACCTTGTCGAGAAATGCCAGCAATGGAGCCAAAAGAATCCACACCTCTAAGTGCAGGGAAGGGGAGTGCGTGAAGGAAAACCATTCGTTGTCAGATGGTCAGGGGGAAAACTAGCATCCTTTTGATATAAGACAATATCAATCTCTACCTTTAGTTTAGTTATTAATGTACACTAGGGCCAACTGGTTCAGTGATCGTCTCTTCTTCACTTGTGGAGCTTCCCACCAGTATGGCAGCTGAGTCATTTCTCTGGTAGGACCACAGAACTCCCTGCCCAACTACTGAGAGCTGAGGTTGTAAAGCTTTTGAGGTGATTATCTCTGGAAAATACAAAATGTCTTCTTTTGTAGGTTTGCCCCTCAACCTTAGCTAAATCTTTGTTTTTACAACTTTTTTGTTGTTCATTCATGCTTGATTGCCTTTCAACAGAATTATTCTGAGCATCCCATTATAAGTCAGAAGATTAGTTTACATTATGATTAGCTTTAAAAACCTATGGAAAAATGAGTCCTGTTGTTTCTTCTTCCTCAAGCGAGATGTAAAATTTTTCTATATACAGTGGGTTTTCCAAATATGAAATGTAGGATAGATGAATAAACTAAGTGTAGGAGGGTTTAGAGACAATTAATATGAATTCAATTTATTATGTCAAGGATCTTGATCTTTATAATATATGTGTGTATGCATATAGGTATAGGTTCTACTGAATTTGACTAATATTTAGGGAATATCTACTATGTGCCAGGCCCCATTCTGAGCAGTAGATATATAGCAGTGAACTAAAGAGAGAAAAACTTTTGCCCACATGGAGTTTATATTCTGGGAGAGGAAGGTATTTATTGATAATAAGCAAAATCATAAGCGAATTGCATAGACTATCAGAAGATAAGTGCTGTGAAGAAGAATGAAGTAGGGAAGGGAAGGAAAGGAAGTGTGTGGGGTGCGTGGGAGGATGTGGATGGGGGCGCAACTGTAAATAATGTACAGTTGACCTTGAACAACACGGGGCTCAAGGGCACCAACCCCTACATGGTTGAAAATATGTGTACTGCTTTCTCTGCCTCAAAATCAAAGCAGTTGAAATTTGACTCACCCAAGGGCAGGACACTGAAACAGTTAGGTTAGAATCAGGGCTCAAACTCTAGTTCTTTTGATTCCACATATTGTGATCTCTAATCAAGCACAAACTTTTCCCCACACTTAGTTAATTTAAAGATCTGTAAAGTGAAAATATAGGTACTGTGTTTATTGAAAAAAAAAATCCATGTATAAGTGAACCCGCGCAGTTCAAATCCATGTTGTTCAAGGGTCAGCTGTAGTTTGAGAATACTTCAGTGGGAAGGTGACATTTGAGCAGACTTGGAGGAGGTGATAGAGCCAGGCATGAAGATCTGAGAGGAAGGATTCTCCACACTAGGGGGACAGTTAGTGCAAAGAGCCTGGGGTGGGTGTGCACATGACGGGTGCCCTGCAGAGCTCTGTAGCGGCAGGGGGGCTGCAGGACTGCACTGCAATTCTGACCTTCACTACCTGGAGTTAGCACAGAGTTCGCAGGTTAAGGGCACAGTCCCCGGAAAGTCACCCTAATTTCAGATGCCAGCTGCCAATTCAGGGGTCCCCAGGCCACCCACACTTCCGACTAACTGACTACCAATTGAAGGGTTCTTAAATTGCCCACAGGTTCAGTAGTTTGGTGGAATGCACAGAACTCAGGGAAGTGCTGTACTTATGATTACAGTTTTATTACAAAGGATATAAATCAAGAACAGACAAATGAAGAGGCACGTAGGGTGAGGTCTGGGAGGGTCCCACAGGTAGAGCTTCCACACCCTCTCCCTGTGGAATCAGGACATGTAACCTTCCCGGCACTTTTGTGTGTTCACCAACCAGGAAGCTCCACTGAGCTTGATATACAGAGTTTTTACTGGGGTTTCATTACGCAGACCTGGTTGGTTGCATCACTGGCCACGTGACTAAGCTCAGTGTGTAGCTCCCCCACTCCTGGGAGATCAGGAAGATATCACATGACTCAAAGTCCCCACCCTCAAATCACATGGTTGGTTGTCTTGGTGTGACCAGCCCCCATCTTGAGTCATCTCATTAGCATAAACTCAGGTGTGATTCGAAGGGGGCAGGAGTGACAGGGACATTCCTATCACTTGGGAAATTCTTGGGGTTTAGAGACTTCCTCCCAGGAGCCCAGGAAGAAGACCAGATACATTTTTTTTTTATTATACAACGTGAGCTCTGTCCAGATCCTGGGAAACGATCCATGTTAATTCTGTAACAGTAACAATACCAACCACTTATAATGAGGAGAAAACAAGCAGAGGAAGAAAAAAAAGAGTTTATCAAAGACTTTGGTTCTTTGCAAACGGAGGAAGGCAAATTGACTAGCCCCCAACTCAGGCGAGGCAGGCTGGCTCCTGTCACTTGACACTCCCATCTTGAAATTTGATTTCTGCACAGGGGTCATAGAAATGTTTTAACAACTGTGTGGACAGTCAGCTCTTAGTGAACTGTACTAATGAGAGGGACCTGTGGCATGAATCACCTACCAACGCGTAGAATGCAAAATCCTTTCTGTCTGCTTGTTGAGTGTACTTCGTATTTCACACCACGTACATTCCCATCAGACAGATCATTTGGGAACGAGACTACTTTTACTCAGTGAAATTCCTAATTGTTGGAGTTGGAAGAACTTAGGGAATGTCTCGCTCAGTTCTTCGATTTTGTATGTGAGGAAGCCAGAGCCCAGGGGAATTAAGTTAACTGCCCGAAGTCAACCAGCAGGCGAGTGTTAGAGATGAGGCTTGAAGCCGGGTTGCTGATGTCCAGCCTGGGGCTCGTTCCCTTATGTGAGCTTGCAGTCAGTCTGGCAGTGCATCAGCGTCAGCCTCAAAGTCACCCTCAGAGGAGCACCAGCCCTGCAGAAGGAGGGTCCTGGTTCCCACCAGCTCCTGCCCTTACCTGTGTGACCCTGCACAAAGTACTCACCCTCTCTGAGCCAGTGTCCGCTGGTCAGATGGAGACAGAAGTGGTACCAATCATGAAACATTGCCATGAAGATTAAATGAGAATGATGTGGGTGAAAATCATGTTGCAGAGTTGTAATGTAATAGACGAATATTATGATTTGATACTATTATTATTATTCGGGTACGTAGAAACCCTCATCTCTTGATTAAAGTGGAACAGGTTTTAGATCTTCATTTTGAACTGTTTCACAGACATTTATCTGAGCAATATGTGAATGAATATAGGAGATACTAATTTATGATGAAAAATGTTGCCACCAGCAACTCACAGAAAGAGGCCATCCATGGTAGGCAGCAGTGCTTAATCAACTCAGATTGGAAAATGGTATGAGGGCCACATGGCAACCCAAAGAGGAAGGCTCAGAAGTTTCAGCGTGTCATGGTGCCCTGCTGAGTAGAATAAGGCTCCTGAGGGTCCCTGACATGAAAGCCGCAGCATAGCACAGGGAGATCGGCTCCGTGCTTTGCGATGACCTAGAGGGGTGGAATAGGGAGGATGGAAGGGAGGCTCAAGAGGGAGGGGATATGGGGACGTGTGTGTGCATATACGCTGATACGCTTTGTTGTGCAACAGAGACTAACACAGTATAGTGAAGCTTATACTCCAATAAAGATCAATTAAAAAAAGAAAAAAAAAAAGATTGGATTTGCAAATATTTCTCCCCCTCTGGGCAAGAAAGAGCCTCTGACTTTGTGCAGCTCTGTCCTAACTCCACACACCTAGCTTCCCATACAAACTGCAGGTTTAGGTAAGGCATATAGTTCTTGGGGTTTCAAGCATGGAAGACACTAACGGAATAAGGCTGCATAACTTGAGGCTCACGTGTGGTCATACTTATATGGCGTCTGCTTGCTTTGTGCTCAGTGCATGTGTTAAAGTCCGTATACATAACGCGATCTGCCAGCAAATAGATCAGCATGATGAGAGCTATCCAGAACAATAATCAAAAATACACAAAAAAGATTCTTGACTTAAAGATAATAAAATTAAGATAAAAATGCATTGAAAATGGAAATATGCAACTTAAAACACATTAAAACGGAGTAAGACTTTTTTTTAAATTTTATTTATTTGTTTGTTTATTTATTTATTTATTTACTTATTTATTTATTTATTTATGGCTGTGTTGGGTCTTCGCTTCTGTGCGAGGGCTTTCTCTAGTTGCGGCAAGTGGGGGCCACTCTTCATTGTGGTGCGCGGGCCTCTCACTATTGCGGCCTCTCTTGTTGTGGAGCACAGGCTCCAGATGCGCAGGCTCAGCAATTGTGGCTCACGGGCTCAGCTGCTCCGCGGCATGTGGGATCCTCCCAGACCAGGGCTCGAACCCGTGTCCCCTGCATTGGCAGGCAGACTCTCAACCACTGCGCCACCAGGGAAGCCCAAGACTTTTTCTTAATCTGAGGCCCAAGAAAAGTTTTCTATCAGACTCACTGATAGTATTATATTAGAAAATACCCTTAGGATGTTTCTCTTTATTTGGACTGATCTTATAGGCCAGTTAATAGATGGCATCGTTTCTGCAGTTTGACCTTAACGTGGTGAGAGCTTTAGCATATTTTATATAGTCCTTTAAATGCACTGCGGCTAGTTATATAATTTCTCATCTTTGGTTTGAGCCAGCAGCAGGACTCTGTCTTTGAATTATTTAAAGTGATGATTATTCTCTTGCTTAACTGTCTCTTCTCTAGCAGTTTGCAAAGGGAGCTTGGCCCAGGCTGCCCGTGGCAGGGTCCCCTTGGAAGAATTCTCGCTCGCCTTGCTCTTGGCCACTCCTCTGCCTAGTAGGCCTCTAAGGGGGACAGGAGGGCCCGGCTATAGCACATCAACTAGTCTGTGAACTTGCTAATCAGGGCAGGGAAACTTTGATTCTATTTGCTCACCTTTGGATTTGGATGGTAAATTATTCTCAAGCAACTGCCCAAGTGTAGCGGATGATTCTAAAAATATTGTCTAATTGGGAGATCAGCACCTTTTTCTATAAAGAGGCAGATGGTAAATATCTTAGGTTTAACAAGCCATATGGTCTTTGTTGCAACCCCTCAGCTCTACTGTTGTTGTGTGGAAGCAGCCGCAGACAATATGGAAATACACAAGTGGGGCTGTGTTCTAATAAAACTTTATTTGTAAGATCAGGCTGTGGCCAGCTGGAGCTTGCAGGCTCCAGTTTGCTGAGCCCTGGTCTGAATCATTGATTTTTAATCTTCTGGGGAATATGCTCCTTCATGAGAACTTAATGAGAGGTATGGACGCTACTCCAGAAAAATAAACATTTTCATGCACAGGTATGTATACACCTGCATGCACACATGTGGGTGCATGCACGCACACACACACACACACACGAGCCTTCAGTTTCAAGAAGTTATATATCCTCAAAACTCATCCATGGATCCAGGTTAAGAACTCTTGGTTTGGGTGGTGTTTTCCTGACAGAGAGCTTTTGTAGTGATGTGCTGGATACCCTGGCACAGCCATTCTTTAAAAAGAGGAAAAAGAAAAGAAAAAAAAAGATGATTTTGGTCCTACTTACTTCACGTCAGAAACTACAGACTCAGACTCTGCAGTTTATGTGGAGACACAGAAGGCTTGCACTAGAGGGGACGTCAAGGGGCTGTGAAAGCAAACAGCCCCGGACACGTTGTAAAGGCAGAGAAGCAGACTTTGGGAAGAGATGGCAGTCGGTGGCAGGTTGCTTGTGACACTTAAGTAACAGTGGGCGACTTGGGTACAGGCCTATAATTTTGAACACGGCTGCAGTCCCGCCTCCTTAAGACCCCTCTTAGACTCTCCTGGCCCACAGCGCCCTCTCTTTTTGCTAGAATGGGGTCTAGAATCACATCTACATGTGTTCTGCTTTCTACCTTTCTCTCATTGTCTCATGGGTATTAGTGTCAGGAGTTCCTGAATTTATTGTGATATTGTTGAAGACAGCGGTTAGTATTTTATGCGTTCTTTCCACTCCCCAGTGCCCGACACTACTATTCTGCGCCTTGCTTCCCCTTCCCGAGGCTCCCCTCTGCACCCAGCTTCCCAGACACACCTGACCCTCGTTCTGCAGGGGATCCTGTACCCTCACCCGTGCAGCTCACTTGGCTCCCCTCTCTCCCTTCACCTGGGGGACTCTTGGTCATCCTTTGAGAGCCAGGGCACTGTCACCACCTCTGAGGAATCTCCTGGGACCACCCCACCCCGACCCTGAGGTAGGGCTCATGGCTGTTTCTTGTGTTACTACGGCACTCTCTGCTCTGTGGTCTGATCACATGGGATTGTATTGTTCTCACCGCTGTGGGTCCCCTTTAGGAGGCCACCAGCAGCAACACAGCCCAGGCCCTGTTAGTAGAGCAAATGGCTGGACAGACAAATGGTGGGCATTTCAGTTTCTGGGGCGTTATAAGGAGAAATGTGCTGAACTGAGGTGCATGCGGTGAGGCTGTGCTACCCTATTGAATAGGTGTCTGGGACAGTATCTCCCCACACAAGGACCCCTGTGTCGTGGCCACCTGGAGATGCTCTCCTCTATAAGACAAAGTGGTGCAGCTCCCTGAGGGAGACAGGAGGTGAGATTTGGGAGTCAGTGTCCCAGATGGAATGGCTGTGGGGTGGTGATTGTGTGCACGTCCTGTGGCAGGTAGCCCAAGCTCTGGTAGGATGGGGACCCGACTGGCTGTGCTGGGGTTCCCTGCTTGAGTCTGCTTGACCTTAAAGGAATGGAAAGCAGCTCAAATGCTGTTCTAGCGTCCAGATGACCTGAGTACCACCAGGATCAGATGGACACAGAGTCTCGAGAGCTTACTGCCCCTCTGTCACCTGGTATCTGTGACAAACAGGTAGGCTTGGGTGTGTATCTTCATACTACAAGCTTTTCTCCCTGGTCAGAAGCTAGTAGAATAGTGCAGCAGCTAAGCACATGGGCTTGGGGTTGCTTGGTTTCAATCCCAGCTCCGACCCATCCTAGCTCTGAGACTGACTAGCTCCTTGCCTCTGTTTCCCCTTTATAAGCTGTGGCTAACAATAGTCTGTATCTCATAGGTTTACTGTGAGACTTAAATAGACTGTGTAAAGAGTAGTGTCAAGTCAAAGTAAGACTCAGTCGATGCTTCCTTGTTATTCTTAATCCTGTGTAAATTTGCACTTGGTACCTCTGGAGTTCTGTTTCTTCGCAGAGCTCCATCATCACAAATGGAGAGGGCAGGGGTGCACGGCTAACAGCGTACTCCAGCTCTAACTGCCCGGCTGCTTATTCTAGAAGGAGGTGAACCCCAGACGCACTGAAACCTTCATGAACCTGAAGCAGTAGTAGACTCCTGGGTCTCTTCTTTCCTTCAAGGGTATTCTTCCTAGAACTGGTGCCCTTCTGGGACGGGTATGGGAGACTTCTGTCTAATACAGTGATGCCTTATAACCCAGCAATTGCAACATATAAAAATATACAGCATGGAGATATCATGGCTTCCTCTACGACTCATCATCAAATTGCTGTTGTCCTTTATTGACTGAATATTGTGTAGGCAGTATGTATTCATTTATTTACAGTATCTCTAATTTTCTCAAGAAGAATAGGAACAAGGAAGAGGAGGGTCAGAGAGACAAGACAGCCTTCCCAAGATCCCAGAGTTAGTACAGAGCAGAACTGGAATATGAACCAGATCTGCCTGCTCTCGCCCCCTACCCGCCAAGACTTTAATCTTTGCCTTGAGGTCATCTCTTGTTGGGGCCAGTACAGCTCTCAGTGATTTAAAAATTGGCATATATATATATGGCATGGCTTTTAATTAACGTAAAAGTCTGGCCTCTATTTAATGATCATTGGCGGTGGTTGCTCTATTCTGCTCTGACGATAAAACGGAACACAGCGACCTTCTGAAAGTATAGCTCCCTGGCCTTTTCCGAAACACAATTCGAGGCTGTGCTTCCTGCTCACAGACTCTGACTCACTGGTGAATCAGGGAGGCTGAGCCAGCCCGTGTCCTTTATGTTTAGTACCACCAGCTTTATCATTTGTCTTGTAGCCTCTCTGCCCGCCACTGCTCCCTCATAAGCCTCCCAACACCCCCAGGATCGGTGGTGTCCTCCTTCACAGTGTTTCTTAGGCCCAGGGCAGCCCACCAAGTCCTGGCCTTCTTCCCGGTGACTCAGATACCCTTTGCACAGCTCAGGGGAAAGGTGGTGAGGTAGTGAAGCTTGGGGGCGTCTGGGACGCAGCTCCAGAGTTGCGGGAGGAGTCTGGGTTCTCTGCTGAGCCAGAGGAGAGTGTGACCTCAGGCAGGGCATCTAGTGCCTCTCCCAAGAGTCCCGAGACCCTGGTTTCTAAGGTCCTTTTCGGCTGTCCTCATCTGTTCTCATTTCTTCCTTATCTGAAGGCAGAATCTGGGGGAGATCTTTCAAGCTGCCTTCCTTTCTTAGGCTCTTTTTCGTTCTTTCACTGGTTAATTTACTAGCTGATCGACCTCTTCACTTTCCTTCAGTCGCTGATTCACAGCGGTTATTCCGGTTCTTTAAGGTGCCGGTGTGGAAGCCCAGCTGTTGTCTGGAACAGAGGAAAGAAGGCCGGGCTTTCCATTTCAAGAGGTGTGGTTTTCAAGCTCTGTTTCTGTGCATTGGTTCCAGGAAGCAGCTCTCTGGGCCTCTGCTTCTCTAGGTCTAGAGCAAATGGTGCCCCGACCGGAGCTATGCGGCGCCCCAAGGGGATGGCACTGGGCTTTGAGGTCAGACATCCGTTTTGGCAGCAGTTGGGCCACTTGAAGCTGGGTGACTTTGGGGGAGTGTCTCACAGCTCAGAGCCTGTTTCTTCATAGGGTTTTCGTGAGGACAAGAAAAGATAACACGTGCCAGGGGTTCGGCTCACTCCTTGACCTGGGTTGATGCCCGGTATATGTCAGTTTCCTTCCATCCCCCTTCCAGTGCCGAAATTCCAAACTGTCTTCATAATGATGGAAAGCATCCAGTTCTGTGTTCTGTACAGCTTGCAAAGTGCTTTTGTGTGCGCTGTTTCCTCCAATCCTCACAGTCACCTTGTATAGACATAGAGGCTCTGAGTGACGTGGTACAGCTGAAGACACGGATTCAGAACCCGGATCTGCCTTTCCATTAATGCTCCATTCTGTATCTAACAGCCAATCAATGAATATTTATTGTTCATCTGGTATGCGCTCAACTCCAAGCTGGGTGCTGCGCAGAGGGTTTGGAGGATGTGGTCCCTCTCCCCAAGGAAATCATGGGTGATGGGGCTGGGGGAGGTGATAGGCAGAACATACCCAAAGCAAGATGCCATCACCCTGAGAAATATTTATTAGACACCAACTGTGTGCATGATTGTGAAATTATAGGGCCTATTATTTACTTTTAAAAATGCAGTCCAGTGTTTCAGTCACGTTTTCAGAACGAGCTTAAGAGAAACAGAGTTTGAAAGTGGTGCTTGATTCAGCTCATGTCATAATTTACAAAAACAGAAACAAGCCCTCAGCTTTGTGTTTCCAGGGCAGGGCAGGGCAGGGCTTCTAGCCTTGATACATTTTTTGTTGGATAGAGTTCGTCTTCGTGAACAAGGTCATGTGGAACACTCGGAGTGGCGGGCACAATATTCCTCTCTTCATTTTTACCTCTGACCCAACATGTTAAATTCCAAAAACCAGCTTCTAGACTGGATACCTGGCTCTGTCATTGATACCATTTCTCCCAGCTCCTGAGGTGGCACCTTTATTCCTGCTTTGTCCTCCGGTCTGCCCTCTGCTTCACTAGCCCCTTCCCACAGCCATCAGCCCCATCCGTGTATCTTCCCAAATGTCTCCAAATCCTTCTTTCATTCTCTGAGTCACTGCAGGCACCCCTTAAGTGACCTTCTTCTTCTCTTCATTCATTCAACACACATTTCACTCTGGCCAGGCACTGTTCTAGGTGTTCCTACTGTATTACATGAAACAGACATGGTCCTTGCCTCATGGAACTTAAAGTCTAGTGTGAGGTACAGAGTGAATGAATAATTGAAGGAACGACGTGTATTGTGAAAATGAAGTATGGGGGCTATGAGACCATGCCTTGTGGACCACGTGTTCAGTAGGTTTAGGAAAGAGCTTCTCTGAGGATGTGGGCTTTAAGCTGAAACCCAAAGGGTTAGGAGTTGTCAGCCAGGCCACCGAGGAGGGCTTGGATAAGTGAGTGTGTGGGTGCGGTGTGTCGTTGGCGGCCGCCAGGGGTGGGCTGGCAGCAAAGTGATTTCGTATAGAGAGAAAGCGTGGTTCAGTGTCACAGTTGACGAACTGAAAGAAATCCAGAAAGACTGGCATGGAGGGACAGAGGAAAAGTGGCAGGAAATGAGCTTGGAGTCAGGCTGTGGTGAATCTTCTGAAACCATTTTAAGGCTTTGCGACATTTTGGGAACAATAGGAACCAGGGTGTGGCATGATCCAGTTTACATTTTTTTTTTGGACCGCACCGTGTGGCGTGCGGGATCTAGTTCCCTAACCAGGGATCGAACCCGGGCCCCCTGCGTTGGGAGCGTGGAGTCTGACCCACTGGACCACCAGGGAGGTCCCCAACCTACATTTTTAAAATCTCTCTGGAAGCAGAGATGGGAATGGATGGAGAGACAGACTCAAGAGTGGATGCAGGGTAAGTTAAGTGGCAGGTAAGCGGTCATTGTAGAGACGGTGACCTGGCTTCAGTAGCTGGCAGTGGGGATGGAGAGCAGTGAACAGAATTAAGAAACGTGTAAAAGCAGAGGTGAGAGGTCATGGTGACTTATGGAATGTGGGGGGCGAGGGAGAGAAGGGGTGAGGGACGACGGGTAGTCCTATTGCTTGGGCCCTTTCTCGGGTGTGTGCTGGTCACTGCCGCCAGCTGCGTGGGGGGAGCGTGTGGAAGGAAATACACTCAGCTTTGTGCGGGGACAGAGACATCGGGGAAAGATGCAGAGACATCGGGGAGAGATGCGAGACACTGGGGAGAGATGCGAGACACCGGGGAGAGATGCGAGACACCGGGGAGAGATGCGAGACATCGGGGAGAGATGCGAGACACCGGGGAGAGATGCCCTCAGAGCAGGTGTCCTTCCTCCTGTCTCTTCCCACCCCAGTTCCTTCTACACCTAGCCTGCCGATCAGTGGTCCTCAAATTCCATTTGGACCACATCCTCCCCTTTTTAGGATGCTTTCAGTGAACCACCGTGTGTGCAACCATGGTCATCCCTGCCCTCCGTGGTCTCAGCCTTCTCTCATCAGCCTCCCGCATAAAGTTCATTGGGTTCCTCCACAAGCCCATGCATTTTCCTCACCGTAGCTCATCTTCTTTCCAATCTTGTTTCAGCCTCCTCAAAAATACTCTCACCAACTCTCCCAGCCTGTTTACTTCAGGCTTTTGTTCTTGCTATTCATTTAGCACTTGGAACACAGCACCCGACCCTCTTGTGATTTTTCTCCTTTTATGTATTCTGCTTCTCTGATTTATTTAGGACATCCAAATCAGGTATTTACTTAGGAAATCCAAATCACATACTTCATTGGCTAGACCCTTCCACAGTGCTCTGTGCATGGTTATGTTTCAAAGCTGTCAAGGCATGGACGTGTGAAGGGCAGGTCTGTGGAATGAAAATGAGGCAGGTGAGGTTGGGGAGTTTGATAGGAGATCTGCAGATGTGGATATAGTTATAGCTATTGATTGATATATATCTGTGCATACGCACACATATACATACTAGGATAAGGGGGTTATCATTTATTTGGTGTATAATAGCTGAGGGGAAGCCTTGTAAAGTTTAAAACAGGGAGATGACACATGGAATGCAGTCATTTATAAAAATTAATCTGGCTGTGCCACACGGGTGGATCAGAAGAGGAAAACAATTGTTAATGAATAATGGGCTCATCTTATCTGTCGGGCTTTGTGCTAAGCCCTTTACGTGGATGAATTTCTGTGATTCTCACGAACACTCTGGGAGAGTCAGCCTCTACGTTTTGCAGAGCAGGATTGCGAGGTTAGAGAAGGCAAACTATTCATAGGTGGAACCAAGATGCAGGTCCAGCCTGCCTATCAGGAGAGCTCACCCTCTTAACCATTATGCTGTAGTGTGTTCTGGAAGAAGGAGAGGAGTCCAGGTGAGTGCTAGGACTAGAGAGTGATTTTCAAACTGATTCAGGGATCCCTCGGGTTCCAGGAAGAGCCTGAGAGCCCGCAGCCAAGAGGACAAGCCCTTCCCACAGCCAGAGCAGCCCCTCTGGCATCCGTCTGTACATTTGGGCTCTACGTAAGATTTGAAGAAAGGATCCTCTGTTAAAAAAAACTCTGAAATCACGGGGTCCAAGGATTTCAGTTGTTTGGCTTGTTGAAGGTACTATAGAGCTAGTCCCAGGCACTGCTTAGATGCTACAAGCCTAGAGAAGTCTTCCTGAGACAAAGGAAGGGATATTTATTATCCCCAAAGAAATGAGTCTGCTAGCTTCAGATTGAAAACAGAAAGAAAACATTTTTTAAATCTTAAATTAGTGGCAAAATTTGTTTACTTGTTTTGAAACTCGGGGAGGAAAGTTTCTTTTTGGTCCTTTTGACAAATTATAAGTCAACTAATTAAATAGGAGAACTTGTATTATAATCTATCTTTTCCATTTTCAGAATGCTTTCATGAATGTGCTTATTTGAGCCTTACTACTGCCTGTGAGGTAGGTAAGGTTAGTCACCATTAGTGTCCATTTCACTGTGCCAGTAATAGATGCAGAAAGTCTAGGCAATTTGCTCAGGGTTGCTGCTTGTCTTGTTCACTGCTCTGTCTGCAGTGCCCAGAGCATAGTAGTTGCTCAACTAATGTGTGTTGAATAAATTGAGTGATTGAATGTAGATAGTAAGTGATACAGTTGGAATCAAGCTCTTCAAAATCGGATCTAGTTTTATTATCCCTGTCTCCCTAAAATATGGCAAGAATCCAGTCCGCGGGAAACCACCACTGCAAGGAGGTATAAATACAACATTGGAAATCAAATTGACCTTTTGTGCTTCATCTATCAATTTAATGTTTGGAATGCTCTCTTCTGTTGCATAAGCTTGAAGAATCTCTCCTCACACAGTTCACTCCTCCACATCTCAGGTTTGAACCTATGCCATCTCCTTGACAATGGATTGCCAGGTGTTAGCTGTCATTGCAGCCACCTATAACAGTCATATGTTCTTTTCATTATAAACCTTGATGCAAGTTATAGAGTGAGTTGTTATCTTGGTTATTCCAAATCTATTATTTGATGCATTTGAGAAAGAAAAATAAAAACATGTATAGTTCTATATGAGTTCTGTGAGGCTATAGAATGGATTCATTCTTTTTGCCTGTCACTCGAAATGATCACACCTTTGTATGCCTATTAAGAGTAAGCATAGTGTTTGTAAGAATGTTTAGAGAAGAGCATAAAGATCAATGGCAGGGTTTCGGACGTGGTCTGTATTTGTTTTCTCATCTGTCTGGCTTTAAGGGGTGTGAGCTGGCAGGGTCTCTGGGCTGCCTCACCCTCTGGAAATCCATCGAACTTTGAAGTGTGTGTCGGGCCACTTGTGCAGTCTCCAGCCAGCTCGAGGATGCGTCCCACAGGAAATGCTGTGCTAATCTCTGCTGGAAATACTCGCAGGATAACTAATGACTTTAAAAATGCCGCGTTACCATGGTGCTTGAAGCATGTAGGTGGAGGGTCATGCAGTTGGGATTCAGACTATGTCTCCCGGTTGTTAACAAGCTTCCATTTTCTTTTTGTTTTCAGTTTGTGTTTAATTTGAAATGCAACGAGAAAACAATCATACCCAGTCTCAGCTGCCTTCCTTTTTGGCTTTTCTTTGTCTTTGCAACATTGCCCTCCACCTCCTAAATTCCTGCTGGCGCGTTTTGTTAAGAGGTGGGACCGGATCCTTTGAAAGCTTCCACCTGGGGTGTGGGCACATGAACAGGGAACCAAGGGCCACAACCATGGCAAACAAAGAAACCCAACAAAAACCCTGCCTCAATCCAGCATCGCTGTTTAGTTATATGCGATCCAGTGATCATGTTTTAAAGGTAGGGACGGACAGATACTCACCATCATTTATATATATGACAGTGGACCCTTCAACAGCATGGGTTCAACTGCCCAGATCCACTTATATGTGGCTTTTTTTTCAATAAGTATAGGAAATCTTTTTGGAGATTTTCAACAATTTGAAAAAACTCGCAAACTGCATAGCCTAGAAACATCAAAAAATAAAATGGTATGTCTAGAATGCATAAAATATATGTAGCTATACGTATAACATACAAAATATGTGTTAATCGACTGTTTATGTTCTCAGTAAGGCTTCCAGTCAACAGTAGACTATTAGTAGTTAAGTTTTGCGGGAGTCGAAAGTTGTATGTGGATTTTCTACTGAGCGGGGCCGGTGCGCCTAATCTTCGCGTTGTTCAAGGGTCAACTGTACATATAATTTAATTTTAGTTTTAAATTTTGACCAATTAAGGAAAGGATGTCTAGAGGGACATAGAGGGATAGAAAGAGGGAGGCATTGCTGAAGAAGAGATGAAAGAGATAAAAGAACAAGGAGAAGGGTAGGATGAGAGGATGAAAGATAAAATTTAAAGAGCATCTGCTCTGTGCCCTTGTTAAAGGTGAGGCTGGACATCTTACACGGAGGAGGAAGGAAACCAGGACTAAGGGAGATAAACTGGGTCATTGGGGAGAAGGGAGAGTCTGAGAGGGGTAGAGAGCTGCCTGGAGAAGCAGAGGTTGTGCCTGGAATTTCCAAGTGGTGTAATCCATGCTTTCTATCTGTTGTGTGTCAGGGCTCTGGATTTCATGAGGGCCCTTTGAAGTGCTCCTTGACGCTTTCTATGCTGGAAAGAAGCTGATCAATTTCTGTGTTCAAATGCAAAGGTTGTTCATGGTGTGTGTTTCTTTTTTTTTTTTTTTAATTTTTTTTTTTTAATTTATATTTATTTTTGGCTGTGTTGGGTCTTCGTTTCTGTGCGAGGGCTTTCTCTAGTTGTGGCAAGCGGAGGCCACTCTTCATCGCGGTGCGCGGGCCTCTCACTGTCGTGGCCTCTCTTGTTGCGGAGCACAGGCTCCAGACGCGCAGGCTCAGTAGTTGTGGCTCACGGGCCTAGTTGCTCTGCGGCATGTGGGATCTTCCCAGACCGGGGCGCGAACCCGTGTCCCCTGCATTGGCAGGCAGATTCTCAACCGCTGCGCCACCAGGGAAGCCCATGGTGTGTGTTTCTTATGGATGCTTTATTTTTCTTTTGCTCATGGGATTCTTAGGGCTTTGCTCCCTGGTGTTCTGGAAATTTAGTGCGGGCTTCTCCATAGATGTCAGTTAATTTACAAACTGGGACCTGAAGTCTTTTTGGCAGGTGATGGGCACCTCACCTCCCAGAGCCTGAAGGTTAGATTTAGAGTAAAAAGCCCATTGAACTGCAACTCCCCAGGGACTCCTGTCATTAAAATCAAATTGCCTTGATTTGCTCACTTGGTTACTTGTTTTAAAACACTTATTCTTATTCTTCCTTGCAATGTGTATGCCACACATATGCCTGAGGGTTTGAATTAGCTTTAAATAAAAGCTGCCCTCACTGTTTATTTGCTTTTAGCCTCCCTAGGTTAGTAAGAAATTAAAACATAAGTAAGACAATAACGTTTCCATGCACACATAGCTTACTTTCCTTTGAATAGCTCTTTAGCCTTTTTTTCAAATCAAACTTTCAGAATTTAGCTTTGAATGGCTAACCCCAGGAGTCAAAAATAGTAAATATTGACTGGGGATCTGCAGCCTTTGAGATCGATAACATTAGGGATGCTGGGGTTAAAGGAACCTCAGTGGAAAAGCACTTACAAGTTATTTCCTTCAGCATGGTTTTACTGTTGACCTAGAACTATTGGATTTCTGTGACTTTGAAAAAAAATCCTTCTATTTCTTCAATCTGCAAAAAAGTGACATGTTCCAAGGATTAACTAATTGTTTTAAGTGGTTAGTATGATACTGTTATACTTAGGCTTAACTTATTTTTATGTTTTCTCAATCACTGAATAGAACACTTAACTTCCTCATGGGAAATTTGGGGTACAATTAGTAGAGATTCCAAAGCATAATGCAACAATAAATGTTTCTTTTCAATATTTATTTGCTACTTAGTGCCTCATAAAACAATTCCTAAAATCATTGGCTGTCTCCAGTTATCTTCTTCTCATCTTTCAAGTAATCTCCTTCCTGTTTATTTGATTGCATTAAGAGATTTTACTATTTGCCAGGCACAAAACTAGATGCTGGGCATGTAACGATGAATAAGCTGTGATTCTTGCCCTCAAAGAATTCTTGTTTTTTTGGTGAGATAACTCATAATCAACTCAGAATTTGGCAACCTCAAAATAATAGGCTAATACTTTCATTAACAGTCATTTTGCTAATGTGTCTTTCTGGTCTCTCAGTATTATTCCTTCCTCTTTCCTATACTGACAACACCAACTTGGAATAAAAATGATCCAGCCTAGAACTGAAGGAAAATTAATCATCTTTTCTGGTCAATGCCATGATCAGCTGTGTAGCCTCTGGTCACCTGCCAACTGCAAGTTGAGTTCAATGCTACAGAGTTCTTGCCAACATATTCTTATATTGTGCTATCTTTCTGTGACTTTTATTTTTCTAGAAGCATGAGCCTTAACTTTTTCAACATTTCCAAAATTCTCACACACAGGGTTAGCTAGGTAAAACCACTTAGCAACAATTTATAACAAGAATTATCTTTATCCTGTTTCTGCTTCATATTGTGAAGGGAGTCTGGGCTGCCATAGTTTTAAGATAAGAAGAAAAAAGTGACTGAGTGGGCAAACTTAAACAGTGATAGACAAGAGGCTGTGCATCTAACCTTTTTCCGTGTATCTCCATTAAAAATAATTTATTTGAGAAGAGGGGTAGGAAGAAAAAAAAATGAAACAAATATTTTAAAATTCTTTACCAAACAAAGGCATATAATAGATGGTGCCAAGTGATAAAGTGCTACAGCATTTGTGGTTGGACAGTTTCAGGAAAGTATTCATGAAGATGTGAAGTCAAGAGGAAATAACTTAGCACATGAATACTGTATCCTAAGGGAAAAATATATTTTATATAGGCTCTGGTGAAAGAATATACAGTTGTCGACTGAAGAAAAACACACAGCCTAAAAGTTGCATGTTATCTTTTATTCGGGGACCTTACTGAGGACTATAGATAGCCCAGGAGACAGCCTCTCAGAGAGCTCTGAGGAACTGCTCTAAACAGGTAAGGGAGGAACCAGGATGTATAGGAGTTTTCTGCTGGAAAAAAAAAAAGCAAACACGTAGTCAAACATCAAAAGATTACTGCTAATCACAAAAACAGACTTTTCTGCGTTGGCCCTGGAAAGTCAGGGCCGTTGAGTGACACACCTTCCCTTTCTCCCAGGTACAGGAGTTTATCTCGGAAAAGGTGGCTATTGCTGGCAAAATTGAGCAGTCTCTATAGATCTGTGGTCTAAGGTTTGAAACCACTGGGGGGTTGTTTCAAGAAGTTTGATTTGAAAAATTTCATCTCTTCTCGCATCCCTCTATTAGTAGATTATGAATCAGTGTCTTCTTGTGTTAATTTCTAAAAATGATTAATTGCACAAGGAACAGAGATAGCATTTTTGTGTGAACTGTACTCTTCTTTTTTTGCCACCTCCCCTAATCAACCCACGCCCCCCCCCACCCCCCGCAATCCAACAATTTCTGGCCTATTCCCTAGAGGTCTGCTCTTTGCCACTTGAGGGTCTTCCGTGCTCCTTTTGTGCCAGGAGGGTGCTACCATGGTGGCCCCCAGCAGGCCAGCACAGCCTTAGTTTTCTTTCTAATCTGTCCAAGAGAGACCTGCGAGATTGGAAAGGGATTTGTTCCTTCAAGAAATGGTCTGTTTTAAGGAACTCTGTGTATTAAGGAAGGCTTGTCAACCTCTCCTATTTCCAGCATGGAAGGAAAAAGAGGGAGAAAAAGGACAGAAATATTCAAATTATTTTGGGGATACTCTCTCATTTCTATTCGGCACAAAATCGATAATTCCGTTTCAAACAGTCACTGGCAGGAGCAGGACAAAAAAGTTGTATATCCTCGGGCTGAGTGTTATCTCTGTTTTTTATCAAATTCTTTTGTCTTCTCTTTCATGCATCTCCTGTAAAGAGGCACATCCCAGATTGATTTAATTTTTACTTTTATTTTTAATTTTTTGGCCAAGTTACATAGCATGCGGGATCTTAGTTCCCTGACCAGGGATCGAACCCACGCCCCCTGCAGTGGAAGCGCAGAGTCTTAACCACTGGCCCACCAGGGAGGTCCCCCAGATTGATTTTAAAGATGTAAAAGTGTCTCCTCAGTCTCTGCTGAATAACCTGTTATCATTGTGTCGGCTCTCAGTGCATTCCCGTCTATTAGTGAGGGCAGAGGAAGTGCCGGGCTGGTTGCTGGAAGCTTCTCCCTGTGGAACAGTAGAGCAAACTTGTTTCTGGCAGGAGTGACACGGCCTTATTCCCAGAGGAGATTTTGTTCTCTTTTTAGGAGTAACAAAGTCTAGGGTGGTTTGTGTCATTTCACTCTTCCCAGAAGTTAAGGAATAGACTAGTTCTTACCCAAAATGCTTCCTTGCGCTCCTTCACCCTTGATTTTAAGGTCCCTGCCAGGTGCCTCCCTAGGAAGCCTTGAGTATCTTTTTTCTTTGTGAAAATAATAACAATAGCAGTTAATAGCCAGAGTTTTGTGAGGGTTTAGAGTGTGCCAGGCATTGCCTCGTTACACACATTATCTCATAAATCCCACCCCAAATGCTACAAGGTAGGTGTTATCCTGCTTCACAGATGAGGAAACCGTGGAGCGGCATATATGTTGCTGCTTTGGGCCACAAAGTGGGGAGCCAGGATTCCCAGCAGGCCTGCCTGACTCCAGGGCCCATGCTTTTAACTTGTGTGTGTGTGTAGGGCGGTGGTACAGGTGGGGAGGTTGATTTTCACACATACATACCGTCTTCAGTTTTATCTCAAATATTGATTTCTAACACCCTCTCTGGGGAGAGATGAGGTTGAGAGGAAGAAGTTGTAGGTTTTTTTTTTTTTTAATTAATTGTTATTGGAGTAGAGTTGCTTTACAGTGTTGTGTTAGTTTCTGCTGTACAGCAAAGTGAATCAGCTATGCGTATACATATATCCCCTCTTTTTTGGATTTACTTCCCACTTAGGTCACCACAGAGCATTGAGTAGAGTTCCCTGTGCTATACCAGTAGGTTCTCATTATCTATTTTATACATAGTCGTGTATGCACGTCAATCCCAATCTCCCAATTCATCCCACCCCTTCTTCCCCGCCTTGGTATCCATACGTTTCTTCTCTACGTCTGTGTCTCTATTTCTGCTTTGCAGATAAGTTCATCTGTATCATTTTTCCAGATTCCACATA
This sequence comes from Balaenoptera acutorostrata, assembly GCF_949987535.1. Lineage (NCBI taxonomy): Eukaryota > Metazoa > Chordata > Mammalia > Artiodactyla > Balaenopteridae > Balaenoptera > Balaenoptera acutorostrata. The sequence goes on from NC_080081.1 coordinate 69,106,560, forward strand.
TAAGTGATATTATGTGATATTAGCTTTTTTCTTTCTGACTTGAAGTTGTAGGTATTTAAATAGGCCCGCTCATGTTCATGAATACATGGTCCAGGGCCCTGTCCAGGAGGCCAGTCTTGGAATGAGAGCTGGAGAGGGCCAGGCTGAGGCGACGCCAGCAGTTATGTTATCCATCCTGTAGCCTCATTTCTTTTTCTGCAGCCTGAATAGCTGCTTCTGTATGATATGGAGGACGTGGGCTGTGTGGTGCCGACACAATAGGAACTTTCTTATGACAAGCGCTGCTGACGGCTCAGGAGCCTGCCTCTGCTTCGAGTCACGCAAACTTCTGGGAACAGGTTTTCTGTTTCTTAATACTTTGTAGAGATATGTATTTTTATTGCAAAAGCTTTATGGTTTCTTGTGCAAGAAAATCTGTGCGTCTGAATACTATCTCTTAGCACAAAATTGTAAGGAAAAGAAGTGGGGTTTTTTTGTGTGCTAAATCAACAATAGGAGTTGATTACGTACATCATGACCCCACAAATTACACACCAGAAGGGGTGAATTGAGGAGCCTCTATTGTCTAACCTAGTTTAGAATTAGTATAATCCACCTTCTTTTTCTTTGTCCTGAACCCAGCATTTTCTCCTACTTGATTTGAATAACAAAGACCTGTCCTGTTTGGATGATAAGAAATTTCTCATCTTCTATTGAGAAATGCTAGATAGTATTGGCTGAAATTTCCTAATTTCTATGCCTTATTCAAAATGTCTTAGATCTTTTATACTAATACCTATAAAACATTTTATTTCCTTCCATAATTTATCTGTTCTATGTTATCCATCTCCTACTAATTCAAACCTCATCAGGAAAGGAGAAACAAAGCTTACCCCAACCATTATTCCTCCCTGAGTTGTATTATAATGTCAGCACAGTCCTATTTTAAGATCCTAAGCTCAAAAGCTTATTTTTAGGGGCGTGAATCTGTCTAGACTAAAATCTCAAAGCAGTCCTAGAATATAGGGAAAAAAATATTATGTTCTTAGAAACGTTATTTTTAAACTTAGAGATAACTTATATAATAATACCAATTAGGAATTCCGACAGCCCCTACAATTTTGATCTTAGGCTGCTCTTTTTGGGGAAAAAATGTTTTTCCATAGAAATGCCAGTAGAGGTGATGGTTAGGGTCCTAGGCTCACAGAAGACTGTTTAACCTACACTGAACCCAAGTCCCAGTCTCCTCTGAGCCCTGGCCTGGCTGGGGATGGGAGTAGAGGGGAGTCAAATGCCTCGCTGGTGTCCACAAAACCTCCCCACCCATCCTAGTTTAGGTCTCTGTGACCTCTTCCTTGACCATTCTTCAGGCTACCACCAAATGCCAAATCGGTCTTTCCTACCACCCCACCCTGGTTATGTCACTGTGTTGCTAAAAAGTCTTCACTGGGTTCCCAGAGACAGTTGAACTGAGAGAGGTCTTCCGAGTCCTACACAGCCTGCTCCCAACTCTCTTTTCTAGACTTCATCAGTAGTTTCCTCCCTGCGTTCATACCCAACTGGGCCACCGCCAGTTCATCAGGTGTAGTTCACGGCTGCGTTCGTTCCCTTCATCTCTCTACCTGCTGCTCATTTCCATCCTTTCAGAATCCAGCACAAATGCAACCTCTGTGAAGTCTTGGAAAACCTTCAAGTCGGAGGTAATCATTCTCTTCTCCGCAACCTCGCCAACCTTTAAATATATCTCTTATGCATTGTTTTCATTCAGTTTTGTACTCATTGAACTAACAGCACAAGACGTTGCTATAGTTCTCTTGTCCCTTGATTTCAAAAAGTGGGATTTTTGACCGACTAATAAAGTGAAAATTAGAAAACATCTACTTCCTAAATTTATTAGTGACTCCACTTCTTACAAATCCCATTATAAAGATGACGAAGGAGGGATGAATGCTGTGTGGTTGCCGGTTCTGTTTCCCTCTCTGGATTATTAGGTAATTGGGATGGATAGTGTGGTCCTGGAAACTAACGATGATGGTGGTTTAGGGAGGAAAAAACAATGAAACGTTTCTATTAGTTTGTTTCCATTTTTAGGTAAAAATACTCTTTGGGAGAGTTCAACCTAATTTATATTGTGCTTTTTTCCAGTTAATCAAATGATACTTTGCTGGGATTTATCATGGGAAATGGGACTTCTGACGGGGATAGTTGGCAGTTAGGCAGTCCCACCTCTGGCAGTCCTCAAAGCAAGAGTCTGAATGAGTTCAGCAAAGTGGAAAATCCAGAGGTGGCCCTCAGGTGCATTTGAGCCAGAGATTAACGGGGTCTCAGGGAGGTGGCTTGATTTCTTTGAAATGCTCTTGACTGTGTCATCCTGTGTGTGCGCCAGCCTTGACCTCACGGGAGTGAGCTGGCCACTGGGGGCTCCCAGGGCTTCATATTTCCCGGCTCCTCTGGAGGAAGGGGGAGGTGGGAACCTTCTCTTGCCCCAGCCATCGAACAGAGTTCCTGAGCTTCTCTCTGACTGCCCCAAATTATAACTCGTCTGCCTCTACACTGTGCCAGGAGAAAACTATGATTGGCTTCGTCCAATCAAGTCCTGCCTCTGGAGCTGGGGGTGATGTTGATCCCACCCAGACAACACAGATATTGGCATGGCAAACAGTGTCCACCCCAGGCTAGGATGGAGGGTAGGGCTGATGGGAAAACTCTGACCAGCCAGAGGACAACACAAGGTCATGGTACCTGTGAGTTGGGGAGAAGAGGCAGGGAGTAGGCAGGGGGTGCGTTTATCTTTCATCAGCCTCTTATTGGTTACTGCTGTGTGCCAGGCATTAGTCCAGGTGTTAGGTTGTGAGGTGAACAACACAGACAAGGTCCCTGCCCTCATGAAACTTGCAGTCAGTTGGGGAAGAAAAGGACAAGCAAACAAAGAATTCAGTGAACAAGATAATTTCAGATGGTGACAAGAGTTAGGAAGGAAATGGCAATGACTTACAGAGATGGGAGGAGGGTACTTGAGAAAAGGTGACAAGATTTCAGAAAGAAAAAGAGGAGGGCAGAAACCCAAACTTTGCCCCTTTGCAGTTTTGCTGAGGGCATTGGCCGACTTGCCACCCAGAGGGGTTTGTCAGTGCCTGAGCTGAGGTGTCCAGACCAATCTGGAAAGTCACAAAGGGAGCTTCCCCCAATTCTGCCGGGTCATCAAAGTCCCTGCAAACCCAGATCAGCCTTCCTGACCTTCCCAGTGCCTCCCCTTCTTGGTCCAGCCCTTCTTTTGGAAGCACAGAAACGAAGGAAGAAGTAGAAAAAGAGCTGCAACCATAATCCCTCGTCCAGCCAGCACCTCCCCATTCCCCTTTTTTCTTGTCAGAGGGGCACGTGCAGTGCTCAGTAGAGATCCTTGCTGAACAGAACTTTTAGAAGATTTCTCTGCTAAAGGTACTGCTTATTGAAACTTCCATATTACTGGAAATGTTGCATGATGTTTCGAGCTGCTTGAAAGGCTGTTTTAATAGTGTTTGGTTTAGAATATCCATAGCTTTGTGATGCTTTCTGTACACTCAGCACATATACACGTAGCTTTAAACTTTTCAAAAATATGCATGATTGAGATCCCTTTTGTGGATTTTTACCTAGCAATAAGTATATAAGACCCTGTTTGATCTTTGCTTTACTGGAAATGAAACTAACCGTATGATGAATTCTTAAGATCAAAATATTCTTTTATATATATATACATACACACACACATATATATGTGTATATATATATATGTGTGTGTGTATGTATATATATATATATATATTATATATATAAAATTCACTCAAGTACAGAGAAAAATGGATATTGGTAGGTCCGTTGATGAACTTGAGGGATGTCTTGTTGTTTTTGTTTTTGGCAAATGGAACACAAGCGATTTTATGCTTTTGAATAGAAATTATGTCGTCTGTGGTTTTAGTAGTCTGTTTCAAGAGCATATTCGAATTGTTGGTATTATTTTCTTAGGCTATTAATTAAAACTTGGCTTTGGAGGGGGTGGGCAGTCTCCATTCTAGAACATTTGTGTGCGTGTGGATAGCCTTCAACATTTTTTAGATTGAACTTAGTTCTGAGAGCATTAACTACAATATCCTGTTACTTAGAAAATGTTAAAGACTGTTTGGCTGACATTAGCCATAGGGTGCCAAATAGGATCACTGCAGCTTGATTTCATAACTTAACCAAGACATTCCTAAAGTGGACGGCAATGAAATGGGAAGAAACTAGCTGAAGATTTAAAAAAAAAAAAAAAAAAAAAAAAAGAAAGACCGATATGAAACATCAAATGCTAAATAATAGAAAACACCTCCGTTTTGAGGTTAGGAAATGGTTCACCAAGTTACCTGTTGAGGTTTCCGTAAGCAGTATTCCTGCCTCTTAGTTATAACCAGACATTTTCCATGGTGTTCTGTTTAATTTGCCAAGTGTGCCTGACATAATGAAACCTAAGGCACATCGTAGAGCTGATAGAAATCCTTGCATTCGTAATCCTATGCTGAAAGACAAATGATAGAAGCAGTTCATCCGGACTCCCTCCCTCTAAATAGAAACATCCTGTTGTGATTAAGCACGTAAGGTTTAATGCTTAATTTAGTTTGTGAAGTTCTACAGAACTTGTTTATCATTCTCATTGAGAATTACAAGTTGCTGAAGAGTCATTTTCTTTTCCCCTCCTCCCATTTAGATGAACCTGGCACATAGGAATTCAGATTTTTATTATTTGGTGATTATTTGAATTATAGGAGAATCTTCTCGCCTTACAGAATGATTCACAGCAGTGTCCTGTGAATCAGGACTTTGGAATGTCCTTATTTCATCTCTCCTAAAACTGTTAGGCCAGTATCTTTTGGCCACGTAGCTCTAGGATCCACAGTTTCCATTGTTTGTGAGGCTGAGACCACCAGACCCGTTAGGAGGCCCTACTTTTTCCCGCTGAACAGCCTCCTTCAACTCTTGACTGTGATGGCCCCCTCCCTCGTTGTGCATTTCACACGTCTAAAGTCTCATTCACAGTATTACTTTCAGCTCTGCAGCTGCTCCCAGCTCCATTACTTCTGTTAATAGTGTCATCGTCCCCCTAGTCACCCAGACTTAGCTCCTTAGTCATTCTTAATGCACATGTATCCTTCCCCCGGATCCCTGGATCTACTCCCACAGCTACCGAGTGACAGTGGTTCTGACAGCAAAGCATCTCTACCCTATCTTCTTCCTTTCTGTTGGATGGGTACCTTGGTGCATTGCAGATACAGAAAAATTGATTCAGGGTAGCTCTCTGGAGCCCTTTCTTCAGAAGGATCCTGAGACCATGTCCAAGCTCTTGGTAGGAAATCGATTAGCAGTGCCTGCGGTGGTAAAGAAATGGAGAGAATGAGCACACAGGCCACAAATTTGTTGCAATTAGTGTAGTGGATTTTGGATTTTGGAATTAAGGAGACCAGTTTCATCCTTGGTTCCAAAACTTACTGACCATTTCATCATAGGCAGGTCATTTATCTTCACTGGGCTTTAGTTTCCTTATGACTGAAATAGATATCATAGGTTAACTTAAAATGAATTGAATCGAATTAAACCGAACTAGTATTTATTAAGTATTTCCTGTGCATAACGCAAATTTAAATTTGTTGTTGATTGTTATAAGGAACACATAGCAGGTATTGCCCTTCAAAATATTATACACAATGTAATTGGTGCCATTGTGTTCAGTTTCTTCCGCCAGCGCCCTAACATAGGCTCTCATTACCTTTCTCTTGAACAGTTAGCTTCTTTACTATTTTCCACACACAAACGCTTCCTCACAAAAAATTGTTCCGTGTGATACAGCTGGTTGTTGATCCTGGCATTTCACCAATTCCCAGCCTTCTGTGGGTCATTGCTCCTTTCCTGGTAGTGATTCTTCCCTGCTTTCTAGTCTCTATCCCAACATCCTCCTTCACAGGCACAAGGGCAGCGGGTCCAGCCTTGGGAGGAAGATGCTGGCAGCCCGGGTTGAGGGATGCTGGGCTCAGGGTCTAAGAGGAGAGAGACTTGAGAGAAAGCCGAGAGGGAGGGCCAAGAGAAGCTCCACTTTTAACTACCAATTAGCCTGTCTCTCTTTCTTCTAAACGTTCTACCCCGTTTCCACCCCCACTGCCAACCCACCTCCACCATCTTATATATTCTGTCTTTTCCTACTTATGTCTCCTCTGGTTTATCTTTCAGTTTTCATCTCCCTATTTCAACCATAATGCAGAACTGAAGTATATTTTTATAATCTGCTGTGTCTACTGAATTAATTTTATGTCCTCTGTTCTTAATTTTACAAGCAAGAGAGAACATTTCCTTATTTCTTGTTTCTTTCTCACTTTCTCAACACCTACCTTAAGAAAATAAAATAAAACACATTTTGCTGAGTTAATTTTTTGATGCGGCTTGATAATTCATATCAAAGAAAAAGTTCCCTATTCTCATTTAAAATAGGGAACTCGGCTGGTGCATTTAAACTATGACTGCATTAACAGAACTTTTAATTTCCGCACATCTTTCCACAGTTATAAAGCAGTAGTTCCCATCAGGGGTCAGTTTTGCCCCCCAGGGGACATTTGGCAATATGTGGAGACATTTTTGCTTGTCACTGCTAGGGGTGGGAGGTAATGCTACTGGCATCCAGTGGGTAGAGGCCAAGGGTGCTGCTAAACATCCTACGATGCACAGGGCAGCCCCCACGATAAAGACTTGCCTGGCCCAGAATATCCGTAGCGCCAAGGTTAAGAAACCCTGCTATAAATTAGGGTAAATCTGTGCAATGCCCATATAGGAAACTTGGTGAATAATTTCTGTAAAATGTTGTTTTAGTTGAGCCTCAGGTCTCTTAAAGCTAAAGGAATTGGCTTATACTCTCCCCTGTAACCACATTTCTTTAACCATATTCTGTTACCCCAGTTTTCTAGATAGTTCCATTGATAGTATTCAGTGATTCTTTCTGTCTTATATTAATATTACTTTGTTTTAATTCTTGTGACATATTTTTCCACAATGTTGCGTTCTGATTAATGAAGAAAAATACTTAGTGTGTTTATTACTATTTATTATAGAATAGGTGTGATTTTAGAGAAAGCTGAGGGTATTTTTAATGGTTTTTATATTTATATTTTAAAAAATACCTGACAAATGTTTTTTAGGAATTTAATTATAAAATTTGCTAGATCTTTATTCCAATGGGTCCATTTTCCCCAAACTATCAGTACATCTAAAATAAACTTCATGTAGAAGTAGCCTGTGATATAGAACAGTAAGTGTGTCTTTTACCAATAGCCTCCTTCTTGTTCTTATTTATATATGACATTTTTTCAAACTTATTATTTCACTATTCATTTGATTCCTTCCTCACTTTGTCATTTCTTAAAAGCTTCCACGATTTTAAGTTATGGTCCAATGACCATCCTAGAGGAGTGATAAATTATGAAGAAGTTATAAAAATTGACTGCACATTAACAAAGTTCAACCTTGCAGTTAAAATGAGCACAAATTAATGAGACATGTAGTTCACGATTTACATATTCATCACTGCACTGCCTGGTAACTAGGCATGTGGTAAGCAGATCAGAGAAGTTACTGTAATTAATATTCCTTCTACACAGCCAAACCACATTTTTATAAGGTTGTTTTCTGGGGTTTTCTTTCCCCACTTCCTTAGTTTGCCAGTGTCTGTAATCAGTGATGGTTGACATTCTCTCTCGTATAGTACTATGTACACTTTAATTGTCTTCCTCTTTCGTACATACACACACACACACACACCCACACACACACACACACACACACACACCCACACCCCTACACACCTCTTTTTCTCATTCACACATAATTACAGGAAACACTAGCATACTTAAGCTGCTCCCTCTTGTATTATTATCCGGGGGGCTTGGGAACATTAGGAATAAGGAAATGATTGGGAGATGACACTAGTATCTCTTCTTTTGATCATCATTTTGAGAATATGGTTGAAATCATTGTTCTTGTTTAGGAGAAAGGAGGCCATGAACTGGAACCGAACGTATACCTCAGTGTCAGTCGTTGTATATGTGTGTCCCCCCATTAGCAGGGCATCATTTTCTGCCTGTAATTTAGGAAGTAAAACATCATGTTCTAAAGCACAAGAACTGTAACTAGCTAGGCTGCAGCACACAAACAAAATGGCACCAAGAGTTGTACCAACCAAGGACCGCCTTGTGCTTATTTTACCCTTTCACACTTGGACACGTTTTAAAATTATAATTCACAGTTTCTTTTAAACCAGCCAGGCTGTACGAGTTTTTTTTTCCTTCACTGTTCTTGCAAATAATAACACTACAGCCAATTTTTGATTCTCATTATTTACAAATGAAATCTTCGTCATATAGGAAATGCTTCCTGGTAATGCTTCCTCTCACTCATTAGTAAGGGCAAGTTTTCCAGACATTTCTATGTATACGTATACTCACAAGACTTCTTCTCAAGAACTTGGGGTACTGAGAAATATGATTCATGTCTTTTGCAAAACATTTCCCGGAAAACTAGTCAGGGACCACTATTCAGCTGACAGTTGAAGAGATATCTTACTATAGCCAACTCTTATAGGATAAGACATTTATAGACATTTTGTAGTTCCAGGAAATAATCTTGTACCTGTAATTGGAACTTACTTAAGCTTTCATAGGCTTTAAGTGTAGGTTCAGAATTGACCTTTGGAAGCAATAATGAAAGGGAAACAAAGAAAAACAAGCTAAAAGAAAAGAGTTAACCAGCCACATCTGGCCTGCCTTGGTGACTTGTCTTGTTACAGAGCATATATTTTCGATCCAGTAACTTAATGTTTATGTATATATATATTTGAAGGCCTCTACCAAATTAATACTCTTGCCTATTGCTTTTGGAGATGATCTCTCAATTCGGAATGAAACTGAATACAAACACAAAAAATAAGAGAAAAATTAAAATGTTTAGAATATAGTAAACAAATTCTCTAGGTTCTTGAACATCAAATGCAGTTTTATCAGTTCCACTCTCCTTTGTCAGATGTGTATGTTTTTATAGTATTTCCTGAGATCAAGTTGATTGTTGTTCTCAGTTTTGTTTTATTTTTAAGTGGGTGATTTGGAATTTTTATGTTTCGGTTACATGGGAAGGGAAGACGTAGTCCACTGCCTACCATCACCACCAATAAAATTCCCCAACTAACTATTGATAAAAGTTAGTTGATGTACTACTTTAAAAATGTGTCTAGTTCTCATTTTCCCCTCTCTGGTTTAATAGCCTTTGATAGGAAAAAAGTTCTCCTAGAATACGCATTATGGAGACTGCTTACCGCAGCTGGAGCAATGTGGTCCTATTCATCCTGCACATGGGTTCATTCATCCCGGATTTTGTGCTGTACTATGTAGATACTGAGCTATAAAGATTACTGTAAGATGGTTACATGTTCTCATAAAATAGCTGCTTTACTTGTGTTCTCCACAATCTTGACATAAAAAATAATTCATAGAGATAGCTAACCTCAAGCTATGAACGTGAAGATGTGACTAACCATCTTTGATACCATTTAAGGAAGACAGTTTACTCAAGGAAAGTGGGAATAAGGGCAGTATGTACATTAAGGACCCACTGTGCTTTAAAATAGATACAGCTTAGAAAAAATACACCTCTATGGTGACTTAAATGGGGCTGATCTAAAACTAAATGCTGTCCCAAAGAACCATGAAACGTCTAATCATAATTGGTCTTCTACTGTTATTATTTATAAAGGTATGTGAAGGATAATTCTGAATGATCAAAGCATATTTAAAAACCCTTCCAAAGAATTTTCATCTGAAGTTTTCCTTCCTATGAAAAAAATATGCATATCTTTAATCTTGAATATAATTGACTTTTGGAATCACTCTTTTTGTTCATCATCATTGCAGTGGTGAAATGTTTGAAAATGAGGGTGGTTGTCTGGGAGTGTTTGGAGATGAAACGCTGCTGAAATCTGAGTTCTTGGCCATCTTCTCTGTCCCGTGCTCCCCTTGCTCGCATATCCACGGCAGGCTTAGGAGGCAAGAAGAATCACAGAGGGAGACTCTGAGCGTATGAGTAACGTGGCACACAGGTTTTACACAGCATTCTTCTCAAGCTCTCACATCTCCCCTAGACACTTACGTTCTGGTGTGGTCAGTGACCTGTGCACTTTTGTGCCTTTGTGTCTTCCCTCTTGTTGCTTCCTCTTTTTCTGGAGGAAACTCTTACTCCTACTCGTAGGCCCAGCTCAAAGATGAGAATGTAGAACAGAGGTAGGTGCTCTGTGCACAATGGCTTTCTTCTCCCCTTGCTGCCAGGCCTTCCCTTTCTGCTATGAGAGCCCTTTCCAGGGTAGGTTGACAGTTACACTGGGGCTTTGGCCTCAGACTGCACCAAGTTCAAGTCCTGGCTCTGCCACTGTGTGGCTGTATGGCCCTTGGTAAGTCCCTTGTCGTAATAAGCCTTGATTTCATCTGTATAAATGGTTGCACTTGGACCTAGAATGTAGCCTTGAATAAGATAGCACATGTAAAGGAATTAGCATCCTGCCTGGCATTCAAGAAGTGCTCTGTGAATCGTAACTATTAATGACTTTGTCAGAGTTGTTAATGTGTTGGCCTTTCTTCTTTAAGGATAGAGATGGAGTTTTAATCTTTGAATAGCTACAGTGTCTGGCACATAGTAGATGCTCAAGAAATATTTGCCACGTGGATGAATTAATGAATAAGTTTGGAGTGGGGGTTGTGAGTGAACAGCAGGAATATTTCATATTCTTCTGGACAAGCTGCCTTCCCCTTTCACCTTTTTCTTTGCCTGCTGGAGTCCCAATGCCCCCCAGTTCAGACCCCTTGAAAGAAACTACCAGAATAGGGTTGATGTCCTTGTTTGGAGTCTCATTTATTCATTCAGTATTCATTAAACAAGTACTATTGGGCTCCTCCTACACGTCCAGACACAACTTCCCATCTGAAAACAAAGTTCCACTTTTCCGCTGCTGAAAATGGATTGTGTTTTTATGTACGTAGCTGAGTCCGTGCACTTTCCTGTTTTAGCATATTTTAGTTATGCCTCTTTCTTCTTCTAAGATATCAGGGGCTTTTCATTTATCTTTTCAGCCAAGAAAAATTTCCTTGAATCATCCAAGGCTATTTACCCTATGCTAAAATCTCCAGATGAACAGGCAGAGCTCCTGAGGTGTTTGGCAGGAGGGGCTACCAGACAATGTCCTGTGTATGGAACAGGGAAATAAGATGTGGTTGAAGCAGCAGCTGCCGGTGTTAGTAAAATAGTTGACTGTCCCTTTCCCATAGAACACCTTTATATGACAAGGTAGACTAAAGCCATGATCGTGGATGATGTACTCCTTAAGGACACAAGCTGTGTCTGGGACCCTTTGTGGGGTTTCCAGAATACTTGATAAAATTTGTTTAATTGTATGGTCACTTTCTGTTAGATACTGACATCTATCTGATTAACATTTTCCTAAGTCGAAGGCACCAGAAACCTCACAAATACGTTAGTAAATGGGATCAAAAAACTTGACAGTGTTTCCCAATTATGTGTGTTAAGGATGATTCCATGGAATTAAATTAGTTTTAGAGATTTTTGCTCATCAGTGACTCATTGCAGATTTGTGCAAGAGAGAAAGGCCGTTTACCTTGATCTTGACTCATACTCTGGAGGTTCAGAATTTAATGATGAAGGTAACAGTCATTCAAAGCTACTGGAAATAATGTAATAATGCCTATGGTTTTATTCTCTGTATTGTATTTTAATGAAAGGCCTTAAAGAATAAAAATGCAAAAAGCAGGAAAAGTCTACCACTGAATAATCATCGTAGGTATTTAAGGAGAGAGGCGAAAGAGATTCTCTAAGAAGCAGTGATTGTATAACTAATTGTTTAATGTGTTGGGTCACATTCCTCTCAGTAAGACAAGAGCACATTAGAGCACGAAAGTCCCTTATGATGTTCCCCAGCTGGTACCAACCAAGCTGAATTTCCTTGAATCATCCAGGGTTACTTACCTTCTGCTAACCCACACTGTGGCATGTCAAGTTCTAGAGCATCTACACTGAGGAAGAATGATAACCCCAGGGGTCAGAGGAATAACAAAAACGTAGGAGAGAAGGTCAGAAAATCCCCCTCCAGCTGCTCTGGCTCCTACGCCAGTCATGAGAATTTGAAAAGGGGAAGAGGGCAGATGAGAGTAAACAATGAGGGAAGGGATCTCCAGAGGTGAGCCCACCGAAAACCAGTTTCCAAACGAAGTTGTGTCCTAGCTGGTACAGAGGATGCTGTGGGCAGTAAGGGGACAAAACACAGTAATTTATTTTGCACACAGCTCCACTCAAAACTCACCACATTTAATATTTCTTAGAAGCATCACTGAGACAGGATTCACATACCATACAATTTACCCACTTAGAGTGTACGATTCAGTGGCTTTTAGTGTGTTTGCAGAGTTGTGTAAACAATTCTAACCATGACCATGATCAAGGTTAGAACATTTTCTTCACCCCAGAAATAAACCCCCTACCCCTGAACAGTCCCACAGTTCATTTTTATTCAAACAGAAAGAGAAGAATCCTGTATTTATAAACCTAGGTTTATAATATAGTCCTTTTGTGGGACAAAAGTAATGTTATAATTGGGATAAAGCAACTATAATTGTTATAGCTCTTACAAGGAAATGGTAACTCAAAGGTTGGAAGATTTTTCCAGCTTGGTTTTTTATAAACATTTTAATGATTTTTAAAGAATATTATAAACTTCAACATTTTGTGCTATTTCCTTGAGACAGAACTCCACTGTATAGTCTATCTATGTTTATGTACATTTGTGGTCATTTCCAGAACCTATAATGCCACCCACCTAATGAAAATGTTCCTTGAAAACACTCTGTGACCTTTTGTTTAAATATCATATTGGATGGGTTCTTTACAATAATTAATTCCCAGAACCTATAAAAGAAAAGGTTCTCCAATTATAATGCAAAACAATTAATTCTGTATGGCAAAACACTATGAAAATTTAAAGTCAGGAGACAAATTAAAAACACTACGTTTGTAAAACATACCCTATAAAGGACTAAATTTTGCAACACACAAAGAGTATTTATCAAGCAGTAAAGAAAAGGACAGGGCTTCCCTGGTGGCGCAGTGGTTAAGAATCTGCCTGCCAATGCAGGGGACATGGGTTTGATCCCTGGTCTGGGAGGATCCCACATGCCGCGGAGCAACTAGGCCCGTGAGCCACAACTACTGAGCCTGCGCGTCTGGAGCCTGTGCTCCGCAACGGGAGAGGCCACGATAGTGAGAGGCCTGTGCACCGCGATGAAGAGTGGCCCCCGCTCGCCACAACTGGAAAAAGCCCTCGCACAGAAACGAAGACCCAACACAGCCAAAAATAAATAAGTAAAAATAAATAAATAAAAAAAAACTACAATGAGGTATCACCTCACACCAGTTAGAATAGGCATCATCAGAAAATCTACAAACAACAAATGCTGGAGAGGGTGCAGAAAAAAGGGAACCCTTTTGCACTGTTGGTGGGAATGTAAATTGACACAACCACTATGGAGAACAGTATGGAGGTTCCTTAAAAAACTAAAAATAGAACTACCGTATGACCCAGCAATCCCACTACTGGGCATATACCCAGAGAAAACCATAATTCAAAAAGACACATGCACCCCAATGTTCATTGCAGCACTATTTACAATAGCCAGGTCATGGAAGCAACCTAAATGCCCATTGACAGACGAATGGGTAAAGAAGATGTGGTACATAATACAATGGAATATTAGTCAGCCATAAAAAGGAACGAAATTGGGTCATTTGTAGAGACGTGGATGGATCTAGAGACTGTCATACAGAGTGAAGTAAGTAAGAAAGAGAAAAAAAAATCACATATTAACACATATATATGGAACCTAGAAAAATGGTACAGATGAACTGGTACAGGGCAGAAATTGAGACACAGATGTAGAGAACAAACGTATGGACACCAAGGGAGGAAAGTGGTGGTGGTGGGATGAATTGGGAGATTGGGATTGACATATATACACTACCTGCTGTATAAAAAAATGAATTAAAAAAAACGAAGTGGTTGCCAAGGAAAGACACAGAAAATTCTAGCATGGCAGAGCATGGCATAGCTTCTAACTCCTGGTTTGGGATGATTTATTGCTTTCTTTTAACTTTTTTGCACTGTTGGAATTTTTATAATGGTTAGAGGTCATCTTTATACAAAGAATAAATCCATTACAAAACATTTTGGTAGATTATTTTCAAAGAAAAATTATGAAATTATGCACTAAATGTTGAAGTTTTTATGTATAATCATGTTTTCTCCATTAAGTGGGGCCCGGTAGACCTCTCTAGAGTCCTTTGGTTGCTGAGAGACCATTGTGTTAGATATCGTCTCTTTTAGCCTAAATGATGTTTTAAGTTTCTTTAAAAGTAAAAATTGGGACTTCCTTGATGGCGCAGTGGTTAAGGATCCACCTGCCAATGCAGGGGACACGGGTTCAAGCCCCGGTCGGGGAAGATCCCACATGCCACAGAGCAACTAAGCCCATGAGTCACAACTACTGAAGCCCGTGCACCTAGAGCCTGTGCTCTGCAGCAAGAGAAGCTACCACAACGAGAAGCCCACGCACTGCAACGAAGAGGAGCCCCTGCTCACCACAACTAGAGAAAGCCTGCGCGCAGCAACGAAGACCCAACGCAGCCAATAAATGAACAAACAAATAAATAAATAAATAAAAATAAAAATTTATCAGGTACATGTTGTGCCAGGAAGGATGGGGAGAACAAGATTATTCATCTGTTTTCTAACTCAGACAGACTTTTAAAAATTATTTAAATACTTTTCTGCTAATATTTTTGGGAAGGAAAACAAAATCCTCTCCATGTGAAATCAAATGTCTTTAAATATGGCTTGACACTTTCCTCTTTATTTTGGAAATAAAGAGCCAAATTTGCCGTAAAAATACAAGTTTACCTTAGCTCGACATTGCAATTTATTGGGTAAATATTTGAAAATGCTAAGTCTAGCCATATCTGCTGAAGTGATTCAGTGACTGCCTCGGCCAGAGATAACTATCTAGTAGATTGCAATAATGACTTATTCGTTTGATGGCTAAGGGCCAAATGCAGATAGAATTATCATCTGATTTCAGGCAGCTTTCCAGCAAGTCAACTCTAATGCCTCCCTTCTAACCAGGCCCTTTTACTTGAAAGACCACAATCCCTCCAAAATGCTATATACTGTCATATTAGATGGCTGCCTTCATATGACTACAATATTTATTAGCCTTGAAATACTATAGCCCAGGGACTAACGTAAGTACCGCACAGGGAATTCATTTCAAGCCACACCTGACCCCTTGTTTTAAAGGTGATCTTCAAATAGGTTTAAGGGGAATAAATCAAGTTTTCAACCCATAGTCTGCCTTCTCCTAGTAAAAAAAAGAAAAGAGGCTTTAAATGTTTCTAACCTTTTTCTTCTTTTCTTCACTTTGGAATAGAAGATTAATCACATCTACCCAGAGATGTAATTTAATGTCTGTCCTTTGGAATAGAAGGGAAAATAGATAAATGGCTCATGAAGAGGGTACTTGAAAATTAAACTATACAACCAAGGATTTTACTAGGCAGTTAATGTGAAGGATACTTCTCATTAAAAGGAAAGTCAAGTAACAAGGAAACATGAGAAACAGGATAATAAATTTGACAGTTTTTGGCAAAAGTGAGGAAAGGAAATCTTAAGTTTTCAGAATAGGATACAGAGAATTACCCACAAGAATTAACTCACTCTTAAAATATCTCCCTCACGTTGCATGAATGTGAAAGAATTTAGAAAGAAGAAATTGTTCAGACATGTGTCTAGTCCAGGAAAACTCTGTCATTCATAACTTTACGTTCCCTATATATGTGTGGACATACTTGCCTTTGAAAATCCGTTCCTATCCTATTCATATTGCTATAACTCTGCCCTTAACAAATAACCTAGCTTCCAGACATAAGGGATTAAGTTGTGCTCATTGAGATCAGGTCCTAGATAATGGTCTTCCTCAGGTTTTCACAGAGTTAGAAACAGGGAATTTTTGTTTAAAACTGATATTAATATCTGCTCTTCCCAGATTCCATTTCCTTATCATTCTTTCCCATAGACTTTCTCCCTCATGGAAAAATGACTCAGGTGAAACAAGGTGAAAGGAAAGGGTTAAGAAGCGAATACAGCATCCTTTGTGGTCTGTGAGCAACCCAGATCACGCAGCCAGAAATCCACTGGGTCACAAAAACGATGGCAAATACCTTGTCTGATTGTGCACCGTTTTTTTAACTGTTTCATCCTGAACTGAAAGACCCATCTGAACTGCTTGAAAAGGCAGTGCCAGCAACAGCTAGGAAATTCACCAGGAATGCCCATTTCACATTGGTTCCGCCATTTTCAGGTGTTCCCCTCACTTCCTTGCCCACTCAAACAGGTCACTTGTGGAACTTGGACAACCTGTAATTTCCCCCAAGCTTTTAACATGCAGCCTTATTAGCTGTATTTGACAAGTGTGTCACCTAAGTGATTGCCAACTGTGGAAGAGCAGGATATATCTACTGAGACGAACTCTTCAGTTTGTCAAAAATAGAAGCAACTCAGAACATTTCTTCTTTCGATTTGTATTGCCATCTGGCTGAAAACACAGTTGCCTTCTCAGCAAGGCTTGCAGGACTGAAGAGGGAGTGGCCCTGGAGAAGCTTAGACTATATTAATGATCCTAGAAAGTGTAGCACCTAGAAATGTATCTCTTATTTCTATTAAACCTGTGCAATTTTGTCTCTGGGCTTTAAATTTTTTTTTTTAAACATCTTTATTGGAGTATAATTGCTTTACAATGGTGTGTTAGTTTCTGCTTTATGACAAAAGTGAATCAGTTATACATATACATACGTTCCCATTATCTCTTCCCTCTTGCGTCTCCCTCCCTCCCACCCTCCCTATCCCACCCCTCTAGGTGGTCACAAAGCACGGAGCTGATCTCCCTGTGCTATGCGGCTGCTTCCCACTAGCTACCTATTTTACGTTTGGTAGTGTATATATGTCCATGCCACTCTCTCACTTTGTCACAGCTTACCCTTCCCCCTCCCCATATCCTCAAGTCCATTCTGTAGTAGGTCTGTGTCTTTATTCCCGTCTTGTCCCTAGGTTCTTCATGACCTTTTTTTTTTTTTCTTAGATTCCATATATATGTGTTAGCATACAGTATTTGTTTTCTCTTTCTGACTTACTTCACTCTGTATGACAGACTCTAACTCCATCCACCTCATTACAAATACCTCCATTTCATTTCTTTTTATGGCTGAGTAATATTCCATTGTATATATGTGCCACATCTTCTTTATCCATTCATCTGTCGATGGACACTTAGGTTGCTTCCATGTCCTGGCTATTGTAAATAGAGCTACAGTGAACATTGTGGTACATGTCTCTCTTTGAATTATGGTTTTCTCAGGGTATATGCCAGGTAGTGGGATTGCTGGGTCGTATTGTAGTTCTATTTTTAGTTTTTTAAGGAACCTCAATAGTGTTCTCCATAGTGGCTGTTATCAATTTATTTATTTTTTATCCTATTTAATCTCAATGAAATAACCTGACTTTCTGTTTTCCCTGAAGCAGGATAACAGTTAGGAAAGCTATTGACAGACTGTAAAAGCTGTCCTATCGAGGGCATTGTCTGTTTTCTGTACTGATTGTGAAAAGAAGGAAAGAATGTATTTCATCCCTGTGTCCTGGGTTCTCTCACGCTGCTATCTTCAAAGAGTACCTTAGAAATCCACAGGCAGAACTGATTCCCAGAAAACTAATTTATATGCTGCACTTAATTTAATTTCTCCAGTGGATCTCCCTGGTGGCACTCTTAGAACATTCTTAGAAGCATTGCTTGTGTGGTACCAATGGGGGACTTTTACTAAGATTTTGTTTCTTCAGGGTAGGTACTTCTGTAATACCCCAAGAAGTCATTCATTCTAAAACCTGCTGATATTTAGAACAATATCTAACCGCTTGTGGGAAAACGAATGGCTGCCGTACTTTTAAGTATTTCCTTGGAAGAAATGAAAGCTTTCTTAAGAACCTAGTCAACCTTTATTATCTAGCAGCTTTCCTATGTCCTGATTTTTTTCTGCTCTGCCAAATGCACACGTTTGTGTTACCTGTTTCTTCCCTGAAGCAGCTGAGTTTTGTCAACCCCTGTGATTGTCCCTATTCCTTGAAGGCAAAACCTCTAAATTAAATTCTTTCCCAGTGAGACTTTGCTTAGAAGTAGATTTGCATCATTATTCTTGAGTATCACTCAATCCCTTTATAACCATGTAACTTCAGCTTCTCATTTATCATGACAGTCGTTCTGTCTGATTACTTTCTTCTTCACTAGAGTCTGAGTGTTTATTCCTGGTCTTATAGTTTAAGGTTTTTTTCCCCTTAGTTTCCCTATTGGGTTTTTTTGTTTGTTTGTTTTTAATTCTCCTTGAGATGACAGGGCAGACTCAGAGACTCAAACAAATTGGAGAATTATCTTCCCAAGCCTTGCCTTTACCTCAGGACATGAAAGCAGTGACCCCCAAATCTCATTTACCCCATATTGATGCAGGTTTGGGTGTCTTTTCTCAGGATGAGACTCAGCTGATTATTCCTCAAATGCAGTAACCTCTTGCTGGTGGAAAATCTCTGTTCCTAATCAGGCCTGAGATCCACTCCACAGAACATTTAGATGAGGGTATATGACTTTCTGGAAACTTCTTTTGTACACAAGCCCCTCTCCCCACCAAGAACCTGGTTCTTCTGCTTTAACCAACAGATGATGAGCTGTCCAGGACGGGATATTTTCCAGTACAGCAGTTCTCCTAAATCTCTTTAATTATCAGAACCACCCAAGGTACTTATTAAAAATATAGATTCCCAGACCCTCATCCCAGACCTACTGCATCAAAACATCTGGGGAAGGGGTTTGGGAAGTTGAATGTTCAACAATAACCCCCAAGTGATTCTTATCATAGGGAAAGCTAGAGACACTACTGTAAAATATTGCCCTCTCAAGAAGATGTTAGACTATGTCTGTTATTTAATGCCTTCCTAGAGTTACTAATTCCTACTTATTACCATCCATGGCCCTGTTTCTTAAATTATTCCTTGAGTGTCGGAATCATAATCAGCTGAGGTGCTTGTCCAAGATGCAGATGCCTGGCCTTTGAGGTCAGAATCTCTGGGGACTGGACCGAGGGACCTGTTCCCTCGACCTGGACCTGACCTTAGATCAGAGCCACTGATCTAAGGGCGTCCATCCATAGTTCTAGAGCAGTTCTTTTCAAGCTTTAATGTGAATACAAATGATTAGGAGCATTGGTAAAGTGCACATTCTGATTCAGTAGGTCTGGGGTGGGACCGGAGAGTCTGCAAGCTCTCAGGCAATGTTGAGGCCCATGGACCACATTAGCACAAGATGCTAGAGAACTTCGCTAAGCAAAATGCCCCAAACTATTGGACAGCACAGAGCCTGTGACTGTTTTGATGGGAGAAGAGTGGACCCCATGTAAGCCATGACTAGTCCTAATTTCATTAAGGGGGCACAGGATATTCAGAACAGAGCCTTACCCATTGTGAATGACACACCTGGCATTCTCAGCATTCATCACGTGGGCTGCCCTGTAACTCCACACTTTTACCTTTCCCAGTGAGACCCTTCCAGACCTCCCGACTCCTGAACCACTTGGGCCTGGGCTGGACCCACTGGACCAAAGATGTACACTTATCCTTGTTTCTGCAAGAGTGGGATAAAGTCAGGCATAAAAGTAGCCTTACTCCAGGAGAAAGCTATCAAATTTTTTTCAGTTCATACTTCTACGATTTTTTTTGTTTGTTTCTTTTTCCTTTCTCTAGGAGAAATTTGTACCCATTTTTTTCATTTTGGTTCTTGGGTAATTTATCTGTTTCTTATCTATCTTTCAGATCATTTCCATCTTGTAGCTAATGAAAACCAGGTGGTCATGAGTTGTTAATAAATGTGAACTCTTGTTCTTCTTCCAAAGTCTGCTTTCGGCTGAGTCTCAGGATGACAGTTGGTTGTTTTTGAAAATTTGAGTTGGGACCAAATCTCAATAGGATGGATATTTGTTGTTTTTTCAAGACTGATGTATCTTGCTAATCTATCTCCTCAGGCTGTTAGTTTAATCCTTTGTTCCAAATGCCACATTGCACAATTACTTCAAATGCTGAGCCTCTGGATTTTCTTCAGTAATTTCCTTATCTATATACCAGAGAATGGCAAAAAGTTTCTGGTCCGTGGACACACGGTAGGGATCACCTGGGGATTTTTCTTAACGCTTCAGGTTCTACCTCCAGTGATTCTAATTCTGTTGGTCAAAAGAAGAACAAAGATTCTGCATTTTTAAAGAGTGGGAAAGTCTGTCCTTTACCCTGAAGGAAGACCATGGGCCATGGTAAACTCTTGGTCTCTCCTGCCTTTGGCACCTGAAGCCACTACATTGTGTAGACCAGTCAGCAGGTCTCAGAAGTATACCTGACAAAGATCGTGTTAGCTGGGGCTGTCCTGCCCAGCCCTCCCCACCACCCCGCAGTCACCCTCAAGCTGTGTGGACTGGACCACCACATCGTATCTCCAGTCATGCTCATCCATCCATTTCTATTACCTGCATCCTGGTCCAAGCCACCACCCTTCCTCTCCTAGATTCGCCCCAGAGTGATCTTTTAGACTCACAGATCAGAACACAGCAATGCCTTTGCTTAAAGCCCTTCTATAACTTCCCTTCTTGCTTAGAGTAAAATCCAAACCCCTCATTTGGTCTCCCCAACCCTGACTTGATCTGGCCCCCCGCCTCCCTCTTTCCTGTAATCTACCCATGGCTGGCTCCTTCCTGTGTTCAGAGCTCACCTTTGATGTCCTCTACACCCAGAGACCTTCTCTGACCACCACTATCGAGAAACCACTCACCCAGCCACTGTCACAGCCTCCTTTCACCCCTTGGCAAAGCACTTAGAAAATCAGCTCTTGTTCTCGTTTTTGTTTTTAAGGCCCATTTCAACTTCTACTGTATAAACTCCATCAGAGTAGGTACCCTGTCTTCTGATTTACTGCTGCATCCTGGCACTTAAACAGCAGGGACTTGGTAAATATTTGCAAAATGGATGAATTTAAGCTGAGCAGGGAAGTATGAGCTGAAGTGAGCCAGCACAAGGGCGGAATTGTTCCTTGTGCAGGGAAATTAATGTTCTAAAGCCCAGAGGCAGGAAGATACTTAGTGTTTGTCAGAAACTAAAACAATGTGTCCAGAGGAAGGAAGAGAGAGGAGCTGAGATGGGCAGGGGCCTTAAAGGCTGCACTAAGGATGTTCTCAAAGAGCAGCAAGGAGTCATAGAAGGGTTTTAAGTGGGGGAGTAACAATAGAATCCTGGCAAAAGTTTTCAAGAAAGGCTTGTCCTAAAGTTGCGTCACACACACTGTGATAGGTTGAAAGGCCACAAGATGTCAACTTGTAAATGTTACCTTACTTGGAAAAAGCTTCTTTGCAGATATAATTAATTGAAGGATCTTGAGATGAGATTACCTTAGATCATCCAGTTGAGCCTGAAATGCCATCACAAATATCCACCTAAGAAGGAGCAAAAGAAGATAACACAGACACACGTAGGGGAAGTCCATGTGAAGACGGAGGCAGAGATCTCCATGATGGGGCCACAAGCCAAGGAATGCCTGGAACCACCAGAAGGTGGAAGCGGCAAGAAAGAGATTCTCTAGAGCCTTCGAAGGGACTGTGGCCCTGCAACACCTTGATTTCAGATTTCTGGCCTCTAGAACTACGTGCGAATATATTTTGGTCATTGTAAGCCAACAAATTTTTGGTAATTTGTTGTGGCAGCCACAGGAAATCAATACATGCACTTTAGAAAAAAGACATTCAGATGATGTGCACCGTCATGCCTCAGTGAGCACAGGTCGTGAGATGGGAGATGTTCATGTGCTGTTTCCTCCTGTGGCTGTTGTCATAAGTCTAATGGAGAAAGGTAAGCCTGTTTTATACAACCTGATGCTCAAGTCAAGTTAGTTACTTCATTTTATGGCCAGCTTAAGAGGGAGAGCCGTGCATGTTGTGGAAATAAAGAGCAACCAGTGAGAACCAGGGAAGGCTATTTACTGTGAGCTTGTTAAAGCAAAGGAGTCAGCCACCATCATTTGCATTTTGGCAGAGAGAGACCCAAAGGCAGGCAGAGGAGTGGGAACGCTTTATAGTGGAAAAGGGGAAGGCTTCAGGTGTGCCCTGATTGCTGGCCTGGGGAAGCCGGAAGACGGATAACTCCATTGTTTTGAGGCAGTGCTATCTGGCTTAATGAATAGGGTTGCAAACTTCCGTCTCAATAGGTAAGAACCGAAATCTCCTGCCTGGGTATTTGCACTCAACTAAAATGGCTTGGGTAGCACTATTTTGGGATTGGTTCCAAACGTGTCATTGCAGAGGTTAAGTGGTACCTGGAAGGGAGAGGACTGGACTGAGAGTGCATTGCATTACGGGCAATGCTCCTGGCCCTTCTGCAACCCTCGGATTTGCTCAGCACAACATGCAAGTCCTCTTTCTCTACACTGTGCCCCCATGACCTCCTCCATTTTCCAAACTCTCAACTAGGAAACCACCAGCGTTTCAAGACCCCATGTCACCATGTTCTCAGAGACGGCAAAAACAATGGTGCTGATCTGATTTTAACAGACAATTGGAAGGCTTTCAACACTGCCAGTCACATCATCTACACTGCAGTGGATGCACAGATGCCGAAACTATCGATTCATGTTGGCCAAATCTACAGAAATAATGTGCAGAATGCATTGTTTAGGGCCCCAGGCAGGTGGTTGGTGATGGCTTCATTAACACCCTCAAGGAAGAATTTAAGAATTTATTGAAGATCATTGGAAAGATCGCTGATGGAGACATCCCAAAGTGGTTCTTAACCAAGGGCTATTCCCCCCAGGGGACATTTGGCAACGTGTGGAGACATTTTTTGGTCTTTACAACTAGGGAGGTGCTACTGGCATTCAGTGGGTAGAGACCAGGGATTCAACTAGCGACTGGCACTGAGCAGTGCAGTTGTTGTGGGAAAAAGGAAAGAATGAGATCAGTGTCAAGAAATGAAGATCTGGTGGAACAGGCACAAAGCAGCTTTTCCTGTCTAATGTTTGGAAGCCTCCCTCTTTTCCCCAAGGGCTAAAACTTGGAGACTGCACGGTGAGCCGGCTGGGACCATGTAGAGGAAGACACTTAGGGGTGACAGGCATAAGATAGCAGGAACCTGGGTTACCAGGCCATCTCCTAGAGCAAACCAGCTCCCACGTAACACTCAGCTCTTACATAGGGAAAATTAGCTTTTATTTGACTATCAGGAGAAAAGAAAGTATTTGGGGAAGAGAATCACTCGTGCTATTAAAACAGTAGATCTGAGTGGTGACTCTTGAGATGTCAGGACGGAACATCCCAGCACCAGAAAAGCTTCTGCAGAGGTTATGGAGAGGGTCAACGCTCAGCCAGCAAGTGCCTCCAGAGCTGGTGTGCGTTAGTTTCACGGCCAGCAGCCGTGCCACGTGGGAACACGTGTGTGCCATCCGGAGGCCTGAGCTGGGGGTTCTGAAAGTGGTGGGCCAGTCTAGGTGCTGGGTTTAGACACGCGTGGCTGTATCTTTAGAAGGTACTTAAAAAAATCTCAGTTTCTGGGACTTTATTCTCCAGCTAAGCCACTCCAGCTGATGTCTTTGCTTCCAGCTCAATCTGCTACAGACTTTATTTTTAAAAAACTATGGTTTAAAGTGTTTCGGTCTCCACTGCTTTTATTCCAGACCTGCTGCATTTGGAGCTTAGGAAGGTAACACTGGTTCCAAACCCCATTGCCAGTAGGGAAGGGAGTTGCACTGTAGTGTCAGGATTGGCTCTGAATCTAGGTGGTGCAGAAACAAGAGGATGGACCTCAGCCCTTATCAGAGCATTGCACCGGGGAGATGCAGATCAACCCTTCCAGCATGTGAATTTTCCTGTAATACTGCCCTGAAGTTCAAGAATCATTACGTTTCTATAGGAAGTAAACTTTGGCCTAGGTCATACCAGGATTGGTCTTTCAGCTCACCCATGCTGACAAACTGGAGGCTAAGCAGGATGGGCAGAGCTTCAAAAACCTTGAGGCAGAAGGTGGTGAAGAAGAAGGCACTGGAGGTGATCAAGAAGAAGCTGGCCAGCCCCTTACCGAGACAGTAGGAGAGGATATTCATGAATTGAGGAGAGAGTTGATTGGGTAACCATTGACAACCTTGATATTCTTGGAGGGTGCCTTCCAACCCAGAGCATATGAACATGTGAGAGCTACTCGTTGGACAGTTAGAGAGCCAGAATTGCAGATTCTCTCTTTTGGTGACCAAGCTTGCGCCATATTTACAAAAAGTCTCTAGAACTAAATGGGCTCCCTGACTGTCTTTTGCACATAGCCACAGAGAGGAATATTGTTCCATTTGGAAGCTTCTTACCTTTGCCAAGTTAAGAGGAAGCTTGTCTTTGTAATCAGGATGGGGAAGAAAGCACAAAGCATCTACTGCTGATAATGGATGCTTCTAGATGAACTTGCCCATCTCCTGAATAGCTCAGAACAACTGAATTTAGAGTTGTGATCACTGAGAAGTCTCTGCCTGACAGTGATTTTATTCTGCTGGTTTTAAAAATAGATTACAGGGCTTCCCTGGCAGTGAAGTGGTTGAGAATCCGCCTGCCAATGCAGGGGACACAGGTTCGATCCCTGGTCCAGGAAGATCCCACATGCCGCAGAGCAACTAAGCCCGTACACCACAACTATTGAGCCTGCGCTCTAGAGCCCGCAAGCCACAACTACTGAGCCCGCATGCCACAACTACTGAAGCCTGCACACCTAGAGCCTGTGCTCCGCAACAAGAGAAGCCACCACAGTGAGAAGCCCACACACTGCAATGAAGAGTAGCCCCTGCTCGTCGCAAGTAGAGAAAGCCCGCGTGCAGCAATGAAGACCCAACGCAGCCAAAAATAAATGAATAAAATAAATTTATATATAAAAAAAAGATATTACAGGAGTAAAAAATTCCTTGTTTAAAGGATATCCTCTAGCCAGCATGCAAAATGTCACTAAAGCTGCCTAGGCATTTATGGGACATCACCTTTGTCTTTCAGGATTCTCCAAAAGATACTAGTGGGCTCCTTTGAATGCATGAACATCTCTGCTGTGTGAGCTCAGGTGAACTGCTGGTGCCGCCGGTAGAGTTCTATAATCATTTCTATTCTTTAGCACCTTTCGTTATACATCAGCCCACCTACCACCTGTTTCTGAGTCAGGGGAGAATCTGCATACGTGGAGGTTCTCATGCCACTGGGAACGTGGCCAAAGAATGTATTCCTTCTCCAGTTTCCTGCCTCTATATCCGCATCTGGGTTGTCTCTAAATCTGGCCATCACAGAAGGCCTGTTTCTTAAGTTGGGGTCCAGGGTGAAGGTGGGAAATGTTGTAACTTCTGTCTTACCAAATTCTGAGAACGTCTGTAAAGCTAACATTAGTACAGACCATATGGAGAATGGTACTTTCCCCCTCATAGAACTATGATTACAGGGACTTTCTGAAGCAGAGATTTAATCAGACCTTGCTTGCTTACTTGCTTGCTATGGGGGGGTTCAGTCATCAGAGACCCAGTTAATGTGCTTCATCTGATTTTCTGTACTTGGGTAGGCTGCGATCTTCAGTAGCAAGAGAAATTACTCTCCTGAAGCTTCCTTCAGTCTAATCCTCCTTAAGAAGTGTCCGTGTTGTCCAGTATCCCCACAGCCAAAGGAAGTGCAGCCCGCTTAATGTGAGAGTGCCAAAAATACCAGAAGGAAGGGATTGCCCTCAAAGGCAAATGACCCCAGAAGAGAGTGGAGGGTGCAGGGTGCTGTCTGCTTCCTTGCCAGACTCTCTGAAATGTCCTTCGTGAGAACAAATAAGGTTTTCTACTTTACTGGCCGTGTACATCATGTTACGCACAGTGTTTCTAAATTGTGGTTTTAAGCTGACAAAGATTTTGGCATGCTCTCCAAAGGAATGAAGCATTTGTCCTTCACGGCATCTTTTACCACCATAAAATACCATTCCCATTTAAATTAATTAAAATACTTAAAATCTAAACTTTAATGGGAAAGGTGGTTGAAGTCTTTTGGTTTTTTTTTTTTTTTTTTTATAATTTATGGCTTGGCAGTGCAATTTTCTTCGATTGGTTTTATTTTGACCTTGGGAAAAAAAGCAGTTACTATCATTGTTTTGTTTCTGTTTTCCTGTATTCAGCCCTAGCCTTTCAGAATTATCCTAATCCCCTGTATGACTCATGAAGCTTCGCTCTTATACGGAAGGCAAGTGGTATGCGATTTGTAACACTTGTAATTATCTTTCAGACTCCATGATCCCCCAAGCGATCGCTTCACTATGATTCCACTTCTGAAAGAGAGTTCATTGTTTCTTTTTTGGGGGGATGCAATAAGCATGTTGATTGAATTGCAGCTTTAGTATTTAAATTTTAATTTAACGTTGATATGAGAACTGGTTGTTTGCCGTCCTTCCCATTGTCCGCCATCACCCACTTGTCTGTCTTCGACCATGGGCACCGATAACTTTCCAGCCGTCAACCATGGGCACTGATAACAGTTTTCCAGCCTTGATTCACAGTGAAGCAGCCTGCTTAGGCCACCACATCAGATCCTGGGGTGGTGAGCGAGCCACTAAACCGAGAGACTTCGATTCTGATGCAAGTCACTTAGCCTCTCGGAGACTCAGTTTCCTTATCTGTAAAATGAGGGGTTGGATTACTCTAATGAATAGTAAGACTTCACACAAGTAGTAACAAGATCAATAACAATGCGG
Organism: Balaenoptera acutorostrata; assembly: GCF_949987535.1. Classification (NCBI taxonomy): domain Eukaryota; kingdom Metazoa; phylum Chordata; class Mammalia; order Artiodactyla; family Balaenopteridae; genus Balaenoptera; species Balaenoptera acutorostrata. The sequence continues at coordinate 69,133,546 of NC_080081.1, forward strand.
GCCAATACTTATTGAGCAGCTCTTCCGTCCAATTAAATATGCCAGGCCTAGGTGGTACCCAAGGGAGAAGGGGGTGGGGAGGCAGAGGAGTAAATGAACACTTTTGATAGATTAATAGTATGGTGAGAACTAAGCTCAAGAGAAGCTGTAGAAGCTGTAGAAGCATGGCATGAGTCCACAAGGTTTTTTTCAATACTCTGAAAATCAAATAAAACGCCTACATTTGCTCTGGTAAGACTTAGCCACGTGACGAAAATACCGACTCTCTTTCTGGGAGCTGGAAAAATGTCGGCTTGGTGTGGTGAGATTGGTTCTATTACACTGATCCCGAGCCCTGGCGGGTAGGTGGGGCCCATAACTAGCAGCTCTGGCTCCTGTGGCAAACAGCCTGAGACAAACCCTAAAGTCAACTTTTTAACTCACGTTGCAGCTCACAGATGGGTGTTATTACCAGTGTGCACCATCTGGTAGCTCTCTTTTAACCATTCATCCCTGCTAGCTAGATACCGAGCTTTTTAAATTATTATCTTAAATTTATGTGACCTCTATAAACATTCGGGACCTAGGACCAAAAGTCTTGGTCACCTTGCCCTCGTTACAGTCCTGGTTTTCGTTTAAACTGAGAAATGTATTGTCACTTTATGCAATTTGTTTCATAAGCCAACATTTTTCAGACACGAGGTCCACAAAATAAAAATTAGCAGAAGAGAGCCCTCGCTGGTTAAAAGATTCCATCCTGGACTACCAGGTGGGCGGTGTTTCTAGTTCCCAAACCGTGTGTGTTCCCTGTCGTGCCTGCAGGGCTCAGCACCTGGCATGGAGCGGACGCGTGGTAAAAATGTAATCGGAAGCACGCCAGTGGTCAGGCAGCATTCCAGCCGTCCGATTTGATTGCTAATGTACTTCCGAAAGTCCAGACCAACGTCCAAAGGCTGGGACAGACTCCAGGATGTGTTGTCAGTTGTGTGGACAGAGCCTTGAGCCAAGTGGATGTCCTCTTCACATGGTCCAAAGATCTGTTTTGGGAATTAAAACCTCCGTAGACACCCTCTCAGGCACTATTCACATGGTGGTTCTGATCGTGTCTTCTGATATCATTGTTATGCTTCTTGCTTACTTCCCACCTTTTAATTTGTGCTGATACGTTCATACGTGTAGTTTGTTCTTGTTCTTTTTTTTTAAGAAATTGGCATCTCCTGCAGGTCCACCTGGGCAGGACCCGAGCAGCCAATGGTGGTGGTGGCTGGGGGCGTGTGGTCCCGGAACCAAATCCCCATGGATACAGAGGGACAGCCGTATTTACTGTGATGTCTAAGATGCCCGCTGTGCCCTTTCTGGTTGTTTTTTTTTTTTTTTTGGTTCTGTCGTCATAGACACATACTGGGCCGGCAGGAAGCACGTGTGACCGAGGATGGCTGTGTATTTCTGCTTCCAGGTTTATTGTACATTTCGAACGGTATGTGCGTGACCCTGTGATGATGTGTGGCCTTTCTTCTTTCCCCAGAATGTCGAGTGGTGAAGTCCACTTCTTACACCAAAATAGCTTCGTCATCCCGCAGGAGCACCACCAAGAGCCCAGGGCCTTCCCGGCGCAGCAAGTCCCCGGCATCAACCAGCTCAGGTAAAGCTGCAGAGGAGCCTGCAGCGACTGCCTTGTTTCTGACGCGCAGTGAGCAGAGGGTGTGTGAAGCCCAGAGCGTGAGATTGCAAGAGAGTGTAGATTCCGGTTTATAATTTTAGAACATGTTCAAGTGGTGGAACAGATTTGCCGGAGTCTAGCATGTTGGCTGTAAGAAAAAGCATCAGGTTCGGGAAAACTTAGTAAAGATTCAGAAAACCCAGACTTGCCCACAGATAGAAGTACGCTCCTGACTTGCATCATTTCTGCTGCAAAAATTATTTTTTAGGCTAAAGGCCCCCAGCTCCAGAAATCTCTGTTAAAGCATTTGTTCTTCTTCGGACTGGCTGGTGAGCAGTTTACAGTTTGTATCTGCTGAGCCTTTGTCTAACACATTTTTTACTCTGGCCCCAGCATGGCCCTGGGACTAAAAGCCGTGAGGAGAGACTGGTGCTGGGGTAGCTGCAGTGACTCTGGGCCTGTGACCTGTCTGTCCTTGGGCTCTAGTGCTGGTGTTGGAGCAGGATGTGTACTTATAGGATGACCACCTCAGCCCTACCTTTTCCTTCTTTGGTCTTAAATCTGACATCAATTGGGACTTCCCTGGCGGTCCAGTGGTTAAGACTTCGCCTTCCAGTGTAAGGGGTGCGGGTTCGATCCCTGGTCGGGGAGCTAAGATCCCACATGCCTCGCAGCCAAAAAACCGAAACATAAAACAGAAGCAATAGTGTAACAGATTCAATAAAGACTTTAAAAATGGTCCGCATCAAAAAAAAAAAAAAAATCTTAAAAAAAAACTGACATGAATCAGTTAGTTTGTTTGTTTGGGTCTTAGGTATAAGGTCTATTTCACGATGGAAGGGAATTATTTATTAAATGCTATAAACTGTTGAATGTGAATTATTAAATGATACATACATCAAAGTGATTGTCACCTGATTTTATGAAGGCAGGGAAGCTCTTATAAATAGGGACCAAGACCTATAGGGTCTATATTGAAGCCTTCTTGTACTTAGCAGTGTGGTCCCAGAGGGATGTGAAAACATCTCTAGGCTGGGGCTACAGGGCCTGCCTCTGGCACCACTGCCCAGTGTGAGTTATAACCTCTCTATTTAAAATTGGAGGTGCTATAAACTATTTTTCCTAGTAAAAACTAAAATTGAAACCTCCGAAGTCAGTCTTGGAAGAAGGGACTCTTAGTTGGCTGGAGAGCTAGACCACCTTAGTTCTTTAAGAGTTGCCTTCCCCTGGGGGTGTTGCTAATTGCTGCTATTCCCTAGACAGGTCTGCAGAGACCTTCTCCTCACTCTGTGTTGGCACCGATGAACTGCCACTGTCCCTTTCTGGCTGTCTAATCATGGCAGCCAAGATTGAATGGAGGCCTACAGGAGGAAAAGATGGTAATGCAGAGCAAAAAAAGGGAGAGAGAATTTTTGCAGCTCAGAAATAAATAGCCTTGTAAATAGTGAAGAGCCTATTTTATTTCAAAAAGGAAGCTAAAATTTCAATTAAGAAAAAAAGAATCATACATCTGGTCTTAAAAAGATAATAATGAATATAGGAAATTGTTTCACTTTGGAATTAATTGGTCACATAGTTACTATTCAGCATCTCTTAAGATTATATAAATCTTATAAATGTATTTAATTATAATCTTATAAATAAAGATGAATATATCATTTACCAAAAGTAATTCTGGAAACTCAAAAGAGGAGATAGGCAAATGTATTAAATGTATTTGTATTTGTCACCGCCAACGTTTGGAACCATTCCCTTTAGAAGTTTAAAATGCATAGGGTACATTACCTCAAAATTGATAGATTGATTCAAACAATCATTTCTATTTTCTGTTGTTTCCCTGAATCTCTTTTCCACTATAGTTAGAACCTGGTTGGTTTGACCAGCAATTGCTTGTAATGTGTGATAGGTATGCCATGCCAGGGAGTTACCATTTCCATACAGAAAGCAGAATCCAGATCCATTCTAAAATCAATATGTTCTTGAAAAATTAACACTTCAGTCAAGGTATCTTTAACTTTTAGGCCAAAATTAATTAAAAAGCACTGATCATGTTTTCTTTAATATAAGCCTTTTACGCATATCAAGTTTTCAACTTCTTGCATTTTGATTTAGAAGATAATCATACAATCATTTCCTGGTTATATAAGAGCTTATAATATGTGATGACTGTCTCTTGATTCTGACTTGCTATCAAATCTTCCCACCTTCCTCTGGATCATTCTAATTTAGAGAGGGTTTATAGAGCAGCAATACCCAGTCGCAAATGAGTGGATTACGCCAGGGATCCCAAGATCACTCCCTTTCCCCGGGACCTAAACGCAGGGTTTAGGAAGTCCAGTGGTGTTTACGTATCTTTTTGGGGCAAGTGCAGATGCTGGATGTCAGGGGATCACCTGCCTTGGCCCTCTCCACTGAACTAGCCTAAGATTCCTGTCTCTACTCGGGTTTGTCTCTTGAAACCGTGGAAAGGAGCAATGAATTATCTCTATATTGACTGTATCCGAATTTTCTGAAAATAACCTATTCAGTGTTTTCCATAAATCGTAGGACTGGAATGTGAACAATTTTCCTTTAATACTCCTTAAACATTGATGTTGTCCCAAACCCCATTCCACCATGAACCTGACTTTTTAACATTAAGTAATCTTTGTTTTTCCCCCTTACACAAGAACCTAAAGTTTGAAATGATTTCTCCTTCAGTTTTAAAAGTTCTACTTCCAATATTCATCTTCCTGCATGATATGGAGATTGGAGCATCGTATAGAGTTAAGATTTGTAGGTTCCCATGTTGTTTCTGGTCATATTGTTGGCTTACATTTAAATGAAACGTCAGAGTTTACATAGAACTTTTATCTCTTTGGTCTATTTTGATCCTCCCAACAATCTCCCAACAACAAGCAAGACAAGACATTATTCTTTGTTATATAATCATATACTCTATTTTTTAAATGAGGAAGCAGGCGTAGAGCTGGAGGAACTGCTTGGCCCAGAGTCACAGAGTTAATGGTGGCAACTCAGGGCTTCCAGTGCTCTGCATACAGCAGGCTGGCCATTCTCAATACCTGCTTCTTCACGTCTGCTTATTAAAATTTTGATCTTAAGGAAATAACCGATGCAGTACCTAGTTTAAGATTGAAATTTACAACATCATAACCCTTTGCAACAGAAGCCTAAGTGTTAGTCCCAGACACCAGCATTCTGGGGGGTGAAATGATTCACCCTGACTTCAGGATGTATGTCAGTGGTAGACAGAAACTTTCCTTTGTAAGTCAGTCTTAGAATAAGAATGAGAATCCTTGGTAAATCTTGTCTTTGCTCCTTACTCATTTCTCTTCTTGGGACTAGAAGAAGTTAGAGGTGTTTTATTAATGTAAGGTATTCATTTAGACATTCAGAAATATCCAGTTCAGGCCTGCTAGTGTCAGGCACTTGCTAGGTGCCAATAATGCAGAGATGAAAGAAACAGCCCCTTCGCTCAAGAAGCACACAGTTCAAGCCCCCTACATAATTTATAGATAACATAATTCACATAGCTGTTGAATTATTATTAGTCTCTGTAACAGAAAGGGTCCAAAGAAGGCAAATTGGAGCTAGAAGAAAAGAAACCAGAAGTCTTAATAACAAAAGAAGAATAGGGAGCCCCCAGACAATTGTGTGCGGAGACATTGAATGAGGTATCACTAAGAAATGGGGAAAACGGGTTTTAGCTTCTTAAAGGAACAAGAATACATAAGAGCATCATAAAGAGAGTTTAATGTGGGTTGAATCTTTATTCATGTGTCTGTCTTTGGAACACAGACATCTCATAAAATGTGTAATTTAAAAGTGAATTTCTTTTCAACAAATTCCTTTATCTGCATAGGGAAGTTATAACAAAGTATCTCCCCAAATAAGAGTATTCTGTGCACTCATTCAATTTCAGTAAGAATGGATAAGGTTTCGTTTTACTTTATATTGTTTTCTTAATATTAAAAGCATAAGAAAACCACATTTACCTATCTTGAATTTTCATTACTGTAGTCCTCCTTAAAAACGTAGAGATTTCAAAATTTTGACCTCTTCTTGGATTCCTTAGAAAAACATGGATTTGTTTGTTTGTTTTAGTTTTGTTCCCATTTAGATGGACGGCCAGGTTTTTTTTTTTTTTTTTGTGGAGTGACTCATTCTGTTTAGAATCTCTATCTACACAAGCCATGACAAACATAACGGAGTGCCCCGTGGGTGCCTTACGTTCATCAATCCAAGCATGAGCTTCTTGCCCTCCAGAAGCTTATAGTCTAAGGTAGAAACACTCATAGCAACAACCATTCATTCATTCAATATGCATCGAGAACCCACCATGGACTAGTGATGTGAGAGTTGCAAGAGTGAACATCTGAAAGAGGGAAATCTGGATGCCTTAGTTAATGACCTTCTACCATGACAGAAGCATCATTCCGTATTTCCCAGGCTTAAAACTTACTTGTACGTGACTCTTGAAATCCTGAAGTCTTTTTATTTATGCTAGTCAAATTTTACTTTTTTACAGTTATATAAAAATATTTTATGCAACATATGCAGATAAGAATCAAAGCTGGGAAAGGAAAGAGAATTTTAATCAGCTTACTGGTCCAATTTGTCAATTGTTAAAATTTACGTCAAACACCTTCAAAGGCAGATTGCTAGCTATTAATTTTTTAGCTCAGTCTTTTTCCTTGAGTGTAGAGATTTCAGCCATGTATTATCTATAGAGGATCTTTTCTACTTTGGCATTCCAAGAGAATTGTTGAAAACAAAATGCACCAAGAAAATCAAGAGGACTGATTATTCATTCCCTGTGTTTTTAGAACTTTTTGCTGCATATAATGCTGAATCCTCCTTCCATTCTCTTTCCCTGTACCCATCCACTGCCCCTAGCGCTCAGTCTCAGCAGGTGAGTATTTCCAAAGATACTCTTTCAAACTTTGAACCGTTATCTTAACCCACCGTCTTTGTGGGGGCAGCACTCTGTGTCAACTCCTGTTGTAATGTCCTCACTGCTAATGCTCCGTGTTAATGAAATAAATATTTCCTGAGCATCTACTGTGTGCCAGGCTTGTATTAGTTTGTAAGGATACAAAGATGATTACACCGCAGTTCTTGTCTTCAAGTTGGGGAACAAACATATATAGCACTATGATAGTGTCGTAAGGGCTATGACAGCCCAGAGAAAGAAGGGGCTAAATCTCATTAATAGGGTCAGAGAAAAAAGACTTATAAATCGGGACATGAAGGATCTTGCCAGGAGAAGGGCCAGGAGGACATCAGCACCTGAGAAAACAATGAGAGTTAAGGCACAAAGGCATGGAAGTATATGGCATGTTTAAGGAGCAGTGGCTAGTCCAATAAAAATGAATGGTAGAATTACAGGAAAGGGAAAAGATGGTGGTAGCCCAGTTGGGTGCGCTGAGATTGCACAGGGCCATGAAGGCATAATTTTGTTGTAGGTATTAGGGGGTGAAAAGGGGTTTTTAGTAAGGCCATGATTTGATTTTTATCTGAATTTTGGAAACAACGGTACAGTGGTAGAGAGGCTGGCTACACGTGAAGAGCCAAGAGCCAGGAAGGCTCCATGAAGTCATTCTGGAAAGAATTGTTAGGACAGAATTTAAACAACAATGCTTAAAATGGGGGAGACTTCAAAAGGGAAATGAAACCAGGAATTTCAGTGGATATGAGGCCAGAGGAAGAGAGAGGCATCAGAGATGAGGAGCAGGTTTGCCAAGCGAGGAGGAGAGGTAGGGATGGGTCCCATTTTAGACCTGTCCCATGTGAGATGTTTCGGAAGCATCAGTGGGCAAGTCGTAAGGAACGCTGTGTAAGTCAGATGTGAGCTGACAATATGTATTTGAGAGACCCTGGCATATAGTAGTGATTTAAATAATAGAAATGTAAAATTCCTCTCTCCTCAACCCAAGGAGAGATTTGTAAGGATAAGGATGAAAATGGAACCATGGGGAACATCTGCAGTTATAAGACTACATCAGGAGGACCTGCAAGATGGCGGAGGAGTAAGACGTGGAGATCATCTTCCTCCCCACAAATATATCAGAAATACATCTACATGTGGAACAACTCCTACAGAACACCTGCTGAACGCTGGCAGAAGACCTCAGTCTTCCCAAAAGGCAAGAAAATCCCCACGTACCTGGGCAGGGCAAAAAGAAAAAGAAAAAACAGAGACAAAAGAATAGGGACGGGACCTGCACCTCTGGGAGGGAGCTGTGAAGGAGGAAAAGTTTCCACACACTAGGAAGCCCCTTCACTGGTGGAGACGTGGGGTGGGCAGGGGGGAATGCTTCGGAGCCATGGAGGAGAGCGCAGCAACAGGGGTGTGGAGGGCAAAGCGGAGAGATTCCCGCACAGAGGATCGGTGCCGACTAGCACTCACCAGCCCAGGGGGGTTGTCTAATCACCCACTGGGGCAGGTGGGGGCTGGGAGCTGAGGCTCAGGCTTTGGAGGTCGGATCCCAGGGAGAGGACTGGGGTTGGCTGTGTGAACACAGCCTGAAGGGGGCTAGTGCTCCACAGCTAGCCAGGAGGGAGTCCGGGAAAAAGTCTGGAACTGCCTAAGAGGCAAGAGACCATTGTTTCGGGGTGCGCGAGGAGAGGGGATTCTTCCCCTGTCTGCCTGCAGAAGGCAGAGCACCACCTAAATGAGCTCCAGAGACGGGTGCCAGCCACAGCTATCAGCTCGGAACCCAGAGATAGGCATGAAATGCGAACTCTGCTGCTGCAGCCACCAAGAATCCTGTGTGCAAGCACAGGTCACTCTCCACATCCCCTGGGGAGCCTGTGCAACATGCCACTGCCAGGCTCCCGTGATCCAAGGACAAGTTCCCTGGGAGAACACACGGCACGCCTCAGGCTGAACACACACTGGCCTCTGCTGCCACAGCCTCACCCAGCATTCCAATTATAACTACTGTACCCCTCCCTCCCCTGGCATGAGTGAGCCAGAGTCCCCTAATCAGCCGCTGCTTTAACCCCGTCCTGTCTGAGCAAAGAACAGATGCCCTCAGGCGACCTACACGCAGAGACGGGGCCAAATCCAAAGCTGAACCCCGGGAGCTGTGCGAACAAAGAAAAGAAAGGGAAATCTCTCCCAGCAGCCTCAGGAGCAGCGGATTAAATCTCCACAATCAGCTTGATGTACCCTGCATCTCTGGAATACCTGAATGGACAACGAATCATCCTAAAATTGAGGAGGTGGACTTTGGGAGCAACTGTAGACTTGGGGTTTGCTGTCCGTGACTGATTTCTTTCTGATTTTTACGTTTATCTTAGTATAGTTTTTAGCACTTGTTATCCTTGGTGGCTTTGTTTATTGGTTTGGTTGCTATCTTCTTTCTTCTTATTATTATTTTTTTAATTTTTTATTTTAATAATTTTAAAAATTTATTATTATTATTTTTTTCTTTCTTTTTTTTCTCCCTTTTCTTCTGAGCTGTGTGGCTGACAGGGTCTTGATGCTCTGGTCTGGTGTCAGGCCTGACCCTCTGAGGTGGGAGAGCTGAGTTCAGGACATTGGACCACCAGAGACCTCCCAGCCCCACATAATATCAGTTGGTGAGAGCTCTCCCAGAGATCTCCATCTCAATGCTAAGACCCAGCTCCACCCAACGGCCAGCAAGCTCCAGTGCTGGACGCCCCATGCCAATCAACTAGCAAGACAGGAACACAACCCCACCCATTAGCAGAGAGACTGCCTAAAATCATACTAAGTTTACAGACACCCCAAAATACACCACCAGACACAGCCCTGCCCACTAGAAAGACAAGATCCAGCCCCACTCACTGGAACACAGGCACCAGTCCCCTCCACCAGGAAGCCTACACAAGCCGCTGAACCAAGCTCACCCACTGGGGGCAGACACCAAAAACAATGGGAACTACACACCTGCATCCTGTGAAAAGGAGACCCCAAACACAGTAACTTAAACAAAATGAGAAGACAGAGAAATATGCAGCAGATGAAGAAGCAAGGTAAAAACCCACCAGACCAAACAAATGAAGAGGAAATAGGCAGTCTACCTGACAAAGAATTCAGAGTAATGGTAGTTAAGATGATCCAAAATCGTGGAAATAGAATGGAGAAACTACAAGAAACGTTTAACAAGGACCTAAAAGAACCAAAGAGTAAACAAACAATGATGAATAACACAATAAATGAAATTAAAAATTCTCTAGAAGGAATCAATTATAGAATAACTAAGGCAGAAGAATGGATAAGTGACCTGGAAGATAAAATAGTGGAAATAACTACCGCAGAGCAGAATAAAGAAAAAAGAATCAAAAGAATTGAGGACAGTCTCAGAGACCTTGGGGACAACATTAAATGCACCAACATTCAAATTATAGGGGTCCCAGAAGAAGAGAAAAAGAAAGGGACTGAGAAAATATTTGAAGAGATTATAGTTGAAAACTTCCCTAACATGGGAAAGGAAATAGTCAATCAAGTCCAGGAAACACAGAGAGTCCCATACAGGATAAATCCAAGGAGAAACAGGCCAAGACACATATTAATTAAGCTAAATTAAATACAAATACAACCAAAAATTAAATACAAAGAAAAAATATTAAAAGCAGCAAGGGAAAAGTAACAAATGACATGCAAGGGAATCCCCATAAGGTTAACAGCTGATCTTTCAGCAGAAACTCTTCAAGCCAGAAGGGAGTGGCAGGACATATTTAAAGTGATGAAGGGGAAAAACCTCCAACCAAGATTACTCTACCCAGCAAGGATCTCATTCAGATTCAATGGAGAAATTAAAACCTTTACAGACAAGCAGAAGTTAAGAGAATTCAGCAACACCAAACCAGCTTTCCAACAAATGCTAAAGGAATTTCTCTAGGCAGGAAACACAACAGAAGAAAAGGACCTACAAAAACAAACCCAAAACAATTAAAATGGTAATAGTAACATACATATCGATAATAACCTTAAATGTGAATTGATTAAATTCTCCAAAAGACACAGGCTTACTGAATGGATACAAAAACAAGATCCATATATATGCTGTCTACAAGAAACCCACTTCAGACCTAGGGACACATACAGACTGAAAGTGAGGGGATGGAAAAAGATATTCCATGCAAATGGAAATCAAAAGAAAGCTGGAGTAGCAATTCTCATATCAGACAAAACAGGCTTTAAAATAAAGACTATTACAAGAGACAAAGAAGGACACTACATAATGATCAAGGGATCAATCCAAGAAAAAGATATAACAATTGTAAATATTTATGTGCCCAAAATAGGAGCACCTCAATACATAAGGCAAATGCTAACAGCCATAAAAGTGGAAATCGACAGTAACACAATAATAGTAGGGGACTTTAACACCCCACTTTCACCAATGGACAGATCATCCAAAATGAAAATAAATAAGGAAACACAAGCTTTAAATGATACATTAAACAAGATGGACTTAATTGATATGTATAGGACATTGCATCCAAAAACAACAGAATACACTTTCTTCTCAAGTGCTCATGGAACATTCTCCAGGATAGATCATATCTTGGTGCACAAATCAAGCCTTCATAAATTTAAGAAAATTGAAATCGTATCAGGCATCTTTTCTGACCACAATGCTATGAGATTAGTAATCAGTTACAGGGAAAAAAACGTAAAAAACACAAACACATGGAGGCTAAACAATATGCTATTAAATAACCAAGAGATCACTGAAGAAATCAAAGAGGACATTTGTCATTAGAAACAAATGACAATGAAAACATGATGACCCAAAACCTATAGGATGCAGCAAAAGCAGTTCTAAGAGGGAAGTTTATAGCAATACAGTCCTACCTCAAGAAACAAGAAAAATCTCAAACAACCTAACCTTACACCTAAAGCAATTAGAGAAAGAAGAACAGAAAAAACCCCAAGTTAGCAGAAGGAAAGAAATCACAAAGATCAGATTAGAAATAAATGAAAAAGAAATGAAGGGAACAGTAGCAAAGGTCAATAAAACTAAAAGCTGGTTCTTTGAGAAGATAAACCATTAGCCAGACTCATCAAGAAAAAAAGGGAGAAGACTCAAATCAACAGAATTAGAAATGAAAAAGTAGAAGTAACAACTGACACTGTAAAAATACAAAGGATCATGAGAGATTACTACAAGCAACTGTATGCCAATAAAATGGACAACCTGGAAGACTGAACCAGGAAGAAATAGAAAACATAAACAGACCAATCACAAACACTGAAATTGAAACTGAGATTAAAAATCTTCCAGCAAACAAAAGCCCAGGACCAGATGGCTTCACAGGCGAATTCTAGCAAACATTTAGAGAAGAGCTAACACCTATCCTTCTCAAACTCCTCCAAAATATAGCAGAGGGAGGAACACTCCCAAACTCATTCTACGAGGCGACCATCACCCTGATACCAAAACCAGACAAAGATGTCACAAAGAAAAAAAACTGCAGGTCAGTATCACTGATGAACATAGATGCAAAAATCCTCAACAAAATACTAGCAAACAGAATCCAACAGCACATTAAAAGGATTATACACCATGATCAAGTGGGGTTTTTCCCAGGAATGCAAGGATTCTTCAATATATGCAAATCAATCAATGTGATACACCATATTAACAAATTGAAGGAGAAAAACCATATGATCATCTCAATAGATGCAGAAAAAGCTTTTGACAAAATTCAACACCCATTTATGATAAAAACCCTCCAGAAAGTAGGAATAGAGGGAACTTACAACATAATAAAGGCCATATATGACAAAGCCACAGCCAACATCGTTCTCAATGGTGAAAAACTGAAACCATTTCCTCTAAGATCAGGAACAAGACAAGGTTGTCCACTCTCACCACTAATATTCAACGTAGTTTTGGAAGTTTTACCCACAGCAATCAGAAAAGAAAAAAGGAATAAAGGAATAAAATAAATAAATAAAAAATAAAAGGAATCCAAATCGGAAAAGAAGCAGTAAAGCTGTCACTGTTTGCAGATGACGTGATACCATACATAGAGAATCGTAAAGATGCTACCAGAAAACTACTGGAGCTAATCAATGAATTTGCTAAAGTAGCAGGATACAAAATCAGTGCACAGAAATCTCTTGCATTCCTATACACTAATGATGAAAAATCTGAAAGAGAAATTAAGGAAACACTTCCATTTACCATGGCAACAAAAAGAATAAAATACCTAGGAATAAACCTACCTAAGGGGACAAAAATCTGTATGCATAAAACTATAAGACTGATGAAAGAAATTAAAGACAACACAAATAGATGGAGAGATATACCATATCCTTGGATTGGAAGAATCAACATTGTGAAAATGACTCTAGTACCCAAAGCAATCTACAGATTCAGTGCAATCCCTATCAAACTACCAATGGCATTTTTTGCAGAACTAGAACAAAAAATTTCACAATTTGTAGGGAAACACAAAAGACCCAGAATAGCCAAAGCAATCTTGAGAAAGAAAAACTGAGCTGGAGGAATCAGGCTACCTGACTTCAGACTATACTACAAAGCTACAGTAATCAAGACAGTATGGTACTGGCACAAAAACAGAAATATAGATCAATGGAACAGGATAGAAAGCCCACAGATAAACCCACGCACATATGGTCACCTTATCTTTGATAAAGGAGGCAAGAATATACAGTGGAGAAAAGACAGCCTCTTCAATAAGTAGTGCTGGGAAAACTGGACAGCTACAGGTAAAAGAATGAAATTAGAACATTCCCTAACACTGTATACAAAAATAAACTCACAATGGCTTAAAGACCTAAATGTAAGGCCAGACACTATAAAACTCTTAGAGGAAAACATAGGCTGAACACACTATGACATAAATCACAGCAAGATCCTTTTTGACCCACCTCCTAGACAATTGGAAATAAAAACAAAAATAAACAAATGGGACCTAATGAAACTTAAAAGCTTTTGCAGAGCAAAGGAAACCATAAACACAACGAAAAGACAAGTCTCAGAATGGGAGAAAATATTTGCCAGTGAAGGAACTGACTAAGGTTAATCTCCAAAATATACAAGCAGCTCAGGCAGCTCAATATTAAAAAAACAAACAACCCAATCCAAAAATGGGCAGAAGACCTAAATAGACATTTCTCCAAAGAAGATATACAGATTGCCAGCAAACACATGAAAGGATGCTCAACATCACTAATCATTAGAGAAATGCAAATCAAAACTACAATGAGGTATCACCTCACACTGGTCAGAATGGCCATCATCAAAAAATCTACAAACAATAAATGCTGGAGAGGGTGTGGAGAAAAGGGAACCCTCTTGCACTGTTGGTGGGAATGTAAATTGATACAGCCACTATGGAGAACAGTATGGAGGGTACTTAAAAAACTAAAAATAGAACTACCATATGACCCAGCAATCCCACTACTGGGCATATATCCTGAGAAAACCATAATTCAAAAGGAGTTGCGTACCACAATGTTCATTGCAGCTCTATTTACAATAGCCAGTACATGGAAGCAACCTAAATGTCCATCAACAGATGAATGGATAAAGAAGATGTGGCACATATATACAATGGAATATTACTCAGCCATAAAAAGAAATGAAACTGAGTTATTTGTAGTGAGGTGGATGGACCTCGAATCTATCATACAGAGTGAAGTAAGTCAGAAAGAGAAAAACAAATACCATATGCTAACACATATATATGGAATCTAAAAAATAAAAATAAAGGTTCTGAAGCACCTAGGGGCAGGACAGGAATAAAGATGCAGATGTAGAGAATGTACTTGAGGACAGGGGGAAGGGGAAGGGTAAGCTGGGATGAAGTGAGAGAGTGGCATGGACATATATACACTACCAAATGTAAAATAGATAGCTAGTGGGAAGCAGCTGCAGAGCACAGGGAGGTCAGCTTGGTGCTTTGTAACCACCTAGAGGGGGTGGGATAGGGAGGGTGGGAGGTAGGGAGACGCAAGAGAGAGGGGATACAGGGATATATGTATACATATAGCTGATTTACTTTGTTATACATCAGAAAATAAGACAACATCGTAAAGCAATTATACTGCAATAAAGATGTAAAAAAAACACTCATTCGTCTATCTTGCAAAAAAAAAAAAAAAAAGCACATCAGCAGAGACAAGGGGACAATGAGAATGCAGTAACGGAAGTCAAAGGGGCAGAAAGTTTTGAGATGGAGGAAGAGGCCAGAAATGTTAAGAGGGCAAGTAGCATGAAAACTGAAGGGAGGTCATGAGAACTGGAGCTAGGTCATAGGATTTGGCAGTGAGGACACCACTGGTGACCTGTGGAAGGTCCATTTCAGGGGGCATGTTTTCCCAGGGGGTCATTATGGGACTGCCCCGGGGCTGACTCCCAGGCTAAACTCCAAGGGGAGGCTGCCCTGCAATGAGTACCTGGTAGGGTGCGGGCAAAGTACCCAGAGCCTGTCAGTCCCAGGACCCTCATCCACCATGATCCTTGGTTCCTTAAGTGCCTAATTCCCTCGTAATACCCACGGCGTATTCTGGGATCCCACCTGATACATTTTCATAATTTTAAATCAGAGGACTCCAGATGATTCTGTTTTATTGTTGAATTAGAGATCTCTTTCCTTTTACCCTGAAATTGTCTTTGACTCCTTTTCCCCCTCTTCCACGTTTCATTGGTCACCAGTCTTCGTGGCTCTTCCTCTGCTGTCCTAGGACTCCGCTTTCTCACAGCTGCAGAAACCACTTGCTAGCTGGCCTCCTCCATGTCTTTGTCCTCTGCCCCTTACATCTGCCCTGCGCACTGATGTCAGACTTGTTGCCGTTACTTACCGTCTGCTAAATAAAGTCCAAACTCTATTCTCAGATGAAGAACTGTCTTGATTTGGCCACAGTCTTCCTTTCCAGGTGTATCTCCCACGTCTTCTCTGGACTTGTGCTCCAGTGTATAAACCAACTTAAATTTCCACCAGATACTCCTTGGACTTTTCCGCCTCGTACCTTTATTCCTATCACTTTCTAGAAGCCTTCCTCTGTCACTTCTGGTCAAAAGCGCACACAACCAGGTTGGCCCCGCCGACCTCTGTGAGGGTCTTTCCCACCTCCCCAGACCTGTGACAGTTGATTTGGCTCCTGGGCTACAGGTGACATACTGTATTACCCTCCCAAGTCGTATGGTTTCTGAGGGCATGTGTTCTTTACACATCCTACAGTGCCTTCAAGTTCATGGTCACTACTAAGTAAATGTTGACCAAATGAGTGAATTGAGGAACAATAGGATGTTTTCAAGTTGCTTAGACTTCCTGAGGTTCAAGGGCCTTTTTGTAAATATTTATTAAATAATCAGTTCATAGAGCCATGTTCCTTTCTCCATCCCCACTGTTTTCTATTGACCTCCCCACTTGCCATTGTTCTCAATAGATAAGATAGTCCCTTTGAATTGGACCCATTGTCTCAGTTTAAGAGAATGCAGACAAATGGAGAAAATTAGGGCTCCATTTCACCTATGAGGTGAGCACCTATGAAGATAAAATTAGGAAAAAAGCATTTATTCTCAAGAGTTCCCCCACCCATTAGACGCTTGTCTATTTTCTCTTTGCCTCAGTTGACTCCATCTGCTTTTTATCTTTTTTGTTTTCTTCTCAGTAATGTGGCAGGCAATGGACAAGGGCTGGGAAAACATATTTTAGAGTATCTACAGCCTCCTCCAGGATCAGGGAGAGAGGGAAAGTCTAGGGCAAGCAGCCAGATCTCCTGGGCAGCATGCCTGAATCACCACCCCCTGAACACACAGACGGATACACAGGCCCATAGACATGCAAACACGATCCCTCCTCTCCTGCCTGCAAGTGCAGTGGCATAAATAAATGAGCCATCTTAAGTGTAAAAAGCAGATAGGGAAACAGCAAGATCGGTTTTCAAGTCCAAAAGGTTAGCCACCTTGTAATGAGATAGTCTTGCGTAGAGATTGTTCTAACTTTGGGACCAGTTTGAGGCATTTAAACATTTAGTTTTCACTTGCTGTCTGAGCCTGTTACCAACGAAACTGTAAAGGGAAGAAACCCTTTAAATTCACAAAGGGTTTGCTAACATAACATACACATGAGCTTAGAGTCATTTAAAAGAAGCAATGAATTCTAACAAGGAAGCCAAGTATTTCCCAATTCTAGAATTTTTTTTAGTAACTTTCATATTCAATTGTAAGTTTCGGGAGACAGGGAACACTAGACAGAGTCAGGCACGTGGTAAGTTCACGCTGTGAGTGCTGACTGGTTGATTACAGAATCCTGAATTCATGGCTCCAATGAGTAGAGTAGGATCATCCATCTGAAATGATGAAGGATGAGGTGAGGTCGGATCTTTCATGGGGAGTGATGTGCTGTGACAGATTCAAGCTATAGTGTCCCTGATAGGCTTAGGTGCCCCTGAGAGGGGCATGGACTAAAGATGGTAGAAGTCAGCCCCACAGATTTCTTCCACAGCTCTTTGGTGGCTGGTTATATAATTGATCATCACGGGATATGAGAATAAGCCAGCCTAAAGTTTAGCACTTCTCATTCAGGAGGTAGCAAGCAGAGCAAAGGATACAGGGTTTAAAATGTGCCCAGACAAATCTGAGCAAAGGAAACCAGAACTGGATATAAGGCAGTGGATCTGATGAGTACTTTAGTAATTCAGATGTTAGTGACTTCGATTGAGATAACTAATTGTTAGACCTGCTTGGCCATTTAAAAACAACCATATGACGTTGAATTTTTCCCATTCAAAATAAAGAATTAGTTAATACAGGCCTCTGTAAAATAACACCGTTTGTTAGTTGAATTTTAATGAGTTCTATTAAATAAGTGACAAAGCCCTTTTTTACTGGCACTCAGGGACTTCTGGTATTACAGGATTAAAACACAACTGAACTCAGTACGTGTGTCAAACTTACTTATGAAATGAAATTAATTATTCCAGCAGTGATCCAACCATAAGGTGTGTGATGTTTTCTGGAGGTCAAGAACCATTTTAAGAAGTTGCCAAGAGGATGCTTTTTAGGTGGCCAAGAGGAAGAGTCTGAACAGAACTCTGACCTTAAGAGTGCAGTCGTTCCCAACTTAAAAGCGGATCGTGTTCGAAAAATGTTTGTAGATGACTTTTTGGAACTCGAACTTCATTCCTCCAGAGAGATGGCAACACAAGTAGAAGCTGTGAGCCTAGTGGCTGTCAGTAAAGGAGATGGGTTCGAGTGCCCCAGTGAGAGAGAAACCTACACATCCTCAGCTCTCCAGACAGGGGCAAGAGTCCTTGACATTTCCTGAGGTGCCAGGACAGGCCACTCATAGGAAAAGTGTGCAGTTCTTTGAGTAAGATGTGAGTGAGACTCAGTTCTAGCTCTGCTGCCTTTGAGCTGTTCGTCTTTGGACAAGTTACCTCTCTGAACCTGTTTCCTCATCTCCACAGGAAAAATGACACCAACCTATAACGCAAGTTTTCTCCCTCCCTCCCTCCCTCCCTCTCTCTGTCTTTCTCTCTCTCTTTCTCTTTCTCTCTCTCTTTCTCTCTTTCTGTCTCTCTCTCTTTCTTTCTTAAGGTACATACAATGCCTTTCTCTCTCTCTCTCTTTCTCTCTTTCTGTCTCTCTCTCTGTCTTTCTTAAGGTACATACAATGCACCTCTAGCCTTAATCCTCTTCAGTCAGTCACTTAACCACATCTGATAGTTTTTACCTCTCAAGTCTCTGTGGACTGTTTCCATTCCCTCCACCTGCACCGCACCACCCTAGGTGGAGTCACACCATCTCTCTGACCGCAGGACCTTTTAAATGTGCCCCTGTCTCTCCTACCTGGACATTCGGCTAAGGGGTGTCCCTGCTGCCATTATTGTTCCCCTCTCAACCATTCTTGACAGGGTAAGAGCTCTTCAGAGCTTTTTAAAATGCAGATCTGATCCCCTGGGTTCCAGCTTAAAATCATCCAGTGCCGGGGCTTCCCTGGTGGCGCAGTGGTTGGGAGTCTGCCTGCTGATGCAGGGGACACGGGTTCGAGCCCTGGTCTGGGAAGATCCCACGTGCCGCGGAGCGGCTGGGCCCGTGAGCCACAATTACTGAGCCTGCGTGTCTGGAGCCTGCGCTCCGCAACAAGAGAGGCTGCGATAGTGAGAGGCCCGCGCACGGCGATGAAGAGTGGCCCCCGCTTGCCGCAACTAGAGAAAGCCCTCGCACAGAAACGAAGACCCAACATAGCAATCAATCAATCAATCAATTAATCAATTAAAAAAAAAAAATCTTAAAAAAAAAAAAAATCATCCAGTGCCTTCTCATTGTGCTTTGGATAAAACCCAAACTCCTTAACTTGAATTTCAAAACCCTGAGTTATGTGACCCCTGCCACCTCCTCCATCCTCATTCATAAGGTCCTTCCCTCCAACTCCACTTGGCTGCTATGCTAACTTGTTTAGGTCCCTTCAGAGCACCATACTCGCTCCCTCCTCCGTGCCCAGCCATGAAACAGGTGGTGCTCTTGCCTTGGAACACTTTCCCTCACTGTGCCCTACCCTCCTTCCCCTGGCAAACTCCTCCTAATCCTTAGGATCTGGCTTCACTACCTCTTACCCTCTCTGTAGGGTGTAGGCCAGTCTTAACCCCATAGGTTGTTAGGATTCCAACAGCAACATGCAGTACTTCCCCTCTCAGAATACTCTGTTGTGATTACTAGTTGAGTTGTGTGATTTCCCTGCAGGTTAGAAGGCCAGTGCAGTAGGGAAAGTGGTGGTGAAGAGTGCAGAGATTTCGGCCTCCGCCCTGTATTCGCTGGTCAAGTTGCTTATCATCTTTATGCCTCCTCATCTATAAAATAATACTGCTTGCCTCACAGAGTTATCCTGAGAATTAAATGAGATAATATGTGTGTGTGTATGTGTGTGTATATATGCATATATGTGTATATATTGGGTTGGCCATAAAGTTCATTCGTGTTTCCCTGTAAGATGTTACGGAAAACTCGAACGAACTTTTTGGCCAACCCAGTATATCCATATAAAAGGTTTAAGTGCGTTAACTAGTCCACAGAAAATAAGTCTTCAGTAAACTGAGATGCACGCGTAATGAATACTTAGTAAACGCAAGCTTTTTGTTGTTGCTTTGTTTTGTTTTTTTTAAAGCTGAGTATTGCTACGGCTGTTCTCCTGGGAGTGCACTTTCTCTTTTTCTTTATGTTCCATTGGCTTGGTAAGATTAGAGTCCCAAAAGTAAAACTGTGAGTACTGTGTTTGCTTTCCCATTTGCTCATTTTTTCCCAATCTGCGTAGCCTGTAGGAGTGATGTGAAGACGTAAAGTGATGTGTAGAAAGTGGGCAAAGAAAATATCATGTTCACAAAGCCTGTTTTCCAGTCAACTCCTAGGGGATCCCATGCCTTATTAGCTGTGGATTCTGCCTCTGCCCGCAGTTCTTTAGTCCTTGCCTGTTTCAGAGCCCTCATATTAGAGGCACTGGCGGGGCAGTGCAGTGCCAGGAGGCCCAGGCATCAGGCTCATTCAACAAAGACAGGACCACAGAATGCAAGCAAATTAAAGCATTCTCAGTGCTTCCTACTTCAATGTGCCCCCCCCAAAAAAAAATAGGGGTGTGTGTGTTTTAGATGGAGTCACCAAATACATTTCAAAGGCAACACACAAATTAGTGCAGCATGAGTTCTGTGACATTTGGTAAAGGTCTTTGGAGAAGATGAGAAAACAAGGAGCTTCCCAGTTCCATGGCCCCTAAGGTTTGGTGCAAACACTGTGTGTGAAAAATCACCAAACATGTACCTCACCACTGAATTTTGTGAGGGTCGACTTATTACCCCTGTTACCTGGTAGTCTCCAGGCTTTAGAAGAGTTCTCGTCATTTTGATTTTTTAGATGAGTCACTGGGTTTGTTGCCCCCAGAGGCACTTCATTATGATTCAGTGTGAAGCCCTGAAAGGACTCGGCTTCCGGGAGTTAGGGGTAGGATGGGGGCTGCAGTGGTTCCGCGTTGGCATGAGGCTGAATTGACACCTTTGATGTAGCCTAAGACAGAACCCGCACCTCCCACTGCTTCTCGGAAGACGTCAGCCTTACGCAGAAAAGGCATCTGCTGAGGAATCCTGCATCTCATTCAGCCTGCTCTGGGAGCAGCCTTAGCCGTCGTTAACTAATCCAACCGCTTCCCTCCTCCTCTGCGGTGCTGGGCTTAGTGCTAAGAAGGGATTTCGCCTCTTGCTCTTGTCAGGTTAGGCACTGAGACTGTGTCCATGTTAGAACTCATAGAAGGTAAGTTAAATGCATGATCCCTCTCTCTCATGGCAAGATGTTTATTTTGCGCCCTGGAGGACATTTGTGTCTCATTGCTAATCCTACTTCGTCGGCTGTGAATGTAAAACATGTAAAAATGTTGACATTTTTACAGGCAAAATAGTGGCGATCTGATACCTCTTTACAGAGTCATGTCTTTAAGTGTTTTATCAGTTCTTAGAGGTGCTGTTACTCAGAGAAAAGAATGGCTTGCGTGAGTTCTGTGGCTTTGATTCCTTTTAGGGATAATGTTTAAAAGTCTTGAGAGTCAGGTTGATTCTCGTGATGTAAACCTATTAAAAAGCAGCTTTTATTTTCGACAGCAGTACAGACTAACTGTGAGGAGTTCCTGAGTGTCTGTGCCAGTTACTTTGTCTTGCTGGAGGCAGGTCCTTCTGAGTTAGGCTGGGGGATGTACAGGGCGCAAGTGGATGTGGGAACTTCTAGAAGTGAGTTCTTAACTCTAAAAAGACAGGGATCTGTTTTCACAAGTCACTGGGACTATCACTTGTGAGCTGTGCTAATATTTACTCTCACTGGGTTGTACTGGGAAGCTAAACTAAAGAAGGAAGCATGCAGCCCATTGAAAATGTCTCAGACCCGCACGCCTAAAATCTCCGTGGGCACGGTTAAGAGCATCATTCATAAATTCATCAGGAAAGTTGTACAAAGTACATTATTATTCTTTTTAATGTAACCTGCTGCTATATTCAACACCGGCTTAACAAAAGCAGTGAATTTCTGAAGAAGGTTTCTCCCAGAAGCTATTTTTCAGGACTATAGATAAAAAGGTATCTGGAATTTTAGCAAATGTCCCTCTTTAATTGTTTGTTGTTCTGAGAAGATGATTTGTCGTGAGAATGCTTTAATAAGCCACTTTTTCTCTGTGTGATTCTAGTTAATGGAACCCCTGGTAGTCAGCTCTCTACTCCGCGCTCGGGCAAGTCTCCAAGCCCATCGCCCACCAGCCCTGGAAGCCTGCGGAAGCAGAGGGTAAGGAAATGAGCAAGCTCCTTGTTTAAGACCTGTCCGTGTCTCGGTGCAGATGGCACAGGGGCCAGCAAATAGCCCTCTCATGATAGCGCTGCTTGTCTCTAAGGAAGAACCAGGCGAGGGCAGGAGGTGACCGACCTTGCGTCACTTATTATGGCTGTGGTTTCTCTTAGCTAGGACTCGGGGCTTTAAATTTCCCTGTAAACTTGTCCTGATCTTAATTCCAGGAAGAATAGACAGTTGCTGCTTCACTTTGAAATACCTCACTCTTTTTGTCTCGAGCGCACAAAGACGTTAATGGCACTGGATTGTAAGCTTCCTTAGCTGAAATGAGTTTCATTAGAGACATCATCACTGGTCACCAGCCTTCCTTAAGAAGGAAAAGGAAAAGTGCCTGGATTGGAGGTGGGCGGGCCCTGGTGGGAGTTGCTTTAGGGCAAAGGATGGTGGTCCAGAGCCCCTGAGGGTTTGTGCTGCAGAGATGGTTACATGTGACCTGTGTTTTTTGTGAATGAAACCCACACGGAGCACCTTCTCTTTCATCATGACCTGCATTTATCTTTGAGCTTCCTGTGTAATAATGGAGAAGTTGATTGAGCTTGGAGACCAAAGTCAAAAAAGTTACCGGAAACAGTGTTCGTTTCTCTATGCTGAGGAAGGGGGTGGCATTAGCTTTTCTTTCAGGATGGAAGGACTACTGTTCGGAACCCCTCACAACCTCTGCGGTTTGTCTTTTCCAGTAAGACCAAGGCAGGAATCAAAGGAGTGGGGCGGGGAGGAGGGGCATGGTACAGTGGAGGCAACAGGAGGCCTTTCATTGTCCTGATTTCACAGGCCAGGTGCGGAGGGAGGTGCGCTCTAGGAGGTTTCAGGATGCTGCTCGCTGAACATTCTAAGAAGCTAGGGCTCTTTGGCAGCTTTTGAACTCAAAGATTGGATTCATGAATTTCGTTTCTTGTACTATGTGCTTTAAAATGAGACTTTTATGTTCCATACATTTAAACCGCCTCCAAGAGGGAAGCTCCTCTTTGCAAGCCTCCTGCCGAGGTTGTGTCCACACACCCTCTAAGGGGGGGGGGCGGTGAATGAGTCAGCCGCCGGTCCCCTTTGGAGGCTGGCCCGCCACGTAGCAGGTCGCACTGCCCTGCTCCACTGAACCGCCTGGCATCAGGTCCAGCTGGTTTTGATTATTGGATGAGGCCTGGAGCTGGGCACCAGCTCCTTCACTAAAGGGCTGTGTTATCTTAGATAAGTCTGTTATCCTCTCCCGGCTTCAGTCAAAACACAACAAAATAAAAGGCTCTTTCCAGATAGAAAACCCCATAATGCGACTCCAGTCCCAGCTGAGTGTTTTCACTATGGCTTCTTCGTGGCCACAGTCTAATCTGGCATTTTAAAGCACAGGACTCATTAGTGAGCTACCAGAAGAATGGGCCAAGTTCATTTAATCTCCTCAATGTCTGTGGTCGAGTGGAGGAAGGGCTAGGGGAGTGAGTGATGCTTTTCTTATCAGTGTTACCCAGTGAGGCCCCCATCTATAGAGGCAGCCATTAGAAACAGGACAGACTGGGGACTTCCCTGGTGGTCCAGTGGTTAAGACTTTGCTTTCCAATGCAGGGGGTACGGGTTCGAGATCCCTGGTTGGGGAATTAAGGTCCCACATGCTGTGTGGCCAAAAAACCAAAACATAAAAGAGGCAATATTGTAACAAATTCAATAAAGACTTAAAAAAAAAAAGAAAAAGAAAAAGAAATAGGACAGATAGGGCCCTCTTGCATAGAATAGTCTCTCTTTTGAGGTGTATACTTTGGAGACTACACCTGGCATAGAAGTCCCTCTTCATCCATCCATTAGATTAGATTCAGGATTTAGCTCATGCTTCGTTGTTGAGATTAGATTAGAATGAGTGAGACTCCCTGCTGCAGATCCGAGCTTCCCTCCTGCTGGCTTATGGTGGAGACTTCCATCTTGGGGATGTAAAGCTCTTGGCTCAACTGTCCCTTTGTTGGCAGAATGAGGCTAGAATTTGCTTCTTCTGCCCTCTGTATTCCCTACTTCCCTATGACTTTGTCCAACTGAGGCAGAAGATTTCCATCCAGCTCGTAGCAGCTGTTTGGCCAATGGCTTATGTAATTAACACTGCCAGCGCTTGGGAAATGATTATAAGGGATGGTTCTCTTGTAGATTCTTCATTTTGTCATTTAAACTACCAGTGCAAGCTCCGTACTTGACAGGGAAAAACAATCTCGTTTGTTTTAAGGAGACAAAAGGTTTATCATCATCTGAAAACATTTATTAAGCACATGTTGTGAGCAGAGCACCAGATAGTTTAGAGATGGTTCAGTTTCCAGGCTTTTGAATTGAGGCCGTAAATGAACATCCTCCGTCCATGTACCACGTCAATGAGTAGAAACATTCCCAGCTGCTTTAGTGAGAGGAGCTTTCATCTTGGTGTGGAGGCAACTGCATCAAATAATCCCTCCCAGTTAAAATGAGCCTAGAATATCCCTAAAAACTGATCCTGTTTCAAATTTGGTTAATATTCTTCTCAAATGGCTATAGGCCTATGCAGGAAATACTGAAATAAGTGAAAGATGGCAAGTGCTAAAAGAAGACACTTCAAAGAATAAATTAACTCTTTTTTATTGTAAATTGGAAAACAGTAGCTACTTCTCCTTTTCTTTCTGTGTTGCCTAGCAACGTGGCCAGGAAAATGAGTGGGCTGTCTCTCCCTGCAACACACACTCACACTTCCTACCTCATTTTCAAACACAGGAATATAAGCTGCTTTTTTTTTTTTTTTTTTAAGGACTATTGAGACATGTGACCGCTTCTTCACAAACAAGAAAGTCTATATTTTTATTTATGTTAATTATGATGGTTTAATCAGCTTTTTTCCTTCCCTTAATATTATATTTTTGTTACCTCTTATGGTATTTTAGAATAGTCCTATACAATAGGAGTCTGCATGCCAGATATTTTTCTTCTTGAAAGCGCTGATGGCAAGTGTACCAAGCAACTGTCCTATTTTCCCAAAACACTGTTAATTTAAATTGCTGTCTAGACGCGTTTGGTCACAGATGCAGATCCGGGAGGATCTTTTCCATCCATGAACCCCCATTCTGGGGTCCCATTTCTTAATACATCAGGAAGAAAAGTGTTGTATTGTGTAGGTGGAATGAAGCTCCCCATGATACTCCCACATGGCTGACTTTTGTAGATTATCTGATCAGTCAGATGATGTGAAGAGTGGGTGGTTCAAAATAGAAAAGAAGCCAGGATTCTAGACACTCTCTGCAGATCTGAGCTGGTTGCCTGGTGACCAACAGAGGGATCTCATAGCAGAAAAGGGCGGAGGGAAGAAGAGGGAAGGTGATGGGAGAGCGGTTGGGGAACCAGGAAGAACATTGGGAAGGGAGCAGGGAGGTCAAGTTCGCATTCTTTCTGTCTTCCAAACATACCATTTTGAAAAGGCAATGTTTATTGGGTGTATGCGCAGTGCAAATGCAACCCTTGAGTTGCTACTCTGGGACCAGAATTTGCTGAATGCCAGCTGGGGCTCCTAATAAATTATTGCCTGAGGTAAGCACGTTCCTCTTCTACCCAGAATGGGAAGGAACCGTTGGAGGAAGAATTGCCTAGATACATAGTAGCAGAGTTGGTGTTGACAGATCTCAGGGGCTATAGAACTCGACACAAAGGAAGGCAAAAGCTCATGAGCAGATCAAGCCAATAAGGCAGAATAAGCACCCTTTTCATCTATTTAGATGGTTTCATGATCTTTTCTCTTATCCAAATTTGACGACTCTAAAGGGTTCAATGACATCAGAAACCAAGGATGCCCATTCAGTGTTGTTCCACTCCTAAGAGAGCCACAGGGCACCTAAGAAAGCCAAGTAAACAAATCTATACTGCCCTTCATCTTACAGGACCTGTATCGCCCCCTCTCTTCGGATGATTTGGATTCAGTAGGAGACTCAGTGTAAAAGAGACAATGGAGCAGTGTATATGGTTTGTGGTTGGGTGAAGGTTTCACATTTCCTAAGCAAAAGTCTAACAGCAAAATACACAAAAGAGTTTTGCATACCTTGAAATTATGAAGCCTAAATCATATAAAAGGAAATCTCCAGGCATTTTGTATTAATCCTTGAAAGAGATATTTTTTTATATCTCCTACGTTGATTTGACTGAGGGAGCTTGAACACAGACTGGCTCAGTGGGTGAGGTTTTTATGCCAGGCCTGGCTCTACATGAATTTCATTTATGGGCCCGATCTTAGTTTCAGAACATGCTAATGGTGTAGCAAGACAGTCATAATTTCTGTAGATGGGGTTTTCATTTTCATCATAAGTAAACATGTAGATACAAATTTTCTGTACAATTCTGTACAGATTTTCTGGCTAAGCAGATTAAAATGCCACTAGCAGACATTTTTTCTTAAAGTTATATTCTTCTTAAACTTTACACTGCTGATTTTAAAGGACTTTTATTGCAAAATAATCAAAATATTCAAGTAGGGTTCTTCTTCTTCCTAGACAGTATTCAGAGCTACTTGTTATCTTGTGGGTTAGTATAGGTGAGGAAAAACACCCATGTCAAAGACATATCTCATGAAGACTTTCTTGTTAAGCATAGGAACTTTCCTTATTTTTGTTGTAAAAAGTAAATTTAACTCTTTAAACTTACCTTTCATTGAAAACAGCATAAGTCTAGCTTAAACATGAAGAATTTGTTCAATGGCATTGCTATAAATTATATAATTCCTCCCTACAACCATATATATAATTTTTCAAATATGTAAATGCTGAAGCTAGGAAGCTTTTTTTATTAAACATACAGACCTAAAAAATTGTGTCTGGACTTATTCCAAAAAACCAATTTGAAAAGCAAAATTCTTTTAAATGGTGCTACATAAATCAGGCCCCAAATATCCAAATCTCTACTCTGATAAATCCTGGATCTTACTGGTGTTTTGGAAATTTTCATATGCAAAACTCCTTTGTGTTAAACTAAGTAAGTCTATGATTATAACCTATTGTTAA
This sequence comes from Balaenoptera acutorostrata, assembly GCF_949987535.1. NCBI lineage: Eukaryota > Metazoa > Chordata > Mammalia > Artiodactyla > Balaenopteridae > Balaenoptera > Balaenoptera acutorostrata. Next base: position 69,160,497 of record NC_080081.1, read on the forward strand.
ACATTAACCTACTAATTCTGCTTTCCTAGTCCTCTGTTTAAAAATTATAGTCAGCTTTGCTTAAACATAAAACAATTATTTTTAATCTGAATGTTAAGAACTAATTTAATGTGTATGGTCTATCGTATTTAAGACATACCCTAGTGATCATTTAGTTTTACTAGTTCAAACACTAACAATTTAAGACTTGTGTAGCATGGTTTTGATATTTTACAGGCTTGACATATCTCAGTAGGTGATAAATTTAAGATGTATGATGCCACTTGGAGGCTTTTACTTGGGTTTTTTTTTTTTCAAATTTTACTTGAAAATTGAATTTAAAAACAAAATGTTTGATTCAAAATGGAGAGAATTTCAGTTGTCATATACAGTTTTAAATGTTATCCATTTATCTCCTTGATAAATTGCTCAACTATCAAATTTTACCATCTGGTTTATAGTTACATACGTTACTATCTCACTTTCCAAGTGAATAAAATATTCCAACCATAAGAAGGAGAAGAAGAAAAAAAAAACAGTACAGGCAACCTAACAGCATTTGAAAACTTAGCCTTATAAAAATTAGTGCCTCATTATCCTGTCTGTTGCAGAGAAAGACACTTCTCTGGCAGGTTATTTGAGAACCGCAAACTGAACCATTCCATCTTGAAAGAACAGTTCATAATACCTGTTCCAGACTTCAGATTTTAAAACTGTTTCCAATAGAAATGAACAGAGACTCCTGCTGAGATCAAAAGGCTGCTTTGTTTTAGCTGAAACAGTAAACATCTGTGAGGTTGCCTATGCTGGTGTCTGTTCTAGTTATGTCTTTGTAAAATGCATTACTTAATACAGTTGAGTCCATAAAAGATTAGTATGTATTTGACTGAACTGTCAAAAATGCAAAGAAAGCAGTGGAACAGTTAACCTAAATCTGGTGGGGTCAGATGGTCCAGAACAAAAAATAAATTCCAATAATTTTAACTTCCCTGAACTGTCAATCTTATGGACAACTACTGCTTAGAAAGGTCCAATAAACGCTATTTGTTCTGGATAAGTGGCAGATATTGCCAATTGATATGAAGCCCAGGGCTTTGTTTAGACATGGCAAAAAGAAACTGGACTTGTACTAATTGCCGATAGGTATCATGGCCAACTTTCCATTCAAGCAGTTCCGAGGGAAATGCTATTCCACAGCATTTAATCTTTTGAACATATGACTTTTATTAAACGACTGTTCAGGGGCAATATATATCATTTACTTTTGAAACTAAAATTCCTCAGAGATTGAAACAGCACACCATTTATAGACTTTGAGATCTCTTCCTGTGCAGAGCATAATTCCATTATACTAAAGCAGAAATTTAAAAAAATCCTTAGCAACAAACCAGAAGTTTTCAGTTTATTGGTGGAACCGAAATGATGATTTATAGGCACTTAAGATTTACTTACTTATAGAATTCTTTAAAAAAAAAAAAATTAGACACTGAATTTTTAAATTGTTCTACTGGGCAGAAGAGACCTCCAGCAAAAGCAATGCATTTTTGTCCTTACGGTAGACCTTAAATGTTCTGTGAAGACATTGCACCCTAGGAAAAATTTGATCATTGGCACTTACATTTTCGCCTTTAGACATCATAGAGAACGATACCATAAACATATCCCTGCTTTCAGCATTTTAGAAATGCAAAACCTAATTATATATCAAGTATAAACTTCAGTGTGAACTCAAAGACTGGTTCTGAAAGCTTCGTGGTTTGTTTCTTCTTTGTCTTGCTTAATTACGTGGAGTGGGGCAGGAGTTCCCAATGTTTTCATACTGTCATAGACTTTTGAGAGGTGTCAGGTCCACACCCATCTATACACATCCCTGTGTTCTTATACTGGCTCATCTAAATATTAGAAAAATCAAATACTATCTTCTAAAAACATTTTGAACCAGAATTCATGTGCCACATGTGTTCCCTATGTTAACCAGCAGGGGTATTTTGGTTGCATCCACTGCAGATCTGTACATGATTTTTTTTTTTTTCATTTAAAAATAATGAAATCTAAAAGCCACATTTCTTAATACAAATGAATGAATATACAGAATAATATCCTTAAAAAAATAATTCCATATAATTTAGCTATTGGACTACTAAATTTTTCATATGTGGCCATATATCTACCCAGGTGTGTAGGTGTTTGCAGGGCTCAGTGTGTATATGGGTGTGCTTATGTAAGTATTTGTGTATGTTTATAGACCATAAATAGTAGAGTATGGTATTTGTGACACAGCCTTATAAGTTACTGGCTCTTGTGGAATTGTATGTAAAACCTTTCATGTCGTAAATCAGTACCCATGACATATTAATTGAGGCATATTTAACTTCAAAAGTCGTTTGCTAAACTAGTATGGCAAAATGGTTCCAAATAATAGGCAGATGTACTGATTTATTTTAAACAGTTTGGAATCCAGTTAAACAAAAATCTCAAATTCAGATAAATCAATATTGTGTTAACTCTTAAATATAAACATACATTAATGCTTATATTGTTATGTCCTGATATTCTATTATTAAAATGATTATATACTATCACTGATGTTTCTTTAATGTGTATGACATGTGGTGATTGTCAGTCAGTGTTCACTAAAAAAAGGAAGTATTGATTTATAGGGTTGTGAGTAGGTGAGTAATTATATTGAAACATAAATCGAAGAGAATCCAAACTGTGTTTGATTTGAAGTAAGTTGAATTGCAAAGCCAGATAACCTGTAAGGCAGTTTTGTATGTTCTTTCAAAACACGATTCTAAACTATTGATGTATTTTCAGTAGTAACCCTACTATACTTACTGTATGTGTGTATAACAAATATACACACTCCTGAAAATGTTAATTGAATGAATATATTGGGAATGAACTTTTTGGCCAACCCAATGCTATATATACATACATTTCCTACTTATACATATTTGCATTAGCCTGGCCAGCATCTCTAATTGTGCATGTCAGTGACAACGATATCCCACAGAATTATAGTGTGAAAATTAGAGATATATTGAATTCGAAATACCAGTTGCCTGATGCAGTTTGTTATACTGTCAGCTAAAAAATATTTGTAACTTTGTGCCTGTAATGCATGTGGAAAAGATAGGAAATCTGAGGCCCTAGCTGTAATTTTTCAGGGTGCATGATATATAGTGTCTTTAAAATGTGGTTCATTTTAGTAAAGACGATGGATAAATTCCAAGATAGTATAAATGTTGCATGTAATACATGGGTGTTTGTATTATATATGGCCACAAAATGGTTTTGAAGCCAGGGTAGTAGGTATCTGAAAGGTCATAGGCAAAGAACTATGAAAGTTAATTTTCTTGTGATGTGTTTCTTTGAGTTTATATTCATCAACAAGCAAGGAATTAGGTTTATTTGTTCTAAGGTCATTTTACTTTGAAATATACTATGAATGTTGTAAATTTGGATAAAATTTTTGTAGAGAGGTTGACATATTTCCTGCTTACAGTTTGAGTTGCTCGGATGTGTATTCTCTTAAAAAAAGCATTTGGTGTTGAAATGTTTTAAACAGCAACATGTTTTAAAAACCCATCAGTTGAGGCCATCAGCAGAGTTTTACAGAGCGAAATGGTGAAATGTTTCATTGACCTACCCAATTTTGAAAGTTCCATCACTTTTTACTGTGGCTTCACTGTAAAATATTGTACGTTGTGTTTCACACTGGACCATGTTATTCCTCTCAAAGTTAATGTTGTGACACTTACCACCTTAAAAATAACTAATAAACAGGAAAAACCACCTATGTTGTTCAGTGAGTTTCTTTCAGAAAACTTGATAAGTAGACATTGAAATTGAAATGACTGTGTGGGGTAAGGGTTACATTCATATTCATATTTATGGTGTTTTATGATGTAATTAGCATCAGCAGATGATACCTGAGATACTGCAGAATGACATCGCACGACATCCGAAGTATAAAATACTGACAATAACAATGAAATAAGACTATTTGATGAAGAATTCTGTTTTAGTTGGTTATATTAAAATCATTAATACACTTTCCTCTCAGGGTTGCATTAATGGTGAATATGTCAAACAAATTGGCAACTGGTTGAAAAAAAGAAATTTTAACCATAGCAACTTCCTCCTGGGCATGAAGGCATTTTTCCCAAGGTCATCTAATTTGCAGGGGGAAAAAAATGTGCATGTGTATATAGGTGCATGTGTGTGTATGAAAGGTATTTTAAAAGCGCTAAATAAATAAATATATCATAAAATAACTATAATAACAAAGTTGATTACCCAACTTAATATAGAACAAAAATCCATAATCTGTTTCATTCTTAATATGGTATATAAGGGAGAATAGAAAATTCTACTGGCCTAGTTAGAAAAAAATTTTTTACATTAAAATTATTATAGAAGTCTAAAATTCTGGTTTTAAATCTAACATTTTTGCTAGGTTCATTTTAACCTTAAAATTATAGTTTGCTTTAATTGGTTCTCTTTATTATTTCCATGATAACCTAAATATAGTCAGTACTCAAAACAATAATGGCACAACTGGAAGGAATGTTTACAAATTTATAAAATTCCAAATTGTGCTTCTACTTTCTGAATATAATAGACTTCAAAGTGAAATGGAGCAGGTGCCTGAAAGAGTAGTGCTGGGAATCCAAATTGAGGAGTAAGTCATGGAGGGAATTATTTTATTGAGAGGAGATTCCCCTTCCAAACTGTGATTTCACAGCGAGGAACTCCTAAGAGGAGACCTGGTGCCCACCAAGACAAATGGTTGAGATTCTAAATGTACAGATCCTGGCTTTAAGTGAGCATAGTGACTTGACGGTAGCAGCAAGGCAGACTGCCCCATACAACAGAGTCATAACTAAACGTGTTTATTTTTGATATCTTGGCTCCGTGCTTTCACTAACATAGATTTAATGCCAGTATTCCCATTTTCATTTTCTCTTCCTCTAAGTAAACCTATTTTATGAATGATAGTTCTACAGTCCTTTTAAAACTTTGACCAAATGTCTATAACTTTTTACGCGTTTCAGTATTCATTCTGAGTTATGCACGTGTTTGCTATGCCATAAACTTTAGGTTATGCATGCTATGGAGAATGCAGACAAGGGAATTTGGAAAAAGGAATTACTTTTGTGCCTTGTTTCGAGTAATGGAGCCTTATTAGTTACTGTAGATTGATGGCGTCAACTTATTGTTCTCTACCCACTTGGAAAGTAAATGAGTATATGTTTTTTCTATATACACAGAGCCCCTTGGATTTCAAGCTCTCTACACAAAGGTTATGATTTAATTTTGTTATATGAGATTATCTTTAGACATTCTATAGGCCTCAAGTCAGGATCACCAAGACAATTATTTGAGTTTGTTAAATATTTGTTGGTTGTGTTTCCTTTATAAAATTGATCCAGTTGATTTCTAAATTCTTTTACTGCCATTTTCCAAAAAAAATGTTAACCAAGTAATAACTGCATGCCAAGACAGAATGTGAAGTGGAAACAATGTAATTATCCAGACAAAGCTAAAGTTATCTGGTGAGATTTTTCTACCTTGATTACATCAGTTGGATCAATCGGATATTTCTGTAGTCATTATTCGGTGTGGACCCCAGCTGAGTGCCATTAATACAAATGGCAGGAGGAACTCGTACCATTTATGTTTGAAATGAACTGTTTTTTTTTACTACATAGTCATCAGATACATCTTGGTAAAATGTGGTTAGAACTGTTATGTCAGCTTTCTCACTTACTTCAAAAAAGTATGGTATGTTCTCCATCTGATACATGATCCAGAGCTAAATAGCTACACTTAGGATGTGTTCTTACTTAGGCCAGTGCTTTTATGAAGGTGTACCATAAAAGCATCCAGGTGCCAGCAACCTGCCCACCTGGTTCCCATTAAATCTGCCTGGAAGCGATGACATTTCAAATGTCAGAATATCTCTTAGAGCAGCTAATTGCATTAAATTCTAAAATAACTGTGTGTTTTGCACTGTACACCCATATGCCTTGGAATTCGCATACTGACTGAAGCAAACACAAAATCTTATCATCATGTATCCTATAAAATGGTTTCTCTTCTCAGAAAAACCAAATAAGTAAATTGATTTCATTTATAAGCATGCAAAAATATAAGTGGGCCTTTTAGCTTCTGTAGGTCATAGAGAAAGGCTGATTCATCTCATTGGGTTAATTCTAAACAACAAGAACCTACACATTTTCCCTTTAGTATTTTCAAAATCCTTCAATCAGACTTATGGGCAATAATCAAAATGTTCCCACACCGTCCAAGGTAGTATATTTAGGAGTAGTTACCAGGGTACTCAAAGGGCTGTGGTGATTACTGAATGACTTCAACTGGGAGAGACAGCAAAAATGTTAAGTGACAAAATCAGAATCCAAAATTAACGGGCTGGAAGGATATGAATGTAATAAATATGACATTAACATGAGTAAATGAGAAGTCTTAGACTTGATCCAAAACACCAACCTCTCAAATACAGAATAAGGATATCTAACACACTGTGAGCTCAGTGTAGGCTTAAAAGTTATGTTGTTACTGTTAAGCCAATATGATCTTAAAGTGCATTAATATTCTATTCACAAGGAAGAAAGCTCTACCCTTCTCTCTCTGTGCTGGTCAAGGTACACCTAGAATATTGCATTTGTTTTGGGCACCAGCATTAACCAGAGAAATCGACAACTGGAGGGTCAAGGGGTCATGGGGCCCTGTCTGATGACTGACAACCCAAAAAACTGGAATTATTGAAATTGAAAAAGAGAAGACACAGAAGGGACCAAGTATCTCTTTCCAAATATTGGAAACATTGTCATCTTGGGAAATGCACTGTTCTGGGTGGATCCAGAGGTGAGAGCTAAGAACAACAAATAGGAAATGTGGAGGGGCATCATTTGAACATAACTTAAGGAAGAACTTTCTTTGCCTCACTAACAATTAGGGGGCTGCCGTAGGAAGTAATGTGTTCAGTATTGGAGGTGTTTGGACAGAGGCCATTTGACCACATGCCTGGGATTTTTGTAGTGGGCATTTGGTCTCTCAGTGGAAGTAGGTTAGAACAGGTAATATTTAAGGTCCATTTCAGTCCCTGAAATTCGTTGAATCCATGAATGGTCATTGTCTTGGAAAAGTGTATAATGTTAACTATCTTACTTCTTTGGGGAAAAGAAGAGGTAACACCATTAGAAATTTAATATATTTATTTTACGTAATTTGAGCATAGTAAATAAAATGAGAACTTTCCATTTTCAGAGTACCGTGTTTGTAATTAAATGTTTTTCTCTTACAATTGTCTGTTACCTTCAGACAGTATGAAATTTGAAATGGCTTGGAGTACGTTTTCAAACCTAAAGTTGAAAATAAGCAATTTTAAACATAAGCAGATTTGTGTTAACCCTACTTTTTTTTTTTTTTAACCAGAGCCTAAAAAACTTGAGGGGTTTTTTGTTCGTAAGGCAGAGAAAAACACAGCTGGCACTATGGCCAGCTTTCAGGGCATCAGACATTTGGTGGCACTATTGAAAATGCAATTCATTAGTTGATAAGGCAGTTTAGTGAATAATATCCAGCAAGTTTATTAAACATTACAGTTTAAAAGATGTTTTCGTATTATTTGGGTCAGAATTCTGTATTGAGTATCTGATGTTCTTATTAAAAGAACAAGATTTTGGAATTGAGTCCATAAGTTGTGGACATCCTTGCTAGGAAACACGCTACTAGTCTATTAATTTGAATGCTTGATTCTGAAAGAATGTGTCTTTGTATTCTAAAATCTAAAACGCCATATGACAGGACAGCACCTGCCATCCCAAACCACAATGTGTCTGCATTATTAAACACCATTTGTGATGCTGCTGGAAGAAATTCAAGGACCGGAAGGCCCAGAAGAGAAAGTCTACATTTTAGACATTTCCTTACTGCTTTTCCGCTTGGAACACCGTTTGTCTACAGCACGAGCAATGACACAAGGGATAAAAGATCTCCCTGTTCTGGAAAACACACACCGTCCCCTCAAATGCGGTAGCGTTAATGTTTCTTTTCTCCAAACCTCGACATTGTAAATCTGCCTTGTCTCAGCCATGTATTCCAATATTATAAATACCAGGTTTTCACAAACAAACATCCGTAAAAGTCAGCAGAGCACACTTAGAGGCTCATGCATTTATAGTGCCTTCGACAGAGTTGGTTATGACCACACAGTGTCCCAGCAAGAAAAACTCTGTTTCAGGGTCGCAATCTGAGTCCCTTCTGGCTTGCCACAGGACAAATGCGTGCTTCTGGTCACAAAGGGAGTTTGAATGAGAGAGGATGGAAACAGCTCAAGTCACCAGGCTGATGGATTGGGGGATTATTACAATACTGGAAGATAAAAGACACATCACACAGACTAGGTGACCTTCAGGCATGTGGCGTACTAGAGTAACCACAAAACTTCTAGAAAGTCCTATGAGGAAGCAGATGCATCAATGCCACGCATTTAACTTTTATTCCCATCGTGTCACCTGTCAGCTTTGATGAACTCGTCCCATGGAACGTGGTCATCTTAGCGCACCCAGGAGAATGTGCTATGGCAGTTGACTCAAATGGCGCTGCAGTGACTGAAGTAGCGTTTGCCTGATTATATTCATCCTTTGGGTGAAAACTAAAATCTTTGAATTTCCTGATATTGTTGGGCGTAATGGCAAGATACTGTTGGGCATAATGACAGTACGTAAAACTTCTCTTCCTACTTACTTTGTGCTGGATGGAATGGGGAGGAGGTTGAAGGGAGACAGGTAAGCAGAGCAGAAGTAGGTCAACTTTGCTTCTCACCACCTCTTCATTATTAATTCAACTACAGATGCTCTCTCCCTTCTCTCTGCTCCACAGACAGCCGGCACCCTGAGCCAATGCCGCCCCCTCACCGCCTCCAGGCTCCCATCAGGCCAACCAAGTGGATAAACCCAGGGAAACAGAAGGAGGATCTTTTAGGACAAGCTGTGTTCACTGTTTAGAAATAGCATTGAAATGTGCAAATTGTTTTCTCAAGGAATAGACAGAGGAATGGAAAGATTCATTGTTAAAGTACTGCCTCCTGGCTGATCACAGTATTAAATATTTGGTATTGTTTCATCCTCTGAGCTTTGTAATATAGTTGCTACGCTGTTTGCTCTCATGGGTCTTGGGTCCAGATACACCCAAAATTTACAAAGGAATCACAGGCTTAGGCTTTCAGTTCTATCTTTGCCTCAGGAATAAAAGTAATAATAAGTAAATTTTTCCTGTTATGTAACATTTAACGTATCAATAACTTGCTTGGTGCTTATGCCTTTACCTCAAAGTGGAATTAACAAACCCACTCTTTAACCTTTCTCCAAGGATGTGGCAAAGCTGAATATTTTTTAAAGGATATTCCATAAAAAACAAACTGAAGAAAATTTTTTTCTATGGTAAGAATAGAAAAAAAAAAAAAGAGATCAGAATGACCCCTTATCTGAAGCCTGTTTGCAGATAAGAGTGTGGAAGAGTGAGGTGAGGGACCTCAAATCTGCCAAACCTAAGCAGTGAGCAAAAGGATGCTAATTTTGAGAAAAAGAAATAAAAAGTCATGGAACATCCAGAGGGACAATGATGAAACTGACTCAGTTAGTGCCGTCTATTATTGGGTAACAGGGCCGGTGGAGAGGTAGTCCGAACCGAATAGTCTAAGAACCTCCCTTCCCGAGTATTAAGACCAATTTCTCCCTGGTGGTGGGTACAGTTACCTCCCGAGATTCTGGGCTGGGCACAGCACCTGGAGACTCGGGTAGTGGGACCGAGGACTTTTATTCTCTGTTTCTGTTTCCCCCCAGAGCTCTCAGCATGGAGGTTCCTCCACTTCACTTGCATCCACCAAAGTCTGCAGCTCGATGGACGAGAACGACGGACCTGGAGAAGGTGGTGAGCTTTGGACTTGGTGTCTGAGGAGAAGGCTCAGCTTGTACTTGGGCAGAGGGTGGGCTGGCTAAATTTACACCCACCGGGAGACTGTCACTTCTCCAGCAGAATGAGTCTGAAGCAGCTTCAGAGGCTCATAGCAAGGGGGTAGGACTGAACGTGGCTCCCACCAGGGATGGTATCTACTCTCGGGGGCCAGGAAGAGGGAGTTAGCCTAATGTGGAGACGTTTCCCATCCTCTGAAGGTATAAGCAACCTAACAAGGCCAGCTATTGCCCACTTTGCAAATAAAAGGGGGTAATTGTTGCCTTTGTTGTTCCAAATTCTGTTCACTTTTTGGAACAAGAAAGACATCTTTACTCTTTTGCTTGACGGTGATAGCCCTGCAGAGGTACTCTAACTTAAGTGAAGTCAAAATGTGAAAATCTGGCTTTACAAAAAGAATGAATTGATGGCAGTTGCAAAAATATCCTTTGGACCTTAAGTGAATTCACTTTAGAAAGTGGTGAGATGACGTGGATTCCAGAATAGACTTTTTTGCTAACTCCTGGATTGTTTTAGATAAGCCTCTTCTGCTCTCCACATCTCAGTTTTTCTTCTATGAAATGGAGATTGTAATATATGCCTGTTTCCTCCCTGGGGGTTATTATCAGGCTCAAATCAATTATGAGAAATTATTTAGAAACTAAAGTATAAAACTGATATGATCAAGTCACTGTTACAGAATCAGCACCTCTTATTTGTTTTAAATAATATGATTTAATTTTCCAATAAAGTACCATTTGGGGGAAACACTTTTATTATGTTATGTGAGATACCTGACTTACCCAAGGATTATTTCCTGACTACCATGCAATATCAGACTTTTTTGGTATTTCCAGAAGTATGAAATTCAGCCATCCAGAAGGCTCTTTTGTTCCAATGTGTTTTATTTACTTAATGAAATGAAATGGTCCTTGACAGAGCCTTTTTGGCTAAGTCTTCTTAGCCAAAAGCCTAAAAGATACATTTTTATCAATAGTCAGGAAAAAAATCCCAAGCCATGTGCTCCAGATGGGTGCCCAGTTGGAAGGAAGGATGGAAGTACCTCCCTACATTTCCCATCTGAAGCCAGGGTTGCCTCTGACAGCTAAGGATGGTTACTTTTACTATCTGCGTAGTAAAGAGTCTTAAGACCGCGTCATCTGAGAGATATTTTGTAAATTCGAGTGTTTTGCAGTGGATTTGAAACTTCTCCAACCATTTTCTGTAATAACCATGGGCTAGATAAAAATCCCCAGGCTGAATCCTTCAAACGGAGGCAAAATTGTGGCTTCTTTGGGGTGAGATGGAGGGGGTCGGGGGGAGTGGAGGTAAGTCTCCTCAGCTCTCGCTTTATTCCGGAGACCACTGAGATCGCTTCTAGTGGGTTAAACGTAAAATGTCACCTGTAAAGAGGTGAAGAGGTTGCACAAATGCCGAGGACAAAAGTAGCAGCAGCAAATGTCCTACATTTGTACACGCTTTCCAGAAATTTCCTCCACTCTAGAATCCAGAGTGGTGCAGATTGGAAATGATCACAAAACCAGAATAAGTAAGGGTCCTAAAGCAGATGTCTGCTGATTGTGAGTTTCCATTTCCCGTTCCCCAACCCTGCAGACTAAACTCAATGAGAACACGGAAATCGCCAAGAAAGCCCATTTGCCACCTACGGTTTTAATTTTATTTTGAGAAGAATGTTTAGTCTCAGTTTATGATTAAAGGTCAGAAAAGGAGCACATTTAGAAAGCACACTAGGCTTCCATCACATTTTGTATTCAGGTTGCCTGAGGGAAAGCCAGGATTTATAACTTTAAAGCATGTAAATTTTAGAGCCCAGCTATAAAAGGCTTTTTATACCCCTAAGATGTTAAAGGTTATCCACTATATTTATGTGACCTAAGTGTGGCTTATTTAGTTTTATGGCCTTAGATATTTAAAGCATTATTAGGCATTTGTAAAATATTTCAAAATGCATTTTAAGGGGGAAAATGCGTTGTGTTAGTGGCACTAACATAATTGAAACTACAAAACTGTTCTGTTCACAGACATAATAGATATTGCAGTTTTAACTCAACATCTGCTGCTCAGGTTGCTGGTGAGAAATTTGTCTAAAATCTGCTCATTGATACTGGGGAGGGGTGGCAATCAGTGCTTAGTTCATAAGGAATTTTACGGAGATCTCTATTTCAGGATGTAGTAAAGCAAAGTGTCCAGACAGCAGGCATTTTTCATGCTTGTACAATGTCAAGAGGCCCAGAGTCCCTTACGAACTGCATTTTCCTCCCTACCTAAGAATGTCATTTCTCTGGACACCATGGGTATGCATTAAACGCTATTGATCAAATTGGCATGAAATGAAAAGTGAAACTTCCTCCTCAGAATCCCCACTGCAGCAGAAAGCATAAGTTGCTCTTACCTAGGTGGCAGTGGACCCCGTACATTTTATGTTTCCTTTTAGTTTATCATTCGTCTTAGTAATAACGGTTGATGATGCAATGTCGGCAAGGAGGTGGGAGTCGGGGACTGGCCTCCCTATACAGAAAATGACATATTGACGCTGAATCAGTTCCAGTCTATTAGATGATACTTCTAAACGTCTCTTTTGTGCAACATCTGTGTTCCCTTTTCTACCAGTAAAAACATACTAATGATTCTTTCAGAAGTGCTGGAGGAAGGCTTCCAGATTCCAGCCACAATAACAGAACGATATAAAGTCGGAAGGACAATAGGAGATGGAAATTTTGCTGTTGTCAAGGAATGTGTAGAAAGGTGAGAAGGATATCATTTGCATTGAGCTTTAAAGGAAGCACTTGGCATTATGTTTTCCAAGACAGCGTCTTTATTTGCGGTCTGTGGCACATATGGAATAGGTTAATGTCTCAACTCCAGATGTAAAAAATATTTAAAAGAAAGAAAAGCCCATCTAACAACAGATTTGAAAAATGTAGTGATTCCTGGGGACAATCTATAAATTAAGGACTTTGATTTTTCTTTTTAATGTAGTCAGCAAAACTTTGCCAGAGGTTTCAGGTAAGTCCTTTTATTTTGTTAAAAAAACAAACAAACAAACAAAAAGAACTATTGAATAGTTTTTCCGGCACTTTTTTGAGACGTTTTGTAAAGGTCAGAACATTCTTAAATGGGGTGTATATCTCTAACATATAACTTTCATAAAATTAAGTACAGTAACTTCAAAAAACTTCAAAATGTATCTGTTCTGATCCTGGCAAATACAGCATTTAATACATTAAAATGTTTTGAAATGAATGATCTGGGCACTCTTGTGGGCCAAAGGGAAGGACTTAGAGTGAAAGGTTTATCCCTGGGCCCTTGATACCTAATCAAGGACAGTAGCCGGGGCTACTAGTTGGAGAAGTGACAAGTAAGAGTCATAGCCCAGATCAAGACCGCCTCAAACCCTAAGCCCAGCGTGAGATTTGGAGTTCGTTTCTTAAGGGGGACCCGGTCAGCCAGCAGCTTCCTCTCCGGGCTGCTGAGCAGAGTACTGGGAAGCTGGGGGGCACCCACCTGCTTCCTTCAGGGAGTGTGTCCGCTGGCTTCCTGGGGGCTGGTGTGGGGTGAGCACCTTCCCCATTGCTCTTCTCTGCTCCCCTTCCCGCTACTCCCTGGGAGAGGGCCCTGTGCGCTGCCCGAGTTCTCAACACTGTATGGAAAGAATGCTCTAAGCTCCACCTCCACTCAGAGAGGACGTCTCAGACTAGAGGCTCTGTCAGCAAGACCCAGAACTTATTTTTCTCCAAGTCCTTTGACTTAGAAATGAAGATCCATGCCACATTAGAGCTGGACGCCTGCCCAGGGCCTCAGACACCGTGAGGGTCCTGAGTTTGGCCAGTGTCCACTGATTTGCTTCCCTTTACCCTTTGCCCGACTAAGGTAGTGGAGCCCTCCTTAGGTCCCCCTGGAGCAGTGGGTCTCAGACTTTGCCCCACTCAACATACCAGCTGGGCCCAGCCATTCCTGAGGACGGTGACAGCGACCCCCTAGAGCAGCTGCTCTGTGTCAGGGACGGGCGTGAGGGACAGGCAGCTTGAAAAATCCCTTTGGTGACCCTGCTCGCCCCGCTTTTCCCCTCTCCCCCTCATTCCCCCACTCCCGCCATGAAGCTTGACCATTTGCTGCATGACTGCGAAATATAGAAATTTTCCCATTACTTTCCTGGGCCTCACACCTCCTCAAACAGGAGCGGCCACTGTTTACTGAGCATAAACTATATACAAGGCCCTTAACGTACGATACTTCATTTAATTATCATAATAATCCCATAGTTGTGGGATTATATATAATCCCAAACTGTTTCCATCTTATATAAAGAACGCCCGGAGAAGCTAGATGCCCAAGTAAGTAAGTACTCAGCTAGTAAGTACTTAGCAAGGCATGGATTCAAGTTCAGCTCCAAAACCCACGCCTTTGGACCACTCTGCACCAGTGCCTCCTGCCTCAGACCAGGGGTCTTCCGTAAGAAAGTGGCTTCGCTGAGCCAAAGTCACACACAACGCATTTGTCCCTGTACGAAGAAGACAGAAGTTAAATCGGGAAAGCCATCCCCAAAGTAAGGGGTGGAAGTGTGTGTGCGTTTATATAATTTTATATTTCATTTATACTTTTACTGATAGTAAACCCAACCCTTTTAAACTTGATTTCCTCTGCAGCAGAAAACCCCGTGTCTAGCAGATCCCCGTGCCCTTCCCCCACAGGCGCCTGCTTCCTTGCCAGGGTGCGTCATCTGTTGAGGCTGGCGTGGTGGCCATGTGCCCGTCCTCGGATCATGATAGCATCTCAGTCCCACAGCCCTGGTCTTCCCATGATAGAAATTTATCATTTCTCCATCCTGAATTAATTTCTTTCTTTCTGGTTTGGATTGTGTTCGTTTTGCATGAGTTCACATCTTGGGTCTCATACGAATCGTCAGAGTCTCAACACCAGATTGCTCCCCAAAAGTGTTAGTATTCCACTCCCGCTGAACAAGGACATATGGCATCTGCCCTCTCTCCGCAGAGGTATCACGAAACAATCTTTTAATATTTTCCAGAGGTCCAGGAAAATAAAAGGGAACTAAGAATGTTTTGAGTGGCACACATTGCTTGCGGGGGTACATTCTGTCATATTTTAAAGGAGGAATATGTATTAAAAAGACCAAGTACGCCTCTCCTCTGTTAATAATACGCTGTCACAGGGAAGGTTTTCCTGCAGTAATGGATGCAGTAACATTGCTGCAGAGGCCGTCCCTCCCCTGGTCCCATGCCAGCGCATCCCGCCGTAGGGGATGCCAGGTCTGTTTCGATTTCTGCCTATCTCCCCATAGCAGTCTCCAGTGGCCTCAGGAGCCCTGAGGACATGCTAAAGGATGTTGGTGGACTTTTGAAGCTGTTTTGTGGAGCCTTTCGAAGCCCCAAAGAAAACTCAAGAAGCTGAAAAGCACTAAGAAGAGGTCCGAGCACGGGTAGAGGGCTCACAATGAGATGCCCTTCATCCCTGGCTTCCTGGCTCTGTGTGGACTAATTACCGTTCAAGCCACGGGTACCAGTGATGCAGTCATGAGCAGGGACAGTGTCTCAGGTGGCTCCTGGCCCTCCTCCCCACCTGCAGTGCTTGCATGTTTTGGCACCATAGGCGTCAGAACTGGATTAAAATTCTAGCTGCTCGTGATTCCCTCTTTCTGTCCTCCACCTGTGAACCCAAAGAACTACACAACGAAAGCGCTGGCAATGAAGGTAGGCAGGCCCAAACCCACCCGAACGAGCTGAGACTTTAGTGTCAGCAACATGGGTTGCATCCACCTAGAAAATCTTCAGAATTTTCAAGAACCAGGTACCTATAGTTGGAAAGCATTTCCTTCTGAAGTGAGATTTGGAGGATGCATCAGCATGAAGAACTTTAAGTATCTCTCAGCTACCTGACAGCGTTCTTTCCTCTTTCCTTCCTAAAGATGCTCTGGCACCTGATAGCCATAGGGCCCAAGTTCAAATTCAAAATATAACTCTACTCTGAAGATGTTTGACAAGACACTCTGGGATGCCTCCGTTTTCTGCTTTACAGAGGAGGCTGAGATTTAGCTTTATTATGATCACTTGGTAAACAAAGGGTGCTGTTTACCAACCCCTCTCTCCTGGGGGAGGGGTCTTTCTGTCACTGTCCTAACTGCCACCAGCCTCTGGAGTTTTCACAACTCCACCAACATGTTTGGAGCCCCTGCTAGTTCAGGCCTACGCTGGGCCATTTCCAGGGCTACAAAGAGAGTCAAGACGGGGCCCCTTTGCTTGAGAACCTGCCGCATAAGCAAAGGATTGCCTTGAAATTCAGTAAATGCTATGTCAGAGGAATGCCTGGGAAGCCACACTTCCTCTTCCACATGGTCTTTATAAAAATCTTCAAAACAGAGCAAACCACCAAAAGCACATTGGTCCAGAGCACCCTTTTCGTAAACATTCTGCTGCCCTCCAGGGCCGAGGGAAAGGGTGAGAAGAAGACTGCCCCAGGGCTGAGAGTCATTAAGTTAAACAAGACGGCTTTCTCCAAACCATTTTTAGTACAAACCTGAAAAAGTAGATTTAGTTCAAGTTTGTAAAATTCAGACATTTCTCCCTAGTAGTTCGAGCTCTAGCCTTGGGTCAAACTTAATAGGAAAGTGACCTTACAAATTGAGTTCCTGTAGACAAGGAGGAAAACAAAGCTTGTTCTGCTGTTGCCGCTTTGGCTGTGGCATTTGAGGTTTCTGTAATTTCATAAAAGGTCAAGAATATAATTTCAGGAGCATACAAGCAAATGGCCTGTTGTTCCACAGCAATCCAGGTGTCTTCTCTCCTTCTCGACACACGGAACTGTAGACTCCTTGAGGTCAAAGACCAGGTCTCCATCACCTCTGTAGCCACCAAAGAACCATGCTCGTTACTGCTTGCTGAATGATTACCTGGGGGCAGTGGTCCTCAGAGTTTAGGGTATGCAGGAAGGCAGATATTTTATTTGAGGTTTTATTTCTTGCCAAATGTTTTCATTTACCAACTTAAGGCAAGCAATGAAGTTTTTATTCTTATGGTGTACATTTAGTCCTAGCACCTGTTTTTAGTCTCATTTTCCAGATTCAGCTACTTTCCTATAAACATGCACTTCTAGTAATTAAGGATTTTATTGTGACTTTATAGTTCTGTCCTCAAGGAATCCAGAAAGAAACCTTTCAGTATTAATTTTGGTGGTCCCCCACAGGGTTCACTGTCTGATATAAAATATGGGTAAATCTAATTGAGTGTTTAATCCTATTTTGTAAGGTTTTGGGTAGTCAGCCCACAAGGTCCTTTTTCCTAGTAAGCTCTAGGGCCACTGCAGCCCACGTTTGCTTGCATTTTCCCCTCAGCTGTAGGCTTAGCATCTAACCTGATTGTTTGGTGTCCTGGAAGCCAATACACCCTCTTGTTCCCTGGGAATTCTGTTCCTTGTCTATCCGGCTGTAGAGGAGGATTTTCAGCCTTCCTGGGTCCCACACCAGCTCTTTGCTTTGAGTGTAGCAAAGCTGAAGTGTTACTCATTCTAGGGAAACAGAGGATCAATTGGTAACCATGGGGAGGACAAAGCCAAGAAATTCTTCTATCTTCTGACCAGCACCATCCCATCCATCCCCTTTGTGGAGGCACTGAATCCAAGTGTCGGCTCCATTCTAGCTCTCTGTCCCTGCCTGGGACTGCTGGCTTTTATCAAAGCTGTCAGACCAAGAGTCCAGATTCCCTGCCATCAAATGAAACATCTTAAACTAGATAGGGAATTGCTCATGTATTCCAGTCTTAGATTTGCTTTGTCATAATTTTTATTGATTCATGAAAAGCGGAATCCAGAAACACTTCAGCTTTTAGTTTTCCTCTTGATTAAATATGTTCAAATTTGCAAACAAACTCTTCAGAAGCCTCCTAAGAAGAGTTACTGAAAGGGACCCTGTGCTCCTTCTGTGATGCGAGGATTCCCCTCGTAGATGCGTAATTTCACGTTCTCATTTATCTGTTTGCGCGTACGTTTTAAATTTCTAATGGGAAGTATTTTGTTGGCCCTCTAACTGAAGTGCTTTTTCTCCACCCCCATCCCATAGTACATACGCACACAGCCTTGCTGAAGGTCTGGCGTTTATGTGGGGTTATCTAGCACCCCAAGCCCTGACTCAGCCTTCCTCCGTCATGTTCTCTGCCCACACGGAGGCCTGAAGAATCAACAGAGGCATACTTGGGGCTCTCAGTCCATTTCTTCACGAGGCTGAGGCAATTCGGGTTCCTCTGGGTACCCCGCGCCCGGGCAGGGGAACCACCCTGAGGCAGAGGGGTTTACCTCCTCGCATCCGAACCACAGCGCTCTCTAGTGGAGAAAATCAGCTTCACAATGATTGTTTCAATCTAGTTTCATTCATCAGATACAATTATAACAACTTGGTCAATGTTTATTGTTTTCCCCACAGGCTAGTACCCTGAAGGTCCTGGAGGTATAGTGGAAGAAGTATTTTTAGAAGTAAATGACATGAATGGTTTCTAAGATGCCCTTGAAACACACTGTTAATACCTGGCCTTATGATTTGTTTGGAGGCTCTCACTCTCTTGCTCTTGCCATAATGTGCAACTAGGAAATTCTCCATACTGAAAATTTTAAAACCCTATTTTAAAATTTTATTCTTGATCACCTTCACTCCCATTGTATTCATTTGGACCCCTAAAATTGGCCTTTATCTGTAGGTAAAAAGCTAGACTCTCTTGGTTTCCCCAGCAGATATGAAATGGCAGTGCTTGTGAAGTAGTGGCTTCTGATGATTATTAAGTATGCGTTGTGTTCTTTGACGGTAGACCTGTCGTGGTTGGCACTACAGTGTTCTGGAAATGGAAACACAAATGAGGAAGCTGTCTAAAGCTGCAGTGTGACTCAGCCCTCCTTCCCACACCCACCACGGAGGAGGGGTAATGTTGGCTGGGCTGCATGCGAAGCAGAGACCCCAAGAGCTCAAAGTTGTGACCTTAGTGCTGCCGTGAGGCTTTGGCAGAGCGAGTTTATTTTCATTGTCACCTGCATTTCACTTCTATCAAATGAGACAGCGATGAAAGGCCCAAGAGGTCACGGGATGCTCAGTTAATGGCTGTTTCCCTTTCTATGCTCCTTAAGCACCTCATCCGCTAGTTTTCCAGCGGAACACACAGGGGTGCAGACAGCCCAAGTCTAAAGAGTGTGAACTGCTTCTTGGGAGTTGTCAGGGTGGCCGTGAGAGCCATTCAGAAAACTGTCACAGCTACACTTCACTTCGTGGAGAGAGAACTTCAAGACAGACTGGGAAGAAGACGGGCAGAAACTCACATCTGCTCCATATCCTGACCACACTGCTTCAGAGGGAGGGACAGAGCACAGCCACCTTGCGGGGGGAGTTATGCATGGGAATGGCAATAGCAGTAGTTTTATTACAAGTATGACAATGTTAGCAGCTTGTGAATGTTTCTGTGCTGGCACGTTCGCTGTCCTTCCACCTGGTCAGCCCCTTAAAGTTCACTTATTTCTTTTTTAAAAAGGAAAAGAATTTTTTACAAAATAGTTACACCACAATGCAAGATCAAAAATGAATCCTTAACAGGATGATCCAACAAATCTGAAATTAAGTTTTTATTTTTTTAAAAAAAAACCTTTCTCTTTGCAGGTCGACTGCTAGGGAGTATGCTCTGAAAATTATCAAGAAAAGCAAGTGTCGAGGCAAAGTATGTATAAGGTTTATTCTTACGAAAATACAGTGTTTTGGAGGCAGAAAGAAACACAAAGATGAGCTCCCGAATAAACATAAATTTACGCTTAGGAGTTGTGTTTCAGTGGAACAGAATGTTATATACGTGTTAGGATATAACTTTATTCTATAAATATTCCTGGAATAAAAGTTAGTGGGAATGATTGGATGTTATTTCTGTTCCTTCTCTGTGTTTGCCTGTTTGCTTACTTCTTCTATTACTTTTGTGACCGAAGTTTCATTTCATCCTTCTATATGCAGTTGTACTTAACATGGTAGGTTCTGAAATTACAAGCATCTTCTAAGGACCTTCAACATCTCTTGGCAATTCTAGGCTATGTGAATATCAGAATTTAAGATAGACTCCTTATATTTTACCCAAAATGCATCTCCCTTGATCTTCAAATAGTATAGTTCATTCGAGTGAGCTCCTCATGTATTTTGATGTGTATCTTGATTAAGGTAACTTTTGCCTTGAACAGGAGCACATGATCCAGAACGAGGTGTCTATTTTAAGAAGAGTGAAGCATCCCAATATCGTTCTTCTGATCGAAGAGATGGATGTACCAACTGAGCTGTATCTTGTCATGGAATTAGTAAAGGTGTGTATTTTGAAAAAAGAGATAAACCTGTACAAGGCACCCCACTCTTCTGTATAATAGAACTCTCTCCTTTATTTCCTCCCACCAACATCCAGTCTCTTATTTCTGTGCATTGGCATAATGGTTAAGAGTATTAGCACTAGAATTATACTCAAAAGTTCAAGTCCCAGCCTTGACCTAAATAGCTCCTTGATCTTAGGCATACCTCTCTGTACCTCGGTTCTCTCCTATGTAAAATGAGAATAATAATCACTAGGAATAAAAATGGCTAGGAATGTTAATGTGAGGGTAAGAGGGATGTCTTTCACCAGCTTCTGTGACACAGAAAATATTAGATGCCAATACAGTTGTTGTTATTGTTGTAGTAGAAGTTGTTCACTTTTCCAGGAACTACATCCAGAAGTATCATTATTATAAGAACAAGCTTTAAACTTTCAGACACCACCATAATAGAAAAGTAGCACCATCTTAATAATAATGTGAATAGTCTACCACCTTTCGCTGAAGGTTACAATCTCATCCTGTCACATAAAATTAAGTTTTTATTCTACTCAATCATAGGATATGGGAATGGCCAAATGTTGATGATGGTTGAGTCTAGGTGAAAGGTAACCCCCTTGTTCCCTCTACTTCCATACTTGAAATTTTATTAATTATAAAAATTGAATGTTTCATTTTCATGAAGTCGTAGTTTTCTCAAGCCTTTTCTATTATGTTACTCTAACTGAAGGCATAAGTAATTTCTCCTTTAGTTGTAAAGTGATATAAATTAGTCACATCATTTTCTCCACCAGCAGTGTGCCAGGGAGCAGCGAGGGCTCCAGGAACCCTGTTTAGAATCGCTCACCTGAGCTGGTGGGGGGAATCAGCACCCTGGAATGTGGGGTTTCCTTTTGTAAAGATTTAAGACCAGGCAAGCATTTAATCAACTAATCTGTTACTATATAGAAGAATGTTCGTTCTAGGGCCTGTAAACTTTCATTATTCAGACTTTCTTTGCTTTACATCTGTTGGCCTTTTTTAACTTAGTGGGTATTTATGTTTATAGATGAAGCCTGTTCTTTTTCTACTTCAAGTTAAGATTTGTTTCTCTGAGGGTCAGGGCTTTTTTTGTTTGTAGTAACACAGGTTACTGTCATGTTTGAGAATAAGGGAGATAAAAATGCTAACCGTTTATTCCAACAAAGAAAGGTCAGTGTCATTTATTCAGAAGATTTTCATGTTGGCACTTTATGACCAAATATAGTTTGGTAGTTACCAACATTGTCCCTTAACAGCCTTTGTGAATTCTCTCTGGGTGACCAGGATAGCCTAACAAGGCCGGAGTGTGTCTGCACAGTCCAGCACTGGGACCCCTCAGTTGAGCCACTATGTTGTACCCTTACATTTAGTCTGACCGAGAACCACCGTGAGGCCAGGTCTGAAAGCATCCCGAGAAGTGAAGGCTAACCCCAGGCTTGACCTGAAAGTCTCCCACAACATCCCCCCTGAGGAATTCGCTTGGCCTGTGCTTGTCAAACCCTGAGAGGCCAGCAGGATGCCCAGGAGGGCCTGAAACTGTGGGATAAATGAGGTCTGTGCTCCAGAAAACAGTGAAGTGACAGTTCTTAAGAGTGAAATTCCATAATTAACAGCAATGGGACTTTGGACTTCTGGCTGCAGACGTAAACACGTGCACACTGCTTGTGTGTTCAGAGGAAGGGAGGCCTGTGGACGGGGTGGCCCTGGGGCCCGTTCCTGAGGGATCATCGGGAGTGAGAAAGACAAAGGGAGTAGAGGGGACACTCCGGGAAGCGGCTCTACTGAGGACGGGTGTGGAGTGAGGAGGGAGTTTGACCTGTTTGGGTGACCAGGGAAGACATACCCTACCTGGAGCATAAACGTAAGTGGTCTGGGTAGAGGCAGGAGATGAGGTTAAGCAAGTTGGAACGAAGGTTGGGGGCTGCGCAGGGAGAGCCGTGGGAAAGGAACGCTGATTTCATGACAAGAGAAGGAAACGTCGAGTGGGAAGGTGACAGTCTGTGCACACAGTGCTTTGGGTAAAGAGCCGGGGGATGGCCCGGAAGGCTGTGTCAGAGGCAGGCCTTAAAGGGAGGACTGGTAGATCTGTTGACTGATTTGCGGAGGGTGAAGAAGACATGAGACTACAGGCTGCCTGGAGCCTAGATAACCAGGGCGATGGCGGAGGCTTGGCAGGGTCACCCCATACAGCCCTACACAGGGTCCGGAGTGCTGTTCACGCGAACCACAGTGAAAACGCCACCTCCCGAGGTGGCATGGAAACAACTGCAAACCCGCACATAGCAGCCTTGCCTTTGCGAGAGACAGAATGTTGAGAGGGAAAGTGTCCATTTGGAAAAAAAAATGTATGTGCTTAGCTTGGGAACTGCTGCGGCTGAAGGGTCAGTGGGAGACACTCCCCCCCCACCAGCAGAGGTTATGCAGAGTCACCGAGGACCAGGTCAGGATTTGAAAATTGTCAGCCTACAAGTGCTCTCTTTTGCGTTTGCTGTTTAAAAAGAAAAATTAAATCTCTTAGCCCGTCAGGTAACAGATGAACACAGCCAGCCACTGGGCTCGGCTCTTTGGGACCTCGTGTTCAAGAGGGATGCACACATTGTCAGTAAATCAGACCCAACGTCGCTGAAAGCGTTTCAAATAAATGGATCTAAAATTGGAGCCTAAAATCTTTGTTTCACCAAATAACGATAAATTAGCCAGGAACAATGGAAACAAAAGTTCAGATGAATAATGGTACTAGAAAACTTTCTTTGAAATTTCTCCACCCTCCCCCCTCTTCTCTTTCATCTTTGGAGTGACAGTTTCTGGTCCTTTTCTCTGTTCTTACAAAGAAGCACATTATTGAAAAAGAAAACTACGCCCACTCCAAGAGACCTAAATCTAGAGAACGAAGAGAACTCTGTGTGTGTGTGTGTGTGTGTGTGTGTGTGTGCGCGCGCGCGCGTGTCTGTGTGTGGTGTTAATTTCACAAGGCAGCAGAACATTTTGTTAAGGGTGCAGTTTGCAGTGTTACCTGTTTCTCATTTTGGGAGATTTGCGATTATGAGTTTGATCTTCTGCTGGCAGTTGGCGTGAGGCAGGTAGCACATGCCACCAGGAGTCCCAGGTGTCACAAGGCCTCTGCCCTGGAGACCTGGCTCCGCTTCCCCTCCCTGGCTGGGAGTTGAAAGGCAGAGAATCCTCTCTCTCTCTTTCCTTTGAGCTCTGGAGGAAATGTCACTGGCTCTCACAGTGGGGAGAGACATCACTATAAGGTCTCCGGGCCTTTGAGAGAGAGGTGGCAGGAAAAGCCCTCGGAACCCAGAGACCCTGAACGCGTCCTTCACTCCCTTTATAGCGTGTCAGGCGCCTCTCCAGGCAGCCTCATCGAACCAGCTGTTAATGTGCTTCTCCTCCTGCTGTCCTCTCTCAGGGAGGAGACCTCTTCGATGCCATCACTTCCACTAACAAGTACACGGAGCGAGACGCCAGTGGGATGCTGTACAACCTGGCCAGTGCCATCAAATACCTGCACAGCGCCAACATTGTCCACCGTGACATCAAGCCAGAGAACCTGCTGGTAAGAGGGATTCCAACTCCAGGACGTCTTGCGTTCCAAGCATTCATGAGTGAATATGAACATTTCTCTCTTTTGTTCTTTTCCATTTTCTTAAAAAAAAAAAAAAATGACCGTAAAGGCTGGTTTCCAGCTGGCCTTCAGTAACTAGCTGGAAACTAGTCTGTTAAGTTGATCTGTCAGGGTTAGTGTACCGTTAGGAGCACGTAATTTATTAGCAAATAAAAACCCGAGGCAGGGGGACAGGAATAGAGCTCAAGAAGTCTAGGGCTATGGTTGAGACCGTGGGCCAGGCCAGGACAGTCATGAGGAGCATTTACACTTACATTATTTATCAACAGCACTTTTGTGTTAGAAATCTTCTACTTGGGGGGGGAAAAAAAAAATGGAAGCCTTTTCAGACTTTGTCTTAGTCTCCCAATTTACATCCTAATAATCTGATCTAAGAGCTAAGAGAATAAATCATTGTGAGTTTTCAAGACACCAGCCCCTCAGCATAAAAATAACCATGATGAAGACGGATTTAAAGATCAGAGACATTTTGTCCTCCCTTTAGGCCTGTTTGGTTTGCTTTTCATGAACTTCGTATCTCTGGGGAAACATTGAGAGTTCTCCACGCAAGCAAAGGAGGATGTTCTCCTAATCCCATTGTTAAGGGGACAGTATTGAAAGAATTCAGGAGACAGGGGCTGGGCATCGGGGAGCTATAACTAGTGAATGTGGGAGTATCATAAATTTTGTTGGCTGTTCAGGGTGGAATTTTAATGAAATATATTCAGTTTCTCACCCCCCACCCGAGACGCTAGTTCTTCTTTTACTTTCATTATCCAACCCCAAGAGTCATGTATTATATGACTGTTAGTTTGTCCATCTCTTCAGAAATCTGGGAAATGAGGATTCTCTTTCTAAAGCAGTGTTTCTCCAACGGTGGTGCAAAGACCCCCCTGCATCAGAATTACTCCCAGATGCCTGTTAAAAATGTCAGTTTCTGAGCTTGCCTGCAGCCCCACCGAATCAGAATCTGGTGACCGGTGACGGGGTGCAGATCTGCATTGCATCCAGCTCCCCACGTGATCTGAATGAACACTCAAGTTTAACAGCAGATGAACGACCCAACTCCCACTACCAATAAAGGCTGTTAAGATCTGCTGTCCTGGAGAACCACCTCTGTGCTCACCCCATGCTAAGGACTTTACACTCGGTATTTCATTTCATCCTCACAACAGCCATACGGGGTAAGGTCTATTACTGTCCCATTTCACAGGTGAGGAAACGGGGTGCCTAGAAGTTGAAAGACCCACTCAAGGTAATCACAGCTCTTAAGTGGAAGGGCCAAGGTCACAACCTATGTCCTACTCCAAAGCCCAAACTTTTAACCACTAGACTACATAAAGCTGTGAATTAGGGAGAGAGGTCTACTGTGTGCTTGCTCTGTGCCATGGACTGTTCTCCAGGGAACAGAGAGACATATGCCTTCACGGAGGGGCATTCAGGTGGGAAAAACAGGCATTCCAGAAATAAATACACACGCAATTAGTTAATTGCAATTAAGTTAGTAATCTTGTAGCTACTGGCTAATGAAGGCGGTTGAGGTCAAATGATGGAGTTCTGACTTAATTGCCCCTCAAATTCCACATCTCCACAGTAGCCTAAACATTCTCTTCTGCATAGTGCCTTGTCTGCACTCATTCTTCCCTGTGTCCTGACTTACGTAGGATTGTCTCATGGGAACGGACTTACAACTGAGCCTTTGTTTAAAAACTTCTCTAAGCTCCGAAAATTCAGTGATTGAAAATTAAAGTTTCATTTTCCTTTCCGCTTTTGCAGTTCAGTTTTGTGTACCCGTTGTTCAACCTGCTTTTCACCAGAGCACTGTTTCTATAAATGCCATAAATGGTTACATAGCAGTGTCCTTTTACTAAAATGACAATTCGCAGGATACTTTTTAAGTACTGTGCTCATTTGAACATATTTTACTTTAAATTACCCAAAAAGAAAAAAAGTTCTCTCCCTTTTCCCTTCCTTTTCTAATTTAAGAATGTGAAAAATGTATATATGCACATATATATATTTATATGTGTACACATATATATAGACAAACACAAACACACACACCATTGCAGTCATTCATAATGCAGGTTTAAAAAATATATATGAAAAAGTAAAGTAATTCTGCTTCTCCAGTATAGTAATTTCTTTCTATAGGAGAGTGGTAAGGATTGGTGAGGTTTGCAGGGATAAATCTACTATAGGATAAAATAGGTAGAAGAATAGAATAATTTTAACAAAATTAGAATGACATCACTAATTGCACTTGAGACTTCTATTAACGTCATATTCTGTTGACCTTTATGTGGAAATAAGAGAGAATTGTCATGGGAAGCACAAAATCACATACTCAGGATTTATAGTCAGATGGGCAAAAGTTCACAACCAAGGGCTTCACTCTTCCACTGTCTAGTCTTCTGACCTTGAACAAGATACTTAACTTCTTTGAGCCTCCTTTAAGGGGACTGTATGAAGATAAAGAGATACCATGGGACTATTAGTTCCCTTCTTTTTTATTCCCCTTTTATTTGTAATAAAAATTAAATTACCCCTAAAAATAAAACTGTTTAACAGTACAATGTTACGTTGTAACAATCATTTTTCATCTTTTTTGACATTGCTTTTAAAATGTTACGCTCTTCCCAGGCATGGATTTGCCATCTCGTGGCAGAATGTAGAGCTAGAGACTATTTTTGGGAAAATGCTATAATAAATTTAATGCAGAGAGTTTCAATCCATTTTCTAACTACCGGGAAACTGAAAGAAATAAAAAAGGCCTCACTGCACACTTTGCATTACTGTTTTATTAAGAGACCTCAGAAAACCCCTAAATTGTTAGACTGCTGATAAATTTTTGCTAATTAAGTGTTTAATGTTTGTTATAAGTAGCAAAGAGTTATTTATAAATGTAGACATTTCAGCTATAGATTTCATTTTATATAGCATCATTGCATATGCAGAACTTTTAGAATTTTTTATTTTTAAGTCTTATAGAACAATATACAAATATCGTAGCTTGGCCTTAAGGATCTATATTAATCATATGGATGATTTATTCAAGTCTTAAGTATTTGATCAAGTCAAAGCATTTTAATGAGAAACTTTGACTTACAGTGATGTTTCCAGCTACATTTTAGGCAAAAACTGGGAACTGACCCAATAGGAATAGCTCTTATAATGGTATTATTGCATTGTTACTAAGGGTTTTTTTTAAAAAAATAAGTTAATCATGCCAGTGATTTTACGTGATTCTTTCTGCTTTAATTGTCAGGCCTGGTGCTTAGTGATCGTATTGATGAGTGACAGGTGAATGAGAGGGTGGATTAGATAAGAGAGTGAGTGAATGGTGATACTTCACATAATGGAGGACAGACCCACCGTGACAAGCCCTAGTCGTTTCTCAATTCATCTATTACGTTGAGGACTTATGTTGGCCACAGACTAAAATTCTCTGAGTAGGGGAAGAGATTACAGTGCTTCCCCAGCTGCACTTATGCATGGAACCATTTTGTGTGTGTGTGTGTGTGGGTGAGAGTGCCATGATAGTTTATGACAAAAGGGAACCTTTTGCTTAAAAAAAAAAAAAAACAAACCCATAAATGGTCTGAGATCAACTGCTTTCAGTTTACATGAGTCACCACTAGATGGCAAGCTTGTACCCTCGGCAGCAAAAATCATCAGTGGCAGCCTGGTTTTTGCAGGGAGCTGGGAGGGTCTTTTTTAAAATGTATATGCAGATGCCTCCTTCTTAGGAAAATTAAAGTCTTTATGGCAAAAAATAACTTACATCACTAGTTTTTATTAGATTCCAGAAATAAACACAGTAATTTTCTTGAGATATAAAAATTTCTGTTTAAAAAACTTTTTGCTTCCAAACTCATTAATACTGTCTGGGAGAAAGCAGTTTCTCAGGGTTACTGCTTCTCTTGGTCAGAAATTTTCTTTTAGCAACTCTCTGTCGAGGTGTTCGTGCCTGTTCCTCGCTGCCCATCAAAATGGCATGTGCAGCTAATGACCCTCATTTTCATGAAATGGGTTGAATCTAGTAATAAATTATCTTGTTTTCCCCCAAGTGATGACCATAGGTTGGCTCCGGCTCTTCTTAGTTTCCACTTCAAGCCAACACTGAGCTCACCAGATCATGGATTTCCTTCTGTCTTAATCCCATGACCCTTAATCCCCAAATA
Organism: Balaenoptera acutorostrata; assembly: GCF_949987535.1. NCBI lineage: Eukaryota > Metazoa > Chordata > Mammalia > Artiodactyla > Balaenopteridae > Balaenoptera > Balaenoptera acutorostrata. The sequence goes on from NC_080081.1 coordinate 69,188,619, forward strand.
AACCCATTTTGTGATAGGATCACTAACTACACTGGTAGATAAGGCCAGTGCCACAGATGGAGCGCTAGAGGTTGTAAACAAAAACACAGTTGAGTAGATTTGTAGTCAGTCCACTGCATGATGAACTTGAGCCACCAAGAGTGTTGATGAACGGGTTGGGGATCACCCTAAGGAGGGAGCTGTGGATCTCACAGGAGTCTGTCACTAGCCCCGCCCTAATCAGCATTGCCAGTGAGCCGAGATGAAGATGTATTCTATATATCAAATGACAGACTTGAGATCCAAAACTATCTTTGGCTCCATAAAGGCCCCAAATCAGTAAGATGAAATTTAACAAGAGATAAACATAAATCTCTATAGACTAAGTTGGTTTTGGTATAGTTGTTTTAAGGGCCATTGCAGAAAAACAGTGATGGGAAAACTTGGCCCAGTTTAAAGGCTATTCCCTGACCATAAGTTCACTGTGAGTCTTAGTGTAACACGACTGCCAAAAATACCAATGTGCCCTTAGACTCCTTTCACTGAAAGAGTGTCGCCATCAAGAGAGTCCCTGCCCTGCTTATACTACGTGACACCAGGTGGGAGGGACCCGAACACATCACGTCAGGGGCCTGGGTTCAGCCCAGAGAAGGGACGGTGAGAGTGGAACAGATTGGCCCTCATCGAAGGCTGCCAGATGTAAGACGGGAGAACGTTTTTGTGCTGTGTATGTGAGCACTAAACTCAAACTAAAGAGAAGACATTAATGACAGATTTGAGGTTGACATAAGGAAAAACTTTCTAACAATTACACCTGTTTGAAAAGTCAGTGGCTTTTATTCAGGTCACTTGTAGTCATTGAAAATGTCCAAGCAGAAACGGAATGATCGTTTTTCATAGGTGTTTAGAAAAAAATTCCTTCTCTCTGAATTTGGTTAAAAGTTGAGGGAAAATAGAAGAAAAAGAACATTTTCCCCAAACATGATTTAATAGACTAATATGCCAGTTACTGTACTAAGCATTCACTGAGGGCCCTTCTCCAAGGATCTGTGATTCCATCGGGGGAAGAAGACAGGAAGTAAAAGTGTAGTGTGTCCCCAGGATTGATCAGCATCTGTCTGCTCCACTAGCCATTTCTTCTGTCATTTAGGACTTGAGTAGTATCATTCACTTCATTTTTTTTTTTTAACATCTTTATTGGAGTATAATTGCTTTACAATGGTGTGTTCATTCACTTCATTTTAAAATGACATGGCCTTACTGGACTAGCAAAGATTAATAATAATGATATACTGGGTTGGCAAATTTATGAGGATACCAATCACCTCATACGAATCAGTGCAAGATTAACTTGATGGAACCTTTCTGAAAGGTAGTTTGGTAATATGTAACTAAAGCCTTAAATAATGTGCACCCTGTGACCAAGTAATTCTACTTCTAAAAATGTAACCTAAAGAAAAAATATCAGATATGTATACATACATAGGGATGGTCATCTCAGTGTTTTTTGGTATCGAAAGAAAAAAATATATATTTAGAAACAACTCACGTCAGGGCACTGATATTTTAAATAATGACATGATATGGAGGCAGGCGGACATCCTGGTTAGAATCATGGACTTGGACATGCCCGAGCTTAAGTTCTGGCTCTGCCACTTATTAGCTGTGTAACATTTGTCAAGTTACGTAACATCTCTGATCCTCAATTTTTTTATCTGCAAAATAGCAGTAATATTACTTAACTGTATTGTTGTGAAGATCAAATGGGATATTGAGCATGAAGTCCTCAACAGGAGGCCTGGCAGGGGCTCAGTAAACGGCAGTGGTAGTGGTTTGGGGGATTATTAGTATTATGGTGCATCCATACAATGGAATATCCAGCAGCCACTGAAAATCATGATGTAAATATATGCTTATTCACTTGGGCAAACGTTCAGGATATATTGTCCAGTGAAAAAAGAAAAACAGGAAAGAGAGAGAAAGAAAGCTCTTGGAAGTTTATACCCCAAAGGTTAACAATGGTTATTTTTAGGTGTCAAGATTATGGGTGAGTTTAATTCCTTTCTTTCTGTAATTATCTGTCTTTTCTAATTTTCCTACAGTGACATATTGGATATTACTTGTGTGACAAAAATGTAACAGTTTTTAAGAATTGCAGTGACATTGAGTTCCCACAATTTTAACAAAATCCTGGGATGTACAATTACTACAGAATCCAGAATGTGCGTGTTTTGTGCATCTCACTGCAGCTGCATAGAACTCCTTTCTAGATAGTTTCAAGACTGTTTTAAAGGAGGGATGAGAATCAGGTTTCCGGGAGTTTCTATTCACTTCTCCATCTTCCCAGATATCTCTAGGGTAACACTTTGAAAAGCTATTTTATTTTTTCTTCTAATGTTGTTGCCCCTCTTCTGACTTCTGTACAGCTTTTATTATTTTTATTATTTCATTTAATTTTTTGTTTCATAAAGGTTTTACATGTGGGTATAAAATGAATTTGGTTCTTTTTTTTTTTTTTTTTTTTTGAATTTGGTTCTTTTAAGAGTTAATTTTTTTTCCAGGAGGTTTAATTCAAAGTATGGAGACTATAAAGTGCATTTTGCAAAATAATTCCCTGCATAAATGTTGTTACACTTCACTTCTTAAAGATTAAAGGTTAAATTTAATCCACTGGTTTTAGGAAACATCATAAAGGCCAAACACCTTGGCTAGAAGGAAATCAATGTCTTTTTTTAAAAGATACCATATTTGTTAAAAAGTAAATTCACTTTTTTTTCATGGCTTTGTCAATTTCATGCCAGTTTTGTTAAATTCTATTTGGTGAAATAATTTTTAGTACCTCCTGAGATCCTCTGTGAAAACTATTTCAGTGGTTACTAACGATTCATTAGCCAGCATTTCAACAGGGTTTTCCTTGAATTCATACTATCATTGAGAATTGTGTTTGTTCCAACACATCTGTTATATTAGTCAGCTCTTAGTTCTCTATTATGGGAATCTCAGAAACCATTTGACTGGGTTCACGTTATCTGTGAATTTTCACATTATTTTATGGCCACCGGCTGCATTTTATGACTATATTAAATCTTTTATTTTTTCAAATAACTTTTTCAGATGGTCTCAGTTTCTCATCCAAGGGAAATCAGGCATATGCCCAAACATCTACTGTTCAGCAAGTTACAGCCACTACGAAACCCCAAATAAACGAAAAAGAAACAAAAATAAAACTCTTCTTTAAAAAAGAAAATTCCTGTGTGAAATACCAGTGTGCCAAAAACCTATGTACCTGACCTTTCACTAAATCTATTCTTGGTAGGACATGCCTTCAGCTTTTAATTGGAACCTTTTTCATAATTGTTGCCATTTAACACATTTAGTCTGTCAAATCATGGGATGTCTTTATAGCCATATAATAAACCCTAGAGAACAACTTTTCTGACTGTAGCCATCTGCAGTGATCACAAGAGTAGCTTACAAAATACTGACAGTCTTTATGGTAATAGGATACATATGGCAGCCCACAATTACGTGTAGCTGCATTCAATTAGTGTTGTACAATTACCCAGTTTTATTGCTTAGTTAAAACAGTGAAAGCACTACATACTGGGTAATTTGCACTAATCCCCGTCTCTTTAATAGCCCCTCGTTGTTTAAAACGTGGGGGGAGCATCTACAGTATTTAAAGGGTGTGGGATGAACATAAAATTATATCTCGTGTTGTGAATACGCTTTGACTGGCAATTAACGTACCCCACCTCACGTGTGGCGCATGTGTTATGGAGGCTTTAAAATACAGTCACAGCAGAAAAGTTCTTCTTACACCAGAACCCCACTTGCCGGGTCGGCCTGTCCAAGCTTATACTTGCAGCCTGTTAAGGTTCTTTCTGAAAGAAGGTCAGGATGAGGAGACAAGCTAAGGAAGTCGATTCAGAGAGTGGGAGAAGGCAAAGGACTCTGTGTTTTGGATGTGAATGTGTTAGAAGCTTTTCCGACTCCTAACGTTTAATTAAAAACTTAGTTCAAAGTGAATTTATAGCTGCCATTTGGGAAAATACTTTCTGGAGACGGTTTTGTGAGTATGTGTGTGTGCGTTCACGTGCACGTTTGAAACACATATATTCAGCAATCTGTGATTTTTAACAAAGTTTTAATTACATTTTTAAATGGCCTCAATCCTGCCCCTCTGTAAATGGCTTGGGAAGAAATAAGAGTGAGCGCACTTGAGGCGGCAGCAGGCACTCTGGGGAGTCCAGTTGTGAGGTGGGCCCATGGCAGCACTTAGGAAAGGCGCTCTCCCAGGGGAGGAGAGGAAACGCTACAATATATTCTTCTGTATCCTTCTCCCCAAGTGTTGACAGAGAAAAACCCAAAGCAACCTTGTTTCCTGCCCTGCCTGACGGTAAGTAAGTTAAACAGAATTCCAAATGAGGGGCCTGGGCATTTATTCACCTGCAAAAACATTTTGCTGAAGCATTTCAAATGTACTTGGGTCTAGAAATGTTTTCAATTATGTGGATTAGGCCTTTGTCTCTTAGCTCTTAACTGTCTCTCATAAGCATCACTTTAACCTCTTTATATGTTCATGAAAATTCTACTCTATGGTTTTCAAAGCAAAAAAAAAAGGGATATGTAGAAGTGATTAAAGAGAGATGAAAAGAACATTAAAATGATAGATTCTACATATTTCATTTAAATGATGCTGGTTTATTTTAAGAGAATTACTACTGTTAAATAATCTTCATTTTCTTTACTTTAGGTAAGTTTTTAGTGCTTTTTTTCTTAGTTATTGAAACTTTGAACTTTATTGCTCAGCTATATTAAATATAACTGGCATATGGCTATATGTAAGATGGAATTCCTATTAAAATGTAGATGCTTAAAAAGAAGGCCTTTGGTACATGGAGGAGAATTACGTGGTCATATTCTGAACTAAAATGTGACTTATGACTGCATCTGCCAATATGTGCTTTTATCCAACTTTGGAATAGAGTTGGGTGATTATGGATAGTATGTTTAGAAAAAAAGCCACAGAATCTCTATATAAATGGAGCTGTGTAATTTGAAATCTGCACCACCTCACAAAACATGCACCATGAACGTTTGGACCTAACAGAACATCAAAGCAAGAGGTTGTTCTGCATTTTAGAAAGGTTATTGGTAACAAAATGGAATTAGGGAAGTAAACAATTCTGCTCTGTCTGGGAAGTAAACTAGATGATCTACTAGGTATTTCCAGCTCAGATTTCTTTTCATGAAAAACATTTGCTTGTCTTTTGAATGACCTGAATGGCTGACATGCTAAGACTACAATTTAGGGATTTCTTTTGCCTGAGAGCATTTAGACTGGGGAGGATATTGTGTTTTGTAGCTCTGAGGCCTCAAAGTCCATGACTCGAACTTGTTTATGCTGACCAGGGCTGGATGGCTGCTTTATTAAACTGGGGAGGACAGTGTCCATCTCAGAGGACAACTGGGCAAAGCCACATCTGGGGGGGACATACAGCTGTCCTTGCCCTAACAACCCAGGTGCAGGTGGCCCTGAAAGCCTCTGGATACCTGCCCGAGGGCAGCCCAGACTTGATCGTGGTTGAGCCCTCAGGGAGAGGACTCCATGTTCTGAATGTGGAGAAAATGTAAACAAATATTTTCTGCCCAGAAATGACACAAGTCTCTCCAGAGAAGAGGATCTGACTGCCTTTTTTCTGCCAAAACAGTTAGATCCAAATGATCATTGCTGATACTGCAGCTTAGCTGGCCAAACATCTGCACTCGATGCTGCAGTGAACTGAAAAGTGAAATCTGCTTTTTCCAAAGGAAGGCAGACATGGTGTGTGAACGGTAGCGGTGCTCCTAATGTGTGGAGATGTGCCTTGCTGTGCGTGAGGTTCAAACTGCTGTAGCAAGTACAGATGATCATAGCGCGAGAACAGGAGAAAATGCAGGCCTCGACTGGCTGGATGGATTATTTTGACGTACGTGGAAAACTTCGCCATTTCCTTGAGGCATCTCCTGGCGACTGCCTTTTACTGTGGCTCTCTTTTCTGTATCTGTTGATTCCAGTGGAGGGCTCTGAATTAGAATTCTGAATGCCCTTTGATCTTTTCTTTGAAATAATAGACGTTGTTTGGCATACGTTTTAGAACAGATCCATTTGGTTTGATCGTGGGCTAGAATTAAAGCAGTTTAAATACTTGCCTATGGTCACATGCATCCTTTTCTTGATTTGTTGGGTGAAAGACTAGAGATTTTTACTGCCTTAATAAGGAAACCTGGACAGAATGCTGACTCTGCACCTGATAAATCTTCCCAAATTGCCACAGGTGAAATGAAATGTTAATATCCCTTTCAATTATTAATAAAAAAATGTAAATAGATCTTGTTGGAAAAGTGGGGCACTGAAAAGAAGGTATTTTAATAGACGTGTGGATTTTTTGTTCAATTTACTAAAGAGTTGCATTTTTAAAGCTTCTGATACATTAAAATGAAGAGGTCATTATTTTCATAAATTGGAGATTTTACACTAGAAACTTGCTGTATTTCATTGTATTCTGCAAATCAATTTGAATTGTAGCAAACATTGAACACAGATAAGCAAAAGGAAGAAAAATCTCCTATAATCTTACTACCCAGAGACAGACACACCAATATAATGTTCTTCCAGACATTTTTCTTTGTACATATTTTTTTCTTTAATAGACATTTTATGCAAACCAGTCTGAAGTCTGTCCTCACTTCCCAAACTTGATTCATTTCAATAAATGTAAACCCACATCACCATTGTAATGGTCATGTAGCCTCCCATTGTATGAACATACCATAATTTATTTAACAAATTTCCATTTGCGGGTTCTTCACCATGTTTTCAATTCTGCAGTAATATGAAGATGTTCTTGTATGTATATCCTTGCATAATTGCCTGATTTTTTATTTTATAATAAATACAGGTAAAAAATTAATATACCAAAACCTCAGTTAAATAGAGTCAGGAGACCAGAAGCGGCGTTCTCACTCCCTGTGATCATAGCAGAGCCCAACAGGAGGAAGAAAGACTCCTCTTCTTTCCTGGCAAGGACTCAACCCATGAAAAGCCATGGACTCCTTGTTTTCTACAACCCTCCCAACTTCCTTTTCCTCTTTGTAAATGCATCTCCCTCCCTTGCCATGTGGGGACTTGGACATGACTTGCCATGGGTGCAGACCCCGAATTGCAATTCTGTGCTGATCCTGAATAGACCCATCTCTGCTGGAGAAACATCTGGCAGTCTGTTTGTTTTAGATCAACATATATTAAATTTAAACCACAGTGTCCTTCATTTCTTCAGGAAAGAACTTTTGAGCTCTTGGTTTTAAGGCAATTTCACCTTTTACTTTTACTTTAGGTGTACGAACACCAAGACGGCAGCAAATCGCTGAAGCTGGGAGACTTTGGACTGGCCACCATTGTAGACGGCCCCCTGTACACCGTGTGTGGTACCCCGACATATGTGGCCCCTGAAATCATTGCAGAGACCGGGTAAACACTTCTTGTGTATTTACTGCAGTACTGTGCTTGCAAAATAGCTAATTGGCTTCAAGGATAGAAGAAATAGGAGTGTTCTGTCCCATCCAGACAGAACTAGTTATCAGATATTTTTCACTTTTTTTTTTTTTTTTTTGACTTGAAAGTGGGAGCCATTTTCCCTGTTTTCCCCATCAAGTTGCCAGTTACTACAATCTTGTTTAAGGTTTCCTTTTGGCCTTTGTTAAAGGTAGAATGGCAGTTATTAACCCCTGAGTAAAAAATGTTTGGACTAACAGAGAAACATACAGTGATGGTAATTAACTAGCTATTGGAGAAAAAAGAAACAGACATCGCTGTGTGCAGTGAGTACAGTCTACTGCGGTTACTTCTCTCAGCCGTCCTTATTCTCCAGTTCCGGTCCCATTTTGGTCCTCTTGGCAGTCCACTGATTATCTGTGGAGTGCAGATACCCTCAGGCATCTGAGGGCCACCGGGAATTGGCTGGTTTCTGAGTGCAGCCGACGCAGATGAATGAAAATCTCTAGAATGGGGGGAGATTGTGGGGTGGCCTAATGCTTACTAAGGACCTACTACTATATGCCAGGCTCCTTTACTTAATTCTTACTCTTCCAGTAGATGATATGATACCCATTTTGCATCTGAATAAACTCAGTCTCTGATGATTGACTTATAAGCTCATGACTAGATAGTAGCTGAGTCAGCATTTGAACTCAGGTCTAGGTGAGTAAAAGGCTCTTTCAGTAAAGAGCCCCATTTCTTGCCAAGGATCATCAGCAGGGTTCTGAAGCACTGTCCTTAAACAGAAGGTTGGGGGAAGGGTGGGCCAGCAAGGAGAGACAGCCTGACTGTTTCTTCCCATTAGTGGCACCAACCCAAACCTAACAATCTAGGTAGTATCTTCCACTGTGACAGGTGGAGATAGTTTTTCTGCTTGTACCATAGACCAGAAAGGCAGAAATACAGAACAGATGAGAGGAGAAATCCCCAGAGTGGGATGAGAGGTAATGAGCACTTTTTTATTCATCAAATTTGAGTCAATTGCGAGCCCACAATCTATGGCCATGCCTGACCTCCCTCGAGGCAGTGCTGTTATCTCTGGTGGGTGCTCTGATGGCCTGCTGCGAAGGAGTGGTGTGGGGTAGAAGGAGGATTTGGTTCGGCTCTTGAAAACCTTGGCTGGAACTCAGCTGTGCCACTAATTGTGAGATCTTGAGCAAAATTATTTACCCTCTGAACCTTGGGCTTCTCTTCTTTAAAATAGGCAGTAATATTTATCCTGGACAAATTACAGAGTTGTCGGGAAAACAAAATCAGATAATGTATGTCAGTGCTTTATAAATTGGAAAATGTCTTATGTGTAATTATTATTTCTAAAATTCAGGTGTGAAATAGTCTCAGGGGTCCATCTCTATCTGAAAATTGATATGACTATAATAAACATTTTTGCTGAAACCCTTCACTTACTGATATTTAGGTAGGAAGGTAGGCATTTTTATTTTTAGTCATGTGCCTTAGATAGTCTTTTTTTTTTTTTTTAATTCTTTTCTTGAATTCTGTTAAGCCAGTGGGTTGTAGTTTAGTGTTTGTTGTGGGTTTTTAAAATTTTTGTTTGGTTTGGGTTTTGGTTTATGATAGAAGAGTCATTTATTTTACCACGCCCCATAATTTGTCCTGACCTGACTTTGCTAACTCTGACATCACTTACTTCTTCAGATATGGCCTCAAGGTGGACATCTGGGCAGCTGGTGTGATCACTTACATCCTGCTCTGTGGATTCCCTCCATTCCGTGGGTATGGGCAGCGATCTTTTATTCAGCACCAACAAAGCATTTCTCCCTTCTCTGAATGATCCATTCGGCCTCCCCGCACAAAGGAGCCTACAGCTGGAAAAGAACATAAGAACTTGTTATTTTTTCCATGTCGTGCACGCTAATTTACATGCCTTCCATAAATCTTCCTCATATAATTTAAAAACTCATTCTTTCTTAATTTGCCAAAACAGTTCCATACTGACATTTTGAATTGCTTAAAAACACACATTTTACACATTTGCGGGGAAAGGAGGGGCTTCAGTGCATAAGAATAAAAAGATGCACCCTGAGCTGGTGTTTTCCTGCTGTTTATTCCTCGTTGTTGTCCTTCATCTAAACAGAAGCGGGGATGACCAGGAGGTGCTTTTTGATCAGATTTTGATGGGGCAAGTGGACTTCCCTTCTCCATACTGGGATAACGTTTCTGATTCTGCAAAGGTAGGTTTCCAGTGCCTTCCTCTTCCTTATAGCCTGTGTCTCAATGGAATTATTGATTCTGAATCAAAGAAACAAATGATATCGTAAATATGATTTCTGTATGCATTTTAGTCGTAATTACTAACTTTCCCAAGAGCTCACGTTCAAAAAGCCATCTGTCCATAGCCATCCCAACTCATCAACTGCTTCTGCTTCCCTGGCTTATCCCTCCCTGTGGTCACTCCAGCTGTATTGCTGTAGCCTCTAGTTATGCCCTGCCCACACCTGGCTTGAGCCCACCTCAGACTTCTGTATAGCTTATTGCTTCACCTCTCTTGGGTCTTGACTTAATGTCATCTTCTCAGTGAAGCTTTCCCAGACCCTGTTTCCAATTGCAGCTCTTAACCCCTACCTGGCTGACCTTATCGTCCTTTGCTTTATTTTTTTCCATAACACTTACACTCTATGTCCATCTGGTATACCATCTAACTACCTCTCTGTATCTGTCTACTTATCTAGATAGTTATAGATAGGTGGATATATTGTATTTATGTAGTTTATTTTCTAACTCTCCTCACTAGGGTGTAATTTCTATCAAGACAAGGATTTTTGTCTATTGTATTCATTGCTGTATCATCAGTGCCTAAATAGTGACCGGCAACTAACTGATGCTCAACGTATATTGAATGAATGAATGAATAAATGAATGAGTGAATTAATCAGTTAATCAATTAAAGTGGAGAAAGCACAGCATGGGTTAAGATGATCAAGAAAGACATCATGGGGAAGCTATGATGTAACTTGGACCTTGAAAGACAGCCAGGATTTAGAGGCAGAGGGGAACAAAGCGTATGGTTTTTGTCCCATTAAACTAAAAGATCAATCTCTAAGAAAACTGTAAAAATCTCACACAGAGACATTAGTAGATCCTGAAATAAAAAATGAAAACTTTTAAATTGATCCCTTAAAACTATGTCTCCAAGCATTGACTTAAATTTTTGGAAAACTGATGTTGAGAACTAATTATCTTTTGATTATTCAATATACATGCCTTTCCTTTTGCTGTGTCCTGAGTATGAGTTCAATTTAAAATCTGACTCCTTAGGCCTGGCCACTTTCCATGGAAAATGATGCATATTGGGCCCAAATCTCTCATTTTCTTCAGCTGTCCAGGAATCTACCTCTAGCCATAGGAAAATGTGGGGAATTGAGAGAAGTGTCAGAGAAAAGCCACAAAGGTAAAAGGAGATGGGATGATATAGCCACAGAGGTGGGGCTGGAGGTGTTTTCACCTGTGAGCAGACAGTTCAGGAACCTGTCCCAAGTCTCAGTGCTGTCACGTCATAACTCAAGGGCTCGAAGTCACTGACAGATAGGACTATCTCCTGCACCCCCATGGTGCCTGCAGAGAGCATCACACATAGTAGTTGCTTTAATTGAGTCCTGGCCCAAGTTAGAAAGTGAAGGTAGAATCTCTACATCACTGGAAATAAATCTTCCCCGTCACGGAGTGGTACTCAGAGCCTACGCATATGAGGGACCAGGTAACACACACCTAACCATTCTGTTACACGGGAACTTCTAATCCAAAGTAGACAGATGTCTGAGGGACTCATCATTAAAGCCAAAGCCGTGCTTTTCTGGTGCAAATAAATTTGAGCTCATGGGGGAGATTAATTAATTTCAGAACCATTTAATCATTTGCTTCATAATGGTTCTATTTTACTTTTATTGATTGATCTGGAAATTTTTGAAGCATTTTTAACAGATGTCCTCTGAATTCTTCGGCTACTAAAGAATAGTTTCTATTTTACCAACTAGCTGTTGGCAATTCTGTATGTCTTTCCTCATTCCTTTCTTTCAAACCAAAATATGCCCTCTTGCAGTTAGGAGGAAAAAAATCCATTTTTCCTTTCAGCTGCCAAAGTGAAATTGTAAAGTGTTTTTAAAATGTGATTTCTATATTAAATAATTTGGAATCTGTCTTTAAAGTGCAAAATACTTTATTTCCTTTCTACTAAAAATATTCTTATGAAATTGATTTTAATATTAATTTATGTTTTTTTCTCTCAACTACAAGCTATATATTTATAATTCCAAAAATTCACCTTTCCTTTAAAAGGTGTTAGGTAGCTGTAGTTGAGTTGATATATTCAAGGTTTAGAGCTTTTACAGATGTTTTCCAAACGAAAAGAGAACCTCTGCTCTTGAAAACGCCTGGATTTTTACCTTCAATGTTAGACACAAATGGCATTGAATGTTTCCTTTCACAGGAGCTCATTACCATGATGCTGTTGGTGGATGTAGATCAGCGATTTTCAGCCGTGCAGGTCCTCGAACATCCCTGGGTTAATGTAAGTAACTTCCTCCCTTCCCTGTATTTACTCCGAACATTCCTTTCTCAAATTGCAGCTTTCCTAATGATGTTGCCTCCTTTTTAAAGTGTTGTGTTTGTGTCTGTTCCTCCCTCTCAAACATGCCAGGACAGTTACAGGATCTCAGCCTTGTTCCACAAGGGCCTCTGATGTATCTGTGCTGACATGTGTTCTCACGGTCCCTTGCACAGAGCATTTCATTTGATTCAGACGGGACTGCCTTCTACCGTGGAGGTGCACATGGTTGCCACCCACGGCCCCACAAACTGCATCCTATGGTCCAGATTAAGGCTGCATCCATCAATAATACAGAGCAGATTTTCTGAGTCAGTGCTGCTTTTGCATCATTTCTACCAAATATACCAGTGACCCAAGGGTCCCCGCATCAGAGTTGGAGTTCTCCAGTGCAGCACTTCTCAGACTTGCCTGTGCTCACAAGTCATCGGGGGTGGGGGGTGGGGGTGTGGGGGGAGGCTTATTAAAATGCAGATTGTAATGTAGTAGATGTGAGGCTCTGAATTTCTAAAAGCTCCCAGATGCTGCTGCTGCTGCTCTCTGAGTACAAGGTCTGTAGCTATGAAAGGATTCTCCAGAGCAGAGTCATTATTTTTTGACTCTCTCTCTCTCTCTCTACAACTGATTGAAACGATTTTTTTTGAATAACAATAATAATAAATACTTACAGAGTGCTTAGCTTATAGTGTCTTCCCAGGACCATTTAAGTACCTCACATACATTAACTGATAACCCAGGGGCTGTTGGAACCCCTGCTGACATGTGTGGGAGTTCCATAGATGGGTCTAATGGTTCTTGCTACCAGAATAGAAGACAGACATAGATTTGGATATAGGTACAGACATGGACAGGTATAAAATCGTTAGCTCATTGATATGAATTTTGCCAGCTGCTTCGAGGGATCTGGCTGTAAGATGAAGGAAACAAAATGTTCCACTTCTCTGAATTATCACTTCGGTGATTAGTCAGTGTATTTTCCCAAGGTAACTAATGACTGAGGACGAAGTGTGATTAAAAGCACAGTGTTGAGACAGACTGCATCTGAGGTGACAAGAGCTTGGGATCTTGTTCATGTTCTGCCACTTGATGCCCATGGGCCTAGGTTCCAGCACTTTACACGCCTGAACCTGGTTCCTCCCACCCCACTGGGAGGTTTTATATATATATATATATATATATATATATATATATATATATATATATATATGTATATGACAGAAGAATATACAGGAATGCGAGCGTGTATAGGTATACAGCTAAGGTTTGTTAAATATTTTTACATAGCAGAGCTTCCCAACTGGTGTACAGATGTGTGAAGATATTAATCCCCTCAGCCCTTGGGATAGTCAGGCAGGGCTGCCAGAGTCCAGGAGCTGTCACCTCCAGCCTTACAACCTTTGCATTTACCCCACGGTGCTGAACAAAAGTTATCCTTTTCTATGGAGTTGGAAAGGTTAGGAAGCATCTCATGTAAGCCTAATAATAAGCCTACCAGAGAGGCAGGGTGGGTATTATTGTACCCATTTTACAAATGGAAAGACTGAGGCTGTGATGGATGACTCTTCCAAAGTAGCTGTGCTTATGGTTGAGCCAGAATTTGCAGGCAGGTATCCTCACTTCAAACCCATTTCCTCTAAAGTCCTGCGCACCACACTGCATCACCCTCTCTCTGCTATACATGAAAGCACTGTGAATAGTGCAGAAGAGTGCACTATATGTACACCAGCATCATTATAATGATTGTTCACACAAGGTCGCAGTCTTTCCAGAGTAACTTACCTGGGTCGTGGTGCCTCTCCCTTAGACGTGCAGGGCGGAAGAGGCACAGGCCAGCTGCAGGCTCTCCTGGTGGCAGCAGCTGGTTTGGACTGATCTACATGCTGATTAAAAGTCCATGGTCCACAAACTGTCAAATTGCATGTTAGCGCTGGAAACACAGAGAGTGTGACCACACAGAATACAGTGGAAAATCTGAATTTGAAACACGGCCTTTGAAGGCTCACAAAGAGCCGTGGAGGAGAGAGATGACAAATAGCCATTTTAGATTTTGAAATACATTTTCATCAGAGGACCACCCCCTGTCGGGCCTGCTCTCCAGGAGCTCTGTCTGATACAACAGACAGTCACATGGCAGTTAGAGAAGAGCCACCCCAGCTGGCCTGTGTGGGGAGGGTGCCCTGGAAGGCTTCCCAGAGGAGGAGATGCCAGAGCTTCTTCCTGGAGGAGGCTGGGAAGAGATGTCCCGCAGAACCAGCTCAGGCAGGATATGGATAGTTGCTATAAGATAACTTTGTGAATGTGAGCGCATTTGTCTATACATGTGAGGGGCCTGGGGTGTTATTGGAAACAAAATAATCCCTTACCCTGATTCCAGACCAAATGACCCTGTATCAATATATTCCAACTCAGTTGGGTAGAGAAACAAAATTAAGAAGACTTCTGGCTGTTGCCTTTGAAAAATTAGGTTGTTTGTTTTCCTAAGGCAGCGTATGCATGTCTCAGAGGTAACTTTCTTCCTTCTCAACCTGCTTTGTGCACGTGGTCCCACTTTGCTGACAATTAGGTTCCACAGCTCCCTCTGGACCTTGGACTTCTGCTGTCATTTTAGTTTTCCCTCTCAGATTCCCTAAAAACATTTTTTAAAAGCAAGGATAACATTTAAGGCATTGTCTAGGAGATTTAAAAATTTTAAATACCCTTTAATATAATTCTAACAGACCTTAGATTCTAAGGGGAAAAAAGATAGCGATTTTAGCAAAAAATTTAACATATAAAGTGATTGCTTAACTTTTGAAATTACATAGTAAATAACTAAGTTAGAAAATTGATTATTTTCTTTATCTCAAAATAACAAATGAAAAAAATATGTATATAAGCATTCACAACCAGCATTTAGTGTTTGTTGAGGTCTCCGAGTGCAATAAATGAACAACCCAGCAATCAAAATAAATAAATTAGGAACGTAAAAGGAAGCCCATTTAACAAGACATGTTGCATTTGGCGACCAAATTATATCTGATCACTGCAGAGGGTGCTACCTAGGGGGGGAAAAGTAATAATAATTGTATGAGCCCTAAGGAAGTCGTCAGAAAGCTCTTCCCACGTTCCCATTTGTCCTAATTTTCTCTGTCGCATAAACGATGCCCTTTTCACCTGGCGCAGTTGGAATTAAAAAGGCAGTCTCATGAAACAGAGAGCAGAGCACAAGGGCAACAGAATAGAAAAATCTAGTCAGCAAAAGTCACTTGCTTTAACCTTACTCCAGGTGCTTCCTCTAGGCCCCCATTGATTTTGTATGCAGTCTCAGTGCTCTTTGGTATCCTGGACCTCTGCTCTGTCCTGGACCTCTGCTCTGTTATATATATGAATTTTACCTCTACTCTGTTATGGTGTCCTGGACCTCTGCTCTGTTATCGGAAGAGCCATGAGTGAGGCCTCTCAGTGGATGGTTCTAACCAGCCAGAAGGACAAAGGCAGCATAAGCGTGCAGCCAGGTGTCTGGGAGAGGGATGCAGACCCCCCAGAAGGAGCGCCAGCTCACCTTGGGTAACCTTGGGACAGTCATTTTACGCCTTTGAACCTGTTTTTCTGTCGGTGAAATGGGAGATAATAGAATCAACTTCTCAGGTTATGAGGATGGAGAGAGGATTTTATATCTGAAAGTCCTGAGCAGACAGTCTTAAGTGCTCATACGCTGTAGGTACTTGGTAAATATTTGGTGAATTTGAGTCTGAGGGAGGCCGAAACTCCATCATCTGTGGCTACAAGCTGATGAAGTGGAAACTGTGATCAACGCTGGTGTGTGAGAAACTTGATTAAGGTGGAAACCCCTCATCCAAAAAAATGATCCTGTTTGTGTGCTCCGAACTCCACGTAGATAATGTGATTATCAGCTTGTTGCGTTCTCCAGTGTCACAGCCATCTCTTAAGGTAGCTGCAAAGTACCGACAGGAATTGCCCTAGCTAAATTTATTTACCTTATTACTCATATAGTGGAGAACCATATGATTTAGGCACATATCATATGAGAGTGGAATAGGCAGTAATAATATATCTGGATCATTCCAGGGAATAGGGAGAAGGTTGACTCACTTTCTCCCCAAATGATACTTTGTTGGTAGAAAATGCAGGTTAGTGATTAAGTTCATAAGCTTAAATGACAGTTCCAAAGTGTTTCTTTTTTGATGTGTAATTAGGATTAAATTATCAGCAATCTATTTCAAATAGATTACTATTATTGGATTTTTATTTTCAAAGTTTTGACCTACCTTATCCCATTGTTATTCTCCTCATACCATAGATTGAAGGTCCATCTCAATACTATAATTCTACAAATCTGTGTTTTACCTTCAGTTTTTTTCCTGATGAGGAAACTGAGGCTCAAAGAAGTCTCTAGCACGAAGCTCAGTGGGGTCTCTAGCACGAGGTCCGATGCCTGGGTTTTGCCTTTAGAGATTCTGATCCTGATGGGCACAGGCATCTGGGCATTGGGAATTTTAAAAGCTCCCAGGTGACTATAATGTGAGACCAATACAGAGAACCTCTGTCCTACTGGAAAGGACTGGTTTAAATAAGTCAAGTGTAGTTACTTAGCTGGTGCAAGACTTACTATCATCTTCTTGGCCTTTAAATTTTATTTTACCTCCTTTTTCTCACGTACCTACTCTTTTGAAAAGATACTGCTAAGCCAAGATATTCAACAAGAAAAAAAGAACCCAAGGAAGAAGAAAAAACAAGAGCCTAGATAATATGTTTTTTATTCTATGCTCATAAAAATCAGTGCTACCCATACAAAAATATATAAGCATTCCTCTAATTGCTGTTAGAAATTAAGAGAATCCCCAATGATACTGTAATAATAAATAAAACCACTTATCAGTATGTGCAACTTATAAATAAAGTTGTAAATGATGACATGGAATTCCACTTTCCATTTGGGCATCTTACCCTCTCCTTTCTCTAAGGTGGATCTTAATTTACTTTACATTTTCTCCCCGAGAGCAGAGTGAATTGTAGACATAAAGGATACATGGGGCCAAGCTAAGAGATTCAGAAATCCTGGGACGTTGCACAGCTGGGGAAGGTTAACAAGAGTCGAGGGGGCACACTCTGGCCTGTGAAATGGACCCGCTACTGGAGAGTATGCTAATGTACCTGGGATTGTTTAAAACGAAGTCGGGATATTCTGGTAGTGAACTGCTCAAGACTGCCATGCTTCTCATAAATTTACAGCTATTATTAATACTAGAGTCTGGCACTGAGTAGACTGAAAACCAGATCCATGATTCAAAAACAAAACTCCATGAAGGGAGGAGGGTTTTCTAAAGCATGACCCCTGGAATGGTTTCCTGGAGGAAAGAGAGGCATTCACTCCGCTGAATGACTTCACAACCAAGCCCCCCAGCCCTCCTGACGGCTCACTCCTCCCCAACATCCGCTAGCGGAGCGGAGACCAGGAGGCTAGGTCTCCTCCAGACAGCTGGGAGGGTTCATTTTCCATTTTGCAAATTAGTTTTGTTCTTGTCAGTTGCAACGCTCTGCCAAGGAGTGGATGGGGATTTCTAAATCAAAAACCACCAACAAACCACAACCAGCCCGTGTCAAACTTCAGAAACTACTCCCGGAGACTACACACCAGAATGTATGGTAATAATACTAGAACTATTTGTAGCATACTGCCAGGTTTGTCACGTTTGGAAAATTCATAGCACATTTTTGGCACATAATCTATTCACAATAGTGGCGATGAAGATGTATATATAAAAATGTACGTTTTTAATGGCCCTATTTATTTTATTGATGCAAGATAGTAAGTTAGCTAAATCTCCATCATCAATCTGGATGCCTCAGGTACAGATTAGGGCCCTGCTAAGCCAGTTGCTTGTCTTTTAATCCAATTATGCTCAAAGCCTTTAAAATTGTTAGAGACTGCAGATTTTTTAGTTGCTGGGGTGTGTGTGTGTGTGTGTGTGTGTGTGTGTGTCTGTGTGTGCGTCTGTGTGTCTGTGTGTTTGTGTGTGTGTGCGCACTCGTGTATATGTGTTTTACCTTCTCTGGCGGAGGCACCTTAATTCATTGGGAAAAAAAATCCTGAAATGTTTTAAGATTTATGATGTCAAAAGCATCCCTGGCAACTTGTAAGGACTGTTTCACTACTTTCATTGCTTCAACATGAACTAATAACCCATGGAAGCTAAAACCTGCACTAGAATTTAAAGCTGGAGGCCTGAACCCCCAGGCCCCAGCATCTGAAAGAGTTGCTAGGAGTCTGACAGGAGATTAGGACCAGGACAGAGCTGGGAAATGGTAACAGAGTCCATTATGAGGTTGGTGAGAGAGCCAGCTTTTAGCTGGAAAACTGGCAGGAAAAAAAAAGAGCCAGGTAAAGGGAAATTTCTGGCAAAGATGGCAGTGGTGGGGATGTGAGGAGATGGGACTGCAGTAAGGGCTGATTCTCCCTCAGGAAGTTAAGTAGAGGCTGTTCCGATGGAGTCCCTACTGTCTGTTTCCTCCATATTTGCCCTCATTCAGTCACAGGCCCACACTGTGACCCAGGGCACCTTCCTGTCACCCTGTGTCAGCCAGGCCTTCTGGCACTGCCTGCTCCGCAGAGGATTCCAGAGCCCCGGCCCTCACGGGCCACATTCCCATATCCCAGATGAGTGGATGCCCAGCATCTCCTGGGCAGAGAAGTTTCTAATTTCTAACTACATTCCTGTGGGCCCCCTGAAGTGCTCAGCACCCCTTTTACTGACCTCTGTCCAAATGCTTCCCAGGCTCCATTAAAGCCCCGTCCAAATATTCTGTTTTTTTCAGCCCCAAATTCAATCCTCCTTACCATCATGTGACTTTCATCATGGAAAAGATGACTCATTGCATCCTTCCATTTCACAATTCTGGACCTCTTTTAGTAACCAATGCCCCTGATGCCCTTGACAATGCAATGCAGTGTGGTGGGAAGACCACAGAGTTCCAACCTGTTTCAGGCCTGACTCAGCCAGTTTCTAGCCCTGTGACCTTAAGCAAATTTTTTAACCTTGCAGAGCCTCAGTTTGCTCATCTTCAAAATGGGACTAACAATGCATGTTGTAGAAGGTAATCTGAGGACTAAGGAGATCATATATGTAAATTGTTAGCCACATAATGGTTATCTCATGTCACCTTCCTCTCCGTGCCTTTGTCTTTTAACTCTGCTCCCCTCCTTACCCTTTTCTCTCCTTACTATTTTATAATCTAAAGCTCATACAAATTGTTTTGCCTTACGTAGCCTGGAGCTCTATTAAGAGATGACTAGAAGTACCTGTATAATTTGGGGAGTGAGGCCCAGTGGGGCACCACTGTAGCCGGCTGCCCCCTTTCCTTCAGGCAGAACCCCAAATTGTGCCCGAGATACGACACTTGTGAGACTTTCAGTAAAGGCACATCCTTTCATCCCTTGTCCAATGTTTAACTCCTCCCCAAAGTCTGATTTAGATTCCAAGGGCTGTTGTTTCGTACACCATTAAAAAAAAAAAAAAAAAAGTGTTTTACATACGCCATTGAATTCACCCTTGTGTTTAAAACTCTAGACTGTATAATCCTAATTCTCTGTGGTTATCCTGCGACTTCTCTTTCACTTGTTAGAGTCAGGAAGTGAATAAAGGGAGGGTGGTCCTCCACACTTCCTGCACTTACACACCTCTTGTTTTTTAAAATGTTTTAAATGTTTATTTATTATTTATTTATTTATTTATTTATGGCTGTGTTGGGTCTTTGTTGCTGCGCGCGGGCTTTCTCTAGTAGCGGCGAGCAGGGCTACTCTTTGTTGCGGTGCCCGGGCTTCTCACTGCGGTGGCTTCTCTTGTTGTGGAGCACGGGCTCTAGACGTGTGGGCTTCAGTAGTTGTGGCTCGCAGGCCCTAGAGTGCAGGCTCAGTAGTTGTGGCGCACGGGCTTAGTTGCTCCGCGGCATGTGGGATCTTCCCGGACCAGGGAATGAACCTGTGTCCCCTGCATTGGCAGGCGGATTCTCAACCACTGCACTACAAGGGAAGCCCTACACCCCTCTTATTAAAGAGCACTGCTTTATTCCTAATTGAGACCAAGGCTTCCAGCTCCAGATGTTCTGGGGACTCATCTGTGGCCAGTTCTCTCCTGCTCTTTCAGGTTTCTCGCCATCACTCTCCCATGGAAACTCTTAACTAGAGGTGGAATGGTTGACTCATTGTTTGGCAAACATGCTTTGTGGCTTCCCACTCAGGCACATCTGTGCGCCAACATCACCTCCCCCGTCTCTACCTGTCAGTACACTCCCACCATCAAGGACCTGCTGGAATTCCGTATTCCTCGTGAAGTTTGCGCTAACTGAAAACACGTCCTGTCTCCTCTGAACTCCTGTGTTTCTAGCTGAGCCATGTGGCACACTGCCTGGTAACAGGTCTTTCTTATCTTATTGGTCTGTTTTACTGTTTGACGTGGGGTGTGCAAACTTTGCCTCCCAGTTAGCCCGCGAGGGTCTGGCAGACAGCGATCACTTCTTCTCCCCACCCTGCCATCCCCAACGCAGCCCTGCATATATAGTAGGTACTTCAGATGACCCTGTTTCCATTCCAAGTATCATCCCACTGGTACCCTAACTGACCTTCATTTTCTGTTTCCACAATACAGAATTTTTATTTTTTTAATTTTGAATACACTCTGCATCATTGGAAAGCCTCCTTCTTTTAGATTTGGTTTCAGATGTGACTCAATAAGCATAATAATTGTTCCTTCTTCTAGCCATTAATAAATCAGCCCAAGAATATCATAAATAAATCAGCCCAAGAATATCATAAATTGAGCATCCACTGTGTGCAGGGCACTGAGCCAAGTGCTTATATTAAAGATTACAGAAAACGTGGAAGATGTGGTACAAAAGGGCAAGAGTTCATTTATATATATATATATATATATAAAAACGTGTATAAGTTTTATATATATATACACACAGACACAAACACAATCACCTAACACCAAAAAGAATGTAAATAGTGCAAATATAAATAATGAGAAAAGGATTAGGAGTTTATGGAAGAACAATTTTAATGGATTGTGCTTAATAGGGGGAAAATGTTCTGGAACAGGTGATTTGGACCCAAGTTTTGAAGAGAAAGAGGGACCACAGGGTCCATAAGAGCAAAGCCCATGAGTATTTTTGGCCACTATTATTTCCCCATCAGTTACTGTAGTGCCTGGTCCAGCCAAATGCTGAAAAAAAGAGTAAATCCCATATGGAGAGACCAGGTTATGTAAAAGAGCAAGCATGCTGTGCTTGGAAAGCAGCAAATTTATTTTCTTGGGTGGAGCCAAGAAATTCCATGCAAAATCATGGAGAGGAAGGAGAGAAAGAAAATGATGAATGGCATTGAAGTCTTGCCAGGAATTTTGGTTTAAATAGATAGTAACAAACACTTAATTATTCATTCATTCACTTATTCCACAAATATTTATTAAGCATCTACTATGTGCCAAAGTACATGCTAAGACCCGGGGATTCTGTAGTGAACAAAACACACTCCCTGTCTTCAAGGATGATGCAGTCTCTTCATCACACACTAGTAAGTGGTGTTGCATACTTATGACTCTGATTCTTGTTATTCTAACAGTATTTAGCAAAGGAGAGAAATCTGTCCAGTCTCCATCATAGATGGCTCAGGCAGAGAGCAGAAGCCTTAGTTAAAAGGAGCTCCAATGCAGAATATGTCATAATAACAGATGATATGAAGGCAGCAAGGAGGATTTAAAACTTAAGGAAGAACTTTCCACCTGGAAGGTTGTCTGGGATTATAGAATGGATGATCGAGTAGCTGTAGCACCAGCTTGAGTTTATTTATGGGCTCCTGCCTGAGCCCAGGTCCGTCAGTTTCCCTTGGCTTTGGGTCGGTATGATGGGCTAAGAGGATAAAACTCTTGGGTTAGAAAAAAAAATGTTTAGATTGATTTTTTTTTTTTTTTGGTTGTCCAGATTAACTTGCTCTTTGACATGTGTCTCTAGAGTGATGGCTGAAATCAATTTTATTAGAAACCAAAAACAGAAATAAAATTTTTTATTTAGGGACAAAGTCAGAGGGTAAGAAGACACAGCAAATTAATTTTAGAGCAAATGTGGAAATGAAGGAGCCCTTGAAGGAGTACTTGCTATGACAGTGTTAAATGAGAGGACATTGGTTGGTTTCTTCCTGAAATGTTATGAATTTTAAGATTACTGCCTGTTACTGGAATATCTTGGCCTCATTTTCTATTTATCTCATTTTTTTCTTCTTCTCCTTTTTTTAAATTTCTTTTATTTTTTTTCCCAGGATGACGGCCTCCCAGAAAATGAACATCAGCTGTCAGTAGCAGGAAAGATAAAGAAGCATTTCAACACAGGCCCGAAACCGAATAGCACAGCAGCTGGAGTTTCTGTCATAGCAGTAAGCATCTGAAATATCCACCTATAACTTTTTCAAAGCACTCCACCTAAGAGATGGGCATTACTCAGGAGATTCCACCCAGAGACAGCAGAATGGGTCATTTCTTTAGACAGCTCGACCATTTAAAGCACTGGGGGAGGTCTGGGGCTTATATATATGATGTGTTTTTGCTGATCATTTCCCTGGGAGTCACATCATTATCCAACACCTCCAGGGTGCCTTGCAGTATATATTAATTTCATGATTTATTTGTTAAAGCAGAAAACCTCCCCCACATTGGACTCTGTGCCAATGCAAACTTCTGGGCTCTGAGAAAAAGAGTTCCTAGTGTCCTTTTGCCAGGACCTGGCAGGGGAGGGGAGGGGAGCTGAAAGAGAGGACATGGCAGAGAGAGACTGGAACACTATAGATCTTTGTACAAGACGTAAACGAAAGCCAAAAACATGGCAGGACGCTTACCCAGTGAGATTTTCAGTGAAACTGAACTGCTGTGAACACCCAAAGAAATCAGGATTTCTTGCGCCTTAGAAATTTCTGTTTTCAAAGCGGAGAGTCTTTTAACATTTACCATTTTGTTGATATGGCTGCAGGAGGAATTTTTTTTTTTTCTGTTCCATACATGCAGACATACACTACATGCAATTTGATAGCAGCTCTAGGCAAAGATTAAATTGGGCAGAGAAATAATGAAACCTCATACTTCCCAGTGTCATATTCTAGAGTAAATATATTCAAGTCCCAGATTACTTGAGTTTTTAATTATTTCCTCTTTTTTTCAGAGTACATACATTTTAACAGCATATTCAGTGTGAAATCACTTGAGCTGTTTTTCTTTTTTAAAACAAAGAACTTAGACACTATGATCTCGAATTTTTAAAAGTATTTATGCTACTAAACATACATCATGCTCTTCAGCAATACTGAATATTTAACTACTTCTACAGGTGTTTTTCTTTTCTTTCTCTTTTTCTTTTTTGGTGGTGCTAGAACTCCAGGTAAAGCAAAAGATAACTAAGTGACCTATTTGATACAACCAATCCCAGATCTGGGTTACTAAATATTTAATAGGAGTTTCCAGAATTTGCAGGTGGCACGAATGCATGCATATACTTTCCTGGACTAGTTGCGTTTCATGTTTTTTGATTGAACCCTTTCAGCAGGGAGTTACATGAGCATGAGTTACTGGTTCAGGAGTACACTGACGGCGCTAAATAGAATGCATACTCTCTCCCCATGCTCCTCAGCGCTACTGGGGATTTAACATTGCAAGTTGTTCTTCTGGCCCTCTCTCTCTCTCTTTAGTTCTTTCTAAGGAAATTCAGTGTAGAAGTGCAGTGTCCGTCCTGTCTTCATCGATCGTCAGCATTCTTTGTTATCAGCTAATATTCAATCACTAATTTTTGAAAGTAACAATCTCATGGTGCTTCTCAGGGAAACCAGACATTCTATCCTCTGCTTTCATCATTCATGTAAGACACAAGTATATTCCAAAATGTTTGTTTCCACAATTTTCTTTGGGAATGGACTGCCAGCACACTTGTCCATGAAAAGAACTGCTTTTCTGCTCCTGCTGAGGGCTTACAACTGCTAGAGAGGGTGCTTTTTCCACCTCTGTCATTTTGGGTTTTGTTTCGTTTTTCCTGGTCTTTTATTTTAACTAGTCTTTGGTTAAGTTTGCCTTGGTTGCTCAAGAATGCTTTGTTCACAGTATTCTGGGAGTCTTGTAATGACTGAGAGCAGGAACTTCAGGGCAATTCTCCAATGTACAGACAACACAGATGGGAGGGGAAATCCTACTTTAATCAAACCTGGATAAATTTTGAAACCTAATCCATATGAGTTTATTAAAACATCATCTAAGTAGATCTCCAAGAAAAACTTCAGTTAGTATTTGAAGATTAAAGGTCCAACTGATTTTTTTTGTTTCTATGACTGGACCATTTTGAATGCAATTTAATATCAGTTTCTCAGTTCATCACTAACATGTTTCTATGGAGACTGTACCAACTGGTTAATATAAATTGTAAAATGGGCTGTGTGATGCTGAGTTGTGCATTAGTTGCAAGCTTATTTAATCTCTTTATCCACTACAAAGTTGTGAAAAAAATCATCAACTTAACTCAGGCTCAAAATAATTGACTTTTTGGAGAAATATCTGAAAAAGTGCCTTGTCAATTCTAAAGCACAATTCACATGTTGACCACTATCATTAATATTTCAAACATTAAAGAGAATATGGCTGTAAATTTCAGGGGGTATTTAAGGAGAAGCTGGCCGGCCATAATATATGCATTTATGCATCTTCTCCAGAATGCTTTTCCCTCATAAATGTCCACACCCTCCATAAGAAACTGGGGTAGGTCACTAGGTGCAGGGCAGGGCTGGGAGTTAGAAACGAGCCAGGTTGGCTGCCTTTGTTATTAACTTTCAAAATAGCACCGGATAAGTCAACGTATACTCCATAACCATGTTCCCATTCTTAAAGTGCACAGAATTAGACTCAGGGGACCATCACAAGATAAAGGAGCCCTGGCATTAAATAATATCCCCAACTCAAGCTAAAGTATAATTGCAAAGGAACGATATTCTGCTGTGAGACAGAATGTAAGTGAGAGGTAGAAGGAATAGCTTTCATAAATGGTGCATTCTATAAAGATCATTTGACAATTTAATAATGGAATATAATTACTGATTCACCCACATGATAGAAATTTCTGTAATTAATATAATACCATTATGACTTCTATTTGATAAACACAGGAAAAAAACCTGATTTCAGCATAGATTTCATGCAGACAGAATTTTTTCCCATGGGCATGAATGCTTTCCCCAGAGGCTATCAAATGATGTATTTTATTTTAAACTGCCTCTATTATAGGACTACTTTTTTGTAAACTATATACACCCTTTAAAATTAGAAAATATATATACTGTTTAGAACAGAGTATCTGCTTGTTTTTTCAGAAAATCAGCAATTAAATCATTGGTCTTTAACCGGTAATTCTCTTGCCTTAGTTAGAAACCTCACTATCTGCTCATAAAGGAATTCATGACACTTTTTCTTTCTCGGAATGACAAAGGAGAAAAGAGCATACTGTCATAACAAACAGACTCTAATCACAGGTGTAATTTATGACACGAGTGTAGTTTAACATGCATTCATGGTTCTGAACCTTAATGTTTTCTGTTCGTGTTGTCATTTTTTACTTCTCTTTCTCCCACCCCTTACATTATTAAGACCAAAGAGAGGACAAATGATAACTTTATATTAAGGTCCTCGAGTTGGCTGGGAGAGTAATTACCAGCTGGAGGCTCACGGGCATCATAGAGCCCTTCTCGAAGGAGAAAAGGTATCTGACATTTAGGTCAGGTGACATGATTAGGTGGAAACCCATTGCTGTCCTTAGAACTACAACAGTCTGCGTCCATTGTTCCTCCACTGCCTTTCCCAGTGGTCGGGGGATTAAAACCAAACCAAACCAAACCAAAGAAACCCAGAACAGAACAGAGAAAGGGAAACAAAAGGTTATTAAAATGCAATTTATAGACATAAAATGGAATTAGAGATGACATTTTAACGGCGGACTTCTTGAGAGCCGAGGGATGGGAGGGAGGCGTTATTAGATTTGCTCAGCTTGATGAAGAACCGATGACTCAGATGTCACTTCCAATTTATTTTTCCTCATTTAATGCTGTTTATTATTTTAGCCAACAATTTTCCTAATGCTTTCGAGTTCTTCTTTTGCATTTTGGTCATACAAGTAGAGCATTTCAGTCTAATTGAACAAATCCATACTAATCAATGTGCAAATAATTGTGATAGTGGGAAGCTTCCTTCTAAAGCGAGAGACCTCTGCACTGGGGCATTCCCAAATGCGGAGTTATGGGGCACTTTGCCTGTAGATGGCAATAAAGAGCCAGTTACTGAGTAGACATCCCTGGGCTGAAACAAATGCAGGCCTTCATCTTCCTAACAGCAAGTGTACTTCAATTTTTTTTTTTCTAAATAAAACGAACTGTACATTTTAAAAAAGATTAAAATCTCACATTGCTGTTCCGTGAACACTGGGATAGCCTAGTTTATAATCAGAATACCAAATCTTCTGAGCAGTTTTTAGTTTGAACGAGTGCCCCGGCATGTTTTTGAAATGCCTTTGTGAATTTTGTAGTAGAAACTGTCATCAGCATCATGCCAGTACCACACTTGAAAGCACTCATGAGCCTCTCCAGAAAGAAAGGTGGTCAACTTGCATCCTCTCATGGGCAGAATGGGGGAGTGGGCATACGGCATGATTATTGTTTCTCAAATCTGGGGATTGAATCTTTTATTCCTAGGTAGCCAAAGGCTAACAACTTATTCCAGGAGGAACAACTTTGAGAACTTATCCTGTCCTCTATTGTACCTTTTGTTATAAGCAATTTTTTAATATACAGCGAAAATTATTTTTCATTTTATTTTCTATATTTTCTTGGAGAAAATTTACTGTTTTATACCATATCTTTTTAGTTCAGAAATGTAATTGATTCACCTTTAAGAGTAGCTCTGCTTTTGAAGATTAACTCTTAAAGAAAGAAATCCAAATTGCTATGATTTATGGGGATTCAAAACTTGATTCTTTTCATCTTTTATTTCATATTTATGAAGGCCTCAAACTTAAGCTTCATGGGGTAAGATTTGGTGGGGGGGGCGTCCAATCTGCTTTCTCTTAGGTGGCTAAAGCTGATTTCAGCACTTTATTGTAAAGCATTTTCCATTGCTCTAGAATATGAAGACGTGTTTATATCTTTTGAAATTGAGAGGGTATTATTAAATGTGCATTCAAAACCTTGTTTGACAAATTAGATCTTTTCTAACAAATTGGCCTCCGATGTATTCATGGGGGATTAGTGTCTTTCTCGCCTTTTTATTTTCAATGTGCAGATTTAGGATATTAGCTAGTCACCCTGCAGAAGAGGCATCGTAACTCTATATACATATATAGTCAATGAAGAACAGCTTGGTCTGGAGTCTTAATACTTTAGCACAATGTCGATCCACTGAGTTGCCCCCATTTCTCTCTGCTCAGCTGGACCACGGGTTTACCATCAAGAGATCAGGGTCTTTGGACTACTACCAACAACCAGGAATGTATTGGATAAGGTATGAGATGGTGCAGCTCAAGTCAGTGTTTCCATGGCAACGTGCTGGCAGTCTCCATTAACCAGTTCCTTCAGTGGATAAACATGCTTTTGATTTGTTATCCAGTCCATATGCTGCTTTATCAGTTTCATTTTAATCTTGATTGAGATGCCACACCCCCTCATTCTTTTTTTTCACCCCATTATTCACACTGACATTTGCCAGCTTTCTTTCCATTGCACATGCTCAGTATCAATTTTCCTTACAGTTAAAAGGACAGTATATTTAGTGTTAATGTCAAAGCATTTGCCTGATGTTGCTAATTAAAACAATGATTTCTAGTGTTTTGTCCCTTAACAAATGGAAGAACAATAGTACCTTAGTATATGTTCTATAGAAGTATATACTGTCATTTTAAAATCATCAAGCCCGACCTTAACCTTAGTAGATGGATGAAACAATGCATTTACACCTTAGTCATAGAAGCTCCTCCGAGCACAGTGAGCTATAGAATGCATTGTGTGTGTTGGTAAGCTTGTGTTTTCAAATTCTCCACCTTTTTGTTTCATTTTGTTTTTGTTTTATTGTTACCTCTCTCCCCCTGGTACATCCCTTTATGTACTAGCTATTGCATGAATTTATTTTTCGATATTTTGTAACGGTCAGATTACTTAGCTGGCTTATCTGCTCAAGCAAAAGGGACTATGGGAGGTATCGATTTTTTTTTAACTGGGTTAAGAATTCTATCCAATCGTTTTCTATTCCAGTCAACTGCGCTGGCATTTCCTTCAAGGGGCATTGTTTGTGTCTCTTTAAGTTATCCACAGGCAGGATGAGTTTTGATGATATGAGGAATGAACTCTGAGAAGTCCTAGGTAACTTTTCTCCTCCATCTTAATGTTTCTGAAATGATCTCCAGGTAAAGCTCCACATCTTAGCGTTTGCTAAGAAAAAATTCCACTGGGTTTGGCATTTCCCCCAAATGATGGTGCCTTATGCTGTTCATGGAATAGACCAAGTTGTTAAAAAAAAAAAAAAAAAAAAGGAAAGAAAAGAAAGAATAACGTATATAATATACAATTTAACCCCCAATTATTACTCTTAATTTTTTAATATAATTAGACACTAGAATCAAAGGCATTAGAGATGCAGAAAAGGCTACCCTTTGACAAACTATCCAAATATCTAAGATTGTGATAATTTCTAAGCCTGCTGAAAGCAAGAAAATACCCAAACTTCAATAAATATCAAAGTCAGTTTTACATGGAAGGCTATTTGTATCTTCTAGACAGATCTGCATACAGGAGTTGCACACCCACCTTTTTATTTACCTAAATAAATAGCTTTATAGATACAGAAAGAACTTTTTTATTTTTAACCTTTTTTTTGGGGGGGGGGTGAATCCATCATGATTTGCCTTTGTGCAGACTCTTTTTACATGGAAGATGATCCATCCATCTTTTACTTTTTCCTGAAAGATAATATACGTTTTGAAGAGTGCACATGAGTGCACATCTCAACGAATTTTCACCAAGTGAGCACACCACTGTAAGCAGCACCCAGGTCAGGCACAGAACGTTCCTAGCACCCCCAGAGGACCCCCAGCCCCCAGGGCCCTTCCAGGAGGGTCACGCAGCCAGCCCTAAGGGTAAACGCTGACCTGGAGTCTGTCCACATTAATTAGCTTTGCCTGGTTTTGTTCTTTCTATAAATCAAATCAAGCTCCGTCCTTTTTTAATTGTATGTCTCCTAACCTCAGGCTTATTAACCAAACATATATGAGTACAGTTGATATACAATTAAAAATAGGCATCAAATATGTCTAATTACAGTTGTGCATATTGGTATAACACAAATTACACATATAAATTTCCAAAAAAACCCTCTAGAAAATTATATTACTAAATTTGTGGGCTTAGGGGGTGGGTGCAAAACACCAAACAAACACAGTAATTAATAAACGTAGCCAAGTATAAAAAGGTCGTTTGACTAAAATCCTAGCGATGGCTCCCATCAGCAGACAAAATGACACATCCCTGAATAATGGGCAGGAGCAGATGGAAGATAATCTCTTTTTTCTTTCACACATAAACTGCTCTGTTTTCCAGCTGGGGGCAGTAACAACAACGTTTATAGTTAATGCTGTACTGAACGGCGCACCCAGTATGTAAAGCTAAATTGGAGAAATGATGCTAAAGCTCTTGGGCGTATATGCTTAATTAGGAGGTTTTATAATGTGCCGGTTAGCCCGGAACGAACACACTCTCCTCACTGACTGCACATGCTCGCCTTTTATCTCCACGGAAGTAGTGGGAGCATTTGTCTAACCATGGTGGCAGCCAACTTTCTAACATAAACAATCGTTGCAGGTGAAACATCCCCACTCCCAGTTGTTGTGTTTACAAGGGCTCCTGGCCGTCTTCACTGCTCTGAGCAGAACGCCTGGGAGGCGAGCTTGCATTTCGTAAGGCAGCTCACATCAGGGCAGAGGCTGGGGAAAGGCTCTTCGGGGTGCCCAGAATTCGGGCATGTCCCTCTTTTTTTTTTTTTTTTTTTTTAATTATTTATTTATTTTTGGCT
Organism: Balaenoptera acutorostrata; assembly: GCF_949987535.1. Taxonomy (NCBI): domain Eukaryota; kingdom Metazoa; phylum Chordata; class Mammalia; order Artiodactyla; family Balaenopteridae; genus Balaenoptera; species Balaenoptera acutorostrata. Next base: position 69,218,866 of record NC_080081.1, read on the forward strand.
GTGTTGGGTCTTCGTTTCTGTGCGAGGGCTTTCTCTAGTTGCGGCGAGCGGGGGCCACTCTCCATCGCGGCGCGCGGACCTCTCACTATCGCGGCCTCTCTTGTTGCGGAGCACAGGCTCCAGACGCGCAGGCTCAGTAATTGTGGCTCACGGGCCCAGCTGCTCCGCGGCAGGTGGGATCCTCCCAGACCAGGGCTCGAACCCGTGTCCCCTGCATTGGCAGGCAGACTCTCAACCACTGCGCCACCAGGGAAGCCCCGGCGTGTCCCTCTTAGTAGGCTCTTGGGGGACTGGAGGAATGGTGGGGCCGTGCCTCCTCCTCGCAGTCCTTCTCCTGCCTGGAACAGAGGGAGGCTCCCGAGCGGCAGCCAGGGGAGCAGCACCCCGCACGGCTGCTTCTTGCGGGAGGCCTTGCTGCTGTCCCCCAGGGTCCGGAGGTGAGCCTCTCCCAGGAATGCGCTGCCTGGGCCAGGCCACCCTCTCACACACATCCCTGCCTCTCTCAAGTGAAGCTGGCCCGGTGGCAACACGTGGAGAATTCCTGCATCTTCCGCACGCAGAACAAGGCCACAGCCAGAACCTGATTAAATGAAACAAATATCAAAACAAGACATACGCTAAGAACACCAAATAAGAGAAAACGCGGAGGTGAGCTAGGACAGAAGGGGGGTTGAGGTCAGGCCTGGCGTGACTCGCGTGCGTACTAGATTCGAGCACTGTCCTGAAACAGCGAGTAACGAGGCAGAGCAGCAGCAGCTGTACGCAGCCCTTGCAAGGCTATTAGATGCTGTCGTGCTCGGGTGTGAAAAGGAGTGGGGTCAGTTAAATGCATCTTGCTCGGCGCAGGTTTGGAAGACCGGTTCCCACAAAAGCCAGAGAGGAACCCCCCACGTGGTGTGAGGAGGGTTCCAAAGGCACACAGCAAGTTGCAGGGCACAGGTTGCTTTAGGGACGGTGGCCTTGGCCTTGCTCTGCCGTGGAGAAAAGTCCCCCCATCCTCCATGAGTGTAGAAAGGGCTGCAGGAAGGACGGGCAGGGGCCTCTGTTCTAGGAAGGGATTAACCGCCCTCCGTACCCCAGCACTTAACACATAGAAGAGACATAGATTTAAACTTCAAAACCATCCAAACTGTGATTGCAGAGAAAAGTATAGGGGAGGTATGAGGTTTGGTATGGCAGCTGTACCGTGATGCTAAAAAGTGAGTTATTGGCCAGGAGGCTCAAAAGCTGGGCCACAGTACTTTGTATTATAGTTCCACAAATGGTCATTGAGAGAGACACAGGGCTAGTGAGACATCTGTGTTATTTTACCAAGTCAAACAGGTTGCTCGCTGTTTGAGATTTTATTTTGTTTCGTTTTACCTTCAGAGCCCCCTTAAGAGCAGATCCCAACAATATATATATTTGTCTTTTTAAAACTTAACATACTTGCTATTAGAAATGAGAAATTTCCATGGCATTCCAAGACTTACTGATTGGGTGTAAACTGTATATGTTTTCCTGAGATTCCTGGTGATTGTCGGTATTGATGGAAAATTTTGTGGTATCGTATTTATTTTCATCTTGCTTCAGAACCTCTTTCCCTCTTTATGATTTAAAAAGATGCCTACACTCTATATTCTATGTATTCTTTCCTGCCATACTTTGCCTCCGTATGTTCCTCAGTGATGTTCACTGATAGGATGTAGGTTTTATCAGGTATAAATGTGTAGGAAAGAATAATCATAAAGAACTTAATCGTAAGTATTGACACACTGTTATTCTATTAAGAAAGAGTGTAAATATCCATATGCTGAAGTCAGACAATTCTCAAATACATGTCAAACACATGACACTTCTAGAAACTAAAAAGTCTTGAAAATTGAAATGAAACAAATTTGATTAAAGATTGGCAGCTCTGTGCATGGAGAGTTGCATGGAGAGTCTGTGGCTTTGGTGTCAAGAAGCCCTGGTTTTGGATCCAGCCTGTCCTACTTACTGTGTTGTGACCTTGGGCAAGGTACATGTTCCTCCTCCTCTGATTCTTAGTTTCCCCATCTATAAAAATGAGACGAGTATTATCAACCTTCCAAATGTGGGGTGAAGATGACATGAGTGGCCTGTGCAAAAGCGCCTTCATGGACCCAGCCCAAATGAGGAGCCCAGAAAAGACTGTTCCAAGAGAAAATCATCCCCTCCACACCACACGAGAGACAGATTTTCCTGGGAAAACTGATCTCTCTCCAGATCCAAGCATTTGTTATTAAAGTAGAACCGTGACCTTTTTTGATGTTCTGATTGGGATAAACTGTTGAATAACTTATATGTTAGATTATTCATGAATTGGGGGCATTAAATTTTAGTCTATAGCCCCTGATGAAGTATAAGTTTAAAAAGTTATCCTCTAGGACAGGGATTGGCAAATTACAGCCAATGGGCCAAATCTAGCTCACTGCCTGGTTTTTAAATAAAGTTTTATTGGCACACAGCCACACCCATTCATTTATAAATTACCTATGGTTGCTTCTACTCTACAAGGGCAGAATTGAGTAGTTGTGTCAGAGAATCATATAGCCTACAAAGTCTAAAGTATTAACTCTTGGCCTTCCCAGAAAAAGTTTCTCAATTCCTGTTGTAGGAGAAAAATGTTTCTAAATTAAAAGGCAGGGGGTTCCCTGGCGGTCCAGTGGTTAGAACTCGGCGCTTTCACTGCTGCGGCTCTGGTTCGATCCCTGGTCAGGGAACTAAGATCCCGCAAGCTGTGTGGCATGGCCAAGTTAAAAAAAAAACAAAAAAAAAAACCACCTGGCGGGCTTGTTAAAAACTGTATCACCACCAGCTAGTGGAATGCACAGTACATAGAAGGCACTTCAATAAATATTTGTTAAATTAATGAATGATTGAATTTTCCCATGAAGGGACCATTAATATAGAGAAACCCCGATTGTGAAGATAAATGTGTTTTTTTAAGAGTTTGGACAATCAAACCACATATGAGATGCTCTACAGTAGCATCCCACTGTAGCAACCCAAGAGTAATTCTTCGGCAAAGCTAAAAAAATCGTTTTTGTAATAAAAGGAGTTACCCCTTAATCTACCTGCTTAGTAAGTTCTAAATTTTCATAGATTTTCTTAATATAAACTATGCCTACACCTGTCCTTTAGTTTACTAGCATGATGAAGGAAAAACAACATGGCAGCTCAGCTTAGCTTCTGCTGTGAGAAAATCAGGGGCCGTAGGGCAGAGTAAACACATGAATTTTGCCCTCGAGAAACCTGACCTCAGGTGGCTATCATTTTAACCCCCTGATGGGAGACCACCAGCAACCCTCTGCAGAGTTGGACCAATGTGGGATTCTATTAAGAACCAGATCAGCGGGAGGAGCCTATATTTATGAAGTGGTGGGGAAGCGTGGGACCGCCCTGCCCCAGGAAATGAGGAATCACATTTAAGAGATGGGTACCTAGAAAGGAGCTTTGAAGGCCGCTGGTTTCATGAAGCCTCCTTTTGCCATTTAAATGGTCACCTTCACTTTAGGGAAATACCGTGTCTTAGATCCAGATACTGTGCAAGTTCCTGGCGAGACCCCCAAAAGGATATTAAAGGAAAACGAAACAGAACCATAATAAGCATGACAGCAAGCCAAAACAAAAAATGAGAAGGGTGGATGTATCAATCTAGGTGTCAGTTTAATTTTACTATCAAGCAAAACATTTCCAAAGTGGCAAGCAAATCGTAACTCAGTCCCTACAGAGTAAGGGCGAGCAAAGGAGAGAGCGTTCCTGAGATTAATGCCCCAACAGCTGCATCCCTGGCTCAGTCTCCTAGGTAGTATGAATAATGGATGGGCTCAAAGGCAACATGCACGATAATGTTCTTTTATTAATGAAATGAAGACTGTTTGGGATGGCTGGCAATAAATTAAGAAAAGCGAAAAAGGAAAAACAGTCACCGTTCGCCTCTGAAAAATGCAGTTACTTAAATCCAATAATTACTGCCACGACAGAAAACATCGCCTCCGAACTTAAACGAGGTGCATCTCTTGTGGGTCCTGCACATAGTGCAGAACAGAAATATTTTTGATCCATAGACTGGAAGGCCTGTTGTTTGCTAAGAGAAAAACATAACCCATTTTAGTAGATTGATGGTGATATTAAGCATATTCAGGTATTTCATAGGTGGAAGTTTCCCTAGGAGGGAGGCACTGTACCTCAGCTCAGGCTGCGGACTGGGAAATGGCTTGATGTGGTTAGAAAACGTGTCCAAGGTCACATAATCAGCTGAGCTAGGACAAAAGGCTGGGTCTCCTGACTTCCCCCTGCTGCTGCTACCAAGGAGATTAAGCTAAGGCTACCAGACAAGGCAAGCATTACACAGATGTGGGTGACTCAGACTTGCAAAAACAAAGTAATGCTCCAATTCATATTCTCACTTCATTCCTGACCTTCCGCCTCCATGCTGTATTTTTCCTATAACATTGCAAAGATAGGCCAGATGGGTACCTCCTAGGTATTTATGCTGATTTCCAAATTTAATATCAGGAAGAAGGATTGAAAATATCTGAGTACTGTGTGGAGGATAGTGTTGTTTTATTGTAACAGAAAAGGCCAAAGATGTATCTATTGTTGGGATAAATTGTCTGGGTATTAGGCAAGCACCGTCTCTGATTTGTGCATGCTTGGTGTTAGGGCAGGCACCAAAACGTGATGGATATGAATTTCTCTAAGAGCTCCAACTGCTATGTGTGTCGCCCCCAGATTTGCTGAGGTAACTGGCATGATCTTACCATTCCTCGGTTTTCACACTTCATCTAGCATCTCCTAAGGACACTCTGATCACCAAGAGCTTGCAATCTGAGGTAGGGATATGCAGTGCTTCTTTCACGTAGAGCGGGTTTATATTAGTTTCTCCATATCATTTTATTTGGTCAGTTATTTGGTCTGTTTGTCAGGATCCCCCAGTCCACTGTTAGCTGGCTATAGCCCCGCACACGACATAGCCGTTGTTATTGGGTACATATTTTAAATAACTAGATTAGAGCTTCCTATTTGGTTACTACTGGTCAACTCCAGAATCTCAAGAGATTTCTTGCTCACCTCTAACCTGTGATACTTAGCACCAAAATGTGATAATGCAGGCTTCAGATTCTCTTACGAGCTTTTAATGAAGTGATAACTTACTGAGGAAACACTTGGGAATTCTACTGCAAGTCCATTCATGTCTGTTCCACAAAGCTGCAAACCATGAGCAAAATAACTAATAAAATAATAAATCCGTTAGGAAGTCTTAAGTTTTAATGGAACATCAAGACTTAGGACCACCTTACCTTATGAAGATAGGCATTAGGGAGGAGAGACCCGATTTCCTTGGTATCTGGGAAATTTTTGTGATTGAGAAAGAGAAAAGCAGTCTTTCAGAAATGGTTGAAAGGGCCCTGAATATAAATCTATGATACAGCACTTCAGAGGGAAAGTTATGTTTTGAATGTTTTCTGGGGAGAAAATTATCAGTTGGATAATATATATTTTTATAGCAATACTTTAAAAAATTATGTGTTGGCCTATTATTCTATTTCTTTGCTGAATTCATCTGTCTTGAACTACATGTCGGGCCACAGAGTTCAACTGTAAAATTTTAACTGTACAGATTTTAGAGGCAATTAATTTTACAGCCACACTTAAAATTCTAAAGATATCATATATAACAGTGCTTACTGTGATCAGGAATTGGACCAAAATATGTAGTTGTTGAGTAGATAAATATATGAGGTTATTAATGTTATCTAACGTAAGCATTTGATCATATCTAAAACAAATTGCACTCTTAAATATTGGACTCTTAATACCTTTAACTTCTTACTCTTTTGTATTATAGAGTTGTTTGGGGTTCTATTTTCTTTTGTCATTGCTATTTGGAAAGTATATAATCACCTAAAATAATCTAATTCTGTATTAACTAAGAAATATTTAATATGTCCCTTATATGTGTGTCACAGTTGGCTCGGCATTCTGGAAAATGCAAAGAAGTTTCAGATCCTACCCTAGAGCAGTTTGCATGGGATTTGGGAAATATGCAAAGGAAAGGTAATAGGCCTGTGTGCAGTAAGTGTCAAAAGTTTGGTCAAGACAGTACTTGCCTGAGGAATTTAGAAAGAAAAAGTGTGATGCAGAAGGTAGAATTTGATCAAATCTTGGAAAATAGAGAAATGTGAGTGGGCAGGAAGTGGGAGAGGTGATGTCAGGTTGGTGAACACCGTAAGCCAGGATGCAGAGGTGAGCGTGACTAAAGTACCTTCAGAGAGATATCAGTTAGGACTGTTTGGATTGCAAGGGAAGAAAACCCAAACCAAACTGGCTTTCAGCAAAAAGAAGAAGTATGATTTTATATAATCTGAAAGGTCCAAAGGTTGGGTCTGGCTTCAGTGATGTGTGGATTCAGCACTCAGTAGGGCTTGGTTTCTTTCCATCCCTCCACTCTGCCTCCCCGTGATGGCTTTAGTCTGGAACTTCACGTGGTACCAGGATGTGGGAAGCAGCTCCAGGCTTGCCACCTCTCAGTTGGGATTCACTGTGAATGTGAAGTCTCAGCGGAAGTCTCATGTCCCGTGAACTGGGTCGGGTGCCCATCCTGAACCAATCACGGGTATTGGCGAACACAGTCAGCACAGGCTTGCTTCTGGGTCACAAGCCCATCTGCACCCCACCCTGAGAGATGGAGGTAGGGTCCCCTTCACTGGAACCACAGATTACGCGAGCGGGGGATGGAACCAAAGGGAGACCGAGGCATGGTTAACCGTAAGCTAAGTGGATGCTGTGTCCACTAGCGGGGACATGAGGTCTGCTGATATCACAGGCTCATTTTGAGTAATAACAGGAACTAGACCCTGGAAATTTTTATCGTAAGCACATTGTGACTGTTAGGACAAGGAGTTCAACTTTATGAGGAATTGTAAACAAATCGGACCTGGGGATAATTGACCTGTCAGTCAGCTGTGTGCAGGATGGGCTGGGGGTTGGGTGCTCTAGAGGGAAATAATGTGACCTCTGTTGTGCTTTCTCATATTTCTAAAGCCACAGCATTTGGAGAGTATCTCCTGTGTGCTATGAGCTGTGGGGAACACAGACAGGATGCCCAGACTTGATGTTGCCCTCCACACAGTCTACAACGTGGCAGGGAAGACAGTGCCTCAGAGTCAATTGCGTTGCAGGCAGGATGCACAGTGATAGCTGTACTGGGCTGCATGGGAACACAGAGAAGTTCTTAAAATGAACCACAGTCCATAGAGCCAGAAGCAGAATAAGCAGGAGCCCTGGGAGGAGAGGCCTGTGGACGGTGATGCCCTCTCAATCATCTTTGACAGCAAGTCTGTTGGGAGCACTAAGCATTGCTTGTGTAGCATTTGAGAATGTTGCGAGGACCTGGGTGGGTCAGGAACTGCCTGTCTATCATCAGACCCAGGTCTCCCTAGGAGTTTACAGACCCAGAATGGGATTGTACACGTGGTGGAGGCTGGCTTGCGGTCCCTGAGAGAGCTCTCGGGCCATCAGCCTGGGAAAGCCCTGGTCTTTTGGCCTCTGATGCTGTTCGTGCTATCTCCTCCCTGGCTCACCCTGGCTGGGATCGGAGGAGGGAACCACTGGAGTGCAGCGGCTCCTTTGAGTTCTGTTTCAATAGACTTTAAATGGGAAGAAATTGCCTGGGCCTCATGTGGGAGGAGAACTGAGTTCTATTCCTAGTCAGTGATGCGATACGGGCAAATCTCTCCACATACCTGGGCCTCAGTTTCCCTGCCTGTAAAGGCAAAGCCCTGGGCAAAGAATGCTTTATAAATGCTCTTTCCATTCTAAGAGTCTATACATCCAACAGAAACAACCATCACACCCTTTTCCATGACCTGTGATCATGACATGCTATGTTTCCAAAAATAGCTGCTGTGAAGTTACGGGTGAATCAGCACAACTGAAAGCCCAGGAGCATTTGAGCATGAAGGCCCATCAGCAAAGGCCAGCATTTAAAAGCTGCTAACTAGAGAAACTGGCAGGAGTGGCCAGAACTGACTGCTTAAATGGGCCAGAGCAAGGGCTGTCCAGGCAGAGGGACAAGTAAGGAAGAGAATATGATTGACCTTATGAGCATCTGGAGAAATGCACATGAAAATAAGGGGGATGGGACCATCCAAGCCCATGAGTGCCACCAGCGTCTGCATAAACCGCGTTACAGTATTGGTGGAGAAATGGCCCATTTCAGTGCTGACAGCCAAGAGCGTGACTTGGAATAACTGAGTCAATTATGGGGAGATGAGGTAAATATGGAGAAGGTGCTAGTGAGAGTGGGCAGGGAGGGAAAGTACTCTGAGATAAGTTCTAATGTGAGCTTTGTTTTGCATTGTTTTCCTCTGACCTGCAGTTCCTTCATTTCAAAACAATATCTTACGTTGTAAAGAAAAAAAACAAAACAAAACACCACCTTCCATTTCTGGGAGTCTTCACCATTTTGAAAGCATTTGCACATCCATTTTTACATATAGCAACTCTGGAGGGTGGGAGGGCGTTATCCCTGCTCCGTATTTAACTGAGAACTAAGTGAACAGTTCCCGCGGCCAGCAGTGGACGGAACAGGACTCAGAATTTCTGACTACAAACCCGATGTGCAGTTTCTCCCCGACGCCAGAGAACCTCAGTCCACTAGGCAGTATTAGTCCCATGCCAGTGACTGTTTTCTTTCTCAAGAAGGTAGAAATAAAAATATTTTTTATGACCAAGAGAAGCGTTTATATTACTCTTGGATTAACTACAGAGTGGTTTTTATGTGTCAGACTAAATAGACGCCTGTTTTTTTACATTCAACTCTACACAAACAGAGCATTTTCAGTTTGCTTTGAAAGCAAAATACCATGTGTTGTAACTTTACAATGTTTTAAATAAAGTTAGGAATTTGGATTTATGATGCTGAAAAATATCATAAAATCGGTGGGTATAAGACCAAGAACTATGTATGTGAGTTGAGGGTCCTTAAAAATTAGACACTTCGAAGAATCAAAGGTAGACACTTCAACACACCAGTTATCGAATCATTGTATTAACAATCTAGTGAAACAAGAAGTGAGTTATTAAAGTTTATCTTCCTCATTGATTTGTAACACTGTTATTCAGTGTGTGGATAGTTTTTAAAGCAGAACAGTTCAGCCTCATGAAGCCATTTACTGTACTGGTTTCTATACACTGCCTCTCTTTCTTTATTACTTCATTCTGGAACTTTGATTGCCCCATTTTAGATCTGAGATTGCTCTAATGCTACACTGCAGTTGTATGAGGGGCTTAGTTTTCACTTTGTTCTCAGAACCCGGCTGGCTATAAATTTATCTCTGTTCTTTGAAGAAGCTAACAGTAAATTTCCAAGAGGAAAAATGGTGGTATATATCCCTGTAGAGGAAAAGTAATCTCTTAAAAGCAGAATAACCTCCAGGCTACATCCTTTTAAAGAGGGACTTTCAAACAAGGATGCCTTCAACTTTTATATGTGTTCTGTATTTTTCTTCAGGCTTTGTACCTGCTCTTCTGCCCTCTGTGTAAGGTTTCTCTGTAATGATCTGTTCCTCCTCACACCCATTAAATCTGTAATGAAGTCATGCCCTTCCCAATCCTGATGTCATAATAACTTCCAGAGCTATGGCTGGAGAGCACATCCTGGAGATCATATGAGGTTTCCTCAGGAAAAGGAGGCATAGGGCCCAAGAGTTGGAATACCTACAACAAACATCGAACCTCAGTTTCGTAAATGACCACACACTACAATGAAAATGAACTTTGTAAAGGAAAATCCATGGGAAGGTTTCCATCAGGTTTAATTGCATTCAAAGCAGTTTTCAATTTCAGGCATTGGGTTCATTCAAATTAAACCCATCCTTGCCAGAGATTGAGCCACACTTTCTCATCAACAGATAATAAGATCATTTAGAATGAGGAGGTGCTAAAATAACAGGACGAGCTTGTGGCTCTGTTTCCATGTCTGACAACTTCATCACCTCTCATCTTTATTAGACAGCTGCCTGGAGCTGAATGTTGATGAACGAGACATGCCTGGCGTTCTCACGTGTCAGACACACAGGCCCGAGGTTCCCATTTACCAGGGGGTCTCTGGCTAGGCTGGGAGCGACCGAGGGTATTATTAGACGTGGCGCTAGCGGAGGTCTGGGGAGGGCCAGGGAGCTGCTGAACCCACGACATCATCCATCCTGCCTGTGCCTGCGATGTCATGACCAGGTGCCCTTAGGAGCTGCTTCTGGGGGAGCAGAGGGCACCCCAGCAGTGGTGACTCTGGTCACCAAAAGGGAGCCATCGTGGACAGGTTAACTTAGCCAGCGTATTTTTCTGACCTCAGAAAGTTCCAGAAGTCGTTCCTTTTGCCATTTCCTTCAGCCTAATTGTCCTCTTTCTCATTTTATGCCCCTGCTAGACCACCGCTCTTGATAAGGAGAGGCAGGTTTTCCGACGAAGACGCAACCCGGATGTGAGGAGCCGGTACAAGGCCCAGCCAGCTCCGCCCGAACTCAACTCGGAATCGGAAGACTACTCCCCGAGCTCCTCCGAGACTGTTCGCTCCCCAAACTCGCCCTTTTAATAAGACCCTTTCACTCGAAGTCCTAGCTTAACCCTTTGAGACTCTGAGATTTTTTTTTTCCAAATTTATGTAAAACAGTTTCATCTGATCTACCTAGCACTCAATGCTTGAATGGCCGAGCAGAACAGTGTTTTCTGGTATCCTTGTAGCGATTTCCCTTTGCTGAATGAGACTGTGACTTGTCGTTGGTGGAGATGGCAACTTGCTGCTAATCGGGTCCTCAAAGGGTTAAGGCTATTTTGCAACTTTTTTAAACATAGAAGCAATGAATGTTTTCATCAGTCAATCTAGGATCTGCAGTATGTAACATAGCACTTGTTAACCCTCTGAGTGCATAGGATTTTATGGGGAACCTTGGGGGATTTTTCAGGCCTTTGGATTTATACACACGTTTCTTGATATTGCTGCAGATCAAGGGGTTGTTATTAGATGCTGAGATGTCCAGTCAAGAAGAGTGTCTAGAATAATATCTTGCGTGTCCTTTTTTGTGGGTTTAGAACATGGCAGGTTTATAACTTAAGCATCAGCACCCCTCTTTCCTCTTCACAATCCTATTAAGAAAGGGGCTTTTTTTGCATTGGAGGTCTGTCAGCTGCCCTGAGTCCTGCATCCCGAGTTGGAGGGACTTGGGCCTGTGACCAACAGCCTGACCCAGAATATAGATGGTGCCCTCACCCCCAAATTGCCTCCATATGAAGATGTGCTGATGACGCCCCAGAAATGCTGCTTCCACTTCAGCTGCTGCTACTGCCAGCGCAGACCCTCAGGAAGGCACCATACCTTGTCCTGTGTTTGGTAAGTGAGGGTCTGCCTGCTCAGTATGAGACCTCTACAGGAAAAAACAAACAAAACACACAACTGGTGGAAAAGAGCAATAAATTGCCAGGTGCTCTATAGGGCTGGAATGTCAAACAGAAAGAGGCAACAAGATCCTGTTCTTTTTCTCACCTGCTTTTTCATGCATTTCAGTCTTCAGTGTGCAATCCACATAGAGTATGGAATCCATACAGAGGAGGAGCACCGGGGCATAGGGGCCCAGAGGCAGGTGCTCTGCAAGATGGCCGAGGAGAAAGCAGAGTGGGCAAACCATCTAGAATAGTCTCAAAATGGTTTTTAAAGAAATAAACCATTGGGAAGATAATTCCATGTGCATCTTTGGGTTACCTACATATAGTCTCTCAGGGAGAACAGGATGGGAGACCTAGAGGGTATTCCTGAGGATAAAACTTCCACTCCCTAAGATGACCTTTTTATACAGCACTGTCTTTAGCCGTCCAGAGGGAGATGCTGTTTTCTCTCTTTGGGCCAAGTCCTGTCCGACACCTGTATTTTACTCTTGTTACCAAATCTTTCTCCCTAGCCCTGTGTCTCCCCAGGTGAGCTTCTACTGCAGTGTGTCACGTTCAGAATGGGGGCCTGAGGCAGCCTGTAGTCACTGCGATGCTTAGCGGGGAGGCTGGCCATGGGGTTGGGAGGCAGGGGCCCGACTCGAATGTCCTCCTAAGGTTTGTTCAACTCTGTGGCCCGGGAGACAACCAGTGAGTGATGGCTCATGAAATTTGCATCTAGATGGCTGAACAGCACTCACTGTCTCGGCTCTGAAATATCCTTCAGTGCCTGGAAGTCTTGAAATTTGTGTGCAGCACTTCCACAGTCAGTTCTTACTTTCAAATACAGATGGATCTTCGATGGCTGCTTTTTACTCTTCAACTGATGAAGGTATGGTCTATATTACTCTAGATTTTAAAATCACAGCATGTCATGACTTTTGCAAAATGGTTCCCCCAGTTTTTTGCTCTTTCACATTTAGGTTTATCTCTTCGGTCTGTGTTGTCTTGCCATGTATATATTAGATCATTTATTGAGATTCACCCCTGCCCCCCGCTCCCTTTTAGAGGGTCCTGAAAGCTTAATACACAACATCACAAAGTAGCACAAATCAGCTGGGTTTTTTGGGGAGGAGGAGGAGGGCAGAACACGAGGAAGGGTGTGGCGTGTAGGTAGATTCCATATTAGTAAAGTTCCCTGAACTGGTCAGAAACTACTGCTTTCTCTAGAACTCTAAAGCAAAGCACTATTCTAAGTAAGACTAAGGAGTAGGTAAATAGCTTGGCCTCAACTCTAAATGTGGGAATATGAAAAAATCCTATGGGCAGAGACCTACCTACAGTAGATTGTGATTTTCCTTCCTTTCTCTGAATTACTGCGTTTCCCGTGGGCATTACATGTATTGCTCCAATATCTAGTGTACAGACCTTACAGTGCATGGCTCAGGCCTTTTTCCATCCAAGTCTTGAAGGACTGTGGACCGTGTGAAGCTGTGGCGTGTTTCCCAGAACACTGCAGAGGGGTAGCTCGGAAGAATGCAGGGCCATTCAGCATGGGGATCCCAGTGCATCGCTGTAGAATTTGAGTGATCTATGCTGAATAAACAGCGGAATGTGACCTGTCAAGTAGAAATATTGAGTAATCAGATGGAATGCAGTCTTTTCAGCACTAAGCTATTGAGATCCTGAATGTCAGAGATGTACTCAGAGGGTTAACAGACAAGCACAAGGCATGCTGATTACGTGGGTGTACCCAGACTGCTTTTGCTTTTAGCCAGTACTTTCTATTTTTTTTCCACAACATTCTTGGGATAGTTCAAGTTTGAAATAATTAAGTGGTGGTGTTCTTTAAGGAATTTCTATAACCAAATTGATCTTATTTTTTATTTCACTTTATTATAGAATAAACATGTACCATTATGGCAGTGTATCTATCTCTATAATTATCAATTTAATCATTGCCACAAGTGTCTCCATATTTTTTTTCCCTAAGTATTTAATATAGCTCTTATGGTGGTGGCCTGGTGATGGGGACTGTCTTTCCTTTATTGATACATGACCAACCATATGGTATTTTCAAGGGAATTTTAAGATTCATTTTGTTTCAGTTTGGTAGTAGACTTGTTAAGGAAAAAACTTTCATTACTTGCATCGTGTAAACCATCTCTGTAGATGAGAACTGTTCATATTGATGAACACATTTTTTTCTCGACATTGTAGCAGAAATCATTTTATTCGTCATAATCAATGAATATGTGATTTGCTCCAGATCGTTAGAAGGAAAAGTAAGATTTCAGTCATTGAAAATGTTTTTACTGTAGCCCTTATCTAACTTACACGTGGTGCATACTAAAATAAGCAGAGAAAAAATTGCAAATAAACTACTGAAAACGCTTGGTGTTCTGTGTTCAGTGAGACCTTCCTAGAACGTGCTCAGGACCCGCACGGGTGGTGGTTAACAGGCCCATCAGATATTGTTGAAAAAAGCAATATATCCATGAATGAAGGCTAAAATCGCAATCCTTTACCCTTTGAGGTATATTTCAGTTGGAAAAAAAAAAAAGAAAAGAAAAATTGGCTTAGCTTAGAGGGTCACGGAGCTATCGTATGACCAAGGCTCATGCACATTAAATCATGGTTGTTTGCTGGCCAGCAGTGCCCATTGGACGACTCTATCGCCTGTGCTGAAAGGCAATTGTGCTTGAGGGAGAGCTTTCTTAATATTATTGTGTTGCCTGCTAGCCTCTCTGGGTCAGGATCTGTCAGCATTTCCATGATAAACTTCTAATTTCAAAGGTTTTTAATTTGACCATAAAAAGGTGCCCCAGGCTGAAGTTTGCTATAGAGGGCCTGTTCCAAAGAGTGAAGGTTCGCTGCCTTCTTTTCTCTGCACAATTCTCCGGAGAAAAGAACAACCAAAAAATCAGGTACGTCCCCTCATTGTAAATTCAGAATTTTAGAAAGCACCAAGATCCAAGATGGTAGTTTAATGTAATTATTCATTTGGATGTGGGTTTAAAAAAATTTAATGAGTCACCTGGCATATATTGTAGATAACGTATCTTTTCTATAATTTGTAAATCGTTAATTTTTAAAACTGCTATATGATTTGGGGGTGGGGCGAGGGGGAATCCAATCAAAGATTTTTTTAAATCTTGAAGTTGGTCAGTTCAAGGGTTAGCCTTTCCTGCGTGTTGTCTGCCATTTCCATTAAGAGTTCAGGAAAAATGCTCTCAGACAGACCCTTATTTTGAATGCAGTGATGGTCAGATTTCTGCTTCTTTGGGGGATACGGATTTCTTTATTTAATCAAGTTTCATGAAGCCATTCTGGTCTGTTGAGGAAAATAGTGATTAAAAGCACTTCCAAATTAACATTTTTGTCAATTCGGATATGATAAGCACGTAAATTAACACACTTCACACTTTCTTGGTTTAAAGACAAAAAAAATCAGCGAAACTTGAGGACATATTTGATCACTGCAAATGTGCTTTAAAAATTGGCTCAATGGTGCTTATACATGAAACAGTAACAAATGGGGTCCCTAGGACTGTCTGTCAGAAGGAATCTTTCATTTGTGTGTAGTTACATACTTGAGGAGGTGGTGCTTTTAAGGCAGTCTTTTATTTTTTAATCATCTCAAATATGCAACCATCCATCCAGTAACATTAAGGGTCGTAAACTGGTGGGAAACAGGAAATTCAATGTAGAAGCTGAGAATGCCTCTGGGTGGGGTGGTTTTTATTTTTCCTTTGGTTTTTTTTTGTTGTTGTTGTTGTCATTCTCGGGCTTCAACGCTGAAGCTATGCGATCATTTTTCAGTGAGTGAGCCTCTAACTGGCAGATGTTTTGATCATGAGGTTTGCAATCTCTTGCCCTCGGAGACAAGTGAGAGCTCTAGCTTCATACTTTTTCATAAAGGAAGAGCAATCTCTACAATTAAACCCTACCTGTAAATGTCCTCAACATTCTTTTTTGGTTAACTGATGTGAGACCCTTAATGTTGCTTCAGTGTAAAATTGTATATTTTTGTCTGTGATATACTTTATTAACTTAAAGTAAATAATAGTTCTAAAAGCCTTCACTGTCAGTATTAAGAGAAAGTAGGATTTTAAAAGTGATGATAAAGATGCTATAATGTCAATTCATTCCAGTCCAATTGAATAGGGTAAGAAAAAGACCTTGAATAGTTCTCTAGGGACAATTTCTCACTGACCATTGACATTAATCTTTGATATATTCTCAGACAAAATAAAAAGAAATTGAAACTGGTCCAAGGTTAGAGTCACATCCTCGATAACTATTTTTTTAAATTTTATTAGGAAATTAATAATGGTCTTTTTCAATCTGGCTGAAAGAAAATTATTAAAGGATTAGTTGAGTGTGAAATTAAATAGTATTTTGCTCATGCATACTGAAAAGGTGGGCTAGGAACCTGATGCATTTAAACAAGTTTCTGAAAGGTTTCAATTTGGTGCAAGAAAAAAAATACAGTGTTTCCTTCGAAAATACTGGATTTATCAATTGCTGCATGGATCAGATGGCACAGGTTAATCTCTGATTTTCAGAATCTTAATGAAATAACCTCCAAACGATCTGTATCCATGACTAAAGCTGGAATGAGATCCGATTTTTTTCCTCATCTCTCAGTTTAAGCTAATAAATGTAGGTTAATGTGGATGAAATCATCTGGGATACATTATGTTCATTTATCAACTGAGCTTTTTTGATGTTGCCTGTTTTTATGTAAAACATGTTCTTAAAAGTTAATAAAATAATAGTACTTGGTGTATGAACTACTACGTAATACCCGAGCTCCAGTGTCCACTCCTCAGTTCACTTTGCCATAATGGAGTAAAATTTCATTTTAGTTCAATTCATAATTGACACATTCAGTCCATGAAGGAATAACCCAGCTGTGTTCTTGAGGGGAATTCTCTCTATGCAAGGCTTTAAAAATTAGTCATGCGGTCAGAGTGTAGCTTTCCCACATGTCCTTCCTAGCAGAGTGTATATTTCATGAGCATAATTCAAAAACAGCTATTCTAAAAATGTCCCTTTTCATATATTACCTTCCTGCCTGGGCCAGTGACTTGGATAAACACAAAGAAATCAAATACCATTCAGGCCTATTTTATCCTTCCACCTAACAAGATCTCCAGAGAAGAGTGTTGTTTTATCTGCTAACCTGTAATTAGCTGCCATTTTTATAGCGATGTTCCCATTAGGCATCCCATTTGCAATACTGACCTTAGAGAAAATCGCCAAGCTGTACAAGGGAATAAATTTCTTTCTTACGTGAGTTGTTCAATGCTAGGAGATTGAAAAGTCGGCCAGCAAAAGTGACCGCAGGTCCCCTGGTGTCCTATGAAGGTGCCAGAATATCTCCGAGCACTTGTAAAATTAGCGGTCACCTTCCCGGCCATCTACATGCTGCTGCTGCTACCGCTGTTGCTGTTGTTTTGCCTTTTGCTCCTCTGCCGTGAAATTGCTGGGTCCTTTCTAGGATTTTGGGGCAACTGCTGTGAAACAATAGCTAAGGTGATTGCTTCCTAAGGACCATTACCTTGTTTTATGAGGCTGGCAGCTTTGCCAAAAACCTGCCATCAGAAAAAAACGTGTCCTGACACAGAAATATCAAACACCGGCAACTCTGGGATTGAGGATGATAAAACTGCCACATCAGGAAACTGGGAGAAAGGCCTTCCAGGACTCTGAAAGGGGGACTTAATGTTCAGATAAGGAGGTTCTGCAAATGGTGGTAAATGGGTAAAATAAAACAGGAGAAGAAGCGTCCTAGGAAATCCCGTACACTACCCCCTTACACAGAAGGAAAGCTTTGCTCTGTCTCAGAAGGTAGCCAGCTTCCCAGCTCCAGAAGGGGCACCAAGGGAAGAGGGGGAGCCCCGCCCAGCCAGCTGGACCAGCCAAATCCACGCTGGCCGCCAGCTCTGGGACAGATGTCCTTGCCAGCTTGCCTGCACATCCAAATCATTCATTCAAATGTTTCTTGAGTAAGTGCCAGCACCATAGAGGGCACCCCATTTGGGCTTAGAAAAGAAAAGAGAAACTCCATTGTCCATTTTTTTTTTGCTATGGATTAGAAGACTTTAAAGATGAGAAAATGTGTTTCTAGCTGCAAGGTTTGCTATTTATCTCAGACTCCTGGTCCAGGGTTCAGATAACCCGGCCATCACATCCAATCAGGCTTTGTGGTTATGGTAACTTGGATTCTCTCACTTGAGGATGTGTTTACCATCTGCCTGTTCAGTGGTGCACACACCCTGTGCTACTCTTGGCTCCGCTCCTGTCCTCTGAGGTAGAAGGCTCCCAGAGTCTTCTCTGCCGTTTGTAATTAGCATGCGATTTACAACTGTCAGACTAGCACATCTATTCAACAAGCATTCTCCAGGACCTACTGTGAGTGACGCACCACATGGAAGCTAAGATGAACAAGACACCGTTCCTGTTCTTAAGAATCTCACATCTAGTGAGAAATCGTCTCCTCTGGATGTCCATGGGTTGGGGCATCTGATTTATCACTCACAGATGGCCGAACAACAGTTTGTCGGGGGCGAGGCACCCCTACCAGCCCGAGACTGGCCCCCTCAGCATGCGTAGACTGTGCTCCTGTGAGCAAGCCAACCATCAGTCACATGCAAATACATCTGTGGCCTGCTCTGTTACAACAATTCATATATTCACGTGTCACCCTTAGAAAGCCCCTGGAAGGAGGCAAAGATGGGAAGGAAATAGGAGACGGAGAGAGGGAGGGAAGGAAGAAATGAAGGCTGCTGACACCAAAGTTGCCCCAGTCTTAAGACCTAGTGTGTTATTTGGGACTTTAAAGGGAAGGAGGAGTATTAATGTCTCACAGTGTGCTCCTCAGGCCCAGTCCAAGGACGTGCTCTGTGGGAATCATAGAACATACCTCAGTGTAGGTTTAACATGGTCTCTTCCACACCCTTCATCCAGGGGAGTGCCCCCCACCCCCTGTGATAGGATGAATAATAAGACCCCACCGATAGAACCATCAACGCATTTCTTTAGGAAGCAGGGGGTGGGGTGTTTCCCAAAAATGTTCTAATTCTCACACTTCACTGTCCATTCTCTCCTTGACTTTCGAGATCCTCTTGGAGGACCCATTCCCTTGAACCTGGGAATTCCTAGTAACAGGAATTTCAACCTGGGGGGCCCCTCCGCCATCTGCCAACAGAGCACATCGTCTACTCCCATCTCCAGCAAGCTCCTATCAGGTGCCAGTCCCACTGCTGGATCCTGGGATCCATCCTGGCAGCACGAGATAAAAGACCTAGCCACTGCCTCCCCGACGACTGAGGTCCCGTGCAGGAAGCTAGTAAATAGAGAGACATCAACCAGCATGAGCAGGGCCGTGAGAGGAGAGCACGGGGTACTTTGCAGGCACTTTGGAAGTTCATCTAACTGAGATGGAGGGGCGAGGGGATTCAGAGGAGGCTTCCCGGAGCAGGTGCCCCTGAGTGAGTGTCTGAAGGATAAGTAGGAATCAGCCAAGAGAATGAGGAACGTATTTTAAGCCATGGGAACATACTTAGAGAACATGGTGGAGCTCAGAATGGGTAAGAGGGAGGTTTAAGGGCGGTCCTAAGGAGGCCAGGGTACAGCCCAGGGAGCCGGGACCCTCAGACCCTCAGCTATCATGCAGGAGAACAGGCATGGAGATCAGCCCATCTCCTTGCTGTGTGTGCTCAGAATGTGGTGGGTAAACTTAAAAATGAAACAGCCCCAGATTCTGGGTCACCAGAGCTGGTTAAGGAGGAAGGGGAGCTGGGTGGATGACTCTTGGGGGGACATTAGAGACACTTCCCAAAATAACACGGATCCTAATGGATCCCTCACGGCAATTGCAGAGGGCAGCCTCCCTGTGCAAATGGAAAGGCTAGTCATGTGTTAATCCTTTCCTACAGGAGTAGAGTCTCCAACTCACAAAGCTTCGTAGCTCACAGGGGGAAAAAACACTTCCTTCTCGCCTATGTTGCTTCACTGCTGGTAAAAAAAGGAAAAGAGAAATCCACTGACCCTGAAAATAGCTCTCTCTCTCCTCCTTCTGGGACAAATCCACATCATCACCTTTCCCTCCAGCAGGGTGATAATTAACGTTCCACCCGAGAGAGGTTTCGTTATTCCATCAGAATTACCTATTAATTTGCTGGATTCTTCCGATGAAGCGGTGAACTTGTCATGATGGGAACATTGTTCAGAATGTGAAATATCCTTTCATTTTCAACAGGTAAATCAAAGCCCAAACCAACCTAGACATGTTTAATTTCCTCTCTCGACATGGTCCCCTCTGTTCTCACTGTTGTGGATGTTTCATTTTTCAACAACATTTTCTAAGTTCTCTGCTCTTGTGCTGAGCAAACTGTTTGGGCTTCATCAATAGCTTCTATTGTTTCTAATTTCTCTGTAGAGGAAGGCTCACACTGGCTTCTTAAATTGGAAAACTGAACATTTCCTGCTCGGGATGGGAGGGAGGCCTCATTCCAACACTTGCATCTGCTGATTCTCTCATGGGACTTCTGCCCAGTGGTTTTGTGGGTTCTCCTGAATTGCCCGCACCTTAGTGTGCTTTCCTGTAAAAATGTTGTCGGCGCGTACGTGTGCCTCGATTCCGCTGCCTCTTGGGGCCTCTCACAACAGGGCCTTCCTCTCTCAACATGTCTGTACCAAAAATGTCTGATGAAAACACACCAAGAGCAGCCCTGGTGCAGAAAAGGAGGGAGGCAACTATCACCTAGGCAATTGGGTCTCTGGAATAAAAGAGCATGGAGACCCGCCAGCCTGGTTGACCAGGTGCCGGGAGGAGGTCTGATCACTGCTGAGCCTTGGATCTCTTTAGTGTCAGCCGACCAGAGCTTCCGTGAGCCCCTGTTAACCAGAGCCCAGGAGTTACAGTAGCAGAGGATGCCCTTGGACCTAAAGGGTCACTCCTATCTGTCATGATCAAGATTATCCAACTCAGCTCTGTCCCCAACTTGTCAGCAGGGTTCGCTCTAAAGGAGAGGAACTTTCTAGGTGAGACAGAGGCCAGGGGCTCTTGGGGCCAAGTCAGGCCTCCTCCCAGTGCCCAGCTCCACTCATCAGTGTTTCAGCAAAAACAGCCCCATAAACCCCACCACGGCCATGTTCAGTCCCCTCCCAAGAGGCACGTCTGCTGCCTGAAAACCATGCGGCCTCTCCACCATAAATGCCCAAGGTTTTGCTTCTCCTTAGTGTGGCCCTAAATCCAGACTGGCCTCTGGGCAAACTCTGGCCCCGGCCTCCATCATGCCTCTTCAAGTCTGGAGATTTGGGAATCATTTCCAAGAAAGTTAGCTTTCACAAGAGAGACCATGTGCCCCTATTCGAGGAACAGACACCATTTTGAGGAAGTCAAAGTACAGTGGCTGGGTAGGCTGTTTGCTGTTTCCTGCCCTGCGGGTCATGAACACGTCCTGAGAAATATCCCCGACACCGTAACTCATCCTGAAAGCCTCGCTAGCCAGGGAACATGTGACGCAGAGACAGAGCTTCTCCATTCTATGTCTGTTGCATCAACATTTAGCTCTAAAAGCTCAGACCCGGAGCCGCCGCTGCTTCTGTGCTGCTGGAGTCAGCAGGCTCCCTCCCCCACTCCGCAGCATCGGGCGGACGTGGTGCCAGTACTGGAGTTCCTAGGGGTGTCACTACCTAGTTATCCAAAAAGTGTGTACGTGTGAGTGGTACGTGACGTGTGCGTTTGTGTGTATGCACGTATGTGCTATGTGTGGTGTGTGTGTATGCGTGTGTGTGTGTGTGCCTATGTGTATGGTGTGAATGTGATGTCTGTGGATGTGTGTATTTGTGTATGTGTATGTGTGTATGTGCTGTGTGTATGTATGTATGTATATGTTGGGGGGCATGGTGATTAAACAATGTGAGTCCACACCACACGGCGCAGCAAGCTTCCTGCTGCAGGCAGCCTAACTGTCCCAAGTCTCTGCCATCTTATTATCCCCCAGAAAGATGATTCCCCCCCCCCCGGCCCGTGTCAGGCTTAGCAGTCTTCTGTAACATGGGACCAGCTCCTGGCCACAGCCGGCCTCCTAGGGCTCTGTTTACTCTCCTACACTGTCATCCACGTCACCACTAGCCACCAGTGTGGGAGACAGCTGCCGTGACTTTAGATTTGAGTGGTCAGCCTCAAAAGTCTTGCCGTAGATCAGCGAGGCACAGCCTGGCACTTGGAAAATGAGGTGCCCTTTTCTCCAATCCAAGCTCCTATGCTTTCAGTTCCAGGCGGGGGTGTCCTGTCTCCCTGCCTTCCCCCAACGCTGCTGCTCTTCACAGATATCCGATGTGAAAGGCTGCCTGCTGGCTACTGGCGTCTTAAAAATGTTTACGTGTGAAATCACCAGACCATTATCTTTCTTCCACCCGGGCCCAGCTCTAACAAACAGTCAGCCGGTTGCCCTCCGATACTGACTTTCTTTCTTCCTGTTGGTTTGGCTGACAGTAGGATGCCTGCTGGGACACTGGCCGTGTCTCTGGAGAGTGAGGGTCACAGGAAGGACCCTTATCTGGTGATGGGGTCACAGGAAGGAAAGGGCCACATTTGTAAGTATAAGCGGGGACTCACTTTGTGCAGTGGATGAAAACTTCTGAGGGTGAGAGTCTGAAATTCCCCTTTTCCTGGGAAAGCATCTGTTTTCCTCTATTTGGTTTCAGCCATACCTAAAAGCCAAGTATAAGCTAGGGTTTCCAAAAAAGAGAATTCTCAAGTTCATGAACCACAGCTAATTCAGTCCAATGTGTCCCTCCGGCCAGCAGCTCCCTGAGCAGAGATCTCTTCACAGGCGTCAAACCACTTGCTATAAACATTCTCTAAGGACTCCAAGCTAAGACCATAGGTCACCTATGAGGACGCAAGTGAGAGCATCATCAGAGCTTTGCCACCAGCTGGGGACATACTGACATCACTGCACAGGCTCAGGGATCTCAACAGCACAACCTGTCTGCTTAGGACATCAAGTTCCAAACCTTGCATGGCAGGAAATGTGGCTGGTGAGGACATCATGGGGACCTATGTGCCTTATGAAGCAATGAAGAGGCATTGAAGGGTTTTAGGTAGGGTATGGCATGCTGAGATGTATGCTTGTAAAAGATGACTGTCATGAGTAGAGGCTTGTTCGAAAGGGGACAAGCCTGGCGACTGGAAAACCCATTAGGGGACTGGTAATATTTTAGGACGAGATAGTGAAGTCCTAAAGTGGGCAGTGGTGATAGGAATGGAGAGGAGGAAAGGCACTAAGGACATGTTTAGGAGGCCAAATCTATCAGCAGAACCTATTTCTCATGGGTGATTTGGTGAGCGCCGTGTGACTAGCCGAGGACGGAAGAGGACAGGGCGAGTGTGCTGGGGTGGTGGACCAGGCTGGTTTTGAAAATATTGAGTTTAGTGGACTGTGGAGCGTCTGGGAGGGGAGAACCCGCAGGAACAAGGCTGGGCTGCACACAGGGGTGTGGGAGTGGAGCAAAAAGCGATATTTGAAACTTTTAAGAGTGGATACCACCACCAAGTAGAGTTACGAACCTAAGCAGAGAGGAGGGGTAAGGAAGGCACCCTGGGCCCCTCTAGCACAGGAGACCCTGAAGGAAGCAAAGACATCACAGACATGAGGGACTGGGCGTCAGAAGAGGGGCTTGGAGCCAAGGAAAGAGGTGATTTCCAAGAGGGAGTGATGAGGTGTGTTAAATGCAGCTGAATGAGTTCCTAGGATAAAAAGGGAAGGGTTATGGAAATAAAGATCAACCAAACAAGAAAAGCAAAGGCTATTTATTCTGGACTTGCTGTGGCAAGGGAGTCAGCCACCATCACTTGTGTTGCGCAGAGACCCAAAGGCAGGTGGAGGAGTGGGAACGCTTTAGGGTAGAAACGGGAAGGCTTCAGGTGTGCCCTGACTGGTGGCCACTGGCCTGGGGCAGCTGTCGGTGGATGAACTAGAAACGGGGCATACGATGGGATTGGTTAGGGGTGCATATTTGGGTTTCTCTGGTTGGTCCTAAGTTGGAAGCAGGGACAAAAATAGGGAAATTTCCAGTTATTAATCAAGTCCTGGCCATTTGGGGCTGATTGTTATAGAAGTTACTGTTTAGCTTCCTGAACTGTCACCAGCGATAGCCATCTAGAACTTCCTACAAGCTTCCTGACTTATAACAGGCTGGCTTCCTGGGTTGCCCATTGTATATGAAAGGATTGGTTTCCTAGGCTTGTTGCTGCAGGTTGTGGGCCAAAGTTCTCTTTTTATATATAGTCTGGCATTATCCATCTGCATATTCTGTCTCTCAGGGTGCAGATTTGGCTTCTGGGGCCCTTCCTGAAAGCAGTTTCAGAGATGCCAAGAGAGCAGAGAGTAGAAGGGTGAACAAGAGG
This sequence comes from Balaenoptera acutorostrata, assembly GCF_949987535.1. Lineage (NCBI taxonomy): Eukaryota > Metazoa > Chordata > Mammalia > Artiodactyla > Balaenopteridae > Balaenoptera > Balaenoptera acutorostrata. Next base: position 69,242,723 of record NC_080081.1, read on the forward strand.
TAAGCACACATAGACAGAGCATGTGTCCCTTGCTCTTTCAAGAAGATTTTGTTAAGAGAAGGAGTAATTAAAGGGTGATAAGCCTCCAAGAAGTGTTCTGTTTTTAAAAGAATGAACTTGAACTTTGTTCACTGTCTGAGAAGAACTATTAACATCCCATGAAAAAGGCTGAAAATATCAGACTGCCTAGTAGATATCTCCCCAAGCATGACTCATATGGACCTCGAATTTCACCAGGTCCAAAACTGAGCTCACTCTCTCTTGCTGCAAATAAGTTCCATGCCCTATACCCCCTGGGTTAGTTGGTCACTCCCCTCCAACCAGGCGGCTACATCACTGAGTCACTAAGTTCTATTGATTCTACCATCGTCATGCCCATCCCCTGCTCTTCAATACCACTGGTACTTCCTTGGTTTACGTTCTCATTATTTTTCAGTTGGACTATTTTGACAGGTTTCAAACTGGTCCTTTCAACCCCCGTCTGTCCTGTCTCAAAACTGCTGACTGAGCTTTCTTTTTAAAATGCAAATCATCTTACTTTTCTGTTTGCATTCTTTCAATGGAGCCCACAGGATAAACTGCCAACTTCTTATTACGGCACTCATTCATTCATTCCACAAACAGTCCTTAAGCATCTACAATGTACCAGGCATTCTGTTGGGTACTGAGTATATAATAGAAAATCAAATAAATCTATCCCCTGGTTCCTGAAGTTTGTGGTCTAGTGGTGGGTAAACATTAATCAAATAATTGCACAAAGAGCATTTCAACTGTGATGAGTATTATAAAAGGGAGATGCAGGGTACAATAAGAGTATCGGACAGAGGAATTTGATGGAAATAGGGAGGTCAGGGAAGGCGTCCTGAGCTGAGATTAGAAGCCTGAGTAAGAGTTAACTAGCAAAGAAGAGGGTAAAGAGCCTTGTGGGGAACAGTTTGTGCAAAGCCTCAGGGGTGGAAGGAAGCATGCTAGCCCAAGGGACTGAAATCTGGCCAGTGTGGAGGAAGAAAGGTGTGAGACACCTGAGAGATAGACAGGCAGGTCTTACAGGGAGAACAGTGGTTCATCTTTATCCCTCAGAGGAATTGATGGGTTTTAAGTAAGAGGTGGGGGGTTGGTGATGGGATCAGATTTTCATTTCAAAAAGGTTACTCTGGCAGTAGTAGGAGCTTTAAGGGGGTGCGGCTGAGAAGATAGAGGTAGAAAGCAGTACAGATAAAGCTGACAGTAGATACACTCTGGTAGTGATAGTGGAGATGGGGATTATGGATATTTAGGAGCTATTTTTTTTTTTTTTTCTTAATTTTATTTATTTATTTATTTATTTATGGCTGTGTTGGGTCTTCGTTTTTCTGTGCGAGGGCTTTCTCCAGTTGCGGCAAGCGGGGACCACTCTTCATCGCGGTGCGCGGGCCTCTCACTATCGTGGCCTCTCTTGTTGTGGAGCACAGGCTCCAGACGCGCAGGCTCAGTAACTGTGGCTCACGGGCCCAGCTGCTCCGCGGCACGTGGGATCTTCCCAGACCAGGGCTCGAACCCGTGTCCCCTGCATTGGCAGGCAGATTCTCAACCACTGCGCCACCAGGGAAGCCCCTTTAGGAGCTATTCTTAACAGGACTTGACCATGAGGGGTTTGAGCAAGACTTGTCAGGGATGATTTTAGCTTTCTCGCTTACAGAGGGATAATGGTCCCTCCCAGTCCCTGAGTTAGGGAACTCTGGAAGAGAGCCAGCTGAAGGAGTAGAGGAAGATGCTAAACTTAATTTTAGACATGTTCTTTTTGAGGTGACTTTGACACATCCAAAAGACCTAGAGCATGCATTAGGATATACTAGTCTGGAACCCAGAGGAGACATACATCTTTAGTCGTCTATATACAGGAATTCACTGATGGATGAAAATGCCTGAGACGAGTGTGGACTAAGAGGAGTGGTCTTGGGCTGAGCCCTGAAGAACTTCAACCAATAGTGATTGGATAGAGGAGAAAATGCACAAGAGAAGAGACAGAGAAGCTGCTGGAGAAGTAGGCAGAACCCAGGAGAAGGCTGTATTGTGAAAGCCAAGGGTAGAGAGTGCATAGAAGACTTAAAAAAAAAAAAAAAAAAAAAGTCGGTAGAATTTAGCAATATGGAGGTTATTAGCTACCTTAGCAGCACCTCTCAAGCCTTTGTCATGGAAGAATGGAAAAGGATATCTGCATGATACCAAGGGAACCAGGCAAGCAATTCTACTAGGTATATACCCAAGAGAAGTGAAAACATGTGCACACAAAAACCTGTACACAAATGTTCATTATTCATAATAGACAAAAAGTGGAAACAATCCAAATGTGATCAACTTCTGAATGAATAAATACAATGTAGTTTATCCATACAATCAGAGAGTATTCCGCCATAATAGGACATGAAGTACTGATTCATGCTATAGCATGGATGAACCTTGGAAACATTACACCGAGTGAAAGAAGTTAGTTACCAAAGGCCACATATTGTATGATCCCATTTATATGAAATGTCCAAAATAGGCAAATCACAGAGCCAGAAAGTAGGTTGGTGGTGGGAAATATACACATAAACATAATAAGAAAATTATTCATTGTTTTTCATTGAACCTCAGACACCATCAATATCAATTATCTCTTCTTGCATAATAAAACACATCAAAAGGAAAGCCATTCTTTAGGTCACTATTCTGTAGGTCAATAATTTTGTCTGGGTTCAACTGGTGGTTCTTCTGGTCTAGCTGCCTATCACTAGACAGCTCTGCTTCTTGGAGTTTTCTGCTGTCAGTTGGCGCAGGGAAGGCAACCGGGCCAATTGTTTCCCGTCATCCAGCAGGCCAGCTTGGGGTTTTTTGTACGGCCAGAGCCAGATTTCCAAAGGAGAGATTGGATAGACACAGACCTCTTGAGGACGAGGCTCAGAACTGGCCTCTCATTCCTGCCACAGTGTATTGATCAAAGCAATCCACAGTTCTGGGCAACTTTTAGGGGATAGGAAAATAGAGGAGCTACAAAATCACACTGAAAAGAAGCATGGGTACAAGGAAGGGACTAATCGCAATCATTTTTGCAAACAATCCATCACACCATCGATGTAAGATGCACCACCATTCCATGCACTGCTATGAAAGAAAACAGCTGCCAAGTCATTGGAAGACATACGTGATCGTCAGTCGCATCTCAGTATCAGAGATGTTTAACTGTAGAAAAAATACGCATCAGAAATCAATGAAAGATGCTAGTTAGAAAGTCATAAGACTATGGGAAGAATATAAAACTAGGGAAGGTGATCAAGAGTGCTGGCAGTAGGGAGTCATGATGGACTCTTAAATAAGGCAGTTAAGGGAGACTTCGCTCAGAAGGTTTGAGCAAAAACTGGAAGCAGGTGGGGGAGGAGGTATGCAGGTATCTGTGAACAGCCAGTAGGAAAGCCCTGAAGTAAGAGTTTGCCTGGTGTGATCAAGAAATGGGAAGTATGGTCGGGGTGGGGAGAGTAAGGGGGAAAGGAGTACAAGATGCAATCTGAGAGCTAATGGGGAGGGTGTGGAGGACTTTGTAGGCCATTTCCCGTGTCTTTGACTCTGAGTGAGACGGGAAGCTGTGAGCAGAGGCTCTCTGTGATGAGTTTTAATGCCTTAACTGGGTCCCTCTGCTGCTGTGTTGAAATAACCTGTGAGGCGTAACAGCAAGAAGATGAGCAGGAAGATGTTGCACTAATTCATCTGAGAGACGAGAGTGGCTTGCACTAGGATGGTAGCAATGACTCCAGTGAGGCTGAGATTCTGGGTAGACCTTGAAGGTAAGGGGTCAAAGGATTTCATGATAAGCTGGATGTGGCTGTGATGATAAAAAATGACTCCAAAGTTTTGTCCTGAGCAATTGGAAGGATGGAGTTGCTATTCACTGTAGTAGTGGCTATGGGTAGAGCATACTTGACAAGTGGGGAGATCGGGACTTCATATTTTTAAAATCGATAAGATTGATTTTTATCTATTACATATCCAAGCGTGTTTTAACCTTTTTTTTAACAGATTATTATTTTTTTTAATTGGAGTGTAGTTGCTTTATCTCAATTAAAATGTCATGCATATCATGCTCGTTATTCAGTATCTTCTACAACACCTTTTAAAAACAGCTGTATACTACTCCTTTTATGGATGTACCATGATCTTTTTAATCATCCCCTACTGATGAACATTTAGATATTTTCAATACTTTATGACTACAAACATGGCTTCAGTGAATACCCTCATAGTAAAATCTTTGTATAGATCAACTATTTCCTTAGTATAAATTCCTCAAATTGGAATTGCTGGGACAGAGAGTTTATCTATTTTTAATATGTTTGACACATGTGGTCAAATCACTCTCCAGAAAAGTTCTATCAATTTATGTTCCCACCATGATGAATATTTTCTTGCACTCTTGTTTAAGTGCATCTTTATAGTCAGAGATTCAGATTATAGAAAATATTTCATGAGATGAAAATAATTTTACTCGAAATCCAACAAACCTTTATGGAACACCTACTATCCCCCAGATGTATGTTCTGTATGCCTTGCCCCAGGCATAACTTTATTGAATTTTTGAAACTGTGCTAAATAATTACTAAGAAATGAGCCCAGAATCCAAAGGCCAGCAAGTGACAATGTCAGGATATGATCCCTAGGTCCAATGGCTTGTGTCCTGAAGGGTAGCCACAACCTCAATGCATTTGGACCCGCTGAGTGTCACGGGGCACCCTTGGGGGGCAGGGGCCGACAAGAACAAAGATTAAAGAAACAAACATGAAAAAAATCCAACAACAGCCCCATTACTCCTGAAGGTGGAGACAAACCGACATGCAAAACATCAGAGTATGAATAATAAGGTGAGAATGAAGACAGAGGAGAAGGGCTCATTCTGTGAGCACTGACAAGTAAGTGTTGTTGAACCAGAAAGAAATTAGCAGTTCGGGGAGCTGAGAAGAGAGCCTGAACATTCCCTCAATGAAAAGAAACAAGAGCTTAAATGCACGTCGGTTCCATTGTCGACCCACAATTGTACAGAAGGGGAGAAACAAGACAGTTGGCCAGAAAATACATACTATGTGGTGAAAGGAAGTTATGATGTAACCAAGGCCATGGAAACCAGGCCAAGAAAGCTGGGTGATTAAATTACTAGGGTTGAATCCCGCAACTGGGAGGAATCCAAGAGGAGGAAGGAGGTGTGTCCCTATGTGTGAAAATAAAGCATTGCACTTACAGACATTTTCAGGAGGCCTTCAAAGGGCCAATGGCAACCACAACGTGATAGGAGCAGTGTTATGCTGCATATTGCCAGGCATTTCAGACGTAGAAAACATTAGAAGTTAATTGGAGGGGTGATGAAGCAAGAGTGAAATACGCTATTATATGGTAAAAGTTAAAAAAAGAGTAACTCTGAGAGAGGCAGCCATAGAAAAGAAAGTTATGGAATCCGCTTCACTGCGTCAGACCCGTTGGTGAGCCGCACGGGTCAGGGTCTGACTGGGTAAGAATAGGGGCTCTCAGCCTAACCGTCTGCTCAGGCCTATGACTTTCATGTCTACTGTGTGTTCTCACTGGACATGAGGCCCTACTGCACTGATTCACGGTTATCCTCGGGCCTTGAATCTCGGGTATTGAAGTGCATCTTAGCCCAGCATCTGGCCCAAGTGGCAATCAGCTGTTTTTGTTTTTGTTTAACTGAAGTGGCATTCACATAATACAAAATTAACCACTTTCAAGCGTACAGTTTGGTGGCATTTAGTACATTCACAATGTTCTGCAACCACCACTCCTGTCCAGTTCCAAAGGGCAATTAGCTTTTGCTGAGTTTAGTAGCTGTTTAAGAGCTGTTTGCTATCTTGAACCCTCACCACATGCATCAGATGAATTTACATATTAACGCATGTTAACTTAATACAAGTGCCCCATACCTATGCTTAGAATGTAAACCCAGCTCAGCCCTGTTAAAACACCCCTGGCATTTGTTGCTATTATTTCTCAGAGGTTTAAAACATGAACCATGCTCTATAAATGACGTAGGGAACAGTAGGAGAACAAGCCATCGCTATATTTCGTTCTTTTTGCTTTTTAAGCTTAAAATAAAAAGGAAGACCACCCTTGAAAGTAGGGACCCTCTCACTGTCTTTGTACCCCCATATCCAGCATACCATGTTCATCCTGTTAAGTAAAGTCACACCTACACACCAGTATGCACTGTATTTCCTCCATATTTCAGGAAAGCTCTATTCTCCTATGGTTGGTTTTGGGTTTGGTTTTGGGTTTTTTCACCTTAAAAAATGATGTCTCCCATAAAGATGAGAAATAAGAAGAAATGCTGTCAGGGAAAAACTGGTTTTAGATCTGGAAACGACCTGAGAGAACAGTTTATACCCTTAACTTACACGTGAGTCTATAGAGAAGTAAAATAATGCCACCTGGAGAAGAGAGGCCATCTGCTCAGGTTCGCAGAACTCGCCTGGAAAATCAAAATCCACGTCTCACTCCCCACTGAGCAGAGAATTAGAGCCATTAGGTTGCCAAGCGCAACCCCTCAGGAAGAAAGCTTCATCCAAAAGGTCCCCACCTGCAAGACTCTCACTTGTTTGGGGGGGTTATATCAGCAACCTTGCAAACGCTGTTTCACTCATGAGGAAACTGAGGCTGAGGCAGGTCAGGGATGGAGGACCAAGCGAGAGCCTGAGGCTGCTTGTGCCCCACCCTCCTGCCTGCCATGTTTCTCAGAGGGGATTCCTCTGCTTGGGCTGTTATAACAATTCCATGGACTGAGTAGCTTAACAACAGAAATTTATCTTCTTAAGATAAAAATATATAAATATATTTATTTTTCAGAAATTTATTTTCTTGGACTTTCTGGAAAGTCCAAGATTAAGTTGCCAGCAGGATCTCTGTCTGGTGAGGGTTTTCCCTTTGGATTGCAAATGGCCACATCCTCACTGTGTGCTCATGTGACCATGACCTTTCCTCATTTTATGTGCATGGAGAGAGAGAATGAGAGAAAGAGAGAGTGAGAGAGTGCACAAGCTGTCTGGTGTCTCTTGTTATAAGGACACTAATCCTATTAGATCAGGGCCCCACCCTATGACCTCATTCCATCCACTTACTTCCTTAGAAGCTATCCCATCTCCAAATTCAGCCACACTGGGGTTAAGCTTTCAACATAGAAATTTTGGAGGAAATACACATGCAGTCTATGACACAAGCATGTAGAGCTTCTGTGGCTCAGAGCACATGTTCTTTTAGAAAGCAAATAAAAATCCACATTTTAGACCGTAAAATGAACAGTTTCCAGTGTAGCCACAGTCCTGTAGTTTTGGTTTATCCAGGCAGTAGCTCAAGAAACGGGGTTTTGTTTGGATTTGGGTTTGGGTTTTTTTTTTTTTTTTGGCTTTTGCTTTTGTTTCTTTACCACAGCATACACACGATAGGTGAGCCCAATGCCTTCTGTACTGATGTGGCAGAGGCCACGTCAACATCTTCTTAAGGCCCCTTCCACCAAATTTGAAGCCAAATGCCAAGCCTTTAGACGCCAAGCCCAGACCTGGAAATGTCTCAGTGAGACAGATCTCCCTAGTCTGCTAAGGGCAGCTGCTGATTTGAGCAAAGTGACTTCTGCACAGCTGTAACTGTTCTTCCAGGTCAATGACACCTGGGCCCCACTGGTCAGGCCCATGAGGGGCCAGAGACAATGGACACTGAGATGCCACTGCACTCAGCTAAAGCCACTTGGCAGAGGGCTGGCGGTGGGCTTCCAGTTCACCAAGAGACAACCCTGACCTGACCTTGGCCCTGTCCTTCTAATCCTTCCCACTGCGGTGGGGAATCCTGGTGCCATTACAGGAAGCTTGGATGGTTCCACTTATTTTGGTAAATAAAAACCTGGAAGAAATACCAGGAAAAGATGAAGAGAGCTGTGTTTACTCTCACATATATGTGAAACAGGAAACAGAGTATTCCCATCTCCCCACTGATTGCTTTTTGCCAGGTCACCCTCCCACAACCAGAAGTATCTGGATCACTTTCCTAGTTGTCCTCTGAGTCTCTGCTGTTAAACAGTGAACACACACTTTGGAGGGAAGGATCACTCCCTTGTATTAACAAATGTTTCCTTGGATGGAGTAATCCTGAGTTCCTTCCTCAGAGTGCTAGATGCGTTTACCAAACATTTTTTCATAAGCTCCTTCTCAGGAGCTGTTTCCACCTCTGGACACACACTCTGGATTTTGTTCCCAGATCTGATGATGGTTTTCAAACAGTGGGATGCCACATGCATTACTGAATTTAGTTAGTCTCTCCTTCCTTCATAGTCTCCTCAGCTTTAAAATGAAAACTAATCCTTTTCTTAGCCTTTTCCAACAATGGTGACATCTTTGCACAATCGTAAAGATGGTTCTTACACAGAATACATTATTCTGACCAAATGTGAAAAATGCACAATGACGTCAAGCCACTGACTCAAAGACTAGAAATACGAAACAGGAAATATTTTCACAAGGGACTTTCATGTAGGGCAGCTAATAAGAATCCACAGACGTTGAGCACATGAGATTGGATTGAATACAGGTTATAAGACTATGGACTTTGGAGTCATATAGACCTGGGATTGAGTCTGAGCTCTATTTACCAGCTTTGAGAACTTGGGCAAATTACTTAAATTCCCAACTTTAGATTTCTCTTCAGTAAAAGTGAAATAATAATTCCACCCTGCAAGGCTGTTGAGAATTTAATGAAGTGATGTGTGTGGGTTTCCTTAGCTCACACTGCATAGAGCAATCAGCTGGGAGCTGTTAAAAATATAAATGCCTAGGTTCCTATAGTGGATTGAATAATGCCCCTCTAAAACTTATGTCCACTTGGAAACTCTGAATGTGAACTTATTTGGAGAAGGGTCTCTGCAGATATAAATATGGTAAGGATCAAAATGAGATCATTCCAGAGCAGAGTAGACACCAAATCCAATGAGAGTGTCCTTATAAGAAACAGAAAAAGACCCAGAGAGACACAGGAAGACAGAAGCAGAGACTGGAGAGATATGTCTACAAGCCAAGAAATCCCAAGGAGCCGGGGGAAAAGCTGGGAGAAAAGCATGGGAGGAATTATCCCTGTGAGCCTCCAAAAGGGACCAATCCTGTGGACACCTTGATCTTGAACTTCCAGCCTCCAGAACTGGGAGAGGGTATATTTCTATTGTTTTAAGCCATCAAATTTCTGGTGATTTCTTACCACAGCCCTAGGAAACCCAGAGACTCTGATTTAACTCTATTCATTAACTCTGTGAGGGTGCTTGCCACGTGCCAGCAATTGTTCTAGGTCTGTGAGGGCTACAATGCAGCTACATGAGGCCACTGAGGACTTGACATGTGGCTGGTGTGAACTGAGATAAGCTATGAGTACAAAATGTCATGGATTTCAAAGACTGAGTACAAAAAGTAAAAAGTAAAATATTAATAATTTTCATATTGATCACATGTTGAAATAATATTTTGGATATATTGGTTAATGACAATAGTTTGGATATATTTGCTCATATAAATTAAAGTTAATTCCACTTGTTTCTCTTCACTTTTTAAATGTAGCTACTAGAATATTTTAAATTACATGCGTGACTCAAATTATATTTCTCTTGGACAGTGCCATTCCAGGCACTGGTAATACAGTGATGAACAAACTAAGTCCTTGCTCTCAGAGGCCTCACATCCTAGCACTTTCCCCTGGGGCAGGGCAATGGGGAGTGGTGGGGAAGACTTCCCCATGGGGTACATGATGCACCTGACAGGGCATCGACTGTGGGACAGTTTCTCAGTACCTGATGCCTTGAGGTCCCAAATCCTCAACCTCAGGAAGCCCAGGGGACACCCCTCAGTAGGGACCCTCACTTCATTAAACATCCATTCCCTATTAACAGCCCTAGGACCAATCCTAGGCAAGGTATCAGTAACTGGTCCAGACTTCCTTCCTGTTTCCTGCTGACTGGCTGGGTGCCGGGGAGCAGAGCAGACTCACTTGGTGTCACCTCGTAAACTCTGCGGGGCCCACATCCATCTCAGTCAGTAAAAACTGAGGACAAAACGGTTTGCCCATTTGATTTGCTTACTAGTTACATGAAAAAGAAAAGAAAAAAAAAAAAAAAAAGGAAGGATAGAGAGTCCTTACGGTTTAAGCATTGTGCCAATTCCACTCTAGAATTTATCTGAAAGAAATATTAATTCAAAGGTAAAGTTAACCAATATAAATCATGGGAATGTTCTAAGGTGATCATGACATCTGCAAATATAGTTTTACTTATTCCTTTCCATTTTGGGTGCCTTTTAGTTCATTTTCCTGTCTAATTTTCCCAGCTAGAACCTCTAGTACCTACTGAACACTTACTTATGCAGGCACTGTGCTTGTGTTTTATGTGCATCATCTCATTAAATTCTCCAAACAACCCTATTAGTAAGTGTCACTATCAACCACAGTTTATGGACAAGTTAACTTGGCCTGAGAAGGGTTAAATGGTCTACTGAGGTTACCCAGGTAGTAAGTGAGGGAACTGGGATTTGAACCTGTATCTGTCTGATTCCACAGACATGGTCTTAAGTTATACTCACCAGACTGCCGAACCTAAGCTTCCTCTCAGCCAGCAAGGAGCTCCTCCAACCCTTCAAATGGAGACAGGGCTGCAGGGCTCCAAGCGCCTTTCCAGCTGAACCTGCGATCCACATATTTGGGTTGCCATGAAGACGGTACTGCAAGTTTGACAATACTGTGCTGTATATACCCAACATGGGCACTCTGCGGCCCAGGGTAGGTTCTCCCCGAGAAAAAAGAAGGAACGGGGAGGAGAGGAAGGCAAACCCCAGAGAGAAGGGGCTGAGGTCCGGGCTGGCTCCCCGACACGTCCAAGATAGTAAGACAGAGGGATGAAGATACACAAAGTGAAGCTTCTCTTTCTTGGTAGTACTGACTCTGAGTCCATTATGGCCGAGGACTGTTTGGAAGTGCTTTGTCCCTAAGAATTATAGAGAATATAATACATGTCCACACAGCTAAATCCAAAGAATCACTATTTCTCTCATAGGAAAGGAAACCGATAAGCCCTGAGCAGCCACTTTCAACATCTACTCATTCCTGTATTAGCCACGTGATCCTTTCAGTAGCCCTGTGGGAGACGCAGCTTCCGTGCACCAATTGTAAAGAAAAGGGAGCTGAGGGTCAGAGAGGAGGGAGCTGAGGGTCAGAGAGGTTTCTTCCTTACCAGAGTCACACAGCTAACAAGCGGCAAAGCTGGAGCTTGCCCAACATCTCCACTCCACCTGGGATCCCAAGCTCTGGGACGGCCTCCCTGACCCTCCCCAGAAAGAGGAAATGACAGTCCACACAGCGCCGTTTAAGACAGTCGTCTTCAAACTGCAGTACAGGTCCCAATCCGACCCTCTACACCCAGTCTTTCCTTCTGGTACCTGCATGTGGATCATTCCAAGGAAATCAATGTCTAACTCCTCAACTTCCGTGAGTTCTCTCCTAAAAATTGATTGGCCTGAGAACAAGTCTTTGCTTTTGCCCTTTGCCATCTCCACTGCCACAACATTCCTTCTTTTATTTTATAAAAAATAAATAAAATAAAAAACAAACCACCACCACCAAAACTTACTATGCTGTATTTCCCCAGGTGTAAAAACCTCCAGGGCACCAAACAGAGAAACAATTCAAGACATATAAATCCCCTTCCATCCCATTAATACATATGTCCAGTAAAATTTTTAAATTGTATGCTTATAATTATTTTTCAAAATTTGTAAAATCTTTATCTTGTGGTCAATTGTTTATTAATAATTATAATAATACCTCAATTCAGAAGAAAAAGTTTAAACTTATAAAATTTAAAATATACATACACACACATATATATTTATCACAGAAATATGTGAAAGAGTTATCATAAAATACAAACGCAAAAATATAATTAAATTGGATGGTTCTTAATGAGAAGTAGAATGGAAATACAATGTTAAAGAGAAGCGTTTGTACTTGTATTTAATAATGGATGTTGGTGGGTATTAAATCATTCAACTGGACACATTTAAGAGAGTTAATAAGAGTTATATTTTGAATTGTCAAATTGTACAATATGCCAGAAGTTACATTCTTTGCAATTACCTAGCAATTACTTATGATGAAAAACTTATGATGAAAAACTCAGAGGTCAACTGCACAATATGGGTGGGGTTACAAAGTTTTTCAAAATTATTTTAGAAGGTATGTAAGCCAAAAAGTTCATGGATCACTGCTTGAGTATATTCTCATTCTCTGAAAACCGATCCTCTGTAAAAAAAAAATATCTGACTGTCTGTTATAACCATACCCACCTTACCCATAGCTACTCTGCAACCAGTGAGTGTAGAGACAGGGAAGCTGGGAGACCACACGGAAAATCCCCACCTACTGGCAAAAAAAAGCATGCAGGCTGTGGGACCTCCATCACGGTGCGTTGTTCCCTTCCCAGGTGGCTTTGGAGCCTAATCCCTTTGAGGCCGGGGATGCAATCATCGTGTTGGTGCTTTCTTACCATTGTCAGGACTAGGTCCACTCCACAGAGCACCGGCACAAACAATGCCTCACAGGTGTACAGCCATGGATTCCCAGTACTATTTGCAAAGACCTTTGAAGGACCCAATACCCTCTGAATGCAGAGCGCTGTCTTTGTTATTCTACTCCATTAGGCGTGTTTTCTTTTGTTTTTGACAAGCACCGGGCTTTAACTTCTGGGATATTGAATTTCACTCGCTTCTGTCTCCTCCTTCCCCAGGCTACTGAAAATGCGTTGCTATCCTCAACTTCCCCCCCACCCCACCTCCATTCTTCTCCCGGTCACGGTGAATTTGGATCTGCAAAAGCCTTGCATCAGCTTCAATTATTTTTTAATATAAGATAATATTGGTCTTGGCACCCGGCCTTGTCAGAAACGCTCCCCTCTGCTTTCCCTGAATGAACTAGTTGCTCCTAATTATAGACCTCTCTTCTGTTGCTTTTTCAGCCTGAGTTCAATCTGGTGTGAACATCTTTTCCTTGGCCTTTTGGGTTCACGTTCTGGGCGATATTCATAATGATCGCATGCTTTGTCATTTCTTCTTATCAAATTCTGACAATACCCTGGAAATACTTGTTTTGGTAAACTTATTGAGGCCAGCTCTTCATTACTCTAGATTAGAACAGAGCTCCCAGGTGGCTGGTCACCTGAGGTTTCCCCAGAGAACTTGAGCTTTCCCCTGGACCTGGGTTAGGCGCTGATTCTGTTTTTGGTGCGGGAGGTGACTTGAATTATTAAATTGGCACATTTTGATAAGATCACAAGCCTGGGTTTGGATCTTGGCTACTCCACACATCAACTGTATGATTTGGGGCCTCTCTGTACCTCAACTTTCCTATTCGGAAAATGGGAATAATAATTCTTACTTCATGTGGATTAACCAAGATAATGCTTGTAAGTACCTACTTTGGTGCCTGCTATCTAGTAAGTACCCAATAGATGGTGGCTGTCACTAAAAGAGTGTGTCCAACAGAACAGTCAAGACTTAAAAGGGTTCCTATTCCATTTAGTGAAAAATATTAATGTAACTCTTTCCTCAACCAGATGCTGTGTGCTAATATTTTACTAATATTTTTTGCTATATTGAAAATTCTTGGCTGAAGTCTTTAATATCCTTTTTTCTCTGTTGCATAATGAATTTTGTGGAACCCCAAAATTAAAGTAGCATTTGCTTTCTTCTAACTGTTCTAAGCAAAATCGTTTGTCTTATCTCTGAAACTTGAGTCTCTGTTTCAAAGGTTAGATTTTGTGGGTTCCCCCTGGGTTCCGGAGTCCCCAGACTTTAGAAATCACAGGATGCACTGGTCAGCATGTGCATATTCAGTTTTCAGAAAGCATCTGAAAAAGTTCAGCGTCAGAGATTGATGGTTCTCAGCTTTCAGCTTTGGTTTCTCTCAGCCCGAGGAGGACCATTTGGATGCGGGCCTAAGAACATAGTCACACAATGTCAGAGTATTAGTATTAAGTAGGCGATGCCCCTCTTCCTGCCTCTCGGCCTCATTTAGAAAAACACGAGAAAATAAATCTAATCTCCTCACGGTTCCCTTGCGCTGCGCCACAGCAGGAATATTATATGATTTCAAGTTACTTATTAGAAATATTCCTATGGGTATCATGTTGAGGATTACTTTTCCAAGGTTATTATAGTACCTGTATCATTAGGAAAATGAGGTGTAATTCTACCTGCTATCTCGTGCCGAAGGCGTCTTCTACCTTTGGACAAAAACCAACTTCTAAGTCAAGGAGTGGGACATTTATCTTCTGTTTCACTCTCACTTTCCATCACATTTTGGATGACAAGCTGAAGGTGGGAAACAAATCACTCGCTCAAACCATTTGCTTCTAATAATAGAGTAGAGGCTTATCTCTTCTTTCAAAGGAGATGATGTGACACCCAGAGGGAGTTGAACATTAGAAAAGTCCAGCACCCAGAATTGAATTGTTAAAGTTTTGCACTTGTACTCATATCTGAGCAGAAAACAAGAAAAAATGCCTGTGGAACTAATTCAAGGCAACACAGTGTCCATACTGATGATCAGAGGACCGTAGTCACAGAGACGCTTTATGGAACACAATCTGGAGAATGGAATTCCTTAGTGACCTTGAGCAAGTCACTTCACTTCTCTATCAAAATATCCTTCCTTGCGTACCTGCTGTATGTGTGTATGTATCAATTATCTGCACTTTGGTTTACCGGAGGCAAATCTTTTGAATTCATTGACAGCACTTAGCATTTAATTATTTTCCAAGTTGACAGCTCCCCTGTTCTGCAAGACACACTAACATTTTAATTCCTTATTTTACTGACATGTTGATCCTTTCTAGTTTTCACTTGTTTTTTTCCTGCAGCATCCATCCCTGCTGGGGAGCCCCTTGCAACATAAATCACACTGCCATTTTTGCTCCAGGGACGTTTGAAAGGGCAGTATGGTTTCTCCTAGAACACTTCAGGGCTGGCAAGAAAGCCCTGCCCTCGTCTCCCCACCCCCCAACCAGGTTTTACTGAGGTATAAACAAGAGAAGAGATAGGAAAGGAAATCTCTTTCTAGCTCCTTCTAAGTCAGTCTTCAAAGCAAGATTCCTTGCTTTGCTGGAAGTGAACGTCCACAAAATTTTCAAGCATTGGATTTGATGAAAAGCACAAACCCATTTCCAATCCAAATACCAGTGAGTTCTGAATCGCCTTCTCTAGGTACAAAAAATTGAGGGTGGACTTCATTTGCATCCACACATTTTTGTCCTTTGAATTCTAAAGTTCTACTTGCTCTATGCAAACGTGGCTTATGCTGACCTGTCCAAAAATGATAAATCACTTCTTGAAAAGCTTTTGGAGAACCTGAAGAGATCAACAAAATTTTTCGACTCCCATGACTAAGCCTCCTCAGCTAAAACGAAGGAAGAATATTGTGCAATTATTTAGAGGAAATTCCAGACCTTTGGGACCGTCAGTCATATAATTTGGGCAAAAGTGGATGTAGGGCCCTGACATTTGCAGATAATTGTGCAACCCTCAGCTGTGTGAGCCAGCCCTAAGAGAGCGCCCACCTTCCATTCGCCCCTTTTCTCCTACCCGGCTTCACTTTCTGCCTCTTGATTAGTAATAAAGTGAATAAATCAAACAGACCCTAGCTTGGCTCTTGTGAGCTATGCTAAGAGAAACAAATATGAAAACTGTAAAATACCAAAGTAAAGGTGTCCTCCCGAACCTCATTTCTCATTAAAAACAACAACAACAAAAATAAGAGACTCGTTCAGCAAACGTGAGCTTCCAAACTAAGGCTCAGTCCAGATGTTATTAAATATAAATATTTATAAGACCCATAAAGATCCTGGCTAAGCTCAATTGTGCCTTAATGCGGCAAATGTTTCAGATTCGGCTCTTTCGCCGTTTGAAGCCTTTAGAAGGCAGGATACAGTAGAAGACGCATTACTGTTGGTGAGAGGAGGGGAAGTTCTCTTTTATGTTTTATGACCAGTTTTTCATTGAGGGGTATTGCTTTTCTCAGAAATCACTTCTCGAGGCCTGTCTTTGCCAAGAAGCCAGAAGAAAGTACGTTTGCTGCAGCCCTGACTTCAAGGGCACTGGGTAAGGCACACACATGGTGAAACGTGCACCCTCCATGTGAACGGATGGAGGAAAGCCAGGTTCCCTGTGTTCTTTCCCCATTTCATGAACCATCTAGCAAGAGCCTAAAAGCTTCATTGTAATCATCCATTAAATGGGTGTGTGACTATTATAATACATAGAGCACATTTAGCTCATGTTTTAAAAATTTCGATTTGGTTAACAAGGGTGTGCTTTTCCACCCTTGTGTAGCAAACTCTTAGCTACACTATGTAAACAACTCCTTTGGTAACTTTTAGAGCCATAAGCAAAAAAACTGTGGACATACAAGCTGTAATTTTGTGATGAAACAGTTCAAACTACATGATCATTTGGACTCTAGGTTAAGAGTTTGGTCCTCCAGATTCTTGAACAGGGCTCGAGGTATGAAATCATTATTATTTTCAATCCATTTGTTTCATGGTAAGAAAAATCTGCCCACATGTCTTGTCTACCTATGAACTATGCAATGCCTTGCTTTCTAAAATCCCTTTGGTTAAATGCATCACATTAACACTTAACTTCCTGGTGCATGAACTGTAAAAAGATTTATTACTTAACAGGATGATTCATCTGTGTATGCGAATGAAAAGAGCCTTGGGTTTCCCCATTAGGATAGGTCCTAATCTGTGAAATAATTCCTGCTTCTTTGGGAAAGTCCTGATGCTCTTTTAGAGCCAACTGGCAGTGGCCTGGTCTGGACCCCATCTCTGCACTCCTGCATTTGAGGGTTCTTCCTGTTGCTGAGAGCTCAGGAATGGAGGTCGTGGCTCTTCCCCAGCCCCTGGCTTTGATGGTTTCTCTGCAAGTTCTCTAGGCATGTCCACGCTAGCCCCATCTGACTCCCCACCCCTAATCTCACTGTTCAGCCCTTTTTGGCTACTGAACCTGACAATTAATGTTGACCCTGGGAACACTGAGCTCCTCAGTGGAGGCCTTCATCTGCTGGACGCATCTGGCAAGCGTTCCGTGGTGCTTACCTGGATTCCCTGATTAATGTAGATGTAAAGATTTTATCAAGGCTCCTGGCGGCCGGACTTCAAGATGTAATCACAAAATCAATCCACATAGACTAACTGGGCATAGACTTACTGAGAAGACATCCCACTATGTCAGGCACTTAATTAAGGCACTCTGGCTCCCCTGTCCCAATTGATTCTTTTCTTTCTCTAACAGGTGATGCCGCTCCTCTGGGTAGACACTCCATTCTCTGCTGGAGACCATCCTGCTTTTGGAGACTTGCAGTTTGTAGGACGACCACCAGGGGGCACCTGCGCATCATCTCATTCCCCAGGGACTGGCCCAGGGACCAGAAAGATCCCTGTCACAGGCCCCCAGCGAGTTGAAGAGGCAGCTAACTAGGCCTGTAGCATCTGCTCTGCTGAAGTTTGTTTGCTGAGCCCCATGGTTTTTCTCTTAGCTTCAGGCATCCCTTGAAGAGAATCAGAAACTCCTCCCCTCCCCTCTCTTTTCCTTTCCACATAGGGCACCACAGTGCATGGTAGAGCCTGCTGCTCTGGCCTGAGCATATGGGAACACCAGCCTGGTTGGCTCACTTGACATAGATGTTTCCTACTAGAAATACAGAGACTTCAGAAATGGAGGTTATTAGCAGTGTAAAGCTCCTTGTGAAAAGTAGCACAATCAGAGATGATCAATTTACTGCCACTTGATGATGCTGAGCTAGGTCTGGGAAGCGTTGCCTGGCCTTCATTGGCTGGGCTCATCTGGCGTGACCTTAGCACATTATCATTTAATTCTGCAAACATTTGCCAGGCATTGGGCTGGGGATATATTTGTCATGGTTTAGTGATTACAGACTAGTAAGGGAAGAAAGTCATTGGGCCTATAAAACAGGGTGCTTGGGCAAGAGCTGGGGGTAAAAGGCTTTCAAAATAAGGCACTGTCTGACTCAGTCCTGGAGGGTGAGTCACCTGGACAGTCCCTAGGTATCTGGGTAGCTCTGGGCCAGAAACATCACTAGCCGCTCTGGTGCCTGAGGGCCTGGCTGCAGAGGGGCAATTCTATTCCCCTGGAGCGACCAGGAGCAGGCAGGCTCCAGAGAAGGTCGGACATTCATTCAGTCATTCAACACTGACCGAGCACCTACTACATGCCAGGCAACAAAACGAGTCACAGTAAACCAGGCTGGGGAGCCATTCCTGACCACACAGGGAGGCTTCTCCCCTGGTGGTACCCATGTTGGACACCAAGATCTTGACACCGACAGTCAAGCAGAATCCACCTGGTCCTCGCTGTGAGAGACAAGCATCCTTGGAAGACTTCTGTGTTTAACTCAGATCTTTATTAAGCTGCCAAGAAGATCTGCTTGAAACAACTGACCCACACTTTGGAAAGGGAAGCAAAGATAGTACACCATTTACTATCGTTTTTCCATGTCCTCATCCCTCCTCACAAAGGAGCCTCAGCCAGTGTGATCAAAATGACTCTGTCTCCAGCAGAGATGTTTTTCCTCCTGCCCTTGCTCGACTCTCCTATTCGTCCTCTCTGGGTCCAGGCCATTCGCCATCCTGGGGGACTGTCTCTCTTGGGCTGGCATCTTTGACATGGGTCCCAGCTACTGTCACCAGACTGAGTCTCATCTGTGAACATGGTGGTCTAAGAAATATAAATTTTTAGATTTTTTCTATAACTTTATTTCTATTTTAATTTCGACCTGATGGTCAGAAACATATTTTCCATTTATTCTGGGTTTCCTCTCCCCGTTTTCCCCAGGGTGGTATTGAAGCTCCATGAATTTGACTAGTGTTGAGGGAGGTTGGAGGGGATTCAGTCCTTGAGTCATCTGTCAATGAAGGTCCCATCTGTGGTGTCTACTGAGCCTGTCCACGTAGCATCTCAGGTTCAAGGCTGACTTTGCCAAGCAGAGACGTAGCAGTGAGTTCCCTCTGCTGCTCCCATGGGCCCCAGCCCGGCCTGCAAACCCTCTCCAGGGTCTCAGCTTCTAGGACTGACTCTGTCCAGGAAAATGGTCAGGGCAGCCGCCCTGGGACTCCACTCCAAGTCCTGTGGAGCATTTTTTTTTTTTTTTTAATATTTATTTTTGGCTGTGTTGGGTCTTCATTTCTGTGCGAGGGCTTTCTCCAGTTGCGGCAAGTGGGGGCCACTCTTCATCGCGGTGCGCGGGCCTCTCACTGTCGCGGCCTCTCTCATTGTGGAGCACAGGCTCCAGACGCGCAGGCTCAGTACCTGTGGCACACGGGCCTAGTTGCTCCGTGGCATGTGGGATCTTCCCAGACCAGGGCTCGAACCCGTGTCCCCTGCATTGGCAGGCAGACTCTCAACCACTGCGCCACCAGGGAAGCCCCGAGCATTTTTTAAAGACACTAGTGGGGGAATACATTTTCCACCCTTGAGGTTTTTTCCTTAAAGGAATTCCTTGTACCTTGAGGTTAGCTTTGGAGGCACAAAAGATATCCTTAATGGGTTTAGGCTTTGGGAAACCGTGAAGGAGGTAGCTGTTCCTTCTGTCTTCTACAATTTTTTTTTTAAAAGAAAGTGTTTATTTTCATCAACCTTATTTCCATTTTTTGTTTAAGAGTCTGGGGAAGAACAGAGGAACCATGGTGGTTCCTCCCCATCCAGTGGCCTGAGCAGCGGGAGCTGCAGACCCATCTTCAGTGGCCGGCTGAGCAATCCAGGCCTCGCTAGGGAACCACTGAGCAGGCACAGAGGGCACCTCGCCTTCGGATCCATCTGTGACCTCGGATCGAGTAGCAGCAAGGTGGGGAGCTGGAGTAGTCCACTCACCCTGCCATTCCTCCTCGGTCACAGCCCTTCCAGCAGGGACCTGCCCCGCCTGCTTGGTCTCTGTAGGAGCTCTGCAGAAGTAGAGACCAGGCATCCCCCCCATGGGTGTTGACACGGGATGGTACCACACATGTGCTTAACCTCCCCAGCCAGTATCCACCACATCAGACGTGCCGAGGCGCTCCCTTGTTGTGGCACGGATGGCAATGTCCACGTGGCACAAAGGTGAGGCTGTGTTATGTGGGGCGATGGGGTTGGTTAATGTAAGAGCCTCTGGCAGAGGCTGGTGGGCAGCCTGGGATCAGGAACCAGCAGAACTCTTGGCTCCCGGAAAGCTGCCCAGATCAGATCAGATACCAGCACAGCTCACTCACTAGTCGGTCTTCCTGGAAGATGTGACACTGACATCAGCCAGGTTTGCAATGGCAACAATGGCACAAGCTGCCAGCAGAAGCTACTCCCAGGTTCTCTTCAGATTTATGATGTAGAAGCCATCACTTCTTTTGTAGATGTACCATTCCATTTAGAAGTCAAGGTGGGGGACTTCCCTGGTGGCACAGTGGTTAAGGATCCGCCTGCCAATGCAGGGGACACGGGTTCAATCCCTGGTGTCCCGGGAAGATCCCACATGCCTCGGAGCAGCTAAGCCCATGCGCCACAACTACTGAGCCTGCGTGCCACAACTACTGAAGCCCGTGCGCCTAGAGCCTGTGCTCCGCAGCAAAAGAAGCCACCGCAATGGGAAGCCCGCGCACCGCAACGAAGAGTAGCCCTCGCTCGCCACAACTAGAGAAAGCCCGTGCGCAGCAACAAAGACCCAACGCAGCCAAAAATGAATAAATACATACATACATACATACATACTAAGAAGTCAAGGTGGGTGCCACTTTAGTGCATTCCTGCTGTGAGAAATTTGAGGACATCTTTCTCCTTCACTTGCAGGACATCAAGGGCTCCTGACATGGTGAAAGTTTCCCTTAAGTTATCATGGGAACCCAGAACAATGCTGTATGGCTTCCTCTCTGGGTAGCAAGGCGAGGTCCCGTCTACATTTTTGCAGTTGTGTCATACACCCACCCCCCACCCCAGGCCATGCGGAATGTGGGGAGACAAGGGAAGGAGTAGGATTACCAGGAGAGAGATTTTTAAAATCAGCTAATATCTCAAAAACGTTATTCAACCACATTGAAGTTTTTATCCCTAAACGAAGTTCCAAGTTCACCTTAAGAACAGTCTTTCATCTTCTGTTTTCATCTGCTGCCTCAGTGTGGCTCCACTGTATGCTCTGCAAAAAGTTTGCTCCCAGATTTACTTCTGCTCCCCCAAGCCCATGCCCCTCTCTCTAAGGGGAAATCTCAGCCCTTCTCTGAGGCAGCAAAGAGGTGGATAGGATGTAGCTTGCTGGAAAAACCACAGAAATCTGTGCTCAGCTGATTCCCCATGAGCCCCAACTCTGCCACACATCTCTGGGTCAATCATCCACATACCTCCTAGGCTGCCGCCACTTGGGAACATCACTGGGTAACCATTTCACACCTCCCATGAAGGGGATTTACTAGGCTCCGGGACACCAAAGATGAAAGGCATAGACGGGCCTGCTCTCAAGGAGCTTCCAGTACAGGAGTAAAGGACACAGAACATGAGTTTCAATGTAAGAAAAGGAGCTCAGTTTTGAACATGCACTGTTTGAGTTGATTGGCAGAAATTTCTGGAGCTGTGGATGCAGCCAGTAAGAGATAGGTGATAATTCAAGACTAATATGGGTCAAGACCACCACTAGTAAGAAGAACTAACGTATCTAATGCTCTTTATGTCCCAGGCCATGTGATGCCCTAATATCTTCACATGCATGATCTCTTTGAAACAAGTTGCAGTTATTATTACTACTCCTAATCAAAAGTGAGAAAACCTTACAAAGTTTCAAGAACTTCTCCAGGGCCTTGGAGCTGATAGGCAGGAAGGCTAGGGGTCAAGGTCAGGCCGAAGGGCTCTGAGTCCGTGCTCCTAACCAGGGTGCCACACGGCTTGACCAGGTGACCATTTTGTTCCTTGTGTGTCCCCTCTATTCTGTTGTGAACAGTTGGGGGGACGGGCGCCATCCCTTGTCTCTTGGAACATCTCAGAGCACGGTGCACACGTGGCCTCTTGTCAGTGTCATTAACTGGCTGACTGCCTAACCCCCCATCTTCACCATGCAGCCGTGAAATTTTACCTTAGAACTTCAATTTAATTCCACAAAATGTTGCTGAATATCTAAAGAAGGTAGGCGTGAGAGCGGGATTCAAAGATAAATAAGACGTGATCCCTTGCCTGGGATAGTTCTGATCCGTCTGTGGGGAGGAGGGAGAGAGGAATAGAGAAACAAGCAAACCCAGCTCCGTGCTACAGTGCAGGGAGTGAGAATCTTCTGGGCTCCAGGCAAGGTTGCAAAGCCACCAAGACCCATGGGGAGGCTCTGTTAGGCTTGGTACAGGGCTGACTTCTGCACTGAGCACAGCAGGAAGAGTGCCTGGGACCCATGATACATTCCAGGGCCCTGAAACTATTCTTACTTTTCTTTTAAAATCAGAAAAAGAAAAAAAAAAGGTAATAATAATGAACCCAGCTTGGATTATATTTGTCTTATACCAACAAAGGCATAAATAATATTATGTATTTACTTATTTTTATAGAGGTAGGAGCCCAGGAAAGCAAAGTGCCTGGGGCCCATGGAAGTCTTAACATGGTTCTGCCACAATGGCCAAATCCTAGCCATTCTATGCACACTGGATTTTATAAGCTACAGAGAACTACGGTCGGCTTTTAAGTGAATACTCTGAAACTTGTGATAATGTTTTATCAAAGATCTCAAACAGGGATTCAACATCTCAAGGTCCAAATGTGAGAGGAAAATGATTTTAGAACCGTGAAATTTGGCCTTTATAAGACCAGGGAAAGAAGATCTAAATACAAGCATCCCTTTCATGGACCCCAAATAGCATCACTTTGGGTCCCGATTCCTGGAATTAGTAAGAATCAGTTGCTAAGAAAGGGGCCTGATCTCTCTTCCTGCCTAATGAGTATGCAAAACATCAAGAGCAAAAGCCACACTCTGAAAATAAGTAAGTAATCGTGCACGCTGCTGGAGACTCAGGAAGGGACCACACCACCTCACCTGCTGAAATCTCACTGTGTGTCGGTGGGGGCAGTAGGCACGCCCCCAGCCCATCAGAGCTGCCAGCTGGGGAGACAGACTCTTGTTACCAGCCAGAGCCTCCCTGAGAAGGCTTGGGGGTCTCAGAGGAGGTGTGAAAGCTGGAGCCCAGAGCGCTCCAGAGGGATGGAGAGTGGGATGCAAGCCTCACCAGGCCGCTGGTCCCAGAGGTGGTAGGAGGACAGTGCAGTCAGTGGAACCCAGAGACCTAGGGCCCAGCCCGGAGAGCTGCCTGCTCCCCCAACCCTCAAGGGACGGTCCTGGGTTTTTGTGTTTTTTTTGATAAATTTATTTTATTTATTTATTTTTGGCTGTGCTGCATCTTCATTTCTGCGTGCGGGCTTTCTCTAGTTGCGGTGAGAGGGGGCTACTCTACATTGCAGTGTGTGGGCTTCTCATTGCGGTGGCTTCTCTTGTTGCAGAGTATGGGCTCTAGGCGCACAGGCTTCAGTAGTTGTGGTTTGCGGGCTCTAGAGCGCAGGCTCAGTAGCTGTGGCGCACAGGCTTAGTTGCTCCGCAGCATGTGGGATCTTCCCGGACCAGAGCAACCCGTGTCCCCTGCATTGGCAGGCGTATGCTTAACCACTGCGCCACCAGGGAAGCCGCTGGCCCTGGGTTTTAAGCTTCTTTCAAAGCCACAACAAGGACTTGGAATGAGGGTGAGGGCAGTTTAGACAATACCATGAGGTTTAAGATCAGACAATGACTCATGCTTGCAAATGATGACCGAGTCTACCTCCTACCTGAAGGGCAAAGTGACACTTCTCGCCCTTTCCCCAAATAAATCTTCCCCAGGCAGCATTCTCTGAGGACCTCAAGGCCTGTCAAGAACTTGGCCCTGAGCTCATTGAAACCAACAGTAATTGCCAAATTTTGCAGATGTTTGCACTGACTGCTTTATGTTTTGCAATATTCCAGAGCTGTTCCCAAGTGACGCTCATCCATTCACCAAGATAATGCTTAATAAGAATGATCTACAAAGAGTGACAGCTCCAAAAGATAGGGAGAGGGAAGACCGCCTCCAATGAGCATGGACGAGCAAAATAAATAAATAAATATGCACAGTTCCCAATAGATTGAGGTGCAGAAGAGGGAACTTGTGCAGCAATTCCTACGGAAAGAAAAAAAAAAAGAAAAGAAAAAAAAAAAAGGACAACAATGTTTATTTATGGACACGGGCGGGCATGTTTCTTTTTCTCAGAAGTGACATGAGACCCCCAGCTGGGCTTGGGAATGCTCCCACTGAACTCAGGCTGAGTTGAGATGAGTGTACATATGAGCTATACTTGAAATGTATGTAGATGGGCTATACTCATCTATGGACTGTACAGGTGAGCTCTTATAGAAATATGCATTGATTCTACAGCCAAGGAGGGGTTAGTTCTCAGGGCAAGGAAAGTTTGGTTAACTCTGAAGGAAGCACAATGATTCCAAAGCTACAGAAATGGAATAACCATTCCTACTTTTTAACATGCCTTTGTCTATATCATCTCATTTAATGTTTGCAAAAATCCTGTGGGCACCAGATTTAGTATCTCTACAAAAAGAGAGAGAGGTTAAAGGATTTTCTTGACAGTCAAAAATTTAGTGGCATATCTGGGATTAAAAGACAGGTTTTTATTCCTTCCCAGCATTTGTGTGATGTATAAAATGCTAAATCTCCTTTATAGCTATAATATATTGCATGTTTTACATGTAGAATATCTAATCCTCACCTCGATCCTGCAGAAGTGGTATTACTATCTTCATTTAAAGATGGCAAAATTAAGGCTCAGGGAGAGAGATCACACAACAGACCTGAGGTCACAATTATTTCAAGAAATATTAGGTCTTCTTTTATGCCAAGCCAGGGACTTCTCAGCTACCAACCAGAGCAAGCACAATTCAGAACAGCAACAACAACAAAAATGACCAAAAGGTCTCAGACAAAACAAGTTGAATTTTTAAAAATGTTTTTAAGGACAAAATAATCATCTGATGCACCGTGGTTTTTTCATGCTAACAGGCTGAATTCCATGTAGGAATGGGAGCAATGCCATAATTGCGTGGAAGGATTGCAGATGTACACAGGCTCGTTTTATTAATTAAGCAGGCCTGGATGCTAATTCAGTTGCTATGCACCAGAGCTCCTGGGAAATGCACGCAGAGGCAGACCCTTTAAGATTTATAGATAATGCAGGTGGGAATTTTTGAAGAGAAGGAATGTGATTGCACAACCATGTTAGCACAGAATCCAGCTACTTAAAAGTGGTGTCCATGGGCTGTGCTATCCCCAGCCACCTGCCAGCTGTAGGACTCGGGGAGGGATACAGGGAGTAATTATAATAGGGAGAGAGCAACTTTTCTTTAACTCAGGACCTACCTTCTTTGCAGGAACCCCAGCCTGCCTGTCCTCCCCCCGCCACCTCACTAATCATCAGGCCCCCGGGGCTCCAGCAGACTTCCTACCTCAGTTCGCACCAGCTTCCTGCTGCCCCAGTTCTCCCACCCCAAATCGAGTCTCTGAACCTGCAAAGCTGCTGATGCTGCTGAGGCCTGACATCACCCTGCAGCTGGTGGCTGCCCTGGTTGACCCTCAGCTGCCCTGTCCCTGTCCTGCTCCAGAGACTGGCCTCAGGGGCAATCTTGTCTTTAACACGTGGCCTCGTCTGTTCCAGGGGTCACAGAAGACTGCGCCCAGAGCTCACCATGTCTTACAGAGATTTTAATGAAACAGCTCTTCTATTTATTTGTGTTGCTGCCTCTACGGCCTGGGGCCATGACACCAGTCCCTGAGAGGGGAGGCTGGGGCTCAGCGGGGACATCACGCTTTCCGTCCACTTGCTCAGCTCCTAACACTGACCCGCCGTTCTTGCGTCAATCCTATATCCTTCCCTCTGGTTTTCTCAGGCGCATCTGAATCCTGGGGTGAGTACCGTCTACAGTACACCCTGCGGCACTGGCTAAACTTAAACACGTTTTCCCTGAGCGTTGGCAGCTCCACCAGAAGGAGAACAAAGCTCAGTGCAGTCATACAGAATCTGATTAACATCAAGCTGCAGAAACACACCCCTGGATTAGATGCTTTCCCAAGCCACCCCTGCCCCTTGGACAGAGGAGCTATTCTAGCTGGTGTAGAAGAAGCAGCTTTGCTTAGCTCGCCCAGTGGGATGTTTAGTACCCACATTTCAAGTTGGGTTTTCCTATTGTTATTTTATAATTATGTGTATTTTAGGAATGATGCTTTCGGGGCTTCCCTGGTGGCGCAGTGGTTGAGAGTCTGCCTGCCAATGCAGGGGACACGGGTTCGAGCCCTGGTCTGGGAAGATCCCACATGCCGCGGAGCAACTAGGCCCGTGAGTCACAATTACTGAGCCTGCGCATCTGGAGCCTGTGCTCCGCAACAAGAGAGGCCGCGATAATGAGAGGCCCGCGCACCGCGATGAAGAGTGGCCCCCACTTGCCGCAACTAGAGAAAGCCCTCGCACAGAAACGAAGACCCAACACAGCCAAAAATAAATAAACAAACAAACAAACAAACAAACAAACCCAAAGGGGGGGGGGAACCCGAATGAACTTTAAAAAAAAAAAAGAATGATGCTATCGTTTGAATTTTTAAAAAATAGGAAAAAACAGTTTTATTACACTGGAATAAAAGGAAAATGTTGTTTTTAAAAAAAATCAGGTTTATGGAGGTATAATTTACATACAATAAAATTCATCCTCTTTAGTGTACAGTTGGATGACAAATATATACAGTTGTGTAATCACCACAATCAAGTTTCCACTCCTTCTCCCCCAAAAAGTTTCCTGTGTCCCCTTGCAGTGAACTCTTCCCCCTCTACACCTCCAGCACCAACCCCCCAATCACTGATGTTTTTTGTCCTTATAGTTTTACTTTTTCTAGAATGTCATATAAATGGACTCATATACTGTATATAGTCTTTTGTGCCTGTTTTATTCCATCTAGCACAATGCCTTTCAGATTCATCCATGTTCCTGCAGGTACCAGCTGTTCATTCCTTTTTACTGCTGAGTACTATTCCCTTATGTGGATGCACTGCAGTTTGTATATCCATTCCCCAGTAGATGAATATTTAGGCTGTTTCCAGTTCTTAGCTATTGAGAATCAAGCTGCTATGAATATTTGTTTACAGGTCTTTGTGAAATCATATGTTTTCACTTATTTAGGGTAAATACCTAAGAGTGGGATTGCCAGGTCTTTGTGAAATCATGTTTTCACTCACTTAGGGTAAATACCTAAGAGTGGGATTTCCAGGCATTGTCAAGTATATGTAGAAACATTTTTGAATAAGAGGGGAGTTGAAGAATGTTGTTGGGCATTTCATACACGGAGTGAAATATCAAGGTGATGAATTTTAAGGCGAGTCAGTTCAGCTCTGGGCTCCATCCCACCTTCCAAAGTCTTGAGATCAGTTGATTTACTGCCTTATTGGTCTAGACACAAAGGATGGGACGGATAACTTCCATTATCTGGTGGTTCCACCACTTATCAATGGGCAAGTACTTAAACTCACTACGCTTTTCTTTCCTCTGCTATAAAATGAGCATCAGCCTACATAGAGAAGCTGGGAGCATTTTAAAAAGTATACATGTAAGAGTGTAGGAAAATACCTGGTGCATACCAGGTACTCAATAAACACTGACTATTTAAAGTCTGGGGGAAATCAGAACTAGAATTTAAACTGAAAGAGATTATAGCAGAGATCATTTGTCTTCCTAGAAAGCTCTGATATTTTGAATCAAATATGCTCACCAGACGACACGACAAATACATTTATTCATTTAACTCATATTCATGGAGTACCTGTTGAGTGCCAGGTGAGGGAAACAGGCCCAGTCCCTGTTCTTATGGAGCTTACAGTCTAGAAGGAGAGGCAGGCAGAACGAAAGGTGTGTGTTACATGTGAGTACAAACTCTAATGAGCTCAATGAAAGAAAAGGACAGGGGCTGAGTATGCAACTACCAGCCCTGCCTTGCAGTGGGACCCTGTACAGCTTCTAATTCCGCTCAGTTATTGACCTTGCATAAGGGGAAACGGAGACCAGCCCCTCCTGATCTCCTTCATTCCTCCCCTCCTTCATTCATTAATCATCAGCAAACATTTGCCTAACGCCCTTTAGAATCAGGTACCCAGGACATATACAGACAGGAATCAGACATTCCTTCTCCTGCCAGGGAGTTTACAGTCTCGTAGGGGATGAGACCGGGATGAATATACAGCGACAGCTCTACTTCCTGCTGGAACTGCTCTGATGAAAAGGATCATGAAACTTTGATGAATCCACGAGACAGGCAGCTAAGCACCATTTCTGCTGGCCTAGATTTATCAATGGGATGATGCCACACACAGACTAACAGCACCAACATGCTGTTTTGGCTGAATGGGACCCACATACATGGAGGGCATTCTCCTTGGGGTCCCTATGGAGAGGTTAAAGCCCTGGAGGAGGAGGCCGTGGAGCAACACAAGACCCACGATTAGTCCCCTCCCTGAAGCCAGATGGTGTTTGCCAGAGACTTTCAGAGGAAACTGTGTGAACAAGCAGCAGTGCTGCTGTGCAGATATGTAATATGTCTTGGAAAATAACAACTGTTTCAGAAAATTGGAAAGGTACTAACATGCTGAGAAGCCAATCCCAATGTGCAGGAGCCAGGATCTCTGTGGGAGTCACAGGGCCTGACAGACCTGCCCTTCTCTTGGGTCTCAGCCAGGTCCAGCCAAAGGCAGTGATTGGACAAACAGTAGAGTTCATATCCCCTGTGTGTCCAACTCTGGTCCTTAGGATTTCAGCTGTGCCTATGAGTGCCTTCTAAGCAGTAGGCACGATGCTCAGTCCTATGGGATATCCAAGATGTAGATATGAATCCTGTGGTTTTCAGGATTGTCCTGGGTTAGCCTAACTAACCTAATCAGTTGGAAGGCCCTAAAAGAAGACTCAAAACTCCCCTGGACGACAGCTTCCACCTGTGCCTGTAGGTCCAGCCTGCTTCTGATTTCCCTTCCTAAAGGCCTCTGTATGAGCTTAGCCAGCCAATTCCTCATGATAAATCTCTAAAGGGGGGGGTGGGGGGGGGTGGGGGTGGGGTGGGGTGTGTGTGTGTGTGTGTGTGTGTGTGTGTGTGTGTGTGTGTGTGTGTGTGTCTCCTATTGTTTCTGCTTGCCTGGTTGAACCCTGACTGGTACAACAAAAGACAGGGTTTTGTGTTTGGGTTATTATTACAGAGTCTGCTAGTTGTCCCATGCATCTATTCTTTTCTCTCTTTATACTAGAATTCCTGATTTTTAGCTAGGCTCATAGCCAGCCAGAGGTTCAAAATTCAAAAGGTAAGTATTGACCCAAGAGAAATAAGAACATATAGCCATAGAAGGATTTCTATGCTAATATTTGTAGCAGCTTTTTTCACAGTAGCTAAGAACTAGAAACAACCCAATTGTCCATCAGGTAGAGAACAGATATATGGACCAGGTACCTTTGTATATGGAGTATTACTCAGCAATAAAAAGGAACAACTACTATTCACAAAACAACATGGATGAATCTCAAAATCATTCAAAAGATAAGTGAAAGAAGCCAGTCACAAAAGGCCACATATTTACAAATCATATATCTGATAAGAAATTTGTATCCAGAATATTTATATAATTCTTACAACTCAAAAATAAAGACATGCAACCTAGTGACATTCCTCTAAAGAAGATATGCAAATACCAATAAACACATAAAAAGATGACCAATATCATTAGTCATTAGGAAATGCAAATCAAAACCAGGAGATACTATTTCATATATACTAGGGTGGCTAAAAGAAAAAAGACAGACAATAACAAGTGTTGACAAGGATGTTGAGACACTGAGAATGGAACTTCTGGGAACTGAGTACCTTCCCCAAGGCAGAAAGAAGTGGGGTTACCAACAGAGATAGGGAATATTCAGAGGTAGGAGATCCTTTATACTTGAGAAGAGAGGGACTCTGAAGGAAAAGTCCTCAGACAGCTGCTTCAGGTGCTGTCAAGAGGTCAATGAGGATCCAGACCAGTAAACAAGGGCATGAACCAACCAAGTCATCAATGTCCCCCAAGAGAGCCCCACTGGCTGCACCACACCACCATGACTTGCAGAGTTGTGGGGTCACAGGAGAAGGAAGAAGAGCTCGAAGAAGTAGTGGGATTGAGTGCAGCTCTTTAGGAAGACCTGAATGTATTTCTGGGAACAAAGAGCCTCCCCAGAGTGAGTGCCATGGGAAGAGGCCAAGAGCCAGGAGAATGGGGTAGGCTGGATAAGGAGTAGGGCTGGGGGTCTCTTCCCAACTACAACCCTTCCTCCTCTTTCTCTGGTAAGAGTTAATAACAGACATCTTTGCTCAGAATATTAGGAGGCTTTGTTTCTCAGGCTTAAGCCCTTTGATGTGATAATAATAATTATCTGATTTATTAGAGGTATAACTCATTGGATATAAGCATGAAATGGTTTTATGCTTCCTAGTAACTTCCCCTTGATAAGGTCCATGCTGCATCCTCCTTTCTCACAAAGGGCCAGGTCCCTTCCTCACACCATATTGACCAGATTGCATAAGCTTCCATCATTCTCGGTTACTAAAATAGTTTAACATTGGCATTTAAGATTCAGTCTTTATCATTTAAAATGTCTTCATTTTTGAACTGGGGCTATCACTGCTTCAAGTGGAGGAGGGGATATGATCTGGCTCTGAAACTCCTCTTTTCCAGTAAGAGCTGGCTCCCCTCCCCGACCAGAGCAGGAGGGAGGCAGAGTCTCTCCTGGTGATTGTCATGGGGATGCGCCCCTGGCCTCACGAAGCTCAGTCTGGTCCTGTTTGCTCTGCGGGCGGCCTCACCTAAGGTGATTATCTCCAGGTAGGCAGTGCAGGGGTTCTTCCTGGAGAACTGTTCAGTTTCACCTCCATCTCTGAGAATCATTCAGCCTCATCAGCAATACCTGTTCCCCACCCATTCTCCAGATGGGGCATCCCATTGACCTTGAAATGCCCCTGGCTCTTGTGCCTCCAATAACCTCTGTGCTCCTTCATAGCATGGAAACCACTGGGCTCCTCCTCCACAACCTATGACGGCCATGAACTTCATTTTGTAATCCAGGTTGGGCTTCCAAAGAAGCAGCGTTGCCAGATAAAATATAGGATGTCTGGGTAAATTTGAAAATTTCATAAAAACAATGAATCGTTTTTTAGCATAAGTATGCCCCATGCAATATTGGAGACATACTAAAAAATTATGCATTGTTTACCTGAAATTCAAATTTACCTGGGCATCCTACAGTTTTATTTGCTAAATCTGGCTATTGTACTAAGAAGCAAACTGAGATGGAGAAGGAAGTTTGCGGGGGTGGGTGGGGTTGTTCTCAGTATCGACATTGTGGGGGAGTGAAGCCAGCAGAACTGGGCAGAGAACAGAGAAAAGAGTTCAGCTGCGAGGCAGTCACAACAAAGACTTCAGCCAGCCCTCCAGGGAGCTCTGGAGCTGGGATGATCCTTCAGAATTGCCCCACCGTAGGAGAGGTGGCTGGGGCTTTATTCTCCCAAACTGACCAGTCACTGGCTGTGGGCTGACCTTGGAAGGAGGCATGACTTTGGGCAAGGCTGGGCTCTCCTGCAGGAGAAAATCCATGCCTGGGAGGCTCAGCTGGGAGCTGGGATATGTAAATTTCACCTCCATCAAGTGGAAATCAGGTGCCTTTGGAACTGCACAAAGGGTTCCCCTAGATCAAACAGCAACTAGTGGCAGAATTCGAATCCTCTTGAGGACAAAGGGCAAGAGCCAGAGTGAAAAGAAACGGCACTGCAGCAGACTGGACTATATTTGTGACAGAAACAATGATTTTGTTGCAGCACAACACCCTTATCAGTCGTATCATGAGAATAAACTGTGCACGAGGACCTTGCTTTACGCTAGTTAAAAACGGTAAGGCTAAAGCTTTGTACGGAGTTTGGGCTCCAGCAGAGTCCTCTCCCTCTAACAGAGGTGTGTGCCGAGCTCACGGTCCAATCCGGAAGCAAGGCTGGAAACCACAGTGGGCTGTGCCGGGTACTGCTTCCCTCTGGAAGTGTGGCCCCCACCCCTCTGCCAGCACCAGTCTGTCCCCATCCCCGCGCCTTCACCCTGTCCCCTTCTGCTCCTTTCTCCTCCCTCCTCCTGTGTCAGCCCCACCGCCCACTCACTTCCTTGCTGCTCACTGGCTCCCACGCCCTGGGCAGGACCTGTCCTCTGACACACTGGACATGATTTTGGCTTGGCTTTGGCTGAGGTCTCCGAGGGGGCGCCTCCTCCTCTGGCGTCCTGGAATGCCCTGCTTCGTTTCCTACACCCCTGCTGGGTCCGCCACTCACGCCCTCAGCCACACCCAAGTCTTGTCATCACTGAGCTGCTCCTCAAAGACACCCCACACTCCCTCCTCCCACTCGCTGGCTGCAAGCCCTGATTTTCCATTCTCTCCCTCCCTTCCTCCCCCCGGGCCTGTTCCCTCAGCCTGCGGCCTGGGTCCCTCCCTAGACCAGAGCTCATCACTTCAGCCACGGTCTCACCTCAGCCTCCACACCCCTCTTCCTTCCACCCACCCACCTGCCTCCTCCCCTCTCCCGGGCCTGCTGGGGGCTGCGGGAGGAAAGCCCGCCAGATCTCACAGCAGAGTCAGAGCCCCCACGGTTGGCTGCTCTCTCAAAGCCCCTGAGCAGACGTCTTCCTCCTGAGACCCTCCCCCTCACTCCTGCAAGAACCTATCAAATCCCTGCCGCCCGCCACACCTCCACCTCCCAGGCGACCTCGCCTGCTGCTTCAGAGAAAATGTGGAGGCCCTCAAAGGAGACACCTCAGCCTCCTGCCAGGCTCCCTCAAGCTCACCCACACCTCGGCCATCCTCGCCTCTTCCCTCTGTTCTTGGAGGAAAATAGAGCCCTCCCTGTGTGAGATTCCACCTTCCATCTGGACTCCAATCCTCTCTCCTCCACGCCTTTAGTCTCCTGCTAATGATTTCCTGTCTCACCAAATCACTTCCTTTCTGCTGGCCCTGTCTCTTCTGATGTACAAGCATATTCAAGACCCTCTATGGCTTTAAAAGAAATGATCAGTGGACCCTAAACTTCCAAGAAGTGCCACCAGGTCTCTGTCTTGTTGGCACTCACATTCCTGAAAAGAATAAGTGACACTTCGAGCGTCCACTTTCACGTCCTCCAACTACAATTCAAGTCTCAGAAACACACCTCCTGCTGCCACCACTTCCCAGCGATGTCTAAATCCTGGCCCATTTTCATCTCCATCTTACTGGTCTCGCTCCAGTTCTTGGTTCTGTGGACTGTTCTCCCTTGAGACTCTTTCTCAGGCTGCTCTTTCTCAGGTTCCTCCACGAGTGACTGACCCTCAGCGTTGTCAAGGGTCAGCTCCATCTCCTTCCCTCCTCTTCCTGCTCGTGCTCATTCTCCCAGGGCTTAATCCTTTCCAAGCAGGCCCATGAGTCCCAACGTGTCATCCAGCCAGCCCTCTCCTGGGAGCTCCAGCCCAGACACCCAGCTGCTTCCTAGACTCGCCGCCTGAGCATCCCAGGTGGAGGGCGGTTCCTCAAACCAGCACGGCTTTAACCCACAGATCTCCTCCAGGCAGGTCCCCTGGCTCAGTATGCGCAACACCTTCTACCAATGACTCATAACCAGAAACCTCAGGAGTATATTTGATTCCTCCCTCTTTCTCCTTCTGTATCCCATCTGGACAGAAAACTAATACACCAGATAGCTGGCCACCACGTGAGGGCAAACAAGATGACACTTTGAGCTTCTTAAGCAATATTTTTGTCCTATGACTTGCATCTGAACATTCATTGTAGTGTTCGCTCATTCCTTCATTCTTTCCCTCACTTGTTCATCCAGCCACAAACCAGAGCTGAATGTCTTCCACGGCTGGTACTGTGCTCAGCACGGGCTGGTGCTTTCACGGTCCTCCCTGCCAGGGGCAGAGAGACCTGGAAACAAGATAACTGCCTGTGTGGACAAGCTCAAGGGTGCTCAACGGATGCAGACAAGGGAGACACACCACGGATAATGCCCTTACAGACTCGGGGAGTAAGGGTGCTTCTCAAAGCAGAGTGGAAACTCTCCCGGCCAAGATGTCTTGTTCAACACTGAGGTCCAAGAGTCTACAAGAGTGTCTGGCATGTATGTGGTAGGTGCTCCTTAAATATCTGATGAGCCAGTGAGTAAAAAAAAAGTGTGTGTGTGTATGTGCATTATAATCCATAGAATTAAATAAGAATCCAGGAGTTCATACTGACATAAAGAAATAATTGGATAAAAAGATAAATAGGGGGAAAGGACAGCTCTTCCTTATGGTAGAATTCCAACTACTAAAGGTAAATGGAATGATGGAAATAGGAAATCATCATTCAGCGGAACCCCAAAGTGACAACTGTTTCAGGCAGGAATCAGCAATGAATGCTAAAATTTATGGATGAAATTTGATGAGATACAGGATATTTACATATTCTCCATGTATCTCCCACAAGGCACTTTAATTACAAATGACAAAATAATAACTTTACAGTTAAGAAACCCAGCAGACATCATTTTATCCAAGTGATCTAAGTTAGTACTACCAATAATGGGACATATTACCACTATGTACCTCCTGAGGATATGATGCCCTCAAAAGGTACATCTCTTCTGTGGCATTACTTTTAATTTTTAAATTTTTAACAGCTTTATTGAGGTATAATTCACACATGCAAGTGAATTATTGGCTATTACGAATAACACGTCTATGCATATTCACATACTTATTTTTATGTAGAGATATGTTCTAATTAATCTTGAAGAGATTACGGATATAGATATAGATAACACACACATACACACACACCCCTAGGAGTGGAATCGCTGGATCATATGGTATTTATAACTTTATGTTTAATATTTTTCTAAAGCAGCTGAACCATTTCACATTCCATCAGCAATGAATGAGGGTTGTGATTTCTCCATACCCTTGTCAACACTTGTTACTGTCTTTTATATTTTATTTTAGCCATCCTAATGGGTGTGAAGTGACATTGACTAATGATGTTAAACACCTTTTTATGGGTTTATTAGCCATTTGTTTATTTTCTTTAGAGAAAGGTCTATTAAAATCCTCTCTCGGGACTTCTCTGGTGGCGTGGTGGTTAAGAATCCACTTGCCAATGCAGGGGACACGGGTTCGATCCCTGTTCTGGGAAGATCCCACATGCCATGGAGCAACTAAGTCCTCAAGCCACAACTACTGAGACCACATGCCACAACTACTGAAACACACGTGCCTAGAGCCCATGCTACACAACAAGAGAAGCTACTGCAATGAGAAGCCTGCACACCGCAACAAAGAGTAGCCCCCGCTCGCCACAACTAGAGAAAGCCCACACACAGCAAAGAAGCCCCAAAATAAATAAATAAATAAATAAATAAATAAATAAATAAATAAATAAATTTTAAAAAATCCTCTGTCAATTATTTAATTGGCTTACTTGTCTTTTTATTTTTGAGTTGTAAGGGTTATTTTTATTTTCTGAATACAAGTTCCTTGTCAGATATACAATTTATAAATACTGTCTCCCATTCTGTGGGCTATCTTTTTATTCTCTTGATTGTATCATTTGCAGCACAAAAATTTTGAGTATTGCTAAGTAAGTTATTTATTTATTATTGTCACTTGTGCTTTTGATGTCCTATCTAAGAAACCATTGCCTAATTCAAGGTCATGAAGATTTACTTCTGTATTTTCTTTTAAATGTTTTATAGTTTCAGTTGCTTTTACATTTAGGTCCGTGATTTTCTTTGCTGTACAAGGTAGGGGTCCACCTTCATTCTTTTCCCCATTTGAACTGTCTCAGCACCTTTGTTGAAAATTAATTGACTGTAAGTGTATGGGTTTATATCTGGACTAACTATTATATTCCATTGATCTTGATCACTCAGTCTTGATTACTTTATCTTTGTAGTGAGTTTTAAAGTTGGGAAGCATGAGTCCTAAAATGTTTTTCTTATTTTTCAAGGTTGTTTTGACTGTTCTGGGTAGCTTGAATTTTCATATGAATTTTAGGATTAGCTTGTCACTTTCAGCAAAGTAGCTAGCAAGTCCTAGAAGATAATATTGGAAAAAACCTACATAACCTTGAATATTTTAATGACTTTCTGGATACAACACCAAAGGCATGATCCATGAAATAAATAACTGATAAGCTAGACTTCAATAAAATTAAACACTTCTGATTTGCTAAAAACAAATGTCAAGAGAATGAGAAGACAAGCACAGACTGGGAGAAAATATTTGCAAAAGACACATCTAATAAAGGACTTTTATCCAAAATATCTGAAGAACTCTTAAAACTCAACAATAAAAGAGCAAATAACCCGATTGAAAAATGAGCCACAGACCTAAACAGACACCTCACCAAAGAAGATATACAGATGGCAAAAAAGCATAGGAAAAGATGCTTCACTTCCTATGTCATCAGGAAAATGCAAATTAAAACAATGAGATACTACTATGCATCTGTTAGAATGACCACAATCCAGAACACTGACAACACCAAATGCTGGCAAGGAGGCGGAGCAACAGGAACTCTCATTCATTGCTGGTGTGAATGCAAAATGGTACAGCCACTTTGGAGGACAGTCGGTTTCTTACAAAACTATACATACTCCTACCATATGATCCAGCAATTGTACTCCTTGATATGTACCCACAGGAGTTGAAAACCTGTATCTACACAAAAACCTGCATAAGGATGTTTATAGCAACGTTATTAAGAATGGCCAAAACCTGGATGAACCAAAGTATCCTTCAGCAGATGAATGAATAAATAAACTGTCATATATCCAGACAATGCAATATTATTCAGTGTTAAAAAGAAATGAGCTGTCAAGCCATAAAAAGACTCGGAGGGACCTTAAATGTGTATTACTAAGTGAAAGAAGCCAATCTGAAAAGGCTTCATACTATATGACATTATGGAAAAGGCAAAACTACGCAGACAGTAAAAAGATCAGAGATTGCCAGAGGTTGGAGGAGTAGGGGTGGGAAGACATGAATAGGTAGAGCACAGAGGATTTTTAGGGCAGTGGAAATACTCTGTATGATATTATAATGGTGGATACATGTCATTATACATTTGTCTGAACCCACAGAATGTACAACACCAAGGCTGCACTATAATGTAAACTGCAGACTGAGTGATTATGATGCGTCAATGTAGGGTCATCAGTTATAACAAAGGTACTGCTCTGGTGAGGAATGTTGACAATGTCAGAGGCTATATATGGGGGGTGGGAAGGGCAGAGACTATATAGAAAATTTCTGTACCTTCACCTCGATTTTGCTGTGACTCTAAAACTTCTCTAAAAAATAAAGTCTTAAAAAAAAAAAAAAAAAAAACCATGAGGGATTCAGTAGATATTGCATTGAAACTGTACATCAATTTAGAGAATATTACCATCTTAATAATGCCAAGCCTTCTAATCCATAAACATGTCCTTCCATTTATTTAAATATTCTTTAATTTTTTTCAACGTTTTGCAGTTTTCAGTGTATATGTATTGTACCATCTCATTAAATGTATACCTAAGTATGCTATTGTAAGTGAAATTGTTTTAACTTCATTTTCAGATTGTCCACCGCTGGTGTACAGAAATGCAGCTGGTTTTTGTATATTGAGTATTTTTATGATGAAAGAGTGTTGGATTTGTCAAATGTTTCGTCTGTGTCTGTCTAAATGATTACGTGTTTTCTGTTCTTTATTCTATGGTTTATTACATAAATTGATTTTTATATGTTAAGCCAACCTTGCATTCTTAGAATAAATCCCACTTAGTCACGGTGTATAATTATATATGTTTCTGGATTTGGTTTACTAATACTTTGTTAGGATTTTTGCATCTTTATTCATAAGTAATATTAGTCTGTGTTTTTTTTTTTTTTTTTCCAACTTGTGATATCTTTGGCTGGTTTTGGTACTGGAGTAATTCTGTGGCAGTCTTGCCAAAAATGCATAACTAACTTAATGATGAAGTAACATCAGACATACCTAAATTGAGAATGACTACATAAAACAACTTGCCAGTGCTCTTCAAAAGTGCAAAGGCCATGAAAGATAAAGGAAGCCAGAAAAAACTGGTCCACAGTAGAGTAAACTGACATAACAACTAAATGCAACGTATAATAGTAGATTGGAAACTGTAACCCAAAAATGACATCAGTGGGACAATTATTGAAATTTGAAGTAGGTCTGTAGATTAGGTAATAACATGGAATTGACAGTAAATTGACATAACAACTAAATGCAACGTATAATAGTAGATTGGAAACTAACCCAAAAATGACATCAGTGGGATAATCACTGAAATCTGAAGTAGGTATGTAGATTAGATAATAACATGGAATCAGAGTTATTTTTCTGATTTTGATAATTACAGAGTTTATGGAAGATGTTAACATTTGAGGACTTCTTTGTACCATTTTCCCAACTTTTTTATGTGTAAAATTATTACAAAATGAAGAGTTAAAAATTATCAAAAAAAATTTTAAGCATATGTGTCTGTGGTGTCCTTGGTTCAATGAGAGAAAGAATGTGTTTGAGAACCAGGGAAGCATGAAAATCAAGGTCTGGAGTTTACTATTTCTGGCAACTACACGTGGCTGAGTGTTTCTGGAACACAACGTGTGGGGAAGGGGATGGGACCAATAGCAGTGAGGACATACTGAAGGCTGTGGGGAGTTGTGGGAGGACTGGGCACTGGGAGACGGCGGGGAGACTAGGGAGAGAAAGTGATACAAATGGAAAGAGTTACAAAGATTTGCTGTGAACGTGCAAAGAGAAATTTTGCCCAGGGATGTTATAGTCTCCTTAGTTTTTCTGTAGATTTTTAAAAAATCTAATATTGGAAAGGAAAATTAAAAGGCCATGTTTTGTATCTAGAACAACAGCAATGCTCAGCCCCCAATTCAACCTCAGAGAATTGAGGGGTTTGCTCTAGGGGAAAGAGTTAAAATGAAATGTGCATATATGTCAATAAATAGATAACTAATGAGAACCTACTGTTTAGGACAGGGAACTCTACTCAATGATCTGTGATGACCTAAATGGGAAGGAGATCTAAAAAGAGTGGATATATGTATACGTATAACTGATTCACTTCACTGTAGAGCAGAAACTAACACACCATTGTAAAGAAGCTATACGCCAATAAAAATTCATATAAAATTTAAAAGTGAAAAAATAAAATCAGACAAAAAGACCAAAAAAAATGAAATGTGGGCTTTAAATGCATTACCACAGGGAGGGCTAAGATGGGGAGTTTCTTCACCATGCTAATGAGATCGAACTAAAGGGTCTGAAGATCCAGTTTTTAGGAGCTGAAAGTCCTTTTATTGAGGATGGAGGAGTCTCACGCTGGCCTCCAGGAGAGACTTGAGAAAATTTCTGTCAAAGAAGAACTGAAGTAAACTGAGTCTGGGCTGCGGCAACTTCGAGGAAAACAATTTGACTAGAGAACTAAGGAGCCAAAGGGAATCAGAGCCTGTAATGGGAAGGACTGGGCAGGGAGAAAGAGAAGGAGCAAGGCGGTGTCTCCCACACAGCCAGGTCCCTGGAGTTTCAGACACCCTGGAGAAAAGGTTGAAACAAGCTTACATGCATTTTGCTGTATTTTAAAATATTTACATCCAATAATTTTTTTTTCCCCACCGGTATCGTTTCAACCATATCTACTGGGTTGAACCATATGAAATTGACAAGTCAGCTGCAGCAAGTTGTCGGGGCAATTGGATGTTAATATAAGACTAGAAATGGTCCAGGTAGGACACAGAGGGATGCAGGCAAGAGACGGTGAGAGCCTGAACTGAGGTTGAATCTGCTTGGTGGGTGGAATCCCCGGAACCTGGCTCTTGATTGGCTGTTGAAAGCTGGGTAAATGGGAGTCAAAGTAAGAGGAGGTTCCAGAGCGAAAGACCAGTGTTACCAAATACTTCTGCCAGGAGACATGGAGACTGAAAGATGTCCAACAGATCTGTCAGTGAGGAGCTCTTGGAGACCGTTTTAGTTTCCTGTAGCTGCTGTAACAAATTGCCACAAACTTGGTGCCTTAAAACAATACACATTTATTTTCTTAAAGTTCTGGAGGCCAGAGGTCTGAAATGAGTCTCACTGGGGTCAAGTCAGGGTATCAGCGGGCTGCGTCCTCTGGAGGCTCTAAGGGGAAAATCTCTGGGGCTGGGGGTGGGGAACTGCTTCCTCCAGTTTCTAGAGGCTGCTGATGTTCCTTGGCTCGTGGTGAAATTGATCACTCCCATCTCGGCTTCCACCTTCACACTGCTTTTTCTTCTTCTGTGTCAAATTTTCCTCTGCCTTGCTTTTACGAGGATACATGCGATGACATCTAGGGTCCACCTAGGTAATCCAGGATAAGCTCCCCATCCCAAGATCCTTAACTTAATCACATCTGCAAAGTCCCTTTTGTCATGTGAGGTGACATCCACGGGTTCCAGGGATTAGGATGTGGACATCTTTGGGGGCTAACACTCAGCCTACTGCAGAGACCTTGGCAAGAGTATTTCCCCCGCAGGAGCTGGGGGTGTGGCAGCAGAATGCAGAGGGCTAACATGTGGCTGGGACTCAGTCTGGATGGCTCATCTGAGACCTTGAGGGAGATACCACACCCTGAGGATCGACTGAGGATCAGGAGTCTGCATGGGAGGGGGAGAATTAGCAGTCACAAAAGGCAGAAGGGAGCAGGAAAGAGGGTGTGGTGAAGCTCAGAGTTCAAGGAGATTCTAGAAGGAAGAGTCAACATCATCAGGCACCACAGAGAGGACAAGAGATGGACTGAAAAGAATCCACTGCCCTTGGTGGTCAGTGGTCATGGATAAACTGCCAGGGCAGGGGGAATAGCAGGGTGCAGGGCAGGGAAGTTCATTTACAGAGGTCCGTGTGGGAACATGGGGTGAGGATGTGGACACAGGGACAGAGATTATTTTTGAGGAACTTGGCTAACATGAACATAGGAGCAAAAACCACAGTCAGGATAAGGATGAAGGTCCCTAGGCTGTTAGGGATGGAGACAACCCCAAAGCCTGTGAGAAGGCAGCCCAGCCTTCAGCCTTCCAAGCTGCCAAAGACACTGATGGACAAGAAGTTATGGTCCTGAAAACTTCTACCCTTACTGCTAAGACATTCTACTATCTTCCATGTTTAGATTCAAAAGGTCTGTAACCAGAGCATAAAATGACCATGAAAATTCTGAGGATTTTCAGGTCTTTGTGTGGTACCCTCTGCGCAGCCCCGGATAATTAGGAAATGGAGCATTTGCAAGCGTGGCCCCCAAAGACAGGATGAGGTTTCACCTCAAAAGGATGAAAACTCCCTTTCCTCCGGGCAAAGAAGTTAGTAAGTCAGGGAAGAGCCCTTTCGAGAATAAAAGCTCTCAGGGTGTCCCTACATGGGCAAAACACCTTTCTTTCTCCTTCCAAACGCCCTTCCCTTCTTTGAATTGGGGAGGGCAGGGCAGACGTTTGAAAGATAATAGGATATTCAACTTCTCTCGTTAATCAGAAGAAATCACAATAATCTGATCTTGCCTTTCTGGGCTTAGTTTTCATTGTGCCTTTTAAAAACTGAAACAATTCTCGTTTTTTAGTTTTACATTCCTCTCTCTCTCTTCTTCCCTGGGTTTGTTTATCTCTCCTGTCCTGGGAGAGCTTTTTCTCGGGTTGTGATGGTTTGCGTTGTACTTTCACCTCCTTCTGCTCCTTTGTTCTCCGCTCTCTTTATTCCAGCCCCTCCCACCCCACCCCCACTCACTTTCCTCTCTTACCCCTTTGACAGCGAGGAGTTGCTCCCTAAATATCTGAGACAGTCTTCTGAGCAAGAGTCCAAGACACTTCTGGGGAGACCCCTGGAGTCCCTGCCTTCATTGGGAAGGAAGCCCCAGGCCAGGCTTGCCCCTAGCACGGACAGGGCGACAAACTCATCAGCCAGAGGCAGCAGGATGCCAGAAACACATTTGGCTCTGTCTTTGTGAAAGAAAATGATACTTCTGCAGGCAGGTGGTACTATTTTGGGGAACATTTTTATGTGCAATTTAGAGTGCACATTCTACGCACAGCTCAGACAGAAATAATCAGTTTAATGTGTGTCTGCACCATCATATGGTCAAGCTTTAGGTGAGAGCAGATTTACACACCAAAATCAAAAGGAAATAGCGGGAGCCGTCTTCTGCTACATTCTTTGACGATAAATGGTCACGCGATGGAGGGCTGCCAACCCAACTCTCCGCTCCTTTTATTCCTTCCCAGAAAGTGCTTGAGTTTGAAAGAAAATTAGTTTCCAAGGTGCTTGAGTGCATCTGTTAAATACAGATTTTTATTAACAGGGGGCACATGTAAACAAAGTCTACATAAACAGAAAGACGCCTGGCAGCAAAGGAGAAGTATGCTCAGTGTCAGGGGGTTTTTCTTAAAATGAAGTGTAAGGAAGTTTACAGGAATTCTTGAGCCAACGTTTCAGTTCAAGAAGACATCCTGCTTCTCTGATGTGTGCTACAGAAGATGGTCAAACCAAAGAGCTTAATGTCCACGGCATTGGGCATTTGTCATTGTGTGTTTTCATTAAAGAAAAAGGAGTTTTTCTCTGATGGGCTAGGATGTCAGAGGAGCCACAGTAAAAAAACAAACAAAAGGACAAACAAAAAAACATACTAAGGTTCACAGCATATTTTTCAGAAAGTTCAACTTTCAAATGGAAGAACTGTATTGAGGATTATTTTTTAAGTAAAAACTCTACTGAAAGCGTCTACGTGTGAACACCTCAAGAAGCAGAAGCGTTTTAAGTCAAGCCACGATGCAGATCTACACCCAGGGTAATATTCAAAATATGTATGTGTCACCCTTTGGATCCCCGAAGCAATGAATCAGTGCGGACTCTGCAAAAAAAACAGCTGTATTGAGTCTGCGGGTCACCTCGGCCACAGCCTTCAGGAGAGAAGAAACTTTGAGATTAAAGGGCAACATTTTCCCTCTGAAATGGAATAATTGTGATATGGGATTTGCTTTTTTTTTTTCCCCTTCAAGTTTTGAAGAAAAACAATGTTCTTCCTGCTGTGATGAATTTATTCTGAGGTTTGAAAGGAAACCCGTGTCCCAAGAGAAGGAGGGCCCTGAGTCAGGAGGGTGAAGGCTGGCCTTTCAGCACATGTGTTCCCGTTTATCCAGGGGCGGCGCTCGGGTGTGAAGGGGGAAATACCCAGGGTGAAAAGATTCAAGGGGATCAAATTATTTTTCCATTTGTCTCAGAAAGAAAGAAAGAGAGGAAATAAAAGGGGGAAGGAAAATCATTTCATTATGTGGTGATCCAGTGTAACCTGGGGTAGCAGGCAAGTGGCAACTTTATTTTTCAGAGAAGCTCCCTCTCGGGTGTCCTGAGCCTCCCAGGGTGTGGGCTGGGACTGTGGAATTCGAACGCAGCAGGAGCACGAGAACAGGAGTTGCACGGGTATCTGTCTACACTTGTCATCTCTCATGTGATCTCTGGGCTACGAGCCTTCCTCGCCCCACCTGGGTGGACGGGTTCGAGGGGAAGCAAGAAAGAGAAAACTGTTCAATTGAACATTTACTACATGCTAGGCATTTTACGCGCATGGTCTCCCTCACCATAAGTCTGCAAAACAGAGATTATTGTCCCAATTTTAGAGGTAAGCAAAAAGTTTCAAATATTTTTGTGGGCCTTGCTCAAAGTGCCACAGCTGGTGGTGGAGCGGGCCTGTCTGCTACCAGACTCAAGCTCTTTTTGGTTTTGCTGCACTGCCTTCCCGCCAGGTGGCCTTCATACGTGAGGTGGAGGCTGGAAGGACCATTTAGCATCACAGGATAAAGGCCACAACGATTTCCCTCCACAGCTCACATTCTATTAAACAAGGGAAAGCAACTGACTGAGTGAATGTACTCAAAGGGCAGGAGTAAAAACAATACATTAGGACTCATTTGGGGAATAGGAAGTTGGCCTTCCAGTTACTGTGGGGTAAGGCAGAACAGGACCAGTCCTAGGGGCTCCCTAATTCACTGGATAAAAGACAGGAGGACAGCGATTCAGCGCCTGCGGGTGATTAGCTCGGGGAGGCCCCACTGGTTGGCTTGGTTGCACTATAACACTTAACGCTGGCTGATGATCAGTTGCTTTGCCAATATTTGAACACACCTGTGGAGCGGAAAGCCCCAGGCCCTGAAGCTTTTCAACCTGCCTGTCTGGCCCCGTCCCCTTATCATGGGTGCAGTACCCTCATACAAGGAACTCAGCCCCATGCCCTCCAAAACCCCTTCCTCAGGCCTCCTGCCGAGCCAGGGGCACTCATGAGAGTCCTGTCGGCCCCATGACATTCCAGAAT
This sequence comes from Balaenoptera acutorostrata, assembly GCF_949987535.1. Taxonomy (NCBI): domain Eukaryota; kingdom Metazoa; phylum Chordata; class Mammalia; order Artiodactyla; family Balaenopteridae; genus Balaenoptera; species Balaenoptera acutorostrata. Next base: position 69,287,310 of record NC_080081.1, read on the forward strand.
TCCTCAGGTGGGTCACAGACTGGGCTTCACCTTGGCCTTGAGCACGGGCTCCCATGGCTGTGGGAAGAGGGGGTGACAGAGCTCTCCTGAAGCCTAGGCCTCGGCAGTGTCTCGAAACATGGGTTTCCCACTTGCCTCTGCAGTTTAAATGTGGACCTGTTTTCTCCTGATAATAACAAGCAGGGCCAGGAGGGAGAAAGACAAAAGAGGGAGGGGCGGGAGGGCAGGCAGCAGTCACGTCAAAACAGAAAACCACCCAAACGCTGCTCGGAAGGGACGCTGGCGGGGCTCCGTGGCTGCCAGTGGGAGCGAGGGGAGCCTGGAGGCCTGGCCATGGGAGCAGACGTGCCCTGCAGGCCAGCTCCAGCCCCTGCCCGCTCTGGTCACCAAGGAGTGGACGGGGTGGATTTTGAAAAGAAATCAAGAGAGTCCCAAAATGTAATCACCGAGGGACAGAGGAAGTGAGACCCTCGGTGCGGGCGCTCAGGGCCTCTGGAGGAAGGAGACCTCTACCGACCGGCCCGCTGTGGTCAGGAGGTGTCCCAGACCTGCAACAAATGGCCACAAGCTATGGCCTTGTTTGGTCTAGAACCTTCTCCTCAAAATAGCAGAAATAAATGTTTGGAAAGAAAGGTGAAATGAGTGACAGCTCGTGACCTGGCTTCGCATGTGTCACAGCCAGCTGGCCCAGCAGCACCAGGGGCCCCCGCGGTCGGGTCAGGGGTGATCCCTGCAGTCTTAGCCAGAGAAACAGACACAACAGCCCACCTCTGTTCAGAAACAGAATCTCCCCAAAGGATAACGGTGTGTGCCTGAGGACACCCGGGCCCAGGGAGGTGGAGCTGCTCCCAGCTGCAGGAAGAGCAGGGGCTCCAGAATCCAGGCCCCCCAGCATCAGGGTGAAAGCCTTTCCTCAGAGCCCAAGGCTTCCTGGAGACTAGAGCTGGAAGGGGCTCTGGAGTCCAACTCTCTCTGTTCATTCATTAAAAACATGGCAGCTCAGAGGAAGAGGCCGCCCTGAGTTCAAGACCTCCTGAATATTAGCCAGCGGTTCCCCATTCATTAAGATGGAAACAGAATCCCTGCCTTGGGAAACTGATGTACCAATTAAATGGGACAACATATGTAACCACTTGAATAGTCCATCACCTTGCAATCATTATTTGTCATTATGCAGATAAAAGCCAACTAGGGAGACCCATAAAGGTCACAGCCTTGCCCACAGTCAGTCAGTGGAAGCCCTGCAAAGGTCAGAGGTAGGCAGCTCCCAAGACGGCCCCTACGATCCCCCTGCCTGGGATTCACACCCTGAGTAATCCCCTCACACACTGTTATCCACAGATACAAAGAAGTGACTTTATATCACTTCCAAGATGAGGTTATAAGCCTCTGTGGCTCAGAACAGAATGAAGGTTGCCAGGGGCTGGGGGTGGAGGAAAGGGGAGGTGTTTATCAAAGGGTACAAAGTTCCAGTCTGGCGAGATGAACGAATTCTGGAGAGCTACGTACAGCACAGCGACTACAGTTGACAATACTATATTGCACACTTGAAATTTGCTACGAGGGTAGATCTTAAGTGTTCTCGCCACACACATACAAAAGATGACTATGTGAGGTGGTGTCCATTAACTTGATTGTGGTGATCATTTCACAGTGTATACGTGTATCAAAACATCAGGTTGTATACCTTAGATATGTACAATTTTAATTCGTCAATTATACCACCCAAAAGCTAAAAACCCAAAACACTGTGGCTGCCATCTTAGGCTCTGTCTTGGGCAGCCAGACCCTTGTAGACCAAATATGCCAAATTTTCAATCCCCACACACGTTTCCAGGAGCTGAGAAGAGAAACACTTTGAACTGGGACTGTATTTGTTTCCTGGGGCTGCCATAACAAAGTACCCCGCATTGCATGGCGTAAACAATGAAAATGTATTGTCTCACAGTTTTGGAGGCCAGGAGTCTGAGATCAAAGCAACAACAGCAGGGTTGGTTCCTTCTGAGAGCTGTGAGGGAGAATCTGTGCATGCCTCTCTCCCAGCTTCTGGTGGTCGGCCTGCAATCGTTGCCATTCCTTGGCTTATAGAAACATCACCCAGATCTCTGCCTGCATCTTCACGTAGCGTTCTACCTGTGTGTGTCTATGTCCGAACTTCCCCTTTTTATAAGAACACCAGTCATGTTGGACTAGGACCCACCCCAATGACCTCATCTTAATTTGATTAGCTCTGTAAAGACACTATTTCCGGTTGGCAGCAGTGGCGGAGGCCCAGGCTGGCTCCCTGCGCTACCACGGCGCTTGGGAAGAGTCACCGGGACCCGTTCGCAACCTCCGTGGGCCAGCACATAGAAAAGGCTACATTTGCTGGAGTTCAGGCTGAACACTGGGGCCAGCTTATGCACATCTGTGACATAATTAACACTGCCCACGATGGGCCAAAAGATGCAGTAAAAGCTTTGAAGAAAAGGATTTCCAAAAACTACAATCATAAAGAAATCCAACTTACCTTGTCACTTATTGACATATGCATACAGAACTGTGGTCCAAGTTTCCAGTCTCTGATTGCGAAGAAGGAATTGGTTAAAGATAGTCTAGTTAAGCTGCTGAATCCCAGATATACCTTGCCAATAGACATTCAGAATAGAATTTTGAATTCCATTAAGATGTGGTGGCAGGGGTTCCCAGGAGGTATGGATGTAAGTGAAGTGAAAGAAGTGTAAGAAAGATGGATCTCCTTAAGAAAGATGTTCAGTTTCCTCCATCAGATGCTGAAACAGCCAGACTGGGTCAGACTGGGTCTGAAAACCGTGAAGACAAAGAGCTTCTGCAGAAACTTTATCAGACAGGTCGGGAGATGCAAGAGAGGAGCACGGACCTGCTCGTGGTGGCGGAGAAGGAAGATGTCACTGTTGAGCTAGTTCAAGTGAATGAGGATTTTAGTAACACCACCCTTGGATATGAGAGGTTTACTCGAAACCAACAAAGGATTTTGGAGCAAAATAAGAACCAGGGGGAAGATGCCAATACTAGCAGTGAAACTTCTGCCCCATCCTCTGATCTCCTTGACCTGAGTCCCAGCCCTCCAACACACAGGGCCACTCTGGGAGAATACAACACCCTGAATGCTCAGCTTTCAGACTTAAATTTCAGCTCTCCAAGTCCTGTTGTAACAAACAACCTGAAACCCAGTCTTCATCCACAGGTGGATTTGCTACCCTCGGAAAATACAGAAACACCCCTGTTTGCCCAAAGGACCAGCCAAAACCTTGCCTCAAGTCATACATATGAGAGTTTTCTGGAATATTCAAATTCAGTATTACTACAGCCGGTTAGTCTACAGACCATTCCAGCGACACCATCAAAGCAGAGACTACCATCCTTGCCCAGCAATCAACCAGCGATGACAAAGAATGATTTCCAGCCACCCAATTACTACAAGGTAATGGAGTTTGATCCATTAGCTCCTGCTGTCACCACAGAAGCTATTTATGAAGACACTGATGTATATCACTACAAAGGAGCTCAAAGTCACTATGACTGTTGAGGTGGAAGCAGATGACCAGCTCACTAGTGGCATTATGGGTGCCAGTTCTCTAAAAGGTAGACCCTGTCCAGCTTTGAGACTCAGAAGTTAAGACATTCCAAAACATCAACCCACGGTGGAACATTTTTCCTCTGCAGTAATGAAGTTTAAACAGAAGAGTAACTGTTCCAGAGTAACGTTTATGGTTCCTGACAGCAGCTCAAGCTTTATCTCAAAAGAACTTGGTTGTAACATATATTCACTTAAAACTTCAGCAGAAGAAAAATTCATGGTACTGAGGCCAACCAGGTTAAGTGTAGCACCTTATGTTTCACAGACCTTCCTACATTTAGAAATCATCACAAGAGCTGGGATAAGAGTAGATGAAGACTGTTTCATTACAAAATGATTGTTAATAGATGAAAGCATGAAATGTGAAAAACTATTATTCAGGAAGAATACTGAGTGTCTTCATTTAATTAAAGTTGAAAGTAGAAGTCAATTTGCACTTCTTTATAAATAATACTCTTGTTTAGAACTATGAATTGTAAAAGCCTTGATGATTGTAGTTTAATTATATTTCAGGTACCCTCAAGAGGTCAATGGATTCTACATTGGTTGCCTTTAAATATAATTCTTTATAATACTAAATGCTTTTTTTTTTCTTTTTGGAAGAAAGACTTCTGGAAAACATTCAGAATAAATTGTACTTTGGTTTGTCATAAATTACAATGACAAATAAATTACCATTAAAACAAAAACAAAAAAAGACCCTATTTCCAAATAAAGTCACTTGCTGAGGTATGGGGGTTAGGACTCCAACATATTTGGGGGGGGCATAATTTAATCCTTAACAGGGATGTTGCAGATTACTGGGATAAGTTGAAGGAAGTCTTTTAGAATCTCCCAGAAGTGATTACAGTGTCCAGATGGCTTTTACAACGTGCCCTGCGCAGTTAAGGAGGCAGAAACTAAGCAATTCCCCTGGTGTTAAAGTGAGAAGCCACATGATTCTTTCCATGTTGGTACTGGCAAGAAAACAACCCCCCTTTAATGGGTGCTGTGGGTGTGGTTTTCTTCAGCACCCAGTTAGTTTGCTGGGGATGTCCTAACAAAGTATCACAGACTGCGGGACTTAAATAACAGAAACTTATTTCTCACAGTTCTGGAGGCTGGAAGTCCAAGATCAAGGTGCCAGCAGGGCTGGTTTCTCCTCCTCTCTCAGCTTGCAGATGGCTCTCCTCCCTCCGTGTCCTCACGTGGTCTTTCGGCTGTGAGCACACACCCCTGGCTCTATTCTTATAAGGACGCCGTCCGATCAGGTTAGGACCCACCCTATAACAGCGTCGTTTTAACTCAATCACTTTTAAAGACCTTATCTCCAAATACGGTTACAACCTCAGATACTGGGGGTTGGTTCTGCCCCGGGGACACTAGGGGGAGACTCCCTCCTGGATGGACGTGTCTTTAATCCAGACCATCCCAGAATGTCTCCTGACCTTTTATAGTCCCGTGCCAGCACCCTGCCTTTCGGTGTGTGGGGTTCCCTGCCTGGCAGGTTCCTGCATCCGTTGCCAGGTCTGGAGGGACGGCTCTGAGAAGGCTGTTCTTTCTCTGCTATCAGGGTGGAGCAGCCTCGGGCCCCTCGGGCCAAGCAAAGAGTACTTCTGTTTTGACTCTTCGTTTTCTCACATTTTCCCTTTAAACACAGCCTGTCTTATATCTCCCTTTCTTATTTTTGTTTCTAACCCCCTCTGTTCCTCTTCAATGTAATTTTAAAGTGAAAACACATGGTCGCAAACCAGCGTCTCCCCATTTACTCAGCTGCACCTACTTATTCAATTTAAACTGGAAGGCTAGTTTACAAACTTTCAAAAATAAGTCCTGGGCCAACGTGGAGAACTGTATAAACACAGGTCTAATTTCATTTCTACTTGTTTCTTCTTCTTTTTTTTGTCTCTCTCTTGCAAATGACCTTCCTAGTATAAAAGCCAAAACACATGCACGCACACACACATACACACTTTTTCTTTCTGGAAGTTTCTCCTTGATTTCTAATTCTGTAACAAAATAAACAGGTCTTGAACAGAAATTGAGAGTTTTTAAGAGACAGTTTCCAGCAAACTGTCAATTAACATTAGTGACATCATTCAACACAATATCCAGTTTAAAGGGCTTCAGGACAGAGTGTTTGATTGTTAGAAAAATGACTAACTGAGTAAGTGAATTCTGCTTTTTCTCCATGAAAGACACATACATACTAGTTTATCTAACTGTTAATCCTAATCCTTTTTCACTTTTGGAAGGAGAAGGAGGACAGCTTTGGAAAATAGGGCAAAGGACATAATTTTTGGCAGTAGAGCTGTTCATATTTTGGTACAAGGGAACGAAAATGAGAAAATTAACCCTGAAAAACTCTGGAAATCGACTCAAGTTGCTTTTTCCTAAAATGACCCATACTGTAGCCATATAAGTTCCTTATTTGACCCTACCCAGTCACATTATTTTGATGGTGAGCATACAGAATGATCAAAAAGTCTTACTGAACTATAACGCATTAGTTTTCTTCCATTTGTAGGGCTTAGGACTATACATTTTCACATAATATCTTATGTGACCCTCACAAAAACCCTGTTAAGGAACTTGCCCAAGATCACTACAGCAGATAAGTTGTAGGCGATTCAAAGCCATGTCTTGTGAAGGCGAAGGCAATGCTTTTTCCTCTCAGCTGGGAGGTATATACAAGTCTGGGGTTTTGTCATATGCTCGAATGTCACAAATGACCTTCCATACAGCAATAGTCTTGTTTTGGACTGAATTGTATCTTCCCCAAATTCATATATTGAAGCCCTAACCCCAATGTGACTGTATGTGGAGATGGGGACTAAGGAGGCATTTAAGGATAAATGAGGTCATAAGGGTGGGCCCTAATCCAGTAGGACTGGTGTCCTTATAGAAATAAGAAGAGATGCCAGAAATCCATCCCCCACCCCCTCCCCCCAGCATGCAGAGAGAAAAGGCCATGTGAGGACACAGCAAGAGGGCGGTTGTCTACAAGCCAGGAAGAAAGAAAACAACCCTAACCCTGAAGTTAGACTTCTAGCTTCCAGAACTGTGAAAAGCCTAACTTCTGTTGTCTAAGCCCCTCAGTCTGGGGTATTCTGTTACGGCAGCCCGAGCTGACTAGTACAGTTCTGTTGGGGACTCCTGGCTGGGGGGTACTTCCCTAGTTTCACCCCATCCAGGGAACCGGATGCTTGTCTTTAACGGTGTCATAAATTTCTCTCTGTACAGAGGCCTCTACGACAAAACGTGGAGAATTTCTTGAACTTAAGACTTCAGGTAAGAAATGAAAGATTAGATGGCTGGACCCACACTTGGAAATGAAAACCATAATCACCTAACGCAAAAAATACTGCTAATAAAGCAGTGGAATTATAAAATGAGCCTCTATTTCTTGCTTGATTTAAAAAACGGGTGGAAACCCTTCACCAGGTGTGACTTCGGGTGTTACTCTGATGAGGCGTAAGCTCTGCCGCCTTCACCCTCGTGGGAGTCCCCCTGCTTTTGTCCCAGTCCAGCCCGTATCGCAATGGCAGGTTTGTACGTCAGGATGTTTTTTCATGCAGAAGAATTCAGTCCATAGTTGTGTAATTGTTAGGGTTCATTTTCAGAATGCCATCTTATAAACATTATTTCTAAGGAGACTTCCTCCTTGCTGTATTTTCTGCTGAACATTTAAAATTGGCTAGTCATTGTCTCCTTCTTAGTCAGCCGGACGATTCTCTGTTCTGGCCTGTTGAGAGTCTGCTCTACCTCACTAGCTCTTGAGCCTGAGAGCAGTTCCTGATTGGGGTCCATCAGAAAACAGATCCCCTAATTGAGCCAAAACCCTCCCTGTGTGATGTCATTTCACATCCCTCCCAACTGCAGGCATTCAGTGGTGCTTTTATAAGCCATCATGTGTCCGTTCTTATATGGGCTGCCCCCGACGAAGTCCCGAATGATCGCTGCTCGTTCTTAAGCCTGCTTTCCAAACAGCTGTGGAAAGTAGAAGTCAAGGCTACTGATACTTAGTCTTTGAGCACTTTCCTTTCCCTGGTCCTACAAGGACTTCCCTCTGTGTGCATGAGTCTCAGTCCTCCAGTTCTTGGTTTGGTAACAACCAGAAACAAAAACAAGTCTGAGCAGGTTGGAGGTAACATCAAATACAACACCCAAGAAGCTTCTCCTGAGTTTACTACATCTAATTTTTTTGTTTTTTTTGCCTAAGCATAACTTAACAATGTACAACAGATGGCAAAGGGAAACCTAGAGTTTGAGTTTCTTCAGCTAATAAACAAGATGGCATTAGGGGTATGGTGGGCTGTGGTACAGTTTTAGTAATGCATGTTGTGGAAGGAGAGATTCCCTGCTGACAATCCTGAAGGCTGACTGATCCAGGACAACTGTCCAGTCTGGGACCTGGTCACTTTCCCCATCTGATCAACTGCCTAAAACTGAACAAAGTCCCAAGAAAAGAAATTTTGTATTTAAACTGTTTACTGGCTCGCTTTATTTTTATTTTTATTTTTTTGGAAACTGGGGATTGGCAAATGACCTTAGAGTAATAGTATTTTTCATAAAATATAGCTCTCTGGATTCATGACTCAGCTTTGTTTTTGGCCTGTAGTGACCTCCCTTAGGTTTTTGTCGACTCCAACATTTTTAGATGTTTTGTAGCGGGATGGTTTTTGAATAGTTAAACCTCCATATTGCCAAAAAAGAGTTGAAATGGTTTGCTCTGATTTTTGCCCAAATTTTTACTTCTGTTTACTCCTTCAATTATGTGCCTTTCCTTATAAGCTCAGAGTATAATCTTTTACTCAATTTTCTCAAAGGGTTACCCCAATATCCATACCAATATCTCACATGCCTTTTCATTTACTTCAATAGCTCCCACTCTAAACCTGTGCCAGTTTTCTCCTTAGAACTTCAGGTCTGGATTTCTCATCATAGTATATAAGGAACAACTGGATCTCATTCCCAGACATCGAGAAGTTCCACACTGCCTTTTACCTGATGTAGAAAATCTGAGGAGGATAATGCAACAACTTTGCATTTCTCCTTGGCCTGTCTATGGATCAAACATTAATGCTCTTATAAAATCTGCATTCTACTTACAAAAATCAATGTAAACACTCATGACCCTCTGACTTTGTAGATAGATATCTGAGGTTCTGTGAAATAGGGATTTTTTTTTTCTTTCTATGTCCCTCATTTTCAGTTCATAAATAAATAATCTGGTCTCACATTTAGATGAACTGGTTGGAGGCCCCTTTGTCAAATTAAGTAGGAAGATGGTATTCTCCTATTAATTAATGAATTGTGACGGTTTTGATGTTGAGGTCCCTCCCATAAGAAACAGACACTCTCTAAGGAAAACTGGGGCTCCTGGTACCAGTGGAATTGTTCATTTTATCCAGTACTAGTTTGTTCTGCTTCCAGGGTCAGAGCCAGGGGTATGATTGTAGGTTTCAATGAAGTATATATTTTTTTTGTAAGAAGAAGAGCGAAACATTTCAGATCTGTCCAACCACGGGGCAAGCTCCCTCGGGAAGCTGTGCTTGCCATCCCGCCACAGGACCAGGTAGGAGGCTCCTGTCGGGAGGCCCATGAAGTCCATGCTAGTGACGAGGAGGAAAATGCACTTTCATAACCAGAAAGACAAGGCTTGTTTCCACCTTCATTACAACTTATTAGTGAAACTTAAGAGGAAACCAACAACTCACCACCCAACACAGGCACCTGCAGGCTCCAATATTCATTTCTGAGTTCCTAAAGGAAACCCATATGTTCAGATTTGGGGGACACAGCAGAGACTCTGCTGCCTGAATCCAATGTGCCCTGGGATGCTCCTGAAGTTATGAGGGCCGAGTTGGGCACTATGTAATACCCGCTTTCAGAACTGTCCAACTGAGCCACCTCTTCTGACTGTCCGTGCACCTGCTAAGAGCCACGTGCTTCCTGAGGAGCCCCTGGCTTTGCCTGCACACTCCCTGTGTGAAACCTTGACACCCAAGGAGTAGGAATTCCCCAAGAGTAGGAGGTCACTGCCTCTCCTTCCTCACATCCTCTTCTCAGCTAAAACCCCCATCTTTCAGGTCTCAGCTTCCTGTCACCACCTCTTGCAGGCAGCCTACCCCAGTGCCAGCCCTGCACAGGGGACCCCTCTGCTCCTTGCACTCTGCCCACAACTGTACTGAAGTGGTGATCACAAGACTGGCTGGCTTCGGGATTCTGGCTTCCCGTGTGCTATTTAAGAACAGGGTTGCGGTATTTCTGTTGGTATAATACTGACTTTTCAGAGTTCAATCTGAAGTCATATTCATTTATACCTTGATATGCACTTACGTAAAATAGAGACATACTGTCTTTATGTCTCAAGTTGAACAAAAGTGCAGGTGTTTATGTTTAGAAAGTGCTCTGATCACCTCCCTTCTCGGTTTCAAACCCTTCCTAGATCTTCCTTTAATTCCCATCATTTTAGTTTTTTCATGTCTCCTCAAAGCAGTTTTGGGCTCCAATCTACTTCAATAGGCTAGAGAATCATCTAGAATCAGAGTGGGGTGGAAAGACACAGTTAAGCAAACAGGAGAAGGATGTGGTGAGGGGATCAGGAGAGAGAGGATGGTGGGGGGAAGGGAAAGAGAAGGGGGAAAGGGGGAGGGGGAGGAGAGGAAGAGGAGCAAAGAGGGGGAAGTTCCCAGACCCAGTTCCCAGCCCTTCAGCTGGAACCAGACACCGCCCTTCTCCCAGAGGGGGTCCCTTCTCTCCCCTCCCCTCTCTACTCCACCCCTGTCTGTTTTCCTTCTGAACTGAAACCAGTTCCTTCGGGCCTGACCTCTCCTGCCCGGGACAATTTATTTCAGCCTGGACCTTCTTTCCTGATCCTCCTACATGAAGAAAGCAGCTGAAAGGACTGAGGCGCCTCAGCTGGGCCTTACACCTCTCTTAGCAAGAACAGAGACTGGGGACTGGTTTGGAATGTAGTTATTTAACTATAGGTGCAATCGTGTGGATATAGCTTATTTAAAAATAAAATATGAGCATCAGCGCAGCTCTTTCAGGATCCCATGCTACAGCACCATGGAATTAGAGACCTGGATGGCCATCTTCCTGCATTCCTCACAACTGTCATATTTGGGACTGCAGTGGTGAGTGGCCCCTGAGTCTCCCCACCACACTGTCACCCCTGCTCTGAACCCAGGGCCTTGCACAGAATTTGTCTACTATAGAAAAAGTCAAATAAAAACTGCATTTGCGTGTGCTATAAAACCATTGCTCCTTTGATTTCTTGGTGTCCCACATATAAAGAGGAATTAATTCCAAGTTTATTGTGAGGAAAGCTTTGTGTGTGGCCTTCGACAAGATCGCTAGCCTCTCAGGCCCCTTCTGTGAACAACAGGAATGATGATGTCCACCTTATGTGGCTGTTCTGAGGATAAGAAACAGTGTGTTTCAGTCACAAAACAACATGGGCACCCAGTGGGCACTCAACGAGGCTGGCAGCCATCAGTCACTGTAGGTGCTCCGCTTCCCTCTTTTGTTTTTGGCTGGCACTGCCTGAAACGCCAGAGGAATTTGAAGTTCAATCACAGCAGCTGTGCTCATCATTTTGGTTAGCATAGTTGCTTTTCTTCCTACTTCCTACTGTTCTCTATTTTTAAATCCCTGCGTATGGACATGTGTTTTGTGAATGTTATCATTCTCACCCTCGGCCAGTCATTTCAACTACTCCATCTCCATGAGGATGTCAAAGGTCTCCCATTTTCTCACATAAAACAAAAAGCAAGAACGACAGACCAGCACACAAACAAAACCCTGCAACCCCCACGATGCTCTCGGTGAGAACCTGCACTTGCTGAGTGCTCGGGGGTCTCTGGGCCACCCCTGGGCCAGGGGCACTGCTGCCCCATCTCCTTTCTTCCCGAAACAACCCTTTGCAGGTGGCCTGGGCTTCCACTTTCCCTTGGTGCTTAGCCTCTTGGAGGGGGGGGGGGGTGGTCTTTCCTTTTGTGCCAGCTCAGCAATGCATTTAAAACAGGGTTTTAGTATTTGATCCCAAATCGTAGTTGTTCTATTTGGGAAGGGCCTTCAGGGAGCCTGGTCTACCATCCAGCCTGAAATGGAGAAGGCTTTCCGGTACCTCTCCCACAAATCACTCTTCTGTTTCAATTACCCAGAACTGGTTTTCTCTGCTTGTAAGTAAGAAACCTGGCTGATGGAGGGGAGACCCCGGCAGAGGTCATGACCTCTCTGGCCATCAGCAACCTAGTAGGACAGAGGAGTTGAGAGGACCAGATGACCCCTGCAGCCCCTCAACAACACCCTTAAGGGATCCTCCCCTTGGGCCCGTGGCCTGGCCCTACCCCCTGCTCTGGGCATGGAGAGCTTGACTCTTCCTGAAGTCACCTTCAGCCTGAGGGGCGTTGGCTCAGACCGTGAAGCCCAGGGCCATGCTGCCTTCAGAATAATCCCCGTGGGAACCTCTTGCCACACAGAGGGGAGGAAAGTCTGTACAGAGGCCTCCGAGCTTCTCACCACAAGCTTCCCTACCAGGGTTTTGGCTCTAATCACCGACAGGGAAAACACATCATCATTCAAAAGAACGGACACTCAGAGAAGGCCCTGCTGGGAAGCAGGCTCTCCCAGCGGTGTTGAGTGGCCTCCCGTTTTGTTTCTGTGTGATCGGGAAGGGGCACCACAGAAGAACAGAACTCAAACAAACAAAATCTTTCTGTCTTACTAGGTGCTAACCAGAACTGAAATCCAGATTTATGTCTGCAGGTGGTGGCGGGAAGCTGCTGGCCCTGCCTCTCCCACACACAGCACAGATTCCATTCAAAAGCACACGCAGCCGTTCCTGTGAGTTTTGGCCACGTCATCAAAATACTCAACCTGGCGCCTGAGGGCTTCTCTGTTCAGGGGGAATACCTCACAGGGAGGCAGCGCTTTGTGATTTGGAAAAAATGCAGCCCGCACAGGGCTTTCTCTATTGTACACCTGAAGAGCTGAACCTTACAAAGTTTCCATAACCTGCCCAAGGTCACTGGGCAGGGGAGCTAGGGCTCAGACCCAAGTCTTCAAGTCTCAAGCTTATTGGTTTTTTTCCCACATGACCCATGCATTTACTTACTCATTGGTTTATTCATTCATTCAATCAACATTTTCAAGGGCTTAGCATGTTAGTTCACAGTCCAGTGGAAGAGATAGACCCATAAACGACAGTGACAATGCGGTTTTGTGCTAAATGCGTGCAACACCAAAAGGAAAAATCCTGGCAGTTGAGTTGTCGTGTAGTGGAAGGGAGATGTGTGTCAGTGAGCCGTGAGAATACAGGGAGATGGTGCAAAAGGAGAGGTGTGTGAAAGCAACCACGTGCATTGAGAGATAGGCACCAACCACACAGGGAGGGGGGCTTCGTGGAGGAGGTGGCATGGAGCCAAGAAAAAAGAAAAAAACAGTGCTTATCAAGACAGGGCAGCCAAGATGGCAGACCTAAAAACCACAGGGGAAAGGGGCAGGTGGAGACGGCGGTCACTGGCTCTGAGGACAGGACTGGCTCAGGGCTGACAAATTCAGAGTGGTTGCAGGAGCCAGTGTGAGGCCGGGCATATTTTTAAGTTTTAAAAGAACATTTTTTAACTGAAGTATAACATACACACAGAAAAGGACACAAATCTTCACTGGACCGCTCAGTGAATGTTCACAAGGTGAACGGACCTGCATAACAAACGCAGCTCCTGAGAAGGAGCCCAACGTGGCAGAACAGACCTCCAGCGCCCAGGAACCCCGGCGTGGCCCTCACCACTCATGACCTCCCATCGAGTAACCACAATTCTGATTTCTGACAGCACATATCAGTTTCACCAGTCTTTGTACTTTATATAACATGGAACACGTACTCTCTTGCGCTGGTATTTTTAAATCAACATCTATGTTTGATTACCGGGCACAAAGCTGCCAAGAGCATTCTTTTCCATGTCTTGCTGATGGATGGAAGCAGGGGTTTCCCTTGGATCTTTATCTAAACATGAGACTGTGGGATCATACATAGGCAAGGAATATTCTTAGCTTTACTACCAAATTTGAATTTGTCACATTTTTCTAAGCAGAGATAGGGAGCTAGAGGCAGGGAACTGTATTCATTAAGAATGCTTTGATTTGATCTCAAGCACCAAAAAATACAGCTTTGATCAACTTGGGGTGGGGGGAGTATTCACTGGCCATTGACTAAAGCAGGGGTCCAGAACTGGGAAACCTCTAAGAATGAGGGCAATTTGGGTGCCCAGGGACTCGTGGGTGGCAACAAGTGCTCCTGTTCTGGCATCTCTCAAGGGTTTATTCTCTACTATTGCAAATGGGCTTTCTCTACACAACGGGGAACTGGTTGCTGGCAGTCCCCGGTTTCTCAGTGACAGATTAGTGGCACCAGAAGAATGAGAAGACTTCTCTCTCCCTAGGAGACTTCTCTCTCCTTCCCTTCATAATATAAAAATTTCACGGGAGGTCACTGGTAGATCTACCCTTGACCAATCACTGGGGTCATCAGAAAGGAGGTGACATGGCGGGACCGGGATGGGTCCAGGACGTCCCCAGGGGTCGAGTCCCAGTTAAAAAAAGTCACATGACAGGTAGAGGAGGAAAAGTTACCCCCAAAAGATCCACAGCAGATAAACAGGGAAAGGGACGCCAAACAGACGGAAACGAAACACGCCCTAGACGGTGGAAGGTGACGGCCACCTGCCGAGCGAGCTCTACTGAAGCTTGACTTATGCTATAAACAACACAATGCAGATACTATTATCCCCATTTTAACTGACGAGAGAACTAAAAAGTCACTTCCAGAGTGAGGAGCCCAGTAACGGGACCCTGCCCTTCAGCGGCCTCAAAGGCCCAGAAAATGAGGAGAAGCTCTTACCTCAAATCATCTGTCAGCGCCGCTTCTCCCGACGGGATGAAGGTGGGTAGGGAGCAGAAATTTAAACATTTAAATAGTCCTTCTTTTGTAGCCTTGGGCGTTGCTATCATCGGTGAGTCCCTGAACCTTGCTGGGAAAAGCCCACGGCTGTGACTGCGTCCCGTATTCTGGCCGTAAACCTCTTTGCCGCAAATATTTTCGCTGCACTATTAATTGGCCGTAAGGCAGTTTTGTCGTAAAAGATAAACTAACTGACCCTTTCGTTTGACATACATAATACAAAAGTCATGACAGATGATGATGATTTGCCCCAATAGTTGCATTTCTTATTTTGAAACACATTACATTGGAGGAGAAAGAGGCCTGGAAGGTGCAGAGTTGGACCCACATCTCCCATAGAACTCTGGAACTTCTATCAGCGGACGTGCGACACGTGACAATACGGCAGCGCACACAGCAGTGTAGAAGGCTTTCACTACCCAGTACAAAGCTCAGTGACAAATAGCATCCTAGTATTTAGAAACTGATGGCTGATACATCTTTTAATGAAGGAAGACACTTTATGGGGACTTCCTTGGAGGCACAGAGGTTAAGAATCCGCCTGCCAATGTAGGGGACACGGGTTCGATCCCTGGTCCGGGAAGATCCCACATGCAGCGGAGCAACTAAGCCCGTGCGCCACAGCTACTGAGCCTGCGCTCTAGAGCCCGCGAGCCACAGCTGCTGAGCCCACTCACCACAACTACTGAAGCCTGTGCGCCTAGAGTCCGTGTTCCACAGCTGAGCGGCTGGGGGCCCACTGCAGTGAGAGGCCCGTACACCGTGGCTAAGAGTGCCCCCAACTCGTGGCAACTAGAGAAAGCCCGCATGCACCAACGAAGACCCAACGCAGCCAAAAATAAATAAATAAATTTATATATATAAAAAGACACTTTATGGAAAAAGTGCAATGCTGAAGGAGGAGATAAATCAAAAAGCAAAAAAAAAAAAAAAACAAAAAGTGTAAAATACTATGAATTTAAGACTTGGGAGACAAGTGTTTAGGTAAAACCTCCAAAGTAAAATCAGTTATTTGAGCAGTATTGCCATGAATCTATGCACATTTTAAATGTATTCAAATATTTGTATTTTGCAATAAAGTCCTCTTAATTTTGTTACTCATTGTTCATGTTTCGTGATGTCCTTTTTAATGTCCCTCTTTTATTTTTAGTTATTTTATCTTTTACAGCAAAATTGCCTTATGGCCAATTAGTTATGTGGCAAAAACGTTTGGGGAAAAGATGCTTACAGCAAAGAAACTTATGGCAAAAATACCTAGAACTGGCTGTGACAGTAAGAGAATGGAGAATGGAGCTCTCCAGAAGGACCACAGTGCAGGGCGGGAGAGGCCACCTGCAGCTTTGGGTGTCAGGGCAGTGGGAAGAGGGAGGGCCCCTGAATATTCCTGCCAAATTTGCCCAGGGGTCTGGGCTTCATCTATTTATCTCTACATTTGACAAAGCTACATTTACTGACAATCTACTCTGAATCCAACACTGCCCTAAGGATCCAAGATAAAAGAGTTCCATTGCCAAGAAGTTCACAGTCACAATGGAGGAGAGGCAAGTAAGCTATGACAATACACTGCTCTGCAGTGACAGGGACATGCCAGGTGTAGGAAGCTAACCCAGGGGTCAGGGAAGACCTCATAGAGGAGGGGACACTTGAGCTGCGACTATGACAATAAGTAGAAGTGTGATGATGTTGTAATTTACTTTAAAATACCCAGTATAGGCAATGTGATAGTATGTATTAATGTTCTCTGCACGCTAGGGGCCAGTTTCCCTGATCAGAAATTTACGCTCCAGATCATTTAAATAGTAGAGTCTCAACGTGAAGTCAAGGACCAGAGCTCCAGCTTCCTTATCCCAAAGGAGACCAGAAGCTTTATTAGTTAGGATAGTGAATGTTAAGACTGACTTTTCAGTGGGGAAATTACTGACTTCTTAATTAGCATCGCTGATGAAATTAATGGTATTTCATGGATGTGAATTCAATCTACACTGGCTACAGTATTTTAGAGACCTCTCCTACTGCTCCACAGCCAGGGTATAAGAATCGACCGAGGTCTTTAGCCTGTACTCTTGGGGTGGTACCCAAGGCTTGATTCCTAAATGATTGGGTTGGAGGAGTCTGGTTGCTAATGGCATTACAAGACTAATGGGATCCCCCTTCCAGATGACCAGTGCATCTGCTTCCAGTGTATCTTCCACGTACAATGATTGTCAGATCACCGAAAAAGGCACTGGACTTCCCAAGCTCACAGAAGACTTCTGTGAATGGTCTCATGCTTGCTTGCTTGGTAAAACGTGTTTGCTGAAGATGTGTTTCTACAATGTGGCAGAAATTGATCCTGAACATTGTTTTCATTATAACATAGTGAAGATGTGGGGCTTGGGGACTACCTTTACCTGCCAAAAAGCCTGTAAATGAGCAAATTGGTTTAGGCCAATTTGCAGCAAGGAGTGCCACCAGGTGGTGCAGATAAAGAGGAGCTCTCTGGGCAGGGAACACACTAAGAACCAAGGCACAGGGTAGATCTCAGCCACTGGTAGTAGGTGGGTTTGCCTGAGGTGCAGGGTGTCAAAGGGAGGAGTAGATGAGACTGCTTCCCTCCTGAAGGACTTCTGTGCTCTCCTGAGTCTGGGCTTCATCCCTTACATTAATGTTGTCAAAAATGTGCCCAGGGGTGACCCACATCAGAATCACCTGGGTGGATGGGGCCCTAGATTCTGCTCATCGAAATAAGCTCCCCAGGTGATTTTTCACCCACCAGAGTTTAGGAACACAAGGAAGCCATGGCAGGGTGCTGGGCAGTGGGATGACTGGGCTGGTGGTGTAGCCAGACCCTCAGGCAGCAGTCTCGTGGAGTACAGTGGGAGGGTTCTGATGTGAGGCCCAGATTCTGGTCAAGAGGTCTTGGTGACAGTCCAGGCAATGGTTCTGGAAGTGGGGCAGTCGGTTTAAAGAGGCCTTGAGGTAATGACCAGCCTGAGGAGTGATGGATGGGCTGTGAGAAGGGCTGGGTTGAGGGAGCCAGCCGGGCTGAGGATAACTGACAGTCGTCTGGTCTGGGGCCAGGATGGAGAGTGCCAGCAGCAAGGCTTTCTCAGGCTACTATATGGTTGTGTCCCTTTTGTCCCGAGAATGCAGATGGAAGCTTACCTGTGGTTCTGTTGCTCCCTGGGCCTGTCCGGAGGCCCCTCAGCCCAGCTCCTGCTACCTGCCTGCTCTGGTCAGCAGCTCCTCCACTCCCACCTGCGTCGTGCCTGGTCAACGATAAATTCTAGAAAGCGTGGTTCAAATGAAAATAGCACGATTTGCTAACTTTCATGTAATGGGCTGTTACACCCTTCACCTGCATTTAGTTTCTTTTAAATGAAACAAAAATAACCCCAAAAGTGGACTATGCAGAAGAAATAACAAGCGCTGTTTCCCTCTGGTCACTGGTGCCCCAAATCCCTGCCAGATGGTCAAGCAGAGAAGCTCATGTTTCAGCAAATTACAGAACCTCATTAGGACTCTATTTCATGTTCTTAGATGCTCTAGGCCTTTATATGAGGTGACGTTGATTTCTTAAACTTGTATGACAACATAACGAATGCACATAAGTGAAGTGTCCAATGAAATGTGAAAAAATCGGTGAATTCTTTGCATATTTTATTTTTCTTTTTTTGATTTCCAACTCACACACATCTGGCATATTTTACATCTTTGCAATAAAACATGGTTACAATAGCTTAAGGAATTTATATATCCAAAATATTTCACCATGATCTCAAGATGAAATGAACTTGTCTTCCAGATGTTCATTATCCTCCCAATTCTAAGCTACAAACTCAAGATATTGCTTACAGCCTGGTGATGAATAAATTAATCATTACGCCGATTCCCCAGAATTTCAGAATCTCATAAATACAAACAACAATGAAGAAGGAATTCAGTGCTAAAACTTACTAGTACAAGGTGGATAACAAATAAGTAATCACATCAATAAATAATGATATGTTTCTGGTGCAAAGTGCCAATACAAAGAACCCATTATCTTGTTTTATCTTTTTAAATAAATGACTGCAAGTGAGTGTAAATTCTGAGAAAATTACATTCCTGTAACATGCCTCATAGCCCTACCGACACAATATGTACATATCTATGACGATACAGTCACCAAATATACAAAGAAGAAACATGAATAAAGTGTATATACCCCTGGGTGTATAACTTGATCAGTACAATGTATGGAAAATCATTTGATAGCCATCATTTTATATCATAAAAGATGAAGTGCCTTAGGCTAAGAATGTGGCTTTAGGTGAAAATTTCACAAGAACCTAAAAGAATAACGTCAGTTATTGTTATAATAAAGTCTGACTTATTATTAAAGAAACTAAGCTATTCAAGAACCAAAGGGGGGGGGGGCGGGAAACAGCAAAAAAGTTAGCATCAGATTCTCCTCCCCTAATGTACACACGCTAAGCCAGCAGGATGATTCTGGAAGAGTTGTCCAGGAGTTGGGAAGTCATTACTATGGAACTAATGATTGGGACTCCTATTTATACAATAAAACCAGGACCTCATCCCTAAGCCCCCTTTCTGCTGTGTCTTCAAATTATGAAGGTTAGGGCTGAATTTTCTTTGTGTCAAGTACCAAAATGGCAAATAATGGCTTAGTATTCAAATGCTTTATGAGCAAATTTCACTTAGAAGGGATGAATTTAGATTTAAAAGTGCAAAACTATGTATTTTGGTGAAAATGTCAAAAATTACTGATTGAGCCCAAATTCAATCCTTTCATACAAGCTGTGTCCTTGGACAGATCTTACTATTTCCTAGTGTCAATGCACCTATTCCATCAAGACTTCAGGATTAAAGAACATGCACGTTGTAACTCCACAATAAAATTAAGAAATGTTTTGTTCTTTATACAAGGTTTTACTTTTACAAAAGTATCCCTTTAAATAAGATGCATCTGATGTACAAAGTATCAAACGTGTTTTTTTTTTTTTTTTTTTCTCAGCTTGAAAAGAGGCTGGAAATGGGATGCAGGTTAGGTTCGAAGCTTAAACTTTGTAACAACTGGACACAAGGTTCCTCAGAATTGTCAAAAGTCTCTTGTGACACGTCCTACTACCTTTTCTCAATAAACAACAAGATATGAAATAATTACCAAAACATCTCCTAATTCATATAATTTACATGATATAAGCTTGCTTGGTAGCAGCTGGTGTTCAGTAGTGAAAAAACACACAAAGTAAAATGACTGCTGACTGCAATGTACAGCTATTGCTGGGTGTGATGGAATGTACAAACGGAGGTCGATGTAGACGGGTTTTTTCCACCAGAGATATTGCCTTTCCATGCAGCACTTGTGCTCTCAGCTTTAACGTGGCTTTTGGTTCTCCATTTGTCTTCAGTATCTGTTCTGATGCTCATAATGCCACCGATTAAAATCTATATTAAAAGCTACAATGCTACCAGAAGCCATGCCAGTGATCAGAGTCCTGAAAAGCAGAGGCGGTAGTTAAGAGAGACACAAAATCACTGATGTGGTTCTACTTTACACTAAACAATAGCACGATCTCAAAGTTCACCAGGTTTTAGTTTTGCGTGCCCTCAGATAGGATTAAAATGTATTCTTGGTTCTCCTAGGAGAAGCTGTATCAATTCTGAAAACACCTGGGCTGCCAGACCAAGTGTTGATTAACTTTTGATCAGACAACTCATCAGATAAACACTTTCTGAGTAGGCATCCTCACTGTATGTTTATCTGTCAAGCTGTAACTTACGTGCATATGCTACTGTTCCAACATATCAAGGACATCATAAAACAACAATAATCATTGAAATTAAGGATGAGATTGAAAAAGAAATAGAAATTTGGTTAGTAACTTTCCTTGCTCCTCCTGGGAGACCACTAAGACGACTACAGACTTGCCTATGCTCTCTCATCTACTCTCTCCCCCATACCGAGTGAAGGATAAAGATCTTACAACAGCTTTCCTGCCCTCTGCACCCCTTGAGAAGAGCTAATCACTTCCTTCTTCTGTTCCTCTGCTCCTGCTTCCCTCATATACATTTATTATGATTATTTGAGCTCTTTGGGGTCAGTGATCCTGTTTTGTATCCTCAGGACTGTGCACAGTGCTTAATCTATGATGGTGGCAGCAAATGTTTGCAACATGAATACATGAATGAATAAGAACATCCGGGAGAATATTTAAACTACTTAAGAACACAAATCATTTCAAATACTTAAGAAACACCCATGTATATAAAATAATTACATGGTAAACCATTCCCATTTATGAATACGGACTACAGCATTTTGGAACACTCTAATAATAATCTGCTTAAATTTTCTTTAAAACAGGTTGGGCTGCAGATCAAATACCCCCTCCCCAAACTAACTTAAATTCCATTGCTTTTCTTGATGACTTCAGTACTGTTTTACTATAGTGTGAAGATGCTTTGTTAAATTTATCATATAAGCCTTAACATTCATACTGTTTTAAAACCAATACTCTTATAAAGAATATACACATAGTTGAAATAAGTCGGTTAATAAGCTTTTCTTATTTCTGTTAAATATATAGCAAAAAATGAGAAATTACCATATTAAGATTATAGAGTTTTAATTTATTTTTTAAATTTAGAAATTTAGACTTTATATTCCAATTATTCTTTTCACTTTATAATAAACCCAAAGGCAAACTTTAGGAAGTAACAAAATCTTGTTGCAAATTGAGGAACAATAGAAAATCATATTACTTTGTTAACATTCCTGTCAATTCTTTCCAAGAAAAGATTATAGTGTCTTAGGGAAATACATAAAATACCACAAAATAACATAAATGGCAGATATGTGAATAAGAAAATCGGGGAGGGGTGTGTTGGAGATTGTTTCAAGTAATAAGTGCCTCGTATTTTTAAAACAGAGGCCAGCTGTAGTCTGTACTTTGCATTTGGCTGCATTTAGCTAGATGTATGCCTCAAGCCAAGACTCTGCTAAAAAATATGTGTTTCTTTCACATAATGTAAGCCAGGCAGGCCTGACTGAGACCAGGTAAGGATGTGAGAACAGAGAAGTTGGTGGGGATAATTCTACATTTTGGGCAGTGTCTAGATGCGCCTGTTTTTCTTCAGACCCATTTCTTTCTTTTTTTCCCCCTTATTCTCTTCCTCTGTTTCCTTCTTACCAGAATCCTTTCTTACAGTACTTACTCCTCTCCTCAATTTACCCTTTTCTGCACTAGTCTTTCTTCCATCTGGATGCTGGAATCTTCTTCACGGCAGGTTTCACCCTTGGTAAAATGTTAAGAACTTTCAATGACAGTTCTTGAGTGATCACATTTCTCCCCAGCATGGCTCACCTCTGGTCATGGGATAAGTCCATTGCTCTAATGCCAGCATCACATCCGGGGTAAATGTACAGCTGCTTGAAGTCACAGGCCTGCCAAACCTCCACCACACCGTTGTCCCCTCCGGTCACCAGGTTCTGGCCATCGCTACTCAGGAGAATGGCCTTTGGACAAGGCAGAAAAGCAACCATTTCTCTCGGTGTTTCCCAAAAGATCAGTGGGCACTACTGAAAGGCACTTAATACAAGTCCCTTGTCATTATTTTCTACGTTTAGCCACTTGTCCAAGTTTTCTCAAGTCCAATCCATAGACTTTCCAATGTGGAATTCATCAAAGTTCTTACATAAACAAAGGATCTTACTAAAACCAATTTAGGTTACAAAATAACAGAAGTCCCAAAGAGAATATTATCAGTCTAATCCAGAAAGAACTTGAGAATTAAGTAACATGACGTTTTGTTAAGTTCTGAATACTACCTATGTCAAGACTTTTAGAACAAATGGCAGAAGCATATTTAAAAGCTGTTTTTAATAATGATAAACCAGCAATTATAATTCATTTGCGAGTGATGGGCAATTTGGTATGTAATTTTGGTCTAGGGTTCAGAAGATAAGATTCTTTGACAATAAACTCACTTTTAATGTCAGGGGAGTGCAACGCGGGAACAATTGTTTGTAAGAGATTAGGAAAAATCTCCTTAAGGGTCTAACCTCTAATCAAACTACAGCCATCACCTCCAAAGTCTAATTCACTGAGTTAACTACTTGGGATTAAGTGAACTTTGGGTTTGTTCAAAGCATCAATCAACATGAATTTATGTGCTTTTACAAACCAACACACATTTACCTGGATACCAGAGAAATTCTATTATGAGTCATTTAATGTAAAATAGTCAATCTTTAACCTCTTGGCTAGGTCCCCAGTTAGCATGGAACATGCAGATTTACCCTTGTCGAATCGTTGATCTCCATTTGAGCCAAAAGTTTCCCATTGATGCTGAAATTGCTGAATCGCCCTCGTTCATAGTAGATGATACAGTGGCCTTCACTGGAGACAGATATCAAGCGTGGGAACAAGCAATTTTCTGGTCCTTCGAGGGCTCTTAGCAAATCTCCGGTGATTGTGTGGACGAGGCAAGGGCCCTCTGCAGAGCAGGGAACAGCAAGGCCAGAGTCATTGGTGATGACCAGTCACGTTATTAGCTCCCACACACCTGCCAACTGTACCTGAATAATACACTCAGAGTTGTTGAAAGAAGGTAGAAAAGAAAAGAACTATGGTGGCAAGAGCCAAGCACTGATGTTAGATTTCAACAGAACAAGTACAGAGAACTGTTACATAACACACACGTGTCTTCCAAACTTTTTATCTAGGTCAGTAGTTGTTCTTTTCCTTCATGAGATAATATTCATTAAAAAAAGGATACAGTTCATACATTACATGAGAATAAAAGACTGTATGTCGAAGTCTTCTCTTAATATGTGTTTAGAAATTTTTCTTTAGAAAGTTCAGGAGAATTATCAAAACAATCACTAATTTTCTTTAGTATCATCAAAATTTTAATTGTACCACATAAATACAATACTATCAAATAATAAGTTTTACCTTTCTATAGTCTATATATAAAATGTAAAAGGCAAAATTAAGAAAAGGAATCAAGTAATTCAGACTGTAGGAACACTTTTTCTTTTTTAAATAAATGAAGAGTAAGGCGAGAATGTAAAAGTAGTATGGGGAGTGACTTATTTTTTCTCAGGTGGAAATTTTAAGATAAAACATTCAGTAGTCAAGTTCATACAAATAATTGGTTAATGTAGTTTGGTATTACCTGTCCCCCACGATCCCCAGAAAAACTCCATAAAACCATGCATGAATTACATTCTTATTTTTCAAACAATTGATTTCAGTAGATACACATTTTACAAAACAAGTGACATTATAAGGCTATACCTAAATGTTTTCCTGATTACTAAAGTAACAGATGTGCATTCCAGAAAATACAAAGAGTTAGAGAAAAAAAGATAGCAATCACTTCTAGTATCAACCATCATCTATAGAAAATTAATGTTTTTCCCTATGCATACTGCGTCTCTTGTTTTCCTTCCCTTTCCTTTTTTTCTTTTTTTTTTCTTTACAGAATAGAATGATATTACATGTTATTTCTAAAACAGACATTAAAAGACATTTATTGAAAATATCCTATCTGTCCCTCCCTGGGTTATTTATTCTTAAATACAAAAACACAGTGTCCCTACCTTTAGGCATTATACCCATTATCTATAAAGCAGCCAGAATAAGCTCCTAAAAACCAAATCTGATCATCTCATCACCTTGCTAAAAGACTTCAATGGTTTCCCACTATACTCAAAATAAAATACAAATTGCAAATACTTGTGCCGTGGGGGCCCCTCACCTCTTCAGCCTTTGTCTCCTTACGTCCATGGTGTCCTCACCACACTCGGCCCCTTTGGTTTTCTTTCAGTTTCTCCTAAGCATTAGGCTCCTTACTGCCCCGGAGCCTCCCATGGAGAATTGGTATCTCAGCCAGAATTAGAATTCAAGTTTCCTGACTTTTCCCGAAACAGTACTTTTTCCACAAAAAGTCAGAAGAACTAAGTCATCATATTTCCTTTCCCATCTACCACTACACAGTCCCCAGCCTTGAGAAGAAAATGACTTGTGGAGGGGGTTGGATCCAAGGCTGTGTCTGATGAGCAGCCTGGGCCCCCCATGGACCCCACCATCACGGATATCTTCCCCTTGTCTTTCATTTTTTTTATTTTTTATTTTTTTACTATATTTTTATGTTTGGCTGCATTGGGTCTTCATAGCTGCACACAGGCTTTCTCTAGTTGCGGCGAGCAGGGGCTACTCTTCGTTGCCATGTGCGGGCTTCTCATTGCGGTGGCTTCTCTTGTTGCGGAGCTCGGGCTTTAGGCACGCGGGCTTCAGTAGTTGTGGTTTGCGGGCTCTAGACTGCAGGCTCAGTAGTTGTGACACACGGTCTTAGTTGCTCCGCGGCATGTGGGATCTTCCTGGACCAGGGATCGAACCTGTGTCCCCTGCATTGGCAGGCGGATTCTTAACCACTGCGCCACCAGGGAAGTCCTCTCCCCTTGTCTTTTAAATGTTATCTGTAATGACTGCATCATATGGGTGTGCTGCAGTTTAATTTACCAGTGTTCTGGCTAGAATGCTGGTGAACACAAAATACTACATAATATTTTATATCTATTTTATATTAGTACTAGCAAATATTAATAATAAAACTAAACAGCTACAAAAAACCTAGGGATTACATTTGTCTATGGAGAGCCTCCTAAAGGAAATAAATCATAAATCATGGTTAACTTGTGAAAATCGTATAGTGTTTAAAGACCTAAAATGAAAGAAATGTCTTCTGACCTTTAGCACCACTGATAACAAGTCCAAGTTCTGCACAGACAGAAACACAGACAACTTCATGGTCGTGGCCCGTGAGGACAGCTCTTGGTGCAGGATAGTCACCTGCAAAGGAACAGCAGTGGTGAGTCACTACAGACCAATGGCGGGAATGAAGAGCTATGCCATTAAATTGACCGTTTAAAATAGCAATCATTGTTTAGTAAGGGCATTTATTAGCTGTGTGACCATGAGCCAGTTACTTAACCTCTCTGACCCCCTTTCTTATATCTTAGAGAATATTATGCCTTTTTAAAGAATTCCGTATTTTCTCTTCTGTCCATTCTGCTTCACCTGGTTGTTGAGTCTGTGATCTTTCCTTTATGGTGCTTGAGATCCTGCATGCTGGCCTGTTTTCCTCTGTGCACTCATATTCTGGATGGGGTTGAACCACCCCTCCCTCATCTTGTCTCTCAGAAAAACATCCTATGCTTTGGTCTCAGCGACGCTGCTCTTTCTGAGAGCTGCCTCCCGGGTTGCAATCCCCTGGCCCCCACTGTAGAGGGGGCAGTGGGGGAAGTGAATGTCAAAGGGATGGCACTTGTGCCCACCTCCTGGGCAGCCCCTCCCTTGACACTGATGTGATGCCGCAGCCCTGAGCAGCTGGACTGGTGCTCCCATTCCCTGCCCCACCGTGGCAGGAGGGAAGGTATCAATAGATAGTGGAAAATTCTGGGAAGAAAGCGCACAACTAAAACACCTTACCCAGCAAGGCACCCAACACTCTTCCCCTCTGCCAATATCTCCTCCTTCAGACCCAGCGGTCTTCTGTCTCTCCAGGGACTGCTCACAGTTTTCCGTGAGTTTCCTCAGATCCACCATGTGAGCCTCCATTCTGCTTTTGAGGCATTTCTTACTTAGATGGAGTATGGAAGGGAGAGCTGAAAGCCCACCTTAGTTTGTCATTTTATTCTAAATTTATGTATCTTGCTATAATGTGTTTGAGTATTGGCAGAGTATCCTTTTAGATTTGTCAGCAGTCCTAGATTTGTCCGAAACATATTTATATAATTTATAAACTTATGCTTCACAGATGCCCTGAGTTCCCTGACAAAATGAAGATTAATTATTGATAAGATTTTATGTGTAATATCATCCTTAATTTTTCTAAGTGATTATTTTTTCTTGGAGAGACGGACGAATTAAAAATCCTGCAATTATATGTTTAATACAATTTATATAGAGTTTTCTAAACCTTTCCCTTATATGCTACAGAAAAAGTAGAAAGCAATCTAGTTCTACTGCAGGGAATTTAAAAAATGTATAAAAATATTAAAAATCTTCCTTATGTATGTAATATATTTTATATTAGAAAATAAAGTTTTTCAAAGGCTTACCTCTGATTTAGAAAGCTTAAAATGTTTTATTTTTCATTACAATTCCCCCAGATCATTTGAATAAACTGTGAAACTTAACTATTAGGGGATTTTGTAGGGCCCCTCTGAAAGCACTGTTTCCCTCTTTCAACTATAGAAAAGTAAATAAAATGTTATTCAGGGGTTTTGAGTTGGAGAACCTGCAGCAGGGGGAAAGCATATTCCCTACATTTCATTTCATTGTCAGGGACAGATGTCACACACCCCAACAATCATTCAAAATCCTAGGAATATTCTGTCACTGTCACATCACAATTGATGGATGTAGCTACGGGTTAAAGGGCCCTGCGCAGAGGGAGGTGCAGGTGAGACCTCTCCTCTAAGGACCATAGCACCACTGCCCTCCTTCCCTAGTCATTTCCTCAGGAGAAGAGCTTTCTGGGTGATGGAATTACTATGAATGATGAACAAACACGTCCAATTTTGAGATTCCTTACAGGCAAGCATTTGGAAATTCCAAATATAAAAGTCTTATAGTAAACAGATTCCACCTCATTTTTATCACAAGATATTTCAATATTCTCAAAATGGATGATGAAAAAGAGTACAAAGGTGTTAGATGCTGCTATCCACAGAGAACTGACAAGGAGAGCATTGTCAGTGTGATAGTCTGTGGCTTTCAGAGAAAGGATCAAAGTAAAGATTGCTCATGGTTCTTATTATTTTCAACCTCATTTATGGGACTACTAATATGCAGGGGAATCTTTGGTTCTTCTGAATTGGAGCTAAACAAAAACAGCAGAGTTTTTCTGCGATCCTCAGTGCAGTTCTGGGGGAGTCGGAAAATGAACCTCTTGATGATGTATGACATTCAGGTTTTATCTGCGACCTTTGCTGAGTCACTGAAGAATCACTGCAGAAGGTATTTTCATTCACGTTTATACTATATAAAAATCATGGATTTTTGACTTGAAATCCTAGAACAAAAGATTTCAAAGGGTGCAGCAGTTTCATCACTACTCTGATTTCAAGATTTATTTTGAAAAAATTATGTTAGACATTTGCTGGGGTAGCTCAGAAAAACTTAGTTTGTGAGGAGTTCCTACTGAGGTACTGTGTCTTCAGCCACCTGAGGGCTGCTGCAGAGGTTTCTGGCCCAAGCACCAGAAACACCCGGGCCTGCATTTTCCACAGGTCACAAGGTAATCCACATAAAAACATTCCATGGGTTGGAAAACGTCCCATGATGCGGTTTCATTTTATCACACAATCACAGAGTACTTGATGAAAAATAGAAGATAGATACGAACCTATTTATTCACTGACTCTAAGTTGTTCTTTTTCTTCTTCAGAGAGGACACTGACCACATTTTCCTCTGAGCCCTGCTGTTTCAGGGCAGATCTCTTCCCTTGAGGTCCTGAACCTGGATCTAGGCCACAGTACCTTACTGTCCTACCATCTCCTTCCCCAATCAATAGTATAATCCACCTGCCTTTCCCAAGGAGGTAGAGGTTTCTGCATGATGCCCAGAGAGCCCGCTGGTATAGATCCGAGGCTCCCTGATCACGAGAACATATTAGTCACTCTTGTTTTTTATATTGCTTCTGACCCAGGACAAAGACCCTTGCCGCCTCAGTTCCATAAAGGGGAAGGAAAAGCAGAAACTGAGTGGCAAGCAGCCCCCTTCTTAGTCAGGAACCCTATAATGTCTCCTAACGTTGGGCTGAGGGAATGGGAGGGCTGAGAGGTCTCCTGAAGAATGGGCCCCGTGTTAGGGATGCTACATTATAGACATTATCTTTTGGCCCTCAGAAAGCTCTACGAGGTAAGAATTATTACACATGTAACTATGCTTCCTCTCAAAGTTAATGAGAAGAGGTTTAACATTTACTAAACCCTAGTTAAGATTCCTTGCTCTGAGAAGTGAGACAAACTCATCATATATATATATATATATATATATATATATATATATATCATATTATATATATACAATATCTTCAGGCTATTCTTTGTCCACGCTTTCTTCATCCCCTGTAACACCACTGGTTAGTGGTGGCTGTGGAGCTGGGCACCAGGATGGTTGATCTAAAAGAAGGCTGGATGCAGACAAAGCGAGGGATGTGATTTGGCAGATGTTTAGTGACAGGTTGGGGCTGGCGGGAGGGTCAGTGTCCAGGGTTGAAGCTAACACGATGGGAGCCCAGGGAAGGGATGTGCGCACAGCTGGAATCTCCTTTTCAATGGGCTTCTTGTTTCATAGTTTCTATAACGCTCAAACGTGAGCTGAAGACTTGTTTTTCAAAAGTGAAATAGAAAAAGCATGATAACAATGTCATACATATTACTCAACGCGTATTTGTAGATTTGATTTGAAAAGATGAACAGTAAATTCTCTTTCAAAGTTTCCTGTGGCTATGATTTTTAAAATGTCAACACACTCTCTATCAGGCACGTTATATCTGGTATAAACATTAAAACCACACACTTTACAAGCCGATTGGATTTGGAGCCGAGGTCCCAATGTATTATAAGTGTCTGCTGAAGAGACAATGTTGACTTGCCCCTCTTGTGACTATCTCGTTGGAAGCTACAGCACGTAATGAGAAATGTCAAGTCCCAAGATCAATGAAATTTGGGGCTCTAGGGATTCAACAGGAATAGCATTGATCCTTTTAAAGAACACCAGTCAGAGATGGGCTGTAATATATTGCAAAGAAGGGCTCAGGAGGATAAGCAGCCAAGTCCAAGATACCTACCTGACAAAAAATTCAATCAGCTTTTAGCACAAATTGCCTGCTCTGCTCTCCTTCCTTTCATGCGATAGCCTGCTTCCAATTAAAGTGCGCAAATTAATTTTTATCACTTCCAAATTAGTTTCAGAATTTGTGTAAAAGTCTGTTTCAGATGAAAGCATCTGTCCCTCACATCTCTGCAATTCTGTTATCTAGTCAGGGGCCTATTTTACATCTACAAGAAAACTGTCTATGTTCAAAGTCACAAGTTTGAAAGAGTAACAATGAATATTAGCATTAAATATATTAATAAAACAACTATAATTCAACTGGAACCTCTGCCAGGTAGCCTCTGCTTGTTTCTTCTATGGTCTAAAACTCTATAATAATCTGCTTACACATTTTCATTGTCTTTGCGGCAAATTCATTAAAACTATAAAAATAATTAGAAAAAGATTTATTTATGAGATGTCCAAGTTAGTCACAACAATATATTTGACACAATGAAACCATTAACTCTTTCAAACCTACCTAAAAAAATTCACAAACATTACTTATTTTTTCTCTGTGGCACTAACAGAGCTAGCCATTAAAAAATAAGGATGACAATGCAAAAGAAACATACATATATTAAAGCACCTGAGTTTATCTTGAGGAAGTTTTAGTGATGTGCACATAGGGTGAGTAAATGAATCCTATTACGTTATGGTGTTGTGCTGGATAAATATGATTCAGTCTCTGACACACAAAGCGAATTCAACACCAAAGTGAATTCAATGTCCACACCAAGACCAAGTCCTGAATTCTAACAGCTACTGGTATATTACGTTTCATGCTAGGACGTCCCCCTTCAAGTCGAGGTTAATAGATACAGCCCTTGAAACCTAAGGGCATTGTGTCACACACTTTAATATGAATTTAGATATAACTAGCTTTTTGGTCTTGTGTAGCAATGCATTATGAGACAGAAAGAACATATAGCCTGATTCTCTGACCTGTGAATTGGTAGCTAGAATAAAATAAAACAGGAAAAAAACAAAACAAAAAAAACCCCCTTTCCTTTCATTTTGTGAGTTTTCTGATGGCAAGGACTACATCTGTGTCAACACCCACGGCTGATCCTTGATGTGACAGTCAATTCAGTGTGTGCTCTGACGGCCTTCGCAAAAAAGTGAACTGACCAAAATATACGGTCTCTCTAGGCAAGCCTACATGAGCTGCTAGGTTGGCTGTTTTCACAGACTGAGTCACAAATCAGTCGAGTCAATCAAATACTAAATATGACTAATTATTATTTTTTACTGTGTTTTACTATTATGATTTTTACTATCCGCATGGCAAAAAGCTGAAACCAGTTTTTACGTAATCATCAATTTGTGCCCAAGATGTAATGTTAAGCATTTTGTAGATACAAGCAGTTACGATACTAAATATCATCTGATAGCAATTCAAGACTCATGTAATACTCAGTATATTCAGTACTTCCAAGCAGGACAGGCAATTTCGTGGTCATAATATAGGCTTTTGTAAACCCCATAAAGTCAGAATTTGACTACCCAGCACTCCCAGCTGCTAAGGTAGTACCAGCACACAGCAGGCATTTAATACATGCTTGCTGCTTGACTAATACTTGAGCTACTCATCCTGTTTAATCTAGAAGAGCATATTTCTCCCTTTATGTTAAGGACAATGGATAAAATGGAACCACGTTACATATGCCCACATTAAATGCCCAGGAAAGTCTTGGCAGGGTGGGTTTTATGGAAGTCCTTAAGGTTCATAACGATGACAACAGTTTTTAATCGAAAAATAAATCCCCCTAAATGGAGGCAATACTGTAGGGATAATATTATGCAATAATGTCTTAGGGATAATCTTGTCTTTATTTAAAACTTAAATAAAATTCTACATTTTAACAAATCCAGTATTCACAGTTTTGTTCTTAAGGATTAACATAAACATTTCTATTTACATAGCTCCTGTTGAAAGGAACTTTAAACACTCTAAATATTATTACATTTAACTTTTCTTGCTAAGTGATGGAACAAAGATACAATCAACTGTTAACCATCATTTGGTTTAAAAGATCATTAGAAAATAAAGTAGTGAACACATAATTACTATAATTTAACATTTTTCTTTAAAATTCCTTTTTTTAAAACATCTTTATTGGAGTATAATCGCTTTACAGTGGTGTAAGTTTCTGCTGTATAACAAAGAGAGTCAGCTATACGTATACCTCATAGCAAGACATTATATTATCTTCCCTGCTGCCAAATGGTAGTTTTTAAGAAATGAATTCTCTTTTTGGAAATATCATTTTCATCATTTTTGAGCTTCACTTTGAAGATGTTAATTAATTGGATTTAAAACCCTATTCTGCTTCTTTAAAATTTTTTTCTGTCTAATAACTTCTAATTTGTGTTAATAATGGACGGAAGATACCACACAGCCCTGCTGCTTAACTCAACTTTTCTTCTTATGAACACTACACTCATCTAAAAGGAAAAAAGGAAACTGGGAAATACGTAAAAATACAATTAGATAAAATACATGTGATAATGTACCATGTTTAGTAATAATAAAGTAGACCAAACATTTTTTACACACACACACACACACACACACACACACACAAATCCTGCTAAAAATGAAGTTTCCTTTTTCAAGGATATGGTTTTAAAAAAGAGAGTAAATAAGGGGGTTAATTTACTAGTATTTAGAGTATGATATTCAGTATAATGTAGAATTGGTAGCTAATTAGTTGAGCTGGTTGGAAATCAAGCAACACTGAATACATGTTTTCCTCAAACCAATATCACATCTTAGTTCACAACTTAGAGCAGAGGCACTTTCTCTTATTCAGTATCTACACTGAGACACTACTTCATAATACACTTTTAGTTTCTTCATTTAATGTTCTTCACCTCTAGCTATGGGCAACAAGAATAAGTCACCTGGTCATCTAGTTCATTCTCCTACCACCTTTATATATATATGTATATGTATATACATATACATATATATATGTGTGTGTGTGTATGTATGTATATACACACACATATATATGAAGCTTTCCATGCCGAGCTCTCTCACAGGCTGGAAGGGGCCAGCCATGTAGTTACAACACAGCGTCCTGTACACGTCTTTTCTTCTCTACTTTTATAGTATTTCAGTGGCAGGTGCAGCATTCCTGGAAAATCCCTACCTCTGCTTCATCACAAATATTCCCAAACTCATGTTTCAGTTTATTTTAGAGTACTGTTAAAGCTGTGCCCAATGTACGAATCATAATTAGAATAATCCTGGTTTAGGTACTTGACATTATCAACACTTTACAGAAACCATTCTCTATTTTACAGGAAACATGTGTATGTGAACTATTGAAAGCTTGGTAATTAAAGACAGTAATTATTTCTAGGAAATGTCTTAGCCAGTTCTTCAGTCATTCAACAATATTTATTGAAAACCTATTTGTGCAACTATGCCAGGAACCAGAGACTTAAGATGCAGAGAGAGGGTCTCATGGTCCACTTCAGTGTTTCCTCAGAAGAGCAGCTCCAAGGAATAATAACTGCTCTTCCATGA
Organism: Balaenoptera acutorostrata; assembly: GCF_949987535.1. Taxonomy (NCBI): domain Eukaryota; kingdom Metazoa; phylum Chordata; class Mammalia; order Artiodactyla; family Balaenopteridae; genus Balaenoptera; species Balaenoptera acutorostrata. Next base: position 69,320,277 of record NC_080081.1, read on the forward strand.
ACAAAAGGTTCCACGGAAAACATGTTTGAGAAACTGTGGGTTATCAACAGCTTTATTTGTGTAAGGCTTTCAGAGCTCACATAGAAAGTAAGAGTATATGCGGTGTTTTCTAAAATTGTTTTACTCTGGAGTCCCCCCATTTTTTTCCTACAGGATATTTTCGGGAGCACTTTTGAATAAAAAACACTCAGGAATCATACCAAGCAAAGAAATCATCTTATTCAGCTTTGCCTCACCAGGGCCTAATCTGAAGGGGGTATTCAGTCATTGTCAAATAAATAAACAGATATTTACTACACCCCATGGCAGAAAGCAGTAAGTGTCCTCTTGAGGCACAAATAAAACATATGGAAATTCAGAGAAGGGAGAGACTACACTTGGCTGAGAGAAATCATACGAAGTTGAATGGACCAGATGACACTGAAGGAAATTTCGGAAGGATGGGGACATTTGGAGACTGGGGAAGGGCTGCTGAGCACAGGGTCAATGTGAGGGGATCTGGGAGTTTCCTCAGGCTGAAGGTTATAGTGGTCGCTCTTTTGTACACTTTGAATATAGCCACATTCCAACATAGATGTTTGCTGCTTAAGCTTTCGTATTTTAAAACCCTTACAACACCAGCAAAAACTATTAGGAAAATTAAAAGAGCAAAACATGTTTAAATGAGTTCTTAGTCTGGTAGGACAATTCTAGACAAATACTTACTGCTGTTCGGGTTGTCTCCTATGATATGGTGTCGCCCACTCCAGTACCAGAGAAGCAGGGTAGCATCTCGAGACCCAGACACGATGTAGCAGTCCCCACCTATGTATGACTCAGACCTGGCCAAGCACGTCACCACATCCCAATGGCCAAATACAATCTGAGTTAGCTTCCCTGAAACACAGAAATGGTAGATCAAATTCATTTGCTATTTTCTTTAAATGGTAATAAGCTTAACTTTACTTTACTAGATTTGTGAAAAGTGAATCTATAGACCCGCAAACTTACAAGGTAATTTTGTAACAAAATCTAGCTACAGATTTGGTTTTCTTGAGTTGCTTCCGAAAAAGTGATACAAGAATGTCACTTGGGACTTCTTAAGAAAAGAACATAAAATAACACAATCATGATTTTTTTTCAGGGTTGGGCCAGACTAAGGAGAGGTTTAAGGTCTTTTATTGGACCTGATTTGTGGGAAGGGGACCGTAGTCCCAGTTGTCCTATGAACTCAGGGCTCAGCTCACACTGAAGTTCAGAGTGGATAAAATTATAAGTAGTCATTTACTTACAATGTGAGCATTTAATTTGAATCTCAGCACTCAAGATGAAAATGCCTACATTATTAAGTATGATTTCATATGAAGCTTTAGGCGTAACAATTGGCATTTTGAAGAGGATAAGGCATTTCATAGCTCAGTTTACCTGTTTCTGTAGAATAAACTCTGAAGCTCTTATCCCAGAATCCACAGATAAGAATATAGCGATTGTCTGCTGTGACCACAAAACAATGGGCGTTGATTTGTATGCTCTGGTCAACAAGGTCTGTGATCTGCCGTTTGTTCACACCAGAGTTATTGGCTAAACATAAATAGAAAAAGAACTTTAAAGAAAGATTCCACAAGAGTTTCACCAACCACTTATAGAAGGAATTCCTTTATTCTTCATTTACCTAGAAATGGGTTCTTAAGGCTATAAGATTATTAAGATTTTAACATTTCCCCATGAGAAATATAAACTCTTTAGTAGCAGTGATTATTTATGAACCATATTATATATTAAAAACTTGTTGGAAATTTAAGTTCTCCACCGATATGAGGAATTCAAGATGTGAATTTACAACATAATAAAAATATTTAAATGCACTAAATTCAATAGCTGTTCACCCTGCACAAGTTCATTATTGTCCAACAAGTTCAATAATAATGAGGAATAAACATTGTATGAAGTATGTTACATAAGGAAATAAATGTCTTAATATTTGCCTCCATCTGTCATTTTCTGATGGCATTTACAATTCATGTGAAAAGAAGAAAGTAGGGATTTGTGGGAGGGGTGTTGTTATGTAGGCAGCCCCTCAGGGAACTTTAGGTCAGCAGCTTTAAAGACCTGGATTGTCAACAAACAGAAGCCTTTCCAGAATGGTCTGGCAGGGGAGGAGAGGAATGAGAAAGATGGGAGAGGGACTGGGGAGGAAAGAGACAGGCAGAGAATCAGTGGGTAGCACTGGGACTGAATCTGAATAAAGTCAGGAACTCAGACACACCATCTGATTTCCCTGGTGCCTGTCTGTATGCCAGCCTGTGCCTTACCCCACGCCGTCCTTTCAGGCTAAATCCCTGGGCTGAATTCTTAAACAGAAAATGCAGATGTAGAAGAGCAACATCACTTTCTAACACCAATTAAATCTAAGTGCTACTATTTGTGGATATCTACTAACACTATAATAGTAATTACTAGAGAAGGTAAAACATAAAAAATAATTTTAAAAACAGCAAAGGAAAAGGAAAGCAAACGTCCCGAGTCACTTGAAAACTATGTCATTGGTCCTTGATTAATTAGAATACAGCTATTAATTTTTCCACAGTTACACTCCAGCTGTACGTGACACTGTCGATGTCTTTTCAGCAGAGAAACAGCTAGACCTCAACTCTAAAAATATTCCTTGTCCGAAGTGTATATTCTCCCAAAGAAATGTAAGTGCTATTTTGTGTTGGAGTATAAGGAACTAACCCAAATGGCTGTCTCTCATCCTATTTCTGGGTTCAAAGATGTAGGGTGGATTAATCTAAGAAAAAAATACCGTAACTTGTGTATGGCTTTATAATTTTTCATACCATGTTCAATTTTTTTCTAATTTAGTTCTCATAAGATCCCATGAGGACAGGCACAACGAACATGATTAGGAACCATCTTGCAGACATGAAACTGAGGCCCAGAGAGATTAAGGCACTTGCTCTGGATCACACAGCTAATAAATGTGTATGTGATTATTTTAAAGTACTTGGAATATCTGCTGCAAATAGTTATAGCTCCCGAGTTTGCAATTCATATGAAATCTTTAATTAAAAAAATGTTTAGCTCTAGTGAATGGAGATTTCCAGAAAAGAAATTCTTTAGTATGAGTTTTCTTTAGTAATAGCTTTGAGTCCTTATATATTTCAAATAATATAAAGTTGTTAAGGAAGAGTTGAGGCTGAAAGAAAGAACAGTTTGGAATCATTTGCGTTGTTTAGAAGCAACCTAAATGACCTCCTAAAATACCAAGAAAATGCCACAAATAATTAGTTTAATACCAACAAATTCTTAGATGGCATGTTATGATTTGCACACCTTGATGGTAATTTGATGTTATCCGCACATTAATTTGTGGCAGAAAAAAATATTATTCAACTATCATCTGTGATAAATAACCACGTAGGTATCTGCGGAGAGGCAGCCTCCATGAAAATGTATTTTTGTTGCTAACATACCAATGAGTGGATCCATTTCAATGGGAAGATGATGGGCTTGATCCAAGGAGTAACCTGGAGCTCCTCTGAGGCCTAAAGATTAATTAAAAGAGAAAATGACCATAAAATTCTCAGAAAGGAGGAATTTCCTAATAAGCAGTGTTTTATAATGATTATACAATATATATATTTGCTTAAAAATTATTTGGTAAATTACTGCAAGAATGATTCAGTCACACTACATGTTTTTGTAGACACTCTTAAAAAAATCATCACAGCGGGGACTGCTAGTCTCCACTTAAGATGGAGAAAGCTGGGAAGAGTGTTATCCTAACAAGAAGAAAAAGCTGGATAAAGTAGAAGATTACAAAATTTCTTGAACCCATCAGAGAGCTGAAATCTAAGAAAAGGTCATGCCTACAGGTAGGGATGGGTATGGGCACAGGCCCACCTGGGTCAAGGCAGAGAGGAAGATGGGGCTCCCATCTAAGTGGGCCTTCTTTCAACAGGTGACAAGTCAACTGAAGGTACAAAATTGAGCCACACCTAAAATCTTAACCTAAAAGCTACTTTCAGAGGATTAATATTTGGAGCTTGACTGAATTCATTAGTCATAATTTTTTACATGTGGTTATATAACATATAAAACTTTTAAACAATTCTAAAGAAAAGATCAATTCTTTATAGCTTTCTTTCAATGCAAAACATTTCTAGAGGCTAAGACTCCCGTGAATAAAGTCCTATTTTTAAAAGATGTCTGCTGCATATTTCTGATTGAATGGAAGTCGTTCTACCTCATGTTGAAAATATCGCCAATAACCATAAAATAGGGGCATTTAGAAACTCTTAGGAGATTAAGCTAAAAGTCGTTTGGTTTTTCAGAGTGATGCAGAAGTCAGTAGAATAGAAAGATTCAGGTGAATTTGGCGTGGCTCATCATTCAGTCTTAGAGACATGGGAATCCTTGGGCTTCCAAGGAGATCTTAAGTGATGAACTGGGCCAGCTAAATCAATTAGTCACATCCATTCCTGTCCTGGCTAGATAAGTATCAATATGTATAACTTTTATGACAGAATTCTATCACTTCAAGATATACTGGCTGGAAACTTCAGGAATGAGTTTGGAGAAAACACACGTGAAAGCACTGAACAATTTAGATTTTGTCTTTTCTCAAAGACTCTAAGCTCCACAGAGAGAGCCATGCTGTTCGTCTTGTTCACTGTTGTACTCCCAGTGCCCAGGACCACTGACACAAAGCGGTCATTCAGATATTTCCTAAACGAATTAATGAAGTGGAAGAAAGAGGATTGGAAACCATCATCTAGAAAATCTAGATTCAAAATCACTTTTGTTTAATATGGGATAAAAGTGTGGGTTTTTTTTTCCCCTGGGGGGGGGCAGGGTGGGAGGACCTGAATTATCTGTAGGACTGCTTCAATTTGTCACATACTTATTGGATCCTTAACCATTAGCCAAACATTCTGTGCAGCACTAAAAGACAGCAGCAGTGAATAAGACAGACAAGAGTTAATCAGTTAGGTTCGGCAATTATGCACTCTGCCGCTTTCTGCAGCTCATCTGGCGCCCTTGCTAGCCCGCAGCACGCCTACCCTACCCTACCTGGAGTGCGGCTTCTAAGAACCCATTAGTAAGGGGCTTCCTCAGGTACACGTACCCACTGTGTTGTGCCATCGGTTCACTGCAAACAGTCTGCTGCAGGTCACGGTCACCACCGCAGGGATGGTCAGGTGGGGGAGCGTGTTGGCTGCCACGTGCGTTACTGGAGAATTTGATGGAAACTTCAGCACCATGATCACATCCTGCTGCATCTGATCTTTAAACATGAGTGGACTCTGTGGAAGGAAACACTGTTGAATAGAAAGGGAAGAGAGCAAAGAAAACAAAAGGAATGACACAGTTAGTGAAAGCTCGGGGGAGAATGAAATTAAAACAGGCTAGCAAGAGCACAAACCAAGAGCCGAGCAGTCGGCACTCTGGTCTGAGAGGGTGGCACAGAGAAGCGAGCAGGGACTCTGCGAAGTCGCTGAGAGGACACCCGATTAGTAAAGACCAGCCGCAATTTAGGTACCGCCAGACGATATGAGGAGTTGGAGATACGTCCACATGACGGAGCGTAATTATTCAGTGCAGTTACAACATCAGTTTGGTGGAAAAATCAGTCAAGTCAGTTACTGACACTGTTTACATGAAATATGCAGTGAACTGATTCTTTCATTTTTTACCTGGTTGATCTGGGGTCATGGCTACAGTCTAAATAATTAAAATATCACAGCCTCCCTTGTCAGCGCTGTGTGTGCATTTCTGCTGCGGCTCTGATGACTACGGTCTCCTTCCCCTGCTGGATGGTGAGCTTCCTGAGGGATAACACTCTCTTCTTTTTTTTTAATCTTTGTTTCTCAATCATCTAGCATCTGACTTGATAGAAAGTAGACACTATAAGAACTACTATTTAGTACTATAAAATACTATAAACATTATTACATAAAAGACACAAAATAGGGATGCTGGAAATAACCATTATTTAGCTTTCATGCATGTTTTGTAATTGTTCACTATTATATATACACATATATATGAATCCTCTGCTACACAAACTTAAAAAGCTTATTTTCTTTATAAACAGTTCCATGCCAATTTAGTCTCTAACAATTTCCGCTAGGAAAGTAATGAGTTCTGACTGGGCATTTCTCCAGGATAAATATTTTTATTATCATTATTAAACAGAGAAAACTAACAGGGGAATACAACTCTTCTGCCAAAGCATTTCATAAAATAAAGTGTGAGAGATATTCTCTTGGACAGTTTATTAAAAACGCTTCATCTCAGGTCTGGAGGCTCCGCGTCTACACTGTGTCTGGGTGTTTGGATGGGAGCAGCGCACGTGGTGAAAGCCTCTTTGCTTGGCTGCACGCGAGGACCCACTTCAAGCAGCAGAGTTCATTGGTGACTAATCAAGGGGGCTGAAACGAGTTATTGTAGAGGAAAAGAAACGTTTTCAAACACACACATTCATTTATGTGTTTCAGTAGGTGTTCAACTATCAATTCCTTGAAGGTGTAGAGGATGTATTACCTCTGTGTCGCCAGTGCTTAAGGTCGTGCCTGGCACACAGAAGGGGCTCAATACTAACTTGTTAAGTAACTGATAGAATAAATGAAAGGTGAGGACAATACTTCCGTCATGAAATAACAACTGATACATTTGTTTACACACATATTACGGACAATGTTCAGGAGCATTTTATTCCAATACTAGGGTGTCTGGTGCCTTGATAACTGTCTAGAAACACTGATGAACTGTAATTCATGTTGCAAACACATTTTTACCTTCAAACATTTTTCTTTTTTTTTTCAGTAAAAACTTAGTGGAAAATCACAGTTAAAAAGTAAATTCTAAAGTAGCTTCTTGGAAAAATTTTTACCTTCTTCAAATTAGATAAAGAGGGAAATGTTGGGCTTCCCTGGTGGCGCGGTGGTTGAGAATCTGCCTGCCAATGCAGGGCACATGGGTTCGAGCCCTGGTCTGGGAAGATCCCACATGCCGTGGAGCAACTGGGCCCGTGAGCCACAACTACTGAGCCTGCGCGTCTGGAGCCTGTGCTCCGCAACGAGAGAGGCCGCGACAGTGAGAGGCCCGCGCACCGCGATGAAGAGTGGCCCCCGCTTGCCGCAACTGGAGAAAGCCCTCGCACAGAAACGAAGACCCAACACAGCCAAAAATAAATATAAAATAAATTAAAAAAAAAAAAAGAGGGAAATGTTCACCATTTGCTAAAAACTGAAAAAAAGGACTGTTTTGTTATGAAAACTGATTTTTAAAATTCAGATTAAAATGAAAAGAATATTACCTTTTCCTTTGAAAAATGAGAATAAACCTTTTAATGTAAGTAGCTGGTGTGGCTGCTGACACATTTTAACTACTATTGACCGAGCACTTGTATGCCAGGGGCTGGTCTAAGTGCAATATTCAGTATTGAGTCATTACGTTTTCAGGGTTGGTACTATTTTTACCCCCAGTTACAGATGCTGAAGTGTAAACAGAGAGCTTAAATACCTTGCCCAATTCATTCATTAGTTCGTGGCAAGAGACGGTGTTTGACACAAGTCTGGCTCTGAGGCCCTTATTCTTTTTTTTTTTTTTTTAAAGGCATTCAGGATAAGGCAAAGGTGCAACACTGGGTCAAGAATTCCTGCCCTATTTTATTTATTTATTTATTTATTTATTTATTTATTTATTTATGGCTGCGCTGGGTCCTCGTTTCTGTGCGAGGGCCTTCTCTTGTTGCGGCAAGCGGGGGCCACTCTTCATCGCGGTGCGCGGGCCTCTCACTATTGCGGCCTCTGTTGCGGAGCACAGGCTCCAGACACGCAGGCTCAGCAATTGTGGCTCACGGGCCCAGTCGCTCCGCGGCATGTGGGATCCTCCCAGACCAGGGCTCGAACCCGTGTCCCCTGCATTGGCAGGCAGACTCTCAACCACTGCGCCACCAGGGAAGCCCTGAGGCCCTTATTCTTAACCCCTCTTCTCTACAGCCTCCCTGAAGTGGCTGTAAATTATATTTCTTTCCTTTTCTTAAGATGAACTACTTCCCCTACCCCACCTTGCCCAAAAAGATTAAATTGGGCAGCATCCTATTGTGTTTATATTATATTTCCATTCTAATTTGTAAATGTAATCTAATTTTGGTGCTGGTGCGTGTCTGTAAGGCTGCATGTGTACAAAGGAGTTTACGTAGATGCATATATAGTCAGAGAGGATGGCTATTTTTGTGAATCCAAAATTGGGCTAGTTGAAGCCAAACTTAAAGGTAAGAACTCTACTCCTTTCTCTGTTTCTCCCTCGGGTAATCAGTATATACTGAGGCTGAAGAGTTAGCCAATAAAGTGAGGAGCCTTTTAAAATGCTGCTAAAAATCACTATTTTATTTGATCTATACTCAGGTCCAGAATGTTCCGCAAGCTGCTATGTCTTACCAGGTGCATGGCAGAGCTCCGAGGTGGATGTGGCTCAATAAGCAACTGAGATGGCGTTTGTCCAAAGTTCTGTATCTGTGCCTCCATGGCCTGCAGGGGAAGGAGAGTAATTGTCATAATCAATATGCATCAACGAGAGAGGTCAACACACTCTTTGACAATGCAAGTGTATCCCAAGTCAGCCATGAAAAGAGTCCAGAAAATTCACCGGGTGCTCTTCTCCCAGGGTGCAAAATCATCCAAGTGTTAGTATTTTGTAGACAAGCTTTGCTTCTCCTTCCAAACATGCTTCCATTAACCAAGTCACTATTCTTATTTAGAAGCAGGGGTTAAATGTGGAAATGTTACCCTGTGAGTGCATGCATGCAGCTAGAGACCAAAGAACACTCTGAACACTAAATACAACACATATACCTTAATAAAGTCCTTTGTAAGAAGGAATGTATGGGGATCTCTAATGAAATAAGCTTCTGGAATCTTAATGGGAAAAAAAAGAATGAGACATACAGTCCACTAAGGATACAAAATAAAATCAAATAATCATGTGTTCTAACCAATTCAGAGGGCGATCAGTAGAAAGAACATTAAGACTTTTGTATAATAATCAAATATGGCAAGACTTTCACTACAAAAAATTTAGAAAGAACTAACCCAAAGAGGAAATAATTCTTGGGGCATCCTGACCTATGCAATATGTCATTAAAACCTATGCAGATGGAAATATTAATGAGATTTTGTGACTTCCAATAGATAAAAATAATTCTAGATCTCAGACTGTCTGGAGTGTAAAATATGCCTTTTTTGTGTGTATGTTAAAGAGATACTCTTATAAGAGATTTAAGTATTTCTTCTATACATAAATTCTACAGGGGAAAATTTCAATATATTAAGCTAGACTAACAGAAATATTTTTCTGAAATATTGTGAGTATGTAATTTAAGTCAACAAGGAGAAGCACAATATTTACTATGATTATTACTCTGTTACCATGCTAATTTTCCCCCTAAAATTGTGTGCACTGTGGTTGCACATAAAAGTAAAATTCGAAAGTCATTGCTGAGTGCTTGGGAGTCAGGTAAGGTGGTAGGTGGCTCTCGACACGGCACTGCTACTAATCCCGTCACTATCTACAATTCTCATTTATAAAGTCTTTAAATTTAATAATCTGTCCTCCTAGACTGCATTTCAAGAAAATGTTTATCAATAAAAATGTGAATTTTCAAATTTATTAGCAATATTAAACATGAATGCATCATTATCTGCCATATTTTAGCAATTGCATAAATGGAGTTTTGGTTCTTTTACTTGCAGAGGCAACAGGACGAGTTATTAAATCTCTTTACGTGCTGTCCAGTTTTAATGTATACATTTATTTGCATGTGTCCACTCATATGTGAAGTGTGACTATTTCACTAAATTGTACTCACATAGATACCATCATACTTTATCTCCCCAATGCAAGATTTATGATTAGAAAGGGGGGAGAGACCATTTCTGGTTAGGTTCACATTCTGAACAATAAACTCTTGAGAATTATTTGAAAATCAAAAAAAGTACTCATTGTATTGTTAAAGCTGCCCTAGTTAGAAAATGTCCAATACCTAGCTTAATGTATCATGAACTAAATCTCTCTAGCAATAGATACCATTGCTTGTGTTTTTCCTCCTCCAGATAGAGGACCAGGTTGGGGGTAGGGAGAAAGAAGTAAAATCAAACACATTTAAATCTCTAGATCAGTGCCTTGCATTTAGTAGGTAGCCTTTAAACGCTCACAGAAAGAATGAATCAACAAACATGTCTTGCTTGACTTTTTTTTCTGGAAGGGAAATATCAAAATTACATTAGAAAATGTTCTGAAACAGATTTAATTTCCAGAAATCTTCTGTACGGTTCTCTTCAGTAGGTCCTGCCTCTGATCCTTTTGGACTGAGGCACAATACACACACACATACATATCTTAAATGGCTCTCAAATGGCATCAGGGTAAATTTCAAGTTGTGGTCAATCTCACCCTTGCATTAAGACAATCGATTCCCAACATTCAACATTTATTTATTTTAAGACTAAACTGAATCCCTCTTCCTGTGATCTACCTAAAGGTTCTTATTCCAGTATTTATCTTTCAGCTATTGTGTAGTCCTGCTTTCTAATAATTCCTTGCCCTCTGATTTTAAATTGCACAGGTCTTTCCGATCTTGAAAAAGCATGCTATCTCCCCTAAGTCTATTAAAATATTTGAATGGGAAGTGAGCACCTACTGACTTTCCTGACTGGCTCCCCCTGTCATATGCTTTCTGTGCTCCCCCACCTTTAGGAAGTCATCAGTGTCTTCTTTTTCATCAAGAAGGGAGGTACTACTGTTGACTATTGTTATTGGGCAAATGGATATTTGTTATATTATTATTTGTTATATTATTCTCTCTACTTTTGTATATGTTTGAAGATTTTGATTTTTTAAAAAAGTGATGCTGACAAGGAGAAAAATATTGTTTTCCATGGTGAGGTTGGGCTTTGAACAGAGATACGAATAAAACTACTGTAGAGCAGAAAAGGAAAAAAAAACTGATAAATTTTTATGGCTTCATCTCTCTGTCACCAGCTCATATTTTTGATTGTCTATTTCATTTCTTTAAACATATTAAATCCTTTTAGAAATTTAAAAAAAAGGGAGGTACTTTGTATGGGCGCGTGCCCAGAGATATACACAGGCATGCTGCAACCTATGATGCACAGCAACTGAGTAGTTGTTATGATGGAGGAGAAAATGCCTCCTTTCATGCTAACCTTGGGCAGCGTTCTAAATCCTTCCCAGAAATCCTTCCTAAATCATAATCAATGGCCTCCATATTCTCACAGCATATTTTCCCCTTTATCATGGACTTCAACACATAATTCCTTACGTGTGTCTGTTTGCTCAGACTGTGAATCTCTGCAGGTCAGGGCTGTGATTTCATCCTACAGAGTCAAAAAATGTTTGAATACAGAAGTGGGGAAATGGTAGGGCATTTGGGCAAAACTGAAACGTAGCCTGAAAAGAGAAAAGCACAGTAGCAGAGAAAACTTCAGAGTTCTTTACTCTTGCAATTCAATACCACAAAAACAATTCAGTTAACGGACATTTGTTGAATATTTACTTCACACCAAGGGATATAAAATCAGACAGCAGACTGCCCTCCGGAAGTTTTCAGCCCATAAGGACATGAGATGAGGACATCAGGGCACATGGTAGGTAGGACCATGGGGGAGGCCAGCCCAGAGGGCCAGGGAGCCCGGAGGAGTAATGGACTGAAACTCAGGTGGAGAATGGGGGGGGGGGGAAGAGCAGGACTGTTAGGAAAGGGACTTCCAGAAAAAGAACATGAGCTAAGGTTTGAAGGTTAAGTAGAAATTAGCTGGATAACACCATAAAATGAGTTTTTGCTATATGGAATTTTTTGTCATATAATGGAATTTTTCCATTAATACAATTTTTCCAAATATATCAAGTAAAAAATCCTAAACGACTACTTACAGTTAATTATAAGGTGGATTCTTTCTATAGTATCCATTTAATAATTTAAATATTAAATTTAATAATTTCTATATTAAGAAATGGTATCTTAGAAAATTCTACATATTTCTATTTCTCTATATATTGTTCTGCATGAGTCAGAGAGACTTAATGTTATTCATAAAACATATATTTATTGAGTATCTACTAGTACCCGGTACCCTTCTACAGATCTCTGATACTCATCAAACAAAACAGATAGAGATTCCTGCTCTTGTAGAGGTTACATTCTAGCCAGGATGACATAGGGGCTTACATTCAGCCAGATGTCACACAATGGCATCCCATGGGCTAGATTCAGCTCACAGACATGGTTTCTATTTGAGCCAACATTTATAGGTTAGGAAATTTCATACAGTAATTTGGATTTTCTGGCTTCTCTCAGAAAAAATCAGAAGATCTGACATTACCTCATTAGCATTCCTTCATGGCAACACTCGTCAGAAGCACAGACTCTTTTTTAACACCCACCACTCATGTGACCCATGCATGCACTGCCATCTGGCCAGCTTCACTAGTTTATTCCCTGTCTGACCTCTATAGACATCAGCATTTGTGAATCCTTTAAAAATCTAATACCAAAACTTTAGTTTGAGTTACAAGAAATCTATTGCTTTATGTATCTGTTGCACTTTCCAGTGAAGAAAGGATGAACTAACATTGTATGTGGGAGCTCATGAGTTGTAAACCTTGGGAAATAAGTCTGTAAACCTAACTCGCTTCATTGAGTCTAAGATGTTATCCATTATTGAAGCATCATTATTTTATATACGATGAGGAAGAACAAAATGATGCCAATTAAACGATGATGCACCGTTGAAGGTAAGACACACTGTGATTTGGATTTTGAGATACAACAATGATGTACATCTTAGAATCAACAAGTTACAGTAACTTTTTACATATAACAGTCAACGATATTATGAGTCTTACATATTTCATACAAATCTAACATAAGTAATAGGCTTTAAACACTAGATTTTAAAACATGTGACTGACAAAACCTTTGCTGATTTATAAAAGGAAAGACTATGTATTCATTGGTGGACAACTCTTTGGTGGGATAACATGAAAATATGGATCTGCTTATACTTAAATAATAACATTAGGCCTTTGCGATTGTTGAACTTGCTATCTATTTATATTTTTTTGAGGTTCAAGGAAGACAAATTCATAAAGTACACTAATCTTAGGTGTATAGGTTGATGACTCTGTGTGTGTGTGTGTGTGTGTGTGTATTTTCTCCCCCTTATAACCACCACCCAGATCGAGACAGAGGGCTTTGGAATGAAATGGGAAGGTCCCATGTCTTGATCTGGGTAGCGGCTACGTGGGAGTACATAGATTCCCTCTTTCCCCTCCCAGCCAATTACCCCCACGCCTCACCATCTGCCAAGCTGATCACTATTTTGATGTTTATCATCACTATTTTTTCTGTTCTTGAACTTCTGATGAATGGAATCGTAAAATATATTTTTTTGTGTCTACCCTTTTTTTTTTGGATTAACATAAAGTCTGTGACATACTTCCTTGTTGTTGTGTGTCAATAGTTTTTTTTTTTTTTTGCTATTTAGTATTCCATTGTATTAATCTGCCACAATATATCAATTCTCCTGTTGATGGACATTTGGGTTGTTAACAGTTCCAGGTTATTATGAATAAAATTGCTTAGAAAATACTTGCACATGTCTTTCGAGGGAAGTGAGTAGTTATTTCTGCCGGGTGTATACCTAGGTATGGGGTTGCTGAGTCATAGGGTAGGAATGTTTAGTTTTACTGCTAAATTGTTCTCCAAAGTGGTTGTGCTGATTTTGAGTATTTGTAAGCATTTGTGAATGCAGAATGCAAAGGTCAAGCTGTAAACAGAGCAATGATTTAGACTATGTGGACTTTCAGGGCACTGATATGCTGAAACTCTTACATGTCAAACTCATTTGTGTCTGATAATTATATAAAGAATACCACTTTACTTCTTCACCAGGAATTTTTCAGAGAGAAAGTTAGTCAAGAGATTTAAATTTTAATTGTTGTATCGATTCTTGCTTATTCTTATAAAAATTATTCTGTGAATATTTAATTAAAGCAGTCATCATGTATTTAGCGTTTATTTTTCCTCCCAGCTAAAATCTGTCAAGAAATAGGTAGGTGAAGGGAGGGAGGGATAAATTTGGAGTTTGGGATTAACAGGTACACACTACTACATATAAAATAGATAAACAACAGGCCCTACTGTATAGCACAGGGAACTATATTCAGTATCTTATAATAACCTATAATGGAAAAGAATCTGAAAAAAAAAATACATGTATATATAACTGGATCACTTTGCTATACACCTGAAACTAATACAACACTATAAATCAACTATACTTCAATTTAAAAAAAAGGAAAAGAAATAGGTAGGTTATAAAATTAGAGGGAAAAAAAAGACTATTTTTTTAACACCTTGGAGGAAGTTCCAAAACACAGAATTCTGCAGGGGAAGGCAGAGACGTGAAGAAAATGTGAACTGAATTATGCTTAGGAGAACAATATAAGCACATGTGAACAGTACATGTGATTTTCAGATTTCATACACATATATGACACACAACTCAGTTTCACCTGCTTATATGTAATATAAAGCTCCTTCTAGGGAAAGTTCCCATTAGGGACAGTTTCTCTCTTGTCCCTTCCCTACCTTCTGATTGTCCCCTTCCTTAGCCTTGTTAGGCTCGCTTTGAAAAATCCTCCAGGACCCACCTGCCAAGTTACAGAATTACCCACGCCTTCATTCAGCTCTCCTTTTTCTCACTTATTCTCAAGGAGCTCTCTCTAGTTTTTCATCCTCCCCACAGGTCAGGGGCACTGTGTATGGCTGTGTCATTGATGCCATGTACAAAGGTGCCCACTTGGGGGACAAATGAGTGATAGAATCAACCCTAATTGCCTGAGGAAGGAGCACCTTTTGTAATTATCCTTCTAAAGAGGGTGGCTTTTTAAATTTGCACAAACGGGCCATATGTGTTCGCAATGGCTGTGACATACGCCTTATTCCTTTGACCTGCTGCACCTCTTGCTTAATTGCTTTTCTTTTTCCCCCTTCTTACCTTTCCTCCCAAGAAAGTTCTACCCCCTCTATGAACAAAGATACAAGTTTGGGATTAAATTCTCAGAAAAGGAAGGGAACATGCTGTGGTGTATGTGTGTTATATGTATGCCTATTAATACAAAAGACTTCAGAGCCAAGGTAAAAGTAAATGTGGTGACAGCTAAGTCATAGTTTAGAACGATGTTCAAATTAATGATAAATTCAAAATATTCTAAATGACAGAAATTAGGTGAACAAATGTGCTTTCTCCTTCCCTTTGTGTAGACTAGTTGTCTATTTACACCTTCCCTGGTATGCACTAGCTAAAAACTTGATTAATGTCCTCTTTTCCTCAATGCAGGTGAATTTAGCCCAGATACATTTTTTCTCCCATAGAATCTTTACAACTTCTAGTCTTTTTTTGCAAATGTAATTAAGTATTGCTTTTCAGATGAAATGCCATCAGGTCTAAGTGCCATGAGAGAGACAGTGTGAGGAAGCTAATAAGGTAGGCTGTCAAATGACCTATTTCATCCATTTCTCTTGGTCTGTACAATCTTTTAAATGGTTTTCCAAAAAATCGGCATTTTATAAAGTACTATAGGCTATGCTATCCACAATGCAAAATATCAGACTATGTCCAAATTACCAGTCAATTATCGACAAGTTTCAGAAAATTCAAGAAAAAAATAATAAAAGCTTGGGAACACACAGAAAGATTTTCAAAAAACTTCCTTAGTACTGTGTGTATCTCAGTGTACAGCTCTTACTTAGAATGATTTTACTTTAATGCTTGAGAGTGGATATTCTTTTTTTTTGTTTGACCAGAAAATACAACTTTGACGTACAGTTAAAAATATATGTGATTTTTATCACTTCTGTTCTACCTCCAATTCTACCAATTCTATATCAAATAGGAAAAAATATGGAATCTTGAGAAGTCTGAAATAATAAAAAGAAGGACTGCTTAATGGCAGAATGTATTTTAAGTGATAAGCTTTTGCTTCTGGTTTATTGTTGTAATAAAACGAGATCATATAAAGCATTACTTTTTAATGCTGGAAAAACAGGAGCAAAATAAATCAAGCAAATGCTACCTGAACTTTATTATTTCTTGCTTTATAAACATTTAACTATATAAAAAATTAAAATGATATTTTATATTCAACTGCTTCTAGTTTTTCATAGAAACTACAAAATAAAAGAACCAAGATGTTTCCTTTGTTTTAACAATCGACTGCATTAAGGCTAAGCCTATACTAGCAAAATTATGAGAATATTTAAACAAATATTTAGTAACCCAAGTAAAAAAGAACCGCATTTGCTTTAACTATCAGACTATGTTAGATGATATTTGAGGAAGGGGGTTTCTAATTTGCTCATTTATCTGCCTCAGTGCTTGGTTTTATTCTTTTGGTATAAAACTAAAAAAAAAAAAAAAAGAGAGGAGACATTCTCCTGCTGATTCCCGTTTCCTCCTTGGAATGATGAATTATAAGGCTATTACATAATTGACTTAACAAATGAATGTGAAAAAACAAGCACCATATCCTCTAGACAGAAAAAGCTCTGTCCAGAACATTTAAAAAAAATATTAGGTCAGTGCCAGTGGTGGCAAGCTCACTCAATTTTTCTACTTAAAAATAAGTCAAGTCAGGTAGAAAAAGTACATGTATTTTAATGTAGCAGGTAGTGGTTTTCCTCCCCTGGATGCCTTAAATAAGTCTGCTCCCCCTAGAGTGGTGACTAACTCAGGGGAACAGAGAAGTGGTGACTAACTCAGGGGAACATCTTGCCCCTGGGAGATGGTCTCCAGGGACTGCATCACTGGTACTCCCTTGCTCTCTGGCTTCCCACTGGGTTTAGCCACTGAGAAGTCAGGACAAAAGATAGGAAGGTGAAGTATTTATTGTATGTTCCCTCATTGCCAAGTCATAGTTTGGCAGTGGCTGGGTTGCATTTCTCTACCTAACGCCACAGATCCTGATGGGCGACCACCCACCTAGGGCTGGCTACTTCTCCTGCCAGGCTCTGGCAATAGCCCCCTGCCCTTATACCCTCAGGCCTAGGTGCAGTACCCAGATGTTAACCCCTGGAGGCTTTGCCTTCCCTTGGTCATCCACTTTATCCTGCTCCATATTTTTGTAAATAGGACTATTATTAAACTCTTCATTATCCCTTTAAAATTTGTTAAAATTTTGGTAATATTTATCACATAAAATTTTACAACGTAAAATTTACCATCTTAACCATTTTTAAGTGTACAGTTCAGTAGTGTTAAATACATTCATATTATTGTGCAACCAATCTCTAGAACTCTCTTTATCTTGAAAAACTGAAACTCTGTACCCATTACACAACTGCTCATTTCACCTTCCCCCAGCCCCCAGAAACCACCCTTCTACTTTCTGTCTCTATGATTTTGACTATTCTAGGTACCTGGAATCATATAGTAATTTGTCTTGTTTTGACAGGCTTATTTCACTTAGCATAACATCCTCAAGGTTCATCCCTGTTACAGCATGTGTCAGAATTTCCTTCCTTTTTAAGGTGAAATAATATTCCACTATCTGTTTATGCCATATTTTTTTATCCATTCATCTGCTGATGGACCCTTGGGTTGCTTCTACCCTTTGGCTATTGTGAATAATGCTGCTGTGAACATGGGTGTATAAATATTTCTTTGAAATCTTGCTTTCAATTCTTCTGCATATATAACCAGGAGTGAAATTGCTAGATCGTATGGTAGGTCTTTTTTAAATTTTTTGGAGGAACCTCCATACTGTTTTCCAGAGAGGCTGCACCATTTTACATTCTTACAGTAGTGTACAAGGGTTCCAATTTCTCCACATCCTTGCCAACACTTGCTATTATCTGTTTGTTTGTTTGACAGTATCCAACCTAATGGGTGTGAGGTGTTACCTCACTGGGGTTTTGATTTGCATTTCCCTAATGATTGGTGATGTTAAGAATCTTTCCCTGTTCTTCTTGACCATTTGGATATCTTTTTTGGGGTCTTCATTATCCCTTTGAAAGGGTAATGTGCTGAGATCCTGACTGATACAACTAGGATTGGTATTAGGTATAATATATAAGAAAAATGCTGGTTAGCTTTTCCTTCATTTCCAGGTAGGACTGACCAGAAGGTGATTACATCCAAGCAAGAGACATTTTCGTTGAGGATTTAGAATATCTGGGGGATAAACACTGTCATAAGCTTCTTGGGGGAGGCCATGGAGTCTCTTTTTACAGTCTATACTTGTTAATCCTCAAAAACAGAAAAAAGAAACTAAAACACTCTGTTCCGGATGATTTAGAGACTGACCTACCTGGAAGCAAGGGTTTTAGCAGATGATATCTTAAGGATGTTTCCAGGTTTTTGGTTCTTTGCCCACTTTTGGGCTGATCATTCAATAGTACACAGTAGAAGACTCAGCCCAGAAATGCTTAATGATATGTGAGAGGAAACAGTACAATATCCCTGCCAAATTCTCCCTTGATGAATAAATTTATATAAAGCAAACTCTGTGCTGGCTGATTCAGGAAATGGGGGAGGGAAGGAGGTTGAGGAGATGGTGGTGGTGGAGGCGGGGGGGAGGGAGAGAAGCAGTAGTACAGGTGGTGACCTTTCTTCACTACATGAAATAAGTTCACTTGGAGTGTCTGATTATGGAAAGAAAATAATAAAGCTGAAACAGATTTATTTGGTATGTGGGAAGATATCAAGACAAAGGTTCACCAGGTGCTGGTATAAACATTACAAAATGAAATCATACACTTTTATTAAACTAAATTCAAATTAAAAATAGTATTGCATGTATCTGGCAGAACAAAATGCTCTTCTTTGATTTTGACATAAATGGGAAACAGTAATTTAGATATACTATATTGAGATCAAATGGCTTTAAATAGGCTCATTATCAATATGTTTAAAACACTTAAAAACGAGTCCTAAACATCTAACTGAAATGTTTATGTACTTAGCTTGAGTAATATCCACTTCAACAAACTGAAGCATGCAATATGTTTTGAATAATTGTTAATTTATGCTAAGGTAACAACTGTGTAATATAACTGAAATCTATGTTAATAGAAGATAAGGAAAGCCCTTCCAGCTATTTCTATTACAAACAGCAGGCTGCAATTTTCACCCTTCTTCCTTGTGTAAAATATGACTTTAGATGCTTGTAAAAGCATTTGCTGTTAATTTCTGAAAATCAATAATTAGCATTCTCAGCACCACACAATAAAAATAACACAACGAGGGGAAAAAGCATATCTCACATAAATGACACACATCCCTCTTTGACTAACTGCATTATTTATGCTTCTCTATGGATGATTGATGACCATGGACTAGCTAAGGATTGCAGTAATTAGGAGAAAAGATAAACCTAAATTAAAGATTCATTCACTTATCAAAATTAAATGTCATTAATTTCCTTGATACTAATTTCTATATAGAAACTTTATTCATTGAATCATCTCAATGCATGCCTTATTGCCGTGGATGAGAAGCACATTAACAGATATATTTGAACTTATACTCTTACTAGTTTTAGGGATCATAATATTCTTGTTGTTTCCAAAATGATTCTTTAAATGTAAATAATACCTAATGTGTATTTTCACTCTGATAATTTAAAATGTAGGGTTTTTCTTTCTATTTTAATTTGGCTTTTAAATTTGCTAACATTTTTAGCTCAGCAAAATTTCTGGTAATTATAGGGGGGAAAATTAAGATGGTTTAAGTAATCTTTATCAGCCCTTTTGTTGATTATTTGTTGCCATCACGTCTCAGAATAATTGCCTACGAGAAGAACCCTGAACCTCCCTCATCTGAAGACAATTAGGCATCATGGCACCGGTAAATAGACAATATTGTGCTACAACCCACTCAAGCGATGCAGGAGGGGGTGTTGTTATCCCTTGTCAGATCAAAGAAAGAAGTCAGAAATGGGGGAAGGAAAAGAGTAGGGATAACAAATTCACGGAAAGAATAAGCAGTGATTGTAGAGGTCATCAGTGTTGTCACTATAAATTCCTTCATTTACATCATCAAGATGAAAAGTGGGTTAATTTTTTTCCTTATGAATTTTATGAGTTCATCTTCTAGGAAAGCCAGCATTGCAGATGTTTTGGTTAAAGACACATCTGTCTTGTTGGTTCTTGACAGCCCTATCATGTCAGTTCTCTGTAGTAGCAAGGAATGTTTCATCAAGAAAATAAAGTGAAAACTGAAGTGATCTATTCTACTTCCTATGGGCATATTTTCACCATAGCAGATCCAAAGGACTACTTTGTTATCCCTGTCAGATCAAAGAAAGAGATAAACGAAGAAAATGTAGCCTGAGACTAAGAAATATTAGTAACAGAAAATCAGACTAAAAATACCACATTTTTATGACTACTGGTAACATTAAAATGTATTTAATGTTTTGATATTCCCAGCATAAATAGATAAATGAGTATATATGTATAAATAAATAAATGTTGCATGGCCCATATGTTCTAATAATTTGCCAGCAAAACAGCCTTTTATGGTAGGCTTATGTGTATACCTTTCACTGTCAAAGAGAAGTCAGTTAAATCATTTTTCAGCTTGGCAGTGTCGACTATAGGTATGACGATATAGAGAAATAAATTATTAAAACAGAAGTTCTTCCAAGATACTTCATTTAATTATGTTTTGGGGTAGTAATAATCAATGTCCATGGTAGTGCTTTACAGTTTACAAAGTATTTTTACATATCTTTTCTCATATGATCCTCAAATACAGTCCTATGAGTTAGATATCATTTCTGTTATCATATTTTAGGTGGTTAAACAAAGGTACATTAAAGTGACTTATTTATGTCACTCAAATAATAATGTTGGGGCTGTGATATAACCTATTATCTGATTTCCATCTTTCTACCATCTTTCATTGACTACTAGTTACCACAGAATCATACTCTGAGGCAGACAGGCTGAGTAATTATATCCATGACGGTAAGAGTGATAATTTTTAAAAACAGTTTTAGAATAAAATATTTTTCACTCATCATAAGAGTACAGTTAATAATTGTTGTGGCATTTAATCTGTAATCTCTACTAACCAACTATTAACTATGGCATAATCTCCTAGTGCCTTTGGAACTCTCAGAAATTGATAAAATTTATGTTTTCTGGAAAGTGATTAGAACAAATGATTCAAAAAAATGACTGATAAAGATTTCTTAAAGCTACCTTAAAATTTTCCCTATAATTACTGGAAGTTTTACTGAGTTGAAAGTTTTAACAAATTCAAAAGCATAAACGAAATAGAAAGAAAACCTTACAGTTTAAATTAGTAAAATGGAAATGCACATTAAAGTCCCCTACAGTTAAAAAAATTATTTTAGAAGTAAGAAGAATATCATCTCTAAAGCTAAGTAAGTATTCTGTTGTTTTAAAATTCCTAGAGAATTTTTTTCAAAATAAACCTGCTTGAACTCTCTCCCTGGATATTCTGAGATACACTCTAGATGGAGGAGGGGGGGGATGGAGAGTGGATGGGGCTAGATGGATATGGCATGTGTATTTGAAAATAGTAAAGGGGGGTGGTGATGAGGATATAGGTGAAATAAGAGTTAAAATTTTTGAAACTGGGTGATAAGAACACCCAGAGGATTCATTGTATCATTCTCTCTACTTTTGTAGGAAAAAAAAAAGAAAAAAGTTTTCCAGATCATTCTAACACACCTTTAGTAGAGCAGTGCTTCTTACACTGTAATGTCTCAAACAAGTCACCCAAGGATTTCCTTAAATGCACGTGCTCATTTACTAGGTCAGGGAGGCCTGAGAGTAGAGTCTGAAGTTCTAACAATTTCCCAGGTGATGGTGATGCTGTTGGTCTATGGACCATATTTGAGTAGCAAGGAGTTAGAAAACCATGGGACCAGACACTTACGAACCAGAATAGCTTATTCCCCAAGCAGGTCATAGGATGAAGTTCTTGGCCATCATTTGGTAAGTAGAAATATAAAGCAAATCACGTAATTTTTATTAATATGTAAAAATGGATAAGAAAGATATTCAGTATCATGTTTAAAAAATACTGCTCAAATAGTCAGATGAGCTTATCTATGAAAAAAAGTGTCTAGAAGATTATGATAAAAGCTAAGACTTAAGACAATTTAAATAATATCTAATATCCAACAGATCTAGTGTTTACATATTACGAAGAGCTTTGTACCAGAACGGTTCTGTCATGTTTCTGCCCAGAGGCTGTCATGATAAAGTTTATTATCAATTACTGCTGTACAAGTATAAAATAAGTTAAGCTGTCATATTTTTCTCAGCCAGAGATCCTAAGCTGTCAAAGAATGTCAATTTTAAATCTGACATAGAGAAGAAAATTATCTGTTATTCTGACCTCTAATTTCTTGACATTTTAATGCCATAATTGCTGTGGTTAGTGCTGCTTCATGATTTCACCTGTCAAGGAAGAATGAATCAATAACCTCAAGCCATTTCTCAAATTTTAGCACTAACTTCAAAGCTCAAAGTTCTAGGCAGATTATGGGGCATATATATATATATATATATATATATATATATATATATATACTTTTTTTTTTTAAAAGGGACATACGTAGA
This sequence comes from Balaenoptera acutorostrata, assembly GCF_949987535.1. Classification (NCBI taxonomy): domain Eukaryota; kingdom Metazoa; phylum Chordata; class Mammalia; order Artiodactyla; family Balaenopteridae; genus Balaenoptera; species Balaenoptera acutorostrata. Next base: position 69,342,943 of record NC_080081.1, read on the forward strand.
TTTTTGTATATTAAATGTTTCTCCTTTAAATCAGTGTTGATTAAGGCATTAAAAAATCATCTTCCTTAGGTTAGTTGGAGTTTAGTATAACTGTAGCCTTCCTTTTTATCTTTGTGAAATATAGTGATCTTCGCATTTAAAAAATACTAAGATAAACATTATCAAATAAAAGGAATGCACTGAGCTCAATAAAAGGCTTAACATTTTGAACACTGTTTTTTCCAAGAGCCTCTGTCCGACCCTGCAGAGCAGACCTCTGGGAGCTCAACGCTGATGTTCTGATGGAAGGCGGTGTGCCTTGCACAGGGGGAGTGTAAATGCAAAGGGGCATAAATGACCAGCAAATAATGACTACGCTATACTTCATTCCACTTATCCACAGGGCTCTTTCTTGTGACAACAGATGCTAGATGCTTCTATGCTGGCAAACGTATGTTCTGTACTATTCCTCCTTTACAGAGAAAGCAATGGAGGAAGAGGGACATTAAATGACTTGGACACATTAGAAAGCTCACAGGATTTAGTGGGTTCTCATCCTTTGCAGGTTCTTACATGTTAATGCAGAACTTTTTTGTGTGGAAATATGTTAGTCGTGGGGTAGAGGAGGTAAGGGTGGGGAGTGGGGAGAGGGACAGTTAACTCATATTCCTTGCAAGGTCATTTAATCTGTTATGTCTACAATGTACTAAGTGGTTACCTAGTGGTCTTAAGGACCACTTAAGTATCTTCCTAAGCAATCTTGAGTTGACATAGGGCCACTGGGTCAGTGTGAATGCCTCTGCTGGTATGTGCTTGAGCCCACGCTGCCTGGCGGAAGGAAGGTAACAGCGTTCCAGGTATGCGCTCCCTCACCTAGTATTCTGAGAACTGACAGAAGAGTTTTTGGGTGAGAGAGATGGGTGAGGGGCTTGGGGAGGGAGGACATACATGCCACAGAATGACTCTGGGAGTTTCTCTAATGGAACCTCAGTATTCAGCAATTATGCCCTCAGACTGGGAATGCTGGAAGGAGAGTCCTGGAGTAAGGCACTCCCAGTCTGCATCACTGTGAGGTAATCAGGAGCAGTAATGTATTATTGTTCAGATTGCCTATATAATGACAAACATTGTGGTTGAACCTCTCCTCCCCAACAGAATTTTTTTTAATTATGCATTTTCATGTAATGTTTCATTAGGAATTTCTAGAGTTTGACAATTATACATAGTTTTTATTACTGTCCAAAGCAATGGTGTGCTATTTTGTAGAAGCAGGTATTTTTATAAGATTTGAGTAATAAACACTATATCCGTGTAAAGAAAGTCTCAATCCTAATTCCATTTTGTTTCTATTCTCTCATTTATCTCCTCATTTACTGTCATTTAAATATGAAAGATCTGCTATTTTCAGTCAACTTTAATGCTGCCTTGCACTTTCATTATGTACAATATGCTTAAAATATTTTTATTTTGCCCAAGAGGATTAACTTGTAACTTTCTTTATAAGGACAGCATGTTATAATGGACGAAAATGTATGCTGAAATACTCAGGAGCAAAAATGTCTATGATATTTAAAAGTCAAAAAACCATTTGGAGTTGGTCTTGGACTAAAAGGATAAGCTATTCCAATTATTTTCTTTTTTATCTGATTCTAAAGGTATTGGTTCTGAAAGGAGAATATAGTTGGTAAGATGTTTATAAAACTGGGCCATGTGTTAAACAAAGGTGTATTGTTAAGAGAATAATTAAGCTCAGAATTAGAATCCCCAGTTGTGTACAAACTAATCACATTATTTTGTAGAGAAAAATCCCTTATTTCACCAACTAATTTTATAATATTTGACTCCTTTCTCATTCATTCATTCTCTGTCCCTATCTCTTTCTTCCAGCTTCAGGCAAAAATCCCATTTCCTTGTGCACACAACATGGTACAACACTGCACCTAATAATATGCTTGCAACGTGTTCTCCAAATATTTAGCCCTAAGGGTCCAATGATCAATGATCATGAGGGTCTTCTCTTCCCTTTCCTCTTCTCTGCTTGAAGCCATACAAATGGAGTCATTTTGTTTTTACAGAAGTCTATAGGAAATAACTTTATGGATGCAAATTTTTCTTTTAGAGCTTGCTTTCCCAAATCTACGCGTTTTCCACCTCTAAAATTAAAACTAAAAAATAAAAAAGCATTCCACTGACTGGAAATGGAGAAATGATTACTTGTTTTGCATAAAGCAGATGGCAGATATCTGGTAGAATGGAAGACTGGGATACAGCTTCCTTGAAGCAAGACTCATCTAGCAGCTGTTGCATCTTCACTCTTTTCACCTATCTGAAATAATTTTGCACAACGTGGAAATGATTTAAATAATATATTTTATGAATATTTTCATAAAAAATAATTATACACATACTATAGTATATAATTCCCAAATGTTAGCTATAAAATTTCAGGGTGAGAACACACAGGAGTAAGATACTATAACCTCATCTATTTTATTGATGCATTTTTGAGAGCATACAGGGATAAAATACTATAACCTCATCTATTGTACTAATGCATTTTTGAGGACATATAGAAATAAAATACTGTAATCTTATCTATTTTTTATTGATGCATTTTTTAAGTATTCTGCCTAGAAGGCTGTAATTCTGCTTTTATTAAAAAATAGATACTGGCAGATTATTTTAATGTGAACTATTCATATTTAAATACTCAACTAGGTTTCATTAATTAATAACACACATAAGGCATTAAGCATTTTAATGAAGATGCTGAAGTAAAACAAATAAAATAGGAATATTGAAGTGCATTGTACATATCTGCATTTCAAAAAGGAACTACATGGTGGTCTCATTACTTGTTTTTGACATATAACACTCACTTTTCCACATTTGTCAAGAACCTGAAATCTATGTTTCCTAAAAATTTACATTGAAAGGAAATTTATACAGAAAGAGATGGAAAGCCACATTTGTGCTGAAGGGATGACAGAAATTTTCATAACAATATTCAACTTATTACCTACCTCTCTCAGCACAGGGTCAGTGATACTGTCCAGGTTCACAGAGCCTTCATAGGTTAAGTAGTGGAAAACATTTAGAGCCCGGACTGCTTCTGGTCCTCGCTGCTTGTAGCCAAATATAAGGTCAATCCACTGATGGAGTTGGCAAGAAACAAATTCACTCTCCAGGGCCTGAAATCAGTCAAGACAGAAATAAGACACCATGCAAATTTCCCTTTCTCTTACTTTGAAATATTCTATATAAATAAGTAGAACACATTCTTTGCATTCCTGTATTTTATCTGTACGTATTAAGACCTATTCTTAGGAGTGACAAAATACAACCTCTAATAAAACATAGACCTAAAAGAAAATTTTCTTTCTAAAATACTTAATGTTCTCTTGGCTTAACTGTCTATGTGATGTGAATTTTAATATTAAATAGATTTCTTAAAAAGACACATTCATGTTTAAAAGTAATCTGAAATGCCTGTTTTAATGCCATTTACAACAATTTCATTTCTAATTTTTAAATATTAGTTTGAAGCTAAACAATTTTATTTGAAACTTTGATACGTACTTATTTTCCTGCCTGAAGTCTTCAAATTTACCTCTAACACTACTAAGAGGGAATGCCTTCCTTCTGCTATGAATGAACTCCGCTATTACACTGTTTAGGAACCAGTGGGTAATTTTAGATGTTTGCTAGCCAGTGGGAAATGAATGGAAATTACTGAGAGTCAGTGATCATGCGAAACCTCCATAAAGAGTCAGAAAAAAAGAGACCTTTTCAGTTCCTAAGAAGCCATCATAAACTTCCTAGAGGGGCCCTGGCAGGTAGGCAAGGAGTTCTGGTCACACCTGTGGTCTGAGCAGTGACAGTCACAGTGTAGCTCACTGTGCCTCTCACCTCCTGCACTCATTCATCATCAATTTCTTATTGACTTTAAGGACACACTGATTTCAGCAGCATGAGGAAAAAGCTGTAGAGCTAGCTTCTTAAATTTCAACTATGCAAGGCTGTAGAAAACAATTTTTGAAATTACAGCTGTAACTAAATATGTGAATGAAGTCATTCTTTGGCTGCATGACCCTGATTTCTAAGGTGCTGAAACCAGCTTGGATTCACTTAATCAATAAATGGTTTCTTAAATTAACCCTCTGATAATTATATCAATATTTCATTTTTTTAATCTACAAAATATCTGAATGATAATTTTCAACTTTTCCCGTGATGACATTTAACTAGTAACTTATTCCCCTCAAACTCCCTTTTTATCTATTCCTTTCAAAATTTTTGGTATTTTATTTACACCAGTTATTGTGGATGTTTCTCATTCCGAAATATAAACAATTAGATTTTATAAAAGGATAGTTTCATACTAAAACTAAACAGAATTTCTATACTCTGTATCTCATTGGTCTTGACATAATAGTTTGGACTAGAACACAGGAAAAGGGACTAAAATACAAAAGAGGTGTTGGTTAAAATTCTATACTGATTAAATCTATCAATATTGGTTTGGTCAATCTGTATAAATGAGAAGTTGGTAATGATTCAGTAATGTTTTCAGTGCATGGTACAATAAATGAAAGGATGAAAAAAATGAATAAATGGCAGTTCATTACAGAGTCGCTATTGCCCAAGTCTGTTCACTGGAATTCAAAATAGTAGTGAAATCAGAAATATTATTTAAAGGAAGATCTTACCAACATAATCACATAATCAGCTCAGCAGCAACCACTTCAAATCAATCTTATAGATACCACTCGACATATTTGGAAAGAGAGGGTCCATGAAATTTATTCCATTTGAATAAAACAGTTATTGAGCTAAATGCCTAATGCAATGATGAGGGTTGGAAGGAATGATCACCTTTCACTAATTTGAGTTTTAAAACATTTATTTATTATCTCCAACCACTAACTTTCATTTTCCTCTGCCATGGGCAATGTGTATAAGTTGTTTAATGCTTCTCCTTTGGTTTACATGTGTTTTTATAAAACACTACTCATGCAATGTATTTCTGTGTGTATGTATTTTTGATTTATAAAAATGGAATAGGGTTACAGATTGCATTTGGTTTCTTACTTTCTTCACTGAGCCTTGCTTCTTGGGATCTACCTGTGTATAGGAAGTCCACTGCTTCCAGCGGCTGCTCAGAACTCCCGCAGTAATGAGCGCTGGACGGCCTCTAACTTGCCACGACACCACGCTGAGATCAATGTCCACTTTTGCATCCCTGTTTGGCTCTTTGTGAGAATTTCCTTGGGGCATATAATCTGGAGTAGGACTGATGTGTCCCTGCACCAGATGTGCATCAACTGAGTCTGCGTCATCAGTGCAGATTGGCTTCCCCTGTCTCCCCTCCCTCCAGCAGTGCCTGAAAGTTTCTCCATGGCCACAGCTCCATTGACAACTGGTATTACCCAGGCATTTAATATTAGCCTGTGTAACAGATACAAAACAATATCCCATTGTTGTTCTAATATGTTTTCCTCTGATTACTGAGGAATTTGACAGCTTTTTAATATGCTTGTTGGCCATGGGGGTTTCCTCTCCGGTATATTTCCTGTTCATGCTCTTTGTCCATTCTTTTCTGGAGGTTCCTGTCTTTTACGCTGTTACTTTGCAGAAGTTCTTTACATATTTTAGATAGTTGTTTGTTGGTTTTAAACATTGCAAATGCATTCTCCCAAATGTCACATGTCTGTTAACTTTACCCATGTCACTCTTGGTTGAAGAGAAATTCTTAATTTTGAGATAATCAAAAAATTTTTTGTTATGATTATGATTTTGGGATTTTGGTTTAAAATAACAAAGATAACTTTCTGTATTTTGATGTGTCAGCTTTATAGTTATGGTTTTACTTTTCATATACTGGTCTTCATCTAGAATCCACTTTCACTCATATGTGGTATTAGATAGAGATCCAGTATAATTTTTGTTAATATAGTAAGTCAGTTTTTCTAATACCATCTATTAAACAAACACACCTTTCCTGAGTGATGTGTGCTGTCATCTTTAGTGTGTGAATACATGTTTGAAACAAAGATATAAAACTGCTATTGTTTACAGATAATATAATAATCTACCTAGAAAAAGCAATACAATCCTTCCTCCCTTCTTTCATTCATTCATTCGTTCCTTCCTTCCCTCCTCCCCTCTTTCCCTTCCTCCCTTTTTTCTGCTTTCTTTCTCTGCTATCTGTCTACCTACCTACCTACCTCCTTATCTATCATCTGTCTATCTAGATATGTGTGTGTGTCTCCAGCTCTTTGCACCTTTTATTTCTATTGTTATCTTTATTTCTTATATATCTTAATATCTGGTAGATTTATTCTTTTGAGAGTCAACTCAGCTATTTGTGGACCTTTATTCTTCCCTATAACTTTTACAATAAGTGTATAGATACATCAAAATAATTTTGATTGGGATTCCAATAAATTTATAGAGTAATTTGGGAAAATTGATATTAGGTTTTCCCATCTAAGGTCTCAGAATGTCTCTTTATTTATACAGATCATTTTCTATGTACCATATTAGATTTAAAAATTAATATTTTCACCATAAAGGACATGGGTATTCTTGGTTAAGTTAATTCCCAGGCAGTTCATAAGTTTTGATGCAACTATAATATTTTAAAAATTGTATTTTAAACTCCATTATTAATGATGTAGAAAAATGCTATTGATTTTTATAAGGTGATTGTGTTCCTGGCAACTCTTACTAGTTAACTTCTTAATTTTTCTTATATAATTGTTCTCAACCTTGAGAACTGTATTAAACAACAGTGGTGGCATGGAACATCACTGTCTTTTTCCTGATCTTAAAAGGGTCAAAACACACACACAAACGCACACACACACACACACACACCATGTATTTAACACACGGGTTGTTAGATAGCATTTTATTTACAGTTTTTGTATTTATATCCACACTTGAAATGGCTTTATTTCTTTTTTCCTTTACTTCCCTCTACTCTGGAATCAAGATCACAGTAGCCTCATAAAATGAGCTGGATGGCTTATTATGTCTTCTGGAATAATTTGCATAAGAAATGAATTCCTTATCTCTTGAAAATTTGGTAGAATTCACCTGTAAAATAATATGGCCTTGGATATTTTGGGGGCTGGGAAGATTTACTACTTAAATTTCTTTAAGGCTTATAAGTCTTCTGGTGTCAATTTTGATGTTTTATATTTTTCTAGATATTTATCCACTTCATCTTAGTTTTAAAACTTATTAGTTCATGGCTATCTATAATAATCTTTAATTAAATTTAAAAATTTCTATGTCTACAGTTACCCTATTCTATTCTATATGTTAGGTAGCAGAGTGAATCAACAAACAAACAAACAATCAAAAAATAATTTTGCCTCAGGTTTTTTTTTGGGGGGGTTATAATATTAAATGACAAAGGAACAATAAGGTAGTAGATTAAACAGATAGTCTTACAGAGACTGTCTGTCTTGCTAGTCACTGCAGAAAACAAAGAAAATCCAGTTATAACATTTAAAAGCTAAATCTGGTTCTAAATCAAATGCATATCCAAGAATTGAATTTTAGATTTCACATAATTAAAGCATAAAGACCTATCTAAAGCTGAAACCTGACACTGAGACTTAACTGTATTCTAAACAGTATTAATCTGTTAGTAAATGCATGCTACCTGCTTATTTGTTCTTTTTAGAACTATGTTTTCATGCACAAACCTCTTTTGGACTTTGAAACAAGATTTTATTGCAAACACTCACAATTGAAAAATAGAAAGAAATACTTGATTACTAAGCTATTAGGGTTATAATGGTCTTAATAGCTTGCTTTACCCTCTCCTTGCATACCTAAAAGCAGAAGCAATTGCTTTAAGCCTAGATAAACCAATTCCCAATCCATAATTCTACCCTGGGGATCTGGCAGGAAGGAAATAAAGAGTGAGATTTAAACCAGAAAGGATATCTCTTAGATGAATAATAGTTACCTAATATCTAATTTCAATATTGTCCCATGGGTATTAGAACGTAGAGAATTCTTTCTCTAACGGGTTTAGGACAAAGCAGCTCAGAAACTTATGAGAAAGGAAACTAAGCTAGTGGAATTAACTGTGAGGAGAGAATTTTGTCTTCTCCAGAATTCTTTTATTTAAGAATACTGAATTTCTCTCTCTCCTTCTAGACCAGACCAAGAACATTTCCAAGCCCTTTCTCTTGTTGCCTCAAAAATCTGCTTCTGATATTGAAAAAATTCTCCAAATAGAGTTGCATATATTCCAGTGGACAATTAGAAAATCACATTGCTACTTCTTCTGTAGTGTCTATACTGGCTTCTCTTCATGATTAAATTGAAATTATAGCTATTATCCAGTGAAAGATTTAATTATTTTAAATAAAGGTAACATAGTTGTTTTAAATGTTTATTTTAGGGGGCTTAAATTATTCTCTTACTTGATTGCTTCCTGGGTGAATAACATAGTGGATTATTTTCCATTCCCACTAGCACCATCCTAGTCTTAGCCCTCATTGCTCTCCACGTGGGCTACTGTAATAGACTTTGACCTCTTCCTCTACTCCGGGGCTTGCACCCTGCTGGTGGAACAGACTTTTGAAACCATCATGCTCTTACTGTCATCCTCGATTTCAAATCTTCCAAGGTTCCTCCTAGCATAACACATTCAGTGTAAACTTTACCTGACCCCTAAGGACTTTCAAACCTTGATCCGACCCTCCCCCATGACTTCTTTGGGCTTCTAGATACAAATTCTTGGCTCCAGCAGCACAGTTTACAGCCCCGGCACACAGCAGCTGGTATGACCTCTGAACCTTTGTTGCTCCTTTCACCTTAACATGAAAGCATTTCACCCTCCTGCTCCTTCTTCATGTCCCAGCCATCCTCACTCAAGTCCAATGTCTGCTTCCTGAGTTCCCCAGCTCACAGTCTATGAAGTCTTCTATGAATTTCTATGACACTTACCATCAGTATCTTCCTGTTTAATGTAGTAAATAATGTATACAAATTTACTTGTGAAAATCAATTTGCATATGCATTGTAAAGTGCTAGACAAAGGGAATGGGGTTATTACCAATTAACACTTAATTGTTTCAAACATGCCATACTATATTCTCAGTTAGAATCCAAGCATTTGGAACTTAGAGACTATACTTAATGCTGCTTTTACATTTCCTATAGCTCCTAACTCAGCATTAAATGATAACTATTTAATAAATATTTACTGGCTGATTATTTAAGCAATGGGAAAGAGGTGTTGGTCACAAGAAGGAAGAAAAGAAATGTCAGGAAGTGAGGGTGGAGGGTGGGAAATTCATTCATTCATTCATTCAACAAATATTGACTGACCATCTGCTATGGGCCAAACACTATTCTAGATCCTAGGATCACGGCAGTGAATACATGAAGCCAAAATCCCTGTTAGAAAGTTTACATTGTAGTGGGGAGAGACTAGTAATTAGTAATTAGTAAGAGAGTATGCCTGAAGGTGATAAATGCTAAGGAAAGGAGAAAGACGGGAGAGAAAGTTAAGAGGTATGTATGGATGGGGAGGGGATTGCTAATTTAGAGGATGAAGTCAGAGAAGGCTTCCTTGAGTTTGTGACAACTAAGGACTACAGTGAGGAAGTGAACTGTAAGGACATCTGAGGGAAGGTGATCTCAAACAGAGGGATCAGTCATTCGTTTATTCATTCGTTCATCATTCATTCATTCAATATGGAGCACCTCTCATGTGCCAGGAATTATTCTAGGCCCCAGGGATACTGTGAGAAACAAGACAAAATCTCTGATCTCCAGGAGCACATCCCACTGAAATGCAAATAATCAAGGTGAATACAGCCTAAACTCTCTCCAGCCCCAAATTACTGACCACCTACCACATGTCAGATGCTAGCCTTGGAGGATATACAGGTGAATAAGTATGCCACGTCCTCAAAAAGATCACAGTTTGGTGGAAGATAAACATGTTGACTTGGGCTTTTCCTGCTGCTCGAATTTCTGCTAAAACTCTAATACGATGATATTAGAGTTATTCCCCACCCCATTCTTTTTCCAGAAGCATTACTTCTTCTAGAAAGTAATCCATCTCTGCTGCTCTAGCCATCACCACTCAGCACACTTGGCCCCCACCCTTCCTTTACCTGGCTCTATAGGACTAGAGAAATCTAAGGGAAAAAGGTCACTACTAGGAAGTTGCAGAGGGAAACTGTTGTCTCTAACTTTAAAATACATCCAGAATTGATTAATTTCTTACTACCGTCACTGCTACCACGCTGGTCCAAGCCACCATCATCTCTCACAATACCTCCTAACAGACGTGCCTGATGCTACCCTGTGCCTCAACAGTTCATTCCCATCACTGCAGCCCGAGTGATCCTTTCCCAGCACTGCAAAATCGTAGAACTCGTCTGCTTAAAGCACTGCAACAACTCTTGATTTCACTCAGAGTGAAAATGCAAAGTGTTTCAATGGCCTTCAAGGCCGTATGTGATTTGCATCTGTTACCACTCAGTCCTCTCCTCCTACTGTGCGCTCCGTGTTTATCCTACCTCAGCCCTCTGGCTTCCTTGCCAAGCACACCCCTGCCACAGGGCCTTGGCTCGGATGTTCCCTCTGCCTTCACTGCTCTTTCCCCAGGACAGGAAGAGTCTCTGGGTCACTCTCTCGCGTCCTTCAGGTCTTAGTTCAAGTCTTACCATCACAGTGAGGGCATCCTGACCATCCACCCCTGTATTTCTGATCCCCTTGCTTTGCACTTCTTTTTTCCACAGTACTGATCACCTGCTAACATTCTAGATATTTTACTTATTAACTTCTGTTTATTGTCTGTCTCTCTTTGATCAAAAGTAAGCTCCATGAGGGCCAAGATCTTTGTCTGTTGGTTCACCGGTATACTCCAAACACATAAAATAGCGCCTGCAACGCTCAATAATGATCTTACTTGATTGCTTCCTGGGTGTATGTTTATTCATGCGGGTTCCTAACTAAAGCGTGAGCTCCTGAAGGCCGCTGGCTGCGTGGCCCACGCTTGTGTCTCCAGAGCCTAGAGCGGTATGAAGACAGTAACAGGCCCTCAATGACAGGGGTAAATGAAGGGATTTCTTTGCTTTACTCTAGCCTAACTCAGAGTAGGATTCATGGCCAACTCTTCTTTGTGTTTTCCATAATACCTTACTCAGAACTGGCTCTCAATAAAGCTTTATGTAATGAGCAAATCCCCAGTTTCAGAGATAAGGAAGACTGTGAAGTTCCAAGAGATAAGGATGCCTTACCCGCCCAGAGTGCCCCGGCTAACAGGTGGCAGGGCAGGCACTCACATACAAGATATCTATTGCAATATATATACTTTTTCCATCTCAATATTTTAAGATGCTGCCAAAGACTTCCAACAATTCCTATGTTATGCTATTTGCTTAAACTTCGTATTTAAGCAAGGTATTTTTTTCAGTATAATATATCCTAAATGCACATTTTTACCTATCACAAAAGAGACTTTTTCCTTAAAAAGTGAGAATCTAATAAAGGATGTAATACAGTCAAAGCAAAACCACACCCCACAGTGCTCTCTGCCTCAGCGCGCTGCGCCCCGCCCTGCAGACAGAACGGTCTGCGCCTGGTCCCACGGCACCAGGAACATGCCGGGCGGAGGGCTGCAGAGATGAGTAGTGCACATCCGAGACTGGCCTTTTTCTAAAACAAATTTTTAAAAAGGGCAGATTATGATTGATGAACCCAGCATTAGGGTAATGCTATCAGACATACTTTCTATTTCTGCCCTTCGTGAGGAGGTCAGATTATAATCATGTTAGAACTGAACACAGTGCTTTATTAATGTTTCATGACTGAGTCGGTCGCAATCAGCCTAGCTTCGGGTGGATAAATTAAACCAGTTCTTGATGTATGAACTCAGTGCACTGAGAATTTATTGAAATGTCTACTAAAAGTGTCTCTATCACTTTTCCAGGTTTGCTAATGAAACCAAATTTTGAATTTCACAGCTCTTCAGTGAAACACAAACCTTGTCACCATATTTACAAAATACAAACAACTCTAACCAATTATATATATTGTTGTCTATAAATAAAAAAACAACGGACTAAAACAAGTACATCATTAAAAATTCAAAGTATTGTTTCATTTTAAAAAAATAAGAAAAATTAATGAGGTTGTCAGCACGTAAAGGCGTCTACAAATGCATCAAATGCCTTTTTAATTGCTGGCATGGGATAATGAAGCTGATCATTTATAATCAATGATATCATCCCTTTTTATAACATTAGTTTTGTCTTCTTTGCCTTGAATTTCTTAATGACAGCTTGAGAGAAGAAGGAGGGAAGGCTCCTTTGTACGGATACAGAATACTAATCCACCCAAGAACCGAAGGCTTTTTTACCACTGTGAATGTCATTTCTTTGGGCTATATGACATTTTCATTTTATACTTTAGGCTCATTACAAAGAACTCCATCAAATAACTGAAGATAATCCCAGTCCAAATTATAAATATACTAGAGCGCATTTTCTCTAAACCCATTCCATTTCATAAGCACTAAATCCTGTATGAGCTACCCAGCCAGTATAAAGTTAGAAACTTTCAATGTTACAAAATAATAATAAAAGGTGGATGTTGTATTCATGGAATTTATGGAAAACTTATGAAAATTTAAAGACTTCTATATTTTATATCATCACCCAGGTAATTATAGAAATTCAACAAGTAAATATTTCTTCAGCAAAAAAAGAAGAGAGGTAGATAATTGATTACATTTTCCAGTTTTAACACAGATGGCTGACCTTATTTTTTCATAATATCAGTATGATCATTTCCCATCAGTATGATGGGAAAATGGACCAGAGGTTGGAGCAAAGGAAACCATACATAGGGTGCTGTGAAGGAAAACTTCAAGTTAAAGAAAAGCAGTACAGGAGACACTGAGACAGGAGAGCAGCTGTAGACACACACGGCTACATTTTGTAACGTGTCTTTTGATAGCTCTGATGCTTTAACACTCTTCCCAGAGGCAGCAGTTTGGGTCTGCCCTTTAGCTCAATTCTGATGCACCAAGAATGGCAGCTATAGACATAGAATCTTTTGATACACATGGTAGCTTTCCCTTTCTATTCTGTAGAGTCCCCTCAACGAAAACCCAGGGAAAGAAGACAAAGAATAAACACTTCTCAAGCCACCTATTACGTGTTGGCTAGGCACTTGCAACATAGGATCAATTTAACCTGTCATTGCCTCCTGGTGTCCCAGGGAACCAAGACTGGGGCAGTTTGGTTTTCCCAAATAAGCAGAATTTTGTGTAAAACCTTTCATTCCATGGAGTAAAGGTTTAGTTCACAAGTCTTACCAAATTCATAATGCCTATAAGATACCAAGAATTTGGTTTTGAATAGAGAAAAAAAGTGCTTTGCTTCTTTCATTTCTTCATGAAGCCAAGTTGGAACTAACTTATTACTTACAATAAAAATGTACCATTCATTTCTGAAAATGTTTTATGACATTTTCAGAAACGCACAAGTATTTATCTCTCATACTTTAGTTATAAAAACTTATTCTTTTGAACAGATGAAAGCAAATCTTTGAGGAACAGTTACTTCACCATATCATATGCAATCCTTGTAGTTCCTAGTACACTGAACACAAAGGTCGACGAATGTGTGTTTACAGTGATACTAAATAATGAGATTTATTCTGAAGAAGCACTGTATTCTGACTTAAAGTTTGCTCAGCAGTGCTTCAGCTCTTAGAAAGACAAGATATGAGAGATAAGAGGTGCGTAAACAGAAGTCAGCTCTTGAACTGGTAATGTTAGGACCAGGAGTAAATTATTTATTATATTATATTTATGTGCAATAGAAGTACTCTGAGCAACTATAAATATATAAAAAATAATTTATTACTAAAAATTTGCCTTTGTGTATTTTATTCTCTCTTATAATAAGAGGGAAAAATCTATTTTAGAGTTTAAATTGTTTTTACAGTGTTATTATCCTTTCTCAGGCTGTATCTTTCAATGAATAATCTGCTAATTTTCTTAAAACCCAAATGATATGAGACCATTTTGTGAGAATCAGGTATTTCTAAGAAAAAGGGATTTCTAAGAACTCTTATGTGGTGATTGCATGAATAATAAGATAAGCCAGAGTGTCACTGATTACATCTGAATCATAAGTCTGAGTCAAATTAGGTGTTTGGAGGTCATCCATGCTTAGATACAGATAGTTTGCAAACAACACACAGGTTGTATTTCAAAGTGCTTTATAATTTGGTGTTTGGAACATATATTGCAGTAGAAACAGTATTAGTCTAATCTGGATTGGTTCTCAAGTCGATCTATAAAGCCATATTTTGTTTAAAATATAGGTGAACTTTTAAAGTCTGTAAATGGGCATAGGGGACATGACATTCAGAGTGCCAACGTGTGATGCCAGGCACGTTAAGTAAGAAAAGGCACTTGGGTCCAAACCTGGGGTCAGTCACTTTGCCTTTCTGCGCCTCAGTCTGCTTATTCAAATAAAGGTCTGTTCCGGGTCTCAAATCCTGTGTGTGACTATAAAGTTTAACATGTAAACTAATGTAAAATAATGCCATTTCCTCCATTTTGTAGAGTTGGAAGATAGCCTTCTTCCAACACCTGCTGGGTGGTGGGACTTGGGACTTCCTCAGCTCTAAACCGAGCTTTTACTGGCTGGAAAAGGAAGTCTTATGGGGTGAGGACTTTGGGGATAAAGAGTTAGAAACAGGGTCACAGAAAGTCAGGTCTGCTTAGCTGTTGAGGCTGGAACACGCTGCTGGTTTGGGGTCAATTCCCTCTTATCTCTGTCTTTTCGTCTGCTGGCCCCAAGGTACTGGCTTCTAGTTAGAAGACATGTTTCCTTCCCTCCTTCTTTCCCTCTCCCTCTTCACAGCTCCTCAAGTCACTACTCACTCGAGCCTGGAGACCGTGGGTAGGAACACTGCCACTCTGATAAGCAGGTGATCTTTGACAAAGTAATTTACCTCACTGAGTTTCAGTATAATTCTCATTTCAGAAGACTTTTTGAGGATTAAAAGAATATTGCACCTGAAGCTCTAGCACAGTATTTGACAAATAATAAACAATCAATAGATGGCACAGGTTATAAGCACTACTGCCATTATTTTATCTTGGTCAGCCGTCATATTGGGATGACTCAGGACCACCACTGGGATACGGGGTATGGTGACTAAGATTAGGGTATCCAACCTCCTGTGCAGCAGTTGTCAGCTGTAAGTGTTGGAATGAGGAAAGCAGAGAAAAAAATTGTAAGCAACTACACCCTGGAAGAAAGGAGAATGTCCTAGCCCCATCATGTAGCACTTTATACGTAAAAAGAGGTATAAACAGGGTGCTGTCTAGAGTAACATTCCACTTACTAAGGGAGGGTTTTGTCACTTCACGTTTGAGTACCAACTCCCACATCTGGAATTGATCAAACAATGGCCAGTGAAACCTGAGGTAGAAGACAGTCACTCTCCTCCAAGGCTATAAAATTTACACTTCCCCTAGGGCCTCTGTTAGCACTCGACTGACTCTTGTTTATCATAAGGCCTTGATAAGTTTGATTGTCTGATTTTGTAGACTAGAGTTTATAAGAAAAATTCGAATCACTACGGCCATTAAAGGAAAGTGTGATGATAGCTAACAATCTAAAGAAGGAAATAGAAAAAGAATAGATATGGAATTATATTACTTCACAGAATAATGGGTACTTATGATAATAAAGAGAAGTTTCATCCTTTGCATAAGAGGGTAGAAAACCAAATAGCAATACATTTTAGAACAACAACCACAACAAGGTTCAAAAAAGTTCTCACTTAGCTATAAACATCTAGAAACTTCATTTATTTGGTAAGTTTATTTAGCTGGACTGCATTAGTACCCAACCTACTAGATGAATGAAGCACTGTGATTTTTCTGCAGGTTTAGTCAAGACTGTACGGTCCTGCTTGTTCAGTTTGTATCAGTAATAACTATCTGATAATTTCTCATCCATAATAATCATCTTTCCCTACATTAAAGAAATTCTGTGCATGATGCTGCCCTGGGGATTTGTGTTTAGAAACACAACTGCTTTTTCTTTTTCAATTAGGCATATCATTAATAAAATTACTAATTCTGGGGGTGTTTAAACTTTTTCATTAATGAGGAACACAGAAGTTGTATCTATAATGAATCATTACCTGATGTTTATTAAAATATATCTAAAAATGTTTTAGCATCCAATAAACACATGAAGAGATTCTCAACATCATCAGTCACCAGGGAAATGCAAATTAAAATTGTAATGAGATATTACTTCACATCCACAATAATGGCTATAATAAAAAAAAAAACCAGACAGTAACAAGTGTTGGTGAAGATGTGGAGGAACTGGAACAGTCATACATTGCTATTGGGAATGTAAGATACACAGTCACTTTGCAAAAGAGTTAATTTCTTAAAAAGCTAAATATAAATTTACTACATGACTCAGAAATTCTACCACTAGGTATATACCCCAAAGCAAGGAAAACACATGTCCATATAGAGACTTCTATGTGAACATTCATAGTAGAATTATTCATAACAGCCAAAAAGTGGAAACAACTCAAAAGTTCATCAACTGATGAATGGATAAACAAAATGTGGTATATCCATACAGTGGACTATCATTATGCAAAAAGAGGAACAAAAACTGATATATGCTACAACATGGATGAATCTCAAAAACTATGCTAAGTGAAAGACGTCAAACACAAAAGAACACATATTGTATGGGTCTATTTAAGAAAAATGTCCTGAAGAGGCAAACCTATGGAGAGAGAAGGTAGACTAATGATTGTCTGGGGCTGGAGGTGGGCACAGGATAATTCTGGGGCAAAAGAAATGTTCTAAAATTAGATTTTGGTGATGGCCACACAACTCTGTAAATTTGCTAAAGATCATTAAATTGTACAAGTGAATTTTATCACAAATAATGATTTTTTTAAAACACTCATAAGGTAGTCTCACTTTACAGATGAGAAATATGAGAACCAGAGATGCTCCATAATTTACTCAGGGCAATGAACTCAGATTCAAGAGCCAGGAAACTTTTAAACCCCAAGTATTCTTTCCAATATAACCACCTGGCATTTATTAATTGTTAGCAGCCACATAAAAACCTGTGTTTAATCAGAGCAAGAGAAAATTTGGTCCAACAATTTTTGCTACTTTGCCTGCCTGAGTGAAGGATTCATTTCGTTTCACTAGTTTGGACCTAACTAGACAACATGCTAAAATCATTAAGATTATTACCCCATGTGATTCATTCAATCATTCATAACAGCAAATATCTGGTGACTAACTACTCTTGCAGGCACAGTTCTTGGCTCTAGAAATATACAGTGAAATGATGTGACTGAGAGACACATCTCAGACACAACTCAGTATGTAGTGGGTTCCAGGGTTGAGTTTGTGGATCTGGTATCCTTACACTGATATCATAGCCAGTATTCAAGTATGTAAGGGTATTGTGATAATAATAAACAACCAGTTCTAAAAATAAGTATAGATTGTAGAAGTATGCATCACTAAAGTATAAATCCTTCACATTAAAAAGATAAATTGAAGGGATAATCTATTGTTCAAGAAGATGGTGTGAGATTATGCCATATACCTGAAAGTGCCAATTTCCAGATTGAGAAGTGAGAGAAATCCTATATAAAATTTATGTACTACATGATATTACCTCAGAGGGAGACTAGATTATAGATTATCTATACAGTAACTTTAAACATAGGTCTACTGTCTCAGTACCAGCTTTCTAAAATAAAGTGTATTAAAAGTAAAATATTTCTTGGAGACAGAAAAATAGCTCTAAAATTGAAGGGAGCATGTGACTGACAGTGACAAAAAGAGACATAAAATGAGGGGTAGAAGAAGGAACCACATATTGTATGATCCCGTTTATGCAAAATAAACAGGATAGGCAAATCTTTAGAGACAGAAAGTAGATTAGTGGTTGCCTAGGGCTGGTTGGGGGAATGGGGAAAATGGGCGGGGGGAGATGCTAAAGGGTATTGGGTTTCTTAATGGGGTAATGAAACTGTTCATAATTGACTGTGGTGATGGTTGCACAGCTCTGTGAATAGACTAAAACCCACTGATTTTTTTTCTTTACTTTAAATGGTTGACTTGTATGGTATGTGAATTGTATCTGTGTGATATATGTGAATTATACAGCTCTTACTAAAGAAGAGACTGAGGGATATGTGAGGTCCACTGCAATATGTGGACCTTATTTGGATTCTAATTCAAATAAATAAGCTGTCAAAATGAAATAAAACATATTTATGGGACAGCTGGAAAAACTGGGAGTGAAACAGGGTTAAAAACATATTTGGGGTCATAGGCTTTATTGATATAATTCCTCAATTGGCCAAGAACAATAGTACACTAGAGACGTTGTTTGGTAAAGTGGTTCATTTCCATATACCGTAACCCCATTGAGATTAAAATCTCCTTAAATATGGATAAAATATATTAAGATCTATAAAATAACCACATGCAAACATTCTATTTACACATTTTCTATTTGAACACCCAGACATCTGTCATACAGATTTAAAAAGTAATGACATTTTCTATCTAAGAATGTTTACAAGATGGGTGTTCTCTTAGTCAAGTATATTACATTTTAAGGTATGTTTCACAGCTTATAATTTCCTACATACAAATATGTTCTAAATGTATATTATTTTGTTTTGAGTATTTTATGAGTGAAAAAAGAGTGCAGATTTAGCCAATAGACAAAAATAAGGAATGGACATTAATTTCGACCATTTTAGAATACATTAGTCAACAGATGCTCATCTGATTGTCTTCTCCTAAGGGAGCAAATATAACTGAATTACCATTCCTTTATTAGTCCTCATGAAAGGAAAATCCACTCTACAATAAGGAACTGCTGTCAAAAGACAACAGGAAAATGCTTTCTTTTTTTTTTTTCTCAAAAATTGAGCCTTGTATTTATAGATGTTAAAAGACAATTTGTTAGTAGCTGAAAACTTAACTACAGAATATTTTTTACTTCCTTGTGACTGCTCAAGCAAAAACAAAATCGCTCTTACCATCCTGTTGATCCGTACAAAGTCTTCAGGTTTTTTTGCCCAAGGGGGAAGATCAACATCATTTACCACCACTTCATCTTCTCTGACTCCAAGATTATATCCATTACTGTTGACAAACATCTCCGGTAGGTAATAGAACTCTGGAATTAGTTCCTGCCAGGAATAAAAATGTAGCATATTAAACCATTTTAAAAATCAATTGAATGAAAGTATTAATTTATAACAACTATAAACAGAATTAATTTCTTTACTTAAATTCAATATTTTATTACTTAGTTCCATTCTTTAATTTTCTTTAGATAGGAGTCTAGGAAAAAAGGGCAAACATTTTTCTTGAACAATATGCTTGATAATTTATGTTTATAAGATTTTCAATCTTATCTTGCCACAAATTAGTTAAGAGAAATGGGTTACAGAATCAACAATATTCCCAATAGTATCAGTGAACAAATATATAAAGCTATACCTACAAGTCTATGCTGTTCAACAAACTTTTCCAAATGCTATTAATAAAATATCCAAATTCAAAAAAAGTTGTTGCCAGTATTGGTTAAAAATCATGTAATGTCTTCTACTTTTCTTTTTGACTCCACTGGCAATTACAATACATGATTTTTATGAAGAGACTCATTGTTTTATTTTATAATTTGGCAAAATAAATTGTTTTTATACCTACCACTAAATACAATAAGAGATGATATGCAATATAATAAGTTTAAATATTTAATGCATGCCACTTGAATACTAAGATCTTAACTTCAATGCAAAGATAACTTGTGTTACTTGTATGTAAGTATGGCATTAACAACTGGGTTCAAGGCAAACTTGTGTTTGATGCACGTCTAATATTGGTTTATGTAACTTTAGAATAAATATGATACAGGAATGAACTGACCTTAAAAATTTTAATTTGTTGTCCTTTTTTAAAAAATAAAAAACAAAACAACTTGAGGAAATGAAAACAAAAAACACGGTAGTTTTATGTTTACCATCAATACTATGAAAAAATACTGATCTTTTCAAATATCAAGATGAGGGTTAAATTAACTTTATTTGTGAAAAGCATAAGAACATTTACTTGTGTAACATGTCTGACATGGATGGCATAGTACCCGAAATTTGAATCTCACTTTGGGATACATAGTGATAAATAGAAAAGCTAAAAAATAAACAACCACCCCTACCAAAAAAAAAAAAAAAAAAAAAAAAAAAACACCAGACACTGAGGTCTTCAAATAAACTGGATTCTTCAGCCCAAGGAAAGCATACGCAAAAGTGTTCCCTTTATCAAATTACCAATGGCATTTTTCACAGAACTAGAACAAAAAATTTTACAATTTGTATGGAAACACAAAAGACCATGAATAGCCAAAGCAATCTGGAGAAAGAAAAACAGAGCTGGAGGAATCAGGCTCCCTGACTTCAGAATATACTACAAAACTACAGTAATCAAGACAGTATGGTACTGGCACAAAAACAGAAGTATAGATCAATGGAACAGGAGAGAAAGCCCAGAGATAAACCCACGCACCTATGGTCAACTAATCTATGAAAAGGAGGCAAGAATATATAATGGAGAAAAGATAGCCTCTTCAATAAGTGGTGCTGGGAAAACTGGGCAGCTACATGTAAAAGAATGAAATTAGAACACTCTCTAACACCATATACAAAAATAAACTCAAAATGGATTAAAGACCTAAATGTAAGGCCAGACACTATAAAACTCTTAGAGGAAAGCATAGGTAGAACACTCTTTGACATAAATTGCAGCAAGATCTTTTTTGACCCACCTCCTAGAGTAATGAAAAAAACCCAAAAAACAAATGGGACCTAATTAAACTTAAAAGCTTTTGCACAGCAAAGGGAACTATAAACAAGATGAAAAGACAACCCTCAGAATGGGAGAAAATATTTGCATATGAAGCAACTGACAAAGGATTAATCTCCAAAATATACAAACAGCTCATGCAGCTCAATATCAAAAAAACAAACAACCCAATCCAAAAATGGGCAGAAGACCTAAACAGACATTTTTCCAGAGAAGACATACAGATGGCCAACAAACACATGAAAAGATGCTCAACATCACTAATCATTAGAGAAATGAAAATCAAAACTACAATGAGGTATCACCTCACATGGGTCAGAATGGCTATCATCAAAAAATCTACAAACAATAAATGCTGGAGAGGGTGGAGAAAAGGAAACCCTCTCGAACTGTTGCTGGGAATGTAAATTGATACAGCCACTATGGAGAACAGTACGGAGGGTCCTTAAAAAACTAAAAATAGAACTACCATATGACCCAGCAATCCCACTACTGGGCATATACCCAGAGAAAACTGTAATTCAACAAGACACATGCACCCCAATGTTCACTGCAGCACTATTTACAATAGCCAGGACATGGAAGCAACCTAAATGTCCATCAACAGATGAATGCATAAAGAAGATGTGGCACATATGTACAATGGAATATTACTCAGCCATAAAAAGGAGTGAAACTGGGTAATTGGTAGAGACGTGGATGGACCTAGAGAGTGTCATACAGAATGAAGTAAGTCAGAAAGAGAAAAACAAATATCGTATATTAACACATATATGTGGAATCTAGAAAAATGGTATAGATGATCTTATTTGCAAAGCAGAAATAGAGACAAAGACGTAGAGAACCAACATATGGATACCCAGGGGGAAAGGGCAGGGGGTGGGAGGAATTGGGAGATTGGGATTGACATATATACACTATTGATATTATGTATAAAATAGAAAACAAATGGGGAACTCTACTTAATGCACTGTGGTGACCTAAATGGGAAGGAAATCCAAAAAAGAGGGGATGTATGTATACGTATAGCTGATTCATCTTGCTGTACAGTAGAAACTAACACAACATTGTAAAGCAACTATACTCCAATAAAAATTAATTTTTAAAAATGTGTTCTCTTTATGGGTTCTCCTGCTAAAACCAACATTTATCTGCTATAGCATAAGTGTTTATCTTAGCAATCCTCTGTGAGAATTTGATCATTATCCATTCTTATGATAACAAATGTGAACCATAGAAAAATATAATCATGTTTATTTTCTCCAGCATTATGGGAGTTTGAACAGATTTGTGTAAATGAATTTTCTGGATAAGCAGAGCTTAGCTTTTTAAGAATCATAATTTTTCTTCTATTTAAACCATTTAAATAGAAATCTTTTTTTTTTTTTTTAAGGAATCTTACTTTGTGTGGTCAAAGCTGGCTAAGATTGGACAGATTTATTTATAAGGTTTATTTATTTATTTATTTTGGCTGTGTTGGGTCTTCGTTTCTGCGCGAGGGCTTTCTCTAGTTGTGGCAAGCGGGGGCCACTCCCCATCGCGGTGCGCGGGCCTCTCACTATCGCGGCCTCTCCTGTTGCGGAGCACAGGCTCCAGACGCGCAGGCTTAGTAGTTGTGGCTCACGGGCCCAGCTGCTCCGCAGCATGTGGGATCCTCCCAGACCTGGGCTCGAACCCGTGTCCCCTGCATTGGCAGGCAGACTCTCAACCACTGCGCCACCAGGGAAGCCCTAAATAGAAATCTCTCTAAAACCCATTATATAATTCCCTGATATTTATTTATTCATGTAGTAAAGTTTGAGTACCAGGCATTGTGATGGGTACTAAGAAAACAAATAATGAACAAACATGGCCTTACCTTTGAGTAATTCATAGTCTGGTCTATGGGGCAAATGTATAAACAGATGGTTATAATGCATAACAATAATAGCTGTGAAAGTATAAACAAAGCACAAGGGAGCAGAGAGGACAGAGCAGGGAACTCTGGGCAAGTCAGAAAAGATTTCACTGGAGATCAGACATTGAATTCAACCATGGCTAAGATAAAGGTGGGGAAAGGGGCAGGGGGACTGGCAGAGAGTATTATCAAGGAGTGGTACAAACCGAGTATGGGTGGAGTGTAGGATATATTGGGGGACAGATCAAGATGGGGTGGAATGAGATGGTGGGAGGTATATGGAGTCAGATGACGAAGGAAGTTTTATGCCAAGTTTTAAGCTCTTTGGATTTTGTCTTATTGGCAATAATTTAAAAAAACAGAGCTATTGACATGATTACATTTATTTTAAAGCAAGACACTGGCTGTCAAAGTAAAGAATGAACTGGAGAGGGGAGAGACTAGGTATATGTGTGGGTGGGGAGGGGGAGAAGGGGAACCAGCAGCAGCAAGGAGAATGGGAGGGAAGAGGGAAGGGAAACTGCGGCCGTGTTGAGTAAGGGGACATATTGTGGGACTGTACCAGGATGGGCCATCTGCAACACACGTGAGGACGAGTAAACAAAGATGTGGACTCGGGGATGCAAAAAGGAGAGGGAATTAGATGGCTCATACCGAGAGGCAAATATATATTAATAATAAACTACGTACAAGACATCAAGGGCACAAGGAACTGTGGGAAAGGAGAACTACAGTGAAATTAATATGTTAATGTAAATTTTCAGTGACTTGAATGTGAGGGGGGCAATTAAGAAGGGGCTAAAAGAAAAACTAATAGGTAAACAAACATTCTTATTTGCAGATAATGATACAGCTTAGGTGGTGGATAAACCAGGGGCTAAATGGTGCTTCAGCAACATCTATCAGCAATGACTATCATGAGTTTGACTTCTGGGCTAGGTAAGCATGACAGTGTATATACCATGTTGCACTGAGGGGCCAATTTGGTAAAGGTGTGTGGTCACTGATTAGAAGGTAGAAGTAAAGTATGATTGCTATGCTCATTTATTTGTACTCAAATCAGAAATGTGTAACTGTTCCAGACTGAATATTCTATTCCTCCAAAATTCAAATGTTGAAACCCTATCCTCTAATGTGATGATATTAGGAGGTAGGGTGTTTGGAAGGTAATTAGGATTAGATGAGGTCATGAGGGTGGAGCCCTAGTGAATGGGATTAGTGTCCTGGTGAGAGTCCTGAGAGAGCTTGCTTCCTCTCTTTGCCATGTGAGGACACACAAGAACCTGTCCTTCTGTGAGCCAGGAGGCAGAGGCTCTCACAAGACACAGAACTATGTGGGCACCTTGATCTCGGACTTCCAGCCTCCAGAACTGTGAGGAACCCATTTCTGTTGTGTATAAGCTACCTAGTTTATGGTAACACACAGTAGCCTGAGCTGACCGAGACAATAACCACAAAATTTTCTTTTGATCTTGCTCTCATTGCTTGGAAAAACGTGGGAAATTAGTATAAGATGTAGAGAAGATAAAGAACATTGCTGTTTGCACATTACCCATTTTATATATGACACTGAGTATCAACAGCATCGCAAATGGTCCAAAATGGGGAGAGGAATGTAAGCTCATGCAGTTGCTCCATGGAGAGGGGGATTTATGTGTAATAAGCTCACATAAGTCAGGGATTTCCCATCTGTCTTTCGTCAGTTATTTGTGTCCATGTTCTATCTCTAGAACTAGCCTATGTAAGCTTCCTTGAGGACTGAGAGGGATATACATCCACAGGGATATAGCAACATGGATTTATTTTTTATTTAGACAGCCCAAAGAGTTTCAGTTTATCTTCAAGTGTCTTGGTGCTCTAATGTTTTTCATATATATCGTTTCCCATTCTTTCCCGTGGTATAGGGGCATATAAAATACGTGGTTATTATTAACCTACTTGCCACTGTAATACTATTTCACCAAATGTCATTAAATTAGACTCGCAAAGGCATAAGAAGCCTAGGATTTTATATTAATAACAGTTTGGGCAAAGCAGACTTTGAGCCTAATTTTGTAGGTTTATATTTTGCTAAATCCCCCACAGCTCTTGGTGCTATACTTTGTATGCAGCAGGTACTCATTAAATATTAAACTATTGAAGATATGAGATAAAATCATTTTAATATCCCTAGAAATCTTCTGGGGACTATGGAGATGGTTGCAAGAATGCTTCAAGATAGGAAAAGAGCCAATAAAGTACTTTATTAAATAAAAGAAAAAGGATGCACCCAGAACTAAAATTTGTACCTTTCGAGAGGAAACTTTTGCAGCTTAAAAAATGTTATCTTGCTTATTCTAGTTTTGTTAGAAGGTTCAAAGGTGTAAAAGAGTTCAATTTAAATTTAGAAAAAGTTGGTTTTAACGTTGCCAGCAAAATTGTACCCACACTGAAGAAGTGAAGGAAGCAAGTCCTTTTTATTTTAACTTAAGCTCTCCAGAAAGAAGGGGCTGAAAGCCTGCTACCACCAAGGAGAACAAAGCGAGGCTGAGGAACCTCTCCTCTGAGGGTTATTTAGAACAGCGGGAGGGGGGTGGGGACTTTGAAGGCTTGAATTGCAGCCAATCATGAAAAAGTAGGATTACCAGGGCCTTCGGGATGATCCTAAGTGAGACATTTTCTCCACTCCGGTCCTCATCTGGCCGACCAGAATGTGGTCATAAATTAGGGTGTTAGCTAAGATGTTGGTGTAAGCCGCTGGAGGCCTGACGTTTGACGGGAAGAAAAAACTCTCCCAGATTCACTCTAACAATATTTTTTGTTTTTTTAGGATGCAGATTAAAAAAAAGACACATTTTAAAGCAATATGAAGAAATTCCTCAAGTACAGCATATTTGCAAAGCCCCTCGAAGCTTCAAAAGACCAGAGCTGTAAGTGACTAAAGCAGTCTGAACCCTGAAGTCTTGAGCTGGGGAAGTTTAAGTTTTGTGTTTTTCTTGTTTTTTTTTTTTTTTTAACCCTGAAGGGGAAGGAAAAGAGTAAAATCACAGAAAGTCTAGGGAGAAGTTGCTGAAACAGCAGAGTGGGTGCAAGTTTTTATATCTCAATTTTATTGCTTTAAAATCTTGTTTCAAATGGCATTTTAAATTTAAAGTTAGTATGTAAATACAGGGCATTCATATATAATTAATATTCACATTTATATTATTTAAAAGATTTGCTTATTCTAAAAAATTTAATGAGTTAAGAGAGTATCAGCTCTGAGATTCAAATGTTATGTACAAGAAGATGACAATTACTGTATCTGAGCTCCAAGACAAGGAAATAGCTGAAATGTCACGACTGGCCTTTCAATCTTAAAACAGCAGGAATTACTTACTTGTATCTTACTGTGTCATGACACTGTTCTAAGTACTTTACATCTTTTTCTTAATCTTCACAAAAGCCTCCTAAGGTATGTATCCTCATTCTTCCCACTTTATGGACATGAACACTAAGGGTAAGTAATTTTCTAATAACCATACTGCAAATAGGTGGTAAAGTCAGAAATCAAACCCAAACACTTTAGATTCAGGGCCCCTGCTCTTACATTCTCTATTTTTCCTTTTTAAAACAGCAACCCACTCTGTATGACTTCATTCTGTTTTAATTTTCTGCACAGGAATTCTTCTTTTCTTTTTTAATTTATTTATGCTCCCGTGTCCCACTGTAACAGAAATCCCATCAACAAGGGATCTCACTTTCTCACCACTCAGTGGTAAGAATGGTGCCTGACATATAAAAAAGGTACTCAATGCATATTTGTGGAATGAAAAATGAACAGATCATTACTGTATATTTATCATATCCTGAACTTCAGGCATGAAATAGTGGTAAAAGGTTTGCAAACAGTATTAGTTAAAGCAGAGTTACCGCAGGGCTACCAGTCAGTCGTAGTGAAGGGGAAGGCTGTCAGGCTGGCAGTTTTGGGACTGTCCCTTCTACCGGGGAAGTGCAGCTTTCTGTGCATTAAAATCAAATGGTTCTGAGTTGAAATACGGACTTCTCACCAGCTTGGGCAAGTTTCTTAAACTTTAAGAAAAAACCAGTTTCTTGATATGCAAAATTGGGATGATGACTGCAACTAAATCACAGTGTGGATGTGAGGATTAAATGGGGGTAATGTGTGTGAAACAATGCATTTCACAGCTTTATGCAAAATACTTTTTGAAGCTATTATTTACTCTATCAACAGAGTTTACCCAGTATCAAAGTATATCCCATAATCAGTAAAAAAAAAAAAAAAAAAAAAAAAAAGCTCTGTCACTTTGGATATTTGTGTTTGAATGAACACCTATGCAGACATTTCAGACAATTTAAGTGTTTTTATCAAATATATGGACTAGCTTACATGTGACCTAGGCTAATCAGATATATTCTTATAAGTTTTTTGCACTTCAGATTTTGGTTTTTCCAAATGCACAGTCAGACTGAACTGGATGTATAAACCAAACTGAAACTTACAATTTTTTAACATTAGTAACTTAACAGAGTTTTTTCAACGATCCCCATAATAATCCCTCTCATCCTGCATGCTGTCTGGCATTTCCACTTTACTGTTCCTCCCATAAAGAGGTGGAGTCTATTTCCCTTCTCTCTGAGTATGGGCTGGCTTATTTCAACGCACAGAATGTGACAACATGACATTTCAGGGCTTGCAGAGATGCCTAAGTCTTAAAGGAGGCTTGGCAGCCTCCATGGTTGTTCCCTTAGAAGTCACCATCACATAACACTGTGCGGCTGCCTTGCTGGAAAGGTTGTGTGGACAGACAGACAGGCCTGGACAGTCCCCCACCGCTCCATCAGCTCCATCAGACGAGGCGCAAAACATGGGAGTGAAGCCATCTTGCTTCTCTGACCCAGCCAAGCCTCTCCAGCTGTCACTGTAGCACAGAGGTGAGTGGTCCCCTCTGAGCCTTAACTCCCACTGCATGATTGTCAACAAATAATAATTGATGCTGTTTTAAGATGAGGTTTGGGTGATTTGTTACACAGTGATGGATAACTGAAACAGAAATGAATGCCTTGGAGTGGAGTCCTGAAGTAATAAAAACTTAAAACACGTGGCATTGGCTTTGGGACAGGGCAGCAGGCAGAGGCTGGAAGGACGGTGAGGAGACTGTTGGTGGGAGATCAGTACGGAAGTTGCTACTGGAAGCAGGAGGAAATCAATGCATGATAACGTAGTGTGGGATAAACTAACAAGACTAGTTCCTGCAGTCATTTCAAAGACAGAAAAAGTACTGAATGAACTTGTGCTTCTGGTTAAAGGTATTTCCAGGCAGAATGCTGAAAGGGACCACTGGTTTCTTTCAATGGTATATGAATAAGGTATTATGAGCTAAGGAAGAAACTACTCAGATTTAAAGCAGTATTTAGAGAGACATAGGGGCCTAGGACAATCTTGTCAGATTCTCAAAATTAAAAAAGGTTCTGACAAAGATCAGTTCTAAGGTGCTGTAAGTAAAATATGGTCATAGGGAAAAGGGTGTCTGTAAAACCTTTTATAAGTGCTCAGAAAAATTTAAGATAGAGGTTTGCAGACTCACTGCGCCACACAAAGGGATTGCAAGAATCTTATGAGCATTACAAAGGGCATCCTAATCACAGCCTGAAGTAGGGAGGATCTTGTCTTGAAAGAACTTGTGAGAAAAGAGTTTTTTCTGACAGTGAACTATACTTTGATACATAGAAAATCCACAAATTTTTTAAGTTGCTGCACCAACTTGGGCAAAGGAGGCCTTGGCCCCAACTTTCTATGATCAGGAACATGTGGAGAAAGCTACTCAATGACTGCTATGTACCTTCCACACTCCCCCATTTTTGAACAGAATGTCTGCTGATGTTTACCTGTTCCTGTCTTACCACTGGGAGCTGAATATACGTGGGACAGATAACTTACCTTTTTAGCTTCCAGGTCTCCAAATTAGGAATTTCTGTACCTAATCTGTATGTGGACTTGATATAGATCATGAGCTACTAGATTTTGAGCCTGATACAATAGTGGGATGAGACTGTGGGGAACAAGTTGAATATATTTTGCTTGTAGGAGGAATGTGAATTGTGACTGGGGAGAGGACTTCAGTAGATTGTTTTCAAAGATGGCCAGAACAATCCCTCTGACCTCCACGTCCATTTGAAATGTGATTTTGCTGCTCATCTCATGGGGAAGTGGAGTCCACTTCTCCTCCCCCTTAACTTGGGCTGGCCCTATGACTTGCCTTGACCAAAAGAATGCTGTGGAGGTAGGTAACACTATGTGACTTCCAAGCTTAGGCACTAAGTAGCTTTGCAGTTCCCATTTTTTTATCCTCTTGGTAGGCAGACACCATGAAAAAAATTGTGATGATCTTCCCAGACAGACTATACAGAGAGAGAGGGGACCAGCCAGTCCCCAGATGTTCCAGCCATCCTTGCTAAGGGACCAGACATGTGAATGAAGTCATCTTGAATCTTTCAGACCCAGAGAGGCCACCCGCTTGGACCTGACATGGATCAGAGACAAGTACCTGATGAACCCCATTCTGATTGCAGAACTCTGAGAAAATAAATGGCTGTGTTTTTTTAAGCCACTAATTTTGGAGGGTGGTTTGTACATAGCAATAAATTATTAAGAGTATGACTTGATCTGTCAGTTACACCAAACTAGTCAACGTGGCTGGATATAATTGTGAGATCATGCAGACGAATTAAAGCAGCAAACCATCCAATGAATAAAGCACTGGAAATAACTGAAGAGCCCTCAGTGCTAGTTCTGGCTCCCTCTTGACCTGCTGTGTGAATTTAGGCAAGTCACTTAATATCTGTGAACTTCCTTTACGGAACAGGGATAATGATCTCTATCTCATGGGACTGTTTTGAGGACTGCATCAAATGACCAAGAAAAAAGCATGCTTGAAAACTACTGAGAATTATTCAGGAAGAATGAACTCTTCTATTATAACTTGTAAGTGTGCTGCTACAGAGGTAGCTCAGGCACTAGCTTGCCTACTTAAAGTAACAGCTCTTCTGTTTACTCTCTTCCCATTGATAGATTTCTGTTAACCAGCTTCTCTTTAAGGAAAGAGTCCAAGTAGTTTAAAGTTTCCTAAATGAAAAATAGTGCAGAAAGACACCAAATATTATTAAAGAAATGGCAAGATGAATATTAAAACAGGCATTTTGTGTCTGTAAATGTGATTTCTAGTTTATTTTAACAGCTATACTAAAACCCCATGGTACAGTTAATAGTATTATATGCGTCCCGTCAATAATAAGAAAATATCCTCTAACACAATTTCTAATTTACAAGCTTATGACAAGTTCAAGCTGCTGAGAAATTGGACTTGAAAGTATGTCTTAGAATGATAGAAGACCACTATTAACACTATCATAATTGTATACCAACTGCATCAAATTTGACATTTCAGTTTAATATAGTTTGCTGAGAGAGCATACCATTTTATGGCTGCCTAGTGAAATCAAATCTAACCCAGACGTTTTCACTTTTCTAATATAATTCACTGCAAGGTTTTAAAGCTGCCATCTCTTTTCTTCCTTTTTTTCAAAAGATTGATGCCCTGGCATTCGTTGATTCCACAAGAGCTCATAATGGGTCAATGAGTCAGTGGTGAGCACCTCCATTAACTGTATTAATTTACACTATGTCACCTTAATGACATTTTGTCACAGCTCCCTTTTCTGACATCTACGTAGCTATTCAAAAGTAATATAACAACTTTTGAAGGCATTAAAGAAAATTAGTATAAGAACTTCAGTAAGTTGAATGTCATTGTTACCAAGACTATGCTGGAGGAGAGAAATTAAAAAAATAAAATAAAAACGAACTGGTCTGACTTAACTCGGGAGACCTCTCTCCTGAGAGATTACCAAGTCTTCTCTGCCCAGCTTGTACTCATTACCACAGGAAGAGACCGATGGTAACAAAGAAAGACAGAATAAAACCATCTACTCTGTCCTAGTTCTCTCTTACATGAGACCTTACCTAAGTTTGGAGATATTGCAGATGTACTTTTCTTCAGAAATATAAAAACATTTCTTTAAAATTATATATAAAATGTTTTAACAGCTTAGTGATAAGAAGTCAAGAGTTTAGGCTTTAAAACTGTATTACTCT
This sequence comes from Balaenoptera acutorostrata, assembly GCF_949987535.1. Classification (NCBI taxonomy): domain Eukaryota; kingdom Metazoa; phylum Chordata; class Mammalia; order Artiodactyla; family Balaenopteridae; genus Balaenoptera; species Balaenoptera acutorostrata. Next base: position 69,373,909 of record NC_080081.1, read on the forward strand.
TGGTAACACATTCTTCCCTGCTAAATCAGGTATTATTGTAGAGGGAAAAATACCGTACATGTTAATCAATACATTTAAACATCAATTTAGAAAATCTCAAGCATACAACCATCATTATTACCAAAAAACTTCTCTCTAACATTCCCTCAATGAGGACCTCCAAATTCTGATGTTATAAAGGGAAAGAGTGATACATTTGGACACACACACACACAAAACCACAAAAATATAATTGAGATATAGCAAAGCTGAAAGACTGAGAAACCATACTTGCAATGCAACTTTCTGCAGTCAATTTCAGATCTTTTTCAAATCAATAGGAAAAAGACACATGACCCAACTGAAAAGTGGTCAAAAGATATGAGCAAGTTTACAGGTCAATAATTATATGAAAAATGCTCAACTTCACTCATAATTAATGAAGTGCAAGCCAAAACAAAGCCGACTCCATTTTTCACTCACCAGATTAGCACAAGTTACACTGTTTATTATAAGAGTGATGGTCGGGGCAGGGGGCATGGGGAAGGTGGCATCCTCACATGATGCTGTGAAGGGAGTGAATGATCATCTTTGGGAATGAAGGTTTGGCAGTATCTTTCAAAATTAAAGATGTATATAGCCTTTGAGCCACCAGTCCCATTAACAGGAATTATCTTCACATATACACACAAAGTTCATCAAGATATCTGCGCAAGGATTTATGGCAGCCTGTGTCTAACAGTAACGATCAGAGAGAAAGACAAACTATCCATCAACAGAAGATTGAGTGTATAAATTATTGTATATGTAGGCAATGTGCAGGCTTCACAAAGAAGGGGTCTACATGGAAAGGTACTCAAAGTATATTATCATAGACTATAAAAGGTTCAGGGTGGTGGTGGGAGAGAACTGAAAATGACAGCAATCCACGCAATGTCAGGCTGAGGAAGTGAGCGTCTTATGAACTAACTGAGTTGGGGGGTTGGAGGACGGTATCTGTTTGTATGAAGTACAGCTACCTGGGATAAAAAACTTAAAATGTCCTGAGTTAGTGATAGCCACATTGGTCCTTGTCCTCGATGATGTGCCCCAGGAGCCAAAGGAACACAGAGGGTTACAAAACATAAATGTTTCTGAAAAGCTTCAGAACAGGACAACTGCTGGGAGAATTCTGGGAGAAACCTGAATTCGGCTCTACGGGCACTGGTCCTCAGAGACTGACATGTAACTAGGGGAGATATCTGGTGATCGGAAGCATCAATAAAGCTCTCAGGATGAAAGGTAAAGCCTAAAAACGCTACATAAATTAGGATGACTGGCTCATGTGTGTGGACTCGTGAGGGTGAACCTTTGAATTAGGTTGAAAAACTGAGTTTCTGTTTTGTGATGATGTCAAGAGTGAACAGGCATTTTCACTTGAAAGAGTTTGATATAATATGTACACTGAATTGAGATATAGATAACCTTACATATGATAGGAAATCTTAAAATATAGATAAGAATATTTAATTCACATACAAAATATTTACTGAATGCCTTTTAAAGACACTGTGCTGGGCTTCCCTGGTGGCGCAGTGGTTGAGAATCTGCCTGCCAATGCAGGGGACACGGGTTCGAGCCCTGGTCTGGGAAGATCCCACATGCCGCGGAGCAACTAAGCCCGTGAGCCACAATTACTGAGCCTGCGCGTCTGGAGCCTGTGCTCCGCAACAAGAGAGGCCGCGACAGTGAGAGGCCCGCGCACCGTGATGAAGAGTGGCCCCTGCTTGCCACAACTAGAGAAAGCCCTCGCACAGAAACGAAGACCCAACACAGCCATAAATAAATAAATAGATAAATAAATAAAATTAAAAAAAAAAAAAAAAAAAGACACTGTGCTGATTCTAGAAGCCTATGGACTCCCCATTTTATGTTCAAAGTGTTATTAAATAAGAAAGGGACTCCCTTCTTGATTTCATTGGTTGTAAATCAGTTTAAATGGTGGTTTATGGATATTTTAGAGTGGAATTTCTCAGTGAAATTGTAAGTCTGTTCGGAGAAATAAATGGGCCTTAAGAGTTTAATATAGCAAGAATGCATGTTACATTATCTTACTTCCAAACGTGAATACGTTGTATGTATAAATTATATGCAAACTTTGATGGCAACGAATAAGACACACAGATATGCTAGACATTACTTGGATTCATTCCCTTTGTTTTCTGCTTTGAAAAAAACTAAATAAAAGTTGTATTCATCCAATTTCTTACAGTTCAGTAACACTGTAATTGTCTTTTTAAAATATTTGCAATAGATAAGCATAAATATGTAAATGACTATTTTGACTTTAATTCACTGTCTTTTGTTGGATTAAGACACTAAATGGTATGATACTATAATATTTGTATATTCAACAGCATGAGTGTCAGTGATGGGAAAAGTTTGAAGAAAAGAGGATTAAAATAAGAAACACATATACCTATGTAATAACCTGATCATATAATCTTATTATCAGGAAAAAGTGAGAAAAATGAGAGAGCAAATATATTTTAATGTTTTGAATACAACCATTTTTAAAAAAACAAAAGCCCATATAAATGAAAAACAAATCTTTATATTTAACAATAGTTGAGTAGTACCAACTGTAAAATGACTTCGCTCTCTGGCTGTTCCTGGATATTGTGTGTGTGCTGGTTTAATCTAATGTGTATTGTTGCATAGTATCCCCAGGCACAGCCAAGTAAAAGCTAAGGCTGTACAGAGAAGCCTACATTTTAAATGGGTCTTGTCATTAATGCTTTATTAATTGCCCCAGGCTATGTAAACCCAAAGCTGGGCAAGCTATAACAATATGACACATTAAGGTCAAATCCAATTCCTGCTGTGTTTTATGGAATGGTCCAAATATTGAGTTAACAGCAGGAAAGGCAATTTCTTTCCAGCTCCTGATTGTTCGATCTAAATTAGATAGGAATTTTTTGAAATAACAAAAACACTGAATAATATAACTGAATAATATAAAAGAATCCTGAATCATTTTCTGTGGTGCTCGAAATTATTTCCTTTAGTTTCCTCTTAGGTTAGATATGCCACATACTTTTAAAATATGATGGAATAAAGCTGTGGAATAAAATATCTTATACACCCACTTAAAAATATAAACAAATCAAAACTTCAACATATTTTGAAATTAATATCAACAAATAAAAGGGCCTACCTTTACATCAGAAGTATCTCTCTGACTCGTTCTCCAAGACCTTGCAACGGACGAGAAGGTTCGATTAGGATGGTCAAATTTTCCGTCATTTGCATTGAGGAAGAAGGTTGTGAAAGGTTCCTAAAGGAAAAAAAAGTCAAGAATTTGACCCTTCTGAACACGACCGTCCTCTTCCTTTGTAAAATATTTTATTTTTGGAAACCCTTCTGAGGTGGAAATGGTGCAGGATCCTGGAAGGACGCCCACACCCAGGAGTCAGGAGGTGCTGGTCTGAGCCAGTCTGGACCACTGAGTCACCTGTCACTCTTCAACCTCGGCAGGTCATTTTGCTTCTTGGCCTTCAGTCTTCTGATTTATAAAAGGATTTTATGATGATTGATTTTGCATTATTGTCAATATATAACTCAGATCTTCTTTCTCATAACTAAGGCCACACATAGTAACACTCAAAAGAAAATCTCTCTGACACTGTTCACCGTAGTGTGAAATTAGGTAGGGAATATCCGTCTTAGGCTACCTGTGAAAGTCTCCTAAAGTTACCATATTATGGTCTGATGATCTTTTAAAAATGCAAATCCTTGATTAAAATCCTTCCATAGCTCTTCAGAGCTCTCTGGGAAAAGTCTAAACTACTTGATTTGTCTTAAGAGAGCCTGAGTGATCTGGAACCTGCTTAACTCTTATCTCTCGCCATCCCCATCTTCACATCCTAAGGTCTTGCCACACTGGTCTCACTTCTCGTCCCTTGTATGTGCTGTTTCCTCTGCCTGGTATAAACTTATCCCTCTACCTCACCGTTCTGACTTGGCTAAGTTCTTCTTATCTTTTAAGTCTCAGCCAAGACATCATTTTCTCCTGAAAGGCTTTCCTTGATTTGCCAAGTTCTCCAGTGTGTTCAAATAGCAACAGATATTTTCTCAAAACACATCCCTGAAGCATTTGTCACATTGTTTTGTAACTTTTTTAACTTGTCTATCTTCCCCACCACATGAATAGGTTACATATCTATCATATTCACTGTTTTATCTCCAACACTTAGAAGAACTCGTGGTACACCCAAGTTGCTCAATGTATAATCTGTTGAAGGAAAGAATGAAATGAAGTTAATACGAATCAGACTAGATAAACTCTAGTCCTTCTATTCAATAGTATTCTGTGACTATTACCTTATCAAAACTTGGTATCTGTCATCAAGAACATGTTCCCATAGCAGGAAACCTAGGAATAACTTTATCACAAGGTCCTAATGTATTTAATTTTAATGCTTTTTCTATAGTTTTTATGATAGGAGAGAGGCATTATTTCTGATGTCATTAAACTTGCTTCCAAATTTAAAAGGATTAAATAACATTCATTCTTACTATAAGGATTTCTTAGGAAATGTCAAATATAACAAAGATGAGTATATATTTACTTTCCTATGGTTCAATCCTTTTCTCTTAAGTCTAGGATAAATGACAAGTCACTCCTAGGTTCAATAATGCTAAGAAATATTTCCTAAATATTTAGTTTTTTTCTTTAATATATAATTTCTGTTCATTCTTTTATATCCATAAAACATTACTTTGTTTCTTTAAACTCCCCTTTTTGCCACTAGTCATAAGGTCCAGTTGTCAGGCAACAGCTATAAATATTCATATTCCTCAGTATCTTCCTGAAATTTAGTGTGGCTAGATGACATCAATTTTATAAGTTTATAATGTATCACCAAGTCTCATGTTTAGTATTGAATGACAGAAAACTATGGTGAAAGAGATAAGATGAAGAATGATATAACACTATATAGGTAAGTAGGGTATTACTGATTTACCTGAAAATCTAATATGCATCCAGTAAGTCCATCTTGCTGTTTAAGATTTTAAGTGACTTGAGAGACAAATAGATGTCACCAAAATTAAGTTAGGAAAAAAAAATTTAACTCCCTATTAAACTGAAGGTAGTCAATGCCGTATATCTTATCACTAAATTAAAGTAGGGATATAAAAATTCTAGAAGTAGCAACAGTAAAATCGAATGAAATATGACAGATCTAAGTTTGAGTCTTGGTGGAACCATTTACTTCTCTTAGGCACCTTACTTAACCCCACCCAAGTAAGTAGCGGTGTGAAGTAACTGTATCTCAGTTCTTTCATCTATGTTAGTTGGGAATGACGGTACCTTGTGGGTAATTAAGATTAAATAATATTGAGAAAGCTTGAAGTATCTCAGCTGACACAGAGTGATGAAGATGACAACCAGCTTCATGCACTGTGTCAAGTACTCACTGCTGGGTTCCACCCTGACTGCCAGTTCCCTAGACACTGACCAGACTCTCAGTTCCTTAGGCCTAATTCATCCCTCTATCCTTAGAACCAAGCAAGTGCTTGGTTCATAGTTAGTGTTTAATTAATGTTTTTCAAACTCATCTAAACATACAAGGTACTGTTGGGAGAAGGGGGGTGGGTATGGCTGGATAAGAGTAAGATGTAGTTTTTCTTGTCAGTTCTTAACCACTAGTTTGACCATAAAGTTGCATCTTCAGAATCCACTTCTTCATTATTCTAGGATGCTGATGTTAGGCATTTATTTTTTCTTTGTAGATAGTAGGCAGAGAATAATTTAGAGGGATCAGACTTGTCTTCATGATTTTTAACCTACTAAATACATGTGAGTGAAGACCCGTTTATACATGCAAAGTCTTACTTCTTATCATCAACCACTAAAAGCTGATCTCTACCCCAGCCTAAATTATAAAATCCTTCCTCAGTTTTCAACCCTTAACAAAGGCATGCCAAGAATAGCACAGATGGGCACAGTGAAAATAAATCTGAAATTGAAGAATTATTATCTCTGGTCGTGAAGTTTATGAGTCTGGTGGCACCTAAAAGCGGAGGATATTGAAGAATTCCACATTTCACTGTCCTACGTAGCCTTTATAAAGATCTGATTAACAATTGTTTGAGGGTCACATACTACTCTACTGACATTTATTCTCATTATTCCTGAAGGCCTCCAGTTGCCACAGTGGTAGAGTACTAACAGAAATGGATAACCTATTTTTTTATAAGTGGGTATTGATCTTCAAGCTCTGATTACTGTGGAGATTACCTTTTACCATGTGTTTCTCTATTACCTTCAAGGCACAGTACAAGGACTCAAGGATTTTCTTTTTCATTTGACTCATGCCTGACTAACACAGAGGATCAAGAGCTGTATTAAGTTTAAGAAACTTCTGTATTTATTCACCTGACACATGTTGATCAAACCATGTTCTATATGTACATCACCATATTAGATATTTATCATTCTACTAGAAAAGCTTTTGGCTTGGGAGATAAGATGGACAAATAAATAACTGTTAAATAGAATTTTCAGAAATTAAAATACTTGGGCTTTAAAAACTTCAGGTTAAAAAAAAAACAAAAAACTTCAGGTTTGGTCTGGTAATACAATATAAATGGCTGATGGCAGACTTCCTTCTCCTGATTACATCTACCCCAACCTTCCAACCCTTTCTCAGGGCTAGAACATCAAACTAACCTGTCCTGCATGGGAAGTACCTGTCCTACTGAATTCTGTCATAACCTTTAGTCCCTGCAAGGACACTAACAACCTGTCCTGCCTTCCAATGATCGCAGACGATTCACCCTTCCTGGGCAATCGAACCCTGTGCCTCTGCCCCTCTTCTCTTTAGACAACTCCTTTATTATTCTGTCTTATATGACTTTTGCTCAGTCATCTCATGAGGATCTTTTCTTACATCCCTCTCCCCTTTTAGTTTTCTTCTTTTCCTTCTCTTCATTTCATTTGAAACAAACCCCATCCCTGGGTAATAGTCAGTGCTTGTGACATAACTCTATCAAAGAAAAGATGTATACTTTGAAGTTACATAAAGCATAATAAAGACCAAAGGGAAGGGAACTGAAGTTACTGAGCACCTTTCTGTGCTTGGAACTGTATTATCTCAGTTAACTAACGCAATTCTCACTACGGTCCTTCAAGTAGATGCAATCACATTCTAGGAAATGGAGGAACCATTATTTCTACTGTACTTTGGCTAACTTCACAAGTTTATTTTCTCCCATTGCTTTCAAAAGAAACCAGAAATATCTTTTAGAATCTTCAGAAACCTATGTGCCTACCATACACCAGTCTCTTGGTTAAGAATCCCTCATCTTCCTCTAAGTATATATGCACTGTCTGTAAGTATCAAGAGAAACATGATGACAATATTTTATTCAGTAGCATTATCTTTTGGTACTTGCATAAGTATTTCTACTATTTTTTCACTACAAATATATACTGTTAAAGATATATTATGGTTTAAACAGTCTCTTGGGTAGGCTTTCAAAGCAACCCATAATTTATAAAGTAAATCCCAAATTCTAAACAACTGATTTATAAATTAACTTTTGTTGTACAACCTATTTAACTTCCTAAGAATTATAATTAAATGTTTGACAAGTGAGTTTTGAATAGGTAGGTTGAATATACTGAATTTGGGAGGTGAATTCCGAAGTAATTCAGAATTACTTCTGTGTATATGCTATATATTCAGGGTAAGATTTAAAGTAAAAACATTCCAAGTAAAATGTGTCCTATTATACTAGTTAATATCTGAACAAACTCCAAACCTCTATGATAGTTTATTCATCATTTGCCCAACAGCAGCTAGCAAAGAAACAGCTTTTTCAGAATCTTGTAGTTTAGACAAGTGACTTCACTGGTAGTGTGTCTAAAATAATATTTTTAATTTAAAGTAATGAGGTAGGGACTTCCCTGGTGGTGCAGTGGTTAAGAATTTGCCTGCCAATGCAGGGGACATGGGTTCGAGCCCTGGGAAGGGAAGATCCCACATGCCGCAGAGCAACCAAGCCTGTGCGCCACAACTACTGAGCCTACGCTCTAGAGCCCGCGAGCCACAACTACTGAGCCCACGCACCGCAACTACTGAAGCCTGCGCGCCTAGAGCCCGTGCTCCGCAACAAGAGAAGCCACCGCAATGAGAAGCCCGTGCACCGCAACAAAGAGTAGCCCCCGCCCGCCGCAACTAGACAAAGCCCGCGTGCAGCAACGAAGACCCAACGCAGCCAAAAATAAATAAATAAAATATAAATAAATATATATATAAAAAATAAAAAATAAAGTAATGAGGTATGTAGTTAATTAGCATTTTAAAGCAATTATTATCATTGTCATACTAAACATATTGACTGAAACTAATAATGAGTTTAATGACTGGGTCTAAAAGGCTTGAAAGGTAAAGGGTAGATACTTATTTTAATCTGTATTTTGTTTTTATGAACAAATTCTTAGTGACACAAATTTTAATGCATTTTCTACTTCATAAACTCCTTGGGATGGGAGTGAGGAAATCACAATTCCCTGGGCCATTAGGTTAAACACTTAGTAAACTATTAGACCATGATACTTCTATTTATAGCAGCACAACTTAAGATGTATTGGCTAAATGAGTCCCCATAAAAGCAATCTTATAGATCTCTCCTGCCAATGCAGTAGCCACAGGCCACATGTGACTACTGAGTACTTAAAATATGGCTAGTTCAAGTTGAATGTGCTATAAATATAAAATACATTCTGGACTTCAAAGAATACCAGAACAATGTAAAATAGCTCATTAATAATTTTTATATTGGTTACATGTTGAAATTATAAAATTTTGGATATACTGGGCTAACAAATGTATTTATTAAATTAATCTCACCTGTTTCTTTTTACTCTTAAATATGGCTACTAGAATATTTAAATTACATACATAAGTGGCTTGCATTACGTTTCTACCATGCAGCACAGCTATAGACAATACTAAAAAGGCATGTGTAGCATAAATAGGGATAGCATGTCTGCCGTACCCTTGCAGAGATTCAAATTTGTATTCCATTTCACTGGAATAAGAAATAAATTTAGGGATGAATTATGATTTATTATTTGATAAAATGTTTAGTTTATCAGGGATAGAAGAGTGTTAAATCAGGCTGGTGATAATAAGTATTTTTATGAACTCACACTTAAATTCTTATAAATCTGACTTCAGACTAATTTGATTATACAAAAGCCACTGAATACCATTTTATATATTTCAAAATACTATTTTATATATATATATATATATATATATAATATACTCATATAATTCTCAAAACAACCCACTTGATAATGCTTTTTTTAATCCCAAAAATGCCCAAGAAAAGTGTCTTACTCCTCCCATGGTGGAGGTTCACTATAGTAATGATTGTTTCTTGCTTTTTGTTTTCTTGTTTGCTTATTTGTGAGCCCATATAGAATATGAACATATTTTACGTCCATCATAAAGAATATCAACTGTTTGGGATCTTGACTGGTAAATTTTTGTGTTTCTGGATTTAGTTTTGACTTGTGGCTGAAACTGCAGGATAGAAGCTACAAAGTTCTCTCTATATACATGTGTCTGTAATTCAGAAAAGCCTTTACTTCTTGCATGAGTGTGAAGTATTTTCTTACACCTGAAGAGTATTAATAAATTATTACAACCCATAAACTAAAGGTGTTCTGATTGGTTTATAGTGGTAAACAGGCACTTGTATAAATCTAATATCTCCTCCAAAGTAACAGAAAATAAAGAAATAGAACTTCTTATACTCAAAAAGTGTTAAGAGTTAAAAAATATTTAAGAAACTGCTAGCTCAGAAACATTTTTATAAAAGGATTCAAGTTCACATAGTTAAGGTGAATTTTTCAACAAATTAGACTAACAATTTTGGTCTAAAGAAAGTTTTATGTCTTTTCCTTTAGCTTATAATTACAGAGTGTATTTTTAAAATAAGATTTGAGTTTGTTTTCTTACAGAATAGTTAATCTAAACTTTTTTTTTTTAATTTTTTTTTTAATAGCTACATTATTTATTTATTTATTTATTTATTTATTTTAGCTGTGTTGGGTCTTCGTTTCGTGCGAGGGCTTTCTCTAGTTGCGGCAAGCGGGGGCCACTCCTCATCGCGGTGCAGGGACCACTCTTCATCGCGGTGCGCGGGCCTCTCACTATTGCGGCCCCTCCCGTTGCGGGGCACAGGCTCCAGACGCGCAGGCTCAGCAGTTGTGGCTCACGGGCCCAGTTGCTCCGCGGCATGTGGGATCCTCCCAGACCAAGGCTCGAACCCGTGTCCCCTGCATTAGCAGGCAGACTCCCAACCACTGCGCCACCAGGGAAGCCCTAAACTTCTTTATTTCTTATGCTGGTTTAGGATTATGAAAAATATAAAATATGTGTTCAGTTAAACTGAATCCTAATTCTGACAAACTTTTTTTTTGATAACAGTAATTATTTGTAGTATATCATCTATCAGTGATTTACAAGTTACTTAAAACATATGCATACTATATATTTATAATAAGTTCAATTTCTCCCCATCATGGAGAGAATGCTTGAGGAAGACCTCCAAACCAAACTGTCATTCAGGCAGTGGGAAAAAATACCTTTGAAAATAGGAGATGCATTCCTGTGTATGCACATTTTCATGTGCTGCTTTATCAATGTGTTTCTGAGGCAAATCAGCCTCATGCAACAGAATGGTCTGAAGTATGTTTTGGTAAGAGGAGAAAACTTTATTGATTGCATTGACTTAGAGATTTGACTTAGCATTCTGCAATACTCCTCAGTCGCTTATAGTTTTAAGAAAAAGTCAGACCATCTGACTCCAGTAATTGGTCTTAACTAGACTAGATTGGAGAAGGCAAGACTAAAGGCAGAGAGATTTGCTAAGAGCTTTTGCAATCATCTAGATGAGAAATAACGGGAACCTGAACTAAGAAGTGCCAGACTTAATAGAGAAAAGGAGACAGACTGTAGTTGGTGGAACTTATCAGATGTGATGTCAGACTGGATGTAAGGGCTAATAAAATAGAGAAAATATCTAGATTGGGTAACTGGGTGCAAGATCATGCTGATTGTTTAGATAAGAAATCAGTAGGCACCCCTGCAGGTCTATGAGGGAGATGAGGAGTTCATTTTTGGAAATGGTGTTTATGGTATTGTGAGGTGTTCAGGTAGAAAAATCCAGTGGTATATAGAAATAAGTAAATATATTTATATATTAGAAATATAGGTCAGGAGCCCAAGAGAAATGTCTGCAATGAAGACAGAAGCTGGAAGTCATTAGCTTATAACTGAATGATGTAGTCCAGATAAAGTACGTAGAAATATCCTGGGGAATAGAAATATGGAGAAAAAGAGATCTGAGCGTGAGACTGGGCAGGACAGTTAGGATGACAGGAGGGAAACCAGGAGAGCATATTGTCAGAGGAGCCATGAGAGGAAGGAATTTCAGGTAGGAGGAAGTGAGCAATGGTGCCAAATGCTTCAGCTATATCATGAAGCTCTGCCACATAACCCGTGACCTCCACAGGGATAATTCAGTAAAGTGATGGGTGTGGAACCTAAATCAAGCAGGCTAAAGATTGAATGGCAGGTGATAAAGTGGAGAAAGCACAGTGCAGGACAAGACAGTGGAGGCTGTGCTTCTAGTACATTTGACTACACAGGGGTAGACGTGGAAAGTCACTGCAGAGTGGGTAGGGGCTGGAAGGAAGTATGTACGTATATATGTAGGTATGTATGAATGTATGTATTTTAAAAATTGCAGAGACTTGAATATATTTATGTCTTAGGAGAAAGAGAAAATAGTCTTCAAAACATTTAGAACACTGTTTTTAAAATATGCTACCCGAGAAGCAAAATTGGGAAGGCTGGGGAGAGTGCCAGCCTGTAACAATCAGTGAGAAAGGAAACAGTGGGTGTTAAGGATGCACTCAGGAGTTTGGTACCTTTTATAAATGGTTTACGTTTAAGAAACTCACAATAATCTATCTTTCTAACCCAATTTTGCAAATAAGGCCACTCATTAACAAAAAGGATTCAGGTTTTGCTAGAGTTTGGAATCTCTACTTCACTGGTCTTTAATCTTTGTTTAAAACAAATAAATATATTTGAGTTTTATTTAATTTCCTTATGTTAAGTACTTCGAGATATTAAAGGCAAACTGTAACTTAATGAAGGCACTCACAATTCGAACAAGCCAGGATAAGGTGGATGTTGCCGTTGAATAATGTGTGTTATAATGGTAGGGAGGACTTTGATCATCTTCCCATGTCTCATAACGCTCTGCGTAAAACACAGCTCTCTTTGGGTTCAAAGCACCAATCGGCTATAAAAAGAGAAAAAGAAGCATTGTGTTTAATACAGTCATAGTAGATATTCAATACTATAACTCTTTACCTGAAAGTATTTACTGTGAATTCATTTTAACCATAGAATATAAATAAATTATTTCGTATCTATTTCTACCAAATTTGATTTTGATATTTGATTTTGATAATCACCACACTTGCTAAAATTCACTCAAGAAGATGATTTATGTATGCAAGGTTTCTAGGTTTTATTAAAAGTTTCCATAAACTAGATTACCAGAGATGATCCAGTTTAAATTGTTAAGGCAAAGCCAGTATTTTGATGTTACTTTGCCTACTTAACCACAACCATAGTGAACATTTAGCTTGATCATAGGATATCCAGTGAGGAGAAAGTGAAGCAGTTGACCATGTGACAACCATATTAGAGAAACCTTGTCTTAATAGGCTGTCACCCAGAGTGTGAAGGACAATAGTCACTTATATGGAAACGCTGTTGGAATGTTAGTCCCATTCTATTATTATACAGATGGGGCAAGTATCCTTTCTATTAAGTTCAACTGCAAATCTAAGGCTGATGGAAATAATCCAGACAATTCAGATTCCCTGGAAAGCATTTTGTTAAGGCCACTAACACTTGTCCTAGCTATACCACCACACTATCAATTATGATGTTAATCCCTACAGTGGAGCACATGGTAAAATGCTCAAGATACTATACACATTTTTTTCAACAAAGCATGTGTTAGTTTGATCATTGTCTCAAACTTCCTAGCACAGCTAATCATTAAGATTTTCCAGCATATAGTCCTCACAATTTCAAATAGCAAACTGGTTTAGCTTAAGTTTTTGCCTGATTTTGGTTTAATGGAATATGGAATCCATTATTATAATACCTAATGGCTACATTATTTTGTTTTAGATTGCATACTATAAAAAATAAATGTTTCTTAGAAAACAAAGGATGAATACTAAATAAAATATATAATTCCTCTATTTCAAAATTTAATATTACTAGTTAACTATGAAGTTCCCCCCAAGGCTTAATTTTAACAAGGAAGTAGTAGAAAATTAGGGTTTCGATGGTGGTGTGGGAAGTTAGTGTCTCCCCAGAGCTAGGGCGCCCGCTGGCCACTGGTGGGGGACCCTGACGCCCAAGGAGACAGGAGGAACCCCCAAGTGAACCAGTAGGACATGGGGGGACTGAAAGGGGAGGGGAAGTGGAGGCCAGACAGGATTGGCGCCCCTGAGGCTGGGGAGATCAGGAGAGGCAGGCGGGAGGGACCTTCTGGGAGGAGTGGCAGAGGAGCAGAGGGTGATTGCCTGGCCCACTTGGGCCGGGGAGCCTGCTGAGTTCCCAGGCTGGTACCCCCTCCCCAAAGCCCCCTCCAGGCCACGTGGGTCCTGGGGACATAGGACGGAGGTGAGAGAGATCAGGAGAGGCAGGCGGGAGGGGCCCTCCGGGAGGAGCAGGAGAGGAGAGGAGGGCGTTAGCCCCACCCACTTGAGACCAGGAAGCCTGCTGGGCTCCCAGGTGAGGTGTCCCTGCCCTCTGAGACCAGGGGTAGGGGGCACGACTGGGCCCCTTCTGTTCCTTGAGCCTAAGCCCCACCCCCCACAGCCCCCAGGGCCTTTTCCAGCCCTGTGGGTCCTAAGCATAGGCCCTGCCCACCACCCAAACATCACCCTTGCTTAGGCCCTGCCCTCCACAGCCAAGGCCTTTCCCCCCCTTTTTTTTTTCCTTTTCCCCCCTCCTCTTTTTTACCATTCTGGTACTGATGTACCTTCCGGTTGTTGATTCATCTATATTTTTATTTTTATATTCTTTCTAACGTATCTGATAGTTTCCTATTCTAATTTTATTTTTTACTTTGTTATTGTTCTCTCTCTTTTTTTTTTTTTGTCACCCCATGCAGCTTGCGGGATCTTGGTTCATGAGCCGGGGGTCGGGCTGAAGCTCCTGTGGTGGGAGCTCTGAGTCCGAACCACTGGACTAACAGAGAACCTCAGACCCTAGGGAATATTCATCGGAGTGAGGTCTCAGGAGATCCTCAGCACCAAGACCCAGCTCTACCCAACAGCCTACAAACTCCAGTGTTGGAAGCCTCAGGCCAAACAACCAGTAAGACAGGAACACAATCCAACTCATAAAAAAAAAAGTAAAAAATAAAAAAAATAAAAAATAAAAGGGAGAGAGAGACAGCAAAAAAATATGTCACAGATGAAGGAGCAAGGTAAAAACCTACAAGATGAAATAAATGAAGAGGAAATAGGCAATCTTCCTGAAAAAGAATTCAGAGTAATGATAGTAAAGATGATCCAGAATCTCAGAAACAGAATGGAGGCACAGATTGAGAAAATACAAGAAATGTTTAACAAAGATCTAGAAGAACTAAAGAACAGACAGAGATGAACAACACAGTAACTGAAAAGAAAAATATACTAAAAGGAATCAATAACAGAATAACTGAGGCAGAAGAACAAATAAGCGAGCTGGAAAACAAAATGGTGGAAATAACTGCTGAGGAGCAGAATAAAGAAAAAAGAATGAAAAGAATTGAAGACAATCTCAGAGACCTCTGGGACAATGCTAAAAGCACCAACATTCGAATTACAGGGGTCCCAGAAGAAGAAGAAGAAAGGGTCTGAGAAAACAGATGAAGAGATTATAGTTGAAAACTTCCCTAACATGGGAAAGGAAACAGTCACCCAAGTCCAGGAAGCAGAGAAAGTCCCATACAGGATAAACCCTAGGAAAAACACACCAAGACACATATTAATCAAACTAATCAAACTAACAAAAATTGAATTCAGAGAAAAAATATTAAAAGCAGCAAGGAAAAACCAAAAAATAATATACAAAGGAATCCCCATAAGGTTATCAGCTGATTTTTCAGCAGAAATTCTACAGGCCAGAAGGTAGTGGCAGGATATACTTGAGGTGATGAAACAGAAAAACCTACAACCAAGATTACTCTACCCAGCAAGGATCTCATTCAGATTCGACAGAGAAATCAAAAGCTTTTCAGACAAGCAAAAGCTAAGAGAATTCACCACCACCAAACCAGCTTTACAACAAATGCTAAAGAAACTTCTCTAGGCGGGAAACACAAGAAAAAACCCACAAAAACAAACAAGAAAATGGTAATAGGAACATACATATCAATAATAACCTTTAATGTAAATGGATTAAATGCCCCAACCAAAAGACACAGACTGGCTGAATGGATACAAAAACAAGACCTATATATATGTTGCCTACAAGAGACCCACTTCAGTCCTACGGACACATAAGGACTGAAAGTGAAGGGATGGAAAAAGATATTCCATGCACATGGAAATCAAAAGAAAGCTGGAGTAGTAATACTCATATCAGAAAAAATAGACTTTAAAATAAAGATTGTTACAAGAGATAAGGAGGGACACTACATAATGATCAAAGGATCAATCTAAGAAGAAGATATAACAATTATAAATGTTTATGCACCCAACATAGGAGCACCTCAATACATAAGGCAAATGCTAACAACTATGAAAGGAGAAATCAACACAGTAACACAATAATAGTAGGGGACTTTCACACCCCACTTACACCAATGGACAGATCATCCAAAAAGAAAATAAGTAAGGCAACACAAGCTTTAAATGACACAATAGACCAGATAGATTTAATTGATATTTATAGAACACTGCACCCAAAAGTGGCAGAAGACACTTTCTTCTCAAGTGCGCACGGAACATTCTTCAGGATAGATCACATCTTGGGTCACAAATCAAGCCTCAGAAAATTTAAGAAAACTGAAATCGTATCAAGCATCTCTTCTGACCACAATGCTATGAGACTGGAAATCAATTACAGGAAAAAAACTGTAAAAAACACAAATACATGGAGGCTAAAAGTGCACTATTAATAACCAAGAGATCACTGAAGAAATCAAAGAAGAGATAAAAAAAATATATAGAAAATGACATTGAAACATGACGACCCAAAACCTATGGGATGCAGCAAAAGCAGTTCTAAGAGGGAAGTTTATAGCAATTCAATCTCACCTCAAGAAACAAGAAAAATCTCAAATAAACAATCTAACCCTACACTTAACCAGAGAAAGAAGAACAAAGAAAACCCCAAGTCTGTAGAAGGAAAGAAATCATAAAGATCAGAGCAGAAATAAATGAAATAGAAACAAAGAAAACAATAGCAAAGATCAATAAAACTAAAATCTGGTTCTTTGAGAAGATAAACAAAATTGATAAATCCTTAGCCAGACTCATCAAGAAAAAAGGGGGAAGATGCAAATCAATAAAATTAGAAATGAAAAAGGAGAAATCACAACTGACACTGTAGAAATACAAAGGATTATAGGAGACTACTACAGACAACTATATGCCAATAAAATGGACAACCATGAAGAAATGGACAAATTCTTCGAAAGGTACAATTTTCCAAGACTGAACCAGGAAGAATTAGAAAATATAAACAGACCTATCACAAGTAATGAAATTGAAACAGTAATAAAAAATCTTCCAAGAAACAAAAGCCCAGGACCAGATGGCTTCACAGGCGAATTATATCAAACATTTAGAGAAGAGTTAACACCGATCCTTCTCAAACTCTTCCAAAAAATTGCAGAGGGAGAAACACTCCCAAATTCATTCTACGAAGCCACCATCACCCTGATACCAAAACCACAAAAAGATTATCACAAAAAAAGAAAATTATAGGGGCTTCCCTGGTGGCGCAGTGGTTGAGAGTCTGCCTGCTAATGCAGGGGACACGGGTTCGAGCCCTGGTCTGGGAAGATCCCACATGCCACGGAGCAGCTGGGCCCGTGAGCCACAACTGCTGAGCCTGCGCGTCTGGAGCCTGTGCTCCACAACAAGAGAGGCCGCGATAGTGAAAGGCCCGCGCACCGCGATGAAGAGCGGTCCCCGCACCGCGATGAAGAGTGGCCCCCACTTGCCGCAACTAGAGAAAGCCCTCACACGAACCGAAGACCCAACACAGCCATAAATAAATAAATAAAGTAGCTATAAAAAAAAAAAAAAAAAAAAAAAAAAGAAAATTATAGACCAATATCACTGATGAACACAGATGCAAATATCCTGAACAAAATACTAGCAAACAGAATCCAACAACACACTAAAAGGATCATACACCATGATCAAGTGGGATTTATCCCAGGGATGCAAGGATTCTTCAATATACACAAATCAATCAATGTGATACACCACATTAACAAATTAAGGAGTAAAAACCATATGATCATCTCAATAGATGCAGAAAAAGCTTCTGACAAAATTCAACACCTATTTATGATAAAAGCTCTCCAGAAAATGGGCATGGAGGGAACCTACCTCAACATAATAAAGGCCATATATGAGAAACCCACAGCAAGCATCATATTCAATGGTGAAAAACTGAAAGCATTTTCACTAAGATCAGGAACAAGATAAGGATGTCCACTCTCGCCACTCTTATTCAACATAGTTTTGGAAGTCCTAGCCATGGCAATCAGAGAAGAAGAAGAAATAAAAGGAATACAAATTGGAAAAGAAGAAGTAAAACTGTCACTGTTTGCAGATGACATGATACTATACATAGAAAATCCTAAAGATGCCACCAGAAAACTAGTAGAACTAATCAATGAATTTGGTAAGGCTGCAGGATACAAGATTAATGCACAGAAATATCTGGCATTCCTATACAGCAACAATGAAAAATCAGAAAGAGAAATTAAGGAAACACTCCCATTTACCACTGCAACAAAAAGAATGAAACACCTAGGAATAAACCTGCCTAAGGAGGCAAAAGACTTGTATTCAGAAAACTATAAAACACTGATGAAAGAAATCAAAGATGACATAAACACAATATTATGACATAGTATGAGTGTGTTTCATGTTTGGTAATTGCAATCATTGTTGCTTTTGTTGTGGTCATCCATGTACAATGTTTGGTGTCAGTCTATTTATCTCTTGTAAAAATAAAATACAGTGTGTGTGTGTGGAAAAAAAAAAAAAAGAAATACTTATGTTCATCAGTCTTGTGTAAATATAAAAAAAAAAAAAAAAAAGATGACATAAACAGATGGAGAAGTATACCATGTTCTTGGATTGGAAGAATCAATATTGTGAAAATGACTATACTACCCAAAGCAATCTACAGATTCAATGCAATCCCTATCAAATCACCAATGGCATTCTTCACAGAACCAGAACAAAAATTTTTACAATTCGTATGCAAACACAAAAGACCCTGAAGAGCCGAAGCAATCTTGAGAAAGAAAAACGGAGTTGGAGGAATCAGGCTCCCCAACCTCAAACTATACCACAGAGCAACAGTAATCAAGAAAGTATGATACTGGCACAAAAACAGAACTATAGATCAATGGTACAGGATAGAAAGTCCAGAGATAAACCCATGCACATATGGGCACCTAATTTACGACAAAGGAGGCAAAAACATACAATACAACCTCTTCAAAAAGTGGTGCTGGGAAAACTGGACAGCTACATGTAAAAGAATGAAATTAGAACACTCCCTAACACCATATACAAAAATAAACTCAAAATGGATTAAAGACTTAAATATAAGACCAGACACTATAAACTCTTAGAGGAAAACATAGGAAAAACACTCCTTGACATAAACCACAGCAAGATCTTTTTTGACCCACCTCCTAGAGTAACGGAAATAAAAACAAAAGTAAACAAATGGGACTTAATTAAACTCAAAAGCTTTTGCACAGCAAAGGAAACCATAAACAAGACAAAAAGACAACCCTCAGAATGGGAGAAAATATTTGCAAGTGAAACAACAGACAAAGGATTAATCTCCAAAATATACAAGAAGCTCATGCAGCTCAATATCAAAAAAACAAACCATCCAGTTAAAAAATGGGCAGAAGACCTAAACAGACATTTCACCAAGGAAGACATACAGATGGCCAAGAGGCACATGAAAAGATGCTCAACATCACTAATTACCAGAGAAATTCAAATCAAAACTTCAATGAGGTATCACCTCACAGTGGTAAGAATGGCCATTATCAAAAAATCTAGAAACAATAAATGCTGGAAAGGGTGTAGTGAAAAGGGAGCCCTCCTGCACTGTTGGTGGGAATGTAAATTGATACAACCAGTATGGAAAACAGTATGGAGGTTCCTTAAAAAACTAAAAATAGAACTAACATATGATCCAGCTATCCCACTACTGGGCATCTACCCTGAGAAAACCATAATTCAAAAAGAGACATGTACCACAATGTTCACTGCAGCACTATTTACAATAGCCAGGACATGGAACCAACCTAAATGTCCATCGACAGATGAACGGATAAAGAAGATATGGCTCATATATACAATAGAATATTATTCAGCCATAAAAAGAAACAAAATTGAGTTATTTGTAGTGAGGTGGATGGACCTAGAGTCCGTCATACAGAGTGAAGTAAGTCAGGAAGAGAAAAACAAATACCGTATGCTAATGCATATATATGGAATCTAAAAAAAAAAAAAAAAATGGTACTGATGAACCTAGTGGCAGGCCAGGAAAAAAGATGTAGACACAGAGAATGGACTTGAGGACACGGGGTGGGAGGGGGAAGCTGGGGCGAAGTGAGAGTAGCATCGACTTATATACACTACTGAATGTAAAATAGATAACTAGTGGGAAGCAGCAGCATAGCACAGGGAGATCAGCTCGGTGCTTTGCAATGACGTAGAGGGGTGGGATAGGGAGGATTGGAGGGAGGCTCAAGAGGGAGGGGATATGGGGACATATGTATGCATGTGGCTGATTCACTTTGTTGTACAACAGAAACTAACACAGTATTTTGAAGCAATTATATTCCAATAAAGATCTATTAATTAAAAAAAAAAAGAAAATTAGTGTTTCAATGGGAGACAAATAATGTTACACAAGAGAGAAAAATTCATCTATAAATTGCTTGTAAGCTTTTTCTTTTGGTCCCAGGGGACTAATTCAAACAATACAATGATGTCCGCTATTAAAAGTCTCTTAGAATTTCCATAATAAACTCTTATTTGCAAGATTCTTATCCTGAATATTAAAATTATTTATAAATTATGTTCTTTTTCCTTAAACTTAATTATAACTTAAAGACTAAATAATTTAATTATTTAATTTTTTAAAACTCTGGTTTAAACATATTTTTTAAATATTTCAAGGCTTAAACTTTATTCTGTGCTATATATCACTGGCTATCTCTCAAATGTGTTTTACTTGGATATAAAAAGGCAATGTAATTTCATTGAATGTCATATAAAATATCAATAATATTTCAAACAAATATAATTACTTTTTTGATAAAAGGATAATTACTACAATGAAATATGTGAGTTCTGTTACTGAATTGATACAGTAAGTTTTTCATTTAAAATGGCCTATATATTTTATACTTTTCTAGATGTGAAGATACGTGTTTTCCTAATTCAGTATTATAAGTATATATTTTTCAAAGCATTTAAAATGCTGAGTACTTTATTCTGTCTTGAATATGCTCATAGATCTTCCACATGCATAAAATGTCTGCACAATCCCTCAGGACTGACCTTACCTGATATTGTTTGTTCTGCAACACCCCACAAAAACAAAACCCCACAAAGGGCCTCATGGCCCTTCCTCTAATCTTTTCCAGGCTTCTCCTCAACTACTGGAAAAGGGATAACATAAATATTTACACTTTTTATTTTACTCAAGTTTCATCAAAGTCATTTTATTGGAGTGTTTTACAGAATAATACTTTGTAGGAAACAGCTGTCCTGCGTTAAAGCCTATAGAAGCCTCCATGAGTAACTTCCTAAAATACATGTCTTAATTTTGAATTTTCATCTGACACATTTACACATAAATTTTATAAAACAAATGTAAATAGTTTGGTTTGTACTTATTATTTTTCTATTATTTTGCTTCAATCAAGAGGCAATAAATCATTCAAAGGAAAAATACTTCAAAATATCTTTTTGGGAAAAGAGAGTTTCATCACAGATGACATATTTTCTTATGGGATCCAAATAGATATAATTATCTACCTATCTATCTATCTATCTATCTATCTATCTATCTATCTATCTATCTATCCTACCTACCAAACTATCTATCTACCTACCCATCAATCAATTATTCACCTATCTACACCTACCTACTTAACCTATGTATAAATTGATAAGGTTGTAAGTTTGTTATCCTTTTAAAAATTGAGCAAATAATGCAAGGTCAATACCACTTGGATTTAGTAAATAAGTAAGGTAGAATTCTGGTAAAATACTAAAATTACACTTAATGAAATTTATACATTTATTTTGCAATCTTTTTCAATTTTTATTATAACCACTATAGCAATAATTGGTTTCATTTTCTCTTAAACAGTAGGCATTTAGACATAGCCACCTCTATGCTTTTTAGGGATTCCCATATGAAATTTATAACTGAAAGTTTAGAGTTTGCTATTAGATTTGTTGTTCTTTTGTCCTTGTGAGTTTGTGTGTTACAAGCTGACAGTCTAACAGATAAGCAGAAAATGATGCAGAGAACAATGCAAAATTAAAAAATAATTCTACCTCTATAACACATTATTATAATTCAATTTCTAAAACCGCTATAAAGCCTATATAGCTTGCAAAAAGTACTATTTTCAATATAAAATTGATGGAAAATTACATGTGTAACATTACCATGTCTATATGAAATACTACTGAATTCACTGAAGAAACAATGTTGAGGGTTTTCTCTACTCTGTCTTTCAATTTACCTGTTTTGAATACCAACGAGAGACATTTGTCTCAGCTTTAAGTACCACAAAAAGCTTTGTTTTCCTGATAAACTGTGATTTTATTATATGGAACAAAAATCCTGACAGATGCTTATGGAGATTTACATTATTAAAGGCTCTGAGAAATATTATTGTAAACAGCATTGCTTAATTTTGTTCACTCCAGTGTTTGTCTGTCTGTTTATCTATCTATTTTTATTAGAACCTCATTCTTCCTTTTGCTTTCTTGTTAACATGCTATAGAACTAGTGTCCATTAAAAGGTACTTTGAAAACTTCTGGTTAGAATCATTATAGTATATATTTTTGAGTGCCAACTCTTTCTTTGGTTTCATTTTCTTATTTTCTTTCCCTTTCTGTTCTCTTAGCCTTTATCTATCAATGTTTTTCTATTTCATGAAACCTTACAAGTTTTATCAGTTCTTTCATATGGAACAGATATATATATATTAAATAAAATAGGTAAAAATGAGCAACAAAAATTATTTAAATAAAAAATACTTATTGGGTAAATGGTACTATATGAGACACTAAAAGGACTCTAGAGAATATAAAATCTGAGCATAGAGTTGATTTCAGTAAATAAATAAAACATAAATGTGGATTCACCTGAGGTATGGTCAATGCCATTAAAATAGATTAGAAATTATAAGAATAAAAAGGGTTTTCAAGGGAAAATCAGAGGTCCAAATAAATCAATATTAATAAAACTGAATTCTAGTATATCAAAATAACTTGAAAATGCTTATGATATTCATGGCATTAGGACTCTATTTACACATTAAAAAATGTTCAAGAGGTCACTATTGTTGCTACAACTGCTAATAATACTATGTATTTGTATAAGATAATGTCTTCACATCCATTTTCTGGATTGATTTTCAAAAGTCTCTGAGGTGGACACAGCATTCATTATGAACCTGATTTCATGACAAGGAAACGGGTGCCTGGGTCTCTACTCTTTCCACAACACTGCATGGCTTTTTCATTGCTAAATATGAAATTCTGATCCTGATGTCATTTTTATTTTCTTCTATAGCTGTCTATGAGATTCCTCGTCCATCACGGATCCACAGAAATGGAACGAACCTTACAGGCCTAGTAATCCAACTCCCTTACGTTACAGATGAAGACAATGAAGAAAAGTCAAATCAAGATCACATTGGTGGCTGATTGCTGTACATTTTACAGAACCAGCTGAAGCTTTGTGCTAGACAGCTTGAAGCTGGGTACAGCTGACGGATTTGTTTGGCTTCTGAGTATTGCTTTAATTATTAGGTCAACACTCAACACATCTGAGCTTCTAACATATCTAGGTCATCTTGTTATCTTTCATTATGATAACCGAGGGCTTGGAAATCCTTAGAAGAAGCTTCAAGAATTCCTGCCTTTCTTGTTTTGTCAGTCATGAGCTACATAATATCATTCTTAAAATTCTCGGTTATGACAAAATAGAAATCATACCTATAGACCCTTCTGTGCTCAAGTGAATTCCCAGCCTCTCTCTTATCTGACCGGGGAGTTCCAAATCATTCTTCCGGAAGCAGCTCAAATTTCATCTGTGAAGCCCTACATGTTACCATCTGGTAACAGTTAGGCAAGTTTATAATTTCTTTTACCCAGCAGATAAGCCCTTCAAGGGAATGCCCTATGTTTTATTCATCCCTGTATCCTCAGTACCTAATACAGTACCCTGGCTCTTTTTAGATGCCTCATATATCCTGAATGAATGAAGGTGAATTGATCTGATTGTACAATACTTTATATTTCCATATAGAAATTTTAGACAAACTTTTTAGGCATAATCAAAAGACAACATGTAGTGAAAATATTTATAGCACATATGATAAAAAGCTAGTTTCCTTTAAAAAAAAAGAACTCTTACAAATCAGTAAAAACCAAGGAATGACCCAATTAAATGAGCAAATGAGATGAACAGGCAATTCACAGAAAAATGAATGAAATGTATGTAGGAAAAATATCACCGGCTCATACAATGTAATGGTATCTCTTCTTTTTTCTGCTCAGCATCCATTATTCCTTCTTCCTCTGTGAACCACTCCTTCCTTATCCTTGGTCTACCTGGTTCAGGTGGGCTGACTCTATTATCAGACCTTTTGAGTAGTCATGTGATCCAGACCTGTCAATCGGCATATCCTATCTATATGACCAGTAAGATTGGTACAGAAATGAGCACATGATTCAAGTTATTCCAAAGAAACGTTGCTGAAACTACCTGGGAAAGAAGGATTTTCTGTTTCTGGTGGGGTTACAAAGGCATCACTGCTATAACATGGAGAAGCCGGACTGAGAATTGATGCCAATGCAGAAAAGTAACAGATATGTTGCATCCTACAACACTGGGGAGCCCTTGGATCCAGTTTACCTGAACTGACCCATCTCTGTATTTCTCAGTGATATAAGCCAAAACAACTTTATATTTTAAAGTCAGTTTAAGTTGATTTTCTATTACTTGGAACCAAAGATCAGAAGTACACTGGCAATTCTTAAAATGTCAAACAAAAATTAGTTTTATTCATTAGGTTGTCAAAAATTATTGTTTCGTAATACTCATTGTTGGCCAGGGTGTAACAAACATGATACCTCATAATACAGTTGGTAGGAATATAATTGGTATAAATTTCTTGTGGGGAAAACTGGTAATATTTTTAAAAATATGCACATGCTTTGTTTGGATCTAGTAATTCCACTCTGAGGAATTTATAATGTGGAAAGAATAAGATGCAGGATATTTTTCACAGAATTGCTTGAAATGGCAAAAAACCAAGCAAACTAAAACTGGAAGTAGTCTAAATTTCCAATAAAGGATTAGTTACATGATGACACACCCACACTGCTGTATATTATGCAGCTAATCAAAAAGGCTGATTAGAAAAAATTCCAAGATACATTAATTCAATAAATATTGAGTGCCTACTATGTGTCAGAAATTATGCCTATAATTATACCCTAAAATAAGATAAACAAGGTCGCTGTTCTCATGAAGTGTGCGTTTAAATGTAGGTGTGTATCTGTGCACTTAAGAGAATGTGTGTGTATGGGTGTGTGTATGTTTCTGTCTGTCTGTAGAGACAGAGACAGACAAAATATAAATAAGCAATTTGGTAAATGAGAAACTATCAGCGATAAGTGCTCTGTTGACAATTAAAACAGAGTAATAGGATAGCAGTGACTGTGTGGAGAGGGAAGGCATCTCTCAAGAACCTCTGAGCAGGGACATGAATGACCAGAAGAAGTCAGTCATAAGAAATTCTGGGGTGAGAGAATTCAAGACGGAGGAAGAGCTAGTGCAAAGGGTCAAAGGGGGGCGTGATGGTATGTTCAAGGAACAGAAAGAAAAGCAGTGTGACTAAAGCGTAATAGACGAGAGGAAGAGTTTATGAGATGAGGTGAGAAAGTGGGTAGAGGCCTTGTAGACCAGAGTGATGAAACGTATTTTATGGTAAGTGCAGTGGAAAGTCACTGAATGGTTTTAAGCAGGAGAGAAACAAGATTTGAGTTAGGCTTTACAAAGGTACCTCCAACGGTTCTGTGGAGAATGGATTAGAGATAATATTAAATTATCATGACTAGTACTAGGATTGAAAAAAGCCAGTTGCAAACCCAGCATCATTTAGCATTATCAATGCTTCTCTAAAAATCCTATAGAGTATATATGTAATATACTTTTGCTTAAATATTCAGAGAAAAATTTTTGCAGAATATACGTGAAACTATAATAATAGTTGCCTCTGGGGAGTGAGAATAGTGGAAATCTTTAGTTTTCCATCACCTCTTTTTACTATTTGGTTTATCCCGTGTTAGAATTTTAGATGGCTTTTAAAATTATATGACTCAGGAATATCTTTCAAATGTGAACATTTTAACTTTCATAAATTTTAATAAGTTATGGTAACTTTATATTTTAGCTAGCAAACAATAAATATCATATATTTCCAAATATAAATTCCTGTTATCAATCTTCACTGATATTTGAATTGCCATATATCAAACATTTAAAATAAGTTAAATGACAACATGAGGTAAAAAAGACAAATGCAGAAGATGAGATATTCTACAGGACAGCTGGCATGGTTTCTTTAATAAGTCACTATCATGAAAAAAAAAGGGTAGTGGTTAGGAACTATTCTAACCTAAAAGACATTTAAGAGACATAAGAATCAAACATACTATGTGGTCATGGGACCTATACAGCAAAGGAAACCATTGACAAAATGAAAAGATAACCTACGGAATGGGAGAAAATATTTGCAAATGATATGACCGAGGGGTTAATACCCAATGTATACAAAAAGCTCATACAATTCAATATTAAAACAAATAACCCAATTAAAAAACAGGCAAAAGACCTGAATAGAGATTTTTTCCAAAAAATACAGATGGCCAACAGGCACATGAAAAGACGCTCAACGTCGTTAATCATCAGAGAAATATGAATCAAAACCAAAATGAGGGACTTCCCCGGTGGTGCAGTGGTTAAGAATCCGCCTGCCAATGTAGGGAACATGGGTTCGAGCCCTGGTCTGGGAAGATCCCACATGCCGCAGAGCACATAAGCCCGTGCACCACAACTACTGAGCCTGCGAGCTGCAACTACTGGAGCCCGCGTGCCACAACTACTGAAGCCCACGTGCCACAACTACTGAAGCCCGCACACCTAGAGCCCCTGCTCCGCAACAAGAGAAGCCACCGCAATGAGAAGCCCGCACACTGCAACTAAGCCCCCGCTTACCGCAGCTAGAGAAAGCCTGCGGGCAGCAACAAAGACCCAAAGTAGACAAAAATATATAAATAAATAATTAATTAATTTAAAAAAAGAAAAAAACCACAGTGAGATACTACCTCACAGCTATCAGAATGGCTATCATCAAAAAGACCACACACATAGTAATTGTTGGTGAGGATGTGGAGAAAAGGGAACCCTCGTGCACTGTTGGTGGGAATGTAAATTGGTGCAGCCACTATGGAGAACAGGATGGAGGTTCCTCAAAAAACTAAAAATAGAACTAACATATGATCTAGCAATTCTACTTCTGGGTAGAATTTGAAGAAAACAAAAACACTAATTCAAAAAGATACTTGTACCCCAATGTTCATAGGAGCACTATTTATAATAGCCAAGATATGAAAGCAACCTAAGTGGTCCATCAAGAGATGAATGGGGGCTTCCCTGGTGGCGCAGTGGTTGAGAATCTGCCTGCCAATGCAGGGGACACGGGTTCGAGCCCTGGTCTGGGAAGATCCCACATGCCGCGGAGCAACTGGGCCCGTGAGCCACAATTGCTGAGCCTGCGCATCTGGAGCCTGTGCTCCGCAACAAGAGAGGCCGCGATGGTGAGAGGCGCACCGCGATGAAGAGTGGTCCCCACTTGCCGCAACTAGAGAAAGCCCTCGCACAGAAACGAAGACTCAACACAGTCATAAATAAATAAATAAATAAATAAAAGAACGTGAATTTCTTAAAAAAAAAAAAAAAAGAGATGAATGGATAAACAGGATGTGAGATATATATATATACATATATATATGTATATATATATATACTCACATATATACATACACATATATACATATATATCGTATATATATACACACATATACATACACATATATATATCACGTATATATACACACACATATACATATATATCACATATATATGTATATACACACACATATATACATACACATATATACACATATATCACACATATATATATATACACACACACACACGCAATAAAATACTACTCAGCCATAAAAAGAATGAAAATTTCATCATTTGCAACAACATGGATGAATCTGGAGGGTATTATGCTTAGTGAAATAAGTCAGACAGAAAAAGGCAAATACTGTATAATATCACTTATACGTGGAATCTAAAAAATAAAACAAATGAATATAACACAACAGAAGCAGACTTACAGATATAAAGAACAAATTAGTGGTTACCAGTAAGGAGAGGGAAGGGGGGAGGAACAAAATAGGAGTAGGGGATGAAGAGGTATAAAATAAATAAACTACAAGGATATATTGTACAGCACAGAGAATATAGCAGTATTTTATAATAACTTTAAATGGAATTAATCTATAAAAATTTTGAATCACGATTTGTACATCTGCAACTAATATAATATTGTATATCAACTATACTTCAATTTAAAAAAGGACAAGAAAAAATAAATTGCTTATTTCAAAAAAAATGTACTGTGTGGTGCTTGACTGAATCCGGGCTTGAAGAAACCAATTTTTTAAAGACATATGGTAGGCAACTGGGAAACCTGATTATGGGCACAGTGTTACATAATATTAGGGAATTACCATAAGTTTTGTTAGCTGTGATGATGGTATTCTGGTAATGTAGGAAAATGTATTTTTCATACTAAAGGATTTAGGGATAAAGTATGATATCTTTAATTCACCTTAAAGCACTTCAGTAAAACAACAAAAAAAAGCTAAAATGTTAATAATTGTAACATCTAGGCACTGGGTAAGTGGGTATTATTGTTGGTACTTTACTTTTGAAAAATTTTATAATAAAAAGTCAAAATAAGATAAAAATTGAATGTAAAAACAAAGAAAAATCTTTCAAATTCAAATTTTAAAACACATGGTGCTTACGTTTTAGGTTGTTCTTATTGATAAGAATCCTTTTAATTTGGAAATTTATGTTTGTAAAATGTGTGAAAATTTTGTTCTCTTAAATAGATGAAATCTCCCCTTTGCAATTTTATGCACACTATTAATTTGCTTAACATGGCCTTTCATCATCAGGTGAACTTCAGCTAATCACAACACAGTTTCCACATACATTCTTAAGAAATGGAGCCTGAAGTAATGAAGTATTAATAAAAGGAAGTGTAGGAATTATATTTTGTTGGCTATAATTGAGTGTATTTCTTTTAATACTTTTTCATAGGATGAATAAACACAATTAATTATACTATGAAGAAAGATAAACTTTGAGCCAAAGTTGCATTTTGATTAGCAAAATTTATGAGCACGTTAGTAGGTATGTCAGTTCCACATAGAACCAAAATCTCTGGAGAGGTAGAGTGGCTCACTCTATGCATTTCTGTTGCCTCTGCTCATATCTGACATGACTGTCCTTAGTGTAGGGTGTTTAGGAAAGGTGGAGGGCATCTAGGAGATAACTTAATCGCTACGCTTTTTTAAAAAAGAAGTATATTCTACCTAACGATTGTAGAGAAATAATAGGTAAGAAATGAAAGGAAATAGAACCTATGTAACTAGTGCAATTCATCATAGGGTTGTGGGGATAAAATGAGAAAATCTATGTACAATGCTTAACACGATGCCTCGCATGTAATAATATATGTCAAATGTTGGCTATTATTGTTATCATTATCCCAGAAAAATTCCTAAGAAAATCAGTTTTAAATATCTTAGTGAAAAGTAACCATTTTTACATAAAAACAATGGAGGTATAAATAACATAAAGTATATTTACAAAAAAACAATGGAGGTATAAATAAAATAAAGTATCTTAAATCTTCATTTGTCAGGTCTAAAAGCTTTCTAGGTGTTAAGTAGTAGGATAATGATAAGCCTATAAATTAGTTTCAAGATCATCACTGCTGAATATTCTGCTTCATCTGGGAAGCAAGGTTAAAGGAAACTGACTTGGGTCTAATTTTGCCGCAATGATGCTATATTTTAGATGTGACACGTGGCGGGTAAAACAAAAGCGTACAGGGCAGGCTCCCTTTTCCCTTCTATAGTAAACTAAAAATGACTGTAAACTCTTCAGGGTATGGGCCAGTTCTTACTGTCTTTTTGTCTCCAGTGACTGGCACAGAGTAGCTGTGCAATAAATGCTTGTGTAATGAAAGAATAAGTGAATGAATAAAATTATTAATTTAAATAAATCCAATTTTGAAATTGGTGCCCTTTTGCATCTCCCCCCTTGCAAATTATGCCCTCAGCTTGGATTATTCCATGAGTTTAAAACAGTATCCAGATTTTGCCAATTCATACTTTGTCTTAAAATAGCACTTATCCTTCAGCATGGCAATAGAAGCCAGCCTAACAAAAACGATTTTCAAGTTGTGTTCTATGTTAAGGCGACCTTCAACACATAGTTAGAAAAAATTTCATATTTGGCAGTAGGTTTTTTGGCAGATGGTATATAATTAAATTTACACATTCACATTTTTGTCTTCTAATAAGTTTTATATCATCAGAGTCAGCTACCAATACACTTAGTAGTTTTGCCCGCTCTTCACATTTTGTTGTTAAAACTAAAGCGTTAGGTAAATTATATACTAAAGCAAATAAAACTAATTTCATTTTAGATATTGTTAATTTATGATGAGAAAGAAAGGTAAAATGACTGTAGAAACTTGCATCACATTGCCGAGTTGAGGTAAACCCTTTTCTACGTGGTATGTAGGCGTTTGGCAGTATCAAGGGTGGACAGTTGAGAGTATTCACACTTCAGTGCATCCATTTGCATTATCACATTTCCAAGCCTCAAGGCATTATCACTTCCTTTTTTAAAGTGGCATAAGAATTTGGGAAAATGGTTATGCTTATCATCATCTGTCAGTCAAACAACTCCTGTGTTAACAAAACATATTTTTTCCACTCAGTGAATGGGTGTGTGTGTGTGATGTCCTACGCTCATGTCAATATTAGTAAGACTTGGCTTTGTGATGAAACTATTTCACTTATCAGAGGGCATGACTGGGAAATAGGAAAATTCCATTTACACTTTAATGAGCAAGGGGCTGTGCTTCATGTCAAAGTCACGTAACCACTGTAATTTCAGAGTAAAGTTCATATGAGCGTATGTAAATAACTGAAGCAGTAGCATATATCATGTTTTAAGATAGATTTCACCACAAAATCACATCTCCATGAGGAAAACCTGCATAAATTGGGGGAAAAATCTCTACACCCACTGGTGGTTGAGTACTGAAAAGATAAGTCAATGACAGATTGTTTCATTAGCTGTCCAGCATGTCAAACAATACATATGACCTCTAACCTGTACATGTAATGAATAAAACTTGAACTTGTGATGTCTAATCAAATGAGGGGTCTAATAAATTTTACTGATAAGGAAATTTCATTTCTCCTGTGCTCTTCAACTGTTCAGTTAAATGGGCGAAGGAAGGAGTAAGAATGTTATAAATATAATAAAATATTTCATCTAAATAAATATTTCATCTAAATAAATTTCATCTAAATAAATATTCATCTAAATAAATATTTTATCTCCAGTTTCAATAAATGTTTAATTTAACTTCAGTAATTTGATGTTTAAGATTTTGGTAACTTGGTAATTTAAAGAGATGAAAAAGCAATTATTTATTACATGAAAAATATTTTATATTTTATTAAAAGTTGTTGCTTTTAATTTTATTAAAACAAAATTAAATTGATCTTTTTCACTAGATTTTTTTCAATCACACCAAAGATGGTGAACTGTCAACTGACAATTACGGAACTTTGTTTCGTAGCCCCCAGTCACTGAATGCCACTGTGTGTTGGACATTATACTAGGTGCCTTACCTACATTAGGCACAACCACTTTATTTTGTAAATACTATTGTGTTCAATTTAAAGAAGAGGAAACAGAAGTTCAGAGAGCTTAGGAAACATGCCTAAGTCTGTACAGCAGGTGAGAGAGCTACATTTGAACAGAGCTGACATTCTTTTCATGTTCTGTTTACTACCTCTCCTTTTTTTCCCTCTCAATTTTAATACTGATACACATAAAGGAAAACTGAAAAGGTCTGATAATTCTAGGATTAACCTTTCCCAGCATCCAATACAGAGAACAGAAACCTCCAGGATTCACCTTCCTCTGTAACTGAGAGCGGAGTGCTTGCTGTAGCCCTGACTGTAGCAGGGACTTTGTGAAGAGCAAGAAAGCCATCTCCAGCTCATATCGCCATCCTGGCCATGGCATCAAAGTCCTGGGGAAAGTAGGTCTGGGGCAGAGACATTATCTTTATTTACTTTGTATCTCATTTTTGGTTCTTATCTGCATAATACTATAAAAATATTGCTACTAATTTTTCCAACATGCTTTTGTTAAGTATTAGATGCTGCTTAAAATGAAATAGAAAGCCATTGCTTTGTCAGTATTGTCAGAACGTTTTGGGGAAGTACGTAAGAAATGCATGTAACAGTTGAATTACGGACCTAGATCAGATATGGGAAGAAATAGATCCAGGAGTAGCTAGATGTTTAAAACCCTTATGTACCCCTCTCATTTGCTTCAGTGAAGCATCCAGGGTTCCTCAGGAGACAGCTCCTTCCTTTGCATTGAGGGTGGATCTGGGTTTTATGAGACAAGCAATTCGTAGGAGAGGGGTTCTTTAAGAAAATGAGCATAAAACTATGAACATAAAATTAGGGGCAAGGGATAAAAAGAAGCCCCTGAAACTTGAGGGGCTTTGAAGTTTAAGCCTAATTAGCTTAATTTATTATGGTAAATTTATCTCTGACTCCATTGAATGTCATATATTATAATTATATATATGTAATAAGCAACCTACTGCCTATTGTTTTTTTTCCGATTATAACCAATGAACATTCCTTGAGGGTCAGGACTCTACTTTAAAGTCCTCTTAGCACCTTGCAAAGTTCCTTTTACATAGTAGCTATGTGTACACAAACCTGTAATTTATTTGCTATTGTCTAGATTATAGAAACTATAAAGAAGAAACTTTCAGATACAGTATATTTGACACTTTATAATAGTGAGTTGTTTGTTGCTCACCAACTAAGCCCCCTTTCTTTCGGAAACAGGAATCCAAATTTCTTCCGGTCAACTCTTAGCCTAGTGCATGAGAAGACATTTTCCGGGATTTCTGGCAAAGGAAAGTTTCTTTTGTCTTCCATGTGAGCTACTTGGTAAGATGCTCTCTCTTTCTTTGGATAGTATGATGTGAGGTCTGGAACTGTTGCGGCCATTTTGCTCCTAAAAGGGGATTGCTTGGAGCTACTGGAGGCCATCCAGAAGAGGCTGAGTATGAAGTCCACAGATGGGAAGGCAGAGAAGAACAATGGAAAGAACTCTGCTTGGTGGCATTATCTGCATCACCGGAAATAAATCTGACTGAAAACTAAACCTTCCTCTGAATTTTTTAGCTGTGAGAACCAATGATACTGATTTATTGTTCAAGCCAATTGCTCAAGCTGGGTTGTCTGAAATATTCATTCAAAAGTCCTGATATAACTAGAATTCATAAAGCCAATTTAATGCAGAGGTATAAAGAAAGAGAAGAAATTTTCAATTTGTTTAGGATTGTACATTTCTTAACTTTTATGCAGTAAAGAATATAAAAATTATTTGGGGCTCCAAATGTTGTTTACTAAGACAAATTCTAGAATTACTCACTGATAGGAATTATTACTTGGGTCCTAATCTCTGTTTGGGAAAAACTTCTTTTGTTATTGGAGATCTTTTAGAATGTTTCTGGTTAATAATATCATTAAAATATTCCAAATCTTCCTTGAGTTTCTGAAGATTACCAAACTCTCCATTAAAAATTTCATTTGTAGTGCTGGTTATAACTACAAGAATTTCATGTGCTTCTCAATGGTCATCTCTTCTCTATAATAATATTGCATTATTAGCAGTTTTTCTTTCCAGTTATTATATTTCAAATGTCATTATTCCCATTAGGCATATAATATGATATATTTTCATACATTAAAAACTTGTTTATTAATGATTTTTATCAGGACAGTCTCGGGTTTCTAGCCCATTTGTAAGAAGTTCCTATTAAGAAATTCAATGAAGCATGGGAACAATGCAAGAGTAATTTATTAACACATCAAGAGGCTTTAATTTGCTACCATTTTCCTATCATGTTATTCTGACAGAAAATAAAGAACAAATTGCTAAAGCATGGAACATAGCAGAATTGGAAGAAAAGCTATCTATCTTTAGAGAACCATGGGTTCAAATGTTCACAACATGAAGGACTCTATGTTTGCAAAAGCACAGTTAGTATTCACATTGCCTAATTTATTTAGGCTGTCTGTTTACCTCTTCTATTTATCTAACACTAAATAAAATTAGGAGAGCACATGTGGGTCAGAAAGGGAAAAGTTCTGCCAAAAGGCATACAGATTAAATAGATCAGCTTTAAAAACCTGAAGAATGTTTACGTATTCTAGTTACTTTAGAAACAGTGACTTCCTCATTTAATTTATCTCATTTTTTCTACATGAATAAACTAAAAATCTATAATTACTAGCAAATATTTTACCATATGCCTTATATAATCTATATTAATCATAATGAAGGCCATATTTTCTTTGGTTGGGTTAGTGTTTCAAGAACATTTGAGTCCAAATGTCTTAGTGTACTTGAGCTTGCATTTTCCAATCTGCTACAGTCCCCACTATACCTACTGTCATAATGTAGGCCTCCCAGATTTCTGGTAACTATCTGAGTTTTCGTTTCAGCTCTGGACTAGACTTTTTCCAAGATGGCTCAAATATGTTTGTTTTATTAACTCCTGTACACTCTTCCACCTAGTACAGTGCTTGACATACAACAGCAAGTGTGTGATAAATATTTGTTGACTGAATGAATGACTGAAAGAATGAACACATAAATGGAAGAAAGAAGGGAACTTTGGTCTGTAAGCTTCCTTTCACCACGATATCCCAGTTGATTTCAAAGAAAAAGGACCTTCTTCCCTGTTCTACAAATAATCTAAAATAGCTACAGTGGTAGTTAGCTTATGAGGTTTTAAGACTACGTATCATGCTACATGAGAATCTACACTATACATGTTATTGTGTGTATATATATATATATATATATATATATATATATAGTAGTGTCTAATACATAGTGCCTATTGAATTAATGTTAAATAAAACACATGTAGATAAGATTTTGTTAAAGAACTAGTTTAACAGTTTTCACCTTCATATTGATAAGTTAGTTTGGTTTTTTTTTACACTCAAAGATTACACCTCAACCTTAGCAATTCATGTAAAAAATGCATACCATTCTAATTCCATTAAAGATATAGCAGCATATATTTATCATCATTATTTAAAATTTGAAATGCAATTCAAAGTATATGGCATATATTGATGATTTACTGCATTATATTTATATTCATAGCTAATGTTGATATGCTAGGTACTCTTCTAAGTTTTTTATACTTATTAACTCATCAAATCCTCACAACAACCCTACTATTATTGTCCCCATTATACAGGTGAGGAAACTAAGGCAAAGAGAAATGAAATAGTTGTCTAAGGTCCCAAACCGAGTAAGTGGCAGAATTAGGATCTAAACCCAGGCAGTCTAGCTCCAGAGTTCTTATTCCTAACTGCTATTTATTGCCTTTCATGTAGTTCTCTATAAATATAGTACATTCTTATTTAATTTTTGCAGAAAATGATTTTATCTTATTTAATTTTTAATTTTATAATTTTAATAATTATATTCTTATATAAAATAAGAATAAATTTAATCTTATTTAATTTTGCTTCCAGAGGGCAAGCCTTATGAATTACAGTGCTTATATCTACCTAAGCCTGAATACTTATTTGCATCTAGTAAATGGTTAAAGATTTTTGTTCAGTTCAAATAATTGTTCACTGGAACAATTACTATATTTGCAACCATATTGAAATTCAATTGCTATCATTTTTTTTTTTTTTAACCAGCTGTGTGACTCTCAGTAAGATGTTGGTTAATTGATTCCTTAGGTCCCTTGAGTAATTATAATAGCATAGCTAAAATTAGCAATGAGCTAGCAAGTTTGATAAGGCAGTCACATAAAATATAAGAAATAGAGAGTGAATGACAGAGAAGAATATGCAAAAATTAGTATACAGGCTTCAAAAACAGGTTAAGAAATACTCCACGTGTAATAATAGCTCATATTCATGAAGTGCTTCTGTGTTCCAAGTACTATGTTACATTCTTTAAATGCACATGTCATTTGATCTTCACAACTGTATGAGGTAGGACAGTATTATTCTCGTATTACAAATGGGGAGATTGAGGCTAAAAGAGAGTGGCTTCTGGTCACACAGCTAGTAAGCAGTGGCATAGAGAACTTCAACTTAGGTGGGTCTAGTTTTCAAAGGCAAGAAAAAAGGCAAGAGAAGGTGTGCTGAGTTAAAAACCATTTGTGGGATTAATTTTAAATTGCTTGCATTTCATGCTTCCCTGCCTTGCAGGACTTATGCTACCCTTGTTCATGAGCTCCTCAACTCTCCCCCAACCAAAACCAAATGTATACGCATATGCCTATATGCCTTTCATGCTGCTGTGGTATGCTAAACCAGACAACTAAGTAGAATAGAAAAGGGAATGAAATTCAGAGTGAATGGCCCTGAGGCTTAATATGGCTAAAGTATTGATATAAACTTTAGGGCTTGGCTCTGATATTAGCTGAGGCTAGAGAAAAGCTTTTGGGCCTTAGTATCTAGTTCTTCACTGAATTTCAAAGAGTTTAGTATCCCACTTAAGTTTCTTCTCAATAAATGAGGCAAACTAACCAAAAATTTGCTTCTTATCCTTATCACCCATTGTGTATTTTTTTCTTGCCATTTTTGGGCCAAATCTTCGCTCTTTTATCTTAACAGATCCTTGATAAATTATTGTGCCCTACTTTCTTTTCAGTATCAAGCTCCCCTACAGTATGTGTGTATGTATTATGGTCAAGATAACATGTCTTATCACCTAAGAAATATACCACAGAAATTACTGGCCAAATTTTGTACTAATTTCAAGTTTCTCGCCTTGACCTTTAAAACCTAGGATATCAGAACAACCTCTCCTTACATATGTTCCTTCTCAAATATCCATTTCATTTTGCCATACTAGTACTGATTTATCTTCTTGTAGCTTAATTCCTATGCTAAGCATTGATGAAATTTAGATGCTGACTACAAAAAGAGAAGACATCCAGGTTTACTTTCTTACAAACATTAATTGAACATATACACTCTGGTAGAAATGCTTTTAGAATATAGCCTTACGAAGAAAATTGA
Organism: Balaenoptera acutorostrata; assembly: GCF_949987535.1. Taxonomy (NCBI): domain Eukaryota; kingdom Metazoa; phylum Chordata; class Mammalia; order Artiodactyla; family Balaenopteridae; genus Balaenoptera; species Balaenoptera acutorostrata. The sequence goes on from NC_080081.1 coordinate 69,411,069, forward strand.
CTTCTATATATTTAAAAGTTACCTTTGACAGATCCCTGAAGTTTCCTGGAAGAGTCAAATCCAATTCTTCTGAGTCATAGTTTGTTAATACCCACGGAAACACGGGGTATTGGTTCAGATCATTATATGTCCGTCCTAGTAAAGAAAAAGATAAATGAAAATCTGTATACACTAATTGCTTATGAAAGTGTTCCTGTGCTTCTAATAGATGAGGCAACTATTGCATTGCAGAAGAAAAGTAACTCTTTTGTTTATTGAACTATGTCTTTATTCAATCAAAAGCACTTATAACAATGCGTTTCAAGTGAACTCACTCAATAATAATTAAGAAGTGAGTAACTAGAATTACTTTTTTATAATGTAACTTGTGGTAGTGATTGCTAGCTGTTCGTCATAATCAATTTCTCTTCTTCCTGGGCTAGACCACATTTCTCAGGCTCCCTTATTAGTAGCCATGGCTGTGAGACTTGGTTCTAATCTACGGAATGTGAGCAGAGATGGTATCGGCTACTTTCAGGCTTGGTCCTCTGCAACTTGTTGCATGGGTGCTCCACGCTCCATCTCTCTTCTGCTGACTATGATGAAGATGCTATTGCCACCCTGGAAGCAGAGCCTCATAAGCTGGGGTCCCTGAAAGTGATCATGGAGGAGGTCACCTGCTGGTCTGCACACTTGCAGATTATGTGACGGTGTTCTACTATAACGAGTATATATCCAGAATTCTATTGCCAGTATACAGCATACTACATTGTACTTCTATTAAGAATGAATGTAGAGAATTTGCAAGTTAACAGAAGTACTCTGAAGCCAGTACAAAAAAGCACCGAGGCAGATGTTATGCACATTTTTTTCACTCCCTTAAGTTCATGAATTTTCTTTTCGTATTATGTTGTTTCACTTTAGTGGAGAGCTGCTGAAGGTCAGGCTGAATTTTGTTTGTTGGTTTTCGTTAGTTTTTGACAGAATGACTTAAGCATTTTAGGTAGGACACTGAAGCCCATGCGACCGTGGCAAAGCTTAGGGAGAGCACAGGGCTGGCTTACCCTGATAAACTGACACTGAATAACATATGATCAGGTGAAATTAAGAGGAGCAGTATTAAAGAAACAGGGTCCAAAGAAAACTTCCGTTGGACAAGACTGTTTTTTGTAAAAATGCATTATGAACTGATCACAGGACTTTCTAAATTTCCATTCAAATCCATACAAAATAGCAATTTCCCTGATATTAGTGATATGATTTCATCTTGTGCTCCTTGTTGCACACCACGTTAGCATAACAGTAGCACAGATATGCATACATTATCTTATTCGTCATCAAGAACTGAAATTAAATGATACCTACCTCTTGTAGCAACTGGTAACTGTGACTGTGAAATAAAAAAAAAACAAACAAAAAACCCCCCATAATCTGAGGAAGAACTAAATCTGCTAACTATTATAAGCATGAAATCAAATTAATTAATTCACTCAGTAAACATTTTATTCGGTGACTATTTTATCTGTTTCTTATATGAATCTCTGCATTTTACAACACAATTACTTATTGTTTTAAATATGTAAACTAATGTGGGTGTATATTATAAATGTAGGCAATTGATAGAAAGCAGAATGTTGCTTCCACTCTGCATTTCCTGGAGCAAGGTGAGAGTGAGGTTAGGGCTTCCTCTTTGTTCTCTGCCACAGCACTGTTGCAGGTGTGTTATAGCTAATACTTGTCTGCCTCTCCACTAGTCCAGAAACTCCAGAATGTAGGGTCTGAGTTTAAAAAAAAAAAAAAAGCCTCTGTATATTGGCATATTTTGTTTGTCCGACAGATATTTGTTGAAAGAACGAATACATATGTGATAAAAATGCGATAAAATGAGCCAAATTTTAAAAGATGAACAAACCATAAGCTAAATAAAAAAGGAAAATTGCAGGATAGTCTTGTTGGAGGAAGAGGCCTATGCAAAGGCACAGAAGTACACATGAGAGAGCGGCCTTGTGAATGTGCACGTTAAACCACCAGAAGGAAATATCTGTGGCCGATGAATGCACCTGCTTTATAAGTCTACTGTGATGAAAAATAGTGATGAGAATAAACAAGAATTTGGAACCTTTTAACTACAGTCTTTCGTATATGAAAACAGACTGCTAAAGCAGTATCACTGTAAAATGCACAGTGCAAAATTCTAAAATTTTAAATTTATTACTGAGAGTTCATGTTTATGTTAACCTAGGACACTTGATTACTCTCAGTGTTTTTTCTATGCATGTATATATACAGAGAGTCTAGACTGGCTGGACAGAGCTATTTCTGGGACTGTAAGTAGGCCCGTGGCATATTTAGTGCTCTGCCATTTTCTGGGTTACCATTCTACTTAAAAATCTATAGATTTTAATGAAAAAGAGGTCTTCCAATATATGTGTATTTTAAGAGAATAATTTGATGTTATTTATGTAACATATTTTCTATTACTTATGTAAATCAATAGCTGAAAATTAGACATAATAACTGTTTTTAAATTTTCTCATGAAGTTTCATAACTTAAGGAAAAACTGTCAAACTAAAATAAATAAAAAGCCAATTTACATTAACTCAGTACTTAAATGTATCATATAAGTACAAACAGCATAAAAATAGAGACTATACTTGAAGACACTAGCCTTTCACTAGGAATGATTTTCTAATTAAAGAAAAGATATAATGCTATTTTTGGAAAAAATACAAAGAAAAGAAGGTATCTTTAACATACACACACACACACACACACACACACACACACACAAACACACACAAATTGATTGCTGTCTACAGTCACAGCTCATGGTAATTAATCTATCCTGCATTTTTTGTTAATTCACTTTTAATAATCTTTGGAAGATTCTTTAAAAATAAATGCTTAGAAAAACTTAGTAAGTTTTAAATTACTAAAGCTTTATAGCACGTTTTAAATCTAACAAATACAATAAGCTATATAAACAGATGTTCTGACAGTTACATTAAAACCTTTTTATATAAAACTTTCCACATAAAAGCTTTGCAACATGGACAGTTAATATATTATTTTTGATTTGAATTAAAAATTCACTATGTATTTAAAACTCACATGGATGAAGTTGGTACCCTGGGATTTTGCATTTATAAGTTTTAGCCATGAATTAGCATTATTACTTTAATTATTTTACCGAACATCGTTGTGAAATGAAAAAAAAAAAAAAAACCTGCTGTGTACTGAATTAACCAAAAAAGTGAAATATTTCCAAAATAATATCTGTTAAGTTCTGGCACATCTAGGTATTTATTTATTAGTTTTTTTAGGATAATTGAAATTTAGTAAATAACCTTGTGCTGTTATTTCCTTTTCTAGCAGTAATAAGTGCAGAATTTTTTTTACTAACTATGCTTCTAAGGACTTACCTTGGAAGATTAATATTAACTATCACAAGCCTATGACACTAATCTACTCAAACAATAAAAGTGAAGCACAGTAAATGAGATTTCAGAAACACTAGATATGTTTCCTCATTTAAAAGAAAAAAAACTTTTAATTAAACCATCCAATTTAATGTTTTTATATGGCACTTTAGTTTTGAAGGTAAAGTGATCTAGAGACAGCTGACAAAGAAATTATAACTGCAATTCCTTGGTGAAAATGTTAATGACAGCAAAATATTGTTTAATTAGATGATTGCAGCATCTGGATTAGCACTCTTTAAGAGCGATGTTCCTGTGCTTGTCTGCTTCTTCGCACTTTACAGACATTTTGTCATCTCTAGGTCATTAGGAAAGAATTTTTAATGATTTTTCTAGAAGCAAGCAGTTCAAGTTACATTTAATTAGATGACAATAATAAGCCCAACACATGCAGTAGCTAAATATATACATAATTAACCAGGGAGGGCTTGTACATCACAGGGTAAAAAAGTAGAAAATGCTAAACAGGAGAAAAAGGTTGGGGTTGAGGAAGCTGTGCTGAATTCATTAGCCGATCATATGAAAAACAACTCAAAAACCTTTTAAAAAACCTCCCAAATCTAACAGGATCATTTACACGAAGCTATGTTAGCAGTCAATGTGCTATTTTTTTTTTTTTAATGTAAGAATGCCAGATTTTAACATCATGTTCATAGTATTATCTAATAAGGCATAAAATAAGGCATAGGCTGTATCTTTTGGAACACAATAAACGGAAATTAGGTCAACTCTGGGAATTAGAGGTTGAACCCACATTTTTAGTTAAACTCTATGCATCACTAAAAATCTTCCAAAACTTAATGTTCTTCAAAAATTAAGAAAACAAAACCCAATTGTTTCAAAATAGTTAAATAAATTATACCACAGTACTAACCTAGACTTTCATGCAGTTTTTAAGATCATGATTTCAAATACTATTTAATGAGATGGAAAAAGAAGGATGTGAACCTGTATGTGTAGCAGATTCCCAAAGATTACCACACAGAGAAAAAGAAAAAAACAGAAAAATCACCAAAATGTTAATTATGATATTTATGGCTAGTCTTCAAGTAATTAAATTTTTTTAATAGAAGGTAATAATATTTATTATTGAAGGTAAAGTGGTTCCCTACTCTTCATTCTTCTACATCTTTCTCATATATATTAAAAATGACAAATATTTCACCCATATGCTTTCTTATCTTCTTAACTGAATCCAAGCCATATTTAGTTTGAAATTTTTTATATTTTACTGTAGGTTCAGGGTAATTTCAAGTGAACCAACTATGAGAATATTCAATAGAATATTCCACGGGATTTCCCAGGTGGCGCAGCGGTTAAGAATCCGCCTGCCAATGCAGGGGACAGGCCTTCAAGCCCTGGTCTGGGAAGATCCCACACGCCGCGGAGCAACCAAGCCTGTGTGCCACAACTACTGAAGCCCACGCGCCCAGAGCCCCCGCTCCACAACAAGAGAAGCCACCACAATGAAACGCCCGCGCACCGCAACGAAGAGCAGCCCCCGCCCGCCACAACCAGAGAAAGCCCGCGCACAGCAGCCAAGACCCAACGCAGCCAAAAATAAACAAACAAATTTTAAAAATATTCCCATTATCTATTGAGATTATTTTTATAGGGATTCTAAGCATTACACTCTGAAATAGAATTTCACATTTCTACATAACAACACTCCACTCACCCAGAACCCAAATAAATACAAATCACGTTTTTAGTAAACAAAATTAAGTAATTAAAATTTTAAGGGCTTCCCTGGTGGCGCAGTGGTTGAGAATCTGCCTGCCAATGCAGGGGACACGGGTTCGAGCCCTGGTCTGGGAAGATCCCACATGCCGCGGAGCAACTGGGCCCGTGAGCCACAACTACTGAGCCTGCGCGTCTGGAGCCTGTGCTCCGCAACAAGAGAGGCCTCGACGGTGAGAGGCCCGTGCACCGCGATGAAGAGTGGCCCCCGCTCGCCACAACTAGAGAAAGCCCTCGCACAGAAACGAAGACCCAACACAGCCAAAAATAAATAAATTAATTAATTTAAAAAAAAAAAAACCTAAAAAAAAAAAAAATTTAAATTACACTTTTCTATATTTCCAATTTTCTATAATGAGTATTTATTAAATATATAAATATAACAAAAGAAAGGCCATGAAAACATTTATGGGCCTTTAGGTGTCGTTTCAAAACAGTATGTTTTCTGAATATTTGACAAGCTTCTTTTACTATGTGAAGTATCTTTACAAAACTTACACACATACAGGAAAATGTGTTTATTTATATGCATTTATGTATGTCACAGGACGGTCTAAAAATCTACATACTGTATTGTATTAATACTAGGACACTGCTGCTGTATGCTTTATAGAGAGTCTTATTTTTAAAAGCATTTAAAAAGGAGAAAAGACAAATTGGCCAAGTATGAGAGACCTCAAGAAATGGAGAACAAGAAATGGGTCATAAAATGTATTTCACATTTCATGTTAAAAGAATATTTTGGAGAAAAAAGGTAAATCTGAGAGGGTAAGAGAGTTACTAGAATATTTTTATTGAAAATGTGAATTTATTAAGTCACATTGACCTATATTTTTAAAAACCAGAAACCAGAAGCCAGAAAGGGTTGCTTCATCTTCTCAATCAGATTCTATTTTATAACTCTTCTCTTTAATCCAGGAAATTTAAAGAATCCCTCATCCAGCAATTCTAGTGAATTCACATAATAGATCATAAAATCATGCAAACACAGAGCATAAATATTAAGTCAGTTCAATTTGGTGAGCATTTATAGAGCAAAACGTTGACCTCATAATCTTACTGGAAAGAAGAGATACAGACATAAAATCCAAGGATGCATTATCCTAAGTGCCAACACGGGTGGCATAGACAGCGCTATAGAAGATGTGAATGCTACAGGAGATTAAGACAATTATCGTAAGGTAAATCTTTTAAGAATATATGTGTGAGGAGGTGGTTCTCAAAGTGCAAACCTTGGACCAGTGGCATCAGCATCACCTAGGTACTTGTTAGAAATACAAATTCTTGAGGCCCACCCTAAACCTACTGAATCAGAACCTGTTGGTTTCAGCAAGCCCTCCAGGTGATTCTGAGAACCACTCTATCCTGGATGGGGAGATGGTGGTTGTGTCACCCATGTCGTGGCTGGTGGCCTTCTCCAGGATTCTCCAGGAGTTGCCATGATCAGAAGAAAGCTCTTTCACGCAAGGTCGTGTCTCCTTTCCAGGAATCTGCATCCAATGACTGCAAAGTGGAGGTAATGAAGGCCTGGCCGCCTTGCCTCAGGGCAAGACACCTCTGAAGGGTTAGCCTAGCTCCTGGTTCCCTGTGGGATCTGCTGAGGCCTTTGCTGCAATTACTCTGGGGTTCAACTTCTCCTTCTGCCCGCTTCTACTTTCTTCACTCCCCTCACAGCTGTTGATCCCAAGGACACTCTCCAATAAACTTCCTGCAAGCAAATCTCTGTCTCAGACTCTTTCTCTGGATCTGAGACCTAGCTGAACACAGTACTAGGGTCTACATTAGAGATGATAATTCCAGGCCCAGATCTAGTACTAGAATATGCCTGTGGACAAAAGTCATGATGGTAAATAAACTTCGAAAGTTCTTTTGATGAAATATAAATGAAAATAATTGTCTAAACATCGTGAATTGTTTCAGTCTTAAAAGTAGTTACAGGTTAAGGCCAATGACTGGAGGTGAAATTGAATGGTACCATGATATCCCGAGGCAGTATGGTACAGTAAGTGAGTGAAGCTCTACAACCAAACTACCTGCGTTAGAGTCCTGACTTCTTCACTTGTTAGCTCTGTGACTTGGGCGAGTTACTTACTTCTCTGCACCTCATTTCCTCATTGGTGAAATGGGGATAAGAACTCTGGGGTTATTGTTAGGATTAAATGAGTAAATACACATAAAACCCTTAGAACCATATGTGCAACACTGTAAACTGCTCAGTAAACATTAACCATTATTTGCCATTTTTTCCTGAATGTTGATATTAATATTAAAGAACTGTATCAAAAAGAAATGATAAAACTAAACAAATAATAAAATTTTTTTTCCTGAATCTTGATATTAAGAATAATTAAAGAAATGTTTAAAGAAGACTATGATAAGATATAAGCCAACCATTTATTGCCTTTGGATTACCCAGGAAATTAAATATAATTTGTCAATAAGAACACTAACATTCTCTCAAGAAATGATAAATCTAAAATTTCAATCAATTGACTTATAAGTATTTATTGAACAATAACTGTATCCCTAAAATTGTGCTATGAAACAACATGATCATTTAGTGGTACCCATGTTAGTAAAAGTGGTATTGGTACAATTTAACATCTTTATAGTTCCCTTTATTCTAGGAACCTTCAGAGTCCTTTCTTTCGAGAACTCTGAAAAGTGTTCCATTAAGAGGAGATAAAGGGATATGAATGGATATATAATATTCTCCACAAATCAGGAAAATAGACAATTCTAACTGCTTCCTAAATAAGTACTCAATTGTGGCTTTGGTGAAGCTTCTCTATAATACCATCACCCATATCTTTAATGCTGGTGCTCAGTATAAACTGGCACCCCTACTTAGAACTTCAGGATGATGGCAAAGGAAGAATTAGCAGGGATATATATATTCAGGGAGAGTACCTCAGGGTATTTATATTCATAACTTTTTCCAATTTGTCATTCTACTTCTGTATGAAGGTTCATTTTGTCTGGATAATCATCTACGTATGACAAAATTCTTAGAGTTCATTTAAAGCCCATCTTTTCTATGAGGCCTCCCTTGATTAGACTATCTCATACTAACCTTTCACTTCTCTAAACTTTCACTACAGTTAATGACACTTAATCACATGCTTTCTTATATGTTCTAGATGTTTTCTTATGCAAATCTTGTTCTGATAATTAGATCTTAAATGGCTAGAGCAATGATACTCAAACTGTGCATGAGAACCACATAGAAGGCTCACTAAAACGCAGAGAGCTGGGCCCCACTCAGAGATTCTGATTCAGCAGGTTTGAGGGGTCTGAGAATTTGCACCTTCAAGTCCCCAGGCAATACTAATACTGCCAGTCAGGGGAACACACTTTGTCAACCACTAAACTAGAGCATATTACAGTGATTTCTACTTTTTATATAATGACATTGTGCATTCGATCATTTACTTATTTTTTTTCTTTGCCATACCTGTTGTCACTACTCTAATCCAATTTTTGTTTTTAATTTTTTTTTTATTTTTGGCTGTGTTGGGTCTTCATTTCTGTGCGAGGGCTTTCTCTAGTTTCGGCAAGCGGGGGCCACTCTTCATCACGGTGCGCGGGCCTCTCACTATCGTGGCTTCTCTTGTAATCCAATTTTTGAATCCACATTTTTTTTTTCCCTTGGAGTGGCTTCTGCTTACTTTCTAGTGAATTTTTACTCACATTTCAATTTTCAACTTAAATGTTGCCTGCGAGAAGCCTATGAAAAGACTATAAGAAGCTTTTCCTGTAAATGTAATGCCTTCTGGACCTAAGACTTCAAATAGCTTTGTATATTTTCTCATTATAATAATTATGGCTTTTTGCTGGAATTGCTGGTGTACATGTCTGTTTTCCTGACTATACTATGACCCCTTCAAAGGCAAAAAACATACTTTGCTTTCCTCTTAAGTGTCAGTGTGAAATAGAGTGTGTGGCACATAGTAAAGTGTTCAGTAACTATTTATTAAAGTGATGAACAAGTTGATTTCATATCTAGAGTCCTGTAAGGCTCTCCTAACAGCTCTCCCTAACTCTAAGGTATTTTATTTCTGATTCATGCCATATATAACTAGCAGTTTAATTGTCCTGAAATTCCATACTGCAGTGCCTTCTACTATAGAACTATACTGGCTCCTGGATTCAGGCTCCTTACAGTCTGGCTCTTACCTACAGCTCCAGTAGTATCTCCTATTATTCTCTGCTGCAGCCAAGATATGATACTCCCGTCCACTGAACACATAACACATATTCAACTGGGAGAAATTTGTAAAGCTCTGCTCTTTTTCTTCTCCCCAAACACATTCATAAAATTTCTGTACTCTGCTTAGCTCTTGCAGCATTCACTATTTATAGCACTTATTCAGCACTTACCATCAGCTGCCTTAAAATGCTCTCATGTATATTTCATTCACCCATCTAGTTATACGCGCTCTGAGTTCCTAGTTCCTACCTTATACTTCTTTTTATCGCATTGTCTACAACAGACAGACTTTAATGTTTAGTTATAATCATTGTAAAGAAAATACCCAATAAATTCTTAAAAGAAAAAACCCAGTGGTCTTTACATTTTTTATGTCACCAAATAAAACAGACCCCAAGTACTCAAAAGAAGATAGGAAGACAGTCAAATTCCCCTTACAATCTGCATGTTCTGGCTCAGAAATCCAAAAACTGTCTCAAACAGAAAAAAAGCCATGTCTATACTGCTCAGGGGCAGCTTTTAGAAGGGATCATGATGTTATCTCTATCAGACTGCAATCTTTCTAGAGATAGAGAAACAAACTCCCAGAAAGCAGCAGGCATGAAGTGGGTGGTGGTTATAGGTGGAAGTATACCACATTGTGGGAAATGTGGCTGACATGGGTAAAAGGCAGTGAGAAGAGATGGAGACTAGAAGAATCCTTTAACACAGTGAACTAGATAACACTCCATCCAGAGGACAGACAGAGAGAATCCCATCTTAGAGTAGCAGAACCTTTTAGTAAGAATACCAGCTCCACTGGAAACTGAACTACAAATGAGGTACATCACCCTGTCTTCCAGTGTTAACTCCGAAAGCTCCAAAGGGGTAGCACAGTCAAGGAAAAAAAAATCATGTGCTTATCTATGACACATGGTAGACAATGAGTCTTGATAGATCCTTCAAGATAGATAATAGAAAAACCTAACAGAGGGAATATGGAAGAATACTGCAGAAGAATGAAAAGAGAATATTATCCTGAAAAATCAGGTAAAGATCCATGTAGCTGAAAACAATATACTGTATTAAAGAGAAGAAAATTTTAATAGAGTTGAAATCCTTCCTAATATGCAAAAGTATATGGACTCCAAAAAATAAGTGTTTCATAATAATATGAATTCTGGTAGTAAATTGTATTGACAAAGATAAGCAATGAATGAGAAGTAAATTGAGTTAAAGTTCTTATTTTGCATAGGAGTGGTTTAAAATGTTGATTCATTTTTGAGTTCAAAAGGAAGAGAAATATATTTTAGAGGATTTTTTAAAAAATTAAACATATCAATATTAATTCTCTAGGAGAATGAATAGCAAAAAGCCTATGTTCTAAATCACTAAAAAAGTAGGCAAAATTTATTTATATGGCCAAAGAAAAACAAAATAATGTGAAAGGGAAGAAAATATTGAAAGCAATAGTATAATACAAGATGATATAAGACCAAACATATCAGTTATTAAAACAGATGGAGAGACTTCCCTGGTGGCACAGTGGTTAAGAATCTGCCTGCCAATGCAAGGGACATGGGTTTGAGCCCTTGTCCAGGAAGATCCCACATGCTGCAGAGCAACTAAGCCTGTGTGCCACAACTACTGAGCCCGCGTGCCACAATTACTGAAGCCCGCGTGCGTAGAGCCCGTGTTCCACAACAAAGAGAAGGCACCGCAATGAGAAGCCTGCACACCGCAATGAAGAGTAGCCCCTGCTCGCTGCAACTAGAGAAAGCCCGCGCAGCAACAAAGACCCAACACAGCCAAAATTAAATAAATAAATAAATAAATAAATAAATAAATTAATTAATTAAAAAAAAAAGACAGATGGAAACAGATATCAAACATGGCTACTGAAAGATTTAAAGTCCAAGATAGAGTTAAAACTTGAAATTCCACCTATGCTCTAAGACACAGAGTTGGCAGATCTGAGATTCTATCCCCTTCACTTTGGTAATGAAGCTTATGCTATATCATGCTGTTCACCTAAATATGCTAATGAAAAGGTTCTTTATATTTCAGATGTTTAAGTTCATTCTATCTCTATATGTAAATGTGTTAATTAAATAGTATAACATATTTCCTTTATCTTTGAGGAAGTAAATAGGTTTCTTTAAGATATATACATTGTATACACTGATATGTGAATATATATGAAGTATGTCATGAAGATATATGTATATAATGGAGATGTGTGTATAAAATATATAATAAAATTAATATATGTAATAAAACAGTTCTTTGGTTGTAGCTCTAGCATCCTATTAGCAAAGGAATTAACATTACAATATGTATTAAATGATTAAAATGCAAAACCATTTCAAACAACTTTTTTATCCCTTTTTGTTGACACATCAAGTTCTCTTGTCTATGTAATACACATCTATATCATCCATATTTAATATATGCCATAGTATTCACACATATATGATAGATTAAAAAGAGGAATATTACAGTTATCCTTTTAAGCAATGATTCAGAGAATAGGGCTCTCAATTCATAGTTCTGAGCATTCATTCATAAAAGAACAATGATCATAGGTAAGCATATGCATTTATGTAGTTTTAAATTCATCCGATTGTAAAAAGTTTTTGTAGAGCCTGATTTACAGAAGTAAACTCTTTGTAATTCAACATGAATAAGGGCTTTGGAGATTAATTTAGTAAAAAAGAAAGAGGTACTTAAATCTCATAGACAGGTTCAGCCACTGACAACCACTGATTTAGCAGAAAAACAAAGCCACTACCTTCTCTTAATTTACAAGCATGGTACCGCCGAGGTTGATGGCAGTTACTCATCATTTAGAAATGTAATCTGATTTTATATTTTCATTTGAAGATTTTAAGAAAAAAAAAAATGCTGTAACCCAATCATGCCATAATCCAGGTGACATCTGTACTAGGCGGAATCCTGTTGTTATTCTCCTGTCTAGCTGCTACTGCTGAGAATGACAAAGTAGTGAAATTACATTTTCCCATTATTATTTCCAGACACTCTCTGGCAATGGTTTGTTGACTCTAATAAACCGTCAGACAAAGCTGTCAGCAAAGGAAATGGCAGAAGGAGAGCAAGAAAAAGCCTCTTCAACAATAAATGCATCTAAACCTTGGTACTAGCTTGTATAGTTTCTGATAGCAATTTAATGTGAGTGCTTCAATATTTATTCTAATGCTGTACTTGAATTCTAAGGCGAACAATGCATTCCATCAAGTCACATTACCAAAGATTTCTGATGAACATAAACATATTATGAGATTAAAGAATAAGATGTCTTACCTGCTATAGTGTTAAGAAACATCAAATATTCGAAGTTTGAAATTTCCCTTCTTTGCCAACGCTGAGTCATGTTGGAAGATTTATAAAGCTGTCGAGGAGTGGCTAGTGATATCCTCCTAGCAATTAAGCAAATCATAACAGTCTCTTTTAACTCATGACTTTTAAAAGTCCAGTAATAACTAATGTATTGATTTGATATTATTCAACTTATGGTTTATCTTTCTGAGATACATTACAAAATATATTTTAGCTGTAGATATTAGCAATATTTGAAAAATCTGTTATAGAGAAGATATATTTATTTACTAAGGATAACCCAATATGAAAGCACCTATTTGTATAATATGGCTCCAAGTGGGTATTTTATAAGTCAATAACAAAAAAAGGTGAAACTATGCTCAAAATAAGTCAAAGTAGCTTTTGAACACTACAGCAAACCTACTCCGTACTATAAAGCTAGGTAGACAGTCAGCAGCTTAAACGCATTTGACTTAACCCTTATATACTAATGCTGCCACCGAACTTTCCACGCCTGCCTCTGCGCAGTGTGTGCACACGTGCACAGCCTCTAACCACACAACACCCATCCCCCTATGAGGTCAGAAACAAACAACTGGGAACTTTGAAAATGTACGAATTCATAAGGGACATAGGAATATCGTAAGGGAGTAAATCAGGATAATTTGTGTAAATTATGAACCTTTGAAGGTACAATGTGTTCCTATAAAAAATAATGAAAGCTGGCTGTATTTGTAGAAGTATGATAAGGCTAACTGATTTTCTAAAACGTTCACCACTTAAAATAGAAGTTCCCAAACTTTCTGTATTTATGCCACCTTTAGGGTCTCAGGAAATTTTTTCATGGTGCCCCTAGCCCAAGAGAGACACCTAATGGTTCTGTTTATTACGTAGTTAGGTCTAAATAACTGAATACTTGAGCCTTAAGAACTTAATAGCTGTTTGAGAATATAATACTCAAAAATTGAAAGAAAAATAATATTTTATTTCATTCTTAACTAACCACAATTACTTAACTAAAGGAATGTATTGCACACCTGTTGGTCACTGCACAACTTAAACCTTGGAATCATATCTGACACCACCACCTACAATGCCTGTTCCACATGAATTTTCGTGCACCACTTTTTTTTTTTTTATTACCAGAGCAACCCCTATAAACTAGTTTCACAAAGCTAAGATGGCATCAAAAAGAATGCAAGAATGCAGTCCTATCAAATGTTGAAACTTAGAACTAACTCACGCTAAGAGTTTGTGCAACGTCTAATAGATGTTGTGTTTCCCTAAAAAATATAAAATGCCCTGCAGTAGCCCTGAGAGTGCACTGTGACATCTCAGGGCTCCGTGGTGCTTATTTTGGGAACTGTGGACCTAAGACTATTTTTGTCACCCATGTATTATTATCATATGTTTCTATTCACATGGGATCTTAATAGCCGTGGCAGGAGCTAAGATATATGTTAGCTGAGGTAAAGGAGGGAGGAAGGAAGAATGGGAAGAAACTTGTTATCTCAAATTCAAATCTGAATTAAGAATTTAAAAAATAATTATGTGTAACTCAATGTTTAAAATATTAACGTAATATGTTGTAGCAGCCTGGTCACATATTAACATTTTTGAAGAACTTTCCTAGTTAATATATTTGAGATAATAGATCCTACTGACTCCAAAAGAACTATGTCTAAGTCTAATGATTCACTTCATTGCAATAGTAAAGGGTATATATATTCCATACTTCAATTCTATAATTCAGCGTACTTTTCAATTAATTGGTAATATGATTTTCACAGGGCTACTTAAAGGGCTTCCAGAGTTTGATCCATACTGGCACCACTTCTCAAAATTTTCCAGATACACTCTCATTCATACAACTATTTATGTGATAAACTTTTGCCTTGATTCTGACTTTGTCATGGCAACATGCTAAAATATTTTCTGAATTATCGAAGAATAAACTATGTTTACCCAATTTTTATTTGCTACTATTATAATTATGTGCTCAGTCCAACTTTTGTTGGATTACTATCATAATCATATTCTTGCTAATCTGACTAAAATCCTTACCTGCAGCATGCTTAGCCTGCTAAAAGCAATGTATATAATAAAGTTGTAAATTTATTTGTTGACATTTTAAACCTAGACAATTTAAGAAGAAAATTGCTGATCTGGAAATAATTCTGCGCACCAAAAACACTCAAAAACCAAGACCAAACAAATCCCGATAAGGGGAAATAGGAGGAATCATGGGAGAAAGTTATCATGTCATTCTTAGAGTATGCAGTGGTGAAGAAAAATATGGACAAACGAAATGAATTTAGAAGATCAGATTACTATTAGCAAGTTCAGGGAAAGGATCAGCTTTTCCTGTTCACTGCTCTCTCTTTTCTACTATAAACTCACTGAGAGCAGGAACTGTTTTACATACTGTTATGTCTTTAGCATTTAGCAATGCTTGACCTATATAGCAGGGTCACAATAAGTGTATACCAAATGACTTGAATTATTGGACATCTATCCTAAAATTAAAAAATGGCTAAAGAGAGATGAAAGTCAAAAAAAATTTAAATAATTCGATCATAAGGAGAAGCAAAATGGGAAACAGTAAATCAATAGGGCTATTCAAAATATCCTATAAAAATTTAGATATTAGAATGAGGATAGTTGGTACATATTTGGGCTACAGTAAAATGCTTTTAGAACTGGGGGGTAAGAAGAAGATAAAATTGCCCTGTGGAAAAAAATATTAAGTACCATAACAAATGGTGACCATTTAAAATCATTAACCCTATGTATGCAACCAGGTATATTCTTAGTAAGTAAAGAATCTAACTAAATCCAAAATTTATTGATTGTAATGACTGTCTGAATAGAAAATACATTAACCAAATAATGGCAATCAGTATGGAGTCTAGAAAATGGGCAAATTTTTTGTCAGTATTTTTCTTTTGTTACGCAGGGGTAAAGGTATTGTTCTTTTGACCAATGTGGATCACTTTGATAGAAGACACAAAATAGAAATTAAGAGAGTGGGCTATGATCTTGGGCAAGATAAGTAACTTATCTAAACCAAAAATTTCCTATCTGTAAAATGGGATATGAATACCATTAAGAATCCACATTAAGAACATGGTTGTTTTAAGAATTAAGGGCTGAGACCCCCTCTGCGATGTGAGGACACATCGAGAAGATGACCATCTATGAATCTGGAGTTGGGATCTCACCAGGCACCAAATCTACTGGTGCCTTGATCTTGGACTTTCTAGCCTCCAGAATTGCCAGAAATAAATATCTGTTGTTTATCAGCCCAGAACAAACAAACAAAAAAGAATTAAAGGAAATAATGCTTATAAACTAAAACACAAAGTATAGTCCCTGGCACATGGGGAGTGCTCAGCAAATGAGACCCATGGATATAAATTAAAGGGGCATTCACTAGGCTATGCTAGCTTAGTGGAACTATTCCTTCTGTTCCAAATTTTTGGAATGTGATCTCTTCGGTGGGCTTGCCCAGAAAGCGGCCTAAATGATATGTGAAGTCAATTTTCTGGCAGTATACCTGCTTTTGAGTTTGATCATTTTTGTTTGTTTCTAAAGCAGTCTCCTATGGGCTTAGCTTAGAGGAAGTTCCCTAGAGTTTGATAAATTCTGCTTTAAACTGACAAAACCCAATGTCAAAAAAAACACAGCAAAGAATGGATCCCTTGGTGATTTTACCAAGATACTCTCAGCTGGAAGGCTTCTACTTGTAGGAGCCAGACATCATCCCTTCCCTTTGACAATTCTCTAAGTGTAACAGGATCTTACATATCACACACACATATATTTATACAAGTATGTGTCTATGTCTATTCACCTACCCACCTACCTACCTACTTCCTCACCTACCTACCTATCTATATCTGTGTATGCATGCATGTATGTGTATAGTGTATATGTGTGTTCACTGTTCACAAAGTGCCTTCATTTTATGATCTCAAGACATTCGTAAAACCTCTCTTTGCAAAGATACTGTTCCCATTTTATAGCAGATGAAAGTGTCATTCCCCTTGCCTAATGTTATTCATTCTTTCAACATATATGTATTGAGCTCCTACTAAGTATCAGGCTCTATCACTGCCAGTAGTATCAGGTCTAAGCCTAGATTCAGTGTTCCTCTTACCCCCATCTGCTACTTCTAAGTCTATATGTCACAGCAAGTATACAAAACTGAATTTACAAGTATTTTATTAGGAAACTAATAATGAGTTGAGCCTTTGGGGGGAAAGCCAAGGGGACAACAAAAGAGTGTTTTAAGAAAGAATTTCCAAACTTACTAAACATCTATTTTGTTTCCAGTTTTTCTATCAAGAAGAATGATCTTCCAAAAATCAAAGAGAGACCAAATGTGGTTAAAAGGAAAATAATGCTCATAAAAGGTAAGGAATATAGTACAAGAGCTTCTGGTTGTTTTTAATGAATTCAGGTCTGGACAAGTCTAACTGTACTAAAGGAAATTAGAAAACTCTATTGGTAATCTTTGAAGAATCATGATCATTGAGAAATACGCCAGGAGGCAGATGATTATTTTTTAAAAGGAAAAAGTTAGGCCTATTTGTGAGTTCTTAATGTCAATTCTTGGAAAAATTCTTGAATTGATGATTAAACAATTTGTAAGTACTTGGGAAAGGAAGTAGTGATTACTATGAGTCAGCTTAGATTCAATAACAAGTCTTGCAAAACTAACTTCATTTTCTTTTTTTGATAGATTAAATGCACTTTTCTTTTGACCGGTATTTTATAGAAGTACTTCATTATCTACTAATGTCTTAATTTAATATTGTCATTCAACTAGCAAATATCCTGGGCATGTGCATACATGTCAGTGAATTGGTCTTACACTGTAAACTTAATACGAGAATAGATAACTTTGTAATGCAGGGTAACTCCAGTTGAGTAGCACTTAAAAAGCACCTTTGCAATTAGGCAGTGTGCTAAGTATTGTAGATTAAAAGATAAATAAGACACAGTCCCTGTTTTTTACATGTCTGTAGACTGTTTAAGAGAAGATAGACAAAGATTAGTTTTCCTTTCCATGCATGCAGTGCTCTGCAACAATTCCCAGGGACTTAATGATCTAGTGGGAGACACTGTTGCTTGTCTGTCCAAAGCCGACATAGAAAATGTATTTTTTTCAGGTAGGAAGTGGCAGGGAGTTGAGATATATTTTTCCTTGAATTCTAGGGGATGGTTTGGCTTCGTGTTCAGCATTCAGTGATTGTTTTAGGGGCAGGAAGGTGACCCCATTCTGGCCAAAGGGACCTGAGATAAAAATTGCTAAAGGCTTCTAAATATACTCCGTCCTAAAACACAGAACTTCAAGGAGAAATTCTTTGTGTCTTTTTCCTACTTGAATGCAGTTGTGTGAAGATGTGGTGTCTGGAGCAGTGGTGGTTATTTTGTGAATATGAGGCCAATGAGAGTCCTGACATCACTGAACCTCTGAGCCAATACTAGCAACTCCTTCTGAACTCCACATCTTTCATAAAACAAACCCCCCGAAGCAAAATCCTTATTGCTTAAGCCACTTTTAGTTAGGTATTCAGTTACTTGGAGCCAAAAACCAACTAACTGATATTAGTGATAAACATAATTACTGACTATGTTTTCTACTTAGAATAGTATTTTTCAATAAAATAAGATTTCAAAATAATGCTTTTAAAATACCAAGATGAAAGATTTAAGAAATGATTAAAATCACATCATAATTAATGACTATTAATCTCAATAAACTCTGAGAGTTTTATTACTTTAATGAAGAAGCATTTATACATAGCATTTATAAAAACAATTTGTATGCTATTACACAACAATTAATCACAAACATTATGAGGTTTTTGGTGTGTCTTTTGTGAGATCTTCAGCAAAAATGTCTTAATTATGTGCCAGCTATAATATGCAATCAACTTTTTTACTTCCTCATTTATATATGTGTTAAATAAAATTATGCTCTATTCTGTCATTCTTAAAATAGCTGTTTTCATAACCTCTTTCCCTACAAATGACCTGCAGAGGAAGACAATTCCTTGATTTTCAAAATAATTATAATGGTATAAACTTATTTAGATTTCCATGGTATTGAGATTGAAATATGTTAACAAACCGTAGATAATGTGTAATATGATACAATTACCTGGCTTGCGGCAAACCATAGCTGGTCCCTACTCCAACCCGAGGCAAGCTATAGACGACTTTTTTTACTGTTGCTTGATCAGGGAAATTAAACATAACTGAGGCTGTGGTAAGAAGAAAAAACATGATTTAGAAAACCACAGGAGAGCTAACCATCAATTTCAGAAATCATTTTCAAGTGCCCTTCATGATTTATTGGTAAAGGTAATGAATCTTCATGGGAAATCAGATTTCTGTGTAACTTTATCCACGAGAAATCTAGGATTAATGTTTTCAAGCAAATTAATTCTTTTTGTATTTTTATTTTAGTGAGGGCATATCAAAGAAAGAAATAAAACAGAAAAAAAAAATCAAGTCAGTATCACACCATGTAAATGAATAACATCCAAATATGAGCACATTTTCTTTCAAAATATTTAAGGAGACTTACTTCGGTTTGCCATAAATACTTCCAAAGCAGTGTTTTGTAGAAGATAACGTCTTGAAAATACAGCTCGTATCTCGCTGAACATCCATTTTCCATGAAGTCCCTCAGTGTATGCAAGAACCTAAAATAAACAGTTTAAAGGGAAGCGTCAGTTAAATACGTGTCTAAGACTCAGTGTGACAATATCTTAGACAGTGCTGTATAAAACTCAGTAAATTAGGAATTATCTTCCTGAATTCATGATATATCACAATATTGTCAAACATTTGATTCTGTATATTTGCGAAATTTCTACCTTTCTAAATTTTTAGTTGGCTCATGAAGAAATGAAGGAACAGAAAAGTTATATGTTCAAGGTGACCCTGTGACTTAAAACAGAAAACCAAGATGTGTTATGCTTTTGTGGTCTTGTATATGATTGGTTGGACCACGTGGCCTGACATACACTTTTGGTTCTTTTCTAATGTCACTTTTCCTCCCTCTTCCTTGCTTAACGAAAGCCCACTTAGCCCCAAAGTGTCCATGTGGTCAACCCCAGGCAAGGGGCCATGACTGATCTAAGCCAGGGGTCAATGAACATTTTTGGTAAAAGGCCAAATAGTAAAAAATTTTAGGCCTTGCAGGCCATCTGTCCTTCTCACAACTATTCAGCTTTGCCACTGTGGTGTGAAAGCAGTCACAGCCAATGTGCAAATAAATGGGCACGACTTTATTTATAACAATGGCCTGAATTTGTTCCTGAGGTCAGAGTTTGTCTGATCCATGGTCTAAGCCAATCATGATAAAGTTATTCTTTGCTTTTTCCAAATTCCCTTGCATCTAAGGGCAAGGACATTTGACCCAGAACTGGCTAATGAGAACAAAACCAGTCATTTGGGGATGTTTCAGAAAAGCTGATAAAATGAGTCATATGTAGCTGGCACACTCCTTTCTCTTCCTTGCTTGAATGGAGATATAATGGCAGAAACTATAGCAGCAATTGTGTAGCCATTAGAGGAAGGCCAAGGGAATCCCAGCAAGGTTGGCGCTAATATTAAGTTACTGAAACAGTCTCAGCAACTATCCATATCTGGACTTCTCCTTCCATGATACAGATAAACCCACATTTGATTAACCCACTGCAATGAAATCTGCAACACTTTCCTTCCTGATACACCAATGTATTTTAACAATACGTAAACACATTCTCTACTTGCACTGGTGTACCCTGTGTAATCTACTACACTTATATTTGCTTTGGTGAAAGCAGAAACTAGTTACTGAGTTTTACATACATGATATTCCTTAAGGTTTGAGAACAAGTTATGAAGTCCTTTTTCACATTTCCTTTCTCTAGGAATTATATATCTGTGTGTGTATATTATATATTATATAATTATATTATAATTATATTATGTTATCTATTCATCTTTTTATTTTTTGAAAATTCCATTTTCTAGTGCCTTAATTCAGTTTTTGTCTTTCTCTACACACTGGAAGGTTTTTGGAGGCAGTGAGACATCTATTTAAATCATGAAACATTTTGGAGCCAGTCACAGTCTTATTTAAAACTTGGCTCTGCTATTTACTAGCTATAGGAACTTGGAAAAATTATTTAACTCTACCTGATTTTTGTCACCTGAAAAACAGTGATAATAATACTCATTACTGGTTAATTTAAGTGGAGACAATGAATGTAAAGTGCATGGCCTAGCTATTGTTGAAGTTCTGTTTATATGTCCTTTCTGTTGAGCATAAAGTGACAACTGTTTTTCAGTTTCTACATGTAAAACTTCTTTTTATACATTTCACAAAAGGATTACAGTGACTTGCCACAATTTATATTAATACATGCTTACCTGGGTGCAACAGTTTCCAGATTTGAATTTCATAGACTAGCATAATTTTTTTTAAATGGAAAGAGTACTAATACAGGGTTGATAACTCTTATTTTGTCAGGTAGGAATAATTTTAAGACACAACAGCCACAACAACAAAAACTATCTTTCACTATGACCATTATTTCACTAATATATATATATATATTTTATATATATATAAAGGCCATTTGAAAACCCAAAGAGTAAAATGAGTATAATCTCAGAAAAAAGGAGAGATCTTCCCATGAAAGCTGTGTTGGCACCCTTATACTAAATCTGGTATGCCAGGAGGATGGATGGAGATTTTATATATATATATATACACATATATATATATATAATGTATATTATATATAATATTTTATATATTATATTATATATAAAATATGTATAATATTTATATATAATATGCATATTAGGCTGTATATAATATATATATAGAGAGAGATATATTAGTGTGTGGGTATATATATAAACGCATATATACACACACTAATATTGTTATCTTTCTCTTTGGGAACCATGATGTAGTGAACATTTGACCAAGTATTCCTTTCCATTAAGCATGTTATCAGTTTATTTTACTTCTAGCAGGCAGGTGGCTCTCAAACACATAGAAGTTGGTTTGACTCCTTAAGTGCCCCATGCTAAAGTGTCTTACCAACTGTGCCAGTTATCAAATTATTGCTTCCCAGCTCCAAATTCACCCTTCATTGTTTATCTTGTGAAAGTGAATCTGTACCCTTTATTTTTCCTTTGCTAGCCGACACCATGTCGAGGTCTATCAGGAAAGGACTCTGAAGAGATGATGCAGAAGAAAGGGGTTTTTCTTCCTGGTTCTGCGTGCTCACCTAGCAGGTCCCTGCAGAGCGTGGGCTTCTCCAGTGCCCGGCTCCTGCAGTGTGTGACGGCTGACAGCAGCCAGTGACTAGCAGCTCTCTCCAGGACCCACTGTCCCAGACAGTTTTGTAACAGAGGGCTCTGGTGAGAACCCTCCCATACACAGATTCACCAACTCCCTAGAGGGTGGTTTTCGGGAAAGTTCCAAAAGGCAGAGCTCCAGCGAGCTCCCTCAGCAGGGCACCAGAGTGACTTCTGTACCATGAAGGGAACTATAGCCATGTCCTCTCTAACAAGGCCAGGAGGCCTCTTCTTGGGTTCAATGTCAGCTCAAAAGACAGTGGCTGCTCCTCATATATGCTGTTTGCTATATTTTTTAAGAGTTCTTTTTATTTCTTACTAACCATTCCCTGTTTCTCCAATATCCTGTTATAATTAATAATTATTTCTGTTTTTATAAATTATAACACTTTCCCTGTTTAAATTGCTATGTGGCTTCCTTCTCTTGACTGGATCCAAACTGATACAGGAACTCAATCAGTTCTCCTACCACCGCTTTCACAGCTCCAGGTTGGGACCACAACAGTCCTCAGGGACCCTCAGGAGCAAGAAAAAAGGAAACTGAGATAATCAGAGGAACTCAGTAAAGCCTGGAGGCAAAGAGTAAAAGGAGACAGAACAAAATTAAAAGAAAATTATTTTGCTAGCAGCTAATAAACAGCTCAGGAGGCAAATTCCAAAAGATAGACCCAAAGGTCCCAGCTATTTTGAACAAGGTAGCATCATCTGAACGAGCGGTACAGTCCTTACCAGAGGGGCCGAGGGAAAGAAAATTTTACTTTACAGGCACCCATGTTATAGTTAAGCTTCTGAAATCCTTTAAAGAGGCTGATAAAAGACAATGCTCTGAGATGTTCATAATTCCCTGCCAGGAAACCCAACAGAGCCTAGAGTCCTTTTTTTTTTTTTTTTTTTTTACAGCAAGCCACCTCCTACTTTCTCTTCTTGTTTCCTTCAAGATTGATTATGGAATGAAACTCTCTAAAATTTTTTTATTAAAGAATCTTTGGCTGGCATCCAACTTAGAGTTATCATGTACTAACCTCCAATATCTCTTCTCTGACATCACTTTGTTTGAATTCTGCGCCTGGCACTTATTTATTTTTTTGTTTGTCAGTCCCCTCCCTGTGACGTGAAAGTTCCATGAGAACAAGGCCCTCATCTATCTTATTTACTGCTCAATACACAGAGCTTAAAGCAGTGCCTGGCACAGATGTGCTCCATATACATTTGTTTGTTGAATAGATCAGCAAGAGAAACGGACAGAGATAATACATATGGGGAAGGTTACAAAGAGATCTTACAAAGTACGTGCATCTCTGACTCCTTTGCTGAACTGGAAAAAGCTTTCCAGTTTCACCTCAGACTTCTCGTGTTTATTATCCTAATGGTGGAGCCCATCAGAGGTCTCTTCTGTTTTTAGATTTAATCAAGATCTAAACAAAGTGATCTAAATAGAATAACTGGTTTCTCTTTTCTGGTAGTTTAATCTGCACCCACAAGGAACTCTAGACTGGGTTATACCCCATCTTGGAAGACTCTGTCCCCATAAAAAGGATTCCTTCACTCTAGAGGGTTGGGCTAAGGTGTTTTAGTTCATAGACTTATGCCTCGCACTTAAGAAAAATGTATACTGAGGTGTGTCACAGAATATCATCTGACACCCCTCTTGAGCAACAATTTTATTTCTGATAAGTAATTAGACTTTTTTGTAGTGAAATTAATATAGATAGGATGGAAAATAAAATGTAAAAAAATGATGAATGGTTAAGATGAACCACTAGCATTCAAATAAATTTTGTGATTGCCATGACCGCCTGGGACTATACCCCAAGTCCCCTTTCCTCTCCTCTGCTCGTATGCAACGAGAGGGTAACCAAGAGAGAGCTCACCTACATACACTTGGCGGCTCGTGGAGGCTAAAGTAGAAAGCTGTTAGACTGGAGGCAGAGTGATCGGTTAGGACGCTGCTTCGGGCAAGTGATGAGGAGTTTAATCAGTTTGTATATGCTTCAAAAGTGCAAAGGAATATCATTTATAGTTGATTAAATACTGAGTTTATGGCATGTTTATATAAAAATCTGGGCATCAAGCCTAGATCTGAAATATGACCTGATACCATAAAATTGCCTGTATTTTATTTATACCTCTACTAGTTACATAGTGTTCTGTAAGTTTCAGGACCTTCTATAATAACTCTTTAAGTTACTTTTTCATTATAGTCCAAGATATTTTTCTAAACCATATAAGTACTTTCATTTATACTTGAGGTTTGTGGTTTTGTTTTCTTTCTTAAGTCGACCTTCCCATATCATCTGGTTTGTGCTTGCTGGCCTCTCCGAATTATTTAATATACTATGAAATCAATCAACAAATGCTAACTAGCCTATTCAGTTTCATTTTATGAAAATTGAATAAAGATAACTTTTATTACATCATATAGGTCATAAATAAGAAAATGAAAGCATCTTGATCACAAATTTTATTCAACTTTTGTGATTTTCTTAAGCGACCACTGAACTGTTTTGAGCTAAGGGCTTAATACCCAAAAGAAGTGAAGGGAGAGAGAGATCATGCTGGCTTTATACCCTGAGGTCTGTCCCACTCACTTATGAACTGAAGCACACAGGACATAATATAAAACAAATGTAATAGAGACCCCTTGTAAACCACTTCGCCCGAATGTGTGCTTAACACATATTATTTGATGATTGTGTTGAAGAAAAATAGGGTTGCTGTGCACTCATGTGTATCAGACATGCATATTTGTCAGAAACATGGGTATGGCTGTCAAATCAGTTTCATCTTTTTTTTCTTTTAAAGGCAGCTAATATTGTGTGACCTAAAAAGTACTTGTTTAGTGAGAGCTTTGTTGATCTCAAATCATCTGATGCATATATTAGAACAAGTATTTGGATATGAAAAAACTAAATTTTGCTTCAAGTTATATTTTCTGTTAAGAATTGATAAAAATTATGTGAAGGGGTGGAGAGACATGCCCTGTTCAGTGTTCATGAGGCCATGATATCCAACAGACACTTGCAGCTTGAACAGTTTAATTAAAGGGCTGTTATTGCAATGGAAAGCTGTAACCCCCATCACTTTTATAATTCTGTACAAATTATCAATGATTCTGGATGGGACAAATATATTCAGGATGGAATAGTTCAAGAGTAATTTGAGGTTTGCATTCATAAATGATCATCCCTGCTCTTTTCCCTTTTGCCAGATGAATGAAGAGGAGTCTGATGCCCAGAAGGAAAGCAGAACCACAAAATGGAAGAAGTTTGGGTACTAAAATGACCATGTGGAAGATCACCTCTGACTGGCAGTTGCTGTCATGGTACACGGGGTGAGGAAGTGGGAAGCAGCAAAAACAGCAAGACGTTTGGAACTCCCTGTTCCCAGTTCTCACCACCTGTCTTGGTGATACTATTTCCTCACCAAAGGCATGGAGAGCATAAGATATAAGAAATATTTATTTAGAAGTGTATGGAAAAAAGGAAACAGCAACACAATGGACTAGCCTTTTCTAACTGGGCAATGAACAACTTTCCAAGAAGTAAGTTAGGTATGCATAACTTAAGAGTAAGTTTCCAGATCCTTAACTTCTTAAAATCTGTCTGCTTGAGAATGAACATGTGAGGGAAATACAGGTTCTCTTTCCCATCTCTCTTTTCCCACTGCCCTTCTCCAATTAAAAAAAAAAGGGTGGGGGGCTCTCTATGGTGTATTATCTGGGGTATAAAATCTGTTGAGGGGCTAGGAGCCTCAAATAACGGACAATTCAAAATTCTGATGGAAGTGCTGTAAACTGTATGCCCTTAATGACTGGATTAAAAAAAAATCTTTTTGCAAGTTAAATGGTTTCCTAATTCTTTACTTTCAAAGAGTTGAAGTTGGATCTAATCGGGCTGTCAGTTGGGAGATAATTAAAAATAATTTTTCATGATAGATCATTAGGTGATTTCTAGCATACAACTTAGAAGTGGTACAAAAAGCTATATGAATATGCTGTAATAAAACTTCAACATCCTTCTATTTATTTACAATTTAAAACTGTGAACAAGATTTTTCAACATATCTACAAAAAATAAAGTTGGAAACTACAAAGAGGTATCACCACACACTGGTCATAATGGCCATCATCAAAAAGCCTACAAATAATAAATGCTGGAGAGGGTGTGGAGAAAAATGAACCCTCCTACACTGTTGGCGGGAATATAAATTGGTGCAGCCACTATGGAAAGCAGTATGGTGGTTCCTTAAAAAACTGAAAATAGAGTTACCATATGATCCAGCAATCCCACTCCTGGGCATATATCTGGAGAAAACTGTAACTTGAAAAGATACATGCATCCCAATGTTCACTGCAGCACTATTTATAATAGCCAAGACATGAAAGCAACCTAAATGTCCATCAACAGATGAATGGAGAAAGAGGATGTGGTATATATACACAATGGAATATTACTCAGCCATAAAAAAGAATGAAATAATGCCATTTACAGCAACACAGATGGACCTAGAAATTATCATACTAAGTGAAGTAAGCCAGACAGAGAAAAACAAGTATCAGATGATATGGCTTATGTGTGGAATCTAAAAAAATATATACAAATGAACTTATTTTCAAAACAGAAATAGACTCAGACATGGAAAACGAATTTATGGTTACCAAAGGGGAAAGGGATAAATTCGGAGTTTGGGATTAACATTTACACACTACTATATATAAAATAGATAACCAACAAGGACCTACTGTATAGCATAGGGAACGATATTCAATATCTTGTAATAACCTATAAGGGAAAAGAATCTGCAAAAGAATATATATATATATATATATATATATATATATATATATATATATATATATAAAAAAAACTGAATCACTTTGTTGTATACCTGAAACTACCATAACATTGTAAATCAACTATACTTCAATTTAAAAAAGAAAATTAGGAGTAGCTTTAATATTGATTCCTGTATTGTTCTAGCAATAAATAATATTCATATGTGGATATACTAACCATTCATCTCATTAAGAGATGAATTTCCAGTAGCATTTTACTTTTCATGTTTAATAATTATTTTTCAAATCTCACAATATATTTATGTTGTATGATTGTAAGCTGATAATATTTGTAATAATAATTTGTTCCAGAATAAAAATGTTAAGTACGTCGAATTTTATGGCTTTAGGAATCAAAAATATTAAAATTTTAATTCATTAGTATATGCTTTCTGCATATTAGTAGAATATAATGATCAATATAAGACTTTCAAGCATAAAATATTTTTAGAATAGATACATTTTCGGGAGGGAATCAAATGGAAATATTTGTTGAGTGAGAAAGAGGAATTATATAAAATGTCCATTTGAAAAAAGAGATTATTTGTACATTTTAAAACGCATGATGATGGTAACCAAATCATTATTCTTTTGGATATATTTGATTCTACTGGGCATATCTGAAAAGTGAGTAAGAATTTTATTTTAAAATATCAATGTGTAGGAACGTGCTGGATACCACATCTTTTAAAAAGTTTTAAACTTATGAAAAAATTTAAATGTTAACTTAAACATGTGTAATATGGTATAAAATACTTTACAGGGTGGATGAAAAAAAGAGGACAATTACAATGGACCCACCCTGCACAATAAAGAAAACCTCAAATATCTGATGGAAGAGTCTTACTTTAGCCTCTTATCCAATTAATAATGAATACAGTCATCAAAATAAAACTATCAGGGGTAGGCACTATAATCAGTAAAATCTAAAATGGACCAAAAAATGATCATTGAATCAAAGCTTTTCATTAAAACTTAGATGGAAAATAATCAATCCTGATGAAAATAAATAATTCATGTAATATAAAATTGAAATGGAAAAAACTGAAAATGGCTTAACTGTGAAGTAAATGAAAACGATCAAGAAATTAAGCTAGGGACTTCCTTCGTGGCGCAGTGGTTAAGAATCCGCCTGCCAATGCAGGGGACACGGGTTCGAGCCCTGGTCCGGGAAGATCCCACATGCCGTGGAGCAACTAAGCCCGTGTGCCACAAGTAGGGAGCTGGCGAGCCACAACTACTGAGCCTGCGTGCCACAACTACTGAAGCCCGTGTGCCTAGAGCCCGTGGTCTGCAACAAGAGAAGCCACTGTAATGAGGAGCCCGCGCACAGCAACGAAGACCCGACACAGCCAAAAATAAATAAATAAATCTAAAAAAAAAAAAGAAAAGAAATTAAGCTGGCAAAATGATGGTTTTCAGGAAATGCATTTTCAATGAAAACTGAACAATATCTACTATATTGCTATACTTCTGAGGTTAAATATTCATAAACACAGCCACTATCACTATGTGGGTTAAAATTGCAGGGTCAAAATATCGTATAATTGGGAAAAATTTAGGCAGCCCACCTACAGAGAGCTTTTGATTTAACAACCTTGCATTTTGCTCTAATTCATGAATTTATGTACCTGCCTCTCCTAGATTTAAAGCCTCCCTAGGGTCTGCCTCTCTTACTAGCTGTGAGACCTCAGGCAAGTTAGTTCATTTTTAATTCTTAAGTTTCCATATCATAAGATGGGAGAAATGATAGTACCTAACCTCACAGGGTAGTTGTGAGAATTGAATGAAATAATTCTTTTAAAAGATGCTTAGGGCTTCCCTGGTGGCGCAGTGGTTGAGAATCTGCCTGCTAATGCAGGAGACACGGGTTCGAGCCCTGGTCTGGGAGGATCCCACATGCCGCGGAGCGGCTGGGCCCGTGAGCCACGGCTGCTGAGCCTGCGCTTCTGGAGCCTGTGCCCCGCGACGGGAGGGGCCGCGATAGTGAAAGGCCCGCGCACCGCGATGAAGAGCGGTCCCCGCACCGCGATGAAGAGTGGCCCCCACTTGCCGCAACTGGAGAAAGCCCTCGCACGAACCAAAGACCCAGCACAGCCAAAAATAAATAAATAAATAAATAAATAAATAAATAAATAAATAAAAATAAAAAAAATAAAAAAAATAAAAAAAAAAAAAAAGATGCTTAGTACAGTGCCTGGCACACAGGAAGTGCTTAACAAACGTTAGCCTCCTACTCTAATTAATGTCTACTTTCTTGGGTGTATTTGTACGGACATACACATGAACACACACTCAGCGCGTCTCCAGTTTTAACTTTCATTAATGACACTGCCAGCAAGGGAGTAGAAAACCTGGACCACAGCATATGACCTTTAAAACCAACAGCCACAGCTCTTGCTTCCTTGGTGGCAGTTTGCATTCTAGAAGTTTTCTGAAATCACAGTACTAACCAACTAGAAAGCCCAACTATCTGGGACGTCAGCTACCACTCCCATCGTTAGTAGTGATAACTCTAGGAAGGTTTCTTCCTATCTAAGAAACAGCCTATAATCAGGCCAGCTCTTGCTACCAAGCTTGTCCTCATGATTTATCAATTAATTTTTTAGTGACGCTCATTTAACAAGTATTTATTGAATTGCCACCATGAGCCGATGGCGAATGAGAGGCAGAGTCCCTGACTTCAAAGAGCTGTCTCTTGGAGACTCACCAACAGTGGGGAAGGTGGGGGGGAGCAGGGAAGGAAGAGGGTCTCAAGCAGAAGGAACATGTATGTAAATATGGTGCTTTGGGGAATGGGTCCAGGAAGTCTGGAACATAGATTATAAAGAGGAGAGAGGTGAAAAATAACATTAAAATAATAAAAAGTGGATAGGGAGCCAGGATGTGGGGCTAGATCATGTAATTCAAGTTAAAGAGTTTGGATTTTTGGTCTGAGAGCAATGATGAGGCCCTGTGTTAAACAAAGACGTGAGATGATTAAATTCACACTTTAGAAATCACTGCTGTGACTACAGTGTAGAGGCTGTTTTGACTGGAGAAGGGCAATACTGTTTCAATAACCTATGCAAATGCTATTTTATAGTCCTTAGTAGAAAACCATGAACTCTTTCAAAAAAGAAGTATTATTTGTACCACTCCAATAGTATCTCTCACACTGTGGGAAGTACTTTAAAAATGATCTGTTTCATTACATACTTCCTCCCAACTGTAGAGTTCATGAGGGTAGAGACTAGGTTGATTCCATTTTGTATTCCTTATAGAATCAGCACATGAAAGGAACTCAATCAATTTTGTGGAATAAAATATTTTAAAATTTAACTTACAAACTTTGATTTGCAGCTGGAGTCCTCTGTGCCTACTTCATCTTCAAAGGCATGTAACTCTCAAAATTACAGTAAAACTCTCAAAATTAAAAAATGATATTGGCAAGGTTGCTTCATTTTTGTCCTGCTCGTGAATGTTCCCATGTGTAAATATTATGTATTTGGCTGTGTTTCCTCATTTTCTCAAATTTGGCAAACTCTGAAATCTTGTATTTGTCCCTCTGCTGTAATTTTACAAAGGGAAGGGATGGGGGAGGCAGAACTCTACACTATTGGAAGGAAACTATTTTCTAGTTTCTAACACTCACTTTCACTTCCACACTTTCCCTTGTATTATTCTGTATAGTGACAAATTTTAATATATATTTAAAACAAATATGACATATATATTTAATATGACAAATATATTTAAAACAAAAAATGACAAATTGTTATATATCTCCAAATAATCCTATCAGGTTATTTGGGTTTCTGGGTTAGAGGTTTTTCTTTGAATCAATTTGGTAGTAGGGTCTGATTGTGTAGATACTATAAATTGTCAGCACAAATTGTTTTCTGTTTTGGGAAATATTTCTTACTAAAGTTTTAGATATAGTAAGAAATGATACAAGATTAGATGGGGGAGTTGCAGTAATTATTGTTGCAATAGTGAAATCAGTCTTAACAGAGCAGACATAATGGAGAATTGCTTTTCACTAGAGATCTAGTTATCGTATGGAGAGAAATCTTTTAGAATATTAAAATTTTTTTTACTTCCCAATTTTTATTTTAGAAAATGTAAAACAAAAAGTTTAAAAGTAGTGAGAAATGCATAATGAAGAGAGAATTTTTTTTAATTTAAGGGTGAAACTTTTTTCTCTAGTTAACATTTATTTATATCATCCTGAAAAAAAATGGCATGCAATACAAATACTAGTGCACTTTTTAACTCATACCCATTACAGCTTCAAACACTTTAAAAAATTTTGGATCCCAGCACATCAATGAAAATCCTAATACAGTTTAAAAAGCATATATATGTATGGTATATAAGTATTTAAGAAGTGGTAACTACTAGTGGTACAAAACCCCATATTAAACCACAAGGTGCATTACACCCAGCTCTTACGTTCTAACCACCCTGATCACTTTCAGCTCCCAAATGTGCCATGTTCTACTCTGTCACGCTTTGTGCCCTTGCACATGGTGTTTCTTCTGCCTGGCAGATCCCTCCCTATTCTGTTCTTCTGATTAACTCCTATTAATGACTAAGCAAGAAGAGCCTGCTTCTCCCTCTGAGAACCCTCTACCCAACTCTGACACTCACCAAACCATTATTACCATGGTTGGTTTACTTGCAAACCTGTGAACCCACTGATAGCCAGAATTTTCAATGCATCTCTGCGGTTTTCATACATAGCACAAAGCCCAGCACAGAGCAGTCATTTAATAGTAGTGATTAATTATGAATGCTTTTATTGATCTATATTTAGTAATACTCATGCACAGAAAAAGTTATCAATTTACAAGGTCTATATTAATTAAAAGCCATCCTATTAAGATAGTCCAGAGTTGATTCCCAATTTATTATGTACTGGACAGGACATGGAAAGTGTCCCCTCCTGGTAAATTCCTTTTTACCATGTTGATTACCTGACCCCATCACTCTGGCCTTGGTGGACAGAACCGGGATGGACAGCTCATATAAAGTAGTTATCTAAGTATCAATAGAGTAGCCACAACTAGTGGCGGTGAGAATCCTGTCCATCACAGCCATGCTATTATGAATGCTGGCAGGCTGACCCCATCAGATAATCTTTCTTAATGATTTCAATGTGAGATATTCAGGGAAAATTTTAAGCAGGAGGGTGGGAAGAAGCCAAAAGATGGAGAAGGCAGTCACCAGAAATCATAAGGCAGCAGGAATTCTGAGGAAGCAGAAGCCAAGACATAAAGAGATGAGTCTAATGGTAGATGCAACCATCTCCTGCTCCAAACACATCTGGGACCACTTTGCTCTCTTGGATCCAGTCCCACTGGTCTTCCTCCAGTCTTCTGTCCATACCATGTTGTTTTCTGTCACAGGGCCAATGCACATATTCTTCCCTCTCTGGAACTACTTCCCCTCCCCTATCTGCCTACTTCACGTCTACTCATCCTTGAGCTCTCCTGACTTCCTATTTTCGCAACCGACCTCTCCCGCTAGGTAAAGTTGCCCTAACACACGCTCTCATAGCGCCACATGAGAGAAGGTCTCTTCACAGCACTTAGCACAAACGCAATCTTGCACATTTACTATGTAACTTATTAA
Source organism: Balaenoptera acutorostrata (assembly GCF_949987535.1). Taxonomy (NCBI): domain Eukaryota; kingdom Metazoa; phylum Chordata; class Mammalia; order Artiodactyla; family Balaenopteridae; genus Balaenoptera; species Balaenoptera acutorostrata. The sequence continues at coordinate 69,443,621 of NC_080081.1, forward strand.
TGTGATCTCCCTCACTCTGCGGCCATTTGTTTCTGCTCGCTGCTGTATTGCTGGGCACAGTGCCCGGCACATCGCAGAAACTCAATACACACTCTGTTGAATGAATAAATTTAAGGTATATTTAAAGTCAGTTGGTCTGTAGTAGCAAAAATATAAACAAAGACAGACAGTAACCAGCACTATAATGTTAATGGGTGGCTGAGGTTGAAGGGACATTTAAAAGACTCAATCATTGGAACTCAGATGGAATTCCAGTTTTGAAGAAGGCCTGATGAGACTTTCCCATTCGTACTTTACTATGCTTTCCTACCATAAACTCTGTAGTAGACACTACTGCTCACCCACTCAGGACCTACTGCGGCTTCCCCTCCCCTCCACCTTCCTGACTAACAGAACCCTGATGGTGTTCAGTTAGTGACCTCTTCCATGCACTTCTGAGCCAGGGCACACCGACCTCATGGACAGTCCCAGAGGTGATCAGGTTTGAAAAGTGTCCCCATTCTTAAGAGGGCAGCAATGAAAGAGATGCTCCCTCTTTCCTCTAGACATTCCTGTGCTTAGGTTGATTTGGAGGAGTGTTGAAGCCACATTGCTATTGGTGTGAGAATGAGGACAAACCAAGGATGACAGAGTGGAGATGGGGAATGAACCTGGGTTCCTGAAAACATCCAGAAGCAGCTGAATCAATCAACCCAAGAGACTAATATAATTCAGGACTTACTATTTTATGATAAATACACATACACACACATACATACATATATACGTATAAAGTCATTAGAGTTAGGGTATCTATTACTTGCCGCTGAAAGTTTTCTGATGCAAACTCTTATTACCTGATGTAACTTTCATGCCTCTGTTATTTGAAGAAGGAAAAAGCCTGACTAATACACAAACACCCACACACCCAACAAAATAGGAGCTTTCTGTGCTATCTGCTCATGTTCCTGTGAACCTAAACTAAAACTAAACTAAAAAATAAAGTCTATTAAAATTTTTTAAAATATGCAGACATTGGGGCTTCCCTGGTGGCGGAGTGGCTGAGAATCTGCCTGCCAATGGAGGGGACACAGGTTCGAGCCCTGGTCCGGGAAGATCTCACATGCCGTGGATCAACTAAGCCCATGAGCCACAACTACTGAGCCTGCGCTCTAGAACCCACGAGCCACAACTACTGAAGCCTGTGCACCTAGAGCCCGTGCTCTGCAACAAGAGAAGCCACTGCAATGAGAAGCCTGTGCACTGCAACGAAGACCCAACATAGCCAAAAATAAAATAAATAAAATAAATAAATTTTAAAAATATATGCATGCATTAAACATTTCCATACTTTGTAAATATTCTTGAATAGCTTCCCCTCCTTGTCTGCCTAATAAAGCCCTACCACGTAATAAAAGCTTACTGTTCAAAAAACATTTCCTCAAAAAATATTTACCATTTATCAAGTATCTGCCAGGTGGGTGCCAGGCTCATCAGGAACCAGGAAGACAGTATGAATGTGAATAGTTTTTCAAGTTTTAAAGACTTTTCTTTTTCAGTGAAAATTAGTAATTGAAGACTATTTTCCTAGAATACCAGTTCAAAGTTTTCAAAGTGTGTTTTTACTTGAAAACCTGAGCATTCCTGGGCACTCACAGGTGCATCCTTGGGGTTCATAAGAATCTGTTTTTCTTTCTCTCAAAGCGAGAGCTCTTCTCGAATTACTATCTCCCAAAGAGCAGCCCTAGAATGAAACCCAATCTTCATGCAGGGAATTTGCATTTGGAAAGTCCTTTAGATTGGGTCTTATTTTAATGTGCATCTGCTCACCACAGGATGAGGGTTACCCTTGACACATTTCTTCATACTACCAGTATGTACCAATAAGCATGCACTTTATTAGCACTTAGTTTGGTGGACTAGGACCATTTTTTACGTATTGGACATTAGAGGATGATATACGGACTGAAGTCTGACTCAACCACTTCCGAGCTGTGTAACTTGGGAACGTTCCCTAACATAACTGGGACACAGTTTCCACTTACATGAAATGAGAATGATCACATCCACTGTGGTATTAAATGAAATAACATATAAAGTGTTGAGTGGAGAGGTTGGCACAAAGGTAGTGCTACATGAGTGTGTTGAACAAATGAACTCACAACCTCCCCACCAGGACCTTAAGTGAAACCCGCCGTCAGGAGTGACAAGAGCAGAGCCTGCTGTAGCCTCGGCCCAGATCCTTTTCCAGTGCGCATTGTTCTCTGATCCACACTCTGCTTCTGCAGTTCACATTGGTTCAACTGTCTGGTTATTTGCAAGAACTTGTTCTTATATTCTACTTCCTAGATGACTTTCAGTGTTCTGTCTGCTGTGTTTGAAGTTTAATCTTTTAAAAAAAAATCTTACTGCCTCAGCCAGAGACAATTCAGCTACTGGATTCCCTGTGTTATTTTTATTTCTACTCTCAAATTTCTATATTAGAGGATAATTAACAGCTCTTCAAAAAATGCAACTCAGTTTAAATGTAAACAGCTCGGTAAACACCCCTTGCTTTTACATGAACGTCTTCCACAAATATCTGTAATTGGAGGCAAAAGGAGGTTTAGAGATCTCCCAACTTTTGTTGGCAATGAAAATAGTATTTCCAGGGTTAGGCATCCCCAAAGGACTCTTCTACACCACTGTAATGTCCTAAGACTACTTTTCTTTCTTCTGTTTACTTTATATTCCATGGTCGTAAACCTGTCGATTTGCAGCAAAATACTGCTTTGCTGAGAATTTGCCATTTATCTGTTTTACCTGAGTATCACGGTCAAATACCTCTCCCCAGGCAAAGGCTGTTAGCAGCGCATATCATTTGTTCACCAAACAAAAATTTAGCACCTACTAGGTTCCAGATATTGTGCTAGGTGATGGGAAAACATTGGTGAATAAGACAAGGATGGTCCCTCCTTTTACGAAGCTTGTACTGTCTATTAATGTCTTTATAATTGATTGATATAATAATTCTATTTTACTGGGATGTTGATAAAAATTAAATAGGTTACTGTATTTAACAAGTATCTCCACTATAAGTACCAGAGGTCCCCTTTCTATAGGCAAGAGGCTGTCCAGAGCATTCCCTGAAGAAAGGATTAACTGAAACATTGATTTCAAACTTAGCTCTCAATGAATGGTAGCTCTGCCGATTACTGTGATGCCACTGGGACCATTGAAAGGAGCGTAGTTATAAGATTAAATCTGCATTTTAGAAAGGCCACTTTGGAAGTAGTGAGGGGGAGGACTTGGAAGGATGCTAAACTGGAAATCTGCATTGTGCCAGTAGGAAATGAAGGAAGTCTAAACTAAGACAGCTGCCGTAGGTAGGAAGAGAAAGAGAAAGAGTATAAAGATATTTATGAGACAGAATGAATAGGACTTGAATGTTTTTGTTTTGTTTTATGTTGAGGTAAAGAAATGAAAGGAATTAAAACTGTTGTAAGAGTTTCTGGTTCCAGTGACTACGTGAGTGGTACTCTCCGCCACATTCTGGGATTAGGGTTACTGGCAGATGATGAGTGTTGTGAAAAAGATAAGAGGTTCAGTCCAGACGTCAGATATGACCATCACTCCACTTGTGAGTGACGGTCATGCTTTGCACAAGCATGAACTTGTGCAAAGAAAATGTGTTATCCACAAAAACAGTTAACCTATCGACACTTGGCTACTTTAAAGAAACGATAACAAGTAAATAAAATATTAATAAATTAAGTATCTAATTTGTTATTAAAGTTTTGCCCTCCACTAATAACATAAATAAACCTAATGGGACTTCCCTGGTGGGGCAGTGGTTAAGAATCCGCCTGCCAATGCAGGGGACACAGGTTCGAGCCCTGGTCCGGGAAGATCCCACGTGCTGCGGAGCAACTAAGCCCAAGTGCCACAACTACTAAGCCTGCGCTCTAGAGCCCGTGAGCCACAACTACTGAGCCCACGCACCACAACTACTGAAGCCCGCGTGCCTAGAGTCCGTGCTCCGCAACAAGAGAAGCCACTGCAATGAGAAGCCCGTGCAACACAACGAAGAGTAGCCCCCGTTCGCCGCAGCTAGAGAAAGCCCACGTGCAGCAACGAAGACCCAACGCAGCCAAAAATAAATAAATAAATAAATTTATTAAAAAAAAAACCTAATGATATTATTTTCTCCAGATATGGAGGTTATTTATAGGTCTCAGTCTTAACCCCGTCTTAATGCTGAGTGTTTTTCCCCTGGTGCTCGCCATAGTGTCTGGCACACAGCAGTGAGGGCAGCTCCATGGAGCTCCACTGCATGTTTCTCCAATATTCATGTTTTAGTAAATAAATAAAAATGTATACTAGAGACATCCACATAAGCTAATTTATAAAGAAGGTAGCTCTTGTGTTATAGAATTCTACATGGGAGATGTACTATGAAGTGTAACTATATTTAGCTAATTATGAGTTATGTCATACAGTTAACTTTTTTTTTTTATGCCAGAGCAGAAAGATTCTTGTTGGGTAGGTAGGTAAATTAAAGTGATTCTTATCCTTATGACTAATGCCCCTATGACTTGGGAAGGGGGCATTCCATAGAGGAATAATCTAGATGGGAAGTAGGGAGAAAAGGAGATATACCTATACGTATATAATTTCCATAATATATGTCTATATGATGTCTAATACACAAAAATAGATACCTGAGATTAACTGTACTATTTATCAATAATCTCCTCCTACAGACATTAAAGTTTTGCTTAAAAAAAAAGTCAAACTGGACTTCCCTGATGGCGCAGTGGTTAAGAATCCGCCTGCCAATGCAGGGGACATGGGTTTGAGCCCTGGTCTGGGAAGATCCCACATGCTGCGGAGCAACTAAGCCCGTGTGCCACAGCTGCTGGGCCTGTGCTCTAGAGCCTGCGAGCCATAACTACTGAGACCGTGAGCCTAGAGCCCGTGCTCCGCAACAAGAGAAGCCACTGGAATGAGAAGCCCACGCACCGCAACGAAGAGTATCCCCTGCTCGCTGCAACTAGAGAAAGCCCACGCACAGCAACAAAGACCCAATGCAGCCAAAAATAAACAAATAAATAAGTAAATTTATTTTTAAAAAAAGTAAAACAGATAAGTCACAAACTGTACAAATGGCTCTTTCTTGATTAAAAACATGATTAACCTCACCCAGAGTAGAACTGAAACTATATGGGGATACTATTTTTAGCCACAAGATTGGCAAAAATCTAAAAGTTTAATAATACTGAGCTTGTAAGGAAAACAGGCAATCACTATACTGCTGGTGGAAGTGCAGGTTAATATAACATATATCGAGAAAATTTTGTCATTACCTATCGAAACCTTCAAATACATATTCCCCTTGACACAGCAATTTCATTTCTAGGAATTTATCCTGCGGATATACGCCCAAGAAAGCAAGATGAAGTATGTACCAGATTCTTCACTGCAAAATTGTTTATATTAAAAAAAAAAAAGAATGGAAGGAAATGACCATCAATGGGAGGGAGGGGGAAGGCACTAAATCAAAAAATTATTAAATAAAAATTTTAAAAAATAATTTAAGTATGGACTAAGCTTACGTTATTCGAGATGGCTTTAAAAAGAGAATACAAAGTTACAAATAAAAATTAGCTATGTAAGTGAATATTTAGAATGAGAAAGAAAATAATTACAACAAATACTGGAGGCTTAGAAATGTAGGTTGTTTTTTTCCTGAGGTCTCTTAAGGCAATTGCGTAAAGTGAGATCACAATACAATTCTTGGCAACTCTTATCTCTCACAAGGCCCTGTGGAGTAAGGGGCCCTGGTGCTGAAGCTTCATTAGCTTGTAGATTACAGTAAAACTACAAGTAAATCTAGGTGCATCAATGATGATGCATATGCTCAAACTAATTTCTAATTATTGCCATTTTAAAATTTAATTTCTCAATATACATTTTAAATTTCTTTTTTTAAATGTGCCAATATAGATCAGAAATGTCAGGTATGTCTTAAAGAAGTAATAACTTCCTTAAGTTTACCATACCTATAACAAAGCTCTTTGACATCACAAGCATTATATTTAGTATTAATATTAAGCATATATTTAATATTAAGCATAATATTAATTTTAATTCATTTTAATTAACATTAAAATAATATAATATTAATTATGTCATTTTTATTAGTAGTAAAATACCTAATGTATGTTCAACGTTATATTTCAAAGTATTTAAAAGATCTTTGGATATACGTGGAAAAATACCTATTTTCCTCCCCATTAAAAAAAAAAAAAAAAAAAAGGATTAATGCTTTCTTGTTTAAGGACTGATGTGCCTGTGTTCAGCTGCTTTAAACTAGCTTTGCCTGAAAGGTATTTTTCATGCGATGAGGAAAAAGATATTTTAATGCACTTTGAAATAAAAGTTCTAACCTCTAATAAATACCTAAGCATCTAAGCATTAAAATGAAATCCAATGGTAAATCAAAGCTAAATAAAAATTACATTTCCTTCAACTTTTTAGCTCCAAGATAGGGTTTTACAAAGTAATATTAAAAAGAAAGTTTAATATACGATGGCTGACAATTTCAAACTAATCCCTACTCTACTTTCTTTTTCTTTTCTGAACCACCGAAGCAAAGTCCAATAGACAGCAGAAGATGAATCTCAGGTCCAGTACAAGCTTTTCAAGCCTAATCAAATGGGTGTAAAAACATACATAAAAAGATGAAAGTGCTTTGCTTTTACATATGGCAAAATAAATCAGCGAAAAGCTGAAAAAAGAAGTGAGATGTTCCATAGGGGCAGGTTAAGTCTGATGCTAATGCTTACTTAAAATGGTGACAGTCTGGAGTGGTGAAGCCTTGCTGGGCTGCTTTAATTTCTCCCTGGAATAGCTCTCTCCCAACCTTCTGCAGCACATCAAAGTCTCAGGAGCTCAATTAAAATTGGATTATATTGAAATGCTCTATCTATGGGAACTGTGTGCTCACTAACACTTTTCTCTCAGTAATATTCCAGATGACAGTTGCCCATCCCGATTTAAACAGTTGTCATAGAGACGGGGAACTAAAGCAGCAGAAACTAACAATACAAAGGAAAGGTAAGGGCTAAGATTTCTGTGAATGAGGAGCTTGCTTTTTTTCAGCAACACGGTTTATTACACCAATGACAAAGTACAAGAGACACAAACAGTATTACATTTTGTGTCTTGCATGTGAATGCAACGATAGCTAACGGTAGCATTACGATTATGTCAAGATATACAGCCAAATGTTTCCTATTTGGGCGTGTTCTGCTTACTAAAAATTAAAATCAATTGTTTCTCCCGATGGAAAGCAGCTATCAGACACTATGAGAGTAAAGAGACTGCCTGTGGCCAGCAAGTCTATAAAGTAAAGATGTCAATATCTACTTTTTAATTGCAGGTAAACCCAGAAAGAATAATTTCTTGGCTAAAGATTTTTTTTTTTCCTTTCCAACAACACAGTTTTAGAAGTTTAAATTTGGGGTTGAAATGATAAATTATGACCTGTATGCATGTATGTTTCCAATGCACACCAATTTTTGGTAAATCCGGTTAACTTTAAAAGGGGCCCTATCATTGACATTAAAAAAAAAAAAAGTATTTCTAAATTTGATTTTGGAATTTATTTCTGGTTTTAATTAGCAGGTATTCTATAATCTTCTATAATTTCTTTTCCTGACATCAGAGCCTAACAACATGGGTGGAAAACTCTGTCAGCTCCCTAAAAGCCCAAGAATGAAGACAGCTTAAATTTCTGGCAGTTCTAAAGAGCAATGTATTTGAGAGTGTGAGCTGCTACTAATGATACTATGTTCTCATGTAGATGGCATGTCTCTGGCACTGGGAAAACTCTTAACCTTTCTTGTAATTGGCTTATCGCAAGTCCTAAGGTTGTTTTTCCAACCATTGTGCAGATCACTGTGGAAATAAACGAACTATTGCTCTTTTATAGAGTACTGTGCCGTTTTTGCTTTTAAGATCTCAATACCTGGGGTTCTTTTTCTCTTGGGAAGACTCTGTTAGGATTTTGAAGTGGCAACAAGGCAGAGTGCACAAAGTGCAGGCCAAGAGGGAAGGAAACAAAAATGTGTCAGAAAATCTAAAAACCGCACAGATCAAAATTTGTCAAAACAAGGCCCTGGTTTAAACCAACAAGAAAAGGCCCCTAAAGCTTGGGACTTGACAAAGCACAGACTATTTATTTATTTATTTATTTATTTATTTTTAGCCCAGCTGTAGAAAACACCATCTAATGAACCTGTCTGGGGCGGCTGTCCCCATCCTGTCAGGCATGTCAGGAAATGACAAGCACTGGGGACAGGCCGCCGCCAGTCATAGACAGGCCTGCCAGCTGGAGAGTTCAGCCCCAATCTAATCACACCACCAGAAAATAACTTTCACGCTTTCAGCTTGACAGGATGGACTCGAGGAAAAAAAATTAGGGTTGGAAACAATGCTTTTTGTTTCAATTACATATCATTTTTACACAGTAATTAAAAGGAATCTACTGACACACACAATCCACGTTACTTCATATTAATGCAACAAAACGTAAATGTCATTATTAGAAACAGATATAAAGGTTACTTTGATGATATGGACACAGAAAAGGGAAGTAAGACCACCTCTGTCTCTTTCCATACATATGCTGTATCATATTGGAAATTTAACATTGTTACCAGTTCAGTTTATTGCTATGATAATTGGTTATCTTCAAAGAATTTTCTTATAAAGATCACCAGGTAACAGTGGTACTGATTTTATTTCTTGTGTTTTGAAAACCAGTATGTATGAAGAGAGTAATAGGATAAAACTAGTATTTTCACATGGCATATTTACTGCGTTTGTGATGTCGGGAAAAAGTGTCATTATGAACAAACACAATCCAGTGAAGACATTACGACTTGGATTGTGTTTATATTATACAACTTGACACAAGGGACTAAAAAGTGAAGTATTGTGATAAAAATCACAATCTGATTAATTTCTGTGAATCAGATTGTTGTTTCAGCATCAGGTAGATCATCATAGAAGTAAGCTCAGTTTACACGTAACTAAAGTTACATGTAATATGTGTAGGTCAACACTTTGTTCATGACATGACCACATATAAATAAATGATCATATACAAAATATACCTACACTCAGTAGTGGTTTTCAGTCACATTTTCCATAGGGTAACTGCAAGCATTGGCACCAAAACAAAAAAGTCAAATACAAGGCCCTGTGTGTGTTTGTGCGTATATAAATGCACAGAACAGGTTGAAAGTGTTATTCATTCTGATTGCTAAAAGTAGACTCCCACTGCCACTTATTTTTAAAGTCATGAGTCACAAGATTCAATTTAATGGTAGTAAAATTACACTAAATATTAATATATTTGAAATATATTACTGAAAATGTCACTTCTGAAAATATGGAGTTGGCATCTATTAAGGGCCATTCACTAGTCTGGCCAACTCGGTTAACTTAAGCAACCTCTCTGAGCCAGTTTCCTCATCCATAAAATGGTGAAAATGATGTCTGCTTCACAGGATTGTTGTGGATTAGATAGTGGGCATAGGGTATCTAGCACAATGCCTCCAACACATGATTAACAAAGTTACTACCATATTTCACTTAAGAGAATCCAAAGCGCAAACCATTCAAAATTGGGTTTTACCCCCTAAAAATAATACTCCCTCTGGAGAGCATATGGGGCTGGATATTGCTTCTACTGTATAAAGGACAAGTTTTTCATAATAACCCAATCACACTGAAACCACAGTAAGTAAACAGAATGCAGTACCCAAGATGGGAATATATCCAAACTATGGTTATCACCCTTACTCTCCCAAAAAGGACCATAATAACCTCAATGAATACAGGAGAATAGGACTTACTGATAGCTTCGCCGTCCTGATAATTGAGGTGAAGTGGACATGCATTTAAAATTTCATATTTTCTTATACAAAATACAAGTTTCTAACATATAATGATTTTACTCAAGCTTTCATGTATAATTTTGTCATTAGTTTGCTCAGTACTGCTTTCCTGCTGCATTATTTAATTCCTTTCAGTCATGTAGGAGAGTAAGGAGAGCTATGGCCTACTGACCTCAATTTTCACTTAAAGAAACAAATTTCTTTTTTGCAAACTAAGACAATTTTTCTCCTGTCAACCTTGTTTTAAAATATTAACCTTATTCCCATTACAGTAAATATTCATATTTATCATCCAGATTTGCTTACAATTGCAACTTTAATCAAGTTATGAAATTGCTTCTGTCCTTAGTTTACCTATCTCAAAGAAAAGATGAAAAATAAATATTTTCAATGAATTATCTTTGTTATTGTGTAAATGCACTTAAAAAATCTTCTTTATTTCTGTTTGGCATCAACTAACATCTGGAAAGAGAACAAAACAAGGCAAATAAGAGTCTGATTATAGGTTTTCTTGATGATAACTAGATACACTGTTTCTGGAAATCTATGGCCTGCCCTTCTGTTAAAAGCCATCATAATGGATGTACTTATTCTTGGAGTAAAATTGTTGGATATATGAAAGACTAAAAATTCGGTAGGAAGTCTAATTGAACATGATCGAATTACTATAATGCATCCATAAAAATAACGTGGAATTCCTAGGGAAAGAGAGAAGAAAACAGAACCATGGTAGAGTACAATTTGTATCTGTAATGTTTTCTTTCATAAAAATGATTAGAAGCAAGTATGGCAGAATTTTACAGTATGTTAAAGTTAGGCATTAGATACATGGCATTGGTTATATTACTCTGATTTTTTCTGTTGATGCATTTCATAATAAGATAATTTAAAATATTAACAAAACAACATTAAAAGTACTGAATGCATGTTTTCTTATCTATCTCTCTATAGGTTTACCAAACATTTTCACATGTTCAACTTTATTTGATCATCACAAAATTGCTGTGTGATGGGTAGGGGCAAAATTTTTATTCCCATTTTACCTGTGAGATGGAAAAGACATTAATGATGTTAGCTTATTTCCATCAAGGTAAAAAAAAACCTGAACGCTGGTGGACCTGACCTAGAGCCTCAGAGTTTCCATATAGTGTACACTTTCCCATAAATATGGGCCAGTTTTCTCAAATTTATTTCAGTAATACAGTAATACTTGCAATGATTTCTATAATCATTTAATGCATATCTTGGTAAACATTCAATGATTTGATATATAAGGCACTAAAGCAAAGCAACTATATTAAGCAATAACATTTAATAGGCTTGGATAATAACTCATTTCTGATAAGCATTAATTTGCCTTAAATATTTTCTGAAACACAGTAGGACACCAAAAAGTAAAGAGTAATTAATAAATTTTTTGATTCAGGGACTTTCCTGGTGGCACAGTGGTTAAGAATCCGCCTGCCAATGCAGGGGACATGGGTTTGAGCCCTGGTCCGGGAAGATCCCACATGCCGTGGAGCAACTAAGCCTGTGTGCCACAACTACTGAGCCTGTGCTCTAGTGCCCGAGAGCCACAACTACTGAGCCTGCGTGCTGCAACTACTGAGCCCGCGTGCTGCAACTACTGAAGCCCTCACGCCTAGAGCCCGTGCTCCGCAACAAGAGAAGCCACCGCAATGAGAAGCCTGTGTACCGCAACGAAGAGTAGCCCCCGCTTGCTACAGCTAGAGAAAGCCCGCACGCAGCACCGAAGACCCAACACAGCCAATAAATAACTAAATAAATAAATACGTAAATACATAAATAAATAAATAAATTTGGTGATTCAGCATAATTCTAAATAAATGACATCAATTTTAGTTCTCTATGTAAAAAAAAAAAAAAAGGGTCCACATCAAGGATCAGAATACACTGTGCCCTACCTCTATAATGCCGTCTAGATAAAAGCCTCCTAATCATTCATCCAGGCAGTCTGTTCTCAAAACAGTACCTTGCCTGCTGATTAGGAACATCCAGATAAGTGCCTACAGTTTCAACTCTTCAACATTGTGTAAACAAACCTTTATTGGGAAGAGAGTTGCTTTATACTTTTCCACGATATAGAAATCAATAAGTTTAATTATAAAATTCACATTTACATGCACTAATTAATGTTATTTTTAATAATATAAAAATAAAATCCAAGTGATGTATTATGGCATTTGTGTTTCCCTTGGAAAATAGTTAGCTTTATTGGGTTTGCTGGCTAAGAATGACAAACTCAATGTTGAAATAAAGGAATTCAGGGACTTCCCTGGTGGTCCAGGGGCTAAGACTCCACACTCCCAATGCAGGGGGCCCGGGTTCAATCCCTGGTCGGGGAACTGGATCCCACCTGCTGCAACTAAGAGCCCACATGCCGCAACTAAAAGATCCCACACACCTCAACGAAGATTCCACGTACAGCAACTAAGACCCGGCACAGCCAAACATATAAATAAATAAACAAAATATTTTTTAAAAAAAGAAAGGAATTTTAAAATGACAATATTGTTCAATGACATAGACGTTGATACAGAATTTACTCTAACTGGACTAAATAATCTATGAATTTAATATGTTGAGGATGGTCCCATAAATGGAGTTTATAGGAAACACTGCTAGGCACTTGGGGGAGTGGAAGAAAGAGAGTCATAGGAGATGGGATAAGGGAAGGGCTTTGGGGGCACTCCCTGTACCCTTTTCCTCACTCACATTACATTGCTCATTGCTGACTAGTTGTTTGGACCAGAGCCAAAGGATTTGACTTGTTCCTTTGGAGCATAGTCAAAAAGAGAAGGCTCTTTCTTTCTTTTTTAACCTCTAGCACAGTTCTTCCTTATGGATTCTGAGTTGGCTGCAACTGTGGTGTAGGCTGGGAGGGAGCAAGTGAGGCTCTGCAGTCTCCTCTCTGCAATGCCCCAAGGAAAGAGTGTTTCACCAGAGACATCCTACCAAGGTTCATTTGGGTTATTACCACTCTTTTAGGAATGAGCACAGCAACAGAGCATTCAGGAAAAAATGAAACAATGAATATTAAAACATTACCATGGAATGTGATGAAAACAGACTGGCAATTTAAGTTCTTAGTTGTTTTTTTTTTTTTTTAAATTGGTATATAGTTGCTTTATTAAGTTCTTAGTTTTAAATGTTTTCATCTATCAAAAAAGAAAAAGAAAATGCATGAATCAAGCATTCATTTTAATCTTAAAAAAGAACATATCAAAGGAAACAAGCAGAAAGAAGGAAACATAGTTAAAATAAAAATAAAATCTTTGGAAAGTTAAAAAGTAAAAATTTTGAAAGTCTAAAAAATGGTTCTTTGCAAAGACAAGTAAAAAAAAAATAAATCACTTGGTAAGTATCTTTAAAATAGAGGAAAAAAAAGAGTATACAAATCTAAAAAGTAGGGCTGTAACAATGGATATAGAAAGATGCTTAAAATTAGAAATGAATACTCTGAAAAACTGTTATGTATTTTAAAATAATTTCTATTTTACAATGTTAAGCAGCTCCCAGGAGAGACAAGTATTGCTTAGATAGTAACTAATTGGGTGTCCTGGAGAGATCTCTTCCACCACAGAGTTCCCACTTCAAGCTACTGTCTCTCAAATCTGAGGGTCCAGCCCAGACCTCCCACAAGTCACAGACCCATTGCCCACTGTCCCCTAGACCTCTTCAGCTGAATGTCTCACAGGAAACTCAATGTAATATGTACAAAATGAAACTTATGTTTTCCTTAAAACTTGCTCTTCTTTCTTAAGGAAAGTAAACTTAAGTGCTCAGTCATTCTGAGGTCAGACAGAAATGAGTGTGAAAATTAACTTTGCACTTTATGAGTTATGTGATTACATGCAAAGTACCTACATTCTTGAAGGCACGTGCTTCTCGTCTATAAAATAGTAGAGACATTATGATGATTAAATAAACAATGACTAGGAAGGCCTCTAGCACAGTGCGTTTGTGTAACATAATTATTCAGAAAATGTGGTAACTATTATAGTGGTAAAGTTCCTATTATTATCTTAATGAATGGCACCATTATTCATGAAATAAAGCTGAAAATCTGGGACTTATCTATAAACATTTTTGTTACTTCAGTTCCTATCTCCAACTGATGACTAAATCTTGTTGATTCTAGCTCCAAAATATTTCTCAAATCTGCCCTTTCCCCTCCATTGCCAGCGCTAAAGTCCTCACTTGGCCTACCGCAAATCTCTTAACTGGGTCTCTAATGGGTTCTTATCCAGCCTTAGCAATGCCCTGGCCTCCAGACTCTCCTGGCCCCCAGCCCCCAGCACCTGAGAGCTCCACTGCTGCTGGATGTCAGCTTCCATCTCCAGGTTCCCCCCAGGCCACTGTCCCCCACACTCCGCCGAAGCTCTGTGTTCTCAGAACCCCCGTGCATTTTGCGCCCCACTCCCCATGCTTCTGCACTCCGCTCCTTCGATCTGTATGGAATGTCCTGCTCCCTCTGTCTGACCTCCTGCCCACTGGCTCCCATCTGAGAATCCTCCTGTTATCCTCAGAATTTAGTTGGGTGTTCCTTCTTTCCCCCCGTATAGGATTACTGAGGGAAGGAAGCAACAAAATGGTTAAAAAGGGGAGACTTTTTGGAGTGTTATGTCCCAAACATCCCCCTTTTCTCTGAGAAAATTTTCCATATTCTCAGGGGTGTACCCTGTACATTATGTGTATGTTTGCACCCACTTTTCCCCAATCACAGCTGAGTAAGACCAGAGTGAACACCTGTTGCAGGTGCTAGCCAATCAGATTCCCTCTCCTTGAAATTTGAAACTGGAATTTTAGTTGGTATTGGAGCAGCGATAAATTGTAGGGAGCCAGAATGGCTACTCCTGGGTTTTGAGCAGGGAGATTCAGGGAAGTCTAATCTGTGGAGAGAAACAACAGTGAAGCAGAAGCAGAGTCAAGAGACCATACGGCCAAGAAAGGAAGAATTCTAGACGCTCCAATTCTAGAAATTTAGGTTTTCCAATTCTCAGTTCCAGCTGTACTTGCCATTGGATTGTATGAACCACCCCAACTACTTAAAATAAATGATCTTTTAGATTAAGCTAGTTTGAGTTCTATTTCTTGCAGCCAAGTGATTCCTGAAACTTCATACTTGTGATAATAGTGGAATCGAGATTAGAACTTGCGGGTGGCACTTGGCTGCTTAAATCCTATCATATTCTATAGGATTCTTGACTAAAAAATACACAACAAATAATAATAATCAGATGCAAAATTAAGAACTTTAAAATAATTAATGGCGGATACTATCCTCTCTTACTGCAAGGCTATTCTGGCAAGAGTTGGACTGAAGAATTTAAGTGGATCTGAAGCCAAAGCAAGGCTTCCACCACCCAGCTGAGGTATAAATACCTGGATAACTCCGGAGGCGGGGGGGAAATGGCTGGGCTTCACAAGGGACCTAACTCAATTCGATGATTCTACCGAACAAGACAGAAGAAAACAGGCTGCCTAGTCTACCTTGAGGGATCAGTTCTGTCCAGATGTGTTTACCTCATAGGAACAGTGACAATTTAACAGTATACTGACCCTACCAATAGTGAATTTTTATGGGCCAACAAATACACTGCAGATTCTGGAAAATCAGAGTAGAAATTCCTTTCCCATGAGAAGAGCAAGCAGCAGTAGTTTCTTCTCTATGGACACAGCAGAGTTGTGAGGAAATAAACAAAAGGATCTCTCCTCAACAGAAGTCTCATCAGTAAAAATTATCCAGAAAGAAAAAGTTGGGTTTATGGTATAGTCATAAATAAAGCATGAGTTTCAAGAGCAATCTCTCCAACTGAAGCAATAAAAACACTTAGAAACCTCCAATGGGCTTTACCCTGGTTTAAAGGAAAGTCGTAAGAAGAGAGAAGACCGTGTTCTTCTCCCCTGTGGGGTCAGGAAGGAAAGAAAATCTGGGCAAAAGCAACGTATACTAGCACTGGAAAAGGGGGAGCCAATTCCTGGATAACCTGGAGCTGTCAGGAAAAAAGAGGCAGCTGGTCATTTGGCTGGTGTCCCTGAGAGTCTTGTTGTCAGGATGCCCCAGGTTTACTGGCATCTGTGCTCTTCTAAGCCCGGATACTCTTACCTACTCCTCATTACCGTCACCACTGGCACACCTTCCCTCCCGAACTCTCTCAGGCCCTTATTCTATTACATGTCCCTGTCCTCAGCGCCACCAGAGCCGCAAGGAAGAACCATTCCAATCTGTCTGGCACAGGATAGACACGGTGCCTGATGCATTTTCACCACTGGAGTGTTGTCCACAGTGATTTTACCACGGAAGCACTGTTCTGCATGGCAACTGTATCACTACGAGGCACCTGAGGCTTGCCTTCCATCTAAACAAATCATCAGATTATGTTAGGCCCCCTAAAGCACACTGACTCTTGTCTACGTTATACTGACTGCTATTTTCAGCCTTTTGCTGAAGTTATTTTTTAAAAATTAATGAACCTGGTCTCCCCTGGTGGAGCAGTGGCTGGGAGTGCGCCTGCCAATGTGGGGGACACGGGTTCCATCGCTGGTCTGGGGGGATCCCACGTGCCGCGGGGCGGCTGAGCTCGTGCCCCACGGCTACTGGGCCTGCGCTCTGGAGCCCGCGAGCTGCAACTGCTGGGGCCCGCGTGTCTGGAGCCAGTACTCCGCAGCGGGAGAGGCCGTGGCGGTGAGAGGCCCGGGCACCGCAATGAAGACTAGGCCCCCACCCAACCCCGCGCACCGCGGCTGGAGGGGGCCCGCGCGCAGCCACGAGGACCCAACGCAGCCAAAAATAAATAAATTAAATAAATAAATTTTTAAAAAATGAATGAACCTAATATTTCATTCACGAATGCCTAGTAAATAAAAAGTTAAATGAGATAATATCCTTATCAAAAGCATTACTATATAAATATTTGGGGATGTCAATGTGATAAGCACTATATAAAGCCAATTAAAGACACCTGAATGATCCTACCTTTAAAAAACTATAAATTGAAATATGAAATTAGAATAAACTCACAGGTGCACACAGTTGACTAAAACTAAAATCCTAGCTTATCTGATACTAAGGAGTGTCATTTTGTGCACTAGGAAGTAGGCTAAAATTTTGAAATTTGTGTAATGTGAAACTATGAGAAAATGTCTCCATTTCCCCCCAGAAAAGATTGGATTCAAAAACAGTTTATAAGAAGAGAAGACAAAAAGAAGCCTTAATAGATTAAGGGAAGTTTGAATTTTAAAAGAAAGAAAGAAAAAGAAATCTAGGTATAACAGGTTAAAAGGCAGATTGAAAGGCTAAGTTGTCCTGGTCAATTTGTTGATGTTTACTTCTCATCTCCACAATCGAGTATCGAAACCTGCTAAATGTAAAGGTGAGAGAGGAGCTAATTCTGCTTCTTTTGTCATCTTCTATGCTTGATTTGGGCCAATGGTTGCTGAAGAATTGCTCTCTTACAGTCATGCGAGGGGCAACATGTGCAGTGGAAAGGGTCAGGCTCTATGAGCTAGGCCACAACATTCCTCCCCAAAATGTAGGATACAGCAGGCATTCTCCCTGACCCAAATTATATTAATAATTGCAATCATGTGACTAGTGCTAATGAGCAGGGAAACCATGTGTACTCACCCTGACTGGGCATTTGTGCGCGAAAATAGTATGTTGTTTTCATTCCTCTCATAAAACTGCAGGGGTGTGCTTTCTGTAAGTTTAATAAGTAATACCATTCTACCCATCACCTGGCATAATTATGACTAATGCTTCCTGCCTTCCCTAAATTGAGGCAACTGGATAAACACAGGAATCAGAGTTAAGAATGCCTGTCGTGTAACATCTCTCTCACTAAGACAAGGGCATGTACAGCCTCGTGGCACAGTGGAAAAGCACAGGCTTGGGCATTAAATAAACTTCAGTTCCTCTTCCAGCTCTGTCACTTCACTGCTTTTGTGCTTTGGAGAAAGTAATTTTGACTCTCAGCGTCTGTTTCCACGTTTGTAAAATGGGGATAAAAAATACCGATATTTTAGGGTTGTTATGAGGAATACATAAATATAATAAAGTGCTCTATGTTTCTCTCTTTCCTTATCTCCCTATTACCATAAATATAACTGTAAGGGAATGTTGGTGTATTTAATAAATTTGATTCAAACGTCATATGAAAAGAGCACTATCTTCCCAACCACGCAGGCAACTTCATAAAGGCAGGTTCTTTATCCCCAGGACTGAACAAAGGGCCTGGTCCATGAAACGCACACAGTAAGTGCATGTCCACAAATGGTAACTCTTTGATAATAAATTGGGATGTACAAATCAGCAAGAAAAAAAAATACACTGAAATGTTAAATAAATAATCAAAAGGTTAATATTAAATTTTGACATGGGAAAGTCAAAGCTCAGCCATGTATAAGGAAGAATGGTATAAATTAAAAGTACTTGGGGAATTCCCTGGCAGTCCAGTGGTTAGGATTCTGCGCTTTCACTGCTGTGGGCTGGATTCAATCCCTGGTTGGGGAACTAAGATTCTGCAAGCCATGCAGCATGGCCAAAAATAACTAACTAACTAACTAACTAACTAACTAAATAAATAAATAAATGTACTTGATTGAGACTGTTAGAGAATTTGACTTAATTCAACAAATATTAATTTAGCTTCTCGTTAGGTTTCATCAGTTTTGGAGCCAGGAAAACTTGGCGTACAAATTAAATGTCTGGAGATTCAATGAAGACAGAAACAGATACATTTGACGGGTTTGAGGAAAACTTCCTATTAAAGATGATATCTGATATGGGCTTTGAAGGATGTCTGGTCTTTAAAAGGTGGAAAAGGGATGGGGGATGGAATTCAGCAGCCTAAAAAGGCAGGAGAGGCTTTTAATGTCAGGTCAAAAAAAAGTCAAACTCATTCAAATTGGCAACAAGGCCTTGGTGATTAGAAGAAGAATGGTTTCTTTTAAGATCAGGAAGTTAAGAAAAAATTTAGGAAGAAAAGGAAAATGATGAGTTTGGTTTGGGGTAAGCAAAGCATCCTGAGAGGGCTCTTGAGCAGAGCAGACAGCTAAGAATATGTAGCAACAGAGAGAAAAGACTAGGAGATATTTGCCGTTTTTTTATACAAAGAGCATTTAAAGCATGGAAAGGGATTAGATCTCTATGCTAAAGAATCAAGGAGGGCTGGAAGGACACACCTTTGGGGATGGGAGAACCTATACTGAGGGCATGGCACAAAGAATAGGGGCCAGTGAAAAAGACTTCAGGGCCAGTGAGTAAAGAAGTGCTTTGAGGATTCTGGAAGCTCAGTGTAAAATGCTATGTAGAAATTGGAGAATACTAAGACGGAAAAGGCATTGAATTTAGACCTTCAGAGATCTAAAATATGAAATAGATGTAAAAAGACAGTAGAATTTTGACTGAATATATAAGGTACAGTATAGACAAAAGGAACAGGTTATACCGTGTTTGAACGAACATGAGCTTTGGAGCCAGGAAAACTTGGATTTGAATTCCTGACATTCCTCAGTGTGAGCTCGGGCAAGTGACTTGACATCTTTGAATTTTACTTTCCTCTTTTGCAAAGTGGTGATAACGATGTCTAACTCACTTAGCTGTTGTGAATATTAAATTAGATAATGTATGCAAAGTGCCTAGTACAGTGTCTGGTATATATTACATGCTTGACGAATGCTAGTTTCTTTTCCCTTACTCCATGGAAAACATAAGGCAGCAGATGCTCCTTCAGTGAACAAACATTTAAGATAATCAGAAAGACACACTTGAAAAAAGTAGTAAAATATCAAAAATCAGAGTGTGGCATGAATAATACATTTAAAATTCAAACAGCGAATAGAAAGAACCTTGGACCATGTGTCTGAAGATGTTGGTTTTATTCCTAGAAACATCATTCACTATGGAATTACTTGGATAAGCTCATTTAATTTTCTACTCCTCAGTTTTCCCATTTATAGAACTGAAATAGGAACTCTAGTTCTGCTCATCAAAAAATGACTATTTTAAGGATCAAATATGGTAAGATGTATAAGAAGACAGTTTACAAGCCATTACACAGTAAAAAGATAGTATTACTGGATGGTATATACATCTAGCATTTGATAATATTACTGTTATCCTTGTCTGCATACTTATGTACACATTAAACTGTTGGTTGTTAGCTGGATATTAACCTTGAATGATTCTCAGTTCTCACTGACACCTGAATCCTAACCATTTGTTACCTTTCCTGAATATATGAACCCACTATGCAGACAAGGATGAAGCTTAGGTTTTAGGTTCAGGTTCCCAAATTAACCTTCAACTGTGAGTATCTCCACTGAGTATATATTTAAGCTTGTAATTTGATCATCTGACTCTACTTTCTATGTAGCTTTACCTACATAGAAATATATTTTTAATGTTCCTGCAACATTTAAGATTAACTCCATAGCAGGAGTAAATTACAATCAGAAGGGAATTTCATGTCCCTAAGGGTTTCTTAGATTCTAGCAAAACACCTCTGTTACTATTTTGCAAACAGGATGGTGGTTGCTATATTATAATTGCTTCTTACTGTGCGTGATGTAATGTGTACTTTGGAATAACTGGCCAAATGAGAAGTTATAAGAAAGAAGTAATAGAGGGAAACATAAACAAAGACTTTAGTATTTTAAAGTTTCAATTACTCACACCTTCATTTGATAGAAGGAAATATATTTACTAATATTTAAGAAAGACAGGTATTACATGAATGGGAAATGTGCTTAGAAAATGGAAGTTAACAGTTAAAACTGATTATAAAATGTATTGTTTCCTCAACCTAATGATCTCAGGATGATTAAAATAATAATCAATGGATTTTGAAATGTTTCATCACTGAATGTGAATCTCTAAATTTAAAAGAGCAATTTTGGGGGCAATGCATGGAAAAAAGCATTTTGAAATTTAAAAATTTTTGCTTTTTAAAGGTGTAACAAATAATGAAAGTTGCTACAAAATACAAGAATAAATATTCTGCTGGATTTTGTTGTGGCTTCAGAACATTCAAAAGGTAATAGTGATTATGTGGTTTTTGATTAAGAAGGGAGGTGACTAAAAAGTGCCTTGTCAGTTTTACGCTCCTTGCCAGCTGCATTAAAATGCAGCTCCGAGCACCTTTTTTTCCCTCAGTCTGGAATTTCAGGAGCAAAGAGTACAAAAGAGCTGATGAGCAATGAATGCTTCACCCTTCCTCAATTAATCTTGTCTCTCTACCTTTGCTTTTGCTTTCCCTCTACATGAAGGTAATAATGACACCCTCATCCATTATCCTTTTATCCCTGTTATTCTCGTGAAATTGCTTAATAATATGTTACAGATTCGTCTTCACTCACATAATTCTTCCTGTCATTTGCAGTATATCATCCTACAAACATACAGCCCACTTTCACTGGCCGTTCTTTGAAGATTATTGTCAGTGACATCTTCAGGATGCGTTTGGAATCTGGAGAATCATTTCCGTTGCAATGGGGAATTACATTGACTTATCTGTCATTGCCAAAAGCACAACAAGCAATTCAGTGTTAATGCAAAGGTAACACAGGTTTTTATCCTGCAGCCAGAACAAGGGCTCTTGTAAATTTATGCTAATACGGCCCTTTTAGAGTTTAATAACCACTTGCCCTACTAGAAAAAGACCCACACATACACAAACACATGAACTCACACTCCCATCTACCAGAAAGATAGCTGATCAATGGGTAATTATTTATTTTCAATCTTTTTTTCATACTCATGTTAATTTCACTTGGAATATTATATAGACATGCTATGGAAAACAGCAGAGATGAAGATTCCATTTCAATCTCTAGTACTAAGTTATTTTTGATGAAAAATATATTTTAACCTAAAGAATTAGTAAAAGTTCCTCCACGACTGCTGTTTTAGTTAGCTTTTCTATCAAGAGTTCAAGACCACTACAAATGAGCAGTTTTCCCTGATTGAGGGTGGCATTCCAGAGGGACCCAGGCAATCCGGTGTGCGTGCCAAGTCTGACAACACATGACAAGCTGGTCGGCGTGCAGTAATTTGACTAATTATACCGGATTAGAGCATATTAATGCAAGCTGTTTTCTCCAGAGTTAATGACCTGCTGACTGGGTTCTGTTAGGCCCCACTAGGTCTACAGGCAGCTAAAAAACAAAACCCTGTTTTGTAAGCCCTCGTCATTTCACATCAGCAAATGAGTATATCAAACGACGGAGCAGCAAAATGTAAGCGACATTTGTCTGCTCTAAACTCCAGCAGCCTTCCCTAACTTTCCACCTCAAGGGCTTCTTTTATATAAATTTGATGTCAGTTTTCTTTTTTTGAAAAAGGAGTAGCCGAGAAGTAAAATCTGGGAGAAAAAAGAAATAATATTAAGAGTATGTTATTGTTGGAGGCGTAGAGGCTGCTGTTTTGAAACAGGGTTTATGTGAAAGAAAACAGTTTAAAATGCATATTAATTTTATTACACATCTACCTTCTCCATAACAAGAATATGTTACAAATAATGATGAATGCCAAAAAAAAAGATGAATGTGTAATAAAATCTTTTCTATCCCTAACTTTATTTGAAAGATATTTCCATTCCAAAGGGATTTTTATGTTTTAAAAAAGTGGCTGGATGATTTTAAAATTACATAAATATAGAAAAATATAAGATATTGATATTTTCAAATTATTTGTTCATTTCTTTAAGATTAGGTCACATTTAACTCAAAACTACCTAGGAATTTTAACATGTCCCTGAGCGTGTTAAAATTTATATAATTTATGTATATAAATTTTGGTTCTGAAAAGATATAAAGTGACTTACAGGAATATATAAAGTATTATTTGAACTGGAAATATATGAAAGACAAGGTCAAAAATAGAACATGAATCTAGATATAAGATTAATAATAAAAGTGAAAAAGCACACCAGAGTAATTTAAACTTCCATTGTTCAGGCCACAAATTCGTGAACTCCCAACAACCAATGTAAAACAAGAGAAGTAGTAAATTCACCATAAAGTTAATAACACAAAATCATACCAATTTGGGAATAACTGCACAATTATTTCTAATCCTAAAGCTAGAAATAAATTTACACCAAGGGTTTTCACAAAAAGGGCACTGTATAGTGTAATAAATAATGTTTCAACAATATCCTCACACTGAATTTCAAGGCTTCTAGTATCTCCCAAAGCACAACTTAGAGAAATGAATCCTACAAGAGAGCTAGTACGAGAGATCCTACTCTTGTCTTCTGAGAGAAATGGGCTCATTCAGAGTTTCCGTGCAAGGGGCCGACTTATGAGGACCAGGAGGTGCCTCCCCCAGGCAGAATCAATGGCAGCCAATCCACAGTTTTGCCAATACTCTGTGGTTTGGCCTGGCTCATAAACATGAGCTCAGCGAATCAGATTCCTGTAGAGAACTGGAAATAGGAAACGCAGAATGAACTGTATAACTGGTAGCAGGAACTGAAGCTGAAATGTCTCATGGTGTAGTGAGAGGCCAGGGGAAACAAGATGGGACACGGGTAAGCCTAAAATTCAAGTGGACCAAAGCTATGACCAAGTACAGGAAGCTTATGCGTTGAGGGAGAAGAAAAGAATGTCCAGAGATTAGCAGACCAAGTGGTTTATGAAAGAAGGATAGACAGACCAGTCCCTAGAGCTGACTTACTTCCTGACTTTTAATATTCCAGACCATAAATACATATATCTTTACAATAAAGTCCCTATTTCTTGAGGTAACTTGAATAAAGTCTATTCCATGCAACCCAAGAATCTGACCAGGTCAACATGACGGGCCAGGTTCACAGTTTCTGCTAATCAGGTTTCAACCAGGAGAACAGAATATTTAGGAATGAATAGACTCCTTAACATTCAGGCAATCTTCTATAAATACTGTTTCACTCAGCCAAAATTTTAATTGATATTGGGCAGTGTGTGAAGATTTTGCTTCCTGTCACGTACCTATAGTTGTGTTAGAAACTGAAAGCAAGACCATATGCTTTCAACTGACAGTTCAAGACAGGGGTGAGTGTGGCAAGCTCTTTTGGAAATCTAGGGTGTTTAATGCCTGCCTGAATGGAAGACCACCCATTTCTGCTATGGGGAACCAGGAGAGGGCTGAGATAGATTTGGGAAAATAACTCTGAGTTGCCTCTAATGCACAGACCGACAAAAATCTCACCTTCAGATTTTTATTCCATAGTTAATAGTCATAAAATTCTGTGTTTAAAACAAACCAATAACAAACTAGAGGCAGATAAAAAATATCAAAATGTCTATGTTGGGCATTAAGATCACTTGCAGCAAAGGTCTCTACAGTTGGTGCAATTTCAAACATGATCGCTTTTTAGTCACCCTACTAGAGTAGTTATTTGCAAACACTACCCTTTAGGTAACTCCTTTTCACTGCCACTATTCCAGGTTAGGCCAACGAAAACTCTTTCGGCACTGTTGTCTTTAATTCATTCTCATAAGATATAAGTCAGAGTAATTATTATTGAGAAAAGTAAATCTGGTTAAAGTATTTTAACAGCTTCCTCCACCTAACACTTGACAGTAAAGTGTAAATTTCTCAATATGGTCTATAATCTCCCTCAAAATTTGGCACTATCCTTTCTAGTCTGATTCTTGCCAGCATCTTATCCCTCATACTCTCCCAATATACTTTCAAATCCCTGAATGTATCATGTTCTCTCTCATCTCCAGGCCTTCATATGTAGCAGTCCAAATATGAGCACCGAAGTCACACAGATTTCAATACTATTGCCTGTTCTAGTTCTACTAATTTTTAGGTCTGTGATTTTGAGCAAATTGCTTAACTTTTCTGAACCTCTATTTCCTCATCTACCAATCTGGATCATAATATCTATCTTTAAGAGGTTGTGGTGATAAAGTTGTGTAAGTAGGTGCTCAACAAATGATAGTCACTATAATTAGTTTAGATGGGGCACCAATCTATCAGCGATTAATATTAACAAACATCGGGGTGTTTTGGTCAAACATCAGGGAGTTTTGGTTATATTACAGTCAACACTTTAATATAACTACTAAAATGGTCCTTGCAAACCTGGGAAAAATTATTATGATGAAAAGGGACATAACTGTAACATGTTCAATCAGGCCATTTCTGAGCATTATACTATAAGAAGTACACTTAAAATTTAAAAAATGCCCAGAAGAGGCTGGCCCATGTGGTAGCTGTGCAGGCAATGAGCAGTGGTAAAATATTTTGAGGTAGAGACAACGATTTGCTAAGAGACTATATATGTGAGATATGAGGGCGAGAGAAGAGTCAAGGATAACTCCAAGGCTTTGGCTTGAACAGTTGGATTGCTGAGGTTACAAGAAAGTTAGATAAGAAAGACTGTGGGTAGAACAATTTTTTTTTGGATCAGGCGCAGAAGGGAAAGGAAAACAGGAGCTCAAAATTGGATAAGGTAAGTTTGATTTATCTACCAGACACTCAGGTAGAAATGCTTACTAGGCAGTTGAATGTAAGAGCCTGGAGTTCCACACAGAGATCCAGGACACAAATATACCTTGTGGATTTTTCAGCATATTGATGATATTTAAGGCCATATGAATGAATGAGATTACCAAGGAGGTAATTGTAAAAGAGAAGTCCAAGAACTAAGCAGTGGGGCTTTCCAAGGGCAGGTCGTTGAGGAGAAAAGGAGATTCAACAAAGGAGACTGAAAAGGAGAAATGAGTGAGGAAGGAGGAGAACCAGAGTAGGGTGTTCTGGAAGTCAAAGTAAGAAAGTGAGTCAAGGATGAGGATGTGATAAATTATGTTGAATAGAACTGAGGTTGGTCTCCAGATTTGGTAAAATGGAGGCCATTGGTGACCATGAGAAAAGCATTTTCAGTAAAGTGGAGAAAGCAAAAGCCTACTTTGAGTGGATTTAAGAGAGAAAGGAAGAAATCACTGGAGACAGCTTTAAGGGGGGAAAAGTGTACAGCAGCTAGAAGAAGAAAAATTAACAGGAGATCCTTATTGCTACACACACCCAAAATGGCTGGGTGGTTAGTAAGAAGGTGTCCTGCGATGTGAAATTAGACCAGATGACTTACAAAGTTCTTTCTAACTCTATGGCAATAGTTTTATAATTTAAGAAATGGTTTGGAGTTAAGAACTTTGAGCTAGGAATCAGAAGAGTGGCCTGTTCTAGTTCTTTTAACTAGATGTGTGATCATCAACAAGTTACTTGGGGGCTTTATTTGTACTGAAAAATTGGAAAGAAATAATTTATTGCAAATTCTAACTCTAAACACTTCAGAGGTGATTTACTAAGGATTTATCTTTTGACTGTGCTGCAGGGAATGAGTGATGGAGTAACAGAACACTAATAATTTTTGGGTGCTAGGCATTTGCTAGTCCTTACTATTTAAATCTTCCAAAGATCCTATGAGGTAGGTCTCAATGGTTCTAATTTCTGGATGAGGAAACTAGAGATCTGAAAAGTTAAGTGGCTTTGTATCCAAGTTTGGTTAACTGTACAGCCTGAGCTGTGTAACCATATCATCCTGATGTCACAATTCTGTGTAAGAATTTCAAATTACTATAGTTAAATTAATGTATATGATTTCTCAAACACTTGCAAAACCTAATAAGGCAGACTTATACACCTTTCTAATCATTTAGTAACTGCCATAAATAATAATAAATCAGACATAAGTTTAATAAAATTGGAAATATCTAAAATAATCTGAAGAATTAATACGAGTCTGGTGTTAAATGATTATAGGAATTTGATTTTTCAACTTACCAGTCATTTAAATTTGAATTAAAGATCAACTGAAAGTAAATGTTATTTTAAAACATTTATAAATAAAATAAAATCTGTAAGGTGAACTTAAGGACTAAAGTAGAAAGTTTTCTACCTTTAAAGCTAATTAATTTTAAATCAATTAATTAATTGAATATTAATTAAAACACAAATAATTTTTAAAATGTCTCCCATCATAAAAGATTTCCCAGATATTAAAACTCACCAGTATCTCTGAAATTATTTATTTTATTACATTAACCTTTTGGATGAAGAAAATAATTTATTAAGGAAATTTTTCCAAGAGACAAAGGAAGTTGACAGCCATATATTTTTAACCTGTTTCTTTAACATTGTACTTGGGTATTCCTTCTAAGATGCAATCACAAATTCAGAATATAGCTTCAACTCCAGTTTAGGCTTAGATGTATTCCTGACATAAGAAAACAAGAAGTTTGTTTTTATGCACACTATATGAAAAAGATGAGGAGATGAAGAGTTAACAGGTAAAAATGGAGTATTTAAGCAATGAAAATTAAGTGATTATACTTCCGGTTCAGAATTCTTACTTCCATTTTTTTCACTCCCAATCCTCAAATTCCAGAAGAAATTGCTTTGGTGTAACTAAAATTTCAGAGTAACCACAGAGCACAGTGAGTTAGTCTTAAAGCAACAAAGCTCAAAGGCCAAAGGCCAAATATCTACTCATGAAATAATAGTTTGCTATTTCTAAGTCTAAACTCAAATCCTATTTATCTTTTATAAACTAAATCTTATAAAAATTCAGTTTTCACCTAAATGTTTGGATTCAATATGAATTTATCATGGTTCCAAATGAGACTATGTATATTTTATTTAGATGTATATTTTGGTATGTATGGTAGCAGAATACAGTCTCATTACAAAAGTAACTTAGAAATGTTATTTTGAATTCTGATTTTTGCCCATTTACTTTCTTTACAATATGTATATACTTATATACATTTACTTTAAAAAGTCAATTAATATAAGCCAGTAATTTATTGAGATAAAAATGATGTTCTGAATAGTAATACTTGTACTTACTACTGAAAAATAAGCAAGATTCCATTTACAAATAAAAAACATATATCAAAAAAATAACTTTTATATTTTATTTTTACATACTTAAAAATAGAAATCGCAAGTCAACGAGTGAGGTGTGATGGGTGTGACACCCTAGGGAGGGGTCTGAACTGCGGCAGCTTCCACCGTCGGGCAAGCTCAGTATACAGGAGGTAGGTGCTATTCAGCTCCAGCATCATGAGAGAGTAATGGTTGTATTTTGGGAGAAAATTGTGTATGTGTATGTGTGCGTGTGTGCGTGTGTATCTGAAACTTTATAACATCTCTGGTAAAGGAATGAGAAAACAGTTTCCGTTAAGAATTGGCATGTACACCATTTTACAGGGAAGAGGGCCACAAAACCTTTGGCAGAGTTTATAAATTGGCAGCCTTTTGGCCATATTTTGCTACAGATATGTTTTTCTTGGCTTGCACAGTACTTTTGGTTGTCTTGTTGTTTTTAACTTCAATTAGCTGGTAACATTCTATAGCTGAGATGTTCCACATTCTGATTTTGTCATCCAAAATATTTCCTCTAAAATGAATACTCACTCAGGATTGTATTACATATAAAGAATGTGACATATCCCAATATCCAACTGAATATTCATATTCGTTGCCTTCTTCCTACATAGTGTAGTTATAATATACATCTTTCCTGCTCTTTAACTGAAAGCAGTCTCATTTTTTTTATTTCAAATTTGCACGTTCCAAATTGGTTCTTGTTCCTTTCTCTGAGGGAGTAACTATAATTGGGCAATGCATTAATATCTTACTGGACAATTTCAAGGTTAAATCTATAAATTAAGGAGAAATTTTAAAGATTTTAAAGTATATTATTAAAACCAGTTTGACAATCAATCAGGTTAACAAAAATTAGTAAGAATGATAATATCTGATGTTGACAGGGGAACAATGACATGTATAGTTGTATATGCTACTTTATATATTTGTATAAACTTTCTGGAGCCAAGTTTTGAAAGCAATACATATGAAAGCTTCAAAAGCAAAGACAAGACAAATTTTCAATACCAGCACGTCTACTTCTAGGAACTTATCCTAAAGAAATAAGTGGAAAAATGTACAAAGGGGTATTTGCAAAGTTATTCATGGCTTAAAATACAGAAACATTAAAAGTTTTATTTATAAAGGATTGGTTATTCTACTGCATTTATACAATGAATATTAATTATGTAGCTGCTAAAAAGAATGATGAAGATTTATACTTACTGAAATGTGCCCATATTACATGCATGAACATTGCATGAACAAGTCACAAAATTATTTGTATACTATCACCTGTAAAAATACATCTTCCTCTGTTTGGATACACACACTGAAAACATAAGGGATTATAAATGCCAATTTTTATCTCAGGGCTGTTAGATTATAGGTAATCTTAATTTTATTTTTTATACTATTCTAAATTACCTACATTTTAACATTCAGCAAGTATTAACATTGTATGCATTAAAAGCAATAAATGCATTAGTTTTGAAAGCAAAACAAAAATTTGATTTATAATAGGTTAAAGATAAAGACTGATAAAGGTCATTAGTCTGTAGGCTAACAATATACCTTTAAATTTATATTGTCTGCGATTACACTGGAAGCTAGTAAATATTTACACGTAAAAGAGATTTTAAAAAGGGAATCATCATTGAATCCATGGGGAAAAGCTGTTATTGATTGTTACCTCAAAAGTTAAATGATATCATTAGTTAAATTTTTATACACTAAGAAACTGAATTTTGTTAACTAAGTTTTATATGCTCATAAAACTTAAAGTAACTAGAAAAGCAACCCACAACTTGACTTTATGTTTTCTAATATACGTTTCCAGCTCCTATAGAGGAAGGGAGGGAAGCTGTGAGAATTTATGGACTCTTCCCAAGTCTATCTGTAGGCCGAGACCCCACGTAGGGTATCAGATATAACCAAGAGTGTGCTGATAAGTCAGCGGGGTGGCCAGGCTCATCTGCAGGGCTTGCCGTTCCTGTTGTATAAATACCCGTGCCACTGTGGGTTTCAAGCCCCCGAGGTGCGGTCACCGGCTACGCAACTGGGAATAAATGAGCACATGCGACTCTCAGAACCCTCTAGGAGCCAGCTCCAGCGCACCACTGCTTCCACGCTGGAGATTTCCACTCTGTTTCTACATGGTTAGCAGATAAACCCGTGTAATAAACCTCGTGGAAAGAACAGACAAACAAACAAAATACCAGAGAAAACGTAACCAAGAAAGACACACTTCTAGAGAAGTCCCTTCACTTGCTTTTTCCTGTCTGTGAACATAGCCTAAAACTAGCCTAACACTTCCTTTTGATATTATAATTATTTATAACTCTTTTCAGATGCTTTTTTCTACATGTTCTCTCACTTAATGTATTATCAGTAGAAAAAGTTTCATTATGATTGTAAATGTTGAATCAAAAGTGTATGTGCAAATGTTTTCAGGTCTTTGGAATGAAAATGAATAAATACAAATTTTTTTTATAGCAAGGTGTCTTCAACAAGTCAACTCAAAGTCACTTTCTCAGGAAAACCTTCCCTGAACTTGCTGACCGGATCAAATTCCCCAACAAGAGTTCATTCAATGGTCATAAATTTACATATATTTGGGTGCTTATTTGATTTCTTCCTGTCTCCCCACTACACTAAAGCTCCAAAGGGCAGGGTGGTATTGTTTTAGCTCTCTCCACTGTTTGCCAGCACAGTCTCTGCACTAGCAGGGGATTCAAAACATTTTTAATTAAATACATAAATAACTTTTTTACTGTGGGAAGATGATTACAGGTATACATTCATATGCGTGAGCATACACACATGAATACACTCAGCCCTTTGGAAAATGTCAACATTAAAACTCAGTGAAGGAATTTGGAATTTAAAGGAATTAATAGGTTTTCTTTCTCATATTGGAGGCTCTGGTGATGAACGAAAAGTTAAGGAAATGGAACTTGACATGGAGTACATGGGTCCAGTATTAAATGATTTGTGGACAGCAAGAATTGCATTCACCATCTACTACTTTTTAAGAAAGAGAGATGTGTATTCAAAAGCCACAAAACACACACAAAGGGTAAAGTGGGTTATTAGTGCTGGAAGCTCTGTGTTTGAGGCCACTGTGGTCCAAACATAAACAAAGATGTAACCGACTGCATATAATCTAGCCTGATTGCTAGTTACCAGGCTGGCTTTTAATTCTTAGCAAGTCAGAGAGAAAAATACAGCTTTGAAAACTATCAACATTAAGAAGACATTTACAAGTAAAAAATTAATGGAGAACCCAAAATAAAATTCTTGAGGATTAAGAATTACATCATCCTAACAAAAATTTTTTAAGTCGGAAAACTATATTATTAGAAAGCAGCAAAATGTTTCACATTAGACCTTCCACTAAACATTTAGCTGGTATTTTCCACACATTGCTCCAATGAAAAAGGGTGAGCAGTAAAAATGTGCTTCTGAGAGTTTTAAACCATATTGTACAGAAGTCACATCAAATTAATACTGAGGACCATTTAGAGCTTTTATTCTGAAAAGCTTTTGAAAGGGGATTAAACTATGAAAACTCTCATGATACTGAAGTACCTATTAGTGGGTTGAGGAGGTAAGAAAGGAACAATGAAAGTGTTATTTTTAGATAAATCTTTACTTTTTGTGCAGCAGCACAAAGCTTTGCTGAAGGACACAGCAATAGTTCTCTAGCAATATCCCACGCATGGAGGCGCTGATTAGCAGAATTCTGTTGTCTTTTCTTTTTAGAAATATGTCGTTTTCTTTACAGTGACGTACTATAGGTAGAGCACTTTAACTAATATAAATGTAACTCGATGGTATAGACAAACCAAAACAAAACGTTATTCTAAGTATTGCCATTCTGAGAAGACTATCATAGGCTTTGTTTTCTTGAATAGGAGGGAACTGATCTTTACAAGGCCTCTAACAAACTACTCCCCTAAAAAATGAGTTTCCACTCTCTCTGATAATATTTTACAGAATGAACAACTATGTTTTCAAAAAAAAGAAGAAGCAGGAAACAGCTTCGAGGAGTGAGAACACAAACCTAGATAGTTGTCATCTCATCAAAAATAATGAATGCTCAAGAGGCTTCAACTTCCTGTCTCCCAGCCATTGGTCCAATCACAACAGGCTACTGAAGAGAAAAGAGGAGGCGAGGAGACACTCTTCTCCATCAGCCTCAGCTAGCACCTGTAACCTCCAAACAACGATATACCAGCAGATCTGACAAGGCAACAACCCCAAAAGACTACTGGAAATGTCGCTGCTCGCCTGCTGGGCCTCCATCGGTGAAGGGGCACAGGCCAGGGTGGGTGACGGCTCTGCGTCTGTCCCATCCGCAGCCTCTCCCCCTCCACCCTGACACATAGTCATGCCCTCACATAACAGTCTCATGGCTAATGACGCAAACATGAAGTGTAAAGTCTCCTTAATTTGACCCTTGTTAAACTCCTAATTGGATTGAAGCAGGCTCTGAGTGGAAAGCAACCCTGGATTATTCGGGAAAGCTCTTACAAAATGAAGCCCAAATTACAAAAGGCTGCTCTGGCTGCAGGACATCACAAAGAATAGGCAATGAATTGCAGCTGTCACTTAAGTTAAAAATCTAATCAATTGCCTTTTTTAAACAGGTAACTTTTAGAACAGTTTCTTCATTGTGATACTCTTCAGAGGACGCTTGACCCAAATTTAATAAGCTGCTATTAAAGCAGAAGAGCAGCTGTAGCGCAAACACTGTCGAATGATACTGTGCATTCAGTCTTAATGATTTTAAAATGACTACAACCATTGCTTCATTCACGAGGAACAAAGCTCGGGCTCTCTGCTCACAATGTCTTAACACAAACTGTCTGAGCAGACAGCGTTCATTTGTCCTCCATGAACCCCCGAGGTCAGCCGCATTGCCGAGGACATCTCAACAGTTTAATTGTGTTTCTTCTGTAAGAAGTCTGAGTGGAGAAACTTAGGAGTCCTTGTATGTGAAAACTCGCTTTTCTGCGAGGAAATATACAGCTTAAGCACAGAGACAAGGGGGCGCAGGATATGCAGACAGGTGTAAAACATGAAGTAATTATAGAAGCTCAAATTAGTTCTTAGGCCGGAGGCAAAAAAGAGAACAGTGCCCTGACAAAAGGGAATAGCAAATAAGGGTAGCAAACAAAAAATGACTTGAATGTGTAAATTAGCAAGAAAAATGAGACAGAAAAGCAGCTTTACTCTACTATTATTCCCCACATGAGAAGAGAGCAGCTGAACATGATCAAGAGAGCTTTGGAGGAGAGAGGCAGGCATCACCACGGACCTCAAGCCAAAGAGTGGCAGCTCCGCGCTTTCTAGTCAGTCACTCATTATGTGCTGAAGGGCTCTTGAGAAGTGCCTCTTAGACTTGACCTATCATATTACTTCTTCTGTAAACACATAATCCCTGCTTGTTAGGTGGTGTCAACACTAGCATTCATTCACTACGGTAGTCTTTTTGTGAATAGACACTTTAGAAGTGCTGCCAAAACCCAAGAATTGACACCATAATAAAATAATTTGAATTTCAACCAGGTAAACAGATGTTATGCTTTTCGGTAAAGAGCATTACATCAATTTTCTCTCATTTGGGAAAAACAAAACCAAAATAAAACTGCTTGCTTATGGCAAGACTATTTTTTTTTTTTTCTACAAGTGATTATGATTAACTTGGGCTACAGATCCAAACAAGGAACAATACCTACTCCTAAACTGCCTGGTGTGGTCACATAAACTCCACCAAGCATATCTGTTTAAACAACAGAACAACACACAAATCTCAACCAAAAAGTCACAAGCAACTCATTAATAACATCAGAAAAGTATATGTCTGTATGTCTCTTGCACCAGGCATGGCTGACCATAAGATATTAGAGGAAAAAAATTAATGGAGCATTTGGCATGCTGTGTTTCTATTAGTGAAGACAGATATCATTTAATTAAACTATAATAGGAATTAAACATTTAGTATAGCTAGTTGACAAATATATTTTTAGTATTTTTAAATATAAATATTCTTATGAAGATTCAGATTTGAAGCAAAAATATTTTCAGGGTGCATTTGGATAAGTTAAATAGTCAAGGAGAAAGTATTATTTATTAAAGAGATGGGAGCACTTTGTTTTTCAACTTCTTTTCTTCAAATTATCTGGAAGGACATTTTTAAAAACTGCTAAGTGTAATCCCTGCTCTCCTAGTGCTTTAAGAAAAGTATTTCATCATCTAACATTGTTACAACCATCTCTAAAATAAATGAACCATGATGTCTTCACGTGGTAGAGCGGTGATGTGTGACTGTGGCTTATTTCACCAGGCATCAGCACCAGAGACTCCTGCTTTGGGCCCATTGCTCTGGGTACCAGATAGGAACCAACTTGCCTGAGGGAAGAAAAAACTGAATAGTAATTAGCAATTACTTGCCACACCTCATGGAAGATATTTTGGTAACTCTTCCCGGACACATAAAAGATAAGATTAGCAATGAAAAGTTTTCAACCCAGGGAGGGCTGCGTGTTACACATATCTAACTCATACATAATAGTAAATATTCACATAAGCAAGTAATTCTTAACACCCAGGGAAAAGTCTGCTTAGCATCTCCAATGCATTTCCTTCATGAAATTTTATTTATATGACCCTTAAAGAATAGAGCTTTTGTACAAATCAAAATATGCTGAGATCTACAATGTTACAAATCTATCGTTAAATAATTTTGCTCCTAAAATAACAGTTGTGTGCAGGAAAAAGAGTATGAATAAATAAAACAACATATTCAAGGTAAAAATAAGAGCCAATCTTACAAAGAAGGTTTAGTAAGCCATAAACATAAATATTCATTTCAAGTGGATTTTATTTTAAAGAGACTTCTCTTTAAATATTTGGTAGAAAATTAATGGAGCACAGGGAGATCGGCTCGGTGCTTTGCGATGACCTAGAGGGGTGGGATAGGGAGGGTGGGAGGGAGGCTCACGAGGGAGGGGGTATGGGGACATGTGTATGCATATGGCTGATTCGCTTTGTTGTGCAACAGAAACTAACAAGGTATTGTGAAGCAATTATACTCCAATAAAGATGTATTAAAAAAAAAAAGTATCAATAGAAACCAAAAAAAAGAAAATTAATGGAAAAGCATAAATATATTTAATTATATAATACTAGAGAAGATTATAAATAATCTGAAGTCTCCTAGATATACCTAAGACTTTAGATTTCTCTATAGAGAAATCTCATTACCCCTCATTAAAAGAAACAATAAACCACTATATTCTTCATTTATGAGGTTCAGGGTGCTATCTAAATTGATGGGTCAATATTTAGAAAAGAGAAATAACTGAAAGATGCTGTACCCAGATTTACATTGATCTTCCTGAAATGTAAATTAACCTCACAGGTACACCAGACAATTGGGAAGCTAACTTCTTTAGCACTCAAAGGACATCAATTAGTTCACTGGAAGAATATGAGGCTAAAGGAAACCCAGGGTATAAGAGAACATGCCTAACTTACTCCAGCAGTGTACCTTATGCTCCAGGAGAATATAGCAAATGAAAATTTTTCTTATTAAAATCGTTTTGAAAATTCTACTGTCAGTAATGAAAACATTGTCTTAATGAAGAGAAATACAGAAGTTAAGAATGGCAAAATAGATCTACGTTTTTCAGTCCATTCGTGTGTATGTGTGCACATAATCATGCACAATAGGAGCACTTCCTCAATTCCCCCACAGAATTCTGACTGAATAACTTTGAGAAACAACGTTCACTACTTACGAGAAAATCTACTGGAAGTGATCGTGATCTTTCATACTGTTAATTTCTGTACAATCTGCATTTTTGAAGATTTTACATGGACATACCTAAACAGGTTGAGTGTTATTTAAATAATACACAGTTTGAATGATTAGAATCTAGATTCTCTAGAAATTCAGGCATTAAGGATAAAGCTTGATAAAGCTAAGGAAAAGATCCCAAACATAAGGAAATTATACGAGAATTTATTTTTAAATTTGTTAAATTTGTTTTGGGGCGCACGTCATTTTGAGAAGGAAGTGAAAAGGGCTGATTCAGGGTTTAAGCTCTAGGTCTGACCTTGGGAGGGGCAGAGGCTGCCTGCACACCAAGCTGGCGCTGCTACTAAGGACCTTCCTTGACTTTTTTGGGAAAGGACGCTTCACAAGAATCATATAATTCTTTAACCCTTCTGGGAATGGAACCCTTTTTAAACCATTGTTAAAGATTATTGCTGAATTTTCTGATGTAGGATTCTAAAAACACATTTGAAGGGACACAATACATGAAAGTACAAGACTGCCTCTGTATTACTGGAAAGTACTGTTAGAATAGTCTTCCTTACTCTGTGCTGTAAGTTCCATCCATTGGTTTTGCTTGTGTCCTCTGAAATATCAAATATAAGTATACTCCTTATTATAAATGACAGAATTTTGAGAGAAAACTACTTGTCCTACATCATTCCCATCTTTACCATACAAATTAGTTTCTTACATAGGCTAAACTAGTCTCAGTTCCTTCAAGTCACATGACATGGTTTCCCAATCATTTATGAATGTTGATGTCATTCAAAGTATTCACTAAAAAAAAAAAAAAAAGTATTCACTAACTCAGGTTTGTGTCACCTGTAGATTGATTTTTAATTTGATTCCATTGTGTCAGAGAAAATTATTTGTATTATTTAAGTCCTTTTACATTAAGTGAGTTTTTTCTTATGGCCTAACATACGGTTTAGCCTGGAGAATGTTACACGTGCACTAGAGAAGAATTCTGTTGTTGGGCGGCGTGTTCTACAGATGTCCATTAGGTCTGGTCAGTTTATAGTGTTGCTCAAGTCGTTACATGCTTGTTAATCTACTGTCTAGTTGGTTGATTCATTATTGAAAGTGGAATATTGAAGTCTCCAACTATTACTGGAGAACTGTCTGTTTCTCCCCTCAATGCTGTCAGGTTTTGCTTCATGTATTTAGGGCTTTGTGTTAGGCATATGTACATTTATAATTGTTATACCTTCTTGAGGCATCGGCTCTTTTATCATTATAAAATGTCTCTCTTTATCCCTAGTAATATTTTTTAGTTTAAAAGTCTATTTCTTCTGATATTAGCATAGCCACTCCAACTCGTTTATGATTGCTGTTTCCATGGTATATCATTTTTTCATCTTTTTATTTTCAACCTATCTGTATCTTTGAGTCTAAACTGGGACAAAGCATATAGCTGACAGCATAGAGTTGTATGTAGACAGCACATAGTTGGATCTTGTAGCTTTAGAAAAAAGAAAAACTCAGTCTGAAGGTCTACTTTCTGATTGGATGGTTTAACCCATTCACATTTAATGCTATGATTGATAAAACTGGATTTACATCTGCCTCCTGTATGTCTCGTGTCTTTTTTTTCTTCATCTGTTTCTCCTTTACTGCCTTCACTTGTATTAAGTAAATAGTTTTTAGTACAACACGGTAATTCCTTTAATGATTTTTAAAACTATATATATTTTAGAGGTTGCTTCAGGCCTTACAATATACATTTTAACTTATCAGAATACAAATTTATTTTTTTTAGAATTTAGATCCTACTTGCTTACCAAAAAGATCTGAGGCACTTTAAGTTTTCTCCCTAAGTCTTCAACACATCTTTGTTAACAATGTTGAATAACAAGGTGCCAAGTTCAAAATTTCCTAATATTTTGCTCTTATCTGCTCTTCTGACACTTGTCACATTCTCTGTAATTTCTCAACAATGATTGGTTCTTCAATCAAACTTACAAGCTTCTTCAGTACCCTGAAGTCATGAATTCATTTCAAGTGATTAATTACTTTCTTATCATTTTCTTACTTAGCATCAATTTTGTTTTTACTCTTAATTGTATTCATTATATTCTTCCTAAAGATATAAAGAAAAATACAGAGTTGTGTTTTAAAAATACTTCATAACTAAAGGTTTAATTTTAAAATGATATGTCATAAAGAAATCATTAAAAGTATAAAACAATTTGTTTATAAAAGAATTGTTATAAGGGTCCTTGGAAGAATAAACTCAAATAGATTTGACTAAAATTAAATCATAAAACTATGATTTACTGCTAACTCTTCAGGAATATATATATGTTGCATGTGATAAAATATACCTTCAAAGATAAATCTGCTGATGTTTTGTGCTGACCTCAAAATTAAACAAAATATAGAGAACTGAATGATTTTAGAAGTGGATGGGTATAAGAAGCTTTAGAGATCATCTATTCCAATGCTCTCACCATATAGGGCAAGAAACTGGGCAGAGAGATTAACTAAACCCATTAATAAAGGTCAGATAGTTCATTTGAAAAAGATCAACCCCTAGAACCTGAGTGTTCTTATTCCTAGTCAAGGGCTTTACTCACTCTACTGTGAAACTATGTGAAACTAAGGAAGCTACGTGACAAACAAAGACCTAAAGGAAAAGTATTTGGGGCAGTTTTACAAACCTAAAATGAACCAGGTATGAGTGACTCCTATAAAAATATCCTGAGACACACTTTGGTAGTATTGGAAACAGATATGCTTGTGGACTAAGACTTGGGTTGACCCCTAAATAGACTTTCATATATATCAAGGTCTTTTAAAAGCTTATGATTGCCCTGGCTACAGGAATACATTTAAATACCATCAGCTGTTGATGACAATTTTTTTTTTAATTAAGTATCTTAAAAATATTCAAAGCATCAAACTAGAAATGATTTTGTGAGGTGGTCTTTGGCTTCCAATATTCCAGCAACCCCTGGAATTTGTTTCCATCTGTGCAGGTTATGGTGGCTCAGCCTGTTTTCCTCTCCATTCACTCATTTTATTCCTCGTGGGCTTTCTTTCCCAAAGGTTCTTCTTTCCCTCTCCATCCAAAATCTTGTCATCACTTTTAGAGAATTGAAGATTCATTATATTCAATATTCAATCTATTCCAAGTTTAATCTTAAAATTATTTGATTTCTTTGAATTCCAACAGTCTATTCCTGTCTATGGCCATATTCTGTTTGATCTACTCTGCCTCCTACTTTAAACTGTCTTATTAACTCATCTACCTAGGAATCTTACTTCATCTACTCCTCACTCAGATCTAGGGTTGCCAGAAAAAGTACAGGATGTTTGTTCAGACAAACAATGAAATGTTTATCTGAAATGTACATTTAGCTGGAAATGTTGTATTTTCTCTTTTTTTTGAATTTTATTTATTTTTTATACAGCAGGGTCTTATTAGTTATTTATTTTATACATATTAGTGTATACATGTCAATCCCAATCTCCCAATTCATCCTCCCCCTCACCACCCCCCCACCCAGCTTTCCCCCATTGGTGTCCACACGTTTGTTCTCTACATCTGTGTCTCTATTTCTGCCTTGCAAACCGGTTCATCTGTACCATTTTTCTAGATTCCACATATATGTGTTAATATATGATATCTGTTTTTCTCTTTCTGACTTACTTCACTCTGTATGACAGTCTCTAGGTCTATCCACATCTCTACAAATGACCCAATTTCGTTCCGTTTTACAGCTGAGTAATATTCCATTGTGTATATGTACCACATCTTCTTTATCCATTCGTCTGTCGATGGGCCTTTAGGTTGTTTCCATGACCTGGCTATTGTAAATAGTGCTGCAATGAACACTGGGGTGCATGTGTCTTTTTGAACTATGGTTTTCTCTGGGTATATGCCCAGTAGTGGGATTGCTGGGTCATATGGTAATTTTATTTTTAGACTTTTAAGGAACCTCCATACTGTTCTCCATAGTGGCTGTATCAATTTACATTCCCACCAACACTGCAAGAGGGTCCCTTTTCTCCACAGCCTTTCCAGCATTTGTTGTTTGTAGAATTTCTGATGATGCCCTTTCTAACTGGTATGAGGTGATACTTCATTGCAGTTTTGATGTGCATTTCTCTAATAATTAGTGATGTTGAGCAGCTTTTCATGTGCTTCTTGGCCATCTGTATGCCTTCTTTGGAGAAATGTCTATTTAGGTTTTCTGCCCATTTTTTGATTAGGTTGTTTGTTTTCTTGATATTGAGCTGCATGGGCTGTTTATATATTTTGGAGATTAATCCTTTGTCTGTTGATTCGTTTGCAAATATTTCCTCCCATTCTGAGGGTTGTCTTCTTGTCTTGTTTATGGTTTCCTTTGCTGTGCAAAAGCTTTTAAATTTCATTAGGTCCCATTTGTTTATTTTTATTTTTATTTCCATTACTCTAGGAGGTGGGTCAAAAAAGATCTTGCTGTGATTTAGGTCAAAGAGTGTTCTTCCTACGTTTTCCCCTGAGAGTTTTATAATGTCTGATCTTACTTACCTTTAGGTCTTTAATCCGTTTTGAGTTTATTTTTGTGTATGGTGTTAGGGAGTGTTCTAATTTCATTCTTTTACATGTAGCTGTCCAGTTTTCCCAGCACCACTTATTGAAGAGACTGTCTTTTCTCCATTGTATACCCTTGCCTCCTTTGTCATAGATTAGTTGACTATAGGTGTGTGGGTTGATCTCTGCGCTTTCTATCCTGTTCTTTGATCTATACTTCTGTTTTTGTGCCAGTACCATATTGTCTTGATTACTGTAGCTTTGTAGCATAGTCTGAAGTCAGGGAGTCTGATTCCTCCAGCTCCGTTTTTTCCCCTCAAGGTTGCTTTGGCTATTCAGGGTCTTTCGTGTCTCCATACAAATTTTAAGATTTTTTGTTCTAGTTCTGTAAAAAATGCCACTGGTAATTTGATAGGGATTGCACTGAAACTGCAGATTGCTTTGGTAATAGAGTCATTTTCACAATATTG
This sequence comes from Balaenoptera acutorostrata, assembly GCF_949987535.1. Lineage (NCBI taxonomy): Eukaryota > Metazoa > Chordata > Mammalia > Artiodactyla > Balaenopteridae > Balaenoptera > Balaenoptera acutorostrata. The sequence goes on from NC_080081.1 coordinate 69,484,272, forward strand.
ATTCTTCCAATCCAAGAACACGATATATCTCTCCATCTGTGTCATCTTTAATTTCTTTCATCAGTGTCTTATAGTTTTCTGAGTGCAGGTCTTTTACCTCCTTAGGTAGGTTTATTCCTTGGTATTTTATTCTTTTTGTTGCAATGGTGAATGGGACTGTTTCCTTAATTACACTTTCTGATCTTTCGTTGTTAGTGTATAGGAATGCAAGAGATTTCTGTGCATTAATTTTGTATCCTGCAACTTTACCAAATTCATTGATTAGCTCTAGGAGTTTTCTGGTGGCATCTTTAGGATTCTCTATGTATAGTATCATGTCATCTGCAAACAGTGACAGTTTTCCTTCTTCTTTTCCAATTTGTATTCCTGTTATTTCTTTTTCTTCTCTGATTGCCGTGGCTAGGACTTCCAAAACTATGCTGAATAATAGTGGTGACAGTGGACATCCTTGTCTTGTTGCTGATCTTAGAGGAAATGCTTTCAGTTTTTCACCATTGAGAATGATGGTTGCTGTGGGTTTGTCATATATGGCCTTTATTATGTTGAGGTAGGTTCCCTCTATGCCCACCTTCTGGAGAGTTTTTATCATAAATGCGTGTTGAATTTTGTCAAAGGCTTATTCTGCATCTATTGAGATGATCATATGGTTTTTATTCCTTAATTTGTTAATGTGGTGTATCACATTGATTGATTTGTGTATATTGAAGAATCCTTGCATCCCTGGGATAAATCCCACTTGATCATGGTGTATGATCCTTTTAATGTGTTGTTGTATTCTGTTCGCTGGTATTCTGTTGAGGGATTTTTGCATCTATAGTCATCAGTGCTATTGGTCTGTAATTTTCTTTTTTTGTAGTATCTTTGCCTGCTTTTGGTATCAGGGTGATGGTGGCCTCGTAGAATGAGTTTGGGAGCGTTCCTTCGTCTGCAATTTTTTGGAAGAGTTTGAGAAGGATGGGTGTTAGCTCTTCTCTAAACGTTTGGTAGAATTCACCTGTGAAGCCATCGGGTCCTGGACTTTTGTTTGTTGGAAGATTTTTAATCACAGTTTCAATTTCATTACTTGTGATTGGTCTGTTCAAATTTTCTATTTCTTCCTGGTTCAGTCTTGGAAGATTCTACCTTTCTAAGCATTTGTCCATTTCTTCCAGGTTGTCCATTTTATTGGCACAGAGTTGCTTGCAGTAGTCTCTTATGATGCTTTGTATTTCTGTGGTGTCCATTGTAACTTCTCCTTTTTCATTTCTAATTTTATTGATTTGAGTCCTCTCCCTTTTTCTTGATGAGTCTGGCTAAAGCTTTATCAATTTTGTTTATCTTCTCAAAGAACCAGCTTTTAGTTTTATTGATCTTTGCTATTGTTTCCTTCATTTCTTTTTCATTTATTTCTGCTCAGATTTTTATGATTTCTTTCCTTCTACTAACTTTGGGTTTTGTTTTTTCTTCTTTCTCTAGTGGAAATGCTGTATTTTCATATGCTAAGATTTTGGGTGGAGATGGAAAGAAGAAACTTTTCCTAAGCTAACTGGGAATCCTGTATTTCCGTATGTTAAACCCCACAAGACTTCCAGTTTCTTCATCATCCCATGTTCTTCCAATTTATCAATCTAGCTACATTTTTTTCCCTCCAGTCTAGAATGAGTAGTCTATCAGTCTAATCACATAAGTATCTTAAATTCTTTCACATCCATATCCTTCAGCCATAAGCTCTCCCCAAATCCTTATCCCAGATATATTCTGCAATTTAGTTTCTCCCCTCTTCCACATCTAGATGGCTGAGTGATAGCGATCATTTTGACTTTATGTAAATTGACACCATTACAAATTTATGGTTTCTATCATGGTGGGTCTTTACTGTTCCTCCTCAGTCTTACTTGTTCTTGATCAGTGTATTAGCTCCATTCCTTTTAGTGATGATTTAAACATCCAAGTTCCTCCTTAACCCTTACCTATGGCCCAGTGCTTTCTACTGCCAAGAGAAAATTGAGGCTTCATTTATATACTCCACCTACTGTTTAAACCACCATCTATAAACTTATCTCTACCCACAGCTACCTTCCACAATGCAGCAGCCTCCTCCTCATATATTCTAGGCCTTACCAGTCTGTCTCAAACCAATATCCTCATTCTCTATTGTTACTATTACATACAGAATACGGGAAATGAAATGCAGTGCTAACAACTGTGCAGAGTTTACCTTCAAGGCAAACTGAGCCATCTCTCAACTGTGACCTCAGGAGAAGGATACCATTTCCTTCTGTTAGTCTTGGAGATAGGCCTCCATGGATTAGTTCTCTGTTTTTCAGTTTTAACCTCTCTTCTATTGCTCCTCTCTCAAAGCCTTAAATATGTGCAAATCTCTCTTAAAATTTATCCTGCATCACTCCATAATTGCCACCGTATCTCTTACATTTCATTTATCAATATACCCACTTTTCTTGAAAGCGTATTTTACACTCCACTTACTCCTGCTTACTCTTCAACCCCACTGTAATCTGCCTTCTGTCTCTGTGATTCTGCTGAAACTGATGTGGAAAGAAAAGAAACTTTTCATTTTACTTGACCTCTTTGTGGTAGCTGAACTGTTGTCCACTATCTTTTTATTAAAACTCTCTTGTTTTGGGCTTTTAGGACAGTCCTATGTCTTTGTTTTCCTCCTTACTTCTCTGAACATCACTTCTCATTTATCTCTCCTGGGTCATCTTCCTCTGTTGCTGATCCCTAGGATAATGTCCTTGTGCCTGTACTCACTCTACACTGTCTCCTGGCCACTTTCAAGCACTCATGCTTCTAACTACAAAAATATTATGCTCTAACTACAGAAAATATTATGGTGAATCCCAGATCTTTCTCTTAAGCTTTAGAGAAAGCTTATATATGTGTGTGTGTGTGTGTGTGTGTGTGTGTGTGCATGTGTACATAAATCTGCCATCTTGATATTTCCATCTGGATAATCTGCAGTTCCATGGTTAAAAATGAACTCATAAGCTCCCCCAAAAACCTGTTCTTGCTCCAATATTTCTGTATCTCAGTTGGTAGGGCTTCTGTACTCCAGTCACTCAAGGCAGAAACTTGAGTGTACCCAAATACTCTTATGATTTTTCTACCCTTCTCATGCAAATGGTTTTCACAGTGGAGGTATGAGCTAGATATCCATTGTATTAGTTAGCACAACGCTTGAGAACAGGATAGAAAGAGAAAAAAATTATGCTCAATAAATGTCTGCCAATAGGACCAATTTCATCCTTCACTTTTCTCATTCAGAAAGCTTTCTTGGACTGTGTTTGCATGCCCCTTCTTTATGATCTCTAATAATTTCCTCTTTTCTGATCACTTAGTACTTCGCCCTCTGAATTGTAATTGTGTGCTCAGTTGTTTATAATTTCCTACTAGCTTGAAAGCTAGCCTTCACAGAGCTAGCTTTGGTATCACCAGGGCATAGTAGAGAGCTCATGAGATACTCAATAAATACCTGATAGCTGAATGACTTAAGTTCTTTGCTTGAGCCCTCTGCAAGAAATTTTAAAGGAATGTTTTCCACATTCCTGACCTAATGTTTAGAAAGCATTACAACTGCATTTTTCCCCCTTGCATTCAGCAGCCTGATGATCATAATTTTATAATTTTCAAAAATTGCTTACATATATATTTAATACTAGAGATATCATAATTCGTGAGTATTGAAGATATTCATTTCAAGTCTTTCTAAATTCTCCTGAAAGAAGACACTTAGTTGAATTGTGTTGTGGAATGAGTGTCTTCAGGAAAGACTATTTGATGATAAAAGGAGGTTCAGAACTGCCACTTGTGGCAATATAAGGCAGGAAAGAAACCCAGGAATTATTTCTTTGTGTAGTCTTTTGACGCAAAGATAACAGTGGCAGCTTGAGATGGCTGTGCACAATATCAACCTACTTACCAAATGTTGGTTTTTAATAATTATCAGGAAAGAAAATAGAAGCCAGCCTGTATGTCCAATTCACCAAATATGTTATATTATTATATACATATAATAATCATGGGTGAAATATAATGTATGAAAGTTTGTCCAGTTTATTTGTAATCAGTCTATAGATGAAACGGCTACTATGATCAGTTTTTCTGTCATCAGTTTTTCTTGTAATCACTAAACCTGCCCTAATCTTCTTCCTTCTATACTTTTTATGCCTTAAGATTAAGTTTTATCACTCGACAATATGTATTGATCATCTATGCATATAGTCCTATGCTAGGCATTTTGGGGTAAGGATAAAAAGAAGGGTAAATTTTTGCTTGTCATAAAGGAATTCTGAATCCCTTTTGGGGCCAAAAGACATTTACAAATTCAAATTACTTTTTTTTTTTTTTTTTTTTTTTTACAGCACTCATCTACACTACACCAACGGTAGAAAAGTCAATTGATATAAGATTACTGAGAAGGAAAAGACCATTTTTAATTAGGATAATCATGGAAAGGATACATTTGATTTTAAAGAAGGAATGAAAGTCTGATAGGTGAAGAGTAAGAGGTAAAAGGCAGAGAAAGAAATGGAAGAACTGTGTTTAGAAAATAATAAATCTATAGTAGAGAATGCAAGGATGCTTGTCAAGAAATTAATATCAGAATGCTGTTGTGGCCAGATAGTGAAGTACTTTGAATACCAGAGAGGCTTTTTTCCTTCCCTCCCTCACTTCCTCCCTCTCTTCCTCTCGTGAGAACTGGGAGTCAATCTAAGGTTTTTAAAAAGGGGTGTAACATGACAGAAATTGGTCTGTGAGAAAGTCAACCCAGCAGCATTCTTCATGATGGACTAGAGAAGGGAAAGACAGAAGCAGGGATCCACACTTTATTTATGTGATCACTTTATCACAAAGTGATAAAGACCCTGAACTAGGATGATGGTGGTGGGCATGACAAGAATACATGTGAAAGATACTAGGTAAGAAGTAGAATCCATAAGACTTGGTGATTGATAGAGCACAGAGGTGGCGGAGAAGGAGCAAAGGGCAAGAGAGGAGTCAATAATGACTAGGATGTCAAGTCTTTGAAATTATAACAATGACTCAAGTCAATGACAGAAACAAAGGAAGAAATGAGAGCTAGTAATCCTCAAAAAAAGCTTTTGACTTCAACTTGAGAGGAAGAAGGTACAATAAGATGGGGAGGACAGGGGCATCAATTTGGAAAATGTCCACCAGGACACAGAAAATGATGATGATGAATTAATAGAGAGGTCAGGATTGGAGGTATAGATTTGTGACACATGTACACAGATGTGTCAAGCTGTATAACCATCAGGCGAGATGAAGTTAAACAGTATACAGCTGATCCTTGAACAACGTGGAGGTTAGGGGCGCTGACACCTGGCACAGTCAAAAATCCATGTATAACTTTGGACTCCCCCAAAACTTAACAACTAATAGTCTACTGTTGTCCAGAAGCCTTACCAATAATGTAAACAGCCAAGTAACACATATTTTGTATGTTATATGTATTATATATTGTATTCTCACAATAAAGTAAGGAAGAGAAAAGAAACTTATTAAGAAAATCATAAGGAAGAGAAAATACATTTACCGTACATAAATGTATTTTCTAAAAAAATACACGTATAATTGGACCCACACACTTCAAACCTGTCCTGTCCAAGGGTCAACTGTACTCATATTTGGCAGTATAACCTCGAGAGGAGAAGAGGCCAAACAGTATACTCATATTTAGGAAGTTAGAGAAGAAGGAGAGAAGGGAGTCAAGTTAATGGTGAAAAAGTCAGTTAGTGGGATAAGAGCCAAAACAGGATAATGAATGGAAGTAGCGAGCAGAACATAATAGTCACGTGCATGGATGCTGAAGTCACAAGGAATGGTTTCATGTTCATGTTATCTAAGGCCCAGCCAGAGGACCTTAAATAACTTTTCTAAGCTTCACTTTTCTTATCTCCAAAAATAAGACTGTAATACCTACCTCTCAGACCACTTGTCACCACCTGACATGTTACAGATTTGTTTCCTTGCTTATATGTTTGTTAACTTGGTGTCTCCCCACTAGAATGCAAGCTCCATTGTCTAGTCTCAATTGTTTTCAGCTCTTTAGAAGATGAGACACTGGATGCTTCTTTGCTCTCCACTCTGGGCCCCTGATGCCAATTCTGGGGCCACAGGAGAAATCCTACTCAACCACGTGCTGCACACATCCAGTTTTTAGCATAGGGACTAGCACAGAATAAGCGTTCAATAGCTGATATTATTTCTTTTGTCAAGAGAAGAAAATTTCCAGAAAGATGTCAAGAGGCCAATAAGATTTGTGAATTAAGAGGTTGTGATAACTTTTTTCCCCATAGAATTATTATAAACATAATATTCAGCAGAATTAAATGATTATCTCTGATGATTCCTTCCTTCTTTCCTGTTTCTTTTCCCCCTCGATCCATCCCTTCTTTCCTTCCTCCCTTCCTTCATTTAAACAGATATTTACTGAGCACTTATTATAAGCCAGGCACTGTTTTAGATTATGGGTATGGTAGCAATGAAGAGACAAAACCCTTGCCCTCATTAGAGTTTAGATTTAAATTGGGGGAGAGTGACATTAATCATGATAAATAAGTGAAAACGTATGTTAGATAGTGGTAAGTGGTAGGAAAAAAGAAGGCAGAGAAGAGGAACAGAGAGTCCGGGTGAGGGTGTGTTGCCATTTTAGGTTAAATACCTGAAGGGCCTGAGGGAGAAAGTCATGCCAGTCCTGGGAGCCGAGCTCCAAAGACGGGCCAGCACATGCCGTGGCCCTAATGTGAGTGGCTGCCAGTGTGCTCGGTGAAGACACTGTAATGGTGACATTAGTCGGCAATGACGTCAGAAAGGTAAGTGGGAGAAACAGGATGGAAAGGTGCTGACTGGAGGGCTAGCAGGTCATTTTAAGGATTTTGCCTTTTACTCTGATATGGGAAGCCATTAGGGAATTCTGAACTTAAGGATGTCATGACCTGACTTCCTTTTATTTTTCATGGATCTTTCGAGAGAAGAATGTAAGGGGACCGCAGGAATGGGAGAAGGAAGAAAGCCAGGACACCTTTCGGATAACTAATAGCACACCTAAGAGATGATGGTGACTTGAGCAGGACTGAAGGTAGAAAGCTGGGGAGAGGTAGTCTGATTCTGAAGGATTTGCTGATCCTGCTGGGTGTGGAGACAAAAGCAAAGGGAGGAGTCAAAGATGGCAGTTAAGTTGTTGGCCTAAGCAACTGGGTAAAAGGAGTTGCCATTTACTGGGGCACAGATGACAGCAGGAAGGGCGGATGGGGTTGATGAACAGGGGCTCAGTTTGGCTATGTTATGTTTGATATGCAGCCTGCATGTGTGGGAAGATGCGGGGAGGCAGCTGGATGCATGGCTTTGGAGTTGAGGGGAGCGGTCTTGGCTGAAGCTGTACATTTGGGAGTGATCAGTGTATTTTGCAGGGGAATACAGAATGAGTAATCATCCACTCATTCAGCCACCATTGAGTATCTGCTGTATGCTATCAAAAGAACCAGCTAACTTAACAAATTCTTCCACTGGGAAGTACAGGACAGATGATACTCATTTAATTATTCATTCAACAAATATTCACCTAAGCATTGTGCTAGATAAGCTCAGGGATCTAGAGACAAAAAGAGCTGGGTTTGAACCCTAGCTCTGCAGTTACTATTTGGACTTGGGTAATAAGGTTAAAAATATTCTAAGCTTGTTATGTGTATCAATTTATTTAATCTGTACACCAAATCTATGATGTAGATACTATTATCCCTATTTTACCGATGAGAGAACAAACTTAGGATAAGTTTAAAAGGATGACTAAGAAAGTGGGGTCTAGGGTCTGAATTCAGGAGGGCTGGCTGAAAAATCTCAACTCTGAAAACTCCTAGTGCTGTAAACCTGGAGGAGTTACTTGACTTCTCTGTGGCTCAGTTTCTGAGCAATGAAATGATAGTAGCAATAGCCACTTCATAGTGCTGTAGAGAGGATGAAGGTGCAGTAACACAGATCGAGAACCTAGTACAGTCTTAATATCTAATAAAAACTCAATATTAACTAATTTTATCAACTCATTGTCTTTTTTTTTTTTTTTTGGCTGCACCGCATGGCTTGTGGGATCTTAGTTCCCCGACCAGGGATCGAACCCAGGCCCACAGAAGTGAAAGCCCTGAGTCCTAACCACTGGACCGCCTGGGAATTCCCTCTCTTTTAAATACTTGAAAAATTAAAAATAAAAAAGATATTCTTGAATCCCAAGCAATAACAATGACCTGCAACTTTTCCCTTCAAGGTTCTAAAACATGTTGTTTGCATGTTTAACTGGCTTTCAGGCAGAGGGTTAGAGATGAGGAACAGTAATGCCCAAGGTCAAGGCATACAGTTAAGACTAGTATTTATAAGAGGCAGCACTAAATATCTTGTAATGAGATTCAGGGAATCTCCAACTGGTTCCTAGGTCAATACTAAGGCAATAGAGTTGGTATTTTAGGTGTCTCGGTGCATCTAATCAAGTGGTACTTGCCCTTAAGGTATTTATTACCTGGGCTCTAGGGTATGGTGAATATTAAATCATGAGATCAATAGATAAAAGTAATAATTCTTAACAACAAATTCTTCTATCGTTTCTAGAAAACAGAAGAATGAATAGGACATAGGCTACAAAAACTACCTACTTGAAGAGACTTCAATATTGTATATACTGAGTATAATGCTTTGATAAAGTTGTAGCCTTCTTGTGTTGGCAACTGTGTCTGTCCTCATTCTAGTATGCCCTCAGTAAGCTACCAGATCTTAACCTACACAAGAAAAGTGCCACTCATTGAAACAGTTATAACAGGAAAGGAAAGCAGGTTGATGGGATTTAAAGTGTTGCAGGCCACTGAATCACTAACTACCTGGTGAGGGCATGTAGAGAAATGTCATTCTCAACAATGCTGGTACAGTGAAGCCATATTAATGAAACAGTTTTGAAACATGAAGGCTATTCATAAGGATTTTTTAAAATCTTCTGATTTCCTTGGGAAATCTAATTCAAACACAGGAATCTTCCATGAATGCTTTTCCATTATTTTACTTGTGGGTTTTATTTCCCAGTGGTGCATTTTTTTAAGAGGCTGTTATCACTTGATGTTTTCAATCCTATTATCTACTCACAGGCACCATAAGTATACTGAGATATAAAGAAAACAAAAGACGGCCAAGAAATGGCATTCCACTCAATGCTGGGGACTAACAAATAATATAAACTTCTACTCTGAAACATGTTTCTTAGCATTTCAAATACCCGATTTATTTTTAATGTCCATCAAATAAACAAAAATAGAGTAGCTGTATCAACACAATGCTAGGAAAAAATAAGTGGCATAGATTATGATTTGGAGAACTTTTTGGAATCAGACAAGAGCATGAGAATAAATCATTTAGAGAATTAGCTGTGTTCTGGGCTTCATTAGTACTAATTATCCCCCAAATATGCTCAGCAGAATGCACTTGGGTCAGCTGGGACCGACACACAATAGAGCAGGCAACTTATAAACTCCTCAAAGCACAGAAAGAGTTCATAAAACAAGTGCTTGTGCATTTAGATTCATGTGATAACACCTCTTATTGCATAAGCCACCAGATGAAACAGATGGGGCAGCTCTGCACTTGAGAACGTTTCTTTTGTAAAAGCACCGGACTTCCTTATTCTCCATTCAAGACACAAACTGCAAGAAAGCTAAATATGAGGCAGGCTGTCTTTGTGTTTTATTGCCTAGATGTCACAGCAATAGTAAGTAAAGTATTAATAAAATATCCTCATTTGGGAAAAAAAAAAGTTGGCAAACAAAAACCTGTGCCTATACTTAGAGAAATTTAAGGCTTTAAAATAACACACTCACCAAAAAAGTTAACAGATATATATTTTTTACAGCTCATAGGAAAATACATTTAGGAAACTTATAGATTCCATCTGTAGACAAAAATTTTGTTGACAAAGCAAAATTGATAAATATGTCAAAATATGTAAAGTACGAACTTAATATAAAATGGGGGTTATTAGATATATATTTTGATAAGGCATGAAAAACTAGTATTAGAATTTCAAGTGTTGGGCAAAACAAAAAAAACAAAACAAAAAAAACAACTATCCAAAGGCTGTGGACTATGTAATCTATTGATTTAATCTATCCACAGATCTTATTAAGTAGATCAACCTCTTAGTATACCTAGGCTGAGCAAAAACAGTGAGTTCATTGTAACTAAATTCTGTTTGGCTATGGATGGTCTATGTGTGGCCTAGGACAAATTTTAAGAAAGAATTGTTATGCTTGTTAATTCATATTCAAAACAATAACACATAACTTATTGTAAGTCAAACCATGGAAAAAATAGCTAAAAATAGTAAGATAAAATGAGCTGGATAAATTAAAAGAAGTCATGTACTTAGGACCCCAGTAACATATGTTTAAACAGATGAGATATTTGTTGACATGCAGCTTAGCAACTGTCAACAGGGTTACGGAGGTTCCCCCAAAAAGGGAATAACGGCCTTGTTTCACTTAACAGAGGCCTTTCTCTACTCTGTATTCTCCAGTCCACTTTGGGAGTTATGAATTCTAGGCACCACACTTGAAGGAAATGATGTACAAGAATGGATCCTGAATGATGAGATGCTGTAGGTGTGATGTCTGAAAGGCCAGAGCATATTCAATTTGGTATCGTTTTTTTTAAAGACTGGCAAGATCACTTTAAGGTCTTTTATCTATTTTTTAATAGAAAGATTCATTTATTCAATTATTTATTTATTTTGGACACGCTGCTCAGCATGCGGGATCTTAGTTCCCTGACCAGGGATCGAACCCATGCCCCCTGCACTGGAAGCGTGGAGTGCTAACCACTGGACCGCCAGGGAATTCCCTCAATTTGGTATCTTAAATTCTGAATTTAATGGACTTATTTCTGTTAAAGGGGCAAGTCTATACAGACGGCACCAAAAGGTGAAAGTGTCAAAAAGAGACTTTTGTTTCAATATTAGGAAGAGCTTTTCTAACAATTAGAACTGTCTGTAAGTGCAAGTATCCATCTGAGTAGATAATGAATTTCTCATCAAGGGGGATAAAAACAGAGGCTGGATGAGCATTCCTTAGTGATGTCAAAGAGAAGATCCAGACAGTTAATGAGGAGGCTTGCATTACGTTCTGCTCTAAAGTTTTCTCCTGCTCTGACATAAAATGTCTTCTTACGAGGTAGAATTAGTTTGTAATTCCTAGCACTAACTAACTGCTTGGTACATTTTAATAAAATGTTCACTATAACTTCTTTACAGTTTTTATATACAGTGGAATACTTACAACGTATTAAGCATTAGTACTGACTAGTAATTATAAATAATTCTGTAACTAAAATGCATAAAGGTAAAGCATTTATAACATAATTAGATGCATCACTGATGATAAAAATCCTTACACTGTAGTATCTGTATCAAAGAAAAGTTTAGCGAGGCATAAAAACAGTTGGTGTTCAGATAGCTTTCTTGGAAATGACTGTATTTAAATTCATGATAAAAGGGAGTTTTCGATGTGTCTTGAGCTAAGATGTATAGCATTGTGGCTTATATAACTCATTAATGTCACAGAGTAAAACTGTATGTATAAAAAAAGTATACAGATACTTTAAGTAATTGTGGAAGAATTATTTCTCATCATTTTTATAGAGGTATATCCCATTAAACTTAGGTTTTGCAATGAAGTGGTTCTTTAGGTGAATTAGTCTAATTTGATATTTATTAAATAGTATATGTATATTTCCTAAGTAGCTTCTCCCTATGAGATAGATCGATATATTATTATAAAATAAAAATTGATAACATAAAAAGTGTCTCAATATTTACTTAATTAAAAACCTCCTATAAAGAACGCAATCTTTAGAACTCATCAATCATACTCTTAATGTAAATGTAAGCCCGTAGTTTCTTTTCAGAATAACACTTACATCCTAGTAGCAGTTGCTAAAATTATTTCTGGGTGTAGACAGGACATGCATGTGTGCACTCATGCATACATACTTACACATATACATACAGCTCTGCAATATACAGTCTAGATACTGTAGTGCCAATAGGAGTCACAGTCAGACAGACCTAGTTTTGCAATTACTTTTGTGACCCTTGGTAAGACATTTAACCTTTCTAAACGTCAGTCTCTTTATTTGTAAATGGGAACTAATACTTCTTGTGAAGATTGAAGGAAATTAAATGCTCATTAAGTATTGGTCCCCATTCCTTATCACCCATCTCTCAACTCACAGAATTTTAAGTATCAAATGAATAAATGCATATAAAAGTCTTTTGTAAATCAAAAAGAATGTTGCAATTGTAAAGTATTACCTCATTTAATAATTAAGGCAACTTATCTCCCTGTATTACATTATGGCTAACGGCGTTCATTAATGTTTTGAATAATCTGTGTAGTATATGGATCATAATATAATAACAAATTTCTACAGCACAAATTAACAGCTTAAAACAAAAGCTCAAGTTTGAAAACAGAGAAAACTATCATCAGTAAACAACTACCCCCTAAATCATTTTGGAATAATCCATAGAATTTTAAAGAAATAATTTACCATTTATTTGGAACAGGCTGGGCCTATACACATAGCAGGAGAACAGAGGCTTTACCACGCAGCTGAAGAGAAGGAAAAAAAAAATTTTTCCCTCAAAATTTCACCAGCCTATTTTCTCGCCCAAACAATCTGGATAATTTTCTCAATAATTCACACTACTTGAGTTATATTCAGCGTTCAAATACACACTCTAGTGCGGTTGTGAAGTATATCTTTCCTAGACTTTCTGATTTAAGAAGATTATAGCATTCAATGGTAAAGCAATATAAATTATACAAAAATTGGAAACATTTTTTTAAAAAGTCAGTGTAATTTGATATTGTTCTGATTTTTTCTTTTTAAAGATACAGATATTGAAACTACCACAGCTGATAATTTTATTCTGACATGAGTTTAAAAGGTTAAGTTACTATCTGAAGAAAGGTAATCTGGTTGCCTTTCACGGCAGCCTGGAAGCTCCGCAATCTGCATAGAGAGGGGCATTTGTCATCATTAGCTGAGCTGTGACAGCTGGCACCCAGGGTGTCCCAGAATCAAGGAGTAGCAGAGACACTCTTGGTTTAGGTTGCCATTAAGTGCAGTAGGTTTCTTGAGGATCAAGTATATTTTATGAAAAGCTTTGTGATCTAACTAACAACAGTGAACATATTTGGATTTTCCATAACATGGATAATACAATGATAGCACATAATTAGCAGGTTGCCTCTAGACAACAAGATGCCAGTTTACAGTATGAATAAATATCTACTGCCTGCCACTTAGAGAAGGAGAATTGTTTTCAGCACCCAAATAGCTCCAGCAGAGTGTTTTTTTTTTTCCAAGGCTGCATTAGGGTGATCAATTGATTAAGTACATTTAAGGAAACAGACTGAAGATAGAAAGGATAGTTCTCAGATATATTTTAAATTTGGTTGTAAACAATGCATAATGTCTCAGGAGTGAACTCAAGTACACACGCTCAATATAGTACACATCCTTTTGATAACATGAATATGAAAATTAAAATCATTTGCACAGATGCAATCCGCCAACTGTTGGAGGTGTATGTAGTTGATAATATGTATTTAAAAATATTCCTCGGCAAAAGTTTAAAATCAGAATCTTTTTACCAAATGAGTGCTACCCACCATGGATCTGAAACAGCAGTGGTTAATATATCTAGAAAATAATTTTTCAAATTTTAACATTTTTATGTATACTGCAAAACTATATAAAGCAAAAGAAACTTTAAATTAAGAAACAGGCTGATCAGATCTTTGAAAAATAAGAAGACTACAATCCCTTTAAAAAATCATCAATGCTTGGAAACATAATCAATAACAATAGGTTTTATATTATTATGTAAACTAGTTTTCCACAAATAAAACTAATTTTTGTGTTAATGTAAAATCTATGCAAATACATGCAGTCATTTATCAGGAAAGCTGACAAGCATTCCATATTGGAGGGGGAAATGAAACTGCCTCAAGAATAGAGGCAATTAATTATTTCTGTATTTTTTCTTCTTCTGTCTTGAGGCACAAAAGTTATCCATCCAGTTAAAACAGCAAATGAAATAAAGAGATTTTTTTTTATTTAAACACATATGGCTTTTGCCTGCAATACTGATCACCACAAGGTCTACAGATGCCCGTGGCTAAATTGTACACTGGCAGATGCACACAGGGGAAAACTGTGCTAATGCAGCGTGGAGAGCAAAACAAATGAAGAACTGAATATGCTAGTAAAAGGGGAAAAAACAACAACAAAAAACAAAAAAAAAAACCCAAACCAAAAAACCCCACACTTTTCCCCCCGGTGAGTTATGCAATTTGCTTATCAGATACAGGTTTACGTTGCAAAAAATTTAACCTTGGCCTGTTGCAAAAAAAGTGAAAACAGTTTTAAGTAAGTGAAGGCGTTTTTATGTATACGCATGCATATGATGTATGTGAGTGACTGAGCAATATATTTTTACTTCTACGGACAGAATGACAAGTAATGTTTAAACTTCTCAATTTTGCAATTAAAAGCTCATGACATTCAAAACTGCCATAGTATATATGACTGGATAAATACTGTTGGAACTTCCAGTTATTACTACTTTAAAAATCCATTTAGCTGCAATCTCTTAAGGTATTATTGAAAACTGTAAGGGTTATTACAGAACAATCTGGCAGATGTGATATTAAATCCTGGTGGCGACAAGAATCCTATATTTAGTGGCTGTTTCCTTTTAACAGGTTAACATAAAAAATGTATAGAGGCCAATTCAATCTTTTACTATCTGAAACACTGTGTGTGTGTGTGTGTGTGTGTGTGTGTGTGTGTGTGTGTGTGTATACATACAGCCTGCATGCACAGGCTATTTTGCAAACCATAAAAAGAGTGTACTTCCTAAAAATGGTTTAAGATTATTAAGAAAACAATAACTTCTTTCTTAATAGGCCTGTAAGCATGCATAACATTAAAATTCCTATTATAATTGCCAAATAAAAATATAAAACAGAAAGCATTTAAATAATTTTGTATTTTTATATCTTGGAGGAAGAAAAGAGAAGACTAGTTGTACTATGCCAAGTTGTAAAAAGGCAAAATACTTGAAAGGGCTTCATTATCAATGAGTATGTTTGCACTACTACAATTTAAGAATTCTTCGTTTGGAGTATTTATAACCATCTAAATTTAAATGACAATGTATATTTATACAAAATTAGGATTCGAAGCATATGTTCCCAGAATGTGTATATATTAATTAATATTAGCTCTAATAAACTCCTTGGCCTTGTCCCCCACCATTCAAAGGGAGGATTAATTTACTGAAAATGTAAAGTAAAATGTAACTTAAATACTGAGAGGAGATTTATTTCTCTAATGACATAAAGCTAGTAACATTACAAATATTGCTAACTTACATGAGGAACACCTGTTTCTTAATACGTATTTTGATGTGCAAACTGTAAACTATATTCCTAAATCTAATACATATATTCATGCGAGCACAACAAATATTACCAGTTCCTTTGAAAATGAATCCTTTACCAAGCATTTAATGTCACATATTGAAATGAAACAACTTTCATGTAAAATAAAAACTGTGAACCTATTGCTTCTACATCTGAAGTAGCATTTTACATTTTGCCTCTACTTTGGTGCTCTCTGATTAAAACTGGTCTTAAGTTAGAAGCATGACGAAATAATAAGTTCTAGGGGAATAACTAAAGGTGCTTATAGTCTAAAGTTTTTTGGATATAAAACTAAAACACCCACTTATAAATGAATCATAACATTTACAAATTAAAAAATAAAATAGGGGCATGAGGAAACTTTTTTTGTGTCCATGGAAATGTTCTATGTCCCAGATGTTACATGACTGTACACATTTGTCAGAATTCATAGACTGGAACATTCACATTGAAAAATCATAGACTAGATCAGTACTGTATGCAAAACATACATAATAAACCTGACTTTAATAATAAATAGATTTCACATAAAAATAAAATAATAAAGCTATACCTTTTTTTCCACTGAGTTCACAAGTTTTTTTCAGAGACACTATGTCTTACAAACTCTTTATGCTCTTCATGCTTTTAATTTGATCTAGATGCTTAGATAAAATAAACAAACACCTAGATTAAAAAGTTGTAACTTATTAGTACTTTTGACTTGACATTTTTGACAAATCATATGGGAAAATTGCGCTTTCAAGAAATAGTACACATAGGTACACTGAAATGTATATTATTAGAATCGTGAAAATAATCATACATAAGTAGAAATTAAATATTATTTAGGTGACCTATTCTCAGAAAATGTTTGTAATCTGTATCTATATGTAAAGTTATAAAGGAAATTCCTATTCATAAATAGATTTCCATCTTTTTCTACAAAGTATTTATTTTATCGCATATGATACATGTGATAAAGGTAATAGGTTTTTATTAGTATAATTATCCTTTTAAATTATTACTTACTCCAGTTACTGATCATTAAAAAAATAAATCCTAGCTTAGAGGAATTGCTTTGCTCATTAAAAAATAAGCTCTGAAACTGTAAATTAGGAATAGGAAATGTTACTTTAGACATGTAGTCACTGGAAGCTGATTATCTACATTCTGTACTCTAGTCTCAAGGTTATGTCGAATATTTTCAGTGGCTTAATCACATACAGTCTGGGATAGTAATGAGAGCTATGCAGTCCTGGATGACCCACTACAGATGTACAGATTAACAGACACTAATCACATCTGATTCCATTGTTTTCTCTAAGTGCAATAAAACTGTACCGTACTAAGAGTACTAAAGATGTAGTCATATACGCAAAAGTCTATAAATCCATGTTAGTAATGGGTTAAGGAATACCTAGTTTTCATATATTCATATAGAAAAGAATCACATGAGCCCATTTATCCTGTCACAATATGTCTATAATATCCAAATTAAAAACATAAGCTGAAATCTAGTAAAATGAATTTAAATTTTACAGATTATAAAGATAACAGTGACTTTCTAAAGGGTCAGTGGGGAATTGGAATACTGGAATCAATACTTCCTCCATGATACTCAACAAATGATTGATTGACCCCAATATCCTTAAATGTTTGGAAAGGGTTAGAGATCACGAATGATAGTGAACAATAAAAAAATCTTTTGGTTGACAACCTTGCCCCTCAAATTTGTTAGTTTACAGATGCAACTTAAAATATCCTGCACCGCTGTGTATACAAATGAAGTGAGGAAAGAGAGACAATTATCTAAATAACCCAGGCTTTAAATTTCTTTTTTCTACCAAGAGAAAGGTTTTGGCCAGAGTTATCCAGAATCACCTCAAATCTGAAAATCTAGCAGTGGTGATAATTCTTGTAAAGTACCCTTCCAACTTCCATTTTTAATCTCAAAGTTACTTTCTTTTCAACATTTATTAATACCAATAACAAATTTACTAAGCAACACTGTAGGAAAAAAAAAGTACTCCCTACTGCCAACGTGACTATATTATCATATACTAGGGGGATGAGGAAAACCGAGGCAACAGTCTTGAACATTCAAGTGAAGAATTAAGAAAATAATTTTTAAAACTTAACCACGATTATCAGGATGCTCTGATAAAAGAAATAAAATAGGGTTTAAATTGTGCAAACAGTGACCTCAATTCTCTGCTCTACTTTGTCATAAACCTGATATTAAAATATGAAATAATTATTTTAAGAACTCATTGAAACTTTTGAAGCTTTCAAGCTATTTTGTTTTAAGTGTTCTTATACAAGGAGTCACAACAGGAAGAAAGGTATAGATGCCATCAAGTTAGATTACCAGAAAAACTCCCTCTATTTTACTTTATTTAATGTGACACATAAAGAAAACCCTGCACAAATATCTGTCTTTAATTTCTCTAGTGTAAAAAAAGAAATATATTGTGTCTGGCAGAATGAAACAGATGAAATAGACGGGGGCAGAAATCAGATGCGTACAATGAGCCTTCAAAGCCACTCCAGCAGTAGGGATAAATAATTTAATAAACTCAACTTCATATTCTTTTTATCTCCCCAGTGTAACAAGCACATATTAAAAAAATAAAACTTTAAATTCATGAATACCTGTGACTAGAATAGTAGCCAGCAGATAATGAAAAAACACAAAACAATATTTATGTGAGCATTTAACATGTGTGTGCATACATATCCTCTAACTAACAGATACATTTTTCCAGATGAAAGGTCACAATTGCTTAAATTTATGAACAGGCAATTCACATTTAAATTAGTTTTTTTAAAACACAGAAACCTTGCATTCCTACATTTCTCAACATAATAGAGTTTTTCTTTAACCTAATGAGGTGCCTATTTGCACATTACTTTTTGTGTCCCATATAAGTTATGTAGGTTTACAGAAGGGAGGGATAAGTTACCTAGGAATTAGAACCTCAGGAAAAATTATTTTGCCATTGTTATTTTGAATGCTTGAAAGTGTTAAGGATCACAATATTTAATTATTTTATATGCATTAATAGTCCTAAAATTTATGATAATGGTGTGCTTGTGACTTTCTCCAATTTTTTTCATAATTGCACATTTTAAATCAAGGCTGCCCAATCCCACTAATGGGCATATACTCTGAGGAAACCATAATTCAAAAAGAGACATGTACCACAGTTTTCATTGCAGCACTATTTACAATAGCCAGGACATGGAAGCAACCTAAATGTCCATTGACAGATGAATGGATAAAGAAGATGTGGCACATATATACAATGGAATATTACTCAGCCATAAAAGGAAACAAAATTGAGTTATTTGTAGTGAGGTGGATGGGCCTAGAGTCTGCCATACAGAGTGAAGTCAGAAAGAGAAAAACAAATACCGTATGTTAATGCATATATATGGAATCTAAAAAAAAAAAAAAATGGTACTGATGAACCTAGTGGCAGGGCAGGAATAAAGACGCAGACATAGAGAATGGACCTGAGGACAAGGGTTGGGGGGAAGGGGAAGCTGGGGCGAAGTGATAGTGGCACTGACATATATACACTACCAAATGTAAAATAGATAGTGGGAAGCAGCCGCATAGCACAGGGAGATCAGCTCGGTGCTTTGTGATCACCTAGAGGGGTGGGATAGGGATGGTGGGAGGGAGCCTCAAGAGGGAGGGGATGTGGGGATGTATGATATGGGGATGTATGTATGCATATGACTGATTCACTTTGTTGTGTGATAGAGGCTAGGGCAGTATTGTGAAGCAGTTATACTCCAGGAAAGATATATTTAAAAAAATAAATCAAGGCTGCCTAATAAACTAAGTGAATGAAATGGAAAAGTCAAGTCGGTTAGACCTTAAAATCCCAAATACCATTCGAATGTAAGCATCTCAAACTGTCATTAAATCCTGAGATTCTTGGGGTTTTTTTCTTCAATTAGGTCAGTTTTCTTCAATTATCATTCTATTATTAGCTCATGTCAAAGATGTCTGAACAGCATACCAATGAAAACAATTAAGCATTTATATCCTAAAGCATGGGACACATGCAAGCTTTCATTCCAGTACTAACCACTATGATTATATTTATAGTTAAAAAAAATAATATGAGACTGGTGTCATTAGAGTTGTTTTATGAACTCTTCACAGAAGTAAATAAATCGATTTTAAGCTATCTCCATGTATTACACAATCATATAAAATAACTAGTTCAATAGGTCAAATGATTTTTTAAAAAAATTACTATAAAATAGTTAAATAAGTTGCTCCCACAAAACAAGTCTATCTCCAAAGCCTAGATGAAAATCAGCAGAACTACACAAAAATGTACTGTATATTCTCCATAGGTCATTTCAAAAAAAAAAAAAATTAAGGGATAGAAAGCACACTCAGAATAGTTTAATTTTCCCTTCAACAATGAGAAGCGCCTGACATCGCTGAAAGGATCAGCTACAGAAGGCAATTCGTTTCACGTGTTCAGTGTAATAGAAAATCACTGTGTTGCAGCAGCAAGCACTACTTGCGCGGAAGTATTATTCTAGGGCAGCCAGTTCACCCACAGTGATAAGGACGGGTGCCTGAATCCTATGTTATGTAAATCACTGTCAGCTCCCTGCGTAAAGGGTGCTGAAGGAAGCAGCTCAGAAAACACAGTCCCAGTGTCCTTGAAACCGAATGACTTCACTTCCCGGGAACACTCTGGGACTAACGAGTTTCTTAGTCCTTTTCTCACCATCCATTTTCTTCTTCAAAGTGCAAATCGTTAGTGAAAAGGCCCTGGTTACACCAATTAGTTTGCACGAAGTGCTCTGGCGTTTAGCTTTGCTTTAACCCAATTAAGCCGCACAGTGAGCCTCGAAGATGCGCCACCTGCGCGCCTGGCTCCAGCGCGGCTGTCCGGCGCCCCTCGCGCCCTTCCAGTTAGACCCACCCGGACGGCCGCGCCACGGTCCCCCGAACGGCCCTGGGGCCTCTGCGTCCCAGGCTGCCTCCCCTCCTCGACAATCGGGGGCACCTGAAGGTGGCCCAAGAAATCGAGGGGCCAGGTCTCTACCAAGCCACTCTGACCTGAACCCAAGGAAGAGCGCGCGGGGCGCAGGGGCCCGCGGCCGGCCACCAGAAAGCGCGGGCTCGGCCGCGACCACACGTGGGCCCGGGCGGCGGCCGGGCAGGGGGCCGCGAGGGCAGAGAACCTGGCCTGGAGCGGACGTGGAGAAACCTGGGACACTAAGTAAGGTTTTAAAACAACCCATACGCACGCACACACACCAAAGCCTGCCTATGGGACATGGAGCAGAGAGAGGAAAGAAGGATGGGCCGGGAGTGTAGAGCAGCGGGAGAGAGGGGACCAGTGGGAAGCGCGCAGGACCTGCACTGGGTGGGGACAGAGGTGGCTTTTCCCCGGAGATCACGGCACATCTTCGCCTTCTTGGCCGCAGGTTCTCCGGCTCTGATCTGCCTCCTTTTCCAACTGCCAAAAGGTAGCAATGCGTTCACCCGCATCGCCGGCAAAGTGGGGAGGGGCTGGCGGGTGCGCCCAATCCCTGCTCCTAAGGAAATGGAAGGCTCTTGGGGAACAGAGTAGGTGGATGCCGTGAGCCCCGAATCTAATGTACTATTTTAAGCTAAATCGAAATCTCCCACTCTTGGATAACAAGAAAGTATGATGCTGTACCTGTGCAAAGAAGAAGAAAAAAAAAAAATCAAAAGCTTGAGTAAAAAGAGGGAGCCCTGAACAAAATCTTGTTACAAGTGGCTCTGAAAGAAAGTGCCTACAAACCTGTTCCAGGAATTATAGGATTTTGCTGGAAATATTCTTAATTTGAAAGAGATGGCATCTAAATTAAAGGTAGGGAATTAAAAATCTGCCTAGGTTTAAAAACAACTACAGAATCCCTAAGTAGTATTTCTTCCATTTCCTGTACATTAAGGACACAGTTGGTACCACCAGGAAAAAAAAAAATGTTCTATATAAATCCATTTCTCCCCTCCTTTTTCAAGGTTCCCAAATTTAGAAATATTGATTTCTTTCAAAGTTTTCAAAAATGATATTTAAATTTAAAACCCCGATGACTGCAAAATTAATTTTCTTTAAAAATCTTAACCATTTCCCTTAATCAAGTCACATGAAATAGTATAAAATTAGAAGTCTACTGTCAGGTGACCACTAAGGACCCTTAGGAGAGGAGATATATCCTTAATTATGCATCTGTAAACAAGACAGAAACCCCAAACCTACAAAATTTCAGGATAGGTATCTGCCAGTAGGTTAGATGATCTCTCCTGAATTTTCACGTATTAAAATACAGCTCATTAGGAACTCACATTAAAATAACCTCTGAATCACAGAGATAGTTTATTTCACAAATATTTCTGCCAATGCGTACAAAACTTAGTGTCCTGGTTATGATGTTGGGCAAAGTACAAAGAGGACTGCGGATGGGGGGAGGGGTGTACTAAACGTTTTTGAAACATCCTAACTTAAACTGAGGTAGACAATATCTAACAGCAATAATTTTCAGATTCCTTTCAACAACTGCAAATGAGAAAAAACACAGGTAAAACACCGTATAACATTAAAAAAAAATCATTCTAACATAGAACATCCAGAAAATTGTACAGGTATTAGTCCATCTAAAGCCAACTTGCATATACATGAAAGAGCAAACTCCCACTCTGCATTCAAAAAGACCTCGAGGATTAACAGGCGTTAATTATCTTACTCTAAATGCAAGTTAGTGACTTTTGTTTCAGAAAACCCCATCTAGTTCACCAATTGATGGATGACCCTTAGTACACCTGTATTTGCATTTCCTCAGTAAAAAGACAAGCAGGGTTTTCAAGCACAGAAGAGAACCACTTTGCCAAGTCTTTTCAAAACGTCAATATGCTTCAATTAATACCAAAGCTGAGAGATTCCTCTTGATTTCCAAAACTGTCTAGGTGGCCTGGGTGGTTTTCTGCCCGGCAGCAGCCTCCTACCTTTAGTTTGTGTGCCTATATCCATGAGGGGGGATTAATTAGCCGGGTTGGAGCTGACGGAGGCTGTGGTGACGAGCCCAGTGGCGATTGGCCGCCAGCCTGCCTGGCCCTGCCTTTATAATTTCCACACGAGTGCATCTGGGCTCTTAGACAAACCAACCGCAGCTTCTTCTGACATATACACACGCACACGCACCCCCGACACACACTCAGCACACTTTTCCTCCATCTGACTAACAGTCCTGCACACACCATGATTACAGGAAAGCGTAAATAAATACGGAAAGGGTTGATTATTTTGACTACTGGAAGAGCTTTGCTGGGTCTCAGCGCAACTTTTGTTTTTATTACTGAGAAGGTGATCTCTCCATGCGTTTCTCTCACACAAGGATTCTTTAAAAGAGGAAGAGAGAGAGGGGGGAGACCAACCTTTCACTTTAAGACCGGCTGGCCTCAAAGATAAAAGGAAGGGGAAAGCGGCGCTAGGAATCCACCACTGCAGCACTTCGGAAAGACGTTTCTGATACATTTCTGAGCGCGGCGGCCCGTTTCTCCACCGAAGTTGGCTCCAGCTCTAGCAGCCGCATTGGATCCCACAGCTTATTGCGAGACTCCGGTGTACAATCCGGATCTCTGCCCCAACATGATCGCGGCCCAGGCCAAGCTGGTCTACCACCTGAATAAATACTACAACGAAAAATGCCAAGCCAGGAAAGCTGCCATTGCCAAAACTATCCGGGAAGTCTGCAAAGTAGTTTCCGACGTCCTGAAGGAGGTGGAAGTGC
Organism: Balaenoptera acutorostrata; assembly: GCF_949987535.1. Classification (NCBI taxonomy): domain Eukaryota; kingdom Metazoa; phylum Chordata; class Mammalia; order Artiodactyla; family Balaenopteridae; genus Balaenoptera; species Balaenoptera acutorostrata. Next base: position 69,507,590 of record NC_080081.1, read on the forward strand.
AGGAGCCCCGGTTCATCAGCTCTCTCAACGAGATGGACAATCGCTACGAGGGCCTCGAGGTCATCTCCCCCACCGAATTTGAAGTGGTGCTTTACCTTAACCAAATGGGGGTGTTCAACTTTGTGGACGACGGCTCGCTGCCCGGCTGCGCGGTGTTGAAGTTGAGCGACGGGCGCAAGAGGAGCATGTCCCTCTGGGTGGAATTCATTACCGCCTCCGGCTACCTCTCGGCGCGCAAAATCCGGTCGCGGTTTCAGACGCTGGTGGCTCAAGCGGTAGACAAATGTAGCTACAGGGATGTGGTAAAGATGGTGGCAGACACCAGCGAAGTGAAACTGAGAATCCGAGATAGGTACGTGGTGCAGATCACCCCGGCTTTTAAATGCACTGGGATCTGGCCCAGGAGTGCTGCCCACTGGCCACTTCCCCACATCCCCTGGCCGGGACCCAACCGGGTGGCGGAGGTCAAGGCGGAAGGGTTCAATCTCCTGTCCAAGGAGTGCCACTCCCTGGCCGGCAAGCAGAGCTCGGCCGAGAGCGACGCCTGGGTGCTGCAGTTCGCGGAGGCAGAGAACAGACTGCAGATGGGGGGCTGCAGGAAGAAATGCCTCTCCATCCTCAAAACCTTACGGGACCGTCACCTTGAACTGCCAGGCCAGCCCCTGAACAATTACCACATGAAGACTCTGGTTTCCTATGAGTGTGAAAAGCATCCCCGGGAGTCGGACTGGGACGAGTCTTGCCTGGGTGACCGGCTTAACGGGATTTTGCTGCAACTTATCTCCTGCCTGCAGTGCCGGCGGTGTCCTCACTACTTCCTACCGAACTTAGATCTGTTTCAAGGCAAACCTCACTCGGCTCTCGAGAACGCTGCCAAACAAACGTGGCGACTGGCAAGAGAGATCCTGACCAACCCGAAAAGTTTGGAAAAACTTTAGAGGACAATTTAATCGAGAGCCGAAATGTGATTATACTATTCTTAAAGTTCTCATTAAGTGTAAACTTCCTGTTCGATTCCTATCTAATATTCCACTGGACAGTGCAAACAATCTCTTCCTTAAAAAGGAGTACTAACACAACGTTTAGGCATCATCTCACCCACCCCTCCAAGGGGAGGAAAAGAAGTAGGGAAAGCAGATGGAGAACACCTCAAACTCACAAGTATTAGAAGACTTCTTTACAAAGGATTTCATCTCTCCCTTGAAAAGTACACAGTAACACCCGGAAAACAGCCTGGCTGTAATGCAAGACCACAGTGAACACTGCTTAACCATCAAAGGATTATAGCAATCCTGGCGATTTAGGTGCATCTGGCTGTGAGTAAACACGATTTGGATATGCCATCTGAAGGAAAGTGTAATGTATATTTTAATTTGTAACAAATATTGTGATCTCACATTGTCTTTGAAAGTGTGGATGTTGGTGTTTTGTGATTTGGTGAACAGAAGTTAAATTGCCATTTTGGATACTTCCAGACATTTTCCACTAACAAAGATATAATTTAAAGGTAGATTTCCTCCTGGTACTTTTATCTGTCTTTGAAAGTGTCTGAACTTTAAAAAGTTTACATTTTGTTTCAAATATATTGCTTGTTCTATTTCTAACATTCCATAAATATACTTGAAATGTTATTTAAATATATTCAAAGAAATTTGAATTCAGCTTATATAATAACGCTTGAATATCTGAATTATATATTTGAAAAATGCACTTGAAATACACTGGATAATTACTCTTGTGATTTAGATTTTAATTTCTGTTGCTGGTTTTTATTTAATTAGAAGCTAATAAATGAAGTAAAATAAAAGTTGTTGTGTCTCACTTTAAATTGTTTTCCTGTCAAAAGATGTAATGCTTCACTTTGAAAATTGAACCCACTTGAATATTTTAAACCTTTTGAGAAACATGCTAATGAAATAATTAAAAATAAAACCTTAAAATATTGGAGAAAAGCTCTTTTTGTATAGCTACAGAATACAGTGATCTACTGTCAGTTTCTGACTTACTTATAAGACTAGTCCATTCTACAACAGACGCAATTCAAATCTACCTTTGAAAGCTTGCTCTTCTGGGTTAATATTTTTGTAGAATTTTTGATAATATAAGGATGAAATATGTCATGACAGTCAAGGTTGCTGAGTTAAAAATCAGACTAACTCAGAGGAAATGAACTTAACAAAATCCTAATAAAACTTTTAAAATTTGTATATGAAAACTACGCTAATGAAATGAAGATAATTTCTGACCTATTTTATGCCAAGCCTTGTTTTATGCAGTAAGGCTTCCACGGCAGAATGAATGAATCAGAAATCCAAAATTACTTTTTACTTCATAGGGCAAGCCAATGATAAAAGTATAAAGACAAATTTAAAATTATTTAAAATCACATGCACTACATTCAAACTCATTTTCAAAATGCCATTCTTTTGGAGCTAGAAGTTAAAGAAGTCCTGTGATTATCCCTCAGAGTATTTTAAGAGTCAACAAGTGCGGGAGGGGCTAATCACCTGTGGGCCTTAGGGTAGTTAGTTAACTCAGGTGGGGGTACATTTTAGACTTTCAATTGCTATTCTACAAATAGTGTTTTAGAATGCTTTACTTCTGTATATAAATTAAATATAAATAATAAGGTTCTGGATCTACGGGAGCATTTGTCTTTCGCTATTTTAGAACAATTGCCTCTGAAAAATACTTCAAAGGAAGATCTCTGTAAAATGATGCTTGATTATCTAGCATGACACTTATGTTCTTGAATTCTTAGCCTCAGGAAAAAAGTTTACAAATTGCACAATAACATAAAAGTTAAAACAACAACAAAATTGATTTCAGAAGAAATTGTAGAGGTATAGAGCTGTTGAATACTCAGGTTTTAAAATTTACAAAATAAGACATAATAAATATTTATGCATTTCAAATCATCTGAATATATATTGTCTGGCACTACACCCACAGAAGAATACAAACTTTAAACATCTGAGCGCCAGTATGTACTATGTATACACATTTTAAATGAAAGCTTCTCAGATAACTGATTTCTCTTCCTCTTAAAATCACATATAAAACCCATTCTTATTTCAGGAGATGAATACTGGATGTAATAACGGAGATGAATTTATAGCTAAATGTGCTCCGTAGTTTTCTTACAACCTTTTAATGAATTATTATTCATATTGCAATATACACTTTTGGAAATTAAAAGTGATCTTAGTAAGAAATGTCATGAGACCTTTCCCAGTCTTCCCAGAGAGCCTGAGATGCTGTACCCCAGGGACCTGGGAGCAATTGGCTTCACTACCAAATCTGCCCAAGTGCACACAAAGGCATTCATAGAGAGACCGTTAAAATGTGCATGCTCTGGTATACAGGATTTAAAGCTGTTAATACATTCTTCAATCCCATAAAATAGAGCATGTGTTATTTCATTCATTTTATTTTCTATAAGGATGAGAATGTGCTCCCTTCCCCCACTGTCATTCAAAACCAAGCAAAATTGAAAACCACTTCCTGCCACAAAGCCACCAGTGCTGTACACGGAATCACTCGAACTCACTTTCGTGTCGATCTTCTTGAAGGCAGGATCATCCTCATCCACCTCGAAGTAGATTTCTGTCGTGGTGATGGAAAGAGTCCCCTTGGCCACCACCACAGGAGCAATGAGCTGGGCAGGAGTGCTGAGAACCACTGGGCCTGAAAGAGAGGGTACGGGAGTCAGGCTGCGCCTCTGCGCCCCTCTCCCGCTCCCTCGCTCCCGCTCCCTCCCGGAAGGGTACCACAGGTTTTTAGTTTTAGAGATGCACTGAAAAAGCAGTGTCTAGATTATGCAGCAAGCTCCTTTCATGTGAGGTAAGTCTGCTTAGCTTTTACACATTACCTTATAACGAGACTAGAGACAAATAATTCTGTAAAAACTCAAAGAGATCAGAATATCGAATGTGACTTTCAGTAAGCGAGTCTGCAACCTCTGCTTAGAAATCCTACATGGTTAGTGAGGCGCTGACCTTAACCAGCTTAAAAGTGCAGAACGGACTCTCTTAAGGCCCCGATTCTCCACTGAGCATCAACGGCGTTCCGAGAGACGCGCTGGGCAGTCAGCGCCGTCCCCAAAGCCCAGCCCCGTCCCCTGGGCAGTAGCGTCCCCCCAGGATGGGCGGGAGGACGTGAAGGGGTATAGGGTCTAATATATAAATTCCACTGCGCTGACGGGTTTGCATCTTGCAGGCAGATTAATATCGACATCCTAAGGCGCACCGCACACCGATATACGCGCAAACACGGACATTAAATACATTTTTATGCAGAAAAGAAAGAAAACTGTAGCAGTGATTTTTCTCACCGAGCACAGGTCAAAACTAATGAAATTGTAAGACGCTTGAACAAAACGATTCTCAGAAAAGCATTTGAAAAGTGTTGTTTCTCAACTTGTGGGACGAGAGAGACTAAGCTTCAGTAAAAGAAATGTTTTAGAAAGTGTGCCTACTAAGGCGCTGACTTCGAATTCCCTCCGAGTTAAAGTCGAAAATTACAAATTTCACGTATTAGAATATTAATTCAAAGTGGGATTACCTAACTGCTCCTTTAAGGTTCTCCGAAGGGGGGGGCATTCTTCTCTACCCTCGACTTAAAGACTTAGAAATCAGAAAAAATGCATGTTTTTTTCTGTAGTAAGGGTGCATCATATTCCCTTCCATCCCCCCCCCCCCAAATGCAGACAAATGAGTCACAGTAACAGCAGGAGGAAAGCAATGAAAAGGCAGGCCCCCTGCGGTTGCCCAGGCCCAGCCCCGCCCCCCCACCCCCACCCCCCCGGCGGTGGCTCCTCGAGGGGAGACCGGCTCGCACCGCCACCGCCCCGGCCGCAGCGAGCAGGCCCGGCCCGGCCGCGCGGGGACGGCAGCGGAGTTCGCGCTTCCAGGGAGCAGCACACACCGAATCCACGACCGTCCTGCACAAAGCCGGGCGTTTCTGCCGCGGGAGGACCAGAGAGGAATCGGTCGGCTGCTGTCGCGCTTAAAGGGGTGGCTATGGAGCAAACTGTGTCAGTGTCAGCCCGCACCGCCGACCGTGACCGCCCGCCCGGGTCACGCTAACGCCAAGCCCCTGCTTTGACTTCACGGCTTTCTATCTCCGACGAGCCCGCACCAGGGGGCCCGGCCCCCGGGCGCGCGGACTCCCGGCCTGGGTCTCGGGCGGGTAGCTTCCGCCTGAGCCGAGCGGAGTCGGGGTCCACCTCGGCTCCATAAGGTTTTTCTTTCCAAAGGGCGAGGCGGTCGATCTAAAGCGCCACTTTAAAGGCTCATCAATCTTAATCTAGGTTGCTCAAGTAATTATGCCCGAATCTCTTGTACGATTACAAGTGGATTTGGGTTTCTATTCCCCAGGCCCTCCTTTGTGTTTATTGGAGGGTCTGTGCGCGCGCTCGGCGGCGCCTCCTGCCTCCGCGCCCCCTCCGAAGCCCCCAACGCTCGGGCCGGTTCGAACCGCTCCCTTAACCCTTAAGCCACCGGGACGCTCCTCTGGATGCCACTTTTCATATTTCCCTTCAGGAGAAATCCAGGAGGTGTACTCTTGATTGGAGTGAGGTGAGAAAGAAGGTGACCTGATTCACATCGGAAACAAAGTGCCTTCTTACACATCGTTGGGCCTTGATAAAACCTCAGAAAAGTCGTCATTCTAAACACAGAAAGCTAGTGATTTCTGGTTTAACAGAGATTTCTGGCATTTGGAGACGATGAGTGGTCAAAAACATTAAAAATGGCGAACTGCTGCGTTCTCTTAAAATATAATTTAACATATCCAATTAAATTGGAAAAAAATTAAAAAATCATGATGCACATTATCAAAACCATACCAACTAATTTATCGAGATATACAGTATTACGAATTTTAAGTCCACAATTCCATGAACTTTTAACGGGGAGCACATTTTCGCTACCTGTTTGCGTTTCTGAAAGGCGACCGCGTTTTCCTTTTGATTTTACTCCAATCTCATTCTATTGAATTGAGATTTTCTGGGGGTTTATAAAAGGGCTTCGAACCGGTCCTTCTTTAAGAAAGACACTCATGAAATATTCAGCCTTAATAGTGTGTCATTTTTACCCCTGTCCTTTGGAAATCTCCAATTACAACTTCCAATTCCATAGCATGTTTAAGGAGCGCTGGGTCTTTTTGTTGTAGCCTTCAGGGAGCAAACCAGCCGCAGAGAGAATAGAGTTAATCCACTACAGCAATACAGAGAGGGATTATGTTTTAATCCCCTTTGGGGGAGCCTCTGGATCCGATATTAAAATGTTTACATAAGGCACAATCACAAACCAGCAGATCTTCCATATGGAAGATCTCGTTATTTGAAAACCTTGGATCCCTTTCCAAATAAAAATAGTTTAGGAAGGGCAGCATGTCTAGATGTCAGAGAGATGGTGATCTGGGAGATTCTGTTCCAGACGATAACTAGGTACAAATTTAATCTCATAACTGTTTGGTGTAGTGAGTCGGGGACTAAGTATAGATATATTCATTCTAATCAATACTATGGCAATTAAAGGGTAAATTACATCAATGTCCTCAAGCACACACAGAAGTAAGGTGACAGATATTAAAAGATAGTGAAATAAATGGAACCTCCTCCCCTTGTATTGCTGCATACAATAGTTTAAAATTCTACCATCTGAAGTGGTAACTAAAGGAAAAATAATATTATTTACCTTTTAGAACTGGCACTATAATGTTTAAGAAATATTGATCCATTACTATTTTTGAAAGGATAGGGATATAACTTGCCATTAATTTAAATGCTAATTTAAAATCTGAACTAGAACAAAGATCACCCAAGCATAATGGAAAGATTCTTTAGAAGAATAAACTGCTCTTTAGAGCCATGGGATCTTTAATCAGTTGAGAGGGTAAACCTAGAGTAGAAAATACATATGTTTTATATTTAGGAAGGGAACTATTCATCAAATATAATTTAAAGTTAGAATGTTAAAAACCACTTGTGGGTTTGGAGGATTCTACTGAAAACATAATTCTAAGCCTATAAGTCTTAATACATCAACTTTTAAACAGAACTTTACAGTTTACACAGTTCTTTTACATTTTTATTTAACTACTAGTTCAGTGTTCACAATTTTGGGGCTATGGATGTGTCAATACCTTCCTGCCAAAGACCACCAGCAACATAACTGTAATGTAGACAGTTGGGTTGATTGCTCACTTGCAGTGAGGGAGACATGGGAAGGAACCATGAGATGACTAAGTAAGAGGGTGTCAGAAAGGACTTATTGTATTGTAGGATCAGGGCCTTTGTTAAGTGATTTGGGGAAGGGTTCAAGGAAGCAGGGCTTTGCTCCGGGTTGGGCTCTGTCAGGGAGTGGCAATAATTCTGTGATTGGAGATCTTAATAAATCTTATCTAGGACTAGACCTAGGCTAAAAACTGTAATTGACAAAGAAGTAGCAGTCACTCCTATAATGACGGAAGGGGGATGTTGATGTGTAGGCGTTGTGCAGAGTGACCCTGTTTTTGTCTGTGCTTAGACAAAATTACAAAGTTGTTTTTTGCCTCACATCATCACGTGGCCTTGTCTGATGCTGGTATTCTGTGAGGTTGTTTATATCCAACAGGAGAGCACCATGGCGGAGCTGTGAGCCCCAGGCCAGCTCCCAATGATACCGAGGCCTCCTTGTAAGGGTCAGGTCCATTTGTTTCCTGAGGTCAGGGGCTGCTTTTCTCTTCCTCAGATCCAGGAATTAATCATTTTTTAAGGGGGGTCAACAGCATTCTGGCTATTAAAAGTCAATTATGGCGATTAAATTCTCAAACGATGCTAAAATTCTTTACAAGTTTCAATATAAAGCACGACAAAGAATATATACATAGGGACAAGGAGCTGAAGTTTAATTAAAACTGGCATCGTTACAATTATTTGATGACTTTCAGTTGGCAAAAACTATACTTAGTGTACATGAAATTATGATGTATTTTAGAGTCACTTGAATATTTTCTAACCTTAGTTTAATATTAATACAATTTTATCAGCTGTATGGATTTACTCCAAACTCACTTACTTTGAAACCACATGTTCAATTTGCTTTTGGAACATGTAAAAGACCATTATTTTGGGATAATAAGCGTTGACTAATCTTTGTAAAATTACTAAACTTAAAATCCTGCATTATTTAGAAGAAATAAAACTAATCTGAGATCCTTTATGTTTACTGAAAAAGGATATCATTCCAAAAAATTTTTAAGATGAAAATATGGTAAGTAAAAATTTACAACTCTATAATGTGATAAAATTTGTAGGAAAATAACTAACAGCATGAGTGACTGAACATATCTAAAATATTTGTCACTGCTTTGGACTTATTTTTAAGTAGGGCACTATCAATTTAAAGAAAATGTTTCCCCCACAGAATTAAAAGAATAAAATGTTTGAATCTCAAAGCAATTGAAGAATATGAGAATATGAGAAAGTTGGAACTTTGTTTTGGAATCCTAGGAAAACTTTAGGCATTAAGAAAATGGAGATGTCTGTGTATGTGCCTGAGGGAGAGGGAAGTTAGGGGGAAAATGCTGCAGAAGAGCTGAGATTCCTTTTACCCAGAGTACTGACTTCCCTGGGTTTCAAGCATTTGAAATGCCTCAGAAAAAAAGAAAGCATAGTAACAAAATCTCTACCAGTGACGCATTCCTTTATGCACAGAGAATATTGTTAGTGGTCCAAATATATTATCAGAATAATGATGCTCTGAAATTTTCAAAAACTTTTCTTGCGATGAAAAGAGTTACAGAATATTTTTGCTTAAATCAGGAAAATATAACTTGAACAACTGATAAAATACATAACCCAAGAGTTATAAATTTAACTTCCAACATTATTATCTCCTTCTCTAGCATACACACACCACACTACTGAGTATAAACACTCTATAAATCCAAATTTTATACCAAGCTCACTGTGCCCAAGAAGTGGCCTCTTTGTGCTCTCTGGTGACTTTCTGAACACAACCTATCCTTAGACTGAGATGAACAATAATCAATCATCCCCACAGTGCAGTGGTTTCCTTAGATTATTACTGTGCAAAATGAGACAGGTGCTTGAGAATGCATATGAATCTTTTCAGATTTGAGTCAACCTACCTCTGGTAAAACTCAGCTTACCAGAGTCTGAAACAGAAACAGAAAGAATGGAGCCCTCTATATAAGAGCAATTGAAGTCTGCATTTTAACAAAATATCTGTTCACCATGGTAGAACATCTATCTAAAATCTCATTTAATGTGTTTACAATACACAATTTTTAAAAGTCCTGAGAGAGAATTTGATAGGCTCTAACTTTAACATACCGTTTATGTTTTTTGATTCCCGTGTAGGACAGATAATACTTTATGTTAAAAAGAAACCCACAGAAACCAGTGCATTTTCTACAAAGACAACTTTATAGAAGAAAAAGCTTACAAAGCATATATACTCTAAGTAAAATATTACTGACTTATTTTCCAGCACAAAAATATACTAAAAACGGTGATAGTTTTTATGTTCATTGTGATAATTTGCTCTGCCTTTTGATGCACTAGGTGAGCCAGCTGAGATTTGTGTTTCTAGTTGTATCACATTCAGTTCAACATATGGAATCCATTTTTCACTCTCTGGACGAGTATTGACTCTTTTATAGCACTAGGATATCATTTAATGATCAAGAAGAGTAAGTTCCTACTAGACTGGATGAGTGAATAAAGCAGGGGAGATGACTTAAATCTACTGGACCAGGAGGACTAGGTCTTTCCACCTCTTGGTTGGACTAGTGCCTTGTCTTTACGTTCCCATGGTTTCCCGGGCACATCTTTATTGCAGCACTTATATCGAATATTGTGTGTTTAGAAGGCTGTTTCTCCCATTTGGCATAAGCTACTTGAAGACTGGGGCTTTATCTTCTGCATCTAACACAGGCTCTGTCACACAGTAAGCATCTGTGTTTATGGAACTGAATATAGAATACAGAAAATGATATACACCATTGTTGCATTTATATGTCATAGTAAAAAGGTCAATTAAAATAATAGATTACATCTTTTATATTTTTCTGGAATTGATTTCAAATCGTTCTTTAAAAATATGAAAAACATTGCATTTTATAGAAGAGATCAATTTAAAATATGCTGAAAACCAGTAAGAGTTATAATGTAATTGGTCAGTCCAGCTATATCACACGCATACTATTATTTTTTTAAATGGCATAATTTTATAACTGCCATATTTTTCCCAGTGTGTAAGTTGTTTCCTCTTTGTAAATTAAATGCTTAGAGAGACATTTAACTCAGCATTCATTCATTCATGTAGTCAACAAAAATTATAGACTGTTTTGTGCACTGAGAGAGAATGCAATAATGTATACAAGACATGGATTTTACCCACAAAGAGCTTAAAATACATAGTAAAGATAAGAAATATACAGGAATAAGCATAGCATAAGGGAGAAAGGGTTTAGCTAGGCATTGTTAAAGCACTTGACGTGTACGACTCTCATTTGTTCCTCATAATGTACCTAGGAGATAGGTACTGCTATGATCTCCATTTTACAGAGAGAAAATGAGACTGGGAGCTGAAGTAACTTAGGGAAGGTCACACAACTAGGAAATGGTAGAGACAGGATTCAAACCTGGTGATCTGACTCCAGGGTATTTACTGTTATGTATACTGCCTCCCACTGAGGAAGGACAGAAAAAAAAAATTCTACAGGCATTCACATAACTGTGATGATTTCCAGCCTTTGTGGGGGGTCAGGGTGAGGCAGTGAACTGAAGTGAGCTGTGATGGATGGGCAGGATTCAGACTGGTGCACATGCGGGGAAGAGTGTTGTGAAGCAGGAGAAGAGTTTGAACAAACAGATGCAGGATACAGACAGTAGGAAATAAGATGGGCCAGCGATTAGGAGGTGTAAAGGGGAGCAGTGTGAGATGGGACTGAAAAAACACATGTAGCCTCAAATGTCAGATTTTTTTTAGGTCAAGGAACCAAAGATTAAAGCTCAGGTATTACAGCTTGGAGCAGTGGTGTCTGTCCTTTTTCGGGCTCACACATCTCTTAGAGAAGATGACTAAATATATGGCCCCTTCCTAGAAAAATTCACATATCAACATTCATCCATCCTGACCGCATAATAAATGAAGTATTCATATTTTGGAGAAAATGAAATTTGGTTATTTATCTTAATGTCTTCCTCTATCTAAAGATTTTTCTGCCTCTGCATTTATTATCTCTTTTTCTCCAGAAAATGTAACTTTCCTCCTGTTCAAGTCAGTTACTCTCTCCATCTGGCATTCGGTCCTACCCTCCTCCACTTTAACTACTCTTTTATCTTGGTCTCCTCTCCTTTGTTAAGCTTCTGGACTTCAGTTTCCACCTCTTAGTTCCTCATTCCTATTCACTCCTTTTGGCTTCACCCTCATCCTCTACTTAGGCCAAGGTGTTAGGGACATACATATTAATTAATATGCTAAAAGTTTGGAAAAGTCCTTCCATCAATTAAAAAAACAAAACAAAAACACAATCTGTGTAACATTTTATTTTTAAGCCCAGAATTTTCCAAATACCTTTAACTATACTTTTTCTCATTAGCATATTTCAAAATAACTGTGTTCCAAGAAATACCAGTTTGAAAATGACTGAGCCAGAGTTCCTTGACTTCTAAAGCATACTATAGACATAACTCATTTTATTGCACTTGGCAGAGACTGTGTTTTTTACAAATTGAAGGTTTGTGGCAACCCTGCATCCAGAAGCTCTATCAGCACCATTTTTCCAATAGCACTTGCACACTCCAAGTCTCTGTGTCACATTCTGGTAATTCTCATAATATTTCAAACTTTTTCATTATTATTCTATTTTCTATGGTGATGTGTGATCAGTGATCATTGACATTAATACTATAATTGTTTTGGGGCACCATGAACCCTACCCATATAAGGCTAAACTTAATCGGTAAATGTTGTGTTTGTTCTGACTGCTCCACTGACCATTCCATTCTCTTGTCTCTCTCTCTCCCTATTCCCTGAGACACAACAATATTGAAATTAGGCCAATTAATAACCCTACATTGGCCTGTAAGTATTCAAGTGAAAGGAAGAGTCACAGGTCTCTCACTTAAAATCAAAAGCTAGAAAGGAGTAAGCTTAGTGAGGAAGGCAGGTCGAAAGCAGAGATAGGCCAAAAGCTAGGCCTCTTGTGCCAAAGAGTTAGCCAAGTTGTGAATGCAAAGGAAAAGTTCTTGAAGGAAATTAAAAGTGCTATTCCAATGAACGTATGAATGATAAGAAAGGGAAACAGCCTTATTGCTGACTGGAGAAAGTTTTAGTGGTCTGGATAGAAGATCAAACCAGCCACAGCATTCCCTTAATCCAAAACCTAATCCAGAGCAAGGCTCTGACTCTCTTCAATTCTATGAAGACTGAGAGAGGTGAGGAACCTGCAGAAGATAAGTCTGAAGCTAGCAGAGGTTGGTCCATGAGATTTAAGGAAAGAAGCCATCTCCATAATATAAAGGTGAAAGGTGAAGCAGCAAGTGCTGATGTAGAAGCTGCAGCAACTTATCCAGAAGATCTAGCCAAGATAATTCATGAAGGAGGCTACACTAAACAACAGATTTTCAACGTAGATGAAATGGTCTTCTATTGGAAGAAGATGCCATCCAGGACTTTCATAGCCAGAGAGAAGAAGTCAAGGCCTGGCTTCAAAGCTTTAAAGGACAGGCTGACTCTTTTGTTAGAGGCTAATGCAGTTGGTGACTTTAGGTTGAAGCCAAAGCTCATTTACCATTCTGAAAATCCTAGGGCCCTTAAGACTTACGCTGAATCTATTCTGCCTGTGCTCTGTAAAATGCACTAACAAAGCCTGGATGACAGCACATCTGTTGACAACATGGTTTACTGAATATTTTAAGCCCACTGTTAAGACCTACTGCTCAGAAAAAAAGGTTCCTTTCAAATTATTACTGCTCATTGACAATGCACCTGGTCACCCAAGAGCTCTGATGGAGATGTACAAGGAGATTAATGTTGTTTTCATGCCTGCTAACATAATTTCCATTCTGCAGCCCATGGATCAAGGAGTCATTTTGACTTTCAAGTCTCATTATTTAAGAAATACATTTCAAAAGGCTATAGCTGCCATAAATAGTGATTCCTTTCATGAATTTGGGCAAAGTAAATGGAAAACCTTCTGGAAAGGATTCACCATTCTAGATGCCATTAAGAAGATTCGTGATTCATGGGAAGAGGTAAAAATGTCAACATTAACAGGTGTTTGGAAGAAGTTGATTTCAACCCTTATGGATGACTTTGAGGGGTTCAAGACTTCACTGGAGGAAGTAACTGCAGATGTGGTAGAAATAGCAAGAGAACTAGAATTAGAAGTGGAGCCGGAAGAGGTGACTGAATTGCTGCAATCTCATGATAAAACTTGAAGAGTTGAGTTGCTTCACATAGATGAGCAAAGAAACTGGTTTCTTGAGATGGAATCTACTTCTGGTGAAGACGCTGTGAAGACTGCTGAAATGACAACAAAGGATTAAGAATAGTACATAAACTTAGTTGATAAAGCAGTGGTGGGGTTTGAGAGGACCTAGCCTAATTTTGAAAGCTGCTCTATTGTGGGCAAACATCATCAAACAGCACTGCACGCTACAGAGAAATCATTCGTGAAAGGAAGCGTCAATCCCTGTGGCAAACTTCACTGTGGTCTTATTTCAAGAAACTGTAACAGCCACCCCACCTTCAGCACCCACCACCCTGATCGGTCAGCAGCCATCAACATCTGGGCAAGACCCTCCACCAGCAAAAAGATTATGACCTGCTGGAGCCTCAGATGACAGTTAGCATTTTTTTTAACAATAAAGTATTTTTACATTAAGGTATGTACATTTTTTTAGACACAATGCTATTGCACACTTAATAGACTATAATATGATATAAACATTAAACATAACTTTTCTATGCACTGGGAAAACAAAAAATTCATGTGCCTCGATTCATTGCAATGCTTGCTTTGTGGTGGTCTGGAACCGAACCTGCAATATCTCCAAGGTAAGCCTGTCTTCTCTCCTGTTCTCTTTCTGCCTGACTTCCTTCTTGGTATCCCTGAGGAGCTAGCTGTCCTTTGTTGGCCAATTAAACCTTGTTGTTCCACAGGGGATCTGACTTTGGGCTACTACTCTTCTGTTTTTATATTCTCACTTTCCTTGGGTGATCTCAGAGGTTTAAATTATGAGCTCCATGCCGAACTTGGTTCTCAAATTTCAAACCATTCTATACATTTGAAAAATTTGGATACCCAACAGACCAATCTGACCAGTCATCTTCATTCTTCTCTCCCCTAAAACCCTGCATCTTTACATTCCCAAACACATTTAACAGCTTCCACATCATTTCTTCTCCCGGGACAGATTCCCCTCGTTCTTACTCCTCACAGCTGGTCAATTATCATGGTCCTTCACATCTTACCTCCTAAGTGTTGTTAGAAGTTGCCCTCCTCTCCTCTTTCTTCCACCCCAATTTAGTTTAGGCTCTCATCACCTCTGATCTGGACAACAGCCTCCTGCCTCAAGTCTGGACATCCTAAAACCATAATCTGTACAGTGGCCTGAGTAATTTTTTAAAAAACATAAATTAGATCTTTTCATGCTTAAAAGTCGTTCATTGTCTCACTGTAGCCTTTAGGATAAAATACAGGTACCTCATGGTACAAAATGCCCCCCACCCCAGTAACCTTCAGAGATTTCTGCCTCATACTTCTACCCGAATAATTTAGAACTACTGTAGTTTCACAGAGAAGGTGGTAGTTTAGCATACTATGTTTACATGTCGTCTGTAACAACTCCAAATCTTTCTAAATCTTTTACTTATGATTAACTAAAAGGAACACCCATCCAGAATCCACATGGCGGTCAAGGGCCCTGTTTTGTGTTATCATGGCTTCCTTTGTAGATGTAGGATTTTTTTTTTTTTTCTTTTCATTATCTGTCCTTCCTCTACACTGTAAACTCCTTGAAAGCAGGAACTTTAATCATATGTGTCTTTTTGCTTCAAGCATCCAGCATAATGTCTGGCACACAGTAGATATTCAATATTTTATATTTGTTTTGTTTGGATAACCACATCCAACCTGAGTTAAGTTGGGATCTGGCAACAGAGAATAAGGACCCAACAGGTCCTTCCAGCTCTTTTCTTTATTGTGTGTGATGAATTTTGACATTTTCTATTTGAATCTTTTCTTTTCATTTTATTTCATTTACAAATAATGCTGGTAATAGTCCAAGTAATTGATTTGCTAACAAATACACCAATGGGTTATAATTCAGGATTTAAAAAAAAAACCAAAACAAAACACTGATGTAGTAGAATGAACAAGGGCTTCTGGAGAAAGAAAAGTGGGCTCACTTCTTGGCTCATGTATTGATATTTGTTATGTGATCATAAATAAATACCACAACGTTTGACCCTAAGTTTCCATATCCTAGAATGAAGTATAATACCTAATTCATAGAGTTGTAAAGCTATCTGCCAGCATCATTTGCCCATCCACACTTACTCTTTACTACTTTAACTAGCTCATTCCACCCCCCAACCCCGAAAACTTGCTGGTAAATGAAGACTTATCCACACAACCCAATCTTAGATGCAAGATTTATTTTTTATTATTATTATTTTTTTAATGTCTGAAACATTTATATTAACATATTTCCATACAAATAACCCAATGAAAGTTTAGTATTAGTTGTTTTGTTTGTTTTTTTATACTTCAGGTTCTTATTAGGCATCAATTTTATACACATCAGTGTATACATGTCAATCCCAATCGCCCAATTCAGCACACCACCATCCCCACCTCACCGCAGTTTTCCCCCCTTGGTGTCCATATGTCCATTCTCTACATCTGTGTCTCAACTTCTGCCCTGCAAACTGGCTCATCTGTACCATTTTTCTAGGTTCCACATACATGCATTAATATACGATATTTGTTTTTCTCTTTCTGACTTACTTCACTCTGTATGACAGTCTCTAGATCCATCCACTTCTCAACAAATGGCTCAATTTCGTTCCTTTTTATGGCTGAGTAATATTCCATTGTATATATGTACCACATCTTCTTTAGCCATTCGTCTGTTGATGGGCATTTAGGTTGCTTCCATGACCTGGCTATTGTAAATAGTGCTGCAATGAACATTCGGGTGCACGTGTCTTTTTGAATTACGGTTTTCTCTGGGTATATGCCCAGTAGTGGGATTGCTGGGTCATATGGTAATTCTATTTTTAGTTTTTTAAGGAACCTCCATATTGTTCTCCATAGTGGCTGTATCAATTTACATTCCCACCAACAGTGCAAGAGGGTTCCCTTTTCTCCACACCCTCTCCAGCATTTGTTGTTTGTAGACTTTCTGATGATGCCCATTCTAACAGGAGTGAGGTGATACCTCATTGTAGTTTTGATTTGCATTTCTCTAATAATTAGTGATGTTGAGCATCTTTTCATGTGCTTCATGGCCGTCTGTATGTCTTCTTTGGAGAAATGTCTATTTAGGTCTTCTGCCCATTTTTGGATTGGGGTGTTTGTTTCTTTGATATTGAGCTGAATGAGCTGTTTATATATTTTGGAGATTAATCCTTTGTCCGTTGATTCATTTGCAAATATTTTCTCCCATTCTGAGGGTTGTCTTTTGGTCTTGTTTATGGTTTCCTTTGCTGTGCAAAAGCTTTGAAGTTTCATTAGGTCCCACTTGTTTATTTTTGTTTTTATTTCCATTACTCTAGGAGGTGGATCAAAAAAGATCTTGCTGTGATTTATGTCAAAGAGTGTTCTTCCTATGTTTTCCTCTAAGAGTTTTATAGTGTCCAGTCTTATATTTAGGTCTCTAATCCATTTTGAGTTTATTTTTGTGCATGGTGTTAGGGAGTATTCTAATTTCATTCTTTTACATGTAGCTGTCCAGTTTTCCCAGCACCACTTATTGAAGATGCTGTCTTTTCTCCATTGTATATCTTTGCCTCCTTTGTCATAGATTAGTTGACCGTAGGTGCGTGGGTTAATCTCTGGGCTTTCTATCTTGTTCCATTGATCTATGTTTCTGTTTTTGTGCCAGTACCATATTGTCTTGATTACTGTAGCTTTGTAGTATAGTCTGAAGTCAGGGAGTCTGATTCCTCCAGCTCCATTTTTTTGCCCCAAGACTGCTTTGGCTATTCGGGGTCTTTGATGTCTCCATACAAATTTTAAGATGATTTGTTCTAGCTCCGTAAAAAATGCCATTGGTAATTTGATAGGGATTGCATTGAATCTGTAGATTGCTTTGGGTAGTATACTCATTTTCACAATGTTGATTCTTCCAATCCAAGAACATGGTATATCTCTCCATCTGTTGGTATCATCTTTAATTTCTTTCATCAGTGTCTTATGGTTTTCTGCATACAGGTCTTTTGTCTCCCTAGGTAGGTTTATTCCTAGGTATTTTATTCTTTTTGTTGCAATGGTAAATGGGAGTGTTTCCATAATTTCTCTTTCAGATTTTTCATCATTAGTGTATAGGAATGCAAGAGATTTCTGTGCATTCATTTTGTATCCTGCAACTTTACCGTATTCATTAATTAGCTCTAGCAGTTTTCTGGTGGCAGTTTTAGGATTCTCTATGTATAGTATCATGTCATCCGCAAACAGTGACAGTTTTACTTCTTCTTTTCCAATTTGTATTCCTTTTCTTCTCTGATTGCCGTGGCTAGGACTTCCAGAACTATGTTGAATAATAGTGGTGAGAGTGGACATCCTTGTCTCGTTCCTGATCTTAGAGGAAATGCTTTCAGTTTTTCACCATTGAGAATGATGTTTGCTGTGGGTTTGTCACATATGGCCTTTATTATGTTGAGGTAGGTTCCCTCTATGCCCACTTTCTGGAGAGTTTTTATCAGAAATGGGTGTTGAATTTTGTCAAGAGCTTTTTCTGCATCTATTGAGATGATCATATGGTTTTTATTCTTCAGTTTGTTAATATGGTGTGTCACATTGATTGATTTGCGTATATTGAAGAATCCTTGCATCCCTGGGATAAATTCCACTTGATCGTGGTGTATGATCCTTTTAATGTGTTGTTGGATTCTGTTTGCTAGTATTTTGTTGAGGATTTTTGCATCTATATTCATCAGTGATATTGGTCTGTAATTTTCTTTTTTTGTAGTGTCTTTGTCTGGTTTTGGTATCAGGGTGATGGTGGCCTCATAGAATGAGCTTGGGAGTGTTCCTTCCTCTGCAATTTTTTGGAAGAGTTTGAGAAGGATGGGTGTTAACTCTTCTCTAAATGTTTGATAGAATTCACCTGTGAAGCCATCGGGTCCTGGACTTTTGTTTGTTGGAAGATTTTTAATCACAGTTTCAATTTCATTACTTGTGATTGGTCTGTTCATATTTTCTGTTTCTTCCTGGTTCAGTCTTGGAAGGTTATACCTTTCTAAGAATTTGTCCATTTCTTCCAGGTTGTCCATTTTATTGGCATAAAGTTGCTTGTAGTAGTCTCTTAGGATGCTTTGTATTTCTGCAGTGTCTGTTGTAACTTCTCCTTTTTCATTTCTGATTTTATTGATTTGAGTCCTCTCCCTCTTTTTCTTGATGAGTCTGGCTAATGGCTTATCAATTTTGTTTATCTTCTCAAAGAACCAACTTTTAGTTTTATTGATCTTTGCTATTGTTTTCTTTGTTTCTATTTCATTTATTTCTGCTCTGATCTTTATGATTTCTTTCCTTCTGCTGACTTTGGGTTTTGTTTGTTCTTCTTTCTCTAGTTTCTTTAGGTGTAAGGTTAGATTGTTTACTTGAGAATTTTCTTGTTTCTTTAGGTAGGCTTGTATAGCTATAAACTTCCCTCTTAGAACCGCTTTTGCTGCAATCCCATAGGTTTTGGGTCGTCGTGTTTTCATTGTCATTTGTCTCTAGGTATTTTTTGATTTCCTCTTTGATTTCTTCAGTGATCTCTTGGTTATTTAGTAACGTATTGTTTAGCCTCCATGTGTTTGTCTTTTTTACGTTTTTTTCCCTGTAATTCATTTCTAATCTCATAGCGTTGTGGTCAGAAAAGATGCTTGATATGATTTCAATTTTCTTAAATTTACTGAGGCTTGATTTGTGACCCAAGATGTGATCTATCCTGGAGAATGTTCCATGCGCACTTGAGAAGAACGTGTAATCTGCTGTTTTTGGATGGAATGTCCTATATATATCAATTAAATCTATCTGGTCTATTGTGTCATTTAAAGCTTCTGTTTCCTTATTTATTTTCATTTTGGATGATCCGTCCATTGGCGTAAGTGAGGTGTTAAAGTCCCCCACTATTATTGTGTTACTGTCGATTTCCTCTTTTATAGCTGTTAGCAGTTGCCTTATGTATTGAGGTGCTGCTATGTTGGGTGCATATATATTTATAATTGTTATATCTTCTTCTTGGATTGATCCCTGGATCATTATGTAGTGTCCTTCCTTGTCTCCTGTAACATGCTTTATTTTAAAGTCTATTTTATCTGATATGAGTATAGCTACTCCAGCTTTCTTTTGATTTCCATTTGCATGGAATATCTTTTTCCATCCCCTCACTTTCAGTCTGTATGTGTCCCTAGGTCTGAAGTGGGTCTCTTGTAGACAGCATATATATGGGTCTTGTTTTTGTATCCATTCAGCCAGTCTATGTCTTTTGGTTGGGGCATTTAATCCATTCACGTTTAAGGTAATTATCGATATGTATGTTCCTATGACCATTTTCTTAATTGTTTTGGGTTTGTTTTTGTAGGTCCTTTTCTTCTCTTGTGTTTCCCACTTAGAGAAGTTCCTTTAGCATTTGTTGTAGAGCTGGTTTGGTGGTGCTGAATTCTCGTAGCTTTTGCTTGTCTGTAAAGCTTTTGATTTCTCCATCAAATCTAAATGAGATCCCTGCCGGGTAGAGTAATCTTGGTTGTAGGTTCTTCCCTTTCATCACTTTAAGTATATCATGCCACTCCCTTCTGGCTTGCAGAGTTTCTGCTGAGAAATCAGCTGTTAACCTTATGGGAGTTCCCTTGTATGTTATTTGTCGTTTTTCCCTTGCTGCTTTCAATAATTTGTCTTTGTCTTTAATTTTTGCCACTTTGATTACTATGTGTCTCGGCGTGTTTCTCCTTGGGTTTATTCTGTATGGGACTCTCTGCACTTCCTGGACTTGGGTGGCTATTTCCTTTCCCATGTTAGGGAAGTTTTCGACTATAATCTCTTCAAATATTTTCTCTGGTCCTTTCTCTCTCTCTTCTCCTTCCGGGACCCCTATAATGCGAATGTTGTTGCGTTTAGTGTTGTCCCAGAGGTCTCTTAGGCTGTCTTCATTTCTTTTCATTCTTTTTTCTTTAGTCTGTTCCGCAGCAGTGAATTCCACCATTCTGTCTTCCAGGTCACTTATCCGTTCTTCTGCCTCAGTTATTCTGCTATTGATTCCTTCTAGTGTAGTTTTCATTTCAGTTATTGTATTGTTCATCTCTGTTTGTTTGTTCTTTAATTCTTCTAGGTCTTTGTTAATCATTTCTTACATCTTCTCGATCTTTGCCTCCATTCTTATTCCGAGGTCCTGGATCATCTTCACTATCATTATTCTGAATTCTTTTTCTGGAAGGTTGCCTATCTCCACTTCATTTAGTTGTTTTTCTGGGGTTTTTTCTTGTTCCTTCATCTGGTACGTAGCCCTCTGCCTTTTCATCTTCTCTATCTTTCTGTAACTGTGGTTTTTGGTCCACAGGCTGCAGGATTGTAGTTTTTCTTGCTTCTGTTGTCTGCCCTCTGGTGGTTGAGGCTATCTAAGAGGCTTGATGGGAGGCTCTGGTGGTGGGTAGAGCTGACTGTTGCTGTGGCGGTCAGAGCTCAGTCGCAAGATTTATTTTTAAAGAAAGTTTTCTGTGATATTTGTTTCTTAACATTCCTGTTTTAGATACAAATTGAACTGAAATAGCACTACAACTGTATTTAGCTGTTTCATCTGTTAGTGACTTAAAATGAAGGAAAAATTAAACAGAACTTTGAGGAAAAAGCACATAAAACATTACTATCTGTCATCTTCTGATCAATAAAACTGCCTAAACATTTTATCTGGAAAGAAGATACTTAACAATATTTAGCCAGCAAACTGAGGCTGACTTTCTCTTCTTATTTGCTGATAAAAAGTTCTAGATTTATATTTATCGGACTGATGATTGATCTGATGGAGCAGATTCTACTGGAATAACTACTTATAAATGGATTTCCATGTAAAACTTGTCCTTAGTGCTGACTGTTTATGTTGAGGTACCTTTGCAGGCTGTTGCTCTGGCTCCATAGCGCTAAGTCATCAAAACAAAATAATTAAATAAATAAAATATTTTCAGTATGCAGACTAATTTGTCCTTTTGTATGGCACTGCTCTAAATGTAGTGGCAAAATCAGTTTTTTTACCTATTTGTGAATTAGTGCCAAAGTCTTTCAGAGGGAGGGCAGAGCACTCAGAAGTGAGGCAGTGATGAAACCTCACCTCTTCCTCTTCTCCAAGTTGCTAATGCCCACAGTTCGGCATTAGGAAAACAGTTTTGTTATCTCACACTTTTTTTCCTCCAAGTGTGACAAACATGGTGACCCATATGTTTTCAACAGGTGAATAATATCCTCATCATATCCTCTTTAAAAAACACGACATTTGAAATATTAGCTGCCTACATATAGGAGAGAGATGGTCTATTGATAAGTGAGTAGAATTGTTCATTGCCACTACTTTCCAGGTTGGTAGTAAGTATAACTATAAATCTGTAGAGGGATTACTTTGTGGGAAACTCTCCATACAGAGAAAACAGTAAAAAATAAAAACCGGTTTCAACTAGAACACTGTATTAGAAAGAATAGACCTCATCACTGTGGTTTGTGAAAGATTTGCAGCATAACAAAGAATGGCTTATTCTTAAAATAAAAAAAAGATGTAAGAACTTATATGTGAGCTGAATCATGGTTGATGTCTAACAAACATAGTTGAATTATGTCCTTTTATTATATTTTAAATTTACAAAGTGTGGTTAGTGGGATGTTGTTACAGTTAAAAGTACCTTAAAAGTGTTTTTATAGACTACAGAATCCATGGTTGGAGAGGACATACATTTTTGGAGATACAGAAAGATGGATACAGTAAAATATTTACAGACTCTAAAATGGCCTTGTAGACATTGTAAAAATAATGAAGAAAGGCTAAGAAGGCTAGATATTCAAGGTGAAGCTTTTATTGATTTTCACAACTTTTCAGCTGAATTAAAAAATTAACTTAGAAGTTTAAGTATTTTAAGTAGCTTTTGTTAAGAAATGGGCATGTGTTAATGTTGTTTCTAAGAGCTTTGCGAATTCTCTGTTTGAAGCTGAACATGAGCCCTTTGGGTATACTATTTATGACTGCAAAGCAACTTCCTAATTCAAAGAGAGAGAAAAAAGACTTATAAAGACTCATAAGGCTTTTTCAACATCAAATAGCTTTTACTAAACAACATTTTGATGAGTTAAGTGTGAGTGAGTCAGGGACATATGGATTAAATTTCCCTTAAAACACATTTGGGTTTAAAAATTAAGGGGAAAATCCTGAGCAAAATGCATTTCAGAGAATCCAGAATGTTTAAAAGATATTTTCCCCTAAATACAAATATCAGGTTGATTCCAGTCTAGTTAGACTTTGTAATGAAAACATCTTAAGTATAAATGTTAAGGAATTTTTTAAAAATTCTAGTTTTGTCAGGAAAAGAATCTTCATTAATCATATTAGAATTGGACTGTGGGGAATAGTTAGGCCTGACTCAAGCAGACATGATCTGAGTCAGAGTTTATCTGCATCTATGAAACAACTGACCTTGTTCTCATCTATAGTATTTACATTCTTATTCCATTAAACAATTATAGTAAATTCTTTCTGTGCTTTTGGCTTATATTCCTTTTTCTTCTTTAAATAACACATTTCCCTGAAAAACTCTTAGTTTTTAGAATTCTGTTGTTCCTTTCATTTTATTATTATAATTTTCTAGACTCTTGAGTTCTTCCTTCTTGTATGCCCTAATATTTTGCTTTTATCTTCCTTTCTTATTAGCTCAGTTTTTAGGTAACATTCACTCCTTAAATAAACAACTTTGCCTCTGGTAGATGAACATTTCAAGTTAGAACATTTCAAGGCCTAAATTATCTATCTGATCATCTTAATTGTCTATTTTCACTTATTAGGGTAGGCATCTTCTATACCATAATTCCTGGTTATTTGAGTTGCTGAGTAGGGGTAGCAGAGCTGATTCTCCTGCTGACTTTTTTTTCCTATCAGTCTCCGAACCCCAGAGTTCTACATAGTCACTAAGTATTCAAAAACTGTTACTGAGTAAGTAAATGAGTACGTGAAATGCAGTCAAATAGAGATTTAGGGAGGTAGGAATGGTCAACCTTAAAAAAATTCTAAGTAAATAAGCACAGGGGGCCAAATGTACAGTGATAGATGGTAATTAGAATTGTGAAGGTGATCACTTTGTATTTATACAGATGTTGAACTATAATGTTGTATGCCTGAAACTTTCATAATTTAAAAAAATTCTAAGCAACAGTTTCCTCCTCCGTCCCTATCATTTGATACCTGCTTTTAGTTTGAATTGGTAGAACAGAGATTGTACGAAATGCAAAGAATTTGACTGGTTAACAATAAGAAAAACAGTCTGAACAGGTACTGCCCTCTAAACATCAGTGAAAGTGCATGGGAACTGTGATGAGCTTCAAAGGTGAGTCACGTGGGGAAAGTGATTGTCATTTAGGAGAACCTCCCATTGACTACATTCTATTTCTCTTAGTAGACCTCCCTTATTTCTATATTTTTCTCATTCTTAAATTCACATAATGCATTTCTTCTAAGTTTCAGATTCTTGACTTTGGTTAGAGTATGTATGCGCGTGTGTGTGTGTGTGCGTGTGTGTGCGTGTGTGTGTGTAAAGGATTGTAAATCTACCATTTTGAAAACACCCCCCACAAAAATTCCAACTGTTACACTCTAACACTTCTTCCCCATGTTGCTAGTTCCCTATACTAATTATTCTTTTTAAAATATTCAAAATAACATTATAGTCCATTGGTTATAGGACATTTTTTCCACGTGGTAGAGAGAGTTATTATTTTTTTGATTAAGAGTCACAGCGGTATCTTGATGTTAAAAATGGGGCCCTTAAGAGACATTTAGTTAAAATGACATAATTAGTAGAAATTGGGATAGAACCAAGATTAGCTTAACTTTAGATGTTCATACCCTGGAAAAGACAAGTAATGAGCTGAGTCATTATTTGAATGATTTAATTAGTATGAACATATGATCTGATAATTCAAGCTCCCAAATACTTAATTTCAAGAGCTCAAAAGTTTTATTTTGTCTCTTGGTTTTGGTATAAATTAACTAGATAATTATCTCAGCTCTCCAGTTTACCTATAATGAACTTTTTTCAAGGGGAACATTTTAAGGGCAAGTAATGTTGTTAGATTTCTTCATGGTTCAAAGGTACATGGGATATGGTTGATAGCCTTAAGGAATTTACCCTCTAAAAGGAGGGAGAAAACATATAGAACAGCATCTACAAAACAAGGCTTTATGTAATAAGTGTCTTAAGATTAATATAATCAAAATTTGGGGGGCAGTTATAATAAAAAAGATAGATAATAACCATCATTGGGAAGAATGTGGAGAAACTGGACCCTCCCACACTGCTGATGGGAATTAAAATAATGAAGCCACTTTGGAAAACAGCCTAGCAGTTCCCCAAAAAGTTAAAAATAGAGTAATTATTTGACCCAGCAATTCCATGCCTAGGCATATACTCAAGAGAAATAAAAACTTAATGTTCACATAAAATGTTGTAAATAAAAGTTCATAGCAGCATTGTTAGTTACAACAGCCAAAAAGTGGAAACGAACCAAATGTCCATCAACATTTGAATGGATAAATGACAAAGAATGGACAAACAAAATGTGGTACATTCACACAATGGAATATTATTCGCCATAAAAAAGATATACATGTTACAACATGGATGAACCTTGAAAACATCATGCTAACTAAAAGAAGCCAGTCACAAAAGACTGCATATTATATGATTCCACTGATATGAAATGTCCAGAATAGGCAAATCTATGGAGACAGAAAGTAGATTAGTGGTCCTCTAGGGCTGTGGAGGAAGGATGGGAAAGTTGGGGGGAATAGCCAAAGAATATGAGATTTCTTTTTGAGGTGATGAAATGTGCTAAAATTGTGGCAATGGTTGCATAACTGTGAATATACAAAAATCATTAAAATCATTGTGCACTTTAAATGGGTCAATTGTATGGTATGTGAATTGTATCTCAATAAAGTTGTTGCCAAAAAATGTTATGGGGTGATAAGATTGGCTAGTGAATATTTCACAAAGTATTTTATTTAAATAGGTATAAAAAAGGGTAGAGATTTTGATAGGAGGAGATAAGGGAGGGTGTAGATTAGAGATGTGTGAAGGATATTTCAGGTAAAAAGAGAAGTTTGGACATTGGTGGTGTGGGCTTGTAGAAAATCATTTTAAGTTATTTGACATTAAATACATGGGTGGATTGTTGGTAATAACAGCTTACATATACATAAACAAAACATTTTTAACAACTTACAGAACTGATAAAGCATGAAGGACCATCATCATTAACATTAACTCAGAATTCTCTAAATTAGCAAAATTACTAACATTTGGAAGTAACAATAAAGGAATCCGTATGAATTCTAATTCTATTATGTAAAATATTTCTATTGTTACCCGCATATATGACAGAACTACTACTCTAAAAGAAATGAAATACATTCTATTAGTGGGAGACAAGCCTTTCTATCAATTAAATTAAATCATTCACTTGTCAATTCACACAAATTTGAGTTAATTTTAAATTTTAGTTACTCAATAATTACTTGAAGAAATAACCTGCCAAGCTAAATTTCAAATTAAAATAAATAATTGAGATTTTAGATTAAAATCAGTTGAATTACACAAATTAATTTCAATGTTTTAAGTAAACAATATAATTAGTAAGTTGAAATTTTTAATTACATATGAAATCTTAGGTGCTAATTCACTTTGGTCAATCACTACAAACTAAAAAAGCAATTAAAATAAATTAAGTTAGGTGTTATTAATGTAATAATTGATTGGCATAGTTCTATATTATAATCATATTAGTCATTTGCAACAATACATAATAAATTGAGTAATTAATAGTCACACATAGTTAACTTGCCTCTTGAGATGAACAGCTTGGGAAGAAAGGGAACTAAAAGTGAAACAGAAAATTGTATGACATTTAAAACTGTAGAACTTTGTGGACATTGTATCTTTATTAAAACTAGAAAATTCCAAAGAAAATGGAGAAAACCTGAGAAAGGGTCAACGTTTAAATACAATTGTGCTGAAAATACCCTGTCAGATTTTTTTAACTTACTAGATGATTTTGGGGAACACATATATAAAACTAAAATGAATTATTATGCTTATTCATAAACTCCTAAGTATACTGGAGCCAGTGTAAAAATTGAGTTATCAACTGAGGATCTTGTTTTTACATCATTTTAAGAGTCTTTAAGTATATACACATATTTATGTAAAGACACTATTTGGTGTATTTTAGTTTGTGCCATATACTACACATATTTTTAAGGAAATACATTATTTTATATACTTGTTAACCTTATGCAAGTTACTTAAATTTGTCTTAGCCTCTATATCCTCATTTGTAAAATTAAGGTAATAATAATAGTATCTACCTCTCAGGATTGTTGTGACTATTAAATAGGTTATTGCACATGAAACCCTTCAAACACTGCCTGGTTCCTAGCAAGACATGCTGCCTATACTTCTTCCTCTTTTTTTTTTTCTTTTTATAAACAGAAACTGATCCTAAAAAGACATTATTATTTAGCAAATGTTGACTTCTGAGACAGAGATAACAATTATTTGGATAAGCATTTGTTAGAGCAACAAAAAAAGTCATGTATTTATGTGGTTTAAAACTTACAGCTGATTTTTTTAAAACCTAAAAACACTGGTTTATAATTAACTTCCAAAATTATTTTTATGTGACATTGTCACTATCATGGCAGTCCAGATTAGTAAGTAGGCTTCAGCATTTACAGAATGAATCTGTTAGACACCTATATATTATGCAGGCTATTTCTGTGACTGTTACTTCTCCCTTCACAAAATATCCATCCCCTACTTCTTTTCTACTGCATTCAAAGTTCAGGGTCACATTTGTGCACTGCTGATTTAAACATGAACACTGTAGACTAAGTAGAAGATCAATATTTTAGGACAGTTTATAAGATTTTTCAGACATGAGGATTCCACAGAAAGAGTATGAGTTAGGACTTGGTGGATAGGGAAAAGAGCAAATTGCTCAAAGAAAAATCTGTTTAAAAGACAGAAGTTGTAGGAGTATTGATAGAGACAGTTGGTTAAGATACGATTTTTAAACAATTTATTTCAAGCTTACTTTCATTGCTCTTTACATATTTTAACTTAATGTTATTTTGAAAATTTTGGTTATAAGCATAAATTAATATTAATAATTACTCAAGCTACCATTAAAAGAGAGAAATATAAAGGAGTCATTAATCATTACCAGATTTTGCTTCTGGTATTAGTGGGCAGATCTTATCATAATAAACTTCAAGGTACTAGCCAAATTTGTATCAACTAATTACCTATAGTGGGAACTAAAGACCAGAGATGCTAAACTAAACTGTATAATTATTGAACATATCTGTGAGGATATGTGAATGAGGAAAGGCAACACATTATCTCAAAAGGTCAGAAATCGTGTTTGTGAATTTTCTCTAGTTCGTTAGGATCAAGAATAAGACCAGAAAACGAGAAAACAATCTGTGGCAAAAAGAAATAATGGACTTCATTTGCTCAAATTGCCAAATGGCCTCAGATAAAAATCTCTGAACTACTAAAAAACCCCACAAAAACAACAATACTAAAACTTGAACATTTCCTCAGGAATTCAAGGCAAACGTTTGTACATAGACTTAAGATTCGTTTTAAATAGGAAAAATCGTTTTCATGATACAGAATTGCTAATAACATAGGCATATCCAGGAGCTGGTGTTAGAATAACCTTATTAAACATTTTCTAGAAGAGGAAGAATAACGTTCCTCTCCAGTTTACAATTAACAATAACATCTTCTCTTTGGTAAAATGAGAGATTTCTAACTGGCAGAAATATTGTTGGAGACTTTCCTAAAGCATGCCAGGTAATTTTCAGCTCAGTTCTGGAAACAGGAGTGCTATTTTGTAAACATAATGATGAATGTAAGTTCACTTCTCTATTGTCATCTGCCACTCCAATGTTGTATGGGGTGAAAATATAGAATAGAGGTAAGATTCAACCACTTTTGAGACTCTAAAACAGGAGTTTTTAGCCTGAGATCTAGGATATGATTCCACAGACTGGTTTCCAGGGGTCAGTGAACCCTCTGATACTGTGTACAAGATTGTCTGTGTACCTTTATGAAACAATCTGCTTTCATCAGATTCTCAAAAGTGGTTTAAAAACCAAAAATGGTTATATGCCAACACTAAGGTATATATAGCCCATTGGGCCATTGTAGATGCTGCTCTGAATTGACCTTAGACGAGCACCAGGACAAAGTGAAAACTGAGGCTGGGCAGGTGAAAGTATGTCTCCTGGTAGTGGGGATTAGCAGTGTGGGGAGAGAGAAAAAAAACAGGGATGGGGAGGGACATGCCCAAGAGTGACAGCAGGAAGGAAATGGCTATTTCAATGGTCACCTGCCCGAAGTGGCTATTTTTCACAGCTGTTAACATGTTAGTCATATGTGAAGTCTACCATCCCGTTCCCCCCGCCAGCCCCCCAATTATTCAGGCAGTTAGATGGGAACAGTTTATGCTATCCATTACTTCTCCTATATTAAAAGTTGCTCTTCACTACACAGAAAGTAGATGCTATTCATTTATCGTTAGTTTGATACGTATTTTCCTCTTTTCAATACTAGAAATGAGATAAATTGTTAACGTTCACATGATTGAGCATTGCTCCAACCACTGGCACTAGCTTATTCATCAGGAGATAGATTTTAAATTCAATAACTTTGTGTGCATTTATTACTTACAACAAATAAAAAAATATTTAAAAATTTACCTGCAAGATTGTCGATTTCCTTCTCTTGGAGCAGACTGACTGCATCGTCATCTCCTTCCAGCATAAGCTCTGTCTCTGCATTCTGATTCACTATTGCTTGACTTCGGAATGTTTTCTTAGACTTTACTACATCTTCTTCAGTGCCTAATCACAACCAAAACATAATAATTTAGGTCATTGTGATTTACTTTCTTATAAATCCATTACTTTCTTATAAATATATGCTGCATTTACATACTACTTTCAATTATAGAAGATTTTTACCTTCTTTATCTTGTTTGGTCTAAATAACTCCACGAGAAAGGCAAGGGGTGTAATCACCTACTCTTATGTTGCAGATGAGGAAACAGGCTGAGAAAGCTACATGCCTTGTTGGGGAACCTAGGACTTGGGACTCTAAGATCACTGCACTTTCTACCAAAAATCTGACTTCACCACAAACTTGGTTTTATCCATAAAATTAAACACTTTTACACAATTATACTTTGGTGTGAATTAGATAATCAACTGATCAGATCATTTTTTAAAGTAGATAAGTATGAAGAAAAGAAGAAAGCATTCACATCTGAAGGGAGAAATGGTTGTTACTGGGAAACTACAGAAAGGCAGAGTAAGGAATGATGTAGACATATAATGTACTTCAAAACAGCTATTTCCTTAGCAATGGATGAAATAAATAATGGCTTTCTAAAGTGATAGCCTTATTTTGATATAAAAAATAGTACAAAAGGCCAAAATTCAAACGCACAAAAAATAACTCAGAAAAATTGAAATATAGTAAGAGTTGACCTAGCATTAACTTGTTAATCAATGCGCAGGTTAGAAATTACAACACATTTAAATCTCTCATGGATTTGACTGCTTAACAAATATTTCAATATTTGCATTCAAACATCTGTTTTGGCAGGTGCCATTGAATCTGAAATTATCTGAGCTACAAGTAAATTATATGTATACAGCTAAGAAATACCTTTATTTCAAGTCACTTGAAGTTGGAATTCAACCTGGAAGAAAATGGTGTAATTTACTGTGTTCTAGCTTTAGTATTAGGATATAGGCTTCAAGGAGCAGCATTAACTAGAAAAACACCTTCACATTTCATTTGGTATAGTGGATATATTCCTGAATATGGGAGCCTAATAAATCACTGCTACACAGTATTTTTGTATCATAGTTTTAGGGGATGTTATGGTATTGTGTACACATGCAATTACTCTGCAAATCTTGTCATGCCTTTGGCCAAAATCCTCTCCAGTGAACAATGAATACTTCCGGTCAATTCTCCTAGGCCCAGTACAGGACTTCCCACAGTCCCTTACTGCCTGTGGATATTTGCTCAACCATTTTCTTGGACGTGCATCTAGCTGTGGTAAAACTTGCATTGTAAACCAGACTGTTCGCTTCTTTCTTTGCAGCTTTCACATTTCTTTTTGTTAGTGACTCAGAGCCAATTCTGTTTGCTAAAACATTAACAAATTGACGCAAAGGTAGCCCAGAGAGGAGTAAAAAACACATGTTGAGGAACACAGCATGTCATGACAGCACTGTAGAGTGTCACTGGCTGAGAGGTACCGTCTGTCATCCTAGCTCTTACTGGACAATAGCATCTAGAGAGCACGGTTTAAATATAGCTTAACAATATAAAGTAACACATTGTTAAATATATCTTTCAATAAATACTTCAGAGACATACAGATCAATGCTACATGGAAGGTGAGGGGAATTAAATGGCTTATATGTGTAGTCTTCTTTCACTGGCCCACAGATGATTCTTATTTCTGGAATAAAAGCTTGAGGATTGATTACTGAATGCTCCAGAACCTTATCTTAATTTCATTTGGATTCTTGGTGATATAAAGCCAGCACAACAGTAATCTTCTGGGGACAGCTATCTTTATACGTTGTTTGCTTCTTGGGTAGTAACTTAATTTGAGAAACTCGGAGCTTGCATCATCTGAGAACAAAGAGGCAAATCCAGTGATTAATAACCAAGAAATCTCTCCTGAGGTCTTTATAGCCATATTTCTACTAGACATCTTCAGCTGGATATTCCTAGTTCCACGTTTCCCTAACTGAACGGATTATCTTTTGCTTCTTCACCTCCTCCTATTTTGATCTACCCACTTAATTAAGCCACAGACACAGGATTCATCCTGTAAGGTGATGGACTCGACCCATCTCAAGCCATCATCATTCTAGTTTAGAAGGCCTTAATAGCTCCCTTATTCACACCACCCTCCATACTTTTGTCAGAGTATTATTATTAAACACTAATAAGTTGAGAATATTTTCCTGCTTAATATTGTGTGTTAACTCCTCCCAATCAACAACACTCAGTGCAAGGCTTCTACTCTAGGATACAAATCTAAACCCCTTAGCATGACTGATTAAGGCCTTTTACCCTCTCATTACCAGTTTTGTCTTAGTTTTTCTTACTCCCCCATGAGCAATACTGGACCATTTACAGCTTCCAAAATACGTCATGTTTCTCAGACCTCTTTACCTGTGCTAAAAGTATTCCCTCAATATGGTATGTCCCTTCCTTCCTCCTTTGTTCGGCTAATTCTTACTTAACCTTCAAAACTCACCTCTTTCAGGTGCCTTTCCTAACCGATCCATACTTTCACAGTCTACACAGAACTCAACCACACTGAGTGGGTGCTATCTGTTATGTGTATGTCTTCTCCACTGGGCTATAGCCTCATTCTGCAGCCTCAGTGCCTGGTACCCAGCAGGTGTGCCATGAACACTTGCTGAACTGAAGTTCAAGTCTACCCACCCAGAGTTCCCCACTCTGATTTCTTTTTTTTTTTTTTTTTTTTTCAAACATCTTTATTGAAGTATAATCGCCTCACAATAGTGTGTTAGCATCTGCTTTATAACAAAGTGAATCAGTTATACATATACAATATGTTCCCATTTCTCTTCCCTCTTGCATCTCCCTCCCTCCCACCCTCCCCATCCCACCCCTCTAGGTGGTCACAAAGCACCGAGCTGATCTCCCTGTGCTATGCGGCTGCTTCCCACTAGCTATCTATTTTACATTTGGTAGTGTATATATGTCCATGACACTCTCTTACCCTGTCACATCTCACCCCACCCCCTCCCCATATCCTCAAGTCCATTCTCTAGTAGGTCTGTGTCTTTATTCCCGTCTTGCCACTAGGTTCTTCATGGCCTTTTTTTTTCTTTTTTTTCCCTTAGATTCCATATATATGTGTTAGCATACTGTATTTGTTTTTCTCTTTCTGACTTACTTCACTCTGTATGACAGACTCTAACTCCATCCACCTCATTACAAATACCTCCATTTCATTTCTTTTTATGGCTGAGTAATATTCCATTGTATATATGTGCCACATCTTCTTTATCCATTCATCTGTCGATGGACATTTAGGTTGCTTCCATGTCCTGGCTATTGTAAATAGAGCTGCAATGAACATTTTGGTACATGACTCTTTTTGACCTATGGTTTTCTCAGGGTATATGCCCAGTAGTGGGATTGCTGGGTCGTATGGTAGTTCTATTTGTAGTTTTTTAAGGAACCTCCATACTGTTCTCCATAGTGGCTGTATCAATTTACATTCCCACCAACAGTGCAAGAGTGTTCCCTTTCCTCCACACCCTCTCCAGCATTTATTGTTTCTAGATTTTTTGATGATGGCCATTCTGACCGGTGTGAGATGATATCTCATTGTAGTTTTGATTTGCATTTCTCTAATGGTTAATGATGTTGAGCATTCTTTCATGTGTCTGTAGGCCATCTGTATATCTTCTTTGGAGAAATGTCTATTTAGATCTTCTGCCCATTTTTGGATTGGGTTGTTCGTTTTTTTGTTATTGAGCTGCATGAGCTGCTTGTAAATCTTGGAGATTAATCCTTTGTCAGTTGCTTCATTTGCAAATATTTTCTCCCATTCTGAGGGTTGTCTTTTGGTCTTGTTTATGGTTTCCTTTGCTGTGCAAAAGCTTTTCAGTTTCATTAGGTCCCATTTGTTTATTTGTGTTCTTATTTCCATTTCTCTGGGAGCTGGGTCAAAAAGAATCTTGCTGTGATGTATGTCATAGAGTGTTCTGCCTATGTTTTCCTCTAAGAGTTTGATAGTGTCTGCCCTTACACTTAGGTCTTTAATCCATTTTGCCCACTCTGATTTCTTAAGGCAGGTTTGTGTGCACTCTCCCACATGCTGTTTTTTCTGGCCGTGCAGCGCGGCATGTGGGATCTTAGTCCCCAACCAGAGATCGAACCTGTGCCCCCTGCAGTGGAAGTGCAGAGTCTTAACCACTGGACCGCCAGGGAAGTCCCATCCCTTATGCTTCGTAAATCCTGCTACTAGAGTAGTTATATGTATTATAATCGTTTGTGTGCTTGTTATCTCCACACAGCCTGGAAGCTCCTTCCTTGATGGCTAGAAACATCCTTCTGTCTTTGAAATCCCAGTTATTAGCACGCTGCCTGGGACACAGCAAGTCCTCATAAATACTGAATAAATGAATAACCTGAGACATAAAAGTTACCTCTGGATATCTCTTAACCTGAAGATTCCAGGATATCTCAGAGATTCTTGGTGAATTGCCTTCAGTTTCAGCGCTTATTGAAGAATCTATGAATTCACATGAAAGGGAACTTGGTTCTTTACATGAAATAGTCAATAAAGCCCTTTATGCATGAGTCAGCTTAATAAAGCAAGTTTTCCCTTGTATCACAACTGTGTGCGTTCTGCTTTGTCTTTTAAAAAAAAGGCTTTACATTACTCTTGTGTTATTAAAAATATAAAATAAAATTAAAATCTTCCAATAAAGAAAATTTAGTCAAAGGAATGTGAGCTCTCAAATGTATATTATATTTGAGAAATGTATATTCAATTTTACCCCCTCTAGTTTTAAAGCAGTAAAACAATTATGTCTTCAAAAGATATGTAGTAAACTAATCCCTACCAACACACCGAACTTATCGTCCCTGTTGAAGTGTTATCAGTTTGCAGCTCAGTAAACTTCCTGATTTTTATGATACTGCACCAAACATTTATCTAAATGAAAGTGTATGAGATCCAAAGGTGCTTTTCAATCACAATATCCTTTATGAATTAGACTTTCATTTATCAAAATTACAGGCAAAAAGAGGTAAGGTCTCAAAGGGCTGTCTCATTACAAGGCTTATAAACACTGTCCTTAGAAAGAATTGGTTTAACACCCAGCAAATCAAAATCTGATTGGGAAGAGAATTTATCTGAGATCATCTATCTTCAGAAGACATGTTGGACTGAGTGCACTTCTTGGCCTCTTTAGCCATTCATCAGGAAATTAACAAGCGAGTACCACAAACCACCAGAATGCCTTAGCTTTGAAAATGTGAATTATGTGTTAAACTGGATAGGCTAGACATATACCTTTATTTTCTAAGAAAACATTAAAATGCCATAAAATTTGAAAGGTTTCAGAATAAAAAATTCCACCAAATTATAGATTAATGAAGCCAAATCCAAAAATTACACTTAAGTTATTTTCCACATCATGTTACAAATAACAAATACAGGAAAACATCCTATACACATTAGATTTCTTAGTAAGTAAATATGCTTAAAGCTCTGTATGTGAAAATGTCATCTAATATAGAATACTGCATTACATGAACCTAAATGAAGCTCCTCTTTTGTAATATTTCTCTTAATAATAAGGATCCACGTGAAACAAAGTATATTTTAAAAGTGAAGTAACAAGAAAACTATGTTTCTGTTTTTAGTACTGTTATACTCTAGCATTATTACTACTATAATAATAATTATTATTATTAATTATCATTTAAAAATTATATTGTTATTTTAAACAAGGATAAGTTAAAATATAGAAGTGATAAATTGGAGACATTAACTTATCTTGATAATATTCAGAGAATATGTCTAACTGGAAAGTCTGGGCAATTAAGGCAAAGAAATTTCATTTGCCCATCATGTATTTTTCTATTGATACACATAAACAGTTAATGTAAAGAAAAATATTATAAAGTAGTTTATTTCTGTTTAAGGAATTATTCTATAGTCAACTCTAAAACGTCTATACCAATAAGGAAAAAAGTAATTTATAATAATAGGGAAACAATAAATCATGTCTCTGTGGTTAATGCACAAAGAGAAAAGATATAAACCCATAACAAGCCAATTTTAGTGTAGCATTGGCTTCTTACCAGTTTTATATTATAGTTATCATTTATTTTCCATTGAGTATGGAAATATGGCTTTAATTTTCATTTATTAAAATGATACATGAACATACATGTGTATCTACCTACCTATCTACTTATCTACCTATATTATATCTACTCTGTAAGAACACATTTTCCATGTTATTTGATCTGTACAATTTAAGTACATGGTGTACGACTCATGAGCTGGCCCCTGCTTATTTAATCTCACTAATTTACCGATTTGACCTCTTCACACTTTATATTCCCCAAGAGCTGAATGCTTTTGTTCCCAAACATGCCACACTGTTTCAAACCTTTAAGTCTGATGTGTAATTTCTTTTACATGGAATTCTATTACCTGCTCTGTCATTCAGAATTCAGTTTAGTTGATTATTCTCTTCGCTGTATAAATTTTGTATCTTATAAGTCAAAATATATTATTTTTTGATACTTTTCTGAAGTCTTTTATTTAGGTATTCTCGTATTAGATTTTAATTTTCAGTGTATCGAGTGTCAAAAAAAGTGGCAATCAATAAATATCTGTTGAGCGAGCACATAAAAATACAAACATAATTTGCATATTAATCATTTTATATGTACAGTACTTAAGAAAAGTTACTTCTCTCTTTATGTCCTTTACAGTTTCCTCATAAGTGAGTAAGGTGGACTGTGTGATTTGCAATTCTTACTTTATTTTTCCTGCAAACATCCATTAAAAACATATTTTAAAAATATATCCAGACCAATCTCCTAACCTCAGTTTCCTAGCCCGTTGAAAGAGAACCAAGTATGTTTTAACTGAACTCTCACAGGATTATTGCAATGTTGCAATGAGACAATGGATACTGAAATACTGTGAAATGTGTGAATATTATTTATATAATAAGCTCTCAAAATGTTTGTTAAAATGTTGATAAAATAGACTAACAAGAGTATTAAAAGTTTACTAAGTACATAATTTAAAAATGAACAAGAATACAACCAATGTGTTATTGCTTACAATAATGTTGCCTAAGATTTATATAAAGGGGGAAAAAAGCAGGCTGATGTGAGGATTTAAAAACTCAAATAAGATAACGGATGCGTCTAAGGTCTTATTAGCACAATACCTAGTCAATAATGAGTATTCAACAAATAATGGTTTCCTTTCCTTCAGTTGGGATTAATCTTCTTCCCTCCACCATGCTGTTGTAACACTGTTTATATTCATTACAAGGCAACATGAGCCTTCAACACCTCCCCTAGATCGGATAATTTCTGAAGACAGCAAGGATAGCGTGTAGGCAGGTACCATGAAGTGTTTGTAAAGCTGAATGGAGTGTAAATAGCTTACATTAAAAACTGATTTTCCCTCAATAACCATATTATTCATTTAAAGATATTATTAAATAAAATTACATAAGCATCAATATATTTGACATGCATTTTTTACTTTGTATATAGGCATCTTAAGAATATAAGTGTTCTTAATATCTTGGATAAGGAAAAAAACTGCTTTCTCAACAAAGTTGATATCGTAATTTGTTTTAGAGAATTATATAGATGAGCCATTTAATACATACTTTTCTTCCATCATTGGAAGGAAATGGGAAGAATGGAAATTTAGTCTCATTTTAATTTTATCTAAATATAATATCAGGAAATTCTAATGTTTCTAAACATCTTGAAATCAGTTTAAGATGGCAGTCTTTTTTGGAGGAGAAATTCTTTTCAATATACACCATTTCACAACATTTTTAGCTTGGGAAATGTGTTTTGACAAAAATCTCCCCTTACGTAAGTAAGAGAAAATGCTGCAATTCATTTTCAAACCTAAATACTTCTTTTAGGAGTATTAATGACACATAAATACTTCGGGAAATTTTAAGTAGACATTACTTTTTCTCATTAAAGCTGAAATCAGAGCAACAAATATCTTTACAGAACAGCGCTTTTAGTAACTCCAATGATATTATTTAATTTCCACTAAAAGGAGAAGATTTTAAGATAAATACTCCCAACTAATTACATTAGATATGGTGATATGATCTTATGCAATAATATGTATGAATCAATCTATTACTGAGAATTTTACAATTTTGAACATTTTAAACAAGATGAAAGAATGGTTTTTGTTGTATTGAGAAACCTAACACTCAAAAATGTTTTATGCCAATCTTAATGTGAGATAAAAGCAGTAGTACATACATAGAACAAACTTCACTGTAACAATCATTTACTGAAAAGTATTTTTCTTTGTAAATAATTTAAATTCAAAATTAAATTTTGCCTTTGACTCTTTTACACAGACATAGTATTTCCTTTCTTAAGAAACGTAAATGATGATGACATAAAAGGAAAGACCTGCTGAAGGCCGGGACTGAAAAAAAAAAATCATCTTCTGTATAGAACAGGATTAAAGAAAAAACAGTCTTTGCAATAGAAGAACCCTAATGGTAAAGACTGTTAGTGATATTGAATAAAAACACTATTGGAAAGAATGACTGGAAAACTCAGGTATCTTTTTTTCTCTTTTATATTTGATGTTGAGTCAGGAGCCTCACTTTATCAATACAAAATCTTTTTATGAAAGCAAGTATTTCTATAAAAGAAATAGACTGTTTCTATGCAAATAAACAATTTCTATTTGTTGTTTCAAACACACTTTAAGTAAAAATCTGAATCGTTATTGACTAAATTTAATTAATACAGATAAAAAATCTGGACAGTTTACACATCAAATTCTTCCTTTCTTAGTTGTGGGTATTTTAGTCTGAATGCATTGGATTTAACCATGGTTCTCACTTCAATTCATTTCTGTTGACAGAGAATATATTTTGTAATTCAAAATAGATATTATCTATATCACCATAAAACTACCAAGATATAAGCTTCAAATTTATAATGAATTTGATTCAGAAATGGTAATGCTTACCTGAATCAATAATTGATATTACTATTTATGGTCCATTTTAATACATCGTTATATCACATAAAATTAGAGTACAGCATGAGTAACTTGTACAGACTTTTGATTGTTTTAAACTAGACATAAACATTACATCTGCAGGTAGGCTGTTTTCTGAAAAGCTTGAAGAACTTATTTCAACGGCAGAGTAAATATCCAGAATTAGCAATATGGACATTAATTAAGATGGAATGTTCACAGATTATTATTCTAAGTGGTAAGTTCTTATTCACATTAGTTATGCTTGTAAACGACTTACTGGACTATAAGAAATAAAAGAAAATGGCTACCTAACACCAACAGTTATTGCTCTGTGGAAAAGGACATCAAGGACACTTGCAAGTAAAAGAATTGGATCAATATTAACGTGATTTTCATTTCATGCTTCCCCAACTCCAGTAAGCTGACAATATACTCTGATTATGTGAACTGCCTCAGAGTAACACAGAAAAGGTTATTAGAGCAAGAGGTGGAAAGAGAATGCACTTTTTATATTGACAGGCCTGCTAATAGAGTATACTGATTTTCAAAGACATGCAATGCATTTTTACAATTTGGTTCTGACAGCAAAGACGGAATTTCATTTATTCCTAATTCAAAATATTCATATATAAGCAATATTTCTTAGAGCAGACCAACAAAGGGGATATTCATAAATAGCATTTTTAAACAGTAAAAATGCAATTAAAAAAGGTACAAGAAAATATTATTGAATTTAAGTACAGCATTATATAAGTATGAAATGCTAACTTAATAATCTTCTTAACGGAGTGAATGTAGAAAACTGCATTCTATGCTTTTTAAAGGAAATTTGATAAGGCGTATTTTAAAAATATACATGATGATAAATGTAGAATCTCTGTGGTAGGAGAATATTATGTGGTAGGATTTTGATTAGCCATTAAGTTAGGGTGATTTTAAAATATTTTAAATAGGATTTCATTACATTGAAAATCACATGGCACACTTTACTTGTGGAAAAAGTGCTAAAACATATAGAAAACTTGGGCTAGTTTGGAACCCTCTAAATATCATAAAGAGCAGAGATAATGCATTATTCATCTTCGTGACTGTTTGACTACATAGCATAGTGTTTGGTCCCTATGTTAAAGTATGCTTAGAAAAAGACCAGCAGGAATAAATACATCAAAATGGTAAAGGCAGCTATCTTGATGGCTGTCTATGAGTGACTTTTTCCCCCTTCTTTAAATTTTTTTGGCGTTTTCTAGATTTTCCACAATGACTATGTTTCTTTTTTTTTTTTTTTTTTTTTTTTTTTTTATTTTGATAAAACACAAAATTGTTACTTTCTAGGCAGATTACTTAAAAACGGAAACCTTTCACAGTAGCTTATCAAGAGCAGAACATTAGTCCAATAATGAAGCTTTCTCTTTTTAGCAGATGAAAGAAAATTAAGTTTTAGTTTTAAATATAAGTACAGTATAGGTATTAAAGCTTATTTTTAAAACTGTTATAATTCAATTTTTAGCCAGTTTGACCACACAAGATCCCTGTTCTCTCTCCCTCTTTGTCTGTCTCCCTCTCTCCTCAACTTTTTGTGAATGACTATGTTTCTTTTCAGGAAGGAAGGATGGGAGGGAAGGTGGAAGGAAGGAAGGAAGGATGGAAGGAAGGAAGGAGGGAAGGAAGGGAGGGAGGGGAAAACGAACAAAGGAAAGAAACCTTTCATTGTGAGTCAAGAGGGGTACATGGCCGATGAGTAGCAGAATGGAAGGAAGAAAGTTTTGGCACTCTTGGAATGAAAGAAAAGATGAACTGGACAGCTTGAATGAGGGCTGAAAGGGTGGGGAGACGTCCCCTGGCAGTGGATGGCATTAACCTGGGGAATGATGCTTGGTGTTTCTTTTCTAAGCCTGCCACAAAATGCAGTGTGGAAAATTTACTTTAAAACTCTGAGAAATGGGAGGTAGGAGATGTTTTGGATAGATAAGCAACTGGTTCAGAGACATGGAAGGAAGATGTAATTAACAGGAATTTCTCTTTAATTATTAAAAAATGGGATAGCTAAGAGATAGTGCTGGTATAGGTTATCAAAAGCACTTTTAAAAACACTAAAGACATTTTAAATTATGTTTTTATAAATGACATTGAATGCACAGTCTGTGAACGACTCTAAGTTCACCTGTACTGATAAATCTCTGTGGATGACAGGCTGTATGAGTGGGCCAAAATTTAGCAGGTACACTTTTAGAGAGGGGAGGTTCAATAATGCTCATGCACTTGGGAAAATTCCAAATTTATCTACAGCAACACACTGTATAGGAAAATCACGGTATTTAGATTGAGATTTTGCTCTATCTACCATTTATTAGTTAGCATGCCACTTAATTTCTATAGTCTGTCATTTTCCCAAATAAAAATCCTTTAATAGCTTTGTCTATTGACAGATCCCTTCACAGTATAGTTCCAAGCAGCCTTTTCAGCTCATCTTTGTACACTATCTTGTGTTCCATCAAGCAGCAACATTTTCATTCCCTGGACACATCATGTTGTGTGGTCCCTTCCTCCATGTTACCACCACCTCACTTACTGTCTTGGGTAGATCTCCATTTATCCTTTCAAGTTTAGCTAAAATTTATTTCTTCAGTTAGCCAGCCCTCTTCACTGAGTTTGCATAGCATTTTTAATATACCTTGATGAAAATATCCATCATACTGTATTTTAATTATTTATAAATGTAATTCTATGTACACTTTATAAAAATTAGTCTAAAAATATAAGCAAGATTATGAGCAGTTCCATGCCACTGAGCAATAGATCTATTAATATAATTTTGTCAGCTCCTTATCTTTAGTGGCTTTTGATGCTCTAACTGTAAATAAAGTACAGACATAAAAAACATATTTCAGAATTTGAAAATACTGTCCTTATAGACCTATTCCATAGACTATCATACTTCAATGCTGTTATTGAAAAGGATGAATGAATGTGGTTAAAATACTGTGTATGTACCTTGAAATGAATGAATTATCAATTAAATAAAAGACAGCAACTAAGTACATAAAATTGTATTAATGTGGATGCTTTAAATGGAATAGGTGAAAGATATGATTCCTGTCCTCAAGTGGTTTTTCTTTTATCTCCAAATATAAAATACTTAAAATCAAAATACTTTCTGATAACTTTACAAGGTGACCTATTACCAAGTGCAAAATATTGAGGCCATTCAAAGAAGTAAGTTAGGGTCTTTTATGCCTCCATGTCTTGGAAATTTCTGTTATTAACTCTGTTCTTCCCTGCTCACCTGATAAATTCCTAATCTTCTCTCAAGTCAGTTCATAAGTAATTATTTCTGTGAAGCGGACTCCAACCCGATAGGTCCAGCGTTAAGTCACCTTTCCTGTGTTCCTCTATGAAGTAACACCTCCCTCTACGAGAACTGCTTATTTCTTTCCACTAGACCAGGATTTTTCAACCTTGGTACTACTGATGTTTTGGGCTGGATTTTGGTCGTCATTCTGGGGAGCTGCCCAGTGAATGGTCAGGTATTTTAGCAGAATTCTTGGTCTCTACCCTTTAGGTGCCAGTAGCACACGCTGACTTCCACACCTGTTGAGACGCACTGCACTAAACTATGTGCTGTGAGAAGGCAGAAACTGTTGCCTCAGCCTCTGCATTCAACATTTAGTGCATGCATGGCATGT
Organism: Balaenoptera acutorostrata; assembly: GCF_949987535.1. Lineage (NCBI taxonomy): Eukaryota > Metazoa > Chordata > Mammalia > Artiodactyla > Balaenopteridae > Balaenoptera > Balaenoptera acutorostrata. The sequence goes on from NC_080081.1 coordinate 69,549,631, forward strand.
AGAAGATATTCAATAAATGCTTTTAAATTAATGAGGCCACTTGATTCCTCTGAATCAGTTTAAAGCCTTCCATCTGAAGCTTCACATAAAAACAGGGGAGTTGTTAAAACCTTTGCTGATATGAAAATGCTGTTACACAAAAACTTTAAAATGTGTTTTATAAGCATATTTTATAAGTCAGCATTTATATAATCCATTTAAATTATTTTAAGAGACTATAAAACCATAGGGTGAAGGTAAGACTGTATTAAAATATGACACTGGCATCAAAAAGAGCTGAAAGATGACTCCATGTATGTCTTTCTCTCACTTGTAAAAAATTTACATCATTAACTTTTCAATAAATTATTTTAACAATAATCAGATCATCTATTTCATTCCAGATATGAAGATTTAATTAATAATACACCAACTAAAACGGACATATCAATGAACAATAAGAAGACGATTGCTAGAGACTACACGGTACAAACAACAGACCACTAGGTAAAAAAATCAAATCACCTTTTCCAACTATTATAAATGTAAACTCTTCAAAAAACTGAAGTCAGAAAAAATGAAGTCAGATAATTTGAAGCTCCTGTCTCAACAACTGTATATAGCTGCACTAGTATTTTTTATTCTCGGTGTTTTCTTATTTCTTGATGACTGCAAGTAGCACCTTACAGTAGCCATGCATACACCATCAAAACTAATTTAATTCCAGATTCATTACAGAGCTGCTTTTTATTCATCAAGGTCATATCTTGATGGTTTCACAAGCTTAGATAAATCGGGTGTTAAGCAGATACATCTCTGAGGAACCTAAGGATGTTCTCATTTGCAGTTCTCAGCATATCTTATTTATTGCCAAAGAAATGAATGATTAATTTTGTCATCTTTGCTCCATGTTTTTTTTTCCTCCGGCTAAAGCAGCCTGCCCTCCTCTGCGACGCCTGATCAGACCTATTTAGGATGATGGCTTTGATCGCAGACATGGAGCTTGAGATCTTAGGCTTTGATGAAACATTGCTCCACTATAATTTTATGGAAAGGAAACAGAGTCCTACATGGTAATTGACAATCAACAAAGACAACCAAACTTATTAAGATTTTAACTATTCTTTGACGGCATAATCTTTCAGCACCAGAAATGGACCAAAATTTGTCTAGTTTAGGTTTTATTTAAACATACAAACAATATACAAAACCCTCCTTTTTCAATCATTTCCTTATGAGCTAATTTGCCCTGAAGAAGAAAGCCCTGCAGATCAGAAGATGAATTTATAGTTTAAAATATTTTCCTTATATTCTTCCATTGCTATGGTCTGTAAAATTCCTGGTAATCAATTAAATTTGCACTTGTATGAGATTTTACTATCAGAAAACACCCAATAAACACATTCAATACATATGAAATTAGAGCATTAAACACCAGCAAAAAAATTACATGCCTCTAAGTTTTTATTAATCACATTCCAACACCAGAGGCTGAAAGTATATCAAATCACACCAAATCTTTTGCACATGACAACCTCATAAATTATTCAACTCATTAGTATTACTAAGAAGCATGAAAAACTCCATCAGTGTTAAGGATGTTTTCCAACTGAAAAAGGTCAACCAAAAGTTTTAATAATGAAATGGAAGTGAAAGCTTTTCAAAGTAAATATGAAATACAATAATTGTCCTTTTTGTCTCCTTGGAAATATATCCAATTCTGATTATTTGCTCATTTAAAAGAAAGTATTGTTAATATATTTGTTTTGTGGCTCCAAATAAATTGCCTAAATAGAATGTCATGAAATTTAAATTACAGCTAAATGTTTCTGCCCATCACGTGAAAGTTTAACTATAATTTAAGCTAAACTGTTTGAATTAAAGGAAAAGTCAAGTGATTCAAAACATTTTTGTTAAAACATTAAGTTTGCAAATTCAGTTCCACTTCTATTACAATATATTAATATAGGCTCACGTTCTTGAAACATAGTGTACTACAGGAACAGAGAGACATGACCAGTGATCAAATCTCAGGGACTGCATTGATGGCCATGTAAATATTCCCTATTTAAGTAATTTTAGGTTATTCCCTCAGCTTGTACAACTTGGTTAAAATTCTGAAAACTTTGATCACTGATTCAAATACTTCTAGCCATACTGAAAGTTCCATTCATAAAATATTCCTCTGTTCCTAAAACAATTTTGTTGCCACAATGTAGATGAATAGAAAAAAATTTTTGACCATAGATTACTGCAGAGTTTCTGTGCATTTAATGTTTAACTTTCAAGATAGAATTTGAAATACTTTAATTATTTAATAAAGAGGAAGGAATAAATTGAATTTCAATTTGTCCTAGAAACTCTCTCAAAATTAGTAGGTTTGTGCTATAAATATACCCTTTATCTATGCCTACACAAACCAAAACATTAAATCTTTCGGATGTTAGTCTATACACTGCCAGACTTTAAGGTACTTAAAACACATTTAAATGTTTAATGGCAGGCAGAGTGACCAGATGATGGGCTGAGTTCTGTTAGTTTTACATGAATGTTCTGGCAATATGTGCATATAAAAGCCTTTCTCTAAAATATACAAAATATGTTTTCAATTAAGTCTTTCAACATCTATTTTCATTGGATAAAGTGCTTTGTAATAATTACTGACATTTACTTCCTATTCTTCGGAAGAAATACTTTAAACATAGGTTAGAAGGCACATTAAGAGTTTGGAAGAAGATACAATATTATGTTTTTCTCTTGGCAGTTTGTAATTCCTCCTTCTACTTCTATGTACAGATCACTCCAGGGAGTACTTTCCACTCACCTCTTCACACCCTCCATATTTTACTCCCTACTCTCTACCCACTTCTAGAAGTTCACAAATGTGAAGCCAAAGAGGTGTGCTCTAGAATTGTTTTTGGAGGTAGAATTGTTTCTGTTCTCTTTTGTCTTCCACTACCCGACCTTAACCCCGAGAATGACCACGAAGTAAATCTGGCACGGGTACCATGTAGATGTCCTGAATATTTTATGGCATATGTGTGGTCTTTGTTCTAGATATGTATAAAATAAAAACATACCCTACTTTCCTTTTATCAAAGAACCCAACTCAGGAGGGATAACAGGTTCAGAATACTGCTGATGATCCACTATTTCAAATTCATAAACCACTACATATTTTAAAATACGTTCATACTACACACAGAGGATGTTTACTATCACCTACATCTTTCATCTGTTTCAAACTCAGAATATTATTTTTTAATTTAGGTTCATTAACAGTGGTTACTATGTTACTAAAACATGACATGACAGTCAGTCTTAAAAAAAGTCAATGTAAAAAATTTTTAAATTTGTTTCTTATAAGCTTTGACACTGGTTTAATAATAAAGACATTTTACAAATTGAACATATAAAATAAGGCATCCATTTTTATAGAGAACCAAAAGAAATATTTTTCTAACAGACCCTTTCTAAAAGCAACCTGTAGAACACTGAATGCAGTATAAAATGAATCCTATATAATTAAGGTATTGGCAACACAGTGTCACTAATAATATCACTCTAGCCTAACCCCTGTTACAAGTTGTCTTTAGATGTTTCTAATTTCAAATGAGATGAAGTCAAGATGAATTGATGAAAAAGCCTAAATGGTTGGGAACATGAAATGAAGTTTAAAAATTTTAAGTTCATATTATAAAGCATGCCACTTTAAGTAGATATTTCTAAGAATCTCTTCTGTAGAACATAAAGATAATAACTCATTTTAAGTTGGTGCTAAATCCTTAGGTGCTAGAATCCTTAGGTGATTTTTTTTGAGTTGATTAAAGAAATCCCCTACAGTACAAGTCAACTATAATTTTTTTAAAGCATATCCTTTCCTGTAGTTACTTTTACTGTATAAAGTTACTTTTTAACTTTATCTTAGGTATGTTTCATATGAAATCTTCACATACTTATTTGTGTTTCCAGTCTTAGTAATACCAATTCACAGACTAGTTACATAATAAATTTTAAAAGTTGTGCACATTTTCTTTCTATTGGGATTAAATATTTTCCCTGTTCAATCCATCAAGAACATGAATGGCAATGTGTTATATAGTACGGTAAATTTTAAAACATATGGCCCACTTATTACTCTCAAATAAAAAAAAATTAAAATAATAAAAACCCAAGTGATTGTGAGAACAAAAGTAGTCAATAACAAAAATATATGGACAGTGTTCAATAACGTTATTTTCTGAGTGTATATGGTTTATAAAATTATATGATCAATCAAACTTAAACTTTTTAGAGCATTTAAAAATAGGTGAACTGGGTTTCCCTGGTGGTGCGGTGGTTAAGAATCTGCCTGCCAATGCAGGGCACACGGGTTCAAGCCCTGGTCCGGGAATATCCCACATGCCGCAGAGCAACTAAGCCCGTGCGCCACAACTACTGAGCCTGTGCTCTAGAGCCTGCGAGCCACAACTCCTGAAGCCCGGACGCCTAGAGCCCGTGCTCTGCAGCAAGAGAAGCCACCGCAATGAGAAGCCCACCGCAATGAGAAGAGTAGCCCCCGCTCACCGCAACTAGAGGAAGCCTGCGTGCAGCAACAAAGACCCAACACAGCCAAAAATAAATAAATTAAATAAATTAATTTTAAAAAAAATAGGTGAACAGAGAGAATAGCCCTATGCATACTTCTTCGTGGACAGCAATCTAAAGTAGCAGCATTTTTATTTAATTACAAAAAATATTTAGATATTTACTATTTATTGTACATTTTATAAAGGACAACTTAGGGTGCAGTTCTACTGTAGTGTGACAGTGGATGATATCTTTAATGTTGGATGGTCTTTTTCAAACTTTATTTGCAATCCATTGGAGGGCTGGGAACCTAATGGGCATACTGAGGCATGATTTATATATTAAACTGAAAATAACAGAATAGAATAGGGTTAAAATAGAGAATGCCATATAATGAGATTATCAATAAGACATTTGTTTCAGTTAAATACACAAGTATGTGCATGTGTATATGTATATACATAACAGTACACATATTTGTCTATATATTTCATGTATATATTTATATTCACACAGTATACATATGTATATATACACACATCCACATACAAATTATACATAAAAATATATAAATCTGAATACACACTTACAGTAGTACATTTTGTTTTCCACTTTGGGTGAAAAAGTTTGAAAGATCAAAGTTTGAAAGACGCTGAAAAGGACAATGATTTTACTCTTGTCTTAGGCTCTATGAGAAGGATGCTGGGTAATAACCAACTATGTAGAGTCTTCTAATCTATTACAAAGAAGCTGAAGAGTCTAACATACATCAAGTGGGAGAAATATTGGGTTGATTAAGTATAACTTAAACGATGCTGAAGGATAAAGTAGAACATAACATTTTTGGCTTATAACATGGAGAATTTTAAATGTTAGCGAAAAAAAAGAATTATCAACCACAAAGAGTCACCTCACATCCAGGAGTATTTTTGTGTAAGAGGCGCTGGTACTCACCATACTCAATTGCAGCTTTGAGCAATGCTTCAGCATGAGTGGAGCCAAATGCGTTACGGACAAACCGTCTCCTTCGACGAAGATCATCTTCCCAGTAATCCAAACGCCAGAAATCGTGCAATTGGCTAAGAATGGGAAGATAAAAAACAATAATAACTATTAATAATGATGTATAACTGGAAATACATTTTTTCAAGTTATATAAATTCACAGACTGCTTACACAATAAATTTTAAAAGCTTTGCACATTTTCTTTTTATAAGGATGAAATATTTTCTCTATTCAATTCATCAAGAACATGAATGGCATTACATATTATGAACTATGGTAAATTTAACTCTTTTAAATTAATAACTAATACAATGAAATCTTTATTTCTTTGGTCTCATTGGAAAATTAAGATAACTTTTGAGATATTTATGTTTTACAACTGTGTTTATATACATATGTCTCCTCTACAAATGAACAAAACTTAAAATAGTAACATTCTCATATTTTAGACATTATAACATTCAGCTCTGCTTTCTTTACAATGTTCTTCCTTCTACTGAAAACATTAATCACTGGGAGTTTAGTAACAAATGCAGCATCAAATTACAAGTATTAATGGCACAGTTTGCATTCTTTTACACTGTTTTTAACAAGGCTTGTAAATCACAGGATAGACCTCACTACAAATAGTTCGCAATTTAATGACCATGGTTTCTTAGTACACTGAATTAAGAACTATAAAATATTGCCCACTTGGATTTGGTGGAAGAATGATTAAAATAATGTGCTGAAATATTCATTGAAATAATTCCCTACTGCCCACAGCAACATGAGAAAAGTGCAATTTTATCCATTATTAATAATACTGAATTAGAGCTGTAAAAAAATGCCAGTATGTGGTAATTGTCTTGGTAAATTATTATTCTAACGCTAACAGAGTCCTTGGATGATTTTACAGCTTTCAGTTAATATAAACCATTAACAGCCATGGCCATCATTGGTAACACTGTCTAAACTATGTTACACTTTAAACAATATTAAAAATCTACGAGATATTTCAGAAACTACTGAAATATGTTCGTTGTATACCAATGGAACATTTCATGGTATCATTTTTGTTTTCAATTTAATTTTAATAAACATTAGTGATAAATGCTACTGCTTGAGAAGTCTGTTTTTCTCTGTAAAGTATCTGGAATAATCTGCAATAATATACTCAAAAGATAATATTCTAATTTTCTTGAGCAGCACTATTCATAAAAACATATAAAATGCTTTCATAGAAGATTTGATTTCAGTTTTTATTTTGATATTTTACTGTAGAAGAACACTGTGTTTGATTAAGATGGAAACTATATATGTTGCTCATCATTATCTCTCTAGCACAACGTCTGGAACATACTATGATTCTAATAAATATTCAATGAATTAATTAAAACAATTTTTTTTACTTTGAAAATCTACAGAGAAGTATAGTCATTGAGAATAATTTACTTTTGAAAAAATTTTAGATTTTTATGGCTATTTAATTTTGTTTTCTATAACTTAATTGTAAAAGAACATATCAATATAAGGGATATACAAAAAGAACATTAAAATTATAATCATTTAAAGTATAATTTAATATACTTGTTTTTCTAAACATTATAATTATAATTTTATTTTTCTGTCAAAATAATGATTACCTGGTGATTAATTATTATGAGTAGTGCACCTGTCATTAATTTAAAATAGGATAATTTCTATCCCTACAAATACAGATTAATCCTAGTAGTTTAAAGAAGAAAATGCTAAAATCTTGCTATAATGATTTTCCTTAAAAGTATGTTAAAATTAAGTAACTGAATTCACTAGGAGAGACCTGAGATCTAATGTTTTCTCAAATTTCTGACCACAGACATACTTTCTTCTATTCCTCCCATTAAGAACAACTAAAAAAAAACGTATACGCTACATATAAAACAAACATAACAAAACTCTGAAATGTGGGGGGCAGACGGCAGACGGGCTAAGGGCCACAGGGCCCAAGGAACAACAAAGTGGTGAGTCCCTGGGTTATCTTTTTGGCTCATATACACTAGATTTGGAGGCAAAGAAGCTAGCAACCCAGATAGGCCAACGGGTACAGACAAAAAAAAAAAGCCCCAAGAAAAGCATGTTTCTCTAGCCAAAAGACCAGGAAAAGGGCATCCTAGGAAGACAGGAAACTTTTAGACAATTATTTGCTCCAGCCAAACACCACAGAAAAACTATGCCTCTCCTTCCCCCCACACACACGAGCAAAGGATGAGTGGGGAGCCTAGATCTGAAGCCTCATGATGGTGTAATGAGGTGCCCTAACATCCAAACTGGGGTGGTATCAGAGAAGGTCATATAGGGAGCCAGGACTTTCATCTCTGCTGGCTGATGACAAGGTATCCCACCCTCAGGGAGTCACTGGAGACCATATGGAGAGCCTGGATTCCCACACCCTGTGGTCAGTAATGAGGCATCCTTCTCTCTTCCCACTGGGGTGGGTCGGGAGGAGACACAGTAGAGAGTCAGGACTTTTACTACTAACCAACAGCAATAAGGCCACCCCCATCAGTGGATACCACGTGCAGAGCTGGAACTCCCACCCCTGCCAAGCCATCATGAGGAGACACCCACTCCCTGGATGTCAGCGGAAGGGAAGTGGGGAACCTAGATTTCTATCTCCACCAGGCAGTGAAGAGGCAGTGCGCCCCACTTGTCCTGGTGGAGTAATGTCAGAGAAAAGCCAACTAAAATAGAAGATTTAAATGAGATAAAAATATCTCAGAAAATTAAAAAAAAAAAAATCCAGGTTTCGATCTCAAAATTACTTGTCATACCAGGAACCATGACAGCATATTTCACATTCAAAGCTATGGTGGCCAGAGGAAGTGTAAAAGTTTTGTTATGTGCTAAAAGAACTGTCAACCCAGAATCCTATAACGAGTGAAAATATCCTTTAGGAATAAAGGAGAAATGAAAATATTTTCAGATGATGAAAAAGATTTGTCAGCCTCAGAGCTAGTCTAAAAAAATGGCTAATAGCAATCATGTAAACATAAGGGAAGCAATAAAAGAGGGAACGTTGGAACATCAGGAAGGAAGAAAGGACATAAGCAAAGTATAAGTAAATATAATAGGATTTCCTTTTCCTCTTGAGTTTTGTTAATTATGTTTTGCTGTTGAAGCAAAAATTATAACACTGTCTGATGTGGTTCTAATTGTGGGTAGAGGTAATAGTCAAGACAAATATAAATGAGGGAGGGTAAAGGAATGTAAAGGAGGTAAAGTTTCTATACTTCACTTGGGCTGGTAAAATGACACCACCAGTAGACTGTGATGAGCTACGTAGATATGATGTAATAATTAGAGCAACCACTGAAAAAGCTATACAAAGACATGTGCAAAAAATCACTATAGCTAATTAACTAACAGAGAAATTTGATACATTTACAACTGTATCAAAAAGAATATACCTAGGAGTAAAGAGGCGAAAGCCCTGTACAATGAAAACTAAGACACTGAAGAAAGAAATTGAAGAAGACATAAAAAAGTGGAAATATAGTCCTTGCTCATGGATTGAAAGAATTGATATTGTTAAAATGTACATGCTACCCAAAGCAGTCTACAGATTCAATACAATCTCCATCAAAATTCCAATGGCATTTTTCACAGAACTAGAACGAAGAATCCTAAACTTTGCAGGGAACCACGAAAGGCCCAAAGAGACAGAGCAATTTTGGGAGAGAAGGGCAAAGCTGTGGCATCACGCTCCCTGATTTCAAACTATATTACACGGCTGTAGTTATCAAGACAGTATGATATTGACATAAAAACAGACACACAGCTTAATGAAACAGACTAGAGGGCCCAGAAATAAACCCACATATTTATGATATTTATGGCATATACAATGGGGAAAGGAGAGTCTCTTCAAAAAATGGTGTTGGGGAAACTGAACAGTCACATGCAAAAGAATAAAACTAGATCAGTCTTACACCGTACATGGAAACTCAACTAAAGATGGGTCAAAGACTTTGAAACATGAGACCTGAAACCACAAAACTCTTAGAAGGAAACACAGGCAGTAAGCTCCTTGACATTTGTCTTGGCAATGATTTTTTTGGATTTGACACCAAAAGCAAAGGCAACAAAAATAAAATAAACAAGTGGGACTATATAAAACTAAAAAGCTTCTGCAGAGAAAAAAATCAGTAAAATGAAAAGACAACCTACCAAATGAGAAAAAAATATTAGCAAACAATATATCTGATAAACAATATAATATCCAAAATGTATAAAGAACTCATAAAACTCAAAAACAACAACAAAAACACCAAACAACCTGATGAAAAAGTGGGCAGAGGATCTGAATAGACCACAACAATGAATAATTTTCATCTGTAGTTTCTAAAATCTAAAATCCATTATCCTCTCTCTTTTTTTTTTTTTTTTGTTTTGAGGGAAGCAAGGATTGGGAAAATTTAGATATCTGTTCTCTGATTTGTTCTTCTAGTATTTCCCCCATTTTCTTTGCGGAAATTAACCTAATATTACTGAGAGTTCAGTCTTTGATAATATTTGGGGTTTTCAATATTTGAACAGACATAAACTCTTAAAAAAAAAACTTTGTTTCTTTCAAACCATGCTTGTTTTTCTATTTATAGTTTAAAGATAGTGGAACTGAGTATAGATAAAATAATGATAGGTACTGAGAGTTGTGCTTTCAACTCTCAATAACATTAAACAGTATCATTCATTAAAATGGATACTCACTTATTTCCTTCTCTCCTTCCTTCAATGTTTCCATACAAAAAGATATTTGCTGAGTACTTATCCTGTGTTAGGCAATGCTCTTGGGGCTGAAGATATAACAGCATAATATGTATAATAAGATATATTCCTTTCCTTTTATTCTCACTCACACGTTCTTCACTCTGCCTTCCCACTGAAATTTAATATATATTGTTGACCCTTTAACTAAATCGCTCCTCTACCACTCCACCTATTTAATATTTCAACATAATAAGATACACTTTGCCATATTCTTTTGTAATATGTGAGGCATTCCAGGAGAAAAGATAAAAATAGAGACTACTCTAATAAGTTTTAACTCTAGATGTGATTGTTATTAATAATTTGTAAGCACAATCAAAAATTTTTACTCTGTGATATGCCTATTTCGGTCAGTATATTTTGAGTACTCTGAGAGGTTCTTTTAATACCTTAAGTTAGGTTGACAAGCACTTCTCTTCTTGAAGGAGGGCTAACTTAGATTTCCTGCACTTGGAGAGCATCCAGGTGGACACATACAGAAGCCACTGTGTCATCATCCCCATGGTGGTGCAGGTAGTCATGCTGCACTGAAATTCTGCTTGGATTTGCAAGTTTTTAGCAGTGATAATCTCATAAGTGGTACCTCTAATGATGTCACCTGGGAGGATGAATGTGATATCATATGTGTTATTTCCCACTATTTATTTATTTTGGTCCTTACAGCTATGTTTTTGCCTTTCATGACTGAATTACAGAAACACTGAGTATCATATATACGTTTTGTTCAGGAGTGTGATTTTACAAGTATAGTACATAATTGCTGGAAAAGAGGAGGTAAAGAGCCAGTAACTAATGAAGGGAAGATTCCCAGTTAGGTTGTATTATGATAATTAATGTTACTATTGATGTAATGGTGTTCATTAATTAGAATTTGGTGTTATTTTAGCATAAATAGGGTTCAGGAAATCATGATTTTCCTCCATGAAATTTTTGATAGTTACATTTTAGACTTACGAGAATGCACTTAATTTTCTTAAAAGGGATCCCTCCTCCCTTCCCAGGAATCAATCACCTTCATAAGCTGGAGGGAAAACTGAATTTACCTGGTAAAGCATAACTGAACTGTTAATTGGTTACTTGATATTTGATAACAAAAACTATCCAGTGGAATAGAGAAAAGAGTGAAAGGAACAAAGGAATATCTTGCTAAACATACACACAAAATTCAGTAAGAACTCGAATCTCTGCTTGGCTAAAGAACTGGTGGTGATCACTGAGGTCAAGACTTCTGTGCATGACTTCTAATCCTACCAAGAACGACCAAAAACACAAATGCTAAATGAGAGACTAATAGTTAAAAATTGTTATCCTCTCCTCTTCTGGACACTGTAGATTACACTCCTCCATCTGTTTTGAAATAAGGCATGCCCATGTGACTTTCCTCAGCTAATAAAATGTGAAAGGTGAGTCACTTCCAGACAAAAGTTTTAAGAGCCAATGAAAATTTGCCATGTTCCCTTCGCTCCACTGTAGGAATGAAGAAAATAAGCACTGACGTGGAGTCCCCATCATTTTGCGTCTCTGAGTGACTTCGAGGAGCAGAGCTTCCCCGTGGTTCCACGCGGAACATGTAGTATGAGTGAGAAATAAACTTTTCTTGTGTTGAACTTCTGAGATTTGAAGGTCCCATGTCACTGTAGTAAATCTAACCCCAGAATTGAGTAAGTTCCTAGAATAATAATACTTACAGAAGGACCAATATTTACTGAGAGATTATTGTATTCCAGGTACTTTTCTAAGCATTGCACATGTATTAAGTCGTTTACTCTTCATAAACTCCCTTTAAGGTAAGTGAACTCATTTTACAAATTAAGAAATGGAGACACAGGAAGGCTAAGTGATGTGCCCAAGATTAAGCAACCAGTAGGTGGCAGAAGAAGTATCTGTCCTCAGGCTGGCTGACTTTCTAGCTCACGCCACACTGCATCTAACTGTAAAGAGAGCAACCAAGGAAACAAAATATCTTGAGGATATTACACTTAAAGCACCAGCACAGCTGTTTCCCGCTTCTTTATAACCAGAACTAATTATTCTGAATGAAAAATGATACTTGTGAAGTAGGTAGAATGCTCTGTGTATATTGCATATGTTCATTCCTTTAGTCAACAAATATTTATTGAACACCTAAGAGCCAGGGATAGGCTAAGTACTAGACATCCATAGATGAATAAACTGACTTGATTCGTGCTTTTGTGCAGCTTTCAGTCTATTTCATAATTTAAATAAATAAACTTATAGTTAATTTTTTGTAAGTGTTAAGAAGGAAACAGATGAGATACTCTCTTTAATAAAAATGGGGAACCAACTTACTGCATAAGTGAATGTACAAGTAAACAAGTGTGAGTATGCTAATGAAACATGATTACAAAGTATGTTGGCAAAACAAACTCTGTATTTATTGGCACTCTTAGTTCTTCATAAGAAAAATCATCAGCCTTTTATTAGCATGTCTTGTGGGCTATTTAGTCAATTCCTAGTAACATATATTACCTCAATGCTGTAAGTGTGTGTGTGTGTATGTACACGCACTCTCATCTAAAGGATATATCTACACATATACATTTGACATATGTCTTAAGCCATTAATACTGTTCTGACTCTCTTATGTATTACTAAGCACTTCTTCCAGTCTCCTTTCTCTGACACACTTACATCCTTTCTGACCTAAGGTCGTGTATTATATCTGATAATTTAATTACAAATTGATTGTGAAGCTCCTGAGAAATGCATTCTTCCTGTCTTTGAAAAGTGTACTCTCACATCCTGACACTGTAAAGTCATAGTTCACAAAGCCAAATCCTAGTCCTCAGTCCAGTCTTTCCAAGTCAGGCTAGTTTGTTCTCTCTCCCTGTATTACTGAACCTGGAAGGAAAGATAGGATTCCAAACACACCACTGGGGATGCGTTACAGCTGTCTGTCTATATCATTTGTTCCCATGCATATCAGTGGGGAGTAGTTACTGTGAATGATGATTCTTGAGAAACTTTATGAAACATTTTGGATTCACAGAGAGGGAGATAGTGATTGATGAACGTATGTGAATTAAACTAGGTTTCCAATGAACTATAATGAAGCTTTAGATGAAAAAATAGTGAATATTATTAAAGTGTGTGTTAGATTGCACAAGCCATACTTAACAGTGAGAAAAGTTTTGTTAGCAGCCAAATCAAACATCTTAAAGGCATGAAAAAGAAAGTGGGTAGGAAAGTAAACTTTTGTCTAAAATTTTGTTTCCATTACAGGTTTCTTATTTTGACCCAAGTTGTGATCTAACTTTCTGCTAATGTTTCTGTTCTCTCTGGATGGTCCCATGTGTAGCTTATGCTACCTTCTCCCTTCCTTTCCCCTTGTATTGTTTACTGCAGCAGCAATCCATTGCAGTTCTTTGCATCACATTTGCTCCTAATTTCCTTTTTTATCAAAAAAAGGGAAAAGGTAATATCATTTGGTTAAAGTATAATAGTATAACCTTAGTCACACTGCATGAAGAGTAAAGCCTTGCAGAATAAAATATACTACACAGGAAGATTCTTAGTTTACTTAAGGTGACCTTTGAAAAGCCATGTTGATGTTGTCCAGTAATTTTAAAGAGATATATATTTATACTGTAAGTTTGAAGGCAGACAAATGCCTATTTGATAAAGGGCAGAGCAAATCATTCAAGAAAAAAATCATTGCGTCCTTAAAATAATCATATCTGAGGGCTTATATTTCTTTTTTATTTATTGTTGCAGAATGAAAACTCTCTTAATAGAGTACTGGATGTTTTGTTTCATTCTTTAATTTTCTTTTTCTTTTCTTCTCTTTTCTCACAGAAAGCAGTTTTCTGGGGACCAAAAATATTTAGGTGACTCCTTTTGCTTTTTGGGTGCACCACCACTCCCTATAAGCCTGGTTTTCTGGTATTGTAAGGACTACAGTGGTTTTATAGTATTTAAGGGATAGTTTTCCATGTGAAAATGATAGATGAGAAAAATAATCTCCTAAGCATCTGGTTAGGTTCTATACGCTACTGCAAGACACCAGAGCAGCTATTGTGTGTTGTGCAGGAAACTGGGCTCAATTCTTACAAAATACTTATTTACCATGTTTGTAAATTCTGAATCTCTGCTAAAGGAGGAGGAACAAATTTAGGAGTTGAGTATCCAGACAGAGCAGTAGAGTTGGTTCTTGAACTTTCCTTAATCTAGAGTTGAAGAGGAGGAGCCTCCCAACAAGAATTCCACTAACTCCTTTCTTGTAACAGTTACATTTACTAATGAGGTTGCCTGGTGGGATCAGAAAAGGTTTGGTTCCAAAAAATGGAAAGATTTTAATGATAAAACAGTTTACCAGACATCTTCATTTTTATAACTTTCACTTCTTAAACTCTTTTACTTTATTAACATTTGAAAAAAAGTAGTGGCTCCAACATCATGAACAATTAAATAAGGAGGCAGGGCTGGAAAGTAGAGAAGAGAAATAGTTTCCAAGAAGAAAAAAAAAAAAAAAGAACTTTATTCAATGAGCTCTCTATGACCCACCAGATTAGCAAATGTTGAATTGCATTTTCACTCTTTGTCTTTGCATCTTTAACCAACTACTCTTCTGGCTCAGGCTTTATTTATTTATTTACTTTTGGGCAGCAACATACAAAGCTTTTTAGTGAATAGCTACACTCTTTTTTAAACTTTTTCCTTTCCAGTAGAGCTAGTCTCAATTTAAGCAGTCTTAGGGCAGCAATAATTACTTTTATCTTAATTAGGAAAATTGTAAAATTCCTTGTGAAACACTTAATTCTATACAGCAATTCTATCCCACTTGACGAAAGTAGATATTCTTTCATCCTAATAATTACTGCTGTGGTGAATAGGCTTAATTATTTTTAGAAATTATAATTAAAAATTCTTCCCCATAAGACTTCAGAAATTGATCACTATAAGAAATCACAGGAAAGGATTTGCTTAACTTTGAGGAATATCCTTATGCTACAGAGTACAATTTTCAATTATCTTTAAAATTATATCTATTACTGCAAAGTAAATGTTTTTTAAATAGCATAAAATATTCCATATAAAATGTATCTTATTAGTTATATAACATTTATTGATACATGCCTGCCTGGTATTATTTAAAATTAAGTTTATGATTTTCACTGTTGCCTTCTCTAAACCTCAGTTACTTCATTTACAAAATGGGGATAAATAAAACCTACTTTATAGAATTGTTGTAAGGAATGTATTTAGAGTGTTCAGCCCAATGCATGGTACACAGAAGTCAGCAGCAGCAGCAGGAGGCAGCATAGTTAGAAAAAGGTTCAAATCCCAGCCCTGACACTCACTATGTAAATGACAACCTGTCTATGAGTATTAGTTTTTTTATCCACACAGGAGTAGTAGTTCTCATTAATGCTCTTCGTTCAGTGCTTGCTACAAGTCCACCAATAAATGGTAGTTATATCAGCTGTTATACAAATTTAAGTATATACAGTTTTGTATTTCTATAAAACTAAAACAAGAAGTTTTCCAGAAATTCAGATATATTTTTGAAAGGTCTAACATTTTTTAATGCAACACTTAACTGCAGTGACAGATACGCAGAAGTAAATCTTTTAGCCTGCTCTGCAGGGTCCGTGGAGTGCCCCTCTTTCCAGTATCATCACCCTTATTGCATTATTTAGAACCTCTAATCCTCTCAGATTGTCCCCCAAACTTGTGCTGTTCATTCCTAGTTATGTGCTATTCCTCTCATTAAAATGTTTATGCTTATCCAATTAGCAATTAATTGTGTATTACTCTGCGCTGTTTCTATGTTTGTTCTGTATCACACGCCAGTCTTCCCTCTAAAACATCCTTGCTTATAAATTTGGCAATTAAACATTTGTTTATATTCTGGTAGATCTCAACTGTTCATTTAATCATGCATTTACACTTTGACTCTCTTACTAGATTATAAACTAGTGATCAGGGTATTTGTCTTACGCAGCTTTGCAACTCCACAGTACTTAGAACAGTTTGCAAACAGGTATGCAATAATATTTGTTAATTTAATTGCTCTCTCATGGTGTTTTCATGTAATAAAATTAGATTTAACTTTTAAAACAAAACTATGACAGAGACAAGTCTTGAAAGGCAGAGCAAGGCTACTAATTACTAAACATGCTAATGAATTTTAACAAAACCATATATGGCCTTTTCAGCTTTTACACTAATACACACTAAGTGGGGTGGAAGTAGTTATCAAACTACTGACAATGGAACTAAAAGTATCACTTTCTTAGTAGCTTATCATGCCTTTGTAGAAGGAATGATTTGCCAGTATCATATTTAACCCAAATAGGAAAATACAACAGCAAATTAGGAACATGGAGACAATTTCATGAGCCTTTGTGAAGTTTGCTTTAGGCTACACGATCATTTCAGTGATCAAATGCAAGCTGGTCCATTTGTATTTGATTCTTTCTGTTATTTGTGAGGCATGCCAAAGAAAAATGTTTCTGTCCAAAACAAGTTATCTAACACATTTATTTATTTATTTATTTATTTATTTTTTAAGAGAAGAATTATTTATTAAAAATGTCATTGAGATAACTTGAGTATCAGTATAATGTAGCGGTTAAAAGCACAGGCTCTGGAGTCAGACTGTGCTGCTTAATACCCAGGTTTTGCCAGGTATACTACCTGTGTGATACTACCTGAATTACTTAACCACACAAAGCCTGAGTTTCCTTATCTATGAAATTGGGATACTACAAATACCTAACCCATAGAAGGTAGTTGTAAGGATTAAATAAATTTACATATGTAAACTGGGTCTATGATAGCACCTGTCATATAGTGAATGCTCAATAAATGTTAGCTATTATTATTGTAAACGAGTTAAAGTTTATGAGATTAATATGTTAAGTATAAATCATTGAAACATGGAAAAACACAAAGAAAGTATAATTTCCAAACTACTGAATGGAGTATAATTATTTAAGCTTAAAATGATGGAATTCACAAAAGAAAATCGTTAGATCTGACTGCATAAAAATTAAGTTTTCCATACATCACAGGTGTATAACTAAAATTAAAAGGAAACCATAGAACATGAAAAATATTTGCAGCAAATGGTGACAGCAAAGGGCTAGTTTATTATTAGTTAAAATATTCATATGGATCTGTTATTGCATTCAAAGGAAAAAATTTTTATATTCTCCTACATTAATGAGCAAAGAATATAAACCAAAATTTCTCAAGAAAAAACAAGTAAATATTTGAGAAAATGTTGGTTTTCACCAATAAAGAAAAGTACAAATTAATAAAAGGAAAATTTTTATGCTACTAAATTAGCAAATATATTTAAATACTGTACTACCTAGTGATTGTGAGTATGCAGTGAATCTAGTATTTTAATATATTGCTGATGGCAGTATAAATTGATAATATCCTTTCATAGAAAGTATAAAAATGTGCTTGCAGTCAACAGTTCAGTATTTCCCATTCCAAAAATATGTTCAAAGAAAAGAATTCATAATGTAGAAAAATCTCTATGCACAAAATTTTCATAATGATATTTGTGACATTGAAAAACGACTAAGAACTGGTTTTAAACAGTGAGTAAGTTGTATGTTGGTGAAATAATATGTAGTGATTAAAAATGATGGTTATAAAAAAAGTGATGGTTATAAAATTCAAAAGATATTTTTTAAGTTGTGATAGAATACAGAAGGTGTTAAACTCAAAGAATTTGTAAATCAAGGTAAGAACAAACAACTGAAAAAGACAAAGGACATAAAAAAGAACTGCAAATGGTCAATTATCAATGAAAAGATGCTGAGCCTCATTAGTCATTAAAGAAATATGAACTAGAATAAATTATTTTTCACCAACAATGATAATACCCATTTTTGGCAAAGGCATGAATAAATATACATTCTCATACACTGTTGATGGGAGAGAAAGTTGATATTACCATAGCCTCCAAGCTGATATTCTTGCCTTCATTCCCTCTAGTTCACTTTCAGTCTGTTTTCTACACTGCTTCACTCAGTGATTCAGTGAGTGATTTTTCTAATTAATAGATTTTATTTTTTAGAACAGTTTTAGATTCACAGAAAATATTTTAAATTAATTGAAAAAGTATGCTTACTTGTTTCACAATTAACTTTCTATTTACAAAAGCTCTTAACTCTGTTGACACTCAATTTTGTCCATTCAGAAAACAACCAAATCCTACACCCCCTCTACTTTTTTTTCCCAATAAATATCAGTCAAAAATATAAAACCGTTTTTCAAAGTAAATTTCCTTCCCTGATTTATATTTGTTACACTAACAGACAAGAAAGGAAAACACCCACTACTTGAGCATGAATACAGCAAACCTTTCATGATGTATTTACCCCTAATTCTCATTAATGTACATAAATATTTTAAAAACCTGTACTCACAACAGAGGAATAATTCTGTCATTATTTTAAAACTGGTATTTAAAAATAACATTTAATTTTGAATTCATTTTTAGTGTTCAGGTATAAAGTGTTTTTCCAAAGGGTAGCATAACACATGTGCTTATATAATTTAAGTATATTTAAATATTCACCTCAATATTCATGCCTCATTTATTAGAATTACATTTAAATTAAGTTTTCTATTAAAATGTAATATTTAAAATTTTTTCTTATTCACTTTTTGAGAGGCTTTAAACTATTTTCCCAATTTAGATAAGTTTCTTGCATAAACTTTTACTTTTATTTTGACTCAACTTTCAAAATTTAAATAGTTCATGTAAATTTGATACTAATTAGGACATACCAATAAAAGATTTGTTCTGCAGGTATACACATCCTTTTATTACAGATGGACAGTTGTTACTCAGTATTTAATCAATTTCATATTTCCTCTTTTACATAAAGACAGCTTATATGCTTAAAACAATGACATAAAGACATGACTAGAAAACTCAGCACACAGCTCAAAATTCACCAATCCATATATATTGATTTGACCTTCAATGGAAGTTTTTTTGAATCTAAATATAAATAATGAGGATAAAGTGATATACAGTTTAGCTGATAATAAATGACCTCTGTCTTCCCAAAAACCATATTCTTTCTAAAGCAATAGACAGATATGATTGATTAATGAACTATTTAAAGATGGCAATAACCCTTTGCAAAATACCAAAAAACTTTTCCCTTACAATTGCCTCAAGACAGAGGTAAAGACTATTAAAAAATGTTTTAGAATACTGTCCCATATAGAAAAACTCAATTAACAAAGCCCCTAAACAGGGCTCTAGTGAAGAGTTTCCTATGCAAGTGGAAATCTGCATTAAACAAAACTGTTTAATTTTCTTTAATTCAACATCCCAACTCAACATCCCAAACTCATTTGACCATGTAATACTTTACTCAAGTAACACTTATTGACAGCCCTTGGATCATACTTCGGAATATGCTGTCAGGGATGTGGTGATTTTTTCATTTAAAACTATTAGGTAGGACTTCCCTGGTGGCACAGTGGTTAAGAATCTGCCTGCCAACACAGGGGACATGGGTTCAATCCCTGGTCCGGGAATCCCACATGCCGCGGAGCAACTAAGCCCGTGTGCCACAACTACTGAGCCTGCACTCTAGAGCCCACGAGCCACAACTACTGAAGCCTGCGTGCCTAGAGCCTGTGCTCTGCAACAAGAGAAGCCACCACAATGAGAAGCCCGTGCACCGCAATGAAGAGTAGCCCCCACTCGCCGCAACTAGAGAAAGCCTGCGTGCAGCAATGAAGAGCCAACGCAGCCAAAAAAAAAAAAAAAAAAAAAAAAAAGGATAAAGAAGTTAAAAAAAACCCTAAAACCATTAGGTACTATAAGCCAGGGGCTGATCAGTATGTTAGCTCACTCATGCAACCTCCCACTTGCTCATGAGGGCAGAGACCTCTTCTGTCTTGCTCACTGCTGTACCCCAGTCCTTAGAAATAACCTCTATTATAGGACCTGTTTTCAGTGACTACTATCCTCTAGTACCTGTGTTAGGAGTTAGGCCAATAAAGATTAGTAAGGAGTATTTTCTACTTGAGAAGATGAGGACAAGATACAAACAATTACAATATAATGTGGTGAGTGATGTTTGAATAAAGTGCTTTGAGGGCAAACGAGAAAGACTTACGAATTCGCCTGGAGAGGTCAGGGAGAGATGATGCTAGAAATAAGCCTTTAAAGAATAAAGAAGGATGTACCAGGTGAAGGAGGAAAGAAGAGGTATGGACCCTGTGCTACAGCCACACTGAAAAACTATAACCCTAAAGTTTCTAACTCTAATAACATTGATTTTATAGTGATTTTCTCATTTTATTCTAACATTGGAGTGCTCCATAAATAAATGAATGAATAAATGAATTTTGTTTCAGTGAGATTTGTGATTATATCAAGCATTCCATAGTTTGAATCCCATCCAAACATTCCCAGGGAACTTTCCAGTCTACAAATTCCAGACTAGAAATGGTAAAATACAGAAGAAGAAAGGTTATTGTGCACTGAGGCAGTAGGAGGAGGAAGGGTTGAGCCAGACTACAGACAGCATCCAGGCCTGTGTGAAGTTTTTTGATCATCTTTGATATTCTGAACTCTAAAGTTATTTTCCCTCTTTGTCTTTCTCAAGGTTTTGTTACGATGTTTTAAAAATTTTATCATTTCTCGTGCTCTGAAAAAATCAGGGCATGCTAGATGTCTCTGTTTTCTTTTTTGTGACTCTCTTTGAGCCAATGTTTTCTGAGGAACAAATATGAATTAGACACCATATTATATTCTATAAACATTATCATTTAATCCTTATAACAGTTGTATGAGATGTATATTAACCCCAAATTTCACAGATAAGGAGAGGAGGGTCAAGAACTCATACACCAAGCCCAACCAGCAGGTTCAATATTCAATAAACACATACTTATTTAATGGCTATACTAGAACAGGCACTATTTCTAGGTACTAGGGATACAGTAATGATCAAGACCGAAAAGATCTCCGCCCTCATGGAATTTACATTTTCATGGAGGAAACAGACAATAAGTATGTAAAAAAGAGTTTCAAAAAGGATAATAAGAAGAGTTATGATGAAAATAAAGCTTAGTTATGGGATATAGAGTGACTGTATTACATACACTGTATTTAGGGAAAGCCTCTATGAGACGGTAACATATGAGCAGATATCTCAGTGATGAGAAGAATCCTGTCACCCAAAGACAAAAGGTAAAGAAAGGCATTCTAGACAGTAGAGAGAGCTAGCTGAGAAGGCATTACACTGGATATGAGCTTGGTGTGTTTGAGTACAGAAAGGATGTTAGTGTGGCTTAAGCTTAGAAAATAAGAGGATCAAATGTGTTCTGAAATTAGAAAGGTGCAGGATCATTTAGGATTTTGAAGGAGTCTTTGGAAGAGTTTAAGAAAGGAGTAGTAATAAGATCTGATTTATCCTTTATCTCACTTTGGCTGCTGTGTGAGGAAAAAATCAGTACAGGTTTAGTGTGGAAGCTGAAAGGTAGGTTAGGTAGGAGGGTGCTGGAGAAGTTGAGATGGAAACAGTTGTGGTAGATAGCACTGGAGCTGGAGAGAAGACATCAGATTTTGGATATATTTTATAGACAGAGCCAATAGGAACAGATGACATAATACAGAGGCAGAGGAAAGGGGTATTGGAAGAGTGGTGAGGAAAAGAGAGGAATGAAAAATCACTCCTAGTTGGAGGCATAAGCTCCTAATAAACTGAATCGTCCACAGATAACAACCATAAAATCTGAGCAAACTAGAAACAACAACAACCTGAGAGCTGTGCAGAGTAAACAAAATCAGTGTGATTCTGCAGGGGTGTTAAAATTGAAGGAAGTGATCGATACAGGGTGAGTTCTTCATTTTTGAGGGTTTGTCTCCAAGGCAGCTACAATCATGGCAATGATGCAGGTGACTGAAACTGATAGAAAGCCTGCTTCTGGACACAGGAACAAAGGGAAGGAGCTTGAGGTAGATAGGAATGCTGGAGAGTGAGGTGGGAACCATGAAAAAGAGAGTGCCTGAGAAGGGGAATGCCAAATTCTATGTTTAAATCCTTTTCAAGTCTCTTGCTGGATTGTGAACTATGCATGAGTAAGACAGACAAAAGTAGTCTGAACCAAGATCTGAGCCACAACCCACTGTAGATATGACAGACTTTACACAGTTTGAGTCTAACCTAGTTAACTGCCTGCTAAAAGAATAACATCAATACCCCTTAGAGGAATATAACAGAATCCAGTTTCTACCACATAACATTTACAATTTCTGGGATACAACAGAAAGCTACTAAAAGCTGGAAAACTATGACCCATTTTCAAGAAAACAGATAATCAATGGATGTCAACCAAAAAATGATTCAAGTGTTGAAATTATTAGACACGGGCTTCAAAGTAACTATTATAATGAAGTACAGGAAAACACAATCATAATGAATGAAAAATAGGAAATCTCAGCAAATGGAAAATTTTGAAAGAGAAGCAAATCAAAATTTTAAAATGCAAAAGTAAAATGTCGGAAATAATAATTCATTGGATAGGTTTAATAGCTGAAGGGAAATGCAGAGAAAGTCAGTTAAACTCAAGATTTATCAGTAGAAATTATCCAGCCTGAAGGAGAAAGAGAAAAATGATTGAAAACACTAACAGAGACTTAGGTATTTGTAGTAAAATATCAGAAGGTCTATTGTACATGCAACTGGAGTCCCCAAAACAGAAGAGAGTGCAGCAGAAAACTATTTAAATAAAAAATGGCACCAAATTTCCCACATTTGGAAGGATATAAATTGACAGATTTAAGAATTTGAGTGATTCCCTAGAGGATAAAGGTAAAGAAAACCACACCTAGGGAACATCATAGTCATGCCGTTGAAAACCAAAGATAAAGACAAAATTTTGAAAGCAGCCAGAGAAAAATACACATTACATATAGGGGGGAAAAAAACGGAGCGCAGAAAACAGTAAAAAAAAGTCTTTAAAGTTCTGAAAGAAAAATAATATACTATCAACCCAGAATTCCACATTTAGTGAAAATATCCTTCTAGAAGACAAAATAATCACCTTTGCAGCAAAAGAAAAAGTATGAGAGTTCACTGACAATAGATCTGCACTATCAGATATGATAAAGGAAATTCTCAGTCTGAAGGAAAATGCCAGATGGAAACTTGAATCTTCTGAAATGACCAAAGAGGACTAGAAATGGTAAATGTGTGGGTAATATAAATATTTTCCCTCCTAATTTTGTAAACATATATATGATTCCAAAGCCAAAATTATGATATGCTCTTGTGGTATTCCTAAGGTAGGCAGGTGTAATAATATATTATACAAGAAATAGAGCACAAAGGATTCTCGGCGGGGTATGTGGCAGGTAAATGGATTCATAGGGTTACAGGGTTTTTAAATTTTACATGAAGTGGTACACTATTAAATCTATGTAGATTGAAAACTAAGGTGTATAAAATAATCCCTAGATAAACCACTTGAAAAATAGAGCTAAAAAGCCAATACATAAATTAAAATGCAATTCTAAAATATAGTCAAATAATCCAAAAGAAAGGCAAAAGGAGGGGAACAAAGAAACAAAGAAACAAACAAAAAAACCAGAGGAGACACACAGAAAACAAATATTAAAATTATAGAGCTAAATCTAACCATATCAACAATTACTAATTATTAAATGCTAATAGACTAAATATTCCAATTGGAAAAGAGATATCAAAATTGATTAAAAAGCAATACCCAACTAGATGCTGTGTACAAGAGATGCACTGAAAATACAAAGACACAGATGGGTTGAAAGCAAATGGATGGAAAAGGATATATAAAAAATAAGCATACGAAGCTAGAGTGGCTCATCAAAAAATCTACAAACAATATATGCTGGAGAAGGTGTGGAGAAAAGGGAACCCTCCTGCACTGTTGGTGGGAATGTAAATTGATACAGCACTATGGAGAACAGTATGGAAGTTCCTTAAAAAACTAAAAATAGAACTACCATATGACTCAGCAATCCCACTACTGGGCATATACCCTGAGAAAACCATAATTCAAAAAGAGACATGTACCACAATGTTCATTGCAGCACTGTTCACAATAGCCAGGACATGGAAGCAACCTAAGTGTCCATCAACAAATGACTGGATAAAGAAGATGTGGCACATATATACAATGCAATATTACTCAGCCATAAAAAGAAACAAAATTGAGTTATTTGTAGTGAGGTGGATGGACCTAGAGTCTGTCATACAGAGGGAGGTAAGTCAGAAAGAGAAAAACAAATACCGTATGCTAAAGCATATGTATATATATGGAATCCAAAAACAGAAAAATGGTTCTCATGAACCTAGGGGCTGGACAGGAATAAAGATGCAGACGTAGAGAATGGACTTGAGGACATGGGGAGGGGGAAGGGTAAACTGGGACCAAGTGAGAGAGTGACATGGACATATATATATACTATCAAATGTAAAATAGATAGCTAGTGGGAAGCTGCTGCATAGCACAGGGAGATCAGCTCAGTGCTTTGTGACCACCTAGAGGGGTGGGATAGGGAGGGTGAGAGGGAGCCTCAAGAGGGAGGGGATGTGGGGATATATTTATACATATAGCTGATTCACTTTGTTATACAGTAGAAACTAACGCACCATTATAAAGCAATTATACTCCAAAAAAGATGTTAAAAAAAAAAAAGAAGAAGCTAGAGTGGCTATGTCATTAACAGGCAAAGTATATTTTAAAACAGGGAGTATTACCTGAAATAAAGAGGGATATTTAATCTTGATAAAGGGGTCAATTCTTCAAGAAGATATAATATTCCTGGTATTTAGCTAATATCAGAGCCTCAAAGTACGTGAAACAAAACTGACAGAATTAAAGGAAGAAATAGATAATCTCACAATGATACCAGGGGATTCTAATACCCCTCTTCAATAGATAAAACGAGTAAACAAGAAATCAGTGAAGACACAGACCATATGAGCCATATTATCAACCACTTTGACCTAATTTAAATTTATAGATGGGTATGCTCAATGATTAAAGGATGCACACCATTTTCAAGTGCACATAGTATGTTCCCCAAGATATGCCATATATACTAGGTCATAAAGCAACCTTTACATTTAAAGTAATTGAAATTATAAGGAGTATATTCTTTGACTACAATGGAATAAATAACAACAAGATATCTATAAACACCCCAAATATGTGCAAATTAAACAACACACATAAATAATACATAGGTTATTAAAGAAATAAAAAGTAGGAAATGTTTCAAACTTGATGATAACGAAAATATAACAAATGTGAGATGCAGCTAATGCAGTGAATAGGAATAAATTTATAGCTTTAAGTACTTATATTAGAAAAGAAGAAAGTCTAAAACCAATAACCTAAGCTTGCATCTCAAAAAACTAGTAAATGAAGAGGAAAGTAAACCTAATATAAGTAGAAAAAAAATAATAAAGGTCAGAGCAGAAATCAGAATTATTATCTGGCAGAGAATTTGTTAATCTAGCTAGCATAGGTTTGGAAATCTCCCAAGACTGAGTCTGTGTTCTGTGTTTATGTGTATGCATATGTTATGCAGAGGAGACAGCAGGATCTAGAGCCACTAATGCCCATTTTTACAACGAGTTTGGTTAATACGAGCTCTTGCTCGTATAGCAAGAAGAATAAATTTGTATCAATTCTTTGAATTTACTGGTAAATTAGAATCAGACCATTTTCATTTAATTTGGAAAATCTTTACAATAACAACTTGAAAAAACTGAAGTTTTAAAATATTACAGCTTTACTGTGACGCATAAATTTTCATCAATTATTATATACATAATTTAAGCTCTACTGTAAGACCATAAATAAGGAAAGAAAGAGGAAGGAAGGAGGGGAAGGAAGAAAGAAGACAACAGAATTACATCCTCCCTTGTGTCCCGAGGTGACAATTCTTTTCTTCATTGGTAAAGAAATACGTAAGTGTCTGGGGACTTCCCTGGTGGTGCAGTGGATAAGAATTTGCCTGCCAATGCAGGAGACACGGGTTCGAGCCCTGGTCCGGGAAGATCTCACATGCCACGGAGCAACTAAGCCCATGCGCTACAACTACTGAGCCTGCTCTCTACAGGTCGTGAGCCACAACTACTGAAGCCCGCGCGCCTAGAGTCTGTGCTCTGCAAAAAGAGAAGCCACCGCAATGAGAAGCCTGCACGCCACAACGAAGAGTAGCCCCTGCTCGCTGCAACTAGAGAAAGCCTGCACGCAGCGATGAAGACCCAATGCAGCCAAAAAAAAAAAAAAAGAAATACGTAAGTTTCTGTTCCTAGAGGCAGTGTTTTCTGATCTGTATAGAGTTCCGCTTAAGTGTTCCCTTGTATGGTGGAGACAGATCAGTCCATCATTGATGAGGAGCAAGATAGAAAATAATCAGGTAAGACATTTTCTAGAATTAACTCTCTGGTCCTTGGCTATACAAAGACATATAAATAAGTTAACTAAACAATCTTCCTTTTCAGAAGGACAAGATATGCTATTTCCCTACAGTTAGTACATCTGTCTAGGTATGATGATACAAAATAGTTCAAATAGAAAGGTAAGCCTTAGTTACTGTGATAGTCTGTATCTTACAATAGAATATCTACAATGGGCTCCTGGTGTTGAAGATAAAACCCCTGGTAAGTGTACTGTTCAACAAATATCCACAGGGACCATGAGCCAATTAGAGAGACTTCTCCTAAAGGTGCATAACTTGAGTCTAGGTTTGTTCTGTGTAATCAAAAACAAATCTAAATGGAAGGGAAGCTGAATTCGAGGATAGACAAGGTATTTTCATAACTGTTTCCTTCAACTTGGAAAAAGTGAAATTAAGATTGTATTTCCAGTTGTCTCAGTGTTTTAGGTACTTCAAAGCTGCAAATCAGTATACGCTGGTAGAATTTATTATTTAATTAATTTATTTTTGGCTGTGTTGGGTCTTCATTTCTGTGCGAGGGCTTTCTCCAGTTGCGGTGAGCGGGGGCCACTCTTCATCGTGGTGCACGGGCCTCTCACTATCGCGGCCTCTCTTGTTGCGGAGCGCAGCCTCAGTAGTTGTGGCTCACGGGCCTAGTTGCTCCGCGGCATGTGGGATCTTCCCAGACCAGGGCTCGAACTCATGTCCCCTGCATTGGCAGGCAGATTCTCAACCACTGCGCCACTAGGGAAGCCCTGGTAGAATTTATATACAAAAATTTCCAAAAAGGAAAAAGATTTTTAGAATTTTCCATAAAAGTTTGAATCTGAGTAAACAAAAGGGCCTCTACATTTCAATTATCTAACTATGATAATCAGAAAATTTTCTGAAATAAATGATTTTTTGATGATGCCTTGGATTCCAACTTCTTACCAAACAAAAATGTCAAAGAAAAAAGCATATCAAAGGATATTAAGTTTGGTAATGAAGCCTGTTATCGTTTATTACTTAAACTCTGACATAATTATCCTAATTTTTGTAGCATTGCATTTACAGTTCGCTTCAGTTAGGATGAAAGTAAAATCTAGTGGGAACTCTTCAATTAAAAAAAAAAACTTTTTTAAAATTTATTTATTTTACTTATTTATTTTTGGCTGTGTTGGGTCTTCACTGCTGCATGTGGGCTTTCTCTAGTTGTGGTGAGCGGGGGCTACTCTTTGTTGCAGTGTGCGGGCTTCTCTTGTTGTGGAGCATGGGCTCTAGGCACACGGGCTTCAGTAGTTGTGGTGTGCGGACTCAGCAGTTGTGGCTCACAGGCTCTAGAGGGCAGGCTCAGTAGCTGTGGCACATGGGCTTAGTTGCTCCGCGGCATGTGGAGTCTTCCCAGACCAGGGCTCGAACCCCTGCCCCATGCATTGGCAGGCGGATTCTTAACCACTGTGCCTGCAGGGAAGCCCCGAACTCTTCAATTTTAAGTTTAGTAGGCTACCCGGAGAATGTTCAAAATCTTTCTTATGCGCTAAACATGTGTTTTGAGAGGAAGTATCCACCACTGCTCCAGGTTAATGCTCTAAGGTGCTGTGCAGGGCTCAGTTACTGACTGCAACTGCTAGCCTTCAACTTTAGGTTAACTGGACAAACTGTTCCGATTAAACACAATTTGAATCCAATTAGTCGTAGTGGTAGGGCTAGTCCAGTGAGGCTGTAAAGAAGTAGCTTCTCAGAAAGAATGTGGATTATAGTTATGAACTGGATTCAGCTAGAAGTCCCGGCTCTGGAGGATCAACCAATACAACGGTAACAGGAAGTAATTCCCAATGGAACGTTCAACAGTGACCTGGAAGGTCATTAACAGTCACACTGCACCCTATTTGGACCTTCCTTTTGAATACTGCTGACTCTACCGAGTCTTTAACTTCTGTGTCTCAACACCTTTGGTTCTGGGCCAGGTTACCATTCTTAATTTGAAATTATCTAGGGAAAAGAAAGTTCCATTTATCCAAACACCTGACTTTATTATTTCCCTTCTCATCTCTCCAGGTCTCATGGCAACTTTAATTTACTATTTTTATTGTTTGTATGGCTCTTATCCACCCCCTTGGGATTGAATGAATATGTTTTGCAAACCATAATTTTCTGGATGTCAGAGAGGTGGTATGGCGCAGCTACTTTGTATAATGTATCACTCCTGGTAGCATTTGGGTTAGTACTCCATAATCAAATAAATTAGTATTTCTGCAAAGAAATGTATAAATATTTACACTAAATTGGATAAAGACAACAAATAGCCACATATTAGTTTAAATTAAGTTTTGTCAGCCAATATGTTTTCCACAAGCATATGAAAAAAATTATGGTTTTCAATGGCTTTTAAAAGGATTAGACCTGTAATAAATCCTAGAAGTGAAACTCCTATTCCCATTTGTTCCAAATACTAAGCAAATGCAGAGTATCTTTAACTTATTTTACTTTTCAGTAGTATTACTCAGTTGCCATGTTATAGTCCTAGCAAGTAAATGCAAACCTTATTTTTTGTGTGCTTTATTTCATAAACGATGAAATCATAATCTTATTAGCCCACTATAGTTCCTCAAAATAAAATTAATAAAAATATTGGATATAAAATATGAATAATGGCATTTGCAGATAAGTTTATTTTTACTGATCGGTATATAACATCCAAGAGCAACATGTGCTTGTGATGCCTCCTACCAAACCGACTGCTATTGTTCTACTGTCTTTCCTACATATAGATTCTAGCACCAGCAATGACTAGAGTCAGATTAATGAAAGTCACATCAAAAGTGATATGGATGCATCTGAGACCTGGGGAAAAACTAAATTCAGCCATATAGAATATTAATTTACAAAACTGGCATACCTAATTATATTTGAAGAAAATTTAGTAAGAACTAATAAATAACTTTCTGATGGTCTAGTTTGACAATTAATGACAGAGATAAAGTTTTCAACTAATATGTGTAAATTCCTCGATTTCACTTTTCTGGATATTTTAAGTATGGTTCTTACAAGAATTATGGGGAGAACAGAAATTTCCCTTTTGAAATTCCTTCATGTTCCACATTTCCACACTTCTTATTTATCTATATATACCCCATGCAACTACAATTCTTATTTATCAATATACATCTATGTAAAATATTAGTGCACACACATACACACACATACTATTCTTTTAAGCAACGCTTAATATTAAATTAATATGGAGCTAAATTAAAAAAACAGGGTAAACTTGTAGAATGTATAATGATTTTATACATTTAATTATCCTTATTACTCACAAATCCTTTCTAAATTATGTCTCTCCTGGGACTTCCCTGGTGGTCCAGTGGGTAAGACTCTGCACTCCCAATGTAGGGGGCCCGGGTTTGATCCCTGGTCGGCGAACTAAGAGCCTGCGTGCCACAGCTAAAGATCCCGCACACAGCAACGAAGATCCCGCGTGCCACAAGTAAAGATCCCACACACCACAACGGAGATCCCACATGCCACAACTAAAGATCCCGCACGCCGCAATGGAGATCCCGTGTGCCACAGCTAAAGATCCCGCACGCAGCAACGGAGATGCCACGTGCCGCAGCTAAAGATCCCGCACGAAGCAATGGAGATCCCACGTGCCGCAGCTAAAGATCCTGCACGCAGCAATGGAGATCCCGCGTGCCGCAGCTAAAGATCCCGCATGCAGCAACGGAGATCCCACATGCCGCAACTAAGACTTGGCGCAACCAAAATAAATAACTATTTAATAAATAAATAAATAAATAGTCTCTCCTTTTTATATTACTTCCATAGCGTATAGCTGCAATTTCAAATTCCCCCATTTGTACAACATACACGAAACTCAGTAATGAAGAAAAGAAGGCTAGGCACACCCTTATACTAAGTTATTATCCCTAGAAAATTTTAAACGACACATAAAGCTTTTTGTGGTATATAATAAGTGATTTAAGGCTTTTCAGGTAAGCTTCAGGAATAAAACATTTGCTCCAACTTAATGAGGCACTTTGTATAGCAACAATATTAACAAAATAACAGTATGAACACTGATAACATGGCATATAAAAAAGTAGAGATAATATGTTTGAAATTCTCCAAACAAATAAACAATCTAAAATTTAAAAAGTGGTGCTTCCAGGACTTCCCTGGTGGTGCAGTGGTTAAGAATCCGTCTGCCAATGCAGGGGACACAGGTTCGAGCCCTGGCCTGGGAAGATCCTACATGCCGTGGAGCAACTAAGGCCATGCGCCACAACTACTGAGCCTGCGCTCTAGAGCCCGTGCGCCACAACTGCTGAAGCCCGCACGCCACAACTACTGAAAGCCCGTGCGCCTAGAGCCCGTGCTCCACAACAAGAGAAGCCACCACAATGAGAAGCCCGTGCACTGCAACGAAGAGCAGCCCCCACTCACTGCAACTAAAGAAAGCCCGTGTGCAGCAACGAAGACCCAACACAGCCAAAAATAAATAGATAAATAAATAAATTTATATATATATATAAAAAGTGGTGCTTCCTTTGGTACTTTGATTAAAAAAAATTTTTTTCTAAAAAATATTCTTGAAGACTTATTATGCTCAAGATACCTATCAGTGCAAGGTACTCGCTATGTGGTGATCTTTGCTTTCTGGAAGTTTAAAATCTCTAAAATAACATTACCATCCCTCACCCTAGTCTCTGACTTCACAAGAACCAGTTTTTCTGAAATTCAGCCTTCTACCTACCCTGGCACTTCATTTAGTACCTTAGCTCCTTTTCTCTGTAGGCATGGATTCCCTAATTGTTTGTTTACTGTAGTATTTTAGCAAACATTGCAGTTCTACTAGTTGCTAGCCTGGAAAAGGACAGGAAAATCCACTTTACTGAATTTTAGCATTTTTCAAAATATTGTATCTTGGATTTTCTTGTATCTGGCTTCAAATGGACAAAAGTCTCAAAAGAAAGAGTGTTTTTAAGGCCTGTATCTTTGCCTCTGAGGAATTAGGAAAAATCCAAAAATACATCTACCCTGAGCGCTAACTGTATTGATTTTTATAGAAAAGATATTAGCACTAAATAGGTCTTAAATCTGACAACCCCTCAGGTACTTATTTCTTTGGGACTGTTTTTACTGCAACTGGAAGAATAAGCACACATGAACTAGAAGTGATAAGTTAATAGGCTCATCTTACACACCAATAATTTAAAAAATAAAATATAAATTAATAATAAAAAGCCATCTAAGGAAAGATATTGTACAAATATAAGTTCTAAAACAAAGACTACATATCAACAGTATTGAATGGTACTTATTTCTGAAACTTCCCTCTTTCACAACACACTCACACACACACACACATACATACAGAAACCCTACAAAAGACATAAACCATAGAAAAGACTAGAGGACAGGTTATTTATTAGAAAAAATTGTGCCCTGAGTCACAAAAAGTACTAAGGCAAATGAACTGAGATAGAATAATAAAATTAGTATACTTAGCTAGCAGTTGAACCATTTATCAAAAAGGACCACTTTATCTGTGCTCTTTTCTTTTGCAGAATCCAATAAACTGCCATTATATTCCTTCTAAATGGTTCCATTACAAGGATTCTATAACAACAGACTAATCTCTTGATAATTATAATAAATGCTTGTAATCAAAGAAGGAACCATTTAAAATAGGAAGGAGAAAGGCTGTTTTCCATCACACTCGTTGTAGTTCTGTGACCTTTGAAGCATTCAGCTACAATACAGCTTTCTATCCAATCCTGTTCAAACAAATATTTAAGAAAATACTAGGTTAATGATAATTTGGATTGAGGTATTTCAGCATTTTTTGTTTCCAAATTTTAAATTGTGTTAACATTAAGAATAAAGCGGCATCTTCGCTTAGAGTATAAATTTCTAGCATTTAAATGATAAATGATTTGATTAGATTTGTTTCCTTCGGGGGAACAAAAGCAATAGTTACTTTAGAAAACTAGAATGATGAGCTATTCACAATGCTTATGGCTTTAAGGAAGTATCATTTTCCTAGAAGACAGCACATCTCAACACAGAAGTTGGGGCTGTATTTACTTGAATAAACAATGATTTCCAGAGAGCACAGAAGTAACTGATGGCTGATAAAGTTACGGGAAATGACTATATATGATCAGAATGGCTTTCATCTGCATTTTGTTAGACCAAGCATTGATTTCACTTTTCAGCTGTGAACAGCAAGAGCCCAGCTGTGCCCAGAGTGGGAGCAAACTGTGAACCAGGGTTACACTAGAGGGGAGACTGTTTAAAAAAATAAAAAGTAATACTTTTTAATAAGTCTTAGGCAAAAAAATGTCGTTTTAAACATTTGGAGAAATATATATAGGGGTTTCCACAAACTGTCAAAAGTGGTAAATCTAATTTATGACAAAAATGAAACCTTTGTGCTCAGTTGTGGGAATAAACAGAATTATGAGGAGAAAATAAACAAAGAGAAGGAAAATATAAAATAGACTGCCTTCAAGGCAGAAACAACTACATTTTACTTGGTATTCCCAGATGTGCTAAGAGGAAATTTATGACAGCACACTGAAAAGCAAGATTCCCTTTGTGAAACCTTTCACATTTATTTAACTAAGCACAATCATTGAAAATGACCTTTATCCAAACCCTTCACAGCGGTCTTAAAATGATCTAAAATGACTGCCAGATATTCTTTAAATAACATTACTTAACTAAAAGTCATTACCCAGGGGCAATATTAAAGTACTGGCAAGTAAATACAGATCTATTTTCAGCAAAATATAACATAGGCTTAATGAAAAATTGATAACACATTAAACATCTTTGTCAAAAAGCTAACAAAATAATACAAATTATCTCAGTTTTTCAGAATGGGTAGGAAATATACGTTTTTCACATTCAAACCATCTTATTTGCGTCTTAATGAAGATAACAATCATAGAAAAAGAATCTAAAAAATAGATTAATAATACTTAAAATTGTAAAAAAATAAGCGATATACCCAGAGAAGGCTTTCCAAAACATGTTTTAACTAAATAAACTAAATTTTTATACTTGCCAAATGTAGTAAATTTCAGAAAACTAACAGATTTATTTATTTAATGATTCCTCCTATTGTCAAAATAAGTGTATAAGATTTGACCATCTCTATCTTTTCTTTTTTAATTTACATTCAGAGGAAGATCAAAGGCTACCTAGTAGACTAGGAATGGAGGGATGAGTAAAAGAATAAGTCAGGAATAATTGACAGTTGGTTAGAAACATGTATATTTTGGGATCCTAAAATGTGAAAAAATTCCATTGTTTCATAATGCATTTCTGTTTCAGTTAGCAAAAACTGGACATACTCGGAGGCGGGGGGAGAATTTCCTCTATTAAGAGGATGATTAGTTCAGTAAATCATGGCTTTGAGATAAAGATGATTACTATATCTCCTTGATGGGAAAAAGAGAAGGGTATAGGAGGTTCATTTCACCACAAAGCAATTATGCGGAGCTGGAACGTTACCATTTATCACTGCTGAAAGATGACACTCACTGTTAGCCAAGGGAAACTGTTACTCAAAAGCTCCCATCAAGATCAATATGCCATGCTTTTTTTTTTTTTTTCCTAGCAAAAAGTAATTATACAACAGAAACTTCACAATCAATACCTTCTCATGCTAACTTAAAAGTCGGCTATATAGGCATGAAGGTATGGCAGTGTCAGCTGTCACTGAAGTCTACCCCATTAAATCCAAATTAAGCCTGTTTTTCTGTGCTGTTAATCAAATCTTTCCTATTGTTATCTCAAGTTCTCAATACTGGTTTCTTAGAAATAAAGTATTGTCAGGTTTTGTTTTTGTTTTTTGTTACTAAAGCATACCAAGTTACTACTGACCACATATAATAACATAGGAGAGTTGCCATTAATTAACCCATTAGTATTTTTCAAGGAAATTAAAAAAAAAAAAAAGAAAGAAAAAAATCAATTCATGAGGAAAAAACAATCAATGTCCCTGCTCAGTGAAAACTAAAGTACCTCCCTGGAAGCATGTTTCCTAATCTTGCAGTTGAGGTTGACCTTCTTTGAACTTCTGAGAGCCATAAGGAGAACAATCTATAATTTCATAATGTGTGACTGAATTTTTCTCACGATAAACAATCCTTACAATTAGGCAGACAAATCACAGATGATTATACATATGCTTATTTTATATACATGGATAAAAATAGGAGTTACAATCATGTGAAAATCTATCCGAATGTCAATTTGACAACTGCTTTCTGTAATATAGAGCTTAGTCTTATAAACCAATCTAATATATCAGAAAAGGTTAAAGGGCATGGAAAAATCACTCCTTCAGTGAAAAAAATTTTGACATCCAATTTTCAAGCTGATTTATCAGTGGAAAGCTAAAATTGATAGGTTGCCATTACTGGGGAGTAGCCTGTCTAAGAAAGCTGTTACAAAACCTCTCATTTTGATTTAGCCACATTAATCAATACAAACCTATACTGTTTCAATTTTTAAAACATTGATCTTCTGCTATAAGCTTAGGGCAGCCACATTTATCAACAATCATAAAAAAACTCAATATAGTTTTAAACAAAGGTTCAGAAAATAAAATGATCAAATGAAATTCAGGTTTACTTGCCTTGTTGGTTAATCATTGTTACCAAAAATTGTTTAATCAAGATATTGAGTTAATTTTTTTTTATATTTTAGGAAATAACTGTTACTTTCACTTTGTTCTCAATTTTAACTAGTGCAGCATTATCTCCTAGGTTTCTCAGTTATTTACTCCTAGTTCAATTTATCCCAGTTATTCTATCCTAAGTTATTCTAAATATTTACAATTAAACAGAGATAAAAATTATCTCTGTGAATTATTATTTAATGTAAAAAATACTTTTACTTGTTAATCAATAACTGAAAGTGACAGCAGAGTGACAAAAACATTTTGAAAGAATTTCAGACTGTGTAGTAGAAATATTATGGGGGCACAGAAGACTTAAATATTTAATTCACAACTGTATGAATGAAAATTCTGCTAGTAAAATGGAAATTTTGCTCAAAGTCATCCATTGTGTTCTAGAAGACTCAAAGTAGATAAAGTAAAAATCAATATGTTTTGCAAACAAAGGGTCAGTATTTGTTGTCACATTATTAGTATTTTATTATAAATGCTATTAAGTATCTAGAGGAAATGAGCAGAAGGATATATTATTATGGAATAATCCTGCCTTTAAAATGTTTTCCAAAATAAAAACATTCAAGTTCAAGTTATATCATATATTTTATAAACATATTTACATTTTATACTCAGAAATATATACGCTCTAGTTTATATTTAGAAAATATATTAAAAACTTATCACATTTATATAATTATTTATGCGTACATGAAATACCACTGCATTTACTGTGGATCTCTATAGAAAACTATATAAAACATAATAAGAAAATGGAAAGGAGCGGGAAATGATGTAAATCATACATGTTAACTGTTATTTATTAAGATTCCCTTTCCACATGTGCATATCATTGTGGTGAGTCTTATACAAAGTCAGATAAATGAATTCAGTCCCTGCCTATTCGGTATGAAACTGATAACATCAAAAGAGATTTTACTGTATTAGATATATAACGTAGATAAAACATTTCCAACTAACATAAGTCAAAGAAAATATTAATTTCTTAAAGTTGTAAACACAGAAACATATGATTCGTATTTTTTAACCAGGTAGAAGTAAAATGGTTAAACAAAGGAAAAAAGACAAAAAATCAGTTACTATAAAAGAATTGTAAAGTTAAAACAAAAATATTTAAAATTTATACCACAGATAATCAAAAAGTACTCTGTAAATCATACATAAATACACTCATGCCAACCTTAATTTACCAAAGTTTAAATTAATAAAACTGAGCTCCCATAGACCTTACTAAAAATTTTAATACAGCAGAGACTCAAAAAGGTTTACCTGAAGAACAAAAATAATGCTTGAAGACGAAAAAAATGTAATTCAATCAATGCAGGGTTTCAAACCTAGGGTATCTGAGCCAACAGTGTCAGGAATATACTTTTGAAAGGGAAAGGTAAAAAAAGTGGATAAAATCTTCAAACTGAATTCTATTTGGTGATCCTTAAGTGAGCCTCATAATTAACTTTGGGAATGGTACAATATTATATTCTTATCTCTCTAGGAAAGGTAGTCCATTTGCAAAATGGACATGGTTGAAAATGAATAAATAATTTTAAAATATTTTACAATTCTAGATTGTAGGTGCTAAAATACTCTGATTTGATTTAAAAAAAGCATAAATAAGAGAGCATTGACAAAAATAGGCTGTAACATGCTGAGTGATTAAATTATTACTCCTTTGATTATATATCAGGCACTTCTGGAGACATATTACTCATACATATCTCAAGGGTACTACTTAATGCCTTAGGGATGTAATGTATCACTTAGTAATTTTTACTAAAGTTAGAAAGAATCTATTTAGGTATGGAAGTTTGGGATATATAAATACTCTTTAGAACATGACAAATGACTCAATAATAAGGTGCCAATATAACATTAACATTTAAAATCGATACACATCATGTTCATGGTTTTTCTGTTTTCTGGCCTTTGCTTGCTGCGTTAGTCAGTAAGCCACTGCATGCTCTCCCAATCAGTATGTTTGTGACTGGGCCTGGGTATTAGAATTTCCTTTCTCTTCAGTGTTTATCTTAGTTACCCCTAGAAACCACTTGGGCGTCTGTGCTAGATTTACCCTTCCAGATGGGACTCTCATATGGCCAGCCCATCATATCACAGCCCAGTACCTATCTGCCTCGCTGTTTCACCACTGTCCCAAACACAGAAGAAAATATCCATTTATCTCCAACATAAAAGATTATGTTTAAACATGCACATGCACAAATTTGTACCTTTTCCTGAAATTATTTTCCCTATTTATCTTTTGAAACACTAATAGAAATTTTATCAACATTATTTTTGTCATTAAGGTCAAATTTTATGAATAATTTTAGTAATTTTCCATGTCCCCAACTTTTATATATTTCTTTCCATGTCTTTCCCAGCAACAGAGCCATGTAAAATATGTCCTGCTTTCTGCCAATTGTCCATGAGCTAGGAGAATGACTGCACTAGGACAAGTCACATATCCTGGCCATCCCTGACCTGCTCACTGGCGATGGTCTCTCAGTGCTTCTCTTCTCTGTCTTTTCCAGTCAGCCCAGAAGTTCACTTAAAGGCGTTCTTTCGTACTACACACTTTGATGGTTCCCTTGAACATGTGGAGCCCTGTAATTCTCTGAAATAGATTCACCTTCTTACTTCCGCTTTAAGGAATGACCTCTGTTTTATTTCCTCATCCTCCCTAAGTAATGCTATTTATAGCTTATACTCTGATTAGACATAACTTGTTTCCGACTGACATTATTTTAATTTCTGACTTTAGACAATATAGTTTCTTTGATTCCCAACTGTGACTGCTCTTAAAAATTCTACCAGTCATCTAACCTCCCTCATTTTAACATCACCTGATTCACCTAATTCAGGGAGCCTTCCTAGGTGGGCACTTTTGAAATGCTTTACTTATCGCTTCTATAGGCTATGTCTAAATTTCTCTTCGACTCAATTCTCTTAGAATTCAAATCTTCCCAAACTTGTAAGGTACTGGTATGTACGGTCACTTATAATGAGGTGTACATCCTGCTGGTATTAATGTGTTTAAGGACAGAGGGCAAAGCAGCTACGTTACGCATCAGTAACTGCTGGTCCCCAGATTACATAAAGGCAGATGGCACGAGAGAATCATGTGCTAAAGCGGCATTGTTCATACCAAACTGATTACTCATTTGTTTCTAGTACAAGTTCAAACTTGAAATAAAGTCTAAACTAGGGGCTAAACTGAACTAAAGTTTCCTTTGTTGCCAAAGTTAAGCATTTTCATTTTCAGTTTAATTTAACTTATGAATTTTTGGTTCATGTTACAAAATTAACATTTATTATTAAAGTGGATAATATTATAAATAACTACAACACTTTTTGAAAATGTAAGCCTATTACAAAGTTGAGATAAAAAGAGAGTGAATGAGAAAGGAATAATGCCTTACTTCCAGGCTTATGAAGGAATGATAATAACAATTCAGTTATTTTCTTCATTAATTCATTCATTTACAGCTATCTATTGACCATTTTTATAT
Organism: Balaenoptera acutorostrata; assembly: GCF_949987535.1. Lineage (NCBI taxonomy): Eukaryota > Metazoa > Chordata > Mammalia > Artiodactyla > Balaenopteridae > Balaenoptera > Balaenoptera acutorostrata. Next base: position 69,588,623 of record NC_080081.1, read on the forward strand.
GTATTAATGTTTTCTGAAATATATATTTTACTACCCAAAAGACATTATGCTATATAAAAATAACAACAAAATTATTAACTCCAAAATCCACTTAGTACTTTCTCCTTTTATGTTTCCTGTACTTCTGACTATAAATAAGGGCTAACCCTTGTGGTGCTTAAATATGTGTTAAAGAAAATAGAATTACATGATTTGCTTTGAATACTAAAATAAAAAGGACAGTACAAAAAAGGGAATAGGTAACGGCATTTTCATCATTCCCAGTGAAACTTGTGGCCCTTTGCCTCTTGTTTAAGAAAGCATTGAGCTAATGGGATAAAGAAGCCATCATGAAGAGATTCTATGGGTTTCTGGTATCATGACTACTATAGAAAAACCTAGTTACCATGTCACCAGAGTTTCAGCACTAAATGATAAATATCCTGGCTAGTACCCTATATAAGATGTTTCCCCTCACATTCATCACCCAGAGGTACTATATTGCTTGTTTCCTTTTTCTCTAGTGCCCTGTGACCTCTTTTTAACATTCAGTATCATATGACATGAATGCCTATTATATCTGTCATGGCTAAAGAATAATTGTTTTTTTCCCCCCACTTCTCATCAATTTGCTTTTACAATGGAATATTAAATATAATTAGACATAGAAGAATACAATTAAAAAAGACAAGAAACAAACTATTTTTATGAATACAAAGTAACACCATTGTAATAATTAGTCAGATAAACTAGTTTGGAAGGGGTGGACAATTTCATTAAGGATCAAGAAGATTACATTTTTTTCCTTAAGAACTCCAGTTCTGATGTGGTATCACCACAGGCAGGTCATGACCTTGCAAGACTTATTTTCTTATCTGTAAAATTGAGTTGCCTACACAACCAGGTCTAATCTTTACTGGGCATTTGAGATCTTCCTTGATTGAATTTGAACTCTCTTTTGTAGTCTTATCTTTAACTACTAACATTCTCATACTTTATTCTGGTTCATTTAATGTAATGAAAGAAGCCTGACTGTTTCAATCCTGTGCTATTCCTTGGGTCTGGAAAGTCTGAACATTCATCTATTTCTTTATAAAGTATACAATCTAGTTAATGTTTCACTTAACTTATTAAATATTGCTTTACGTTAATATTATAATTACCTAAGAATCGGTATGATCTCACAAACTAGACTGTAGCTCCTTGGAGCTGAGACTGATTCTTATATATCTTTGTATTCTACACAGTGCATAGCACAGTGGCCTGCTGTGTTTCATATCATAGAATAGTTGTTTAACATTGTATTAATTTGGATGGAAAAAGGTGTATATTCTCCCAAATGACATACTAATTGAACTACTAGTTAGCTAACAAAAACAACAATTTATGTACTAACACATTGCTAGAGGTCAGGCACTTAAACTCAAGAAATTTTTAGTTTGAAAAGACATTATCCAGTTTAATAATCACCCTTTGATATAACAGCTTCATATTATGACACCAATCAACTGAATCACTATATTAGTAGAAAAAAGGAGAAACATCACATGGCCACTATGATAAATGAAGAAGAAGCATGGACAAAATTATACACCTATTGAGGACAAAAACTTTTTAGCAAACTAGTATGGGAAGGGAAGGGAAGGGAATGGAACTTCCTTCTACTTGATAAAGAATATCTATCGGGCTTCCCTGGTGGCGCAGTGGTTGAGAATCTGCCTGCTAATGCAGGGGACACGGGTTCGAGCCCTGGTCTGGGAAGATCCCACATGCCACGGAGCAGCTGGGCCCGTGAGCCACAATTGCTGAGCCTGCGCGTCTGGAGCCTGTGCCCCGCGACGGGAGGGGCCGCGATAGAGAAAGGCCCGCGCACCGCGATGAAGAGCGGTCCCCGCACCGCGATGAAGAGTGGCCCCCGCTTGCCGCAACTGGAGAAAGCCCTCGCACGAACCGAAGACCCGACACAGCCAAAAATAAATAAATAAATAAATAAATAAATAAGAAAATCCTTAAAAAAAAAAAAAAAAAAAAAAAGAATATCTATCAAAAAACAAACAACCCTATGGCAAATATCACAATTATGGCAAAATATTTAAAGCTTTCTCCTTGCCATTAGGAACACGGCAAGTATGTCCGCTATCACATTTCAATTCAACATTGTACTAGAACTCCTATTCATTACAGTAAAATAAAACAAACAAAAAGGTATGCATTCAGGAAAATGCAGATTAAGACTATAATGCAGTATATTTTACTTCCACCTGAATGGCCAAAATGAAAAAGACAGAAAATGTCAAGTGTCGGAGAGAATGCAGAACAAACGAAAATTTTGTCAAACTGTTAAGCAGTATAGCTAAACATAAGCCTATACCATGACGTAGCAATTGCAATACCAGGTATATGCCTAACAGAAATATACTTATTTGTTTACCAAAAAATAACAGAATCAGAAACAAACATACTAAAATGTTCATAGCAACACTATTCATAATAGTCAAATTCTGTGTAATTCATAAATAAGTTCGGGTATATTCACAAATGGACTACTATATAGCTATGAGAATAAACAATCTAAAATTATATGCAACAATATGGATGAATCTCACTAATGTTATATTGAGTAAAAGAAATCAGACAAGAGAGTTCATATTATATGCTTTTAGTTATGTAAATAAAAAGTAGTCAAAAGTAATATATGCTCTTAAATTTAGGACAGTGGTTACCTTGGAGGGGATGGGGAGAGTACAAGTGGGGCTTCTAAGGTGTTGGTAATGTTCTGTTTCTTTATCAAGAATGGTAACTGTTTACCATTGCAACAAAAAGAATAAAATATCTAGGAATAAACCTACCTAAGGAGACAAAAGACCTGTATGCAGAAAATTATAGGACACTGATGAAAGAAATTAAAGATGATACAAATAGATGGAGAGATATACCATGTTCTTGGATTGGAAGAATCAACATTGTGAAAATGACTCTACTACCCAAAGCAATCTACAGACTCAATGCAATCCCTATCAAACTACCACAGGCATTTTTCACAGAACTAGAACAAAAAATTTCACAATTTGTATGGAGACACAAAAGACCCCGAATAGCCAAAGCAATCTTGAGAACGAGAAATGGAGCTGGAGGAATCAGGCTCCCTGACTTCAGACTATATTACAAAGCTACAGTAATCAAGACAGTTTGGTACTGGCACAAAAACAGAAATATAGATCAATGGAACAGGATAGAAAGCCCAGAGATAAACCCACGCACCTATGGTCACCTTATCTTTGATAAAGGAGGCAAGCATATACAGTGGAGAAAAGACAGCCTCTTCAATAAGTGGTGCTGGGAAAATTGGACAGATACATGTAAAAGTATGAAATTAGAACACTCCCTGACACCATGCACAAAAATAAACTCAAAATGGATTAAAGACCTAAGTGTAAGGCCAGACACTATCAAACTCTTAGAGGAAAACATAGGCAGAACACTCTATGACATACATCACAGCAAGATTCTTTTTGACCCAGCTCCCAGAGAAATGGAAATAAGAACACAAATAAACAAATGGGACCTAATGAAACTTAAAAGCTTTTGCACAGCAAAGGAAACCATAAACAAGACCAAAAGACAACCCTCAGAATGGGAGAAAATATTTGCAAATGAAGCAACTGACAAAGGATTAATCTCCAAGATTTACAAGCAGCTCATGCAGCTCAATAACAAAAAAACGAACAACCCAATCCAAAAATGCGCAGAAGACCTACACAGACATTTCTCCAAAGAAGATATACAGATTGCCAACAGACACATGAAAGAATGCTCAACATCATTAATCATCAGAGAAATGCAAATCAAAACTACAATGAGATATCATCTCACACCGGTCAGAATGGCCATCATCAAATAATCTAGAAACAATAAATGCTGGAGAGGGTGTGGAGGAAAGGGAACACTCTTGCACTGTTGGTGGGAATGTAAATTGATACAGCCACTATGGAGAACAGTATGGAGGTTCCTGAAAAAACTACAAATAGAACTACCATACGACCCAGCAATCCCACTACTGGGCATATACCCTGAGAAAACCATAGTTCAAAAAGAGTCATGTACCAAAATGTTCATTGCAGCTCTATTTACAATAGCCAGGACATGGAAGCAACCTAAATGTCCATCGACAGATGAATGGATAAAGAAGATGTGGCACATATATACAATGGAATATTACTCAGCCATAAAAAGAAATGAAACGGAGGTATTTGTAATGAGGTGGATGGAGTTAGAGTCTGTCATACAGAGTGAAGTAAGTCAGAAAGAGAAAAACAAATACAGTATGCTAACACATATATACGGAATCTAAGGGAAAAAAAAAAAAAAGGCCATGAAGAACCTAGTGGCAAGACGGGCATAAAGACACAGACCTACTAGAGAATGGACTTGAGTATATGGGGAGGGGGTGGGGTGAGATGTGACAGGGTGAGAGAGTGTCATGGACATATATACACTACCAAATGTAAAATAGATAGCTAGTGGGAAGCAGCCGCATAGCACAGGGAGATCAGCTCGGTGCTTTGTGACCGCCTGGGGGGGTGGGATGGGGAGGGTGGGAGGGAGGGAGATGCGGGAGGGAGGAGATATGGGAACATGTGTATATGTGTAGCTGATTCACTTTGTTATAAAGCAGAAACTAACACACCATTGTGAAGCAATTATACTTCAATAAAGATGTTTAAAAAAAAAAAAGAATGGTAACTGCATAGACCTTTTTATTAAAAAGATTATTTTTTTTTTTGAATGTCAATTCTGTATTTATTCCACCAAGCTTCTAGTTTTCAAAAAACCAAATGACCGGTTTGTAGTAAGAAACTTGTTATATCTAACTGACCTGGCTATCAGACAACTGCTTTTTTTTTTTAACTTTTTATTTTATATTGGAGTATAGTTGATTATAGTAAACTATCTCAATGTTGAGATAGTTTCAGGTGTACAGCAAAGTGAAAGTGTATCTATCCTTTTTTCAAATTATTTTCGTATTTAGGTTGTTACATAATATTGAACAGAGTTTCCTATGTTATACAGTAGGTCCTTGTTGGTTATCCATTTTAAATGTACAGACGTTTTTAGTTTTTGAAAATTCATTGATCTTTTTCATCATGATATATGCACTTTTCATATGTGTCATACTTTAAAGTGCTAATTCCTCTAATGCCTTTTGTTTGCCTTCTTCTTTCACACTGTAGTAATCTGTGGTCCATTTCACTGTTTATTGAAATTCAAATCTAACAATTTGATTTACCTATAAAATAAAATCTACCCTTGACCCAAAACCCTGACCTTACTTGCATTCTTTACCAATACACAAGGGAAAATTACAAAGCTAAATACAAAGCAGAGGATGTTAAATGGCCAGCCAATGTCATGATATAGTTTAAACATAGCAGGAAATGTCCAAAATATATATTTAGAATGACCAATTGTATTTCCTGGAATTTGACCACAGACATTCATTCTTATTAGTTATGAACCTCTTTTAGTTTCCACTAGCAAAACAGACTTATGCCTATGAAGGAAAGAGGTTTTATTAAGGTTTGTTTTTCAGAGGTCATGCCAGTCACCTGGGCCAGAGAGACTTCTGGAAGCAGGGACCTCTGAAATACAAGGTGGGATGAAATAAAAATAGATTTACTTTAGTTTGCATAGGCCTATTCCTAGATACACACACATACATATACACAGGCACATTCCTCATTCTGTACATCTAAATTCCTTTTTTCCCAAGACAGTAAGATTCAATGATATATCAATTCAATTGTGATATAACATTATCAAAATTATCATTATTATTGACATGATATCAATATATCATATCAATTCAATTTTGTTCTTCTAATCCTAAAGCTACACTGTAATCAGAATAAATATGACGGTTCGGGCTTCCCTGGTGGCGCAGTGGTTGAGAATCTGCCTGCCAATGCAGGGGACACGGGTTCGAGCCCTGGTCTGGGAAGATCCCACATGCCGCGGAGCAACTGGGCCCATGAGTCACAATTACTGAGCCTGCGCGTCTGGAGCCTGTGCTCCCAACAAGAGAGGCCGCGATAGTGAGAGGCCCGCGCACGGCGATGAAGAGTGGCCCCCACTTGCCACAACTAGAGAGAAAGCCCTCGCAAAGAAACGAAGACCCAACACAGCCATAAATAAATTAAAAAAAAAAAAATATGACGGTTCTTTGGAAAGATACTATGATAGGGCACTATCTCCTCTAAGCTGCTATCTTAAAGTGATTAGTAAAGAGCTTGAAACAACCAGAGTAAGAATAAAAAATTTCAATGAAAAGATCCAAATCAGTGTTTTTGTTTTTGGCAGGGAGTGAAATTGTTTACTTGCGTGTATGTTTGTGGGTTTTTTGTTTTTTTTTCTTGTTGTTGTTTTAACTGGGTAAATGAAAGACAGGTATAACAGAGGTCATAAAGGCAGAACTGTACTGGTGGAAAGTATAAGAATTTAAGTGAGTTACTGTGAAGACAGAAGTCAAATGGCTTCCAAGCACTGGGCCAAAAAAGCAATTTAAAATCAGTTCACGACAACTGGAAGACTAAATATCTGGGAGGGATAAGTAACAATCACTGGGATCCGAGCTAGAGGCTTATTCATTGGAAGAGGTAAATTTTAACAAAGTTATGGAATGAGAAACGACACTTTGCTGCTTCATGACAGTTACACGCTTCAGATGTAAAAGCTTGGAAGTATCTGTATTGGGGGAAATTAACCATCACAATTATAAAGAATAGAGATTACTACTGTACAAGAAAGGGATATCCTGTCAAACCCTAATCCCTACAGGATAGTTCCTTCTCACTGCCAGCCTCCTCAGTTCAACCTAAATGGACCTTTTAGTCCTTCATTGGCAGGGGATTGGGTTTTGCCCTACGTCTTCCTCCGTAATCACAGATCAGTATTTAAATTAGCTTCTTCTTCTACCTAGCGTTTCACCATCTCTGCTGCTGGTCCTTGCGGCTCATTAGCCTAATACTCCTTTTGATCAACATCAACAATCCTGCCACCACTGTAGCTCACTCCCACAGTTGGTAGGGAAGTCCATCTCTTCTCTTAATCTCTGTTTAGTTAAAATTCAACCCTTCCCCACCCCCCACCCCCCAAAAAACCCAAAAAACCCAAAACCAAAATAAAACAACTCGACCCCAACCTGTCAACAAACAAAACATCACACAGCATAAACCTGGTTCTTATCAGCTCTTTCCCTATTGCTTAACTCTTTCACTAAATATGAAACAAAGGGTAACTGTCATAACCTTTTCATTACCATAGAATTTATCCTCTCACCAGGAAGCAAGGAGGCCTAAACATTTGCTAGGAAGAAATGCTGGACAGGGTCCCTCAATACAGGAGACACGCTGCTCAGTGGGGAACCACACCGTTAACCCTAAGAAGGCCTATCACAACTTCTCTCCCTTTATTGGAGCATGTGCCCACAACTTCACAACCCTTTTTCCTAACCTCTCCACTACTCTAATCTCCCTCTCCTTCAGCAGTCTAACCATCCAGAAGAGAGGACATCCTATTCCTTCTGTCATCAGTCTCCCCCCTAAGACTTCAGCCTCCTGGAGACCATTCCTCAGGTCCTGTGTAATGTTAGACAAGTGGGATAATTTATAGAATGAATGAAAAGAAGGAAAGAAAAAGAAAAATGAACTAAAGGACATGCGTGACAGCAAAGTATTTGCCTTTCTTCTAAAATAACATTTGTCTCTTGCAAATCTGAATTTTATGAATAATAGTAACACTATAATTATACTGTCATTAAAGTGACAGAAGTTCTAAACAAGGAAAAAATTCAGGCTTATAAGAATGTTTACAGACTCTTAAACCACAGCAGTGAAATGAAATTTAACTAAATTTAAAACGAGAGAAGCAACATTCTTAAAAAGTGATGAAGGCTTTCACTCTGGAAGGATTGCAACATTCAAATATAGCAGCCATATCAATGAACAAATGCCAGACAGCAACTTCATAATGCTGAAGGGCTCTGTGCTTTACAGCAGTACCCTTAATGGAAAAGTTAATGTAGCAGTGAATAAAAGTGAGCTGCTCAGCTGCTGCAGTAAAACCTTTAGATCATGAAAATAATGGGTCATTTTTCTTTCCCTATTCTTGACCAAAACAAAAGGAATTTTTAAAAAAGTAACAACAACAACAAAGGTTTATGGTTTATACTATCCAATAAGTCCCTGACAAATCATATCCCAGTTAGACAGTTTCCCCTAAAAAGACTTCTAAGGTAAAAATATTTAACAAAGAAGCACTGCCTTTCAAATATTCAAGAATCAATAATTTATTAAGTAATATAACTGGAAACAACAAACATATCACTCATATTAAACTGTAAATTAAAAAAATTTAGGAAACATGCCTAATGTTTCTCCTAAAATTCCTTAAATTTTATGAATTCATATATTCTAGATAATTTATTATTACAAAGCCGAAGTTCTCTCATTTATTATAAATTTCAACCTCCTAAATGCTATAATTTCATGTAGTTTCTGGGAACATAAGTTAACTTGCCACCTTTCTAGGTATCTGCAAAACAGAGACATAGTAAGGTGTATCCCTTGTTTATATTATATAAAAACTTTGTTGCTCATGTCTTTTATGTAGTGGAAGTAAAGAATGAAACATGAAAATGTGTATGTTTAACTATGATTCATTTAAGGTGGAGGGAGGAAAAACAAAAAGTCAAAGTCAAGAGGATGAAGCTTGATATAATCTTATTCTTTGAATAGGAGAGGATTTCCTAAGATTTCCTTTTTTTAAACAATTACACAAAAATAGCATAACCATCTTAAATTTCATTGAATAAAAACCTGCTGAAAAGTAAAAGAGCACATGAATATGAGATATGAAATGACCTAAAGTTGAAAATGGCATGACTGAAAACTTTTGAATCAAAAGAGATATTTTAGATGCTAATTAAAAAAATCAAAAGAAATGAATGTACACCATGAGTTTTAAATCAGATTTAAACTAGGTAAACAAACATAATCTAGTAGAAGTACCCAAAAGTTGTGTATGTACTTTTTTGAAAGGCCAGGAAAGTAATGCCAAGGTGATTTATAATAGCTAATTACCCAGGAAAAAAAAAAAAAGAAAAACCTAAACACATTTTAACTTTAGTAATTTTTAAAATGCTGCCTTAAAGTTTTAAAACCAAAGGCTGAATTTCTGACTTTACAGCGTTGTAGTTGATGTTGTTTCTCTTGGAAGAATTTTACTAGTGAACAGTACTCTGCCACAGTTTTATTTAGGAAGGTTATTTCTACTAAATATTCTAGCCATGTATTTCTATATATTTGTAAAAATGCAACACCAATTAATGAATGCTTTAGCCTAGATGACAGTGAGATGTATAAAAGAAAGCCATAAGGTAAATTATTAGAAATCAGAACAGTAAAGATACTTTTAAGCTTCTGTAAATGTTGTGGGCTTAAAATATGCTGATGAATATTCCAATAATCAATTATAATACTGTACATATATAAATTAGAAAAATAAAACAGTAGAAGTTTCTTTTTGGGTACATTTGGTAATATTTCAGAATTCTTTGGGACCAGTTATAGGTACTTTGAACTCCTGCATTCATTCATTCTTTCATTCATTCACTTCCTTCCTTACTCAGCAATATTTATTTACAGACCACCTCTTACATGTCAGGCACTCTGATACACACCAAGAACTTCAACTCCTGAGGAACACAGGGTTTTGGCAATAAAGTAAAAAGAAAAAAAAAAAAAATACACACACACACACACACACACACACACACACACAATGTGGCAGGGATATAAAGCAAGTAAGAATGTGTTAAAGAAGCAGAGAGAAGGAAGGAACTAAACCGAAAGTGTTAACACCTAAGTTCCGTTTTCTTCACTTTAAGATGTCATAGGATACCTAGTTAAAGACGTCAAGTGAACAGTTGGAAATTCTGATCTGACCACGTGAGATTTCAACAAAGGTCATTCAGTGGACAACAAATACGTGCCTCGGATGGTGTAAGTATTTGTTTCTTGGCAAAGGCTGGAATGGTAGGCTCTTCTTAACAATACTTTCTAGAGCCAGCAACTGAAACCCAAAGCACACTGAAATGAGTTGATATACTATGTTTTAGGTGTAATTTAAATATTTTTGGATTTTTATATAGTTAAGAAGTTACCTCTTTTGAGAACTATGGAGCAAGGAGTGAAATAATCATAAGAATTATAATAAGTAACATTTGCACCTACTATGTTTTTAATCTTCACAACCTACTTAAGAGGAATGTACTGTGTATTAATAATAATGTAAATTTTAAATGTTAAACATAGATCAGAGAGGTACTTTAAAATATCTGGAGTGCAGACTGTTTCAAAAAATGAAACAAAGAATACTGGTGTAAAGGGATTTATATTGGGTTGGCCAAGAAGTTCCTTCAGTTTTTAAGTAAAAATAAAAGACATATTTTTCATTTTCACCAAGAACTTTATTGAACAACATATTCACCCTTTTGTTCCACTACCTTCTGCTATTTTTCAGGCAACTTCATAATTCCATCTTCCCAAAACGTTTTATCTTTTTGAGCAAAGAACTGTTCCAGGTGCCTTTTACAGTCTTCCAGGGAAATGAAATGAAATTTTTTCCATTAAGAGAATTTTGTAAAGACCAAAATAAATGTAAATCTGAAGGTGCAATGTCTGGTGAATACGGCAGATGAATCAGAACTTCCCAGCCAAGCTGTAACAGTTTTTGCCTGGTTATCACAGAAACATGCGGTCTTGCGTTATCTTCATGGAAGATTAAGTGTTTTCTGTTGACTGCTTCTGGACGCTCTTCGTCGACTGCTGCTTTCAGTTGGTCTCATTAGGAGCAGTACTTGTTGGAATAAATCATTTGGTTTTCCAGAAGGAGCTCATAATAGAGGACTCCCTTCCAATCCACCCATACACACAACATCACCTTCTTTGGATGAAGACCAGCCTTTGGTGTGGTTGGTGGTGGTTCATTTCGCTTGCCCCACGATCTCTTCTGTTCCACATTATTGTACAGTATTCACTTTTCATTGTCCTTCACAATTTGTTTGAAAAACGGAACATTTTCGTTACATTTAAGTGGAGAATCGTATGTGGTAATACGGTCAAGGAATTTTTTTTCGCTTAACTTATGTGGAACCCAAACATCAAAGCAATTCACATAACCAAGATGGTGCAAATGATTTTCAACGTTTGATTTGGGTATTTTGAGTATGTCAGCTATCTCCCGCGTGGTATAACATTGATTGTTCTCAGTTAATGTCTCAATCTGATCACTGTCAACTTCAACTGGTCCACCTGACCATTGAGCGTCGTCCAGCGAGAAATCTCCAGTACGAAACTTTGCAAACCACTTTTGACATGTTTGATCAGTCACACCATCTTCTCTGTACACTGCACAAATCAATTTTTTTGTGTTTCAGTTGCATTTTTACCTTTCTTGAAATAATAAAGCATAATATGCTGAAAATGTCGCTTTTTCCATCCATCTTCAATATTAAAATGACTACCTAAAAATTCACCAATTTTGATAAGTTTTCTTTTTAAAATGTACATTGATATGACAGCTGTCACAATACAATCTAAGAATATTGTTTTCAATGAAGTTAAAGACAACTAAGCACTACTAGAGCCATCTTACAGAAAACACTGAATGAATGTTTTGGCCAACCCAATGATACATATCCAGAATAAAAACAAGTAATCTTGGGTTGCAGGAAGATGGATGAAACTGTAATTCCAAAGTGAAAACCATTTTAATGGCATGGTTTCAAGTTGGACAGAATAGATATTGAAGAAATTAAAGAAATACAAGGTGACAAATCTGAGGTAATTTATTTCTCTAGGTTCTGGATTATATACCAAAATTAGAAGAGCAGAGAGTAGTCACAAAGTTTGGGTCAGGAGAGTGTGTAAGGTTGTGAGATGACTACTATTTTACAGATCAAATCCGAGTTGACCAAAGTTGAAGTTTCATGAAAGTGATCTGGGAGATGGTAAATAAGAAGTTACTAGGTTAAACCAGAGAAGAAAAATCTCACTTCTGATATGGATTAAAAAGACCTATATGTGACACAGACTTACATAAAAACCAACTGATTTATCAATTTTATTTTAAACTAAGTATCATCTCTTCCTCAAGGGAACAATTACAAGGTCCTCATCAGTTAAGTGCCCTTAAACTAGTAATACTTGAAACTAATGCTCTCATAACTCTGACCATGACACCATCAAATCTACTGAAAGGTGAAAATTGTAATTATCTATTTAATTATCATACTCATAATGACTGCTCCTAAAGAAGTTAACAAGGTATTTTGCTGCTTGTCTTTTTCATATGTTTGTTAACTTACTGCTTAATAATGTATCTTAAAGTGCACTAAAACATGCTCAGCTTTTCAGTTGGATAAATCTAGTTTATAAGCTTTAAAAATGCCTATTTGATGGTTTATATTTGGCATATTTTATTGCCTAGCGCTCAAATGTCTTTCTTCATACAAAAGCCAGCCATACGCAATTTTAAGATTTATGTTAAGACTCAAAAGGCATAAAAATCCTCTTTATGGAACACCCCATTCCCTGGCTCTGAACAGTATCTTCATATATAGAGTGTTTGACTGCAATTTGGTAACTATTTACTGAATAATGATAACAGAAAAGAACCTCACCTGAAAGAAAACAGTTTCTGTCTTAAGACTGTCTACAAAGAGACATTACCATTTGTAGCTTCTAGAAAAATCATACGAACTGGGGACTTCCTTGGTGGCGCAGTGGTTAAGAATCCGCCTGCCAATGAAGGGGCCATGGGTTCGATCCCAAGACCAGGAAGATCCCACATGCCATGGAGCAACTAAGCCCGTGCACCACAACTACTGACACTGCGCTCTAGAGCCCGCGAGCCACAACTACAGAAGCCCACGTGCCTAGAGCCCATGCTCCGCAACGAGAGAAGCCACCGCAATGAGAAGCCCGCACACTGCAACGAGAAGTAGCCCCCGCTCACCGTGGCTAGAGAAAGCCCGCGCACAGCAACGAAGACCCAACACAGCCAAATTAAAAAAAAAAAAAAAAATCATATGAACCAAGTTTTTAGGGCTTATATTAGCTTGAAAGGCTATTAAAACAGAAGAAAGTCTTCTTAGGGCTCAGTTGTCTACACCTAAAGTAAAGGAGCTGACCATTTCTTTAATGATACACATCCACCTTCTCTTCATGGAAGATTGTTTTCAACCTGATGCTAGTGGTCTAAGAGTCAATTAGTAAAGATATATGATTCATCTTATTTTTCTGGTGACTTGTATCGTATTAGTAATTGGTCTTCTTTTCTGACAGGGTTCAGAGTTTCATTTTCTTTGTTTCCTTCTTGGATTGCTACTAAAATGCTTATGAGAGTTTGTTTCAGAGATTTGTTATATTTCTAAAATAATCTTTGTATAAAAACATAAATATTATTATTTTTTCCCATGGATTTTACATTATATAGCACACTTTTGGTGTTTAGAATTTATCATTACCATGCAAGTTGGATTAATAGTAGCCAAAGTATAAAATCCTATTTGAAAAGAGGATTAAAGGTTTTACCACACCAACCAAAACTGACAAAAAGTTTTTTTTATATGGAAGTTGTTGGGAGACAAATGTAACTTCTTTAAGATCATTTTATTCTATAGATCTATTATCTAAGCAATGAGAGCATTAATAGCATTTACTTTTTCAAAATGTTGAAGAAAAGGTGGATTTTCTTCTGGTTTGTGGAGATGGTCTCTGACATATAGTACAGTGAGAAGTGTTAGGTTCTTTTAGTTTCTTCCATTAATTTATTCTAGTGTGGCATGTTAATTTTTTTCTTGAATGCCTCAATGTCCTCAATTTTCTTTTTCCTGGAATGCGACACTAGTTGCTTATAAAAAGGGTGGGATAAAAAAACTACTGACGTTGAGACTTTATGTTTGAGGAGTTATATAATCTCAAATATTAAAAAAGTGCATACAGAAAAAAATTAACACAGGGATGTAATGCAATGAAAACACAATATAAAATCAAGCTATATTAAAACATCATTGTAGGGCTTCCCTGGTGGCGCAGTGGTTGAGAATCTGCCTGCTAATGCAGGAGACACGGGTTCGAGCCCTGGTCTGGGAAGATCCCACATGCCACGGAGCAACTGGGCCCGTGAGCCACAGCTGCTGAGCCTGCGCGTCTGGAGCCTGTGCCCCGCGACGGGAGGGGCCGCGATAGTGAAAGGCCCGCGCACCGCGATGAAGAGCGGTCCCCGCACCGCGATGAAGAGTGGCCCCCACTTGCCGCAACTAGAGAAAGCCCTCGCACGAACCAAAGACCCAGCACAGCCAAAAATAAATAAATAAATAAATAAATAAATAAATAAATAAATAAATAAAAATTAAAAAAAAAAAAAAAAACATCATTGTAAAAACCAATTTTATTATATTAATAATCTTAAATATGCTAAAAAAATTTAACTGCTTTTAAAAAAGTCACAATATACATATAATTTGTATCTATTTTCTTTTTCTCTCAATGACTATTAGATACTGCAAATACTATCTGAAAATAGAATATAAATTATATTAAATAATTATTTTCTAGCATTACTTGTCAGAGAAAGGGAGTGGTAAAATGCTTCTGTAGTATCACTATCTGGGCCATATTTATTCCATCACACAGTTAATTCCTAAAGCTGAGACAATCATTACATTTTGATGTTCATCTGTTTTATTGAGCTACCCACAGGGAGATTTATGGGAATGCTATCATGTCAGGGTCACAAGATTAAGTGAACAGTGATGACAGTAAATAAGCCATTTCCCTATATTCCAAAGGGTTTAACTCAGTTACTTAAAATGCCATAAACATAAATAGTCTTCTCTCTCTACATTGTATCCATGACAGATGACTTCAAAATACAGCACTCTAGGGCAATGGCACTTTCCAACTAAACCCTTATAATTGACAAAAGACACTAAACTACTTATAAACACAACCCTTATAATTGACAAAAGACACTAAACTACTTATAAACACAAATATAAAAAATACTTCACATTCTAATTCATAATTGACAAAAGACACTAAACTACTTATAAACACAAATATAAAAAATACTTCACATTCTAATTCATAAAATTGTAGCATACAATATGGAGCAATATCACTGTAAACTATTCATTTCATTTGTAACAACAAAAAAAGATGCAGTTATAAAAAGGGGATATTTGTTGAGAAAAATACTATTGGAATTCAAATTCCTAATATTTGTAAAAATGTTTTTATGCCTTTTTATGCATCTTAAAAAGTCAATGAGTTGAACATATTATTTTAGGGAATGTAATGATATTTAAGTAAAAATGTCTAACCCAAAAAGCAAGCTTATAAAAACAATCACAACAAAGGAGTCCAGAAAATTTTCTCAATGGCCTAATAATGTACTATCTCCAATGATTCCAATAAAATTGCCATCTGCCAAGATACCAGACGTTACTGCTTGAAAAATATTTTCTACCGTTTGGTATATGGATATTTTAATTAGCAGCCAAATAAAGGACTGAGAGACTGTGATAATCTCACTTTAACTCTAGGCACTTGCTGCAAGTGGTCAAAAATTTTAAACTTTATGCCATTTATTAGCCAAGGAGAAGTTTCGTTACCATGGAGATCCAAAACACTAATTTTTATTTTAAAAATAATGACTTCCATGCCTGAGAAAGTAGTCTAATTTTTGTGAAATTTTTTACTTTATATTTGCTTATTGATTTTCTTCATTATTATCATTTGTGTATTTTATGTCATTCTACTGCTATATTAAGCATTTTACAAAGTGTCTTACTTTGAAGAGACTTACTAAAATAATCATACTAATTAAAAAAAAATCTATATATTTTAGGAAAAAAAGCAGCAGAATGATATTGGTAACCAATTGGGTCATATAGGTTTCAGCTTGATCACCTTTGCATCCAAATAACAGGCATTTCTGGTCCTGACCCATACAATCCCTACTGATCTAAAATCATCTAGTCTTTTCAATTCATTGTACTTACCTTTATGATCTGCATTAGAATTCTATCAGGGAAAATGATCTGACAGGCTGTTAAAGTTTTGCCATCATCTCTCTCTCTCTTTATTTATTTATTTATTTATTTATTTATTTATTTATTTATTTAAGGGAAGATGAACTTTGAGACTCCTTTAAGACCTTTGTGGAATCTGGTAATACCACCTTGGTCCTTTCCCCATTTGGAGTACTCTATCAGCCTCCCAGGCTTTTCCTTTTATTTACTGAAGACTTAGAAGATGCTCACAATCTTCCTTTCCATCCCAAATACTGGAATTATCTTGGGTAATTCAACATAAGTGTCACATGCAAGATTCCATCCTTTCAGTTTACTGACCTCCTCATTACTATGATTTTCAACTCGACTCCACTTGACTATTTTCATGACCACATTCTAGATTTGTTAAATCTTGTACTGATGTATTTCAGAAATCTTAAATTCAAACATCCTAGAGCTTCCCATCCTTTCAGTTCATCAACTCCTGTTTTCTTGACTCCATTATTTTCTGTGTTTCAATCCCCTTCTTTCTTTACTTCTCTTCCTTAACTATCCTAGATTGTCTATCACTTACCACTCTATCACTTCAACCATTTTCTTACTTTAATATTCTTGCTCCTTTGCCTTGATGAAACTACCCAGCAATATACAACCCTGGAAGAATCCATATTCTAACCATTTTCAGTGCTTGGAAGAAGAAAGCATATAGATGTACTGCTGACATGACCTATCGAGGGACAATTTGCGTATGTGTGTTGTATGGGGAGAGGGAGGGATGAAAGAAGTAAATCAAGGAATAGGAGAGATGAAATTTGTTGGGGATTGGAAATATATATTTTGGCCATGTCTAAGATCTCACAGTGTTAACAAGCTCACAATTAGTAGATTGTTTAGTCTAACCCAGTACCTACTAATATCTTGGCAACACAACTTGTAACAACAACTTTCATTGACTATAGAGCACATTCCTAATTTAAATCTTGACACTTTAAACTACTTGAAAATTGTTGGAAAAATTTTCTTTTTTTCCCTTCTGAGTACTTCATAATCTTTATTAGAGAACAGCACATTTAGTACATATACATAAGGATTTAAAAAACTGTATAATTTAAAAAAAACATCTAGTAAAAATTAATTCATTTATATGTATTAGTTGCAGGGAAATCCAATTTTGTTCCAATATACCTGTGTTGGCATGGATATAACTAAGATAATCTGACTTCTTATTTAACTTTTAAACAATAAAGAAATAATATCTGACTGCAATTCTCTATATTAAAAATATAATATAGTTTGTTAAATATTAGTATTCACAGCTCAAGAATCATCTATAAATATGGGGCCTCTAAGTTTTTAAAAATTTATTAACTTAGGTACAGTAAAATTCAGTCTTTTGGGTGTACAGTTCTATAAATTTTGACAAAAGCATAGAATCGTGAAACCACTACCACAATCAAGATACAGAACAGTTTAATCATCCCCCGCAAAGCTCCCTCACGTTAGCCCTTTCTAGTCAAATCCTCCCCCTACTGTTAACCCCTGGAAACCACCAATGTGTTTTATTTGCCTAAGGTTTTGCTTTCTCCAGAATGTATCAGTGGAATTATACAATGTGTTCTGGCTTCTTTTATTCCGCAGAAAGCATCTGAGATGCATTCAGATTGCTGCATTATCAACAGTCCATTCCTTACCAATGCTGAGTAGCATTCCAGCATAGGGATGTGCCACAGGTTCTCATCCATTCATCAGCTGAAGAACACCTAGGCTGTTTTCAGTTGTTGGCAATTATTAATAGAGCTGCTATAACCATTCATGTACATGTTTCTGTGTGAATGTAAATCTTCATTTCTCTTGGGGTAAATACTTAGGAGTAGGAGGATTGCTGTGTCATATGGTAAGTGTACGTTAAACTGTATAGGAAACCGCCAAACCACTTTCCAAAGAGTCTGGACCTTTTGTATCTCCACCAGCAGTGTATGAGAGCTCCAGTTGCTTCACATCTTTGCCAGCTCTTGCATTACCAGGTTTTTGTTTTGTTTTAATTTTATTCATTCTAATGGTAGTGGTATATGATTGTTGTTTTAATTTTAATTTCCTTAAGAGCTAGGGATATTGAGTATCTTTCCATATGCTTATGCCATCTGTATACTGTCTGTAGTGAAGTGTCTGTTCAAATGTTTGCTCGCTTTTTTATTGCAACGTTAGTTTTCTTATTAAATTTTGAAAGTCCTTTATACATACACATAAACATATACACCTGTATATGTGTGTGTGTATATATATATGTATATATATATATATATTTGTAAGTCCTTTGTATAATTTTATACTTGTATAAACATATATACTTATACCTGTATACTTTTATAAGTCCTTTGTAAGATATGTGACTTGCAAATACTTTTTCCAGTCTGTGTATTTTTTAAATTTCAGATATTACATTAAAATTTTTAAATTTTTATTTACTTAGTTTTTATTCAGATATTATATTTTTCATTTTCATTTGGTTCTTTTTTATACTTTCTATTACTCTGCTGAGATCTTCTATCATTCCATTCATTTAAAGAATATTTACTTTACTTCATGAAAGATGGTCATAACAGCTGTTTTTAAATCTTTATCTGATAGTTCCAACCTCTGGGAATTGGAATTGGTATCTGTTAATTGTCTTTCCTTAAGAAACGCCAAGATTTTCCTGGTTCTTTGTATATTAAATAACTTTGAATTGCATCCTGCTAATCTCCTATGGAGAATGTCTGTTTGTCTGTTTTTGTTTTACCGGCCAATCAACCCTCTTAGGTTCAGACTGCAGGTTATATCTTGACCTCTGTGGGTAGGAGTTCCAGTGTTAATTCAGTTCGGGTCTTGAACTTGTAAAACATTAAAAATATTTTCCAAAACCTCAGAGGTTTGAGTCTTATTCCTGCTTAAGTTCTCTTTATTTCATTATTCCAACTGATAATATTTATAACTAATACAATAACTAGTAATTAATTTCATCACTGGAATGACCATGGGCTTTAGGGTTAGACAGATCTAGATTCAAATCCTGTCCCTACTATTTACCTATGTAACACTGGGAAAGCTATTCAACTTCTCTTTGAGACTCACATTTCTTAGCTGCAAAATGGGAAAAATAATATCTACCTTACAGTGTTGTTAGAATGAAAATAACGCATTAGATGCGAAGTATCAGCAAAGTTACTGCCGATACATAGCTGCACTAAATAAATGTGAGTTCCTACCAACATCCTATCGAAAACAAAATCTCAATAGTAATGCTTATATGAAAACGCACACTAAAAATTGGGACCATGTGTGTGTGCGCGTGTGTTGTGTGGGTATTTTTTTACTCAAGGGCCTAGTACATCTTTTTTTTTTTTTTTTTTTTAATCTTTTTGGCCGAGTCGCGCGGCGTGTGGGATCTTAGTTCCTGACCAGGGATCGAACCCATGCCCCCTGCGATGGAAGCACAGAGTCTTAACCACTGGACCAACAGGGAAGTCCTGACAATCTCCTGATTTTAATTTAAGTTGTTATGGCTTATGAAGGTTTTTTTCCCCCAGTTTTGTTGAGATATACCAATAACTGACAAACAGCACTGTATAAGTTCAAGGTGTATGGCATAATTATTTGACTTACATATATTATGAAATGGTACCACAATGAGTTAACATCCATCATCTTAGATACAAAAAACAAAAAAAAAGAAAATGGAAAAAAAAGTTTTTCTTTTCCTTGTGACAAGAGCTCCTCGGATCTACTCTCTTAACTGTCCCATATACCATACAGCAGTCTTAACATAGTCATCATGTTGTACATTACATTCCTAGTACTTATTTATCTTATAACTGGAAGTTTGTACTTTTTGACTGCCTTCATCCAATTCCCTCTGCCCTCAAACCCTGTTTCTGGTAACCACAAGTCTGATCTCTTTCTCTATGAATTTGTTTTTTTCTTTTTTTTCTGGGTCCACATACCATTTTGATAAAATGAGATCAAACAGTATTTGTGTTTCGCTGTCTGACTTATTTCACTCAGCATAATATTGGGTCCATCCACATTATTGCAAATGGCAGGATTTCCTTGTTTTTTAATGTCTGAATAATAGTCCATTGTATATGTGCATACCACAACTTCTTTGTCCATTCATCCACTGATGGACACTTAGGTTGTTTCCACGTCTTGACAATTGTAAATAGTACTGCTATGAACATGGTGGTGCAAATATCTCTTCAACATAGTATTTTTGTTTCCTCCAGATATATTCCCAGAAGTGGAATTGTTGGATCATATGATAGTTCTACTGTTAATATTTTTAGCAACCTCCATAGCATTTTCCATAGTGACTGCACCAATTTACATTGCCACCAGCATTGCACAAGGTTTCTCTTTTCTACCTGTCCTCTCCAGCATTTATCTCTTATCATTTTGATGATAGCCATTCAGACAGATGTGAGGTGATACATCATTGTGGCTTTGATTTGCATTTCCCTAATGATTAGTGATGCTGAGCACATTTTCATGTATCTGTTAACCATTTGTATATCTTCTTTGGAAAAATGTCTATTCAGGTCCTTTGCCCATTTTAAAATTTGCATTATGTAGTTTAAGACATAGGAAGTATGATCCAAAAACATAAAATAAATAAGGGAAAACTGTTTGTAAATCCTAAGTATTATGTAACAGAATTAATTCTTGAATATGCATTTTTAAAAAGCTATCAAACTCTAGTTTTTCCTCAGAGAAGAAATATAGATCAATAACATTATATTAATTCAAAAGCTAAAATATGTTACAGCCAGCAGTATCATTGAGTCAAAAGATAAAATTAAAAAGAATTATATGTTAAAATTAAGCATTTTTTTGTAAAACAGGAAGTAGAACATGATAGAGATGAAATTCCTTCAGATTTAACATATATTTAAGAACAAGGATGTAAATATAAGTACTATTCAATCCCTCCACTTAGGAAGCTACAAGTCTATTGGAAGAGACAGGCACATTCACATTACTATAAAATATTAAGTAATATATTATAGATAATTGCAATACAGATAATAACAACAAAATATGAGGAGGCAGGCTTAGGAAAGATAGAGAACCCAGGAAATGCTATAGCAAGGGTGACATGTGAACTCAGCTATAAAGTGGGTGACCATACTTTCCTATTTCTTCCAGCATATGTCTTCAGAAAGCAGCCAGACTAATCTTTTTAAACATAAATCAGATCATCTTACTCTTCCACTCAAAACCCTTCACTGTGTTCCATGCCACTTAGGATAAAGTCACAAATCCTTAACATGATCTACAAGGCTTTAAATCATCTGGCTCATATGTTCCTCTCCAGCCTCATCTCAAGCCACTATCCCCATTGCTCACTAAGCTCTAGGCATACTAGCCCCCCTTTCTGTTCATTTTATTATTTCTACATTTTGAATCTTTGTAATATTTCTCTCCTTAATGTTCTACACCCTACCCTTTGCTGACAATCCCCTTCTCATCCCTTCAGCACTTAGCTTAAACCGACCTTCTTCGAAAGTCTTCCCTGAATCCCTAATCTAAAATAAAGATTCGGGCTTCCCTGGAGGCGCAGTGGTTGAGAACCTGCCTGCCAATGCAGGGGACATGGGTTCGAGCCCTGGTCTGGGAGGATTCCACATGCCATGGAGCAACTAAGCCTGTGAGCCACAACTACTGCGCGTCTGGAGCCTGTGCTCCGCAACAAGAGAGGCCGCGACAGTGAGAGGCCCGCGCGCCGCGATGAAGAGTGGCCCCCGCTCACCGCAACTAGAGAAAGCCCTCACACAGAAAAGAAGACCCAACACAGCCAAAAAATAAATAAATAAATAAATTAATTAATTAAAAAAAATTATAGGGCTTCCCTGGTGGCGCAGTGGTTGAGAATCTGCCTGCCAATGCAGGGGACACGGGTTCGAGCCCTGGTCTGGGAAGATCCCACGTGCCGCAGAGCAACTGGGCCCATGAGCCACAACTACTGAGCCTGAGCGTCTGGAGCCTCTGCTCCGCAACAAGAGAGGCCGCAATAGTGACAGGCCCGCGCACCGCGATGAAGAGTGGCCCCCACTCGCCGCAACTGGAGAAAGCCCTCACACAGAAACGAAGACCCAACACAGCCAAAAATAAACATAATAAATAAATAATAAATAAAAATTTAAAAAAAATTATAAAATAAAGATCCTCTGCTATACTCTCTCTTTCACAGTACCCTATATTTTCTTTCCTAGCATGTGCCAAAGTTTGTTATTAACATATTTTATTGCTTTAATTATTTGTTTAGCATCAGCTCCTTCTACTAGACTATAATTTAATTATGTTAGGGCAGGGAACAAGTCAGTTTTGCTCACCACTATGCTAGCACAAATAGGAGCTGAAGAGTTATCTGCTCATTAAATGAATAAAATAAATAAATTATAACTGTATATTTCAAGTTAGAGGGTGACTAAGTGGCATGGGAAACTACTTTAAAAGACTCTGTAAGGAGAAGAACAAAGCTGGAGGACTAATGCTACTTGACTTCAAGAACTACTATAAAGCTACAGTAACCAGGACAATGTGGTATAGGTGAAAGAACAGACAAATAGGTCAATGGAACAGAATAGAGAGCCCAGAAATAGATTCCTATAAATATAGTTAACTGATCATTGACAAAGGAGCAAAGGCAATACAATGGAGCAAAGACAGTCTTTTTAACAAATGGTTCTGGAACGACTGGACATCCACATGCAAAAAAATAAATCGAGACACAGATGTTACACCCTTCACAAAACTTAACTCAAAATGAATCACTGAGCTAAATGTAAAATGCAACTCCTAGAGATAACATAGGAGAAAGTCTAGAACACTGAAGATATAATCCATGAAAGAAATAATAGATAAGCTGGACTGCGTTAAAATTAAAAGCATCTGCTCTACAAAAGACACTGTAAAGAGAATGAAAAGACAAGTCACAGTTTGGGAGAAAATATGTGCAAAAGACACATGACATAAAGCAGGGGTCCCCAACCCCCAGGCTGTGGACCAGTATTGGTCTGCGGCCTGTTAGGAACGGGGCCACACAGCAGGAGGTGAGCGGTGGGCAAGAGAGAAAGCTTCATCTGCAGCTCCCCACTGCTCTCCATTACTCGCATTACCGCCTGAACCATCCCCCCGCCGCCCCCCGCCCCGGTTCCATGGAAAGATTGTCTTCCACGACACTGGTCCCTGGTGCCACAAAGGTTGGGGACTGTTGACATAAAGGACTATTAAAGAAAACTTAAAACTCAACAATAAGAAAACAACCAACCTGGTTAAAAAATGGACCAAAGACCTTAACAGACACCTTACCAAAGAAGATATACAGATGATATAAGCATAGGAAATATATTCCACATTATGGGAAATGTAAATTAAAACAACTAGATACCACAACACACCTGTGAGAATGCCCAAAATCTGGAACCCCAACAACAGCAAATGCTGGTGAGGAGGTGGAACAACAGGAACTCTCATTCATTGCTGGTGGGAATGCAAAACCTTGCAGCCACCTTGAAGACAGTTGGTGGTTTCTCATAAAATAAACATACTCTTATCATGTAAGCCAGCAGTTGCGCTCCTTGGTATCTACCCAAAGGAGTTGAAAACTTATGTCCACACAGAAACCTGCATATGGATGTTTACAGCAACTTTGTTCATTACTGCCAAAATGTGGAAGCAACCAAGAAGCCCCTCAGTAGATGAATGGATAAATAAACTGTGATACATCCAGACACTAGCACATTATGCAGCACTAAAAGAAATGAGCTATCAAGCCACGAAGAAACTTGCACATGACTACATGAAAGAAACTAATCTGAAGAAGATACATACTATATGATTCCAACTATATGACATTCTGACAAAGGCAAAACTATGGAGCCAATAAAAAGATCAGTGATTGCCAGGGATGGGGTGAGAGGCAAGATGAATACGCAGAGCAAAGAGGATTTTTAGGGCAGTGAAACTACCCTGTATGACATTATAATGATGGATATATGTCATCACACATTTGTCTAAATCCATAGAATACACAAAACCAAGAGTGAACCTTAAGAGAGACTATGAACTTTGGGTGATTACGCTTTTGGGTGATTATGATTCATCCCTAACGAACCATTCCGGTGGGAGACATTGATGGGGGGAAACTCCGCATGTGTGGGGGAGGGAGTATATGGGAAATCTCTGTACCTTTCACTCAGTTTTGTTTTAATCCTAAAACTACTCTAAAAAAATTAAGTCTTTTAAGAAAAGGCTCTTTGTAAAGAGCTGCCGAACATAAAAAGTGACTTGACAAATACGAGACATCTACTACGTGCCATACGCTGTGCTAAGCGTTTTGCACATAACATTTCATTTTACCATTAAAATAACCCGATGAAGTAGAAACTGTTCATCCTGTTTTCTAGACGAGCTTGCGCTGTCATTTCATGCAGGGGTAAGTACTTTTTGTCATTTAATAAGATTATTTCATTTAAAATATAAAAGCGTCGCAGACAATAGACTAAGTTGTTTTTCCATTCCATTACCAGTAGCATCACTGTATCAAAGGATATATACCAAGCATTCATTTATTAATTTATTCAACAAACATTTACTTAGCACCTGCTGTGCATCAGGCATTATTCTAGGTGCTAGGGTTAACACTGTGGACAGAAGAGATAAAAATCCCTTCCATTACAGAGCTTGCATTCTAGTGGTAAACAAAACAATACAACTGATAAATAAGTAAAATATATGGTATGTTAGTAATAAAATTTTGAAAAAGGAAAAATAAAGCAGAGGAATGTAGTACAAAATATTTGGAGGAAGAAGTAGAATTTTAGACAGGGTGGCTACAGAAGACTTTTTTGAGAATGTACACTTGAATTAAAGCTGGAACAAAGCGGGAGAGCTAGCCACATGGGTTTTTTGTAAGAAAGCATTCCAAACAGAGCAAGCATATCGTGCAAACTTGAAGACCAGCAGGAAGCTACAGTGACTGGAACAAAAAGTACAAGGGGAGAGTAGTAGGAGAAGCAGGTCAAAGAGCTAACGAAGGCCAGATGACAGTACCTTCCCTCCCCATGGCTCACTCCATTGCAGCCATACTGGCCTCTGACTATTTTATGAACAGGCCAAGCACTTCCTTCTTTTGTATGCTGTTCTCTCTGCTTGAAATGCTCAGACAGCTCTTTGTTCAAATGGTTCCTCATCAGAATGGACTTCTCTGACCATTCTACGTTTCTTTGTCCTTGTAGGTTTTTTCTTTCAGCGACATGGGAAGTCTCTGGAGCAGCACTGTCCAATAGAATTTTGTGCAATGATAGAAATGTTCTGTGCTGTCTAATATGGGAACCACAAGACACATGCAGCTATTGAGTACTTGGATGTGGTTAGTGCAGCTATGGCACTAAATTTTTAATTAAATTAAATTTTTTATTAATTAAATTTGTATAGCCACATCTGACTAGTGGTTACCTTCTTGCACAGTATAATTCTGGAGGTTCCTGAGCAGAGGAGCAAAGGGTTCTACATTTTAGTAAGAATCACCCACACTGCTATGCTGAGAATGGACTTTAGGAGGACAAGGGCAGAAGCAGGAAGACTGCTGAAAGTAATGCTGCAATAAGTCAAGTGAGAAATGATGGTGTCGTGGATCAAGGCGATATCAAAGATAATGGTGAAAAGCAGTCAAATGCTGGTTTTTTTTTATGGCAGAATCAATAAAATTTGCTGAAGGGCTCAATATGGGATGTGTGAAGAGTAGTTAAGGATAAGAGCAACAATTATGTCCTGGGCAACTGTAAGACTGGGGATCCCCATGTCTAAGAAGGAGATGACTGCAAGAGGAACTGGT
Organism: Balaenoptera acutorostrata; assembly: GCF_949987535.1. NCBI lineage: Eukaryota > Metazoa > Chordata > Mammalia > Artiodactyla > Balaenopteridae > Balaenoptera > Balaenoptera acutorostrata. The sequence continues at coordinate 69,614,614 of NC_080081.1, forward strand.
TTGGGAGAAAACCTCTGGAGCTCAGTTTTATCATCGTTAGTGTGAAATGACAATTAGATATCCGAGTGGAAGATACCAAGTAGGAAGATATACATGTCTGGAAATAAGGGAGAGGATCTGGAGAATTTGGGAGTTACTGATATATTGGCATTTTTTTAAGCCATGAGACTAGATAAAATTGCCTAGAGAGTGAGTAAGACAAAAAGGAGAAGCAGTCCAACAACTGAGCCTTATTAATTAATCAAATACTAAGAAAGATTAGAGTTCAGTATCCCAGTTAGTAAAGGATGATAATAGAAAGGCTGTGTGTTTTTCAGCTAATCAGCCCTGGGAGTTAATGTGCAGAAAAGGACAAAGGATACCTGTTCTTCTGAGGGGTTCTATTGCCAGTCTTCCCGTCTATCTAATGAGCTATCATAAAGGGAAAGCTGAGCAGAGGATGCATTCGACACCTTACCACATGACTGTCACTATTGAAGTCTCTGTCCTTTAGCTGTATTTTAATTACCTGGTGAAATATTAAAACCAAACCATGTACAGTTTTATACATTTAAGGCAATATCCTGCATTATACCAGTTGAATTATTAGCAATATAATGTTATAGTCCTCACTATATATAACTGAGTAGATAAATCCAATTCGGATGACACAAAGAGAGAGACAAGGGCTATAGCTAGGGCAAAATGCTCGTACTATTGTACTGTCTTAAGGTTAAATTCTGCGCCAACTTGGCTAGGCTATGTGCTCAGTTGTTTCATCAAATACTAGTATAGATGTTGCTGTGAAGGTATTTTGTAGATGTGGTTAACATCTATAATCAGTTGACTTTAAGTAAAGGATATTATTCTCAATAATGTGGGTGGGGCTCATCTAATCAGTTGAAGGTCTTCAGTGAAAAGACTGAGGCTTCTTGGAGAAGAAGGATTTCTGCCCCAAGACAGAAATCCTGCCTATGCGTCCAGCCTGCCAGCCCACCCTACAGATTTCAGACTTGCCAGGTTCCATAAGCATGTGAGCCAATTCTTTAAAATAAATCTCTATATATCTATACCCATATCCATATTCATATCCATAGCTATATCTTATCTATATCTATGTCTTACATATATCCTTTTGGTTCTTTTCTGTTTCTCTGGAGAGCCCTGATTGACACACTCTGCTTCTATTTGTACAAGTTGTGTGATACTATCTAAGTTTCACTTAACCTCTGAAATCTTCAATTTCTTCATTGTAATATGAAAAAAAAATTTCAGTATCAACCTTAATAGAGATGTTCTGAATGTTAAACAAAATAACCCATGTGATGTTCTTAGTATGGTGCCTAGCACACAATAAATATTTAATAAATGTTTGATGTGGTGGTATTGCTATTATTATAAGAAACAAATATTGAGTGTTCACTATTTTTTTTTAACATCTTTATTGGAGTATAATTGCTTTACAATGGTGTGTTAGTTTCTTTTGTATCACAAAGTGAATCAGCTATACATATACATATATCCCCATATCCCCTCCCTCTTGCATCTCCCTCCAACTCTCCCTATCCCACCCCTCTAGGTGGTCACAAAGCACTGAGCTGATCTCCCTGTGCTATGCAGCAGCTTCCCACTAGCTATCTATTTTACATTTGGTAGTGTATATATGTCCATGTCACTCTCTCACTTGGTCCCAGCTTACCCTTCCCCCCTCCATGTCCTGAAGTCCATTCTCTACGCCTGCATCTTTATTCCTGTCTTGCCCCTAGGTTCTTCAGAACCTTTTTTTTTTTTTTAACATTCCATATATATATGTTAGCATACGGTATTTGTTTTCCTCTTTCTGACTTACTTCACTCTGTATGACAGACTCTAGGTCCATCCACCTCACTACAAATAACTCAATTTCGTTTCTTTTTGTGCTGAGTAATAATATTCCATTGTATATACGTGTCACATCTTCTTTATCCATTCATCTGTTGATGGACACTTAGGTTGCTTCCATGTCCTGGCTATTGTAAGTACAGCTGCAATGAACATTGTGGTACATGACTCTTTTTGAATTATGCTTTTCTCCGGGTATATGCCCAGTAGTGGGATTGCTGAGTCATATGGTAGTTCTATTTTTAGTTTTTTAAGGAGAGTGTTAACTATTTTTAAAGACATTATGTTATAATTTTACTTTAAATTCAAATAATAAAGTTTTCTTAAATCTGTCTTATACTTGAGACCCCAGGACAGTCTGTCAAATAATATCCTGGCCATATTCTAGATGTTCTTCTCTAACTAACAGAATCACTTCTACCAGAATTTTTCTTAGTGTCTTGTCCACATTTACCCAATCCCTAAACTCCGCCAGACAGAGATTTAATAAAAACAGTCAATGAGATAAGATAAAATGAAGATATATAAATGAAGAACATTAGCAATCAAAATATAGTGACCTGCTTCACTACTATTTTTCTAGAAGGCAGTGTGCAGAGGACAGCAAAACATAACAAAACAATTTTATGCTCACAAAACTTTAGGAAGAAAAACACTTGTAATGCAAAAACAACCAATTTTGGTTTTGTTTGTATTATAATATCATAAATACCCTAATTTGAGATGAAAACTTTCCTAAGAAAGACTGCATAGAGAAATATAGAAGAAAAAAATTTAAAAGAATGTATTACTTCTCCATAGTGAATGCTTATATTATTATTACTTGTGCATAAAAAAATTAAGAATGATATAAATTTAATAATTTGAAGAGTTGACTTTGAAAGATTAAAAACAAGTCACTTCTTATAACTAACACCCATGTTATATATGAGAGATGGTAGTCTAAAATACTTGCCTAAACAAATTTTGTATTATGTTATATATTATTATGAATTAGAAAAAATTTCCATTAGATTACTTTTAAAAGTTTAGATTTTCTTTTAAACCATTCTCAAAAGTCATTACTAAAGATTTCAGGAGAAAAATTAAGCCATTTTTTACAATTTAAAATCATATTTTGTAAGGAATTTTTAAGTTTATAGTTTTTTTTACTTATAACTATTATAATTAACCTATGAGTTACTATTTACTTCTAGTTTTTTATAACTCACCTATGAGAAACTGCTCCCCAAGCACCATGCTTATTTGTGAGAATGTTAAGGATCTTCTGTTTCAGCTGATTTGCAGTCACGTGGTCCCTATGTTTCGCAGCACTAATGAGATGGTCACACATCTTTTCTTCCTCTCTTCTATCAGCAGCGTATTGGGCACACTGCGACTACAAAGAAATACAAACAGTGCATGATAATAAACCTCTACTGTGTGTAAGAAAGAAATGATATTTAACTTTGAGTTAAAGGGTAATAATTATCGATTCAATTTTAAAAACTCAAATAATGTAATCTTTTGAAAGTTTATTCTAAAATACACACACACGCACACACACGCACACACATATATAAAATCACCTTTCAAACTGGTAAAAATATGTTCTTTCTTTGTGTTTATACATAAAGTATATGTAAAGTAATTTGAATATTATTAAGTAATATAATCAAGTAATGAATGACTTTTAAGGTTCCTTCCAATTCTGAAATTCTGATTTTAACATATTCCCAAAATAAGCATTTTAGAAACAAAATGATTTATTAAAAATGTAAACCTACTTATTATTTTAACCTATATAGTATATATCTCACTTAAAATAAGAGTTATATTCCTGATAATTATAAATAGATCAAAAACTTGCCACTTAATATATAGTGTTCCATTTTGTAAGTGGCAATGTGGTGTAGAAGAGAAAGCAGTAGTTTAGGAATTTAGACCTGGATTTAATTTCACACTTTATGCAAATTCTGTTTTTTTCACTGTATTCAGTTTTACATATGTAAAATGAAGGGCTAAAACAAGGTTTACTCTACAGTGTCTCCTAGCTCTAGAATCTAATGTATTCAAAGTTTCTCATGATAACTACTACCTTAATCTTATCTTCCCTAATAATCAGTTGTCCTGTCAGCTATCTGTATTCAAGTTCATTGGTATTAGCAACACAGGTAATCAATCTCATTGTGTATCAAAAAGGCTCAATACAAACATGAACATGAAGATGAACATCTCTTTAACCATAAGTTTGATTTGTTTTGTATAATAATTTTTGTATAGGGTAGAGTGACTGCAGATTTTAATGTTATCGTGTATGTAATACAAGTCATATAACTACAAAAAAAAGTTTTGTACGTCTAAAAAAATACATATAATGAGTTCACATTCATCATTACAAAGTAAAAATCTTTCATGTAAGGTATCTGAACATATTCCTTTCAACTATCTATTGATATAGACTACTACCACAAGTCATCTCTTCCAGAGAAATAACCCTACAGTAACCTAAGAAGGATTAATTCATTTTCCAATTTAGCTTTTTGTACAGGGAATCACCAATTAGTACAATGATCTGCCTCCATAATGAGGTTAATATTTCATTAGCTCCTTGGAGAGTACAATTAAATTTTCATTTTTCTTCCTTAACAATTACAGTGGTTAACCAAAAAAAAATTAACTGTGAAGTACCCATCTCAAATTAAATACATTTTTTCTCTTAATTACAGGCCTATATGAGAGATACAGAAATTCCTCAAAAAGTCCTAGTATAAAATGTTATGACTTTTACAAAATCTTTTACAATTTAAAAGTGATATAAGTTTGGTAAACCACACATGCACAAACATACACACAATCAATGCATTTACTAATACAGCTTTAACCTAAAAAGGACAAATAGGAACATCTGGGTTAAAAAACAATGCACATTCGTTAAGTAACAATGACAATACTCTCAAAATTAGGTTTACATTAGCAGTTTATTTTATGTGTACACAATCTGAAAACCCTGAGTCTTCATATCCTCTTCATAGCCTCTACACCTCCCTTAGCCATGCATCATCAACAGGAGTGATCTCATTCATCCCCGAGGGGGTAAAAACTGGTACTAGGGTTGTGTGAAAAAAACCTTACTCTTTTAATGTATAAAGCACAGATGCATATACGGTACACAAATAGACATGCAGCATATTGATGATAATACAATAAATCAAGGTGGGGGCTGATTAGGATGACAACTATTTAAAATTTTTCCTTGTGGGGAGCAACAAAGAAAAATGGTTGAGAAACTCCACCCTTAGCTTAATATCATCTTGGTTAAATATATGTTAGAGCTTGTAACTAATATCTAGCTGCTTGAAAATCTATTTTAAATGCTTTCACATGACAAATATTGATCTGCTTATATTCCCACAAAATATCTTGATTTTCTTAGTAGATATATGATCAACTCAAAACTGATTCTGCAGGGAATTCAGTTAATAATCTAAACCTTATTTACTAACAGAAGTCAAAAGTTAATTGAATATTCTTATTTTGTCTAGAGTTCTGACATATCTTATACCTAAACATATTATATTCAAAGAACTCAATCTTTTCTTGTCATCCAAATTACAGAACGATACCCAGTGTTATAAATATCCGATGCTATTTACGGTTGAAGCGATACAAAACTTCATTTTGACAAACACTTAATTGTCAATGGACTTTTACCAGAGTTTAAAATGTTTGTTCGTTTTTTGCAAAATAAGGTTGTGTAATCCCATATGACAAGTGTGCGCTGTCTCATCTGACAAATGAAGCAGAGGTTATGGGTTTTAAAGCGACAACAGCTATTTTTCTGCCTCATGCTTTTTAGCTAGGTAGGTCAGAGATCACTAGACCTAGGACATCAACTTGCATGGCTAAGAGAGCTGCTTTACTGAGATAAAAACCTCATCAAAACTGAAACCGTGGGCTCTGGCTTCCAGCCACACCACACTTGTTCGCATGTCGTATCAGGAGAATAAATTGGTGGAGTTATATATTATTTTCAAGGCCACTGAAGTCCAACCTAAGCCAAACACCAGGTCACCTCAATATTTCTGAAACCAATTTTATTGAATTAGGACAATACAAATAATGTCAAATAATTATTGACATGCTAGAAATATAAGAATAATGTTCTTAACTTAAAAAACTATTAGTATGTAATATATAGTGCTTGAACATCCTTTAGTTTTTGCATATAAAATAGAAATGACAGCTATTTGTTCTTTACTCAAATGATAGTTAATTGTACTTATGAGGATTTTTCAACTATTACATTTCCATATATAGATCGATACATGCAGATCTACATTTATATCATATATAATAGCATTGCTTCATTTGTCATTAAAATATCAATTATAAATATAAAATATGAACTAAAATAATCTTTGGCCACTCTAAATAAAGATAGATACATTATTAAATAATAAATTACTGAATGGTAAAACTGTTTCTCCATATAACCACTGTTACACCCATATCTAATGGTGTGTAAACTATGCTTAAAAATTACTAAAGGAATTGCATTACAAAACTGTATTTGCCTTTAAGAATAAGTCAGAACAACTTCAGTCCACCAACTGGTTAGGAACAGGGCAGGACGGGTCTCTTCATGTTGCAAATGAGGTAAAAAGAAATAAGTGCCCTGTATTTGACATTTACTAAAGCTTTTAAAAACTACTGAAATGACTTCAGTGAAATTTTTCTCTTAAAAAAAAAACCTTATGTAAGGTTACCATTGGTGACAACCGACTTATAACAGAAAAGCAGAATTTAATTCAATCCCAAAACCTTACCTCGAACTCTGCATGTTTATGTACATCCTCAGCTCTCTGTCTATTCAAAATAAACTCAGCTTCATTTGCAACACGAACTATATGGTCCTTCATAGCATGGCATAGCAATCTGAAAAGAAAAATATCTTTGGAATTATTATTCTTAATAGCTTTGTTTAATCCAATTTTTTTCAATAATCAAATTTCAGTATTGCAAGTATTAACTATGCATAAATTTTAGATAAAGCTAAATCATATAATTAAGAAATATGCCATTATATTGTTACAGCAATGCCTCTTAAATATAGTGTGCCTTGTGAACAAATGATTCAGTTAATTCAATAAAGTTATTTAATGCACTAAAAAACCAAGGATTTTTGACACTGTTTTTAAAATGGCTAAAACAACAAAATTCACTGCCATGGAAGTAAATTTTCACACAAAACTGGATGACCATATGTTATGAAATCTATAGACTGGATTCTTTCTTTAATTAATACAGACAATAGGACTAATTGACACCTAAAATTCACTTAAATGCTCAGATTCTTAATTCTAAAATGGAACTACCTTGAAATGAGTTCCAAGCAGCACTCAATTCAAGATAGTTCTCAGTAGAAATCTTTCCAAAATCCATGTCTGTTCTGACACAGATTTTGTTACTCCATGATGAGATTTTGGTTAAATTATGACTGTCACTCTAGGACCAGCGGGAACTTCCTGGCAGTATGACGGAAGCACCACTAAAATCTTGCATAGCAGCAGGACAGGTAGAGAGATTACTTGGAAACATGTAGCAGTATTCTCTCCAATCACGTAAGAGGGACACAGGCACATTCCAATGGGAATATGGTCTAGTCTTCAGCATGAAAGTTAACGACAACATAAATTATTCGAAGACACAACGGTTAGGGGAATCTGCTAGAAATCACAATACTTGGGGAAAAAAGGCTCAAACTCCTATGTAAATAACGTTGGAGGGCAAAATATCATATGGATAGTCTTAAATTTAATCACTGAGGCAGCTGGAAAAATAAAAGAAGTTAAAGAAAGACTAAACTCCAAATATTAACTTTTGATGACATCATTAGTCTATATTTTATAGATAGTCTTCAAAAGAGAAAAGAGATGTGAGAGATTAGAGTATTTCGTTCAATGGCTTTGTCTAGTGCATGAAGGCTGAAGAAAGCCAGGAAAAAATCTAATATGTGCAAATTAGTGCAGATTACATTTAAATAGATTAACAGAAGACAGCTGGAAAGGAGAGAGCGTCTGGCTGGTTAATAGGTACTATTCTCAGGAATAGTAGAACAAGTGGATGGGCAAAGCCAAGAGGCATGGTGGCAGAGGAGGGGGTGGGGTGGGGGAGACTCATGCCTCAGACACACCAGAGAAATTGCATCAATTGTCTGAAAGTCTGTCCTCCTACCTCTGACCCTTATGAGTTATATAGCAACTAATATATGATGTTTTATTTCCATGCATCTTCTTATCTGACTCACTGTCATTCTGGGTGACCTCATTAGCCATGTGGGAAACCATTCACCACAGTACCTCACAATTCTCTGACCTTTTAAAGGGGAACCAAAAATCCCTAAATCTAAGATTCCTTTAGAATCTTCAATTCTACCTCACTTCAAGAAATCACCTCACTGGCCATAATCAGCTTCACATCGTAAATCTTTATGCCAACAATCTACTCTCTGGTCACAATCTCCTATCCTAAGTGCTTTCTCTCCCCTTCACTCGTACCTCCCTGGCCCCAGGCAAAAATAAGCTCACTTCCAACTTCCACTTCTTTGATCCCTCTCTTCTCTTAGTCCTTCAACCACTGCTCAGATTTATCTCCTTTCCCCCCAAGCATGGATCCCTCCCAGTCCACACTTTAACCATTCTCCTTCCAGCACCTTCACTCAATTCCTGATCTGCCTGCTGTAATTGCTCACGAAATACGTAATCCTAGGTGAAGACGTGGGTCTCCCTCCTCAGTCCTACATCTGGACCTTTGAGGAAACTTGAGATGACTTTTCTAAAATAATTTTGTTAAGTGTGTATTCCTTGTCATGTGTGGTCACTGAAGTCTCTGTTTCATTATGTTAGTGTCAGCTAATGATGAGACAGAGATTTCTTTAAATGCCTGAATCCAAAAAAATCTCCCAGAATTTCTCAAGCAGCTGTGTGTGTGTTTGGACAACCCTTGAACACTCAGCCAGGCAGGTTTCAACTCTACCTTTGCATTTACTTCCTGCTTCCATAGAGTCCCAGCGTCAGCTAAAGATGAGAGTTTGGGGCCTTCTCAGGTCTTTCCAGAGCATGAACACAATGTTAAGCATGTGCAGGGCCCTTTACATTTCCAGGAATATGTCAGAGCCTTTCAAAGCCCTTGTGTACATTTCACTCCCCAGCTGCTCCTCCCAAGCTTTTTGGTGTGTCTATCATTTGCCTCAACTGTTATCTATCACCTCAGGCAGTGAGGTCTAAGATATTAGCCTATAAATGTCTTCAACAAATGCCCTCAGGAAATCAGCTTTTTTTTTTTTTTTTTTCCACTCCAGGCCACTCCCAGGTTAGGCAAAATAAAACAAATCTTTTAAGCCATTCTTCCAGGGAGTCACCAGACAGATCAGAACAAGTAAGTGATTTAAAATTCTTTGCTAATGAGGTCTATTATGCTCCCTCTGGTACAGTGCTTATAATGTGTGCTGCATTTTTATGGCTTCCTTTGAACTGGGGAACAAAGGTTGGGACCAGAGTAAGTTAAAATGTCACAAAATTACTCTATCGTCACACCCACCAATAATTTTTGAAAATACTTTTGTTGCATATACAATTATTGAGAATTATTTTTTTTCAAACGTTGAAAGTGTTATGTCACTTTCTTCTAGCTTTCTTTGTTGCTGTTATTCTTTTTTTTTTAAATTTATTTGTTTTTGGCTGTGTTGGGTCTTTGTTGCTGTGCGCAGGCTTTCTCTAGTTGTGGCGAGCAGGGGCTACACTTCACTGTGGTGGGCAGGCTTCTCATTGCTGTGGCTTCTCTTGCTGCAGAGCACAAGCTCAAGGCGTGCAAGCTTCAGTAGTTGCAGCACACGGGCTCAGTAGTTGTGGCTCACGGGATCTAGAGCACAGGTTCAGTAGTTGTGGCACACGGGCTTAGTTGCTCCGCGGTATGTGGGACCCTCCTGGACCAGGGCTCGAACCCATGTCCCCTGCATTGGCAGGCGGATTCTTAACCACTGTGCCACCAGGGAAGTCCTTGTTGCTGTTATTCTAATTTTCCCTTTTGGTAGATGATCATTTCTTTCTTTCTGGGTGCTTTTGCCTCTTTATTTTAGGCATTGTCCAGTTTCAGTACCATGTATCTAGTATGGGTTTCTTTTTATTTAGCCTACTTGAGGTACATTGTGACTTCTGTGTCACTGTATTCTTATTTTCAATCAGTTCTTAAAAATTCACAACAATCATCTTTTAAAATATTTCATCTCCCCTACTCTGTATTTTTTTCCTTTTTCAATTCTGATGATTTGTAAACTAAACTTTCTTAGTTTACCTCCATATCTCTTAACATCACTTCATTTTTCATTTCTTTCTCTTTCTGCATTCTGGGAAAAATTTCAAAATGTATGTTCCAAGTCACTGGTTCCCTTCATCCTTGTCTAATCTGATGAATCATTAATACATGGAGTTTTTTCCAAATTGTATTAAATTCTATAATTTTTGATTTTTCAAATCTTCCTCTTCATTTTGAAGGTCTCTTCTTATTCATTCAATTTTGTGCTATTTTATTTCCTGTATTTCACAATTCTAATCTTGGTAGTCCCTGGGGATCTAAATTTTTTTGTTTTTTTCCTTGTTGATTCTCATACATAGTGGCTTTCATTCTCATATATTTAGTACTCTTTGACTGTTACCTCATTTCTGGTCTTAATCAGGAGTCCAACAGACTTAACTTGGATAAGTATTTGCTTTTATTTCTTTTGATACCAAGGAGAGCCCACTAGAACCATGTCAGCCTCTCTTAAGGATCTTGGCTTAGCATGAAGGTTTCAGGCGAGATTCTATACTTAATTCCTAGCTAAAGATTCAAAATCCTAACAGCATTGCTGTTTTAGGCATATGTCCCCAGGGCATTCCTACTCCTTGAGACACCAATTTATAGGGGGGAGATGTGGCCCTGGAGAAGCCTAAACCATGCCTAAACCATTTATAAGATGCATGTTGCCTCAAAGAGTATATCCTAGGTAGGATGTGAATGCTCTGTAGCACAAGATAACCTCAGATCACTGAGTTACCCACACAGCTTTATTCACTTTTCAATCTGCTGAAATGTGACTTTAAGATCATCCTACATTAAATTAATCATCAGTCTTGTCAATTTTACCTCCATAATATATTTTTAATCTGTTTGTTCATTACTTAACATTGTTTTAATTCAAGCCTTAATCATCTCTCATCCAATTACAATAGCCTCCTAATTTCTCTGCCTCCCTCAAATCTTCCATCCTTCTGATACATTTTTCGCTTTGCCATTACTGTTAAATAACACTTAAATTTCTTCAACGGCTACTTTTAATAGACAGGATAATAGCCAAACATTATATATAGATATCAGTCTACTTCTGTAACCTTATCTACTGCCTTTTTAGCATACTTTTTCTATGTTCTAGAAAAACCTTCCTAGTTCTTTTAATCACTCATGCTATTTCAGGATTTCTATATGTGCCATTTCTTCTTCCTGTAATTCTTGCCATTCCCTCCTCTCAATACAACTAAGAGATCTTCTCCCAATTTCTCAAATGTTCTGGGTGTTATAATATTTATCACACTGTCTTATGGATTTTTTTCCCTCTCTTTTTCTTTTAATAAGTCTCTCTCTCTTAGAATGTGAAGTTCATTAAATGAGGTACAATCACTATTCATCTCTGTATCCAACATGATCTGCATGTACATGTCATGAAATATGGACTCACCAATAATATATGACTAAATGGAAAGATGACTGAATGAATACATGAGCAGGTTATGTGAGAAGGAGGGGCAAAGAAGAAACAGAACTTTAATGATTAAGGCAGTTTAACACTATAAAATTCTACGATACATTTAGCACATAAAAAAAGAGGTAAATAAAAATATCAGATAACTTGGGAATTACAGAACATTTTCTTCCTCAGAGTATCTGTACAAGATAGGAAGTAAATGAAGTGGTCTTCATCTTCTACTGTAAGTTTATTTTTCAAAGGAAATAGAAAAAGAAAACAATTTGCTCAATTCTATTCATTCCTGTCCTAAAACAGAGTTGTCATGGATACAGGAAAGAAGTCAGGAGACAAAACAAAGTATTCTCTTCCAAATGGAACAAATATCATTGCAGCAAGTTCTGATTTTCTAGGAAGTTTCTAATTTTATGCAGTTTGTTATAATTTAAATTGCTTGTCATTGACCTGAAACCCTGAGATCCTGAATCTTAAATATAAATAATTCCTGTAATTTGACTGAAAGGAAAAAAAATGTCAATAGGAAAGGCAATATGAGAGGTCAGACAAATTAGTCTTTCATCATCTCTAGATGAGTGAGGGGACAGAAGGCAGAACTAGTTTATATTTAAGTTCTGTCTTTTATTAGTGTTATAAACCTGGACAAATAAATTTTCCTTGTGTCTGAGTTTTAGTTTTCTGATGAGAAAATGGGTGCGCACTGTCTCAGATATCCTATAAACTGGAAGAAACAGTGCATGTCCAAGCTGTAAGATTACAGCTTAAATTTTAGGTCCTGATTTATTTAGTCAAGAAAACAGATGCTGATTGGAAGTAAAGTGGCCACACAGTGTAGGAGCAGATGTAATACCTCAGTGTCACTTCCTCTGGTCCCAAAACCTTAAAAGAATTAGGCATAGAGTTTCTAGTGACACTGCAAGGAAGAGGCTGGCTGGATCAGAAAATTTCAATTTCTTCCTGTGCTAGAGTTGTTTAATAGACTATTAAAAAATCTGGAAACATTTATAACTTTTTTAATTTAAATAATATAGAGCTCAAAAAAAGAGTAATATATAGAGCTCAAAGACAGATTATAACTTTTAACATAGAATTATGTCCATATTTGCTTTATTAGATAATAAAGAACATAAAGGTATTTTCTGTTGTTTTAAATCTTAATTTTCACAAAAAAAGCTAGGGTTGATTTTTTTTTTTCTTCTTTTGATCCCACGCAGTGTGCCTATACTTGTTTCGGTTCCGTCTCCTAAAAGAAGCCTTCCCCAATCATTACTGTCCACTGAAATAGGTCCTTCTTCTTAAGTCAATGCAAATTTTTTTAAAATTAATTAATTAATTAATTTATTTATTTTTGGCTGTGCTGGGTCTTCGTCTCTGTGCGAGGGCTTTCTCTAGTTGCGGCAAGCGGGGGCCACTCTTCATCGCGGTGCACGGGCCTCTCACTGTCGTGGCCTCTCTTGTTGCGGAGCACAGGCTCCAGACGCGCAGGCTCAGTAGTTGTGGCTCACGGGCCCAGTTGCTCCGCGGCATGTGGGATCTTCCCAGACCAGGGCTCGAACCCGTGTCCCCTGCATTGGCAGGCAGATTCTCAACCACTGCGCCACCAGGGAAGCCCTAATGCAATTTTTATATCAATTTTTTGCACTTAGTTATATACTGTCTATGACACTTTGAACTGTTTAATTTTTTGTGCATGTAAAACCTAATTTCTCAATTACAAATTACTTTGAGTTGAAGACCAGATGTAAAATGTATTTGTATCACTGCTAAAACTATTTAGTGAGTATTTTATAAGTATTCAGTTTTGTTTTGTTTTGTTTTTCTGGGTGTATTATAATTATTTACATAGGTGTTAAGAACTTCAGAAATACCTGTATAGGTATTACACTGCTTCTGGTCATTAGAAAATAACAACTTTTTCTTAATCCTGGTCCAGCTAGGACTGTGACTCAGTCACGTTATAAAATAAGTATTCTGTTTTTTCACATGTTGGTCTGTACACAGCAACTGAGAGAGAGAAATTGTCTGTGTGTTCTCATTTTACGAACGTGGAAACTAATCCGTCTATAATCAATGCTTCAACTCCCTGGGCACCTTGGGAAGAGTTCCTAGACTAAAACATGGCTCAGGCCATGACCGTACTCTGGCTTGCTCATTCTATTCCTTTACCTCTCACCTTTAGTTTATCCTTGGACTGACCACACACACTGTATCTTCATGGCAGCATTGACTCTCCTGTAACCAGGTAGTTCACTTCTCCCTGTGTCTGTTCTTTAAACAACATACCAGCCACAAATGCAAAGGCCAACTCTAGTCTCCTCTGTTAGCAGCTGATCCTGGTTGTGTCAGAATGGGTACAGAAACTAAATCAATGTTTTCTAATAAAGACGTATCATTTGAATCTAGGCTGGCATTTGCTTGTAATATGTAAGCTAAGGACAACAACAAAAACGAAACTTTATGTCTCTAAGAAATAAGAAACAGGAAGAAATATGGCACAGAAATGACTATGCCAAAAACAGGGCACCTTTCCCTTTTTTTTTTTTTTTAATACAAAGAACTATTAGTGTTTTATGAAATATTATTTAACTCTCACCAAAGCTAAAATAATAGTGCCTGGAAGGAAAGTATATTTAAAGTTGTTCTCAGAGGGGAAAAAAAATCTCAATACATATACATATGCAGATATATCTTAAACACGGTTAAAAATGCAATTCAAATAAAATATATGATTACTAATTTTGAAATTTATTTCCTTTTTACTTGAAATCTAGCCATTATTAAATGGGATTTGTTTATCTTAGTTTCAGGTAAATATATTATTCATCACCAATGTCTAAAGTTAAGTCTATAAATTAGCAATACTGTTTAAGATCTATACAATTAATTTTGTAAAAGCACAGATTTTTTTTACCTCATTTGTTTGCAAACCTCAATATGTTTAATAACTTACTACATGCGTAAAATGAATAACATAGTAGTACGAAAAAAGAATAAATTAGGTACTACATGAAGAAATATAGAGGGAACTTCTGTTTTCCAGGAGTTTCCAGGGTTTCTTTGTTCAAAATTAAATCAGATTCTCAACTCTAAGAAAAAAGTTTCTTATAGTGTTAGAAGGTGCTGTTTTTGTTTTTGTTTTTAAAATACAGTTTTTGCCAAATCAAGGGCATGAAACAAACTCAAGCAAACCAAAGCTTATTGGTTTAATTATTGAATAGCATTTGTTAAATTAATGTGGATATTCAAATTTTGGGCCATATAATCACTAAATAATTAAACTTGAATACGATACGCTTCTCTTCTTCAAAACGTAAGAAATGCAAGGTTATACATTTTTCCTTATTTTAAAGAACAAAACAAAAAATTGGAATCTTGTGAATCATAGGTCAAATTCAGTGCTAAACAAGAATACATTCCAGCTTGTTATGAATATTCATTAATTATATCCTATAGGCTTCCAAAAGAGTGATAGAGGTTTATTTTAGTCAAATGATTAATTTATTTCAAAAGATCACTCAAGTTCTATAATTTAAAAGTCTTTCTTATTTGCTTTATAGTTCAATTCATATTTTAATAATTTAGAATCCAATTATTATTGCCAAGATATCATAGGCAATTTTACATCTCATTAACCTTGCTTTGTTTTAATTATAAAGATCCTTTGTTAGATTCCTTTAAATGATCCAGTTTATAATTTCAGCCTGTCCTAGGGAGTACTTTAATTCAGCTGCACATTCATCAGCTGTTTTTGTCCTGTTAATTGTAGACAACTGCACAATTGCTTTCTCCAGCTATGATTGATGAATTATATTCACGAATGTAGCTGTTAAGTAGGATAAACATTTATAACAATTTCCACTTAAAGATTTTTATCTTCATTCCCACAAGGAAAATTAAAGACATAGTCTAACAATCAAGAGAAGATATTTTGTATGTTTCATTTTACACTATTAGAAAAAGTTAAGAAAAATGTTGTATGTCCATGCAAATGGGATAAAAGTGTATGTAAAGAATGTAATTTGTGCCTAGTATAGAGTCGGCATCAACAAACAGAAGCCAGATAAACTGAGTAATGTGTCTTTACTGTAACTACATCTGAACTATCTAAATATGATTTTTTTTAAAAATCTGGAACTCCCAGTTCAAATTTATGAAAGAGAAAGGTCTAAATTGAAAGGAAATGGACCAAACTAAAGATAGGAGTCGGCAAAATTCTGAATATATACTGTATGTAGTAACAAAAAATAACAAAATAACCTTCCATTTTTAAAGTGTCTATATTACTGTAGTTGTAATAAATGTCATATATTACATCCAACCTTCAGAGAAACTAGGCAGGATGTGAAACAATGTCAGAGGGAGATTATGCTACATGCCTAGAATCTAATAGTTTATCATTAGGAGAACTGGTATTTGAACTTGTTACAAATAATACACATATGCTCCATATTATAATAGGCACTGCGGAAATAGCCATTAAAAATACACCACAAATAAACAGGCACTAACACTATGGTACGGTAAGTATAAAACAGGGGAAAATGGAAGGTGGTTTGAGAACATGGGAAGGCACCTGATCCGGAATAGGGATGTGGAGGGGTTGGTGCTCAGAGAAGAGATTATTTTCACTAAAGTTAGAGAAGTGAATGTCTTAAAGCAATGCCCATCGTCTTTGTCCTGTGGACTACTGGGGAAAACACTACAATAGCAAAGACAGCATCCTCAATCAGGAACCCCAAACACTGGCAAGTCTCCTGTGTTTCCTTAGTCATTTCTCTCCCCAGTTTCTCTACACTGGCTATTTTCAATATTTTCTACTCTTCTCAAGTATAACACCTACCTCCCCAAATTTCCTTCATTCTCAGAAAATGGCCTTAACCTGCCACTTTATAGAGAAAACAGAAGGCATCATTACAAAAACTCTCTGAATCCTGCCACCAATTTAATTGCCTGCATCCTTTCTCAATACTCATCCACAAAAGGCTAACCCCTGTCCCTCTGCCTCACCCCTCTCAGAGACTGTACTCTTTTGAGTAGAAACTTTTCTTCTTTCTTTCCCACCATATTGGCTTCTTTCCATCAGCATTTTAAAATACTCAAATCCTTCCTTCTACTCCTCTCCTCCCCCTCAAATTAAAACCCTATCCACCACCAGCAACCACCCTTTCCCCTTCTTGGCCAACCTTCTTATAGTTGTAAGTACTTACTGTCTATACTCACGTCCCGCTCACTTCTCACCTGAAAACATCCGAGCTACTCCCCCTACTTCCCTCAGTTATCTGCTCCCATCCTCTACCTGCCTTTTGGCACATTTATTACATCAGTAATTACTTAACCTAACACTGTTGTTCCCACCGGACTGAAAGCTCTATTAGCACAGTGCCTGGCTCTATACCCAGCATCTTTAGCACATAGGTATTCATTCACCAGTATAAATTTGAATGAAATCAACATGTCCCTCTTGTCACTGACTCCAGTGGTGCCTTTAATCCTGACTTAAAAATCCTCTTGTTGACTATTCATTCCTTCTCAAACATTCTACTCAACATTCTTTTCTTCATTCCTTCAACAAATATTTGTGATTGCAAAATAGGTACTAGGCATTATTATTCCAGAAACCAGGGATATATCAGCAAATACGAGAATAAGACACGAGTTCTGAAGGGAAGTACATTTTAGCAGGAAGACATGTAAACCAAGAAAAGATTTTGAGACGATGTTACTGAATGTTAAAATAGAGTCATGTAATGGAAGTCTCATAACACAATAAGATGGTGAGGGGAGCCTCTCTGAGAGTGTGACATTTAAGCTGATTCCTCAGTGATGGGAAGAGCCGATCACGTGAAGATGTGGGGAAAGAGGATTCCCAGCAGAGATAGCAGCGAGAGCCTGGCCGCGTGTTTCCACTCACTCCACACACTCCCCCTGAGCATCACACCTGTATCCTTATCCCCCATTTACCTCATGCAAACTGAGAACTCTTGAATTTAAATCTCTATATTAGCTGTCTCTTTGGAGCTGGACACCCAAATTCTAAGATGCCAATTTAACATTTCCACTTGGAACTTTCATAGGCGCTACAAATTCAGTGTAACCGAAAGTAAAAGTATCTCTCACCAAATTCATGCCCTTCCTTCTGTATTGTTCTAAGTAAACTATGCTTACACTATAAATCATCCAGCTATTAAAGCCAGAAATCAAAGTACCTTCTTTCTCCTCTTACCATCCAATCTATCAGCAATTCTATAGATTTAATTTCCAAAAGATACTTCAAATTTGTCCACTTCTTCCATCCTCATAGCCACTATTGGTTGCTATATGACACCATTCTCTTCAAAAGGATTCTGAAACTTCAGATCGGTATCTCGCTTCCAGTCTGCAGCCCCAGATATCCATTTGTCACTCTGCAGATTATGCCAAACCTCTTCAACTACAGCCCTGTACCCTTAGCACAGCTTAAAAACCCCTCCATGGCATGACCCTTGCCATGAAGGGATGGCCCTTGCCTGTCTCTATGTGGCTGGTACACAACATGCACTGAGTGCAGACTCCAGACTAGGTTAAGTGCTCTGCCTTATGCTTGCATTAGTATCTGTAACACCCCTATCACAGCACCCTTGTGTTACTGTATGTGCTAGTCTAATGCTTGTCTTTCCTCCAAAATTTAGAACCATGTTTGTCTCATTCACTTCTCTATTCCCAGCGCCTATAATAGTGTTTGGTATATAGTAGGTGCTGAATAGACATGTGCTGTATTAATGTATACATGAGATGTTCTTGTATATTTAGAGCTAGTCATATTTCAATATTTGTTCCAAAATCATCTTTATTGGAGGAACTATTAGTATAAAAAATGGAAACACAAATCTAGAATGGCACAAAGAACATTATGAGTATTTTGAGGTTTTCATGGATTAAATTTTTTAAATATTATAATTACTTTCTATAATTCCAACTCCTTTCCTAAAACCAAACAAAATAAACTCCAAACACTACCAATGAACAAAAAACAGTTTCAAAAGCTAAAAACCTCTATTAGCAAAATTTTCACTCTCCTCCTTTTCTAAGACAATAACTATAATCTTAATCTTAAATGCTGGAGCTTCAATTTGTTAACTCTTCAGAGTTACTGATAATAGCATAATTTTTGTTTTTACTTCACAGTTGAAACAAATGAGCAAAACTAGGGTGTATGTGAAGTGAGAGATTCCTACAACTGATATGACAATGAGCCACCTGGGCAAAAGTTTTTATTTTCTATTTTTTCATTGCCTGAAGATGGATAATAATTATTATCAATTCTTTTCACCATAAAGTTTTATAAGAAGTAGAGTGTATTACTATGTTTAAAATTATTATTTATGCTATAAAAGAAAACTAATATTTTCCTGCATCTTTTGCTTGGCAGTGAATGAAAAATTTATTTTAATATTTAGAGTTATAGTATTATGACTAAAAATAATTCAATCATAAAATATCTAAGTGAGAAATACACAATAAGATGAATTGTTATAAAAACAAAGGCTATTTCTCAGAATATAATACACTGATGAACAAAAATACTAAATTGCATTTAAGTTAATTTTTTTCAAAATGGGTTTTTATAGCATATACAAACTAAGTTTCAAAGAATAGCTCATAAAATATTCTTTCATGACACCTCTCTTGATAAAGTTTACATACAGTAACATTATTACCTTATCAATTTAATTAAATCTGGTTTCAAATAAGAAATAGATTACCCCAAATCTTCAGTCATTATTTTCCAAAGAACACACTATATCATAGAAGAAACTCAAGTTGTAAAGGACGCAGGTCTTCGGCTGATAGAAGCTGAACATGTCAAAATGGTGACAGTTACATCTGTCTTAGTGTATCCATTGCCGATAAAGTATTGGAAAAATCGTAGTGAAAAATCTTACCACAGCATCATTTTAACAATGGTATAAATAGATTCCTAACCAGACCTTTATAGTTCCTATATTAAACTTCTCTCACATTTTTAGTTGCATACTAGATAGCATGACATGGTCGAATAAAACTATTTCACATGAACTGAGATGGGCTGAGTGAGGAAGTAAACACTGAACACGGCTCTGGAAACAGATGGAGTGGCAGATGGGACTGCAGATTGCGTTCACTTGATCTATGTAAAACAACTTTACTACTTGGTAAGACGTGGCTCAGATCTCACAAAAATCTTATAAAGTTTGTCCCTTTATTTCATACCTGCTTCCCCTCCGCCAAATAAAAATGCTTAACATTTTAAACTTTGCTCCTTTAAAGTATAAGTACCTGTGTGATGAATCATTTAACTAAAATATTTTTTCTTACACATTTTTGGAACAGATGGTAGGCAAGAGCAGTCACCCGGTGGAATAAAATGTACACTGACTAGTTGTCTAAAAATTGTAAAATTAATTACCTTCCTTCATTGATGAGTTCAATAAATGCAAGTCCTGCATTCTTCTGAATAGAATTTTGCCATTCCTAAAAGGAGAAAGCAAACCAACTGTAAGAAAAATGAGCATGTAAACAAAAGTAACATCTGGTTTAAGGATCATGTTGATCCTAATAACTTCCACGTGATATTACTTCTAAATCTTTCTAAAATATTTTTAACAAATGTTATTTTGCAAGAAATCAAAACTTTAAAAGCAGTCCCGTATTACTTAGTTAAAAAGGTGCTTTTGAATTCCCAGTGGTACCGACTAAGATAGAAAGTGAGATCACAGGGACAGAGCTCACTGTGACTGTAAAATATTGCTTATTTTACACTCTTCCTATGGCATATTTAGAATATGCTTTAAATAATTTTTTGGTTATTAATTTATTCTAGTGATTTCAATTTTTTTGGTCTTTTTAATATAGCTGGCAAATTGAATTTTTTGGATTAAAAATTATATCCCTTTCAATGGTACTATAAATAAATACTTGCCTAACATATTTTTATTAAAAATCCTTATTGATCAGTCATGCCACTCATCTATAGACTTTTCCTCCATGATTTTCCACTAATTAAGTGCTGGCCACAAATTCAGCTTCAGGAAACACAGTCTCCATGTCAACCCTTCACTCTGTTCCTGCTCACTTTCCCTTTTTTTTTTTTTTTAAACAACTTATCAAATTTTTTTAAAATTTTATTTATTTATTTATTTTTATTTATGGCTGTGTTGGGTCTTCGCTTCTGTGCGAGGGCTTTTCTCTAGTTGTGGCAAGTAGGGGCCACTCCTCATCGCGGTGCACGGGCCTCTCACTATTGTGGCCTGTCTTGTTGCGGAGCACAGGCTCCAGACGCGCAGGCTCAGTAATTGTGGCTCACGGGCTTAGTCGCTCCGCGGCATGTGGGATCTTCCCAGACCAGGGCTCGAACCCGTGTCCCCTGCATTGGCAGGCAGATTCTCAACCACTGCGCCACCAGGGAAGCCCACTTTCCCTTTTAAAGCTGTGCACACATGCTGGGAATAAATGTGGTCCCCAAAAGTAGGTACTTAGTATGTAAACATTCTCTGTTCTAAGTAAATTTGTGAAGAATTAGAAGAACAAATCATGAATCTATACTTCCCCAGGAGAGAGAATCAACAACTTGGAAAAAGGGACATGATAGTCTGGGGACAGTAATGATCTAATAAAGCCTAAATGACTCTGTTTTTAGCAAAGCCATTGTGTTTTAGCTGCCATAACTTTTATCCAAATGACAAGATCTTTGTTGCATTTTACTGAACTTACTAAAACTTTCAAATCATTTTTGTCAAAAACAATTGTTGACAACACTTTTTCCCACATTTTAACAAAATGACTTACTACTCTCCTCATATATTTTGCATTAATTGAGGCACAGCATTAGGCGAAAGTCTCCAAAGAAGAAGAAACAAAAAGAGGATAGAAAGAACTAGGCTGATTCTTGGGAACCATTCACAATTTTAAGATTAGAAAATGCAGCAGTTGAAAGGGACAAGAAAAGATCTAGAAAAATTTAAGAACAGATGCAAAATATTATAGCATTATTCAAAAGAAAATAATCCATGTATAATACATTGGCTCAAGAAAATAAAAAAATACAAGACCCTTTAATCACTAATATCATTTTTTTAATGATTAGGAAGTTAAAATTCTACTGTATGTGAACTGCAAAATTAAAATATAGTAAACCACAAAATATATGAAACACAAAAACAGAAGTACAAAAATCAAAAAAGATGTCATTCCAGAGGAGGGTAAGGAAAGCTCTGGTGGTAGAGTCGGCACCAGAACCAGGGGCTGGCACTAGAGCTGGTGCTGGCTCAAGCTGCAGAACTGGCCCAGGAGCTGATGCCTGAGCTGGCTCTAGCTGTGGAGAGACTCTATCTCTGGTGCTACTGCTGGATATGTTGCTGAAGTTGGCACTAGGTGTATTGCTGGCCCTAGCTCTCTCTCTGGATTTGGTGCCAAAGCTGGCTCTAGCTCAGACAGTAGTGCTAGAACTGGCTGTGAATTGGCTCCAGTTCTGGGACTGACTTTAATTCTGGCACTGGTGCCAGGCCTGGTGTGAGAATTGGAGATAAGGATGGCTCTAGATCTGGAGCTGATACCAGCTCTAGAGCTGAAGCCAGAGCTGGCACTAAGAAGCAGCTGGTACAAGAGCTAGTGCTGGAGTTGGCTCTAGCTCTACAGCTGGATCTACCTTTATCCAAGAGTTAGTGCAGGCGCTGGCTCTAGCTCAGAGGTGCTGCTAGGACTCGTTCTGGAATTTGCTCTAACTCTGAAGCTGCTGCTAGAGCTGGTGCTACAGTTTATAATGGAACTACCTCTATCTCTGGAGCTGGCTCTAGTTATATAGCTGGTTCTAAAGCTGATTCTAGTTCTAGTATTGCTACTGGCTTCAGCTCTGGAGCTGGATCAGGTCCCAGAGCTGTATGTAGCTCTAGAACTTATGCTAGAACTGGCTCTAGCTCTACAGGTGCTGGAGCAGGTGCTAGAGCTGACATATGAGCTGGTGCCTGAGCTACTAATATACTTCTGAAATCATTACATAGAGTTGACATCCTGACATGAAAGACAAATACCAAGACAATAGTACAGAAGGGATACTAGGGACAACAACAACAAAATATAACAGCAACAACAAAAAAGGAAACCTGAAAATGAGAGACAGTGAAGCAACAGAAAAAAAATTCGTAATTACACAGCTGAGATATGCAAAGGGATTGCAGACATAAAAAGAGACAGCTTAAAAAACAAAGTTGAAAACATCTCCCAGAAAATAGAACAAAAAGATAAAGAGTTGCAACAATAAGAAGAGAGATAAAGAAATAAGGAAAGTGGAGAATCTTCTGATGAAAACCAATATCCATTGAGTAGGAATTGTAGAAAGAGTGAATAGGGAACATGGAAGAGAGGAAGTTATCAAAGTAATTTAAATTATTTCCTAGGAATTAAGTACATGACATAACATCCCCAGCAAAGCACATTATCATAAAATTTTAGAACAGGGTTAAGGAAAAGGCTTACAGGAAAAAAATATCTTTATACAAGGAATCAAGAATCAGACTGACACTAGACTTCTCTAGAGCAAAACTGGAAGATAGGAGAAAAGAAAACAACACCTTCAACAGCACAAGGAACATAATACTCAGAACATTATACCCAGCCAAACTATCCATAAAATATGAGGACAGAAGAGTTACATTTTCAGACATGCATAAACATTTATTTTTCATCCACTCTTCTTCAAGAAGAGAGAAAAAGAACCTACTGATGGTGTGCTCTGCCAAAATGAGGAGTATATCAAACAGGAGAAACAAGATAATGTTGTGACAGCCCCAAAATCTCAGGGGCTCAAAAGACAAAGGTTTATTTCGTGTTCAATTTCCAAGTCCACTGCCTGTGTTCTGCTCTGCTTCATCACCACCCTCACTTTGGGAGCTAGACTGACAATGTAACCATTGTCTGGAACACTATAGGCAACCAAGGTGGAGGGAAAAGAAAAGAAGTTAAGTATCACTGGCTCTTACAGTTTCTGCCCAGAAGTAACACATGTCACTTCTTCTCACATTTCTGGTCAAAGTCACATGACCAAGCTTCAGTTCAATGGAGCAAAGGAGTGCAAACCCACCAAGTGCTCAAAATGCGAGAAAGAACCAAACGTGAACAACCCAAAACATGGCTCTAAGGGAAGAAATCAGATAAAAGGTGGATACAGATCTAAGAAACAGTTTACAGAACTATTGTAAAGCTAACACAGTTTCTGTGAAGAATTAGGAGAGACCTGTATGCAGACTAACAGACTGTCAAGAAGGAAATAATTAATTTCATCAGATTATAGAGAGGTTTTGAATACGGAAGACATATTTTGAATGAAAATCTAGCATTGCAATGTATATATTTTTTCTTCCAGAATTGTTTTTGTGAAGAAGCAGGCAATATAATTCCTAAATTTCTTTAATGACAATATAATGCAATTGAAAGGCTTTGTATTTGAGTTCAACTCTTTCTTCAGAACTCTTTCTTCAGAAAAATCTCTTTTTTCAGAGAAAAATCGGTTCATAGTTTTTAGGGCGAAGAGACTTAAATACAGTTGTAGACCATAGAGAATGAAAGAGTCAGAGAAACATTGATTACGAGAGAGAAATGGTGACAGGGAAATCTTGAAGAAGGCATTAAAGAATGGGGTGTCCTGGAAAGGAATAAGGATACTTCTTTCTTCAGAAAAAGAGTAAAACTAGGGGTAGATGATGTTTTTCTTTTCTTGTTCACCTATAAAATAGTCCACGGTATTCAGGAAGGGACCCTGACTTAAGTAACACAATTGTAAACTGTAGTGTAATTCTTTTCCAGAAGAGTGTAAACTCCCTGGTCTTATTTGCCTTGGTCTTGTGAAATAAAATGTGGTTTTAAATCTTAATATTTAATTTTTAGCACCAGCTACAGCATGAGACACATAAGTAATACTCAATAAATACTATTATTGGTCATTTATTGGGTAAGCTGCAATTCACATGCAATTCACCTCTTGGTATTATCAGAGATGTGAGGCCATATGACAGGTATTAAAACCTCTTAAACTTTTCCTATTAAGAATGCTCATAATTAATTGAACATAAGTGTTTCTCTACTCCCACAGAAGCATAATCTAACTGGGTTCTTTATCTGTGGAGACATGAAAGAGCATTATTAATCACAAAAAGAAGAAAGGATCTCTCTCTCTCTTTTTTTCCATCCTCCATCCATAGGGAGGGAAGATATTTTCTATCCTCCTCTGAGCCCAAGCAAAAAATTTTACAGACTCTGTCTATCTTGCTCTTCTGTCACCACCAACTGTCCTGTTATTTCCTCAGACGTAAGTAGATATGAAACACTTATGTGATACAGGATTTTAAGACAACAAAAGCCGAAATGCCAATTTTCTAATATAAGAGTTTAAAACTTGATAACTTAATAGTATTTTCCATGTCTCTGCAACTTCACTTTTGTATGTTTTATATGCACATTATATGATTAGATTTTAGATATTGTATCTTTGAAGGAAGAGCCATATTTTATTTGTCTGTGGTAACCACAGAACCAGAAGAAATAGATGATGTAAATTGCACAGTGACTATACTACAGTATTAAGGCAAAAAGAGTTCAATTCTAGAAGTTTAGCGACATCAGATGGAAAACACAGAAAAAATCCTTATGTATAAAATTTATATTATTATGTATAAAATATTATATTTCCTGGTATTTTTTTTCTAGGTTCTACTAGTTATTTGCTTGCCAAACATGAATATTTTCTTCTCTACCACAGAAGCCTACTGGTTATGCTTTAAGATGATATGGCTGGGAGTACAAGTGTAATTTTGCAGGCCTTGACCTAAGTAAGGACCAAAGTAGATTTCACCTAATGTTAAAAGAGTATAATTGAGTTTTTGAAGATTTTCAAAATTCTTCATCAACTACAATAATCAATTTGGACAATTTCAATTTATCAAGTCAATTTCTATTAACTACATTAACTAATACTAACAATTTGTAAGGTCAAAAAAATGTTACCGGTTGTCTTTCCTTAAGAAAGCAAGTTTAAAATTTTTATTTTTCAAACTGTGGTATGAGATCAAAGTCCCAGGCAGGAGACATACTAAGTGCTAGGACATACATATTCATCTCCCTGGAGTCTGGGAGGAAAGAAAAAAAAAAAGCCATGTAATTTAATTTAAAATTATAAGTAATATAAGAATAATATAGTAAAATACGAATTTTAAAACATAAGAGCATAGAATGTTTCCTGTTGTGGTGGCTTGCATGGGTTACAGCTTGTATCACCCTTTCATCCACTGCATCCCAGGGGGCTGCTTCAATAGAAGAGTTAGAGAAGGAATGACTTAAGACGTAATAGTAGCAGTAAAGCTGGAAAGTTTAAACATGCATTTTCATCAGCTGTTTTCTGGAATTTTGCATGAGACTTATTTATTTTAATCTCTCATTGTTATGGCGAATTTTAAATATATCTCATAAGGCAATGAGGAAAACAGTGTATTTCTTTCAGCTACTTAAAAAAATGCTAAATGAGAAAGAGAAAAAGGGAAAACAAAACGTTCCTCACAAGATAAAGTACATTTTCCCTCTCAGAAAATGTTAGGATTGAATGAGGGTTTTAAAGCGTGTTTAATGATTTCTGAATGACAGTTGTACAAGTAGCACAAATAATCAATTTTGAGGGCATCTTCAGTTGAAAAGTCTAATCTCTTTACATTCTTGGCAAAATATGGCATACAGGATTGGGTAGTAAACAAGAATGCGTAAGTGTAAAGAAAAAAATGAAATGTGAAGGAAAAAGTAACCAAAGTATAACAAACGGCATATTCTCCTTCAGGTATGCTATTCTGTAGATGAATTTTTTGATCTTACTCCTATGAAAAAGGGCAATACTATAACAAGAATTTATGCTGGCAAAGCAATAAATCGTAAAGTGTGTAAAGAAAAAATAATTTTAAAACTTTGGAAATGGAAAATGGGATCAAGCCTACATCATTATTTTCTCAGCACTTAATGTAACTTTTATTACTCACGGAACATTCCCTCTGAAATATAATTATTTATAATTTGTAGTGATTTCTCCCCACTAGATCATAAACTTGTTAATAAAAGAAAGGATCTTGTTTTATCTAACTATGCACATCTAGTAAGTAGCAAGTATCTGGCATACTGTACGTACTCAATGCATTTTTGTTGTTGAATTGAATTTATTTCTCCAAAATCTATGGTATCACTTAAATCTGTGAGTTCTCAATTCTGACTGAACAAAAAAATCAGCAGGAATGTTGTTAGAAAGCACCAGTCATATTGGAGTAGTCTCTAAGGATAGGTAGGGCCCAGGCATCAGTATTATTATAAAGCTTCCCAAGTGATTGTGATGTGGAGTCAGTGCTGAGAGCCACTGACTGTGGTCATTTCTCCCTCTCAACAAGACTGCTCACACACACAAACCTCAACGTGCCTAACTTGCCAGCATGGAGCAATTTAGTTATTATGAAGTGATGTGTACTTTTCCCTTCAAATTGTTCAATTATTTAAATTCCTTCTACTCATTTGTAAAATAGTATACTATTGCATCATAATTACATCATAATTATTGAAGTGTCTACATCTCTAAACTAAGGCCATTACTAAAGTCCTTTCCAGCTCTGACATGGTATTTTATTCCCATAAATGATATTTTTGTAAGACTGAAAGTGTTACCTTATAATGAACATGTAAAAAAATATGAGCAATGAATTAGGTTATGCAGTTATTATATTCCTTTACACTGATGCATGTTTCAAAAAGTATTTCTTAAATGCATATTACTATGTAACTGATTCTGGAAGTTTCAAAAGAATAATTAGGTATAATATTGAAAGGGGAGATACGCAAAGCTTTGTGACAAGAAAAGTACACAGCACACAGAAGGAACTGAGTGTCTTCTGTGGTTGCTGAGGCATAAACTATATTGAGAGCTAAGAAATGGGATATAGGGCTTCCCTGGTGGCGCAGTGGTTGAGAATCTGCCTGCCAATGCAGGGGACACAGGTTCGAGCCCTGGTCTGGGAAGATCCCACATGCCATGGAGCAACTAGGCCCGTGAGCCACAACTACTGAGCCTGCGCTTCTGGAGCCTGTGCCCCCAACAAGAGAGGCCGTGACAGTGAAAGGCCCGCGCACCGTGATGAAGAGTGGCCCCCGCTTGCTGCAACTAGAGAAAGCCCTCGCACAGAAACGAAGACCAACACAGCCAAAAATAAAATAAATAAATAAATAAATAAAAATTTAAAAAAAAAAAAGAAAAAAGAAATGGAATATAGATGGACAGGGAAAGGAAACTTTAATCACGGTCCTAGCTCCCTAACAATTCTGACATGTAGAATTAAAGAAATTACTTAAAACAAGGCAAATGGATACATGAGAATGTATACAAAAGGATAATAATAATAACTTATCGTCATTTCAACAATTTCTTGGCAATGACAGGAAAAAAAGTATCTTTAAAAGTCTTATCTACAAATCATTCCAAAGTCTTCTGCCATTTGAGAAAACACACAGACACACACACACACACACACACTCACTGGCTCCACTACTGAAGAAAATGAACAGCCATAAGAAAAGGTGTAAATTAAACGTGGGCATCAAATTTTTATCTTCATGGGGAAACATACTAAACTGGGTTTGAATGCCTGCAGACAGCTGCCAAGTCTTTAGACAGTTTTGTCACAATTTTTTAACTTTTCTACATGGATGTATAACATTGCCTCAAGATGAAGGACTTTTTCAAAGAATTGGATATCAAGTTAAGGATCCTTTGAAACTAAACACTTTGAAGACAAATAGGTTCCAGAAGGATGACAATGAAATCCCTATGTTCTCTTCACAATCACTTTATGGCAGTTAGATAACCCAGTAGAAATATCAGACCCAGCACATAATTTTTTTCCCCCACTGGTTTTTCCTCCTCTCTGTCAGTTCAGTGCACACTTCTCATTCCCTTTTGTTTTGGGTATAATTAAGTAAACTAACTTAATGTCCTCAGAGACTTAATCCATCTCAGATTCTTTGAAAATATGGAAAATATTTCAAGGTAAAAATGGGAGGTTAAATTGAGATATTAAGTCTTCTGGAACTCCAGAATTATTTTTTACTTTCTATATCCTTCATGTCTACTTATCATTAATTGCCACTAAAAGAAGCAGGTATATTCCTCAAAAAATTTTATAACAAATGCTAATTATAACTGGCATGCTTATAAATTCTGTGCAATGTTAGAGAAATTAATAAGTACAAGGACTGAAGTAAAAAAATACTGTGCAGAGAGAAAAACAGAGATGAGTGTTTTCAATGTATGCAAAAAATAAAACTAATGAAAAAAATATGCAAGTATTCAAAGTATGATTTTTTTTCATTTCCATTGCTTATTTTTATGAACATCTTACTAAAAGCATTGTAGGAAAAACTGAATGTAAGAAATGAATAATCAATGATCAGTACAAAGAGATTATCGATATGAAGGTCAGCCATAGAAAAATCATTACACAACATGAAAATATACCAAGTTGATTACTAAAAGAAGAGTTGGTGTATCATATAAAGATAAATACAATGAGGTTTCCCAGGATCTCAGTATGTGGCTAAATTGTATAAATAAATTTAACACAGCTTTTTATTACAAATATTCTTATGAACATATATACACATACACATATATTTATGTTTGTACTTATGATTAAAATAATTTAGATTGTTTCACAATATATTTTTTAAACAGAGCATTTTTCTATAACTATGAATATATACAACATACAAACACATTTATATTGAGTTCTAGAGGATACTCCTTCCTTATTACCTGCTACTAGAAATGATCAGAAGAAATCAAGGAAATGATAACTTTATTAAATAAGAAAATAGAGGAAATGTTTCATATTTTAAGATCTATGTAGGTAGGAAAACAGTAAAAGCTAAAATAGGGTTTCTAGAATGTAGTTTTGAAGAAAAAGAACTTTTAAAACTTAAAACCGGGAATTCCTAGGCAGTCCAGTGGTTAGGACTCCACGCTTTCACTTCCGGGGCCCAGGTTCAATCTATGGTTGGGGAACTAAGGTCCCGCAAGCCTCGCAGTGCAGCCAGAAAAAACAAAACAACAACAACAAAAATAAAACCAATAAAACAAAATCCTGTACTTGTCTATAATCAATGAAATAACAATGGTTGTCTTTCTCTAATTTATATGATTTATCATGAAAAATATAATTTACATTTATATAACAGAATACATTTCTTAAGAGCTTACTACGTCTTTGAGTCATGACTGATGTACAACTATTTTATCTTACGTTTATAGTACTGTTGGTATCACTCTTGATGATGGTCTTTAAATGTCATTTTTCTAGAGCTAAGAATAGGTGTATCAGAGAGTGATCCTCAAAACTTTATAACTTAAGAATAAGATACAGTAAAATATGAATATAAGGGAAATTATACCATTAGCATCGAGAGCTCTAAACTGTATACAACTATCATAAAAGTGCCGGGTATTACTAAACTACTGTGCAAGTTTAGCTTGTCAAAAAACGTTCGTAGATAACCTAAAGATAAAAGAGACATTTAATATTTCTCAAGATGTACTTTGTGAGGCCTATTAAGTACCAATATTTTGTGGCTACCACCCATGCTTACACAGAAGCAAGAAATCATTATGAAAACTGCCTTATTTTCAAGAATAAATAGGGAGCAACCATCTTGCATTGAGCTGGTGAGGCCTTGTTGTCTGCTTGGCTTATACACTCTCATATACCAAGCTCGTAGCACACAGGATCTCAATTCACACCTTGGCAAAATAATAAATTACTCTATGCCACTTATCTATGCTACCATTTAAGAACAGCAGGAACTTCCAGTTTAAATCTTGAATGTTAAGACCCTGTGTGCAACATTATCATGAAGCAGAGCTATGTGCAGTTATATCAAAATACTTTACATTTATTCATGAATAATCATGCAGCTATAGGCGTATAAGCCAGCATGAGAATTTTAGTGTTGTAGAGAAACTTAGGAATTGTTCTTTTTAACCCAGTGCAAGAATCTTTGACACACAATTAGCTGATCTTTGCTTGAAGACCTACAATATTCAGGGCTTCTGGAATATCCTGTTCTACTTTTAGACCATATTAACATTAAAAAAAGAAAAGCACAGATGTTCATATATGGAAGAAAGAGCTGCGCTGACCAATACAGCATCTACTAATCATGTGCAGCTATTACAAATTCTTGAAATGTGGCTAGTGTGACCTGATACGTGTTCTAAGTATAAAATATATGCCTGATTTGAAAGGCTTAGAACCAAAAAAGGAATGTAAAATATTCCATTAAATATTTTTATATTGATTACATACATGTTGAAATTATATTTAGGTTAAATAAAATACATTATTAAAATTAATCTTACCTATTTCTTTACCTTTTTAAATGTGGTTATTAGAAAATTTAAAGTTGTATGTGGCTCACATTATATTTTGATTGGACAGCACTGCTCTACACTATCAACTGGAAAACATAATGTATAAACTATTTCTGTTATAACAGCAATTTTTGCTTATACTAATAACAAGAAAAATAATTTTGCACTTACGTGTAGAAATATAATTCGAAAGGGTACACATTAAATGACTAATTGTTATTACTCCTGGTTAGTGAAATTATGAGGTAACAGGAAATTTTATTTAAACTTGTAATACTTATTCTAAAATTGCTTTTCTTTTAATTTGCGAGGACTACTTTTACATTAAAAATCATCGTAGGCATCTGTGCTCAACTGATTTTCAACAAGAGTGCCAAGACCATTTGATGGGAAAAGAATAGTCTCTTCAACAAATGGTGCTGGGAAAACCGGATAACCATTTGTAAAAGGATGAAGTTGGATCCCTATCTCATACCATATATAAAAATTAACTCAAAATGGATCAAAGGCCTAAATTTAGGGCCTAAAATCATAAAACTATTAGAAGAAAACATAGGGGAAATCTCCATGAGCTTGGATTTGGCCACGGGTTCAAAAACATGATACCAAAAGCATAGGTAACAATAACAAAAATAGATAAACTGGACATTGTTAAAAGTAAAAACTTTTGTGCATCAAAAGACACTATCAACAAATGAAAATAACCCACAGAATCAAAGAAAATCTTTGCAAATCATATTTTTGATAAGGGTTTAATATCCAGAATAAATAGAAAACACCTTCAACTCAAGCACAACAACAAAAAACCAATTAAAAATGAGAAAGGACTTGAACAGGTATATGAAAAGATGCTCAACGTCATTAGTCATTAAGAAAATGCAAATCAAAACCACAAGGCATGCTCACTAGGAATGGCTATAATTTTAAAACCAACAACAACAACAAAAAAAAAAAATAGAGGGAGAGAGAAAATAACAAATGTTGGAAAGGATATGGAGAAATTGGAACCCTTGTTCATTCCTCATAGAAATGTAAAATGATACAGACATTATGGAAAACTGGCAGTTCCTCAAAAAATTAAACACAGAATTACCAAATGACTCAGCAATTCTACTCAATTATATACATTATATCTGATGGTATAAGCCTAAAAGAATTGAAAATAGAGACTCAAGTAGATACTTGTTGTCAAATGTTAATAGCAGCATTATTAGCAATTATTCAGAAGGTGGAAACAACCCAGGGTCCATCAAAAGATTAATGAATAAACCAAATGTGCTACTGTACAAAAAATGAAATACTGGTGAACCATAAAAAAGAATTCCGTTCCGATACATGTTACAACATGGAAGAGCCTTGAAAACATTATGTTAAGTGAAACAAACCAGACAGAAAAGGACAAATATTGTTTGACTCCCTTTATATGCTATATAGAGAATAGGCAAAACATAGAGACAAAAAAGTGGATTAGAGGTACCAGAGTTTGGGAATGGAGATCGGGGGAATTACTGCCTAGGGGGTGCAGAGTTTTGGTTTGGAATGTTGAAAATTCTGGGAAATAAATAATGGTGATAGTTATACAACATTGTGAGTGTAATTAATGCCACTGAATTGTACACTTAAAAGTGGCTAAAATGGCATATTTTATGTTATATATGGTTTGCCACAACAAAAATAAATAAGTCAAATAATCTTGGGGACTGTGTTTTTCTTTTACTCATGAATTAACTCAGTAAGTAATTAATAAATATCTATACTAAGTGCTGGAGACTGCAAGATGTGGATGACACAGTGAGGCAAAACAGAAGACATCACTGAGAACAGAAAAATAAAATGAATTTTGTTATGGTGTAAATCTGTAGCATAATTGAAATGAATAACATTCATAATGTGACCTTGAATGACTCTAAAGCTTTGTCATCCTTAAGTAGTCTTTCTTTTTGGATAGTTTTAAAAAATTCTACAATTCAAAAATATCTCAATTAATGTTAAATATATATACTGATGAGACTATACAATACTTATTTTCTCCATTGGCTGAATGAAATGCTCCAGATGAGGAGGAAATACTTGGCATGATGCTTACTCTGAAAGAAATTCCAATGTAATGGATAAAGAAAATCATACTTTATCACCTATGAGAGCATCCAATTAAAACATGTAAACAGGTACCTATATTTACTATCTAGATACATGCACTTCAAATGCTGAAGGGAAGGATGGAGTGATTAAAATCAATAATAATAAACCAGAAAAGCTTCATGAAAGAAAAGAGTTTGAAATAATTGGGAAGATATGAAGTAATAGTAATAATTCTGTATTTTGTATTTTGATAGTGGTAATGGTTACATCAATATAAGGATTGAAATAGCATTGATCTATATACACACAAATGAATGCACACAAAGAATAGGGAAAGCTGAATAATGTCTGTACTCTAGTTAAAAGTATTGTACCAATATCAATTTCTTACTCTTGATACTGTATTACATTTATATAAGATGGTGCTATTGGAGAAGGCTGGGGAAAGGGTACATGGGACTCTGTGTACTATTTCTGCAACTTCCTGTGAGTCTATAATTATTTAAACAACAACAAAACCACAGAAAAAAATGATCATGAGGAAATGTGCAAGGGAAGAAAAAGAGGACAAAGAAAATTACCTATTATAAGATATTATATATAACTTACTATAAAATAAAGTATGTTGAAATATGTAGGATTAAAGAGAAAAAATCCACCAAAAAGCTAGGGAATATACAAGTGGTAGGACAACGAAATATATACCGTTGTTTTCACTATTTTTCGAAGTTGTTGTAATGTGCCTGAAGAATTTGTATAATGTGAATATAGAAAAATAAAAATGGGGGAAAACAAAAAATCAAAATAACTGGGAAGACAGGAAAGGGCTGGACACTGCAGCCAAGTGTGGAAAGGGCTTTTAGTCCAGGGAGGTGGTCTGTCAGTATCCAGGGAAATCTGTTTACATCAGCATATACTACATTCCTTCTCCTGTGCCACAGAAACTATAACACTCTTAAAGATTATCCTGCAGAAATTGGTAATTATCTTACCAATTTCTTTTTGTCCCAATTTTGGTAGAATCATGAGAATTCAAACATGAGGAAAGGACTGTCATTTCTCTTATATTTTCACACAGATGAACTCAGAATTTTTGTTCATCCATCATTTTCCTTCTCTGTTTATAATTCAGGTTGGATATGAACTAATCATTATACAAGGATGAAAGTGTTGTATCTTGTATGGGTATCATGAACTACTGAACACTATTTGCAAGTTAGAAATTTCTTATCAATCTCAATTCTAGGCTATCAACATACTATAATATTTTATATGAGAAAATACTCTTGAGGTATACTGCCTGGAAATGGGTAATTCCCTATATCACAAATAAACCCGGATACATATACTGTCTAGCTACTTAATTTCTGATGCACTCCAAATGAGGCTGGTCACTGGTCTGAGCACGTTAACAGGTTCATTTCTCGCCAGATCTTTGCTTAGACTGAATCTCCTTCTCTGCTTAGGCCGTGTAGAAGGTCTATTAACTTCAAGGGGTCCATCTTTAGTCCATCTTATTAAAGCCTTCCATGAAAATCTTATTTTTAGTTCACAGGATCAATTTTCTGAACCACATATAGTTAGCACTTGATTATATTCAATTTAAAATATCATGCCACAACTTTTTATTCTTCCTTGATTTCAAATTCAGCTACATAAACAGGCAAGTTTCATGGATAACACTAGACTCTAAGAAATAGAAGAATGTATCAATAAATTTTTAGTAAAGATTACAATGCTAAAATAAAAAGGTAGTCACTAAATAATTAAATGTGACATAATTTCACCATGATAATTAGGATTTCATATTTCCAAAGATGCTTGAAAAAATGTAGTTCGTCTGTAGCTTTCTTAAATTTATAATCTTCCTATTTTAAGCACCAAAAATTCCTTAAATATTGAGTACTTATGAATAAATATTCTTTAGTAGGCCTCTATATTCATCTTATCTATGTCTTTGTACCTCAATCTTAGGATTAATATAATTAAAAGAAAAGTATGTCTTTATCTTTGCACCATCTGACTAAACTGTATCAAATTGGAGAAAAAATGAAAAATTTAGAAGTTCAAAGGCTAAATCATTTTAAAAAAGGAAGATTGTTCTTCAGTTGTGGTACTTTTGTAAGTGCTGTGTTTAGAGGTCCTGGGTTATATGGCCTTGATCACATCAGTGAAGTCACCAGAACCCTTTTTATTTAAGTATATGAAGTATTTAAAATAGAATAAAGGCAAACAAAACCACAAAATAATTCATGTTAGTAACTTCATACACAGATCCTAAAGAGACTTGCAAGGCTGACTTCTACTTTATGTTACTTATACATTTTTGGGTTTTTACTTAAAATAAAAATGATACATTAAGCATACATTTGCTTAATCAGTGCTTCAAGTCAGAAAGTACTTAAATACTGAGAGACATTATTTTTTTTACATGAAAGTTTCTCAATTTATAAAACATTTTTTATTGACAGATAAGGCACAGAAAAATGCAAGTGACATCTGCTAAGCTTTACTTATGAAAACGTAAAGAAATCCTACGGGATAACATCACTCAATTTTTCCTGGAGTACCTCTGATGGAGACTTCCTAAAAAAAATCTGGAAATAATTAGAAACTATTATAGTACCTTAAAAAGTTTACTTGAAAACTAAATCTGCTCTTCATCAAAGAACACAATACACTCAGAATAATGTAATGGAAAAATTAGGTGCACATATAGACTAATGAAAAGCACCTCAACCACATCTGATTGTAAAACTTAAAAAAAAAAAAAAAGTTGACAGAGGACAATAGCAGACCTGTGAGATACTGAAGAACTCCAGAGGAGACTATTCACTGATTAAGCACTGATTTTTCAAAGCACTACATATTAACTATTTTACTCCAGTTCATTTTACTCCCAATTTTTTTTTAAAAGATACTACTAAGTGCACTTTAAATACAAATTGAAAGGAAAGAAGAATAGTTAATTCTTTATGTCATAAGATCTACAGGAAAAAGAAAAATATCCATATATGGTAAAAAAATGTTTCGTGTATCTGTGGAACAATTAATGCAATATAATGATAATGCTAATAGCATCTTAAAACTTAAAATGTGTTTTCCACAGAGACCTAAAATTCCACTGGGGGGTAGACTGGATGGCATGTCCCTTAGAGTTTAAAAGACTGCCCATATGAACTGAATTATCCTTGACAAGTACCTTCAGACACTTGTAATATGATCTCATGTAAATTTAGACCATATTTTGCACACAAACCACTGGCAATAGTAAGTTTATTCAGGAGCTCAGATAAAAAGGAAAGAGAAGCTGATATCCTTAATAATATGTAGTAGTTAACATGAAATTTCCGAAATCAAAAGCATAAAAATAAAAGCATCTAATGAAAGAAAAACAAATGCTGCGAGAAATGTTGCATTTTCCTTTCATTTTCAGCCCTTAGCTACCTGTTTTATCCAAATAAAATGTTATCCTTTCATGTTCTATCCAAATTTAGGAGGAAAAAAGCATATTCTAAGCAAATAAATAAACCAGAAAATTTCATTTGCATTGAAAACTTATTTTAACCAATAATTAAATCACAGTGTGGATAATATCTTAGCTGTATTTCCCACTGTGGGAAAAACATATACATGCAGTTCATCAAGACAGTAACTCATTCAGATTTTCAGCTCTTTTATGAGTCCTAATAACTGCTCATCATAATAACATTGAGCTATCAATACCTGCAAAGGGCTGACTGTAAAACAGAAGAAAACTCAAAACTCTGCTGCTTTAAAGATTCCTCAGGATTGCCTGTGCCTTGGCACAAAGATAGCTGACAGAACTATGCTAATTCTACAGGGATCCAGCTCCACTGTCAAAAGGATGTGTTAGGCCTGTAGAAGAGAACTCGGCACTGGCAGTGCTGCAGCACCAAGCAACCTCAGCGGCGTCAGCAACTGTATTATTACTCTTTGTCAGAAGCCTGCTGCTGCTGTGTGGCCTGGCTAATGGGTTACAGTATAAATCATCATGAAGTTGAGTAGTAGAGAAAATAGCAGATTATTTTAAGAAACTTTGACAACATGTCCATTTTGTGGGTGTCCTCAAAAACCAAGGTTTTATACATCTGTTGAACAATGATCTTCAAAAGATGCTTTTATAAGCTAATTGTAAACTAGAATAGTAAACTCCTCCCACCTGAATTGCATCGAAGGAAGATTACTCATTTGTTTCTTTATTCTTTAAAAACATTTTTGTGGAAAGCAAAGTTTCAGTTTAATAGAAAATAAAACAACTGGAGCTTTTCTCAGTAAACAAATACATTTTTAAGTCACTTAAATGAGGTATATTTAATCAATTAACCACTTAAATATTTAAAGCACACTGAATTATTCTAAACATTCAACTTAAAGATCAAATTGAGAGACATGTTTATAATATTGCTTTGCTGAAACACTGAAAGTGCACTGCATAGAGAGCTTAAATTTCTCACTCTTCCTTTCAATCAATATCTGAGGCAAAGTTTCATCTCTAGGGCCCTTAATGGCAGGAATTCCTGGAGCCAGCAAATGAGTAATGTTAAACCTATGATTAGATGATGAGGCCATCAAAGACACCAGACCCTAATGCTACATTCTTCTTTATTTCTCTGAACTGCAGTGAAACCAAGAGCTAAGGAAGAAGAAATTTTACACTATATTTTTCCCATAAAACCATGTTTTTTTAAATGTGCATCATCAAGAACCTACAAGGTCCAGACAGATCTCACAGAATGTCTCTCGAACTCAGGACTCTGGCATTAGGTAACAATTTTCAAATGCCCTGCAGATGAACTCTTGCCAGGGGTGCTGTTTTCTTTAACTTCTTCCTTATTAATATTCTTTCTGGATGAAAAGGGGAAAATGGACCTAATGATGTCCCCATGAATATATTCTTGAAGAAAGTAAACCTGGAGACTGAAAATTACTAGGTAAGTTTTTGGTTGTTTTATTTTTGCTGATGTTTTAAAGGATCAATTGAAGCCATATTGTTGTTTATTTGGAAGTTAGTTGTGGTTTTAGCCAGACCTCAGGTCATTAACTAGAAACAGTATAGATGTATTTTCCCTGCTACTGAGGAAATTAGAGATAATGTAATAACTACTTATTACAAACACACATAAGGTCTTTTTATTCTCATATTACAAAATATTTAATACTTATGTGAAAATCGGGATCACTAGGAGACTTGGGAGAGCTGGCAAGAAGAAAGACCATTAGGTCCCTATTTTAGTTATCAGAAAAATGTTACGTATAATTTTCTCATAATTGCTTAAAAAAAAAATCCAACAATTATAATTCTATTTTAAATTCTGATTATTAAAGATAAATAGTATAAGTAGATTTTTAGAATTTACATTTAAATATACAAATTACATTAAAAAAGGGAAAGCAGCAAGGTATCGTATCAAAAACCCCTCATTAATAAGCTATATTTTATACTTCGGCTATTGCAACAAAAAAAACTCTAGTTTTCATTATCTATACTAGTGAAAAAGAAACCATGTAATTAACAATGAACATCAAAATTATAAATAATACTGTATTGTTTTTAAAGAATGGGGTGTAAAGATGGATATCAAAAAATCTATAACAAATTATATATACATATATTTGCAGAGATTAAAAAATAGGGAACAATAGAAAGCTAGGTAGGTGGGAAATAATAAGACAGCTAAAGGGAGGGAAGGGAGAGGGAGACTAAATCAATATTTGCATGGTAAGATCATCTACATAAATATACATCTCAATGTAATTTATTTCTTTCATCTATGAAGTAATAGAAATTTTAAAAATATATAAACATATATATTCACATACATTCTTTTGTTAGTGACATAAAACAATCCTCAGGTAGTTTAATGTAATCAAGTGATTGAGATTTCATACCTGAGAACAAAGCAGCATAACAAGCTCAACCACAGATGTGCTGGACTTCATACAAACAAGGCCTACAAGAAAGAAAGGTTAAAACAAAATGAAATTACAATGGTAGAAATCATCATTCTAAGTTAATTCATTATATAGGTTTAACTTATAAAATCTTTCTTTAAAATAAAATTCCTAAAATGAAATGAGTGGAAACATTCACTAACATATTTTTATAGCATTAATTTCAAAATATTCAGATATTCAAGAAGATGTGAAAAATACTAAAGAAATTGACCTCAGGCTTGGGTTATTTATTTGGTCAAGGCATTTCTTATATTTAAACAAGGTGGGGTAGCTATCAAAACTGATAAGCTAGTTAGAACTCTTTTTATTCCAATGACATTTGCTATGTGATTGTCTCCTGGAGCGCAGAACACTAATCATTGAAGACCTGCCTAAATTTTCTTCCAAAAGACAAAATTAAAATAATTTACAAACAGGTAATTACCCACAGGTTGTCAATTGTTAAATGAATTTTTAAATATTGAAAATGAATTTCACATACAATTAACATATTATGCAATACTTGTAAAATATTCCATTGTTCTGCTTCCAAAGTCTCTGAATAGACATCAGAAGAAAAAAGAATTAAATGTATTAACACATATGTAATAATGGCTACTACTCATTGATCACTTATTATGTGCTGGGTATTGTGTTAATGTACAAGAACTCATTTAATTCTCATTTATATTCTGTGACATACTATTATTATTACAATTCTACAGGTAAGAAAATATCCTTCTTAAAAACAGTTTAAATGTTGATTATTCATCAAGACTTTTTTCAATTAAAAAGATGACTGCTGTATAACATAATAAGAAGGCATATCAT
The DNA here is from genome assembly GCF_949987535.1 of Balaenoptera acutorostrata. NCBI lineage: Eukaryota > Metazoa > Chordata > Mammalia > Artiodactyla > Balaenopteridae > Balaenoptera > Balaenoptera acutorostrata. Next base: position 69,654,573 of record NC_080081.1, read on the forward strand.
GACTGTTAGTATTTTTAAAGTGCCAACATATAGAGAAAGATGTAACCAAGGATTAATAACAATCTCTGGTAGGAGGAGAGTATATTCATCATGATGTCTGCTAATTTAAAATATATTTTTTAAAGTTTTTAACTAACTGTTTTTTAAATTAAATTAATAGACTAATTTTTTTCTTTTTATATGAAGACAAATATAATGAGTAAAAGCACTGTACAGTAAGAAATGCCATGATCTTACATTAGTTGTATGCTAAATGGCAAACTAAAGCGAAACCAGTTATTTTTTTCTTCTTAAGGTGATTTCAATAAAGAGTCTCAAATGTCTTCCAGACACTAGCATGTATATTTATTGTAGGTAGTGGATAAATACCCTTTTGTGCCCATTCTGCTAACAACTCTATCCTTAAGGTACAGACCTACAGAACAAGTTGTAAAAAGGCACTACGATTCCATTTTATCAGATCTTTGGGCAGACAGTTAACTAATGAAATAAGAGGCAGATGTGAAAAGCTCATTTAAGAGACAATTGTTGTAATTCATCAGCAATTCTCATGCTCAGGAGCTAGAGAGTCAGAAAGATTAATGGGACATTTATCACCTGTTGGCTACTCAACTACTTGAAATTCTGACAAAGAAAAACTAAGTAAAAGGCCAAAGGACTATGTATAGCAAAAGGATCATAAATAAAATTTGTACTCCATATCAATTTAGATTTTAGACTGTAAGGCGGTATAAAGAATGATTAGACTACAAGGCTATATGATGAATGATTATATAAAGAATTTTTCACCACATATTCTGTGAGCTAGAGTTTTGAAATACATAACAACTTGTACAAATTAGGAAAAACATGCAATTACATTCATTTCTCTCAGACTAATTTTAAATGAACTTCTAAAAAACTGCTGTGTAACAATAATATTCATACTTTTTCCAAACACATACTATCATTCCATCATAAGAAAAACATAAATGCTCCATCAATGCTTTGTTCAAAGGAAATGAGAACAAAATGATAGGATAGCAAAACTGCAATTTGCAAACAGCACTCTAGGTACTTTGAAAGAGGCCATTGTGATTTCAACTCAATAGACCCTTGCACCTTTACTAATGTGATGTAATTAGAATGAACAGAATGATAATGGATCCTACTCAAAATAACAAAACAAAACAAAACAAAAAAGCAAAACCTAAATCTGACAATGAGAACACAAGCAGAGGCAACTTTGGAAGACTTACCACCCTTCAAAAATTATATAATCATTTTGGTTGGCACTATTTCTAAGTGTTAATAAAAGTATTACTAAAACAAATAGATTTTTATGAGAGATATAAGAGATATTGAAGATATCTAGAGATATTGAGACATTTAATAGAGCTATTGAAAATACAAGCATTGTCTGATGACACTATCCTTGCACATTCTCTAAATAAAAAAGCACCTATATTTGAAAATTTAAGGTGCAAGTAATAAACGTGGTTTGGTATAACTTTAACCATAAGCTCAAGAAAGCCGAATTTATCTAGCGATGCTATAAATACTCAGGCTATATATGCATAAGGCAAATATTTAAAAGTGTATGTCTCAAACAGGTTGAGTTTTTTTCCTTTTTGCATCTGGCAAGAAATTCATAATCAAACCAACTCATTTGATATCTCCTCATATGAGTAAAGGATAGTGTTAGCACTCAGGAGATTAATAAGACATTATGTACACTTTCCCAAGGGCTCCATCTTTTAATTCCAATCTAAGATTATCTAACATTTACATAGAGCTTTGGCTGCGCTGGGTTTTCGTTGTTGTGCACGGGCTTTCTCTAGCTGCGGTGAGCAGGGGTTACTCTTCATTGCAGTGCGTGGGCTTCTCATTGCGGTGGCTTCTCTTGTTGTGGAGCACGGGCTCTAGGCACGTGGGCTTTAGTAGTTGCGGCTCGCGGGCTTCAGTAGTTGTGGCATGAGGGCTCGGTAGTTGTGGCTCATGGGCTCTAGAGCGCAGGCTCAGTAGTTGTGGCACATGGGCTTTGTTGCTCCGCAGCATGTGGGATCTTCCCAGAGCAGGGCTCGGACCTATGTCCCCTGCATTGGCAGGCAGATTCTCAACCACTGCGCCACCAGGGAAGACCTACATAGAGCTTTATCATTTACAAATCACTTTTATATATGTTGTCGCATTGGAGTCTCTTAACAACTCTTTGAACTAGTTATTATCACCTCATGTGACAGATAAAAAATGAAGGGATTCAGTGACTAGCCCAAGATGTTTCATACAGTAAGTGGTGGAACTGGGACCTGAATTCAAGTCATTTAACTTGAAAGTCCATTTCGTGTTTGCTGCAGCACTACTTAAATAATTTGACACTAACAGGATGGCAACATGTGACGATGAGAAAGGTCATAATGGTTAATTCCAACTTGGGTGATTTTGACAGTTTTCTTGGAGAAGGTAGCATATGTTGGTCAGACATGGGGACCAAAAGCTTAAACAGAAAGTACAGAGGGAGCAGGGGACGAAAAAACCCTGAAAAGACCTTTGTAGCTTGGGCAACTGGCTGACTAGAATACAGGGGGTGTATGAAAGTGGGACTGGAGTGTTACGGTAAAATTCAAAGATAGATAAAGATGGAAAGAAATAAAATTACACATGTTTTTGAAAGTTAAGAGGAAGAATATAGAGTAAGCTATTCAATGGGAGAAATGACACTAAGGATCAGTTATGGCATACCTATTCCATGATGACTTTTCTTACCTTGTCAATTAAGAAGTATCCCCTACGGAAGCTATACAAATGTGCCCCTCCAGCAAAAATCTAGTTAGAAGTGTTGGCCAATTAACAGAACACTTTCACCAGGAAATATATATTCACCAGAATAAATATTCTGCCTAGAAATACTAATCCAATACTGTGGACCATACTAGCTTACCGGTACAAAGTGAACCTATGGAGTGTAGATAGTCAACACGTGAGAGAAAGAAGCTTGAATATATAGGAGGTGCTCCCGTGGTGAGGAAACTGTCTAGTACAAGCTTTTGAATATACTACGAACTACGCTGAAACGTTGTTCAACGTTGTCTGACTGGCCAAGATACAAGTATATGAGAAGTTGAATTAGGTAGACAAATTTGAGGTGGTCCGGATCCAGGCAGCAAACACATACTGGGTACAGATGAGTAAACCGCCATCCAAATAAATCACTGGCAGTTTTTTTGGGTTTACACTTACTAGGGGTAAAAAGTCAGTTTCTACTTTCAGAACTACACTCCTTTGCCAATAAAACAAACAAACAACCACCAACAACAACAAAACCTCACCAAATCCCACTAAACTGTAAAATGAACGTTAAGTTAAAAGTTTGACCTTTGGGATAAAACTATCTTTCTTTAATAAAAGAAATACTGAAAGGTATTTGTGATGCTGTTTTAATACACAGCCATCAGAAACATTTGATTCAATGTGTGGGTCTGACTTCATGCATCTGTAGAATTAGAAGATCAAATTAAGACACTTAAAAATAGTGTAGAAAAATTCCATCTCTAGCAGGATGTCCCTTATGGTGGGAGGTGAAGGGTATGAAGCGTTACAGTTACAAGCGAGGAATCATACGTACAGGTGGGATGCATCTTCTAAGGAACATCAAGTTTTCTCTCAGCAAGGGCCCTCTTCCAAAAGAGGAGAGCATACACATCTATGACTAGGGCAGTGCTGAGTATATTCTCAATAAACTTTAATTAAATGAGTTAAAAACCATCACTAACTGAGTAAGTATATAGTTGATATATATTTATACAAATAAATATAAGTTGATGAAGAAAAAAAGATTTTAAGGAAAAATAAGAGTATTTTTTTTAAGAACAAGAGCGCAATTCATTCAAAAAGCATTCATTGAACTTGTGTCTTATGTGCCAGATACCACGCCAGGTGCTAAGTTTAAAAAGAAGTGAGGAAAGTGGGAGTTTATATAAACAAATAATCATGACACAGAATCCTAGGAAGGACACAGAGAGTACAGAGTGTTAGACACACAGAAAGGGTAGTGAGCAGCTCTGCTGAGGAGAAATTATAGGGAGTGTGACATCTGAGTTGGACGATGCTAACCGTATCTAGGCAAAAAAAGGAAAAAAGGAAAGTCATCCGAGGTGACAGCGAAACATCAGAGGTATAAAGCAGCATGACATTGCTAGTAAAATGGAATTGGGATGCTACACTGTGGAGTGCAGAGGAGGGAAGGAGGTGAAATGAAGATGGAGGAAGAGAGGAAGGAGAGCCATCTATGGCATCCTATTCCTACTGGCAACAGGAAGCCACTGAAGGATTTTAAGCAGGGGCAGACAGAATTCGACCTATTTTGGGAAGATCGCTTTCTGTCAGTGGAATAGGAACTGTCTAGTCAAGATGATGAAAACCTGAGCTGAAGGCGGCGGCAATGCAAGCAGAGACAGTTTGAAAGACATTTTGGAGAAGACAATAAAATACTCTGGATAACTGAATACGAGATTAAAGGACAGGGTAAAGGAGCAAAGTGTGAATGATAAAACATTCTTTAAGTGAGAAAGGAAAATAAACGAAGGAGCAGGTTTGCAGAAAGAAAGTGAGTTTCATCCCAGACAAAACTAAGAATATAGGCAAAAAAATTAATTTTGATATTTAAGATTATTTGTTTTTTAGGTATGGATGCTATAACCCTGACAAACATGATTATATAAATCGCACAGATAACATGGCGTTGGACAAAATTGTGGCGTTATTATGAGTCCCACTAGCAAACTACCAGTAGTAATCTTACCAGTACAGTTTTTTTTTTTTAACATCTTTATTGGAGTATAATTGCTTTACAATGGTGTGTTAGTTTCTGCTTTATAACAAAAAAAATATGGAATGCTTCACGAATTTGCATATTATCCTTGCGCAGGGGCCATGCTAATCTTCTCTGTATGGTTCCAATTTTAGTATATATGCTGTCGAAGCAAGCACCGGTGCAGTTTTAAGATCTAGTTTTTCTATTTCTCCTCACAATAAAATATGCTAATTTAATTTCCATCAAATAGACATGACTATTCTGATAATTTGAATTTTAAATATCAAGTCTGCCCAGGACAATTTAGTTTTTAAATAACTTTCTAATGATTTTAACTTTTTTAAATTCCAAAGTTAGTACACATTAATGGCACTGAAATAGTTGAAATAACTTCATTTTAATAATAAATGTTGAATAAGAACTACAGACCTTGAAAGAAAGTTTGCATGCTCACTACCCTTCAGTTGTTTTAGTTTCAGTGGTGTGCAGCTGGCAGTTTTTTTGAAATTCTCTGCTCTGTATAGCTTTCACATTGTGTTATGAGGCATTCTGAGATACAGTGTATAACTATAAAGTGTATATCTCTTGTGACTTCTGCAATGCTTACACATCTTTATCCACATAATAGCAATTTCCTATGTTTTTTACCTTTCTTTTACTTTTTTATCTGAAATATGAAATTTATTTTTCTATTTCATCACTGTGATATTCTCCTGACTGTAAAAAATTACTTTCAGTGTGACCATTTAAGTCATCTAAACTTATTAAGGTCAAAAACGTAACAATTAGCAAACTGTGGCTTTCTAACTGAAAACTGAAAAACCAAAACCAAACAAAAAAAAAACAATATTAAATACACATCCTTTGAAGTAACAATAATGGTTTGAATTTTTACTGTTACTGCTACAACTAATATTAATATGTGTCTAGGTAGTATTACTATTTTTAATTTTTTTTTAAATTTTTAACATCTTTATTGGAGTATAATTGCTTTACAATGGTGTGTTAGTTTCTGCTTTATAACAAAGTGAATCAGTTATACATATACATATGTCCCCATATCTCTTCCCTCTTGCATCTCCCTCCCTCCCATCCTCCCTATCCCACCCCTCTAGGTGGTCACAAAGCACCGAGCTGACCTCCCTGTGCTATGCGGCTGCTTCCCACTAGCTATCTATTTTAAGTTTGGTTGTGTATATATGTCCATGCCACTCTCTCACTTTGTCCCAGCTTACCCTTCCCCCTCCGCGTATCCTCAAGTCCATTCTCTAGTAGGTTTGCGTCTTTATTCCCGTCTTGCCCCTAGGTTCCTCTGACCATTTTTTTTTTTTAGAGTCCATATATATGTGTTAGCATACGGTATTTGTTTTTCTCTTTCTGACTTACTTCACTCTGTATGACAGTAGTATTACATACTATTTTGATTGGACATTTTAAGATTTGCCTATATGTTTCAGAGAGTTTAATTTAAAACTGCACTAAAATGAAAACAACTGTAATGTTATCTTCAAGAAACTAAAATAACATTAAGCTCATTTACTAACAAAAAGCTTTTTTAAATGTAATTGAACCATTACAGCTTATTTTTATATTTAGATTACAAATTTTAATTGAAAATTTTAAAAAAACACCTTCAAAATACTGCAGAAACAGTGAGAGTTCATTCATTCATTGGTTTACTTCAGTTCACTTAAAAACTAGGTTATCACAAATTTATGGCAGGCTTACTGTCTTCAGAATAGGAATAAAACTGAAGTCTCTGGATGTATCATATACATTAGGGGTCAGCATACATTTTTATAAAGGCTCAGATAAAATACGTAGGCTTTGGGGATGGGGGCCAGGGGACAATAATAAATTTCTGTCACAACTACTCAACTCTTGCCATTGTAGGGCAAAAGCAGCCAGAGACAACACATAATCAAATGAGCTTGGCCGTCTTCCAATAAAACTATTTCCTCATCCATAGGGGTGTGTGTGTGTGTGTGTGTGTGTGTGAATGTGAGAGAGGGAGAGAACACATACATGGGCACACATACTCGTACATACATCCTACAGATTTTTAAAACTTCAGGGGGGGGGGAAAAAAAAACTTCAGGGGAAATTATTTTAGATGTATGCCTATGATACTTTAAAATTCCAAAATCCAAAAAGCTCTGAAAAAAGCTTTCTCGCAAGATTGTCATAACGTCAATCATCAGCAAAATTTCACCTAAATAATATGATGCTATTTACAAACTTTATTCTACTCAGCATGACTATCCCTGTGTATTGCTGTAGATATATTAATGTATTTAAGTAACGAGCTACCCCAGACTCCCATGAAGATGCTATGAAATACACATATAAGCACCTATTACTTTTCTTAAATCCCAAAATATCTGAATTACGAAACACATGGAGATCTAAGGTTTTTTTGTTTTTGTTTTTTTAAATATGGGCTGGTTATTATTTTTTTATATAAATTTATTTATTTTATTTATTGGCTGCATTGGGTTTTCATTACTGCGCGTGGGCTTTTCTCTAGTTGCAGCAAGCGGGCTCTTCGTTGCAGTGCACGGGCTTCTCTTGTTGTGGAGCAAGGGCTCTAGGCGCGCAGGCTTCAGTAGTTGCGGCACGTGGGCTCAGTAGTTGTGGCTCGCGGGCTTTAGAGAACAGGCTTATTAGTTGTGGTGCACAGGATTAGTTGCTCCGCGGCATGTGGGATCTTCCCGGACCAGGGCTCGAACCCGTGTCCCCTGCATTGGCAGGCGGATTCTTAACTACTGCGCCACCAGGGAAGCCCCAAGCTCTAAGGTTTTGAATATGGATTTTAGGCATTTATTAAAATAAAAGAAATGTGACTTTGCTTTTTAAGAGTCAGAAATTAGTGGTACTCTCTTACATGAAATATTTTGAAAGAGTCACAAAGATATTAATACTAATATATTAATTGCAACCTCAAAGTAATTTGATATTGTGCCTTTTCTCATGGAAATTCCATATGTTCAAACCAAAAATCTATTTCCATATGAGAATGGTTGGCTAAGTGCTTTTAAATTGTAAATCTAGAATGTTCAGATTGCTCAGAAACAAGATTAACTGTAACTGTAGTTACATAATACCATCATTTTGACTCATTTATTGAAATAATATCTAAATTTTTGTTTGCTTGTTTGTTTTTGGTCATTGTGTTCATATAGCCTAGGAATCTTATTGGCTGTGGAGATTTTTTCTTTTTCATAGTTTTGCTTCTGCTAAGAATTTTTGCATAGTGGTAGAACTTAAGTTCCTAACACTCTTTTATAGATAATTCCTCCACAGAATGATAGATTACAATAAAAAACTGAACTTACAGTGATAGTTCCTGCATAGATATTTGCTCATGCTCTGACTGTGAATGAGCTGAGCTGAAGAGAATATTCTCCTGGCATTATTATCAACGCCTATAAAATGTGAAACACTGTTGTAAATTTACTCTTTTTTAATTATGCTTTAGAAACCATGTTTGTGCTAGCCCATCAAAAATGTCATATCAAGGAAAATGTTCCGGCAAATTCTTGGTATTCAATGTCACTTTTTTTTTTTGTCTCCATGTGACTTTCACTTCTCTTTGCACATTCCATGGAAATACCATTTTACATTTACACATACTAAACAACAGATTATAATTTCACAATCACTTGAGACTGATTAAGTTTGGGGTTGGCTGTCTCTTGAGATATTTTCATTTAAATAATTTATTTTAGGAACTATAAGTAAGCCACCACTGTGTCACAGAGATGGCACTGTCTTTGATCTCAAGGAGTGAAAGCCCTGTTATAAAAATAAGGCACATAAATAAACATATGAAGGTGTCCAGGGAGAGTATTATACTGAAGAAATTACAATAAGGCACTATGCCTCCAAATAACTTAAAACAACAATTGTTGAGGTTTTTATTAAAAACTTTCATCCATAGTATTAGACTCAAGTTTCCACTACAGAAGTGATTAACCTGAGTGTCTTGCCCTTTCCTTAACTTCCTGATTTAATCACAACAGCAATGAATAAGGATGAAATAAGGGAAATAAGAGACATTTTCACTATCATAAATCATCTGGATCCCTCAATTCTCTTTGGGTTAAATTTAATTATAGAACGAATTGCTATTCCTATATCACTCCTCTGCAACAACTTTCTTCTATTCTCCCTGTGCTGCTTCAAATTCCAAACGTCTCTATTAAATTCTAAAACTACTAAACTATGTCTGGTTCAAATTTTGACATTACCCAAGAAAGACTCTGATCCTGAATTATTATTAAGAATACTATATATGTCTTAAACATGTATTTCATTTCAAGAAATATTAATAATCAAAAAAAGATAAACAGTTATACAATTAAATCACATAGAGTTGAATAAAATGGCTATACTAATGCCTACTTATTAAAAATAAAACAATAATTTATATTCTATATGATATGGGATCCTCCTTTTAGACACAGTATGTATAAATGAATAATTTGTATAATTATAGTTCCAAACTACCAAAATTCTGACTTTCATTTATTTACATTCTCAAATAAATACATTTAATAATTTTAGGTTCTCAAATGTAACTAAATTTAAATTTAAAATAGCTTTTTAGTGATACACACCTTTTAAGTTCTTTATTTTTGTATTCAGAAAAACACTGGCTCTTTTTCTTTTAAATACTTATATAACGCACAATGGAAATACTATGCATCACTTTTCTTAATACATTCATAAAGTCAAAGATAAAAACTAAGAAAATAATTAGTAAAAGGAAATTATTTGATAAATATTGTGATTAAGGGAAAAAAAGGTTACAGGTTAAGGTAAGCTCAAGTAGAGGTCAGTCAGCTGAACCTCACTTATTTTCAAGAGTACATTAACTTTATCCAAAAAAGTTGCTAACAGCTTATTGTTATTTAAACCTATAAACTTAAATAAAGTTTAAGCTTTATTAAGGCTTAAACTGTTGAAGCACTCAGAGAAAAAAAAAGCTGAACTTTCAGAGAACTCCTTATCTGTGCTCAAAGCAATAAATTCTCCAATTTGACCCAAGCTGAATTTTCTTTACTGAATCCTCCACTTAAAACAAAATATTAAATAGGGATGAATAAGCATTCCAGTTTTATTCATTCTTAAGAATGAAATAAAAAGTTTTTGGAACTTGAAAGAACTCAGAAATTCCTTCATTTTAACAACATTTAAGATACTGCCAAAAGTCACAGAAATTATTGTAAGTATATACTCCAACTAAGCAGTAGTTTATTGCGATTATTTGCCAAGGATTATATAAGCAAAAAAGTATAGATCACTAAATTAACAAGATTATTTTGCCTATACCAGAAAACTCTATATCCAACTCATACCCATCCACAATTTAGAGTCATATTATATGGTTATATACGTACCAGAATACAATCTGATAATGATACCGTAGAGAAGTCAGTATGTGAATTGCTTTGCAATTAAAAAAAAACACTTCAGCATAAAATATTAGACCCACTTATTAAAGTAAATGGTGCTTTTATTTCTTCTAATTCTTCTTGCAATCATAGATCTACTACAAATAACACTTATTTTTTGTTTTAACATCTTTATTGGAGTATAATTGCTTTACAATGGTGTGTTAGTTTCTGCTTTATAACAAAGTGAATCAGCTATAGGTATACATATATCCCCATATCTCCTCCTTCTTGCGTCTCCCTCCCACCCTCCCTATCCCACCCCTCTAAGTGGTCACAAAGCTCATCTCCCTGTGCTATGCAGGAGCTTCCCACTAGTTATCCATTTTACATTTGGTAGTGTATATATGTCCATGCCACTCTCTCACTTCGTCCCAGCTTACCCTTTCCACTCCCTGTGTCCTCAAGTCCATTCTCTACATCTGCGTCTTTATTCCTGTCCTGCCCCTAGGTTCTTCAGAAACTTTTTTTTTTTTTTTGGTTCCATATATATGTGTTAGCATACATTATTTGTTTTTCTCTTTCTGACTTAACTTCACTCTGTATGACAGACTCTAGGTTCATCCACCTCACTACAAATAACTCAATTTCGTTTCTTTTTATGGCTGAGTAATATTCCATTGTATATATGTGCCACATCTTTATTCATTCATCTGTCGATGGACACTTAGGTTGCTTCCCTGTCCTGGCTATTGTAAATAGAGCTGCAATGAACATCGTGGTACATGACTCTTTTTGAATTATGGTTTTCTCAGGGTATATGCCCAGCAGTGGGATTGCTAGGTCATATGGTAGTTGTATTTTTAGTTTTTTAAGGAACCTCCATACTGTTCTCCATAGTGGCTGTATCAATTTACATTCCCACCAACAGTGCAAGAGGGTTCCCTTTTCTCCACACCCTCTCCAGCATTTGTTGTTTGTAGAATTTTTGATGATGGCCATTCTGACTGGTGTGAGGTGATACCTCATTGTAGTTTTGATTTGCATTTCTCTAATGATTAGTGATGTTGAGCATCCTTTCGTGTGTTTGTTGGCAATCTGTATATCTTCTTTGGAGAAATGTCTGTGTAGGTCTTCTGTCCATTTTTGGATTGGGTTGTTTGCTTTTTTGATATTGAGCTGCATGAGCTGCTTGTAAATTTTGGAGATTAATCCTTTGTCAGTTGCTTCGTTGGCAAATATTTTCTCCCATTCTGAGGGTTGTCTTTTGGTCTTGTTCATGGTTTCCTTTGCTGTGCAAAAGCTTTGAAGTTTCATTAGGTCCCATTTGTTTATTTTTGTTTTTATTTCCATTTCTCTAGGAGGTGGGTCAAAAAGGATCTTGCTGTGATTTATGTCATAGAGTGTTCTACCTATGTTTTCCTCTAAGAGTTTTAGAGTGTCTGGCCTTACATTTAGGTCTTTAATCCATTTTGAGTTTATTTTTGTGTATGGTGTTAGGGAGTGTTCTAATTTCATTCTTTTACATGTAGCTGTCAAGTTTTTCCAGCAAACAGTTATTTTTTGAAACAGTATGAACTGGGACATCTACAAAGTGGAATCAAATAAATGGTAATAAAAAATGTCTGACAAAAAGTAAGGAGCTAGTCATTCCCAAGAATTAAAGACATTTAATGATTCAGTTCTAAAAACAGCATTGCATACTTACTGTACGCAGGGCACAGATATGAAACAGATATGTTCCATGTGCTAGAGAATCCTGCATTCTAAGGGAGGACACAACAGATAAACTGATCATTTTAATGTGAAGAAAAGAAGTGTTATCTCAGAACCATTACAGGATATTGACTTGGTAAACAAGATAAATGATGTAATTAAAGTAATTCTTATTGTGATTATAGGAAAATGGTGAAATTAATAACAAAAGGAAACATGTAACCTAAAATAATGAACAGTTATTAATTTCTTGGGAAAAATTGACTTAGAGATCACTCCAAGATCAGCAATCACAAATGATATTTCAACTTGTAAAACAGAATCTGTTTAATTTGATATAAAAAAACTACCTCTATTGACAGAATATAAAACTGCAAGATTTCTCCATATATCAAAACAAATATATTAATAGAAAGCACAACTAACGTGAGAATATTTTCAAGTTTAAATGTTGCAAAGTACAGCTATTGAAATAATCTGTATAATCTTTTTAAGTAACTAGTTTCAAAGTCAAAATAATATTCTTAATAAGAAAGATTATCTTTGGTTGGGTTTAGTATAACTAGAACAACCCTACTGAGTAGAGAGAACAACATTTTTGAGATAGTAACATGTATATCATGAGTCACAGGTCATATTTCCAGAGGGAGAAGGAGGAGAAAATAATCCTTTAGCAGTTAAAACTGGTATCACAAGTCCAAATTTTATCTTTCATGGATTCTATTATGTACAGTAGAGTTTATATTTATTTTATATGCAATCCAGTAAATTCTGTTACTGGATATGAAGCAAAAATAGATTGAAAGCACTGATTCTACATGGAGGCGCAATGTATATAGAAAAGAAAGTAGTGGAAGCAAAGAAGTTACCCAGGAAAATAAACGTTAAAGGAGACATAGGGGGAAAAGCTTAGACCTCTGGTGAAAGTCCACAAAGGTAACCATTTTATGAATGGGCTTAAGAATAGCTAAAATAGAAAAATATTATTACTTGATCAGAATCTCACTATGTATAAAAAATTACACAATCTTGGTTTGCATTATTATACAGTAGAAAAATTAAAGATGGAATCATTATCCCACTGTCCTTTGCAATAATGGGACAAGAAATAATAAGTTTATATTAGTACTACAATTTCTGAGGGACATAATGAAATAGAGTCTATTTGTAGGAAAAATATCAGGATAGTACAAGGTGGGTTCTAGGAAATAGTTACATGAAACCAAAGATGCCCACTTGGCAACTGAGAAGATTTCTGGGGAAAGAGTTACTGCAGAAAGGGCTTATTTCTCTTGTGATCTGGGGTCCACCTAAATTGTAGCAACTCTACCTAATTAAAGGGCATCTGTAATGTGGAAAACTGTGTTTTGATACCTGAGAAGGACAGACTGGAGACTGATGGTCAAGGGTGACATGCCCTGGGCCTGACCTCAATCCTTGAAACTAGAGACAAGGAACAACATATCTGGACAGCAGAGATCATGGACCAGGAAAAAGTCTGCCTGTGTATATTCTCTTTAGTTATGGTGGTGTTTAAAATACAATGCAGGTATTTTTAAATATCTGGATTTTAGTAACAAATCAGTTGGTTCTCACACTTCGTTCTAAAATATTAGGGCTTATCCTGAGCTCTCAGAACTAGGCAATTTTATTAGCATTACAGAATTCTTTAATCTCCATCAAGTTTTTAATTAACTCAAAGAAGATCTAAACTGAAAATCTGAAGACATGGCTTTAGAATACAAACTAAATAGCTGTGTAAACTTAAGCTAAGACATTTGCCTTTCTTGACACTAAAAATCTTCGCTGGTAAACAACAGATTAATGATTTTGAAACTTTTTTTTTTTTTTTAACTACAATCTAAAGTGATACATTTTACATCCAGATCTACTACATATAATTGAAACAAATGTTTCACGGAATAGCACTTCCTCTCACTGTGTGCAGTTACTCTGATCTCTGCTATGCTATGTCATGTCATGCCATTAAAAATATTGTCAGGGCATGCTTTATTGATTATGCCATATCATCAGTGGATCACAAGCTGCAGTCTGAATATCTCTAAAGCTGGCCTGCCTCCTGCATTTACATGGCCCGCAAGCTAAGGAGAGTTTTGACATTTTGAAATGGTTGGGGAAAAAAAAGAAAGAAGAATATTTCACGACACTTGAAACATAAAATATTCAAATGTTGAATATTCAATATTCAAATTTCATAGCCAAGCTCATTCCTTTACATATTGTCTGCAGCTACTTCCTCACTAAAATGGCAAAGTTGAGAAGTTATGACAGAAACTGTATGACTGCAAAGCCTAAAGTATTTGCTTTTGGGCTCCATGTGGAAAAAGTTTGCTGATTCCTACACTAAAGGACCCCTACATTTCTTTCTGGCCTGAATATCCATGATTCTAAGTCCTTCCTTTATGTCTTACTGGGCTAAACTGGGACGAGCGGAGTAGTTGCATGATGGTGAGAAAAATGATATGGAAAAGTATGGGTTCTTGGTAAGTTATATAGGCATCATATTTCTATTTCATTCTGTACTTGAAAACAAGAATGAGAATTAGTAATCCAACAGGCAGTACTTGGTGGTAGTATACAGATTAAAATCATTTACAGCATCTGTCCTGTGAGTTCATAGGGCTTTCACTTGTAGCCTTTAAGTATTTCCTTTTTATAGTGGTCCCAATAAAGGATGGCAGTTGTTTCGCAGGGATTAGTTTTGAACATAAAATGGACGATTATGTTGCACCGCTTTGCTATGTACACGTCAAATTCGCAATGATAAAACAGGTGCTAAGGGGAGAAAAAAAAAGCCAGTGGCTTCTCCTCACTTTTATATACTTTATCTGAGTTGAAATTGTCTTCCAACTGTCTTTTTAAAATCTCTTTTTTTGTTCGCATTAGACCTTTACTGAAACACTAGATTTATTCAATAAAATCTTATTTACTCTTTCTGCCTCCAGACTCTCCTATTTAAACCTTGCTGTATACAATTGACAGACAGTATCTTAATCATATTTTGATTTTCTCTCTCCCTTTTCAAAATTCTTCCATAGATGACTAGGATCTAGTTTCTTTTTCTCCAGAATATATGTATTTGGCAAAGTCAGTGTTTCTGCCTTTCCACAATCTTCAACAGTGGTCATGAACAGATATGCATTCTTCTGGCCCTGGTATCTTCACTTCCCTTACATACCTGGTTTCCCTGCCAGGTTTAAACCTGACTAACATGTACCCAAATTGTGTTTCTGTGTATGCTGTACTGTTATTTTACAAAATCTTGTTTTAGGAATATAGTTGGGAACAAAGCAATATCAGGATAAATATCAGCTTTCTGGGATATAAACAAAACTTGGGAGTATTGTACTGAAATATATTATTTCATGGTCAATATTAAAAATTAGTTTCTATAACCATCATTCGTGAAGTCCTCAGACAACGTTGGAATAAGGTAACCAAGGGATTTTTGCTTTTTGCTTGTTTCAAATTAAATAAATTAAGCCCCTCTCTTTTATCATTCAGACCAATTACTGGAATCTACTTGACTACAGAAAACAATTTCATTTGTTCTACCATCCACTTATCCATCCACAAGTGTGTTTTGGGTACATAGTTAATGCTAGGTACTCTGGCAGGTCCTAGAGCCCTTGTGGAGTGCATGCTTTCCATGAATCTATTAAAACAGAAGGAAAAATAAATAAATAATATTCTCAAGTTTTTAAAGTATGTAATTTAATATTATAAAATTAAAAGAATATTTATAACATATTTCATAATCTAAAACAATCAGAATTCAGTTTAAAAAAAAGGTGGATTTGCCTTAGAGCAACTTAAGGACACAGAGGGCCATCAGCTACTAAATGAACTCAGTATAAATACTGTAAACTAATTATATATTATAACTATATAATGTCCATAAGAATATAAAATGGCTGGAAAATATAACCACTGTAAGTACTCAGCAGTGTATTTTCTCTTTAAAATTTTCCAATTTAGTTTTTCTTTCCCAATTGTTTATTTCTTGAATGTGCATAAACATCTGAGAGGGTGAAATAATAAACGCCTATAGTGATTTCTAGCTTAGTTTCTGGAAGGTCCCATGTAGTTTAGCATACGTATAGACATTATATCTAAATCAGTATGCAGGCAATTTTCACAATATAAAAATAAGTTATTTTCTGCCTCAATATAAACTACATGTGTAGCCTCCAAAAACAGACTTGTTATTCAATATTATATATTTCATAGAATATATAGACCTTTTCTTCATGTTATTAATTGATCTAGAGCATCCATATGTACTGATTTGCCCAGATAATCCAAGCTGATACCAACCTGAGTGTAATTCTAAATATGGGCATTTTCTCTTCTGAAAATGTTCTGGTTTGCATGAAAATTTATATGAATACTTTAACTTTATTAGAACAAAAGAGAAAACTGTTCCCTTCTAAAATTATGTTATGAAATATATGATACAGGTAACTACAATCTATTATTTCGTGAAACAAAAATATTTCCCAAACACCATATCAAGATAGATAATCCATTTCTTTGGGATAAGTTTATCTGCTACTGATGACAAATTCTTCATATTCAGTTATTCCTGTAGTAAGTAGTTTAGATATACCACTTTTAGATGGCCACACATGGTCTACTTTTTTTAAAGCTTCCTTTTTAATCCAAGATACAAAGATCATGTACTACATTTAGTTGTCATAGCTTATTAGTATCCTTTCATCTACAACAGTTCACAGCTTTCTTGTACTTCAAAAACTTCCTAATTTTGGTATCCAGATTGCTTTTCTCCCCCAAAATTTAAAAAAGTTTCCCCATGTTTAAATTCAGGCTACATATTTTGGCCAATAATATTCCATTTCATGGTCTATTCTTGATTTACATGCTGTTATTCATATCTCCTATCTTTGTGAAGAAGATTCATTCCTGTATGCTTTACTTCTAATTTCTCTCCTGGGAGCCTAGGAGATGATGTGTTACCTCTGACTATATTTCTATAGTATACTACAGAACACTTAATATAGTATATTATATATACCAATATACTTGATATACTATATTCAGTAAATTCTTCTGGTAAATAAGGTTTCTCTGACTTTTCATCATTCCTTGATTTTATATTAGGTTGTTGGAATATAGTTCCAGCTCAGCTAGTCAAGAGTATATGATAAGAGTCATCATAATTTTAGTGAATGAAAAACTAATATTGGTTTGAGGACTTTAGTAAAACCATTCTCTTTGATGAATCATGTCTTCTTTGCTTTAATCATCTTTATTGGCTAAAAGGAGATTTCCATATTGAAATACTAAACTGGGCAGTTTGAAATGTTTTATTTATGATGAAAGAGTATGATTTCTCTTTTTAGAGGGTATTGTTTTCATGTTAGAAGTTACCTATGATGGAAAAATCTTTGTTAACATCTACATTTAGTAAACATTTGTGCTACTTTTTGGACAACTTAAATTCTACTAATTTGTAAGCAAAAAGTAATCTGGAAAAGATGCTCAGCAATTAGGGCAATACAAAAAGAGCTATGCTTTTGAACACAGAATCAACTAAAACTGAATGAGAACACCCTTGAAGATAAATTGTAAATTTAACAGATGCAGAAAATTCCATTTACATTTCCCTCAACTCACATCTATTCCTATTCTATAAATTATTCTTCTAAGTTCAGAAGTGTCCCCGTTCCCTTCCAAAGTGAATTTCTATATTTGGTCTGAGCCCTTCTTGATTCATGATGTCCTTTCTGCACTATTTCTCTTATTCCTATCAAGCATCTTTATTTTTACATCTCCAATGTGTTTTTTTTCCCCCTCTGTCTCCTAACAGGCATAGATTTCTCCTCCATGAATAAAATTGTCAATACTCACTTGAACGTCTATCAATTTTACTCTCGTTTCACTGTCAAATTTTTCCAACAAGTGGTCTATGTCTAGTCATTTTTTTCCCCAAAATTTTCGCCTTTGGCAATCCAGTATCTGTTTCCACTATTCTTCTGAAATGTCTCCAAGGTAACCAAAGGATACTTTTCATGAAATCAAGTGGTCTGGTTTTAGTCTTCCTCCTCTTGACTTCTGCATAATATTTTCCACTTTCATGTAGTTAGAATAAATTTTCAGCCCTCATTTTTAACACCTAAGTTATTTTTCTATTTTAATTCAACTTTATAGAAAGACAGTTTACATAAAATGCAATTTGACAATTCTGAATGTAACACTTCTTTGAGTAAGGACAAATTTATACATCTATTTAGCCTCCAGTACAATCTGCTCCCCGCAAAAGTTCCTTTGTGCCTATTCCTACTCAGTCTCCTCTGCATCCCTAACCCCAGACAACCACTGCATTCTACACGAAAGATTTCTTCTGCGCCAGTGTTGTGTAAAAATGAAATCATACGATATGAACTCGTTTAAGCCAGGCTTCTCTTCCACGATGTTTCTGAAATTCATGCATTTTGCTATGAGTATCAGTAGTTTTACTTTTTTTAAAAAAATTTCTGAGCAGTAATCTATCATATGGACATACAAGCATTTGTTTATCCATTTTTTAATGAATATAGTTTTTCTATTTCTATTTATTATGAATTTTTGTATGAAAATTTATATCTTTACGTGGACTTATGTGTGTTTTACTTGAATAATAACTGTAGTGGAATTCCTGGGTCAAATTTTACGTGACTCTTTTTTTTTTTTTTACGTGACTCTTGATAAAACATTGCCAAACTGTTTTTCAAAGTTGTACCCTTTTATATTCTGAACCAGCAATGCATGAGATCCTTAGGATTTTCTACATACGTGATAATTTCAACTGCAATTAAAAATAGTTTTACTTCCACCTCTCCCATCTGTATGTCTATTATTTTTACTCCTTGCCTTACTGTACTACTTAGATCATACAGTAAAATGTTGAGTTAAAGTGGTGAGAGGCAAAACCTTCCCTTATTCCCAATTTCATTTGTTTTTTCAGTAAGTATAACATTAGTTTCAGTTTTTCATAGATACCAATTTTAGGTTAGGTTTGTTCCCTTTGGGACCTATTTTTCTCAGAGATTTTATCATGAATGGGTATTGAATTTTAATAAATGCTTTTCCTGCATCAATTAAAAATGAAAAAAATATTTCATATATACCCCTATATTAACTATTTCTTACATTCCTTTGTGTGTATCTAAGTTTCCAACTGGTATCATTAACCTTCTGCTTGAAAAATTTACTCATTGCTGTGTTGGCAATGAATTTTACCATCTTTTGTTGTGTGAAAAAGTCTTTATTTCTCCTTCATTTTTGAGGAATATTTTCACTGGACAAAGAATTTCAGGTTGGAAGTCTTTTCTATCAACACTTGAAAGATGTTCCATTATTTTCTGGTTTGCAATAATTTCTGAGTAAATGTTGATGATAATTTTATTTTTGTAACTCATGTTTTTTTCCTGACAGTGATTTCAAAATTTTAATTTTAAATTATTATAGGTTAAAATTGACTTTTTTACTTTGCGTGTAAATTTCTATGAGATTTAATACATGTATTGATCCATGTATCACCATCATCCCAAGAAATCCTTTGAAATATTCCTTTACAGTGATACCCTTTCCCACACATAAACCCTGACTACCACTGATCTGTTTTGAGAATGTTCAAAACATAAAAATAAAAAGGAAGCATAACGTACACAACCCTTGGGATGAGTTTTTCTTCCACACAATAATTTTGATGAGATTCATCCAAGCAGTAAGGTTTATCAGTAGTTTGTTCCTTTTTTCTTCTGTTTGAATGCACCATAGTCCCTTTATTCTTTTACTCACTGAAAAACATTTGAATTTCTCCAGCTTCTGGCTATCACAAATAAAGCTGCTATGAACATTCATGTATAGGTTTCTATGTGAAGGTAAGTTTTCATTTTCTCTAGGGAAAATTTCAAGGAATGGAATTACTGGGTCATATGATAAGTGACTGTTTAACTTAATAAGAAACTTCCAAACCATCTTCCTCAGTGACTGTCATTTTGCATTCTCAAAGCCATGGATGAGAGTGCCAGTTGCTCCAAATTCTCCCCAGCACTTGGTATTGGGTGGGCCAAAAACTGCCTTCAGTTTTTTAAGTAAAATGACATATTTTTCATTTTCACCAAGAACTTTATTGAATAACATATTCACCCTTTTGTTCCACTACCTTCTGCCATTTTTCAGGCAACTTCATAATTCCATCTTCCCAAAACTTTTTATCTTTTTAAGCAAAGAACTGTTCCATGTGCCTTTTACAGTCTTCCAGGGAACTGAAATTTTTTCCATTAAGAGAATTTTGTAAAGACCGAGATAAATAGAAATCTGAAGGTGCAATGTCTGGTGAATGCGGTGGATGAATCAGAATTTCCCAGCCAAGCTATAACAGTTTTTGCCTGGTCATCAGAGAAACACATGGTCTTGCATTATCCTGATGGAAGATTATACGTTTTCTTTTGACTATTTCTGGACGCTTTTCATTGAGTGCCGCTTTCAGTTAGTCGAATTGGGAGCAGGACTTGGAATTAATCGTTTGGTTTTTCGGAAGGAGCTCGTAATAGAGGACTCCCTTCCAATCCCACCATATACACAACATCACCTTCTTTGGATGAGGACCAGCATTTGGTGTGGTTGGTGGTGGTTCATTTCGCTTGCCCCACGATCTCTTCCATTCCACATTGTTGTACAGTATCCACTTTTCATCGCCCTTCACAATTTGTTTTAAAAACGGAATGTTTTCATTACGTTTCAGTAGAGAATCGCATGCGAAAATGTGGTCAAGAAGGTTTTTTTCGCTTAACTTACGTGGAACCCAAACATCAAAGCAATTCACATAACCAAGCTGGTGCAAATGATTTTCAACGCTTGATTTGGATATTTTGAGTATGTCGGCTATCTCCCGCGTGGTATAACGTTGATTGTTCTCAGTTACTGTTTCGATTTGATAGCTATCAACTTCAACTGGTCTACCCGACCGTGGAGCATCGTCCAGTGAGAAATCTCTAGCAGGGAACTTTGCAAACCACCTCTGACATCTTCGAACAGTCACAGCACCTTCTCTATACACTGCATAAATCTTTTTGTGCATTTCAGTTGTGTTTTTACCTTTCTTGAAATAATAAAGCATAATATGCCAAATATACTGCTTTTTTTCTTCCATCTTCAATGTTAAAATGGCTACCCAAAAATTCACCAATTTTGATAGGTCTCTTTTTAAATGCACGCTGATATGACAGCTGCCACATACAATCTAACAAAATTGTTTCGAATTAAGTTAAAGACAACTAAGTGCTACTAGAGCCATCTTACGGAAGAAAACGAATGAACCTTTTGGCCCACGCAATATTATCAGTATTTTTTACTTTAGTCATTCTCATATGTTTGTAGTGTTGTGTCATCCTGGTTTTAATTTGCATTTACCTTCTGATAATGTCGACTATCTTTTTATGAACTTATTTGGCATCCTAATGTGATCTTTTGTGAAGTATCTGTTCAAGACATTTTTAAATGAGTTGTTGGTTTGCTTAATGTTGATGACTACTTTTTGAAATTTTCTCTTGAAACCTGGTTTTGAACAGTTTAATTATGATGTTCCATGGAATTATTTTCTTTGTGTCCATCCCACTTGAGGTTAGTTGAATTTCTTGGATCTTAGGATTAATAGTTTTCAAATTATTTGGCTATCATTTCTTCAAAAATATATACACATACACACATATATCGTCTCAACCTCCTTCATCTTGAACTCCAATTCCATGTATGTTAAACTGCTTGATTTATCTCATAGTCTCCTGTGGCTTTGTTCCCTTTTTATTTATTCAGTCTTTTGTTTTCCTACTTCAGTTTGTAAAGCTACCATTCTATATACTTCTAGTTCACTTTTATTGCCTTAATCGGTGTATAATAAGCAGTAAATCCATCAAATGAATTTTCCAGTTTAGTTACACTTGGAGGGCAAGTCCACTCCCTATATTCAACCTAGATTACTAAAGAAACGTTAATCTTATAATATAACCCAAAGACTCTTTGTTATTGCATGGGTTTTAATTTGATCTTCCCATTTTTGAAAGCATAGAGAAGCAAAACAGGAACATATGCATTTAAAGTAAAATCCTTAAACATGTACAGTATATACTGTGTAACAGATACTCAAAGATATTCTGATCTTCATGTTAGATTATAATTTTTATATGAAGGTAATCTGGTTGTCACAGTTTGTAAAGCACAGACTGTCAATGTTGAGTCAAGTGATACAGCTAATCAGTCAGACATCCCTTTTCCCCTTTGTTGATTTGTATGAAAAACTCCATTTTGAAGATGTCATAATCTAAGTATGATAATCTGATTGTCTTTCACTTATAAGTTAATTTGTATTTTTATCTAGATGCCTAAAATGTTTTTTCTTTTGCTCTGAGGTCCATTAATTTTACTAGAATGTGTCTCAATGTTGGTCAGCTTGGTAATTTTTCGGATATTCATTGTGCCTTTTAAATAATATATTTTTAAAAATTCTAGCTATTTAATTCTAAGAGTTTCTTTGAACTACTGATCCTATTATTTTTCTGTTCTTTGCTTTGGTTTTCTATTTTGGAAACTCATATGAATGTTGAATATTCTAAACTTGCCCCTTTCACTCTCATCCTTTCTCGTCTCTTTAAGTCATTATTTTTCTGATAATTTTAATTCTCCTTTTTTTACCTTATATTACTCTTATAGCCTTATCTGTTGAGTTTATTTACTTCTTTATTTCTTCTAATCTAGACTTCATTTCTAAAATTATTTTTCCCTTTATTTCCAATTCTTTCGTAAGTCCTATCGATACATTTGTGAGGTTCTCTACATTCTGATATAAATTATTTCATATCCTGTATTATTTCCTAATGTCCTTTAGCTTATTTAAAAATTTTTCATCTTTTTTTCTGGCATGCTTTCACAGTTTGAGGGGATGTTTTTCTACTTACTCTCATTTTTCTTATTGTAAAATATGGGATTTTGATCCTTTTTGTTGGTTATTATTTTATGTGAAATTAGTTTACCTGATCATTTTTAGATAGGTTTTTTTCCTCTTCAGGTTCTAGAGATCCCTCTTCTGTTTGTTTTTATGTAGTTTTAAAAATATGACAGCTTATTTTCTGAGATCTATTAGCTCTGTTTGTCTGTCCCAGTTTTATGTGGACTCTCTCTTTGTCTCTCTTGCTCTCTGCTGCTCAATTTGGATTCTATTCATAGTAGTTTCTCCTCACTGTGGGACTTTGTCCTCAAAGAGAACTCTAGTTGATTAATTTCTCATGGAGCTTAGATGCTCTAGACCCTTCTAGCCATACCAGGGAACCCTTGCACTCATCTGCTGTAGTGTGTAAAAGCCCTCCCTGTTTTAGCTGATGTTTTCAAATTGACCCTCTGGGTTTTCCAGTCTGTAGTTGTAGACCATGTTCCTCAGATGTTCTCCTGCTTTCCACAACCTTGTACCATGCATCTGCTGATACCATGTATATCTCATAGCTATAGCTGGGTTGTCCTCACCCAGTCATATTTTGGGGTTCAATGGAATACACCGTCATCTAGTTTTGTTGTAAATATATATTTGTTATTGTAGTTATTGTTTCACCATCTGCTGTTCTGTTTTTCATGGAGGAATTCAGGGATAATTAAAAACTATGTCCCCATTGCCACCTACCCTGAATTTGTCATGTACTCTTTTTGTATTATTGCAATTTTAAAATGATAACTTCTGAAATTACATTTTAATCCATAAGTTTTGAATTAAAATAAACATACTTAAGTTTTTCTAATTATGTGGCCATATTGTTACTATGAATAATCCAAGGGTGATATAAGCTCTTTTTTTTAATATATATATATATATTTATTTATTTATTTATTTATTTATTTATTTATTTATTTATTTATTTATTTTTGGCTGCATTGGGTCTTCGTTGCTGCGCACAGGCATTCTCTAGTTGCGGCGAGCGGGGGCTACTCTTCGTCGCGGTGTGCAGGCTTCTCATTGCGGTGGCTTGGCTTCTCACGGAGCACAGGCTCCAGGTGCACAGGCTTCAGCAGTTGTGGCACATGGACTCAGTAGTTGTGGCACATGGGCTTAGCTGCTCTGCAGCATGTGGGATCTTCTTGGAGCAGGGCTCGAACCCATGTCCCCTGCATTGGCAGGCAGATTCTTAACCACTGTGCCACCAGTGAAGCCCAATATAAGCTCTTGACTAGGCTCATTCCTTTTATAATAACATTTCAGTCATGTTCTCTTTTGGTGGAAGTGGAAATTTTATGCTATATTTACATACTTAAAAATGCTAGTCTTGGAAACTATAAATACTCTTGACTATTATATGATTTTAATAAAAATATTTATTAATGTCACTAAAAGTATAGTAGATACTTTAGTGACATTTCCCACGCTTATAACAGGGATAGACACTTAACCCAAGGTTGAGCCATTCAGATTCTCTTGTGATTGATAGGTAGTGACTACAGTCATATGATAAAAGAAGTTTACATCCAAGCAGATTTGGAATCAAGTATGGGGTGCCATGCTGGCCCATGTTCTGATGACTAAGAAAGTGAAGCTAGTCTGGGACAGAAGTGAAAAATTTGAGCTGATACACAGAGAGAAGCAAAGATAGGAGGATGTGAAGTTGCCTTGAGAGGTAAAAGGAGTAGCCCTTGTTACTGACTCTCCTTTCCCATTTCCAGGCTGCCTCAAGTCTATCTGTATTTCATTTCCTGACTTTGAGACTATCTGCTGTATCCCCATGATAATTAAGTTATCTCTAATGTTCTTGTGAGTTCTCAACCAAACATAAGTAATGCTCATGGAATATAGCAGTGATATTCAGGGCCACTCTGTGCAGTGGTGGAACAAGGTAAAGGGCACTAAGGCTAAGACACACACACAAGGCCCTCACCCCCAACACACACACACAAACATCTTCTCTTCTAATTAACTTGGGTCTGCTTCTTTATTACTATTGCAACTCTAGGCCCATGGTATTTCCAAGACCTCCTGAATAACAATTATCAAGATCTAACGTCAGCACTCGATCTACAACGGGACCTTCTTCCTCAAATCTGAACTCTAAAATAGGCTCCTCTCAACTCTTTAAGAGAAGCCCAATGGTTCCTCTGAAGTGCATCCTCCATTGCTGCTTAAGCCAAATAAATAAAGCAATTTTGTTTTGTTTTGTTTTGTTTTAAATTAATGATAATGATCATTTAATTCAAAAAGATGAGAGGGACTGGTGGGTGATGATTACATACAACCTCTATAAATTGACAAGGATTAAAACAATGGCGTACTCATGCAATAATAGAGCAGTGAAACAGATTTAAAAGTTCGGTAACCAACCCATTAGTATAACTATAACAATTTTGGACCAAAGGTTGTTTTGCCATCTTAAGCTGGTAGATTTTGATACTTGCATTATATACTCTAATTTGTACACATTAGTTTGCACATTAAAAAGCTAGAATTTTCTTAGAGAAAGTTCACTAAGCTCCCCAAAACTATCATCTTAAAAAATACTAATTATTGCCAAGGGGAAGACAAACACACACACACACAACACCCCAAAAGCTGTGCAAAAATAGCTACTGTTAATGAGTGAACTTAAAAGGTATGAACAACACTGATTACTATAGAATCATACAATAATAAATTTAATACAGGTTGACTAATAAAAGTGATAGACAAATTAAGAAAAGGAAAGGACGTTATTTTAGTATGTGTTTTAAAGGACACAGACAGTATAAACTACCAATAATTAATTATTCTATAAGAAAAGAGTTAAATGGATACACATGTGAATTAAGAAAAACTGAATATAAAACAACAAATAAAGATTCAATTCAAACATATTTTATGATTACTTGAAATTAGGAGTAATTGTCTTCTCTTTTCATAAGACATTAAAATATCTTCAGTTACCTAAATCCAGTTTTGTTCCTACCATACCTAAACATATGATGAAATCAAAAGCATTGAGATTTATTCATCAGAAGCACTATCTTTGAACAGAAATATTCAATAACTAAAGATATTTTTATCATGTTACTCTCCTGAGTTCTTCACAATAGTTTGACAGTTTTTCTTCTCAGAGGAGAGGAATAGTGTATCAAATTATGGAAAGAAGGGAAATGGAGGAGAGGGAAAAAGAAAGAATGATCAAGAGTACATGTTCAAGAATGAGAACATGACAGGATATATATTTCCATAGTCTGGGGCAGAGAGCAAGAATGGACCTTGGGTGAGTATAGGATCCAAGGCATCTTGGATCCTTGGGTGTGGATGATTGATCAATATTAGGAATTCTCACCACAGAACACAAAAGTTTTATCTACCTTCCCTTATTTTCAAAACTTACCTCTACCAAACATTATCAGTAACACAAATAATGTTGTATTCAAGTACAAGGAAAAAAATACTCAATATTATATACCAGAATCTAAGTTAGGCAATGTTAATAAAACCAATAAAATACTTCCTATTTACAAGTGAAAAATAATTTTATTAATACTGTATAAATAAAATGACACAGGAGCACAGAAGAGAAGGCATTAATTTGGCATAAGGAAACTGAAGTAGAACTCAAAGGATGAGAATAATTTGGGGAAAGAAAAAAAGGAAAAAGATCCAACACAGAAGGAAGGGTTGTACAAAAACAAAGCAATGTGACAATGTGTTAACTTATTGAATGTTAAAGGAATGTCTTCTATAGCAAGAGGACAGAGACTAGTTGAGTCTGAAAAGGAAGGTTATGACTAAATGGTGAGGATACCTAATGTTCTGGAATACAGCAGAGGATTCTAGATTTTTTGATTGTATGGTCTAGCAGAAATTTGGAGGACCATATCTTAAGGTTGTCAACTTTCTATTTTGCCAAGTAATGGCATTTAAAAAACAAAACTCAAAACTTAAAAATCTACCATTTGCTATCATCATTTTATTAAGAAAAATCATTTTAACACAAAAGAAGAGTATGAACATTACACCAACATAGTTTTGAAAATAGGATATTTAATTAAATTCTTTGGATCCAGAAAAGTGAAAAAATAAAATTATATTCTACCAAGGGAACACAAAGTGAATTCTTAATATATAACTTGGTCTAATGTTTCCTTTTTAGCACAGTCACCTTTATAAAAATCCAAGAGGATTATTCTTAATGCTGCTTCAACTCAATTCAGAGTATTTGAGGTAAACTTAGGGAAGCCCAAGAAAAATAGCTCTCAATTACAGGCTATTTCTCCTACCTTTTCTCTGCAGTGCTGGGAAGAAATAAGAAACAGTCCAGATGTCTGGCCATGGAAAATTCTGGAAAGGGGGCTACATATATGGGGTTCTGACTGACCAACATAGAGCAGTTAAAAAGTCATCTGACAGTAATTCCTTAGACCTCAAAATTGTCACAAACTGTCATTTAGGAACCAATAATGTAAGTTTTATAACTTCAAATAATTCCTTCTTTGCTTTGGCTGCTGGAAAACAGTGCTGAATTTGCATCCCAATTCTAATAACAGTACAGGATCCATTACTAACACTACTATGTTACTAACTTTATTCCATGTTTAGTTTTGCATGTATTTGTTCACTATGAATTTCTTTGGTAAATCTGTCAATTAATTTCTGGAAAAGATATACATAAATACTGAAAAAATTAAAAGACTTTTAGGGAATGAGGAAACATTTGAGATTTAATTTTTTAATGATGTTTATTGAATTTTTTTTCTTATTATAAAGGTAACACATGTTATAGGGTCATTACACTATTCTCTTGACCTAGGACACTCTTCTAGTAAGCTGTATGGCTCACCTCCTTTAAGTCTTTGCTGAGATGTAACTTTACTACTGGCTTATTTAAAATTAATCACCTCTTTAAAACTGCAACCTAACCCTGACATTTCTATAATCCCAATCCCCTGTGCTGTACTTAACCTTTTACATAACACTTACCACCTCATATGCTATGTAATTTAATTACTTATTTTGCTCAGTATTTATTTATGTTCTCTCTTTGATAGAATATAAGGTGCCCAAGACAGGGATCTTTGTTATTTACTAATATATTCCAAGTATCTAATAGCATTTGGCCTAGAGCAAGAACACTGTATTAAGCAAAAAATGAATAGCTCACCATGTGTCACTATTCAAAGAGCTTTATATGCATTATATAATTTAATCCTTACAAGAACCCTGGGAGGGAGGTGTTATCATTGACTACATCTTATAGAAAGCAACTAAGCTACAAAATGGCTAAGTAACTCACAAAGGTCATACAGCTAAGAAAGCAGTGAAACAAGGGTTTAAATTCAGGTTATTAACTATTATTGTTTCCCCTAATAGAAACAGATTGTGTAAAAGCAGTTGAGACAATGACAGAACAGGTAAGGAAAACTTCCACAGTAAATAGGAAGTAAAAAGCAAATATATGTGTGTGTGTGTGTGTGTGAGTGTGTGTATGTTTGCAAATATATAAACATATATATAAATATATATACCTGCTAAATTCAAGAAATAGTACCTAAAGCCATTATTCACATACAGGATCATCTAGATATTGATTACCTCTTTCTGAAGCTCATGAACATTTATAAAACAAAACTTCTGTTTGAAGAAGTAAGGCTTCAGACACCCATATTTTTCAAAGCTCCTAATACAGATGCATATATTAAATCTTCCCAACAGTGTATTTACCTTCTTTGCCTTCTCACTCCATTTAAGCTGCTGATGAGTAGATAACAGCTTCATCAATTCCCAGTTAAGTATTTCTTTACATTTTCTCAGTTAAGGATTCTCAAATTACACATGGTATGTGTGAATAAGAAAAGTCACTTGAAGCACCACTTTAAGAGTTAGAAGGGGATTTTAGAGATCATTGCTTAGTAAACATGCCACGCTAATGAAGGGTATACAGCAGCCCTAATAGATTGGGATTATAAGGGCCAGAGCCTCCCATTCCAACATTTTTTCAAAGTTCTTCATTCTGTTATTAGCACTGACTGTGCAAACATGCTACTTTTTTTTTAATGAATAAGGAGAAAGCATACATGAATATCTTACTAGAATTTATGGAAGCGATGTCTTTATATTCTTCTGTCAATAAATATTCCTCTAGTAGCACAAGTTATGCCATGATTAATAGATACATTATAGGAAACTAAAATAATTAGAATAGAGAGAGAAATCATACCTTCTATCAATAGCTCTTGTCCATGACTGCCAAGAAGTGTACGAGATAGGAATGGGGCAAAGTCTACAAAAATTTCACGAAGAAGAGGAGCAACTTTTTCTAAAGCTCTTTCAAGTTTTGCAGTGATGCTGTTGAAATTAAGACATAAAGACTAGTAAATATGGTTCAATATAAAAAGTCAAATAAACTTTACTTCTAAATTAAAACCTTTAAAATTATAAAAGTCCAATTCTAACCCACTGAATAATAACAGCTTCATGTAGAAGGGACACTGTAGAGTTTCACATCAGTCATAAGGCTACTCAAGACTGTTGCTAAATCAGAATGATTATACTGTGAAAAGGAATCAGGATCCTGTCACCCACAAGGGCCACAGATTCTGTCCATAACTCTAGGAGCTTCAAGAAAAGAAGCTCCTGTATGGCTTCTTTGTCTATCCTTCTTTCCACCAAAGAAAACTGTTTCGAATACCTACTACACGGGTCACTGTGAAAGTTACAAAGAATGAGCTCTTGTTCTCAAGAGTTCCCTGAAAATTTCCTGAAAAGCAGGACAAATAAGAGGATAACTGAATTCAGTATGATACAGTTGAATTGCTTTGCCAAAGTAGGCATTTTCTTTTTCATAAGCCCACTTACTTTTTATTTACCATTGTATCATTCATTATTTATATTGCTATTAAATTTCAAGTTATATGACTTTATATAAGCACTATCTGACATTCTTGAAAGTACCTTGAGCAAAATGTGTAAAAGTAAAAACACAGATAAAGAAAATAATTCTGCTCAAATAAATAATTTGGTAATATCCAACTGTCTCTCTTACAAGTAAGTGCTTTAGAGTAAGACTGCTTGAACTGGAATGCTGGCTCCATTGTATGCTACCTAGGTGACCTTGGGACATTAGACTTCCTATGCCTGCAAAATGAAGATGGTAACAGTACCTACCAGGTGAAGATTAATGAGCTAAGGCATGTAAAGTGCATAGAAAAGTGCCTGGCACACAGTGGGAGGTCAACAATGATAGCTCTTGTAACTGCTACTTTGAATAGAACACACCTATATTTGATCTTACAAAATGTGACTCTGATATATTTAAACCAAAACAAAATCACTATAATAATCTTAGATGAGCACACATTCTTCTACACAGAAGACATGTACAGTAAGGAATTCAACAGTACTTCACAGTAATAAAATTCTGCCACAATGCTAAGCAACATTTTTGTTATGTAGGAGGAAAACATAAATGACAAAAAGGTAATTAATCACAGAATAATTTGCAATATATTATTAATATTTAAAACTGAACTCTTCCATCTTTTTTTAAGTGACTAGCGAGGGATTAGGGAATAATCTAGGATGCTTTCTTTCCTAACTTGGAAAGAGCATGATCTGAATCCTTTGTGTACACAAAGCCTCATCATTAACACTTCAATTTAAGTTTGCTTCCTCTTATTTGGGTCAACAGCTTTATAGAAAGAAGAACTCAAAGAGGAAATTCAGGTTTAGTAACTTCCACAAACACTTAAAGAGAATATTCTGGAGGAACAGCTTTAAGTAAGAAAAAAGGACCTGGGTGGGGCTTTGCAGACTTGCTGAAGACAAAGAGTTTTCAATATTCTCCCCTACTCTGTTACTCCTGGAGCAAACACCTACATTAAGGCAGTGGTTCTCAATCTTTGGTGTAGATTGGAATCACCTGCAAGGCCTGTTTAAACCCAAACCGCTAGGGCCCCAGCCTGAGATGTTCAGCAGCTTTGGGTGTACGGACACAGTTTGCACTTCTAAAAGATTCTCAGGTGGCCTGATAATGCTTATCCAGGAAACACGTTTTGAGAAAAACTGTTTTAATGAAAGTACTTACTATTATTAAGTTGTAATAAAACAGCTAGGAAAGGAAGGACTACCTGAAGTCACAGAATAATCATCATAATAATGAGTTAGCTCTGAAGTTCAGAGAATATAGACAGAACTTCTTTTTTAGATCCATTATTTCATTCATTCTTTCTAATCTCCAGGATCATGTTTGATGAAGCTTCTCAGCTAAAGTAATCCTCTCTACCAAGGAAAGGTAAATAAGAATGGTAAAAGTGAACCTATGAAGAGGAGAAAAATCTAGATATAATTACTACTGTTTTTGCACCTGAATTCTGAGTGAAGCATGAATATTTATTTTTACTTAAGATTAACTGAGTAAAATTATTTTAGAAAAATTCTAGATTTATAGAGGTTCACATCATAGTTATACTATTGGATCATAATATACTATTATCTAATTGAAGTCAGAAACATTTTCCCTAGTTTAAGATTTTTTTTGCATATTTTACAGGTTTCTGTATAATAATTTAGAGGCTTCAGAATTGCAAAAGTACTGTTCTTGGTGATTAAATTAAACATCAAATAGAAACGGATTAATCTACACAACTAATTACATGTGTGTAGGTAAATGTGTATTAATTACCTTTACTTAAGGGTAATGGACAAAAACAGATATTTCTCAGTAAGTGAATCCCTATAATAAGACTTTTTGCAGCTATTTTCTTACAAAATGTTAACAGAACATTAAATGATGCTCTTATAAATCATTCTGCCATCATAATTTAAATATTCTAATAAAGGGCAAAAAATGTAACATTTTACCCAGCAAGAGATCAAAGGTTTTAAATACAGGAAATTATTAACAAATAATACTGCCAGACTTCTCTATCAAGCAACAAGATATTCTAAGTGGAAAAGTTTCATCATCACTTTTTCATAGTGAAGAAAATGGACATATAGATTCCTCATAATGTGTTTTAAAGTAAACATTGTGTAAAGTATGTTATCTTCATTCTTACACAATTTAAGTTCTCAAAGGAAATGATATAAACATAAATTTTAGCTTTATACCCTCCCTCCTCTCACCTGGCAGATAACCACCAATTACTAAAAAAATTTTTTTACAGATATATTGTGCCTATATTGTTATTTCAATTCTCATCTCAGATAAATACACAGTGTAAAACTATTTCTTCCCAATCCCAAGGCACATGAAAAATGTATGTTAACATGTTAAAAATTTTTAAAAATCTTAATAAGGGAGAACTCTTTGACCTTATAGCTTATAAAAATAAATAAATTATTCTTTCTTTTGAATGTAATTTTCATTCTAAAAGTGGAAAGAACCTATAGCTACCAGAAATAAAACAAAGTCCTTTGGCAAATTATTTTCTAAAACAACTAGCGTATTTCACTCAATTTAGGGAAAACACCAAGTACTAATTTTTCCTTTAGAAGTTTTCATTTATTCAAAAAACATTCACTTAGTCTAAGATATTTTGTGCAGAGAAATGATACAAAGGTAGACTTGATGGGGAATTTGCCCTACATAGTCTAGTGTGAGGGTTATAATTTTAATAATCTGTTTATAACTTCTTAATATTTTAGAACATTCTTGGGACCTAAATATAGAGTTTGTCAACTCTAGGCTGAAATGCATTCTCTTAAGCTACTCATTCCTCTCTCCCCACTTTATTCTTTTTCATTCTCTTCAGTCACACTAACTATGCTTATGATGCTATTTTGACTTTGGCTATTTTTCTTGATAGTAAGTGCAAATTCTTTTAAGAAAGAGAATTACTGATTTCCATGAACAAAATTATGGTTGTGACTTGGGAAATTTATCAACCACTCTAACAAAATGACCAATGATAGGAAAACTAAACATTCAAAGGACATAATAATGCTTTAGATGAATTTCTATAGCTCCAGTGCCTGGATTAAAACAATATGACTTAAAACACAGGAGTTTAGTTTAAAAAACACAATCATATTTTGGTTTTTACCTATATTAAGGAAATCTCATGTAGAGGGATTTACAGATTCTAAGTAATTTGTATGAATAAAACTATAAATAACCCATTAGAGAAAAAATACATAAAAATCCATGGCTGCAACTACTATCATATATATACACATACATGAAAATTAAAGACACTATAGGAAACTGGAAGAGAATATTAACCTATAAAAAAATCAAATGGAAATTCTAGTACTTACACAAAAATTGAAATTAAGAATGCAGAAGATTAAAAACAGTTAAAAAGAGAATTAGTAAAGTGGACTAAGGTTAAAAAGAAATACTAGAATAATAGAGAGAGAGAAATAGATAGATAGATGAGAAATACAGAAAATATCTAATATATGTGTAATTCAAATCCCAGGGAAAGAATAGAACGATTCTGAAGCAATATTAGAAGAGGTAATGGCTAAGAATTTCCCAGCCACTGATGAAAGTCATCAAATTTCAGATTTGAGAAGCTCTATAAATCCCAAGCTGGATAAATATAAAGAAAAATCAAAGAGCCTGAGTATATCATAGTAAAACTGCTAAACACCAAAGATAAAGAAAAATCTTAAAAACAGGTAGCAGTAATGGAAAAGGCTGGGGAAGAGCAGAGAGATAGCAATAAGACAGGAAATTACATTTCTAAAAAAAAAAAACAAGGCAAAAAGGGAAAGAAAGCACAGAAAGAAATGAAAGATACAGAATAATATCTTTAAAGCATTAAAAGGAAATAGCTTCCAACCTAGACTCTACTTTGGTTCAAAATATCCCTCAAAAATAGAGGTGAATTTCAAAGATTTTTAGTTAAATAAGAACTGAGGGAATTCATGAGTGTCAGGCCTGCACTAAATGAAATACTAAAGGGGGTGTTTTTAAGAAGAAAGAAAATGATAGTACATGGAAGTCAGACATTCAAAAAGGAATGATGAGCAAAAATAAATGATAAACATTTGGATAAATCTAAATATGTTGACCGATAAAATAATTATATTCTCTTGTTGCATTTACAATTTTATATGCGCACACACACATGCGTACACATATGTATAAGTGTGTTTGCAAAATTTGGAGTAAATGAAGCTATACTGAGATCCATACATTGTCTGGGAAGAGGACTTATATAAATCAGGAATTAATGTTGCAATCTAGAAGATGATCACTTAAAACACTGTTTCTCAGAGTGTATTCTTAGAGCCAGCACACCAAGATCACTTCATGTAATGGTTAATTTTATGTGTCAACTTGACTGGACCACAGGGTGCCCCGACATTTGATTAAATATTATTCTGGGTGTGTCTGTTAGGATGTTTCTGGATGAGATTACAATTTGAATGGGCAGACTGAATAAAGCAGACTGTCCTCCCTAATGTGTGTGTGTGTTCATCCATTCAATTGAAGACGTGAATAGAACAAAAGGCTAGATAAGAGAAAACCCCTTCTACCTGATAGTTGGTCTTTGCTGGCCTTCAGACTCAACTGAAACATCAGGTCTTCTGGGGTCTTGAGCCTGCCAGCTTCCAGACTGGAACTTACACCATCAACTTTCCTGATTCTCAGGCCTTTAGTCTTGAACTAGAACTACATATTGGCTCAGCAATGTGTTTTAACAGGCCTCCCATGTAACTCTGTTGCATACTAATGTTTAAGATCCACTGCACTAAGGAAAAGATAATAAGGTATAAACTTCAACCTAACAGTTTCTTGTTACTTCTCTCTAGTGAATGTTTCTTAATGGCAATATGAATAAAATTGATTAATCACTGCCAAGACTTGGAAGCAAGGAAGGAAAGCAGAAACAAGCTCATAATAAGCATCAAGAATAAAAAGGAGGGGGCTTCCCTGGTGGCACAGTGGTTAAGAATCTGCCTGCCAATGCAGGGGACACGGGTTTGAACCCTGGTCCGGGAAGATCCCACATGCTGCGGAGCAACTAAGCCCGTGTGCCACAACTACTAAGCCTGTGCTCTGGAGCCCGCGAGCCACAACTACTGAAGCCCGTGTGCCTAGAGCCCATGCTCCTCAACAAGAGAAGTCACCGCAATGAGAAGCATGTGCACCGCAATGAAGAGTAGCCCCCGCTCGCTGCAAATAGAGAAAGCCCACATGTAGCAATGAAGACCCAATGCAGCCAAAAATAAATAAATAAAATAAATAAATTTATTTTAAAAAAAAAAGAATAAAAAGGAGGGACTTTCTTACAGATTATATGAATGTTAAAATAATAATAAGAGAATATTATGAACTATATTATGCCAACAGAATCTACCAAAACTTACACAGGACAAAAATTGAAAATCTGGGGAGACCTGTAACATTTTAACTTAAAAACTTTCCCCAAAAAGGAAATCCAGGATCAGATGTCTTTGCTTGTGAACTCTACCAAATATTTTAGAAAACAAAGAAAAACAAATAAAAAATACCAATCTTACATTAGCTCTTCAAAAGGTAAAACAGATTTTACATCACAAAGAAATTGGATTTCTTTCAGGAATTAAAGGTTTGTTTAGCATTTTTAAAATTAAAAGTCAATATCATAGACCATGTTAGCAGAAAAAGGAGGAAAACTACATGGTCATCTCCATGACTTCCCCTCTCTTTAGAGATAAAATTCTATACCCATAATGATGGTAACTTGGTTAATTATAAACACAAGAGAATTCTTATATTTGATAAAAAGTATCTTTATTAAATAGACAGGAGACATCATAATTAATGATGAAATGTTCAAAGCTTTTCATTTGAGATGAAGAAAAGAATGCCTTTTCTAACCACTTCTATAGAAAACTGTATTGGAGGTACTAGGTGATACTATAAGTCAGGAAAAAGAAATAAAAAGGTGTAAGTATTTGTGTAATGGGGGATAAAACTGCCAACATTCACAGATCAAATGACTGTCCATACATGCTTAGTTAGAAAGAATTATAGATAAATTAGGAAACATAAGTACTTAAAGGTTTCATGATATTAGCCTAATATATTGCAATGAATTATATATACCAGCAAACAATAAAAAAGGAAATTTATAAAATAAAAAAAATTTACAACATTAAAAAGTATCAAATTCCACTTTTCACCTTGAAGGGGTTAAGATGGTCTACAATTACCTCCCATGCTAACAACTAGAAAATTTTACAAAATGCAGAGAACAACTATTTTCATACAAAATGTGGGGTACAAAATCCCGAGGAAAGAGAAACAAATGAGGTGAGTCCCAACATCACCCAGATTTCCTACATGGAGGTATTTTCCATATTAGGGCAGATACAGAATCCAGCAACCTTTCTCAGTTGACAAGATTAAGACTGTAGTTCAAGGAGGCAAAGGTGAATAGAATTTGGAGGGCATAGTACGCAAGAGGAAGGTGTATGGAGAGCACAGTAATCTTTGGCTGAGTAACAATCTAGGTAATGTGATGCCTGAAAGCTCCCAAGGTTAGAGTAGAACAACTTTTGAGGAAAGAACAATTATGGAGGAGTCATAACAGGCATCTTCTACATCTCACACAGGTCTAGAATTGTCTGCGTTCCATCTGGCCAAAAAGGAGGGACCTCCTTAGATACACTGAGCGTTCAGGAGAAATCCAGCATACTTTCTAAGTGGCAAAATTGGCCCAAGAATAAAGGCCACCCTAGATCTGCCTTAAAAGATCTTAAAAATGCTTCATGAGGAAGAATGGTCTTTCGAACAAATGGTGCTGCAACAAATGGACAT
Organism: Balaenoptera acutorostrata; assembly: GCF_949987535.1. Lineage (NCBI taxonomy): Eukaryota > Metazoa > Chordata > Mammalia > Artiodactyla > Balaenopteridae > Balaenoptera > Balaenoptera acutorostrata. Next base: position 69,691,238 of record NC_080081.1, read on the forward strand.
TCACAGGAAAAAATATAAACCTGGACATAAACCTCACACCTTACATAAAAATTAGCTCAAAATGGGACCCCGACTTAAAACTAAAACTACTACTTAAAACCACAGAACTTTATAGAAGACACAGGAGAAAATCTTCAGTACTTAAGGTGAGGTGAAGAGTTCTTAGACATGACATCATGATAAGCTAGACTACAATAAAAATGTAAAGTTTCCTCTGCCAAAGACTTTATTAAGAGGACAAAACACACGAGCTACAGTCTGGGAGCAAATACTTGGAAACAACATTTTTGAAAAAGGACTTTTACTTAGAATACTGAATTCTTAAGGCTCAAAAGTGAAAAAGCAATCTAATTATAAAATGAGCAGAAGATATAAACAGACATTTCGCTGAAGAGAACACACTAATGGAAAATAAGCACACAAAAAGATGTTCAGAATTATCCATTAGGAAAATACAAATTAAGACCACAATGAGATATCACTACATACCTACCAGAATGGCCTTAAAAAAAAAAAAAAAGACAATGCTGAATGCTGGTAAAAATGAAGAGAAACTGTACTATTCATACATTGCTGGTGGGAGTTTTTTATAACACTAAATAGGTACTTACCATATTAGCCCAGTAATCTCACTCTGGGCACTTATCCCAGAGAAATGAAAATGTATGTTCACATAAAAACAAATGTTTATTGTAGCTTTTTTAGTACTAGCCAAAAATGGACAAAACCCGAATGTCTTTTAGTGGGTGAATGGTTAAACAAACTGTTGTACATCCATACCATGAAATAATACTCAGAAATACAAAAGGACCCATTAATACACAGAACACTTGGATGGATCTCATGGCATTATACTGAGAAAGGTCAATATCCAAAGTCCCTCTGAAACACTTAGAAGTCAAAGAAGAAATCATAGAGAAACTTAGAAAAAATATTGTATGAAAATTAAAACAACATAAAATTTCTGAAATACAGCTAAAACAGTGCTTAGTGGAAAAGTTATGGCTTTACATGCTTGTAACAGAAACGGAGAAATCTAAAATCAAAGATCTAAGCAAGGGATTGGCAAATGTTTTCTGTAAAGGGTAAGATACTAAATATTTTAAGATTTTAGGGCATACTATCTCTGTTGCAACTACTTAACTCTGCCATTGTAATGTGAAAGCAGTCACAGGCAATATATAAACAAACGATGTGACTGTATTGTAATAAAAGTTTATTTACACAAAGTTTATACATAAAGTTTATGATGGCAGGCAGATTTGGTCCCTGGGCTGTAGTTTATAGACTCCTGATCTAAGTTTCCACCCTAAAAATCTAGAAAGAGAAAAGTAAGTAAACCTGAAATAACTAAAAGGAAATAAAAAGAGGGGAATTTGATGTAATAGAGACAGAAAAAAAATTAATGAATTTAATGCCTAATTTCTGGGGGGAAAATTATAATATTGAAAAGTCAATAGGTACTCTAATAATGCTAAAATGAGAAAAGGCATAAGTTACAAAATCAGGAATGAAAGAGGAAACATCATTAGAGATCCTACAAGCGTTTTAAAATAATAATATAATAATAAAATTATGAAAAACTTTATGGCAATAAATCCAATAACTTAGATAAAATGACTAAATTCCTAGAAGTCACAAATGACCAAAACTGATGCAAAAAGAAAACAGAAAATCTGAATAGTCACTTATCCAATGAAAGAATTTAATTTGTAAAACCTCCCCAGTAAAAAAAAATTCCAGGCAGAGATGGCTCCACTGGTGAAATCTCAAAGCTACAAGAATAAATAACACTAAAGCTACAAGTGACATTATCTTTCACATAGAAAATAATAAAGAAATTACAGATAATATTGAGTTGAGAAAAGTCTAAACAATCTAACAAAGACTACTAAATTTAAGTGGATTAAGCAAAATTGCAAGACGTAAAATCAGTGTACAAATGTCAATTGTCTTTCTATATACTACCAACACATAAAATCTTCTTTCTTTTTTGTTTTCAGTCTTATTGAGATATAATTAACAAGGCAATCATCAATTTGCTCGCTGTTAAGAAAGTTTACTTGCATTTTCTATCATTTTATATAAGTGTAAACATAGTATTTATCCTTTTTTGTTTGGCTTCTAACTCAAAATTGGAAATTTAAAGTAAAAATTTTAATTTAGAATATCATCAAAGACATGAAAAACCAATTAAAAAAAAAGACAAAACTAACTACAAGACCTTTACAATGAAAGCTATAACAAGTTGCTCAGAGAAATTAAAAACCTCAATGAATGGAGTTATAGACAATGTTTGTATATTAGAAGACAATATTATTAAGATATCAATTCTCCCTAAATTTAAATAAATATTCAACACAATCCTAATTAACATTTCAACAGGATTTTTTTTTTTTTAGAAATTGGCAAGCCAATTCTAAAACATATAAGAAAATGCAAACAATCTAGAAAAGTCAAAGCAACGATAAAAAGAACAGAGTTAGAGGACTTATACTACCTGATTTCAGGATATTCTATAAGCTATAGTAATAAAGTGGGGTACTGGCATAAGGACGGCCATATAGATCATGAAGTAGTATGGAGTCCTGCAATAGGTTCACACAGAGAAAGCCAACTGATTTTATACCAATGTGCCAAGGTAATTCAGTGGTGCTGAAACATTGATATACATATGGATAAAAGCAAAACTGAATCTTTACCTCACCACACACACACAAAAATTAAGTGAAAACGGATCATAGACCTAATCATAAAAGCTAAAACTACAAAACTTTTAGAAGAAAATATACGAGAATATCTTCATGACTTTTGGCTAAGTAAAGATTTCTTAAGATACAAAGGCACAAACCATAAAAGAAAAGATTTTTTGAAACGATGGACTTGGTCAAAATTAGAAACTTCCTGTTCTAAATAATTTTAACAAAATGAAAATATCAGGGCTTCCCTGGTGGCACAGTGGTTGAGAATCTGCCTGCCAATGCAGGGGACACGGCTTCGAGCCCTGGTCTGGGAGGATCCCACATGCCGCGGAGCAACTACGCCCGTGAGCCACAACTACTGAGCCTGCGCATCTGGAGCCTGTGCTCCGCAACAAGAGAGGCCGCGGCAGTGAGAGGCCCGCGCACCACGATGAAGAGTGGCCCCCGCTTGCCACAACTAGAGAAAGCCCTCGCACAGAAACGAAGACCCAACACAGCCATAAAATAAAAATAAATAAATAAATAAGTAAATATGGTTAAGAAAAAAAAAAAAAATGAAAATATCAGCCACAGAATGGAATATCTGACACAGGACATATAATCAGAATACATAAAGAATGGTGACATTTCACAAGAAAACAACCCTACTTTTTAAAAAAATAGCAAAAGATTTCAACGGCCCATTAACGTATCAGAAAAAAAAAATAAACCTCATCACCTTTAATCATTAGGAAAGTGGAAAATAAATCCAAATGAGATATGATTACCCAGCAAAGTCTTAAATTATAAAGTCTTAAAAAGACTGAGAATGCCAAGTGTTGACAAGAATATGGAACAAATGGAACTTTTATACACTGTTGAAAGGAATATAAAATGATACAACTGCTTTGCAAAACAGCTCAGTAGTTTCTTATAAATATAAGTCTATACTTCCTATTCAACCAGTTATTTTACTCCTATTTACCCAAGATCATATGTCTACAATACACTTGTATTCAAATGTCCATAGAATCTTTATTTATAATAGCCCCAATCTGGAAAAAAACCCAGATGTCTATCAATAAGTGAAGAGATAAATAAATAGTGGGATAGCCATATAACAGAATAATACTCAAGAATAAAAAGGAATGGACTACTCATAAACAAAAAGACATGAATGAATCTCAAAATCTGAGTGAAAGAAGGTAGGCACCAGAAAGTGTATTCTATATGATTCCATCTATGTGAAATCCTAGAAAAGACAAATTTAAATTATGATATCAAAAAGCATATAAATGTTTGCCTGGGGAAGGATGGGGTAAATTATAAATGGGGCACAGGGAACTATATGGAGTGATAAATATATTCTACATCTTCATCGTGGTAGTGGTTGTATGGGCATATAAACTGTTGAAAACTCGTTAAAATGTACACTCAAATTGAGTATTTTTAAATTGAGTTTAAACAACATAAACAAATGATCTCAATAAATTTATTTTGGAAACTAGAGAAATGAAGATACAAACACAAAATATTTAAATTATAAGAATATATCATATAAGAAACATATAAGACTTCTACATAAAAATCTAAAAATCATTACTGGAAAAAATTTTTTAAAAACTAAAGAAATGGAAGGAATAGAAGCTGTTCATAGTTTGGAAGTCACAATATTGAAAGACATCTATAGATGAAATATAACTTCAGTTGCAATAGATCTATAAATTCCATTCCTTGCTAAAATCCCAGCAAGTTGTTTTCAATATGGATACTGATAAATTGATTCTAAAATTTAAATGGAAATGCAAAGCATCAAGAATAGCTTAGGCTTCCTTGGAAAAAAAAAAAAGGACAGGATGGGAAGACATTACTTACCCAGATACTGATCCTTATTAAACCTAAAGCTAATTATGACAGTATGTCACAAGGATAGACAAACAGACAAATTGGGTAGAATCGAGTGCCAAAGCAGAATCTAGTATACAGGAACACTTGATGTGTGACAAAAGGGGCAGAGCATGGGAGATAGGAGAGTTTCTCAAATAAATGATACTGGGTCATCTTGACATCCTACCTATTCCTACCTCATAAAATTCACAAAACTCAATTCCAGATGAACTATGTATCTAAATGTAAAAAGCACAAATAAAGCAGCCAGAGGATGAGATGGGGAAAATGTAGGCAAAGATTTCATCTATAACACAAAAAGCACTAAAAAACAAAAACTCCATAAATTGAGTTTCATTAAAATTTACAACTTCTGTTGATCAAAACATATCACATAGATAATAAGAAAAGCCACAGAATGGGAGAAGATATATATACAACATATAATCATCAAAGGGCTCATTTTCAAAATGCATAAAGAGAAGAGCCTTTACAAATTAAGAAGACAAACAACTCAACGTTTTAAAATGAGTAAGAGATTTCAACAGGGGAATCACAAAAGAGGAAAACCAAAAGACCAATAAATATATAAGAAGGTGCTCGACCTTGTTAACTATCAGGAAAATACAAACTAAAAATACAATGAAATACCACTATACTTCTACTAAAATGGCTAAAATGTAAAAGTGACAATACTAAGTACTGTTAAAGATATAAAAAATTAGGCACTCTCATACGCTGCTAATGAGTTAGTAAACTTGCATTAACCACTTTGGAAAACATTTGGCATTATCTAGTAAAATTGAACATACACAAACACTATGAATCAGCAATTCCATTCAGTTATTTACCCAACAGATATGCATACAAATGTGTAGTATACCCAAGAGTAATGTACAAGCAGCACTGTTATGTAAAAAAGGAGCATTATTTGCAATAGTCCCAAACTGGAAAATTCCAAATGCCCATCATCAGTAAAATAGATTAATAAATTGTAGTGTACAACCACTAAGGAATGAACATGAACAAAACTATTGCTACAGGCAATACAGATAAATCTCATAAACATAATGTTGAAAAAAAGTAGCCAGAGACAAAAAGAATACATACTGTGCAACTCCACTCATATAAAATTCAAAAAAGACAAAACTAATCTAGTATTAAGTCAGAGTGATGAATTTGAAGAGGAGCAAGAATAGTGGCCAAAAAAGGAGCAAAAGGTGGGGGCTTTGTGGTACCTGTTAACATTCTATTTCTTGCCTTGAGTGATAGTAACAGAACATCGTTCTTTCATTGAGTTTTTACACTTCAATTAAAAATGGGAATACACACACATACTGTGTGTATGTATATGTGCAATTTAACTCCAAGCATTTTGGTCAAACTCTTCTAGGAATTCTCTCTGATATGCTACTACAAATCATTTTTATCTATTAATCATGATAGAAAACATAATGTTTGGTGATTCAACTTCCAATTATATATGCTACATATAACATTGCAGATTGATTTTGAAAGTCTATATTTTAAACTCACCACCCCAAAGACGTCCAATTTTATCATGGTGCCACGTGTGCACGTTTCTACTTTACAGGAAACAGTAATGTGCTATATGACAATGGGTTATAAATTCAGGAAAGTCAGATCATGAAAACCATTCAAGATCTCTCAGTTTAGACTGAAATATAATAAATGATTTTTATATAATGAATAACTATCTAAAAATATCAAAACACTGCAATTATGAGATATAATCACAAAATACATAATTAAACATTCTTAACTATATCTTTATATTTAATGTATACTGTTTCACTATTTTTGAGGTGGGAGGAAGGGAGTAAAAGGAGTAAAAAAACAAATAGTTATGTATACCTCATATTTTCAGCCGAATCTTCTGGCATTGGAGCAACAGTTTGTACAGCTGGAAGGTTTTTGCTGGTAGCACCATTCACAAAACTAGAAGAGGAGGAAGAAGAAGAGGACCCCGAATCCACGGCACCTGTTCCCAAAATAATAATTTTTAGCCTTAAGTATAAATTTATTTAACAAAATAATTTTCATTACATCATTACTATCTGAGTTTGAAAACAATATTCATGTAAATTTCAAAATAGAATTTGGCCATTAAAAAATCATTTGGCCATCGGTACACTAATAACTCTTTATAATTATTAAAAATAGCTATTGCATTAAAATCCAGTTTATTTACTTATATTACTCTAACAAAACTACAAATTACAAATGGGATATAAATAAAAGACATCAACAAATGAAAATAATTTTAGGTAAAATGAGGCTGATAAAACAATGCAAATTTAGATGTGAAAAATTTATCTGTTTTTATTGCTATGTTGTTATATTTTTAGTTTTCATCATATAAGATATAATTTACAATAAACTGTCTCAACATGAATTTGTGGCACTGCAGCATCAGTGCTTATTTTGATAAAATGATTGCTTAAGAAGGGCTATAATGAGTATAAGATTTGTACCCGATTTTAAAATAATGAGTTCTCCTCAACGATATGAAGACGCCATTTTAGAACAGATTTTCCTATATTAACACCATGTAAATATATTTAATAGCAGTGGAGTTGAGGGACATCTAGTGTTCCTAAATATTATCTTATCTTTATCTTATCTAACACTAATTCCCATAAAACTGGGATTTTCACAACACTTACACAGCATGTGTATGTCGAAATCTAAACTAGTCTTGGGTCCAGTTTAGATGTTGGCCCTCAGTTTCTTTGTGTGTGTGTCGGTGTGTGTGTGTGTGTGTATCTGTATATATGTATTTCTAAGGAGGATGTTCATTACTTACTTTTTTTATTGTAATATATGCTTTATACTATCACTGGACTTCTGGGTACCATCATTTCCCATATCTATTATTAATTCAGAGAATAGGAATTAAAGGAAAATATCATACCTTGTTTCAAATAAAGATAAAAAAGAGATGACTTGCTTTTTCATTTACTTATCTCTTAAAGAGTAAGGATTTAGTCAATAAACACCAAAAGTAGATTTTTTCTTTCTACTACATTGGTATATTTTAAAAATCTTAACACTTTTCTGAGTATACATTTTGGTAAAAGGAAAACATTTTTATACCTTTTTCTAGAAAGCAGAATGAGTAAAGGAGTAAGACTGTAAACTGGAGAGAAAAAACTTTATATAAAGTCTTCAGACAAGTCAGATATAAATATTTATATATATATATATATACACATACATATATATATATACATAAATCAAAGATGTTTTATTCTTTAACACAATTCCATTAATGATGTTTATTTGCTAACATAAATATGCTTGATAGAGTACATTCTACTTACTACAACCCCATAAATGTGCTGTTCATGATATGTCAGACTCAGGTGGTATGATAAACAAGATAAATACAGAAAGCACAAAGAAGAGCTATGAAATTAATAAAAATGGGAATAATCTAAGTAATGATAATAGATGTAAAAGTTCAAGGCTATACAGTTTGGAGAAGAGAAGGCTACTATAGTCAGGGAAGAAAAGTCAGGGATCATCTTGCGTTGTATAAATACCTAAAATGGAATCACAAAGATTTGGGTAAGGATTTATTTAGCTAATAATCAACAGGAACATTTCTGGAAATTTACCAAAAAAAAAAAAAAAAAAGGTTATTTTAGGCAGGCTTTTAAAATTTGTAGTGATTTGGAATTTTCTGCTTCTAGAATTATTAGGAAAATGTTGGACAATGAATTGGATATAATTGTAATCTAAGTATATAAATTAATTCAATGTCAAACAATGGTTCTTATTGACATGCACTTTTTGTCAAGTTGAGGCTCTTGCATATCGTCAAGGTTCTCAGGGGAGCTTGGTAAAAAATACATATTAGGTTTCAACCAGTAAATGTCACTAAATCTATTTTCTGTCACTAATATATTTAAAATACCTTGATATTCTTGGTATAATTTACTAATTTTTACATATCAAATGTCAGTGTTCAAATTATCTTTTGGTTTTGCTCCCCAAATATCTTTCAGCAATCTGAGTTCACTCTGAAATAAGCATCATGTTTTGAGAATACTCAAAACAAAACCCACAGTGTTCTCAAACTAAAAAGTACACCCTAGAACCATAAATTCTGAAAGATAACATGAAGAATAAACTTCTTAAAGGTTAAGGTAATCTTAAATGATCAGGGTATTTTAATTTTTAATATCAAATAAGCAGAAGAAATGAAGATACAGAAAACAGAAAGAAAAAGATGAGGTATCACAAAAATAGATAAAGACAATACCTGTTGTATTAATCATACTTTTTGGTGTAGCTCCAGTAGCAGCAAATATATTAGAGGTACTGCCTGTTGGCAGCCCACCTCCAGCAGCAGCGGCTCCTACAGTGGTTACAGCTAAACTACCTGGAGGGGGCTTCTTAACAGGGACCACGACACTCCTGCAAAGAAATGATGAAAAATAACACAAGGTCTAAGATGAATTCTAATCCTGCTATGGCAGATACATGTAATCAACATCAAATTTTCTTTTCTTTCTTTTTCCTTTTTTTTTTTTTTTAAATTCCTGATCGCAACTTAATTAGTGAAAAGGATATAGACATTAAGGATATATTGTAAAGTGTGTTAACTATTATAATTCATTTGGCAAACATTTATGTAGAATCTAGAATTTGCAAATCTTTTTTAAGATGACATGTGGTCTATAATCCTGAATCTGGGAAAACTGGAAAAATGTGTGCTCAAGTTAGATATTTTTCATATGCATATAGGGATTTTTTTTGGACTTCCCTGGTGGCGCAGTGGTTAAGAATCTGCCTACCAATGCATATAGGGATTTTTTTGTGTGAAAATATACATACATATAATGTTCATCCTATCTCCATCATATTCTAAATGTGGAAAATAGTCATAAAAACGTTTGAAAGCCAAATTCTGAAGTTTACTCATAGTAAAGCTAAATATTAAGCCAAGAAATATGGAATAACAACTAATGGCATAATAAAATTAAACTTTACTTTCCTGAACAAAATTGAGTTGTTTTTCATAGTAAGAATGCTATTATAATGAAAGAGAACTGAGAGGATACAATAGACATTTGGTAAAAGATCTATTTAGCTTCTAAACCTTGACTTTGTGAACTTAGAAGCTGAAAATTTCCTCATGTTTCGTTAGCATATTTAAATGAATTTCATAAAAAAAAATTTCTGAACTTAACATCTGTATTAACCTTAAATAATAAATGGATGCGAATAGTGGTCAATTTAAAAGATAAAGAAACTATTTCTTTAACATAATAAATATCTTTACTTCCTTTCAGTGAAGCTTCATTTTTCTCAAAGTTTACAGCACTCCAACTCCATTTAATAAATACTTTCAAGCATTACTCATTGAACTTATTTATCTAGAAAGTAGATGTATGAGATATTTTAAGTTCAAATATAATGCTTGAAAACTAATGACTGACAGTAAAAAATATCCAATCTAAACTAGGTCTTTTAAATGTATTTATATTTTATAATTTTCTCATTAAAAAGCTCTACTTAAAGGAAACTATATCAATGGCTCATTGTCAAATAAGTCTATGGCTTAAACTTCCTTAATACCAATGATTTTCAAAGAAAAATGACTTTGTCAATGTAAAAAATCTAAATTTATAAGAATTATTATTTTCAATTTTAGGGGTATTTAAAACTTTTTTGTGACCAAAGTAATTATAATCTTAAATAATTTTACTTGTGCCAAAAAAATTCTTCATTAACTCTTTCTGGATACTTTTTTTTTTCCTTAATGGATAGTGTCAAATTCATCAGACTCAACCTCGAACTTTCAACTATCTTATTAAATTTCCAAAAGCACACACTATGCTTTCAATCCCTTCATTGATCATTCCTCATTGAATACCTTCATTTATTTCACTGAGAGGTGGTGTGACATTATGGAGAATACAGGATGTGGAGTTAGAAGATTAAGGCTTGAGGACTAAATCACTCTCAAGCTATGTGATATTAAATTTCAGTTTTTCAGTAAAAATGGCAAGACAAATGCCACTTCACATATGACTGGAGAAATTAAATGAGACTGTATTTAAAAGAACTTTGTCAATTATGAGATGCCTTATAAATGTTAATAACTGTTACCATTTTCTAAAGTGAAATAATTCTCTGATTCCAAGATAAGGTATTTAGTTACAATGATCTACATAAAGATCAACAGAAAAGAAACCAAACTAATATTTTGGATTTATCATCAAAACTCTTCCCTAAACTTCTAAACTATTTCATTGCCTATCTAGAAAGAAAAGAAAATGATCAATTCTTGATTTGAAAAGAAGTCATTAGTAAAACTACAATATTGTTTCCTAAATCTCTCATTAAAATCCTTATGGATAAAATACAGAAACACAGGCTGATTGACAGTGCTGTGAGACAAATCTGTAGATGGTAGAAAAAACTATTACCAAAGATTCCTGATTAACCTATCATTACCAACTTTGTACAAAAGCTCTCTGTAACAGGCTACTACAGGCATCTTGTCAAGTACTGAGGGTATGAGATATGTATTATGAAAAATTAGTTATATGAATGAGGGAAAAAAATGTTCATCTCAATAACCTGTAATGATAGCTTGTAAATAAATGCAAACAACATTAAATGCCTTTCTACTAAAAAACTTCTGAAAACATCTGATTTAATAGCAATTGACATGAAAGCCTCCAGACACTTCACTGACAGCAAACTCAGTAGTCTGGTAGTTAGTACAACATGGGATATAAATAGAGTAACAGTAGCTAGAAGCTCAGTTTTTAATGTCAAACAGACCTGAGTTAGAATTCTACCTCTAAGGTAGTAAGCAAATAAATCTCTCTAAGCTCCATTCTCCTTACCTTTAAAATGAGACTCATAATAGTTTGTACCTCATAAGACTGTTACAAAGATAAAAGGATATACTGCATATAAAATGCTTAGCACTTTACCTGAAATATAAGTGGTCCAAACATTTTAGCTATCATTAGTATTGCTATGGCTCCCAAAAGTGCTGATGCGATCTGGGTCTACCTCAGCAACAGTATCCAGAGTCAAAGAAGCAATAATCCTGATATACTTTGTGACTGTCAGACCTCATAAAGTCCTATGTATAGTTTTAGGCACCATATTTCAAGAATAATGACAAAAGCATCATGTCCATAAAAGAACAGTTAGGATGACAGTAGATCTAGAACACAAGTCATGTCAGGAAAGACTGAGAGTCTAGAAAACTGTAGTAAAGACATGAGAAAAAATTACACCAATTTTTAAAAATCTGAAGGTATTTGACAAGGAAACAAGATGAAATTTCCACGTATCTCCAAATACCAGATTAGGACCAACAGGGGAAAGAACTCCCTAGTAATTTATATGAGCACCAGTTTCCAAACACTGATGTGTTCAAAGGGCTAGGACGACCATGTCACAGAGTGGTGGTGAGAGAGGTGGGAAGCTGGATTTGACTGATTTCTCTGATTCTTTCTCAATCCATAATTTTATGCATTTGTAAGAACTACTATTTCCCCTTTGATTATTATGCTGAAATTGTTTATCTAGAATCAGAGGACTGTCCATTTTGGTCCTTAATATCATTTCTTCACCAACACTACCCATTCCCTAACACCTTAGACCATTCTCTCTCCTAAGCAATACATTTTACAAATTATTTGAATGTTTATACTTGCCAGTATGTGTTGATAACATATTAGTTATTTTCTGGAATGTTATTATGTATTTGCAACTACTTATATATGAAAGTAAAATTTTTCAGCTCTTACAAAATCTTAGTCAACATTTTCCACTTGGTTACTTATCCCCCCCTACATCAAAAGGCTTACCTAGGAGTTTATGTACCCCTTGTGGGTACCCCATTAGGGTGCATAAAAACACACAAATTTTTAGAGTATATACATTTTTCTAGGGTGAGCATATAATTTTTATCTGGATTTCAAAAATATAGCCGCAAAAGTTGAGCCACCAATCTAGACTATTAACATATTCCATTCTTCTACTAGATCTGCCAGTCATACTGATGGATATCTAGAATACTCTACACTACACACATTTTAAAAAATGCATTATTCTATCTTATGAATATTCTTTCCATATTTTCCCAGACAATTTCACACTTCTGTCTCACAACTTTAAGACTGAAAACTATAACGAAGTGGAAAATTCCTTTATACTACATATAATCTATACATGTGCCAAGGCTGTAAAGGTTATCATCTAAGTAGCACAAGCCAGAAAATTATTCTATCTAATTCACTTCAACAAAATGTTTCACTGAGTGATTAATTATATGTTTTGTAGTACACTGAGTGATACAAAATACATGTAAGTGTGAAATTTTCCATCACTGAATTCATCCTATCTCAAAGCCATAGATTTGGGGTGTGATCTAAGATTTGCTCATTCATTTAACTCTGACGTGTGAGGGACTGTTCTGAGTTCTGAGATATAGCAATGTATAAAACAGAGAAAATCTCTGCCCTCATGGAACTTAATTTCAATAGGGAGAGACAGAAAATACAATAACATAAATGATTAAATATAGTATACCAAGTGGTAAGTGTTGTGAGAAAAATAAGCATGGACAGGAATAAGGAGTATTATTGGAAGGGTGGCTAAGAGAAGACTTATTCAAAAGGTGGTATCTGAGGAAACACTGACAGGGTGAATGAACAAGCCAGGAGGGTATCTAGGGAAGAGTGTCATGGGATAGCGAACAGGAAGAAGGCTAGTGTGACCTGAGAAGATTGAGTGATGTGCAGAGATATAAGAGATGAGATGTAAGAGGTAACAGGGCCTCAGATCATAGGTCCTATAGTCCACTGTAAAGATGTTGTCTTTTCCTCAGAGTGGGACCAGCAGCCATTAAAAGCTTAGGAATAGGGGAGCAATATAACGTTAGGTTATAACAGGATCACGCTGGCTGCTATGTTAAGGATAGACAAGGGGGAAAAGGCAAATGGCGGGGAGACTGGTTAGGAGAATACTACAATAATCTAAGTAAGAAATGAGAGTAATTTGGATCAGAATTGCAAAGTGAAACTGGTGAACAATGGGTCAAATTTTGACTATATTAAGAAGGCAGAACAAACACGACTTGCAGAAGACTGGATGTGGGTATGAGAGAAAAGTCAAAGATGATGTAAAGATTTTTTGCCTTAAGCAACTGGAAGGGCAGAACTTCCATTAACTAAGATAGGGACTGCTATGGTTGGAACAGTTTTTTTTTTTTTTAATAACTGTTAAGTTATTAATCATCCAAGTAGTAATGTTGAATAAGCAATCAGATAGATGAGTCTTCAGTTTAGGAGACAGGTTTGGGCTGAGACATAACATTGGTAGTGATCAGACTATATGTTATTTAATGCCAGGAACATGGGTGAAATCACCAAAGAAGTCAATGCAAATAGATGGAAGAAGTGGTCCAAAGACAGAGTCTTGGGGATCTCCATTAACTAGTTATGTGAGTTTTGTAAAAAGGATACTGCTTGATCTGTACACCTCAAGAACTGTCCTAAGTGTAAAGCGAGATACTGAAGATAAGAAATGGCTTTTAAATAGTGACTTATTAAGACAAGTGAGTTTTATATCTCACTCATGGATCCTATAATAATTCCTTTCTTCTTTCCACTTGCTCCTTCTTTTCTGTAACACTTACTGAGCACTGACAGGTTAAGGGAATACAGCTACACTGACAAGTTAGGGGATACCAACACAAGTAAGACATAACCCGTGTCAGAGATACTTGAAGGAAATACAAGAGACAAATAAATCAACTGCAATGTATTTTGATAACAGCTCTGAACAGAGTTATGCACAAGAACTTTCAGAAACATAAAGGATGAGTTTTATCAGGGAAGAGTAAGCTGAATTGAAAAGGACCAATGGGAATCAGCCAAGAAGAGAAAAGTTCAATAGTAGAAACTTCATGAGGCAAAGAGATATGAAAAATCATAAAAGATTGAAGGACTGCAAATAGATCCTTATGGCTGGTGAAAGATGAGGACTTTCTATTCCAAACTAAGAAGTTCATCCTTTACTGTGTAATAACAAGAAATTGTTTCAAAATCTTCATCAGTATTGCATTTAAGAAAAACATCTCTGACATAAATGTGGAAGATGCATTTGGTGGGGGAACACCTGGAAATAGGTGACAGCTTTGAAACTGGGCATGTCAAATCTTTTCTGGATTTCAGGTCTTTTAACCAAGTTCATAACCATCTGCTACTTTTTGAGACAAATTGTAAGGCCATCTCATTTATTCTATGAATTTGGAGCTTTATGGGACTTTTTGGAAATAATGCATTATTCTATATGTTGGGAAACTGAGTCCCAGAGAACCAAAGAGAATAGATAAGGGTCACACACCTAATTACAGAGACCCATTACTGATAGCCATTTCTTCTAATTTCTAGATTATTACTCTTTATCTAACAAGGCTTACTGTTGTTAAACATTTATCTTGCAAGAAAAAATTGAAACTATGAAGAAAAAAATTTTACTTCTGCTTTTAAGTTGGCATTACAATTTACTGCAGCTCATTAGAAATCACAAGTTTATTTATGATGTTTTCATGATTTATTTGTTGCTATTTTGTAAAGTGTTTAGAATACCAGTAGAGAAATAGGATGTATGAAAAATAACTGAGTATTTCATTAGTCCACCCTTTAAAGAGAGATGCTTTTTTCAGCTCACTGAACTGTCTGTGGAAATGCCAGGAGAGAAAAAGGCAACAACATTGGGGAAATTAGGATACAACCATGCTGGGTCAAAACTGCATCTTCTGGCAACCGGCCTTAAAATATTATGCCCGGGGTACTTGGAGCATAATAAAAGCTGGGATTTCAGTGGCTAGGTATCATAGAAACTTTCAATTGTAAAGGCTGGCACAGGTTTAATCAATGTAGCTTACATTTACTTGCTCATCCTTTAAGTGATATAATCAAAACACTTTTTTAAAAAAATTAGAAAACTATAAGAACAGAAATTGAAGCACTCAGCAGTAATTTTAAGTTTACATATTCTGACTTAATCCTAAGCTTAAAGAAATCAATGTAGGAGGATTCCATCATCTCTACTAAACATTTCTTTTTTATTTATCCTAAATTGTCATCCTTAGCACTAATATTTAAAACATTAATGTTAAAAAACTAGAGAGAGAATACCTAGACTAAGCTTATACTTTAGGTTCAGTAATATGAAGGCTATATATATTGCTTTTTAGTCCCATAATATTTACAAAATATTTTTTATTTCAGAGATTTTCTTTTTCAGAGAATGAAACACTTGGAAGCAAGGATATTAAAAGTTTGAGGGAAAAAATACAAACTAATTTGCCCGAACATATCAAACCCAGTAACTGAAACACAAGCAGGTTTGTAAAATCAAAAGGGATGAAGTATAAATCATAAGATCATTGTATGCTAGCCAGAGAAGCAACACAATTACTAGCTTTTTGTGATATCCCAGACTTCAGATAATTTTCTGAAATATAACAACAGTTAAAATGTATGGAGAAGCATATTGTCCTCTGCCTTTTTTTATTGTCTTTTGTCCAAACTAAGGGGGTGTCTCAGGAATCCCTGGAGAATTAAGACTGAGCTAAATCACAGATATATACAAAATTCTCAAAAGATTAAAAGCATTTGGATATACAGGGTTAAATTTTAGTTTAAAGGATATGGCAAAGCTTAATTGGTTTTAGAGAAAAGCATTCCCTTAATCTAAAAGTTACAGTTACTGATGCCTGAAAAAAATACAGCTCAGCTAGACTATTTTATAAACCATAGATCTACACAGAAATCTATCACAAGAGACAGTACTGTTGGGGAACTTTGCAACTAGATTTATAAGTTCTATTATGAGATTATTAAACTCTTCTCTTAGAAATAAAACCATGATAAATATTCCTCTTCGCTTCATAGTAACAAAACAGTAGAAAAACTCTTGTGGTTTCGTAATCATATTTCCTCTATACATACAGTGTGTTCCATCTATAGAATGATAGTAGCGGATGTCTAGGATTTTCAGTGCTTTACAATTCATAAATATACATCTGTTGGGGCCACTCATTGTAATCAAAGACATATACTTAAATCTGCATAGATGATGAATGGAGGAAATGAAAGAAAAAGAATCAGCATTTCCCATATATGTAGATAAGAAAGTTTATATAATATTTCATAATACAACCTGACAAAAGATTTAATACTAAAAGAAAAGGTTTATTTTAGTTAAGTCTAAATGTTTCTAAAATTTGATGTTGCAATTTACCGAATGAAAACGATATTACAAACTTAAAAACACTGAAATTCATCAATGCGCCATCCTAAGTGAGGAGAAACTCCACATGTAAAGCATAAGTTAACATAACTCAATTAACATCAGTTGTTTTAGGAAGTTATTCCCAAACTTACAATCTAGAATAAGTATAAAGAATACACTGTTGGCATGTTTTCAATAGAACAAATAAACTATTGTCTAACAAAAGGAATATCCTAGGTGATTTCCACTGCGATTGTACAATATTATTATGTATGATTTAGTTACAAAGAAATGAGCAACTGAGTTTACAGCTATTTTTCAACTAAAGATATAAATGAAAAATACATTATTGGTAGAGTAAGACCCATGCTAATTCTGTGTTTGAAACTGTAAGTATTAAAGATTTGCTTCTAAAGCCTGTCTTCTTGGGTTCTATTTTCAAGGAATTCAATCTGATGTTAAAAGACATGTCATAACTTGAATTTCAGACTTTAGTGCTTCAGAAATATGTTTATATACTTCATAATGTAATTATAGCTACCTTAAGACAGATAAGGCAAATGGTAGCAATATATTGGAAATATAATTAAAAAATGCAGTTGTCCAGAAGCACTTGTGGGGATGATGTCTCAGAAAAGCTGCTCAAAGCTCCAGAGTTTGAAGTTAAATTTTTGATGTTGTCACTCTCAATCTATTGAATGGCTGACAGACAATCAAACCCGTCTGGCTGGCTGGCAGCTCATTTTGCTGGCAGGTGGCAAACAATTAGACACACCAATTTGTGCCTCCTGATGACATTAAAGCATGAAACTAAGTTGTATGCAGGGCCTAGTGATTTGTGTGAAAGCATTTCAAAAATAATACTCTTTGCCGTGGCAACTCATTTCAGACTGCCACCTCCCATTATGGCTTTGAGCACTGAAGACGACAGACTTGAGTTACGTGCAGTGCAAGGCCGCTTCTGTTCAATCCGTCATCAGCGCCCCCTGAGACCTCAATCCCCTCCTTTCATCAATATCACCTCATCATTTACATTTGATAGTACTTGAGCTACTGCATATATTAACTACACTGGAGACCCTTCTCCTAAAAAGAATTGAAATATGCTTTGTGCTCCTCGATTTCATTTCTACTTATGCAATTTAGAAGAATGATTCCACTCTCATTGCATTTTGCACAAATGCTACCAGGAACAAGTGGAAAGTTCTATTTTTTGTAAAGCAATATCCTCAAAAGTGTAATAAATTTTGAGTAGCTAAGAATATTGGCACTCAGATGACTGCTTCATTAAGTTTTAATGAAAAAAACTGTTCTAACGATAATCCAAATTAGAACAGAAATATTTTACTTAACGTTTATTTCACTGGATTTTCTTATGCAAATTACAATGATTCTCTGTATTTACTGTTTTATATTTTAACAAAATTTAGGTATAGAACTTAAAAATTAAATGGAACATAAAACTTACGATCCCAAGTTAAATTATTGTAACATTTATTTATAGATAAAGATTTATAGATATACACAATTACAAATACTTACATGCTTATGCTAATATAAATTCATAAACACAAATACACATATATCCTGGGAACACAAACCAAATATGAATTGGCATAAGGAACATCCAAGGAACTATATGAATGAACCTCCAAACTATTAAAAAAAAAAAATTTCCTACCTTTTATACCCCTCCTTTTTTAGTTTTTAAAAAACTTCTGACACTTAACACATTTTATCTTAGAGACAACTATCTGCAAACATTTTATCTCCTTTTACTACTTTAAGTTCATAGAAAACAAACCTGATTCTATCTCTTTATATTTGACATGATGACTAATGCCATTCATATTTTCGCAATAAATTTTCAAGAAATATCTGTAGGATGCTGGTTAAAATGCTTACAGGCAAAATTTAAATCATATTTGTGTATGAAAAAGATAATTCATCCTAACTGAAAATGGCTTTACGGCCACACCTCAACCTCTAAACTCTAAAAAATTACTGTGTCTAACTGGGACAAAGCAGTTTGGCTATTTTAGAGAAAACATTATGGAATATATATTACATTTTGACTATATATTTATTTTGACATTTAAGAAACATTTGATTTCCTAACTTGATCTTTTCTCCCTAAAACAAAAAACAATTACTTTCCAGTTTCCTCACATATATGTATATATAAATGTATATAATATATAAAACATATATATATATATAATGACTTCTCCAATCTACTCTAGTCACTTGATGATAGATTATAATCAGAATCTGTGTTTCCCTATTTCCAATTCAATGTGCTATCCGCCATTTCATATTGAACCCCCTTTTTTGAAACATATTATTAAAATGCCTGACTATGAGATCAATCCGGTCGGCCTGTCACTTTGATAGTCTTTGTAGTAAGAATCTACAGTAAAAAATATAATGTTTTCAAGACCCTCCTAATATTTTTAAATTAACAGACTCTGATTTTCCTTCTATGCATAGAGCACTGTAAATAATTTCAGTACCTACCTGTCAAAGGAATGAAACTGCATAGGAAGAATAGCTTGTGCTTCTCTCTTCAGTGCTGGATCTGGGTATGGGATAGGTTCAGGGCCACATTCTGCAATTTCAACTGGGGCGGCCACAAGACTTTTCAATATTTCCTTGACATTGATGCCTTTGGTTTGACTAATGCTAGATATAGATGGCGCAGGCTTCAACATTTCACTGGGGTTCTCAGTTAGGCTTTCCTGTGACTTTTTCACTTCGGATGACAAAGTGGATAACAGTTCACTCATGGCATCAGGGCCTGTGCTAGGCTCTAATTCTGCCCCGTTCAGGATGCTAGCCACTTGCTCCTCTCCGATTCCTGAATCAGTATGAGGAATGGAACTTTCTAGATGAATATCTTCACCAGGGGTTGGCGTTTCTTTTTCCTTTACCGTGTCTGGAAATGCAGCAGGTGTTTCTGTAATGAAAGAAACTGATTTAAACAAAAAGCTTCACGAGTAAAAACCCAGTATTATTAATAAAATATACTCACATATTAGAATAAATAAAAGAAAACCTGCAAGAAACAAAAAATCTGCTAAATGGATGTGCATAACAACACAACTTGATTAAAACATATCAACCACATACACATGTCATTTTGTTTGGCAAGCATCAACAGAACCCTGTTTCTTTTATAAATCATCTGGCATTTCAAAATTGATATATAAGCATGGAGAAATAGTTCCTACCACAATTGCTTATAGCAGCTTGTAAATAATTATTATATAAAGCTCCCCTTTTATACTTTTGTTAGCTACCAATCATGCAAGATAAATTATTATACTTCTCCAATATCTCCTTAAAAATATTAAGTTACTTTTATATCTTTTTTGGTATTTCAGTAACCAATAATGAAATGCCTGATTGAAATATTTAAACTAAAGATATATTTTAAGTTACACATAATACATAAAATTCTAAAGAGTTAATTGCAAAAAGCATGTCAAATGATTAGTTCAAAAGGATAAATGCTTTGATAATAGAATAGTGAGCCTCACGAATCTAACCTATATGTGCCTTTAAGAACAATTATTTTGGAATACTCATGATGAATCTTTGTGAATAAATATAAATTTCAATTTGTGAAAACTGAATCACAAATATGTATGAAAACGTATATAATATTACTAATTAAAATAGATAAAAAGAAAACCATCTTTAAAATGTTAAATTCCTATTAAATCTCATTATACAAAGGTCACTATAATAAAGTTTTTCATATAATAAAATGTTACCAAATTCTAAATGATGACCCTGAAAAATTTATCTAATCTAAGTATAATGGGAATAATAATAGCTTTTAACTTAATAAAGTCATGTTGAAAAAGAAAATAAGATACACACTTGGGGCTTCCCTGGTGGCGCAGTGGTTGAGAATCTGCCTGCCAATGCAGGGGACACGGGTTCGAGCCCTGGTCTGGGAAGATCCCACATGCCACGGAGCAACTAGGCCCATGAGCCACAACTACTGAGCCTGCGCATCTGGAGCCTGTGCTCCGCAACAAGAGAGGCCACGATAGTGAGAGGCCCGCGCACCGCGATGAAGAGTGGCCCCCGCTTGCCGCAACTGGAGAAAGCCCTCGCATAGAAACGAAGACCCAACACAGCAAAAATAAATAAATAAATTAAAAAAAAAAGATACACACTTATTTACTTGCGGTTCCTGCATGAAGTACTTAGTAAATGGCAGCTATTTGTATTACTTTAATAACTAATAGTTATTCTTTGTAATACAAGAAGGGCAAGCTAAATTATGTCTATGATCTCTTCGAAATTAACATCTGTAAGTTCTTTAAAACTGCCCTTAGGTTTGTTTGTTTATTTATTCATTCATTCATTCTTGACTTGTTGGGTCTTCGTCGTGGTGCGTGGGCTTCTCATTGTGGTGGCTTCTCTTGTTGTGGAGCGTGGACTCTAGGCACGTGGGCTTCAGTAGTTGTGGCATGTGGGCTCAGTAGTTGTGGCTCGCAGGCTTAGTTGCTCCACGGCATGTGGGATCCTCCCGGACCAGGGATCGAACCTATCTACCCTGCACTGGCAGACGGATTCTTAACCACTGCACCACCAGGGAAGTACCGAAACTGCCCTTAGGTGTTTTTGTTGTTGTTGTTGTTGATTTCTTTGTTTCTTTGATTTAAAAGGTTATTAGAACAGGAAACTAAGGATATACATCTCTCAGAAGTCCATGTCATGTGGCAGTTTTCCTCATATTTATTAAATAGGTTTTAGTTTTGCTTGTTTGTTTGGGCAAGGATGTTAGAATTGAAAGAACAAAAGTTTACTCTGCAGAACATGATAATAATATTCAAACACTAGATGAACAACATGAAAAACAGGTTTTTCTTAGTTGCTCTCAAGGCTAAAACTTAAAATAACTGCATAAAGTTTTTTTGAGAAGACAGAAAATTTCAGTAATATTACTGGCAAAACACTAGAGAAGGAAAAACATAAGAGGTAAAGATAACAATTTGGCGTTTTTTAAATAAAACCTTGTGAGAGCAGATTAAGACAAATTAGAATAATAGCATTAGGAATAAGATGAAGAGAAAGAATCAAGATGCTTCTGCAATATCTAGCTTGAAGAAAAAAAATTAAAAGAATGGTGATATGTCACTAACTGAAGAAGAAAGCAAAAAAGAAGCAAGTTTATTCAGGAAAATAATGAATTAATTGAGTATGCAGAATCTCTGGAACATTTATATCTGTAAGTCAAGGAAACTATGGCCATATATTTAGGGAACATTCAAACAGAGGTGACAATCAAATTTTGGAAACTGATGAAATTACCTAGGAATATAGGATGGGAAGATGGCTAAGCCAGTTATTTCCACTCTTAGAGATACTACTGAGTTTACTTAATGCATGTTTAATCTACAGATTACATATTCTTGGAGAGAAAACACAGCAGAAAAATCAGGAGAGAATTAAACAGCGATAGTGACATTTCTATGGCAACAGGACAGAGAATGTAAACACAGAAACAAAATAAGAACTCTAACATCAACAAAATATCACAGTGGAATAGTTACTAGCGTGGGCTAACTTTTCTTACAGAGTTTAATTGTCAAAAGGCATATAGTCAAGTCTAGCACTTAGTCTAAATTTAGCTAATTTATAGATCTTGTCTACAGGTTTGGCTTTACCCTAACATGATGTCTCAGAATCTTTATTTATGATGTGTTTTACATTAAGAGCTACATGAAAATGTAAACTTTTCAAGTTGTATTTGTCTGAAATATAAGCATTTTGCTAGCAAACAAAATATCTAAGAAAATAAAATCTTTGGTTTGTGTCCACAAAGTGTCATATAAAAAGATTTTTTCTACCAACTATACAATTTTTTGCTTTTCTATTCAACTGACTCTCTCAGTAGACAACTAAAATCTATAGCTCAGTAGCTAGATACATGGAACTTCAATATAAATGTTGACCTCTTGATTATAAAACACAATTAAAAGTTTATTAAATTTGAATATTAAAATATTTTCAAATGACTCATCAAAATATTTATACAGTAATAAAAATCTTAATTTTTTTTACTGTGAATGATAAAAGAATTATTTCAAGAGAGCAGTAATTTTGATATTTCAATAAGAATTCTATTCAAATACATAAGTTTTGTAAAGTTTATGATCTTATTCACCTAGAAATAAAAATAAACACCAATGAAAAATTTTATAACAGTAATTGCAAATAGAAAACAGGTCAATACTCAAAAAACCTACCTTAATTTCCCATTATGCATTTACAGAACACACTCTGAGATGATAGCATAAGCTTCAGCTTAGACGAATTACATGTTTCCAGAATGCTTCTTTGTAACACTAAAGTACTTTGAGGATTTAACCCAAGTGACTTCAATAGAAGCTAAGCATGAGCAGCACAGAAAGTATAAATGATTGCACCTGTGCAGGTTATATTACTGACAGGAGACTTGCAACTTTTCAGTAGTTCTCGACAGTTTCTGTAGCAATAGGCCATGTCAGTACACAAAGGAGAAATATTACTAGCCTGAGTGATCTTAACCTTGTCAGAACAGGCAGTTGGGTGCCAGATGCCTCTTTTTCTTACTGTTTTTCATTGAACCTAATGAGTTCATCTAATGCATGTTCGGAAAAATATGGGGTTAAGTTCAGCAAATGACATGATTTCTACATTGTGACCTCATTTAACACATTCCTTCCACCAAAAATCTTGTTTTATGATAATTTATGAAGTGTTTCAATATTTCTTACCTATTAAATTACTCAAATTGCTATTTTCCCAACTACTTTAATAAGGAATAACATGAAAGGAACATACAGCTTCTTGTTAGTATAGCACTAAAAATTACA
Organism: Balaenoptera acutorostrata; assembly: GCF_949987535.1. Taxonomy (NCBI): domain Eukaryota; kingdom Metazoa; phylum Chordata; class Mammalia; order Artiodactyla; family Balaenopteridae; genus Balaenoptera; species Balaenoptera acutorostrata. The sequence continues at coordinate 69,714,984 of NC_080081.1, forward strand.
TCAAGATTACTTATTTGCTCTTCAAATAGTAATATTAAGCAAACTATTCACATTAGAGTAATTTAAAGTAAACAAAAAGATCTGTATATAACTTGTATATCTTGTTTATATTAAATGCAAATTAGTTAAATTGCATAAAAATTAACCAAAACTCCAAAGAGAAAAGAAAATACAGAGCCCAACCACTCTATCAGCTATTCTCTCTACTTATCTTCAATTTCTACCTCTCATCCCTAGCTCTGGTCCCTTTATCTGCAGATCAGTATCTCCCACCCTAAAAGAACAACCTCTTACTCCCGCCTCCCTTCAGCTACTTTGGGTATTTCTCCTTTCTTTCTGAAAAGAATATGTCATAAGAAAGATCATGGGAATGTAGTCAAGTTGATAAAGGTTTCAATTCTGGCTCCACAACTTACTAGTTTTCCATGTTATCTTGAACAAGTTAGTTACGCTTTAAAAGCTGCAAGGACCACACTTGAAAAATGTAGATCTTATGTGTGCTATGAGGATTAAGAAATGTATCAGGCTATCACCTGTAATGTGCTTGCTTGATTTAGCTTCCCAAAGGTTTAGAAGATTTCCACAGACATCTCAAAATTAACGCATCTAAAAATGGAAGTCTTGGTCATTCTCTTCAAATAATCTACCTCCGTTCTTGCTTGCTTTGACAAATGATTACTTATCATCTCGGTACTTCAGACCAGACAGCTAGGTATTATCTTTGAAAACTTCTCACACCCTCATGCCCCACATCCAATCTATTACCATATCCTGTCAATTTTACTTCCAAAGTATGTCTAATTTATCTTCCTGTTTAATCTCTACTGCCGCCACACCTTAGTCCTAAGCAATAGCAGTTCTTACCTAGAAAACAACAGCCTCGGATGGTTTATTCAGTTTCCCTCAATGCCCCTCTAATCTATTCCCTCACTGTTCTCAGAATACTCTTGTAAAATTGTAAACCAGAATACTCTTGTAAAATTGTATGATACTTGTAGCAGGCAGAATTATGCCCCCTCCCTCCCAACGACGTCCACGTCCTAATCTCCATAACCTGTGAATATTACCTTACATGGCAAAAAGGACATTAAATGGAAGGGCTTTGAGAAGAGACTAGCCTGAATTATCCAGGTGGGCTCAATCAAACCTCAAAGCAGAAAACCTTTCCTAGCTGTGCTCAGAGGAAGATGTGACTACAGAAGAATAGTCCGAAAGATGCACAGTTCTTGGTTTTAAAAATGGAGGAATAAGAAACAAAGCCATAAGCCAAGAATATGAGTGGCCTCTGGAAGCTGGAAAAGGCAAGGAAAACAGATTCTCCTCAAGAGCCTCCAAAAAGGCATGCAGCCTGGAGGATGTCTTGATTTTAGCCTGGTGAAATCCATGTTAGACTTCTGACCTAAAGAACTATAAAATAATAAATTTGTCTTGTTTTAGGCCAGTAAGTCTGTGGTAATTTGTTATGGCAGCAATGGAACACTAATATAACTCTCCTCTGCTTAGTTTAAAAACCAGATCCTTAGTATAGTTTACAAGCCCTACATGATTTGGTTCCTGCTTACTTGTCTAAATTCATGGAATGCTTCTCTTTCACTTGATTCTTATGTTCCACCCCACATACGTTCCCAAAATATGCCCAGGAATTTCTCTGAATATGTGGCTACATTTTCGGAAATGTGCTTCCACTATCCCCATTCTTTTTCCCAAACTAACCGAATTCATTGTTTGGTTCAAAGCTTAAATATCACTTCTATAAGGCCTTTCCCAACCCCCAAATTAAATTAGGTTTCTTCTTTTGTACTTTCTCATAATAATCTGTAATTTTATTTCTTTGAATACAACATAGCTTGCAATTATATAGTTAAGTGTGTGGTTTCTAAAAGTCTATCTTCCTCACTAGAATGTTAGCTTCATAAAGATAGGGACTTTGTGATCACTATTATGTATCTCCAGTACCTAGTATGTAATAGGAAACCATTCATTTATTCAGCAAATACATAATGAATGAATCATAAGGTAAGTTGGAAAAAAGATCAAATTAGAAGATGAAAGAAAAAAGAGAGGAGGGAGGCTTTTGTTGGTACCCTTACTAATACTGAAAACAGACATTTATTTTAAAGAGTTGAAGTTTTAAAAACATATTTGTTAGGGATAACTGAGCATGATTTTCACCTGTAAATAAGATAAAATATATAGGATATTTGACATCAGTATCCAATAAGAATTCTATAAATATTATACTAATGACAGTGTAGAGTACGCGTAAAATAAATAATGCACCCCTATAATGAATTACGAGTCCATTAAAAATGACTCCAAAAGCAAGATAAAATAACAAATGTGCAAGCTGAAAATCACAGTGTTTGATTATATGAATGTAGCAATTTATTTAATAAATGTTAGCTTTACTTCTAAGTATGCAATAAATAAAAACTGAGTGGTAAAAAAATTATTGGCATATCTTTCACTGCTCCCTTAATATATATTTCTAAGAGTAAAATTAGTAGAACAAGGATCACGGATATTTTTATTCTATGTAAAATGCACATATTTATATTCTCACCCTTCAAAATTTTGCCCAATTTGAAAATTATGGTACAGTTTTGTTTCAATATAAATGTATTTGATTATGAGTAGATTTAAATAAATTTCCCTTATTTGTACTTACATTGCCTTTCTCTTACTAACTGTTCAGCTGTTTTTTACATTTTTCCATTGCTGTGATATATTCTTTTAATTGATCTGTAAGAGTTCTTTATTTATTAAGGATTAACCTTTATCACATAAATGTAAATTTTTTCCTGTTTGCATTTTTTCTTTTCATTTTGTTAACATTTTCAGACATGCAGATAAATAAAACTTATTTAGTCATATCTTTACAACTTCAGTCTTTGATGTTATGATTTAAAACATCTTTTCTTATATTATATAAATATTAATTTTAATTTTCTTGAGTTATGTTGTTTCCTTTTTCACTTTAAATTTTAATACATGTGGAATTTATTTAGCATGTTATATGAAATAAGGACATAAATTTATTTTTTTCAATTGGCTACCCCATTTGGTAATACCAATACCACTTGCCAAATAATACTTCCTCTTCCATTTGATTAGAAAAGTTATATTTATTATATATGAAATACTCATACAAATTCCTACCTATTTGTAGACTGTTTATGCCATATGTCTATTCTCGTGTAAGTGGCACAATATCTTAATTATTTTATTTCCTGTGAACATAATTCTTTTCCCTGACAATAAATTGCTAGAGGAAAACTAATACAACATATTTATTTGTAAGATCACCTAAATATTAACATTCTTCTTTTGAAACCTAATGTGAAATAATTAACATAAATCTTCTACAGCTTCTAGGACAAGCTATGAATAAAAATTTCCTTTCTCTGTTTTAAGTATGTTTATTAATGAAATACATTTTATGGCTACCATCAATATTCAACTTTTTAAAAATTGTTTAGCTTTCTCAATAACTTACCCATTTACTTAACAAATATTTACTGTATGTACTTCCAAGTGCCATGCTAGATATTAGGAATTACCTTCTTCAAGCACACATTCTAATAGACAAACAAATAAATAAATTGTATAAGTGCAAGAAGGGAAATAAAGAGGATGCCATGATAAGAAAATAAGGTGGTTGTGGGGTGGAAGCTCCTTAGCTATAGTAGTCGGGGAAAGCCTCTGTGAGGAGGTGACCTTTAACCAGACACCTGAAGGATAAGTACTCTACAGTCATACAAAAAATAGGGAAAAGAGAGAGCCAAAAACTAGGAACAAAATACAAAGATCACGAGGCAGGAAAGTGCTTGGCATGATTTAAGAACTAAAAGGTAGTTTCATTGTAGTGAGCAAATGCAAGAACCACATGAAATGAAGTTAGGAAGGTAGTGATATTTTACTCTAAATGTTATGAGAAATTTTTATGTCAAAAAGAGACATAATCTCATTTATATTTTAAAATAAACTGCAGCAAAACTATAAAAAATCAAATAAAGATCAGCAAGACAAGGGGCGAGGAAACCACTTTGGAGACGACTGTAGTAATCCAGATAAGTTAGAACTAGAGTAGTCTTGCCACTATAAGTTAAGACATTTTAACTGTTTTGAAAACTATAGGAATCCCTTAGGAAGTTTTTGAAAGAAAAATTATTATATTTGTTATATTATAAAATATTTATTATATGAACGTATTATATTAAATATAAATTACATTTCGTTACATTACTTTATTATTTTACATAATAATGTTAATTTAAAACTTGTCATCAGTAACAGACTAAATCAGCGGTCCCCAACTTTTTTTGGCACCAGGGACTGGTTTCGTGGAAGACAATTTTTCCACAGATGGTTGGTGGGGGGCGGTTCAGGTGGTAATGTGAGCGATGGGGAGCGGAGCTGCAGATGAAGCTTCCCTCGCTAGCCTGCCACTCACCTCACCTCCTGCTGTGTGGCCCAGTTCCTAACAGGCCGCGGACCAGTACCGGTCTGTGGCCCGGGAGTTGGGGGCCCCTGGACTAAATGACTAGAGACAAGAAGTCCAAGGAAGAAACTACGCAATACTCCAAGGGCTGAAGGACTATCAAAGATTAAGAAGAAGAGAGAGGCCAAAGAGCTAGTTCAGAATTTTTTAAAAGGCTCAATAACGAGGTGAAAAAAGGCAGTAAAGTGTGAAGGAGTTGAAGAGTAGTCCAGATCAGTCTTCTCAAAACAGAAAATAAAAGCACAAAAGCTTGTAATATTTGACTCCATAGACATAAAATTAAATTTCAATAAATATAATCAGAACAAAGGTAAATTGGGAAAAAAAATACAAAAACTATCCATGTTGTTGACTGAAAGTGTGGGTATAGGTGATCAATCTAGACAAATGTTACTGTACTTGTAACTTTTTTCAGTATACATCATAAATAAACAAAAAGTTTTAAGCAAAGAGCGATTCCCCAGAAGAAATGCCTATATAAACATTTTGAACAAATACTAGGAATATAAATATTTAAAGTTTATAATGTGATGAACTTTTGCTTGTTAACTTATCTAATCCAAGTAGAACTGGCAATAAATACTACTACTCATGGGAATAACATATAGCTAGCCTATTTTTGTTTTATTTTAATTACACGCAGAGTGGAGAAAGCCATGTCACAGAGTTATGTTGATAGAATGAGAACTCAGAGAGCTCAGAATATGTATTCATTTTATACTTTTACCCAAAATGAAACTAGAAATGCTGTATCTTCAAAATATACCCTCAATGTTCATCAATACTCATTTCCAATAATTTATCCCATATAGTTATAATCAAACATAAATTATATTTCAATGAAAGAAATAGATTCCAGATCCATAAATTTTGTATATACGAATCTTCTTTTAATGTAAAATAAAATACAAGACATTCTATCAAATACATAAAATGATAGGAGATAACTTTTCAAGATGAGCAAAATCAAGATCATTCTTAAGATAGAGATACTTCATTGATAATAATTATTATATAATAAATATTAAAATAATTTTTATTAAATTATGCAAGATGTCATAGAAACTGTGTACTTCCAACATTCTAACTTTTATTTCTGTTATTTCATCTTTTCTGACACTAAAAATACATGTTGCAATCCTTTCCTGCTTGGAAGTACTAAGTTCATTTAACACAGTTTATATGTCTGACAAAGAGGCCAGTTCTACTAATTTTTAAAGAACGGAATGAAACTGGATTCTTATCCTGTAAAAACACTAAGAATTGACTTTGTATTTCCAATATCATCAACAGAACTTTTCCTCTCAATAACCACTGCATGACAGCACGCAGTAACAGTTACTTACTATCACCTTCCATATTATCATATAATTAAAAGAATAGAAAATTTACCACATCGGCCTTAAAGTAATTCAAAATTTTATTATACCACTAAGACCATTATGCAGTTCAGCTAAAATTGTTTCATAGTAAACGTTTCTTGATAAAGAAAGCAGTGCATAGATATTCTGATGCAGGCTCCTTCATCAGGTTAACTACTCCAGAGTATATTCTAGTCACTGCAGTTAACCTTTTGGAACACACTTCTACACAAAACAAATTCCAGACAGCACTCCAATCTAATCTAATCTAATTTAGTCTAATCCTTCTTAGTTTATACAACTCAGAGTTAGATGCCTTTGTAAGCAATAAAGCTGAAAAGAATTTTTCCTTTATTTCATCATTATGTCCAAAGTTTGAACGTTTATGAAAAATATCTGTGCATTCATCAAGTTGTAATAAGAAATACTTTGCTGCTTTATTTGTTCTATAAGTTGTTCTTCCATATCATTAGCCAATGTATGAAGTACATTGAATGGTGGTATCATCTGGAGCTCAAGGCCCTCTCTAAAATTACTCCGGTTATTGGAAGAATTCAGTCCCTTGCCGGGAAGTGCTCTCAGCTCCTACAAGGTGATCTCAGGTCTTTGTTGCATGGTCACCTCCATCTCAGCAATGAAGAACTTCCTTTATTTCAGATCCCTCTCACACTTTGAGGCTCTTTCATTTCCTCTTCCAAACCAGCCAGAGAAAACTCTCTGCCTTTACAGGGTTCATGTGATTAGGTCAGAGCTACCTGTATAATCACCTTTTCTTAAAAGCAACTGTGCTAAAAAGATGTGAATCAAGTATCAAAGGAGAAGAAGAAAAAAGACAAGACTAAAAGACCCACAAAGCAATGAACCAACCCTTGACTGGTTACAATGGATTGAATAATGTTCCCCCCAAATTCATGTCCCCCCAAAACCTGTGAATATGTCCTTATTTGAAAAAAAAGGGTCTTTGCAGATATAATCAAGTGAAAATGAGGTCAAACTGGATTAGAGTGGGGCCCATGTCCAATATGACTGGTATTCTTACAAAAAGAAGGAAATCTGGACACAGGCACAGAGAGAAGATGGTCATGTGAAGATGGAGACATAGATTGGAGTTGATGCTCACACAAGCCAAGGAAAGCCGAGGATTGCCAGCACCCACCATAAGCTAGGAAGAAACAAGGAAGGATCCTCCCCTAGAGCCCTCAAGGAGAGCACGGCCCTGCTGACACTTTGATTTTGGACTTCTAGCCTCCAAAACTATGAGAGAATACATTTCTGTTTTAAGCCAAAAAAAAAAAAAAAAAAAAGCAACTGTGCTAACATATATAACATAACCCTGTCACAATAGTAAAATCTATCATATTCACTGTTCCAGGAATTATGCAGGGTGCGTACACGGGAAAATCCTGGCGGGGGGGCATAGTCTGGCTCACCTTTGTTCTGCAGAGACTAAGCTCATGTTAATCTTACACAGAGACATCATTTTGGCTATTTTATTTTTCATCTCTAAGACTGCAAATTGGTTCTTTTACAAAAATCTTCCATTTTTCTTCACATTATGTTCACTTTTTCTTTTAAATTGAAAAACATCTTGAACATATTTATAATAGATGTTGGAATGCCCTTATCTGACGATTCTGCTATATCTATCCTTTCTGAATCTGTTTCTATTGACTGATTTTTTTCTTCTGCTTATGCATCACATTTTCTTGCTTCTTTGTACATTTAATGATTTTTTATTAGATGCTTAACATTGAATTTTACATCGTTTGGTGACGAATTTTTTAGTATTCCTTTAAAAAGAGTTGGAATTTTGTTCTGACAGAAATTAAATAACTTATCAGTTTGATGCTTTCGAGGCTTGTTTTTTTCAACTTTTTTGTTGTCATTCCACAGTAGCCTTCATTTTAGGGCTAATTTAGTCCCACTAATAAGACGTGACTCTTCGGCAATTTCCAGTGAATGCCACCACTGTGCATATTATTATACATATAATTAGGCAGCCTTAATTTGCAGATGATACTTAAAGAAATATAATGGAATATAAATATAAAAACTATATTTTGCTCTCAATATCCAGGTATAAATACAACGTATTATATCTTCTTGAAACCTGAGGTGTGTAATTGTTTATAAACAATTAGATTAAGGATGGTTATTGTATAACAATTGATGAAATTTAAGAATATCCAAACAGGTCAGGAGATGAGGTTAATATTACCTTTGTAAAATGAGTGGGCAAAGCTCTGCTCAGGAATTAACTTGGCAAGGAATCCATGGTTCAAACTTGGATGAGGGATAGATGGTATGACCACAACTGTGGAGAAAATTATGGAATCAAATTTGAGCCAGCATGTAACAACCTGCAACATGGTCCACTGAAGATCCAAGACAATTCTATATCACTACAACATGCAAACAGTACTAGCAATAAAGACCACGTTTCTGGAGGAAGGAAAGAAATTATGTATTAAGAGAAAGGAAACAATATACTTGTTAAGTAGAGTAATTTTAGCAACAGACACAGAAACATACAAACAGAAGAAAATCAGAACTGGAAGGTTCACTAAAATATTGCTTGTTTTATACATATATGACTGTTGTGCATGTATCAAAAATGAAGAAAGTTGATTAACATATAGAGTCTCAGGGTTTTAAATGGTCAAAAGACATAAACTGAAATGGTAGGATAACATTTAATTTGAAGAATAAAGTTAAAAGTAAAAGTATACTACAAAGAAATATCATGTTTACAAACTAAAAATAAATACAGCATGCAACAGCAAAGAATTATAGTTAAATATAATCTGTATTTCCACAACAGTGATAAAAACTAAATGAGATATGATATGAATATGGAAAACAAAATGCAGAGATTTGACCACTAATTTCTACTCACTTTTAAAAATATTCATTTAATTTGTATATCATATGCATTTATTTAGGAAAGATAATTTCTATTACAAATTAATCCAGTGGTACATGAAATAACCACTGGGTTACTAAGGTCACACTGCAAACAACAGAGAAACAACCTTGATGTAAACACCCAGCAAGAAATGCAATTGATAAAAGGCTCCCCATGATATTAAAATATTAGTTGCCAGAAAATGTGTTTATCACTTCCAAGCAGAGTAGATAAAGCTGATAATGCATGAACTCCTACAACATGAGCATCTTCTATAGATGAGAAAGACAACATGATCCAAAATGGTTCATTGATGTCTAGAAGTCTTTGATTTTAGTTGAAGCAACTTTGGTATAAAGTTTAGAATGTATGTTTGTTTATTATAAATCTCTGACAGAATATTTAGATACTGAAATAACTACACACAATGAAAGAAAGAAAGAAAGAAAGAAAGAAAGAAAGAAAGAAAGAAAGAAAGAAAGAAAGAAGGAAAGAAAGAGGGATGCTATCTTTGAACTTGGGTATAAAGATTTATATTTTGGTTTATTGTTGATATTGAACTACTCTATAAGGACCTCCTACTTTCCTATGTTTATAAAGTTTAAAATTATACATTTAAAATATATGAGTTATTTGCATATTAAACAGTAGTATAAATGATTTGTATTAATAAATCGAAAAATTAAAACCAAAACTCTCTGATAAAATGAGAATATAGGAAATATCATTCTACGTTTTTGTGTAATTAAAGAATATTAAATTGGCATTTATATACCACCTACTTATAAATACTTGAGGTGATTATGAATAGAACCAGTTTAAATCTAGATGTAAAATGAAATAAAAAGGAGATAAATGATGATGAAAATTCAAATAATTAGACAAGTATTAAGTACCTGTACTTGTTGGTGAATTTATTTCTTGTCTGATGTTTCTACCTGGTTGGCTTCCAGTTCTTGCAGTCTCTCGCTGGGGTTCTAAAATGTCGCGATACTTGGAAACCATCAGAACCGAAATGAAGTAAACAACAGCTAGAGCTAAGAACTGCGCCTGCTTGCTATCATCCTGCATACAATGAAAAGGCAGTGTTAACACTCAAAACTTTTAAAGTATAAGTTCTTAGAGTACAAGAAACTATTGTTGTTTCATCTTCTTTAAGGAGGCAAAATATGACATTTAACTTTTACTAAAACTTGCTAAGTATACACTGCTATTTAATAAGTATCATCTAAGTAGAGATAAAAAACTCCATAAATATATCATCTGATTTACAGGTTGGAATGTAATTTCAAAAAATGAGAATGTTAAGATTTTGCTGAATATGGCACAAAATTTTATTCTTTGTCCTCTCCACTACTAGTATCTATTACTTCCATAACAACGGAGAATGCATATTTATAAGATATGCAGATAGCACAAGCTTGAAAAGAATAATTTAACGTCTGAATAAAAAAAGACAAGAGTTTCAAATAGACCAAAATAGATTAAATTTGTTCTGAAATATTATGAATTTACTATTTCATACTCTGTGGGTAACAGACAGCTTTTATATATATAATTTTTCCTTAAAGACCTAATTTTTTATCTCATGTGGTTTTGAAATTAAGACAACTAAAAATGACTATTGATTCGTAAAAATTTCAAAAGTTAAGTAGAAATCTTACTATAATTTCTACAATTGACTGTAAAATATAGCAACTGTAAAATACTTCCAAATTTTGGATATTCTTTAAAATGAAAAAAAAAGTGTACCTTAGAATTTACGAAATACGGTGGTAAAAAAGAGAGTGCTTTGCAAAGATCTGCCTTGGGATTCTGACTCTACCTCACACTAGCTGTGTGATCTTAATGTTTCTGAGTCTTAGCTTTCTCTTAACCTTTTACTGAAAGCTGAGGTAATATATATTAAGTGTCTGATACACAGTATAAACTCAGTGAACACAAATTATGTTACCTCCATGATGTTTGGAAGGTACACCTGGGAACACTAATTCCCTTCCTTCAGGAATAAAGCTAATAAGCACCACTGTTGGGTTATCCAGTATAGTTACAAAACATCTATAGATACTAGAAAAATTATGATAATCCACCACAATAACCTGATGCAGAATTTACTAACAATTTAAATGCAATGTCACACTTAACATAAACCCCTTCTATGTCAGGTTCGAATGGGTCTCTTGGAGATGAAGACATACTCCATGTTTAAATCATCTATCATTTAAAAAAAAATCTTTCTACAACATGTTTTTTTCCAGGATGAATAATTCCCATTTCTAAATGGTTAAACTATTAGTAATTTTTTCCCAAGTCCAAATTCAAGTCCAGATTATAGAGTTTCTCACAGCATGATTTTTATACTATTATATGTTTTATCTCCTATTTTTAAAAATTCCTTTATTTTTTAACTACAAAAGCAATACAGGTTTACTATAGAAAATACAAAAAAAATACAAAATAAAAACTGTATACCTAGAGATAATCACTGGTAGCACTTGGGTACTTTTTTCCAGACTTTTTAAAAAAAGAATAAAGGTGAACATGTGCATGTATGTACACTTGGCATACAAATGTAATATTTGCGTAGTATAAGTATTTTTGCATACTGCTGCTTTCCCTTAAAATATATCATGAGCATTTTACATGTCACTAAGTTTCCCTCAAAAATAAGATGTTAATAGCTGCACAGTTTCTTGTTAAATGAATATACTATGATCTATTAAGCTCTATATTGGATATTTACAATGTTGTCAATTTTCCTGAAGGCAACTCTGATGAGCACATGAGCTTAAATAGCTTGAGTAGAACCACTGGGTAATAAGCATCAATATTTATAAGAGTTTTAACACATGTTGGTACAGAGCTTTCCAAAAAGTTTATTCAACTTCTATTCCTACCAGTGATAAGTCATAGCGCATGTTTCAATGCATCCTTGTAATGACAGGTAATATTATTTAAATTTTTTAGTTTATTTAATGGTAAAATATTTATCTCACTCTTGTTTTAAATTTGCATTTCTTTGACTACTGGTTATACTGACTTCTAAATCATATGTTTGTTACCTTATTTTCATATTTTATAGCCACTGCCTATTTTTCTGTTGGTATGGTTGTAATTTTCTTAGTGATTTATAAGCACTGATATATATTAAAGAGTGAAAATTTTTCTATCATATATTCCTACCATGCAGTATTATGCTGTATGACTTAAATATATTTTAACCACTTTCTCAAGTACAAAGTACTCTATCCAATTTATTATTAAATGTAAATTTAAAACATAAACTTCCTTCTATGTTTCATAAATCATCAATTAAAATAAGAAAAATAGAATCAAAAATGGCTGATAAATAGCAACTATACTAAGGGGTACTGCCAATATTGCGTCTGCTGTGAAATGCTGTGTATGTTTCTACACAACTTGTGGAAAGGCCAATCTTATCTATACTTACTTTGAATAAGTGATCATATAATTGGAGGGTTCCATGAAACCGTTTCCTTAAGCTATCTTTTCAATAAGCTTTATTATGCAACCTTTCTAACTCAAATTCCCATTGATATCTATATTTTAAAATGCAGATTCTTATCTCAAAAGTAACTGCCCCCCAAACGTAACTGCCAACAACACCTTAATGAATTAATCCCTTTTATCCATAATACAAGGAACATTGATATTAGCAAAATATTCAGTACCTAGAGATGGAGCAAGGAATACTAAAAGACAGGAGTAGGTGATTCAAGATAAAGTCAACTATAATTTTCAAAGTTATCCCTATTCTTAGTATCCATACAAATTAAATAAAAATTTAACATCGTTAAAAAAAATAACAGGAGTAGGTGATTCAAGATAAAGTCAACTATAATTTTCAAAGTTATCCCTATTCTTAGTATCCATACAAATTAAATAAAAATTTAACATCATTAAAAAAAATAACATATCAATAAGCTTTCAGATAAAGCTAAGCTCGACCATTTTACAAACAGAAGCATGTTATATACCTACAATCCCTGACACTAGGACATTTAGTTTTAATATGCAGTTTTCTTATAGAATTTAAATTATTTTACACAAATGACAGTGGAAAGTTTTTTCCTGGGAAATCAAGCAGGCATAACTTACCACATCCCGAAAGACAACTGCACGAAGGCGATTGATATCAACATCCTGAAGTAGTCTATCGGGATCCTTAATCGGAGAAAGGTTACCTGGAACATTCTCTAGTGGAGTCTTAAAAAAAAAAGAGAGAGAATTGTGAAAAAATAGTATAATACAGAAACTTATATAGTAGTATAATTTCTAATACCTTTAATTTAGTCATTAAACTGGCCACATTCTTTACCTCCTCTCTTCATTGAACAACATTTATTGACAACAATATGCTATTACAAGGCACTTTTTCTGTTCTCTTCTACTCCTGTCATGGTTTCGCTTACTAGTGTTCTTATTCTTTATCAGCATAGCTACCGCTATAGACAAAGAAAGGCTAGAAGATTATGGCATAAAAAATATTAATCTTATACTCTGGGCTCAAATCTCTGCTGTGTGACCTCAAGTTTGTTAGTAACTTTTTCTGAGCCTCACACTGCCTACCTCTAGTTAATAAGTCTCTTTAAGTCATCGCGTTCACTTATCCATCATGCTTTTATAATGTATGAAATTATTCTGTTACATTATTACATGAGATTTCATATGTGAAAGCATTTCATGATCTACAAAATGTTAGAAAGGTGAGCAAAAAAAAAACTTTAGTCGTGGCCTTAATATTAAAGCTGAAAGACATTAAAGATCATTACCACCAAAATCCTTTTTATAGCTGAAGACACAAAAATCCACACATTTTAGGTAACATGTCACATAGCAAACTTGCAAGACAGCAAAGATCCCTGAAACTCAATCTAGTACTTTTTCACTTACAAAGTATGTTAAGAATTGTGTGGATTAAATTAGATAATGTATGTAAAGTACCAAATACAATTCCTGCATATAAAGTAACCTGTTACTCTAACTAATTAATAATAAATAAGTCTCCTTCTGTTTCTCTGTAAACCTCAATTATTCTATTTCACTCTTAAGATGTTTGACTCCTTTGCAGCACAGAATAGTGAAAAGAGTATGGTATTTGAAGGTTGATAATTATTTGGCTTCCATTACAATTCCAAAACTAACCAGGTATATAACCTTAGGTGAGATACTTAACCTCTCTGAACCTCAGCTTTAATATGTAAAAATAGGCTAATAATCTTTAACAAAGAATGATTAAAGAAATAATATACTGTTCATAGCATACATGAAAACTTAGTATATATTTTAATTTATATACTATTCTACAGTTTACAAAGTACTTCTATGTCCATAATCTAATTTGAGACATTTTTATAGGAAAAGCTTGTATTACTGCTCCTTTTTAGAAAGTATAAAAAATGAGGTGCAAAGAAACCATGTGGCTAATACAAGTTCACTCAGGTTAGTAACACACCAAAATTAACTAAGGTTTACTTACTCAAGTGCCACATTAAAAATGAATAAAAATAGGGAAAAAAAACCACAAAACTCTCTCCACTGATTCTCTATTCTGAAACGTGTTTTCTTACCAAGTCAACTTTTCCCCTAATATTTCTATATCCATCACTTATAATCCATCTTTCATTGTCAAGGTTCTTGCTAGAGAGACACTGACTAGCTCAACTAAATTACTATGGATTTCCCTCTCACTGAGCTTTTTTGTCCATGTTCTACAATCAGTGTACTACTTGGCTTGACAGGCTTGAAATGTTCCCTATTATCTTCTGAATTAAGTACAGACACCTTTAAGATCTAAGCTCTCAAAAATACTAACTTATTTATTCATTTCATGATATATATATTGAATGGCTAACTCCTAGAAAGAGGAAGGTAATTAGTATTAATTGAATGTTCACTGCATTTCTGGAATTACTAAGTACTTTAAAGCATTACTGCTTTTTATTTAATTCATACAAACACCTTATACATTAAGATATATATATATATATATATATATATATATATATATATATATTCATTTTAAAGACTGGAAAACTGTCTTCCAGTCTTTAAAATGAAAAACTGAGGCACAAGAGACTAAGGAATGTGTCTTGGTTCATAAAACCAGTAAGTGGTAGAGCCAGGATACAAACTCAGAGCTGTTTGATTCTAGAGTTTGTGCTGTGCGATAGACGCTCTGTAATTATAAAGATGTATAAGATACGAACATGCCCTCAAGTAACATACAGTCTCCTGTGCCTACACAAATAACATGAAGCATGACTGCTGATGTGTTTCTATTTAATTTTCTAAGCAATGAAGAGCTTTGTGGAGACTTGTCAGCAATAAAATAATATATGGTCTAATTATTTTAGGAATGTGTCTCTAGCAGTAGTGAAAAAGAAAGACGCTACCTACAGATAGACTAAATGTGTGGCTGTTCTGCCTGAAAACTGCAAAAGTTTGAAGCCATAGAACTTTTTAAATGAATTAAACTTTTACTTCATGCCTTCATTTATTGAACCTTCAGTATCAAACATCTAATTACAAGTACCGTGAGTGACAAGAGACATACCAGGTTTTATGAAAATATCAAACAGAGGAACTTCCCCTAGACTGGGTTGGCGGTGACGGTATTAGAAAACATTTTCCTCAGAGAGTTGAACTTAAGCTAAAGCCAAGAGTGGAATAGAGTCACTGGGGTGAAAAATAAGGATGGACATTTCAAGAAAGGGGAAGCTATGTGTAAGTCTAAAGGTTAAAACAAATTCTGATGAACTACATGAAGTCTACAGTGTGACTAAAATAAAATAGTAATAAATAAAGAAGATAAAATAGTAAAAGCAAGGGTAAGGGATTCCAAGTTGTAGCTGAAGTAAGCAACAGTCAAGCATGCAGGACCTAAAAGTCACGTTACTGAAACTCTGAAGTGATGCAAATGGTCAGTTGAACATACAATAAATAGAGCTAATTTAGAATGATAATCACTGCTGCATTCCGAAATACTGTACACCATTCATCCATTTCATGGGCATTCAATATCTTTTAGTTGACTATCATGGGAATTCTATCCCCAAAAGCGTATCCATTTAAAAAGCGCATTATTCATATACTGAACTCTGTGAAAATATATGTAACTATTAAGAATAGTAATAATTCAGAACTTTTCAGTGCTATGAACTGCTATAATCCTTATAAGAACCCTATGAGGTAGAAATTATTAGTATCTTCACTGAGTAACCAAAAATTACCAGTCTCAGAGAGGTTAAGTAATCTTGATAATACAATTCTGAAGAAGAGAAGCCAGGACCAGAGCCTCCATCTGCCTGATTATCAAGCGATACCATGTCACTTTGTTCTCATGAACTTAAAAAAAATTTTTTTAAGGTACATTATATTTAACATAGAAAATGTTTAATTACCTTGGAAGCTGCTGTGGCAGTCACACCTTGGGGAGCTTCTTGAGGTTTACTGCTTGCATGGGAAGGTTTGTTCCCCCTGTCTCTCTGTCTCTGCCGACATTCTAAACAGTTTCTCACAGCAACACAGCAAACTATTTTAAAAAATGAAAGCATATTATTGATGTAAATTGCTGACTTTGACGCGTTTTAAAAAATCGCTTGGTTCTATTTTTTCTTTCTTTCCACTTTCTCCATCCCATTATTATTCTTAAAATCAACCAGATCAATAAATATTGCTTTAAATTAGGAAACACAGTAATGAAAAGTATACATAAAACATTCATGTAGTTAAAAAATAAAAACAAATTACCCATAAACTACCAACCAGCTGAAGAAACAGAATACTACAGGGTCTTTGAAGCTCCCAATATATCCTTCCTTATTCTATCCCCTTCCAACCTTCAAAATTCTGAAATTTATGGATCAATTAAAATTTTTTTAAAACTTATTCATATTTGATGATTTTTTAAATAATAATTCTTCTGCCCTTAAGTTGACTATCTTGGTGACTATATAGAGCACAGCTCCCCATTTCAGGCAATAACAGTGTACATCCATATAGTCAGGCCTCACAAGTCCCAATATCTACCTATTTTCATGGTGGGAACGTCACCTTTGTCAACAAGCATTCAATAAGTACATGCTTTCTATTCACTTACTTATTTTAAGAAGCAGTAAAGCATAGTAATAAACAGTACAGATTTTGGAATCAGGCCACCTAAGTTTGAATCCTGGCTCTGCCACTTATGGGCTGTGTGATCTTGGGCCAGCTGCTTAAACTATCTGTGCCTCAGTCTCCTCATGGTAAAATGAGTATAAACACAGTAACTTCCTTAGAGGACTGTTATGAGGATTAACTGAATCAATATATGAAAAGTGCTTAGAACAGTAAACAGCACATACATATAATTGTTTGCTTCATTATTATTCACTTATAAAACTTTCCTGTGGATGATAAAAAAACAAATCTGCTAAGAATTATCAGGATAAAAATGAAATCAGCAGTAAAGCTTTGGAATATATTCAGAAATAAAAGTTCAGAATAACCAAATAAATGCAGTTTTCAAGATATCCGGGCATTTAAAAAATATTTCTCTTTCTAACAAAGTTCAATCTGTAAGCTATTGTTAAATATCAATGGAAATGTCCATGATGGCCCACAGTAAGTATTCCACACCTCTTGGCTGACAGAGATCTCCATGTGGTCAATCTTTCCCTTATAATGGAGATGAAATGACTCCTCTCAGGAAAATACAAAAACACAAAACATTAAAAAGTACATTTATTCCACCATTTTTTTTTAAATTTATTTTTATTTTTGGCTGTGTTGGGTGTTCGTTTCTGTGCGAGGGCTTTCTCTAGTTGCGGCAAGCGGGGGCCACTCTTCATCGTGGTGCGCGGGCCTCTCACTATCGCAGCCTCTCTTGTTGCGGAGCACAGGCTCCAGACGCGCAGGCTCAGTAATTGTGGCTCACGGGCCCAGCTGCTCCGCGGCATGTGGGATCTTCCCAGACCAGGGCTCGAACCCGTGTCCCCTGCATTGGCAGGCAGATGCTCAACCACTGCGCCACCAGGAAAGCCCTATTCCACCATTCTTAAATCAAGTTCTTATTCCATCCTTGGATTAGAAACAACTTCTCCCCTGCAACTATATATATATGTGTAGATTTTTACATAATTTTTAAAATTATGGATAAAAAGAATACATATCAAGAATGTCCTCCCTATCAAATGCCTTACTTTCTCATGTCCTCCCTGTTCACACTTTAAGGCAAGTATGAAAATAGTAGCCATTTTGGTCTGAAAACAGTAGTTGTCTGGTCCCCTGTAAAGACTAAATAGTATAAATAATTTTTCCCTTTAAAAAAGGTACGAGATGTAAGAATGATTCCTGCCTAAGGAGCTGGTCTAAATTTACTAAGAGTTTTCAGGACTAAATTTTATTTGCAACACAAGATAGCAGCAAAAAAAAATCATAGGTATAGTAATGTTTATTAGTGTTAATGTTTATTAGTGTTATTAGGTACACTAATGTTTATTAATGTTAACTGTGCATTCTGAGAAACAGTGAGATTGGCATGGTCAATTTTATCCTTTAGCATTATGTGTATAAAACTAGTCGTTGGTTTTCTGATACATTTGTGGGCCCAGGACAACTATCCTCTGTATTAGTTTACCAAAAATAAGGATTCATAAATAGATTTACATTAAAATCACTTCAGTGAAAAAGGTTATTGTCCAACTGATTCTGAAACAACTCAAAATATATTTGACTTTATTTCAAATTAGAATCCATTAAAGATCAATTCCATGAAATCTCCAATGTGAAGATACTATAATTTTTTAATTTAGTAATTCTGAAGAATTACAAAATAATCTCTACATTACATAATCATCAAATTGTATCATTAATACTTTATGTATCACAGAGCATCAAAAAGTAATCTGTAGTTATTTAACATGTACCGTTATTCTTAACAGACTTACCTAGCCTTAGGCACTGTCGCATTAAACCACCAGAAGACATGTTTTTTTCAGCTTCAATCTCACTAAAATTTAGAGAGCTGGCAAATACAAGTACATCAACCATAGCCATCAATCGACTGAGGAAAGTTACTGCTGTCTCAGCTGACATGCCTTGTGTCACTTCAATATTTTCCAATTCCGTCTTTAAAAAAGTAGAAGATTTAAAAAAAAAAAAAAAAAGTAGAAGATTTAAATCTTGCTTAAAATTTGGAAATATAATACATGTACATACATACTGCAGGTTAACAGTAGTTTAGTTATTTTATAAACAAAATAAGTTATAAATCATAAACTCCATATATCACAAGAGCTAGTTATCAAATTTAATTAGCTTACCTATGAATTATCTTTAAATAAAGGAAAAATCTATTTTTAAAATCAATGTTAGATTGCAATATCATTACTTGTAAAAACTACATTCCAAACTTAAGATCATTTCATAAAGATATTTAGAAGTAATCACATGTATATATTTACACTAGTTTTGTTCTATTTTATTAGTTAACAAAGACATAAAACTCATATTTCTTTCCTAAAATCCTCATTCTCATTTATAAAAATATATGTGCTAATTTTTCTTTCCTATAAATGTATGATGAGCAATAGGAAAGATATGTGGTGCTTTCATTTGATATCAAAGGGAGACAACTGTCAAATTATGACACTTTCTTATCCATTTCAGAATAAAGTGAAACCACTAGGTATCTTGTATGAACAATAAAAATCTAGGGTAAAAATACTCAAGATCATTAATTCCTCTACCGATATTAATTTGTGACACTAGCAATAAGAAGAATCAGTAGCATTCTAGACTGGTGAAGCTGTACTTTCACTACACTATTGTCTATGGTAAAATATAATTTCCTGCTTTGAAAGGGAATGGTACAAAGCATTGTGTTTCGTTAAGATGTATAACTCTGTATTTTGTAAGCAATAGCAACATCTCTTATTTTATTTTTCATTGTGCATTACATAACATTTTAATTATTTTGGTTCATTATGACTAGACCTCATTTTCTCAGTGCCTCAAAATCAGAGAAAAGTAAGGAATGCTTTATAAATAAAAAGTACTACTGTTTAAATTTTCTGAAAATGGGCACACTAGCCATATGGATTAACCTTACTTCTGCACCAAATGATAAATTCAACTACAAGGTAAGCATATATCATAGGTATCTGCTTCTATTTAATGCTCCACTTGACATTATTTATACCCATCATTCTACCTAGACATATCCCTACTCACATTAACATGGAAATGTCAGCAGGAAACACTGATTAAAAAACGACCTTTTAAACACTTCTTGTGTACAACATGGGTAAGAAAAGAGACAGCTGGCTACTGCAAGCACTTATATAACTAAACGATTATGAATGGAGTATAAAATGTAACAACCTTTCTCCCTTCTATTTAACATCAAAATAGTGTTAAAATCATTCTCTCTAAGAGGAGCTTGGAAATAGACAAAAATTTTTTTTTCAATTGTTGATTTACAACATTATGCCAATTCGGTATCCATGACCTAAAGAAATGATTAATTCATTACTTGGATTTTTTAAATAAAGATTCCTCATTTGCTAGCACTTCACTGATATACAGCATCATTTCATAGAGTGAATTAAAAATCGGTGACCACAACACAATTGTTTATAATAAAAGTTTAAAAATTAATTTTATATAAAACCTCCTTTTAAAATATCAGTTATCAACATAAGTGTTTTATAATGGAATGGGAGATCTGGCCATTGCTTAAGTCCATTAAGTATTCTGAAAACTTTCCAAAATATTAGATTTTTAGGATATCTATAGATGTACTCTCAAAGAAATTCATCATTTTGAATAACTAAAATTATGGGAACTCTAACTCATTTTATTAGTTAATGATCTTATTTTGAAGTATTTTGGGGTGTACAAGGCTTAAGCTTCAAAATGTTTTCATTTTTAAAGAGTAAATTATAAACAGAAATTATAAACAGAATTATTAATCATCCATGAAATTTGCCAAACTGTTATTTTTGACTAAACAAAATAAAATTTTAAACTAAAAAGCATTCTTAACCAATAACCTAAAAGGGAGTTCTTATTAATTCTATGTAATAGTAATTTGTAAATATGATGAAATGTTATATAAACATCATAACATAGGTTTAAAAATAAAGATCACCCAGATATGATTATTATTAAATCTTAACATATATTCCAACCAATTTCCTTTCTTTGGAACCAGTTAAAATCTGATTGTACATATGACTGAAATATTATTGTTTTCATTATATTCTGATAGCTTAGTCTAAAGATTAGTGTGAATAATAAAACAGTAATTCATCAGTGCACTGAGAAAATAATCCTTCTAATGAATCTTTTAAATATACCAAAGATATGCCTAATGTTAAAGATGGTATGGAAACTCAAAATATAACCAAGTCAAAAATTTCATAAATAAGCAAAAATAAAATTTAAAACTGAAAACCTGAATATTACTGAAGTAATACTAACCTTAGAACCCTGGACATGCATTAGACAAAACAGACAACAGACCAAAAAAGTACAAGAAAAGCAAATTATTAAAATTAAATGAAAATACAATGTAAAATTGAAACGCAAAATAATATATTAAAAATTATATTTGATTATTTTATTAAAAGCAACAATTCTCAGAAGAGATATTCATTTTATAAGTTACATATGATTAAGATTAAATATCAAATAGACTTCTATTTATTTTTTTCATTAGAGTAACTGCCCAAATAATTAATATATGTGTAAATATAGTTCATATATTAGAAATGATGCATACTCTATTTTACAAAATAAGTTATCTTTTCCTAGAAGATGACCAAGGAAACATTTTAATAACTAAACTAACATAATGTCTCTGTAAAAGCCCTAGCTCACTACCAGTTTAAGCAGAAATGACTTAGGAAAATAAACTGTACCAACCTTCTAGAATTTTTATTAAGGAATCATGCTATTTTGTTTCCTAAAATATTTGGAGCCCTTCCTATAGAACAAAATCCCCAGTAATTAATAAGATAATAAAATATTTGAGTGATTCTAACTTAAAAACCACTTTCCCTTGCTAGAAAAGAACTTACTGATACACTAAATGAGGTCGCATGTGAACTAAGATAATTACATAGATTTTGTACTAAGTTTCAGAGTATTATTAAGAATTATACTCAGTACATTAAAAATTTTTGGATAGAATTAAGTTTCATAATAAAAGTCAACAACTATTCTTTGATTTCTGACATTATATGTGAGCATAAATTTCAAAATAAACTATTTTCAAATAGTATAGGAGAACATATAAAAGCACCCTGAGAATACTAAAATATAATCAGTGTTATGAGATAAACAAAACACAAAGAAAATTAGTAGTTTTTCCAAATCTATTAGCTATATTTTCCAATAATGGTAAGAAAATATAAATTAAAATTAAGTCCTTGTCATCATTTTTTGACATAAAAAGTTCCTCTTCTTTCTCAGGATTATGAAACTATTAGGAAAGCCAGAAATACCAGTCTCTATTATTTTTCTATCAAAAGAGAAAATGAAACCATACGTGACACTGAATGAAATTCTAAACGTTCAGTGTTCTGGATGGTTGACCAAAATGGTCAACTTAAAATCATTAAGTGATTATGCAATTTGTAGTTGATCCATGTTCTTTGTTTAATCTTCATTTTTTTCTCCAATTCCTTGCTTTCATTCATGACCAACTTGAGCAATGTATAGAAAATAAATGAGAGGATGCAACTGACTAGTCATAGAAACATTAACTTCAAAACCTCAACAACAAAAATAATGCTCCTGCCCCAAATCAAAGACTGGTCAACCTACATACGAAGAGTTCTATTTTTTTCCCCTGACTACTTAAGTTAAAACTATTGTTCTAATTTAGAGACTTGAAACTATGTAATTTATTTTCTATGCTACAAAAGATTTTAAATAATCTAGGTAAAACTGAAACTCCAATGAAGTCCTGCTTTTTCAATGAATATTAAGTTTGAGGTGGCATTATAACACAAATATTTGTATATCTATATTCTTTTTCCTTAAAGTTTCCACTGAAATATTTCCGTACAAGTAAGATAAAACAGCTCAAATTTTCTCACGTGAAGGTACTGCAACAGCAATACACAAATGTCATCCTTAGTATGGATTACTGTATTCACATAAGGTCCCAGGGCAGAAAATAAACCACCACTATGCCAATGCCATGGAGAGAACAGACAAGATTATACCATTTTAGTTTTTTGCCATCAAAATGGATCACCCATAGTAACTAACTTGGTTCAAATGTCCTATTTTAAACTTCAGAATTCTGAGTGTGACAGGCTTACTCTATAAATGGGAAGATCATTCCACCATGATACAATTCTGAATAAAAAGTTCCAAAAGGAAGTAAAGGAGGGAAACATTCAGTAAGAGTCATCTCCGTCTAGTGACATTACCTAACTTAATTTTCACAAACTCCCTGTGGGATAAGTAAAATTAACACCATTAAAATGAAGAAATTAAGGTTGACATCATTTCTAGTAAGTGGTAGAACCCAGGTTAAAATACACATTTATCCTATGCTAAAACCCGTATGCCTTCAATTAAATCATAACTTCAAGAAAAATTGTGTTTGAGTCTCACTGATTATTGGGAAACAAAAGTTTGTTTTTGATGAAAAGGAGTAAATTATCTGAGATCCACACTTACACTGAGAAATGGAAAAGACATTTTCCTGGGTTGAGCTTTTAATAGAAATTATAAAAAATACTTAGCATTCTACTTACCTACTCAAAATTAAATACAGTTTCAACATTAGACGTGTCAAATGCTAAAAATATTTAGTATGGCTGCGTGGGAAAAGTTACATATCTTCTAATGAAACATAATGATCACAACCACCAGTGAAACTGTGTTAAAAATTAAACTTTAATAAATGTTCATTAAGTCAAATGCAAGCTCTTATTTAATAGGAAAAATGAATTTACCTTAAGCTCTAACTATTGAATATTTAATGATCAGGAGTAAGTAATGAAGTTTTACACTATGACATTTGTATTTTATGTGAAAATGGTGCTGTAAGTCAGTGGTCAGCAAACTAGGACCTACAAGTCAAATATAAATAAAGGTTTATTGAAACACACCCACACATACTCTTCTGTGTTATGATATATGGCTGCTTTTGCAAACAACAGCAAATTTCAGTAGTTAGATACCATAGAGCCCACAAAACCGAAAATATTTACTATATGATCCATACACAGAATAAATTTGTCAACCACTGCATACCATCATTACTCATATTTATTCCTTAAATACATATCTGTATATAATGTATGAATATTCTAAAGAACTCCACAAACCTAAACAAAATTACAGATCACTCAAACATTAGTTTCAAATGTTTCTATCTCTCTTCATATAGGATTGAAATTCTAAAGCCATCTATATGACAATGTTTCCCTTTGGTTATCTATATATTGCCAGTGTTTCCTTTTTCACTTATTCTATCCAAAATTCTCTTTTGGCTTTTTATATTTTAAATCTAAGTTAAAGAAAGTAACACAACATTGTAAATCAACTATACTCCAATAAAAATTTTTTTTAAAAATCTAAGTTAAAAAGCTCCATATCTTCAGTTCTCATTTCTTTCTTTATTCAACCTCCTCCTTCCTAACTCTTCCCCTCTACTACATTACAATTTTTAGCAAGAATATTATACAATCAAGTAATAGAAGACATTACTCAACAGTTGACACCAACCACGTTTTCTCCCAGTAGGAAGTGGGAGAAAAGGTTCTCGCTTTTAGGAAGCAATTTATTCAAAGAACATAAAATTAGCTACGTTGTACAACCAGGTATAGGTACAATCAGCTAATGGACCAAAATAACAGAAATACAGAGACAGAGACAATGAAGAAAAGTTTCTACAATTGAATGAATTCCAAAGTCTGTTGAGAACAGTCTAAGAAATAAGTACCATAGTTTCAAATTCCAAACTACAGAGATCAAAACTGCACAGGTAATAATTTTGGAAGTAGAACCTCTAAATGTCAGTATCTTTATTGTATATTCACTACAAAATAAAAAATAAGCAAATGGGGTAGTGACATATTATTTAAATCATATTGTTTATTGAAACTTCATTAATTATTTTCTCTATTTTGATAGAGACCTAGTTTTAAAATTTGGAAGACTAGTAATGTGAATATTTCAAATCTATACAAATTTCATGTCTACTGCTAATTTTTTATAAAGGTCATTTTTGTTCTACAGAAAATTTTAAAACAATATTATATTTTAAAGTAAATTTCAGTATAACATTTTAAAATTTCCTGACAACAAATGTTAATTTATAAGACATAAAAAAATTTATAGGATGAAGAAAAATGCCAGGATGAAACATTAAGTCAGTCTTTAATGCA
Organism: Balaenoptera acutorostrata; assembly: GCF_949987535.1. Classification (NCBI taxonomy): domain Eukaryota; kingdom Metazoa; phylum Chordata; class Mammalia; order Artiodactyla; family Balaenopteridae; genus Balaenoptera; species Balaenoptera acutorostrata. The sequence continues at coordinate 69,740,166 of NC_080081.1, forward strand.
TAGAAGAGGGAAAAAACAAAACAAAGCCTCTTCCTGCCTCAATATTAGAATGTATTTTTAACATCACATATAACTCTCAATTTAACAGAATTTGGTATAAATCATGAGAGGAAATCAGAGATTAAAAAGAAGGGATGGTATGTTAATCTCACGGGATACCTGCACTCTTCACACACCATCAACTATTTTTCTTCCTGATTCAATTTCCTTGGTCAGCTGCTAATTTCATGAAGGCCCTAATTAGGACCTGTTCTGCTGCACTCCCTGCTGAACTAGCCTTCTTGCCTTTGGAGACTCGAATAAATTCATGGATGAAATAGAAGTACATGTGCCTGTGAGGGGGAGGTGCTGAGGATACATCCTTTTTGCTGCTGATATTTAAGTTTCAGTGCTGCTCCAGGGGTGGCGGCAAAGGGACAGTGAGAAAAAGAGTTATGTAGAGAAAGCTTGTTAATGATGAAATAAAGCCAGAGATCAATTTGGAAACACTGCTTCATCAAGTAAAAGACATCTTAATAAAACAGCAAGTTTCTCTCTGGAAAAAGGATATATTTTGGGCTTATGGATGAGTTTCCAATGTGGTAGCAAGAACACAGTTAATATGAGAAGCAGAATTCTATATTCTTTCCCATCTGAGCAATTAGCTATGGAGTCTGTTTTTTTTAAAACATGAATCAGAGATATTTTTTAAAAGACAGCTAAAATATAGTTATTTTATTTATCTATTATATTTTAAATGACATAAGTAACATTAAATGCCTTTCAAACTTATATTAATACATTTCAATGTTTTATTAGAGAAAGTCTATATTTTTAAAAAATAAATGTTGAACCAGTAAATCATGTCAGATGAAAATTCTAAAAGATGCCATATGGCTAACATAAAGTTTTTTGAGGTTTTTAAGGATTATGAAATTTTTCAGGTACAGAAAAAAATGTTGTCATTTATACTTTTTCTATCTGAGGTACCTAAGTTTTAAATAAGAAACACTCTAAGAATTCAATCATTCGATTCTCTTTTTGAAGCAAATTACTGGCTTCAAGATTAAATCTCAGAGAACAGAAGTATAAAACTCCTATATATCGTTTAAAATAATATTAAGTTTAAAAATAATATTTCAAGCAAGTCATGAGACAATGTCTAAAGATGACTTTTTCTAAATTTAGATTCATGACTCTAATTATCATACAATAAACATGTACTTGTATTTAGAACTTCAAGATTTACAGAACAAAGATTTTAACAGTTTATTATAATGTAGATTTGAAGAGAGAAACAATATATAGAAAATAAAGCTAAATCATTCACAGTTATTGCTCTTCCTAAGGCATGTTCATCAGAATTACCAGAGAAATATGTTCATAAATGCACACAGCTGGAAGCCAAGACTGACAATTAAAAGAGGTGAGAATATAAATATATATAATTTTAAATTATATGGTTAGAAAGTTTCCTTAGGTGAACAAGTCTTGTTAAAATCCGTGTTTATAGTATAGAACACCACTGACACACTCTAGTAATGTAATTATAAAACATAACCACTAGATGGAGGCAAAGTACTTACAGTTGGTGATGTAGCAGCAGAGAGCAAAGGTAAAATTCCTCCACAAGCAATGATGATGTTGTCTACCATTTGGGAAATGAGGTGAATTGTGTTATGTACAAAAATAATATTTTCATTGCTATTGACAAAATCCATTACAGACTTTGTGGAATGGCTAAAATAGCAGAAAAACAAAGCAGAAATGAACATTTCTTTGGCTTAAGAATAAGAAGTTTAGATTTTATTTATAATGCCATTTTTAAAGTGAAAAATAAGAGCTAGACAAATTTAAAATGGAGTTATTAGAAAAGAAAATAACTTACAATTGAGATGTCATATTACCAAAAACCTAGCATTCATTTCGGCATGGATTGTGTGTGTCCAAGTATAATAATTTATTATTTTGTTTCTGCTTTTAAAATACAGTGTATTAACTTGATTCAAAGACATATGACTAGGTCAATGAATTTGGCTAAAAAAATTTATTTTTGCAATAGCTGGTTGTTTGGTATTGAAAGGCAGAACAAGTGAATAGTTAGCTGACAATCTGTTGTATCACCAGACTGCAGCTCCTGCTCTGACCAGCTGTACTGAAAATGTATACTGCTAGCCACAGAAGTGATACGATAGGGGAGTATAAATGAGTCAGTAAAATTCAAGTACTTACTGAATAAAAAAAGGAAAAAAGACCTCAAAGGTCAGCAGTGCAGCTCTGCCATATAAAACATTCAATATCGATTCTCAGAGAAATACACTGCTTTAGTTTGGTATCAGTCAAGAATATGAACTATTCTCTAACAGAAAAAAAAAGAGATTACTCCATGATCAAATTTAAGTCAATGATCCTCACCTTTTAAGAACTGCAAAATATCATCTACTACATCTTAGATCTCAGAATGTTTTCTCTTGTCCTAAAAATTAAAGTACTATCTATCTTTTACATTTTTTAAAATTATGTAAAATCCTGTCTGGGAAATTTTATGAGAGTCCATGAAAGAAAACACAGAAAGACACACACAGTATTAAGGGACGGAAAGTTGAGTATCATTCATTTGGGGGATACTAATATTGCAGTTAGTAAATTACATCGTATCTCTCCATACACTGATACTCATGTTAGTAGTAACGTATTTCATGGTATTACAGTCTCCTTATTTACCATCCCTAGGTAACTTAGCATATAACATTAGCAATGGAAAGACCATTGTTTCTATCACATAAGTAGACTAAGGACAAACTGACCAAATAAAATCAGAACTAAAAACTTTCTATGGCAGACACTGATTGCTTGCATGACAGTTATTCCTTATTCCCTGCTAACACAATCTAGATTTTGTTCTATTATTGAGCTACATCTGGTACAGGAAAGATTGGCTTCACCACAGCTACTAGGCTGGTAACCAGTATTGCTCCATGGAGGCCAATCATTATAATCCCATTCCCTTTTGCTGGTGACTCAGAGAATAGCATATGATCCGACTGACACATGAGACGTAAGAAGGAAATTTCTTGAGGGGTTTCTTTTAGAAAAAAAAAAAGAAGAAGAAGAGAATAAGAGCAAGAGGAGAAGAAGAAAGAGGAGAGAGAGAGAGAGACAAGGAAGAGGAGGAAGGAAGAAGGGGGTGAAAGAGGAAGAAGAGTCCTGCCCTCTAGTTGGGGTAAGTCTCCTATGTTGAATTGATTCTGGGAGCTGAAGCAGCCACCTTGAGTCTTAGAAGGATAACTAGGAGAAGCAGAGAGACTCACTTAAGTCCACTGTTAAGAAACTCACTCACAGTCCATTGTGCCACTGATTGTTCAAGTCACTGATGGTGGGGTACTGTTACTGACAGCCATCAACTACCTAACTTATCTGCATGAACACATGACACTCTCATAACTGATTAATTTGTTGCATATTTGCTATTAGAAAATTAAATTGAAAGTGAGGCAAGGTAATTTTAAAATTTATGCAGACTTTGTTTTCTTTCTTGAAATTTATTCAATTTATTTGAACTGAAAAAATAAAACAACTGAACTGTTCTTTTCACTGTTTTCCTTAAATGATTATATTTGAAATGATATCCACTTACTACGTAAATGGTATAAGCTCTAAAAATAGACGTCATAAGCTGATTTTAAATTTTATTTTAGCACTGTGTGTTAAATCTTATCACCAAGAATAAATGTAGTACATGGTATTAATTTTAACAGGGAAAGATAAAAATGTAGAAATTTATTTGAACCAGTACTGAACCTTTTCTTGGTTAAAACTCTTTTTTATAATAACCTGGCAATGCCAGATTTCAAAAATTGGCTAATTAACTGTCTTAAGCCTAAATTCTTGGTTAGCCTTTAATCTGACCCACCCCAGGACTTATGATCATTATGAAAATATTTATGTTTATATAAAAATGTTCAATGTTTGATTATTTTTAATAAATTTAATTTGTGAGATTTTTAATGATATAATTCACTTATTAATCAGTCGATGGCACCAATTTAAAATATTCATTTTTCAACTGAAAGTAGTCTTATTTATAGAAAAGAAGTATTTCTACCTCCTCCAAACATGTACATCTGTTTCTAATGCAAATAGCAAATCGGTGAGAAGTCGCTGGTGCATTGGAGACCATTTAAACTCAGGAATACGAAACATTGTAGTGCGTGGACCTGGGCTGAACTGGCGCCGCTGTTCCTCAGTCATTGGCATTCCTCGAAATCCTAAATCAACTCGGAGATCTCTGTCTTGTTGTGTGATAGACCGACCCTGAACAGCCTGGAGACAGAAAAGGGGAACATTTGTAGAGTGAAAAAGAAACATCTGATTTCAAAATGAAAATAGTAAGTACAGTTAAGTGAGTAAAGCTTTTGCATATGACTTTAGTAGGTTAGTATATTTTACATTTATTATTCACCTGGTGATTCCCTGCACAGGAACCTTTTTGGAAGAAAAGGCTATTATTATTATTTTTATTTTGCTGCTTCAGAAACTAGGCAAGGTAACCTAATACTTAAGTTTAACACCAAAGTTCACATTGAAAACCAGATCCTCTCTAGCCCTCTTTATGAGTCTTTACATTAGACCACATTTCTTCCTTATAAAAGTGATCCTATACTCAAAGTGAAGAATACTGGGTATATGCCATCAACTAATTGTAATTAGAAACACAAGATTAAAAGAAATATTACTTGTACAGATTCAAGTTAACTTCAAAGTCTATTTCACTCAAAATACTTCGATTTAGAAAAATAAATGCCTTTTATATGTTAGAAAACCAGATAAATGCCTGTGAACTTTGAGTGAAAACCAGGCAAGCCTAGAGATTATTATGCTCAGTAAACAATGCACCATGCTTTCCTTTATTTTAAACCTGGACTTAATTCAGTATTTCCATCCCCCGCCAATTATCACTGTAGCACAACTGCTGCAAAAATGGAAATGGCAGTATTCAGTAGAGAAAAAATAAAAATGTCTTTTCCACACACAGAATATATTTTCAAAGATTCTGAGTACAAAGACACTAGTGAGGTATGGTTTACTCTCTGTAACATAACTCTAATGGACACATGTTAAATGATTCTTTGATGACATTAAAAGGTGAGTGGAAAACCCAGGCAACAACAACAAAAAACAAGTTCATAAAGGGTAAAAGTTTTCTTCAATTCTTAACCATAAGGTATTATTTAGTCTAGAAAATAAGTAAGTATAAACTCAGTGCTCAACAATTAAAATTCATATCAGAAAACGTCATCTGCTTTTAGCTTTAGTATGGTGAGGCCCAAACTGCAGCACTATTTCCTCACCACCAAGCCTGAGAATCTCTAATTTTCTCATATGAATCCCTCTCCATGTGGCTATAAAGAAAATTCTCACTGTTAATAATTCCAAATTTTCTCAGCCATATTACCTACCTCACAGGGTTGTTGTGAGGATTAAATCTGATAACATATAGCACAGTGCCTGGAACATAGTAGGCACTTGATAAATAACAGTTCCCTTTTCCCTTCCCCTTCATTTCATTTATCAGTTCAATCTGGGCTCCAAGTCCTCTTTTCTATAATCCACAGAACAGGGTTGGGCCTGAAGCTCAAAAGGTTAAAATTAATCAAGTATTCAGAATGAAGATCTCGAATACAAATGTGTAAATGTAGTCACAGAGCCATAAAATGTTCAAACTGGTAGAGACCTTAAAGGTCATATTTCAGTCTGGTACAACCTCTTGCACTGTATGAGAAAATTCAGGCCCAGAGAGGTTGAGCAAAGTTACACAGACAGAATGTGGCAGAGTTGGATATATGATTCAGGTATTTTAAATTTCTTTTATATATAGAACCACACTACTCAATTCCATAAATTATTATTCTACCATAATTAAATATAAACATGGTGTGACTGGTAAGAAATTACTCTGCTTTGGTGCTAACAGCTCCATATCTATTCAATGCATCTTTAGAACACATGTAGGATGACTTACTTGTGTCGTAGCAGTGGTCTGGATTTTACGGATTTCCTTTCCTGATTCTTTGCCATCATCAGATCTCTCAGTGTCTGAAATTACACTTCCTGCATCAATATTTGGCACAATTCTGCTACCAGAAGATTCAGTTTCCAGAGTCGTAGCAGTCATTTCAGCATACTCTAACCCTTTAGATGATGACGCTAAGTCTCTTTCAGAAATACTGCTCATTCCATCTGAAGTTGTATGGATTTTGAACTCTTTTTCTTCTATTATACTTGATGTACAAGTTAAGTCTACACTACCGGTCATGTGAGCAAGCAATCCAAGATCATCACCAACACCAAGATGTACTTGTGTGTCCTGAATATTTGGAATAATGTGATTGCTAGAAAGTTCAGGAAGGAGTTTCTCCTCCTGTTTGGGTATTTTATCAAAGAGAAATGATGTGCTACTGTTGGGAAGTTCATCCTTCTCATCTGCTAATGTGATCAATGGACCGTTATCCTTTTCCTCATTTTTTTTAATGATACCAACACTTCCATGTACATTGTTCTGGAGTTTCTCAACAGCAGCACTGTATACATTATCCAACAAAGATTCAACCTCCACAAGAGCACCATTCTCTCCACCTACTAAAGTTTCTGGTGATAAATCCATATCATCAAGCTTCACTTCTGTTGCTTCCACTTTCTCTGCTTTTATATCAACTAAAAGATCGTGCACTTCCACGTGTACAGCACTTCCCGGTCTATCTGAATTTCCAAGAATATCATCTGACACTTTTGTTGACATGAGCAAGTCTCTACTGTCTGTGCTGACAGGGTAATCTGTCTCACTTTCTGGGCTCTGGCTTTGTGAAAGGTCTTCTATCTCTCGAATTTCCATTCCACCTTTTGCTCCTGTCGTCTGCGATGAGAGACCAGAGATGGTGCTCACATTCCCTTTCTTTCCCTTTTTAATGTTTTCCTCCTCTTGTCGCTGATATTCTTCATACATTTTAGCTAGGTATTCCTTATGTGCTTCATAAGTGACCTTAGGAATGGATAAAGAAAACATTAAGGCATTTTGTATATATTAAGAAGAAAAAAATGATATAAATAAAATTATGATAATAATAGCAAACATGGTGCAAATAATTTTAAGATTTCAAACATAGTGCATATTAATCCTAAGAAAAATGCTTAGTTTCATCAAGTAATTGGAATATCATCAAAATAGTCATATATGACTTATTATATGACTTGTCCAAAAACACACAGTTAGGTAAACTAGCATTATTAAAGTTTTAAATAAAATGATATTTTCTTTTAGGTGAAGTATTTCAATGTTACCCTAGTTAATATGCCAGCTGAACTCCTACATATTCGGGTTATTTGAGCTAAAACAGAGAACTGGCTAATAATATACAATATCCAAAGTACTATTACTACATCAGTTTTCTATTACTCATATGTGTGACTATTGCAACAAGTGAGGTAAAAAAAAAACACAACACACACCTATAAATATATAGTTATAAAATGTTAAAACATTACAATTTCATCTTTATATAGGCTACTTTAGTTTGTTACTTTACATAGGCTTGTTTAGGAATAATCAGTATATAATTAGGAATAATCAATATATATTTATTGCACAAAGATTTGCAATGAGTTTCCCTATAAAATACTATTTTCAAACTTATTAGTGCAATGATAAAAGTGAGGTGCCAGTATATTATAAAATGTAAATTTGTAACAGGAATAAAAGGTTTTTAAAATTTAAAAAAGTTCAAAATCCTTCCTATAGACACATATGATATTGATATTTAAATGATACTATGACAGAATTTTAGGTTGAGGGACCTTTCTTTGAAGATTATCTTAATATAAAACCCCCTTATTTTACAGAGAAGGAAATCAAGCCCCAAAAGCAGGGGTTGGTAAACTATGGTCCATGGGTCAAATGTGTTTATCACCTGTTTTGGTAAATAAAATTTTATTAGAACACAGCCATGTTCATTCTTTACATATTGTCTATGGCTATTTTCATACTGCATGATAGAGTTGAGTAGTTGCATCAGAGGCTGTACAGCCCACAAAGTCTAAAATATTTACTATCTGCATCTTTAAAAACATTTTTCTGCACAAAAGGATTAAATGAGTTTCCTAATGCCACGAAACTGAATTGTGGCATAGATTGAATCAAAAGCCAACAACTTCTGACACCCATCCTTTTCCTATGACACCACAAGATGAGATATATTAACTCTGAATTTCCAGAATCTAAGGTGTACATAACTCTAAATTTTAATTGACTACTTCCTTTCACCAAAAACCAGACCATATTTAAAATATAAACAAACGTATAGATTCTTATCATTAAAAATAAAGATAATGCAATTAAAAACAACACTAAACTTAAATACTTTAAATGTATTTATTATTCATTTGGAAATAAAAACAAGTTCTGATTACTTTAAAAAGGCTTAAAAAGTATATATAAGACTACGTTTCATGAGTAAGAACCAGTAGGGATGTCTGAATTAAAAGGCTCAGATGCCAGCTCTCAGATCTGCTAGAAAAACATATGTGGGGGGTGTCTCGAGAGTGTAAACTTCCTAATTTATAAACCTGAAGTTTCAATTATAGGGTCCCTAAAATACTTCAAGCTTTGAAGGTGTATGAACCAAGAGGGAAAAACAAGAACGGAAAAGAAAGAATACTGGCATAAAGGAATCAGCCATAATGCAAGATGCCCACAAGATGGCACCAGAAGAGTGTCTACAGGCATTTAATCCACAGCTGAAATCCTGATGATGTAAAATGTTAAATCCCTTGTTACCTTGGAGTGGGCTATTGAGAGTGTATCCACCCAAACTCTCCAGCCTCCCCATTCATATTTGATTGCATGATACAAAAGAATCCGGAAGATATTGTAGACCATCTCCGTAATCTTCTGTTCCTCAGAATTTTTAGGATTGATATAGCCAAGAGAAAACATCCAATCCTGCCACACTGAACACTGCAATAAGCATCTAGTGGGGGGGAAAAATCATTAAAAATTCCTAAATTATATTAGAATTTACTATTCTGAAGTTGAGATAAATAGTAAAAATGTGATCTGACTTAGATAAAGCAAGGTATACAGTCATTCTACATATTTAATATTTAACCTGGAATGACTTTTCCCATTCTTCTACTTGGAAAAATCCATATTATCATTTAAAATTGCCCTCCCAACTCTCCCAGTGAGATTTAGCTATTGTTTCGCTACTCCCTTATCACATGTAGCACTCACAAGGCACTTAACGTATTAGAAATTAATCATCGCTTCACTGTTATCTTTCCCACTGAATTGCACTAAGACTGTACACCAAGACAACCTGTGCAGCACAGTGCTTTATACATGGCAGACATTCAATCAGTAGTTGTTAAATTTAAGACTCATGCAGCAACCATGGCTTCATACTGTACCCCATGTCCTAGCTAACCAGCTTTAGAATGCACGACAATAATCAGTTATCAGACCAAGCTGAGAAAAGCATAGATGATCTCAGCAAATCCAACATCATTACATTTAAACTACTGTTGGTGGTAGACAGTTATCAGGAAAAGGGATAGCATATTTTAAATAAGGACTTTTGGATATTTATGTTTATATATACAGTTAAAATATAATAACCATAAAGTTAAATAAAATCATATGAAAAAAAATAAAAGTATGCAGATTATATAAAAGAAACAAATGCCTTTTCTAATGATTGAAAGTATTTAGCAAAACAGGAAAGATTTGAAAATTTTTTCTTTGAAAGAGATTGAAAATAAAGGAGAGAAAATAAGATTAGTTAGGAAATAAAGTTTTGTTATAGTATTCAAACTGCTCACCTTCTATTCTCCCGGCTGTTACTGAAAAGTTTTATCATATCAGATAAAAACAAACGACGAACTTCCATCAGTTCTGCACTTGGTGTAGAGTTTTTTAACAAAGTTGCCACCACCTTAAGAATCACTGCAAATGAACCAAAAATTATAGTAAAGATTTATAACTGCATCATATCTTCTGCTCAAAAAATATTTACTGATTTTCAACTAAATGCTTAGCACTATGGTAGGTGAGTTGTAAGTGTCATAAATAAAACTATGTGAACGCCATACTGACTGAGGTGGTTAGCAAAAGTTTTGATTTATTTTCACATGTTACCATGTTACATGTAACTACTGCATTACAATAAAGAATTGCTGTTTGCTCACTTGGATTCTGAATTTTCACTGTAGAATCTGGCTCTGGATGTGGTTTGTGTACAACTTGAGTACATACTTGCTCTGTCAAAATCTGAAAGATGAAGAATTTGAATTTCATTTAGAAAATAAATTTATAATTGCAAATTATAGATATACCAAGACTCTGCAAAAAAATGTCAATTTGTTCAAATCAAAAGAAGCATCTCTTCTAAGGGTCTTCTAGTTAGTTCCACATACTTCTAAATTCTTTAATTCTATAGTCTTCAAATTTTTACAGATAAAGACAAAACCAGGACCAATATCTATAGAAGGAAAGATTAATTAGGAACTCCAAGAATTAACTCTGTTTGAAATCACTTTTCAGTGTACATCTTTAATACATTTAAGTTGTGAACTGTAAACATTTGACTGTTATTTCATCATTAATTTTAAAAAAAACTTAGAAAATCAGTAAGTAAGAAAATAATGTCTGAGCCTGGGTCCTAACTTCAAGTGAAGTGTGATATGGGAAAAATCTTTATAAAAAATGTGGCTCATTGTCATTTACCAATGAGTTTTTTTTTCAACTTCTTTCAAATAACAAAAAATGGCAAGAGTTGACCAAATAAAGGAAAGACAGACTCTAAACCATTTACTAATTTTCCCACTAACACTCAGGCTCTATGAGTACAGGATTCTTATACATCTTTTTCACTGCTACATTCCTAGCAATTAGCAAAGTGCCTAACACACTGCCAGCAGTCAATAAACATTTGTTACATTTATAACTTAATTATATATAAAATACGGATATATGACTCTTCACTGTATTTCAGGCTATAGCCTGTGTTTGCCTCTATTCTTCCATATATTAAAAAAATCCAATGAGATTATACTTAATAAAGATATCATTTTATATTATGATTTAATTTCCTGTGTAGGTTAACATGCTAAGTTCTGAATGAAACTTTTTAAATAGTTTAACCCAAAGTAAGATACAAAAACTTTGAGGAAACTATAAAACTTAGTTGAGAGCTTAGTTGTACATAGCTACTTGTGAAAGTTGGGGATGGAGAGTAAATTAATCAAGAGACAGGTATGATCCTTTCCGATTAGAAAAAGATCATGACATCCAGCAGTGGCATTTTTCTTACCTTTCTGCTCAGTCTTAAAAAAAAAAAAAAGAAGATAGGACATTTACTTAGGTGTATTAAGAATGTATATCAAAAAAGGTATTGACTTAAAATAAAAACTAACCTACTATTATTAAAATGATGAATATAGGGCACAAATACCCCTTTCTTCACTGCCATACTTTTCCTGAAACAAACACTTCCTTGTTTAAACAGTGCCTCAGAATTTTCTGAACAGAGCACTAGAGACATGCACTACTCATCAGCTGGAGCTGACAAAAGGGATAAAAATTTCTTTGAAAACCATATACCAAAGAACAATCAGTGGTTGGTATATGCCTACAAGGAGTTTTCACACCAACCTGCCCAAAAAGTCCTGGTGTAGACCTACAGCCCAATCAACAAGATCCCAAGAATTCTGATTACAAATACAGAGATTCAAAATAACTGCAGACAAGCTTGGAAAAGACTATGCCATACTCTTCTATGATACAGAACTGTCAAAACTTTTTCACCCCAAAAAGTAGAAAGCTCATTGTACAGAAAACAAAATTTATCTCAAAGAACCTTCAGTTTTATATTGTTGTCCTTTTAAACCCCTATTTGATCATCTAAGAATGAGGGTAATAACTGCCTTGCCTATCTAATAAAGCTGGTAGGAGGATCAAATAGGGCTCTATATGTAAAAGTGTTTTGAAAACTATATGTCATAGTTTATTTAAATATGAGTTTAATTACAAAAATATATTTAGAAATTCAATTCAGCATGTATTTATAAGAACCAGTTATGTGCCAACATTCTGCTACATGTTTGAAATGGGAGACATAGTTGCTAGGTAGAACTATATTTCTAGAAAAAATTATTTAATCAATATTGAGGAGACAGGCTCAAATCCATGCTCCTATGGTAGAGTGTCTGTCATTAAGAACCTATGTGAGTTTTAAAAGAGGGGGAGGGAAATAAATAAGGAGACAAATAAGGAGAGATGAATGTAGATGTAAACACTTAATGAAAGGATAGGATTCAAGATGGGCCACGAAGTTTGACTGGACTTGGTTAGAGACATGCATGGGAAATTAACCCTGCCCTGCACCATAACAAAATAGGACGGAGGGTTCAGAGCCAGATACGGACATGAAATCCAATGTGTATTTAACCCTTATAGCACATCTCAATTCACACAAGCTCAATAGCCAAATGTGACTAGTGGCTATCATATTGGACAGGGCTGGGAAACAACGAATTAAATCATGGAGGTAACTTGATAAATATGCTATTTATGGACACAGACCTGAGTCCAGCATTATACATTTAAACATTATTTTATAAATGGTATTATCTCGTAATTCATGGGTCACAGAAAGACTTTAGGCTTAAGCAGGAGCTACTGGAGCTTCCTCTCTGACCTATTGACTTCCCGGACTTATCAAGCATAAATCATTTTGGATTAGTAGGCTTGACTTATGAGACAGGAATAGTACTGGTTTATTTCTTAAAATGGTAAACTATTAACCCCACTGTTACATCCAACTGCCGCTGTAGGTATTCAGGGGGTCAGAAAACCTTTGTATTTATACAGTTTGGATAAGCTCTAGTACTTTTTTGACTCTTGGTTTCTTTATCTGTGAAAAGAATGTTTGAATAAGATGATATTTAACATACTACCTACACATAAGAGTCTATAATTTTGAAAAAAAAGTTCTATTATGAGATACTTAAAGGTTTTAAAGTTACTACCACTTTGTAAAAAAACTGTGTCCAGTAATGTTATACCCTTACCGAAAAAGATAAAGTAAAAAATATACATTAAAAAAATCAGTTCATTATTTCCACAGGAAACAGCTTTTCAGATGACAAGATCCCATACCTGACTGTCTCTGTCTACGGTAAGTGTTGAACTGAATTATAGGAATAGTGTGTAAAGAGAAATAGTAAATCTAAACCTACAAAGTAAAATTAATATCACAATATTTAAAAAAAGCATTGGATCAATAACCATATATATTGTTCAGACAGATCTACAAGTATATTAAATAGAAAAATCTAGTTTTGTCTTTAGGAGACATATTCTACAATCTAACAAAAAATTTTAAGTGTGTTAGGAAGTGCTACAAATCATTAAGAAAACATAATTATCCATAATTTAGAGATGGAATAACAAAGTAAAACTAAAGCAAATAAAATGTAAGATACAAATTTTACAAATATTATAATTCTCAAAAAAATATTTGTATAAAGAATAGCTTTGAGTAATTTCAAAGAGGATTCATTAAAGACAACTCATTCCATTATACGATCTATAAGAATAAATTCACCTCAGGAAACTAAGAGATAGGGATGTTTTTTCAATTAAATTTTTTTTTTGTTTTTAGAATAATTTAAATAGATTTTTAGATCTTCAAAGCTTATGCAATGTTGTCTGACATATCCTGCTAAAAACTCTAAATTACTTTGTCCTTTAATATTTACTGTTTATTTTATCATAGGCATCTTATCAGATTTAGAATTTTAAAGATCACAGTGACATAATCTTTACAATAATTGAACTTCCAAACACTTTGTGAAAACCACATATTCTAAAATATCATTATCAATACGGTAGGTTTGACAGAGTTCTTTATTATTTCTGTACTTGATTTTATAACTTTCTACAGTTGTAGTAATATGCGTTCTGATACAATGCTTGGAGTTAAGGTAATTTCCTCAAACCAAAAAAGAAAATGAAGATAAAATGAGCTTTCAAACTGCAGATTATCAACCACTAATTCTTGCTAGGGGTACAGGCCTTGGTTGATGTCCACATAGTAAATCAAACTCAAGTTAGTTGAGTTTTCTTTCTTTAGTTAAATTTCACTTACTATTTGATGAGAATTTAAGTTCGAACCTATCACTTGAGTTTTCATTTTTTTTGGGAGGGTGTGGGGTCATTGGGGATGAGTTTTAATTTTTTTACAACCAGATGCCACTCTCCGAAATGATGCAATCTTTAAACTTTGGTGATCTAGAATTAGTCATCTGCCATCCTGTCACTGATATTACAATTTGATTTGTTAGTAGTAATAAACCATCTGTTGAAGTCCCTTTTACTTTTTTGTGGAATCAACAGTGCTAAACAACCATACCGTAACCATCTTTCTTTTTTGACCTTTTGTACACGTAACTTTTCTTTCTAGAGTATCATACTTAACTCAGGGCCCTTCATTCCAATGAACCATGATTATTTTTCTACTTTGAAAGCCTATATTATTGCCAAATTGGTCAGACGGAGGCCCTGAAAGTTAGTTCCTTCACTATTTCCAAATCTCTGCAACATCCAATATCCAACATCCAGTATCAGAAGATCCAAACTTTCCCTGACTTTCTCCACCTAAGTTATGGAATCAGAGATAAAATCTGGACACTAAAAGAGTGCCTATCAATATAGATGGCAGTACAGATGCTGCTGCACTTGCTGTTGAGCCACTTTTCAGGAAGATGAGTAGAATTACATATGCATGTATATATACACGGGACATTTTCTTATTTTAAGGTTACAAGCACATGATGATCTTTCAAATTCAACATATAATGTTATGTGGAACTTTTATTTTAATGTAAGGTTTCATTGACTACAAAGACCTTCTACGCTATTAACACTAATAGGTCAAAACAAGTAGGCGGTCAGAAATTTGTGGAGGAAAGAGAATGATTAAAAAACATATACAGGCATCATTGACCAGAGCAATTAGTAGGTAAGAAAACCAAGGTAAAGATACAAGTTAAACCAAGAGGGAAGAGATATGGGGATATATGTACATGTATAACTGATTCACTTTGTTACAAAGCAGAAACTAACACACCATTGTAAAGCAATTATACTCCAATAAAAACGTTAAAAAAAAAAAAGATACAAGTTAATCAGTATTTGACACTAGCATTCAGAACCCTAATCTGATATTGCAGCAAAGTTTTGATTCAGAGGAGGACTTTAATACTGTCAACTGAAGGTAGATTCTGAAATTTTTTGCCTTATGCACATATACTATGAGAAATGCCTATTTTACGACCGTTTATTAGTGGTATGACATAGAGCAAATTATTTAACCTGTGAGCCTCAGTTTGTCTGTTTAAAAAGGCAATAAAAATACCAGCTTCATAGCAATATTGTAAGGATTTGAGATAATGTATGTAAAGTACTTACCAAGGGGATTATCATAGGAAGTACTCAAAAAAGGCAGTTACTATTATTAGGGAAATATAATAATATCAGAATAAAGATGCTCTGCATAGGATAGGCCTTTCTATTAGTGCTTATTCAGTTCTGTAGGCAAAATACTGGAGCAATACTAAAATATTACTATAATTTTAAAAAAGCAGCACTCTGGAGGCTAAAGTTTACAAATCATGTAATTTGAGGAATGACTGACACAAAGTAGGAATATTAAGCTTAGATGAAAAAGACAAAGTAGCCAAAAGACTTTTCTTCATTTATTTAAAGGGCAGCAACTCTTAAATTTACTGATGAGAATATAAAACCAGAGGTAAAAAAATTATGCCCTGTAGGCCAAATCCAGTCTACCATCTGTTCTGTAAGTACAGTTTTATTAGACAGCCACACTCATCTGATTCATATTTTCTATGGCTACTTCTGAGCCACAACTGCAGAGCTGAGTAGTTCCAACAGAGAGCGTATATAGCCTGCTACTATAAACTGAATGTTTGTTGTGCCCCCCAAAATTCATATGTTGAAACCTATATTTGCTATGGCTTTTAGCACAACTAGAGTTTCCTTGTGTAACAGTCACAATGTTTTGCTATCTACATCTATAACAATAATCCACGCTCCACTGTATATTAAAGTGTGACATGTGAAGTCCACTTTTCTCTTGTTTTGACATGATAGATATACACTGTTATTAAAAAAATATATTAGGTTGGGTAATACAGGTGGTATGTGAAACACTGTCCAGTTACTGCATTGTACCGAGCAGCAATGTGAAGATGACAAACGTTCTCTGTCGCAAGTACTCAACTCAGCTACTATAATGCAACAGCAGCCACTGGCAATATGTAAGGGAATGAGCATGGCTATGTTCCTACAGAACTATTTATGGACACTGAAATCTAAATTTCATATAAGGCTTACATGTCATACATTATTTTTCTTTCGATTACTTTCAACCATTTAAAAACATAAAAACAATCCTTAGCTCGAGGCCCTACAAAGACAGGTGTTTATAGTTTGCTAATCTTTGCGCTAGAGAAAAGAAGTAGGACCTCTGAAAATCAGCTGCAGGAAAGTAAAATGAAGGTTAATATAAGAGAACACTCCTAATATTTTACTGGTATTTAAAATGAGGTAGTACACACATTTCACAGAAAATAATGAACCCAATTTGTATGGCCATCTGTTAGAAATAATTAAGAAAAGGATTTCTGAATTGAGATGATGGGATCTAAAGTTTCTCCAGATACCATTTTTAAAAATAATTCTTACCTACATTTTATCCCAGTCTCAACTCTAGGTTAATGTTAGTAGTTGCTACGTATCAGAGACAGAGAGAGGGAAAAGCGGGGAGGGTAAGGGGAGGGAAAGAACAAATAAATAATGCATAATGGGTGTGATTTATGTGAGAAAAACTCTGCAAAGCCTATCAGCCAACCCATACTCAAAGAAAATGCCTAGGCCCAACATAAGAAGATTGGCAAATAAATGTACATGGATATGTTTTAAACAAAATTTTAAGTATGTGTTCATCTTTTTTTTTTTAAAGGATTACTGCCTTTTTAGATTAACTGACCAACTGCTATTCCAATCACATAGAGGGTTTCCACTGCATGCATTTAAAATTAGCATCACACATTTTAAGTTTTTACCTCATAAAGTGTGTTGTACGTGGTGACAGTCACAGTGTTTGTATGCAGCATCAGCCTCTCTCCAAGAAGAGTAAAAAGACTGTGGGTATGCATAATTTCAACTTTTCTCCTGGAGAAACAGGGGCAAAAAATAATTCATACTAGGAAACACACTGGATTTTCTAATCACATGATGTTAGGATAAACAGTAAAATCTATAAGCAGATACAGAATTACATAAGTAATGTTTACTAATTTCCATCTATTAAATGACAGTTTATAGCATAGCTGTCTTCTAAAATACCAAGACTACTATTTAAACACTTCTCAGAATGTCCGCACAAACTAAAACATTAAGTATACAAATTATAAAACATTGTATAAATGTTGACAGCTATAATTATCAAATTTCTAATAGCTATTTAGGAGTTATTTTCTTGGGTTAAATTATTAGTTTCTCTTAACACAGAGACAACAGAATTTTCAAATCCTTTCTGTCCGAAGTCTATGACATAATCTATGTAAAACTTTAATAACAAAAATTTATAAGTATGGTTAAAACTGAATAGAAAGCAAAATAATTCGACAGAAGTAAAGGGAACTCATTACTGCTTGTGTCTGTGGCTCATTTAACTGTTGGCCCATTTAACTGCTCCCCTACCAAATCCATATTTAGAATAGAAAGCTCTATTAAAGTCCTCCTGGAACACTTAGCTCTAGCCCAGGGAATTACTACATGCCTTTCATTCATGTCACTTTCTTAGAAGTCAAGATCTGGAACTTCTTGGCCCCCAACGCTCAGTATTTCATTTCTTACCTTGATTTTCTATTGTTCCCTGTGTGGATTTGGCAACTATAACACAAACTGACTAGGTAATCACCAAACGTTTGCTCCTTTCTTCCTGAGCCCACAGCTATACTGTAATTCCAGCCTCTCTTACAGCTATGTGTACCACTGAGTTCTAGCCAATGGAACCCGAGAAGAAAAGCTGTGGATCATTTCTAGGCCTGGGCTACAGAAAACACTCATGTACTCTTCCATGCTCTTCCTCAAGGCAGCAACACAGGAGCCTTATGATGAAGACACAGAGGTACCAGATGAAAGAAGCAGCCTGGGTCTCTAAAGCACAGCTTGAAGAACATCAACTGCTGAGTATACCCATTTGGATTTTAAGTGAATAAGAAAGAAACTACGAGTTTGGTAAGTTACTAAAACTTCACTGTTTGTTACAGGAGCTATTGCTACCTTAATTAATGCACAAATCAAATAATGAACCATTTATCTGGGCACCACTCACCTGGAAATCCTCTCTTCTAACATCAGCCTTCAAGCTGCACACTGCACAACAAAAGAGGCAGGGCAGCTATTTCCCCTCACCCAATCCTCCTCAGCCCAGAGAAGGAAACAGCAATTACCTAAATCCAAAAGGAAGCTAGGGCAAGTGTCTAATGGCTGTGTTTGTAAAACACTTAAGTAAGACTGGGAAAAGTCAAATGGTCATTAAAAAAAATAATAATAACAGGACAGATGGATATTTTGAGATTATGAAGGGGAAGGCTTTAGTCTCTTCCAACTCAAGCCACACCTAAGGAAAGGAAGCCTGACACTTTCATTTGCTCCCAATCAAGAAAAACAAATGTCAATGTATATCTCTTGATATATCTCTTTGATACTCGGAGCTGGTAAAAGTCATTTAAATTAGGCTATCTGAAATTTAGAGTAATTTCTTAACTGGGACACCATAATTTCAACTACTACAGAAATTCACGCTCTCTTGCCTATCTCCTCCAAAGTAAATGTTTACAGAGCAGCTTAATTCTACCTCTTAGGGGGACTTGAAGAATACTGCACATACCAGGAAAAAGATGAGTCAGCTTCCTCTTGCAGTTTTCTTTGAAACAATGCTCACCAATAAATGCTGTCTCACAGCAATCAAGAGATAGCCAAAAGTGGCATCCATCATTTCAGGCATAAAGTGGGCATGCTGGCCCTGTACATCACATGATTTTGTTTCCCAGAGGACGTCTAATGAAAGACCCAGCTCTATGTATTCAGTTCAGAAAGGCTTCACTAGGGTATATATTTGAGAAACTAACAACTTGAACCTGTTTAACTTTAAGACCTAAATAAACTTCAGACTTTAGTGCCTAGCTGCTTTACCTTTTAAATTTTATAGCATTTCTGCCCACCTGGATTGAGTGCAATCTATTTTTTTAAAAGAGTAACCTTTTAATCTCATACAAATTACACATTTATTAGCTTACTAAACATTCCATTAAAAACACACCCTAATTTCTTTCTTCACAAAACAAGTATTTTGGGGGGGATGATCAAAAAATACTTCTTGTAACAAATTCAGAGAATATGTTGGAACAGGACAAAGAAAAAAAAGAAAACCCATAATTCTATAACCCAGAGATAATCATAAATATCAGTTGATGTTCTTTCAGACTAATTACGTTGCACATAAGTATATGATAGATAGATATAGATGATATCAATACAACGGAAATAATTCTACATAAGATAATTTGTAGCTTGTCACCTGTAAAACAACAACATATTGTCTTAAAATTTCAGTTATTAAATATAGTTTATAACTAGAATGTAGCATAATTTATCCATTCACTACTGTTGGCCATTTATGTTATTTTCAAATTTTTTTCTACCATAAACAAAACTTTGCCCTTTTACATAAATACTTCGGCATATCCATGGTCATTTCCTTAGGATAAATTCTTGTAATGAAAATTATACGGTTAAAACTTTTTTTTTTTTTTTTTTTCTGAAACATTTATATTAACATATTTCCATACAAATACAAATATAAGATTTTTAGAAATTTCATGTAATGTCTGAAACATTTATATTAACATATTTCCATACAAATAACCCAATGAAAGTTTAGTATTAGTTGTTTTGTTTGTTTTTTTATACTGCAGGTTCTTATTAGGCATCAGTTTTATACACATCAGTGTATACATGTCAATCCCAATCGCCCAATTCAGCACACCACCATCCCCACCTCACCGCAGTTTTCCCCCCTTGGTGTCCATATATCCATTCTCTACATCTGTGTCTCAACTTCTGCCCTGCAAACTGGCTCATCTGTACCATTTTTCTAGGTTCCACATACATGCATTAATATACGATATTTGTTTTTCTCTTTCTGACTTACTTCACTCTGTATGACAGTCTCTAGATCCATCCACGTCTCAACAAATGACTCAATTTCGTTCCTTTTTATGGCTGAGTAATATTCCATTGTATATATGTACCACCACTTCTTTATCCATTCGTCTGTTGATGGGCATTTAGGTTGCTTCCATGACCTGGCTATTGTAAATAGTGCTGCAATGAACATTCGGGTGCATGTGTCTTTTTGAATTACGGTTTTCTCTGGGTATATGCCCAGTAGTGGGATTGCTGGATCATATGGTAATTCTATTTTTAGTTTTTTAAGGAACCTCCATATTGTTCTCCATAGTGGCTGTATCAATTTACATTCCCACCAACAGTGCAAGAGGGTTCCCTTTTCTCCACACCCTCTCCAGCATTTGTTGTTTGTAGATTTTCTGATGATGCCCATTCTAACAGGAGTGAGGTGATACCTCATTGTAGTTTTGATTTGCATTTCTCTAATAATTAGTGATGTTGAGCATCTTTTCATGTGCTTCGTGGCCGTCTGTATGTCTTCTTTGGAGAAATGTCTATTTAGGTCTTCTGCCCATTTTTGGATTGGGGTGTTTGTTTCTTTGATATTGAGCTGAATGAGCTGTTTATATATTTTGGAGATTAATCCTTTGTCCGTTGATTCATTTGCAAATATTTTCTCCCATTCTGAGGGTTGTCTTTTCGTCTTGTTTATGGTTTCCTTTGCTGTGCAAAAGCTTTGAAGTTTCATTAGGTCCCACTTGTTTATTTTTGTTTTTATTTCCATTACTCTAGGAGGTGGATCAAAAAAGATCTTGCTGTGATTTATGTCAAAGAGTGTTCTTCCTATGTTTTCCTCTAAGAGTTTTATAGTGTCCAGTCTTATATTTAGGTCTCTAATCCATTTTGAGTTTATTTTTGTGTATGGTGTTAGGGAGTATTCTAATTTCATTCTTTTACATGTAGCTGTCCAGTTTTCCCAGCACCACTTATTGAAGAGACTGTCTTTTCTCCATTGTATATCTTTGCCTCCTTTGTCATAGATTAGTTGACCATAGGTGCGTGGGTTAATCTCTGGGCTTTCTATCTTGTTCCATTGATCTATGTTTCTGTTTTTGTGCCAGTACCATATTGTCTTGATTACTGTAGCTTTGTAGTATAGTCTGAAGTCAGGGAGTCTGATTCCTCCAGCTCCATTTTTTTGCCTCAAGACTGCTTTGGCTATTCGGGGTCTTTTGTGTCTCCATACAAATTTTAAGATGATTTGTTCTAGCTCCGTAAAAAATGCCATTGGTAATTTGATAGGGATTGCATTGAATCTGTAGATTGCTTTGGGTAGTATACTCATTTTCACAATGTTGATTCTTCCAATCCAAGAACATGGTATATCTCTCCATCTGTTGGTATCATCTTTAATTTCTTTCATCAGTGTCTTATAGTTTTCTGCATACAGGTCTTTTGTCTCCCTAGGTAGGTTTATTCCTAGGTATTTTATTCTTTTTGTTGCAATGGTAAATGGGAGTGTTTCCATAATTTCTCTTTCAGATTTTTCATCATTAGTGTATAGGAATGCAAGAGATTTCTGTGCATGAATTTTGTAACCTGCAACTTTACCATATTCATTAATTAGCTCTAGCAGTTTTCTGGTGGCAGTTTTAGGATTCTCTATGTATAGTATCATGTCATCCGCAAACAGTGACAGTTTTACTTCTTCTTTTCCAATTTGTATTCCTTTTATTTCTTTTTCTTCTCTGATTGCCGTGGCTAGGACTTCCAGAACTATGTTGAATAATAGTGGTGAGAGTGGACATCCTTGTCTCGTTCCTGATCTTAGAGGAAATGCTTTCAGTTTTTCACCATTGAGAATGATGTTTGCTGTGGGTTTGTCATATATGGCCTTTATTATGTTGAGGTAGGTTCCCTCTATGCCCACTTTCTGGAGAGTTTTTATCATAAATGGGTGTTGAATTTTGTCAAAAGCTTTTTCTGCATCTATTGAGATGATCATATGGTTTTTATTCTTCAATTTGTTAATATGGTGTATCACATTGATTGATTTGCGTATATTGAAGAATCCTTGCATCCCTGGGATAAATCCCACTTGATCGTGGTGTATGATCCTTTTAATGTGTTGTTGGATTCTGTTTGCTAGTATTTTGTTGAGGATTTTTGCATCTATATTCATCAGTGATATTGGTCTGTAATTTTCTTTTTTTGTAGTGTCTTTGTCTGGTTTTGGTATCAGGGTGATGGTGGCCTCATAGAATGAGTTTGGGAGTGTTCCTTCGTCTGCAATTTTTTGGAAGAGTTTGAGAAGGATGGGTGTTAGCTCTTCTCTAAATGTTTGATAGAATTCACCTGTGAAGCCATCTGGTCCTGGACTTTTGTTTGTTGGAAGATTTTTAATCACAGTTTCAATTTCATTACTTGTGATTGGTCTGTTCATATTTTCTGTTTCTTCCTGATTCAGTCTTGGAAGGTTATACCTTTCTAAGAATTTGTCCATTTCTTCCAGGTTGTCCATTTTATTGGCATAAAGTTGCTTGTAGTAGTCTCTTAGGATGTTTTGTATTTCTGCGGTGTCTGTTGTAACTTCTCCTTTTTCATTTCTGATTTTATTGATTTGAGTCCTCTCCCTCTTTTTCTTGATGAGTCTGGCTAATGGCTTATCAATTTTGTTTATCTTCTCAAAGAACCAACTTTTAGTTTTATTGATCTTTGCTATTGTTTTCTTTGTTTCTATTTCATTTATTTCTGCTCTGATCTTTATGATTTCTTTCCTTCTGCTAACTTTGGGTTTTGTTTGTTCTTCTTTCTCTAGTTTCTTTAGGTGTAAGGTTAGATTGTTTACTTGAGATTTTTCTTGTTTCTTTAGGTAGGCTTGTATAGCTATAAACTTCCCTCTTAGAACTGCTTTCACTGCATCCCATAGGTTTTGGGTCGTCGTGTTTTCATTGTCATTTGTCTCTAGGTATTTTTTTATTTCCTGTTTGATTTCTTCAGTGATCTCTTGGTTATTTAGTAATGTATTGTTTAGCCTCCATGTGTTTGTCTTTTTTACGTTTTTTTCCCTGTAATTCATTTCTAATCTCATAGCGTTGTGGTCAGAAAAGATGCTTGATATGATTTCAATTTTCTTAAATTTACTGAGGCTTGATTTGTGACCCAAGATGTGATCTATCCTGGAGAATGTTCCGTGCGCACTTGAGAAGAACGTGTAATCTGCTGTTTTTGGATGGAATGTCCTATATACATCAATTAAATCTATCTGGTCTATTGTGTCATTTAATGCTTCTGTTTCCTTATTTATTTTCATTTTGGATGATCTGTCCATTGGTGTAAGTGAGGTGTTAAAGTCCCCCACTATTATTGTGTTACTGTCGATTTCCTCTTTTATAGCTGTTAGCAGTTGCCTTATGTATTGAGGTGCTCCTATGTTGGGTGCATATATATTTATAATTGTTATATCTTCTTCTTGGATTGATCCCTGGATCATTATGTAGTGTCCTTCCTTGTCTCTTGTAACATTCTTTATTTTAAAGTCTATTTTATCTGATATGAGTATAGCTACTCCAGCTTTCTTTTGATTTCCATTTGCATGGAATATCTTTTTCCATCCCCTCACTTTCAGTCTGTATGTGTCCCTAGGTCTGAAGTGGGTCTCTTGTAGACAGCATATATATGGGTCTTGTTTTTGTATCCATTCAGCCAGTCTATGTCTTTTGGTTGGGGCATTTAATCCATTCACGTTTAAGGTAATTATCGACATGTATGTTCCTATGACCATTTTCTTAATTGTTTTGGGTTTGTTTTTGTAGGCCCTTTTCTTCTCTTGTGTTTCCCACTTAGAGAAGTTCCTTTAGCATTTGTTGTAGAGCTGGTTTGGTGGTGCTGAATTCTCGTAGCTTTTGCTTGTCTGTAAAGCTTTTGATTTCTCCATCAAATCTAAATGAGATCCTTGCTGGGTAGAGTAATCTTGGTTGTAGGTTCTTCCCTTTCATCACTTTAAGTATATCATGCCACTCCCTTCTGGCTTGCAGAGTTTCTGCTGAGAAATCAGCTGTTAACCTTATGGGAGTTCCCTTGTATGTTATTTGTCGTTTTTCCCTTGCTGCTTTCAATAATTTTTCTTTGTCTTTAATTTTTGCCACTTTGATTACTATGTGTCTCGGTGTGTTTCTCCTTGGGTTTATTCTGTATGGGACTCTCTGCGCTTCCTGGACTTGGGTGGCTATTTCCTTTCCCATGTTAGGGAAGTTTTCGACTATAATCTCTTCAAATATTTTCTCTGGTCCTTTCTCTCTCTCTTCTCTTTCTGGGACCCCTATAATGCGAATGTTGTTGCGTTTAATGTTGTCCCAGAGGTCTCTTAGGCTGTCTTCATTTCTTTTCATTCTTTTTTCTTTACTCTGTTCCGCAGCAGTGAATTCCACCATTCTGTCTTCCAGGTCACTTATCCGTTCTTCTGCCTCAGTTATTCTGCTATTGATTCCTTCTAGTGTAGTTTTCATTTCAGTTATTGTATTGGTCATCTCTGTTTGTTTGTTCTTTAATTCTTCTAGGTCTTTGTTAATCATTTCTTGCATCTTCTCAATCTTTGCCTCCATTCTTATTCCGAGGTCCTGGATCATCTTCACTATCATTATTCTGAATTCTTTTTCTGGAAGGTTGCCTATCTCCACTTCATTTAGTTGTTTTTCTGGGGTTTTTTCTTGTTCCTTCATCTGGTACATAGCCCTCTGCCTTTTCATCTTCTCTGTCTTTCTGTAACTGTGGTTTTTGGTCCACAGGCTGCAGGATTGTAGTTTTTCTTGCTTCTGTTGTCTGCCCTCTGGTGGTTGAGGCTATCTAAGAGGCTTGATGGGAGGCTCTGGTGGTGGGTAGAGCTGACTGTCACGGTTAAAACTTTTAAGTTTAATTTTATTTTATGAGACTTCGAAGTTTATGACCTCCAAAAATATGTACATTCATACTCCAACATCAAGGTACAAATTACCAGCAGTTTCACCAATCCTATGTATTATAATAATAATAAAACAGTCAAATGCAAAGATTAGGGCTTGGGGAGAAAAGATGAGAGAGGAAACATGGTTTGGGGTAAGACTCTCCAATTCATAAATTAAACAGTTTTTTGCTGCTAATTATTGAATAATTCACATTTTAATAATGTTCCTCATATCTAAACATACATACATTAGCATGTGTACCTGGGGTTGCTATTCACCTCTATTTTTAGCTCATTCCTTAGTATAAGGTCTACTAGACTTATCACAATACACACTCATTATACTTATTTTTTAATCTTTCACTGACTTTTTTTTACTTGTTTGTTCGCCTGAGTTAGCTTTACAACAATTTTTGAACATTTTTAAAGAAAACTTGGAATTTTTATCAAAACTGCATTAGGTTTATAAGTTCAGTTCATTACAAATCTATCTTTATCTAATTGAGTCTTTCAATTAAGCTACGTACTATAGCTCTTCCTTACTGCAGCTATTAAATTTTTTCATGATTTTCAGGAAATACATTAAAATATTATTTACATTTTCAATTTCCTTTCTAATAAACTGAAAGTAAGATCATTTTAGGCTACTATTCTATACATTATTCTATAGTTAAGAATCATTAGTTATTCAAATAATGGACACTATTATACTTTTCAAACTCCTTTAATCTATCAGGAGAATTGTAAAATTTTTTGAGGTTTTAACCTAAATTTCTTCAGCCTTTGACTTTGAGGTTAAGAATGGATAAGCTATAGGAACTCAATAATACATGCATCTGTCGGTGTTTATGAGAAATTGTATCAAAACACAACTATGAATTAAAGGACCATAGCATGGTTCTGTTGAAATATCAGATAGTGATTACTAGTGAAGCAAAACAGAATTATGTTTTGTGCACCTGTACTTTTACCTTGTTTATTAGTGATCTTACTCTTCCCACCTTTTATTTGATGGAAGAAGTAATATGTATATGTACTGAGAACCCAAAAAATAAGTATTTAAAAATATTTGTAGCAAAATGATGTTATTACCAAGGACTAGAAGTGAATATCTTGCATGTTGTCATAACATATTTTCTTATAATTACTATAATCTGGCCTATAATTCTGAAGGCCCTTCTTCATTCCCAAATTTTTTCATTTTATATTAACGAGATATGAAAAAGTTTTATCCATTTTATTGATTCCTTCAATAAAATCACTCTTGTAGTCAGTGATCCCTTCAACAGTTTTTGTTTTATTTTCTTTCTTGATGCTAGTCTTCATCTTTATTAATTTGTACTTCCTAGCTTACTCTGTTGTCCTTTAATCAATGCTGTAATATGAGTATACATTCCTATCATGATCTTTATTCTTCAATATTGGAAGTATTTACTTCTGAGTATGTTTTTGCTATGATGCATAGATAATTTTAAAGAACTTATTTTCATTTTATTATCTTTTCTTTACTAGCAGGTTTTTGGGAACATTTCTTAATTTCTAAATTGTTGAAATTTTTTTTGCTCAACTTTTTTTTAATTTCTAATTTTATTACCTTACGGTCAGAAAATGGTGCCAGTAAAATCTCTACTGTGTCCACATTGTTTACTTTATGGTCAAGGACATGATTTTTTAAATTTTAGTAAATATCCTATAGCCATAAAGTATATTTTCAAAGCATATAAGATTGAACATATACCTACTGAGTCAAGTTTTATGAATATATACTCAATTTCTCTATATCTTTATATGTTATCTATTCAATTGTCCCCATTCTGAAGGAGAAATACTGTCTAGACTACTGTATCTTATCAATTACTTATAGCATCTCTAATGGTTTGCCTTACATATCTGAATGCAATATTTGATGCTTTGAGGCTTATGACCATAACATCATCTACTTAAACTGTGCCTTTCATCAATGTATAATGTCTTTTAATTTTTTGTTTTGAACTTTTAACTTCAAGTTCAACTGATTCTATTTTGTGCTTTCAGATCACATCTGATTTCTATAATGCCAACGAAGTTCTGAATTCTTTTTCTGTTAGGGACCTTTCCTTACCCATTTATTTTTTTAAGATCTGATTTATTAAAAAGAAAGGAAATCATATAATAAATACTCATGTAGCCACCATTACTACAACTTAAGAAATAAAGTATTAAAATAAGCACTTCTGGGTACCTGTCCATGAGCCCATCCTTTTCACGATGTTTTGGGGTAAATGATATCATGAATTTGCTTTTATATAGCCATGCATGTCTTTATACTTTTATTAGATATGTACCTATTCCTAAACTATTTATTATTTTATTTTTTCATATTTTTGAAGTTTAGATAAATTATATCACTACTATACATCCTTTCTACAACTTGCTTTATTGCTTCATATTAGGTTTATGAAAGTTAACTTCTGTTAATTCATTTTCAAAGCTGAATATATCCAATTGTATGAATATACCTAAATTCATTTCTGTTACCCCACTGATATTCTTTTACGTCGTTTCCAACTTTTCATTATTACCAATGATGTTACATTGAGCATTTGTGCACATACATGAGTGTCTCTATGTCACAGAGACAATTAATAATTAGTCATAGAGTAGCTTCATCTTTTTGAAAATAGTCAAATTGTTCCCCAATGTGATTGTAACAATTATACAACTCCACCAGTGATCTGAAAGTCTCTTATGCATATCCTTGCCAACACCTGATACTGTCAAAAATTTTAAAGCTTATCACCCTAGTGGGTATTAAAGGTAACTTTTAAATTTTGTACTTTTGATTGCTACCGAAGTCGAGTATCTTTCCATATGCTTATTAGCCAAATCAAGTTTGCTCTTCAGTGAACTGTTTATATTCTTCATGCTCCTAATGGTTTTTCTTTTTCTTATTAGTTTGCATGATTTTTCATAGGGTCAGGATACAAACCCACTGTATTACAAATAAACTGCAAATATCATCTTTCACTTTGTGGCTCATCTTTTCACTTTTTTATGGTTTTAAAACATGTTATATTTTAATGATCACATTTATCAACTTTTCCCTAGATGATTTATGTATGTTTACTTACTAGTTTACAAACCCTTCCTTAATCCAAGGTGATAACACTATTATCCTACATTTGCTAAGAGTTTTAAATTTTGCTTTTCAAGTTTTTATTAGCTTTATTGAGGTATAATATACACACCATAAAATTCACAAATTTTATAAGTGTACAAGCCAGTGCTTTCTTAAAGACCTCATAGAGTCATGCAATCATCACTACTATCCAGTTTTAGAACATTTTCTTGACTCTAAAAAGTTCCCTTGTGCCCATCTGTAGGCAATCCCCACTTCCATCACTAGCCCCATGTGACCACCAACCTGCATTCTGGATACTTCATATAAATGGAATCATACAATATATAGTCTTTTGCATCTGGCTTCTTTCATTTAGCATGTTTTTAGGAACTCATTCATGTCATAGTATGCATCAGTAATTCATTTCCTTTCAATTGTGCAATAGTATTCCATCATATGGGCATATGATATTTCATTTATCTATTCACCAACTGATGGAATTTTGGATAGTCTCCAGTTTTTGCCTATTATGAATAACGGCACCAAGAACATTCATGCACAAGTCTAGATGTGAACATATGATGTCATCTTTCCTGGGCAGACACCTAAATATAGAAATATCTGGTTGTATGATAAGTGCTACATTTTTTAAGAAATTAGAAAACCCTCTTGGAACGCGGCTGGAGAATTTTACATTCCCATCAGCAATGCATTAGGATTCAATAAGTTGTTATGTGTTGTGGTTTTGCTTTTATTCAAATCAAATTATTTTCTATCTTTCTTTGTGATTTCTTTTTAGATCCAGGAGTTATTTAGAAGTGTGCTATTTACTCTATCTAGCAATTTCTCAAATCTCTTTTTTGTTGTTGATTTCTAATTTAATTTTGTTGTAGTCAAAGAACATATTTTGTTTGACCTCAATTCTTTTAGATTTACTGAAACTTGTTTTATGTACTACAGCCCAACCTATACTATATTCTGGAGAATGTTGCAAATGAAGCTTGAAAACAATTCTGCTGTCTTTAGGTAGAGTGTCCTATAAATGTCATTGTATTATTCAACATGATGATGAACAGGAGTGGTGAAAACAGCCTTTGATAATTGTTAGTTATGCAAAGGATTATTTCTAACATTTCACCACTAAATAGGTCTGTGTTAAGTTTTGGGTAGATATATGTTATCAGGTAAAATAAATCATTTTATATTCATGGTTTCCTAAGAATTTTTATGATGAATGTGTAATTAATTTTACAAAAAAATTTTTGTACCCATTATTACGATTATATAGCTATTCTGTAATTTGTTAATAAGTAGACCATATTAAAAGATATCCTAATGTTAAAGTACTCTTACGTTCAGCATAACATTTAGAATCTAGAGGAAAAAAAGACAAAACATGTTTCCTCATTTATTATAATATTTAGAGCTGTAAGTTGCCTCCAATACCACTTAGGCCAACTCTCAAAAGTATAAATATGCGAACATTTTAATATCTTTTGATTCTAAGTATTTTATTATCTGTACAATGATGTCATGTTATGGTTATTTAAAATATGTATATCCTCATTTTCTTAGTTCGATTTTTATCACTGGTTTCTTGTTTAATCACACTGTGGGTGAGAAGTCATCTATATGATAATAATTTATTTAAATTTATGGAGTCAATTTTTATGGCCTCATTTGAATAGTTTTGTCTGTTCTTCAGGAGAATGTATATGCTAATCAAGCCAATGGATTTTTTTGGTTCAAATTTATACTTTGTTTGTGATGGCTCTTTTAAAAAGAATATGTTAAAACCTCTAAACTATTTTGATTTATCTTTCAAATCCAGTCAGTTTTGCTTTCTATACCTCATCTATGCTGTTAAGCATATATAAATATGACATTGTTTTACCTTCCTGGTGAACTATACCTTTTTCATTACATGATGCCCCTCTTTAGCTTTATCATTAAATTTTTTCCCTTAAAGTTTAGTTTGGTCTATTTAAATATTGGTCTGACAGCTTTTATTATTCAGTTTTTAAAATACGTAATACTTTTACCTGGGTAAAAAATAATGATGACATAAAAAGATACAGAGAGGTTTCAAACCCAACTCACACCCTTTCCTCCTCATTCACACTGCCCCAATAACAAGTAAACTTTGTTTTAGTTTCTTATTTCCCTATCAGCTTCTCCCCCAACACATGCTTTTAAACAGATTTTATTTTTTAGAGTAGTTTTAGGTGCACAGCAAAATCGAGCAGAAAGTACAAAGATTACCCATATTCCCCTGGGTGGCCCCATGTATGCCATGTATGTATGGCCTGTCCCCACTATCAACACCCTCCAACAGAGTACATTTGTTACAACTGCCTATCAGCTCCACTCCTCCCGGGTTTTACTGAGATGTAATTGACATATAACAACATAGCATTAGTTTAAGGTGTACAACATAATGCTTTCATACATGTATATACTGCAAAATAATTACCACAAGTTTAGCTAAGCCATCACCTTACATAGTTGCAAGGTTTTTTTTTGTGATGAAAACGTTTAAGATCTATTCTCTTAGCAGCTCTTAAATACCATACAATACAGTATTGTTAACTATAGTCACCATGCTGTACACTTCAGCCCCAGATCTCATTTATCTTACAACTGGAAGCTTGTACCATTTGACCACATCCACTCATTTCTCCCAGTCTCTACCCTGCAGATTATGGGAAACCCCCAACTGTTCTCTGTTTCTATGAGTTAGGTTTCTACAGATTCCACACATAAGTGAGATGATATAGTATTTGTCTTTGTCTGATTTATTTCATTTAGTATAGAGCCCTCAAGGTCCATCTAAGTTGTGGCATATGACAGGATTGCCTTCTTTGGATATTATTCCATTTTATATACAGAAAACAGAGAAAACTACGATCTAAGTGTCTACATTTTCTTTATCCATTAGTCTGTCAATGAACAATTAGGTTGTTTCCATGTCCTGGCTATTTGTAAATAATGCTGTAATGAACATGGGGGTACAGAAATCTCTTTGAGATAGTGATTTCAATTCCTTCGGATATAGTCCCAGAAGTGACAGTGTTGGATTATATGGTAGTTCTATCTTTAATTTTTTGAAGAATCTCCATAGTGTTTTCCATAGTGGGTGCACCAATTTATATTCATACCAACAGTGCACATGGATTCCCTTTTCTTTACATCCTCACTGTTATCTCTTTTCTTTTTGATAACAGCCAATCTAACAGGTGTGAGGTGATATCTCATTGTGGCTTAGACTTGCATTAGTTATGCTGAGCATGTGTTCATGTACCTGTTGTATGTCTTCCTTGGAAAAATGTCTATTCAGATCCTCTGTCCATTTTTTAATTGGATTGCTTGTTTGCTACTAAGTTGTATGAAGTCTTTATATATTTTATATATTGATAGCTTATCAGAGAAATGATTTGCAAGTATTTTCTCCCATTCAGTAGGTTGCTTTTTCATATTGTTGAGTTTCCTTTGCTGTGCAGAAACTTTTTAGATTGATACAATCACTTGTTTATTTTTGCTTTTGTTGTTAAATCCAAAATATCATTGCCAAGACTGATGTCAAGGAGCTTACCCCCTATGTTTTCCGGTGCTATGTTCAAGTCTTTAATCCATTTTGAGTTAATTTTTATCTAATATGTAAGCTAGAGTTCCAGTTTCCTTCTTTTGCATGTGGCTGTCCAGTTTTCCCAACATCATTTATTGAAGAGATTATTCTTCCTCACTGTGTATCTTGGCTCCTTTGTCATAAAGTATTGGCCATATGTGTGTGGGTGTACTTCTGGGCTATTTTATTCCATTGATTTATATGTCTGTTTTTATGCTAAGACCACACCGCTTTGAATACTATAAATCTGGATTATAATCTAAAATCAGGAAGTGTGATGTCTCCAGCTTTGTTCTTTCTCAAGATTGCTTTGGCTATTCAGGGTCTTTTGTGGTTCCATACAAATTTTAGAATTATTTGTTCTATTTCTGTGAAAAATGCCGTTGGCATTTTGATAGCAATTGCATTAAATATGTAGATCACTTTGGATAGTACGGACATTTTAACAATATCGATTCTTCCAATCCATGAGCATGTATATCTTTCCATTTGTTTGTGTCTTCTTCATTTTTTTTCATCAATGTCTTACAGTTTTCAGTATAAAGATCTTTCAACCTCCTTGGTTAAATTTATTCCTAGGTATTGATATTTTATTCTATGACATCTTTCATTCTTTCTCTATATCCTTAACCTTCTTTCCTATTTATCATCTTTGTCTCTTGGTGATTCTTTTACATAATGTCTTCTTTTCTTCTAGTTCACCAATTCTTTATCAATTTCTGCATAAACTGTTTAACATGCCCACGGAGCTGTTAATTTTAGTTAGTGCCTTTTCATTTCCAGAAGTTACTTCTGATTATTTGTTTAAAAGCTGAATGGTTAGTTTCAATATGATCTTGTTTCTTAAGAATTATAACTTCTATTATGTTTGATCTTCATTTTTGGCATATGAGAATTTCCCTTACTTTTGTGTACCCAGCTACATCTGAAAGGAATTTTGCTATATTTTACCCAACATTTCTAAGTTCTTAGTGGTACAAAGTGTTTCAGGATATCCTGTTTTACCCATCGTTTTTCTTCTCCAATTATTCTTATTAGTCACATGTTAAGTCTCCTATGCCTTTATATAGTTTCTCATTTTATGTTTTTTGTCCATGCTTTGAGATCTTCCAGTTCACTAATTTGGGTGAATAGGGAAAAATAATGATATAAAGAGGCAGAATGTCACCTTTGGTGCTCTACTTGAATCTCAGATGCACTTTTTAAAGGTAAAATTCAAAGGTTCCATGATAGCTTCCACACTAGTTCTATTTCACTGGGTACATAATTTGATGATTCTCTCTTATCTCCTGTCTCTGGTTGCTATGCCCCTTCAACTGAGTTGTTGTCTTCCATTTTCACACTGTTGCACTTAGATCTCCCTGCTATGAATTTTAAATGATGAGATCCCTGCAGGTGTTGTAAGGCAAAGATCCCTCTAAGCACACTGATCTGTAGTACAAAACTTAGCATGCTGTAAGTCCTGAAGCCAGCATCCTAGCACTCCAATATCCTTACACTCCCACAAGTTCAAGGACAGGGAAAATTCATCCCATCAATTCAGGTACCTCTTGGCATTCTGGTGGTAACTTAAATAGAAGCCAGTGTTAATATTCCTTGGAAGACAGAGACGGAGGAGAGGAGAGAGAATGGGAGGCAGAGATATCTGAGATCAAAACATCTCTTAAAATTTGCTGCTTTTTAGTCTTTACCTTAGGCTGCTAACATAGTTCTTCAGCTGTTTGTCATTCCCATGGGAGAGAAAAATCCCTCACGAGTTGCCATTTTTCTCTACTGGTACCCCAACAGAACATCAAGACTCATTTGTACACACAAGAGCCAACATTTTGGCAGAAGAGAGCCAAATAGCTTGGAGTTGAGAGTAGATGAGGAGGAAGCTTTCTTTTTGAACTGCTGTATCCCCAGAATCCGCACCACTACTTTTTACTAACAGACAACTGGCTCTGCCAGATAAACTGGACTAATTTCAGCTAGTCCAAAAAAGAAAGACGCTATTAGGTTAAACAACTGTCAACATGTAACAGGCCTGTAACAAACAACTAATAGCATGTTGATTCATTTAACTACCAACAGTGCCTTTTAAATTTATTTATTTACTTATTTTTGGCTGCATTGCGTCTTCGTTGGTGCACGCGGGTTTTCTCTAGTTGCGGCAAGCAGGGGCTACTCTTCATTGCTGTGTGCGGGCTTCTCATTGTGGTCGCTTCTCTTGTTGCGGAGCATGGGCTCTAGGTATGCGGGGTTCAGCAGTTGTGGCACGTGGGCTCAGTAGTTGTGGCTCACGGATTCTAGAGTGCAGGCTCAGTAGTTGTGGCACACGGGCTTAGTTGCTCCACCGCATGTGGGATCTTCCCAGACCAGGGCTCGAACCCGTGTCCCCTGCACTGGCAGGCAGATTCTTAAGCACTGCGCCACCAGGGAAGCCCAACAGTGCCTTTTAGAGTGTGATTATCTTGGGGAATTCATCCAGAAGTTACATTGTTCGAAGTTAAGACATTAAACAAACATACTTGGTTGAGAAATTTTTATTTCCACAGTAAACATTAAATAGTATGTGCTTTAAAATTTTTAGAAGCTAAAATTATTATAGCTTTAGTATGGTATAGCATTGGGCATTCTGATCATCTGTTTGAACCATTTGTTAGAATTCTGTCCTGCGAATAACTGTAATTAAGCCACCTCCATGAAGGAACAGTTTGGCTTTCTATTCAAGCATATATCAAAGGTAGGGTTTCTCAACTTTATATGTCTTTTTATTTCGGAAAATTTTAAGACTTACAGAAAAGTTGAAAAGATAGTACAGAGAGTTCCCATATATAATTCACCCAGCTTCCCCATATGTTAACATCTTACCTAATCATGGTACACATGTCAAAACTAAGAATCAACATAAGTACAATATTATTAATTAAGCTACAGACTTTATTTAGATTTCACCATGACCTTTTTTTTCTGTTCAGGATCCAATCTAGAATACCACTTTACATTTAGACTTCTCTGGTTTGTAGCAGTTTCCCATCCCTTGTTTTTCATGCCTTTTAACAGTTTTGAAGAGTATTGGTTAAGTATTTTATAGACTGTCTCTCAATTTGGGGGTGTATGATGCTTTCCCATGATTAGACTGAGGTTATTTATGTTTTAGAAGAATATCACAGAGATGAAGTGCCCTTCTCATCATATTACATCAGGGAATACATGATATCAACATGACATATGACTGGTGATGTTAACCTTATTCAATAGTGAAAAACAGTCAGGTTTTGCTATTCTTTGTAAGTTAGCCAGTAAGTCCATCCCTCACTCAAGGAGAGGGGACTTAAGTTCCATCTTCAGGAGGTGGGAATAGCTGCATATATTATTTAGAACAGACTTCTCAATATTTGTGATAGATGTCAAGCCTATCTCCAGTTCAGTTGACAATTAAAGTATATGGATTATCTCCCAACCTGTATCCTAGGTACTTACAGAAATTATAAACTCAGTGTTAGAAGAGACTACCCCACCCAGACTTCAGATTAGCTTCATCCATGAACCCAATTCAGATTTGCTATCAAACGACTCCTCCATACACAAATGAGATGCTGACTTTGGGTGATATCTCATGTTTCAACAGTTCTAAAGATGATTCTCTTAGGTTTTTTTTTTTTTTTTCCAACAGAATAAAACATTTATTGCCTTCTGAAATGAAATGAAGCCTGTGAGTTGGCTGCAATTCTGGAGGGCTTTCCTGGGCTCAAGGCATCCTCTCATTCCAGGACTCAGGCTAAAGCAGCAGCCTTTCCTTTCCATGTTGTTCTCATGGAAGAAGACAAGAATGAAAGAGGCCAAAGTAAAGGAAGTGAGCACATTCAAAGTTTCTGCTCACAAGTGGCAAATATAGTGTTTGTCCACATTCTAGTGACCCACTCCAGTCCTGTGTCCAGCATGTCAGTGGGGGAGCCTGGGAAACACTTCAAGTCAGGTGGCAAGGGCTGTTGATGTATGATCTTCATCACTTATTGTGTGGGAGGGAGCAGGTGGTGAGCGTGAATGGGAGCTAGGGCAGGACCACACGTGCAGACTCCTCTTTCAAGGAACTGGACATTTAAAGAAGTGGAGATGGTGGGACTTCCCCAGTGGTCCAGTGGTTAAGACTTCGCCTTCCAGTGCAGCAGGGTGCGGGTTCAACCCCTGGTCGGGGAGATAAGATCCCACATGCCTTGCAGCCAAAAAAACCAAAACATAAAACAGAAGCAATATTGTAACAAATTCAATAAAGACTTTAAAAATGGTCCACATCAGAAAAAAATAAAGAAGTGGAGATGTGGTTAGTTGTGAGGGTGAACCGTAGATCAAGTTTGAAGTTTTTTAATGGAGGAGACTTTTCTGCATAGAAGTTGGAGAAGACACAGAGAGAATATGATAAAATAACTTAATTCTTTTAGCCTACATTCTTTGAGAAGTTACTTGGTGTGGCCATTTTACATTTGTCATCTTATCGGTCTTCAACAGCTTCATGAGGCAGGTACTATTATTATTTTTGTTTTACCAATGAGGAGAGTAAGGCCGATATTATATAACTTGCTTAGTCACAGAGTTAGTGGAGTTGTACTTCACCCTAGCAGATGGACTGTAGTCTTTCCTTATTACTTATTTACTATATAAAGATGGTAGAAACATGTTCTTCTCCCCTTCTCCCGCCACATCCAAGAAATCCAATATGCATGTAGATGGTACTTTGCATGTCCTGGGGTAGATGGCAAATGTTTGAGATCATTGAAAGGCACAGGGTGAGCTCATCCTGCTCACATGGACATTTTGCCCTCCTAACTGACCCCAGGTGTGCTAAAAGTGTTGGGCAGCTTCACAATGAATGCACCAGGCTTTTGGTAAGGCTTTCTGCATCTCTGCTAGATGTGGTCAAAGCAGCCAGAACTCCTGGCGACTGCATCCAGATGTTGCCTTTAGTCAGCCTTGGAGCTCGTCAGCTCGTCCAGATGAATGTTTCCATTCCACCAAGGAAAAGTGTATGTTGGCAGCCAGTGCCAAGCAGGGAGAAACAGGGAGGATCCCGGAAACGAACAGTTTGAGCAGCTGCTAGGAATGTCCCCCCAAATCCCCTCCCGGGGCCAGTGAGCCACGAGCAGTGGGCTCCTCGCAGCCATCCTGGCGCGACGTCATGGCGGTGGCCTTCTCTTAGGTTTTTAGGTATATAATCAAACTACCTATAAACAATGACACCGATTTCCTGCTACTGATTGTGTGTTTTATTTGTTTCAAATCTTGAATAATAATTACTAGTAATGATTAGGTTATAGTAGAAACATCTGATTGCTATTTGAACACTGCTACTGTTTCATTTTTATATTTGGTGTCAGCTTATCATAATGAAGAAATATTCTACCTTTATCAAAACTGCACATTAAATTGTACCTCTTACATTTTTGTTAACTATTTAAATTAACGTATAGCAATATACTGTGACCTCTTTACATCTATTATATCGTTTATCCTTAAAACTCAATGAGGGAAGCAGTATGATCTCACTCATTTATAGGGTTAAAAACTGAGACTCAAAGATGTTTCTAAACCACTCAGAAAACATGTGGCTAAGCTAGGATCCAAACCTAGGCAGCCCAACTTGAGCCGATGAACTACTTGTATTTTATTAACCAGTTATCTCTATTAACCATCAAGCTGTACATGCTTTCTTTTATGTGTTATTTTTTGACTACTAAATTTAACTTCATAGTCACATTGATAGGAATCATTTGAATTGTGTAGTTAAGTAGTTAAACTAACACTTAGCTTCAGTGTTAGTCTTAGTCCTTTAGCTCCATCACTGCTCCAGTAAATAACTCCTCATTTTAACTAATCGGTCATTGATTTTACTTAATCCAACTCCATTAATAATATAAATACTGAAAATTCTTCCAAGATTTTAAAGGTGCTTTTTACATTTAATATTTGTAGTTTTTCAAACAATTTTTTCTTGAAAAACTGTTTCGATATGTAACATTCACATGATTAAAATATTTACCTGATCTACATCCACCTTCGTTTCTACCAATACCCCATTAGAAGCCACTGTTCTTGATTTCTTATTTCTTATGAATTCTACTAGACTTTCTCACTGCAAATATAAGTATTATATGCTCATATTCATTTCTTTATACAAAAATAGCATCTAATGCATACCCATCTATACTATTTTCATAATCTTTTAACAATATAGTTGTGATATCTGTATATAGTTATCTCATTGGTTTTGTTTATAACTGTATAGTATTCTATTTAATAAATGAACTATAACTTATTTATTAACAAATCCTCTATTAATAGAAATTTAAGATTTCTTGTAACATTTACTATTATAAACAAAGCAACAATGAATAACTCTGAATAGCCATCATTTCACATATGTGCAAGCGATGAACTACTGAGTTAAAAAGTATATGTATTTGTAATTTTGACAGACATTGATCAAAATTAGTAAATTGCACTACACATGGGGTTATACTAATTTATGCTCCAGTTAGCAATGTGTGAGATGCTCGCTGTTCCCACAACCTTGCTAACAGAGATGGATGCTGAATTTTGATATTTCTATCCATCTAATGTGTGAAAAATGATGTCTTACTTTAGTTTTAGATTATATTTCCCTTATTACAAGTAGAAATCAGCTCTTTTCATATGTTTACGTGCCACATGTATTTCCCTCTATAAGCTGTTCATTTGTATCCTTGCCTATTTTTCTACTGGGTTGTCTTATCAATTTCTAGGGAAAGCTATGAAAGTTATCATGTAAAATCCTTTTAATTTCCTGTTTCTATATTAATTATGAAAATTATCATTTATTTTGTACATTCATATTTTTGCCCTTTCTTGAGTTGCTTAATGGTGATTTATCCATTTCTATCATGATTTTTAAAAATCAGATTTTTAAATGATTGTCTGTCTTCT
This sequence comes from Balaenoptera acutorostrata, assembly GCF_949987535.1. Taxonomy (NCBI): domain Eukaryota; kingdom Metazoa; phylum Chordata; class Mammalia; order Artiodactyla; family Balaenopteridae; genus Balaenoptera; species Balaenoptera acutorostrata. Next base: position 69,779,089 of record NC_080081.1, read on the forward strand.
AAATCATTAATTCCTACTTTCCTATTTATTATTCCCATTTATTCTGTTATTCTTTATCTTTTACATTTTAATTCTTTTTTTCTGTATTTCTTTTCTATTGGTCTACAGCTATGATAATCCTCTAAGCACTTCTTTAGTTGTCTCCCACAGGTTTTCTGAAGTTGTTTTCTAAAAATTCTGCAATTTTAGTGTGCATTTCTCTTTGACACAAAAGTTGTTTAATAAATTTTAAATGTCTAGGTAGAAGAAACTTTGGTTTCTGATTTTGTTCCTATTTTCTAATTTTATTGCATGTTAACAAGAGAATCTTGCCTGTTTTGTCTCTATGTTTTGGAATTTTTCTTTGATGCCTACTACACCGTGTCAAATTTTCATGCATGTTCCTTGAGCACTTGAAGTTATATCTTTATCAATATGGTACCAACTTCAAGCTATATTAATCAGATTTACCTTATTATTTAGATTACTCTCTCTTTTGCCTTTTTATGGACTGGGGTGAATTAAAATTTGTTTTAATGTTTTAAATTATTAGTGATTATTTCTCCTGTAATTTCTGTTTCATGAAAGTTTCAACTTTTAATGTTATAAAGTATCTTTGTTTATATTGTTTACTGCTTTTTTGGCTTGAATTCTAATTTGTCCAATATTAAGATCATGATTCCTGCTTTTTTTTCATTTGTATTTATATAGTATAGTTTTACTCATCCTTTTATTTTCAGTACTTTTACAATTATTTTATAGCAGATATGTTTGGTGTTAGATATGTCATTTTGTTATGCTTCCTGAATTTTCTGGATTTTTAAAAAATTTCCATTACATGTATTGTTCTCAGTTTTAATCATACAGTTTTTTAATATTTTGTCAGCATTACAGTTTTAACTACTTATCTTTGTAACTCTAAAGGAATAAGAAGTCCTCTATGTGTTTAGGAAGTGTATTTCCCTACTCTGAGCAAGGATAAAATCAGCATATTTACTCAAATTTTCCTCTCTCTTAAGCCATCCAATTTTATTCAATAGGCCTGCATTTCTAATTTGTCAGCTTACATGGATATCCTTTGACTCTCTGAACTTTGTCTACTTGCCTCCTTTCCCTAGTCCTTTCTCAATTCATTATAATGGTAGCATTTCTACCTTATTAGGGCATACAGAAAGGGAATTCCAGTCTGTTACTCTAATTCAAACACTTGTCTTAGTCTTAGTTTTACTGTTAAATTAATTCAGTGTTCACCAGTAGTACTTGGCTGTAGTCTGTCCAGTCAATCCTAATTGGCTGAACTTAATCCCCCAGCAATTTTCTCAAGAATTATTCAGAAAAACAGTTCCTTATACAGTTAAAAATTGTTTGGCAGCACCCTTTTTATTTAAAGAATACTTTGGCTTCCATTTTCTTCACTTGAGTATCTACATTTTCTATATTGAAAGTTCTCATAGAGAAGTCTAAGGCCAGACAATTTTTTTCCTTTAATTTGTGCACTGCTGAAAAAAGAACTTTTTTTTTTACTTATATTTAAATCCAATAGTATACTTTCATACTGACCATTTCAGGAAAATTTTTCCTGGTACACAGTATGCCCTTTTAATACTGATGGCAAAATCTATATTAGGACCTCACTGAATTATAGCTTTAAATATTTGTTTAGTTACATTGTCTGCTTTTCTTATTTGGAAACACCATTTATGCCATTTTTGGAATTTCTGTGCCTTCTGTATCAATCATTTTCTCTTTAATCCTTCTGAACTCTCATATATTCATGCACACACATTATTTGCTTTGTTTTCACTTTTATCTTCTGTGTATCTTACTATGCTATCCACAGAGTTTCTCTTCCTTGAGTGTCCTCCAATTCCATTTTTGTGTGATAGTTTTTTCCACCAATTTTTTTCAAAATTTTCTTAGCTCATGATTCAAGATTTCAGTGATAGTCTACCAGTTCTTTCAACTCCTTGAAATTCTGTTTAGTAGCTGCCCTTTCTCAGAAGCAATTCATTTATTTCTTACTTTTTTAACTTATGGTAAAGTTTTTAATCAAACTTATTGTGTACTCCATAGCAGTATTTTCCAGTGACTGTTCTTCATGTACTGGTTAGTTTTGTTTATCTTTTCCACATTTCTACATTTTAAAATGTGTTTTCTTGACAATTTTTACGAAGTTTCATATAGGGTTAGAATCCTTTATTAATTATTCCCAGTCAATTTCCTTTACTTAACCAAAGTTAGATGAGTGATCATTATCTCTTCTTGTTAATGGTGCATATGCTCTCACTCCCAGTATTCTATCACCTAGTACACTTAGAGTTCCTCGGATGCACATTACTCTTTTCTACAATCCTGGGTTTGTTGAACTATTCCATATATATATATATATATATATATATATATATATATATATAAAAATATATATATAAAATATCTCTGTTCTCTCTTACTTAACCACTGATTTGGTACCAAAATGAAAATAATATCTACTCTTCTAGACTATTTAGCATGTTAGAGATGTTTTATCTGAATGTTGTGCAGTTTTCATCAGTGTTATCGATAAACTCTTGGTAAATCAAAATACCAAAAAAATTTAGCAATTCTAAAGTTCTGAGAGGAACCCCACCTATCATTACTAAATGGCAGTACTACTTTCTTGGGCTCATTTGTATAGAAAATGGATTTATACAAGACTATTCATGCACAGGACAACATAGTATGAAAAATACTCATTATATCAGCAGGTGATTTTTAAAAGCATCTAAATTCTGGACTTTGGGTGAAAAAAGAGATATTATAGGTTCTTCAAATCACAATAAGCCTCAACGTTAGAAAAGAATACAGACAGACATTAAATACTGACTTAGCATGTGAGCAAAAGAGCAGCTCTCAGGGAGACCTCAATTTCCCTGTGTCAAGAGAGTTTTCTTTGAAATCATATCCCTATGTGTTTTATTTTATTTGATGAAATATTTTATTATATCCTTAAAAGAACAATATTTTCTTTCCAGTAGGCCAATAGGAATAAACCATATTACTTAAATGTGATTTTGTTCTATAAACTACTATTAAAAAACCATTCTTTCATAAAATATTTTTACAACTTTTACCACAAGAAGTTATTATTTTCCATTGTAAGATCATTCCAGTCAAATTCATGTGTTACAAACCTAGTAGAAATACAGTTTCAGTAGCTATTTCTACAATTCATTGTGAAAAACATCAACTTACTTGTGACCTAAATGCTTCAGAAAGTATCCCAGAACCTTCAGAGCTTGAACCCAAATACTTTCACTTTTAGAGGCCAATAATTTGTAGATTACCCTAAAATATATAGAAATAAATATTTTGAGCACTTACAAATATTAAAAATATAAGCACTGTATACTTTACAAATAAACTATAAATATATAAAACATAAAAGACCTCTCAGGTTTTTAAATTCTTTGAAAAAGTTGGAAATAAGCACATTAATTTTCTTTAAATTTGGACTTCAAATACATCCTCAAAAGGACAGTGTGATTGGTTGTTCATAAGTATTGCCTCCCAGCACACTAAACAACACTTTCAATTTTAAGATCCATGCTTAGTTAAGCCACATTTCCTCTTGTATTTGAATTTCCCCTGACATTCGTACTTAACGACCTTTTTTCTTGGTTATGGCTAAACGGACCATGGGTACCTACCTGCCGAATTATTTTTCTCTTCTGAGAATTTGGAATGAGTTCTGAGAAACAATATCTAGTCTTTGTTGGGCTCTTGAATTAGGAAATGATTTAAAAGAGAAACTAGAGGACAGCTTTGTTTTGTTCACAAAGGTGAGTCTATATACAGAAGGAATAAAGCAGCTATACAGGAAGTCGCAGAACAAGCAAACTTGTTTCCTCATAAATTTCCAATTCTTGGTTCCTACCCTAATGTGTTTCTACAATAAACTAACACATGACCTAACTTACACAGTCACTTCAAATCCTATATAACAGCAGGGTCATATTCATTATAATACTTATATGAACTTCAAAAATTTTATCTCATTTTTTTCAAAAAATAAAAACAAATATTTTTTCTATAAGGTAGAAGGGGGCAATAATAACTACATTCTTTTGCAACTAATTCTACAATTTAAGAAGGTTCTCTGAGGGTGGCAGTGGTGACCTTATAAAATTAGGGTGTGCTTTATTCTATTAAATATCTTTGTAAAACTTAAAATGCCATTTTATATTTTGAAGTGAAGTAATATAGGCTGAACACAAAGACAGGTAAGAGAAGATGCAGTATGATTTTCCTGTCATTTCAGTGACATTAACAGAGGGGAACAAATAACTGAAAGTTAATGACATCTATTTTATGTTTAACAGTAACTTAGACTTTAAAAAATAAAATAATACGTTGTTGATAATACTTTTTTAAAATTATACTACTGAAGAATACATTATGAGAAGAAGTAAACTCTACAGTGATTATTTCCTTCAGAAGATAGTTTTTTGCAAAAGCCTCAAGTTCTTAAATGAATATAAATTTACACTGAAGTATATTTTCAGAACTTTTAAGGACCAACAACAGTAATGAAAAAAAGACAAATATGACAATAGAAAAATTATACATGTCAAAAAAAGAAATATTCAGGAAATCATAACAAAGACTATTCAACAGCAAAAATAACCTTGAAAACCAAAGTAAAACCTCACAGCATAAAAATACGACTATACTCAGATATGTAACCAGAAACTCCCACAGAATTCATATTCTCCAGGAATAACTGAGTTAAAGGGGTAAAAAGGTATAAGATCCACCTTAGATCAACAGAAATTATGATTTAATATTTGAAATATGAAATCATCTAAGGCCATCAGACATCTGTGCTACATAGGATTTTTTTCACAACCAGACAAGTATTTCTTACAAAAACGAAGATAAAGTATGAATAGGAAATTTACTGACAAATCAGTTAATGACTGTTTACTTACAATATAAGACAGGAGAATCCTAATTCATTTGCTCCAGCTTACTATATTCAGCCAGAAAATGATCTAAACTATGTGAAAAAAGAAATTGTCTATTCTTTTCTCTAAAGATTTTCAGATATAAAAATATTACATTTTTTTACATTCAGTTCAGTATCACCACAAGGTCTTCCTTAAGTCCAGTTAAAATATTACCAGAATTAAATTAAGTTCATTCTTTATGTTCATTTCTTAGCATGTTTGAATTATAATTAATCAAAAATTTCCCCATACATAACTGTCACCCTTTAGTACCTATTTTCTAGGATACAGAATTTAAAATGTTATATCTAATAAGCCTATTTTTTCCATATTCTAAACCAGAGCCGACACTCTCTACATTCTTTTTAAGTGGAAAAACTAAAGTAGCACATTTTCCATGTTTGTGATTGTTTTGAACACACTCGTAACAATGTGACATGTTCGGCTGGTGTCAACCATGAGCAACAAGGCCTTTGTACTTATTGTGCTCAATCAATCTTTTCATGTTATACATTTAAGATACTATTTCAGTCCTCTAAAGAGCTTACCAAATAGCACTCTCCCTTGTAAGATCATTATTTCCAGTGTGTCAAAGGAAAGCAGAACTCTATTTTTGCATTTCACCATATTAACCAATCGAAGGTCGGTGTCATTCATGAGGGTAATGAGTATATTTTCAATTGATTTCTTAATTAATCAGTTAATATAATAAAAAAAGCAGGTACTAGGATCTAAGTTCAAGGATACTAAGTGTTCAATCTAAATATAATTTAAGGAGAATGAGTGTAATTGTTTGTATTATATTATTAGGTTGAACCATATGAAATTGCCTTTATTTGGTAAACTCACTTAAGTTTCAGCAATTTCATACAGTTCAACCTCACAATAAAATACATTCGCAGTTGTTAATAATTAAATGTACAATCCTCTTATTTAAATAGATTAGCAACCCAATGGGTTGTAAACTCAAAGGTAAGAGTGGTGTCACAAGTTAGATATCCACATAGAAATAAAGTGATTGCTTCTCTGATTTGAAAAGAAAGTCCTTCAAGACTAGAAAGTTATTTGCTGATATAAATGGCCAAGTAAAAGAAGCACTAATAAAGTCCCTTGACATTTACTAATATATTATTTCCAAACTCTTTTTATAACCTGTGGAAGTTCACTGAGGTACACATGGCATAACCTAGATTTCTTATTTATTCAAATAACTCAGACTCCAGAAAAATAATAAGGGAGACTCCTTAAGGGGCTAGGTCTTAGGTTTAAGTTAATAAGAATACTAACCAAGAAACTATGTTTTACTTATCTACATAATTACTTTACAATCACCATAAGTAAAGTTAGTTTTCAAATTCTTTTGGTTTTGGCTTCTTGTTCCAAAATATTTCATCTCCATCATTCCCATCACACTGCCACTGTCCTAGCTCATCATCTCTAACACTGATGAATAAAATAATCTCTCTACTGATCTTGCTACATCAGTTTTATCTGTCTCCAACTCATTTTCTGCACTGATTGTAAATCTAGCAAAATGGAAATCTGAGCAAATCAGTTTTGCATTCAAAATTCTTTAGTTTTCATCACCAATAAAATAAAATCTGAACCTCTTACCATTATATGGATCTTTCAAACCTGGCCACTATCTAGCTCTTGAGCCTAAACTCACAGACTTTTCTTGAGCTCTCTTTTGTCGAAATATACCATGCTCTCTCATCTTCTTGACAAAATATTTGCTCTTCCCACTGCTTAAAATGTCTTTACTACAGCAACAACAATATAATTACTCTTCTTGAGACCCGAGACCCATTGTCTATACACTTCATCAGTTTTCTTGAGTATTAGAAGATTAATAACAGCTTTCTCCATCTATTCCCTTCTTATGTGTAAGATTTTGCTATATACACTCAAAAGTTAATTGAATAGGGATTATTCTGGGAAGCACAACTGTACTCAATTAAAGCCTACTAATAATACTAATATTATAATCATACCTTATTCCATTTCTTTGATCAAACGCTGGTATCATTGAGGCTGGGTGTTCTGACATTAAAGCCACTAGTAACTGTAACACATCATGAATATTTTCATCCTGCATAATAAGGATCATCAATACTTATTTAGTTATAAATGTTTTCTAATGCATTGAATAAAATTATTAAAATAGAAGACCCAGACCATGTCCTACCTCATGCATTGTAAGCAGGTAATTTAATATACTCTGAAGTTCATCTTCCTTGACCCCTCGATCCTAATTTTTTAAAAAATTAATTAATTTAAATCTAAAATTAAAACTTTAATTAAAGACAGCCATCAAAATGATCATTTTAAAATAAAATATGGACAACTTAAAAGCAGTGATGCTTTAATTAAAATATGTAGATACTTCATAATTCATAGGCTATATTATTTCAAGTTAAATAAGTAAATATTTAGAAAATTGTACCTATTCTTCTAAAGTTGCTAATATTTGACTGACTTCACTATAAAAAATTATATTTTGATTGTCTAAATATATTAATATTACTATTTTCTAATCATGTATTCTTTTTTTAAAATAATGCAAATTACCATAAAACTTTACAATATTAATTGCTGTGTATTTTACCTTTATTTTCTATTTATCTTAATCTTTTAAAAATCCTAATGTGATAAAACATATGTCTTCTCAAACAGGAACACAGATCATTTTCTAAAATGAAATCTTCATGCTCAATTTTTATGTATATGTTCCTTGTCCATTTCTGCTACACCCCTTAGGATAGAGGACCTCAAAGAATATTAACACTAAGTGAAGTTCAACAAAAGTTAATACTAAGATTTACAGAATATTGAAAACAATTCATGAATTAAAGGTTGTAAAACTAATTTTACAATAATGATTTAAACTCTGCCAAAACATTCTTTTCATCTAATATACTGTAATTTTGAATTACATAAAACTGTTTTACCTTTAATATAAGCTGTTTCAGGAAAAGTAACATAAATGCCCGTAGTGATATAATTTCTTTTTGTGATGGCCGGGGACCATCTAGAATAAAACAGAAAATAAAAAGAAAAAACAAACAATAAAACCCCTCATTATTATTACTTAATAATAAGCTTAATGCAATTATGTCATGATATTATGGAATACTTTAAGTTATATTCATTATAATTATCATATTTCTTAGTATTAATTCTGTACAATTTCAATAATAGAGAATATAAATATTATTTTCAGATTTTTGGCAATTTCAAATTTTTTACTAAATGCCAGATTCGGGGGAAAGAATTACTTTTAAAAAATTATATTACTATTCATTGATAAATAAATAATATCAAGTCTTTACATGGATACATTTCCCTACTTTTATTAACTTAATAGGTTCCCTTTTCCCCCTCAAATCCAAGTTTTCCCAATATTTCTTCCACCTTCTTCTTACCTGTCTATGTTTAAAATCATTCTCCATTTTCATCTGCACATTATAGAACAAACCACAGAAAATTGACACTCTATGTAATTATTTGTTTTGAAGCTTTTTTCTTCCATGTCACTTATATACACAAAATACATATTATGATGACACTCAATAAATTCTTATGAGTCAATAAATGAAAGTAAGCATGAACAGTTACCGTGTACATATCATTTCCAATAGAACACCTAAATTTCAAAGTAACTAAGTGCAAATATTTAATTACCAATAAAAATGAGAATATGCCATGATATATATATAATGTATAATATGCAGTAATGAAATTATACCTTTAAGAAACATAGCTAGAACCATGAAAGTCCTTAAACATCAAGCCTTACTTGAAGCAACCCGGATTTATATAGCTTCTGTATAAGTTTTAATCTATAATCCTTTTATGTATAATTTATAGCATCCGCCTATTCACTCCACAAATATTTATGTGTAGATTATTACACATCAAAACAAATTATCCCTTAAACAATCCATTTCATCTACTCCTGGGAAAGAAATCTCTTTCCCATTTCTACATTTGTTGCCCTACTCCTGCCAATAGTGTACAAAGTACTCTTTCCCTCCTTACCAAAACTTGCTATTATTTTTGTTCTTTAAATATTTTCATTGTGAAATACAGTACACATACAAAAGACATACATTTACAACTTAATTATTATAAAATGAACACCTGTATAACCACTTTTTAGGTCAAGAAACTGAACACTGACAGCAGCTTGGCAGAGAAACCTATCAACCCTTGGTGTGTAGGTAAAGGAGCTGCGCAGAGTGGAGGGTGAGGTCCTGATTTATATCGTATGCAGATTTCTGATTTCTGTTGTGTAAATGAATGCTCCCTCCATGACTGATTTCAAGTTCACGCCACCAATGGTTTGACAACCAGCTCATCAAATATCTAATAACTGGCGGTGGCACCAGCCTGCTCCAGCATACAATAAAGCCTCACCCTACCCAGCTCTCAGCTCTGAGCCACACTCCCCTTCCTGATCACATCCCCTACTCCATCTCCGTAGAGAGAGCACCATTATTTTAGTAATAATTTCCTTACTTTTATTTATAATTTGGCCACCACTTAATGAAATTGGACAAGTGTTATACTATCTTTGTGCATAAGTGTTTTTTATTGTTAGGATGAGGACAAAAGCTCTTCGTCATAGGATATTTTGTGAGGATTAAATGGATCAACATATGTAAAGGAATTAGAATAGTAACTGGTCCATTTTAATTGTAAGCACTCAGTATACTTACTACTGTCATATATTGATATTACACAATGTAAATAACAAAGCAGTAAAGCACAGTAAAAAATAATAAAGACTCAAGAAAAGAAAAGGTATAATAAACATAAAATTGAAGATGGGGTTATCTCTACGCCTGAAAATGGGACAAATGTCTGACCAAGGATAGATATATACAGGCTTATGGTAATATTCTATTCCTTAAGCTTGGTGATACTCATAAGAGGTTCATTATATTTACAAGGCACAGGGACCTGCAGAAGCAGCAGAGGCCAAGGAGACACAAGGGGCTGGAAAGAGCCAAGGAGGCAACTAAGTCTGGCAGGATCTTCAGGGTCAGGGTGAGGAGACAACAGAGGCCAGTAGTATGGTCAGTGGTAAAGAAACAATAGGGGCCAAGGAGGTGAAAAGGACCATTTTAAGTCAGAACCGAAGATGGTCAGAGCCAACTGGCAATGTCAAAGCTGAGAAGGTGATGGTGTGTGGGTAAGAATGTGGGTTTCATAAAGTAGAATAAGTAAATATATTAAAAATATTAAAGATAATGGGAGCCAGATTTCTCAATATTGAAGGAAGAAAGTTGTAAAAATAATCAATTTGAGGCTAGACTGACCCATGTGGTTTCGGATTGGGATTGAAGATACTTGTGTGAACTCATGGTTATTAATACAGATAGATCAGTTTAGATGTATGCATATACATATATATGTATTTGCATTTAAGCTTATATTTCCTAGATCTGTCCAACAAGAATGCCTAGAAGCAATGATACCCAAAGAGCAATAAACACAATAAGCACACCTATCACCCAGATCTTGGTTTCTTAAAACCATATCTACAGAACAAACCAGGGCTTCTGAGATAAGGAAAATAAAAGATGAACCAAAAATATCCTACACCAGAAAGCAAGGAAGTACAAAAAAATTATGGACGTTTGTCATAAAGACCCAAGACTCATGTGAAGGGGCTCCTATTGGCCAAATCTGGTACAACTTGAACATCAAAATAAATAAGGATACAACTCAGGGGACAGCCTCTACACTAAATCCATGCAGCCACTGTTTTTTCTTTAAGTTTCACTGGAACAAACCACAGCCATTCACTTACGTACTGTCTGTGGCTGTTTTTGCAATACAGTGGAGAGCTGACCACTTGTAGTAGAGATCTATGGCTCCCTAAGCCTAAAATATTTACTGCCTGGCCCTTCGCAGAGAAAGCGTGCCAACTGTTGATATAACACCAAATTAAACAGGAATCCATGAAATTTACACTGACACTAAGAAATGAACAAATAAATTAGTAAATGGAGGAGAAAAACAACTTCTTCCTTACCGTAGAATTCAAACTAATAAATATCTCAGAAAATGTTGCCATTTGGCAGCCATCACAGTAAAGATCAATTCTGACAAGAGTCGCCAATGAACTAAAACCAGTGGGCAAGTGTTTGCTGAAGAACAGGATGTTTACGTAGTCTCAATGTATTTCTCCACCAAATACTTAAGATTACAGAGGAGAAAGTGGAATTTTACAGTAAAGAACCCTGGCAGACACCAAAAGTTAACATCACTAGTAAAATAATAGGACAACTCAACATCATGTGCCTCTTGTAATGATAACATTGAGACAGCATTGTTATGACTTCTGTGTGATTCCTTCTAAAAATGAAAAACCTAAATCATCATGAGCAAATATCAAATAAATGCAGATTAAAGGACATTCTAAAAAATTGTCTGTATTCTTCAAAAATGTCAAGGCCATGGAAGACAAGGAAATACTAAAATAACTATTCTAATCGAAGAATATTACGGTGACAAGGCAACTAAATGTCATGCATGATCCTCGACTGTGATTCAGGGAAGGAAGAAAGACTTTTTTTTCTAGAATGGATATTATTGGGATAATGGGTTAAATTTGAATGGGAGCTTTGTATGAGATGATAGTATTGTATTAGTGTTAATTACCTGATTTTAATGGTTGCTCTTCATTAACTCAAGAGAGTGCCCTTACCTTTTAGGAAATAAATATTAAAGTATTTAGGAGAAATAGGGCATCATACCTATAATTTATTCTCAATTTATTCAGAAAAAAATGCATATGTTTATGTACATGTTTATATTTACATAGAAATAAAATGGTAAAGTCTAAATGGTAAAATATAAAATATTGGGAAATACGGTGGGGGTATATAAGAATTCTTTGTACAATTCTTGCAACTTTTCTGTAAATTAGAAATTAATTTTTTGAAGCAGATATAAATATGTGTGAACATATGATTTGTCTAGAGTAGAGAAAACTCAGAGTGTAATCGTAAAAACTAGGGCTCTGAGTCAGGCAGATGTGATTCAAATTTTAGTTCTGTTACTTTGTAACAACTTTCAGTTTCCTAAAATGCAAAATGGGAGTGATATTAACAATGGAGTTATATATAGATATAGCCCTATGTGTATGTGTAAATAAGTATATATATATATATAAATACATTACATGTAAATGATTAAACAAGATTAACATGTAGGGTGCTTAGCACAGATTCTAACTCATGTTAAGTATTCAGTTAATTTTAGGCATTCTTAAATCTAAAAGCAATGGGAAAAAACCATAAATGACAGAATATAAACCCGAGTGTGAATAACACAATTTTAAAAGCCCATCACTAAAATGAAAGACAATGTAAGCTAATAAATGAATATTAGAATAGTAAAATGTCATTTTACCCTATCAAAAAGATTTTTATAAAATGGTAATTGCTATTATGAGTATGCCGAGAAAAAAGCACACTAACATACCACTGGTGAAACTGTAAGCTACTACAACACTTCTGAAAAAATTCACAATATTTATCAGGATACCCTTTCTCAGTAACTGTAAACAAATCAAAGATGGAGGGGAATAATTATATACAAAGAAATAGATCACTGCATTATTTATAGGATCAAAACTTTGGAAACACGTAAGTGGTGTATCCTCTTAGATTACTATGTAGATCCAAGAAAAAGAAAAGAAAATCTGAATTCTGTAAAAGAGTTAATATATTTCACATATTTATGCAATGAGAAATAGTGGAAGATCACACACCCAACTTGTAACAGTAATTACTCCTGGGGTTTGGGTTATGAACAATTTTTTTCTTCTGTATTATTTTATTTTCTATAATGAGCATATAATTAGGAAAATCGGCAATATTTTTAAAACAACACAATGCACTGAAGAATTAAATTAGTTTCTACTTTACTTAGAACAAAGAATGAAGTTTGGGGAAAAAATACAAAGGAAGGCAACAATCTCAAGATGTTTAAACGACTATTAGAACACACTGGCCATGAGCAATATCATGCATCTGTTTTTAATATTATGATTATATCACAACAACCATATAGGCTAAAAGGTACAATATTATTTATTTTCACCTGTCTTTATTCCAAAAACTTAATACGAAAGCTATAAGCTTCTTCTTAATCACAAAAAATTCTCAGTATACCAGTCTACTACACAAGAAAGACAATAGCTCAGTGTTAATTTCATAAGCATGCACATCTGTTCACTATAATAGTACTTAGGATATAGAACAATCATAGTACAGACAATGTAGAAGTATTGTACTTACCTAAACCTTTGGGTGCAATGCCACTACTGTCGGCAGGATTAATGACCCAGTAGTAATATTTTAGTGTATGCATTAGCTGTAATACTGTTCCTACTCTGCGTATGGTGGTGTAAATGGTAGCAGTTCCAATAAATTCAGCAGACAAATAAGTGTATAGGGAGAGCTGAACCTAGTACAGAATATTAACAAAGCATTAAAATAAATTTAAAATGCCTCAAGTGTTTATATTATAAATATACATTCTATTCTAATTTAAACGTAAATCATTAAAGGCCAAGAAAGAACCATTTATTATGAGGTGAAATATAACTATTTATTAAGTGTTATTTATATTATAAAAAGAAAATAATCTGGAATCAACACATCCTAATAAAATTTTACTAAAGGTAATCTAATAGTTATTAATAATAAAATAATTTTAAATGATTCAATAATTCCATTGAAATTATCCAATAGGAAAATTAAATTATTTAAAAGGCCAACTAGACTAAAGCCCTTAATCAAAGTACACTGCAGCAGTTCAGAGGAACAGAACCTAACATCAGCCAGCTATATCATATTTGGAAAAAAATATATATTGTTGTCATAGATCCTAAAAGTTCATGTAATTTCAAATTTTCTTACCTATTGCCACATTATCAGAATCTAGCATGTAAGTATACAGATGACAAGTTTAAACACCATGTTTAAAGAGTGAACAAACTTCAGGTCTGAGTTTTAGCACAATAATTAAAATGACAAACCATAATAAAAATTAGAACTTTAAAGTTAAGTGGGAGATTTGAAAATTATATAATGCAGCTCAAATTCATGAAAATGTCCCTCATTATTGATTTCTACTAGAATATAAGGAGGCTAAATTTAGGTATGCAAAATAATAAAAATTTTATGTTTATATCTAAAAAAATTTTATGTATAAATTTCTTTTAAAAAATATTTTTACATATCATGATAAAAACTCTATGTTCACAATACAAGGAATTTTCCAGTCACAATGATGACAATTATCATGATATAATTAGTTACCTGCTATTTTTTCTTTTCCTAGTCTTAATAATCAGTGTACCAGATTCTCTTTCTTGGAAAGGTATGAATCACATCTAATGACTTCAGAATGCAGTCATTACATCAAGCCTAATTTTTTTATCTTTTTAGTGTTGATTTTCAAGACTTCCTTGTACATTCTGAATGTTATTAATTGTTATTTTCTCCAACTTTTTATTTTGAAAATTTTCAAACAAAAAAGTTATGTAACTATCATAATAGATTTACCAGCTGTTAATATTTTTCCACATCTGCTTTATAGCTATTATATTACAGATATAGATGTATAAATATATTTTGACTAACGTTTGAAAGGAAGTTGCTGACACTCAGACACTTCACCACTAAATACTTCAAAGTAAATCTCCTAAGAATAAGGACATTCTCCTACAGAGAGCATAATACAATTCCTCCACTCAGTAAATTTAACATTTATGCAATACTAATATCTAATTTTCGGTTCATGTTCAATGTTTTCCTCTTGCCTCGATAATTCTTGACATTGTAAAAAAAACCTCCTAATCTATCATCTATTTATTGACATTGTCTCTGAAGGTCATTTAACAAAATTTTTAATTTTGATATCATCAAATGCACTAATTTTCCCCCTAAAAAGAGACATTTTGAAGGTCTTACTTAAGAACTTTTTGGCTATCCCCAAACTGCAAAGATATCTTTCAACGATTCCTCCTATTAGCTTTATAGTTTACCTCTCAAATTTAGGTCTTAAAACTAAGTGCGTTTCACCTTTGTATAGGGTAAGAAGTACAGCTTCAACAATTTTTAAGCAACCATTACTACTATCTAGTTCCAGAACTTTCTCATCACCCCATAAGAAAAAAAATTTTAACTATAGTTTCATTTATTTTAATATTTACTATTTTGATTTCTAATACTACCTAACATAACTGCTTCAAACTGACTGTAAAATAAACTGAAAAATCCAAATGCTTTCTACTGGATAGTTTAGATCCAATAACTGTAATTTATATTTATAATTTATAACATTACACTAAAATAAAATGAATGAGATAAAAATGTATACCTTTGCAGGTGTATGTATCCAGATGGCTGGGTTGAATAAAATGTGATCACAAAGCTGCTTCAGCAAAGGTGCTCCATGAGATAAACCATCAAGGTATTTTGCAAAGGATAAAAATTGTTCCAGGACAGCTCTAGTGATATGAACTCTTGATGACTAAAGAAAGAAAGCAGAAATTCAAGCTGAAAATATACAGATATAACTTTTTATACTTTCTTTGCTATTCAAAATTTAATTATATTTAGAAGCCTAAGATTTTAAGATAATTCTCTAAATGATAGTTTGTTATTTGTGGCCCATTCTAGGACAACTATAAATAACAGCTCAGGTTGAACAATGCCACTCTCAACTCAAGCTAAAGAAATAAAGTAAGTTATGGATAAGAATGGTTTCATTCAATTTGTTTAGAAATTGACTAACAAGAAAAGATCTTAGAAAATTAAAATGGAGTAGAATTACTGTCATGATAATACATACACACACACACACACACACACACACAAAGACACTGGGAAAGAGAAGTGCTTTCACTAGCTCGAAACCAAAGTGAAAATAAATTGACCCTACCATTCCGATGAACCATTTCTTCCAAAAGATAAAAATGAGTTGCACATTGACAAATGCAATGCATCCTGCTTCACATAAAACATTCCCAACCTTTCAAATCCATAGTATTTGAAAAAGAGGATCTCACTTCCCTGGAAATACTGTCCTTTGGCTTTCATGACCCTCAGATTACTCTTCAGTGTCTTTTGCTTAAAAGATGGAAACTGCTGAAGATTATTTCTTTGGTCTTCTCTTCATAAATATACTCTCCCTAGATGATATTTTATGCTTCCACGGCTTAATATAACACTATCTCTATGCTGAGTACTCTCATCTAGAATTATCAACTGTCATCACAGTGTGTAACCTATCACCAGTGGTATTTAGATAAACAACATACCTTCCAAAATTCAAACCAAACCTCCAAGCTGCACTGTCCAATACAGTAGCCACTAGCCATAGGTGTCTACTGAGCCTTTGACATGTGGCTAGACCTAAGTGATAGGTGCTGTAAGTATGTATGCACTGGATTTTGAAGATTTAGAATGAAGAAACAATGCAAAATAACTATTACTTTTGTTGTTGTTGTTGAGTCTATGTTACAGTGATAATATTTTGGATATACTAGTTTAAATAAAATATATTATTAAAATTAATTTCACCTGTTGCTGCTTACCAGAAAAATTTAAATAGCATATGAGGCTTGCATTATATTTTAATTGGACATGTTACACTAGAGTATAATCTCAGATGAAAATATTACAGAGAAAATGCTCTTCATAAAAACTAGTAATTCAAACTCAAATATCAAAAAATATATCTTCCTATGCAAATCGGTTTTTTTCATCGGCTCTGATACTTTTTATAGTATCACCATCCACCCTGAAGAATCCCCTACACTCAACCCTAAAGCACAGGTCACATCACATCTTTATCTCTATGATCCACTGATTGAATCCAAATATCAGTATAGGATAATTAAGGTCTAAAAGGGACTAAATTCTCTTACCAATCTTACTTCCCATATGATTTGCTTACATTCATCATGCTCTTAAAAAGGGTAACTCAATAAATTTGACCTAAACGTGCCATGCATTTTTTCCATACTTCTACATAAGGAGTAACAAACTCAAATGACTACAATATGCAGGAATTTAACAACAATGTATGAATTAGGATAGGAGACAATAAAGAGTAGTGAGGACTGCTTAAGGTACCTAAACGAAATAAAATTCAAAATTAAAAAACTTTTCAACTTTTCACTGAGTCAAACAAAGCATTTCTTTGGGCCAATTTCTCACGCACGCCAGACTGCTTCACCTGCTTTCTCTATCATGCTCCTTTAACTTGTAAAACCCTTGCATCCATTGCATTTCCCTTAAAGGTACAGCTCAATGCTTTTCATTTAGCCATTCAGAAAATATGCATGTTGAGCACTTATTGTTTGCCAGGTACTCTCCTTGGCACTGTGGAAAGAGTAGTTAAGAAAACTGAAAAAAAAAAAAACCCAAAAAACCCTGCCCACATAGAACTTACATTCTAAGAGAAGACAAGGACATACAATAAATAAACTAAAAAGGTAAAATATGTAACATGTTAAATATAACAAGTGTATGAAAAGAACATGAAGTGAATAGAAAATTTGTAGAAGGGAGGTTAAAAGAGGTTTTACTGAGAAGGTGGCATTTAAACTAGTTTGAGTAAGGCCCGCAATGATTTTCTATTAGTAGGCTATGTGTTTGACAAAACACCAGCGGTGAGTAGATCAGCAATAGTCCAAAAAAATTCAAACCAAGCCTTACAGCATAACATTACATGAAAATTTCATGAGATGGAGGAAATGGTCCTAACAAATAACTGTTATTACAAGGGGGGAGGAGGACAAAGACAAATAAATATTTGAGTTAAAAAAAAGCAGATTGGTCACTCATTTTAAAAGAACTTTAATAAAAAATAATACTGCTTTTAAATTATAAAATATTTTATTTTATTCATGTTTAGGGGAATAAAATTAAGAGCAATGGTTATTTAAAGCTTCAGCCATCTCCTTCACTGGTTATAATTTCACATAGCTTATCTTATACATTTTATTTTTATTCAGTAATAATGATTTCAAGAATATTATCTGATACAGTCTACTTTTATGCTTAAAACCCTGAAACAGAATAGTTAGAACCTGTTCCTAAATAGTCTTATCAGATTTTGGCCTATAAAAATTGTCATGTGTTTATAAAAACACTAAAGTAATATAAAATCAGATTGACCACTATGAACATATTCATTTGAGGAACTAATTCATAATCTGGAAACCAGTTTTAACTTTCTCCATGTTATTAAAAGATATGCTAGAAGCATCACATGAGGCCTTCCATATTACTAAAATAAAATGTCAATTTATTTTTCATAGCAATTAATGCTGTTGTATAGCAGTTTTTAATTATAAAATTGATCTTCAGGAAACATTTTTCTAAAATTGTATTTTTTTATTAGCCCACTCAAAATCCTACCAGGCATAAAATGAATGTTCTCTTCAATAGCATGTTACCTTTACCTATAAGCACGTAGTACTTATTCCTTCTGCTTTGTGCAACTGTTATTCACATATCTTTCTTTCCTTAAATAAAAAAGGATACTATCTTATTCATCTTTTATCCATCTGGTATCTGCCATAATTCCTCAGTAAATGGTTTAACTGAATTCATGTCAAATTCAAGAATAAATTAAGAAAAGAACAGATAAGATACAACACAGATTAGAAGAGGATGGAAGAAGGACTTTCAATTTTGTTTTAATGTGTTTACTTTGATTGATTGCTTGAAAATATTTTTTTATTTTGAGATTTGCTTTCATTTTCTCAAGCAAAGCTATTTTAAAAACAGATATACTTGGATAATTTATAGTTATAAATCTGTAAAATGCAAGCTCTGGAATTTAAACTGTATGACATTACTTTTGTATGGCAACTGAATACATAATTTGCAAGAAGTACTATATGAGGGGTGACTAAACATATTTGGAAGCATAATCTGAGAAGCTAGAAAAAACAATTATAACATCTACTCCTGAAGTAATTAAACCGAATAAGAGCAATGGATGTTACAGAGAGAAATTGCTACTCAGTAAAAAGAGGTCTTTCCCACACTTAGAGCAGACCACAACAGAATGGATTGTCATAAATATTCATTTTTATTACAGAAAACATTATATATATACATATATATACATATATGTGAGTGTGTGTGTGTATATATATATATATATATATATATATATAAAACATGCATTATATATTAAGCAAATTGTGGGAAATTATTTCAATTAGTTAGAGGTATATCATAAAGTAGTATCCATTTTGCTCCTCCCAGGACACCAAGATTGAGCTCCAAATAGCCTAATCCAATGTGAATCACTTATGTGTGTGTTGCTGTTGTTTGGCAGGGGCAGACAATGATTAGTTCAGACACGTAGCATAAAAATTTTCATGATAATATTAGGTTGAAAGTAGACCAAGACCTAAGCTGACCAGTCAAATTGGAGGGAAGGATCTTGTTCAATAACTGGGAGAAAGGAGCTCTCTCTCTCTCTACCCGGATGTGAAGGCTTATAGCACCAAGTCTGCCTGGCAACCTTGTATGACCACAAAGAATAACAGCTATAGCATAAAATCATGACTATAGGTAGCAGAACAGACATATAGAAAAAACCTGGGTCTCTGATGACATAATTGAGACTCAGACAACCAAACCCTGAAGTCCAACTTACTGGATATGTTTTGCTGGCCGTACTGATCCACTTTCCAACCTTCCCTATCCTATTTCTGTGCTTGGGATGCTCCCTTGTCTATTGGCTTCCAGTTGGGTTTGACTAGTTAAGAGACTCCAGCAGGAAATTAAAGGATAGAAAGAAAATGAAGTTTGGGGCATTCATCTCCTTGGCTTCACCCCTTCAGGTGAGTCTACTATATTCCTTTCTATATTCCTTTATCAAAGACCACACTCTAGTCAGGCACACTTCTCCTATAGTTACAGTAACTTTCTATTTGAGTTATGCTAAACACTCATTCCTCTCATCTCTTCAAACTTTGCTGACTTCCCTTAACAATGCTCACAACTTGTGAAGAGCCTTGCATTAAACTCCTCTCAATAACCAAGTTTGAGTATGGCATCTGTTTCCTACCAGGACTATGACTGATAAGCCGCCTATCACTAGATTTCCAGTTACATTAGCAAGCCTATTTCCTTAATGTTTAAGCTATCTGAATCAATTTTTTATTAACCACAACAAAAACTATTGAATGCATCAAATTACCTCTAAGTTTTCTTCAAATTTATATTTTGGCAAAATAAAACAAAACAAAAATACCTTAAAAGTTTTTTCGTGAAACAGTCTAAACATGATGAATAAGATGGCCTCTCATTAGACTACCTTCTTTGATAATTAATTTATATCTTCCAAGACAAGGAGATGAAGCTAAGTGACAGTTAACCATTAATTTGTTATTAGTTGATGATAAAATAAAAATGGAACCTTATTATCTATACTACTCACCTGACAGATGATTATTTAAAAATAAAACGGGTGAACATTAATCTAAGAAAAATGAAAAAGGTATTCTTTTATGTAATCAGATAACTATGTAAGTCCTTTTTATTTATTTAATTCAATTCAACAAATATTTATGGAAGCAGGCACATTTTTAGGTAGAAGATACAACAATAAGGTAAGAAAAAAATGTCCCTGCTTTCATGAAGCTGAGGCCTACATTCTAGTGGAAGGAGGCAGAAAATAAGTAAAAAAAAAAAAGTCAGACTGATGCTATAAAAAATGAACAGAGTAGGGAAACAGTCATTGATGGTTACCAAAGGAGTACTATTCTACTTAGAGTGATCAAGGAAGACTTCTCTGATAAGGTGTCATAAGCAAAATCCTGAATGAAGTGTAGAATCAACCCATGTGGATATCTACAAAAAGAATTACCAAAGCAATGTGAAAAGAAAATGCAAAAGAACTGAGAAGAGCACATGCTTACTATTTTCGTTTTTAAGGGAAAGGTCTGCAAAGAGGCCTTAGAATGGTCAGTGTGGCTGCAACAGAGAAAGAAAGAATGAGAATGGTAAGGGATGATGTCAGAGGTGAGAGACATAAATTTACTTTGAGAAGGATGGACTAGTAAGATCTGGCACATTTTCAAAGGACTAGTCTGACTGCAAGCAAAAAATGGACTGTGAGTAACTCGTGGTGAAAGATGATGATGGTTTGAATAAAGATGGCATCAATGGGCATAGAAAGGAGTAGAGTACTAAGTAGGAACTAGTCATTGATTTTGGATATGTTTTGATACTAAGACAACGTAAGTTGCTGCCAGTATGAATTTAGTGCATGAAAAAGAAGAGTCAAAAAGAATTAACATTTTTGGTCTGAACTACTTGTTGAATGGTAATGCTAGTAACTAAGACAGAGAAGAGTAAAGGATGAAGGATTTGAAGGGAAAATCGAAAGTAACAGTTTGGATAATTTAGATATGTGAAGCTAATTAAACATCCAAGTGGAACTGAATTCAAAGGAGAGGTTGTAGTTGGATATACACATTTGAGAATAATGAGTATTTGCAGAATAAGGAAAACTAAGGGAATAGTAAACTCAATTAAAGTGTAAACAGAAAAGTGAAAAGGTTTCCAGGATTAAGCACCAGGACACCACAGTCTTTAGAATTTTAGAAAGAAGAGGAGGAACTACCAGGAGAGAATTAAAGGAGGCCAAGGAGGTAGGAAGAAAGCAAAGAAAGAATGCTGTCACAAAATACAATTGAAGAAAGCATTTCAAGAAGGAAAGAATGTTAAACTAAAATGTTGCTAAGTCAAATAAGATGAAGACTTGAGAATCATAAGATTTAAGAATACGAAGGCTATTAGTGACATAGATATAAGTCATTTTAAGAGAAGCATAAGGACTAGAATGGGAATGCATCTAAGACTACACAGGATTCCAGAAATAAAGAATATTTTATTTTGAAAATCCACTAATGTAACTCACTAAACTAAGAAAAAGATGTAGAAACATCATAATTATCTCAAATAATGCAGAAAAAGCATTTGATGATTAAGAGTGTGAAAAGGCAAGTCACAGAGGAAGAGATATTTGTGATACATATCCAATAAGGACTCATATCCAGGATATATACAGAATTCTCATGAATCAATAAGAAAATGATGGACAACCCAAATGAAAAAGGGTAAATACTCTGAACAGGTATTTAGCAAAAGAGCACAACCAAAAGGAAGATAAATATATGAAAATGTTCAACTTAATTTGTCAACAGTGAAATGCAAATTAAGACATAAAGTGATCCACGGAATGGAAGACTATCTTTGCAAATCTTATATCTAATAAAGGTTTAGCATATAGACTAAAAATCTCCTACAACTCAATAATAAAAAGAAATACCATAGTTTTTTAAAATGGTCTTTGTAATAAACATTTCTCAAAAAAGTATACAAATAGCCAATAAGTACATGAAAAGATGCTCAACGTCATTAGACATCACAGAAATGCAAATACAAAAATGATAAACCATTTCACACCCACTAGGGATGGCTAGAATTTTTTAAAAAAACAGACAATAACAGTGGTTTCCAAGGCTGTGAAAAGATTGGAAATTTCATACACTGCTGACGGGAATGTAAAATGATGGAAACCTTATTATTATTTTAATGTTCTTTGTATTTGATTTGAAGACTTTTAACAATATTTCTAATTTTAATCTAAGTTTTAAGTATAAAAGAATTCTCACTTTAAAATTATGCTAATAAACCTTCAGTAAATCAATGAAAAGTATATTCAAGAGGTAGTTCCTGACAGCAATCTTGTCACAAAGATTGCTGACAGCAGTGTCACAAAGGTATTTCATAATATGTAATTCACGTAAAATATACTATAACATAAATCTTCTAAAAAATTTGTAATACTCTAGATATAGGAAAATAGTTTTCCATGATTAAAAAAATAAACCAAATAGCTTTAATGAAAATCTTAATAATGTAACCTAAAAAATTATAATGTAACTGAAAAAAAAAATGCTGCCTATGATCGATCTACTTAATCTATCATTCCACGATCAACAATACTTCAAGAAAGAAAAGTACTTTTTCAAAAAAAAGACAGAAGGATTTCAAATGCAGATCTGAGGTTAAAAAATTATTTCCAAAAGTCCTCTAAATTTTATTTCCCAAGAGAAAAATAAGTTTATTCCTCTTAGGAGAGGTCTCACCTCTATTATTTCTCAAATAGTTCCATTTACAGAGCAGCTGAATGTCATATGAATGTTAATGTTTAACTGATAAGGAGAGATTTGGGAGCACTAGTGATGGTGATAGCTATTTCTTAAGGAGAAAAATAATACTTTTATTTATGAAATACCACTTTACTTTTTGAAGGAAATCACATGGTATAACCGGTTGAACTCTTGTGAGACCATAATCAGAAACTCAGCACTCATTACCATAATAGTACAGTTGTGACTAAACCAAAGAAGGTCATTAAAAAAACAGGGCATAAATGACACAGGAAAAATCATAGCCATCCAATTTGTACTGTTTACACTGTCTACTGATCAGAAAAAAACGCTACTTTAAACATTCAAATATATTAAAAGCAGGGACAAAGCAAAAACTAATGTTTCTGTTGCTATCAAATACAGAATATTTTTTACCTTATAACTGAAAAATAAAGCAAAAACAAAAAAGTAAATCCATTGAGACTAAAATTGATAAAATTTCTAAGAAACTTCGTTTGAATGTAAATATAGCAAAGAAACAATTAGAAAAAATAATTAAGAGAAAGTACTTCTAATTTGAATAAAAGTAGATAAAATAATTTTTCTTTAGTTTCCACTTTTATTCAAAATTTCTTAATTATATAGATTTCTAACACCTAATTTAGTTTAATGTCTACACATACATCTAAGTACATAATATAAAAATGTTTGTGAATTAACCAAAAACATGGCCTCTACAGTCAATGGAAAGGGAAACTATAGAAAAAAAATATAGTTAGTGATCGTCAGTGGTCCATCTGTGAAGGCTACACAATAAAACCATCAATACATTTCACTTACCTTTTCAAGTAAGTAGCCAATGACTAAAAAGCCTTTTCCACCCAGCATCTGTTCTTGCATGGCTACTGAACTTTTAAGTAGTTCAACCAGGAATGCCAAAAGAGTAGCACTGCATGTAAAGTACAGATAATTCCATTACGTAATCATCAAATATTGATCATAAATACAGTGTTCCATTTCAGTATTTTATTATTCTGAAAGGTAACAATCATATTCAAATTTAATCTCTACTTTTCTGACTAGTACATTATGCAAGAATATTTCTCACAAGAATGAAAAAACTGGTTTTATCTCCTTAAAATTAAACATTATATAGAAACATAACTGTGGAGTTTTTTTGTATTCCGAGGTAAAATATCAAAGTTTATCGTTACACATATATATTCCCTGCTTGAAGTAAATCTAACGTAAGAAACACACCCACAAATATTGCACTTCTCCATAATAAAGACTTTATCACAATATTCTTTTGAAGAACATGCTATCTTAGAGAATTTAAAATATGTTCACAACATTGCCTTGGAAGAATACACCTATTTTCTAAAATAAACTTTTCATTTAGACCTGTTTTTAAAAACAACTTATATATATGTATTTAAATATCCAGAGAAATATGCAACATGTTACTTATGTCCATATATGCCCTCAGGAAAGTTTATGAGAGCAAAGAAAATAAGATGATTTATGTCATATTGAAATAAAAAGTGGCAATCGATTACACAATGTATACACAAATACATAAAAGCACGAAGATATATGCTAGACAAACATAAAGCACTTGATATGTCTGTGGAATGAAAGAAGAAACAAAAGAAAAATAAATGATTGCATTACATTAAGCTTTCATAATGTACTACTTCACAAAATTACATGAACAATTTTCAATCAGCAGCATCGATACATGATAGCATTCCTAACAAAGAAAATATATACTCCTTCATTATATATGCTTACTGTAGTTTATAACAATAAATGACTCTAAGCCAGACTTTATCAGCATTAAAATAATATCCATTTACACTGCTTTATAATGTACCCCAAATTGTCTATTTACATCCACATAAATTTCTAAATATATTTTAAGTGCGCAAATACTCATTTCTACATGAAATTAAGAAAATTTGGTAATGAGGAAAACTTGAAAATTGTTAAGGCTCAAAAGGAATCTAAAGTTATTCTGTTTTCTAAAGTTACTCTAGCTCTTCAGGTTTCTATAGGATTGACAACACATTTATCTGATAATGCGGCTATTCTTGTTCAAATCAGAAATATTCTCACAAAAAGAACCAACAGCAAAATTAACATTATTATTATCGTTACAAAATTGATAGTTTAATGGATTACATGATATCAGCTAGATAAATACAGTATATACGTAAATAAACTACTTCGTTACAAGAAATTAAAATTCAATTACATTAACTGGCCCTGTATCCTTAAGCCACAAAAAAGGAAACAGTTAACTAGTATTGCAAATCAATGATATTCTTTTACTTTGTCCTAAAGTCAAAGATGGAAATTTACAAGAAAAACACAACTACCAAAGAATCCCTGGAGATTTTTTTTTAATGTTTCTGTAGAGAACAGCTATTAAGCAATCTAATCCAATTTACATGAATTTTATCAATAGTCAAAGCCACTTCACAAATAATTGCTTAAGCACTGATACACATAATACATCTGCCTAAGTGTTTGAAAAGAATAAAGAAAACTATTTCATAGAGATTATACAATTTCCTAATCTGTTCATGGAATTCTTACCCACACCTGAGTTAGTGATTTAGGGGGAAAGATGACTAAGACTCCTAAACATCAGCACTGACAAAAAGAAAGACTAGAAATGCCTCACTATGGTTCCTATGGTCCATGAAAAAAATGCAAAAAAGTATTTCTTACAATAAATCACCCTCCTATATAGAACCATACAAAATTACAAAGATGCCATGGATTTTCTTATTCTTTTATGTCAGAAGGACTACTCTTTCTCAAACATCTAATGAATTAACTCAGACTTGTAAACACAGTGGAGTTCCATTACAAAATCAGAAATATTAATTTTATTATTCCAAAGTATTAACACAAGACTACCCATATGTTAATTTCACTTCAATTTTAACTATGACAACAATTGAAAAGTCAAATGCATTCACTAACAAAAGTATTTTTAATTTATACCTAAAACCCAATGCAATAGCAATACTACATCTTTTCAAAAAATCTTTAAAATAGGTATATTTGACATGGTGGACTTAATAGTAAATAGATGGCCATCTTCGAAGAGGTACATTTTCAAACATAATTTAACAAACTTACCAGTAACTAAAATGCATCGGATTGCTTCAGGGCTCACAATTAACTTGCAAAATTCTGTGTACTGCCATACAAAATTTCTCTCCATTCTTGCCTATTTCCAACTCCCCTAGATACAAAGGCAAATATAAAGGATACTTCAGCCCATTCCTATATCTCCTACATACCACTTCCTGTCTAGACACATCAGTTCATCTGTAGAGGATCTAAATATACAGGATAAACCAAAAAGCAAGTATCTGTGTCAGCCAAAACTAGTATACACAACACAGAACATTCTTTTGAAAAGTATAGCAATACCCAGAAACAGATTTTCACAGGAATATTTTACTTGATAGACAAAAAGTAAACTGGTTTTTACCTCATAAAGTCAAATTGCTAAACTTTTCAATAGACAGTACTATAATGTATGTTCTGTAAGTAGCAATTCTACTTCAGGAATGGTTAAGGGTTTTTAATTCTGTCTCCTTTTACGGAAAATGACACTAATAAACTATAGGGTTATTTCTTCAAAATAATTACCATCTTCTGATTCTTTAATGAGCTTTAATTAAATTAGGAAACATTTATTTCAAATATCACACTAGTAAAGGGCTATACCTTAAGAAAAATGAAGGAAATAATACAACAATACCTCTAATGACTTAGCATATTAATAATCTCTCCAGAGCTTTCTGGTCCACATTATTAAAGAATTACCACAATAGTCTTGGCCCACAAATACCGGATAATATTTAACAACTACGTATAAACATGACTCATTTTTCTTCCTAATGAAAAAATACGTACTACCTTTAGGAGCCATTAAAATTTATGTAAATATAGATTTTGACTTGATTTTAATATAACTTTATCCATTTCAACTTGTCCTTTATTTATTTTTTAAAAATAACTGACGTAGATAACTCATGTAATATGATCCCAAAACTTGTATTATCTTTGAGGAATTTTATTAAAGATGCAATATATCATAAAGATAAACTTAATGTATAACTGAAATTATTAAGATTTAATATATAATCCAAGTTCAGTTCAAAGGCAGTTCTTAGGGTACAGGAAACTGGCTTTTCAATTTGCTTTGTAGGGAAAGAAAGCACCTCAGCTAGATGGGCTGTTTAAATATATTAAGAAGAATGGAATTAATAATGTAAAACTTAAAGATTCCCCCTGAAATTCAACACCTCATCCACTTACATAAGGGTGTTTTTAATCTCTTAAGAAACACTACAGGCAAAATAATTGTCAGAATAAATTCAGAAGTAGATTAAGTTCCAATAAGATTTAAGGTACCAGTAACGGGGGAAATTCTTTTGACTTTTTCATAAGGTTTCATCTCTTATGTAGCCTAATTTAGTATTGAGAAACACTGAAATCTTGCAAAAGATGAATAAATATATAAAATATCTAATATGGTTTCTATGCTATTTCTTTCACTACAAAAATCTTCCAAGATGAGAGTGATCATAGCAGGAATAAAACTGTAAAAGAAATCAACTCAAGTCCATACCCAAGATAATTTCACACTCAATACGATTAATTTCCAGTGACACAAAAAAATCCCACAATAAGTTAGAAGAGTTAAATTCCTTCACAGTTCAAAATTAGAAAGTTCTAAACCAAAAGCTTCTAACTCCATGTACATTTAGCAGTCACTTTTAGACCATGTATTCCTGAAGATGCTATCTCAAAAGACCACTGCCTAACTGCCTACCTAGGCAATAAACCCTGACACACAAACTGTCACATTCATCAATTCAAACATCAAGTGGAGATACATGCCGAAATAAGTAAAATACATTTATCTGCAGAGTCAAATAAGGAAAACAGTGAAATGCAGTACAGTAAAATGTGAGGACAGATGAAATACACTGGGTAGCACATGAAATCACTAAGCCTCCGTTAGCCATGAAATCTCTCCTCAGTAACTTCTCCCTTTTCTTTCAGCCTCATAAGGAGGCAGACAGCCTCATGACTGTCATGGCTATCTAAGAACATTCTTTAAAGGCTCTATTAAAAGTTAGTCTGGCTATCACAGTTTTTTACCTTCGTCTGGCAACAGATTTTAATTTTATGTTTCATCAGCCTATTTTATTTCTGACAAAATATATTATAGCAAAAAAATAGACATTTGTAAAATTGTAACTGTAGTGTGTCAAAAGTTGTCTTATGAAGGAAACGAAATTTTAAAATATGTACATGTAGAGGAATTCCAAACCTCTTATAACATCATTATGTGTTAGTATATAGCATTTACCAGTATTTACATAGTTTGACAACCAAATAGCCTTTTGATCATCTCTATTCATAATTCTCTATCAATAACCAATAGATATTACAACGCTCCACTGTAAAAGAGATAACTCTTAAAGCCTACTCATTTTTAATTTAATTCCAGCCAACAAACAATCACAATGCTCTAAATGTCCTAGCACCTTTATGAGAGCTTTCTGGACATGTTTCTAGTGGCAGCACCACTATCGTGTATAATCCATGGATATATGAATGATTTAGAAATTTAATGATGTAACTCCCCAATACCTAAGAAGTTCAAAGCTTCAAAGGAAAAACAGAGATAGGTTACAGTGACAAATAGGTGATCTTAACTATATATGCATACTCTAATGCCCTTCAAGATCAAAACATGCACAGCAGGGAGGCCAAATAGTCCCTTCTCCTGGTGTTGGGTCTACTTTCAGCCAAGCCTCAGACTATTTTATAAAAGCAGGATTAAAAATACACCCTAGAAGTGCTGAAATTACCAAAAAAAGTAAATAAAATAAATATTAAAACAGCTAGCTACACAAAAAGATGAAATAATTATTTGATACTTAGGCTTCATATACATCCAGGAGTTTTCTATCCTTTTCGTAATTAATTTTGTTTTTAAAATGATCATGTAGTAAAACCAACTTCTTTACTTCTTTTCTTTGTGTGTTTGTAATTCTGAGAATGTTAGATATATAGATTTGTATAACCCCACCACAATCAAGATAAGATGAGTTCCATCACGCACAAAAAACTCATTTATCCTATCCCTTTATACCCTTGCAGTCACACTCTCTCAACAGCCAAAACAACCTTGGGTAACTACTTATCTCTTATATGGATATAGCTTTGACTTTTCAAGAATGTCATATAGATAGTCATACAGTATGTAATCTTAATATGTCCTTCTTGACTGCAACATATTGTCTCTTGAGATTCATCTAAGTAGTTGCATACATCAAGATTTTTTTTTCTTTTAATTGATGAATAGTATTCCCTTGAATAAACAGATTACCTAATGGGTACATTTGAGCTGTATCTAGTTTATAGCAATTATGAATAGGACTACTGTAAACATTCACATAAAGGTTTTTGTGTGAACAGTTTTCATTCATTTCTCACAAATACAAATCCAGGAGTAGAAAGGCTGAATTATATGGTAAGTATATGTTTAACTTCGTAACAAACTGCCAAACTGACAGAATGGCTGTACCATTTGCCAGTCCCACCAGTAATATGGTCCAGTTGCTCCTCATCCTTACCAGCACTTGGCATCATGAGTATTTTTTTTTTTTTTGGCCTTTCTACTAACTGTGTAGTTACATCTCATAGTGTTTTAAATACATTGGTTAATGATGTTGAACATCTTTTCATGTGCAATTTTGACATTCTTATGCCTTCTTTGGTGAAGTATCTGCTCAAGTCTTTTGCCCATTTTTTAAAATTAGATTTCATGCTTTCTTACTACTAGTGTTTGAGAGTTTTAAATGTAGTCTTGATATAAGTCCTTTGTCAAATAAGTGATTTTCTATCATCTTCCTCCAATCTTTAAAATGTCTTTTCATTGTTTCTTTTGCAGAGTAAAAGGTTAAATTTAACTTTGATGAAGCCAATGTCAAATTTACCAATTTTTTCCTTGTATGCATCACACTTTTAAGGTCATTTCTAAAATGCTTTGCATAGCCTAGGTTGCAGAGATTTTCTCCTATGTTTTCTTATAAAAGTTCTGCAGTTTTATATCTTACCTTTACAGCTGATATTTGAGTTAATTTTTAATGAGGTTGAGGTTGAGGTTCATTTTAGCATACAACTATCCTTCCTCCCTTACACTGCTTTTGCACCTTTGACAAAAATCAAACAAACAAAAATAGGGGTACCTACTTTAATTTTGGACAGAGAAGACTTCAAAGCAAGGAAAGTATCAGAGATTAAGAACAGCATTACACAAAGATAAAGGAGTCAGTTTTCCAAGAAGATACCAATACGTAAAGCGCATATACCTAACAACAGAACGTAAAATTATGTGAAGCAAAAACTGCTACAACAGTAAGGAGATACAGATGAAATCACTATCATAGTTGGAGATTTCAACATCCCTCTCTCAGAAATGGACAACTACAGGGGTTAGAAAATCTGTTAGGACATAGTTGAACTCAACAACACCAACAAACAGCTGGAGATAACTGGCATCTATATACTACTTCACTCAACCACATTAGAATAAATGTTCTTCTCAAGCTCGCATAGACCATTCACTAAGCTAGACAACATTCTGGGCCATAAACCACATCTAACAAATTTAAAATAGTGGAAATCACACAATGTCTACTCTCAGATCACAATGGAATTAGCTGGAAATCAGTAACCTGGAAAATCCCACAATGTGAATATTAAACGGTGCACTTCTAAATAACACATGGGTCAAAGAAGAAATCTCAAGAGATATTAAAAATATTTCGAATGAAATGAAAATGAAAATACAACTTATCAAAATCTGTGGAATAAAATGAAAGCAATCATTACTGGGAAATTTAGAGCATTGAATGTTGTGATATTGTGATTTATAATAAGAAATATGCATTTGTTCTTGGTCCCCATTTTTGGCAGAGCTCCCTTGAAATTTCCTAAGGGATGGCAGTAATAAAAAGTGTCTTCTGTCATGTTAATGAAGTGACTTTTGGAATTCACTTAAGGATGAGAGCTAGTTGCCAACACAGCCAACCATATAATTAGAGGGTTGGAGCTTTCAGTCCAGCCCACCTACCACCCACCTACCTCCAGGGAGAGAGGGGAGAAGGGCTGGAGATTGAGTTCAATCACCAACGGTCACTGATTTAATCAGTCATGTGTATGTAATGACGCCACCATTAAAAAAAAAAAAACACAGGGCTGGGAGAGCTTCCCGGTCTGTGAATATATGGAGGTACTAGAAGGGTGGCATACCTGCAAAGGGAATGGAAGCTCCATGCCCTCTCCCCATACCTTGCCCTATGCATCTATGTGGATGTTCATCTGTATCCTTCATCATCCTTTTATAATAAACTAGTAATCCAGTAAGTAAAATGTTTCCCTAAGCTCTGTGAGCCACTCTAGCAAAGTAATCAAACCCAAGGGGGTGGCGGGAACCTCTGGTTTATATCCAGTCAGTCAGAAGTACCAGTAACGACCTGGACTTGCAACTATCGCCTGAAGTCCAAGGAGGAGGTTACTGGAACCTACCATCTACAGTCAGTTGTTCAGAAGCACAGGTGATAACCTGGACTTACAACTGGCATCTAAAGTGAAGAGGGCCAGTCTTGTGAGACTGAGCCCTTAGCCTGTGGGATCTGATGCTATGTCAGATTTGAGTGTCAGAATTGAGTTAAACGATAGGATACCCAGCTGGTGTCACAGAGAATCTTTGGTGGTATGGGGGGGAAACCATGCCTCCACATATTGAAATTGGATGCTCAGACCTCTATAATGAAATTAAAAAAAAAAAATATATATATATATATATATATATAATCTAACAGTCATTAATCTAAATTTTCACCTCAGGAAACTAGAAAAAGAAGAGTAAATGCCATCTAAAGTAAGCAGCAAAAAGAAATAATAAGAACCAGATTATAGATCAAAGAAACGGAAAACAGGAAATCAATAGAGAAAGTCAATGAAAACAAAAGCTGGCTCTTTAAAAAGATTAATAAAATTGATAAGCCTCTAGGCCAGATTAACAAAGAAAAAAAAGGGAGGAGACGGAAATACTAATACTAGAATTGAAAGAAGAGACATAACTACATATCCCATGGAAATTAAAAGAATAATAAAGGACACTGTGAGCAATTCTATGCCCACAGATTTGGAAACCTAGATGAAAAGAAACATTCCTTGAAAGACATAGCCTGCCAAAAGTCACACAAGAAGAAATAGACATTTTGAATATACCTACATCTATTAAAGAAACTGAATCAATAATTAATAAGCAGAAATCACCAGGCCCAGATGGGTTCACTGGTGAATTCTACCAAACACTTAAGGAAGAAATTATACCAATTCTCTACATCTCTTTCAGAGGATAGAAGCAGAGGAACTACTTTCCTAACTCATTCTATGAAGACAGCATCACTCATACCAAAACTAGACAAACACATAATAAGTAGAGAAGACTACAGACCAATTATCTCCCATGACCAGACATGCAAAAATCCTCAATAAAACATGGGCAAATTGAATCCAAACAAGATTAAAAGAATTATACTCCACAACCAAATGGGATTTATCCAAAGTATGCAAGGCTGGCTCAAGACAGCAATAGGCTAAAAAAAGAAAAATCACTTTCACATCTACAGATGAAGAAAAAGCATTTGACACAATCTGACAGCCACTCATGATAAAAACTCTCAGGAAACTAGGAATAAACGGGAACTTTCTCAACTTGATAAGGACTATCTATAAAAAAACCTACAGCTAACGTCATACTTAATGATGAAAAACTCAAAGTTTTCCCACTAAGATCAGATACAAAGCAAGGATGTCCCTTCTCACCACTCCTTTTCAACATGACACTCAAAGTCCTTGCTAATGTGATAAAATATATACAGATTGGGAAAGAAGACATAAAACTGTCTTTGGTTACAAACAGCATGACTGTCTATGTAGAAAATCTGAAATAACTGACAAGAAACTAATAATCTATTAGTTCATTCACTGCTGCTGGGAATGAAAATGGTACAGCCACTTTGGAAGACAGTTTGGGGGTTTCTTACAAAACTCAACATACTTTTACCATATAATCCAGCAATCATGCTACTTTGTATCTACCCAAAGGAGTTGAAAACTTATATCCACACAAAAACATGCACACAGATATTTATAGAAGCTTTATTCTTAATTGCCAAAACTTGGAAGCAACCAAGATGCCCTTCTGTAGGTGAATGGAAAAATAAACTGTGGTACATTTAGATATTAGAATATATATTATTCAGCGCTAAAAAGAAATGAGCTATCAAGCCATGAAAAGACATGGAAGCACTTTAATTGCATATTACTGAGTGAAAGGAGACAATCTGAAACAGCTGCATTCTGTATGATTTCAGCTATATGACATTCTTGAAAAGGCAAAATTATGGAGACAATAAAAAGATCAGTGGTTGCCTGGGGGCAGTGTGAAAGGATAGAACACAAAATATATTTAGGGATGTGAACATATTTTTTATGATATTATAATGATGGATATGTGGCATTATACTTTTGTCCAAACTTATAAAAAGTATGATACCAAGAGTGAACTCTTAACTATGGACTTTAAGTGATTATGATCTATTGATTTATGTTCATCCTTGTTAAAAAAATATACGATTCTGGTGAGTGATGTTGATAATAGGGGAGGATATGTATGTGTGAAGAGGGGGAGTATATGAAAAATCTATTTATTCCTTTCCATTTTATTGCAAGCCTAAAACTGCTCTAAAAAATAAAGTCTTCAACAAAAATAAAAATTAATTTAAAAATTTAAAAATAAAAAGAATGTCAAAAGTGATAGAAAACGTGCAGAAGACAAAGTTATGAGTTTTTATTTGGAGAAGGTTGAGTTTGAGTTTGGGTATAAGAGCCTAAATAGAAGGCTGAGAGAGAAAAAGCTCTGGGTGTTGTCCATCTAGGTAGTAAGACCATAAACCCAGAAACAAAATAAAATAAAGGCCAATAAAATTATAATACTAGGGAAAAAAAAATTATAATACTAGGGACTTCCCTGCCAGTCCAGTAGTTAAGACTTTGCCTTCCAATGCAGGCGTGTGGGTTTGATCCCTGGTTGGGGAGCTAAGATCCCACATGCCTCGTGGCCAAAAAACCAAAACATAAAACAGAAGCAATATTGTAGCAAATTCAATAAAGACTTTTTAAATGGTCCACATCAAAAAAAAAATTTTTTTTTTCAAAAAATTACCATACTAAATTAACTAGAATTTCCTGATGATGCCTTATTAATTCTTTTATTGAGGATTCCACTCACTGCACATAACGGTCATCACATTCAGGGGAGAGAAAGGGAAGAGAGCATAAGCACTTGGGGGATTTATACCCAATTCCCATCAGAAATATTCTGAGCTTCTGAGGATGAACTGTGAATATTCGGGCATATGGCAATGTCCCTCATAAATGCAAATAATACTTATTTTAGATTTAGACTGTATGAATATCATAAAAACAAAACAAAATAAATGAAGCAATTTATCTTATTATTTTCAAAAGCAACGTAAAGACATAGAAGAGTTAAAGAAATAAATGCTATTCCATGCATAAAATAACAACACCTTTAGTTACAAAATATCATTAAAATATTTAAGGACAGAGAATGTTGATATGCAAACTAGAGGAAAATTAAGGCAACAAATTCAGTAAAGATGTGTCCATGGTTGCCCAAATTCCTGCAACTAATAATTTGTAGTTACCCTTTTGCCAAAACAATGCCTTGTTTGTTTGTTTGTTTGTTTTTGGTCAAAGATAAAGCAGAAGCCTTCCTTTATGGCAGGGAAAATGCACAGAGCAAAATTATATGTTGAAAATTAAAACAGCACAAACTAATATAGCATTAAAAACAGATTTCACTAAATTTAAAGGAAACTTTTTATGGAGGAATTATTGTAGAAAAGCAATCACTTATTATGAAAAACACTTTAAAATGGACTATAAAAAAATACCTTATTTGGAAAGTCAATGAATCAGAAGTCATAAGTCTACAAGAAACAAAATGTCCTTTCTTGTTGACAGTTGACAAACTCATTAAATTGTTAGATGTACCATGAACTTTATTATCAGATATCTTCTGTAAAGGATCCATGGAGTAAAAAGAACTTGGCTGACAAAGAAGAGAAAGCTATTTGAACACTACACTATAATTTCCCTATGTTTCAGGCAGAATACTGTATTTTAATTTTTATTTATGGATTTATTCGCACAGTGAATTCAATATACATTCCATTTTACTCTAGTTAAATCTCACTAAAAAAATTATTATTTGGTTTTCCTCCTTTAATATAAGTAGTGGTATACATATGTCAAATATACTTTCTGTGTCTGTTTCACTTCAAAGAATACTTTCATTACTAATTTTGTAAACTTAAAAAAAAAAAGGCAAAATAGTAAATATGCATATAAAGAAGTGACAGATGTACATTTTCCTGAAAAACATAAAGAAAATAAGGAGAACATAATTCTATATATATACATTTTTAAATGTTTAAATACTTCTGGAAACCAAACTAATAATAATTATATTCTACATATACAAACAACAGCCTCCACAAGGGAGACAATCATTACAAACAAGTACTAATTTCACTTCTTTAGCCTACAAAGAGCAGTCATATTTCATTTTTTATGTCAGTTTGGTGAAAATATGTAGAAGTTTTTGACATTAGCTGTGTAATAGTCACTTTTCCCTGAACTAAAAATCAGAAAACACAGACAAAGGATTTTATGCCACTTTGAAGTGTAAGGGGAAATGTGGGTTGTTAGACACTGAAATGCTGGAATTTCCAGGTAATTGTGTTGGTTTACAAATGACAGTGGTGCTAACCAGGACTTTATAATGAAAATTTAATTATTAAAGGGGCTATAAAATTCAAGATAATTACTGGAATAACTTTGGCTAGCAAGATAGCTTTTAGGAAAAAATCTGGATTTAAGCCCACAAAACAAACTAATTAATGAGTCATAATATTCACATTATAAGAGGATTCTTAATTATAGGGTCATTGACATAAATGCTTTATGGGATTTTCTAAATTTTGTATAGCTTACATTCCATCAAGCAGTCTATCAAACAACCTGTATTATAACTAAAAACAAAAAGAACACTTTCCTGAGAAAAATATTTACGCAATTACAAGAATTAATTTAAATGATCACTTGTGGTTGAGTTCTAATTTATCAAATTTATCAGAGTTAAAACAGCATTAAAAACACATTTTAATAATACAAAATTGCATCACATCAATGGACAATCTAATATTGACTGAGGAAATAAAGAAAACTCATTAAGTGCCTACTATGTACCAGACACTTGCTGTGATACACAGTTTATATATTCTACCTTATTTTAATTCATAGTACTATCAGATAAAGTTGGCATTACAGTATTAAAATCATTCCATAGCTTGCAAAGGTGATTCTCAGAGTTAATCATGGTAGTTCAGAGCGAGAGCTCTGGAATCAGGCTCTCAGAATTAGAATTCTGGTCCTAATCTACCACTTAAATCTCTGTGACCTTCAACAAGGTACTCAATTTTTATCTCTCTCATCAGCAGAACAGGATAAAATGAGGTAATACAATTACAAACAGCTACTGGCACACAGTAAGTACTCAGTAAATGCCTTGTGCTACTACTACATACGCTCAGATAGCCCCATCACCTAAGAACAGAGAGTACATAATAG
The DNA here is from genome assembly GCF_949987535.1 of Balaenoptera acutorostrata. Taxonomy (NCBI): domain Eukaryota; kingdom Metazoa; phylum Chordata; class Mammalia; order Artiodactyla; family Balaenopteridae; genus Balaenoptera; species Balaenoptera acutorostrata. The sequence goes on from NC_080081.1 coordinate 69,816,109, forward strand.
GACACTAGGTTGAGCCTTAGTCTCACACCAAAAGAAGGCTTGAGAACTACTCTCTTAGTGTATTTTTAATCCTTTGATATATAAAAACCTATTTATACCTTGTGCCAGAAAACATATTTTTTCAAAGCACATTCTTCGTAAGTCAAACAAATGAGGAAGATTTGTTTTGCTTTCTATGATCTATAGAATTTAGAAACACATACTCAAACAAAAGGGGTTTTGGGGCCAAGTCAGAGAAAGACAGGACATTTACAGACAATATATATGATCATCCAAACCAAAGGAAAATGAAATTTCTAATTCAATGAGTCATTCCTAAACACAAAATGCAAAAGCTATGATTATTTCAAGATTGGAGTTATACTTCTTGAAATCATTTATTAAACATTTGTTCATATCTATACATTAAATAAATATTTACTAAATGTCTAGTGAAAGGTAATTTGTTTAATTATTGCTCTCAATGATAGCTGGACAGAATGGGGTCGATCGACCAGTCCAATATAAAATAGTATTAATCCCTGAGGAATGACAAAACTTGCAAATAGCTTTCATCACTTGGCAGAATTACTCAAGATGATCATGGTGCTTGAGAATCATTACGAATAGTCTGAAATCACTACAACAACTACATACTGGCATTATTTACTTATTCAAAACAAAATTACATTAAAAATACTGTATGTGTTGCCACAAGCTATTTAACTCAGTTCAGTAACATTTATTCCTCTTGTGGTTCATTTTTTGTTCGTTTGTTTCACAAAGGCTAAACTACATGTTAAAAGAAAAAGCAATATAAAGTGTTATTCCTGGAGATTTAAATACTAATGGGGTACCTACAAAATCCAAAAATCAGCTAAAGAAAAATCATCTTAAACCCTTGAAAGCTTTTTTAACTTGGTACTGACTTCAAAACTTGAGTTAACACATTCCTCAATTTTAAACCACTATATCTAGAAAATAGATGGTTCACAATCAGTTTTCATCACTACAACTGAAATTCAAAATATAAGTCCTACTTCATCACTTAAATAACTAATTCTCCATTATAAATAACATTATTGGTAGAACATTTCAAATATAAAGTAACACGGCCCCTATTATAACAATCAGTCTCTATGATTGATGATATATATTTTAAAATATAAAACTGTACTATTAGAGATAATCTAGATTACCTAACCCATTGTCATCATAATAACAAAACCAGCATGTATGTCAATCTACATATTTTGTTGCATTTAATTTAAAAAATCCAGTGAGCTATTATTATCCTCTCTATATATAATATTCTATATTGTTCTATTATAATGGTAGAAACTGAAACACAAAATAGTTAATAACACTTAAAGTTGTGTAAATAATAAATAGTAAACGAGGGATTTGAAGCCAAGTCTGTCTGACTTGAAAGTCCGCACATACAACAACTGTAACATGTAGCTTTCATGATAAAACAAAGCCACAAAATTTCTCCTGCACAAATAAAGCCTATTTTTAAAGGCTCCAGAAAATAAGATTATTCCTTCAATAAATTATTTTAATATTACGCCCCCTATATACAGTAAAACTCATCAATGATTAGAACAATAATAAAGTAGTGCCAACAGAGGTGAGGCTTATATAAACAATAAAAAGTTTCATAAACAGGGACTACTGAGTGGAGGAAAGTGCATGGAAACTAAGACACTTTAGCTTGAAACACAAAGGCAAAGAATTAACTTATTTTACAGTTTAGCTCAATTTCTCCAAAAAGTAAGCAAGAATTAGATAATATTGCAATTTGGGGCATGTATTTATTATACAAAAAGATTTTCCAGAAAAGGTACATAAAATTTTGTCCAAGATTTTTAAAGTTCAAATATTCTCATTCATCTAGAAGAGTTTAAAACTAACTAAAAATAAGATAACATATCGTATTTTAAGTTCTCATTCATATATATGAATTTAAGATATAGCCAGAAAATAAGAAATTCTATCAACCATTGCCCTAAAGCTAAGAATTTATGTTCTTCAAGTAGAGGGGGACATCCCATTTAAAAATCTGCCTTTAACATTTTAAAAACTGAGACAGTATCACCACCAAAATGGTGCCCCTCAAAACTAAATATAACAAAAGATTGAATTACTAATACACACAATTGTCCACTAAAGAGCCAACCTCAGACATCACGGGCTTTGAAACAATTAATGAAAAAGTATTAGATAAGAATTCAAAGAAGCACATAAGTGAATCACAGGGTAGGGTTGAAATTGTGTATGTATTATTACTGAAAAGGAAAGTGGTACATTTCTTATTATATGTTTTCTATTGGCCATAAACTAAGAACACATATATCACTGAAAAAGTTAGTTATTACATGGAAAAATTAACATGAATGATATAAAAGAACTAAAAACAAACAAACCAAAATCAAAATCAGAAAGCTGATCCCTTCCACTGCCTTTTATCTCCATGATGAAATAAATACAATTTAAATGTCAAAATATAATATAAACACTAAAATGAGTTTTAAAGACAGGCAATGAAAAATAACCACGTGCCTTGGATGAATGGACCAGATAACGTGTTAAATATGGTTTTAGCACTAAGATTTTATAGTAACTACTCATGATGATATAAATTATTATAATCATTTTAGTTATAGCATCTCAAACTGCATAATCTTTCTAATTTTTCTACCCAAAGCAAAACATTATACTTCAGGTTAAAATAATTATGGACTTAATTCATATGAAATATTTAAATTACACATGGAGTTTTCTAATTGCTACTTCATCTCTAACTTCTTTTCACAGCACTTACTAGGTTTTAAATTACTGATCATAATGTGTACTAGTTCACTTCGATGACAAAGAGCAAAACATTTTGAATTTAAATTAGGACTGGAATTTAAAAGTTTCACTTTTCCACTAAGCTGATCCGCCTCCCAATAAAAGTATGTAAGACCTTATAACAAAGTAATATCTCAGCAGGACATGGCCTCAAGATTCCTTTTCACTTCAAAACGCCAACCTCTACGTTATCTTGATATAAAAGAAGCATGACCCATGGATGGTAGCTGACTATTGTAAAGGTACAGGTCACATTTACATTTAGATTTATACTTTACATAAAGATGGTCCCAACACAGGGATAATATTATTAGCAACACTAAGACAGAATTTTGTTAATAGTTAATTTAAATAATTAATAGGAGAAAATCATAGGTAACACTTCAATGGACTTTAAATTGTTCCCATCTTAGTTTCATTCACTAGTTTTTCTATGAATTCAAAATTGGATGATTGATAAAGAATCTCATGTATATGTGTACATACTAATGAAGTATTCCTATATTACTATTTAGTAAACTAAATTAATGTTTACCTATATAACTTTCCCTTTAAATTCTCCAAACATAGCAATGTACACAAATAGCTATTAAAATTCAGATTTAACTTATGACGTATATGATTCTAAGATACAAGATTAAATCAGAGTTTGATACACGAGGTATTTTTTAATTTAAAAAAGAGAAGCTATAAAATTTGCACATGATATCAATCTAATTAGAAGATTCTGAATACATAAAACATGGATATGCCACTGGTTAGATTTAGGTTATCAAACATGATCTATATATAAGAAGAAGCTAATATCACTTAATACTGTGCTACTCTTATGGCACTAGCATTATAGAATAATACCAATATTTAAGATATAAATTATGTGTTATTAAATACTATTCTTGAGAATAAACTTTACTCTAGTAATTTTATTTAATCTGACAGGATTTCACGGACAATCCAAACAATGGGCATTTGCAAAGGGTAAGGTCAGGACTAACACTTTTCCTCAACTTCATAATATAATCACTATGCTACACCTAGTAAGAATTCTTCATTTATTATCAAGGAAGTCACTCCTTTGTGGTTATAAAAATCTAAGTGTCAGGCTTTTTTACATTGTGGAAATATATATCTGCCTTAATTCTAAAGAAACTTTTATTAGCACCTCAAGGATAAAAACCAGTATTATAATACATTTACACAGCACCAAGTGCACCATGCATAATCTAAGCGAGGAAAAAATGGCATAACTTATATATTCAAAGAAAACTTACCAGACAGTTGTTTCCACTTGACTGTCATTGAGCTGCCGGTTGTCCAGTTGTGCAAAAAGTGGGAAAAGCACTTGAATTCCTCCAATTGAATGAATTGCACTATGAATTGAATGTGTAACTATAGCTTTTACATCCTATGTTCAAAAACAAAAATGTTTATTACATTTTCTGAAGCATAATGTTATCACTATTTGCTTGTTCCAAACAACTTTGTAAGAAAATTAAATAAAATAGATATTTTAAAATCTATTTTTAAAATTTAAAAATCAAAATTATATAATTTTGATACACATATAAAATAAAAGTTTGAAATATCTTTGCTAATCACTTAAATTTGAAAACAAGTTGAGAGATTTTTACAAAGAAAATATGAAGTTCTAAATCCAAATATATTTTAGAATAAGAGACTCATAATGAATGTAAAGACACTCAGGCAATTTTTTTTTTTTTTTTTAACCCCACATTTGTTCATTTATTTATTTTTGTCTGTGTTGGGTCTTCGTTTCTGTGCGAGGGCTTTCCCTAGTTGTGGCAAGCGGGGGCCACTCTTCATCGCGGTGCGCGGGCCTCTCACTATCGCGGCCTCTCTTGTTGCAGAGCACAGGCTCCAGACGCGCAGGCTCAGTAGTTGTGGCTCACGGGCCTAGTTGCTCCGCGGCATGTGGGATCCTCCCAGACCAGGGCTCGAACCCGTGTCCCCTGCATTAGCAGGCAGATTCTCAACGACTGCGCCACCAGGGAAGCCCTCAGGCAATTTTTATGTTAGGGAGTTACACATTCTTAAAGCAAAGTATTTTTTAATATCTGCAATTATCTATTTAGCTAATTCACTGATTTTATTTCAAAGGATATAACACATATAACAGAAAAGACAGATTTTCTACTAAGGAGACAAGTCCAGGGTAAAATATATTGCCAAAACAAAGTAGAAGGCAAAAACATCATTCAAAGAACTAGAAAACCAAAAAAGAAAAACAAAGAGCAACTGGAGATTTCTAGATGAGCAATGTTTAATATGTAAAATAAAGACATAGTGCTGATGAGAACATGAAGACTAAGCTACTATTCACCCACCTGGAGCATTAGAGCATGTGGGGAATGCACAAAAATCGATGCATTTTCCTTTGGTGATGATTCCAGGCACAGTTGAGCATCTGTGGCCTTAGCGTTATATGTAAATGCGATACTACTTGCAAGTTTCCCATCATACAGAACCTGTTTATGATGTTCTGCCAAATGAATATCACTCTCAGATTTAAACTTGAAGGTGCTCTGAAAAAACAAAACTAAATTAAACACTCTTTAAATGCAACATAATAAAACTCTCAAGTTTTAAAGAAGAGAAACATTTTAAACATTTAAACAACAGAAACATAATAAACAATTTGTTGTGACCCTTCCATGTGTCAGGCACTAGTCACTGGTATTATTTTGTTATTCTCACTTCAGTTCTATGAGTTAAATTTTATTATGCTAATAAACATGCTCAGATCTTCATATTCTCATTTTATTAAGTGTTTTTGTGTGTGTGTGTGGAACGTTTTTATCTTATTTATTTACTTTTTATAACATCTTTATTGGAGTATAATTGCTTTACAATGGTGTTAGTTTCTGCTATATAACAAAGTGAATCAGCTATACACATACATATATCCCCATATCTCCTCCCTCTTGCGTCTCCCTCCCACCCTTCCTCCCTATTCCACCCCTCTAGGTGGTCACAAAGCACGAGTTGATCTTTATTAAGTTTTTGATTATTTATAAAATAATTTTATTAGAATATTATAAAGCCAGATGATATTAAATGTAAATAGGATTTTACTTTAATAATTCATAACATAAATTTAATTTTGCTTGTTAACAGTTTCAAAAGTATTTATAGAAGTAAGTAGTGGCTGGCACATGAATTACTAATATAGAAATGGCTATAATGGTTATCATTTGAGACTAAAAAAACGTTTATTCACAAAAATATGTCTTTACTATAAAAAGTTTATCAAGATAGTGAATATCAATGCTACTCCACAAAAAAATCACGATGGCCATGTTAAACCCCTAAAGAATAGATGACAATTACAATAGGAAATTCAAACAAAAAATTCTTTTAAAAAATATTTTAATGAAATTATGAGTTAACTATATTAGGTAATAATACTGCAATACAAAATCCATCTGACTGCCTTCTTCACTGGTTGCCTTAGTACTGTAAAATAAATATTTTAATATGTATTTCAGTAAAATCATAAATGCTCAAAATGTTTAAAATTTGGGTTTTTTTGGATGCTAATTTTTAAAAATTTTTACTGGAGTATACTTGATTTAAAATGTTGTGTTAGTTTATGCTGTACAGCAAAGTGAATCAGTTATACATATACCTACATCCGCTCTTTTGTAGATTCTTTTCTCATATAGGTTATTGCAGTAAGTCCCCTACATATGAACCTTCAAGTTGTGAGCTTTCAAAGATGTGAACTGTGTTCGCATGTCCAATCACGTAAGTTAATTCACGTGTCTGGCGTACATTGTCATGTGGGTGCATCCGCTACAAGTGGTTGTGCTTTTGTGTACTTTACTGTACAGTACCATATAGAGTACAGTAGTACAGTATTTTTATTTCAAGCCCAGGATGTCCGGAAGCAAACATCTATTGTTGACGATCCTTCAGCTCTACCATCTCCCTCCTCCAGTCAGTAACTCTTCTTGCCTGTTCACTCAATGCCAGCCCCTGTATGTCTGCTGTTGTACTGTACTACTATACTTTTCAAGGTACTGTACTTTAAGATTAAAAATGTTTTCTTTATTTTTTGTGTTTGTTTTTTAATGTATTATTTGTGTGAAAAGTATTATAAACCTATTCCGGTACAGTACTATATAAACGACTGTGTAAGCTGGGTAACTAGGCTAACTTTGTTGGACTTAAAGAACAAATCAGACTTACAAAAGAGCTCTCAGAACGGAACTCATTCGTATGTATGGGACTTACTACAGAGTAATGAGAAGAGTTCCCTGAGCTATACTACTGTAGGTCCTTATTAGTTCTCTATTTTATATATAGTAGTGTGTATATGTCAGTCCCAACATTTGTTTCTAACTCAATCTTTTAAAAGTAAAATTTCACAAATATGTTAGAATTTAACTTATTTCGTGAGCCAATGATCAAAAGCACAATTAATTATTTTAGAGGAGTAAAACAAATGAGTTAATTTATAGAAATAAAATTATTTAGCTGAGGGGATTTGGGGGAAGAGTATACAGAACATTGAGACACAGGGGAAGCTGACCAAATAATGAAAGACTACAGGAGTTGGATAACCCAAAAGCAAATTGTAGTACAATCAAGTAGAGAAGTGATGCCTCCTTATGTTGATGATATTTTACTAAAAAAAGCAATGTGTAAATGATGGGAGTAGCAACTGGAAAAAGAGCAACATATGTTCTAGCTTAGTAGAGCTACCTTAAACTAAGGATTTTTTTAAAAATTTGACATCAAAAGCAAAGGCAACAAAAGCAAAAATTAACAAGTGGGACTATATCAAACTACAAAGCTTCTGCACAGCAACAAAGGAAACCATCAACAAAATGAAAAGGAAGCCTACCAACTAGGAGAGAGTATTTGCAAATCATGTATCTGATAAGGGGTTAATATATAAAATATAAAAAGAACTCATATAACTCAACAGCAAAGAAACAATTCATTTAAGAAATGGGCAGAAGATGTGAACAGACATTTTTCTGAAAAAGACATAAGACACAGATGGCCCATTTGTCAGAGATGACAAATGTTGGTGAGGATGTATAGAAAAGCAGAGAATGGCAAGGATGTCCAGGGATAAATGAATGAACAAAGAAAAAGTGGTATATATGTACATTGAAATGTTATTCAGCCATAAAAAAAAGAATGATATCTTGCCATTTACAACAACATGCATGGACCTTAAGGGCCTTTTGCAAAGTGAAATAAGTCAGACAGAAAAAGACAAATATCATATGATCCCACTTGTATGTGGAACCTAAAAATAATAATAATAATAAAACAACGAACTCATAGATACAGAGAACAGATAGGTGGTTGCCAGAGACAAGGAGGAGGGCGGTGGAAAAATGGATGAAGGGGGTCAAAAGGTACAAACTTCCAGTTATAAAATGAGTAAATCATGGGAATGTAATACACAGCACGGTGACTACAGTTAACAATACTGTATGATATATTTGAAAGCTGCTAAAAGAATAGATTTTAAAAGGTCTCATTACAAGAAAAAAGATTTGTAACTATGTATGGTGATGAATGTTAACTAGACTTATTGTGGTGATCATGTTGCAATATATTCAAATATCCAATCATCATGTTGTACACCTGAAACTAATATAATGTTACATATCAATTATATCTTAATTTTTAAAAGTCAAAAAAGTAAAAAGAAAGAAGGAAGTTCTGTAGAGAAATTTATACAGCAAACTAAAGATGAGATCATGAGTAGAAGAATTAAGATTACACAAAAAAGGTTTGAACTGGGTGTGCATACTTCAGATATCTTGATTATCATCCGTAACTGTTGCTTTTCCAATTGTTTTGTTGTAGATAGGGCCCATGGGAAATATCTAAAGGCTTCACCAGAAATATTGTTCATTATGAAGCATAAGTCAATATAAGGTAGGTCTATCCTAACACTATCCCCAAGTATCTTATAAAACATTTTACTCATGAAGCATGTATCCAACGATCAGATTATTCTGATGCTCCAGTTTTTGGGTTTTTTGTTTTGTTTTGTTTATTTTAGGGCCACTTTCTAGAGGAGATTTTGCTTCCTAATTACAGACTTTGCTTACTGGTAATTTTTTAAAATAAAATGTGGGCATTTCTGATAAATTTATACAAAAACTCTTTTTCAATTAGTAAATGAAATATAAATAGCCCCATTAGATGATTTTATGCTGGTGTAATAAGAATCCTTCAAATACGGTATTGCTAATAGGATGATTTTTTTCAGCTGCAACAGATATTCATTCTTCGAACATGAATTCATATTAATAATGTTTACTCACAAATTTTTGCCCCAACAGTGAAATGCATGAAATAGTGAATCTAAGCAACATGCTACAGTGTTCACTAATAATGAAGCATTTTAAATTTAAAAATGTATCCTAAAATATAAGCGACACCAGCAAAAACATGGCAAATTAGATTACTTGTTTGCTTAAAATATGCTAAGATTACAGTCCTCCATATTAATTTAAAACATAAAATGTAATGTTAACTCTCCTTTTATGAGCTTTCAAAATAAATCTATATTTTAAGAATTTATTTTCCTAAATAAAATTCTATGCTTATGGCAGCGGTCCCCAACCTTTTTAGCACGAGGGACCGGTTTCATGGAAGACAATTTTTCAATGGACCAGGAGTCGGGGAATGGTTTCAGGATGATTCAACTGCATTACATTTATTGTGCACTTTATTTCTATTATTACTACATTGTAATATATAATGAAATCATTATACAACTCACCATAATGCAGAATCAGTGGGAGCCCTGCGCTTTTCACTTGCCATTCACTGATAGGGTTTTGATTTGAGTCTGCAAGCAATTGTTTATTATGATCTCTGTGCAGTCAAACCTCTCTGCTAATGATAATCTGTATCTGCAACTAATCCCCAGCACTAGCATCACTGCCTCAGCTCCACCTCATCATCAAGCATTAGACTCTCATAAGGACCACGCAACCTAGATCCCTTGCATGCGCAGTTCACAGTAGGGTTCTTGCTCCTATGAGAATCGAATGCCGCCACTGATCTGACAGGAGGCGGAGCTCAGGCGGTAATGTGAGTGATGGGCAGCGGCTGTAAATACAGATAAACCTTCACTCACTAACCCGCCGCTCACCTCCTGCTGTGCGGCCGCGTTCCTAACAGGCCACGGACGGCTACCGGTCTGTGGCCCAGGGGTTGGGGACCCCTGGCTTATGGAACAAAAAATAATTATTAGTATTAGTATCAAAATGTCTAGGAAATAGAAATTAAAAGTATAAATAAATGTATTTCAGAATTTCTCTAAAAAGGAAGCATGTAAAAACGTTAAATATGTTATATAATCCTCAAATTGTCTGTTAACATGTCGAAGTGACAGGGCATCAAATAACATGACTTCCTAATTCTGATGAGCTGTCATATTTACTGTTTTTAACAGAGAGATATAAGAATCCGACCCTTGGGAGAAGGATGCAGGTAAATAACATAGATAGTAAAACAGACTTTACAAAAAAGTAGATGAAAATTGTTTTTAGACCACACACATTGTTATATCTAAAATTTTGAAGAAGTTAAACCTGAAATTCTTTTCAAAGATTTAGATACCCCAAAGTCTCTGCTTGTAACCAGAATTCATGCTGAAGGCAACCATATTTAATTGATGCCTACCATTAGACAATTTTCACAGTTCACCATGCTATACCACCTAAAATTTCCAGTGGAGCTTCAAGAGCAGCTTACAAATTTCAAATTGACTCTAACCTATTGTTATATATTGCTAAACTTCTGACATTTTATTATTCTACCTGTTAAACAGCCCATCATGGGTAAAGACTGGCATAGCCATCTTTGTTTTCTGTGAAAGCTCAATCAAGTGTTGATGAGTGAGTTATTGCATCCACTATGGAAACAAGTATGGAGGTTCCTCAAAAAATTAAAAACAAAACTTCCATATGATCCAGCAATTCCACTTCTGGATATTTATCTGAAGAAAACAAGAACACTAACTCAAAAAGATATATGCACCCCCATGTTCACTGCAAAGTTATTTACAATAGCCAAGACATGGAAGCAAACTAAGCAGCCATTGATGGATGAATGAAGAAAAGATGGTATTAAGTATTCAGCTATAAAAAAAGGACAGCTTGAAATTTGAAACAACACGGATGGACCTTGAGGGCATTATGCCAAGTGAAATAAGTCAGAGAAGGACAAACATCACCTATCTGTGGAATCTAAAAATCGAGCTCTAGATAACAGAGAACAGACTGGTGATTGCCAGAGGCAAGGGGGGAGGGGGTGGGAAAAATGGGTGAAGGTGGTCAAAAAGTACAAACTTCTAGTTATAAGATGAATAAATGCTGGGTATATAATGCACAGCATGTTGATTATAGTTAACAATACTATACTTGAAAGTTCCTAGGAAAGTAGATTTTAAAAGTTCTTCATACACACACAAAATTATAACTTTGTGAGGTGATGGATTTGTTAATTAGCCTTATTGTGATAAATCATTTTGCAACATATACACATATCAAATCATTAGGTTGTAGACCTTAAACTAAGAAATGTTATGTATCAATTGTATTTCAATAAAACTGGACAAAAAGCTTTAAAAAATTTAAAAAAAACAGAAATACCACATTGTCTGTACAGTACAATATAGTTAAAAGCCGTAACTTCAAAACCAATCAGACTTGAGTTTGAATCCCAACTCTGTCACCTACAGATAACCACCCACAAGTTATCTGCCTCTCATCTGCTACACACCCAATATATAAAATAATATAAATAAAGCACTATGAACAATACCTGGTACTTTTAAAGCAAAATGGTAGCTGCTATTATCACTATTTCCTTTTCTACTTAATATCATACATTTTCTTTGTTAATTTTTTTCTTAAATGTTACTGATAAAACATTTACCATAAATGTTATGGTAATGGCATATTGCACTGACGACAGTGTAATTCAGATAACTGACACAGTTGCTAATGAGGCAAAGCCTCATTGAGCAGAACTTTAATTACCCAAACTAGAATTACTTAACACAAATATGAGAAAATGTGCCACAACACTGCTAAACTCAAAAAAACTAAGTTTATCTAATTGTTATATGAGCAGAGGCATGTTATTTTTCTAACACTAATCTCTGAAAACTTCACCAATGTCAAGAATATAGCCATTTTTTCATTGAATTTATGTGAGAATAATATATATTTGACAAAACCTATTGCTTTCCCCAGAATCTTTATGTGACAAATGTTGCTGATATTAACATAGTAATGACATTCCAACATTCAAGGAATCATATTTCCTGATGTATAATTAAGAGAATGTTGCCACTTGTACATTGTACAATGATTTTCTCCTCAAAATGAATAAATAATCCATCTGAATTCATTAAAATATCATCAAACTCTAATACCTCCAAACTACTCAAGGAAAATACATACATAGGATCAAACCATTCTCTTGCTACAAATTTTTTGATAATTCCACATGACTGGAAAATCCAAATTCATTGTTTTGATATTCAAAACCTTCAATAACTTGGTTTCAACCTATGATAATCACCATTGCATTCTACCATAAATCACACCATCTACTCTGTATTCTCCCATGAAGCCATGCCTGATTATGGATCAATCCATAACCACATCCTGTACTCCCTTGCTTCTATTCCTTCAATCATGCCCACTGTCTCACATTCTATCATCACGTCCTGCTCACCCTCTCAATTATTTATTTTTTTCAAGAACCCTGAAAAATTTCCTTCTCTATGAAGAGTTCCTAAATCTTCTGCAGCTGGAATTAATCATCCTTCCCCAAAACGTTAATAGTATTTGCATTATGTTTCCTTTGGGGTACACATGTCAACTTTTAATTATAAACATTTACAGATACAATTATTCTCATAAATAAAGTATAAGCTTAATCATTTTTAATCCCCAAAGCTTTAGAACAGCTCCTTGAATATAACAATTATTCAATATATTATTGAATTTTATTCAATCACATGCCCTACAATCATTATTACCAGATCCTGATAAGAAAGAATGTAGAGAAAAAAAAAAGATTACAGTCACAAGCATGCCAACAAAGGGCAAATAGATTAACATAGAGTATTTCAATGCAAGAAGTGAAGTCAGTACTTCAACATAGTTGAAAATGACTCAACCAATCAAATCTTAAAAAGTTGTAACAGTGACATATATCAAATTAGCAGAAGTGCCAAGTACCAGCACTATAATTACTGCAATATTTCAAATACTGAACAAGAGAAATACATCACTAATACAAACCAATATCTAAAAGAAATATTAAACATAATGTTAATAAACTACTTATACCAAATTAAGCAATCATTTACAAATATCAAGTAATTTTATGTAACTCATTCTTCTAATATAAGAAAAGTTGTTTTTTTGTTTTTGTTTTCTTTTTGGCTGCACCACGAAACTTGCAGAATCTCAGTTCCCTGACCAGGGATTGAACCCGGGCCACGGCAGTAAAAGCCTGGAATCCTAACCACTAGGCCACTAGGGAACTCCCCAAAGATTTTTTTTTAATATGCATGTAGTTGCACAGAAGAATGGATATTTTGGTAGGCTGAAAGTTTTAAAAATTAAATTGCAAAAGCAATCAATATCATAGAATGATAAAAGATACACTTTTTGGAAATGATTTGATGGGGAAAATGTGTGAATAATTACAATCTAGTAGAGGAAACCCCTGAATTGTCTACACCACTAGTATCATTCGTTTGTTTTTGTTTTGGTTTTGGTCACACCAGGCAGCATGAGGGATCCTAGTTCCCCGACCAGGGATCAAACCCGTGCCCCCTGCAGTGGAAGGGCAGAGTCCTAACCACTGGACCGCCAAGGAAGTCCCTCATTCATTTGTTTAATAATTACTGAGCACCCGAGGATGTGGGCATAAACCTTCTCTAATTGGGTTGATACTCCAAAGTCTCAAACAACTGTGTGACCTCTGATATCTCTCTTCTGCTGTTGGTAACATCTTCTTCCTCCCATGGCTCACAGCATCTCAACACGGGAACCCTGACAAAGACTTCTATCCCTACCCCAAGAGCTTGCTCCTTTTCGATACCCTGCCCCACAAGTTCCAGCTGTTGCAGTACCTCAGAGCAGCAGGCCCAGCCGGCTATGCCTGGCTTCTACCTCCTTTATGCCTCAGTAAAAATACTAGCCCCAGCCAGAGAGCTGGGGTGATTAACGAGCTCATCTCAAAATGTTTTCCTCCTCTCAAGGATCTTGGGCCTGTGCTATGTGTACTGACAAATATCTAAAAACGGATGCTTTGTGTATTTTGCACATTTTCATAGTGATTTACAGTGGTAGGGCACATCTAGTACCAGTTATTCCATTATGGACAAAATCAGAAGTCAGGCTGAATGTTTTAAAAATGAATTAATTAAGCAAGAAATTCCGTAAACTGGATAGTAGGTTTTAAAAGATTATTTGTGAATTCTAATTGTCATCCTCATAAGTAAAAGAAACCAGTTAAAGGGTACCAATTGATTTAAAAAAAAAAAAACAGCGTTTTTCAGTTGGATGAATTCATGAAAGGTAACAGAGGGAAGCAGATTTTTTCCCCACCAAAAGAAACAAAAATCACTTAATTTTTATGAACCTAAAGCTCCTGGGGCCTCCCTGAACTGTTTTTTGGTTTTTTGTTTTTTTAATTAATTTATTTATTTAATTATTTATGTCAGTGTTGGGTCTTCGCTGCTGAGCGTGGGCTTTCTCTAGTTGCGGTGAACGGGGACTACTCTGTTGCGGTGTGCGTGCTTCTCACTGTGGTGGCTTCTCTCGGTGCGAGCATGGGCTCTAGGCGTGCAGGTTTCAGTAATTGCAGCATGCAGGCTCAGTAGTTGCGGCACATAGGCTCTAGAGCACAGGCTCAGTAGTTGTGGTGCACAGGCTTAGTTGCTCTGCAGCATGTGGGATCTTCCTGGACCAGGGATTGAACCCGTGTCCCCTGCATTGGCAGGTGGATTCTTAACCACTGCGCCACCAGGGAAGTGCCCCTGAACTGGTTTTAAAGCTGTCTTCTCTTCCAAGCATTTCCCAGTTCTTACAATCAGAACCCTTCTCCATGATCACATAGGACTTAGTGTTCACAGATTATACCATAACTATATTTTCATTCAACTTTACTTTTTAGCTTTTCTATGTCTTTCTCCCTTATTTGGCTGTAAGATCCTTAAAGATAATTTATAGTTTTGCATCTTCCATAATGACTATAATAGTGCTCTGTACACAGAAAAGCTTTAATAAATGTCTTCTGAATTGTAAAGTTGTATGAGAAAATTCATCATAATGTAATCATTTTCGTTTTCCCTAGTCATTTTAAAGCTACTTTTAAATGACTTTTCCTTCCTCAGGGAAAATCCAGGATTTACAGTAAAATCATCTACCCCCTAATGTTTAAGATTAAAAATATACTACCCTATTTCATCTTCCTTGATTTTGGTCTTCCTCCCAGACTCCAATCATAAAACTCTGGTTTTCTACTGTTGCTAAAGTCTACCACTTTTCAGTTTTTGTCTGTTTAAATGTTTTTCTTCGGCTCTTTTCAGAGAGGCTGCACACTTTTCCTTGATTTACTGCATGCATAAAAGAATTGTTTGTTTTGAGAAATAAAGCAACCATTAAGTATGAATATGAAATCACCCATGTCCTTTGCCCCACAGTGAACTTGCAAGCAAGTCTTTTGAGCTGAAAGTCTTGTACTAATAATTACTGATATAACATTTTTAATAATATTCAATGAATTTAAGTAAATTTAAGTAAAAAGTCATGCAAAACACTAAAGATACCACTCTCTTCGGCTCATGATTACTATATTTTAAAAGTAATTTGTCTGAAGCAGTTTAGTGATACTTCTTACCCTTTTTTGTTTGTTTGTTTGTTTGTTTTGGGGGGTATTATACCTATGATGCTTAAGAACTCAGAGTACATGGTTTCTAAAAATAAGGACTGGAATAAAATACTGAGAAGTGTGTTGTGAAACACTGTAAATAGCTTCTCCATGTCTACATTTTAACACTGCTGAACTGTATGTACATTCCATTATCAGGTAAAAAAACCTTTACTTTCATTTGGTTCATACTGCTTACAAAGGAAGCAAAAATGTTTAATATATTCTCTTGGAAGTTATAAAATCTTTTTGAGGAAATATAACGTAAGATGTCTAATAAAACCAGTCTTATTTGGGGAAAAAGAATGGTCTTAATTTTTTCAGTCTGTTATACAAAGATCATTATTCCGTACTTTGGCTAATTGTAGCAACACAACTTCACATCACAATTAATTATACCATAGTTTAAAAATATGATTCAATTTAAATGACTGTAAACATATAATCCATTACGTACATAAAATAATTGTCTTATCTTAATCCCATTTGTGGTATTCAGAACACTTCCAAGTCTTCAAACTTATATTTTTTAAGGTATAATAAGCAGATTTGTGCATAAATATCAATATTTATTGGATTATTATTTTAAGAAGAATTTTCCAAAAGAGAATTATTATATAAAATGGTTTGAGTAGGATGGGGATGAGAATGAGGATGACAGAATTGGCAAGTGAGATCTTTCCAGGGTGGTAGAAATGTTCTAAAAGTGGATTGTGGTGATGTTTGCACAACTCTGTAAGCTTATATAAAATAATTTACTTGTATACTTAAAATGAGTGAATTGTATGATATGTAAACTATACTTTAATAAAGCTATTATAATTTTTAAAGAAAAAACCATGTATGAACATATTTTGTGCTAATTATACTCAAAGGAGTAACATGACTCAGCTTTCTTAAAAATAGAACATTTTAGTATAATATTTCAATATGGAAGACTATGTGTAACAAGAGGACAATACACATTCTTTTCAAGAACACATGGAACAACTAGCGAAGAGGACACATATTTGGGTTCATAAAACAAACTTCAGCAAATTTCCAAAGACTAAAATCATATAAATGAAATGTACGTATTAGTTGAAAAGTAAATTTAAAAGCATTCAAAGAAGAAATATAAAATATGAACTCTCTGAGATCTATTTAAAATTTTATATTTATAATTTTTATTCAGAAAACACTCTAGGCTGCAGCTTCAATGCTGAGTTCTTGCAAATATTGAAGAAAAAAATTAAAATTAAGAAAAAACCCACTAAAGTAATCTATCCAGTCAATAAACAAATAATAAGCCCTAAAAGGAGATGGGGGTAGTAGTACCCAGACATGCAGCAATATATTACCTAAAATGTCCATTTCCCAACCAAACACTGAGAGACATAGAAACAGGAAAATATGACCCATACATGGGAGAAGAAGCAGGCAACAGAAATTGCTAGTGAGAGCAATCAGATGTCAGATTTAACAGAAAAAGACTTCAAAGCAGCCATTAAAAACATGTTCAAAGAATTGAAGGAAACCATAATTAGAGAAGTAAATAGAGTTATGATGACAATGTCACATTAAATAGAGAATATCAATTAAGAGATAGATACTGATATATAGGAAAGCGAAGAGAATAAATTCTAAGAGTTCTAATCACAAGAAAAACTTTTTTTCTTTTATTGTATCTATATGAGCTGGGGCTTCCCTGGTGGCGCAGTGGTTGAGAATCTGCCTGCCAATGCAGGGGACACGGGTTCGAGCCCTGGTCTGGGAAGATCCCACATACTGCAGAGCAACTGGGCCCGTGAGCCACAATTGCTGAGCCTGCGCATCTGGAGCCTGTGCTCCGCAAAAAGAGAGCCCACGATAATGAGAGGCCTGCGCACCGCGATGAAGAGTGGCCCCCACTAGCCGCAACTAGAGAAAGCCCTCGCACAGAAACGAAGACCAACACAGACATAAATAAATAAATAATAAATAAATTAAAAAAAAAAAAAGATATACTCTATATGAGCTGATGGATGTTAGCTGAATCTATTACAATAATCACTTCACAATATATGTAAACCAAATCATCATGCTGTACTCCTTAAACTTATACAGTGACAAAGTCAATTACTTCTCAATAAACCTGGGGAAATATTAATTAATAGAATTAGTATTTTTAAATATCAATAAAATTAAAATTTAGTATTATTTTTTAAAAGAGAGAAAGATACTATAAAAGCAATCCAAATGGAAATTCTGGAGTTGAAAAGTACAATGAATTGAAAAATTCTCTATAGGGTCTCAACAGTATATTTGAACAAGCAGAAGAAAGAATTAGCAAATATAAGATAAACAGATAAAGATTATGCAATCCAAAAACCAGAGAGAAAAGGGAGTGAAGAATGATCAGAGCCTCAGAGAAATGTGGGAAACAATTAACTGTACTAAGGTATGAAGAATGAGAATACCAAAAGCAGAGAAGAAAGAGAAAAGAAAAGCAAAATATTCAAAAATTTAATGGATGATAAGTTTCCAATTTATTGAAAAGCATTAATTTACCCATTCAGGAAGCCCATGAACTTGAAGAAAGATAAAAGCAAAGAAATCTACAAACAGAAAAGTCATAGTCATGCTGAAAGCCAAAGACAAGGAGAAAATCTTAAAAGCGGCAGAAGAAAAACGACTCTTTACTTAAAAGAGAACAATAAGATCAACAGCAGACTTCTCATCTGAAAATACGGAGGCCAGAACACAGAGGAATAAAGCATTCAAAGTACTCAAAGAAAAAATTATCAACCAAGAATTTATATCCAGCAAATCTAGCTTTTAAATCTAAAAGGAAAATAAGATACATTCCCAAATAAGTAAGAACTAAGATAATTTACTGCTAGCTGACCTACCTCACAAGAAATAACAAAGGGAAGTCCTTCAAGCTAAAAGTGACAGTGATTTCAATCCACATGAAAAACAAAGAGCACCAGTAGGCATGGGGTTATAAAAGATGGTATAAATGTGTATTTATTCTCCTTTTTCCCTCTTAACAGATTTCAAAGCAATTTTATAAGATAATGTGTATATAAAGTATGGTTTTGCCTATAACATAAAAATGTAATGTATTTGCTAATAACAACACAAAGGAGGTGAGTGGGAAAGCTATATTGAGCTAAGGAAACAAGTCCAGGTGGTAAATGAACAAATGAGGAAATCCATAAATGAAAAATGAGGTTAATATAACAAAAGCTATAAACATAGTTGATTTCCTTCTCTCAGCTTCCTTAAAAGACATTCAACTATATAAAGTAATAATTATAATAATGTAATGTTGGGTTTGTAACCAACATTGTAATGTGTACTACGTAAAACTGTATCACAAAAAAGAAGAAAAACAAAATATATCTATAAGAAGTAACATTTCTATATCTCACTGGAATTAAGTTAGTATAAATCTGAAGTTGATTCTGATAAGTTAAAATTTAAATGGCAAGTCCTATAGCAACCATTAAGTAAATAAGTAAAAGTAATAGAGTGAAAAAATTCATTAAAGATACAAAAATGCTACAATAGAAAATATTCATTTAATTCAAAAGAAAGCAGTAAAGAAGGAATAAAGGAATTAAAAAGAACATGAGACATAGGTAACAGACAGAACGACAGATGTAAATCCAACTATATCAGTAACATTAAAGGTGAATGGAAAAACAATCTGCTCAAAAGGCAGATGTTATTAGACTGGATAATAAAACAAGATCTAACAATGTATTGTCTATAGGAGGCATACTCTAGATTCAAAGTCAAAAACAGATTCAAAGTAAAAGGGAAAATTTATCAACCATCCACAAGAAAGCTGGAGTTGCTGTACTAAGCGAAAACAGACTTTAAACAAAATATGTTACTAAAGGCAGAGTGACATTTAATAATAATAAAAGAATCAATCCACCAAGAAGATAATAACATATGTGCATCTAACAACGAAGCACCAAAATACATGAAGAACTTGACAGAAATGAAGGAAGAAACATTAAGACAAGTTAAGATTAATAGTTGATGACTTCAATTCCCAGGTCGAATAGTGGATAGAACAACTAGGCAGAAGTCAACAAAGAAACATAAAACTTGAACAACACTATAAAGTGATCAGACCTAAAAGACATCTCTATAACACTACACCCCACAACAGCAAAATATACATAACTCTTAAGTGTACATCAAACATTGGATAGAGCAATGTTAAGCCATAAATCAAACCTGATTACATTTACAAGGGTAAATATAATACAAAGTACCTTCTCTGACCAAAATGGAATCAAATTAGAAATCAATAATAGAAAGAAATTTCATAAATTCAAAAATATTGTGGAAATAAACAACAAATTGCTAAATAAAAATGTGTCAAAAAGAAGTCAAAAGGGAAATTATAAAATGTTTTGAGATGAATGAAAATAAAGGCACAAATGCCAAAACGTAAGCAGGTAAAGCAGTACTTAGAGGCAACACTGTAAGTGTTTATATTAAAAAAGACATCAAATCAACAACCAAGTCTTCCACCTTATGACATTGGATAACAAAAGAACAAACTAAACCTAAAACAAGCAGAAGGAAGAAAACACTAAGAATTACAGGAAAAATTATTGAAATAAATAAGAAAAACAATAGAGAAAACACAACAAAAACAAAAGCTGATTCTTTGTAAAGATCAAAATCGACAAACCTATACCTAGACTAATTAACATGTTAATATTATTATCTCAATAAATGATCACCTTAATAAACATGGAAAAGGCATTTGACAAAATCCAACACCCCTTTATTTTAAAAAGTGTTCAGCAAAGTAGGGATAAAATGGAGTTTCCCCAATCTGATTAAAAGCATCAATGAAAAACTCACAGATAACAACACATTTAATGCTAAAAGACTGAAAGCGTTCCCCCTAAGATCAGTAACAAGACAAGGATACCTGTGCTAATGTTCTGTTCAACATTATACTAGAGATTCTAGATAAAACTATTAGTGCTAATATTTTCAGCAAGACCGCAGGATACAGAATCATAACATAAAAATCCATTGTATACACTAGCAAAGAAAATCCGAACATAACATTTATAAACAACTCTATTTATGAAAGCATCAAAAATAATAAAATACTAGAGAATAAATTTAACAAAAGAAGTCCAAGATTTCTGGCATATGACTTATGGCAAAAAGTACAAAACCTCTCTGAAAGAAATTAAGAAGACACGAATAAATGTAAAGACATCCCATGTTCATGGATTGGAGGACTTAATATTGTGTAGTTGGTAAGATTCCCCAAATAAAAGATTCAACACAATCTCTATCAAAATCACAGTTGGGTTTTGTTGTTACTGTTGTTGTTTTGTGTGGGTGCTTTTTTTTTTTCAGAAACTGACAAGTTGATCCTAAAATTTATGCGGAAATTAAAGGGACCCATCACTTCCCAATTTCAAAATGTGTATGAAATGTCCAGAATAGGCAAATCTATAGAAACAGAAAGGTTAGTGATTGCTTAGAAATGGGGTAAGGAGTGAGAGAATAAAAAGTTGAGAGCTAAAGGGTACAAGGTTTCTTTTCCGAGATGGTAAAAATGTTCTAAAATTCACTTTGTTGATAGTTGCATATATCTGTGAATATACTAAAACCATTGGATGATACATTTTAAATGGGTGAATTGAATATATGTGAATTATATCTCAATAAAGCTGGCATTAAACAAAAAAATAAAACAAAAAAATAATATCAAAAAAATTAAAAACAAAGAAATGAAGCTCTTTTCCTCTTACTATTCCTCCTGCCTTCCTGAAAATTCATAAAGCTAACAGGTAGGGCTAAACAAGGCAGGGGTTTGCACTAGGGGTAGAGGTGAGGAGCTCACCTGGCAGTGGCCAGCAGGGTGGCAGAGCCCTGAGCTGAGTCAGGAGCATAACCAGGCAACATGGTGTCAAAGTCCTAGAGAGGTGACGAGGGTGTCCACCCAACAGGGTTATTAGCCAGGCATGGGAGACAGAGAATGAACAAAGACTGAACAAAGAATGAACAAAAACTGTTCTGTTGAGCAGACTAAAGATACATTATAATGTAAATGTTGTGAACTACATCATTTTCCTAAAAAGGACATTATGGGACAATTAGCAAAATTTTGATGGAGTCTGAGAATTAAATGGTAGTAACACATTGATGTTAATAATTATTATATAAAGGAATACAAACACAATATTCAGGGATGATGGGACATTATGTCAGCAATACTCTCAAATGGCTCAGGGAAAAAACTGCTTACTACTGTGCTTGTAACTTTTCTGTAAGTTTCACTTTATTTTTAAATTTAAAACTGAGAAAGAAAAAAAAAGATGAAGATTCAAGAGAAAGTGACAAATATTAAAGATAAGCAAAGTAAATCAAACATGTATAGTCAAGTCTCTGAAGAAAACCAAAGCAAGGAAATAGAACAAACAGTGAACAGTATAAAAAATTCTTTGAAATATAAAAAGATACAAAACTGCATACTGAAAGTGCATACCACTTAAATGAGAAATCAACTCAGACTATTTAAGACATATCTAGCAAAATTGCTGAATTTAAACAAAATCCTTTGAACACGTGGGCAAAAAGAGCAAGTGACTTACAATAGAAAGGATATTAAACTGTCATCAGACTTTCAACAAAAATACTTTAAGCCAGAAGAAAATTAGTAACATATTTGAGATGTACAAAGAAAGGTTAGTCAAGGATTTTATAGCCAAGCAAATGGCTGTCAAACATAATGGTCCCTGATAAACTAATACTGAAATGCAGTTCTCAAAAAACATTCTTCCCATGAGTCCTTCCTGAGGAATAAACTATAGAATAAGCTTTAGATAGGCAAAACACACCAATGTAAGGAATGTGATGAACCTTAAATATATAAGTACTTTAAAACTATGACTAAGAGTTAAAATGAGAGAGAATAATATGTAATAACTATGTGCATTCACAATGTAGTTAATCCCTTGTATTAGTTTGCTAGGACTGCCATAACAAAGTACCAGAGTCCAAGTAGCTTAAACAACAGAAATTTATTTTCTCACAATTCTGGAGGCTAGAAATCCAAGATCAAACTGTCAGCAGGGTTGGACTCTGAAGCCTCTCTCCTGGGCTTGTAAATGACCCACTTCTCCTCCCTGTATCTTCATGTGTGTCTTCTGTGTGTGTCTGTGTTCTAATTTCCTCTCCTTATAACATTTATATTGTATTAGGACCCACCCTAATGACTTCACTTAACTTTACCTCCTTAAAGACCCTATCTCCAAATAGAGCCACACTGTGAGTTATTGTGAGTTGGAACTTCAACATATGAATTTTGGGGGAACACAATTCAGCCCATAATATTTATACTTCAGAAATTAAAAATGGCAAGGAGAACAGAGAGACCATATGAAAAACTAACTGTTTTCAGTAATTATGTCTGTAGGGTAGTATTGGTAGTGTAGTTCTTAGACTGTTATATGTGTAATTATAGGCTTTTCTAATTCTAACATCCTCCGTGTACTTGCCAACAAGAAGTCTCAATGTGGAAGAAAGGAGATACAGATTTAACTAAGAGGAGGTCGAGATAAAACACAGCAAGTCCTAAATTTCCTATTAATAGAAACTAAGGATTCTTGGAGTACCAGCTGATTCCAGGACTGAAACAACAAAATGTTCAGGATGAACCAGAAACATCGTCATAGGGAATAGCAAGGAAGCTATCAAAGACTACAGGGTCATGTCAAATGGACTAAGAGACCAACTAGAAGAGATACCCAGAGTTGGAGCAATTTGAACTTTTAAAAGAAAAACACAGTAACTGCTATAGATTGAAACACCTCAAATACATTTAAATCTAAAAGTTTATAATGACACTTTAAAAACTGGAGATCTTTGAATAATGAGAAAGTGGCATTAGATTATATTATTTCCCCTCAGTGGTCATTAGGTACATTATTAGTCAGAGCTGCTAGAGGAGAAAGTTGTTAGTATATAGAAAATGTATATTAACTGGATAAACCCAGTAGGAATTACCCATTTTAAGACCAATGGGTAAAAATTATTTGAATATGGGTAATAAAATAAGGCTCTGCTGAAGGCACTGCATTGGGGGAATAAAACTAGAACTTTGGAAAAACAGAACACTTTTCTTTCCATTCACTGAAATTCTAGCATTCTAAATATAGTATAGCTATAAAGTAATATGCTTGATATTTTAAAGCAAATATACGTAAACAAGTATGATCAAATGAGTGGTGTATTTTGCAAAAGAATCCCCTTAGAACTACTCACATACATTCTCACTCAAAATATTCCTTATATCGAGGATTTTTTTTAAAAAAAACTATTTTCAGAATCTACAGGGTTTTTTAAAGAACTTTATTAACAGGTGCTTGAAGTTTACTGACTTTTTTGAAAAAAAAATCATGTTGTGAACTTTTATTATATTACAAATTAAAAATAAGGTTCTTAAAATCTCAACTTGAACAAATATGAAACAATTTAAAAACCTTTTAAGTTGTATTGAGAAAAACCAGCCTTAAAAAAAAAAATGTTTGTCATCATCAAAGAGACTTTAAGTAAAGGTAGTAGAAACTCCAGCCTGCATAGGTACTGCAGGTAATACTTCTAGCTATCTGGTCAAGGGGCAAAGAGCAAGCACTTGAGGTCTTCAGCTCCACTCTCCTTCATTTCTTATTGCTGAAACTTTACATTCATTTCTTCTTGTTGGATAGCCAAATCAGATGAGGGTAGAGATGGGAAAAGTGCATTTACTCGGCCTCCGGCAAGACTAATTCTCAGCTGGTGGATCTAGTGCTTTTCTCTTTGCCATCTTGTACGTTAGGGTTTTCTGGGGGTCTGTACTGGTAATTGAAGCTACGTCCTTAACAACGCTGAGGTGGCTGCTGACCTTAGTCTCATCTCCTTGGTTTTCCCTAGCTCCTTCACTGTGGTCCTCTCTAGGCTGTCTTGGGTGAAGTAAGCCCTTGTGGAATGGTGGTCTATAAACCACGTTACATACTCTGTCTCACTGGTCTACCTTGCTCTCTTGCACCCTGGCTGTCAGCACCTTCCATCACTTCTCCCTGCACAGGACGGTTGTCATACTGTGGTCGACACCCGTAGGGTCTCCATGTAGTAAGATGGGCACAGTGGCCTGCTGTAGAGACTGGCCTTTGGGACCACTCTCCGATCCCTCATTCTTTCTTCATTCTCATTATTCTGGTCATTCTGCTGTTAATTGTGTAGAGCACCCCTATAATGTGGACGGTATCTATCATGGTTACATCTGCTGCATATTTACTGCCTGGCACTAGAACTCCACCAGGGCCTGGAACATTCGCTGCTTCCGCACCCTTTTCTCCTTTCAGCAACATCAAACTCCAAGTTTCTCCATCTCTTACACGGCAAAGGTGCTTCCTGGAGTTATTCTTCTTTAGGGCAGACTGGTATACAAATACATCTTCTTTGGTGTTATTCCTATTGATAAAATCACATCCGTTTCTTACACTGAACCATTTTACTGTTCCCAAAACCTTCACTGTGATGGGTTTCTTGTCCCTGAAGGCAGGCGCTGCAGATGTGAAGCCACCGGGGCCACTGCTCCCCATGGTGTCGCCGGGCTGGGCCTCAGCCTGGATGCTCACGCTTGTAGTCATGGCGACTGGGGCCAGCTGCGGCAGCTGTGGCTCCTTGGGGAGATGGGGGTGCTACTCAGGGCTGCCTGGGGTCAGCTCTCCATTCCCACTACCAGCTGAACTCTACAGCATTTTAAATTATATTTTTGAAGGAGAACTGTCATCCCCAAGGGATTGATTTAATTTTGGAAAAAGAAAAAAGATTTGAAGCCATCCTTGCTGAATTAATAGGTGTCATAAAACCATCTTTCATCAAAAATACAGTTTAGCTCTAAAGTAATGAGAACTGTTTCCTTGTGTCACTTAAAAACTGACCATGCAGGCAATTCCAAAAATGAAATGCAATTAACTTGAAAAATGGTAGCATATTTTGAATACGTATATATCTTCCAAAAGAAACTGGCTAAAAGGGAAAATCATTTAAAATATTATAGTTTAAAAATAAAGCTTCCCTATTTTACAGAGCAAGTTGTTTATATAACCATATTTCAAAGGCACATTAAGTACATATTACTCAGATCCTTTTATTTCTATAAAATTTTTATTTACAAATGTACTAGACATAAAAATACGTGTGACACAGTAAAAGGAAATAATCAGGAGACCAGAAGAAACCAACTACATATAAACAGTTCCTCAAAAAGAAAAAAAATGATGGAAATGGAGCGGAGGAATATCACAAAAGAAGAGATAACGTCTTGGTATGAAATGTACTAGAGCAGCGGTCCACAACCTTTTTGGCACCAGGGACTGGTTTCGTGGAAGACAATTTTTCCACAGACCGGCGGGAGGGAGGTTTCTGGATGATTCAAGAGCATTACATTTATTGTGCACTTCATTTCTGTTATTATAACATTGTAATATATAATGAAATAATTATACAACTCACCATAATGCAGAAATCAGTGGGAGCTTGTTTTCTTGCAACTAGATGGTCCCATCTGGGGGTGATGGGAGACAGTGACACCTGAGGTGTGTTACTTAGGTCCAGTCTACTCCGTGATCTCATTCTGGTTGCTGTCACTGCAGAAAACCCTGCTTCACAAAGATAGGATGTTGGAAATGCAAGCAGGCTTTTCAGTGCTTTTGTGGCAATCTCAGGATATTCTGCCCGACTTTAATCCAGACGTATGGAGATCTGAAGTTGTCTCCAACATACTTTTAAGGCCACTGTCATTTGCCATCTCAGGCAGTTGATCCTCTTCTAGCATGGACAAAATCGATTCACCTGGCTTATTCACGAATAAGTGAATCTACTCCTTCCCAGTTCGGGGGTCTTTTGTGGTTGGGAAGTAATGCTCAAACTCCTCTGAAAGCTGAGATAGGTGATCATGCACCAGCTGGGAGCAAGAAGGCCCTGGCTCAGTCTATTTCAAAATCTCTGCTAATGTTTGAAACATGTCAAAAATCCCAGTGTTCACTCGTTGCCCCCATAATTCCAGTTTGGCTTAGAATACAGCCACTTTATCTGCCGATTTGAACACAGTTGCCGTTCTCCCCTGAAGTCACAGACTGAGTTCGTTGAGCAGGTTGAATACGTCACACAAGTAAGCAAGTTTTGCGACCTATTCTGTGTCACTGAAATGTGCTGCCAGTGGTGACTGTTTTTCTAAAACAAATCTCTGGAGCAGCTTTCGGAACTCAAAAACTCTGGCCAGTGATCTACCTTTAGAAAGCCATCTCACTTCTGTGTATAAGAGAAGACGTGTGTGCTCTGCATCCATCTCCTCACAGAGCTGCACGAACAGACGTGAGTTAAGGGCATGTGCTTTAATGTGGTTGATAATTTTAATCACATCCTGCAAAACGCTGTTAAGTTCAGTCGACATTTTTCGTCTAGCCAGCACTTCTCTATGGATGACACAGGGCATAGACATACATTCAGAAGCGACCTCTTCGACCCGATTAGTGAAACCAGAAAGCCGTCCAGTCACGGCAGCCACTCTGTCTGTGCATATACGGACACAAAATGACCAATTCAGTTTTCCTGATATGTAATCATTCAAAGACTTGAATAGTTCTGCAGCTGTGGTGTTGGTTGGCAACAAAAGTGCACATAACATATCCTCAAGCACATCCTCCTGAAAAATATATCGCACAAAAACAAGCATTGTTGCCTTGTTGTCAACATCGCTAGACTCGTCAACCTGGATTGCGTACCACGGTGACTCATTAATCCTCTCTAACAATTGTGCCTCAATATCCTCTGCTATTTCATCAATTCATATAGTTATGGTGCTAGCCGAAAGAGGAACACGTGCCACCTTTTGAACTGCAGCCTCTCCTGAAAGTTCACGACAAATGTCCTTAGCAGCAGGCAGGATCAACTCTTCACCAACAGTAAAGGGCTTCTTAGCTTTAGAAATGTGCTTAGACACTAAGAATGATGCTCTCAGTGCAGACACATTTGATGAAGTGGTGGCCTTCATTAATTGCTTCTGTTCTTCATGTTCACGTTTTTTTCTTTTGAAAAACTCCAAAGTCTTGTCTTTTAATGCAGGGTGCTTGGTCTCCATGTGGTGAAGCAGTTTTGAAGGTTTCGTGGCTTCGTTGGATAGCCAGTCACCACGTATTATACAAAGCAGGCTTGGAGAACGTGAATCACCTGTTGCAATGAACCCATAATTTAAGTAGGACTCTTGGTTTTTTCTTTTAAATGTAGCTTTCTTTTTGTTGGCAGTCTTAGAGTCTTCTGCTGTCTCATCATTGGGTCTTTCCCCCTTTTCATATAAGCTCTCCAGCGACGTTTGATTTTTACTCATTTTGGCTAGGGTTAGCTTGTGGGCTTACCAAAACTGTGACTGAGACAAGTGTGCAGGGCAGGAAAGAGGCGCGTACAGAAGTGGTAAATAAAATAATGGGCGGGCCACGCGTGGACTAAATTAAGTGTCGGATTCTGACTTAAAGCCCACCACCAGATGCAGCTGTATAATTGAAGTACATCGACTCACTTGCCACTATAAAGCCTGCCACCAGATGCAGCTTAATTGTCACTTGCCACTCACCAATAGGGTTTTGATATGAGTCTGCAAGCAATTGATTTATGATGGTCTCTGTGCAGTCAAACCTCTCTACTAATGATCATCTGTATTAGCAGCCACTCCCCAGCAGTAGCATCACTGCCTCAGCTCCACCTCAGATCATCAGGCATTAGAGTCTCATAAGGAGCACGAAACTAGATCCCTCGCATGCACAGTTCACAGTAGTTCGTGCTCCTATGAGAATCTAATGCCACCACTGATCTGACAGGAGACTGAGCTCAGGCAGTAATGCAAGCAATGGGGAGCGGCTGTAAATACAGACAAAGCTCTGCTCGCTCACCCACCACTCACCTCCTGCTGTGTGGCCTGGTTCCTAACAGGCCACAGACCGCTTCCAGTCCGTGGCACAGCGGTTGGGGACCCCTGTACTATAGAATGAAACAAGCAAAACTAAACTATACGCTCAATTATAAAACATTTAATGCTTCTCTTTGAATTCTGAAAGGACACTACTGTCTTCATTAAAGTTTTTTTCCTCCCACTTCAACTAATTGCCTAAGGTGTGATAATCAAGATTACCCATGACCTCCATGCTGCTAAATTCAGTAGCCATTTTTCAGTCCTCAATTTACTCAACCTGTCAGCAGCATTTGAAAATTAATCATTTCCTCTTCCTTTAAACACTTCCAGGACACCATACTATCCTGCTTTTTCCCTTACTCCCTTGCTCTCCTAATTTTCCTTTGATGGGTCCTCCTCATCTCTGCAACCTCCGAACACTGGCTTTCCCAAGGACTCATTACTCAGTCATCTTTTGTCTCTCAACTCACTTCATTGGTACCTAAATCCAGTCTTGGGGCTTTAAATCCTGTCTATATTCTGTCAACTTTAAACTTCTATCTCCAAACTACACTTCTCCCCTAAGCTCCAGACTTATCTCATTTCTCCATTTAGATGTCTAATAGGCATTTCAAATTTAACATGTCAAAAGCCAAACTCTTGATCTTCCTCCCCAAAACTTAGTCCTTCCAAGTCTTTCCCATCTCAGTAAATAACAAATCCATCAATTCAGTTATTCAAGCACTGGGTCACCTTTGAATCCTCTCTTGCTCCTTTACCCCATATTTATAGTGACAGAATATCCTACTCACTTTACTTCCAAAATACATCCAAAAGCTGTCCTCTTAGAGTTTTAGTTTAGGTATGCTTTATCAAAATCCAGTCAAGTCCCATTACTTCCCGCTGCTATCAGCCTTGTCTAAACTACCATCATCTTTCACCTAAATATTTGCAATAGCCTTCTAACTAGTCTCCCTATTGCCACTGATGCTTTTAATATTGATATCAGATCAATCCACTCAAGACTTTCCAAAGGCTTTCCGTCTCACTCAAGAGTAAATAGTAAAGTCAGAACAATCATCTGCAAGTCTTTAATTGATACCTGAATTTATCTCATACTACTCTCCCTCTGCCTCTCTCTATCCTAGTCAAAAGGAAACACAGTCACAGTGTTTTTTAATGTACCAAGTCAGATCCTACTAATGCCCTTAAGACTTGCCCTCCCATTTGCCCTGAAAGCTCTTCCCCAGATGCACGTGGCTGGTATCAACTTCATCTCCTTGAGGTCTTTAGTAAAACCTCTTCTAATCACTCTATTTTAAACTGCAGTCTACCACTTTCCCTGTTTTTTATCTGCTTTATTTTTCACATTGTACTTATCACCATCTAGCACATTATATATTTTTCTTTTTTATTTTGTTGTCTGTCTCCTCCCATGATAATGTACATCCTCCTTCCCCCCAATAAAGGCAGGAATTTTTTTTATTGAAGTACAGTTGACTTATATTAGTTTCAGATGTACAACACAGTCACTGCTTCAATAGTTTTATAGATTACACACTATACAAAGTTATTATAATATTATTTATAATATTCCTTGGGCTGTACATTACATCTATGTGACTTGTTTTATAACTGGTAGTGTGTACCTCTTAATCCCCTTGATCTATTTCACCCATCCTCCCTCCAGCAATCACTAGTTTGTTCTCTGTATCTGTGAATATGTTTCTATTTTGGTATATTTGTTGATTTGTTTTGTTTTTTAGATTCCACATATTAAGTAAAAAAATACAGTATTTGTCTTTCTCTGTCAAAGCAGGAATTCTTGTCTGTTTTATTCACTATCATATCCCTAGCCCCTGAACCCTAGGATAACAATGGCAAAAAACAACATTTAATAGTAATATTTACTAAAAGAAAGAATGACTGAAAGAGTGAATGATTCTTATTCATATTCAGTCTCCATTGGCTTGCATTAATTTATTTTGTTTTTCCTTTCTATTAAGTATGTATTGAATATATGTTACCTTTGATTTGAAAAAGAGGTCTACAGCATAGGCTGTAGGGAAATTAAATAAGACTTACATTTCAAAAAAAGAAAATGATTTAAAATTTGTTAATTTTTTTGTCTTGGCTACTGAATTTCAGTCAATATCATTATATTGCAGACACTTCATAAAATATGGAAAGTCTGCAACCATATAGCTCCATTTATATCCCCTCCCCAGAACCTACGTTAGAGTTGCCATATATATTACATTTATATACATTATAAACCAAAAAGACAGTGTAATAATTTTTTCTTTAATCAGTTTTATTTATTTTAAAGAAAATAACAGATAGGATATTTTATTTTTACCCATACAGTTATCATTCCTAATGGTCTTCATTCATTCCTAATGATCCAACTTTCCTTCTCCAGTCTGTAATGTACTTCTGGTAGCAACAAATTGTCTTAATTTTCATTTATAATACTTAAAGAATATATTTGCTGAATGAAAAATTCTGGGTTGACAGGTTTTGCTCCAGCTCTACGGCTTCCCTGATTTCTAATGAGAAGTGTGCAGTTACTCAAATCATTCTTTACCTTATTTGTGTCTAGTTTTTCTCTGCTTGGTTTCAAGATTTTCTCTTTCCTTTGGTTTTCTGCAGTTTTACTATAATATGCCTTCTGTGGTACTCCTTGAATTTATTTTGTTTGGAGTTCGCTGAGTTCCTTCCGTCTATAAATATAAGTTTTTCAACAAATTTGGGAAAGTTTCTACTATTATTTCCTCAAATATTTTTTCTGGCCCCTTCTCTTACTCTTTTTTCAATTAAAAATTAATCAATAATCATATGAGAAAGAAGTGGAAAATTTTATTCAAGCCAAATTTGAGGATTATAACCCAGGAGACAGCCTCTTAGTGAGTTCTGAGAACTGCTCCCAAAAGGTAAAGGGGGGAAAGGTCAAGTATATATGAGATTTTGGTGAAGAGGGTACATGCAACTAAACGCACATCTCAGTAGAAGGCTGATGCTAGTCATGAGGAACAGACATTTAGTTAATGATTTTAGTGCTTTTCTAAGTATGGGAAAACGTATGAGTTTGGGTTCATAAAACCTTCTCCTGAAAACATCAAACTATCTCAAGGCCAGTTCTGCCAGTTTTCCCAGAGCACAGAGTGTCTCACTCCTGGTCTCTGCCCTGAACTCCTTTCAGGGTGTATTAAAAGTCAGCAACTGCAGTGGCTAACGACTTGATTCTTGTAGAACTGGATGGTGGGCAACATT
This sequence comes from Balaenoptera acutorostrata, assembly GCF_949987535.1. Taxonomy (NCBI): domain Eukaryota; kingdom Metazoa; phylum Chordata; class Mammalia; order Artiodactyla; family Balaenopteridae; genus Balaenoptera; species Balaenoptera acutorostrata. Next base: position 69,848,120 of record NC_080081.1, read on the forward strand.
ATTTTCCAATCCCTTCCTTTTCAGTTTGGGAGGCATTTCTTAACCAATTTGTCCCATGGCGCTAGGAATAATACTCAGTCCCATGTCAGGCGAGGATTTTGTTGACAGGCCACCCAATGTTCTGTTACTGGACTAGGTTCTGTTAACAGTAGCCAAAAGCCTGTGGACCTCCTGTCTCACTAGTCTGTTATGGTCCAGGAAATGGTTCCCTCTTGTTGTTTTTTCCCATATCTAGAGTTACACTATTACCATCACTGATCTCATATGACTATATATTTGGTCAATCATTTCAAGTCGCCTAATCATCATTAATTTTATCTGAGGCTCAGTAACACGTTTGGTAATACAAGGAACAATAATCTTGTAAAATAGGCAGAATACAAGTAATATAACTAGTAGCATTAATAAGGTCCTAAGTATTTAGGCTAAGAACTTCTATTAGGTGTGGCCTAGTATCTCCAGTCTGTTCTGCACCAATAGCTGTCTTTAAGGGAAATGATATACTGGCATTGTATATAAAGTTCACCAAACATGTCTGCATGTACAAGGCAAGTAGTAGGTCATCATGACTCCTTACAGAATTGATAAAGGATTGTTATCTTCCAAGGAGTTATATGGCTGGCAATAGAAGGAGAAAAACTGATCTTTATGGTTGAGCAGGTATTCCTGCATTGGGGAGGTCTGGTTAATGTATAATGCAGATGCACAATGCACACTAGAAGGGAGAAAGGAGTCCAAAGGGCAGAGAAAAACCTTATGTTTAAATTTTTCTTGTCTTGCCTTCAAATGTGAATTTTTATTTCATCACTTTGCATATTAGATTTCAAGACTGTCCCATAAATCTCTTCAGTTCTTCCCCCCCAATCTTTTCTATCTCTCTTCTAATGTTTCAATCAATCTATATCTAAGTTCATTTATTTCTCATTCATGTCCATTCTGCTAATAAGCAAACAGTGGATTTCTTTTTACTTTAAATATATTTTTCAGTTCCAAATTTTCCGTTTGATTTTTTTATGTTGTGGTTGATAATTCCCACCTGCTAATTCATTACAAGCAAATTTTTTTACACTGCTGGTTATAAAAAGTCCCTTAAAGTCTTCATGTGATAATTAAACAATTCTAGGTTATCTTGGAGGTGGCATGTGCCGATTTTCTCTTCCCTTGAGAATAAGTCACATTTTCTTGGCTCTTCATAGGATGAGCAATTTGTGATGATATGCTGGACATTTTAAAAAATCCAGATGTTTTTTGTTTTGGGGGGTCATTTTCTTGTTTAAATACAATTACAGATTGTCATGCCTTCTATGTGTGGTGTCTCAGATCTCAATTCAGTTCCTGAAGTCTTATTTACAATCTACTATCCGTTTATCATGATCATACAAGGTTGCATGGGTCAGCCATAGATTTTAACTGTGTTTTTTTTAAATATAGAATTCAGACCCTTTTCCGACTGCCTCTTTTCTGGGGGCCCATTAATCACCCTGTAGTGCTGGTTGCCCTAGTGCTTGTTACCTTAATTTTTCTGGCTGGGAAGCTGGTACATCAAAATAGAAAAATGAGAAACTCAGCCCATGCTGACCACTTGTTCCATGTTTTGACTCCCCTCTAAAACATCCCTGCTTTTTATTCAGTCTCCAAGGCCCTCAGGTGGATTTTTTCAGCATGATGTCCAGAGTTTTTACATGCTTATTTGTGGGAATATCAGTTTCTTAGGAGCTTTCCCTTCCATACGAGTTTTGGAAAATCTCCAAAGTGGATTTTTAGTTCTGGAGGTTGTTTTATACATTTTCTCTTATCAGTTAGGGCTTTTATCCTAATATAATAAACTGTTAAAAAACCATGATGCTATCATTTTCTTGAATGAAAGACAGAACACAAAACTAAATACTGAAATATCTAGCAATGAAGACTAATTGCTTGACACATAGGTTATTTGATCATTAAGAAATCTCCAGTAATGATTATGAAATATCTAAACTTTGTTAAAATCTGTTTTGCAAGTTTATGTCAAAAGGCCACCTTATATATAAGACTTCATAATCTTGTAAACATTCAATAACTCCAACCAAATGGAGCTCCAAAATCAACTTAACTCAGAGTAAATTTTACTATACTACAGAAAGTTACAGTGAGAAAGTCTGTATTTTACAAATTTCTTCCAAACCTAATGAGTTATTTAACTGATTAATGATACCTTTCCTCATTTGCCGTTTACCAAAGATAACCAAATACAAAATATTCACTGACAAGTTACACTGCTCAAAACCACATAAAGAAAATTATTTAGCACTCTCATGATCCACAGGTCAAAATCACTTGAGACAGGCTTCACAGTATAGATATTCTGAGGACATTATTTGGGGGAGAATTAATTTATTTTATTTATTTTAAAGCCCAGATGTTGACACACTATCTACATTAAGCTCAGAATCATAGACAATACTCTCTGACCAATACAACTTTTTTATGCTGTCTCTTTTCTCCAGAGATTTTGAGGCAAAAAATATAAATACTGTGTTATTATATAACAACTAATGATGTAAGCTTCATTTGTAGTTTAAACCAAATTTCAACTAATTAATATGTCCTACATACCTTAAAAATTCCACTGTAACCCACTATCCCTTCATTCACAAGAAGTGACCTTGCCTCCTACTTTACCAATAAAATTGAGACTACAATGTGTGAACCACCTCAGCCTTTTTCCCAGTCATAACACAATCTGATCTTCATTTGCATCCTCTGCACCTTTCCTTCATTTTCTGAATTTCCAGAAATAACTTTTTAATGTCAAAATTTTTGCAGATGCCTGTCCTGATAGTAATTGTACTTCTAAAATTTATAAGTTGAGAAAATACACATGCACCCATGGACTTACAGTCAACCTCCATTAACAATAAGGGGCCCAGCAGGCTATGCCTACAGACTGGGAACTTTCAAATCTTAATGAAATACATTTTCATGAAATGCCCAAAATTTAGAGGCATTTTCTTTTAAAAGTTCTGACTCTGATGTAGGTACTCTATTGTCTATGTTAGGATTCAAGGAATAGATTCTTTATCACTTGGGTACTTGTGTACAAACAAGGTGACACAGAGTTACTACTTATTTTCACTGTTGGTATAAAAGAATGTGATAAGAAAGAGCCATATGACAAATTACTAAGTTTGCAAAGTGGTTCAGAACAATGTTTGCTCCTTTCTGAATGGAGAATAATATAACTGCTTATGTTTAACCCTTTTTCGTTTTTGCTGCCAAGAAGCTCCCACCAATTCTGAAATTTCACTATAGCAATCATACTGGATTTATGATCTGCACATCTGTATTTTCTTGATTTTCTAACTCTATTTATATTTCATTGGTTTGTCACTCTACTTAACATCATTCTGTTAGTGCTTGAAGAAAGCAACTTCAAATATTAATATGGAACAAGGCAAAGAAGTATGAAAGGAAGGCAAGTTGCATATTAACCCAAATATCTGAATTACAGAAACATTTCCATGCAAAGCCAACACACGGCCGAACTAGGACTCAAACCCAATAAAAGGACCTATGAAAGAAAAAGTGGCTGTACAAGCACAAATTCATTTCTAGGGATAGTAAAACAAATAAAATGATATGGACAAAAGATGGTAGCAAATACTGTCACCTTGACATAAAAATGACAGCACTATTGTCAGTCAATATTATCATGGTTATTAAAATCATTGGGAACAGAAATATCTTTTAATAAGGGTAAATTCAAACTGTTACTTATATGTCCAATATAGAACATAAAAATTTAAACAGAAATATTAATGCAAAAATACAAAGGCAAAGAAGAAATATTTTTAATGTTTAGTGCTCCTTTTCTATAACACAATCCTCACATTGATTATTTAAACAGTAAGCTTAAAAAAAAAAAAAAACTCTTACATGAAAGACACGTGCTTCTTCAGAATTACAAATACTTTGACTTACACTGCAGAATTCTCTCTCAGCTCCAAACAGCTTGGGATATCACAATTCCTAATGTGACTTAAACAAAACTCACATATTTCCCCAGCCAGGTGTACTGCCCATTAAGAACTAATTCATATATGTGAATGTAATATCTTGCTTAAATAAATCTTTGTTTTTAAAGTCAAAAAACAGGAAGAATATGATAAATCACATTAAATAATTAGTTTTGCAAAATTAGGATATGCACTACTGTACCCACTTCCTTGCCTACTGCAAAGGACAAACAAGAATAGAAGCTAAAACAATAATTTCAGCTACATGTAATATTTTACATCATTTTCCTTCTAAATAATTAACTATTCTTTTCGAGTTATTTCTAACATTTCAATTGTTCGTAATATAATTTATATATTTCAAAATTTGAGATTTCAAATACCACATTAAGCAATATGGTTTTATAAAATTTATTATTTCAGAATTATGTCAAGAAAAGCCACAGCTTCAACATTAGAAAACATTCTAAAGAATAAAAAAAGTTCATGAAGGGAAATACTTAAAAAGTGAAAAAGCACCTTTGAAACAAAATGAAACATATAATAATAACTCAGTTCCAAAATACAGAGATGACTTTTAAACCACATTGAAGAAAGTCTATCACTATATATTATATTGTATCACATTTCACACCTAAAACTTTCCACAGAATTTATAATAAGATGGTTTTACTACCTTATATCCAGGTCCTAACTGATGAATTGCAAATATCTGTGCAGGGTTGAGGGCTTCACTGAACACATACACGGCACCAAGTTGACCACAGAATACCCTATTTGCATCAGCAGTTTCTGAAGATCCGAGAAAGCACTTGTCATAGCTCTATTTTTAAAAAGTCATAAAAAAATAAAATGTTTTATTTTGTAATGACAAAATATTTAAGGATACCTGCCTTCATTGTCAGGAATACCATAAAGCATAAATAACAATAATACCAGAAGAAAGCAACAATTAAGACTCCATGGAGTATTTAAATAATAAAAAACAACTAAAGATTTTTTAGGGAAAGTTAATCAGTCAAATGTTTCATATTTATGGGCAAGCAAACAAACAATAACCACCTACTCAATAATCACCTGACCAACTTTCCAAATTCTATAGTTAAAAGCAAAAGGGCTTATAACTATTTATTTACAAAAGTAAAACTAATTCTAAAACTGTAATTATTTGTAATTGTCCATAGATAGTCATCTGAATCAACATAATGACTATTCCAAATTTAACCATAAACACATTGGACTGAATTTTTAAAATTCTACCTAATTTCTCCATTATGGATATATTTCTCTATTTCTCTACACTAAGTTAAGGACACAAAGAAAAATCACTTCCTTCTCTTACATGAGTAGGAATTATGCAGAATCAGATAAACAATAATCACTAAAATCTGCTGACTAAAGCAGATGGTACAGTGCTCTCCATCTGGGGAGTTCAGCACCTACGAAACCACACTTAACAAGACCCTTCCCACCTCTACTTCTTAAATCTCACCCAATACGTGGCCCCACCTATCCAGACCAGTGAAAGCAGTCACTGTTCAGTTCCGTCCTCCCATCCTCACAGGTTATTCTACACCAGAATAATGATAAGCAAGACATTATATATGTATGGAATCCCTTTGGTGCCTCAATAAAATAACCAAAAAACTATGAATGAGGTAGAAAGAAAGACACTCCTCATACAATACCCAATCTTTAATTAAAAGTATAGGAAATTAAGAACTGACTGCATAATGTATGTGTGTATATGTGTTATTGTCCAGGCCTCTCCATTTCTTGGAATATTATCGCAAATAATTGAAAAATCAGTCTTTTCTTCCTTTCTTTTTTTAAATATGATTATGGAGTCAACAAAATCACTCTGCAATAAAAAAGACTGTCCCCTTTGGAGGGCAAATATGAAGCAGAATTTCATGTGAATATTATAATTCTGAAAAAAATCATTCTCATAAATATTTATTGACTGTGACCCAACTATGAGTTTCTAGGACAGAACAAGCAAACTGTTTCTGTAAAGGAACAGACAGTAAATATTTCAAACTCTGCAATCCCTAACTCGTTTCATCACAGATTCTTCGATTTTTGTTTTATTTGAACCTTAAAAAAAAAAAAAAAAAAAACTTAAAAAAAATGTAAAAACCAAGATAAACTTTCTACTTCTGCCTCAAAGCTTTTGCACTCACGGCTTCCACTGGATGGGATATTTCCTCCAAATATTCACATGGCTTTCTCCCTCCACTCTTCTCACTAAGACCATCTCTGGACCATCTGGCTTCTCCCTTCCCTACAACCTACACTTTCTATATTTGTTCCCACTGAGTTTTTCTCCACAGTATTTATCACCATTTATCTAGTAAATAATAGTCACATGTTATACTTATTCATTCTGTTTAAGGTCTTGCTTTCCCATCAAAATAAGGTATAAGACACAACTTTTAATGCTTGAGATTCTGAAAAGAATAGAATACTGCATTTATATTTTTGACCTAATACTTAATAATTTGGCCAAGCAATTTTCCTTTTTTTTGTGTCATTAATCATATCTTTTAGCAATTTAATTATACTAAATTAAACCAAGAGTTCACTTAATAGAAAAATATTTCAAAGTAAAACTATTGTTTCTACCCAAATACTTTATTATTCAATTCATGTTATAAACAGTGATAGATCAAACACTCAAATACATTAAAATACAGATAAATAAAAACTTACATCATTTGTGTTAACATGCCAAGCCATATCACCATAGGACACCAGCTGTCCATTAACATAACACCGAATTTCACTGTTCCTCCATCGATTGTAAATGTGGACAATGCTGATCATGTACCACTTAAATGAAAAAAAATTTAGGATATCAATATGTAATGTTTAGTTATTACTGTTTAAAAGCAACCATAACATTTATCCCACACTACAAAAGATTGCTTGAAGGAATATTAATGATCATCCACTAGCATTTTTTCAAATTCCCTTTCCCATTTCTCATTTTACAGGTGAAAAAAATGACTCATAAAGAATAAATGTGTGATGGAGATGGAGCGAGAACCCTTTCAGCCCTGGACTGACACTCCTTCCACTATACCAAGATCCAAAAATTGTGGAAATACAATTATATTTATGCTCATTCATTTAATAACATTTGCATTGTGCCAGGCACTGCAAATACCCAGTTTTAACAGACAGACCATAGGTTCAAGCTCTTCTGGAATTTATGGAGCAGTGGAAGAGCCATACATTAGACAAGTAAACAAATACAGAATTAAAAATCATGATGATTACTGTGGGGAAATAAGAACAGTGTAAACCGAGAAAGAATAACCTAGGATTCTACTTTGGATTGCATGGTCAGGAGAAATCTGTCAAGGAAAAAAAATTTAACATTTACAATAAGATTTAGATAATTTCAATTCCACAGTTTAGAATTATTAAATCCAGGAATAATTATATTTAACTTAATAATGTGTGACTATTAATTAAGAATCAAGGAATGAGTTTATACTCAGCTCTCATTTTAGAGTTACCAGTGTCAACAAAAAGCATTTTAAAGTCTATTTTCATATGAGATGACTTAAGTTCTATAACAATTTGTGGATATAATCCTTGGCCTCTTTGCAGTTAATAGCCTAATGCAGATAATATAGAAATATTATTTCTAAACTATAGAAAAATACAAATGATTTATAGATATTTAAACAATTATGCTTTCATCAGTTAAGAGAGATTTAGACTAGTTTTCCCCAAAAACATAAAAATATAAAGTACAAACTTTGGTCTTCAGATTAGTTAAAAGCACTATTCAATTTATTTCATACATATTTTGCATAATATAAAGCCATAAGAGTAATTCTTAACCACTAAAATATTAATCATTTCAAAGTATCTGAAAAACTTTGAACAAAATTCAACTTTATTCATTTTGATTTAGAAAATAAAAATAGTGCACTGAACAACTCACAGAAGACAGTAATACAAGCAACACTTTTCCTCAATTACATAAAAAAAAAAAGTCAGGTCAAACCATTTAACCCCTAAAACACGTCTGTTTTAAAGCTGTTTTATTCTAGATCATCCTTAATTTATTGCAAACTGACGCTTTCACCTGACCTGAAAGAAACATATATGTTGGCCCTGATTAAAATTAGAAAATCTTCAAAGTTGGTCATTTAGTGACTCATGTTCCTAAATATTATAAAATTATCAAGAAACTGAGCTTAAAATAAATTTAAGAAAAATCTTATAGAAGTTTACATGTATAAGAATTAAAATTTACCTCTATAACACTCATTGAGTTTAAAAAATTTCAACCAGAATGCTATCTGGGTAAAACAGGAGATACAATCTTTATATTTTGGAATAAAATTTTTAGAAATTTTAAATTTCTAAATACAATAGACATAAATAAATGTCTATTAATAGAAAGGGATTTTCTGTTGCCCAAAGACAATTTTAAGATAATAATATATGAAAAGTATGAAAAACTGTTCCTAATACATATCTGACACCCATAAATAAGACACCACGGACTATATTTCTATTTATTTTTTATCTACTATTTATTCATTATGAGATTTTTTCTGATAAAATTGATATTATTTACTCCTCAAAGTCATTCATTCAAAGAATTTACTGTGGGCCTACTTCATGGCAAGTGTCCCCAGATCGTAGGCACATGAAGAAATGTAACATATACAGCCTAAAGGAGGTTTCATTAGAGAAACAAACATGAAAACAACTATAAAACAATGGATAATATCTAAATTACACATATGGGAGCAAAAGAAGTAATGACTAACTGAGGGTAGGTAGAAAGGAAAGACAGAGAAGGACGGCTAACAGAGAAGAGTTCACTAAAATAGTAAAATAAAGCTTAAGACTAAACTTGAAGGATGAATAGAACAGTTGAGTAAACAAGGGGGAAAGAAACATTCCAGGCAGAAGAAACTTAATATGGTACATGGAGCACAGTGGTCTGACAAAACTTTTCTCAGTGTTCATGTGTGGCAGGCAAAATAGACAAAGACCAGATCGTAAAGAGATCCATAGTTCACCTTTTGTAATCAGCCTTTACTTTTTGCATAATGTGGTATAACTAAAGAATTTTGGGCAGGAAAGTGAAATGATCATCTCCATAGTTTAGGAACATAACTGGAAGCAGTAAGGAAGTGGGGCAGTTAGGCAAGTGTGGATGAAGATAAATGAAAACAGCAAAAGTCCAGGTAAGAAAACCATAGAAGCCTACACTAAGACAAAGGCATTGGTAATTTTAAAAAGCGGGGACAGGAACTAATTAACAGAACTGACTGGAACTGCTAATATAGAAAAGGGGAGTCTAAGATGGTTCCCAATTTTTCACTTGAATGGGTAGTGGTACCATCAACTTAAGATAACTAATATAGTTATCCAGCTATTAGCCAGATAATTAAGTTGGGAGTTATAAACAGAGTTTGCTTTTGGTCATAACACTAACATAAAAGATTAAATGGGTGAATAAATGAATACACAACTTAATGAATGAATTGATCTCAGAATGAACAGTACTTATTTATAGGAAAATTAACCTTTCTATTCTCTTTCCTTAGTAAATCAAGATATACTCTACAGATAACAGACAAGTGACTTTTTAAATCAAAAGAGCCCAAGTTTTGACTTGATATTTTTTGACTAAAGGAAACTGGAGTAAACTTGGAGACTATATATGCATATTGATACTATACATGTATGCTGAGGTCTACATTTAGTTTGAAACTCAAAAATAGATCTATAAAAGAAATACAACAGCAGGAACAAGAAAAAAGGATGTATATTAAGAATTCATCAGAAAAATGTAATATGATATTTATACAAATATCAATTGTAGCTAACATGTATTGAGTAAATTTACTACATAGTAGGTAATGTGCTAATTGTTTACATTCATTTTCACAAGGTCAAACATCTGGTTAAGTGGTACCACTAGGAAAGCACTTTTTGATAGTCTAGCTAAACCCCTTATTAGGAAGGATAACAACTTAGCTAGGGTATCCCCTGAAAAAACTGAAGAAAGGGAAAAAAATTAAAAATGGGGTTATCTCGAATAATGAAACAGTAAAATCAAATACTAATGATTTTCAAGGTTTATAAAAATCTTCACAGAAGGCCTTTCAAAACCCACATCACTCCCTGGTCCTGCTCCTAACAAGATATATAGAGAGAGAGAGACCTATTACAACTGGGAATGCATTTCTCAAAGGGGAAAAATGTAAGAGAGAGAGAGAGAGAGGGAGAGAACAAATGGTTTAAATTGCTTTTTATTAGTTAATGGCAATTTTATTTGATCCTTAACTTGATGCTAAGTTTTCTTATTTATACTCTTTAAAACACTGTTTCTTAAATTTGTCCGATGAGAAAAATCACCTAGAGCATTTGTTAAAAACTCATATTCCTGACATGAAAATGATAATTCCACGAATCTGTATTTCTAATAAGCTCCCACTAAAATTCTAAATAATTTGGCACATTTGGCAAACTCTGTTTGGGTAGCATCCCAAATCTAATAAATCAGAATTTCTAGAGGAGAGGCAATGAGATTTATATGAAAAAAGTGGGATTTGTATCAAGAAAAAAATAACTCCCATCCTAATGTATAAATTTATTTAGAATCATTGCTTTTAAGCTATTTTCTAAGTATATATTAATGAATTATTGTTAAATTGACGTTCTTTAATAGAAATAATTATTAAACTATCCCTTACATAAGAGAAAGATTTTTATTAGACTCATGTAAAAATAAAAATATATATTTGAAAACCCCATCCAAAATAATATTTTCTTTAGTATGTGGCACACTACACATGGGATCATAAGCAAACAAGAAAACAAACAAAAAAGAAAGAAAAAGAAATGAAGCATTCCCGCCACCTTATATGGGCTCATCAAATCTGTTAGGGTCGTTCCTGTGGATACGGGGTAGAGTATGCCCTGAAGAAGGTGAACAAAATCACTGCTCTATATCCAAGAAAGACCCTTGAACCTGGAAGGGGGACCAGGCCTTAAACATGGGGGAAGGAGAACTATACTTCTTTTTTTTTTTATACAGCAGGTTCTTATTAGTTATCCATCTTATACATATTAGTGTATATATGGAGAACTATACTTCTGTCCCTTGTTTTTTTAGACTCTGGACTTTCAAATGTTTAGTTACTGTGACACGAAGATGGAGTCTGGTAAACAAAAGAAAGAATCTCTCTAGTAAATCCCAGCTGATAATGAGTGAATTATATCTATATAGCTAATGATACAGTTGCATGCTTCTCTGCATTTTCTCTTGTTATTCTTTACCTTTAAACAGACTTTTAAAAGTACGTTTCAACTTGGTCTCTGAATATCCATATTCTAGCGGATATTAAGCAAAGGTATATTTCATGGGTCTAAACATTAACAGGAGAGCAACATCCCTCTCCTTGAAGCCAGCATTACTGAAGAAGCTGAATTTAGTGAAACCTTCAATCTCAGGAAACAAGATTTAGGGCTGCTAGGATCAGCTGAATCTCCCTTAAGAAAAGTCTCTCTGTATTACCAAACCTGGAGGTTTAACATTAGACTTAGAAAGGGAGTTCATCATCTACAAATCCATAGAGGACAGCATACACACACATACACTAACCAGTTACTCTGAAGTTTGAATCTCTAGTCTAAAAACTGGTTCTGTTACCTAAACCAAATAAGGTTAGAGAAAGAAGGAGGAAGAAGAATAAGAAAAGAGAGAGGAGGGAGAGGAGAAGAAGGGGAAAGAAAAGGGAGAGGAAAAGGATGAGCAAAAGAGAAGGAGGAGGAGGTAAAGGAGGGAGGAGAGAGAGATGGAGGAGGAGGATAAAGAAGAAAAGCGAGAGAAGAAGGTAGAATTATAATTAGAGTAACATAATTCCTCAAATATACAATTAAAGTCACAAAGTTCATATAAAAGTTTGCCTTGGAATAATCTTTGAATAATCTTTGAATTAATCTTTGAATTAATTGTTGAAATACTTTAATATTTTAAATACTTTAAATACTTTAATATTGTTTTCATAGATGTGCAGAAAATTTAAAAGATACTGCATAATTTCTGTATATTATATAGTAAATTTACATATTATACACAAATTATATATAACAATATATTATAAATAAATTATATATAATATATACTAAAATTTTAGGATCAGAATGAAGATCTAAGAATGTGGCAGTTGTTGGCATTCAAAGTAACTGTGTTTTCCATTAAACCTGTGCAAAACACTTTTTCAAAAAGCATAAAATCTCTCTTAATGGTCATGGATATTACTCTATTCTCTACAATTCCAAAAATTAACTTAGCTTTGCAATATGCATTATTATGCTGGAACAACAACAAAAAAGGCTAGTAAGCTTTAGATTTTAAATGTGTATAACATAGCAACAACCTAAATTACTTGGTCTTTATTGCATGACTACTTTTCTTCTTACTGCCACATGGAAAAGGTTCTTGGGATACTTACCTACAAAGAAGCACTGACCACAACAAGGCATGCCCTCTTTCTCACTGTATCAATAGTAATACCTCATTTATTTCATACTACGGGGAAATAAACTGCTCAATATAAATTAGCTGTCCAAATAAATGTAACTTACTCCTTTAGGAAACAAAAGGGTTTTTGGTTGTTAAAGTCATATTTTACTTATTTATCTAACATATATCATTGACAGTCTACCAAGTTCAATACTCTGTGTTAGGGGCTTCCCTGGTGGCGCAGTGGCTGAGAATCTGCCTGCCAATGCAGGGGACACGGGTTCGAGCCCTGGTCTGGGAAGATCCCACATGCCACGGAGCAACTGGGCCCGTGAGCCACAACTACTGAGCCTGCGCGTCTGGAGCCTGTGCCCCGCAACGGGAGGGGCCGCGATAGTGAAAGGCCCGCGCACCGCGATGAAGAGCGGCCCCCGCACCGCGATGAAGAGTGGCCCCCACTTGCCGCAACTAGAGAAAGCCCTCACACGAAAACTAAGAGACCCAACACAGTCATAAATAAATAAATAAAAAATAAATAAATAAAGTATAAAAAAAAAAAAAAAAAAAAACTCTGTGTTAGGTATATGAGGAAATACAAAATTGAATCTAACACATAGCTTAGTCTCAACAGTTACTAAATAATGCACATATAAATGAATAATAAAGGTTTAAAAGAAATAATGGCCATAAGATATACTGAAATAATATGCTGAAAGAGAGACTGTATCTGGGGAGCAAAGCAAGACAAATCAGGGACAGATTCCACAGAAATCTTATGTGAAATGGAACATAACAATGGGGTGGGATTTAAGACCTAGAGCTGAGAGTAAGGGGACAAGTAAATGTATTTTAGGCCAAAGACCGAACATTTGAAAAGGAAAAGATAAAAAAGTGAAGCATGTATATCAGCTCAGTTTTGCCAAAATAAAAGGTTTAAGTAAAAAGCTGAAAATAAAATCCAAATCATGAAAGACTAGGTTAAAATTTTTAATTTATTCTATTAGTAAGAAGTAAATGGTTTGAACAGTGAAATAATATGATCAGGAATATAAATCAGGAGGAGGAAGAGGAGGAGACAGAGGATCCAAGATAAAAAGAGAGCAATATGAAGAATTTAAGCAACACGTAAAGAATTTTATAAAGGTGAAAGCTATATTTCAGCGATACTAAGTATAGGACTTGGAAATTTAACTGACTGATATAAAGATCAAAGAGGGGTCGAAGCTGACTCAAGTCCCCACTACTATGAAGACAGTAGCCTCTTAATCAAAACAGAGGACTTAAGAACATGAATGATATGGGACTGGGATGGCAAATTCAATGTTACACATTCTGAGGCTGAGGGGCCAGAAAGACATTCACTTGGCCATATCTCATAGGGAGATGAGAATATAAGAATAAAGCTCTGGAAATAAGAATAAGAGAGGAAAGCTATCATAAAACTGAATAAAAATTCCCGAAAAAATATAAGCTCCACAAAAGCAAGGATGCTTTCTGTTTTGTTCACTGTCGTATCTCCTGTGCCTACAAAGTGTCTGGCACTCAGTAAATACATATTAAATGTTCACTGAAAGAATGCCATACAACAGATCACAGCAAGAGAGAGAATGAGAGAGTGAGTGAGAGAAACAGTCACTGCAAGAGGTCAGGAGCCTGATCTTTTTATGTCAAAAGTTAGATATAAAAGTAGAAAGAAAATGCAGACAAGGATAAGAGAAAAGCAGTAGGAGTCACGAGAAAACCAATAAAAGTGAATATTACAGAAGTCATAATAGGTGAGTTTTAAGAGAGTGGGAATGGTGAATTGTGTCATTCTCAATAGATAATTTACTTACACCTACCTTGCGTGGCTGAAAATCATACTTCACACAGTGCTGAAAACCTTTTCCTTTGGACTTCAGTGATGTGACTATCAGGCAATTGCCAACGAAATGAGCAGAGTAACCAACTCCTTTGCTAGTACGAAAACTGCAAAGAAAAATGAGAATAGTATAATATCCTCTGTGACAGAGAACAATATATCTAAAGATTAGTATTATACAAATAATATAAAACATAATTATAAAAATAAAACTTACATCCCTATAGAGTAGAAGGGGTATTACATGTACCAAATAAAGACTAAAACATGAAAGGTTTAGAACAACTAAAAGAAGGCATTTAAATTGGGAAAATAGAAGACTATAGAACCTTTTAATATTTCAATTTAAAATATCACAAATACATAAAAACAAATTAATTGCCAACAAAATCCTACCAAGTAGATTTCATATACCTTCAATGACCACCTGGAATTAACAAATACAGAAATCATGTACACAGTTAATGTTTTCAAAATCAACTTGCTCTTTAATTCTACTATATCTTTGAAAATTGCTTACAACTTTACCAAAAAAAAAAAAAAGTCACAGCCAATTTTGATAAATAACGTAGGTAATCAAGCAAAGGAATACCTTCTCAGTCAAAAAAAGAAAACAGATGTGACTATGAAATATAGTTATTTTCTTCTAGAGGAGCACTCCTCCAGCTGTGAATTCAATCACAATATAAAAAAAAAAACGAAAACCTGTAAATGCTTTGACAAATGACAGTATTATTGAAATAAAAATATGATCTCCCAAAATGACCTTTCTTTTTTTTTTTTTTAAATGTACACAACATATGATCTTATGTAAACGGTATCATATCTTGTATGGCACAGTGAGCATTTAGAGATGACTTTTTTTTTTTGGCTGCATTGGGTCTTTGTTGTTGCGCACGGGCTTTCTCTAGTTGAGGGGAGCGGGAGCTACTCTTCCTTGCGGTGCGCGGGCTTCTCATTGCGGTGGCTTCTCTTGTTGCGGAGCACGGGCTCTAGGTGCCTGGGCTTCAGCAGTTGTGGCTTGTGGGCTCTAGAGCACAGGCTCAGTAGTTGTGGCACACGGGCTTAGTTGCTCTGCAGCATATGGGATCTTCCCGGACCAGAGATCGAGCCCATGTCCCCTGCATTGGCAGGCAGATTCTTAACCACTGCACCACCAGAGAAGCCCCCAAAATGACCTTTCTGAAGTTCATCCCCATTTACGTTTGGAAGTTCAGATGCTTGTTAACTCTCTCATTACTATCCATATATAATCTTTTGTAATAGAGTTTACAAGTTATTAATAGCTCACATTTTTCTACACTCACATTTCTGAACAGTCACTGTACAAAAAGCACTTTAAATATTATGCTATCATTAAATCCTATGTGATAGGTACCATTATTATCCTCATTTTACAGTTGAAGACACCAAAGCACAGGATAAACAGTAAATGGTAAAGGCAGAACTTAAACTCAGGCAATCTTATTTCAGAGCACTGCAAGTATTAAATGAGGTAATACATGTAAGCACTTATAATGCCTAGTACATAGTAAGATAATAAACGAAACTTTGATGTTCTTATTACTTGGCATTATTGGTAAACTAAAATTATCAAGTTCTGAGTCCTTACAGGTCAACCCATTGTTGGGTTGATGAACCCATTCTGTCAGTTATCTACCAAATAATTAATCTTATCTAATTATAACTTCTCACATGGTTACCAAAATCAATATTTTTAAAGCATAACTTAATTACGCTCACAGACCCATGTAAGTCAAAAAGCAAAGTGAATGAAATTTGGTAGGAGTTTGTTGTTGTTGTTTTGTTTTGTTT
The DNA here is from genome assembly GCF_949987535.1 of Balaenoptera acutorostrata. Classification (NCBI taxonomy): domain Eukaryota; kingdom Metazoa; phylum Chordata; class Mammalia; order Artiodactyla; family Balaenopteridae; genus Balaenoptera; species Balaenoptera acutorostrata. The sequence continues at coordinate 69,864,300 of NC_080081.1, forward strand.
TTTTCCACTAAGAACACACAATTGATCTATGCAGACTGGAGATAGGAGGTCTGTAACCCTTGACTTTTAAAATGTAATTGAGGAAAAAAATAGTGAGGCAGCTTGCCTAGAATCAACAGCAAAAAATGAATAAAATAAACTGACATAACTGTATCTTTGTAGTTTTAACATATATTTATTTATTTACTTATTCTATTTAATATGTTGCCTTGACACTGTTACATATTTACAAGATTGAAATGCTTAAGACAAAAGTACTAAAATTAAATATATTACTTACCAATAAAGATAAGGTTTATCCTTATCAACATTAATGTTATTTAATGGATCCATACGAAACCAAGTGTTTAGGGTGAAGCCATTCTGATAAGGCCACTTAGCAATAGGAGGCAATGCAATTGCCTACAAGGTAATGGAAAAAGATACGAAAGTATCAGTTAAAGAAAATGTAATAGTAACTAAGGTCAAGTATGGCTTCCACAGATTAAAAAACAATGAAGGTATAAATATCAAAGAATCATGGACAAATATAAAAATAGAAACTATTATCATATTAAAATAATCTATTAATATTGTTTGTTGACTCTAGAAGCATTATTTTAAAATATTCAATGAATCAAGTTTCATATCTAAGTTACATAGTAGGGTTCAGACTGTACTCCAAGAAGTCCTCCTCCAAGTTCACCAATATACAGTCCCTTATACATATGCTCCAGAATTTACAGTTTTCTGTAGTTTATGTTAGGTTTTCAGTAATATTTCACTTGATTAAAGAAAGCTGAATTTTCAAATCCAAAAGCAATAGAGAAGTTAATGGAATAAATACTGAAGAAATATAAGTAATAAGAAATAATATTAATACTAAAGCAAGAGATTTATCATTCAGAAACTGAACCATTGAAATTTATGACCAAAAACAATTCAAATCCACTCACAAGTAGGAAAGGAATAATATAGCATTCAGTGGGTAATAATAATTAAAAAAATCTAGACATTCTAAGGAAAAAATGAGAAAGTGGTATACTACTTGACTTGAAGTCAAAAAACATCTGAGTGGATTTACTTATCTTTCTATGAGATATCTAAATTCCTTCACATAAAAGATAAGTACCCTTTATGATTTTTTTAATATTTATTTATTTTACTTATTTTATTTATTTTATTTTTGGCTGTGTTGGGTCTTTATTGCTGCGTGCGGGCTTTCTCTAGCTGCGGCAAGTGGGGGCTACTCTTCGTTGTGGTGCGCGGGCTTCTCATTGTGGTGGCTTCTCGTGTTGCAGAGCACAGGCTCTAGGTGCACGGGCTTCAGTAGTTGTGGCGCACGGGCTTAGTTGTTCCGCGGCATGTGGGATCTTCCCGGACCAGGGCTCGAACCCATGTCCCCTGCGTTGGCTGGCAGATTCTTAACCACCGCGCCAGGAGGGAAGTCCCCCTTTATGATTTTATAACTGATCTGTTCCTCCAAACAGATCCTTCTTATTGCTGGTAATGACCTTACTCAAATATAACATATAGCTTCCATATAAAAATCCTCTGCATATAAAATAAAGTTTAAATTTCTTCAGGTTATACAAGGCTCTTCACACACACTGTGGCTCCAACAAACCCTTTCAATCTTATTCTCTTCGTGTACCTTACCCCACTTTCCAAAGTATATCTAAACACAGCAGCTGTTCCACCTGTTCTGTTACAGCTCCCTTTTTTGTACATGATGCTACTTCTGTGCAGAACACTTCCTCCACCGAGATCCCAATTACCCTCAATACCAGGCTAATATCTCCTTCTCCTGTGAAGCTTTCCTGGACTTACCCCAGCCTAGTTTCTCTTTTCATTGTTTTCCCATAGCACTTAGTACCTAAATCTACAATAGCTTATTCTAACAAGCTGCTTTTGTGTCTACCAATGAGTTCCCAAAGAGTAAGAAATATAGTTTATACTCCCAGCATTGAGACTTAAGAAATAGAAAATAATCAATATGTGATCAATGAAAAATCTCAAAGTGGCAAAGCGCCTGCTGCAAAAATAAAAACAAAACAAAAACACACACACAAAAACACATAAACACACATACAATTTCAAATGAAGACTCAAACCCTAACAATGAATAAAAATTTTCCTATACAATGTCCTTTCAGATTTTAATATTTAAGCAATTAGTCCAGGCACTTTAATTGTCAATACAGCCTTTTTTCGACTTTTTAAAAAGGGAAATATTTTACTTTGCTTTTTTGTTTGCTAGCAATATGCAATTCTTGCCAAGTTTACTGCTGGTTAATACCTCCATAAGTTTCACTAAACCAGACTTCACTTACTATAGCTGCTTCAGAGTACCAAGGTAAGCAGGAGAAATATTTATTGAGGACATTGAATAGTAAAGTGATTCTACAGAATTATAATAATAGCTTAACAAATATATTAATTTGCTCATAATGCCTGTGGAACAGGCAATCTGCTCCACAATTGGAACAGAGTCAGATTCATGGTTTCCAACCTCTGGCCACAACCAGCATACCCAAGTGCCCTTCCATACCAGCCACAGCAGTCCATGACAGCACTATCATAGTGGCGTTAATAAGCACGCAGGAGTGCAGCCCATTCCTTCTCTTTTCCCCCATTACTCCACATGCCCAAGAGATCTCTTACTTCCAACCAGTGGCCCTAGCACTTTCTATATCATCAGTCTCATCATCTGGTCTACTGAGCCCTACATTGGAACTTATACGCTGCATTAAACTAAGAGATACAGGAAAGAATTTGACTCAAGCTGTTCTTCAGGTTTTCCAGAACTACTCTTCCAACACAGTAGGACTGAGAGAGTCCTAAATCACATTCAGCTGCAAACACTAGTGAACCAAAATACAACAGAAAAAAGAAAAAATCTCACAAAAGATAAAGCTAATAAGCTTGAGTGATAATGAAATAATAATAGTCTTTGGTCTTGCTACAACTGGTATGAAACACCTGAGAGGCTCTAGGACTGCATTTTTCTCAGTTTCATTGTGGACTTCTAAAAATTCCATAGATAAATAAGGATCTTTATTACGGCCAATCTCTTCAACAAGATAGTTACCTCTACTCAAGGACATTCTCTTAAAATTATTTTTTTATTACATATGTATTTTAAATTTATTATTTTTTTTACTGAAGTATAGTCTTCAATATGTAACAGCTAGATAAAATGTTTTAGGGACCTGAACTCTCCCATTTCTAGAGGGTATGCCTCAACTTCCTGTTCCTACTTACCTACCAACCAGCTCCTTCTTACAGTGCACATTGTATCCCTAGCCTTTTTTAACTCTTTAACTGATGCATACACTCTCCCTTAAGGCACAAAAGCTAACTTTGTAGAGTACTGCCTGATGTGGAATCCAGGCCCATTTACTCCCCAACCGTTTATGCCTGATCACCCATTTTCTAGGCTCTTTATATTTCCTTCTAATCCCACGGCAATAATGGCATGACCTTTGGACAATCTCTGTGATTTTGGATTTAAGCTGCCTTCACGTTTCCTCTGTATTTCCTTCTACAATATTTTGGTATCCACAATTGGGTATCCCTCATTGTGTCCAATGAGTCCATAGGACTCTGAAATCTATATCCCTCACTGTCTCCTAGACTAGCTGACTCCAAAATTTATATTCTTATCTGTTGCAGTTTGCAAAAAAAATGATTTTGATGTTCAGATAGGATGCTTTCAGTTAACTATTTCAGTGAAAAGAAAAGTGTACTATTTCTTAAATTAAGCAAATTCAAGAAATAGATCATAATCATGAAAAGCAAATCTAGATAGTATATCCATAAAGGTCACAGAGCACATAAAATGCCATCTTACATTTGTCATTCAGCTTTACACGAATCACTGTAGAATTCAACTAACTCTCTGTAAGTATTACCAAATTGCTCATATGGAGGCAGCAGGCTCATAGAAAGGCATCTCCACAATATAAAATACAATTCAGAAGGCCTAGCATATATGGTTATTTTGGAGGGAAAGTAAGTTGTATCCTGATTTTAATCATCCAAAGGCACTGCTATGAGCAGTGGTCCAAACAGTATGTACCCTCTTGTTACTAAGATGCCACCTGGTTCATGCTCATCCAGAAGCAAGATTATCAAAAACACTGTAATGGTAAGGGTTTTAAAATCAGCTCCTATCTGAATTTTTCAGCAGTTCAACAGCAGAAGTAACATGTCTGAAAATTAGCCAATTCGTTGTTAAATGAAACACTGGATTTAAGGTCAGGCAAATTTTGGCTCAGGTTGTGACTCTACTTTAAGACTCTGAACAATGTTATACTGTAGAGGCTTACTTAGTTTTCTCAACTGATGTAACAACAATAATATCATTTATCTTATATAGCTTGTATGACTCAAATGAAATAATAGTTATAAAAGTACTAGTTCCTTCCCTGTTTCCTCCTCTACAAAGAATATACTTTTGATCCAAACTACCCTTTATGGAAACGAGTGATGCAGGAAAAACCAGGAAAGGCGGAAGAGATAGTATAAGTCTACCAATATCCCCTGAGTAAAAACAATTCAAACATACACTACTAATAACATATAAATAAAATTATCTCTGTGTATGTGTATGTGTGTGTAAAATGCATTGCATACCAATAGGTAACTGGTGACCAAATGGCTAAAAACAGGATTAACTGCCATCTTACTGAGGCAATTCAGGCAATTTATTAAAACAGTTATTAATTCCGTTTTAATTAAACTTTGTTAATTCTATATATAAAACAGCAACTTGTCTATGTTTCAGTCAAAACACTTTGCTCTTCTTCCCCATACCTTAGACTGAAATCTATCAGATGTCAGGTCAACAACAGCTCTGTAAAATGTATTAGAAATACATATGTGTATAAGTAGAACTATTACATCTAAAAGAACCCTCATCCACTTAGGGACAGTGACAGTGTTTTCTCTGCTAAGTACCACAATATACATACATATTATATATGCTCTACACTAACACACTGATATGTAAAATGATTTGCTTCCATCTTGAAAGTGTTTTGGTTTTTTTTAACTTTGCTATTTTTGTTTCACAATTGGTGGAAACTGTAACTTAAAAGATCAGTAACAAAATAGTCAGGAAAAAATATAAAATTAGGATAATGGTTGATGAAATGGGAGACTGAAAGGACATTTAAGTACTTGTAATAACCAAAGAGCAATAAATATTTACATTATGTTTTACAATTTATATAGTGCTTAAATAGTACATTATTTCATTACAGGCTCACAATAACCCTATTCCATTATAAAATGCTAATATTTTACATGAAAGTAAGCTAAGAAACACTAAGGACTAGTCCTCTACAGTAATGAACTAGAGGATTCAGAAATCAAAACCGGTTCTTCTAGCCAAAAATTACACATATGCTCTACAATGCTACCGTGTATATTAAAATGATGAAATCAAGCTTACTGAGAAAGCTAGTTCTTTGAAAAGAACAACAAAATGGATAAACTTCCAGCTAGACTGACTGGAAAAAATATAGTAACAAGAATGAAAGAGGAGGCATCACTACATATCCTATAGACATTAAAAGGATAATAGGGGATATGATTAACAACTTTATGCCAATATATTCAACAACTTAGATTAACTGGACAATTACTTGAAAGACCCACACTACCAATGCTTACTCAAAACAAATAGAAAATTTCCCTATGTCTACTACAGAAATTAAGTTTGTAGTTTAAAACCTTCCCACAAACAAAACTCCAGACCCAGATGGCTTCAATAGTGAATTCTAGCATACATTCAAGAATAAGTATTATCAATTCTACACAAACTCTTCAATAGGGAGAAACAAATACTTCCCAACTCATTTTATGAGGAATTACCCTAACATCAAAACTGGAGAAAGATATCACAGGAAAAGAAAAATAGATTGTCAAATCACTCATAGAAATAATTGCAAAGTTTCTGAGCAATATGTTAGCAAATCAAATCCAGTGTTGTATGAAAAGGTTATTACACTGCGATCAAGTAGTTGTTATCCCAGGAATGCAAAGGTGATTTAACACTGAAATATCAGTCACTGTAATTCATCACATTAATAAAGATTAAGAAAAACTATATGATCATTTCAAGAAAATCAGAAAAAGCATTTGATAAAATTCAACACTGATATTAACTTACTGATGATGAAAAAAAACCCCCAGTAAATAGGAATAGAAAGGAATTTCCTCAGTCTGATAAAGGATATATCTTAAAACCTAACGCTAATAGTATACTTAATGGTGAAATACTTAATGCTTTCCCCAAGACTGAGAATAAGTCAAGACTGTTACGATTACTAATCGAAGGTCCTAGCCAGTGCAATAAGGTACAAAATGAAATAAAAAGGCATCTACTAAAAAAAACTGCTAGGACAAGTAAGTGAGTTTAGCAAGGTCTCAGGATATAAGGTCAATATACCAAAAAATATGTGTTTTTATATACTAGCATAAAGCAATATGGAATATTTGTGTATGAATTTAACAAAAGATGTTTAAGACTGGCATGCTGAAAACTGCAAAACACTGAAACATCAAAGAAAATGAAATAAAGGGAGAGATATATTGTGTCCCATGAATTGGAGTACTCAGAACTAGATCCACACAAACACGGCCAGATAGTTTTCAAGAAAGTTGCCAACACAATCCAATGTGAAAAGAACTGTCTCTTAAACAAATGGCTTTGAAACAATTTGATAGTCATATGTTAAACAAACAAAACTTAACCTCCAACCTTCCCTCACATCATATTTTAAAAATTTATACAAAAGGGATCACAGACCTAAACATAAGAGGTAAAACAACACAACTTTCAGTAGAATACATAAGAGAAAAAAATCCTGTGACCTTGGTTTATACCAATTTCTTAGATTACAAAAGCATATGTCATAAAAGAAAGAAAATTTTAATTGAACTCCATCAAAATGAAAATCTTTTGTACTTCAAGAAATATTGTTAAGAAAATAAAAAGACAAGCATCAGACTGGGAGAAAATGTTTGACAAACACATTTCCAAATTAACTTACACCCCAAATATATAATGAACTCTTAAGACAACAAGACAAATAATCACATTTTTTTAAGTGAACAGAAGATTTGAACACAAACATCACAAAAGAAGATTTAAGAATGGCTAATAAACACATGAAAAATGTTCAACGTCAGTCATAAGGGCAATACAAAATTAAAACTACAATGAGGTGCCATTACATAACCATTTACACGCTTCAAATTAAAAAGACACAATGCCCAGGATACAGATCAACTGGGATTTTCATACACTGCTGATGGGGATGCAAAATTTTCCACTACAGAAAAAGCAATCTGCATGTTTATCATGAAATGAAATACATACTTAACATAAAAAGTAGCAATCTCACTCTTTCGTATTTACTCAAGAGATAAAAATACATACCTGCAGAAGACCTTTATTCAAGACCTAGCAGTTTTATTTGCAATAACCAAAAACTGAAAACCCAAAAGTCCATCAACTAGTGAATGGATAAACTGCGGTATATCCATAAAATGTAATACTACTCAGAATAAAAAGGAATAGAATTACTGATAAACTACAACATGGATAATCTCAAAAGCATTATGGTAAGTAAAAGAAGACTGGCGGAAAAGACTACATACTATATGATTTTATTTATGTGAAACTCTAGAAAAGATAGAATTATACAAACACAAAATAAATCAAAGGTTGCAAGGGACAGCCTAGGGAGAGGGAACAGGCTTCAAAGAGACACAAGGGAATTTTGGTGGGTGATAGAATTGTTCTAAATCATGACTGTCGTGGTGGTTACAGGACTATTCAAAACTCAACAAACTGTACTTTTTAAATTGGGGAATTTTACTGTATGTAAATTATACCTTCACAGAGTTGACTTAAAAGAAATAAAAACAAACATATGTATTTAAAACTTACCGCAGCACTACAACCGGGGAAATTGAAAAAAGTATCAGGACCATGTCTTTGTGGCATCTGATTAAGAACTGATAATAATTTTACTGCATGTCTTGGCTAAGGAAACAAGAAAAAGAAATGTCACTGTGCAAATTTAACAAAAATACCTAATATACCACCTTAACCACCAGAATGTTTTCTAACTTGAAAGAAAATTAATTTTAAATCATTTAATAAACTCTTTAAGAGGAACAATTTCCATTACAAATTCAAGTTTATAGCTCTCTAGAGACGAACTGTTGAACAGTATTAACAGTATTAATGCACTGATACTGAATACTTTTCCCTCTGACCACGGCTTACCCAGATTCCACTTTCTCCTCGAAGCATGCTGAACAAAAGCTTCAACTCCTTGACAGTGATGCTGTAGCTGGCAAGAACCCCCAACATATCAACTAGAAGATCTTCAAAGGAAAATAAAGTTATTCTGAACTCTAGTCATGAGCTGCCATCTGTCAAGGTAAATATACTTTTTGAAAGAGCAAAAGTTATCTTGTCATTTCTACATATATATGGATATGTATTATAGCTAAATGTCCTCATGAATAGCCGTTCTAATTAACAATTTTTAATTCATCAGATAAGCAAAAAATTATATTTGAATTTTAGGATTTTTTTCCCATCAGAATTACCATTTCAATTAAGTTCTCTTTGAAAAATTACATAAAATGGATTTTATAAATTCCCAGAATACACACACATGCGCACACACACACACACACACAAATCTGCTATATGCTGGGAAAAGTAGGCAAAAAAATGCAACGGTACAATGATTTAACATTGTAAATTTGTTATTTTCAAATGAAAAAGCAATGGTTGACCACATTTATTTTTAGAATTATCTACTCTTAATAAAATACATTCTTGAAATAGTCCTTGACCCATTAACAACAATTTTGGGCACTCACTCCTTGCCTGGCATTATTCCAAGTGGTTTACATGCATTAACTTCACAAATCCTCATAACAAGCCTATGAGGTAAGTATTATTATTATCCCCTTCTAAAAATGAGGAAAGTGAAGCATAGATAACTTAATCACACTGCCCAAGAACGCACTCTACTAAGTGGTAGAGTCAAAATTCAAACCTAGGCAGTATGGCTCCAGAGCCCTCACTCTTACTTACTAGTCTCTAAATAGAAGTACCATTTGAACATCTGACTGGTGATATCCATTATGGTAATGTGTTTATGTTCACATAAGAGACACACCAGCTCACCAGATAATAAGAAAAAATTATACATTTAATCTCTTGTCTCTGATTACTTTCTCATCTCTAGACATTGTAATAGTACCTCTATCAATCATTTTTTGCAAGAAATTAAACATCTAAATACTTATACTTCATTTTCTCAATTTCTAAAGTACATCCTAAGAATTAAAGATACTATACAAGTTATTACAATAAATACACATATACATTATAAACAATTTATCATCAATTAATAAAATAGGTTAGGTTAGGATAAGTTCAAATAATTATTGACATATACTATACATTATCCAATATCATAGATTAGTTAGCTGAACTTTGAGACTTTAAAAATATTTATTATGTATGTATTTCAAATTAGAAATTTAATATGGTTATTTTCATCAATAAAGAATTGACTTATTCTTACTTAACACCATTATAAGTAAGCAATCTCTACGATAAACTTGTGACTGTGGATATGCCATTTTAAAGAGATATCTTTTAATGAAAGACCATTCATCATTCAAGTAATAAAAATGTTCATAGTTACTACATATTAGTCAGAATATCTGTTTCTAAGAAAAAATTCTAGATAAAAACCAAGCACTTTAAAATCCTAAGTTAATATAAAGCATTTTTAAGCAATTAGCTGCAATGGCAAAACCTTCATAGAAGATTTCTTAAAGGTATGCCTACAAATACTATTTTAAAAGAATTCTATTTCCAAACCTTTATCTCATCTCCTATGTATGTGACAAAAAGTGATCTATTAAATTTGTATTTAATTACATAATTATTAAGATTTCTTATTTATTATACAGATAAGATAGCCAAGCACCTCAGTTTTTAATTTTATTATAAAATTTTAAAAGGTCTATAAAAAAGGTATTTTCTGTACAAGATTTTTAAAGGAGAAAAAATACTAAGACTATGAAATTCTCTTATCAATTTACTACAGATGTTTAACCACCTTCTAATATGATATCTTCATATTATTAAATGAAAAGACCCTCTTTGAACTTAGCATGCTACAAAACACTCAGAGTGAAAACTGAGTAGTGTTTTTGGTGGTTACTGGTGCTTCATTAGTATGTTATCTAAATTTTAATTTCTCTACGGAAAAGTAAGGTAGAGGTATTTTTCTAACACTTATTCATCACTTAAAAAAGAAAAAGTGAAAAATTTGTGTTATCCACATTATCATTAATGAGAATAAAGGATAAGGGAATTAAGAAGCTTTGTATAACAGAAAATGTGAAAAGCTTTGCGGTACTATCACACTTACTATCAGCTTACTTCTCAGTGCTCATGAATTATGTACAGTAAGCTAGTATGTTTGTAATTGTGGCTCATTTTCTAAAGTGCATTCTATAAAGTGTACTTTATTTACAAAAAAAAAAAAGAAAGAAAAGAGAAAGAATTTTAAGGGCTTAAATCCAGATATGAGGATTCAAAGATCACATGATGTTCTATACAACATGTGTACATATAAGTTTATACAGATAAATTCCTGTTAATGCTAAAATTTGCAGATGGTACCATATTTTCATCAAAAGGTGTGTTAATTTTGATTCTCATTTTTCATGAAGTTAACCATTAGTAACCAATATAGAAAATACTAAATCATTCTAAATAGAGATAGATGCCACCTCGAAAGCAATTAGAAATGATTTTAATATACCCTGTAAGAAAAACAAAAATTTCAAAATATTGCTTAAATTTAAAAAGCACTGATCTTTACTCTTCATTCCATTTTTTCTTGTTTAATGTTTTGTTCTACTGATATTAAAATTAATTATGCATAGATCAAAATATTATAGAGGATTTTCCGGTGTTGAACTATTTTTAAGGATCAGATATGGTCAGATATTGTGAGGAATTATACTAGCACTTTTAGAATTATGAAACCTTTTCATGTCAGAAGAAAGTTACACGGAAGATTCATGGCTTAAGAGAATCAACATTTCAAACTCCTTATTTTCTGGGAGTAACTGTTGCTCTGGGACCATCTTTCTGAAGTGCATCTAACCACAGAGGAGAATGGACTTGCCGGTGGGTAAAGGATTGACAGTGAAGAATTACAGATATCAAAATTATTATTTGAAATAACACATAACAAACACCAAATTATTATTTTTATCTTGAAATTTCATGCAAATAGTATGTTCTAATTAGCAATAGATCTGCATTTATTTTAATACAAAAGTTCCTCCAAAAAAATATCAAAGTAAAATCGACACTTCCAAAAACTACAGCCTGCTTGTCCGAAGGCTTTTAGCACCTCCTGTCATAGTACCATATATGCCAGACTGGAGAACATGGAGTTCAGAGAACTTTTAATAAAGTGCTAATTTTATAGAAATGTAGTATGTATTGTGATATTTTAGTTATATACAGGTTTAATTAAGTTCTACATAGAAAGGTACTGTTCATTTTTCTGATAGATTTCATAGCACTTATTCCACATTACTGAGATTTTCTAAAACCTGGAAAACCAAAATAGTAATTATTTTTGTCTAATACAGAAGTCATCTTTCATTCTTCAGGTTTCCCCTTAACATAAAAGGCAAATTTCCCATACATTTCTACTTATCTATTTTAAAACAAGGTAGCTTCAACAAAACTATATAACCTATAGAATATAAAGAGAAGCATATGAATCTTTATAAACATTTAAATTATACTTTCCTGTCAGATAATCCCATACCTGCTATCATGTCATCTACAGCACTCATTTTCAGCAATACTTGCTCAATTAGCCCAACTTCTGTACTAGTCTGTAAATTCCGAACACTTTTTCGTAGGATGGCTGTAAACATGCTCCATATTTCTGCTTGACATGTGACATCACAGTGTTCCAAAAGCTCTGTCATGCATGTTATACTCTCAGCATCCTGGATAATAAAGTTCATCTCCAAGTCAAATTCTCCACCAACCAGCTAAAAATAAACAGAAAAAAAAATCACCAATGATAATGTGAGAGCTTACACATAACAACAAAACAAATATTTAGCTAGCAAGAAAGTATTAGCTACTCTAAAAAATTTCAAGTCTTCTAGCCTGAAACTAATTTTGATAAAAATTTCACTACAGATAAGTGAAAGGTGCTGTAAGAATTAAAACTAGCAAAGAGAAGTCTAATTTTTTTTTTCAATTTGAAAAGGTGATTTCAAATCTAGAAAAATAGAGTAAAATAGAGCAAATGACTAAGAGGTGGGATTCTGGACAAATTCCCTTAAAAAGGTTTCGGCTTTGAAAAGTGAAAAATACTAGAAGATGCAGAGATCACTAAGGATAAATTTTAAGACATGAAAATTCATTTTCTTTTATACTACTAGACTGACAAATAAAATAGATGGAACTGAAAAAGAATAGGTGGGTCTAATCTCCATGTATAGAATATGAAGAAACATGAAACTATATTAGCAAACTTACAGTAAATGTTGAAATAACAGAATTAATGTTAAAAATGCTTACAAGAGAAATATGTAATATCTAGTAGTATTTTTTTAAAAAAACATGTGAACTGGGAAAGAAAGCTGATTTAATGGCAGCATATTTGACTTGTGGCATTATGCCAAGTGAGTCAAAAGTAGTACTGCTCCTCCCAAATGCTACTTTACTACAGCAATAGACAAATACACATGGAATAAAAGATACAATGATACTCCTATTCTCTATTGATCAAATCTCACATGAATTAGTTTATTCAGTAATAAGTACTATTCTTAAGGAAGAACATTAACAAACTGGATATCTTTTTGATCTAGAGAATGGAAAATTTAGGCAGAAAATAATAGCCATATACAAAATGTGTGACAAATGTGAAGTCATTCATTCAACAAATATTTTATTTATTAAAGACTAGAACTTACTGTTCTAAGAACTCGAAATATATCTGTGGACAAGAAAAAGTCCATGCAGTAACAGTGCTAAATTCTAGAAATAAAGATCTATATATGTATTTACGTATGTTCTACTTTAGTCCAAAAAAGGTTGCATTTGGCTTATAAATTACATAAAGTATAAAAGACATAAATAGTGAGTAGTTGAGAAAGAGAAAGCGAAGGAAAATAAAATTAGGCTCAGACAGGGGCTAGAGAGTAGATTCAAGAAGTCAAATTAATTTTCCATCAATGAAAGGTGTTCATTAATATGGATGGATGAGCACATTGTATAATATAAATTTGAAAATAATGGTAATAATAATACCACCACCTAACCTCACATGCCATTTAGTATTATTCTAAGTGCTTTACATATAGTAAATAACTTAATTCTCACAGCAACTAATGACAAAGAAGCGAATATTTTAAAAGTCTTCTAGAATTTAAGAATTTAAAAACAAAATATTCTCAAATTGTAAAATATTATACTCTGTATATATATTTTCTCTGTAACAGCTCCAAAATTCAACTTTATAAGAAACTAGCCCTTATGCTAACTTCCGACCTTTTACTGACCTAGATATTCTCTCTGGTTAAAGGTTGGTTTTACTTCTATGTGTGAAACGACTTCAACTCCTCCTACTATTTCTGGTTTATTAACAAAAATAGCTATGAGAATGGTTAAGAGATTGGCTCTGAATTCAGACTTCCTGGATTCTGATTTTAGCTGCACCACTCACTTTAATGACGCTACTTCTCTAAGCCTGTCACTTCATCTACAATATGGGAATAAAAGTTCCTATCTAATAAGGTTGTTGTAAAGATTAAATAAATAAAGTAATTGGGTTATAAGCACTTAGTAACAAAGTCAGGCATATAGTTAGCATTCAGTTAAGGAGTTAACGTTAGCTATTACCAGTTCTCTTACCCCAACTTTGAGCTAAAAATTGTAGTCATCTGATCACATACATATAAAGTACCATGAAACAGCCAGTGTAAACCTTATGTTTCCAGGAAAAGCTAAATTATTGTAGATCGTGCACTCTCTTACATATTAACTTGTAGATCTAGCAAAACCAACTCAAGCATCATTTTCACCGTGCCATGGTCTCACCAAGACTTGCTTACTTTTTCATATTTATATATCCAATTGACTTGGGTCACTACTGTGAAACTTGTAAACCCATGATTAGTAACTTAGAAGAGGTTCTCCAGAAGTGAACCACAGAGAAATAAACAGGTCTGAAAAACAATTGACAACTTACTGACTGAACTAAAAGAAGTAGATACCAAAGTTTAAGTCTATAAGACTCAGAATAAATCTCTGTAAGAATTAGTATACACTAAAATGGGAGAACACTGAAGAATTTTTTAGACTAATCTCCTTAATGAGTTGTAAATGCTTAAGTAAAATCTGGTCTACCCAAGAACCATTATCAAATGTGTAAATAACAGAAAGGGGCTCAGTGGTAACAAAAAATAGTCTGCTTTTAAAGGAATTAACAATTATAATGTGTAATTCTAACAATCAAGCTATTATGTGAAGCCTAAGGCTCTATCTTTCACAGTTAAAAAAACAATGCCCCTTTCTATACATCATTTAATTACAAAAGAGCACAGTTATGGCTCCCTGATTTCACTGCCAGAAGCTGTAAAAATATTTATTACAAATGTTATAACAGAGTGGACCTATGTTTTTGGACGGTCTTTCTAACCCCTATTATAATTTTTAACACATTAGTGTTAAGGAGGCTAACTGCTTACAGAACTATCATTCCAAGATTAGGGAAATATTTATTCCTCACTTGTAATGAACAGTTCAATATTTATCAACTAAAGCATAGAAGAAAAAGTAGAAACAGTCAGTCTTTATTATTTAAACAATTCTCTAACAACCCTATGAGGAAAAGGCATAGTTGTCTTCAGAGAAGGAAACTGAAGATAAATGAGGTTAAGCAACATAACCAAAGTCACACATGAGCAAGTGGCAGATCCAGGATTCTAATCTAGACTAGAAAATGTACCGAAACAACTTGCTATGAAGTCAAGAGTGTAAACTTAAAAAATAGAGATGGGACGTGTCATAGTAGCTCTATGAAGAAATTAGTGCTTTGAGAACAGTGTATGGGTAAAATGAGGAAAGACAAAATGATTTCTGTGGGTAAGAAATGAAACATCAAGAGGTAGTAAATCACAATAAAGAAAAACAACCAATTTATTTAAAGTTATTTAAATAAATTATTTCAGTAAGAATGTCTAAGACTTTGAAGGCTCAATTACAGGAAAATTAGCAATAAACACTAAAAAAGAAAACTCACAGGAAAACATTTTAAAAAACAAAGAAAGTGACATGACAGGCTAGAAAGCTAAACCAAAAAAAACAAAACAAAACCTAAAATCACTGTTACCATAGTACAAATGAGATTTATAAATCAATTGAGACTTCCTGTAAATCTGAATGTGTCAATATGACACTCTATTTGCACAGTTAAGGGTTTTCTTTTCCTCCAGGCCTTCTCCTTAAAATTCTAAAAGGTACTGGCATTCAAGAAAAGCGGTCCACAAGGGCCCTTCCTACTCAAGAATCTGTCATAAGTGAATAAAATAAATATAGGTGAGCCTTTTTAATGAACTAAGTTTTATTTACATAAAAGCATAAAAATTACTGGATAAAAATTTAGAATATAAATGTATTATCTTCTGAAAGTACTAAGGTTTATAATTACTAGCAATTTAAGTATCTTTTATTTTTTAAGTACAGAGTTTTAAATATCTTTATTTTGAAATCTTAGATTATTAGTTAGGATTACATGGAATAATTCAGTGTACATTAGACTAAATCAAACTGGATAATTATCAACCAGTTGGATTTCTTTGCAAATCTTTGCAAATCCGTGGATAAACTCTAAACTAGATAACATTGCTTATAAAGCCCCAGTTCAACACCCCACATTCAGCTTCCTCTACTTTCCATTCCCTAGCTACTGTCATAAAAAACATTTCCACAATGCCATCTCTCACTTCATCTAAAACTCTTTATAATGTTACTCCCTATGCATGAAATAGGGTTCTCTCCCAACCCCTAATTTTAACTTCCATTAAACCTCCAAATATCAGTTTAGATACCACTTAATCCAGAAAGTCTTCCTAGTAACTACAAACACTGCCTTTCTCTGAACTCGCATTACAACCCATCCACATCACAGCAATCATTTCAGAATATCCTAGATGTTTACAGATTTCTTTCCATCCCCCACTTTACAGTAAGCTTTGTAAGGGTAAGGACCATTTCTAACTATCAACCATATCTACGCCACTAGCACACTGACAAACCCATGCAAATTATTCAATATTTAACACAGAATGGGAAGATGGCAGGATGAGAGGACAGAAGAGAGGTAAGTAGGCTGGCAGGAGGGCTTCACAAATTCATGGTCCATCATCAGGTTGTAAGCCAAAGACTTTCTACCATACTCTACTTTTCTCTTTTAGCAATGAATTGCTCTTAATGCCATATAACTTTTTTAAAGTTCCAGAGATGACCACAAAGCCAAAGAAAATGTTTCCTCATTCCTGTTTATACCCCTTGGTTGCGTTATTTTTTTCTTCTATTACCACTTAAAAAATATGTAAGGTTTCACAGGTAAAATTTGGGAGACATGTTATTGTCTAAGTAAGGGACTAAGTACACTACACACAATTTTTAGTTGTTAAAATCAGGCTTAAATATATTTCCACTTCCAGTTTCTAACTATTTTCAAGTGAAATCAATTACAATATCTTCCTTTGAAAAAGAATGGGAGTGATGTCACCAAAAAACACCAGAGTGGGCAGCTATGTCCTCCCTAAAAAACTAATGATCTAGCAAAAGCTGGCAGAATAAACTTCTGAAGATTTCTGGAATCAAGTCAAAAATGTACAACAACCAAGGGAAGACTTGGTGAGGAAGAAGCGACTGTTTTGTGGGGCACGTCCCACCTTCAATCCCTCAGATTGGCAACAGTCATGAGGACGCTAGCCTGCACTGGTGGTGAGGGCTGCTGGTTCCAAAGGAAGCACTAGGGACCTTATTCTCAAAGAATTGTAGTTGTAGGTCTGAACCTGTCTGGCAGCTCCCTCAAGCATAGACACAAAGAATTTTCTTTGCTTCACTCAACTCAGAACGTCCCTAGAGCTAGAACACTTCTGCTGAAAGCATTTAAAGGCACATGTATTAGCTGCAGCACCTGGGGCAAGCCAACACTTGGGGCAAGCAGTAGACAGACCTGGAAGCCTGGGAAGGAAGACGTGGGGAAAGGAGATAAATGTGGGTATAAGGTCTTTCAAAAGCTCTCATGTATACTGGGTAATCCAGAAAGCCACATGTATGCCCAGGGCAGGTCGCACATTCAGAAAAGGCCTACAAAGTCCCTAAGCTTTCATTTGTAGCTGACCTTTAGGCTCTACACAAGTAGGAAGTAAAAGCTAAAGTAGAGATGTAAACAGCCTGACCAAACACTGAAGAAGTCTCCAGCACAGAGCAAAAGATGGGGAAGAGCATTTTCTTTTCCTTTTTTTCCTTTCCTTGGCTCCAGGCATTTAAGGTAACTCTGTCAAAACATCAGCTGCCCATCAAACTACGAGAACAAAGCCTTCAATGGCCAAAAGTGGCAGAGAATACAGATCTTATACAGAATACAGAATATAATTTAGAAAAGCTACTAAGCAAACAGCAATAACAACACACAATAGCAACTACAAACTCAAGAGTAGGGAAAAGAACAGAATTTCCAGAGTTTCCACATTACAATATTCAGAATGTCCAAATTTCAACAAAAAATTATGAGACACACAAAGAAACAAGAAAGAATGGCCCATCAAAAGAAAAAAATAATTTTGTGTTCAAAATTTGATAACTGCTTTTGTCTTATCTCCTTCCTCTATTCTGTCTTCCAGCTTATGTTTTGCTTTCTATTAGTACACAGATGTCTTCTACTGTTAGCCAATCAAATTACTTTTAGAAGCAGATACAATCTAATTATGAAGCTCTTGAATTATTAATTTCTAAACAGATCTTCAATATAAAGCTATAACTGTGTGTAATTTTACAAAGAAACAAAAGTGAAAACATGATTAAGAACCACCATTTTGTGAACATTAATTATATGTTGCATAATTTATGCATATAGCCTCATTTAATTCTCATAACTCTGGGAGATGAGTAACTCAAACAAGGAAATTGAGATTAGCATAAGTTAAGTAACCTGCCCAAGGTCCCTAAGCTAGTGTCAGCATCAGAATTTGTCTTGTCAATATCATAAAGAATTAAGAAGTGCATCATTACCAGAGAGATCACCCACAAGACATAAATATGTACTGCCACTAGTCGTCTAACCTTCAAAATCTGATGTTAAACATTAGCATATGTAATAAATGACTTTTAGATAAGTGTTCAGTAAATAACAGGAAAACTTTATAATTTGGACATGAACATAATAAAAGTTAATGAACCTAAACTCAGCCAACAAACCAAGGCAAGAAAAATAGAGAATTACTTGTTTTTTTCCTATTTCTTTCACACAAGTCCTCTCTACAAGTAATTTATATTGACAATCTTTCTGTGGTATAGGAATAACTATACCCAAGAGTATAACAAATGCTGCTGTAAATAGCATCCATAAAAACTCTAGGGAAGGGAGAAGGAAACAAAGGGAATAACTGTCATACAATAAGTGCCTTCTTTAAAATATATTTTAAACAACTTGCACTTTATCAAAAGCAAGTATAACCATCTTTATAATTGCTTTATATGATTATACCAAACATATATGACAAATCCACCTGGCTACTAGGAGCCAATTGACATTTGAAGGAAAACTAAATGTGTTAATTGCCAAACCACTATATGCTTTTAAATTCTAACTCCTAGCCTAACAATGAAAACTCTATTTCATAAATAAAAACAAAGTAGAAACTTCTGCAGACAAATGAAAGCTGAGAGAATTTGCTGCCCACAGACTTTTACCATAAGAAATGTTAAAGTAAGTTCTTCCAGCAGAAGGAAAATGATACCAGCTGGAAATTTGAAATGACACAAAAAAATTGAAGAGTGCCAAAATCAAGACTGTTGTTAAGTGCAAAAGACTGTTTTATCTCATTTTGAAAATTCTTTAAAAGATAACTATCTAAAGCAAAAATAACAATGCATTAAGGGATTTATAACACATATGAAAGTAAAACCAATGACAGCAAGATCACAGAGGACAAGAAAGGAGAAATATAAGTATACTTCTAAAAGATTCTTCACCTATACTTGAAGTAGTATATTATTTGAAGGTAGAGAGTAAGTTAATGCATATTGTAAACTCTAGAGAAAACACTGAACATAAAAAGGAAACAAATGCTAAAGATCTTAACAGACACCTTACTGAAGAAGATATACACATGGCAAAGAAGCATATAAGAAGATGCTCCACATCCTACGTCACTGGAGAAATGCAAATTAAAGCAAGAATGAGATACCACTACACACCTATTAGAATGGCCAAAACCTAGAACACTGATAACATCAAGTGCTGATGAGGATATGGAGCAACAGAAACTCTCATTGTTTGCTGGTGGGAATGAAAATAATGCAGCCACTTTGGAAGACAGTTTGGTGGTTTCTTACAAAATTAAACATACTTTTACCATACAATCCAGCAACTGTGCTCCTTAGTATATAATACTCAAAGGAGCAAAAAACGTATGTCCACACAGATTTTGTCCACAAAAATCTGCACACAGATGTTTATAGCAGCTCAATTCATAACTGCCAAAACTGGAAAGCACCTTCACAATTTCCTTCCCATGGAAACGGCATAGAATCTATATAATGTACGGGAAATTAAAACAATGCAAGAAAAAGTTTTAACTAAACCTAGAGTTGACTTTCAGCTACAACAGAATGCATATATATATAACATGAAACACACCCCTCAAAACTTCAACTTCTTGGAAAAAGACTATCATCCATTCTGCAACACATCATGAATTTAAAAACAAAAAAACAAAAACTAAAAAAAACTAAAAACTATCTCCCTAAAATAAAATTAATTACTCTCTTGGCTCAGTCATAAACACTTGATGCCTTCACATTACCTGTGACTCTTCTGCTATTTTCATGTCAAGCCCTAGTATTTCTTTCTTACTCATATCTCAGACTCAGACCTTTTTCATTTTTCCTAGCTCCCACACCAAGCAGTTTCAAAATTGCTTTGTTGCCTCCTCACAGTATCTTCCTACCTCAAGTTACCACTAAATACCACCGCCAAATTCATCCTTCTACAACAGCACTTAGATCATAATAAACAGTTTCTCTACCACCTTTTTACTGAATGAATTTTTATTTATTTAATATTTGAATATCTAAATTACCTGAGTTATCTGAATTTATTATTTGAAATCCTTCTCACAGGAATACTGATGAGGACCGAACTGGTAAGATGGAAGAGAGCTAGATCCCTACTTTTTTTTTTTTTTTTTTGGCTGCACTGGGTCTTCATTGCTGAGCGTGGGCTTTCTCTAGTTGCGGCAAGCGGGGGCCACTCTTCGTTGCGGTGCGTGGGCTTCTCGTTGTGGTGGCTTATCTTGTTGCGGAGCATGGGCTCTAGGCACGTGGGCTTCAGCAGCTGTGGCTCTCGGGCTCTAGAGCGTGGGCTCAGTAGTTGTGGTGCATGGGCTTAGTTGCTCCGAGGCATGTGGGATCTTCCTGGACCAGGGATCAAACCCCTGTCCCCTGAATTGGCAGGCGAACTCTTAACCACTGCGCCACCAGGGAAGTCCTAGATCCCTGCTTTTAAATCAAAGCTCTGCTAAAACCTATGGGCAGAAGTACATTCCTTTAGTATTCTAGGTACCTCAGGGTATTTCTCCTCTGAGCCTCAGTTTCCACCTAGGCCAAAATTATACAATCTCTAAAATCTTCTGGTTCTAGGATACAGTGTATTACAACCTCTATTGAGAAGACAACTGTGATGTATGCAACAGCTGTGGTGTCTATCATATAGCAAGGACAGAATTTAGAATCTAAAGACTCAAAGGGGGTAAAATCATTTTCAAAAGACTGCAGGGAAGGCACTGAATAAATTGCAAAGACTACCTGATGAGGTAAAAGCTAAAGAGATGATTCACTGATACAAAACTTCTGTTTGAGAGAAATAAAAAAATATTGGACTAGAACAATAGAACATTAACCTTTGATTCCTACAATTCACAGAAGCTGCATGAGATAAAAAGGTTTTTGGCAGTACAAACCAGGACAGGAATGTAACTTCCCAAAGGACTGTTTATATCCTAATGAGAAGAAATTCCTCCTTTAAAAGGCTTTCATTAGGAAGCAACAAAAACAAAAAATAAATGAATCAAACATTTAACTCAAGAGGTTGGGAAAATTTTTTAAAAAGCAAGTCTGAGTAAATTATGAGGAAAAAAATTATGTTAAAGCAGAATTTCATGGGTTAGAAAGCAAAAAATTATAGATTTGGTAAATAAATTCATAATGTGATTCACAGAAGAAAAAAGAATAATATACACAATCCTCAGACAAAAAGAGAAAAGACTCTGAAAATTAAAAATGAGATATAGCAAATAAGTAAACTTTTTTTCTCATGAGACATATGTTCCATCTGTGCTAATAAATTTACATAGAGAAAAAAGGAACTAAATTAAAATGTTTCTGAAAGTGTATCTCTGAGTTGTGGGCTTATAAAACCTTTTCTTTTTATCTTTACATATTTTCTGATTCTATAGATTTTCCAAAATGAGAATCATTTATTTTTATAATCAGAGGAAAAAAATAAGTGGGGGGGAACTATAATAACTTTTAGTATCAGGAGTTTTATATAAACACTAGACTATAAGCTCCCTGAAAATAGGACCCACATTTGTCTTACTGACCAATCCATGAGCAGCACCTATACAGGACGCACGGTAATATTTGAAACTATTTATATCTATTAAACAAGTATTTAATATAGTTTTGTGAGATTTGCATGTTTAAAATAATATTTACATTTTTAGAGTTTTCAACTTTATAGTCCTTTGGCCTGTTTGATCAAAGAATTCCTGCCAATTCTTCCATGAAAATAATCTATCCCTTAGGTACAGAATCAGGAGCAAACCTAATGCCATTCAACTTTGTACCTCTAGTTCCACTCCATAATATCCTAAGCAGTCCCTTCTTTATACAATTTCTCTTCTTCCCATAACATGGAAATTTATCAAATTCCTAATCAGAATATAAAATAAAAGCTAATTAAAGGAAGTGATAGAGTCCAAGGAGATACTGATTAAGGATGACACTTAACGAAGAAGAAAAGGAACAATTCACTAACACGAGGCTAAATAATCGCTGTTCTATTTATTTATTTTTTTTAAATGTACATTTTCTTTTTTTTTTTAATTTATTATTATTTATTTATTTATTTTGGCTGTGTTGGGTCTTCATTTCTGTGCGAGGGCTTTCTCCAGTTGCGGCAAGCGGGGGCCACTCTTCATCGCGATGTGCGGGCCTCCCACTATCGTAGCCTCTCTTGTTGCGGAGCAAGGCTCCAGACGCGCAGGCTCAGTAGTTGTGGCTCACGGGCTTAGTTGCTCCGCGGCATGTGGGATCTTCCCAGACCAGGGCTCGAACCCGTGTCCCCTGCATTGGCAGGTGGACTCTCAACCACTGCGCCACCAGGGAAGCCCAATCGCTGTTTTATTTTTAAATGCTAGGTAAAAAGTGGTTTTTACTGACCCACAATTGATCATGATACAAATCCCTGGAGTTGGGCCAACTTGGGAACAAATCCTGACTCTGCCACTTACTAAATTCATGGTTTCACAAGTAACTTCTCAGTATTACACCACCTATCTCACAGGGACATTAGATGATTAAAGAAGCTATTCCATTTAAGTACCCAACAGTGACCAGCTTAGACTAGGTACCCAATTAATGTTAATTTCATTATTTTTCCAGGATGAGACTGGCACCCAGAAAAAAATGAGGAAAACTTACTCGTTTACATGGGAACAACACTCATGACTTTAACTTCATTAGTACCATGTGCTGATCAACAGATCTAAATGACAAGTGATTAATATTATTTAAAAATATAATTGCAATATTATTTAAAAAACAAAATTACCCAAAACTTTTAGAAATAGTAAATTATCACAAAGAAAGTACTGGTTTTGCTTTTTAGAAAACACAAACACACATTTCATACACAGGCATAAAAATTAGTAATTTCCCTTATAAATACAATACCATAATTGTGAAGGATTAAGCCTAAGTAAAACATCATGTAGCCTAAAATGTATAATCCTTAAAATGAAGATATATACCTAAACTCAGCTTCCATAAATATTTCTTAGAAATCCTAAGGAATATTAAGAGCAGTATCTAGTTCACGTAGGCATTCCCAACTATGGGTAGGTAATTACTTCAGTTTTCCTTGACCTACAGCTTAAACTATATACAGAAGTCAATATCAAAACAATTTTTACTTGAAATAAAGTTTGCATTTTTATGTCATATTTACATCAACTAATGTAATACATTTGTTTACATAGAATTCAAACAGTTGTTTGTACTGTCTGAAAATTAAATCACAGCAAAAAGAGCAATAATTCATGTAGTTTCAGTGTATGGTAGTCAATCATTTATTCATACTGAAGGGGATCAGTATATGCCACCCCAAAATATGCCACTTTGGCATAAGGGTTATTTAAAACTGAAGGCAATTAAGAATTAACAGATATAGGAAGAGTCCTCTGCTTTCCCATTATCTACCTGAAAGCAGGGCATAAATTTACCATTGTGAAAGTGGTATAAATATCCCACCACTCTGGTGCTAGGGTGAGAAGAGCAACCCTTGTCACTGAAGATGGAGAGCTGGCCCCAAGATGAGTCTGCACACACCAAACTTTACTAAAATAACCCTTATCTTCCATTTGTTCTCCCACATATTTCCTAGTCATTTCCTTACAAAGTATCGTCCCTTGGAGTCCAAGCCCTCTTTCCTTTGTTGAAAAGGGTATATAAGCTCTTTGAATTTCACTTATTTTCTGTGAATTGTTCCCAACCACCTATGCCCCTGCATCACCATAGCATACCTTCTACTGGGTTATTCCCATCAGCATGCAAATGCACTAAAAGCGTTTTTTTCTTCAAAAAAAAAAAAAAAAATCATTGACTTTACCTCACTCTTCAGCCATTAGCCTATTTCTCTACCCTTGTTTACTGAAGCCCCCTCATCCCCAGGACTTAAAAAATTTGAATTGCCCCAATCCCAGTATTTGTGTCTCTTCTTTGTCCATACTAAGTGGACATTCAATCTCATGGCTTTTAATACTAACTAGATACTGCTGACTCACAAATGTATATCTTCAGCTAAGACCATTTGCAGCCTCATATATCCAACTGATTTCTTGTTATCTCCTCTCCTATGGGTAATAAACATCTAAAATTTAACAGGGCCAACAACAAACTCCTGATCTTCTTCCCATCGCACCCCGCTATTCGATCCATTAGCAAACTTCCCAGTCTCAGTCAATGGCGACTCTCCACTCTTCCAGTTAGTCAGGCCAAAAGTTTCAGTCATCCTTGACTCCTCTCTTTCTCGCATGCCCAAATCCAAATGTCGAGCAAATCCAGTTAGCTGTTCCTTCAAAATATATCTAGAATCTGATCAATTCTTGCTACTTAACTGCTACCGCCATGATCTGAAACAGTATTTCTCCCTCTCTCTCTCCCTCTCTCTCTCTCTCTCTCCCTCTCTCTCTCTCTCTCTCTCATCAGGGTCACTGAAAGAACCTCC
Source organism: Balaenoptera acutorostrata (assembly GCF_949987535.1). Lineage (NCBI taxonomy): Eukaryota > Metazoa > Chordata > Mammalia > Artiodactyla > Balaenopteridae > Balaenoptera > Balaenoptera acutorostrata. The sequence goes on from NC_080081.1 coordinate 69,889,187, forward strand.
TCAATGGTTTCTCTGTGTCTACCCTCACAACCCAGGATTTATTCTCAACACAGGTTTTAACGGGATCAATGTGAGTGCTAAGCAGATCATGTCTCTCTGCTCAAAACAATCCAATGGCTTCCCAACTCAGCTCCAATACAGTCCAAACTCATATAGCACTCTACATAATCTGCCCCATCCTCTACCTCTCAGATCTAATCTACCAACCTCATTTCTGTTCCAGCCATACTATTGTTTTGACACCCTCCACGCATTTGTGACTACTTGCTGTTCCCTCTGCCGGCCGTGGTCTTCCCCCGATATCCACATGGCTCTTTCCCTTCAGGTCTCTCTTCAGAGGTCACCTTATCAAAGACAGCTTCCAGAAACTATTTTACTTAAAACAGTTAACACCCCAGAACTCCCTCTATCCTTATTTCCCACATTATTTTCTCCACAGAAAGTTAGACTTCTAACATATCATGTATTTTAGTGTATGCTCATTTCATACCACCCCTAGAATGTCACCACCATGAGAGCAGAGACTTTTCTGTGCTTTGTACACTGCTACACCCTAGCCCCTGGCACCTATGTGCCATTCAATAAATACTGGCTGAATAAATGAACTCAGCTGTTCAGCAAAACTTACAGAGCCCAACCCCACTGTGCTCCCATTAGGAATTAGAAAAAAAATGGACAAAATATAAAAACAATATTTGAAGACATCAGGAGCTCCCAAGACAATGAGGAATTGCCAAGACAGATCCAGAGAGGAAGAAAGCTCAGAGAAGTAAAAAATCCCAGTATTAGAGTTATTTTTCCCCTCAAGGCAAATGGTCACTGCAAAAGCAACAACTGAAAGGCTGAGAACCTGAACATAAATTTTCACATACACCTGGAAATAGTGAGACAAAAACTATGGTTCAGAGACTTACAAGAGAAGAACCTTTACAAACAAGGACCCCTTGCTTGCTACCATGAAAAGCTACTTCCCAGGAGTAAGGTGGAAAAAAAAAAAAAAGTCCAAACATGCTAAGTAAAAGAAGGCAGTCACAAAAGACCACATATTGTATGATTACATTTAGAATAGGCAAATCCATAAGAACAATAGTAGATTAGTGGTTGCTGGGATGGAGAGATAGGGGATTGGGAGGTACAGAGTTTCTTTTTGGGGTGATGGAAATATTCTGGGATTAGACAGTAGTAACAGTTGTACAACATTGTAAATATACTAAAAGCCATTGAATTGTATCCTTTAAAATGGTTATGGTGAATTGTGTAATGTGGATTTTATATCAATTTAAAAAAGAAAGAAATAGAAAAGCCCTTGCAGAGATTAAGTACAAATTCACATCATCTCAATTCCTGATTAGATTATGACAATCGAAGACTGCTAGGGTCTCAAGCATGGGTGCTAGCCTAAACCAAAAGTAATCCCTGGAGGAAGATAACAGCATACAAAGCCTCAAATTAGCTCCACAACTTTTTATGTACTTTACTCAGGCCTCACACAAAAGTAGCCAGTCATATTAAAATATAAGATGGGAATGAAAGCCAAAGAAAATATTATAACAGACATATACATTAGCTAGATAATGAAGCAAATACATAGATGACTAGATAATGGAGTTATGAGACTCGGAATTTAAACTAGTTGTAACTAATGTGTTCAAGGAATTAAACAACAAGATTTAGGATTTCAGCAGCTAATAGGAAACTATAAGAGCATAAAATGTACTTTCTAGAACTGAAAAATAAAATAACTGACTTTAATAACTCAATGATGAGTCTGATAGCAGATAACAAACAGCTGAAGAAAGAATTAGTGAACTGGAACATGCATCCAAAAAAATGCAGACATATGCACAAAGTAAAAAAAAGGATTAAAATAGAGGAAGAAAAAAGGATATGAAATACAATGACTAGACCCATCATACGGATAATTAGACATCCAGAGGACAGGTGGCACTATCTGAACACACAAAAGTAAAGAAATTTTCAAAGCTATTTAAATAAATTAAGCCATAGGTTTAAGAATAACTTCTATCATTCAGTTCACTAATACTAAGAAAATCATACCCGTGCACATCAGAGAAAAGGTGCTAAAAATACACAGACAAGAAATATCTTAAAAAGTAATCAGGAGAATAAAGCACATTACCTTTAAAAAGGCAGCAACGTATTGTTTTAAAACTGAAATTACAGAAGTCAAACAATAACAAAAGAAGTCATTTTTATCTTTGAAGTGAGGAAAGAAAAAAACTACCAACTTTTATCTATATCCAGAAATATATCCTTCACAAATGAAGGGAAAATAAAACATTTTCACACACACAGGGGCCGGAAGAAAAAAAGTTAGGAAAAGGGTAAAAATATGGGTCAATCTAAATAAATATTTACTGTGTATATCAGTAACAACAATGTCAAGAAAGACATAAAATATTAAGATAAATGAAAACAACAGCACTGAATTGGGAGAGAGAGAAAAAGAATGGATTTCATTTCACCCTTTAATAAATCAAAGGTGTATGTTATAATGTCTAGAGTAACCACTGAAAGAACAGCAAAATAACATACTTCTGAAAGTTAATAGAGGGGATGAAAAATAATAAAAAATATTTAAATCCAGAAAAAGTCAAGAAACATGAGGAAAACATGCTAAGCAGGCAAGACAAATAGAAAGCTAACAGTAATATGATATGTTTAAAGCCAAATACATCAGTATTTACATTACATGTAAAGAGATTAAACACTCCAATTTAAAGACAAGGATTGTCAAACTGGATATATTTTTAAGAATAAAACACTCAACTAGATGCAGCTTACAAGAAATGAAGAAATATACCTTAAACATGAGGGAACAGAACAGAATGAAACCTGTGGGAGATATGAAATTGTACCTGTATTCCAGGAGTTTAAAATGTGAATAGCAAAATAATTCATAAACACAAAATAAAGAAAAGCATAAGGCAATCATGCACAAACACTTTAAGAAGTATAAATTCTTTCCCATCCCTGTCTTTTGCCTGGCTAACTTATTCGCTAGTTCTCATCATGTCACTTCCCTCAGAAAGCTTTCCTTGACTCTCCTTAACTAGGTTAGCTGGGTTAAGTGTTTCTGCTAGGTGCTTCCAAACTAACTATAACTCTCCATCACAACAATTATCACAGTGCAATTAACTGTTTCACAGTCTGTCTCTTCCACTAGAAAACAAATCCTATAAGATCAAAAACCCAGAATCTACTGGGTCAAGAACTATGAAAGGTCTGAGATTTTGCCCTACTTGCAAGCTAACGAATTAGCCTGCCCATTTCATAAATGTTGACAAAAGACAGGAGGCTACTGGGTCAGAGACAACGAATTTTATGACTCAAGCACAGCAGGTTGTAGGAGCTTCAAGTCTGTACTGGTTCCCTCTGCCCCTCAAAGTCCCACAAGGCTGAGGCAGAGGCAAGCCCAGGCAGTTGCTGCACATGCAGAAAACTCCAATCTTTTACTGGGGCTGCTAGCAAGCCTGACCAACCCCTGCCTTAGAAGGAGACATCTTTATTATCATGGTTAGGAAACGAATCTGCCCTGTATCCTAAATATCTCTTTCAAGGCTGTTTACTATACAAAAATCCATGAAAAGAATGAAAAGATTCAAGGATTCAAAAATCCTTGAAAAGAACAAACACTGATACAAAATATGCCCCCCCCCAAAAAAACATGGAGAATTGTCTTTCCAAAATACAGTTCACCATTTTACCTGTAACAATTGCCTGACACATAAATGGTAATCAGTATTAGCTGAATGCATGATGGATATATAACAAATGAAATAATGAAAAACGGGGAAAGATAATATGTCATGATAAAACATTAAATCATTTTTAATTCTCTTAAGCTTTTTTAAAATAAAGACAGTGGCTCTATTTTGATTCTATCATGTGCATAATTGCATTATATTAACTGCAATTCACATCATTTGTTCTATTACTCTCTTTTTTAGATGAGCAATTTCTAAGCAAGCACTGGTTATTCTAATTTCTCTTTATTTTGGATCCTCAACCAGATAGCACCTTTTTAATGTCATGTACCCACTGGAAATACCATGACCATTTTGTTCAATGATACACTTGCTGAAACAAATAAGCTACTGTGTAAATCAAATAAGTGCACTGATATTTTCTACAGTGGCGAACATATAGAGATATCCCGAACACACAAGAATTGCTTCCCAAATGGGACATCAGGGTCTTAAAAGGCATTAATGGAACAAGACACTATTCAAGAGGAAATAACAAAGCTTGGTAGTGGCATACCCAAGTCCAGTTGCCTAGTGTTTTGTTATGGTTGTTTGTTTTTGTGTGTGTGTGCTTTTATTTGCTTTCACATCACAGCAAAATATTTCAAATATCCTGCAATTCACAAAAGACTTGAATAGCCTTAATATCTAGACTAGAAGATAAAGCATGCTACTAAGTCTAAATCAGACCCAAATTCAACTTAAGGAATAAAATGTACATGGATGAAAATTTCAAGGTGTCACGTTCCTGAACCATATGGGAACATACAATCACAAATTTGGTGGAATTAAAATCACTTACATTCTTTCCATGTAAGTGAACAGAAACATAATCATTTAGTGACCCTCTTTATCCTTTTTATCTTGAAACTAAATTCGTGTATGTGTAATAAAACTGTCTAACTTGTTTTTGGGGGGGTGGTGAAGAGGATTGCTAATCACCTGGCTCATTTTCTATCTGTTTATCAACCACACATCTCTTATAAAAAGCATATACCTGAATTTTCTTTTCTTCCCCACATTACAATCTTGGTCATGTACTATTGAATTTTTTCTTTATTTGGCGGGGGGGGGGGGGGGGGCGGGAGCCACACAGCACAGCATACGGGATCTTAGTTCCCCGACCAGGGATTGAGCCTGTGCCCCCTGCAGTAGAAGCGTGGAGTCTTAACCACTGGACCACCAGGGAAGTCCTCAATCACGTACTATTAAACACACTCCACTACCACTTATTTTGATCACTAACACATCAGTTTTTTTCTATCATCTTTGTGCTTTCTATTGTTGAAATAAATTTGTAGGCCCAAGATGGAGCAGTTTCTGCCCAATGTGCCACATCAGCAAACCAAACTTCAGCATTCCTGTAAATGCTCCCCTTGACCACAAACGCAGTATATCCAGTCGGTTGAACTCCAAATGCCAAGCCAACTCTGGGCTCTATACTTATTTCCTTGCTCCTTAGTCTTTCTAAATAATGACAGATATGCATCCCCAGGAATCATGCTTTCTTTCTACACTGCAGCTACTAGTGCTCTATAAAAATCCCTCTTGCCCAAAATCCCTCTGGAAAAAGCTCCACTGCTTGTAAGGCTCTGAACTTACTCCCTCAACCCATGCACTGCTTTTTTTTGAATAAAGTACATCGAACTCATTGTTAAATTGTTTTAGCTTTGTCATTTGATAGTATTTATCCAAGGTTTTCTATGAATCATTTTTCTCCTTTCTTGCTGTTTTTGGATTGAGTTGTTCAGTCTTAATACATTGCATTGTGATCAGAAAATGCTCTTTTCATTATCTCTATTCTTTGTAAATCACTGAGTATTTCTGTTTGCCTCCGACCTGTTCAATGTTCGTTAACATTCTGTGTGTACTTAAAAAGGAAATATAGTACCCTAGTGTCAGGGCTAAGAGTTTGATGTAAATAACATGCACTCTTGATCATATTTTAAGGTAGTCTACATACTTGCTAATTTTTCATGAATATGATCTGTCTTGGATGAAGAGAGAAGTATTAAAGTCTCTGACTATTAAATGTGTCTGTCTCTTTCTCCCTGAACATATTGTAGTTTCTGCTTTTTGAGAGCTGACCTAAGATGATACTGTGATTTATAATAAGAAATTTATACACTTGACCCTTCAACAACACAGGGATTATGGGAGCCAACCCTCCACGCAGTCAAAAATCCGCTTATACCTTATAGTCAGTCCTCTGTATCCGTGGTTCCTCTGTGTCTGCGGTTCCTCTCTAACCAAGGTTCTGTATTCGCAGATTCAACCAACCACAGATAGTGTACTACTATAGTCTTTCCTACTGAAAAAAATCCACGTCTTAAGTGGACCCACGCAGCTCAAATCACGTTGTTCAAGGGTCAACTATATTTGGTCTTTGTTGTCATTCCCTGCATGGAGCTCCTAAAACTCTTGAAATTTCCTAAATGAAGAGAGCAATAAAGGTGTCTTTTGTTCTGTTAATAATGTGATTTGGGGGAAGCCTCTAGGTAACCTAAGGGTGGGGACTGGTTGCCAGTGGAACCAACCACAGATCAGAAGGTTGGAACTTTGAGTCCAGCCCTCCCACCAACCTCAGGGGAGAAGAGAAGTGTGGAGGTTAAGTTCAATCACCAATGGCTGAAGATTTCATCAATCATGCCTATGTAATGAAGGTTCCATAATAACCAAAAGGATGGGTTTGGAGAACTTCCAGTTGATAAACACCTGGAAATTCAGGGGGTGTAGTGCAAACAGCATGGAAACTGCACACCACTTTCTCCAAAACTTTGCCCTATGCATCTCTTCAATCCAGGAGTTCCTGAGTTATATCCTTCTCTAATAAACCAGTAATCTAGTAAGTAAAATGTTTCTCTGACTTCTGAGTGAGCTTCTCTAGCAAATTAATCAAACCCAGGGAAGACGTTGTTAAAACCTCCAATCTATAGCCAGTTGATGAGAAGCACAAGTGACAGCCTGGACTTAAGAGTAGCATGTAGAGGGGGAAGGAGGGCAGTCTTGTAAAACTGAGCCCTTAACCTGGGGGGCCTGATACTATCTCCGAGTAAACAGTGTCAGAACTGAGTTAATTGCTTGGTGGTATGGGGAAAAAACCTACAACAGAATTGGTATCAGAATCTGAATTGGTGTCAGAATGATAGTTCGTGACAGAGAAGTGGGATCTGCTAGAATGGCCCTGGCTCAGCGAGACATGGTTTGGGAAGAGAAAAGATGAAAGAGACTTTGATGAAGAACCTTTGATTCCTTGGTGGCCACATGGTCAACTATGGTATGGAGCAAAGCTGTGCTACAATCAGTTACTAAAGGTAAAAGTTACCAAAGGAATTCAGAGATGGATCCAACTCCATGGGAGCTGGTTCACTGGATGCATAAGGAAATGCAAACTAGTAAGAAAAAGATGAAATATATAATCTCTTGGTTATTGTTATCTATAACAGCTAAAATAAAGAGTGCTGAGTTGGACCCTGAGAGACCAAGTTCAGATTTTTCCTTCTGGGCACAGCCCTCAAATCTGCTCCCAAAGGGAAAAAGCATGCAGGACAACAGAAAGTACCCCTAAGACCTCTGGTCACCAAGAAGAAAGTACTGAAACTAGGCAGTATAGTGTGAAGGAGTTGTTTCATTTTGTGGATCAGTATCATCAGGTTCCTGAATAACCTTTACTAAAATGGCTTGTGAGAGTGACTAATTTAAGAGGAGTATCTCTGGTTGTGAATGATGAAGAGTGGAAGAGCATGTCTGCTTGATACAGGACCCACAGCTCACTATGGATCACTATGTGGGATCACTATGTGATCCAGACACACAAAAGCTTATTCCTGAGAAAACAGCCAGTATGGCAGACTGGATTTTAAAAAGCCACTGTAAGGGCTGTTTACCCTGAGAAGGGGGACTGTCCATCACCACCCATATATATTAAGTGGAATACCCCAGATGAAGCAGCTGATGTGCTTTGCAGGCAAGCCATGCTGGACTGGCTTTATGATGGCAGGGATATTCACCCACTGAATATGCCCATTACCTAGGTCATGGTAAATGCAGTGGTTAAGGGGCCCCTTTCACATGGGCATCCCATATATAACCATACTGTTGATGAACCAAAACACAGTTCCAGAAACTTTATCAAACTTGCTGACTCAGGGCTTCCCTGGTGGCGCAGTGGTTGAGAATCTGCCTGCCAATGCAGGGGACATGGGTTCGAGCCCTGATCTGGGAAGATCCCACATGCCGCGGAGCAACTAGGCCCATGAGCCACAACTACTGAGCCTGCGCATCTGGAGACTGTGCTCTGCAACAAGAGAGGCCGCGATAGTGAGAGGCCCACGCACCGCGATGAAGAGTGGCCCCTGCTCGCCGCAACTAGAGAAAGCCCTCGTACAGAAACGAAGACCCAACACAGCCAAAAATAAATAAATTAATAAAAAAAAAAAGAAATAAGGTGAATAAAGCAAATATTGATAGGGGTGAAACAAAGAAGAAACAAAAAAAGGAAGAGCCACAGGACATCTCAGTAGGGTGGAAATCTTTTGGAGGTTGTTAAGAAATAGGATAAATAAAACAAACACTGATGAGGTTAAAAATGAGGTTTTAATACAGCATTACCAAAGGCTGGGTGAGATAAAGACCCCTGCTGGTCCCCCAACATCAAAGGGCCCCAAACAAATCCACCCCATTTACTCCAGTTTGGAAAAAAATTTAAAGTCGGAAGGCAGAGATTACAATCAGAAACCTGATGTGCAATACCTTGGGACAGTGCTTATGCAGATTAATCAAAATAAAGACTGACAAAAGGCCAGGGTCCCTTGGCTCAATCCCTGAATGAGAACCAAAGCCTTTTACACAAGAGTGGGTAAACTGATAAGTGATAGAAAAGTTTCCATAAACCTTTTATATAAGTCTCATGAATTGTGGTTACCAAAACGCATGGATGAAGTCCTTACTTGGGCTACAATTAGATTCAGAGTATGTAAAAATGTAATGGATAGCATGACAGGATATGAACGTTGGAATGTTTATGCAGGTATTATGTAAAGAAGTTGTATCAACTTCACCTGAATGTTTATGGAAATACATGTTATGTCTGGGTGGGAACACTTTCCCCTACCTAGTGTTGTAAAACCAAAACCTAAGAATGAAGTCCTATCAGAAGCTACAGTTATGAATATGAGTTGATGGAATTAAGCTAAAAAAAATTAAAAATCTAACTAATGAAGAGTATAGAAAAAATTACCATACTTCTTACTTACTTCAGTTCAGGGTATGTACCAGGCACCATCTACATAATAAGCACGAGGCTTGTTAGGCACTACTCATTATGTTGTAACTAGGGATCATACTCAAGTAATATGACAATAAATCTCTAAAAGCACTTGCCATATATCTTGGTTATTTAGTTCTAGAGATTTACCTCCTCACTCTGATTAAGAACAGGCAGGAATAAATTCTTCACACTAATTTTCAAAAATTTACTTCTCACTGAAAATTAGCTAAACGGAATTCCGAATAATCAATTCATATCTGGATTTATTCATTGTTATTCATTCATATGTTTACTGAGCGTCTGCTATATGCAAGGGCCTATATTAGGTGCTCAAAATACAGTAGTGAACATAAAAACTCTTGGTGCCGTAGACCTTAAATTCTAGCACTGAAGCAGATTATTAGTGCCTAAAACTTTATTTGGAGAGGCTATGAAATAACTGAAAAACTTAAAAATTTAGCTGAGATCATTGGGAAAGGAGAAAGTAATGAAGGGAAGATGAAAGAAAAGAGAAAAAGAATTTCAGGCAGAGGTAATAGGACTTATCAAAGTCCTAGGATAGGAAGAACCTCTAATAAAAGATGATAAAAGATGACCAGTGTGGCTGGCATTCACAGAGCAAGGGTGAAGAGGAAGGAATAATAAATGGAAGAGTAGCAGGAGATGAGACTGAGTGGTTATGCAGGTATCAGATCGTGTGGGGGGCTTAAAGTCATACTAAGAATTTCTAGCTTTACCTTAAGTGCAATGGGTAACCACTGAAGGATGCTATTCCTCTCTCAAATACCTCTTAACCAAGTCAAAAAGTTAACACTTGCTGATTTGTTTATTTCATTCTAGCTCCTTTTCTCCCCACTAAGGGACCCTGGATTTCAAAATTGAGTCTAACCTTCCCCAAATGGAAGGTTAAGATTTCCTTGGCTCTCAGGGACAATTTTCTGAGGAGCCCAGCAACTACTAATGTAGACAGTTAATCTAGCCATTAAGATGAACCAGTAACTGTTAGCAAAAGTAAAAGGTACTAACAGGCCTCTAATGAATATCTGTTGAAATTTATGTACAAATAGAACAAGGAGGGATCTCTGGTACAAACAGCTGAATTAAAATAAACTAGCTGATCACAGACCTTAACACTGTTGATTGATCAATTCACAAACAAAAATTAATTCTTACCAGAAGCTTACCACTGTGATCTATGGGTTTCAATCTATTGTACATCTGCTGTCTCAGCTGTTTGAAAACCTGACAAATTTCAGGACCAGCACTTCTTATGTTCTAGCTCTCACTCCTCCCAGTTTCTGGGCCATTAAAGTGCTAATCTGAAGTATTTGTAGAACACAGAGGAAACTGGCCAATTCATATTGGAATTTTATAAATCAGCAAATGAGTGGGGCAGTCACCCAATTATTTAAGTTGGGGAAATCATAAAGTCAGACATAATAGAAGAAGGAAGGGCAAGAGAATTTAAGGATGATTTTTAAATTTCCAACCAGACTTGGCTCTACGCTTCACATGATCTCTTTTGTCTTTATATTAAAAATGACACTTGAAAGCACAGTCCATCTATCCTCCCACCCCATTTACCTGAAAACACCTATTAATCCTTCAAACTCCAAGCAAGATGTAATATTCCTTCAGAATGCATTCCTTCCTTAAATTCCCACATCCCCCCACCAGCATGCCCATATTCCCTAGCCCAGTGAGAATCAATCACACTTCCTTTGCTACTTTCTTTCCAACTAGAATCTATATTCATCACACTTGTTTATATTTGTTTCTTCTATAAACAAGTGAGGTCCCTGAGAGGAGGGGTCTATGTCTTTAATATTTGCATTTCCAACACTTGTCAAACACACATAAGGGACTCTGTGATATTTGTTGAGTGAACTAATGGTATAGTAAACTATTTTGTTCGTTTTATAATTTAGGATAGAGGCAGGGTCTGATAATGGTGGAATGATTCTTAACACAGCAAAGATCAGAACTATAAATGCTAGACAAAATATTTTAAAAAAACAGCTATTTGAAGGCACTGGAGAACAAACCAAAGCCAGACATATAAAGGAAGAACGTTGACAGGTGTAAAAAAGTAATGGCATTATGTAAAATTCTCTGTTTCTGATGACTTTTAGTTTAGGAACAGGTCCCAATCTACATCATGAACCAGATGTTAGGAACAATCACAGCAGTTTGAACATGAGAGAAGCAATTCTAGAAGCGAAGAGCACTAGAGAGAGGAAGCCCCAAATACACTCTGGGCAAATGTCTGGCTGAATCATGAACCACTCAAGTTCATGAGGTTTCAACTGCTGCCAACTGTATGAGAGACAGAGTTCTGCAGTTTGAGTTCAGCCAAGTAAACTAACATCTTAATTTTTTTTTAGTAAAATTCAGAAAAGCATAACAAAATGCAGAATCTCCACATGGCATTATTCACAGTGTGAAGGATACAATCCAAAATTATTTAACATACAATTAACAAAGAAAATGAGGTCCATACTCAAGATAAAACACAATCGGGACTTCCCCCCGGCGGTTCAGCGGTTAAGACTTTGCTTTCCAATGCAGGGGGTGCCGGTTCGATCCCTGCCTGGTCGGGGAGCTAAGATCTCACATGCCTCGTTGCCAAAAAACCAAAACATAAAACAGAAGCAATATTGTAACAAATTCAATAAAAGACTTTAAAAAATGGTCCACATAAGCTACAGTAATCAAGACAGTATGGTACTAGCACAAAAACAGAAATATAGATCAATGGAACAGGATAGAAAGCCCAGAGATAAACCCACGCACATATGGTCACCTTATCTTTGATAAAGGAGGCAAGAATATACAGTGGAGAAAAGACAGCCTCTTCAGAAAGTGGTGCTGGGAAAACTGGACAGCTACATGTAAAAGAATGAAATTAGAACACTCCCTAACACCAAACACAAAAATAAACTCAAAATGGATTAAAGACCTAAATGTAAGGCCAGACACTATCAAACTCTTAGAGGAAAACATAGGCAGAACACTCTATGACATAAATCACAGCAAGATCCTTTTTGACCCACCTCCTAGAGAAATGGAAATAAAAACAAAAATAAACAAATGGGACCTAATGAAACTTAAAAGCTTTTGCACAGCAAAGGAAACCATAAACAAGACCAAAAGGCAACCCTCAGAATGGGAGAAAATATTTGCAAATGAAGCAACTGACAAAGGATTAATCTCCAAAATTTACAAGCAGCTCATGCAGCTCAATATCAAAAAAACAAACAACCCAATGCAAAAATGGGCAGAAGACCTAGACATTTCTCCAAAGAAGATATACAGATTGCCAACAAACACATGAAAGAATGCTCAACATCATTAATCATTAGAGAAATGCAAATCAAAACTACAATGAGATATCATCTCACACCAGTCAGAATGGCCATCATCAAAAAATCTAGAAACAATAAATGCTGGAGAGGGTGTGGAGAAAAAGGAACCCTCTTGCACTGTTGGTGGGAATGGAAATTGATACAGCCACTATGGAGAACAGTATGAAGGTTCCTTAAAAAACTAAAAATAGAACTACCATACGACCCAGCAATCCCACTACGGGGCATATACCCTGAGAAAACCATAATTCAAAAAGAGTCATGTACCAAAATGTTCACTGCAGCTCTATTTAAAATAGCCAGGACATGGAAGCAACCTAAGTGTCCATCAACAGATGAATGTATAAAGAAGATGTGGCACATATATACAATGGAATATTACTCAGCCATAAAAAGAAACGAAATTGAGTTATTTGTAGTGAGATGGATGGACCTAGAGTCTGTCATACAGAGTGAAATAAGTCAGAAAGAGAAAAATAAATACAGTATGCTAACACATATATATGGAATATAAGAAAAAAAAAAAAAGGTCATGAAGAACCTAGGGGCAAGATGGGAATAAAGACACAGACCTACTAGAGAATGGACTTGAGGATATGGGGAGGGGGAAGGGTAAGCTGTGACAAAGTGAGAGAGTGGCATGGACATATATACACTACCAAACGTAAAATAGATAGCTAGTGGGAAGCAGCCACATAGCACAGGGAGATCAGCTCGGTGCTTTGTGACCGCCTAGAGGGGTGGAATAGGGAGGGTGGAAGGGAGGGAGATGCAAGAGGGAAGAGATATGGGAACATATGTATATGTATAACTGATTCACTTTGTTATAAAGCAGAAACTAACACACCATTGTAAAGCAATTATACTCCAATAAAGATGTTAAAAAAAAAAAGTCCACATCAATAAAATCTTAAAAAAGAAACAAAAACCACAATCAATAGAAACCAACAATGAGATGACCCTGATGCTGAAATTAGCAGAAAAAGATTTTAAATCAGCTATTATAACTATGTTCAAGGAAGCTATTTAAAAATGTCATAACAAGTGAAAAGATTGGAAATCTCAGCAGAGAACTACAAACTAAAAAAGAACCAAATACAAAATATAGAACTGAAAGCTCTGGTATTTAAAGTGAAATTTTCACAGGATGGACTAAACGGCAGATTGGAAAAGAAGAGTCAGTGAAATTAAAGACAGATCAATTTAAATAATCTGAAGAAAAAAGGAAAAAAAAGATTGGGAAAAAATGAACAGGGAGCTATAAGACAAAGTTCAAAGATCTAACATAACTGTTAGTGCAGCCCCAATAAAAGAAGAGGAAATGAACAGAAAAGTAAAAATATTTATAGAAACAATGACTAAATTTTCCAAACTTTGGTGAAAAACATAAATTAACAAATTCAAAAAGGTCAACAAAAAAACAAGTTTCAGCAGTCAAACATATGAAAATCAAAATAAAGAGAACCTTAAAAACAGCCAGAGAATAAAAGTCACATAACATACAGAAAAACAATGATTGAATGACTACTTTGTTCTCACTGGAGAAAAACAGAGGCCGTAAGACACTGGGACAACATCTTTAAAATGATGAAAGAAAAACTGTCAACCCTGATTTCCATACCCAGCAAAAATACTCTTCAATAAGGAAGGCCAAATAAAAACATTTTCATATTATAAAAAAAGTAAGAGGGTTTGTTGCTAGTATTTAAAAGAAATGCTTTTAAAAGGTTCTTCAAGCTGTACAGAAATGATATAAGGTGGAAACTAGAATTCCTGGAAGGAATGAAGAACACCAGAAATGGTATACATGTGGGTAAATATCAAAGAATACATTTATTTTCCATATATCTAAAATATAAATGAATGCTCAAAGTCAAAATTATAGCACTGTATGGTGGGGATACATTATGTAGATATAATACATATGATAACTACAGCAGAAAAATGGGGGAAGAGGATAAATGGATCTCTATGATTGCAAGATTACAATTTTTTAAACAACAGAGTACTACATTAAGTAGACTGTCAAAAGTTAAAGATACATATTACAAACCTCAGAACCACCATTTAAATAAGAATACAAAGAGGTATGCCTAAAAAAATAGTCAAAATAATGAAACTCAAAATTATATTCAATTAATCCAAAAGAAGACAGAAAAGGAGGTACACAGAAACAAAAACCAGAGGGGACAAACAGCCAAAAAACAGCTGTAAATGGAAAACTTAAGTCCAACAATATCAGTAATTACATTAAATAGTATTGGAACTAAATGTTCCGATTAAAAGGCAGAATATCAAATGAATTTTAAATTTTTAAAAAGACTCAGCTATATGCTGTTTCAGTAAAATAGAAAAATATTTACCATGCACACACTAATAATAACAAAGATTGTGCAACAATGTAAGTATTAGATAAAGTAGACTTCAAGACAAGGAGTATTACCATAAATAAAGAACATTTCATAACAATAAAAGGGCCAATTCATCAGGAACATATAACAATGTTACTTGTATATATAACTGATAAAAATTTCAAAATACATAAAGCAAAACTGAAAGAATTAAAGGGAGAAGCAGAAAATTCCATAATTATAGTTGAGATTTTAACACCCCTCTCAATAACTGATAAAACTAGACAAAAAAATTAGTAAAACCATAAAGTATTTGAACAATATTATCGCTAACTTGACCTAACTGATAGCTTAAAACATTATGACCAACAACTGCAGAATATCCTTCTTTTCAAGAGTCCATGGTACTTTCACCAGAACAGACCATATGAGGGGGCGTACAACTAGTCTCAGTGAATAAAAAAGTATGGAAATCACACAGACTCAGTTTTCTTACAATGGAATTAAAATAAAAATCAGTAACAATAAAATCTTTAGAAATGCCTCCCAAAACAACTCATCTAACTAATCTGATTAAAACCCTACCAAATTCTGTGAGATGAGCTTAAAGCAGTGCTTGGAGAGAATTATACAGTGCTAGAAATGAAAAAGCTCTCACTGACCTTAAGGTTTCATTTTATGAAGCTAACAACAGAAGAACAAAGCAAGTAGAAGAAAGGAAACAAAGAATAGAAATCAATGTAATAAAAAGCAAACAGAAAAAATTAACATAGCCAAATTTGTTTCTCTGAAATGATTGATAAAATTGATAAACCACTAGCTCAACTGAATGAGAGAGAAAAAAAGAAAGAATATAAATTATCAATATCTGGAATGGATTATCACTACAAATCCTACAGACATTAAAAGGATATTACAGAAATGTTTCTGAACAACATTAAACCAACAAATTTTATTACTTAGATAAAACAAATCCCTTGCAAAACTTTCCAAACTGACAGAAGACAAATAAAAATTCAAATAGCTTGTATTTATTAAAAAGTTAAATCTATTATCAAAAAACCCTCCAACAAAGAAGAATGCAGGCCCAGGTGTTTTTACTGGTGAATTCTACAAAACTCATTTATAAAACAGAGGAGGAAGGAATACTTCCACCCCATTTTATAACCCTGATAGCAAAACTTGACAAAGACATTACAAGAAAATAAAATTACAGACCAAAATCTCTTAAAAACACAGACACAGAAATTCTTACAAACTACCCAATTTCAAAATTTATCAAGTTTCTGTAATCAAGATATCATAGTACTGACACAAAGACTGACAAATAGATCAACGGAACAAGACAGACTCACGCTTACACATCATTCAATTTTCTACAAAGGTGCCACAATAATCCAACAGAGAAAAGAAAGTCTTTTCTACAAATGATGATGAAATAAATGAATATCAATGTGGGGGAAAAGCAAAACTTGAACCTCTGTCTCATAACACACACAAGAATTAATTTTATATAGATTACAGATTAAACATAAGAACTAAAACTATAAAGTGTCTAGAGGAAAACACAGAATAACATGTTCATGATCTGTAGTGAATACAATGTTTTCTTAAGGACACAGAAAACAATACCAGAAAAGAGAAAATTGGTGAATTAATCAAAATTAAAAAGGATTTGTTCATGAAAAGACAACTTTGGGTAAACAGAAAATTAAAAGTCTGAAAAAGTTTTCAAAAAACATATATCTGACAAAGGAACACTATCTAGGATATATAAAGAACTCCTAAGTAATTTTTAAAAAATTAACAATTGGCAAAAGATTTGAACAGGTACTTTGCAAAAGATTTACACATAGCCAATAAGGACATGAAAAAGTGTTAGATACTATGAGCCATCTGGGAAGTTCAAATTAAATCTATAATGAAATATTATACATCCATCAGAATGGCTAAAAGGACTGACCACATAAAATGCTGGTGAGGGTGGGATTTCTCATACATTGTTGGAAATACAAAGTGTTTCAACCATTTGGAAAAATGTCTAGCAGGTCCTTGGTTAAACCAAGCATACACCATCTCTCTGACCCAGCAATTACATTCTTAGGTATTTACCTAAAAGAAATGAAAAATATATCCCAAAATGACTTGTATAAGAATGTTCAAGGAAGCTTTATTCATAATGGCCAAAAACTGTAAACAGCTCAGAGTTCCATCAACAGAAGAATGGATAAACTATGGTATATGCAGATGATGGTCTGCTACTCGGCAATAAACTGATGAAAGACACAACATGAACAAATCGCAAAAGCACTATGTTAAGTGAAAGAGGCTTTACCCAAAAGAGTTCATTCATATTGTCAGATTCCATTTATACAAAATGCTACAACACCCAACTTTAAATTAACTGTGTATCCTTCTAAACTTCCCTCTCTCCTTCCACAGTGATTAAATGACAGGCACAGGAAATATGAAACAAAAAATCCTGAACCTTGTGAACCTTCATCTAGAAAGAAAAATGACTCCAATTTTCAAGGTAGATTAGATGTCTTTAAAGCAGATTAATCTTAGCATCTATTCTGTTTAAGATAATTTTGTACAATCTACGTTCACTTATGTTTGCACTTAAATCCATAAGCATAGGCATGCAAACAAGTAGAGGTGGAACAGAGAAGCAGAGGAGTACTAGATAAGTCCTCTAGAAAAAAACACCACAACCACAAAGCCTCAAAAATCTGAATTTTATTTTCCAGAGAAGAAAGCAGCGTGGAATGGTTTGCAACAGGCCACAATGAATAAAAAGATTAGCTTTATGACTCAGATAACTCTTCAAGTTGTGACCTAATATTCAACGCTTCCATGCTCAAGCCTCACCTTATATTTTCACATCATCTTGCATGCCTCTTCTTTACACCACTTTCCCTGAGGCTCCACTCCCCAAACAAGATGTTATCTACCCCTTTTCAGAAAGTATATAATTTTTTAAATTTTTACTTATAAAACTTAGGAAATTTGTGTCTATTAGGAAGACACAAGCCTGTTAAAAGGCTTGAGCATCAGGGAGCCAACTTTACCTTTGGAATCTTATTTCCTCAAATGTGGACTGTGGATAACAGGACTTTGTCTCACAGTGTTACTGTGAAGATTATGATGCTTAGCCTCCTGCATGGACCACTGGATAAAAATTACCATTATTATTATTCTATTATTATCTCCATATAAGCCTCAGTACCAACAACATTTAATAAGTATTCAATTTAAAAAATACTGCAATTGAAAGAGCAAGTAAATAAACTATTCACGTGTTACTGATTAACAGAATATTAACAGAATATTGCTGTGACCCATACATATACATTTAAGTAATTGCCCTTTTATGTGTTTATTTATTTAAATTATTTTTGGTTGCATTGGGTCTTCGTTGTTGCACACAGGCTTCCTCTAGTTGCAGTGAGCGGGGGCTACTCTTAATTATGGTGTGCGGGCTTCTCATTGCAATGGCTTCTCTTGTTGCAGAGGAGGGGCTCCAGGTGCACAAGCTTCAGTAGTTGCAGCACGTGGGCTCAGCAGTTGTGCCGCACAGGCTCTAGAGCACGGGCTCAGTAGTTGTGGCACATGGGCTTAGTTGCTCCCCGGCATGTGGGATCTTCCTGGACCAGGGCTCGAACCCGTGTCCCCAGCATTGGCAGGTGGTTTCTTAACCACTGCGCCACCAGGGAAGTCCCTGCCCTTTTATGTTTAAAGATGATACTACTAACTCATCTGTGGTTACTGACAACAAACAAATGAGCTTCCCTTTGATTCTTCTGAATTTTGCTTTTATTTTAGCCCTAAAGTATTAGATAATTTTCCATTACCTTCATTTTCATCATCATTACTGCATGGATTCATTAGGGCAATTCTTTTCACTCTCTACCCTAAGCTTATAGTCACATCACCTAAGCACATGAATAAAAGCCAACCCAAACCTTTCCATCCCTCTTAAAATAGTTCTGGCCTGCTCCCAATTTTCCTTATTTCGAGGCCATCCAAATGTTCATCTTCATGAAAATTTGAAACTTCATATATACTGAGACGTAAAATTAACAAGATAAGTTGATAAATTGTTATCAGCATGATTATTCATTCCACTGTGAAACCTTCAGGCAAGAAGAAGAAACAGTTTATACTCTGGCAAAAAGGAAAAAAAAAAAAAGGCAGAAACCAAAAGTCTTCAAATGTTCATGCCTTGAACTGCATTACACAGTAATAAGTGCCAGATTTCTATTGTCTCATTGCACAGCTCTCATAATGTGGAAGTTACACAGGCTCCCTTAGCCAAAGAGAAAAAACTCAAACCCAAGGCTCTAGTTCCTTTCACCAAAAAACAAGAGTGGAACTCAAAATAAAAATGACAGAAGGAAAACAGCATTCTAACAGCAACAGATTACACAAAATATCACTAATCAAGGAATATAATAAAAATCATGATCACTCAGGAGA
Source organism: Balaenoptera acutorostrata (assembly GCF_949987535.1). NCBI lineage: Eukaryota > Metazoa > Chordata > Mammalia > Artiodactyla > Balaenopteridae > Balaenoptera > Balaenoptera acutorostrata. The sequence continues at coordinate 69,908,418 of NC_080081.1, forward strand.
ATAAAACCTATCGGTTGTTACCCAGTAGGTAATATTCAAGCCTTCTTACACATAGGAGCTAAAAGGAATTAATGTCTGAGAAGAACTGAAGACTTTCTCAGTTGATATTAAAACATATAGTAATCAGGGCACACGGGTCAAAAAATTTCCCTGCTCACTCACCAAGCATCTTAAAAAAAAATCTCTCTACAGGTAGTGCCATTGATCTATAAAAATTTTCCCTAATTACATCACTAAGGTTGTAACATATCATTTTAAAATTCTATAAAATAGTATAATATCAACGGGACTTCCCTGGCAGTCCAGTGGTTAAGACTTTGCCTTCCAATGCAAGGGGTGTGGGTTCGATCCCTGCCTGGTCTGGGAGCTAAGATCCCACATGCCTTGCAGCCAAAAAACCAAAGCATAAAACAGAAACAATATTGTAACAAATTCAATAAAGACTTTAAAAAATAATAATAATAATAAAATAGTATAACATCAATAAAAAAATTTTAAGAAATAAAAGATACAGTTTAAATGTCATTTTCTTGGAGAAGCCTTTCCTATTTTTCTAGAGCAAGGGTCTTCAAACTACTGCCTACAGGTCAATTCTAGCTTGCTGCCTTACTGTAAATAAGGTTCTACTGGAAAACAGCTATGCCTGTTCATTTCCATATTGGTTAAGGCTGCCTACAGTATAATTAAATATATATATGTATTTGGTCTTTGCCCTCAGTTCCTGGAACAGAGCTTTAAAAATCCTTGGAATTTCATGAGTGATAGGAATTTATTTTGTTATTCATGATTAGATTCTTTTGATCATACCTAAGGTTATGCTAACAAGTGACTCAAGGTGGGCCCTTAGATAGTTTCAAGAGAGGGGATGGCCAATGAAAGACCAAGCAAGTGAGTAGAGGACTGGAGACTGAATTCAGTTACATGGCCAGTGATTAAATCAATCATCCTACATAATGAAGACTCCATAAAAACTCTTGAACAATGAGGTTCAGGAAGCTTCCGGGTTAGTGAATGCATTGATGTGTTTCTGGGCACAGAAAGGGCATGGAAGCTATGTGTGCCCACTCCAATACCTTGCCCTAAATCTCTTCCATCTGGCTGTTCCTAAGTTGTATCCTTTACAATAAAACTAATTGTCAGTATGGTGCTCTCCTGAGTTCTGTGAGTCATTCTAGCAAATTACTGAACCTGAGGGGTTGCTGTCACCCAGGCAGAAATTCAGGTAGCCCCACTTGCAGCTGGCATCTGAAACGGAGGCAGTCTTGTGGAACTGAGCCCTTAACTTGTGGGGTTTGGGCTAACTCCAGGTAGTTAGTGTCAGAACTGCACTGAATTCCAGGACACCTAATTGGTGCCAGAGAATTAGTGTTGGAAAATTATGTATTTTCTTTTAAATACTGGTTATGGCTGCCTTCCTACTACAACTGCAGAATTGAGTAGTTGTGATAGACACCATATGGCCCACAAAGCCTAAAATACTTGGATCTTTATAGAAAAAGTCTGCCTACTCCTGTTCTAGATAATTAGTTTCTCAAAGTCTCCTCGTTCAACATTTTTGGTCCATACCACTAACACATCACCTATTCCATTTATATATTTACTTGTACATAGTTGTTCAAGTTGACCCTTGAACAACTGTGCAGGTCCACTAATACATGGGAATTTTTCAATAAATACTATACAGTATTACATGATCTGTAGTTGGTTGAATCCTCAGATGTGGAACTGTGGATACGGAGGGCTGACTGTAAAGTTATATACAATTTTTGAGTGCTTGGGGTCTGGGCAACCCTAACCCCCATATTGTGCAAGGGTCAATTGTATTTATTTGTCTGTCTCCCCTAGAAGATTACTACTTATAAACAAAAAACAGTTTCATTAATCATTCTATCTTTAGAACCAACTTCTTGGCATATGGTTGACTGAAGTTTAATAAAAACATCTATTCCAAAAACAAGCTTCTTAAAGCATGTTTCTATCCCAGTGTATCTCATCATCAACTTTAGTATCAGGTCTATGTTCTAGTTCTTAAAAAAAAAAAAAAAAGGAAAAAATACTATTTAAAATCATAAAGTAATAGCATGTTAAAGCCTGAAAGGACCACATGTGTCATCTAACCCAATCCTTATTTTCAGTCAGGCAAAGTAAGGTCTGTAACACGTAAACGACTTGCCCAACTACTTAGTAACAAAGACAAGATTAGACTCCAAGTCCAAACTCAATATTCTTTTCACTAACAATAGCAAACCTTTCTAACACCACAAATGAAAAACAACACAAATAGAACTAAGGTTTGAGGGTACCCCAAAAGTACCCTCCATTCAAGCTACTCAGAGTACCAGCCAATGAGAAGGCAACTGAATCAGAACATGAATTAACACACTGCTTCCTTCATCAAGAAAGTCTTGCTATGGGGGAAAAAAAGTTATTTGAAATAAACAGTGTGTTTATTGACAAAAATATTTATATTCTGGCACAAGCTCCTTATCTCCTCTTAGACCAACAAACACTTCACAAATATGCAAACCTGATCTGTGGACCACATTTTGAATAGCAATGTGCTAAATGAACATTCTGTATAGTAGCAGAAACTTATTAATATAATGAACTGTCACATATGTAATTCATATATACAGTTCCCACTTAAGAGGAATAAAAGGGAAAATAACATCTTTTCCTCAGATACATATGAATAGACATATATGAAGTATATATAGAGGGATATATAGACAAAGATATAGATAAATAGACACATAGATACAAAGAAAGAGAGAGAGAAGCAGAGGCTTGGAGAGATGAAATATTGATACTTGATACTCAAGGTCACAAAGCAAAGAAAAGGCAGAGCCAGGATATGAATTCAGATTAGCTGTATCACAACAGCCAAGCTCTTTACAGAAAACCAGGATACAAAAACTGACTTGACTGAAATAGCATTTATGCATTAATTTATAAATCTAAAAACAGAGAGTCGAAGACATTAGTTCATTGTTATAAAAGTCCTAAAAGAATCAGGTACAAGATGGAGCAAGAATTAGCACCCACTAATAATACACTTCACCACTGAACAGGCTGTCCTCTGTGACCAATCCTATTGTTTCAGGATAGAACTACCACAACTACTGAAAGAGTATGAGAACACTAGTCTATCTAATCAGATCAACTTACATGGAATGAACATATTGCTTTGCTCATGTCTCTTTCTTGCCAAAATGTCTTGCTCCACATTGCCCAAAGTCCTTAGCTACAAATTCACAAACTCTCACTTTTCTCAAGTGTTAAATGGGGATAGAAGTGCCTCTGTCATGGAGTTACTGTATTAATTGAGAATACTATATTTCCTTTATTCTACAGAATATTTTTCACATTTTAACATTTCTGAAATCAACATATAACTCGTAACTGATGTGTGCATTTAATGTAGCTGTGTTTCTTCTTCCCCCACCAAGAGCTGTTATTATATCAGTAACAGTCAACAGCCTAGCAGCACAGCTAACAAAAACTTATAATTACTATTATTATTTTTATTATATTTGGTGCAAACAAGCACCAGATGATCCTGGTTTGTTTTTGAAATGGCTGCATTATAGAACTTTTCTTTATACACTTATATACAAATATATACATGTTTAATGCATTATTTTTATTTCTCCTCTACCTACACTTTGTTGTCTAGAGACCTTGACTTTGCCAACTGCAGTTTTGCCAACCACATTACATTTCAAGAATGTGACTCCTGAGGGTGTTGGGAAACTGATGTATTTACAAGGTGCTAATAGAGCACAAAAATGGAAATGCTTAACTGCCTCAAAACTCTCTTTGTGTTAGAGAAGGATCAACAGTAGAGATAGAAGCTTAAGCTAAGTCCAAAGGACAGGCAGGAATTTGCCAGAAGGAAAGCGCACTCCCAGAAAGATGTTACTACTTTATAATGTGCTGACTTAAAGTTCCAGAGCTGGAATGCCCTTACTCCACCTTGTCTACTCAGCAAACCCCTGCTCCCCTTGGAAGCCAATTTCAAGAGAATCCTCCACCTTGAAGTCTTTCCTGACTCCTGCAAATAGTTCATTACTTCCTCCTCTGTGATACTGTACTCTAATACATACTTTTACTCACGGTCACAAGAGGAAAAAAAAGGCAGAGCCAGAATCTGAATTCAGATTAGTCATACCACAAAAGCCTGATCACATAATTTAGTATTTTTTTTTTCTAATCTACACAGTGGTCTCTCTTTCTAGAATTTGAAATCCTTAAAGAAAAGAATCATCTTTCCAATGTCACTCTTTCCCCAGGTTTGATCATACTATCCCTAGGTATGGGGACTTCAGCTCCTAACAACTACCTAGAAATAAAATTATGTTTAAATTAACCTCCCTCTCATCTCCATCAAGTATGATTATTACTGCTATTATTAAAGGAGAATGAAGATCTCAATTTTCTACAAACACTGCAGCAGATATAAAACTGTAATTAGCTGAGGAAAAAAGTCAAAACTGCTTGGACTTAAAGTGACACCAGTAAACATGTAATACCTTTGAATGCATATATGAAGGCATATGAGAATACAAATATGAGGGAGACAAGAAGGAAAAAGTAGAAGAAAGGAAAAAGATAAGATATTTCAAAGTAAGAAAGTAAGGAGTTTGCATAATGGAAAATATTAAGTCAGTAACTTCTCTGCTGCCTAGGTTTCTGTATCTGAAAACAAGATAATCTTCGAAATCTTACCAAGATAAGCATTAGCATTGCAGAATTCTAGTATTCTAGTATTCAATTCAGAGTCTTATATAAAATATGGTACTCCTGATAATTAATACTGAAATTAGCAACCTAAATACAATAGGGGACTCTTATTCTGATAAAACAAGTAAATCTTCACAAAGTATATACATTCTGCTCTCTCTATAAAGGTAAGGCTAGTTCTCAATTTCTGGTTTTGGTAAATAGGGCATACATGCATTTCCAGAAAGTGTATTTTCATATAAAATTTTTAACAGTTAACTCAAAAAAGCAGTTGTTTATTCCATTAAGAAACCATCTAGCAAATTTTATAAGCAAAACATGTTAGAAATAACAGCACTTCATCCAACTCCTACAAAACAACTACATTTTATTCTATTTCTTAACTCTGTAGCAATGCTTACAATTTGCCTTCCAAAGTATCTGCTGACAATAAAATGCATTTTAATTTGTTGCAATATTGATTTCCATGAATTATTTAGGCAACTTTTACCAGGGCAGGGAGAACAAATTTTTCCCCAATGATATGTGGTTTTTAAATTGTTGCCATTAAGTCAATGCACTAGTTAGGATGAGGTTTACTGACACTTAACGGGAAAACCCACAATATGAGTGGCTCAAACAATACAAAGATTATGTATATATGTGTCTGTAAGTGTAAGTATATACAGTATATGAATATGCAGTATATATACACATACATACACATGCATAAGCAGACATATTAAAAGAAAAGAGAGCATGCTAGAATATCTATTAGTTTCTTTCTATACTTACAGTGGTTCATCTACTTTTGAGACGTCCCCTATAAATCAGTGCTGTCCAATAAAAATATAATGCAAGCCATGTTATGTAATTTAAAATTTTCTATTAGCCACATTAGAAGAAAAACATAAAAGAAAATAGGTGAAATTAATTTATATTTCATTTAACCCAACATATCTAAAATATTTCAGCATGTAATGAATATTTTAAATTTATTAATGCGATATTTTTCTATACCAGCTCTTCAAAGTCAAGTGCACATTTTATGCTTATGGAACATTTCAAGTGCTCACTAGCCACATGTGGCTAGTAGCTACTCTGTGACTGCACAGCTCTAGACAGATCTAGCCATCTTCCAAAACTCAATTCAAACATCACCACTTTTATGAAGCCCTCCCTTGACTCCCTTGGTACATTTCTCCCCTCAGTGTTGCCCACTATTCCCTAATTTATATCATAGAATTCACACATTTCATTGCCTGTATTTTTGACTCACTGCAGTGCTATAAATTCCAGGGCAGGGATTGTGTCTTGATCATTGTATCCTCAGTGTTTAGCATCACACATGGTGTGAGGATTCTAAAAATATCTGTGGAATAAAATGGTTATGTGGTCAGATGTGGCATTAGGATGAAAATAAGTATACATGTTCAGACCCAACAGATCAGTATTTAAATAGTGGAGGGGGCAAGGGGAAGGAGGAAGAAGTAACCATGAACAAAAGAATTAGAAAACCTTCAAATTAAATACAGTAATCTATCTTGAACAAATCAATTAGAAAGTGATAATTAAGTCAACTGTAAAATTACGTAATTCAGTAATAGCGCATATTAAACATTCACAGCTGACTATAATAATATAAAGCAAAACTTTCTAGTTTTTCTTCAAGAATAAACTACTTTAATAGAGTCCCTCTTTAACAACTAATAACGTGTGCCACAAATGCGATACATCTAATTATTAAATGTTATTCTCATAAACTACCTCTCCATTAATATATACCTTTATTCTTTTTACATACAAAGATAATAAGTTTGGGCTCTAAGATACAGAATGCATTATCATATTGATCCAAAACCCCAAGCACTCTTTCACTAGAAGTGAAATCTTTGTTGTAAATGTCTATATCCCATATTTTCTAAGCAGGTCATCTTTAATTTATTTCAGAGTTTGGCAGCATAATTTTTCAATGTAATCAGGTACAGCTGTCATTCTGAATGACAGTTTGTCATGCAGTAACTAAAATACATTAGTTTACCTTTCAGAGTGTAGATCACTAATCAGGTTAAACGTTATTTCTAGAATAAAAAAAGCCCAATATAATTAATGAAAAAAAATCAGCAAATCTGACTAAAATCTATTTGCTCAACATACTTTCGATAAAAGTACCTAAATGAGTATTTTCACAAAGAAAAATGCTTCTTCACAGCTACTCCACCCACCCCTAAAATAAGTCAGTCAGTCATCCTAAAAACGAATGCTTTTTATCTTAAAGCCCAGGATGAAAAACTGTTAATGGTTCAAAACAACTCCAAGACCACTCAGGCAATCTGGTTGAACTGTGACCAATTAGTGTAGTCAGTCCCTGTGTGGTACTAATGAGACCAAAAAAATGGGTTACATTTCCATTTGAATCTAAACTTAATATAGTCAATGGCTAAAAGACTGCAACTACAATCCCACCCAATTAGGGCCTGCTGTCTGCCAGGGGGATGACTTCAACAATAATAGCAATGAAACAAGCATGTGAACAGATTAACACCCAGAAGAAAGAAAAAACACAAAATTGACGCCTTAGCATATTTTATTCATAGGAACAGATACTCCAAAGAAACTACAGCGTGAAAAGTCACACTTTAAAGATGAATCATTAAATCTCAACTTTTAAAAATCATGAAAGTAAATATGCTATTTTATAAATAGTTGCTGCACTATCACATATAATATCATTTGACCTAGCGCCTAACATTTTTTTCTGGAACATTCTTTGAATTTTTGTAATGCTGCTAATGGAAAAACTATAATTTGATTTGCAGAAAGGAAAAACCACTGTCCTTTAGGGGGCGGGAGGGAACAGGATTTCCCTGTTCTTCTTCCCTTCTTCTTTCCCTGTTCCTTCTTCCCAGAGGAAGAAGCTGAACAAAACAGTACTAATACTAGACCAGTTAAGAGAAAAAAGGCTTCTTAATGGTGATCCTGATACTGAACTGCATCAGGCCCACTTGAATTTTCTTCTAGACTTCAGAAAACCATTAACTCTACTTTGATAAAATGTTACAGTGTTAAGAATTCTGATTTTATAAGACTGAAAAAATTAAAAATAACTTTCAACACCCTTAGTTCTTTTCCTTTCATCTCTTCCTCCACCTTTTCTCTTATTCATGAACCACAAATACCTACACAAACAGAACTCCTCAAATAACTCAAGGAATTGGACCCTAATACATTTTATCACCTCCCCTGTGCTTCAAATACCTTAAAAAAAAGTTAAGCCAATGAACACTCATGGAATGAAAAAAAAAAAAAAAAAAAGATGGGGGTAGGATTTCTACAAGAAGAAATAAAGCTAATGTGATTGTGGTTTGTAGTTAACATTAGTGGACACAGCCATGGAAAGACTCCCTCATGACCCGTGTCCCTCTGTGTGGAAAGGTTTTCCACTCCTGCCCTTTTTATGCTGGGAAACAGTTACTTGTCCTTCAAGATCCAATCCAAAGTCACTTAATCAATGATACCTTCCCAGACTCCTCCAGGCAAAGGTAGTGGAACCATTAATGTCTCCATAGTATTTTGTTTAAATCTTTGTAATATCACTTTTTGCCAATGGAATTTGTCTGGTTTTTCTTCTTTTTCCTGTACTGAACCTCGAGTTACTGAAGGTAGGAACCAGGTAATTCCTTTTTATATTCCCAATGAGTATCTTGACTCTGGCAATAGAGCACTAGGTTAGGATTACTCAGTAATTTATTTAATCATCACTTTAAGTGTTCTGAGTGTGCCTGAGTTAAAAGAAAGGAGAGAGATTAACCAAGATGGCGGAGTAGAAGGACGTGCTCTCACTCCCTCTTGCGAGAGTACCAGAATCACAACTGGCTGCTGGACAATGATTGACAGGAAGACCCTGGACTTCACCAAGGAGGATACCCCACGTCCAAGGACAGAGGAGAAGCCACAGTGAGACGGTAGGAGGGGCGCAATCAGAGTAAAATCAAATCCCATAACTGCTGGGTGGGTGACTCACAGACTGGCAAACACTTATACCACAGAAGTCCACCCACTGGAGTGAAGGTTCTGAGCCCCACATCAGGCTTCCCAACGTGGGGGTCCGGCAACGGGAGAAGGAATTCCTAGAGAATCAGACTTTGAAGTCTAGTGGGAATTGATTGCAGGACTGTGACAGGACTGGGGGAAACAGAGACCCCACTCTTGGAGGGCACACACAAAGTAATGTGTGCATCGGGACCCAGGGGAAGGAGCAGTGACCCTGGGGGAGACTGAACCAGACGTACCTGCTGGTGTTGGGGGGTCTCCTGCCGAGGCAAGTGGTGGCTCTGTTTCACCGTGGGGATAAGGACACTGGCAGCAGAGGTCCTGGGAAGTTCTCCTTGGCGTGAGCCCTCCCAGAGTCTGCCATGAACCCCACCAAAGAGCACGGGTAGGCTCCAGTGTTGGGTTGCCTCAGGCAAAACAACCAACAGGGAGGGAACCCAGCCCCACCCATCAACAGTCAAGTGGATTAAGGTTTTACTGAGCTCTGACCGCCACAGCAACAGGGAGGGAATCCAGTCCCACCCATCAACAGTCAAGTGGATTAAGGTTTTACTGAGCTCTGACCGCCACAGCAACAGTCAGCTCTACCCACCACCAGAGCCTCCCATCAAGCCTCTTAGATAGCCTCAACCACCAGAGGGCAGACAACAGAAGCAAGAAAAACTACAATCCTGCAGCCTGTGGTCCAAAAACCACAGTTACAGAAAGACAGAGAAGATGAAAAGGCAGAGGGCTATGTACCAGATGAAGGAACAAGAAAAAACCCCAGAAAAACAACTAAATGAAGTGGAGATAGGCAACCTTCCAGAAAAAGAATTCAGAATAATGATAGTGAAGATGATCCAGGACCTCGGAATAAGAATGGAGGCAAAGATTGAGAAGATGCAAGAAATGATTAACAAAGACCTAGAAGAATTAAAGAACAAACAAACAGAGATGACCAATACAATAACTGAAATGAAAACTACACTAGAAGGAATCAATAGCAGAATAACTGAGGCAGAAGAACGGATAAGTGACCTGGAAGACAGAATGGTGGAATTCACTGCTGCGGAACAGACTAAAGAAAAAAGAATGAAAAGAAATGAAGACAGCCTAAGAGACCTCTGGGACAACATTAAACGCAACAACATTCGCATTATAGGGGTCCCAGAAGGAGAAGAGAGAGAGAAAGGACCAGAGAAAATATTTGAAGAGATTATAGTCGAAAACTTCCCTAACATGGGAAAGGAAATAGCCACCCAAGTCCAGGAAGCGCAGAGAGTCCCATACAGAATAAACCCAAGGAGAAACACGCCGAGACACATAGTAATCAAAGTGGCAAAAATTAAAGACAAAGAAAAATTACTGAAAGCAGCAAGGGAAAAACGACAAATAACATACAAGGGAACTCCCATAAGGTTAACAGCTGATTTCTCAGCAGAAACTCTGCAAGCCAGAAGGGAGTGGCATGATATACTTAAAGTGATGAAAGGGAAGAACCTACAACCAAGATTACTCTACCCGGCAAGGATCTCATTCAGATTCGATGGAGAAATCAAAAGCTTTACAGACAAGCAAAAGCTACGAGAATTCAGCACCACCAAACCAGCTCTACAACAAATGCTAAAGGAACTTCTCTAAGTGGGAAACACAAGAGAAGAAAAGGACCTACAAAAACAAACCCAAAACAATTAAGAAAATGGTCATAGGAACATACATATCGATAATTACCTTAAACGTGAATGGATTAAATGCCCCAACCAAAAGACATAGACTGGCTGAATGGATACAAAAACAAGACCCATATATATGCTGTCTACAAGAGACCCACTTCAGACCTAGGGACACATACAGACTGAAAGTGAGGGGATGGAAAAAGATATTCCATGCAAATGGAAATCAAAAGAAAGCTGGAGTAGCTATACTCATATCAGATAAAATAGACTTTATTTATTTATTTATTTATTTTTTTTTTTTAATGAGGATCTTGAATCAGATGCGTATGTTTGATTGATTGATTGATTTTGGCTGTGTTAGGTCTTCGTTTCTGTGCGAGGGCTTTCTCCAGTTGTGGCAAGCGGGGGCCACTCTTCATCGCGATGCGCGGGCCTCTCACCGTCGCGGCCTCTCTCGTTGCGGAGCACAGGCTCCAGACGCGCAGGCTCAGCAGTTGTGGCTAACGGGCCCAGCCGCTCTGCGGCATGTGGGATCTTCCCAGGCCAGGGCTCGAACCCGTGTCCCCTGCATTAGCAGGCAGATTCTCAACCACTGCGCCACCTGGGAAGCCCTAAAATAGACTTTAAAATAAAGCATGTTACAAGAGACAAGGAAGGACACTACATAATGATCCAGGGATCAATCCAAGAAGAAGATATAACAATTATAAATATATATGCACCCAACATAGGAGCACCTCAATACATAAGGCAACTGCTAACAGCTATAAAAGAGGAAATCGACAGTAACACAATAATAGTGGGGGACTTTGACACCTCACTTACACCAATGGACAGATCATCCAAAATGAAAATAAATAAGGAAACAGAAGCTTTAAATGACACAATAGACCAGATAGATTTAATTGATATATATAGGACATTCCATCCAAAAACGGCAGATTACACGTTCTTCTCAAGTGCGCACGGAACATTCTCCAGGATAGATCACATCTTGGGTCACAAATCAAGCCTCAGTAAATTTAAGAAAATTGAAATCATATCAAGCATCTTTTCTGACCACAACGCTATGAGATTAGAAATGAATTACAGGGGAAAAAACGTAAAAAAGACAAACACATGGAGGCTAAACAATACGTTACTAAATAACCAAGAGATCACTGAAGAAATCAAACAGGAAATCAAAAAATACCTAGAGACAAATGACAATGAAAACACGACGACCCAAAACCTATGGGATGCAGCAAAAGCGGTTCTAAGAGGGAAGTTTATAGCTATACAAGCCTACCTAAAGAAACAAGAAAAATCTCAAGTAAACAATCTAACCTTACACCTAAAGAAACTAGAGAAAGAAGAACAAACAAAACCCAAAGTTAGCAGAAGGAAAGAAATCATAAAGATCAGAGCAGAAATAAATGAAATAGAAACAAAGAAAACAATAGCAAAGATCAATAAAACTAAAAGTTGGTTCTTTGAGAAGATAAACAAAATTGATAAGCCATTAGCCAGACTCATCAAGAAAAAGAGGGAGAGGACTCAAATCAATAAAATCAGAAATGAAAAAGGAGAAGTTACAACAGACACCGCAGAAATACAAAACATCCTAAGAGACTACTACAAGCAACTTTATGCCAATAAAATGGACAACCTGGAAGAAATGGACAAATTCTTAGAAAGGTATAACCTTCCAAGACTGAATCAGGAAGAAACAGAAAATATGAACAGACCAATCACAAGTAATGAAATTGAAACTGTGATTAAAAATCTTCCAACAAACAAAAGTCCAGGACCAGATGGCTTCACAGGTGAATTCTATCAAACATTTAGAGAAGAGCTAACACCCATCCTTCTCAAACTCTTCCAAAAAATTGCAGAGGAAGGAACTCTCTCAAACTCATTCTATGAGGCCACCATCACCCTGATACCAAAACCAGACAAAGACACTACAAAAAAAGAAAATTACAGACCAATATCACTGATGAATATAGATGCAAAAATCCTCAACAAAATACTAGCAAACAGAATCCAACAACACATTAAAAGGATCATACACCATGATCAAGTGGGATTTATCCCAGGGATGCAAGGATTCTTCAATATACGCAAATCAATCAATGTGATACACCATATTAACAAATTGAAGAATAAAAACCATATGATCATCTCCATAGATGCAGAAAAAGCTTTTGACAAAATTCAACACCCATTTATGATAAAAACTCTCCAGAAAGTGGGCATAGAGGGACCCTACCTCAACATAATAAAGGCCATATATGACAAACCCATAGCAAACATCATTCTCAATGGTGAAAAACTGAAAGCATTTCCTCTAAGATCAGGAACAAGACAAGGATGTCCACTCTCACCACTATTATTCAACATAGTTCTCGAAGTCCTAGCCACGGCAATCAGAGAAGAAAAAGAAATAAAAGGAATACAAATTGGAAAAGAAGAAGTAAAACTGTCACTGTTTGCGGATGACATGATACTATACATAGAGAATCCTAAAACTGCCACCAGAAAACTGCTAGAGCTAATTAATGAATATGGTAAAGTTGCAGGTTACAAAATTAATGCACAGAAATCTCTTGCATTCCTCTACACTAATGATGAAAAATCTGAAAGAGAAATTATGGAAACACTCCCATTTACCATTGCAACAAAAAGAATAAAATACCTAGGAATAAACCTACCTAGGGAGACAAAAGACCTGTATGCAGAAAACTATAAGACACTGATGAAAGAAATTAAAGATGATACCAACAGATGGAGAGATATACCATGTTCTTGGATTGGAAGAATCAACATTGTGTAAATGAGTATACTACCCAAAGCAATCTACAGATTCAATGCAATCCCTATCAAATTACCAATGGCATTTTTTACGGAGCTAGAACAAATCATCTTAAAATTTGTATGGAGACACAAAAGACCCCGAATAGCCAAAGCAGTCTTGAGGCAAAAAAATGGAGCTGGAGGAATCAGACTCCCTGACTTCAGACTATACTACAAAGCTACAGTAATCAAGACAATATGGTACTGGCACAAAAACAGAAACATAGATCAATGGAACAAGATAGAAAGCCCAGAGATTAACCCACGCACCTTTGGTCAACTAATCTATGACAAAGGAGGCAAAGATATACAATGGAGAAAAGACAGTCTCTTCAATAAGTGGTGCTGGGAAAACTGGACAGCTACATGTAAAAGAATGAAATTAGAATACTCCCTAACACCATACACAAAAATAAACTCAAAATGGATTAGAGACCTAAATATAAGACTGGACACTATAAAACTCTTAGAGGAAAACATAGGAAGAACACTCTTTGACATAAATCACAGCAAGATCTTTTTTGATCCACCTCCTAGAGTAATGGAAATAAAAACAAAAATAAACAAGTGGGACCTAATGAAACTTCAAAGCTTTTGCACAGCAAAGGAAACCATAAACAAGACGAAAAGACAACCCTCAGAATGGGAGAAAATATTTGCAAATGAATCAACGGACAAAGGATTAATCTCCAAAATATATAAACAGCTCATTCAGCTCAATATCAAAGAAACAAACACCCCAATCCAAAAATGGGGAAAAGACCTAAATAGACATTTCTCCAAAGAAGACATACAGACGGCCACGAAGCACATGAAAAGATGCTCAACATCACTAATTATTAGAGAAATGCAAATCAAAACTACAATGAGGTATCACCTCACTCCTGTTAGAATGGGCATCATCAGAAAATCTACAAACAACAAATGCTGGAGAGGGTGTGGAGAAAAGGGAACCCTCTTGCACTGTTGGTGGGAATGTAAATTGATACAGCCACTATGGAGAACAATATGGAGGTTCCTTAAAAAACTAAAAATAGAATTACCATATGACCCAGCAATCCCACTACTGGGCATATACCCAGAGAAAACCGTAATTCAAAAAGACACATGCACCCGAATGTTCATTGCAGCACTATTTACAATAGCCAGGTTATGGAAGCAACCTAAATGCCCATCAACAGACGAATGGATGAAGAAGATGTGGTACATATATACAATGGAATATTACTCAGCCATAAAAAGGAACGAAATTGAGTCATTTGTTGAGACTTGGATGGATCTAGAGAGTGTCATACAGAGTGAAGTAAGTCAGAAAGAGAAAAACAAATATCGTATATTAATGCATGTATGTGGAACCTAGAAAAATGGTACAGATGAGCCAGTTTGCAGGGCAGAAGTTGAGACACAGATGTAGAGAATGGACATATGGTCACCAAGGGGGGAAAACTGCGGTGAGGTGGGGATGGTGGTGTGCTGAATTGGGAGATTGGGATTGACATGTATACACTGATGTGTATAAAACTGATGCCTAATAAGAACCTGCAGTATAAAAAAACAAACAAAACAACTAATACTAAACTTTCATTGGGTTATTTGTATGGAAATATGTTAATGTAAATGTTTCGGACATTACATGAAATTTCTAAAAATCTTATATTTGTATTTGTATGGAAATATGTATGGAAATATGTTAATATAAATGTTTCAGACATTACAGGAAACTTCTAAAAATCTTATATGTTCTGGTATAATGTTATAAGTAATAATCCTAGTTATTACTTTAAAATGTATATCTCAGAAATAACTAATTTTCTTGTCAACTGCATTATTATGAACTTTCATCAAATCTTTAACCATTGTCATTTTTAAGTCTTTTGTCATTTACAGACAGTTCTGGGTGTACTCTGATGATTTTGCAAATATGTTCCTATAAAAGGGTTTCATCTTCAAGAAATTCATGGAAAAGACTCTGACAAGTACAGGTTTCTGGTAACTGACTGTACTGCTGAACTGAATGAATAAGCATTTTCAGAACTCTAATGAAAAACTGATGAACTCATAAAAGTGCTAACAAAAGATCAAGATGAAAAAAAAAATTAATTACATGGGACTGAGTGAACTGATGAGGATGAGTATAATTTTTGTGACTTTCTGTCTGAATTAAAAAAAAAAAAATCCCACAAGGACTCAGAGGCAAAGAATATACAAATCAATTTTCACTGCAAAGTAAAGGAGCTGTTACAGTGGAGGATTACTGGACTGAATGTCAATATTATGACATAGTATGAGTGTGTTTCATGTTTGGTAATTGCAATCATTGTTGCTTTTGTTGTGGTCATCCATGTACAATGCTTGGTGTCAGTCTATTTATCTCTTGTAAAAATAAAATACAGTGTGTGTGTGTGGAAAAAAAAAAAAAAAACCATATGATCATCTCAATAGATGCAGAAAAAGCTTTTGACAAAATTCAACACCCATTTCTGATAAAAACTCTCCAGAAAGTGGGCATAGAGGGACCCTACCTCAACATAATAAAGGCCATATATGACAAACCCACAGCAAACATCATTCTCAATGGTGAAAAACTGAAAGCATTTCCTCTAAGATCAGGAACGAGACAAGGATGTCCACTCTCACCACTATTATTCAACATAGTTCTGGAAGTCCTAGCCACGGCAATCAGAGAAGAAAAAGAAATAAAAGGAATACAAATTGGAAAAGAAGAAGTAAAACTGTCACTGTTTGCGGATGACATGATACTATACATAGAGAATCCTAAAACTGCCACCAGAAAACTGCTAGAGCTAATTAATGAATATGGTAAAGTTGCAGGTTACAAAATTAATGCACAGAAATCTCTTGCATTCCTCTACACTAATGATGAAAAATCTGAAAGAGAAATTATGGAAACACTCCCATTTACCATTGCAACAAAAAGAATAAAATACCTAGGAATAAACCTACCTAGGGAGACAAAAGACCTGTATGCAGAAAACTATAAGACACTGATGAAAGAAATTAAAGATGATACAAATAGATGGAGAGATATACCATGTTCTTGGATTGGAAGAATCAACATTGTGAAAATGAGTATACTACCCAAAGCAATCTACAGATTCAATGCAATCCCTATCAAATTACCAATGGCATTTTTTACGGAGCTAGAACAAATCATCTTAAAATTTGTATGGAGACACAAAAGACCCCGAATAGCCAAAGCAGTCTTGAGGCAAAAAAATGGAGCTGGAGGAATCAGACTTCCTGACTTCAGACTATACTACAAAGCTACAGTAATCAAGACAATATGGTACTGGCACAAAAACAGAAACATAGATCAATGGAACAAGATAGAAAGCCCAGAGATTAACCCACGCACCTATGGTCAACTAATCTATGACAAAGGAGGCAAAGATATACAATGGAGAAAAGACAGTCTCTTCAATAAGTGGTGCTGGGAAAACTGGACAGCTACATGTAAAAGAATGAAATTAGAATACTCCCTAACACCATACACAAAAATAAACTCAAAATGGATTAGAGACCTAAATATAAGACTGGACACTATAAAACTCTTAGAGGAAAACATAGGAAGAACACTCTTTGACATAAATCACAGCAAGATCTTTTTTGATCCACCTCCTAGAGTAATGGAAATAAAAACAAAAATAAACAAGTGGGACCTAATGAAACTTCAAAGCTTTTGCACAGCAAAGGAAACCATAAACAAGACGAAAAGACAACCCTCAGAATGGGAGAAAATATTTGCAAATGAATCAACGGACAAAGGATTAATCTCCAAAATATATAAACAGCTCATTCAGCTCAATATCAAAGAAACAAACACCCCAATCCAAAAATGGGCAGAAGACCTAAATAGACATTTCTCCAAAGAAGACATACAGACAGCCACGAAGCACATGAAAAGATGCTCAACATCACTAATTATTAGAGAAATGCAAATCAAAACTACAATGAGGTATCACCTCACTCCTGTTAGAATGGGCATCATCAGAAAATCTACAAACAACAAATGCTGGAGAGGGTGTGGAGAAAAGGGAACCCTCTTGCACTGTTGGTGGGAATGTAAATTGATACAGCCACTATGGAGAACAATATGGAGGTTCCTTAAAAAACTAAAAATAGAATTACCATATGACCCAGCAATCCCACTACTGGGCATATACCCAGAGAAAACCGTAATTCAAAAGGACACATGCACCCGAATGTTCATTGCAGCACTATTTACAATAGCCAGGTCATGGAAGCAACCTAAATGCCCATCAACAGACGAATGGATAAAGAAGTTGTGGTACATATATACAATGGAATATTACTCAGCCATAAAAAGGAACGAAATTGAGTCATTTGTTGAGACGTGGATGGATCTAGAGACTGTCATACAGAGTGAAGTAAGTCAGAAAGAGAAAAACAAATATCGTATATTAATGCATGTATGTGGAACCTAGAAAAATGGTACAGATGAGCCAGTTTGCAGGGCAGAAGTTGAGACACAGATGTAGAGAATGGACATATGGACACCAAGGGGGGAAAACTGCGGTGAGGTGGGGATGGTGGTGTGCTGAATTGGGTGATTGGGATTGACATGTATACACTGATGTGTATAAAACTGATGCCTAATAAGAACCTGCTGTATAAAAAAACAAACAAAACAACTAATACTAAACTTTCATTGGGTTATTTGTATGGAAATATGTTAATATAAATGTTTCAGACATTACATGAAATTTCTAAAAATCTTATATTTGTATTTGTTTGGAAATATGTATGGAAATATGTTAATATAAATGTTTCAGACATTACAGGAAACTTCTAAAAATCTTATATGTTCTGGTATAAGGTTATAAGTAATAATCCTAGTTACTACTTTAAAATGTATATCTCAGAAATAAAAAAATAAATAAATAAAAATAAATAAAATAAAATAAAATAAAATAGCCACACTTTGCCTAGTGAAAAGGTATACAAATGAAAGCTAGTTACCATTTATAATACTGTATAACCATTCCCCAAAACTCAAAAATTAATAGTTCACAATATAGGCCGTTAGATCATTTTGTGTACAAATCCATCAAACTGTCCTGCATTCATTTTTATTTCCTGTGATCAGCAAGTCCTGAGTCCTCTATGTGCAGCATTCTCTACCACAGAATCAGCTCACTGAAGCTGGCTGGACCCTCCCTTTCCAGCATCATCTCTTCATATAATGCAAGCCTTTGGGATAATTTCTAAGTAGCTACATTTTGTTCAATAATGGAGAAGATTATAGCCTTTGAATCTGAAGGCCTGAGTCCTAGCTCTGGTACTTAATACCTGGATAACCTTGTCTAATACTTCCCATTTCCTGCAGTCTTAGTTTCCGCATGTGTAGAGAAGGAATGGCATCTGAAAAGGGAGTTATTCTGAGGATTAGTTAACACAGCACAATTTTGCAAGTACACTGGAAATAGTTAAGAGCTATTAAAATATACACTAATATAATTTTCTAAAACAACTGATCACAAAATAGTTTTCAGTCCCCTAACTTGCCTCTTACGTTTGTAACTCAAGTAGTTTTCTAAATATTTAAGCTAATACTCCAAGAGGGAGGTATTATTTACCCAGGATCACCCTTCATGTCCTAGTATACATCCACGTGTGAAATTCAGCCATGTCAAGGAAGGAAGAGATAGAAGGAATTCTAGGCAAAGGAAGCTGTGTCACCTCACGCCTATTCGTTCCCCAATTTGCCACTAGGAAAAACTACGCCAGACACTGTTACAGACTATGCGGGATTCAGAACAGACCCCCTATGTTTCATTAGAAGGTGGACACCTGAGATTCCTTCTCTGACAGGTTCACCAGCTCAGGTAATCCAAGCTAAAACAGAACTCAGTTTCAGTTAGATCATTATTTTCCTTCTATGATCATATGGTCATCAGGCTCAAGATAAGAATAAAAATAACAATAGTAAATACTATACAAAGTTAGCTTTGTACCAAGCACTTTACATATATTAATTCATTTAATCTGTACAACCTTATGAGGTAACTTCTTTACACATAAGGAAACTGAGGCACATAAGTGTGAATGGCTGTATAATATTTCATAACATAGATATAAAATTACATAACCTTTTCCTAATGTGAACATATAGGTTATTGCTAATTTTTTATATCATTAAACTACATTTAACTCTCATACTTGTCCACAGGTAATTTTTCCTTAGCCTAAAGAGCTAAGGATTAATGACAAGAACCTCTTTAAACTTCTTGACGCATATTGGGAAAATGTCATTCAGAACAGCTGTACCATTTTACATGCCCAACAACGTCATTTAAGATTATTTTAGCATGCTGACAAAACACTGGTAATTTTCCTTTTAATCATTTCTTTTTCAGGGTATCTCACTATTACCTTATGTTCTTATTTAGTGAAGATGAATTTTCGTAATAATTAGCAATGTCTCTTCCTTCTTGAAATGCATCAAGTCCTTTGCCAAATTATTTTTCTTATGATTTGTCCTACGATACTTAATACCTAAAGTTTTTTTATAATTTTAATTCTAAATATTAGTTAGGAATCACTGGAGTGTAACGAATAGAAACCTGATTCAAACTGGCTTAAGCAAAACAAGAAATGTATTAGCTTAATGCACTGAAAAGCCTGGCAATATAAGTGACTTGAAAGCCTCCAAAGATGTCATCGGTAATCTCTTGGTTCTTGGTGCCTCTGTGATAGCTCTATCCTCAAGCATACTCTGCCTTCATGGTAGCAGAGTGACAGTCAAATCTAGACTTACATTCTAACATCTCAGCAACTCCAGTGATGAGTATCTTTTTCTTTCTCCAGCAGAATGAAAGGAGTTATCAAGCTTTCGCAGATGTACAGGTAGATATTTAACCAATATCTGTTACTGATGGGCCAAGTACAGTTTCTATTCCTGGTCCAGGAAAGCAGAAAGGAGTCCAGGGAAACCCCAAACCATATAAACCAAGAATCAAGAAGAGATGACTCCTCAATCAAAAAATTCAGAACTGTTAACAGCAGAAGGAATGGATGCTATGCAGCCAAAACCAAAAGAAATCTACAACATTCTAGCCCTTGGCTACCCAGCCACCTTATACATTCACTTCTTTCCATATATATAACTTCTTAAATATCCATGTTTAACAATGTTACTATCGTAACCACAACAGAAAATGCACTCATCACTTCACCATGGGTCTGGGAGGCAGGGAGGAAAACAAAGACAATGCCAAGTTACTGGATCCAGCTATAAGTCTGAAATCTTTGTGCTATTAGTATTATTCTTGGTCAGTTCCAAACATGCATTTTTTCATGGTACCTCATAATCTGACAATATATATCTATGTAATAAATTTAACTATCCCCCATTAATCAATATACAATGGCAAAAGAAAAAATAAATAATAATAATGCACACTTAGAAGAATGGAGAAGATAAATATGGAGGAAATAATCAAGAGGACATGACTGTCAGCTGACCCATGAGCTGGATCTGGGCAATCAGAGGCTCCTCACCCCCTCCTCTGTCCTTAGAATATATACCCTGCCTACTGTTCCCACAGTGGGAACACTTCCAAGGAAATAGCCTTGAGAGCAAGGTGTTGTTGAAACCATCTGGATGGTATATGTGACTGAACTCAGTTAAGGCCTCTGTAGTTTAACTTTTAAGATTCTGGCAGGCAGGTGTAGAGACCACTCATCTTGCGGCTGCCCAAGACAAGCCTCATAAGCTCCCCTGCTTAATAAACCTGCCAGCTACCATTCTGGAGTGGTCTGCCTCTTTTCTTCAGTCTCTCCTTGCCCTCTGTGCATGGGGACCAGTTTGCAAATCAACAGTAAACAAATCATGGTCACTAATTCAAACCACAGTCCATATACTACTGGTCAGAGTAGCAAGAATTGCTTGTTACCGGGAATGGAGTCTCTTGGTCAACCAATCTGGATGCACTTATTACCACTATCTCAGAAGACCTCACTTGTCCATTATCCTCTATGGCCTCAGATTTTCCTTCTAGCAGCTGTACTGCTTTAGCAACCCACTTCCTCTTACTGAGGCTTAGAACTGCCTTAGAAGTAAAAAGAACACAGGTCTTTGTTTACCAGGCTTGAGGTTGCCCTGGAAATAGTTTCCCTAAAAGCTCAGTAAGCTTTTGGTCAATTTATTTCAGTCAACTGGTTGAACTAGTAACCAAAGCCAGAGATCTTGTCAAGATACCAATCTACCTTTTAAATTTCATAGCAATATTCAGTCTCATAGCAATAGGCCTTCACATTACTCATCCCTTAAAACCCTCTGCTTAATGATTTCCCTTGAAGCAATGTGAAATAATAAGCTGGATGAGGAGGCACAGCTATTCTATCACTTGTTCCCTGGTTGCATCCTCTTTTAAAACTCTTTAGTAAATGGATTGTTATTTTGGTCAGGACGTTGGGAGTATAATGCATGAGGTGCTTGAGAGAAGCTTGTAAAACAGAACTTTACCTGGCTTTAAACTCCTTCTTTCCTTTTACCAATTTTAGCATGGGGTAAAAAAAAAAAAAAAAAAAAAAAAAAAATTGGGCTTTCCAACCCTCAAGATTCTTGATTTTTCTGATTCTCTTGTATGGTAGCTACAGGCAGAAAAGACCTCTCTTACTTGGAAGGACAATATTTTCTCCCCTCTGTGCTCTCAAGCATTCCAGCTTGGACCAAAGCAAACTCCTTTCTTATATGGCAAGAAGTGGACAACACACCTGAGGATCCCTAAAGTTCCAGCTTTAGTAGCTCCATGGGCAAAGACAAGCCAGGTGACCATCGAAACAGCTGCTCCATAATTCCTTTTAAGGAATTGCTAGGGGAAAGCAGTCCTCACTGCCTTGAACTCCATTTCAACATTCAAGGTCTGTTCCTACAATACCCCACTTCCAGTTACTAATGTCTACACTAGTAAGAATTCCTTCCATTTACAAGTGACAAAAATCCAATTTAAACTGACTTAAAGCTAATAACAATAATAAACTCTGAAAGAGAGAATTTAATGGTTAGAAGATAATCACCACAGACACAGAGAACTCCAAGTGCTCAAGCAGAATCAAGAATATATTTATCTCTCTTGGTTTCACACTTGGTCAAATTCTAATACAGGTACCTACAGCTATAGGATGAGTCTACCAGTTCAACGTCCCCAACAGGAAGAGTTCCCAAGTCCTGTGACTCACCCTGTGGCTCCCCTCAGGTTAAATGCTCATCCCTGAACCAATCACGGTGATTGTGGACATGTCTGGGTTATACACCAGCCCACCTGAACCCACCTGAACCAGCTGAACTGAGAATGGAGGATGAGTGGTTCATTAAAGGAAAATTGAGGTACTATTACCAAAAAGGGGAAATGTATGCAAGACAGACAGAAACAAGAAATGCCCACTATTCCTAGTAACATGACAAATGGTTACAATTTTTTTTTAAATTTCTTTTCAATGCCATAAATATTATTCTTTGTTTAAAATAATGTGATCTTAGTTACATGTATATATATTTGACATACATATATTGAAAAGTAATTACCAGATTCTTATTCCAAGATGTCAGTTCAAAATAATATTTACATATATAGTAATGCCTACATAGAGAACATCATACATATTCAACAAATATTTCTAATTATAAGAATAGGCAATACATTAACTTTATTTACATGAGTCTAATTTATTTCAAGATCTTGGCTCTGGACCCTACTGTTGAACAGAATTTCAGAAACTTGTCCTCTACTGCCTAATAATGGTGTCCTGCATACTCAAAATGCACTTAACTTATCCAAGAGCCAGAAATACAAAAAATAAATATACATAATATAGGCTTTTGCTCTCACAGAGTTCACAGCATAGGAGTGGAAACATGTATAAATAACTAAATACTATACACAATACTAGAGAATGATAGGTATATCTTTGTATAAGGAGATATGCTGACATTGCACAAAATATCAGAAGTACAGGCAATAAATGAAAAATCTATGAAACTGATGCAGGGGTTCCCTGGTGGCGCAGTGGTTGAGAATCTGCCTGCCAATGCAGGGGACACGGGTTCGAGCCCTGGTCTGGGAAGATCCCACATGTCGCGGAGCGACTAGGCCCGTGAGCCACAATTACTGAGCCTGTGCATCTGGAGCCTGTGCTCCGCAACAAGAGGCCGCGATAGTGAGAGGCCCGCGCACCACGATGAAGAGTGGCCCCCACTTGCCGCAACTAGAGAAAGCCCTCGCACAGAAACGAAGACCCAACACAGCCATAAATAAATAAATAAATAAAAATTAAAAAAAAAAAAATACTAACAGAAACTGATGCAAAGTAATATAAAAGTAAATAGTCAAAAATGTGGATGATTGAATTGTATAATACTGCTACATCGGTGATCCAAAATGGGAGCTGATTTTGCTGGAACCAATGAATTTCTTGACACTGTGTTTGAAAAATATATAGCAAAAGATGAGGGAACCTTGAGATATATTAAATTAACCACATAGTATTTGCCAAAAACTGACTAGCAATATAAAAAGTACTTATTTAAAATTAATATAACTTGATCACAGACTCGTTACAGAATATATGCTGCTTAATGTCATTATATGACTAAATTAATACTTTTGAGGAAAACCTCAGAACTCCTTAAGATATTGAAACTTCCAATATTTACATATGCACTCAATTTAATTTTCAATATTGATAACAAGAATAAAATATAATTCAAATTAATATGAAAAGACTTACATGTCAACCTAAATTAAAATGTAGGAAATTCTCTTTTAATATAAATAAATGTGGTTTTATTAATATTAAGGACTTAATATTAAGGACTTCATGATTCAAAAATGCAACCACATATTCTTAGAGTAAATTTAGTTCAAAAACACATCTTTTGTTTGTGAAATTAAAAATATCTTGAAAATATAATTTTAAAGATATTTATATCAAGCTGCAAATGAAAAAAACTCTAAGGAAGAAAAGTTACTGTCACATTCAAGTATAGAAGAATAACTTTCAAATTTCCTTTGAACAATAATACCATGATCCATACGTCAAGAGAAGAGAGGCACTTAGCCCACAAAGTCCCCTCAAAGTATCTTGTTATGCTTTTAATACAATATACAGTATGCCACTTAGAACGTAAAAAAATAAAATTATCAGAGGACATATTTTCTACAGCTAAAGATACACTAATATATTGCACAATTTGTGAAAAAATAACTACAAATTAAATGCTATAGATTTATACTACCAAAGAGAGCTATTCAAAAAAGTCCTAGTGTCAATTCTTTAAGTAAATATTAATCCTTTATTTTATCTTTTCTAAAAATAAGTTTATATTAAAATCTGTGATAAGAAGACACGTTCATGTTATAAACAAAGAACACATTATGTATACATAGAATTTACTTCAAGGAAGGAAAAACTTTATATAAATATATGTTAAGTGTATTTATAAAGTAAGCAATGGATTAAGTAGTATGCCTGTTTTATAATTGAAACAACCAACAAAGTTCCTTTTCTACAGTTAAATGCTCTTATACTGCCACATTAAATAATACCTCCCAAAGCCAAAATTTGTTGATCAGTTTTTTTCATCGGTAAAGCTACAATGCAAAATCCTTGACAATACACTCTCACTGTAACCTATTTACAAACTAACTTACTCATCTTCCTGATCCTGTCCACCTTGTATTTGAATGTTTCAAGTCAACTATAATATCATTGTACAAATACATTCATCTACAATGGAAATTACTCATTTTATTTCTCACTCCATGGTGATTCTTCAACAAACTCCCACAATCCACCTAATAGTGGAAATGGACCTCTACCTTTGGCAAAAGAAAAAAGCCCCAAAATTACAACCATGGCTGTGTTAAAGGAGTCCTATATTTTAATGCATACTTCAACTTTACTCTGCAAAACTTTTAATTCTTTGGGCAAGGCATGTGAGAAACCTAACAACCAAGTATCAGTATTCTCATCATATAAAGAAAAATAACGTACAGAAAAAAAAGGAAAAAAATATTCTGACAAAGGTGACTGAGACAGGGTTTTGTTTAAGGTAGAAACCGTTTTGTTTTGAAGTTTCATTAGTTCTCCTTCCTTTCTTTTCTGTCATAGAAATCACTGTGATAAATATTTCACTATTCCACCTACTTCTTAATTTAATGTTTTAAATTAAGACTGAAAACTGAAAAAACTCATTTTAGAGATTAATATTAGAGGCTTCCAACCTTTAGCAAGTCACTGAGTGCCCTAAATGGATTTTACTGATTTACTCATTAAATAAATAGAATTAAGTTTTGATAATTATTTTTTAAATGCCTAGGATCTCCAAATATTTTCTCAATCAACTTAAATTTTCACATGACATTTTCATCATGAGTATATTGGAAAGATAAAGCACTAAACCTACCATTCAAGAAATACTACACTGCAAATGACTAATGTGTATTCCACAATCAATATAATTAACAACTTAATAGTAAATAGCTCCTTTTGTCATTCTTTTCCCCAAAAGTTTCCATTTAAAGATCAATTGTACTCTTTCAATACGTACAAAGAAATTTTAAACCTAACTTTCTTTATGCCAAAAATAAAAATGTCTTTGTAACGCAGTTACAATGTCTTAAATGGATTTGGGGATATACCATGTCAGTATTACCTTATTTCTGATTACTCTAATTAAGCTTAACAGTAAAGTTAATCTTTAAAATAATGTTTGCATATTGAGACTTCATGCCAGATTTTCACTGCACTGAAGAGAATTAAATTTCTTTTTTACCTCAAAAGAAATATTTCACTTCCTTTCCTAGCCTACTGTGTATCTATAGAACCCCATCTGTTAAGAACTGATCCAGCATACATTGCTACTGCTGCAGAGTCCAAACTGGTTACACATTCAAATCAGTTTCCAGCTTGTGAGAGCCTCTATTGCCTCTTATCACGTTAAAATGTATTAAGTAAGCATACAAATACTTATTAAAAATAACCTAATATCACACCATCTAAGGTAAAAATGGTATTGGAAATCTGGAAAACTGTAAAAAAAAACTTTAAATGTTTCCTTTTAAATTTACATAAATACAGTACCTGATAACCTACTAACGTATTTTGAGATTTCATCTCTTTAAAAAAAAAAAAAAAAAAAGCAAGTACTGACCTCCTATTTGCAGCTGGTTATAATTAAAACACCCAAGAAAACAATATTTCTATTAGTGTCTCGAAAAGAATTTGGTTATACCAACGCAGTGACAGTCCCCCAAACTTACACTGACTTTTTGTGATTTGTTTGATAGGTACACAGAAGTACAAAGAGGTGTTTGGTATTTAAACAGGAATAAATATAACAAAGAAAAGTCAAATATTCTCTTATCTTTGACGTGACACCCCAGCAAAACAAACAAACAAACAAACAAAAAAACAGCTTTAACTCTTTTGTGAATTTAAGAGGTACATAAACCAAAGACATTATCTAATCCCTGTCCCTGTCTCAGGGCACCACTGCTGTAGCTGCAGCTTTCTTTCAGTTTTCCAACAGATCAAATAAAAATAATTGCTTAGCTGAAAATTCTGACTGCATGGGTGTGATAAAATCTCCTTGCAAGCAAATTTTTATATTCCTGTGACTCCACACCAAATACAATAGTCAACTGATTGCTCCTGATTTAAGCTTGCCTTCCAAAACCCGACCTTACAGTTTGTCAAAGACTAGGTATTGCAGAGGAAACTGTTTAAAAAGCTTTGCTGCAGCAAAAACTGCACATACAAAGCATTAAAACATGAATTAATCTTAAATGAACGAGTCTTATTATCCGAAATCTATGATTCTCCTCTCTTTATTTCTTCCCCATGTCTTCCCCTCACATCTTGAACGCTTCTTACCCTCTCCGTAGACAGATATCGCAAAACATTAAGTCATACACAGTTCTGCAGTAACTCTTTCTTATCACGAAGGAAACCAAAACCTAGGGTTGAATTTAACACCTTTCCTCTAATCTTTATCCACATGCCATGCTCTCTGAAGGCAACCATAGAAATCAACCTGTATGATTTGGTGTCCTTACATTTTAACATCTCATGTGCACAAAAAATGACTTAAGAGGTCAGCATATTCAGGGCAATATTACAAAGAAAGGAAGGCTACCTAAAAAGAGATTGGGGTGTGGGGGGGGAGATACAGCCACAACACTCTCCAACATAGCCTCGTAATATATTTAAAGGCAGATGCAAAACTGCATCATTTTTCCTCCTCGGTGGAAAACATCACCTCCCAGCTGCTCAAGTTGGACTTAATGCGCTTCTCGCATTTCAGCAGCACCGGGGAATTTAGGCTCCAGGGGCAAGGCTTCCATCCTCAGAGAGCCACACCACGGACAATTAAGAGTGTCGGAGAAAGAACCCCAGAGAAAAGGAGGCCTTCCGCTCCCCCTAACTAAACTCTCAAGTCAACCCAAAACCTGCACGGCAAGGAACAATTGACGACTCAGAGTCATGAGAAGTGATAATAAGCGGTGTTAAGTTGGGCACTGCGTTCAGGTGGCAGGAGAGGAACGGAGGAGAGCAGGGAGGTGGCGTGGCTTGGGCAGCGCGCAGGCAGGTCACCCGCTAAGCAATACCCGCCGGACGATCTGGGCTCGCAGGGACGCGCTGCGTGTGTGACCGGGGGGGGTGGTGGAGGGGTGGGAGCCAGTGTCTGGGGAGGGAGGCCATGGGGGCTGGGAGGCAGATGGCGAGCACGCCTTTTCCCTTACCAGGTTGAGCACCGTCTCCACGATGTCCCTGTTGCTGACCTCTCCGACCTGTATGAGTCCAATCAACACTGCGAATTTCATCCGGATGTTGCGGATCGGCACCGAAGGGTTAATCATCCCCGCGGGCAGCACCACCGAGCCGGAGCCGGACGCCCCTCTCAGCTCCCCAATCCCGCTGCCGCCACCACCGCTGCCCCCGCCGCCGCCGCCTCCGCCTCCGGCCCCGACGGCGATGAGCCCCACGGGTTGAGGCTCGAGCCCCGGGCCCGGGCCCGGCTTCTCGTTCGCCATTTGCCCCCCTCCTGAGGAGAAGGAAAGAGCCGCGGCGCTGCCTCCGCCGGTACCGTTATACCTGCCTCGGCCCCCGCCCCCCGGCCGTCGCCTCGGAGCCCCAGCATCCACCAGCGCCGCGGCGCCGGGCCCGCTCCCCGCGTGCGCCTCCGCCCGGCCCTTTCCGGCGCCCTCCCCGGCGGAGGCGGAGGGTTATTCTCAGGCTTATTCCCGGCGGTGGCGGCGCCGCTAACCGCTGCCGGCGAGCGGCAGTGCCCGCCCAGCAGCTGTGCCGCTGGGGCCGCCGCTGCCTCCTCTCGCTCCCCCTCCCGGTCCGTCCGGCCCGGCCCGCCCCCCGCGGAGATGCTGCCGCCGCTCCGAAAAGCCCTGAGGCGCGAGCAGCTGGCCGCGGCGCTGGCCGGTGCTGAAGCTCAGGCTGTGGCCGATGCTACTACCGCCGCTGCCGCCACCGCTACGGGCGCCACTGTTGTTGTGAAGCCCCGACGCCGCCGCTCACTCCGCCATGTTGCCGCCCCCTGCCTGCGGTACCGGCCACTGCGCCTGCGCAGAGCCTCCGGGGGGGCGGAACCCTCGTGCGCCCCCTCTTTTGCCCTGCCCTCCTTCTCCTTCCACCCACCCAGCCCGACACCCCTCGTCCCTCCCCCAACCACCCTGAACGGATAGACAGGTGAGCAGGTGCATGGGGACCGCTGCCAGACACTGGGGCGAGCTGGCAGAGGCGGGGCGGGTGGTGGCTTCCTCACAGGTTTCCCCTGGAGGGTGGACTCTCCCTGCGGGGAAAGACACAGAGTGTGTGTCTCGCCTTCGCTGCCACCTCCTTAATTCCCTCAATATCCTCTTGCTAGGAGGAGGCTCATCATCTTCGTCGTCGCATCCAGCAGCTGCTACTGCCAGTGCCAGGTGCCTTGTAAGGTAGGGGAGTGGCAAACGGCCTCTTTCTGCCCCTCTTCGCCCTTCCCTCACTCGAGCCCGCCGGGGCCCCCCTGGAATTTCCCAGTGAAAAAGTGGCTGGCAAAGCAGAAACAAACGCACTGTGCGGAATGATCCTGCATTGTCGGGGGAAGGATACAGATGGAGTATAAGGGCTCTTTTTCTACAGCCGGGAAAGAGGCTGACACCTGCACACACAGGCACGACTTAAAATAGAACTTGTCAAACAGTGATCCACTCTGGATGGAGCTCTGAACAACAAACAGTTGTCGAACTCACCTCCCAGACTAAAAAGGCTGTGCTATGTGACACTGTGGGGTAGTAGTTTGGTGGGAGCCACAAATGCCACATTTTAAAAATCAGTAACCATCCTCAGGTATGATGCCAGTTAATGATGCCTCCTTTTTTCTTAGGCATGTACAGTTCAGGGAATTATCTTAAAATATGGGTAATTCTCTGCCAGCCTAGATGTGTGGTAAAGGTAGATTTCTGTGTCTTCACATATATAGAATGAAAAAATTACTTTTAGTTTAAAAAATTAAAATGTATACAGCAATCTTGCTGCTCGTGTTGAATTAAAACTATATAGGCATGACTGCTGTTTTCCTCGAAATGAAGAATGTAATTTTATTTCATATTTCATGAGGTATACCCTTTTCAATAAAGGTAATGTTGGAAGACACCAGAACTGTTAGGTATCTTGAGGTATATTCAAGTCATTTTGTCATCTCAAGTGAAAACAGTCAATATACAAATCTGTCATAATCTGGTTTGTTATTACTCATATTTAATTGAATTGGCTAGTCAAGTTAACTCCCAGGATACTGGAACACATTAAAATTCTAAAGTACCACAGGTCATGTATAACAAAATTCCTCAAGACCAGTGCTTAGGATTAGTTCCTGGTTGTGTGTGTTTGTTTAAACTTGTGCTGAAGTAATTGAATTATTAAAATAGTTAAGCAAAAATTTCTGAAAGGAGTGGTGATTGGTGTGTCCATTTAAATTAAATAGCAAGTGAATTATAAAATGTTAGAAGGATTAAAAGTGTATGGGAAATTTACGACACCTCTAAGCCTTAATAGTGTGACTTAGATATGCTGTCACTGAAAAATCCTGTGACATATATCCACATATAACATTTTATCTGTCCCAAGTGAATAGCATCTACTTTTGGGAGCACTACTTTCATTTGCAAGTTTAAAATGATACATCTGTCTTACATGTGTAAATCCAGGTTGAAAGGTCATCACACTAGCTTCTTTTCACCCCACTGTTCATATATATGGCAGCAGGGTCTACCTTTTGCTACTTTTAGACTTTAAAAAGTGTTCTCCAGTTCCCTGTCAGCTCCTCGAAGTCGCTGGTACTGTGCAAAGTACACAGTCTTTTGAATCACACTCACAACTTACTACCTGTGCAATCTCCTCAAGTTACTGAACTCAGTCTTCTGATTCACTAACAGGGATTAGAATATCTATCCCATAAGGAAGTGAGAATTCAATGAAATAATTTCAACTCAGCAGCCAGCATATAGTAAATATGTCCTTGTACCCTTAGGATACAGGAACAGTCTGTGTTGAATGACCTGTAAACACATGTAGGAACAATTATAACCACCTACAAGGCTTTATAATTGCACAGTTACATGTTTTCAATACTGCCCCCCCCCAAAGCATAAACTTTTAAAAATTCAAGCAGGTCTGTTTCATTTTAGTCTACAAACCTTCTTTTCTTAGAAATGTACTGGTAACTTAGCATTTGCATTAACAATATTTTGAACTGAAAGATAGCTATATAATGAGAAGCTACATATAATGTTCATTTTTAAATCTCCAGATTAAAAAATATATTTTATGTGGTGAATGTCAGTTTTGTATAGATTCTTGCTTTAATAGATGCATACCCATACTTCCAAAGGACAGTCCTTCAAAGATAAGAAGCCCGTGAATCTGAGTTTCAAGAGGCAACATTGTGTAATGGTTGAGAACACAGGCTCCAGACTCAGTGGAAGCTGGGTTTGGATTCCAGTTCCACCACCCACTTATCTGTGTGATCTGGGGCAAATGAATTCTCTTCAAAGCCTTATTTTAGCCATCCCAAAGTAGAGATTCATAGGATTAAAGGATGAAAGGACCTAATACATTTAAGGTACTTAACAAGTAGCAAGTGTCAATAATTAATGTTTCCCTTCATTGGCTGTGGGAAAAGACAAAGCTGTAATTATTTTTGTGTTTTCAGCACCTAATATGTCTGGCTTATAACTTACATTTAATAAAGGTGTTTTAAAAATGAATGGGAATTCCCTGGCTGCCCAGTGGTTACGGCTTGGTGCATTCACTGCCGTGGGCCAGGGTTCAATCCCTGGTCAGGGAACTAATATCCTGCAAGCCCTGTGACCAAAAAAAAAAAAAAGAATGAAAACAGCAGTTGTCCAAGCTAAATGTTCCCATTCCCTTCACCTGTCCTTTAAAGAGCAAGTTTCTTGCTTTCCTCTAACCTTTATCTGAGCAGGGTACTCCAAATCCTAGGTAGGTTTAGACAATATAAAATAGAGGGAAACTCTTACCTGAACCTCCATCTTTAGAAATAGATTTCCTGTTAATGTACCCCCAAGTCAAATTAGTTTGCTTTGGTTTGGTTCTGGGTTTTCCAGCAACATGACACCAGTGATTCATGTTTCGCATGTAGTAGGTTCTCAAACAATTTTGGTTCCATTCCCCTCTCATCTTAAAATTATTGTGAACTGAAACACCAAGGTTCTGTTTTGTTGTTGTTTTGTTTTGTTTCTAGACATGCTGCTCCTAGGCAGCAGCACATATCCAATCTGTAGCTTTACAAGTAGATTTGGAGATATAAAGTGCAGAATTGTACATATCTATTGTAGATTTAATTTAATTTTTATTTTATTTAAATTTTCTATTTAATTTTCTATTTAAATTTAATCTGCTAGGAGTTTCTTAATCCTGATTATATCATGCAAAAACTTTGTCTTCTTCTTATTACCTTATTATCTGCAAATTTGAGAATAATCCTTCTATATCTTCATCCAAATATTTTATTGAATAGGATAAAAACAGCTCTGTAGTTCCTAGAAACATTCTGATTGAAATCAATTCACATTTTTCACACTGTGGGTCCCAACCCATTAGTGAGTCATGAAATAGATTTAGTAGGTTACAACCAGCAGGGTTTTTTTTAATGAAATATAATAGAAAAATATAGAATGGAAAACATCACAGCGCATCCATTATTTTAGTTATGTGCACGCACATGCGCATACACAGACACACATACATATGTACATGTATCTTACCAGATAATATGAAAAATCTATTTCTCACTGCAAGTCATTGTCCAAAAGTTTGAAAACCACTGATTTAAGCACCTGTTTGGTATAATTTGTCCCAGAGGATATCATAAGGGACATTGACAACTGGCTAGTTGAAGTCTGGATACACTCTGTCTCTGTATCTGAGCAAAATTAAAGTAAAAATACATAGATGTGAATTGTTATCAATTTTTCTGACAACTATTTCACAAATAAGAAAATGTGTTTGATTTGATAACAGGACTTATTGCTCCCTTTCTAATGAATGAGCCATTCTATAATCTCACCTGGAGGTAGTATTAAGCTACTTGCTGTGGGTTTTCAAGAATTTTTCTCCTCTTTCTCCCTTCGGCACTTTAATCCTCTGGCACGTCTACTTCTCTGTGAGTTCCCAAAGACCATTGAGAGTTGCTCAGTGATCTAGTTTTCAGATTCTTTCAGGATCAATGGATATAATTTGTCCTGCCTCGGGGACTTGAAACCATTTAGACTAGCTAAGTGCCTATTTACAATTTCTTCACCAAACTTAAACTTCAGTTTCTTCCAAGTACTATTAGTACTACCTTTTCACTCCACTACTTTTTCTCCTAAACAGGAAACACAGACACACAATAGAAATTAAATATTTGTTAACAAATTTGGTTGATGCTTACCAACCAACAAATATCTAAGTGCCTACTGTGTGCAAGAAAATAAACTAGTTGAAATGTATGTTTTCAAATTTTCCACTTAGAGAAATATTGTGTTTACACATGCAAAGTTAATCAGCAAGTCAACACATTAAAAATATCAAATGAATGGTACAGAAATAATAAGTACTCTTGAATTTCAAAAGAACTAGACATCATACAAACATCCCAATATACACATATACCCTCAAACATCCACATAAATCTACATACAAATGCACCACACACATGCATACTCACCATCAGATTAGCCATACCTCTGTCCGTTCTTCCTTGGCAATTTGTCTAGCATGTACTTCATCCTTCATTCAGGTGAGAGCCTGCTCACTTCATACCTGGTCTCCTTGTCTCCACTCTCACTCTTCTTTAGTCCAGCATATACACAGGTAATTTTCCTGAAGCTCCACCTTGATGGACAGATTGATGTGGTTCAGAATTTTAAATTTATTTATCACATTAGCTTCTACATGCATACATGCCACCCGCTCAGAAGATCACTAGTAATTCTCTTTGCCTAACAAATTAAACCCAGAGTCCTTATCTTGGTACCAGAGGCCCTTCATACTTTACCTTGCTTTCTTGTTTTACCTCATTCTATTCCTGACAGGAGCCGTGTAACAGTGGTTTGCAACCTCTTTGTATGTGTACAGCTCTCTTCATCATTAAAAAATTTGCAGACTCCTAGACTCTTACCTGAGAGATTTATTCTTTTAATATCCATTGATTGAGAAAAGTACAGTAATGGAAAAGTATTAACAATTTAATAATGCTATTTGAATATTTTTACCTTTTTAAAACCACAACATCTACATGTATTTGAAACACACACACACACACACACACAGAGTTGTGGGTTGAATTGTGTCCCCCAAAAAGATATGTTCCAGTCCAACCCCCAGTACCTGGGAATGTGACATTGTTTGGAAATAAGGCCATTGTAAATGTAATCAATTTCAGATGAGATTATACTGGAATTATAACCTCATTATAAGAAGGAATGATTCATCCTTAAAGCGTTCAGAAAAAGCATGGCTCTTCTGATACCTTGATACTTCTAAACACCGGAACTGTGAGGGAATAAATTTTTGTTGTTTTAAGCCACTTAGTTTATGATACTTTGTCACAGCAACCCTAGGAAACTAACATACATGCATGCAACATAAATTGTTTGATATTTATTCTGTCCACAAACAATTCCTAGTATATAAGTATTCATGGATCACTTTCAATAATTCTGAGGTCCCCAGGTTGGGAAACAATGCTTTAGCCAACCCAAATTACTTTGTCCCCAGTTAATACATTGTGCTTTTATACTTCGTTGGCTTCCTCATGTTTTTCCTTCTATCCATAGCACTAGTCCTCCTCATCTCCCCTACTGAAATCCCTACCAGCTGAAATGCCACCTTCATGAATAAATTCATGATACCACCTAGAGAAAGGTGATCTGAAACTTTCTACCCATTTCCAGCATTAAAAAAAAATGATTCTGTTTTTTTTCCCCCCAGGTAGCATATAAGTTGACATAATTTCACTTAAATAAATTAATAGTTTCCATCCTCTTTGCCTCATTTGCCAAGAGTAAGAAATTCACATGACAATATATGTAGTCACCTAAACCCCCTTCACTGAAAAATATTTAAATGTACAGGTATAATTATTTTCATACTAACAAACAATGGCCAGTAAATTTCTCTTTCTTTTACACAATGACAGCCAATACACTGTTGTTGTTGTTGTGTTTGGTATACATGTGTTAGAGAAAGACAAGTATGTTAAGGAATGAGGTTTACAGTTCATTGTTTTTAACCATTAAAGCTGTCATAGCCTGTTCATCTCCTATCTGCCATGCATTTTTACATGTATTATTTCTAACCCTGACTTCAGTTCTTGAAGTAAGATATTATTGTCCCCATTTTTCAAACGAGGAAACTAGTATGAAGAGAGGTTGTCAGTTGTGCAACTCATATTTTAGGAAGTGACAAAATTAGGATTTGATCCTGGTTATGGCTGGTCAAGTCCTCAGGTTTATTCACTATCCTACATGGCCACATTGGGACCTAGACTATGGCCATTATTCTATTTTTACCAAATTTGCCAGATGAGAGATAATGAGACTGGGCAAGTTCATGGGAAAAAGAACAAAGTCATGTTTTTGCACGTTTTGGTGAAAGCCCACCAAGAGATGATCTCTAGAGTCAACCTGGTTTTATATCTCTGTGCCTATAAAGGTTCAAAAAACTCCATTAGCCTTTTTGTTTCCTGGGAATCATTTTAATTCTAGACAAAAATTACTTGGAATAAATAAATTGTTTTTAATTATGTTCATTAAGATTAACCAAAATTTAATCGCACAGTCCCGTTAATGTATCACTCCTTATTATGCTTTTCTGGCAAAGACTTCGTTATGTGTCTAATTAACCATTAATCTCCTAGTCCCTGTTGAAAGTATTGTCATTGTATGTCTATACAGTTATAATAAAAAAGCACATACTCTGAGTAGAAGGAGGAAAAGAATGCTATGAGGAAGTATCCAAGAGTTCTTTAGAATAGTTATCTCTTTAATAGAATCTCTGCAGAGAAACAAAGAGTATCTTTACTAACTTTAGCCCAACTAAGAAGCAGTGCATAGATTCAGTCTGAGCATAGTCCTGGTGCAGAAAGCTTTGGATTAGAGCCTTTCTCTAACGGTGCCAGCAGCCATAGCCCATAGGTTAACCAGTGGAAGAATGTCTTGATTTATTTATATATATATATACGTATATATATGTATATATATAAATATGGGACCACCTCATTGCTCAGTTAACAGGTAGTACATGGAGGCAATCTGAGGTTTATGTTTTGGTTTTCTGCGGCTATAGTATATCTGTCTTCACTTATACACAAGAGTCAGGATCAGAAGAGAAAAGGAAAGGAAAAGTGTAACAGACTACCTGGACTGTAGCTTCTATCTGAGAGTTTAATCTTATACATTTTGGGAAACTCATTATATACAGCCTCTTTGTTGTGTTAACGTGAAAACGAATCTTAAATAGCACAGATAATCATAAGGTTAAAGGATATCTTAAGGGTCAAGATACTTCATCACATTCAGTGTGTTTGGGTATCTGTTAAATAGACATGAATGTGTATATAAAACTTTATTTCTGGGCTTCCCTGGTGGCGCAGTGGTTGAGAATCTGCCTGCTAATGCAGGGGACACGGGTTCGAGCCCTGGTCTGGGAAGATCCCACATGCCGCGGAGCGGCTGGGCCCGTGAGCCACAATTGCTGAGCCTGCGCGTCTGGAGCCTGTGCCCCGCGACGGGAGGGGCCGCGATAGAGAAAGGCCCGCGCACCGCGATGAAGGGCGGTCCCCGCACCGCGATGAAGAGTGGCCCCCGCTTGCCGCAACTGGAGAAAGCCCTCGCACGAACCGAAGACCCAACACAGCCAAAAATAAATAAATAAATAAATAAATAAATAAATAAGAAAATCCTTAAAAAAAAAAAAAAAAAAAAAAAAAAAAAAAAAAAAAAAAAAAAAAAAAAAACTTTATTTCTGTTTGGCTAATCTAAGTTTGTGAGAAGTAGATGGAATGTCCTATGTTGGCTACAGCTTTATCACTGGTTTCTTTGTTTCTATTAAAACAAGCTCAGCCTGATTTCTTTTGCAGTGGCAAGAAGACGTAACAGAGCATGTTTCAGGGCCGTTTGCATTCAGTGAAGCATAGAAAGATGATGGCCACATGATTTGCCCTCATAATTCATACCACGGAGTTTTCCTTAGTACACACAACAGAAAGCTCACGTGGTTACATTATAAAGTAGACATTTCTACCAAAATAAGACATTTCTACCAAACATTTCATTGTTTTTTTGTCTTAACATTCCCATCCTAATCCCAAATAATCCTTTGAAGTAGGGTATAGTGGCTAAAAGAAGGGTTTTGAAATCAGGTGGATTGGGTTCAAATGTGGACAAACAGACCTTGAACCTCATTCTATACCTGTAAAATATAGCTACCTCACATGTATTACTTGGAGTATTTAATGAGATTAAACATATAAAGCATTTAGAACAATGCCTGTAATAGGTACTCAATAAATGGTAGAAATTGTGACTGTACATTAACACAAAAAGACAGTAGAATTTTGTGAGTTTTTAAATTATATAATGGAGTACACTAGTATCTGCTTATTTTATCTTCATACAATGACCTGACTGTCCCTTCTTCAGAGAGCAAATAGAACAGTATTTTCTTCTTTAGTTTTGTTAAATAGCTATACATATTCTGTATTTACAAGAGTTTTAACAATTTCCCTTTCTATCTCAAACTTAAGTGTTTTATCTCTGTTAAGTACATAAAACCTAATTAGCAATATATCTTTTCTTTGTTTTTCACTAGCCATAGGGAGAGAAGGCATATTATGAACTAGGAATTTTTCTCTGAGACTTTATAAAGATAAAAAAGCCAAGAGAATAAGCAAATAATAATAATAAGATAATCCTTTATAATTTACTAACCCACACAAGTAAATAGTCTACCAAAATGTATCTGAGGGTTTGAACCCAAATTTTGTCCTGTTGTTTCAATATCTGTTTCTCTACTTTTCATTTTCACTAAACTTTTTGTTATTGCTTTCTTTGTAAGTAAAGTTTAGTATTTTAAGTTGATACCAAGACAGAGATTTTCTCCCTGATTTTCTTTTTTGAAGAGACAGTGGTACTTCATGTGATTAACTTTTTCAAATTATTTCTTAGTTATGTGTGTTTAATTTTGACATTGACTGGCAGGAACCCACAACACTAATGGCATCATTCATATGCCATAAACTTCTTAGCAATTGCTAAGGTTACCCACATAGCTTCCAGTTATATAAAATGTGAGTTGACAACTGATATTTTTGTATCTCTACTTTCTTTTCCTATCTACTAGTTATTTGGAATTGTCCTAACCTGGAATATTTATAGAATTCATAATGTCTTTCACTGTCTCAATACCTCTACTAATGCCTGTACTGAAAATGTCTTATATTGAATCACTGTGAAACATATATTAACTTTTCACATGTAAACAATACTGTTAATTGTTTTGAAAGTGAACTAGAGAGACATGGTCTCAGCACTCTAGAACTGTAAAATGTAATCTATTTGATGTTTAAATAAGGAAAATGCCAAAGGAAATATAATCATATATAACACATATTAGGGTGAGAAAAGCGATGCAGTCGAACTTAGAACATAGGAACTATAAACATGAAATAGTCCATATAATCGAAGCATCAATCCTTTAAGCTTTATGAGCATCTTCTCTTCAATAAGCATTAACCAGAAGTGAAATTTCATATAGACTAATAAATTAATGAGCTTATTCCTCCAAAATTATTATATAAACAAGTAGCAACTCTGTAATATTCATTAGAGATTCATCAGAAAGCATACTAAAGAGTCTCAAATAATGAAACTATGAAACAGGACAACTTTAAAGAGACATTATCTATTTCTAACAGTGCATATTTGTTGTTAAATAAATGAAAGGAATTCTATATTTAATAGATGGTATGTCTGTTGAATAATATAACACAGATGTCCTATTTGACACAGATGTCCTATTTGATAAGGGTAGAAAACTTTTTTAAAAAGTTCAACTTAGCCAAAACTTTGAGAGAAATAACATTGAATTCATGTATATAATAAGTAGTCTTCATTCACAGATACACAATATAATTTTTTTAAAGCCTAGAAGAAAATGAACATCTTCCTTACTACATGTAACTATTGAGTATGTTCTGCAAGGTGTGGATGGTTCCAAGCCACAGGAGATAGAGCAATGAATAAGACAAAGTTCCCGTCT
This sequence comes from Balaenoptera acutorostrata, assembly GCF_949987535.1. NCBI lineage: Eukaryota > Metazoa > Chordata > Mammalia > Artiodactyla > Balaenopteridae > Balaenoptera > Balaenoptera acutorostrata. Next base: position 69,947,549 of record NC_080081.1, read on the forward strand.
TCATGTAGCTCACATTCTAATAAAGGACACAGACAATAAATTAGTAAAATTTAGGTAAATAATATGATTTCAGAAGGTGATACTTTTAGATGGTAATTACTTTTACGCAAAAAATTATGGTGGTGTAGTCATTCCTTATATGTTTTTTCCCTCACTAGATCGGCAGCTACTTGAAGGCAGGGACTATGTCTTTCTTACAAATAAAACCTTCAGCAATATAACGTGATTGTTGACTGATACATGGTAATAGTCAATGAAAGTTTGAATAAAGGAAAGAAGGAGGAAAGTAATTAAAAGTGGAGATTTTAACAATTCAATAAATTCAACAATGTGATACAAATTCAACATTTAGTTGGCTCAACCGTTAAAGAAGTAAGAACAGACTTCTTAAACTGTTTTAACTTTTTAACTGCTGTAGTGATCATCAGTGAACCTCAGGCCAGGCTCACTGAGCATTGGTTCTCTCCAGGATGGAGGCATGACATGGAAGGGGTCAGGTCTTAGCCTCAAGTTATTTTTTCTGCAAGTGTTATGCATTTCTTCTTCCAAAAACTTTGTGTCCTCAGTTAATGGGAATTGTTAAGGCTGTTGGGTTAACGAACTATTTGTTTATACACCTGTATGTTTCCTGAATTCTGGCCATTCCACCACGCATTCCTGGTAATCGGGTTTTTTGAGTTCTAGTATCCCAAGTCCAGCATCACACTTAGATGCCTGTTAAAATGTAAATTGGTCTAATAATCATATATGTAACATAGAGATGGTTCCACCCGTTAAAAAGAGGTTGGGTATTGGTGACATCAAAATTTTTATATTTGTTGCTTGTATATAAACAAATAAATGCCCATATCCAAAATTGTGCAGAACCCAGATTACCTGGTTTCTAATGAAGATTATATATTAGTTCAAATATGTCTATTCACATATGAATGTCTTTTTTCCAAATTGGCCAACATTTTCAGAACAATTATATTTTAAAAATTGAAATGTAAGGAAATTCTAATACATAGATTTGCAGTCATTCTTGGAGTGGACATTAACACTTTTTGGTTATTTCTGTAAATTACTAAATATAGTTTAACTTCCTAGGGATTTTAGTGTCCTTTTTTCACCCTGATTTGGAAATACACATAATATCAAATAATATATTACAGTTGGTCATCAACAGTCCACTAATTGTTTTATTCTTCAAAGCATGCAGGAAAAATATACCAGTTAAAATTCTATGGAAAATTATAATACATAAGAATCTTATGGTTATGTTTGCAAAGATAATTTTTCTTTAAAATTTTGTGCTTTTTTTTCTTTTTTTTTTTTTCTTTTTTTGTGCTTTTTTTCTTTTTAACTTTTGCAGTGAAGTTTAATTTGATTAAAGAACTTTAATTCATGATTTTATTGTTTTTCTTTCTGTATTTTGATACTATTGAGGAATGGTGTTCATTGTTGTGCTATATTTTAAATTAATATGTATAAAACAAGAAATATTTAATTGGGGTCATTAATTTTCCACATATTATGGGTGTCTGTGACTAAGGAGAAATATAACTATTTTTATTGCATCAACTTCACATGTAACAAGAATAATGCAAGAACAACAACAACAACAAAACATTCATTGAATGCTTCCCTTGTGACTGTGCTCTTTACTACCATGTTATACTCACTCATATAAATCTAGCAATTAATTTGAAGTTAGACACCTAGCGTTTACTCATCTGTCTTATGGCATTCACTATTATCAGGGAAGATTACTATCCCTGGTGCTGAAACTGCTTTGTGTAGTTCTTGTGGTTGAAGAATGAAACAGTTTTCTTTAGACATACCCTTTCATTGAAATTATGAACTAGATAAATGTTCATATCAAGAAGTATTAAATTTCAAATACATTAACATCTTGATTAATAATTATCAGATCAATATTTCATATCCTGCTTATTCTTACTATATTTTATTATTGGAATTTTTTTTTCTAGAGGATAATTAGCAGTTCAAGAAAAAGTTAGCACACAGGACATTGAGAAGTCAGTTAATGTTCCAGATATCAAAACATATTACTACCCACCAAAATTCTGACTCTGTTCATGTTAACTAGCATTTGATTTAATGTGTCAAAATTAAAGGATTTGTTTTAGAAATAAATACATGCAATCAAATTCCCTAACTGTATTACAGCCCACTTGATTATAGGTAATTAGTGCTTATTCAATGCTGAAAATGACTTAGAATTATGGTAACGTGGGCTTTCCCCAAGAGAATTGCTTTGTTGATCCTGAGTAGAGGTCACAAACCACAAAATTCTTTTATATGTTCCTGTAAATAGAAGTATGCAAAGTGTTGGTGTAAGTTCTCCTTAGATAGGTAAGCACAGAGTAAATATATTGGCACAGCAAGAAAACAACCTTATAGATCTAGTGAAACCCTGTCTTGTTCTGACAGTGTCATCTGCATTTATGTTCCCACTTGGGGACTTTGGGAGCCAAGGGACTCTGTGGTGGGATGTGTAGCATCTGCCTCTGCTTAATGTGGCCCCGAATTTTGCCTTCTTTACTAATAAAATCATAAATATAATCTAACCTCTTTGTGTATGCTCTCTTTCTGTGAATTTATACCTAACCTAAAAGTATTGTGTTTGTGTGTGTTGGGGAATGATATATAAAAGTTCAGTGTGAATAAACCAGTTATTAGTTTTATCCACTAAAATGTTAACTTAAGTGTTTTTTATCTTCCCATGACTAACTTTCTTAAAGACAACAGATTTCTTTATTTTTAACTTTAAACTTCAAGCGAGATTCTCTGGGTTGCTCTTTCAAACAGAATAGTACTGGTAACTTCTGACTGAATGGGTTAATTTCTCTTTACTGTTTTGAGAAGACATGACTTTACTTTATAAGCAGCTTTTTCAAAGCATGTTTCTCCTATATTCCTTATCTCTGTGAGTGGCACCACAAACCCCTCTAACCTACCTCTGCTCTCTGTTAAGCAGGTCCTGCGATACTAATTCCTAAGTAATTTTTTTTAGGCCTGTCCTTCCTCTCCATCACCACTGACTCAAGTTTAAGTTCAGATCTTTATGGTACCTTCCCTGGATTATTGCAGCAATCAGAGTCAGTCTCCTTGATTCAAATCTCTCTTCTAACCTGTTCTTCACACTGACATCACAAAGATATTTTTAAATGAACTAAAGCTAATTTTATAAAAAATGCATACACACATAAACACACACTTTAAATCCTTCAGTGATGTTCCCAATGATATAAAATAGGAGACACTTTATGATCAAGCCTTGACCTTTCAACCCAAACTTGACTCCTATCGCTGTTTCCCTTGTACATTATATTCCAGCTATTTCAGAATAATAATGTGTAATATTCATGGAGCCCTCCCTGGGTTCCAGCCATTATGCAAAGTACATACATTATGTCATTTAATCCCCAAGAACTTTATAAGGTAGGTCCTATTATTATCCATACTCTATAGGTAAGGAAAGAGAAGTTAAAGACTCACCAAATATATATCAATACATCTAAGAGGTGTAGCAGCTGGAATTTGAATCTAGGCAGCCTGCCTCTAGAGTCTACAATGGCTTTCTTTTGCTAAAGCACTTGTAGTTCCCTAAACTTAACATTTCTTACAAGCCTCTGTGTCTTTCACATATTCTTTCCATTGTCTGGAAAGCCTTTCCCAACTGTGTCTGCCTGTAGGACTCATGCTTATTCCACAAGACTTCACTCCAGCTGTCCTTTTTTCATGACCGTCCCTCTGTCTCCCGAGGCAAGGTTAAAGTCTTGGCACCCGTGGTGCCTTGCAAAGCTCAAGGAGACCACTGCATTTAGTGGACAGAGTACAACTGTGATGTGAGACAGGCCCGATTTGCATTCATGGCTGTGTTGCATATTGGTTTTGTGACTTTAGGAAAGTCACTTCAGCTCTCTGAATGTTAGTTTCTTTTGGGATTAATAATATTATTTTCAGGGAGTTTCTTTAAGGATTAACTGAGTTAATTTTATGAGATGCATCTCCCACAATGACTAGAACATAACAAGAGTTCATTAGTTTACTTATCACCCTCTTCCACTGCAGCCCTCAGAACCTGGGTGGTAATTGTCTGTCTCCTCGCTTGCCTGCAAGTTACTTCCCCTTTCATCTGTGGCTCTGCTAAGCACTAGTGAAATGTGTGAAATAAATGAATGAACGACTGAATGTTTAATGCCTAGTGACATGTTTACATGAATCCTTTTGTTCATTTTGTGGCCTGCAAATTAGTATAATTAAGAAATAACAACTGGCAAAGAAGAGAGATGCCAATTGTACTTTATCCTTTCCTCACATAGTATCTAAAACTTTGTCCTTCTGACTAAAAAGTTATAGCTACATGATCTCTTTGAGTATGTTTCACATTTTATGTAAAAAAAAACACATACTGATCACAGACCAGTATAACATTAAAAGATTATGTAATTTAAAAAAATCATTTAATAGTCTTATAGTCTTGGAATAAAAAAAAAAAAAAATATATATATATATATATATATCTTCAAATATGTTGAAGCTGCTGCTTTTATGAGGCTATTTGTTGTTTTATTTTTTCAGACATCTGGTATTGTCTGATGTATTGGGTCTAGGTATTTACGATTAGGAGGAGTGGTGTTCCGGGGACAGGTTCCCAGGATTTTGAATCATGAGATATAAAAGTAGATGTGAAACAAGGCAACCTAGGTGGAGTGTTTGAGAACACTGTTTATGCTTCTTGCATCAACTTATACTCTTCCTTTTCCCCACCTGTTTAATAGACATTCAAGCACTATGTATTTGGGGGCTTTTGAATCCAAACCATCTAACCTTAGAAGATGTCATAGATGAAAAGATATAGAAAGTAATTCTGAATGTGTGAACAAGTGAGAGCTCTACAAAATTAGAGATCATCATCGCTAGAGTCCAGACAGACTTAATTGCTTCCAGAGGAATTAAACCATAGATAATCAGGTGACAGATTGAAGTTCATCATGATTTCTAAAAATAACTTTATGTAAATTACCTATGGAAAAACATAACTATTTGAATTATTTGAGAAATGAATAGCAGTTCCTCAGAATAGCCTGACCTGTAAGTATATATAGTAAGAGCATGGATTTAGGAGCAAAATTCTTATGAAGCTGCCTGTCATGGTTTCTTCAGTAAGATTCTTCTATTCTGTTTTTTGAAAATATCCATTACATTCCTATTATAAACCTTGTAAGAAGTTAAAAACCTTGTAAGAAATTAAAAGAAAGCCTCTTCTTTTTTTTTTTTTTTTTTCCTTGTAGTCCCTGCTCTCCAGTCCTAGGAGGTTAAAAATAGTGAGAAAATCTCATCTTTAGTTCTAGAACATTTGGGTGCAGGACCAAGACAGGCTGTGAAGTGTTGAACTTGATAATCTGAGCTCCCTTCTACTGACAGAGTCCCGTTATCCCTTCTCAGATACATGCCCTGATGAAAATGGAAGGTGAGAGAGTATGCACCCAAGTTAACTCTTTAAGTATATAAAAGGTCATTAAGTTAACAGAAGAATTGCAAAGCATCTACTAACACAAAAATGCACAATCTCAGTTCTCAAAGAGTTTGTATTCTAGTATTATGCCAGTCTCTCTTTTTACTAATAGAACCCCAATTTTTAGGTGGGTTCCTGGGTTCCTGTAATAAAGATTGCACTTCTTAGCTTCTTTGCAATTTATTCCGAGACTATTAGCTAATTACAGGTGAACAGAAGTGAGGTGTTCAACTTTAAGACATGCCTTAATAGCACGCCCCCTCTCCCTTTCCCAGTGGTTAGTGGGTCTGGTCACAAGCCGTGTTAAGAGATGCAGATGAGGGCGACACCCTAGTCAGAGAGGAACAACAAGAAGCCTGATCCTCTGATGACTCCATGAAACAGAACCACAATACCAGCTTGGACTGTTAAGTGAAAAAGAAACAAGCTTCCATTTTATGAACTTACTGTTAATTTAGACACTTAACACATCAGTCAAAGCTATCTCTTAACTAATATGACTTGTTTAATTAAGCATTCTATTAAAAGTAACAAAAGTCACTGGAAAGCCTATCACAAAGCAGAGAACACTCATACTAAGTTTCCCACTATTTTTTTGGAGGAAGTATTATTCTGGACTTAAGGTAAGACTAGGAAATTGAGGACACAAAATCATTTACTTCCCAGTTTATAAGTTCATTTGATAAAAAATTACATCTTTCAAAAGGATATCTATTTTTTATATTACTGAGCTCGATAAAATAAAGACAACATCCCAGTCTTAATCTCATGTAAATTAAGGAATGAGGAACTCAAAATGTATGAATGACCTTTTTGTGTCATCTATTTTTGTATTTTTCTGGGAATGACCCCAAGATTTATAATATGAGGGGTTGTCCTCTCTGAGGTAAAATTGATAAAGATTGTAATGTTTCAAACAATTTCTGGCATTTCTTAATTTCTTATCATGATTCTATCTAAACTTCTTATATAGTAATACTGGGTTGTAAGCAGTGGTGAAGAGGATTGTTCCAAATTGATTCTTTTATATTTATTGAGCACCGAAAAGATACAGGACGCTGTGCTAGGGGTTAGAGATTCAAAGGTGAATAACTTGTGTCTAGGAGCTCACAGTCTAATGGGGGAGATAGAATATAAATAATTACAAAACAATGTATGATAAGAAGTAATATGATGAAAACAAGCATAGTCTGAAGGGAACATAAATGAATAGACCTAGTCAGAGCAAGGTGGAAAAGGGTAGGAAGTCTTCTTAAAGAAAAAGATAACTGAACTGAGTCTTGAAGAAAGAGTAGATATTTTCCATGTGATGAAAGGACTTGGGTGAAGGCATTGTCTTGAGAGAATAAGGCATGTTTGATGGCCTACGAGTAGCTAGAACAACTTGAGAACAGGGTGCCTGAGGAGGTACTTAAGAGATGAAGCTGGAGAAGGATGAAGAACTGAGGCTATGAAGAGCCTCTATATCTTGTTGAAGAGTATGAATTTTATTCCTGATTTTGATTGAGAACCACTGACTTTTTCCCCCAGGGAATTAGCATTCTCAGATATGCATTTTAGAAAAATCAGTTTGACAACAGCAAGTAGCTGGATTGGGAGGTGCAAGCCTGGAAGTAGGCAGATCAGTTAGGAGACTATGAACATGTCTAATGAGAGATTAGGAAGAGTAGAAAGACTGTGTGAGCTTGTGATATGGAGACTTAAATGCAAATTTACATAGACTGAGATAGAATTAACAAGACTTGATGACTTATTAAATGAGGATGGGGGCTTCCCTGGTGGCGCAGTGGTTGAGAGTCTGCCTGCCGGTGCGGGGGACACGGGTTCGAGCCCTGGTCTGGGAGGATCCCACATGCCGCGGAGCGACTGGGCCCGTGAGCCACAATTGCTGAGCCTGCGCGTCTGGAGCCTGTGCTCTGCAACAAGAGAGGCCGCGATAGTGAGAGGCCCGCGCACCGTGATGAAGAGTGGCCCCCACTTGCCGCAGCTAGAGAAGGCCCTCGCACAGAAACGAAGACCCAACACAGCCATAAATAAATAAATTAAACCTTATTTAAAAAAAAAAAAAAATGAGGATGGGTGAGGTGGTGAAGAAATAAGGGAGGGGAAGGATTTAAGGTCACTTACAGGGTACTTGATTGGACTAATGGTGTCTTTCATAGCCGTAACATATCCAGAAATAGAATCTGGGAAGGTTATGTGATTCTTATTTATAGGTTAGATAATTTCCACATTTTGCTAAGTTGGAAGTGACTGCGGAATATCCAAGTGGAGCTGCAGGTAGGCAGTTATCTACATCAAATCTGGAGCTCAAAGAATTAACTAGACTGGAAGTTGTCAGAGTATATCAATACCATCAAGTGGTTGAAGCCAAGAAAATAGTTGAGATCCCTTGGGGTTGTGTACCAAGATAAATTGGTTAAGGGTGGAATCCTGGGGAAAAGCAACATTCACTGGATGGAGAGAGTAAGGACAGCCTGGAAGGAGACTCAGAGGAAGGACAATGCAGCAGAGACTGGTGCTGCCAGTCAAGAAAGAAAACCGTTTTAGGAGGAAGTGGTCAACATTGTAATTGCTGGAGAAAAGTCACATAGAAAAAGGCATTGGATTGTTCCTATGGAACTGAGCAAAGGAGCAGGAATCTCTTCCATAGAATGAAAGGTATGAAAACCAGAAATGGATTCAGGAGCAAATGGGTAATCACCAATGGAAAGAGCAAGCATCTTAAAGATAGCTTGACTTTGAGAGAAAGAATGGATGGGTGGGTAAAAGTTAAAGATGGACGTGTGGTTGAATAATTTGTTCTTAAGATGGGAGAGACTTGGGCCTGTTTATATTAAAAAAAAAATAGGATACAGAAAAAAGCGTAAGTTTAAATATCAGAAAAGGAGAAACAAAAATTGTGGCATGCACAAATGGTATCCAAAGCACAGGAAAAGAACCAGCCCCAGGCAGGAGGTGGGATAAAATTCCACTGAGATAGATGAGAAGTAAAAAACAGCCCAGGAAGATAAGTGTTTTGAAGGGATGGGAAGAAAGATGCTAAAATTTTGTTTTCATATGTTTGAGTGCATATTTATGTAAGGACTTTTAAGGTGGAAGAAGATGAGTTAGATAGATGGTCTGTTGAAAATAGAGGAACGTCTGGTGGAGGGGGAACCCCCAGTAGTTTTAAAAGTGTGAATAGAGGGTGGGAGAGGGAGCAGAATAGCATCACATGAAAAGATTATTGTCATCTTGAGGATACTGCTGAGATGAGAGTTTGCACATTTGTGGTAGCACCATCTTCTTGGCTGCTGGCTTTTCTCCAGCAGTATTCAGCAGCTTGGGTATAGGAACAGGAAGGTCCACATAGTATTGATGCAGGATTAGGACTTTTTTGGGCATTCATGTCAGATGATAAAGGAAGTTAAAGATACAAGCTTGAGTGTGGATGTGTCATGTGTTTTATCATGTATCACATGATTTAGTCAAATAAGAAAATTAAGACAGGAATAGTTGATAAATTCGGAAAATAGATAAGAGGTCTAGATCATTCTGAGGTCACAGGCAAGTGAAATAGAAGTAAGGAATAAGATATTTTTAAGGATCAAAATAAAAATCAGGGAATAAAGATCCTGAAGCTTATGATTTTTGATATGGGACAGTTGGGTCCATAAAAATGTCTAGAATATAGGTGGTGGGAGGTTGAGTTGATGAAGAAGTATAGGCTGTCAAAGCTGAGGAAATCAAGGACCTATGAAATTAAGATGTTGGATGGGTTAACATGTGGGTATGGAAGGGAAGCCAAATAAGACACTGATGGGACTTGGGCGGAGAGGAAATTCTGGAAATTAATGTGGTGGTTGTTGTTAGAAGGTGATATAACTGGATGGAAAGATCCTTAAAAGGAGTTTTTATGTTAGGGTAAGGAGCAATGATTCAGAATAGGCAATGTAGAGCTAAAAGCAAACCCACTTTTAAATCCTGTGATAACTTAGTTTTTAGGAAAATGGCCAGGTTCCACTTGAATACATTTCAAGGGAAGCAGTGTCTCCATAGAGAAAATTGAATTTTAATGAAAGCAAAGAAATGAAGTGAATATCCTATGATGTTTCCAGAAGTCACAGTGGAAAAGTTTGGGAGGGAAGGAAGTTTGATTCAGAAGTAAGGCACAGAGAAGTATGGAGATAAGAGAATGGAGAGGTTTCCAAAAAAGCAAGATTATTTTGTAGTCGCCTATTATGTTCCCTGGTAGTTTTTAGGGAGATATAGCTAAAGGGCCTCCAAAGAAGTAATTGTAGGACCTCCAAAGAAATCCTAGTCTCTGTCCACAGGGTACAGAATAAGTTCATTTCCAAGATGCCTTCCTGAAGGAACTAATTATTTGACTCAGGGCAGGAGACTGAATGTAAATAACAGCAAACCTGTCTCTGATGTCGTTGTAAGGAATAACATAATTTCACTTTGTAAATAAAGGAGAATCTTTTCTACAAAGAGTACTGACCCAATATCAATTTTAGGACTTGCCTTATAATTCAGAAATGCCTTTCTGATATCACCTAACTGTGCTTTTTCAGTGAAAGTAAAGCACTGCCTTCATGGAGCACACCTCCCAAGAGATCAATGAAATCAATGAGAAATCCAGTGTCTGTTTGTTAGTAAAGATCTGTGAAGTTTGATGGGTCTTTTGGGACTGGACCACCAGTTAAAAATTCTAAAGCAAAATTAAGTGGAGCATCGATGCCAGAAATCTCAAGAGATCTTTGAAGAATGAAATGTGAAAGATGGAGACAAATTTAGAGAATGGCTGCTGGCATAGACCTGAACTTCCTGAAGAAGATGGAAATGGAATATCATACAAAGAAACAAAAAAGACAGAAGAGAACATTAGCACTCTATTACCAAAAAGAATAAGAAAAAAGGTTGAAGAAGAACCTTCAAAAATAGGTAAACAAATAAATGAATGCAATTTGAAAAAACATATATCCTTTGGTATTTTAAAAAATCAGCCTTTAATAGCTACTCCCTGATTGCCAAGCCTTTGATGAATACTGATTTTGAAATTATTATTATTATTTTTAAGAGGTAAACATTTAATATGTAAATTAGGAGAAAACATTTTCAAATTATCAAATTTAATTTTATTAAATGCTTGGATCTACTTATGAATATGTATTCATAATCTGAGATTGGTGTCTAAGGCCCCATCATCCTAATGATTTGTTCACACAGCCTTCCAATACCTGCTATGGGCTACAGTGTACATGTGCTCGTGGTCTCCTCTGAGAATCCGATATGCCTCAGATCGTCTTTTTCTCATTCATAGGTAGTAAACGATAGCCCTCTTTTGTTAGAATCATTAAAGGAGAAATATTACTTACTTAAAGTAAAAGACCAAATTAAAGGTAATCCTTTTGTCACAGTAAATGGGCTCACCCTAGCAACTATAAAGTATTAAGAAATTTAACACAGTTTAAAAGTGGGTAACACAGTTTGAGTCCAGAGTTAACTAGGCAATTTACAAACTGTGCAGTTAGGGTGTTACAGAGTCTTGGTCACATCTTTCTGGAGGCAGCAACAATTGTCGTGCATATGGTTCTTTCAGATGTTCTGTTTTCCTGTTACTGTATAGGTGATTCTTGAACCTGCAGTAATGGCATGCCTATATTTTGTTAATATTCACGGGCAGCATTAAATAAGATAAAATCTTTAACAAAGAGCTCCTAGATAAAATCCAGTCTATCATCACTGAAGTTGTAATCACAGCAACTCAGCTGTGGAAATAAAGGACAGCAGGGTTCTTGAGGTTTTGCCTCAGGATTCGCTTAAGTAAGAAAACTGGAGGTAGAAAGGAAAAAAATCATGAAGACATGGTAAGTCACCACATTAGCCTGTATTTCTCAGTGTGCAAATTCAAATTAGAGTAAATCCAAAAGTTTTTGCAAATGTTCATTGCAACATCTTCCCTGTGCCTTGGCAATGACCTGCTTCATTTATTCAGTCAATAAATATCGAAGGCCTGCTTGTTCTAGGCACTAGAGGTCTAGCCTAGTGCATAAGCCCTAGGAGTTCTCTGCTCTCATGGACCTAACTGATGTATCTTAGGGCTACAGATAACAAGCAAATAAATATATCAGGTAGTGATACGTGTGATGAAGAAAACAAAACAGGGTGAGAAGATAGAGGGTTCTGGATGAGATGGCATTCCTTTAGATTGGAGTGTCTCTCTGAGGAGACCAAATGAAAATAAGGAGTGACAATAGGAAGAACTGTTGTAATGACATTCCGGGTAGAGGGAACAGTTAGTGCCAAAATTAAAAATGGGAGTCAGTGTGGCTTGTTCAAGGAACACAGAAGAAGACCAATGACTGGAGAGTATTGACTAGTTACTAACCTACTAATTGCCTTAAGTATCAGCCATGTTACCAAATTTCCCAGAACAGTCTACCAACCGTTTAACAAAATATTGATTAATTTTGTTTCAATAAAGCATTATTGAATGCTTTACTGGGGCTGTAAAGATGAATCCGTCATGTTGCAGGACTTCATGTGATATGAAACTAATTAGGAGCAATAAACTGTGATGAACGCTTTGTCAGAAGTGGAATAAAGTGTGCTGGCAACAACGGTTACTTGGAATTCTTCCCAAATGGGTCAGTGAAAGCAAGACATTTGAGTTGGGCCCTGGAGAGTAAGTAGGAGTTTACTGTCAAACAGGGAAATAAATGGTCTAGACTTCTTTCCTGAGTGCCTGACCCACATGGCAGTGGCCTCCTGGATATCTTCACGTGCATATCTCACTTCATCTAGATTTCACATGGTACCAGAAAGAAATTTTCTTGCCCCAAACATGTTCCTCATCCGATATTCTGCATTTTAGTGAACAATCCCACTCTGAAGACTGGTAATCAGCTTGATTGCTTCCTCTCCCCAATTTCCACACCTGATTCTTAACCAAATACTGCCAATTCTATCCCGAGATAGCTAGTCAACCTTTCTTTTCTTTACTATGCCCATCCCTTATAATTTTTCATATGAATTTATTTTTCTTTCTAGAATGCCTCTCATACCTCCAAGCCAAATTTCAGTTGAAGACACCCTACTACACTGTTTATGGTTACCGTTAATCAAAATGCACAAAAAGGCTTAAGATGTAGGGCAGAAGAGTTCTTCCACTCATCTTCCGAGGCCTCTTTTTGGTTCTCCATATCCCCAAAGGAAGTAAGGAAATGAAGTGTCAGGGACAAAGTGATTCTTCAGATCATGGTTTCCTACCAAGTAGGAATACACTAGCATTAGGAACCTCTATACTTAGAGTTAGGAAGTCCAGCCTTGTTCATCCTCTTGTACCTTCTGTCTCTTGCATCTCTCTAGGATGTGGACTCAATAGGATCACATCTTTGAGAAGGAATAGTCAGATTTCTTTCTTTTTCCATTTCTGATTCCTTCTACCCTTGTCTCTGGCTGATAAATGAGACCGAGTTGATGAATTAAACTAAGGCTTATCCTAGCTCCATAGCCAGTATCTTTCCTTCTCTAACTTTCTTCCCCAATTCAGCCACTTGCAAAGTTGTATGTGTGTTTGGGGGTGGAAGCGTAGTCTGAATAGGAGTAGAAAGTTCAGCATGGGCCACCTCACATAAACCTTAGCCTCTAATCTAAACTTTTTATAAAGACTCTCCCTGATGTGTTAGGCGTTTCTGCCATTAATGAAGCGGTATTTTGGTCCCCATTATGCTATGGTTCTTTCTGTGTCCTGATGGGGTGGGGGGCAGGGAGGAAGTAGGTTGATGAAGGATAAAGACAGTTTGCAAAATGCCCATGAGGACTTTATGAGGGAAAACAACATGCTGAGCAGGCAATGATTAATCTGGGGATCTAGGCCTGCATTTCTGCCTTCCTGGACCATGGCAATAAATCCATTAGTACATCCACAAGCTCCCTTCAGCTCCTCATCATACACACACACACACACACACACACACACACACACACACACATTAATATATAGTAGGCATGATGCTAAACTGTCAGGGGAAATAATTTTGGTCCACTCTGCTGAAGTGCCTGGGCCTGTTTAATAAGCTTACAAAAAAAAAAAAAAGACATCAAAGAAAGCAATATTTTTCAATGAGGAGGACTATTGGCATTTTATATGAGAAAATTCTTCTGTCAGACTATCCCAAGAATTATAAAACTTTTAGCTTTCCTGCCCCCCTATTCCCCACTAAATGCTGGTGGCATCCTGTAATTACTGTGACAACCAACACCACTATTCCTTCCCATTTCCAATGCCTTCTATGGGGTTAGTACCAACCAGGACTGAGAACTACTAAAGGAGGGAAGCAATCATGAATCTACTCTAGATTTCTAGGTTACATTTGGAAACAGCATTTTAGATGAGTAATGGATATCAGGATCTGAAATCAAACAGATTATCAAATAGAAAAACAAGTCCAGGAACATAGAGGAGAGCAGAGTCAAATTAACCAATTTGGGGAGGATCAGAAGTCAATAGAGAGAGGTAGAGAAGATCCAGAGGTCCAAACAGAGTAAGGTAAGAGGAACTGATTTCTTTTTTCTTTTTTTTTTTAATAAATTTATTTATTTATTTTTGGCTGTGTTGGGTCTTCATTTCTATGCAAGGGCTTTTCTGTAGTTGTGGCAAGCGGGGACCACTCTTCATCGCGGTGTGTGGGCCTCTCACTATCGCGGCCTCTCTTGTTGCGGAGCACAGGCTCCAGACACGCAGGCTCAGTAGTTGTGGCTCATGGGCCTAGTTGCTCCACGGCATGTGGGATCCTCCCAGACCAGGGCTCAAACCGGTGTCCCCTGCATCGGCAGGCAGACTCTCAACCACTGCGCCACCAGGGAAGCCCCAAGGAACTGATTTCTAACACAAAAGAGAAGTGAGGTGTCTTAAATTTCTCAGGACTTTCCTCTTCACCCTGACCCAGATTCTCTGGTGAACCCTGTTTGCTTTAGCACCCATTTGCCCCCTAGAGGATTGCCAGGTATTTTGCGAAGAGTCTCTATCCCTTATGAACTTGTGGTTTTATCCTCCACCTCATATATCTGAAGGAGGTAGATGAGAAGAAAGCAATGCATCTGGATTTTTGGCTCATCAGTAAAGCAGTGATGGTTAACCCTATGGAGAAATTACATAAAAGTAGGAATCATTTAGAATTTCGAGACTTTCTTATATTGACTACTCACCATTTCTTGAACCTGTCCATGTTCTTCTGCACCCATGTTCCCTCCTATGGCAACCTTCCACCCACACCTTCCTCTCCCTCCTTCTCGTTGTCTGTCCAAACCCATCCCCCAAGATTCAGCTCGGGGCCACTTTCTCCCAAAGCCCTTTCCAAAAACCCATGGTTCTTTGCTTTTTTTCCTTATTCAGCTTGACGGATTTTGCTTTATTTTATAGCTTTTATATGTAGGTCTTATTTTCTTTATATGAATTGGAAACTCCTTGAAAGTAAGGACTAATGTCTTATTCATTGTATTTGCTGCCACACTTGCAATTATCTCCTACTTCAGAGCTTCTCAGTTGGTGTATTGAAAACCTTCCCAGGTACACCAACTTTTCAACAATGTATACATTTTATTTTACTGTAAAACTAAGGATGCATGTTGTTACAGCCATGACTGCAGATGAAACACAGAGTTGAGTGGATGGTACCATACAGTATAGGGCAAAGTATAATTTGCTTCAAATAAGAAGAGGCTTGATATTATCAAAATTGCATCAAAGAAAGAGCATAAGAATAACTGAAAGAAGGAATGATCATTTAGGACAAAAATTGACTACTACTGCTTTTTCCATCTAGAATGGTGTAGCAAAATTAATTCCTGAGGTGGTTGGATATTTTATTTTTAAAAGTACCTTGATGGGTAAGAGGGAGAAAACTAGACTGCTCTGTCCAATAAAGACTGATTTACAATCTCCCAGGAGGCAGAGTAAGGGAAGTATGGGGCTGGGGTGGGGAGAGTGGGGTATGACTTGGAGAAAAAGAGATACGGGGCTGCAGGGAATGGAGGGAGGTAGACCTTAAGCAGGGGAAACAAGCAAGGCTAGAACCTAGAGTGTGACCAGCAGAAAACCCCTAGGAAAGTATTTATTTTTCCCCTTGGTTTGTGGAAACAATCATAATTAGTACCTAATCTTGAGATTTTTCTCCCTATGTTATTATATCTTCAATTATATGAAACCTTCAAAAAGTTTTCTACATACAACAGCTTTCTTTTAGGAAGGCTTGGAGAACAAAAAAGCAGAGCTGATGCCCCATGTGAGACGAATCACATGAAAAAGGGACAGTAATCATAGGAGCTCTTCTGGTTATGTGGCTGTTGGCTCTCCTCCCCACTCCTGTCTCCTTTGAATCACAGGGGGTTGAAAGTTTGCAAATGATGTTTCCCAGATTCTCTTGTCTGAGAGGTTACACTTAGGTCCTGCCCGTGGTCCATGGGAAGCATTAAATGGGAAATTAGGGAAAGTGGAGGGGAAAAGAAACCATTTTCTCCTGCTTGTGGCAGCACTTCTGGACAGAAGCAGCAACAAGCAGACAAATGTAGGCTCCTGGGTTCCTGCCCAGGCAGTGGTTTCAGCAACAGAGTTCACAGCAGAGCACTTGTGGGCTCCGGCTTCAGCAGCAGCGGCAGCAGTGATGGCATCTCCCAGCCTCTGCGCTCCTGTGGAGGCCTGGGATGCAGGTGCACAGCTTCCTGTAGGGTGGAAGCAGCACAGCTGCAACACAAGAGCACTCCAGCAGCCTCAGCACCACAGGGGCCTTGGGTCCATGTAACACTATTTTCTCTCTTGTTCTTCCATCCCTGGACCGAACTGTGTTCTCCAAAAATTCGTATGTTGAAGTCTTCATCCCCAATGTGACTTTTTTAGACTTAGAGCCTGTGAGAAGGTGATAAAGGTTGAACGAGGTCATAAGAGTGAGTCCGTAATCCGAAAGGTCTTATTTTTATTAAATGAGCTAAATTGAGAGCATTATAAACTAATAGAAATAAGTTTTTAGAGTCTATGAATGAATGGTTACAATACAGCAGAGGACTTACGGGAAACTGGTGAAAAGAAATGTAAAAATGCTTTACATAAACTATTAAAACAGCTGGCTACATGATCCTTTATATTTAGAAACTGTGACTGTATTTCTGGACCTTCTAATAGCAGTGATTAATAACTAATGATGTTTTTTCTATTGGTATTTTTTTTTTAGTGTGTCACTTTTTTTCTTATATATTTTTATTAAAATATAGTTCACATACCATAAAATTGACCCACCTAAAGTATACAACTCAGTGGCTTTTAGTATATTCACAAGGTTGTACACCCATCACCACTATCTAATTCCAGAACATTTATATCAGCCCAAAAAGAAAACTGTAGGCATTAGAAGTCACTCCCCATTGCTCCAACCCCTGGCAACTGCTAATCTGTTTTCTGTCTCTATGGATTTGCCTATTCAGGACATTTCATATAAATAGAATTAAATAATGTATGTATGGCGCTTTGTATCTGGCTTCTTTCACTTAGTATGTTGTAGCATCTATCAAGATTTTATTCCTTTATATGGGCGTACTACTGTTTTGTTACTGGTATCACTCAAGGGTCTCAGCAATTAGCATAATTATGAAAACTTTCTTGATGCTTTCCTAGCCAAACCCCTCATAGAGTAACCATCAGCCTTACTTACCTATGGAGGCTGGACACCCACTTGATGTTATTTAAAGAGTACTAAGAAATTCCCTGGTAAAATTTATCTTCCCCACTATATCATACTGCCCCCCTTCCTCCTGCTATACTTCTTTAAATCCCATCACTGAAAAATCTTTCTGTTGTCTTAATAAGTGCTTTGTTTGAAAATACAAATACCCTTTAGTAGTATATTGAACTGTAATTAATTATCAGTTGATTAGCTCAGTTTCATCACTGACATGAAGCTAATAGTGCTGCTTAGAAATTAGGATTTTTAGTAGAGGAAGGAAAGCGATAAAAATAATTTTGGAGTAAGGAGTAAGTAATAATTTTTGGAGTAATAATTTTGCTTTTCTGAAGCAAAGGTGGTCTGGAGTCTCTGAGCATCTGATGAAAAGAAATGGTTAGTTTTTTATATCACCCAATAATCATTTATTGAACCCCCGTTTCAACAGTGTCAAGCCTTGCTCTTAGAACTGAGGATGCAAAGTTGTATCCTGTCTTTAAGGAACCCACAGTTTTGTATAGGAGACAGACATATAACCAGGTTTCATGCAGCGTTTTGAGTGCTGGGATAAATGTTTCTAGAAAGAGCTACAAAAGCATAGGAGAAGCTATATCGGATTGAAGTTGATAGGTCAAGGAAGGCTTCCTGGAAGAAGTAACACGAGAAGAGGTTTTTAAAGTATGTGTTAGCTAGATGAAGAATAGGAGGAAGGCATTACAAGCAAAAGAAACAACAGGGTAAGAAAGCCCAAAAGAATGAAATCACAAGCTATTTTTAGAAATGTGAAGTAGACCAATATGACCAAAGGGAAAGAAAGAGAAGGATTAGAAGGATGGCCATAAAGGTAGCTACTATCAGAAATGAGTTACTTGCTATGTGCTGGGCACTGCCATAGCTGCTTTACATGCCTCCTTATTCAATCCTCCCAACAATCTTATCATATAAGTGCTATTCATGTCTCTGTTTTCAGAGGAAGGAAACCAAGGCATAGAAAGGTTAAGTAACTTCTCTACATTCCCACTGCTAGTAAGTGTGATGCCAGAGTATGAACCTCTCACCATTGGATTGTGATGGGCCTTGTTTGCCAGGCTGAGGAGTTTGACCTCTGTCCTGAACGTGACGGGAGCCTGAAGAGTTTGAAGGAGGAAAGTGACCTCACACGAACAGATTCACAGCTTTAGAAAAATCACTCTGGAGATTGGGTAGAGGAAAGGGTTTGTACAGCCTAGAGGCTGAGAGGGCAATACTCCAGGCAGGCAAGCAGGAAAAAAGAGTCCTAACATATATTTAGGAATTAAAACCCAACTCCTAGGGTAGAAGGGGCAGAGTCTAGAATGACTGGAATAATAGGTCATTGCGGGAACGATTGGGCCTTCAGTGAGGGGAATACAGAGGGAGTAAAGGGTTTTAATTCATGTTGCGTAGGAAGTGATTAGACAACTTTTAGTTAGAAATGTCAAATTCAGAGCAGACTCTATGGGTCCAGAGCCCAGCAGTGGTGTCTGAGCTGGGCATAAGAGGTTAGAGGCACTGGGTCATAAGTGGTCGTTGAAAGAGAGCAGAGACTTAAACATGGTGACCAATGAGATCATATGTGGATGGAGGAGCACAGGACAAAGAATCAGGCCCTGAAGCAGCGGTGGCAGCATCAGTGAAGCATCACTGGAAGAGCCTGCTTTGCAAGAGACTGAAAAATGATCAGAGAAGGAGGTGGACAGCTAGGCAAGTGTGGTGCCACGAATGCTAAAGGCGAGTTTTAAGGAGGGAGAGGACGGAAGTGTCAGATGCCACAGTGAGGTCAAAGGAGACCAGCACATAAACTGTCATTGAATTTGACAATATGAAGATAAATGACGACTTTATGGAGAGAAGTTTCAGGGAATGGAGTCAGATTGCAACAAAGAGTGAATGTGAGGAGAGGGAGTAAAGGAAGTGAGGACAGAAGCACTTGTTGTGAAGCATGGCTATGAAGGGAAGGAAGGTCGGGAGGGGGAATAAAAAGAAGAAAAAGGGCATCTAAGCGCACAGATTTTTTCTGACCACATGTCTACACATGGAAACCATATTCTAAACCATCATTTTTAGTTTTGCAGTTATAGGCAAATAAGTAAGAAACAGATACGCCATTTCTAGAGTTTGTTAAGGAACAGACTGCAGAGTCCTCTGTTGCCTTTGGAGCATGAACGGCCCTGATGAGATGGCAACGTGAAGCAGAAGAAGGCAAAGATCACCTTCAGCTTCCTCTGGAGCTAAGCTCAGCCTGGGGAAATTCATAGGCTGCTGTGGGCTTGGGGTCAACTAGGTAAGGTAGCTGAGGTCTTGGTTGGGTTGCCAGGCACCCTGCAACAAGAGGCTTCCAGTGGAGACAAGGCCTTCTATACTAAGTCTATGGGGTAGACTACACCCTAAGGGTTCTCCTTATAGGACTGCTCAACCAGACTACTATAACAAACTACAATAGACTGGGTGGCTTATAAACAACAGAAATGTATTTCTCACAGTTTTGGAGCCTGGGAAGTCCAAGATAAAGATACTGGAGGATTTGGTGTCTGGTGAGAAGCTGCTTCCTAGCTCATAGATGGCTACGTTCTCACTGTGTCCTTATATGGTAGAAGGGGGTTAGGGTGCTCTCTGGGGTCTCTTTTATAAGGTCACTAATTCCATTCAAGGGTTCTGCGTCATGACCTAATTACCTACCAAAGGCCTCACCTTCTAAAACCATCACATTGGGGTTAGGATTTCAACATAAGAATTTGGTGGGGCACAAGCGTTAAGTCCATTGCAGAGGAGGAGAATTGTAGGCAGAGAGGCTGGAGAGTGACAGGCAACAATAAGAATCATACCTGCATTGGACTGAATATTTGCCGAGAGATGCTCAATTTTAAGTCAGAAGCAATTGGAAAATTTATTGGTCTGGACTAAGTTTTCTGATTGGACCAAATTTAGTTTTTCTGCTACTGAGCAATAACAGGGCTCGTCAAAGGAAAGTAGGTGTTATCATAAAAGGGCTTTATGTTTCCACCAAGCTAATTGGTGACATCCAGTCCAGACTCACCACACCCACTGTCAAAAGTTGCATAGGGGCTCTAGAGCAGGTTAGGGTGCTGCCAGGAGAACACTAAAATTCTGTCTCTCAGGAGGCCTTACCGGTGACATTACCTGTGGTGAATTTTGCAAGACCTCCAGTCTGGCCCTCAGCCCTTGTCAGTTTCTCAGAGCTGAAAAGCCTCAGGAAAGATACTTCATGGCAATCTACTCACAAGAGGCCGAAGCAATTTACAGTGTGAGATATTCAATTCTAGAAGCTGGAATGCATGTATTTTCCATCCCAGGTGGTGTTCCTTTGCTGGAATTAGAGTACTTAGTAAGATAAACTAATAATGAGAGTGTTGATTAGTGGACATGGGGAAAGGTTTCATTAGTCTATGGCAGGGCCTAGTCAATCATCTCTACTCCACTCACAGAGATGCTTTTCCCATAACTGGAAAGTTCATCTTAGCCACATTTAGTGTTTGTCCCTGAATCGTGCTGGACAAACACTGCCCAGTTCTCCCTTAATCCTTCCCTTCTTCACACTCTGACTGACCCAGCCTGGGGTCCAAATACCTCTCATGGGCTCCCCTAGCATACCCTGATCATGTACACATCAGAGTGTATTCTAATTACCTGTTTGCTGACATGTCTCCCTCTCCTGACTATAATACCTTTAGGGCAGGAGAGTAATTCTGTCTTCTTGCTTATTCCAGACTATTCCACTCTCTTCCATTTCTTGCATCAACCTTCAAGTTACTCTTGCATATTCATGGGAATGTTCTAACCTCTGGCTCCATATCTTCCTCTTCATTTCTAGTCCTGCTTTATCCCAGGGGACTTCAACTCTCCTGTGACTAGTCAATGGAAAGTCCTCACCTCCAAATTTACTGCTATATTACTTCAACGCACATCCTTCACCATGCCATGGACTCTCCATCATCTGGAATTGCCCTTTTCCCTGGAAGACAGGATTGGGCTGAGTGAGAGCCTGTCCTCATAGCAGGGTTGAGGTTGATTGGACCAAATCAACCTCAGTTAAGCTGAATTGGAAGACAGGTTTACTGAAGGAAGCATTGGGCATGGCAGCCTGGGGCATTGGCTCAGTCACCCTGTGAACAGTGGATGTTATATTGGAGAAACTCTTTGAGGACTTGGGGCACGTGCTTTGATTGGCTTTTGCCTGGGGTAGTGAATGCTGGAGAAGGGAATTTCTTCTTGGGCAGCCTTTAAAAGGTCTCTCCAAAAATGAGACACGGAGCTCTACCCACCACCAGAGCCTCCCATCAAGCCTCTTAGATAGCCTCAACCACCAGAGGGCAGACAACAGAAGCAAGAAAAACTACAGTCCTGCAGCCTGTGGACCAAAAACCACAGTTACAGAAAGATAGACAAGATGAAAAGGCAGAGGGCTATGCACCAGATGAAGGAACAAGAAAAAACCCCAGAAAAACAACTAAATGAAGTGGAGATAGGCAACCTTCCAGAAAAAGAATTCAGAATAATGATAGTGAAGATGATCCAGGACCTCGGAATAAGAATGGAGGCAAAGATTGAGAAGATGCAAGAAATGATTAACAAAGACCTAGAAGAATTAAAGAACAAACAAACAGAGATGACCAATACAATAACTGAAATGAAAACTACACTAGAAGGAATCAATAGCAGAATAACTGAGGCAGAAGAACGGATAAGTGACCTGGAAGACAGAATGGTGGAATTCACTGCTGCGGAACAGAATAAAGAAAAAAGAATGAAAAGAAATGAAGACAGCCTAAGAGACCTCTGGGACAACATTAAGCGCAACAACATTCGCATTATAGGGGTCCCAGAAGGAGAAGAGAGAGAGAAAGGACCAGAGAAAATATTTGAAGAGATTATAGTCGAAAACTTCCCTAACATGGGAAAGGAAATAGCCACCCAAGTCCAGGAAGCGCAGAGAGTCCCATACAGGATCAACCCAAGGAGAAACACACCGAGACACATAGTAATCAAAGTGGCAAAAATTAAAGACAAAAATTATTGAAAGCAGCAAGGGAAAAATGACAAATAACATACAAGGGAACTCGCATAAGGTTAACAGCTGATTTCTCAGCAGAAACTCTACAAGCCAGAAGGGCGTGGCATGATATACTTCAAGTGATGAAAGGGAAGAACCTACAACCAAGATTACTCTACCCGGCAAGGATCTCATTTAGATTTGATGGAGAAATCAAAAGCTTTACAGACAAGCAAAAGCTACGAGAATTCAGCACCACCAAACCAGCTCTACAACAAATGCTAAAGGAACTTCTCTAAGTGGGAAACACAAGAGAAGAAAAGGACCTACAAAAACAAACCCAAAACAATTAAGAAAATGGTCATAGGAACATACATATCGATAATTACCTTAAACGTGAATGGATTAAATGCCCCAACCAAAAGACATAGACTGGCTGAATGGATACAAAAACAAGACCCATATATATGCTGTCTACAAGAGACCCACTTTAGACCTAGGGACACATACAGACTGAAAGTGAGGGGATGGAAAAAGATAGTCCATGCAAATGGAAATCAAAAGAAAGCTGGAGTAGCTATACTCATATCAGATAAAATAGACTTGAAAATAAAGAATGTTGCAAGAGACAAGGCAGGACACTACATAATGATCAAGGGATCAATCCAAGAAGAAGATATAACGATTATAAATATATATGCACCCAACATAGGAGCACCTCAATACATAAGGCAACTGCTAACAGCTATAAAAGAGGAAATCGACAGTAACACAATAATAGTGGGAGACTTTAACACCTCACTTACACCAAAGGACAGATCATCCAAAATGAAAATGAATAAGGAAACAGAAGCTTTAAATGACACAATAGACCAGTTAGAGTTAATTGATATATATAGGACATTCCATCCAAAAACAGCAGATTACACGTTCTTCTCAAGTGCGCACAGAACATTCTCCAGGATAGATCACATCTTGGGTCACAAATCAAGCCTCAGTAAATTTAAGAAAATTGAAATCATATCAAGCATCTTTTCGGACCACAACGCTATGAGATTAGAAATGAATTACAGGGAAAAAAACGTAAAACAGACAAACACATGGAGGCTAAACAATACGTTACTAAATAACCAAGAGATCACTGAAGAAATCAGAGAGGCAATCAAAAAATACCTAGAGACAAATGACAATGAAAACACGACGACCCAAAACCTATGGGATGCAGCAAAAGCAGTTCTAAGAGGGAAGTTTATAGCTATACAAGCCTATCTCAAGAAACAAGAAAAATCTCAAGTAAACAATCTAACCTTACACCTAAAGAAACTAGAGAAAGAAGAACAAACAAAACCCAAAGTTAGCAGAAGGAAAGAAATCATAAAGATCAGAGCAGAAATAAATGAAATAGAGACAAAGAAAACAATAGCAAAGATCAATAAAACTAAAAGTTGGTTCTTTGAGAAGATAAACAAAATTGATAAGCCATTAGCCAGACTCATCAAGAAAAAGAGGGAGAGGACTCAAATCAATAAAATCCGAAATGAAAAAGGAGAAGTTACAACAGACACCGCAGAAATACAAAGCATCCTAAGAGACTACTACAAGCAACTTTATGCCAATAAAATGGACAACCTGGAAGAAATGGACACATTTTTAGAAAGGCATAACCTTCCAAGACTGAACCAGGAAGAAACAGAAAATATGAACAGACCAATCACAAGTAATGAAATTGAAACTGTGATTAAAAATCTTGCAACAAACAAAAGTCCAGGACCAGATGGCTTCACAGGTGAATTCTATCAAACATTTAGAGAAGAGCTAACACCTATCCTTCTCAAACTCTTCCAAAAACTTGCAGAGGAAGGAACACTCCCAAACTCATTCTATGAGGCCACCGTCACCCTGATACCAAAACCAGACAAAGACACTACAAAAAAAGAAAATTATAGACCAATATCACTGATGAATACAGATGCAAAAATCCTCAACAAAATACTAGCAAACAGAATCCAACAACACATTAAAAGGATCATACACCACGATCAAGTGGCATTTATCCCAGGGATGCAAGGATTCTTCAATATACGCAAATCAATCAATGTGATACACCATATTAACAAATTGAAGAATAAAAATCATATGATCATCTCAATAGATGCAGAAAAAGCTTTTGACAAAATTCAACACCCATTTATGATAAAAACTCTCCAGAAAGTGGGCATAGAGGGAACCTACCTCCACATAATAAAGGCCATATATGACAAACCCACAGCAAACATCATTCTCAATGGTGAAAAACTGAAAGCATTTCCTCTAAGATCAGGAACGAGACAAGGATGTCCACTCTCACCACTATTATTCAACATAGTTCTGGAAGTCCTAGCCACGGCAATCAGAGAAGAAAAAGAAATAAAAGGAATACAAATTGGAAAAGAAGAAGTAAAACTGTCACTGTTTGCGGATGACGTGATACTATACATAGAGAATCCTAAAACTGCCACCAGAAAACTGCTAGAGCTAATGAATGAATATGGTAAAGTTGCAGGATACAAAATGAATGCACAGAAATCTCTTGCATTCCTATACACTAATGATGAAAAATCTGAAAGAGAAATTATGGAAACACTCCCATTTACCATTGCAACAAAAAGAATAAAATACCTAGGAATAAACCTACCTAGGGAGACAAAAGACCTGTATGCAGAAAACTATAAGACACTGATGAAAGAAATTAAAGATGATACCAACAGATGGAGAGATATACCATGTTCTTGGATTGGAAGAATCAACATTGTGAAAATGAGTATACTACCCAAAGCAATATACAGATTCAATGCAATCCCTATCAAATTACCAATGGCATTTTTTACGGAGCTAGAACAAATCATCTTAAAATTTGTATGGAGTAACAAAAGACCCCGAATAGCCAAAGCAGTCTTGAGGGAAAAAAATGGAGCTGGAGGAATCAGACTCCCTGACTTCAGACTATACTACAAAGCTACAGTAATCAAGACAATATGGTACTGGCACAAAAACAGAAACATAGATCAATGGAACAAGATAGAAAAGCCCAGAGACTAACCCACGCACCTATGGTCAACTAATCTATGACAAAGTAGGCAAAGATATACAATGGAGAAAAGACAGTCTCTTCAATAAGTGGTGCTGGGAAAACTGGACAGCTACATGTAAAAGAATGAAATTAGAATACTCCCTAACACCATACACAAAAATAAACTCAAAATGGATTAGAGACCTAAATATAAGACTGGACACTATAAAACTCTTAGAGGAAAACACAGGAAGAACACTCTTTGACATAAATCACAGCAAGATCTTTTTTGATCCACCTCCTAGAATAAACAAATGGAAAAAAAAAAAAATGAGACACGTCCTGGATCCCTTGGTCTGACATATGAATGTGTTAGTTTGCTAGAGATGCCATAACAGGATACCACAGACTGCATGGCTTAAAACAATAGAAATTTATTTTTCATAGTCCTGGAGGCTGGAGGTCCAAGAGAAAGGTGCCGTTAGGGTTAGTTTCCTCTGAGGGCCATAAATAAACAATCTGTTCCAGGCCTCTCTCTTTGGCTTGCATGTGTCCATTGTCTTCTTGCCTCTTCACAAGGTTGTCCCTCTGTGCATGTGAGCCCCTGGTGGTTCTTCTTTTTCATATTGGATTAGGGCCCCACCCTAATTGCCTTATTTAAATGAATCACCTCTTTAAAGACTTTAACTCCAAATATGGTTGCATTCCAAGGTACTGAGGGTTGGGACTTCAACATATGAATTTGGAGCAGGGAAGAGACATAATCCATTTTATAACAATGAACAAGACTAGAACAGAGCAAGTGCTCATTAATTATTTGTTGAAAGTTTTTTTCACAAGTTATTCCTATTCTTTGTTACTTTTTCTAAACCATAGGGTGAAATACGATTTTAAGTAAAACACGCAGTGGGAATCTGCTTAGTTGTGAAATACACTCTTTGTAAACAAATTTCTCAGTAAAAGTTTTGGTAGGATAAAATAAAGTCCCACGAAAAATTAATCAGGGTGGAAGTTTTTTTAAAAAAATTTTTTGGAGTATAGTTGATTTACAATGTTGTTGGAAGTTTTAAGATTTTTGTAAATGTGGATAAATTTTGATATTACTAATCAAGAATTGCATTTACATTGATCTAAGGAGGTAAGTACTGTTAAGAGAAAATTTTCAAAGAGGGAAAATCGTGATTCTCAGACAGATATAAAACAAATGTGTTAAAGATCTTAGTTAACTCATTGATCAGTGAGAGAACCAGGCAGATGCTATAAGAATAATTCAAAGAAGAATCAAAAAGAACAGATACATTTCTAGATCAGGACTATTGAAATGAATGTAGCTATGGAGACAAAACTGTTTTTTCCATAGGTGGGAGGGTGGTTCCCTCCATCAGACAGTTCACTTGTATGTCTACAGACAAGATTTTGCAGTGCTGTCAGCGCTCTACAACTTACAGATTTGGAAAAAAAATTCTCCCATAGAATCAGAATCAAATAAGTGGAAGACCATGCTGTAGATAATGCATAGTTTTCTATCAAAATTTTAGACATCAACATCATGTTGATGGGAAGGAGACTTTGCGGTTGTGGGAAGAAGCTTTCTCGTATCAAACGCCTTCATCATGTAGGGTATAAAATCCCGCATAGGCCCTCTGCCATCTTCTCCGTTTACTCAAGAGTTTATTGTAGTACTGAGTTAGCAATTATTGGAAACTGGGAGTTCACAGACTTTCCCTTATTTTGCATAGAGTTTTGGTAGAGGATTTATTAGATGGAAAACAGAGTGAATTAACAGATAAGAACTTACCTGATAGGTTTGCTACTGTTTTCCTGTAAAGAAATTCCTTCTGGAGTTCAATATAAATGGATGTATGTTTAAACATATATTTCTAAACACCGAAATACCCTTACCTCTAAGATATTCTTGTGGAGGATAACATTTTTCAATTACTTTCTTGGTTTTGGTCTCCTGATCAAGAATTAAAATGCTAAAAATAACTGTCTTTTAGGCTGCTTTCCAGTGTTGGTTTTTATTGTTCTCTATAAAATAAAATACTTGGACTTCGTATTAAAGAGCATTCTAATGCTGAAATGCAATTCATTTTGGTATATTAAAATCAACTCGAAAAGTTGAAAATATTTGATGATCTGAAACCCGATTGGTCTAGAGTAGTACTTTGCTGTGATATTTTTACATCACAAAAACTGAATAAATTATGCCTTAGGTGTGTGACTGTTAGATCAGAGAGGTTGCCCTCCTCCTTTAGGGATGAATATGTTAACGTGGTTTGTGTGTCATGAGTTACAAGCAAAGGCACCTGATGGTTGGCAGGACCCCCCTGTTCTTTGAAAGTCAGCACCTATATTCCCAGGCTCTGGGGAATGTGAGAGAAACACACCTAAAATGACAAGCTAAGGAAGTGGGGGCAGCTGAAAACATTTATTCTGCCACCCTCACCCCAACCATCAAGTGGATAGTCTGGCTGAGAAGTGGCAAATACATGTCTTACGTACCATCATTCGACGTTGATAATTCAACGCAATACTTTTTCTGCTGACCCAGAAATAGCCTCAGAATCCTAAACATAATGCTCAGAGCAGCCACTATACTAAATCAGAGTTGGCATGCAATTTAGAAATTACCTACCATCCTTTCTTCATGTCTTGATTTTGAATTTCAGTCGCCCATGAACACCATGAGATAGGTAGGCAGTGACTGAGGGATCCAGAAGTCACAGAATGGGGCCCCTCAGGCAGAACCCAGGCTGCAGACAAATTTGATCTGGCCTAATTCAACAGTGGTTCCGTTTGTTTTTTTGAATTACTAGTTGCCAACATTAAAACATCAGGAAATCTCATACAAATACTCAGATTTCTGTCTTTCCTTTAAAAAACAGATTTGGCAACACTGGACTTTTATTGCCACGTTGCAACCACTGGCTGGATAAGAGAATTGGCTCCCTCTCTAAAGATTGCAAGCTCCTAACTTTGCTGCAGGCCCCATTCATCCAACTTGGCTCATTTACATGATAAACTCTGAGTTCCCTTCCTTGTTCTACTGTGACTCTTAAGTGCCCTTGGCTCTTCACTCTGTTTGATCTCCCAGAATTTTCAGGCTTGGAAGCACAGGGGCAGGATCTGTAGGCCTTCTTTGGTATTAAAGCAGCTTTGGAGGTGAGGAATGAGAACAGTAGGAACTCCTGTAAGTGACCTTCTTCCCCTGTGGTTCAGGCCATCAAAGTAGGGCACGGGTTTCTCAGCCAGAACCGGAGTCCAGAAGGCCAAGATTCCCTCGGGTGCTGAATGATTTCATTTTGGTGAGATTGGCATGAGGTCTGCAGCCTTGCAGCTGTCAATGAGATGTCACTTCTAAGCAATTAGGGACACAGTGAGGGGCGGGGGAAGGGGGGGGTAAGAAAAACCAAAATACATCCAAAAAGTGTTTGATTATGGTCTATTCAGAAGAAAGAGATATGAAATGGTGGCTCTTAGAATAAGCTGGCCTAAGCTTCAGGAAAACATGAAGGCTGCTTCTAAAACCCTGTGTCCTAAGGAGTTCTTAAAACAGCTCAGGGATCTCAGATGCGATAAGGGTCAAGAAAGCTTGAGAAAATGAAAAATCTTATACTTTAATTTTATATCACATTTTTCTTGATTTGAGGAAAATATTAGTCATGAGAGATCTGAGAGCTGTAGTTTCTGGGTTCTTCAAGGCCTGTCTGGCTTCTCCCTTTGCCTGCAACTCTTTCTTCCTTTAGGGCTTTACATGGAGTCTCAAAGCTATCACCATGCCATTCTGACCTCCCCACCTCCTTCTCCTCCTTACTTTTTCTTCCTAGTGCTTATAGTTACCTAATATATATATTATCTAATATGTAATCTAATATGTATATATATATATATACACATACATACACACACACATAGCTTCCTCATTTCATTTAGGGTGAGTGTTCCTTCCACCAGCTGGATGAGCGGAGAAACTTTTGTCCTCCTTGTTCACTGATGCATCCTAGACAGAGCCAGGTGCATAGTAAGCACTCAACAAACATTTGCTGAATGGCGTGAAAACTGCTTGGATGCAGTAATGCAGGTCTCACAGATTATGAGAAGTTGTATCAGGTTTCCCAGATGCCACAAACTTCAAAGAAAACTGGAGCAGGGATAAGAGTGTAATCTCTCCAGTCTCTCAAATTTCATTATTTAAAAACTGCAAGAAGTTTTTATTAGGTGGGAGATGGAAACTCCAATACAGCTTCCAGGCAAACTGTCTCTTTATGATGGAAATAGACATCTTTAAGTTATGCAAATGTAAAGAAAACCTTCTTGGAATACAGATATGGGTCAGAGGAGCTTCGAGTTTACAGTGCTTTGGGGAAGAGAATGAAAGGACAGTGGTTCAAGGCAGAGTTGCCACTTTGCTTGAAGGAGACAGAGGCATGAGGTCTTTTTGTGGAGACAACATAAAACATAAATCAAAACATAGGAGTGGCCCATTTTAACCTCTGGAACAGGGTCTATATTTTAGTTACTCCAACTGTTCTCTATAGTTTTAACAGCGAGGAAAGCCAGTCAGCGACAAAACGAAAGACATTTTAACCCTTCTGTGTACATGGCCAGGTAGCTGGGGCTTGAAGCTGCACCTTGGTAAGGTTAACGGCTGAACGCTAACTTGTTCAAGAATGTGCTTAACCTCAGTAACTGCAGCTCCTGGCATCACAGCAAGGAAGGGGTGGCAGCTGTACTGTGCTCTAACGAAGAAAGGTTGCTAGGCTGAAAAAGATTGCCTCTAAATTTACTCGTTAACCTACTTGGAGAAATCTGTGAACATGAATTATTTTATATTATAGATCATTATCATTTAGTGTCCAAACCTTAAGCACCAGGCAAAGTCTGTTGGAGGACTGAAAAATACTTTGGAAATGATGCGTGCGTCTATTTTAATGCACTGTGCAGTGATCATCATAAGAGGTTAACATGAAAAAATCAAGCATGACTATAGAAAAAAATTACTGTATTTGGCGGTACCGGTCTATGACATTGTAAAAACGTGGTACAGTGGAGGAAATAACACCATAGCATCAGATTATCCCTTATTTCCATATACAATAGAAAAAGTGTCTGCTAAAAAGGGAAAACAACAGAATCCAAAGAATTTAACAGAATTTAAGTTCCAAAAACAGTGAGGCCTATTCAAAACGCCATGCCCAGTGAACAGGTATTGCAACACCAAAGGGGAAAACGGACTCAACAACCTGGAGAAGAAACCTGTGATGCCTGAAATAATTACAGAAGACTGACCTGAACATGTAAATGAGCTGACATGCACTATTCTTGAGAAGTAATACAGGAGAAAACAAGGTTGCAGAAAAAGATTAGCTATGACAATGAAAGACAAGTTCTAAACCAATTCATACTACAGATGAACTAAACATATTCCTGGAAGCTGTGAAGAGCAGCAATAAAGCAACTAAGAATGAACCAAAACAATATCTCCCGCTGTGGATAAAACATATAAACTAATTACAACAACATAAGAGAAAATGACAGGCCTAGAAAATAGGTTAAGGGAATTTAGTATACAAATATTATAGGTAGCTGAGGAAATTTAAAAATTCAATGATGTGGAAAGACTCATTTGAGAAATAATTGAACATTTTTAGGTTCAATTAACGGAAACTTAAAATGTGGTTCAGATAACTGATACAAGCTTGTTACTTAAAAATACTTTTCTGCCAATTTTAGATGTGAGGATATGAATACTCAGAGTCCATGTGAGAAATTGTCAAGAGGGGAAAAAGATTTTAGAATCTTAATTTTCCAAAAAGTAATGGCACGTTCCCTTTTTGTGTGTAGGAAGACGCAGAAACCAAAAATGGGAGGAGAGGGAAAGTTTACAGCAGAAGATTTTTCAAAATATTCATGAAGCATTCTTTCCTGCAGTTTGAAAATCATAGTGTGCAGTGAGAGAAAATGTTGAAGGAAATGAGTTGTGTTTGTGAAGGGCGTGGAGCCAAAAAAAAAAAAAAAAAAAGATGAAGAATATCTAGTTTTCACACAAGAAAAAATAAGCAGTAAATTATCATTAAAAGCACACACTTTGGTAACTATTAATATGTAAATTGTTTTAAGATAAATTAGCAAAATAAGTTAAATAAGATTCATGATTTTAAAAGCTTATGTGTATGTAGATCAATGGTATTCAGAAGCAACATGAAACTGTAGCTTAATTACATATAGGTTTTAAATGCATATGTGTGTACATCTTTATACATATGTGTGTATAGGTAAACATATGTATACACATGTTATGTGTATATGTATATACCTATACACATACATAGAGAAAGAGATATTTTCTGATTAGAAAAATAAGTAAACAACCGTTTAACCATATTTTAAATTCTACTCTAGTAATATTTATTTTTCCTTGGCACTTTCCTATTCCTTTCTTTATGTATGAGGTACAATCCTGAAAGTGATACTACAGAAAAGGAGGACAAAGAATTGGGATGAAAATATCTGTATCACAGGGCACTAAAATAAAACTCCAGTACTGTTTGCGCTGTGGCCACCCTGGCTTGACTCCAGAACACATTTCCTTGAGACAAGTGTCCCTGAAATGCTCCAGGAAAAACTCTGGAGATGGTTAAAAATCATATCCTTGAAATTCATCCTAATCACGAATTTGATCTTTTCGAAGAGAACATGCTCATGAAGGGATCTTACAGGTGGTAGCAGATTTAGAAACTTTTTAGTGATAAAGCAGTAATCCAAATTTTAGCTTTTGGTGAATTCTAAATGGTGACAAATTTGGAGAGAAGAGTACTGAAAAAACAAAATAGAATCTAATAGCTTCATTTATGTTAATAAATCTCATGGAAGGGACATAAAAAATGGAAGAGATAAGAGCCATTCTGAGGAATTCCTACATCTGCTGGCAGTTTCCAGATATATTGGACTATATCTGCTATCAGTTTCCAGATTTGAGCTCATCTAAGACTTTGTGAATTTAATTCTTACAAAAGGTTTCCCATAGTTTTAGAGTTTGAGAAAATTAGTTACCTGTTTTGACTAACTCCTCATTGCAAAAAAGATTTATCGAGGTGGATGGACCTAGAGTCTGTCATACAGAGTGAAGTAAGTCAGAAAGAGAAAAACAAATACCGTATACACATATATATGGAATATATAAAAAAAAAAAGGTTCTGATGAATCTAGGGGCAGGACAGGAGTAAAGACGCAGACGTAGAGAATGGATTTGAGGACACAGGGAGGGGGAAGGGTAAGCTGGGACAAAGTGAGAGACTAGCATTGACATATATACATTACCAAATGTAAAATAGCTAGTGGGAAGCAGCCACATAGCACAGGGAGATCAGCTTGGTGCTTTGTGACCACCTAGAGGGGTGGCAGAGGGAGGGTGGGAGGGAGGGAGATGCAAGAGGGAAGAGATATGGGGATATATGTATATGTATAGCTGATTCACTTTGTTATACAGCAGAAACTAACACATCATTGTAAAGCAATTATACTCCAATAAAGATGTTAAAAAAAAAAGATTTATTATTCTTTGTGAATTTAAGGGTACAGCAAAAGTACAATTTTTTTTTAGTACAATTTTTTTAAGTAAGAAATAATAGGCTATATTACAATAGGAAACATAGTATGTTCTTAAAATGATATAGAGATTGTGTTATTAAAAAATTAAATGGTGCACAAAATTTCTAAACAAAACAAGCATTTATAATGATCCTAAAAATGCATCTGCTATATTTTAATACAACTTTGATTCTGTTTTGTCTCTGTCCTTCAACTTGGAATGAGGATGCTCCATGGGTAGAAGAGACACTTATGGAATGAAAATAAGAACAAATAAAACTTTCTGCAAATATCCTGGAGTGAAAGGAGCTGAAGGGAAAGAGTTAGTTGCCGAAGAACTACAAAGCATGCTTATCCTGCTGAGGAAAAGATTCATAGTTACAGGTTATATTTTTGAGTTTGAAAGTGCTAAGCAAACCTTAGCGAAAATACAGAAATATTGGTCCAAAGAGTTTTAAAAGGAAATCTTGAGTCATAAAAAAACACTGAGGAGATTCATAAAGAAAGACATGTAGTAACAAGTCATAAGATGAAATTTGTCTATACTGTCAACACATATGCTCAATAACGTCGCCTGGGAATTTTATATAATATGCAAATTATAGTGGAATTTAAAAACTAAAAAAGTTAAAGTTGAAATAATTTATATGAAAAAAGGCAAATGTGAACTGTTGTATGATATGAGGAATGGTAGAGACGGGAGTCTTTGATTTTGCACCAGAAATAGCTTCAATCGCAATTGTATGGCTTGCATTGGTCGTGTTTGGGGCAGAGTAGACTGATGCTCTTCTCATAGAACAGGGAGCTTGCCCTGGAATCCAAAGGTCTCAGCTCTTTGCCATTAGCTGAGACATTTGATTCTGGCCTCTGTGAATCTTAGTCTTAAATCTATAAAATGAAGGAATAGGGCTAGATGATTTCTAAGGTTCTTCTTGGGTGTGATTCTGTGTGTCTTATCTTTTAGTTCATTTGACTAAACTTAAATAAACATGATCATGTTAAGGAAAACTGACATGGACTCGCTGGATTTTGTTCACGAGACCAATAAAAAGACCCTCAAAAGAAGGCTCGTTGTATTGTATCCTAGAGTCAGTAATGGTTCAAGAGTATTCTTCTTTTAAAATAATCATAGAAATAAATTATGGTTTCTCTGCATGGCACAGTACTTAACATAACCATCTAGATTGTTCAGTTGCAAACTTTTTCACCCCCAGATGGTTAAACCTCTCTAAATCCTTAAACACGTTGAGTCTTTTCTGGTGGGGCTCCAGGGTTCAATCTCCTGGTATTTAAAAATCAAAACTGTATACTTTGCAGCTACTGATCCTGAATTGAAGTCTTTGCATAGATCCTAAAACCAAAACACTATACTTGTTTTCATCACTCATGTTTTATGCTGGGTCAAGTTTTACAAGAAGCTTTTTTCATTTAGCCTTGACTCTTAAAGCTCCATCAAAATGCCCTATTCTTGTTGGCTTCCTGGAGCTCCTAAATTTGTGTTGATTTATTTTTGCTTGTCTTAAGGCTACTTCCACTGATATCCTCTCCCCCACACACACATAAAGGAAGTCTGTTAACCTCCTTGTCCTTTTCCAACAACCTCAGAATCTTCATGCTCTGGTGGTGTTATCTTCCTCCACTCCCAATAGGCTGATTTGGTCATCATAAAAGGATGAAGAAGGCAGTTCAAATGCAAATAGATAAAACTTAGGGTTTAGATCATTACAAATGTTGGACTAGAAATTTGACTGATCTTAATGATAGCAAAACTTATGCGTTTATCAGTATACAGAGGAAGAAACAGATCTTTAGGGAAACAACTTTGTGTGACATTAGGTTCTGAGTGACATTTCTGGAGTGTGCCATCACACGGAAAAAATGTCCCCAAGTACAATATATTTTCGGGTCTATAATTCCCTCAATATAAGTTAAGGACAGAGAACTCAAGTGGAACTCAGTGAAAGAATTTCTGGGGAGCAAGGTAAATACAAGCATATAAAGTTTTCTATGATCTGATCTGGCCTAATCTACAGAAAAATAAACTATTCTTCAAACATTATTCTGTTTCAGTTCTCTCAACTAGGGTTTTGATGTAAATTGGGCAGCAAACTGTTTGAGGTTACTCAGGTCTATACTTGTGATCCCCAAATATTATGAAGAGGATTCAACACTTCTTAAAATTCTGCTCTTTATCTCCCATCTACTTTCTCCCTTACTGCAGGTCTGTCAGACCTATTTCTCTCAAAGTCTTCCTGCAAAACCTGTTCCCTGGCCTTAGCCTGTGTACCTCTCCTCTTTCTATCCTTTCCTCTTTTCTGATTCTGCACCAACAAATTCCAAATAATGAACCTGGCAAAGGCAGAATCCTCCTTGGAAGGCAAGGAAGGGGAAGTAGATGAGATAGAAAGACAGGATCCTCTTTAGCAAGATTAGTGGTTAAGAGCCATCCTCTGTTATTAAACTTTATTCAATCACACATATACCATCTTTGTTAAACTTCACAATAATGCAGTGTGACATTTATTGTTTTTCTGTTTACATGCAGAAAACAAAGTTTCAGAGATTTTATAGAATTTGCTCAGTCTCATAACTATCAAATGGTTCAGCTGGCATTGTGAACCCTGGGTCTTGCAAGAGCCTGGAGTGCAGTTTTCTGTGGGACTGGTTAAGGTCAGATCCATGCCCTGTAAAGACTGGATGAACCTGTGGTAATGTTCATATCCTTTTAGCAAAGTGGGGGGCCCTGACTCAGGATCTCACTGGTTTCAATGACTTGACTACTTACACATAGGCTTGGGAACCTTCCACATACATATCACACCTAAATGATTGTAATGTACAACAGAGCAGTATACAGTGATTACATATATACTTGATGGAGAAGTTAATCACAATCTTGCATTTTCCATTCAGGTATATTAGCACAGGTAGTTATGCGTTTGGGGGTCTCAAGACCACTCTCAGTTTCAGTGATTTGCTAGGAGGGCTCACAGAACTCAGAAAAGCTGTTATACTCACAATTATGGTTTATTATAGCCAAAGGATACAGATTAAAATCAGCAAAGGCAAAAAGCTCATAGCTTGGAGAGGCGAGACTAGAATCAACTTCCAGTTTTCCTTTCCCAGTGGAGTCATATGAACAGAGCTTAATTCTCCTGGCAATGACATGTGACGATACACACAGAGTATTGCCAACCAGGGAAGCTCACTCAAGCCTTGGTGTCTAAGGTTTCTATTAGGGCTTGGTCACATAGGCATGGAGCGCCCATGTGACCGACCTTAGTTATTCCGTCTCTAGCTCCCCCCGCAGAGGTCATACTGATTCAGCATGGCCCAAGGCCCCCACTACAAATCACATTGTTCAACTACCTGTCAAGTCCCAAAGCCCCAGATATACAGACACTCTTATCAGGCAGGATATTTCAAGGGTTTAGAGGTTATCCCCCAGTAGCTGGTCAAGGGCCATTCATTTCTTTGGAAGGTGCAGGGTTTGAATATCCCAAACCTGCTAAGTTAACTTTTTACTGCACAGTTAAAATAAATCTATCAGGCATATGCAGAAATGAGATGAAACAAAATTGGCCACCTAATAATGTAGTTTCTTAGAGAAATTTTAATCACTTATATAGTAACTATTTCGAGGGGTATAAAATTTGATTTTCCAATAGAGAGAGTTATTCAACACAATAATTGAGAGAAAATGTAATCTTTCAGAATATTTTCTATTTGTAAGAAAAATCATTCAAAGCCAGAGTTGACATAGACCAGTGGTTTTAAAGATTATGATTCAAGGTTTCTGAGGCACCACTGGAGATGTGAGTTTGAAAAGGGGACTTGGTGGGTGAATGGGCAGGCTTTTGAGTGCCTACTGTTCCTTTAACCAGAACAGCTGTGTTTCAAACTATTTTCCTGATTTATACTTCTGGGTAAAAACGCATCTGTAAAGGTGCTGGGTTTAAAATGCAAAACAAAACTGAAAATCAATTGTTATGGATTTAATTGTGCCTCTCAAAAACATTATACGGAAGTTTGAACCTCCATTGCCTCAGAAAGTGACCTTTTTTGGAAATAGGGCTGTTGCTGTTATAATTAGTTAAGTCAAGATGAGGTCATACTTCAGTGGGCAGTATGTAGTGGGCCCTTAATCCAATCTGACTGGTGTCCTTGTAAGAAGGAGAGAGAGATGCACAGGGAGAAGACAGCCATGTGAAGACGGAGGCAGAGACAGAAGCAGCTGCAAAGCAAGGAACACCGAGGAATGCCGGCAAACACCAGAAGCCAGAGAGGCCAGGAAGGATTTGACTCTCTAAGTTTCAGGGGGAGCATGGCCCTGCTGACACCTTGATTTTTCACTTCTAGCCCTCTGTACTGTGAGACAATAAATTTTTGTTATTTTAAGCCTCCCAATTTGTGGTGCTATGTTATGGCAGCCTTAGAAAACTAATACACTGACGAGTCTGATTTCATTCAACTGATCAAAAACTAAGACTGAAGAGGTTAGGCAGCTTACTGAAGACTGAGAATACCAAAGAGGTTAAGAATCTACTGTGTATCTGTTCAAAAAATATGTTATAATTCTGTGTGTTTTGAATGGATTGCGTTATTTAGTTAACAACAACAACAGTATATATTTTTATAGATGCATCTCAAGATTTCTTAAGAAATAGTCTTGGGGCTTCACTGGTGGCACAGTGGTTAAGAATCCGCCTGCCAATGCAGGGGACACGGGTTCGAGCCCTGGTCCGGGAAGATCCCACATGCCACGGAGCAACCAAGCCCATGCGCCACAACTGCTGAGCCTGTGCTCTAGAGCCCGCGAGCCACAACTACTGAGCCCGTGAGCCTAGAGCCCGTGTTCCGCAACAAGAGAAGCCACCTCCATGAGAAGCCCACGCACCACAACGAAGAGTAGCCCCTGCTCGCCGCAATAAGAGAAAGCCCGCGTGCGGCAACGAAGACCCAACACAGCCAAAAATAAAATAAATAAACTTGTTTTAAAAAAAGAAATAGTCTTTATCAAATCATAATATTGTACACCTTAAATATGTAAAATTTTTGTTTGTCAATTATATATCAATAAACCTGGAGAAAAAAGACATGGCCTAGCTTATAAAGTTAGGCTGCTGAAAGCAGTGCAGATTTTTGCAACTGCAGTTAAGGAATGGAACTACGTAGCGGTTTTGCTGGCCTGAGTTAAAACAGGCAAGTAGATTTTTAATGCATTCAGGTGCTCATCCATAACTATCTTCATTACAGGAAAAAAGAAACGGGTGTGGGGGTGGAACTGGTGAACAGTGTTTTCAGTAGTTGACTTAAATTTTCAGTGGAACAGGCAAAGCACATGCAAGAAAAAAGAAAGTCAGAGTCCTGGATTAGTTGTTTATAGCCCTATTTGGGAATCTATCTAATGTTAAACTTAACCTTTGAATCAATTACCTGTTGCTATATGACAATCCATCCCCAAACTCAGTGGCTTAACAGAAATAACGTTCTATTGTTGTATAGGCAGGTCAGCTGGAGGTTAGGCTTGACTGGAGTGGCTCTGCTTCCAGGCTCCCTAGATCAGCAGGATAGCTTTAGAGAATATTCTTCTTGTAACAGTGGAAGAGGTGTAAGAGGGCAGGTGAAAAAGTGTGAAGTTTCTTAAGGCCTGGGCTGGGGACTGGCACACTACTACTTCTAGCCATGCATCACTGGGCAAAGCAAGTCACACAGTGTGTTAGTTTGCTAGGACTGCTGTAGCAAAGTACCATAGACTATGTAGCTTAAAACTATGGAGATTTATTGTCTCACTGTTCTGGAGGCTAGAAGTCCAAAATCAAGTTGTTGGCAGGGTTGATTCCTTCTGAAGGCTGTGAGGGAAGGATCTGTTCCAGGCCTCTCTCCTTGGCTTATAAGTGGCCATCTTCATACTCACACAGTGTTCTCCCTGTATGTTCTCCCTGCATATCTGTCTTCAAATTTCCCCTCTATATATATACACATACATATATATGTGTGTATATATATACATGTATGTATGTGTGTGTATATATATATACATATATATATAGGTATATATATACACAACACACATATATATGAAATCATATTGGATTAGGGCCTATCATAATGACCTCATTTTAACTCTATTAACTCTTTAAAGACCCTACCTTCAAATAAAGTCTGAGGTATGGGGTGTTAAGACTTCAGCGTATGAATTTTTTTGTGAGGGGAGGGGACACAATTCAATCCATAATACACAGTCAAGCTCAAAGTAAAGGTGTTATAAAATGTACCCATAATGAAGACATGGTAAGGGTAAGGATGCTAGAAGGGGTGAAGAATGGGGGTCTTAATAGTTTTAACTTTAAATCAAGCACAGGAGTTGGCAAACTATGGCTCATGGGCCAAACCTGGCCTGCTGCCCGTTTTTATAAATAAAGTTTTATTGGAACACAGTAATATTCATTTAATGTACTGTTTGCTTTTGTGCTACAACAGCAGAGTTGAGTAGTTCTGACAAGAGGCTTTATGATCTGAAAAGCCTAAAGTAATTATTATCTGTCCCTTCACAGAAGTTTGCTGATCCCCGATCTTGCCAGAGCAGCAAGGCCTATAGATATAAAGACTTTTTCTGGATCCAAGTAACTGTTGTAATTGAGCAATGGGAAAAACACTGTTTGGGAATGGGAAGTTTTGTCTCATGGCTTCAGTTTTGCCATTAGCTACCTCTGGGACCTTGAGCAAGACCCTTAGCCTCCCTGTTTCTGTTTCTTATCTAAGATATCAGGGAATTGGTCATGTTGCCTGCCTAACTTTGCTTCTCCCTTATTATAGCCAGGTAGTAAATCTTTAGTGACTAAAAAGAACTGCATTGCAAAAAAAAAGTAGCAGAGTTGTAGAAAATTATAATTTTTCTTCATGGGCTTCAATCTATTATTTTAATGAAGTAAAAGTTACATTTTTTTTCTGAATTAGAAATCCTGCTTACCATGGAATTAAATATTTAAGGTCATTTTTTCTTTTTAATATAGGATTTTACAAAATGAAATATGAAATGAGGGTAAATGTGTAAGATGTAGCATTCATAGATAGAAATACGCTTCATCATGACAGAAGTTTATTAGACCAACCTCATCCATTTTGACCACTCTGGGCATCAGACTCTTAAGACAGTGTCAGAGAGGCCATCTGGTCCTGCTCTTCATGCTTAGAAATTGGAAGAGCTTAACTCAGGATTTTATGAAGAAACAGAAGAATGTGTTAATAAGACTACGGCTCCACCTTGAGTGGCAGATTGGGAAAGATAGCCCCGATATTTTGTAGAGCTGCCCGTCAAGAGGTAGAGTCTTTTTCCCACCCCTTGAATCTTGCTTCGATTTGTGGAAAACAATGTTGTGCAAGTTCTGGATCTTAGGACTCCAAGGCCTTGCAGCTTTGGTCTTTGATGTCTTGGAATGTTCCCTAAGACCACCACATAAGGAAACTGGTCTATGCTGGAGGATGAGAGGCCACATGGAGGAGAACCACGGTTGCCCAGGTGATAGCTAGTGCCAACCACCAGTGTTGACACTGTGGCTAAGTGAAAAGTTCTGGTCCCATCTGGATCACCTTTTGTGTGCCCCACATTCTCTAGTCTTATACCAGCTGCCCCCAAATCTCTGCTCCAAGCTTTATTTAATATACATTATAGAGAAGTTTTTACTATTTCCTTTTGCATGAGCTCAAATTACAAAACTTTAATTACAGAATTTTTAATTGATGATTGATTTCTGTGGGAATCTGCTCACTACCTGCTTTGGATGAGTTGTGGCTTGCTGAAGTTTTCTGCCTCACTAACATGAACACGTAGTTCTGTGTTCCCTCTGCAAGATCAGCACACTCTTCAGTGCAGTAATGGGAAGGACATTTATACTCTTGGAGAGAAGAATAATTTCCTGTTTGTTGTCTGAGCTGGAAAAACATCTCTTTTTGTGCCAAGAACATCAC
Organism: Balaenoptera acutorostrata; assembly: GCF_949987535.1. NCBI lineage: Eukaryota > Metazoa > Chordata > Mammalia > Artiodactyla > Balaenopteridae > Balaenoptera > Balaenoptera acutorostrata. The sequence goes on from NC_080081.1 coordinate 69,988,420, forward strand.
ATAGATTTCATCTTGTCTGCTAATTCTGATTTGTAGTGACTGCCTGGAATAATATTAAGAAGTATTGCAAGGCCACATCCAGCCTCAGTTATAACTGATTGGCAATGTCTTTCCTGGAGAGGAAAGAGGCCCTAGGTATATCTACCATTGTATTTCCTACCATTGACCATGGTACTTTTCTGAAAACAATTAAATAGCTCCTTTCCTCTGATAGTACTAGCACTAGGGAATTTCTGTTTAATCACTTTGTACCCAGTAGGCATAGTTTATAAAGTTATATTAGCTAGCCTAGATAAAGCTTAATAAAATTCGCTAATAACCAACATCATTAGAGACGGTAATCTCATCCAAAGTACAGAGGCTATTATTTTGGTCATTCCTATTTACACAATTTCTTTAATAATCATGTATAATGGTTACTTATTTAATCCATGGCAGTATTTTTTGCAATAAATAATATTTTTAAACTACAAAATAAAGCTACAATGATAAAATTGCAAAAGGCTGTAAGAGTTGAATTGAGAGGTGATATACTGCAGGGTTAGCCAACTATGGCCAGTGGCCAATGGGCCAAATTCAATCTGCCACTTGTTTTTATAAATTAAGTTTTATTGGAACACAGCCGTCGGTCTATGGCTGCTTTTGCACCAGGATGACAGCATCTAGCATTGCGATAGGGACCAGCAGAGTTGAGTAATTGTGATGGAGACCTTATGGCCTGCAAAACCTGAGATATTTACTATCTGACCTACTACAGAAAAAATTTGCCAACCCCTGATGAATTGAAATGGTTAAGGATCTAACACTTATTGAGTACTCTCCATATTCAGGGAACTGGGATGCACAGAGATAGTCCTTTGAAGGGCTCTTTCCTACCTAAAAAACGGTAGCACAAGCAGTGGTTTTTAATCCTGTCTGCATATTAAAATCAACTGGGTAGAGTTGTTAAAACTACTAATACTGGGCTATGGCCTGTTTGAGATGTGGGTATTACATATTTTTGAAAGCTACTCAGCTGAATCTGACAGTGCAGCAAGGTTACGAAGCATTGATCAGGGTTATTATTTTAGACTTCAGCTGTTTGCTCTTCTAGAGGTTAGATGGTGTAACTAGCTAGTTTGATTTATAGTGATTCAAATATGATAGAAAGTAAATCTGAAATAGCTTAACAAAATGGAAAATAAAAATTTTAAGGAATGTTTGGTGCTAATTAAGACTGGGTGAACCATTTTAAAGTCCCCAAGCCAATAGAATTTTTGCTGATCCAAGTTTCTTATTTGTAAAGTATTAATCATGCCCTCCACAAATCTGAAGAGTTAAAAGTAATTGTCAGGCTAACAAAAAATTAATTTGTAATTAATTATTTTGTGTGTATGCCTTCTTCTTAATGCTCTTGAATCATCTACTTAAAATAAATCCTGAGATAGCTATCTTCTGCCCTGCTGTTAGAAATTTTGTTCACATTGAAATACTACTTAGAAAGTACTTGAAAAATTGGGTAGAATACAAGAAGATTATATTTTGGTTAGGTAAAGACAATTTTTTCTAGTTTAACATGTGGCAAATTATGATGGGTATTCCAGAAATAGTGGATCAGGAAGCTCCCTCACAGCTCTGGCTCTAAGGATATATACACTCATTGTCCCGCTTAGTGCACCATTGTCTTTTTCTGGGTTTAAATAATAATTTTAATAAGTCATATACCAAAATTTTCCATAAACATCTGAAAGTAAGACTTATGTGAATTATTGGAATTACACACAGGAGGAAGTTATTTATAGATAGAGAAACTCACACTTTAGGATGCTTATCCAAAAAATGTACCTTGAGAACTTCCTAAGCAGGTTAGTGCACCAATAGTAAAAATTATACATTTATAATTTAATATTTTACCAGCCCAACAGCTAGTTCGAGCATATGCAGTGATGAAAATTTCTATCCATTTTGCCAAAATCACACTTTTATCAGTCTGCAAAATCTGTCTTGGTCCCACCCACCCTTTTTTGTGCCAATTCTTCTTCATTACTATCTTCTCAAAGCCCGAAATTTCCTCTCCCATCAAACTAGGAAAACTTGGAAATCTCTTTGCTAGAGATATTCTTAGAGATCCTTAAAAAAATACAATTCAGATAGAATATAAGGACGAGAAGAATCCATTGTATTTTTAAAAATTATTCTTTTATACTCTCTTCATACTCTTCTGCTCTTACTTTCTATAGAATTGGTAATGCCACCATGAAAACCATTCTGTTCATTATTGTTGAGAATATCTGTTTTCTACTGAGACTAGTTTTTCTTTAAATGACACATACTTTTATCTTTGCAGAAGACTTCAGAATCCCAGGTCTGCTTCTCTAAATTCTCTCTGTCTTGGAGCAGGACCCCAGACTGTATCAGAAGTAACATTCTCCACAGTGATATATATATATACATATACATATATATATATATATATATATATATATATGTATATATATATATGCATATATATATGTAAAATTTTTTCTGACACTCTCATTTCCATTTTTAGAGAAAGAGTACTAAGAAGCACAATGTAAAAAAGTATGGTGATAACACCAGAGAGAAACTGGTATTTATTTAGTATCTAATATATACAAAGCCTTGATAAGCACTTCACATATGTTATTTAATCATCATAAGAAATCATCATACAGCTATTATTCCTATTTTTACTGATGAGTAGGTGGATTTCTCAAGGCCACAAGCTGGTAAACAATCTGTTTTTTAATAGTCCTATATAGCTAACAATTGATCAATTAACATTAATTATAATCAGTGGATTCTTATTTAATGAACTTTTGCCATTAAATTTGGAAATTACTTTTCATTTTTACATTTATGCCTCAGAATACATCCTAGGCATTAATGAATGGGTAATTTCCATCTCCATATGAGGAATGTAGGGAACTTTCTAAAACTATCTATCAATACATACACAGAGTAGCTTCCCACTTCTTCCTAAGAGTAACTTACTTCTCTTCATGATGTCAGCCCTCTGAAGCTAAGCCCTTTTTCTTTAGTTGAAGGGTACAACTTTGAAAATTACTGCAGTCTGATGTTTTACAACTTATTGCAGTTCTCTGCAAGTTCAGACATTTTCTGTAGCGAATAGAGAGTACAGATGTAGCTAAGTGTTAATTAAAAAGAACATCTTGAGTGTAAACATTAAAAATTGATCACCTTCTGTGAACAATTTAATTTATAAGCATTAACATATTCTAAGCTGATGTCTTGAATTTTACTAGAACATCTCTCGGTGCATAATGAAGGGAAAGAAGGAAGAACCCTTAACATGAATATATTTAAATTCCTCTCTTCTCAGTCACAGTGGGTGTGCAAATTCTAAGGCCAGAGAGGTGGCTACTTCAGTGTTGCTCTAACAGCAGCAGCTGCGAGAGCAGCACTATCCCAGCATCCCTGGTCCCCCACCGTTGGGTTCACACCATCAGCCCTGCACCACTGTAATGGTTTTTGGCAAAGTAGGAGACCTGTGGAATGGCTCCGGCAGCTTTCCTTTCCTTTTGGGTTATACTAAATCATTAATGAATGCATTTATTTATTGAATTTTCAGCTTGTTCAGTAAGGTGTAGCAGAGTGTGCATGTGAGAGAATGGAAAAAAGAATAAATTAAGTTTCATTGCCGAAGTCAGCCAACTATCTCCGTGAGCATAATTAAGGGAATAATTTTTTCCCCTTAGTTCCAGAGTCTGTTTTCAATGTCATGATCCTGATGTTACATTTTGAAAATGTTACTAAATAGAACTAGTGCCCTCAAAAATGTGAAGTCAGGGAAATTTCTTGTGGGTTTCTCTTTAGGTCCTTTAACACTTCCTACCTTTTATTGAGTCCCTTCCCTAGTCCCAGGAGTCTAGTGGCCCAGGGCTTTCCTGATGCTCCCTGACTGCTCAAAGCTCCATGCAGTCATTCTCTACGTTTCTTCTTCCGTCTCTTCTACTCTTCTACCAAAATTCATTGATTCTCTGTTCCATTCCTTTAGTGTTTCACTCTAATAGGAAATCTGATTTGTTAATCTATGGCAGGTGTGAGCAGTTGACAGTGACACTGCAAGGAGATACAAAGGTGCCTGCTTTCAGATGGCATTAAGTGACTTCAATTCTGAGAGATGAGTAATCTTCAAAATCATATTGTGTAGACAGTGACTTAGAATTGAGTCCTCTGTGTCCGTGTGTTACTTCACGCTTAATCTTTGTATAGGTGAGATGAAAATAAGTTCAGAAAATTCTTAACTAGATTTCTCTTGTAATAACCAAAAAAGAGTTTCAGAATGGGCTTGGAAAAGAATTTTTAGATTTTTAAAATTTTGCTTCATATAGTAACTAGGGTAATCTTTTAATGAAAACATTGTGTTTCAATGTGTTTAATATGTGATCCCAGACTATGTTATGGGTAGCAAATGGCAAGATTTAGATTTTAAAATAAAGCTCTACCTAATAGTTCACCAAAGGAAAAGTATTGAGTGTTGATGGCCTCTGGCTTATTTTAGCAGGTGACTTAGTGGAGGGCTTGCAAGCATATAATTGTTGATGTCATTCTACAAAAACTGACACAAAAATAACAAGATAGTATCCAAGTGAAATTCTAAGGGACTAAAAATGTAATAGAGTTTGAAATAGAGAGTATAGTTTTATAAAGTTGTCGAGAAAATAAAATGCAGCGATTTATTTTAACATAAACGTAATCATCAGTGAAATTTTAAAATAAATAGTATTTTAAATGTTTCAATCCAAACTTAATATTTCTTTGGACTGTTTTAGGGTAATGGAGCAAAAAATGAATTATGTCCCCCAAATCCCACAGCTTTAAGGACCACTCTCATAGCAGTACAGAGAATTTTTCATTAAAAAATAAATGGTGGCAGTCTTAATGTATTTTATTTTTAGCTCAGAACTCCTGTATATTTATGAGACGAAGGAATCTGGACAAAAGCGATCTTTCTGTCTGTCGTGTGATGGATACCTATGTGTGATTATTGCTGTAACCGTTTCCAGATATTTTTGCCAAGTTTCCAAAAAATAGGCATTTATCTGCTGCATTAAAAAAATAACTTGGCATGATTTAAGGTTCTTAAAAAGTCTGATTATACTATTAACTTACCAAAAATTTGCATATGAAAATTAAACTCTAGCTGGATAATAAAATTTATGCTATGATTTTAATTCCTCAAAAAAGATAATTACATAGATTCATAATTTCCCAGTGGGCATTCTTCAGTTGCCATCCCAAGGGACTAGTGCTGATTATAGTGGCATTGGCATGGGGGGACCGCATTCAGGGGGAGCAGGAATCAGAGGTGTGCATTGGTGCCGGAATGACATTCCAACTACCAAATCAGTCCCTTTGTAGCTGATCAATCTTAGGACACCACTGCAAAATGGGAATAATAATAGCCACTTCACAGAAATGGCAGGAGGGCCATAGGAAACTATGTGAGGAACTATATTATGCAAATGAGTTATTACAACCTGGGAAAGAGTAAGGGAAAAACAAGGCAAGTCAATTTTGTCCTCCCCACCACCCACCCCACTAAACCATCTTGGTCAAGGATTATTTGTTCCTGGAACAGACGTTTATCCAGAATAGCTGATATTGAATAATGAGGATACTTTTAGTTATGACTGAAAGCAATTAATTAAGCTTAAGGAAAAAAAAAAGGAATTTATTGGTTCATATAACTAGAAAGCCTTAGAGATGTTGAAAAAGATGTCATCAGGAATCTTCATCTTTTTCAGCATCTCTTGGCTCTGCTGTGCTCTGTGGTGTCTTCATGCTCAGGCAAGCCTCCTCCAAATGGTGGTGAGAATGGTCCCAACAATCTCCAACCTTGTAAGGCCCTTTGTGCTTCAGATCTCAGAAGGACAGAGACTCTCAATTCTCCTGTCAGTCTGCACAAAAGGGTTCTGAATCATCCAGGGTGGATTTTATGCAACCCCACCTCCCTACCAGGAAGAGAAGGGACAGTTCCTAAAATGACAGCACCAAAACGGCAGACAAAATGTGTCTGATATCTAATGTGCTGTTTCAAGTGAATAAAAGACCTTATTCTGGAAGGGATAAAGAGGGATCTCATAGGTATCAAAAGACAGGAAATGAGATACAACAGGGCCACAAAGGGATTGGAACTGGAAAGTCTGCCCTAAGGCTAGGTGGCACTGGATTCCCCAATTTTATGTTCCCATAGCATCCTGAACTTACCCTATCATAACATTTGTGACACTTATCATAATTAGTTCCTCTCAGTCCTTTTTATAAGACTCAAGCCTATGAAGGCATGAACTTTTATTGTCCCATTTGCTGTTGAATCTCTAGCACCTATGGTAATGTAGGGATCCTAGTAGGTTCAGCAAATATTTGATTGGGTGGATAGATAAATGAGATTGCTCTCTTCATCTCTCATGGTGCTAGATAATCCGTCGTCCTTGCATGTCTGCTCCGTTTATCTGCTACTCTCTGCTATACATTGGTCTCTCTGTTCTCTCATGTATGCCTGTCATTGGCTTTGCCCTGGTATAGCAACGATTTGGCCCGATTTTATATGTTCTTTTGGCTCTAGAGACTCTCAGTTTCTCAATTGCAAATTTAAGAAGGAGAATAAGACACATTTGGGTTGGTGTCCATGCCTTATCTAAGCAACTGCAGGTGGGGGTGGGGATGTGTTGTCACAAACTGTGGAGGGCTGTATAACCCATCTCTTCAGCAAGAGCTCTAGTTATACGTATATTCATCCCCCAACACTCAAGTGAACTATAGAGGAAAAGTGATATAATCAATTTGTCTCAAATCAGACTTTAGTAAATAAAACATAATCATAAAAGTCTTATTTACTAGCTCCCATTCCCTTAAAATCCATAAGTGGTCTAGTATCTTGAATCTTATTTAAGTCGAGTATAGGAGGCAGTTAGATCTTTCATGTATCATAACTATGATACTTACTCCCATCTATTCATATATTTACTCAATAATAGTTCTTGCTGAGGCAATAGAGTCTAGACTCCACTCTCCAGGTGTGGAAGAAGTTACATATGAAGTAATGATATTGACTGGGTCCTTGAGAACCTTACAAGGGAATCGTTCATTCATTTGATCAATGTTAATTGATCTTTGAACCCCTAGTATATGTTTGGAGCTATGCAAGAAGGTGAGGGTGAATGAGATAGACAATCCCTGGTTGCACAGTCCCTGGTTACCTTAGTAGGAAAGATAAGTAATTAAAAATAATTATTATAATATGCATGAGAACTGTGAAAGGGAGAGAAGCTATAAGGAAGCAAATAAGAAGGGGGCCTACCTTCAGCTAGGGGACTAGGGAAGTCTTCCTGAAAAAGTGGACTGAAGTTGGACATGGGAAGTGGGATTAGGACTTGATAAAAGGAGAGAATTGGAGGGATGAATATTCCAGGCAGGAAACATCGTGTGACGAGATCTAGAGGAACTGAAAGAAAACATACACACACACACACACACATATACACACACACACACACACACACAAAACATAGTAATCAAGGTTTTAGAAGAGTCACTTTCATCTTAAGAAAAAGATATCCTATTATATATAGTTTTGTTATGCTTTTCTCATTTACTATACATCATGGGAATCAGTCCAAATCAATTGGTAAAGATCTAATTCAAATTCATCATTTTAATGACTGTGTACTATTCCATGTTGTAGATATACTGTAATTTATTCCCCTATTCACAAATGGATGAGTTTTCTTTGATTCCATCTTTTGCCACTAAAAGAATGTTGTGTAAAAACCATATTCTTATATGTACTGGAAATTTTTTGTTTCCTAGGAGCATTGTTGCTGGGCTTAAGACATGTGTAATTAAAAATCATACTCAATAGTGAAAAGCTGAAAGCTTTTCCTATAAGATCAGGACTAAGACAAGGATTTCCACTCTCACCACTTTTATTCAGTATAGTACTGGAAGCCCTAGCTAGAGTGATTAGGCAAGAAAAAGAAATAAAGAAACATCTAAATTGGAAAGGAAGAAGTAAAACTATCACTATTTGCAGATGACATGATATTAGATGTAGAAAACCCTAAAGATTCCACCAAAAAAACTGTTAGAACTAATAAATGAATTCAGTAAGGTTGCAGGATACAAAATCAGTATACAAAAATCTGTTGCATTTCTGTACACTCATAATGAACTATCAGAAAGAATAAAAAGAAAACAATGCCATTTACAATTGCATAAAAAAGAATAAAATATATAGGCATAAATCTAACCAGGGAGGTGAAACATTTGCACACTGAAAACAATAAGACATTAATGAAAGAAACTGAAGATGACACAAATAAATAGAAAGATATTCTGTGCTCATCAATTGGAAGAATTAATTTTGTTAAAATGTCCATACTACTATAGTAGTGACTGGAGTTAGTAATACTGTATCGCATATTTGAAAATTGCTATGAGAGTAAATCTTAAAAGTTCTCATAAAAAGAAAAAAAATTGTAGCTGTGTTTGGTGGATTTGCTGTAGTGATCATTTCACAATATATACAAATACTGAATCATTATGTTGTACACCTGAAGTTACTATAATGTTATGTCAATTATACCGCAATAAAAAATTAATATACATACAAATTGTCCCCCCCCCCCCCGCCCAATACTATTGCATTTGTATTTTCACCAATTTGGTTGAAAATCCTTTTTTATAGCATCCCTAACAGCAATAGATATCATCAACATTTTAAGCTATTGTTAATTAAGTGATTGTTACTCTATTTGTAGTTCTCTGAATTCTTTGGAGGTTAAAGCTCCTTTCATATGCATACTATATTTTACTTTCCAAACTATTACTAGCTTTTCCCTTTTGGCATAGCTGTTTTATTTCAAGAATCTTTATTTAGGATATATTTTGCCTGTTCGCAGTTATTATCTACTTAAATTTAAATATGCATGTTTCGAGGTTAAACCTTCACTGCTGTTCCTTTCATCTTCATCTTTCCTTTTCCTGCGGTCTTTCTTATTAATTTGCTGTCTGGTTGTAGGTTTATCTCCAGTGTGCTTCTCATTGGGAGTTCTGTGAATTCCTGCTTTTTGGCAAATATTTTTCCTTCAACCTGGTTGGTAAATGGCATCTTGGATGGCTTTAGGATTCTTGAGTTCTGTCCTTTTCTCTCTCCATCAGCTGATAGTGGTCTGTCATTTTCTGGATCCCTCTGTTGTGTGTAGATGAGAAGCCAAACCTTTCTGATGATTTGTTTTGAACTTTCTTTCACAAAACTCTTGTAAGAGTTTTTCCCTTTTTTCGTAAGTTCAGGAATTTTACCTGCATATGCCAAATGTGTGTCCTGCTTGGAACTTAGTGAGCCCTTCAAATCTATTCTCTTCCATCAACTCAGGGACATTATTTTTCTTTTATGTGCATAATTACTCCTCTTCTCAATATGCAACTTCTCCCCCTGGAGTTCCTTGAATTATGTCTCCTGGATCTATCTAGTCTCATATTTTCTCTCATAATTTCTAGCCCTTTGTAGTTTTTCCATCTTTTGTTCCACTTGATTTTCTAGGTTACTCATTTGGGTCTCATTTTTCTTTTCTTTTTTTTTTTTTTTAAGTTTGAAAAGCATAGGTTTTTATTCCCAAATGTCTTTTTTTTTTTTTTTTTTTGATATGTGGTGAAATTGAATTCTCCCCTATACTGTTATTACTATTGTTGTTGCTGCTGCTACTGCTGGTGATGGTAGCAGTAGTAATAGTAGTAGTGTTTTGGTTTGGGTTGATATCTGTCTTCTTTTGAGTTCCATTTTGCTAAAAATTCTCTCTTCTGGATGTTTTAACCAAGCTTCCTCTTCCGGGTTGCTGTGTCACTCTTGGATGGGTTTATTGTTTTCTTTGCCCTGATGCTGCATTACTAGGACTAAACTTCTCTGCTCCTAGGTCACCTGAGCTTTAAAGGCAAACACTTGTTTAGTCTCAGAGGCAAAGAGGATTCGTTCCCAGGGAATTAGTTGTCATAGGGATGATAGGAATAAAACTTAACGTATTCATTTCTGAAAATTCAGGAGTAAGTACCAAATACATTTCCCACGTAAGTATTATTCTGGATGTGCTACTGAGACTGCAGTTAGCTTTTATCTGTATATTACGGGCCCCTAAACAAAGCACTGACTCTGGGGACTGGTGCTAGTCCAGCCTTCACCGCTAACCGTCGAGGATAGGCAGTTCCCTGACCTCAGCATGCCCCAGTTTCTTTATCTTTAACAAGGGATAATAATACTTGTCCTCCTTCCCTCACAGAGGCATTGTGAGACTAAAATTAAACAACAGAACAAATTTAAAGTGGTGTGAAATATACAGTGTTGACGTTATCATAGAACATTGGCTTGGTGCATTTTAAATAGGAAAATGCAAAAATTCTTTTTTTATGTGAGGTTTCTATATTTTACAGATCTACATTCTACTGTTAAAGTCTTCTTGCATCTTTGTTTTAACCTGCAAAGGAAGAAAAAAGCTAATGCCTGATAACTTTTTACTGGATGGCAAGTACACTTTTGTATAGATTGTCCCCCAAAAGTAAGGATTATTCCCGTTTCACAGATGAGGAAACTTTAGTCAGTGCCAGAGTGAGAATTTGAGCTCTTCTCTCCTGACTCCCATGACACGTTGGTACTTGTTTTGCAGTCACCCGAGCCCAGGACAGTTGCTCCCTTACTCTGATTTCCTCCGTACCCCACTGTCACTGGGCTGATGCACATTTGTTCACATTCGTATGCAAGGCTGCCTTAGAACTGCTCTCTGATTAATGTTATTATGTCTCATCTTCTCAGTCACACCCTATCTTCATTACATGTCCCACTCCCACCTCTCCTTCACAGGCAAACTTAGTGAATACATTTCTATAGTTGGTCTCTCCTTTTCTTCTTTCACTCTTTCTCCACAGGGCACTGTACATCATTTCTTTTCTACTGCTTCATTGAAACTGCTCTCTACAAGGTCACCAGTAATCTCCATGTCCTTAAAACTAATGAACACTTTTCAGTAATTATCTTACTTCACTTTTCAGCACTATTTTATAGCACTAACCTTCTCGGACATTTCTAGGAATTCTACTCTCCTGGTTTGCCTCCTCCCTCCCTCTCCAGTAGTATTTCCCTGCCTTCTCCAAAGGCTCCTTTTCTTCTCCAATATTTTTAAATATAGCTCTTCCTCTGGGTTCTGGTTATTTGTGCTCAACTTACTCCCCCACGGAGATCCTAACATTGCTATCTATATGCTGATGATACTGGAATCATTTTATCCAGTCCAGACTTTTCTTTTGACCGCCAAACACGAATGGCCAAACTACTGGACATCTCTACTTAGTGGCCTCGTGGGTGCCTCAACTTCACAAGGTCTACAATTAAACTTCCTATGGCCTTCCTATGTCCCCCTGTAAACAGAACCGCTACCTACCCAGTTGCTTAGCTCAAAAGCTTGGAAGTTTTCCTTGACTCTTCCTCATCACCCACTTTCAATCATCCCCTGAGATCCTGATCAGTAGTTGTCAGATATACTTTTGTCTCTTCATCATTATAGCCACCAGCCAGTCCAGGCAACCATTGCTTGCTTACTGCTCTTGTTTCTCTCCAATTCATTCTTCATTCAGCATCCAGAATGAGCGTCCTAAACGTCAACTCTACAGGGAACCAGCAAGCAAGTGAGGGCCTAGTTTGTTCTTTCAGATCCAGATGGAGAAAGTTAACACAAGGCTTCTTTCCATTTGGGCATATAAAGCTGGAGCCAAGGGCCAGAGATCAGAACACAGTGACTTCTCAAGAAATTGTTGCCTAAGGTTGTCAAAGGATTCCTGAGGGCAAAGGCGTGGTAGATTGTGAGAATGTTTCTTAAAGAAATCTGATGCTCATTCTGGTCCCTGGAGGAATGACGGGGAAGCTGAACAGGTGGTTTGAGACTGGCCACATGTGAGCCCCTGCAGCTAAGGCAATCTGGAAACAGAGAGATTTAGTCCTGGTACCCCAACAGTAGGACATGAACCCCAGTGACAGAAGATGAACTATATAGAATGAGTTTTTCTTTCTTTTCTTTCCATTTCTCTTTCTTCAACACCGTAATATAGTGCTACAATTATTTCCAGTTCAAACCATTGTAATAGGCTTAATTGTTTCAAGCTACGGTAACAGGTTTTAGTTCTAGGTAAAGGGCATCATTTCCTATTAGACATAACACAATAAATGCCTTTGCGTATGTATCCCACCCTCACCGCCTCTCTTCTCTTCTCTCCTTACGAAGGTTGCCTCCCAGCCTCTCTAGTTCATCACTCTCTTTCTCTGAATCCCATACAGCACTCAGCTTTAGAACCACAAATTTTGGAGCTTAAAGATCTAATGATTTTCCTCTTGAAATCACCTTCTAGTCTAAAGTCATCTCAGGCCACCCACACCCCCCATAGGAACTTTAACAATGGCCTGCTTAACTAGCCTCCCAGTCTACATCCCATTCAATCTATCCCCCTCTCTGCCTCCAGAATACTCATTTTAATCTGCAGATTGGATCCTTATTGAATAATTCAACAGCTATCCTTTGTTTACAGAAAAAAGTCCAAAGGCTTAGATTGGCCAACAGAATCCTCCACCACTTCTTCTACCCACACTGCAGTCTCTCCTCCATGTTGAACTACTTGGAGTCCCAGAGTACATCATTATTGCCCCATTCATCTGCACCTTTGGATCTGCCTTTTTCTCTGTCTAGAGTTCTGTTCCACCCTCATCTTCAAAGCAAGCTCTGTTTACCGTAATGACTCAGCTCAAAGATCACCCTGAGGAGCTGTCCCAAACCTCCTGGTTAGATCTGATCACTTCGTTCTTGTGTGTTTGTTTACATCTTGTTATTATCTCTAATGTTTCACTCATGACACACTATGGAATACATTTTTGTTAACATGTCTATCTCTTCTACCACATCAAAGGCCCTTTGAGCCTGGTACATAGTAGATGCTCAATAAATGATTGTTTTGAAATATTATACATATATATGTATGTATGTATATACATACATACATACATACATATATAGTAAATGAAGGAATAATGTGTGATTTGTCCCATACTCCCTTTAAGCCTATTTCCTAAATCATTGACTATGTTCTCCAAATTTGTCAAACTGAAATTAGCCTGGTATTTATAATAATGCCTTTATAGTCACTCCAAAAGGTTAGGTCTGATCAGAACAGGGAATAGAACAGAGAGAGGAAGGGAGAGGTGGGGAGAATTCCCTCAGTCTGCCTTTTTGGTGTCCCAAGTCTGCCACAAAGGAAGCCCCTTATAAAGAGTGGCCATTTGCCCACATGGGAAAAGAAAGCCTACTTCCGAGGCTTTATGCAGATATCAGGGTGTTGCACACTGTTCCACTTCAACTGAGAAGCTGCCAGTCCGAGGTGGAGGACACTTTCCACCAGATCAAGCCATTCACATAAAGAATCCATGTCATGAAACCCAGATTCAGCCTCAAACCTGTTTGCACCTTCCACACCCCTTCTGTTTATCCCATTTATGGTTCCTGATGCTAGTTTGTGCCCTTGTGCCTGTGTCTTCTGGGGACTCAGAAGCCTGCTGCCAATTATGCTCATCTTCCTACTGTTCCCTGAGCTTAATTGGTGCCTTGTTGGCATCAGTTTCAGGGCAACCTGGGCTAGGGGTTTAATCCCTTGCTTGGTTGGCTTTACACAGGATCACCTATCTCCTTTCAAGTATAGGATCATATCACAGAGATAATTCAATGTGATCGATGTAAATCAAACAATTTCTGAATCACTTGTGACTTGGTGTTAAGATGATTTAAGATTTGGCTTTTTTTCCCCTAAGAAATCATAGTAATATCTAGGAGCTAAGAGAAAAAAAATAAGAGGAAAGATTTAGGTTTTATTATTCCATTTATGAAGAATGATGTCCGCTGGTTAGAAAACTGCACAACTGGATAGATGTCACTTATGCCAAACAAAACATAAAAATCTAATAAAACAATTTTAGTGAAATAAGTCTTATCTTTTTAAAGATACACCTACAAAGATAACATTTAAACATTTTTAAAAGGTTCTTTACTTTTTTTCTAAGCTTTTTTTTCTTTTTAATGCTCCATGATGACATTATTAAACTTTAGTCACAAAGAAATAGTTACCCACGGGACAGAGAATCACGTTTCGGCAATACCTTTAATTTTACATAACATGCCATACCACATGTTTCTTACATGAATATATCTTGGTGGGTTTTTATATTAAAAATTTTAAATCTCTCCAAAGAAAAAACTTTCCATCTAACAAGGAGTAGTTTTAATGCTATTACAATATTTTGTATGTAAAGTAAAATTATCTAGCTTATATACTTCATCAGAAATTTAAACAAGTGCAAAGTGAGGTTTTTCGTACTTTAGGGTATTTGAGCTTAGATAATTTTTTAAAAGTCCACAATTTGGAAAGAGGGATGCTTCCAAAAGTGATGTAATGCAGCCCATGAAAACTCCTGTCATCTTGCTTGTTTGTCCATCCACGAATAGTAGGTGTAGCTCAGAGCCTGCACAGGGTAAGCATTTATTAAATGCTACTAGGGATACAGATATAAGTAAGGAAGAAAAGGTAAAGGGAGCTGTGCAATGACATAATGGTGGTCCTGATTTAGATCTGGGTATATGCCTGGCATACTTAGGTTTTCCCCAAGAAGACACTAGTTATAAAGACTCTATCCAATAACTAGTTCTTAAACAGACTGTTCCCACTCTTGACACTGGTGCTTAATTTTATCTGAACATGTATCTGTGTTCCTAGGAACATAAATGCATATTAAAGGAGGAGAGAAATGCAAACATCAGCTGTGAGCAAGGCGACAAATTCACTCAGCTGTGGTTGAATATGAATTAATAAAAGGCAATATGTGATTGTCTTAATGGATTTTAGTTTGGAGAGAATTGGGTGAGTCTGTGGGAATAGCCAGATATCCTCCCCACCAGCTCCCTGGGGTCAGCACTGGACATCTTGCTGACACTGTCCACCTCTGGAATTTGGGAAAATCCCACTTAATTCACTTTTAGAAACTAAAACATCACTGACTTCCTGGCTGCTGGTTAACATCCTAATTATCAGTTAACACCTTCGGAGGGATTTGTACACTGTCATCTGGGAGAGAGACCCAGTAGGAAGGATGGCCTCCTGTCGGGTTATACATCTTGCATCTTTTACTCAATTTATCCTCACATATCATGCCCTGGAGGACAGTAACAGTATATTTTCATATTACAAATGTGGAAATTCTAAAAGGAACAGAGAAAATGACTTGTCTCATGTCACAGAACTAATTAAAGGGAGAGCTGCATCTGGGCCTTTTGTCCCTGACTCTCTGAAGCTTATGGTTTCCAATTCTGAGACCCAGCCGCTGGAGGAAGAAGAAATTCAGCCATGAAACCACACTCACTTGCTTCTTCACCTGGTAATTACTTCCTGCAAAGAAACAGGAGCTTTGAAAATATCAAAACCAGCTTCAAGAGTGGGCATGACTCAGCAGTATACAAACTAGTAAAAAAAGAAAAATGTCATTAACTGTTTCAAAATTTTAAAAGCTCACCATAAGACTGGCACTTTCAAATGTGGTCTTATTATTTCCAGGGCCTTGGCTATTTATACTGACAAAAATTGATTCTTTTTTTTTTTAAACTCATTCACAGAAATCTTCTTTCAAGTGCTTGGATTTCCATAGGAGACAAAAGGTCACATTCTTATTCATAACCAAGTTGGAAGAGATTTAGAGCTCACCTGTGCTGGGAAAGATATTCCTAACTCTAATAATACATGTAACTCCTGGAAAAAGAAATGAAAGCACCTACAAAACCTCTCTAAAATGTATTGGCCTGTGTTTTTATTCCCCAACCCCTGCCCCTTTCCCCAGAGCAAATGCAACATCCTGTTAAAAAAAATCACTTGAACAATTTGAAAATCTAAAAAAAAAATCTAAAAATCACTTGAACAATTTGAAAATCTAAAAAACAATTTGAAATTAATACAAAACCAATACGTGCTTAATGTAGAAAATTTGATAAATACCAAAATATTTTTTGACAAAACCAAATCACCCTAGGATCACAATCTAAAGATCATCACGGGGTTAAAATGAAGTGATTTTGCACACACACACACACCTAACACAGCACCTGTATATGCTGATAAATGATGGGACCACAGTGCACACACTACAAGGGACGGCAGATATAGTGCATGTGTGTGGCTACTCCCCAGCTTTCATGCCCACGGCAGATATTGGTGATCACAGCCTTCTTTCCCGCTCAGCCCAGACGCTATTTCAGAATACCCTGCAAGGCAGCACTCCAGACACCAGTACCAAAAAATTTCAAAAGCTATCCCTGATGAATCCTGTTTTGTATCTTCATTTTTTCCCCACTAATTTTTTGGTATGAATTTTCTCAAATCATTAAGGACTACTCGAAATTTTTATATGACTGCATATTATTTCTAAACATACAATACTCTATTTAATCCTTAATGTTGAGTATACGTTTTTCTATACATTTTGCTGTTACAAGTTACAAATAAAGCCGTGGTAACTATCTTTATACCTTATCTTTTCACTGAATTTCTGATTATTTCCTAGGGAAATTTTCCAAGTTTCCTTAAAAGGGGGCTCTCTGGATCAAGGACTGAAAACATTTTTATGAATTCTCATTTATTTAGCCAAACTATTTTCCAGAAAAATTGGACCACTTTTATGAGAGGGTATAAGAATTCAGTCTTAATGAACCTTCACCAACATAAAATATTTATTAACATATTTCAAAATCTTTCCTACTATGCTAAGGGGAAAATGGTGTATAGTTTAAATTTGCAATTATTTTTCTACTAATAAGGAAAATTATCTGTGTATATTTTTAGACCATATTTCTATTGGGATGATAAAGTTTTATTTAGTGATTTATATGAATTATTTGTATATTATGGATATAAATGCTTTGTGGACGATATTTCTCATTTTAATTTAGCTTACAGTGTTTCCTAATAAATGGAAGTTTTCAATTTTTATGTAGTCACATCTGTGTATCTTTTACTTTGTGATTCCTTTATTCCTTTATGCTTAGAAAATTCTTCCCCATCCAGAGAGTAGGAAAATATTTACTTAAACTTTCTTCTAGCATTGTTTTAGTTATATAAAGAATGAAACACATCTTGATTAGTAAATAATTTTTTAAAGAAAGCTATGTTTATGCCTTGTAAAATTTGTAATCAGTAGGCCAGCCTTGGGAGAGAGTAGCATCCTTTGTGCTATGATTTAACTGAACTGAGAAAATCTTGCTTCAAAATGGCAGTCTCCTCAACCATCATTACATTACCATAGGTTTATTCTGTGAGTCCCTGAAGGTTCTTTGCTTTTTAAAGTCCTTCTTCACTAATGAAAGGTATTATCTCAGAGTTATTAGCTAAAATCTTCATTATTGGTTAATATTCCAAAGGATTTGCTGCCCATCTCATAACTCATTACACAAGGTCTAGTGGGAATGGTACCCAGAACCTGTACTTTGGGTACAAAGGAGAGAAAGAGGAGTAAATGCTGTCGCTTGGAAACAACAAAGCTATATGCTGCTTGATTCAGATTTGCCAGGATCTGACACTAAGAGGACAGTGGCCAGAATCTGTGATGATTTAGTACACTTCTTATTCCATCCAGTTTCAGAGCATATGTGAATGGACTTTCAGGGATCCCTTTGATTCTACATTGAACATTAAATAACACATACTCCCTTAGTGTTTGATCAGTGCCAGGCTAAGGTACTTTGTGTATTTCTATCAATCATCTCACCCCCACATGCAAACTGTATTTTATTGGAGTAGAACTTGCTTACTTGTGCTTTCTGTACTTGGTGGTATCCTGTTTCATAGCAATAATAATAATAATAATAATAGTTAACTGCCATTTATTGAGTACATTGTTTGTCTGTTATTTAATCCTAACAATCACCTTAGTGAGTTAGATATTGTTATTCTGGTTCTAATATCCTGAAGCTCTATTCTCAGAGTGGTAAAAAGCCTATCTAAGAACATGTAACATTTCAAAAGGTATTTACAGAGTGACTTTGCAGTGTCTGGCACTGTTTTAATGGCATTATCGCATTTAATGATCATAGAAATATTCTCAGGCCATTCTAGGAATGGAGAAACAAAGGTTAAATATCTTGTGTCAGGTCACGCAGAGCTGGAAGGTGGCAGATCTGGGATTTAAATGCAGGCACACAAACTCCATAGGTCCCTCCCCCTCCCTCACCAGCTGTCCTGTTAACATGTAAGTGACAGAGGTGAGATTCAACGCCAGCTCTACTGATTCCAAAGCCCATTCTCTTAAAGAGGGGAGGCTCCCAGATGTGGTTAGTAAGCGGTGATGTTTTGTAATCACTTGTGAACTGTGCTGCATCCCATTAATAATTAAAGCCAGTCATTAAGGCATTGAAGTTTGTGAGGGGGAAGGGTAAGCTGGGACGAAGTGTGAGAGTAGCACTGACATATATACACTACCAAATGTAAAATAGATAGCTAGTGGGAAGCAGCTGCATAGCACAGGGAGATCAGCTCGGTGCTTTGTGACCACCTAGAGGGGTGGGATAGGGAGGGTGCGAGGGAGATACAAAAGGGAGGGGATATGGGTATATATGTATACATATAGTTGATTCACTTTGTTATACAGCAGAAACTAACACAACATTGTAAAGCAATTCTACTCTGATGAAGATGTTTAAAAAAAAATCAAATCAATTCAAGTGAGTTAAAATTTCTTATAATGAATGTCATTTTACTCATTTTCATTCATCCCTTCTCCAATGGAAAAAGTTGGAATAATTCTGTTCATAAATTCTGTGGGCCAGGAGCCAGGACAGGGCAGAGCAAAGATGGCTGTCTCTGTTCCATGATGTTGGGGTCTCATCAGTTGATGGCTCCAATCTTCTACAGCATTTCCAAGTATGGTCTCCGAATCATCGCAGAACTTAGAAATGCAAATTATCTGGTCCTACCCTAGATCTACAGAATTAGAAGCTTTAGCGGTTGGGCTCCATGTTTTAACAGGGCCTTAGGTAACTCTGATGCATGCTAAAATTTGAGAACCACTGATCTAGAGGTTTCTTCTCTCACATATATGCATCTCAGCTGGATGACTCAAAAGCAGGAGTCAGCAGGGGGCTGTCAACCAGACCAGCTCTCCGTGAGCTTGGGTTTCTCACAATGTAGCACCTGGGATCCCAGAGAGTGTCCTGAAAGGACACATCCAAAGAGCAAGAATTCAAAAGAGAACCAGGTGGAAATGGTGTGGCCTTTTCTGACCTTGCCTTCAAAATAGTGTCACTTTCCGTCTATCTATTAATTGAAGCAGTCACAAGCCTGCCCAGATTCATGGGGTGGGGACCCATCTCTTGATATAAGATGTGTCAAAAAATTTGGAGCCAATATGTTTAAACCTCTAGAGTCTGCCATCTGCCCTCTGGACTGACTGCCAAATGCAAAATACAGTCATTCACTTCCAGGCTCCCCAAAATTCGTATCATTTTTGGTATTAGGCTCAGGCCCATGGTCCATAAATATGTGATGTGACTAGTTCATGTTGAATATTTAGGGCTGAAAATAGGTTGAGAACCACTTCTCTTAGCCATTCAATTATATTTCCCTTATGAGGATGTTATAAGATTTTTTTGAGTGTAGGACTCTGATAAATGTGATTTAAAAAATCAGTACATAGCATAAAATACATAACAGTACATAGAGTGTGTGCTCAGTGAGTTATTATTGAATAGAGTTTTAAAATTTAGAATTTGAAACTTTCCTATATTCCATTACATATGCACATGTAGTTTGATATAATATTCATTCTTCCTTTTTCTGTATTTAACACACTGTAACAATGCACAAATCTCCTATAAATCATACAAGACATGACATAGAGAAGCTATTATCCTGGATATCTCTAACACTATATTTCTTATAAATAATTTTCTCTTAGAGCCGAATGAGGCAGTGATTACTACAGTCTGGGAGAATAGAGGTTGGTGACCTCTTGACTGGATCATTTAAGCTTAGATGAAAATAACTACTCAAGTGCTTGTAGTCACATTTTCTAAAATTCTAAGTAATAATTTAAATTTGTCTTCTCTAGGGCTCATACATGAATTTTCAGGCTTTCAGTTTTCACATCAGGTCTCAGTTAGGTTTTACAACCCAATCTAAATGAGGAGGTTTAAGAATGTTTACTAAGAGCTCAGTCCATGTGGAGGAGTTAACCTGGAGGCTTGTTGTGATAACAAAGTAAAGCTTTAGTATTTTGGTTTTTATTATTTAATGAGTGGTATTATTAGCCAGTTTTTGCCTTGTAGTGAATGGGACTTTGAGTCTGAACAAAGCCTTGGTAGGTCATAACTCTGGCTTCCTCTCTGTACTCTGAAAACAATGCATCTCTATTTCCCCTCAATCGAACTGGACCTATCACTTTAATTCTTAACACATATGATTTCTTTTGAATTGCTAAGTTTTCTAGAAAACATATAATAGATACTTAGTTGTATATGGTTAAGAATAAGCATAAATCTTGCATCTCATGCTTTAACATGTTTACATGCATGACTAGTAAAAGGGAACATGGAGTGGCATTGGAGAAGGCATTGGGAAGTAAAATATCTTAAACAGTCCGTTGAAGGATGAGAAAATTATATAGAGACTAGATTTTAATTCCAAGTATTCTACGTTGCCATCATCATGGCACAGGACTTTTCAGAGAGGCTGAAGTACGAAGTACTCTGTCCAGGCTATCAGTGATTTCTACAGTAATTGCAAAATGCATAGAGATTATTGTTTAAAGCATAATTCAAGCTAGTTAGTGCTCTTGCAAAGAAAGTCTTGAAGAGTGTGAAATGCTGTGGCTGTGTATAATGTTAGGTTGTGTGTTTTGCATGTGCACAATCATATATGAACAAGTTATAAATGAAGGAGAGCGAGGCTGAATTAGGAGAGCAAACATCCTCCTAAAATGTTTCTTAATAATTTGTCATATTGGGTCTGGACTCACATTTTCTCCTGGTCTTCAATAGTTTCCATTAACTTTTCAATTTTGTTTCTTTTATTCTTGTCCTTCAGCTTCAAATAAGTAAAGCTGTTTCTTTAAATCGATCAATTAAGTTAAATTAAATTGTCCTTTAATCCACATTTCTCCATCAGATCCATAAGGATATTACAAGAGACTTCTCAAAAGTTTTGCTGTGATAAACATATGTTCTGTAGTAGTTAGAATGCAACTTTGCATTTACTCTTGGACTGCAAATAATAGAAAATTTGCAACTGAATACCACTCAATTGGCTTGAATAGTAAAAATATGTATTACCTTACATAGTAAGAAGCCCAGACATAAATCAGCTTCAGGGTTGGTTAATTCAGCAACTCATTGACATAAAGGATCTGAGTTCTTTTCATCTTTATGTCCTGCCATCTTTATTATACTGGCTCATCTTTAGGATAGTGTTCCTCTTGGTCACGAGACAGCCACAGAAGTTCCAGGAATTACACCTGGACAAAACACTCTCTACTATAAAAGGATATCTTTTTCTGTGTCTTTTTGTTTCTTAAATCAGTGAAGAGGTTTCCAGAGTAGACTTCTATCTTATGTTTCTTTGATCAAAATTGTACCAAATGCCCATTTCTAAGGTAGTCTGGCAAGGGGTTTCCATGATTAACATAGAGTACTCAGCATTTACTCCTCAGCTGGCAGTTAGAATATCCTTCCTAAGCACTTGACCGTAGGAAGTAGGGTGGACAAATGAAACAAACCAAATCAGGGATCTTCCAGGAAGGAAGATGTTTGGAGAGAAATGAATTTTGAGTAGATAACTAATAGGGCTTCTCAAACATGAACAAATGGTGGGTCTCCTATATAACATGATGAGGCTTGTACAATAGCATAGGTTATATCATTACTTCCCAGGAACAATAATTTTCCTAGCAGAAAATATGGTATTTCTTCCAGTTTCTACATGTCAAAAGGAGTAAATATAAAACTTTTAAGAGATCATATTTCTGGGCTTTTCCAGTGTTATTTCTTTACGTACCATTTTCTTCTCTGCTAGTGATTGGTGATAGATGACTGGCTATGAGTATCAAAGATTTTTTTTTTAAGTATAGTAGAAAAATTATGTCTATAGACTTATTTTCTTATCAGTTGAGTGCTAAACTCCTTATTATGGAGCAGTACAGGCTCATAGCATGTTAGTAGTAGCAGCTACCAAGTTATTTACACATATCTCTTATCTATCAGTTTCTGCCTGTTCCTCTTAGTACAGTTCTTACACACGTCCAGCATTTAATTTGGTCAAATTTTATACTTGGGACACCAGGGTGCATATTGGAACATTTGCAATTTTTAAAATTTAGGACCAGAAGCCTTACATAAAAGGCAAAAAAAAAAAAACCCCACAAAACAAAGAACCCCAGTCAAACAAAAATAAAGACTCTCTCTAGGGCTTCCCTGGTGGCGCAGTGGTTGAGAATCTGCCTGCTAATGCAGGGGACACGGGTTCGAGCCCTGGTCTGGGAAGATCCCACATGCCACGGAGCAGCTGGGCCCGTGAGCCACAATTGCTGAGCCTGCGCGTCTGGAGCCTGTGCCCCGCAACGGGAGGGGCCGCGATGGAGAAAGGCCCGCGCACCGCGATGAAGAGCGGTCCCCGCACCGCGATGAAGAGTGGCCCCCGCTTGCCGCAACTGGAGAAAGCCCTCGCACGAACCGAAGACCCAATACAGACAAAAATAAATAAATTAATTAATTAAAAAGAAAATCCTTAAAAAAAAAAAAAAAAAAAAGACTCTCTCTAAGTGTGGAATTTCAGACATCAGTGAGTACAGATGAAGTTGGTCTTGGTCCTTCAAAATTTATGCCATGTAGGAAGCCTCCTTCTTCATTCCCTGGGTAAGGATGACCTTGTTGAGCATAATTACACACTGACCAGGAAGGACCAAGCTTGTCCAGGGAACACTGGGGCACCACTTCAATGTCTCCTCCAAATTTTGAAAAAATAGTTCTACCATTGGAAAGTCAATACTATAATGGAAATGAAAAAGTCTATGTGATTTCAACCTTTCATTGGAAGCTGAATTGTTGCTGATTGCTAGAAGCTGAATTCTATTTTATTTACCTAGTATTACTGTTGTTAGTAGGAAACCATGCTTCATAGTTTAGCATTTTATTGTGAAAAATAAAATGCCCAACTATTGCAAAGGTATCTTGATGTGTGATTTAGCCTTTTATTTTTAAAACATCTACACATTTTTCAGAGAGTTATTTTATGGTGAATTGGGTGACATATTTACTTTCTTTTCAAAATTATTTATATCAGCCTCTTTGAAGCTGATTTATATTTTACAGCTTAGCCAATTTATCTACTATTCAAAAAATATTTGCAAAACTGTTCCAGAATTGATAAACTTCTCTACTGAGTCACTGGATGGTTTAAAGGTCATTGTTATATTTCTCTCTATTTAGGCTACTATGGAGCTGTTTGCCTATAATCTTAAGCGAACTTTTTTGATGAAAACTGTGTGGACCCTGAACAATTTACTGTGTTAAGTGTAAAATTTATCTGTTCTATCTGATTTATATTGATTTATTATTCTTACAATACAGTATACCTTTGGGAAAGTATTTTACAAGCATGTACGAATTTCCATATCTCTGTTGAGATTTCCTATAATATTGCAGCTGAACCTGTCATATTTCAAACCTGCTCTTCAGAATGTTCAGAGGGTAAAACTACACTGGTACAGTAACAAAAATGACAGTGGTATCTTAGATTTATGTTATTCTTTCCAAAAATTTATCTCACTTGATTTTGTGCTTATAATAACACTATGTAATATGTGAAGAGATTCTATTATTCCCATTCTTCCAAGTAAACAATTGGATATTTGGACAAGTTAAGTGAAGTTTCCAGTGTCAGATGGCTGGTAAGTGGTGGAGCTGGGACTTGAACTTAGTTTTTCTGACTCTAAATCCAGTGCTGCTGTCTACTTCTATGATACTATTACTGTGTGTTTCATGTATGTGTTCGCTAATCTGTATCCTCTGGATTATGGGGAAAGTGTTTCTTGTTGCAGGTGTTTTATCTGAAATATTTACTTTCAGTCAGTGACAAATGAAATAGATTCAATTCAAATATTTATTGAGTGCCTACAACTTACCAGGTTGTGTATTAGGCTCTTGTATATACATTTCACCTATACTGTCTATCTCATTTAGTACTCTTAAGGGATCTTCCAGTTTCATTCCAACTCTAGGATTGTTTAATTATTGAGTGTCTGCCTGATAGATGACACATGTTTGTAGAGGCTCTAACTTCTGCAGATGATGAAGTTAGTCAGGCTTTAATGTTTATTCTGCTTGAAATTTAGGGCAGTAGCTCTAAATTTTATCATTTAAAAACCTCTTTGGAGAATTCCATTAAGATTTATAGACAGACTTTTTTCTATAAACTTGTATTTGCAATTCCTTAACTCTAATTCTTAATTTCTGTGTTTGGAATTTCATTAATCATTTAAACATAATCTGCTTGCAATGAAGTTACAGTGGTATTGGATGCTTGTGTGTCAGTCTATGAATAAAGATCTGGAATCAGGGTTTGAATTTTGTTGTCTAGCTTTTGTTTGCCTATTTATATAGAAAGACGTATTGATTTTTCAAAATATAAACACTGATAGTGTCTCTTCCAAATGGTTAAGGTGATTGCTTGTGATTAAGACTATTTTTTTTTTGCCTGTCAGCATACGTGCACCCACAGAAGCACACTAAAAATCTGGCAGATATATTTAGAATTTGAACTTGGTGCCTTGCTGCTAGGCTACTGAGGTATGAAGAACAGTCAGGGATTCATAACCTTTAGTATTAGGAAAGGTAGACAGCAGAATTGAAAACATTAAAGGACATTTTTTTCAGCAATAATAATTAGAAGCTACTTACTGTCACCATAAGTGGTCCCATTAGCTATTTAAAAAGGGGTGCTATTATAATTCTCTGCCAGTTCAGATGTGTGTGTGTGTGTATGTATGCAGAGAATGGATTACAAATATTACAATTTGACTCCCTATACATAGATCCCATAGGAGATGGCTATCTATAACAAAACCCTAAAACATGTGGCATTGGCTTTGGGACTGGGCTGTGGTCAGAAGCCAAAAGGGCTTTGAGGAAAGTGTCAGTAAAATCCTCAAGTCTGTTGAAGAAAGTGTCAGCAGAAGTCTAAGGGGCTGGGTGGGATGGTGGTCTTTCCCAAACTGCTTATATCCAAGAAGAGAAAATTAGTTAGATTGAGTCTTCTTTTCAGTGGATAAGAGCAAAAAAATAATGTTACTCTTTGGGTTCTGAGCAAAAATATCCTTCCTTCACTGCATTTCTGATTTTGCATAGCAGTTCTTAGATTTTCAAAATAGTTTTGCTTATATGATCCTATTTTATACCTTAAGCAGCCTATTGAAGTAAGTAGATCAGCTACTGCTGCATGATCCTATTTTAAGACAAGCAGATCAAGAGGTTAAATAAGAAACACAAGCCACACAGTTATCTAAGGGCAGAGGCAGTACTAGATCGGGGTCTCTTTAGTCCTGATCCCACGGAGGATGGTTTCCCCCAGTGGGTGGTAATTTAACACTTGCTACCATTTGCACAAAGGCAGGGGTAGTCCAAAGGGCTATAACAAAACACAGGCGAAGCAGACTCCGTCTGACTGCCTCTCGGTATTTCTCTTTCAGAACACATATTTTGGGAGAAACAGAATATTGTGGTTATATTGTCTTGTTTTTCTTTCCTGTCCTAGCTCTTTATATTCTGAGTATAGTTCCAAGTAAATGTTTCAGGTTCTGGAGGGTTGGTTTTTGCTCCAAGAACCTTAATATTTGATGCGTCTGGAAACTGAGAATCTAATAAGAAACACATACAACACAAGTTGCTATTAGTTGCTTTTATACCGCTTCCCTAAAATTCATACTTAAAGGTGAATCCTAGATACAATTCACTGGTCCAATTATATGTGATGTTTCTTTTCTGAATAGAAAGGACCCACAGAAAAGGAGAGCGATAGTTTGTGGATGAGTCTTTAAAGCAGGTACCTTTTGCAGGGCACCTGCTTCTTTAAGAGAGCTGTGAGAAGACTGATTACAGGCTGTTTTTTTCTTTTTAAAAAGATTTTATTGACGTATAGTTGATTTACAGTGTTGTGTTAATTTCTGCTGTACAGCAAAGTGACTCAGCTTATATATATATATATATATATATATATATATATATATATATATATTCTTTTTCATATTCTTTTCCACTATGGTTTATCACAGAATATTGAACAGAGTTCCCTGTGCTTTACAGTAGGACCTTGTTGTTTATCCATCCTATATATACTAGTTTGCACTTGCTAATCCCAAACTCCCAATCCCTCCCCCCCCCTCCATCCCCCTTGGCAACCACAAGTCTGTTCTCTATGTCTGTGAGACTATTTGTGTTTTGTAGCTATGTTCATTTGTGTCATATTTTAGATTCCACGTATAAGTGATATCATATGGTATTTGTCTTTCTTTTTCTGACTTCACTTAGTATGATAATCTATAGGTCCATCCATGTTGCTGCAAATGGCATTATTTCATTTTTTATGGCTGAGTAATATCCCATTGTGTGTGTGTGTGTGTGTGTGTGTGTGTGTGTGTGTGTGTATCACATCTTCTTTATCCATTCATCTGTCAATGGCTACTTGGGTTGTTTCAATGTCTTGGCTATTGTAAATAGCACTGCTATGAACATAGGGGTGCATGTATCTTTTTGAATTATAGTTTTGTCTGGGTATATGCCCAGGAGTGGGATTGCTGGATCATATGGCAACTCTATTTTTACTTTTTTGAGGAACCTCCGTACTGTTTTCCATAATGGATGCACCAATTTACATTCCCACCAACAGTGTAAGAGGGTTCCCTTTCTCCACACCCTTTCCAACATTTATTATTTTTAGACTTTTTAATGATGGCCATTCTGACTGGTGTGAGGTGGTACCTCATTGTACTTTTGACTTGCATTTCTCTAATAATTAGTAATGATGAGCATCTTTTCATATGCATATTGGCCATCTGTATGTCTTCTTTGGAGAAATGTCTATTTAGGTCTTCTGCCCAATTTTCAATTGGGTTGTTTGTTTGTTTTTGTTATTGAGTTGTATGAGCTGTTTGTATATCTTGGAAATTAAGCCCTTGGCAGTCGCATCATTTGCAAATATTTTTTCGCAGTCCATAGGTTGCCTTTTCATTTTGTTTATGGTTTCTTTTGCTGTACAGAAGCTTGTAAGTTTGATTAGGTCCCATTTGTTTATTTTTGCTTTTATTTCTATTGCTTTGAGAGACTGACCTAAGAGAACATTGGTACGATTTATGTCGGAGAATGTTTTGCCTGTGTTCTCTTTTAGGAGTTTCAGGGTGTCATGTCTTACATTTAAGTCTTTAAGACATTTTGAGTTTATTTTTGTGTATGCTGTGAGGGTGGGTTCTAACTTCATTGATTTACATGCGGCTGTCTAACTTTTCCAACACCACTTGCTGAAGAAACTATCTTTTCCCCATTGTATCAGGCTATTTTTTTTTAACTTCTGAAGTAATGCAAATATGGTAATAATTATCCAAGATTTTTATCCATAATGAAAGATAATTGAGAAGTTTGAAATAAGGAAGGGTAAAAGGTAACCCCTTGAGCTTTGGATCATCAGAAAACTGCAAGATAGTTTCTGAACTATATTAATCTCTGCAGTTTTCTCCTTTACTCGAGGATTGGGCCACTGCTTCTCCAGCCTCCTGACTTCCAAGAGTGCCCCCATCCTGAGTGTTTTCCTCCAGCAACACTAGTATTGCCTATGGAGTTACTTTTATCACTTAAAAAATAAGAATTGAATCATGAATCACATTTCTGGCAGCCTTCTGTCTTAAAGAAGTAGCATCAGCAGAGCTGGTGAGCAGAGCTCTGGCCTCAGGGCAAAGGAGATACAGCAGCAATTGTTACACAGGCCTCAGAAGGGAAGCCCCATGAAATGATGGCATCTATGACAGAGCACTTTGTAAACTATGAAATCTTCTACAAATAAATTGGTCTCAAGAAGGTGTTCCCAGAGTTCAGGCAATATCTACGTCTTCTGGAGCCATCGCTTACATATGCCAACATTGCAATGAAGATCAAATTTGAAGACAGTCACCATCAGAGATGTCAACTATATTAAATGAATTAAGTTGGTGACATTTTCCCAAAAGCACTGAAGGACAATATGCCATTCTAAGTTTATATAAGTAAAAAGTCAGTAAAGTACCTCAATCCTAAGGGAAATTTATGGAACAGTTTGCTTGCCCGTATTTTACAGAAGAAAAAAATGAGATGAAGAATGTGTGCTAGAGACTTTCATCTCCTGCCCCCCGGCCCCTGCGATGGACCTACTGTCTGTGTGACCATGCTCCCCCTGGCTGCAGGTCTTGGGCCAAGGTGAACCCCTGGCTCAGGCCTGGTCCACTCATTGCTTGCCAGTGACCGGAGATGGGAGTGGATGGTCTGGCCTGAAAAGATGAGCTAAGACCATCTGATATTTTCTCTTTGGACAGGGAACCAAAAAAATCCAGCAGAGAGTCCCTAACTTAAGGATCTACAGGCCTAAATAGGGAGCTGCCATTTATGGTCATGTCTAAGATGGGTAAATAGAGAAGCTGAACAATACAAAGGAAAATGACAGAGATGTGGAGAAATGGTGAGAGAAATGGAGTTTAGAAAATGACTGCCCCCCAAAGTTACCTTGGGTTCAACCCATCCTCTGGCCTGGGTGTTTTTTCTTGGTTTCCTATGATATTTCACTGAATTTAAAATAAATTCTCTTTCTTTCTTAAGAGAGATTGAGTGATTTTTGATTTACAACAGCATTAAATGGAAGAGAAAGTTTATTGCTGGAGATTATCTAGTTAATAATTGGTGCAAAAATCAGGCATACATGACCTTTCAGATCCCTCCTAGCTCAAAGCTCCATCTTTTCTCCCAAGAAACTTTTTCAATATTTCCTAGGATCCTCCTGAAAGGCTCAAAGAGTGGGTCAGATTTTGTGGATTCCAAGCACCGTGACCTTCCATTAAAAGAGAGAGCTCGAGCAACCTTCAAATTAAGCCACGTGGGCAGCCGCCTACTTTGTTAATGAACGTTGCTGTTTCATTGGTTTCAAGGTAAGTATAATTTAGATCAATGCCTTGAAGAAACCCTGTAAATTATCACTGGGAGAGCTTCTCATTCTCTTTCAAGAGCGGCCCCTATCTTCATTGTAACAACTGTGCTTTTTCTAGAGAGACTTGCCTGCAGTAACTATTCATATGTAACATCACAGTCTCCTGTATCACTTTTGTTGTAATGTAATCCAGTTGATGTTTATTCTGTTTTATATTTAACTTGGGGAAACAAGGAGCAGTTGAACCACTAGAATGAATTAAGTCTATAAGAAATTTTTCATCTTCAAGAAGTTTATTTTGAAGTGCATTTCTCTAGATTTCTGACATATTTGAATCAAAGATTTAAGAGTACTAAAGTAACTGTCAGTTATCACTAGGCAATACATTTAGAAATATTTTTCAATTTGTTGATCACAAAAGAAATTTGACATACGTTTAAGAACTGTCAGCTTATCATTTTGTAGTTATCACCAAGGATAAAATACACTGTAATTTTAAATGGCAGAGTCTGTTATAGAAATCAATTTTGCCATTGTCTTTTGGGTATTGCAAATACAAAGACCATATTAAAGTGAAGGATTTATATAATCTTTATGAAGAATTCTGGGATAAACCAGATTCATGAATTTGTATGACACAGACATCAGGTATGTGATGACGGAGTTTGAAGATGGATGGTCGGATTATTCTAATGCCTTTAATCACCTCTCACACCTTTCTGTCCATCAGTTTGAAAGTGGTATGGAATATGATCATCATTTATTGTGCAAGAATGGCTTAGGAATCGTAGTGACTGCATTCTCCAGTGTGTACACAGGCAGTTTCTTTTTGGATACTTAAAAGCATTAACTTAAAGTTCAATATATTAAATGTAATTTTACCTAAGTTTAAAAAAGGAAAAAGAAACTGAAGTGAAACTTAAGAATTTTCTCTGCTTCAGGTAAATATTTTCTCTTCTTCCTAAGAAGTAGTACTATTTCTTCAGAGATTCATCTGGCCTTTGGTTCAAGATAGAGGACTAAACATTCCTTTATTCACATTTCTAATTAAATTGTACAGAGATGCTAGTCAAAATACACAAAACGGAACAGAGTCATTATAGGCAGTGAAGAACGTCATGTAGGCTGGGGCATCAAAATACCAGGCAGCTCAGCAGAGAATTTCTGGAAGATTGAAAATGGTGGGATTATACTGAGGAACAACCTAGACTGGAGGGCATTTCATCGCACCTATGCACATAAGTCTGCAGTGGAGAGTTATCCCTTGCAGGGCAGAATGGTTCCTCATTGAGAGACTTGGAGACATCATACAGTGGGTGCCAGGAGGGACCCACTGAAATGATAAGTTGAAGAGACATCTTCAGAACAGATGTGCTACTCTTACCTCCTCCATCTTTCCTTCCTACTTTCCTTCATCATCAATATACAAACAGTTCCTGGTGTCTGTTTATCCTCAGACTAAACTCAGAGAACTGTATGTTAAAGAAATTAATTGTTCTATTGAGGTGTAGGATTGGTGTAGGCACAAAGGATGTAGCCCTTATCATTTTAGCCTGATCAGAGAGGCTGGGGGTTGGGTGTGGTCCAAGTATAAGCATCTGCTCTATCTCCAAGCACCCCCATGAAAGACTTTCCTGCAGCCAGCCCTCCCATTGAAGGAAACAGACCCTTGTACTTGCAGAGATATGCCATTCCAGCTGCCCTCATTCATAAATATGAATGGATATCTCAGGACTGTCAGATATTTGAGGAAATAAATAGCACAGAGGAGAAGCAGCAAAAACAAGTGGCCTAAAAAGAAACCGACAAATCTTGGACAACGAATAATTTTAAAAATCATTTACTTGATAATCATTTAACAAATGATTCCTAAATATCCAGTGTGCTCCAGAAACTGTTATAGGCACTTGGGACACATCAGTGAATGAAACAAAGATCTCTGTTTCATGGAGCTTACCTTCTAGCAGGAGAGACAGACAATAAATAAATAATAAACAAAAAGAATATGCAATTTATGTAAGATGGTAAAGATGAAAATAGAACACAATAAACAGTGTAAAAGGGATAAAAGTATTGGTGTGGGGCAGAATGAATTATGGTTTTAAATAGAACAGTCAGAGCAGGCCTTACTGAGAAGATGCCATTTGAGCAAAGACTTGAAGGTAGTAAGGGAATCAGCCAAGATGTAAGAGCTTTCCAAGAGGAGGGAACAGCCAGTGCAAAAACTGTAACACAGGAAATCATCTAGTATCTTTCAGGTAAGCAAAGGTGCATTGCTTCTGTTTGCAGCAGAGGACTGAGGCAGAGTAATAGGAGAAATAACCCAGTCCAGACCTTGTAAGGCTTTGTAGGCTTTTACTCTGAGTGAAATGGGAAGCCCTTGCAGGAAAAGGAGCAGAGGAGTTACATGATCTGACTTCAAATTTAAAAGGATCATGCTAGCTGCTGTAGGGAGGGTGGGGCTGGAGGCAGTTAAGAGGCTGTCCCTGAAATCCAGGGGAGACATGATGATGAATGGGACTAGGGTGTTAGCAGTGGGGGCAGTGGGAAGAGACTGTATTTAGAGCATGTTTTGGAGGTAGAGAAGGCAAAGAAAAAATCATACCCTTCTTAAGAGGCTACGGTGACCTGATGGAGGAAGTCCAAGGTCAGTAACCAGGTGACATGAGCTAATAGGACAATGACAAAAACTTTATCAAAAAAATAATGAGAACCCTCACAGAGATGCAATAAGATTATAGGAAGAACATTGCTAGATATTAAAAAATAACCTCTGTAATTTCCAAAATTAAAGACAAACTGAAAAATATACAATCCATCACTGAGAGTTACAGAAGATAATCGAAAGAAATATTTTACTATGTAGAGAAAAAAAACAAAGAAATAGAAATTAGGAGGGACTTAGAAGATAGTTTCAAGAAGCCTAACTTATGAATATAAAGGAGTTCAAATGGTGGAAAATATATAGATTGGGAGGGGGAGCAAACAATTAAATAATTTCTAGAAGAAAATTTCCCTAGGCTTAAAAAAAATGAAAAAAAGACTTGATATCATATATCGAAAGGATTTACAAGGCCCATGCATAGTAAGCACACCTAGACATATCCTGATTAAATTTCTGAATTTCAGGAATCATGAAAAAATATTTTAGAATTCTAGATTCTATGAAAGCTACTAACAAAGAAAGGACAACCAGCATCAGATTTCCATTTGCTACAATGAGAGCTGAAAGGCAGTCTTCTGGGAGAAACAGACTGAGATCTAAGCTCTAAATACATTGATAAGTTATTGCTCATCTAACAGAGCAAACAGAGAGTGTACCACTCATAGACACTATCTGAAAAAAATTCTTGGGAAAGAAAATTACTGAAAAAGAAAATAGATTGATTCCACTCAATAGATTGTATAATTAAGACTGGAAGATATTAGTCATTATGGTGAAGAATGTAAATATTTCTTCTCTCAACAAGAATAAAATAAGGTCAATTGACTACCTATCCATCTAATCTATCTATCTACCTACCTATCTATCTACCTCCTCAAAGGATAATGATCATATTACTGAAAAATAACAATGCAAGTGCTAAGTAAACTTTAAAACAGAAGAGACATGTAATGGAAGACTAAATGACAGCCCCCAGCTGAAATTCTGAACTGTCTTCGCAAAATCCAGGAAGAAGTTGAGGGCAGGACTAAGGAAAGGGGATTGGAGGTGGGAAGTAAAGGCAATCTTGTTTCATTTCTGGATTTGGGGGGATGTTGGCAAATACAATATCTTGATGGAGGTAATATTATTACCTTTGTATGTCATCAGCGAATTTGAAAAGCATAGGAGAATTTCCAAATTAATGTTGGTAAGGAGAGGGGGAGGGATAAAAATAATTGACCCATACAACAAAAGTAACAAAGTGGTTGAAAGGAAACCACAAAAGCAACAAGTAAAAACATAAAGAAGATGGAAAGTAAAATGAACTATATTACTTTTCAAGAGCATTGTGAGCAAACTAAATTAACCTACCAAAAGATGGATAGCAATAAGTTGGGATAAAACAGTAAATCCAGCTATATGTTGTTTTTAAAGGACCTACCTAAATAAAAGTGACAAAGAAAGGTCAAATATAAACTCTCATTTTTAAAAAAAGATGCAATATTTCTTGCCCTTTCAGTGCACCAAAGGTTTGTGCTTAACAGAATTCCCATGAGCAGTTCAAGATACCCCAGCAATAGTTCCATTTGGAGAGGAGTCCTGGGTACTAAATCTTTCTTGGGAATTCTAAACACTTAATCTGATCAGAGGGTACAGACCTGAACTGATAATTAGCCAGAGTTCCTACAGGTGAGGGAAGCAGAGTTAAACTATCTCATTTTTGTGGGGACCTTCTCTGTCAGTGGATTCCACTAATAGAGAACACTCTGCCCTAGGCTACCACCTTCATAGATTTTTCAATATAATCACAATCAGAAGAGGTTTGGGAATTTGTAATTTTCATAAGCTCCCTGGTGATTCAGAAATGCCGTTGGGTTTAGAAATGATTCCTCTTGGCCCAGATGCAGCCTATGTTAGTGTTGTACAATACAGTGAATATAGAACCGAAACACACCAGCCTGAACTATATATGAGTGATCTTGACAACCCCAGAATATACCCTTTGGTTTAGGCATACACAGTAGACATTCATGCATTGGCCTGGTGAGGGACTCTGGGTGTCTTTGGCCTGATAGTTGACAATTGTACCTTTGCCAACAGGATCAGGCGGCCCTTAAGGTTAGAAAGACTACTTCAGTTTCAGATAATCACTGTTAGCAGGTAGAACACCTCTATACCATGTTGATTAAATTAATTTTGCTTGCTCAATGGCAAAAATCTAGAAATAGGAAATGTGTGTTATAAGTTAATTTTTGCTATCTGTGCTAGCCAAATGACTGCTGGCATCAGTTTCTCTATTTAAGGAACCATTGCTACTTCTCAGTGAGCTCCTTGACATGCTATATAAAATGCATTTTAATTATGTTTCTTTCTTTGCCCTTTGCCCTCTCAGGCTTTTTACAAAAAGCAGCAGGAGCCTCTACAAACATTTGATGTTATTTTTAAGATGCAATCCAAGAACTAGTTGGTTTGCCAGCATGCTGTAGTATTATGAAATTATACTTAGCCTGTCCAGGGATATTTTTTCAGGGAAACATCTATAGTTCAGCTGTCATTTAGTTTCAGGCTTAGAGTAATGGAAGGGATAAAATAATGCATAACTTCCTCCTATTCTCGACAGTCTTCCCCACACTTAGGTCTTGCGCTTCTAACAATGACTCTAAAACTCCCTCTGGCTTGTGAGTCCTTCAATGTCAAAAATTCTGTAACCTTCTCAAACAGCAGGTCTCCAACATTTTGTGTTTGCATCCTACTTTTGATAACTAGACTTTTTTCTTGGACACAGTGAAGAAATTTACATATTCAAAATGGGATATTTGCAAGGTATTACCTTAGTTATTTATTGTTCTCATGGAGATCAATCTTAGCATCAAAAATAGTGGGACAACCAGAAACTATGTGACGCCTGATGTGATGCAATATGAAATTCACAGCATCACCTACAAAGTATTCTTGCCAAAAATGCTTAACTGAAACTAATCAAGCTTTTAGCTCTAACTTCCAGCTTACAGAAAATACAAAGGAAAGGAAAACAAGTTAAATGATACTGTATCCTCACTTCCCGTAGTCCGTCATATAATAGTGACTTTCCCTGCAGCCTCAAATTCCTTGGCCTTATCTTTCTTCATTGTACTTGCCTGGCAAAACCCCGCTTTGGTTAAACCCAATATTCCATTCTCTGGACCAACTGCATGCCTCTGGGCAACTGTTTATGGCTGGTAGAAAGCACACAACTTTGCTGACTGATATCATTTTGAATCTCTGACCACAAACCTCAAGTGAGCCCTTGGGACTCCTTGGCAATTTCACTTTCCTCAAACCTCCAAAACCACTTTCCTCTTCCTTACTCTCAACTGATCAGCTCGCTTCTCATTTTACTGAGAAAATAAAAGCAGTCATTAGAGAACTTCCTCGTCTTCCCACCACAAAATCTATTATTCTATCTTCAGCTTTACCATAAATTCAGCCTTCTCTTTTCAAGGGTGGATAAACTTACTATGCTCCTATCTAGGGCTAACTCCTTCCTTTCATCCCCAGTCAGCACTCAGTGACTTTGTTCCTGCAACTTTCCCTCTTCTTTATCTGTCAAATTTCCCTGTAAATTGGATCAGCTGAAGAAGGCTGTAATATTTTTATCCCTTAATCCTGTTGCTGTACTTCATATCATAGCAAATTTTCAGGGAAGCTACATTCAGTGTATCAGCTTCTTAACGTCCCATTTTTCCTGCCTCACCGCACCCCCCCCCAAATTAAAGAGAATAGTATAGTGAACATCTATGTCCTCACCACCCAGCTTCAGAAGTAAAATATTACAAACACACTTAAAGCTTATTTCTGTCTCTCCTGGATCACAATCCCCTCCCTTATGCCCTACCCCAGAGGTAGCTCATGCGGCACCGGGAAAACTGGGATACTCAGTTCTCCTACTGCGGGAAACATAGTTGATAATGGTCCCAAATGATTCTCTTCTGAATTTACCACCGTATAAGTTCCCCCAGGTTTCTCCCAGTAATGACTGTACATGGGGGGGATACAGGTTCAGGCCCACTTCTCTTTGATGCAAAGACTTGCATAAAAGATGGACTGGCTTAAGGATTCCTCAATGGCCTCGCCTTGACATTCTTACATCCCTGCTGCAATGTGAATCTCTCTCACCCGATCCTTCTTCTTTCCCCCTCTCCTTTCACAGGTGCCAATCCTGCCGTGGGGTGTGAAGGGTTTTCCTGATAACTTCTGCTTCTTCCCCTTTATCCTTCACAGCCATTTTCCCTAAAAGTTTCTTGCCATCTAATCCTCTCATGGAGTACCAAAGTAACACAGACACTAGCCTGATTTTGGTGTTTATCATTTTCATGTCTGTCTGTCTTTCTGTCTTTTATATACTCATCTATTATTGTTTTAGGTTATTAAGCTTTGTACATAGCCTTTTGTAACTTTTTTTTTTCACAATGATATTTGTTTAATATTTATCTATGTTGAATTATGTAACTGATAATTCATTTTTACTGCTGTATTAATACATTATCTAAATATACTATAATTTATGCATTCATTCTCCTATTAATGCACATCTATGTTGTTCCAAATTTTTGCCCTTGTAATGTTGCAATGAACACTCTTTTATCTGTCTCCATTGTATACTCCTGTATTTTCTTTGTGATATACAGGAGTTAAATGCTGAGTCATAGTGTTTGTGCATCTTTGACTTGACAAGATATTGTCAAATTGATCTCAAAGTGGTTGTTTCAATTTTCACTCCTACTAGCAGCAAATGAGATGTTCTTGCTTCTCTACGTTCTTGTCATCTCTTGATATGTCAGATTTTTTGGTTTTGGCTAATATGATAGATGAAAAGTATCTTAGTATGATTTTAATGTACATTTCCCTGATTACTAGTGAGATAGAACATCTTATTACATATTTACTGGCACTATGGATGTCCTTTTCTTTGAATATCTATTTAACACTTTCGCCCATTTTTCTACTAGGTTGTTTTTCTTATCGACATTGGAATTCTTTATATATTCTGGATATCAATATTTTCTCAGTTATATTCCTTGCAAATATATTATTTCAGGCTGTGACATGTCTTTTCACTTTGTTTATGGCAACTCTTGAATCACAGAAATATAAAATTTTAATGTAGTCAAATATTTCAGTCTTTTCCTTTATGGTTCTCTCTCTCTCTCTCTCTCTCCCCCTCCTTTTTTTTGATGGGTCTAGTTTCAGAAATTCTGGTCTATCTTGAGATTATAAATATATTCTCACAATTTATTCCAGAGGATTTAAAATCTGCCTTTCACATTTAGGATTTCAGTGTATCTGGAATTGATTTTTGTATATAGTTAGGTAACAATCCAATTCATTTTTTTCTAATTTGAATAACAATTAACCCAGCATTGTACGTTGAGTAGTCTATTCTTTCCTTGCTGATCAGTGATGCCATATTATCAAGTATCCATATATTTGGATCTGTTTATGAGCTCTTTATTCTGTTTTATTGGTCTGTTTGTCCATTCTAGCACCATTATCACACCTTTTAAATATTATTACAGTTTTTTGAGTCTTGCCGTCTGTTTTTCTTCTTCAAAACTCCCTTGGCTTTTCTTAATTTTTGCATATCCGTATAAGTTTAAAATCAGCTTGTGATGTTCCATGAGAAACCCTGTTGAGAATTTGGAATAGCATTGAAGTATCCAATTAATATGGAAAAAATGGACATCTTGACAAAACTGACTCTTTCTACACATGAACATGGTTTATCTCTTGATTTATTCAGGTCTTTAATTTCTTTCAATAAAGTTTTACAATTTTACTCCTAAATCCCTTATATTTTTGTTGCTATTGTAAACGGCCTTAATATTTTTTCACTTTATATTTGTTTTTCTGTATAGTAACCCTACTGATTCTTGCACATTGATCCTATATCTAGCAGTATTGATCTCTCTTATTGATTATAATACTTTGACTATATATTCTTTCGGTTTTCTAGGTGGACAATTATATCATCTGTGAGTAAAGACTGTTTTATTTCTCTCTTTCTAATCCTTACACTCAAGTTAACACCTCTAGTATCAATCTCAGTTTAATCAGGCTTTTATTCTCCTCAATCCACTGAAACTTTTTTATCTGAGTGATGAATAGCCTTCATGTTACCAAATCCAATGGTTGAATCTCAGTCCCTGGCTTACTCAAACTCTCAGTGTCAGTAACTAGGACTATGCCCCCTTTTCTGAAATACTTTCTTCACTTATCTTCGGGGACAACATCCCCTGGTTTCCTCCTACAGCCCTCGCTGCGTATTCTCGGTCTTATTTGCTGGTTCTTTCTCATGTCCTAATCTGTCAATTTGGAACGATCCAGTATTGGATCCTTCAACCTCTTTCCATTTTTCTTTACACTTGCTGGTCAGGCGATCTCATTCAGCCCACATGCTAATAACTCAAACTTCTATCTTCAGCACCAGTCTCTCTTGAATGCTACACGTTTTTATCCAGTAGTCAACCCAACATTTGTACTTGGAAGTCTAATAGATATCTCTAACTCAACAAATTCAAAACATACACTTTTCCCTCTATCCCCACACTAAGACCCTTCCTAAGGATTCTTCATTTTGGTAAATATCAGCACCATTTATCTGTTGCTGGGGCCAAAACCTAAAAGTCAACTTGGATTTCTTTTTCTCTCACATCCAACATTGATTTATTTGCAAGTCCTGTGGGCTCAGTCTTAAAAATATATCATAAGTCTGACCACTTCTCATCACTTCCTTTGCCCCTACCTTGGTCTGAGCGACTATCTTTTTTTTCTGAACTAATGCAATAACCACCTAGCTGATCTCCTTGTTTCCACTTTGTCCCACTTAGTCTATTTTCCATACAGCAGATGAAGTGATTTTTTTTTAAACAGGGATACAATCTGGTATCAAACAGGGATACTTCCTTGCTCAAAACTTTCTGATGACTCCCTATCACACTTAGAATATAATCCAATGTCTTACTTTGGCATAAAAGGTCTCACATGAACTGACCCTTGGTGACTTTCTGACCTCATTTTCTATCATCCCTGCATTTATTCCATTCAAGCCATACTGTCCTATTAGCTGTTCTTCAAACATAACAAAGTCATGCCTACCTCAGAGCCTTTGTACTTACTATTTCCTGTGTATGGATGCTCTTTTTCTTCCAGATCTTTGCGTGAATCTCTTCCCCACTTAATTTAGACCTCTACTCAAAAATTAACTTATGAGGAGCACTTCCCCAACCACTCTCTATAAAATTCCTGCTCCCTCCCTATTTCCTCTTAACTTGCTTTATTTTGATTTTTTTCATAGTACTTACCACTCTTTGACTTTTTTTTTTTGTAGTTATGTATTGCCTGTTTCCTCAACCAGAATATAAATTCCTTGAAGGAAGATGCTTTCTATATCTATACTGCGGCATTGTTAGTGCCTAGGGAATTACCTGGAACCTAGTAGGGGTTCAATAAATGTTTATTGAATCAAAGGATAAGTGATGTCCCTTAGGACTTATAAAAATATCTACAGTTTTCTTTCTTTGTACTGGTTTGCCTTTCAGCTCTATGTCACAATTTGAATAGAACAATTTCCTGTCCCAAATATATTCATAACAAAATTCTCACCTATTTTAGTAAACACACAATCTTCCTCTAGTCGTGATTAGATGATAACTATTATCTCTTTATTCACAGCAAGTTTCACCCTTGAAGTCCAGTCTGTTGCATCATAATCCCTTTAACTCAACATTTTATTTTATATAAAGCACTTTGACTAGAAAGAAAAATAAAGTTTACATAATGGTCAAATTTGGTGGCACACAAGTGAAGGGTTGGCTGTCTAGAATGTGATCTTGGAGAAAATATTCTCTATGGTAAAGTCTAATTTCTAAGAGTGTTAAGACCACAGAACTGAGAATGAATTTTTATAACTTAAAACCACACTGTAGGAAAATAGTGAGGATGTATTTATTTTGTGGCTTTGACTTAGTTGTCTGAAGCCAGTGATCTTGGCTGATGGAAGGAAAATCTCCAGGGGGTCTCTTTGTTTTATCGATAGTCACACCCTCAGCATTGTGTCTTTGTAATCATATTGTAGTTGGCCTGTATATTTACTCACACAATGACTGAACTGTGCAAAGAAAATGTAATTTGATTCCTCAACACTTTACTCCCTGAAACAGATCTAATCACTGCCATGAGTCCTTCTGTGCTGCAGGGAAAGTCTTAAACTGCCAGGAGTGATTTCTCTATGTCTTTTGGTTTAACACAATATTGTGTTTAGTGTGTGGAGCTCTGTGTGTGGAGCATGAGTTATTTTAATTTTGGGTTTTAAAAAAATATTTGTTATTAATTCCTTTCTATAAGTGATTGAAAAGGCTGTAGCTTGTAGATAAATGTTCAGACTTCTTCCCCCTGTGTGACCATCTTCATGGTGGCTCTGTGCATGTCTTCTTGTTACCCTCTGGATCCCTGCTCACCTGTGCCGTGATGCTGTCCCTTGTTTCATCAGCTGCCACTTCCACTAGTGGCATCTGCTGTTGACCTTTTCCCTGGGCTCAGTGGTCCCTCTCTGCTGAAGGGCCCCAGCTGAGTTTCACGGCCTCCTTGGCCTTTCTGGTGATGATATCACTTTGTTCTTGGTGTAGCAACTCCCTTTAGGAAGTTTCCTGGTCTGATTCCCACCGCTTTGCGGGGACTTAGTCTTTCCCATGCTATGTGGAAGCCAAACACAGCCCAGGGGCATTAACTCAGATTTGCAGCTTAACTCTGCTTCACGACCACTGCCAGCTCCTGGGGCAGCCTCCAGGAGGTGGGTGCTGAGGGCACTAGAGAAGCAGTCCCTTTTCTAAGGCTACAAACGTAGTATGGGGAAAATAATCCCTGTGCTTTTGGCTTTCCCGTGGGTATCTCACTGGCTTGTTGACTCAGGCTGGGGTGTGGGGAGACAGGTGCGGAAAGTTGAGGGGGAACTCCTGACAATCATGTGACTGCTTTCCTTCCTCTCCATCTCTTTCTTCCCCTTTCCACACACCCCTTGGGTTCCTCTCCTTTTTCTTTCTGACAGTGGCTTTCTCTATATCATAACTTCTTCTTTCTTGTGGTGAACTTACCCTGCTATCTGCCTTTGGGCCACAGTAGTAGGTAGAATTCATGAAGAGATTTCTGATTATAGGAGATCCAAAAATCTTACCTATGTTACATATGAAAACAATATAGGTTTAAATTTTTAATTAAACCTATTGTTTTTATTAAAATAGCATGCCAGGTGTATTGAAGATTTAGCCTCTACCCTATATAAGCTGAGGCTACTAACATTGCATTAAAAGGCTGTTGTGAGCGCGTCTGGAGCCTGTGCCCCGCGACGGGAGGGGCCGCGGTAGAGAAAGGCCCGCGCACCGCGATGAAGAGCGGTCCCCGCACCGCGATGAAGAGTGGCCCCCGCTTGCCGCAACTGGAGAAAGCCCTCGCACGAACCGAAGATCCAACACAGCCAAAAATAAATAAATAAATAAATAAATAAATAAGAAAAATCCTTAAAAAAAAAAAAAAAAAAAAAAGGCTGTTGTGAGATTTTGAATGAAAAAAGCAGTGGACAGAGCCTAGGAGAAGGCTTGCTTCATAGAAATTGGCTCAGAACTGCCTCTCTCTCTCTCCCTAGGAGAGTAATAGAGTGTTATTATTTTTTCCTAGAGCATGAATTGTTTTAATTATGGATGTTTTAAAAATGTTTGTTATTAATCCCTTTCTATAAATGATTTAAAAGGCTGCCTCTCTTCTCTGTGCACTTAGTTAAAAGCTTTTCATCCTTAATGTAGTCTCTCCAGAAGGAAATGTTTGAAAGGAGAACCACGTGCGAGAGATGCCAAGAAGCTATTACTGGTTAAGTAAAGTGATACTCAGTGTGACTAAGACCCACCATCTCACCAATCGCCACAATTCTTTATCAGTTAGGAAGAAAATGTCTTATTTTTCAATATGGAAAAAGATGAGAGAGAAGTTATTTACTTTTCTTAAAATCAAAGCAAATTGAATATTAGAACAGAGCCAGTCTTCGCTGACTTGTAATCTGGTCCTCTGGGACTTTACTTCTACAGGAAAAGTCTTGAATTTGGCCCATGTTTGAACTAAATAGCAAAGAAGATAATTTTAATTATTTTATAATTTAGGGCTGGGTAATGCTTATTTTGATTTTGACTCAACAAAAGTGAAGAATATCTGAAACTATTACGAAGAAGTAGTGCTAGACACAATTTCCCAGGCTTGTACTTACCCACATCCCCAGGCGTTTAGTTAAAAGCATTTCAGACTTAAGGTAAGCTATAGAAGAAAATGCTGGAAGGAAGAATTGTGTACAGGAGGTGCCATAAAGTTATTGGTAAGGAACAGCTCCAGGAAAATTGAAAGTAGGCTTTCAGAGGGTGTAGAGTTTGGGAGAAGCAGTGAATGTATTTGCTCTCTCTTAGTTGAAAACAGTCAGTGCTAAACTCTGAGAGTCCCTAAGTGATTTGATTTTTCTGCTTAGTGGGAATAAATAGGGTTAGGAGGACAATTGCTGTGCCTCTCTAATTCTTTAGGGAAAGAATGCTTAACTCTATATTTTGAAGGTAGGGCAGATATTGAGATAAAGATTGTGTTGGTGCCTCTCGTGCAGCATGGAGCAGAGAGTGAATTCCAATGACGAGGGTGGGTTACTCAGTTAGAATAATTCAGTATTTATTCATTAGTCAATCATGTGTTCATTCCTTCAACAGACACCATGCTAAGTGCTGAGGATATCAAATAAGACACAAGCTCTTCCTCTGAGGATGAGTTTCTGTGTGTGCAAAGATTATCTGGAAAGGGGGAAGTTAGTGCATTAAAAGAGGACATCACTGGTTTGAAATCTTATAGCAACACCTGTGGCCTCTGTTTCTATAGATAGGATTTTTGGTAAATTAGGAGGGAAATCTAGACCCTTTTGACCAATCCAAGGGGTATGGTAGGTACCCTCATGGTCCAAAAGAGAACACCTCCAAGCTGAAGATGAATCAGGTAAACAGAGAACAACATGAGTAGTCATGTGACCTGAATTCACACTTCAACTGGAGTAACTTCTTGGAGAAAAGAGAGCAGAACATACCCTGGAGTGACAATTCCAGCAGACTTCTGGCTCATGGGAGAACTTAGTTTTAAAATATTTCTCGTACTGGGACTTCCCTGGTGGTCCAGTGGTAAAGAATCTGCCTTACTATTCAGGGGAGGTGGGTTCGATCCCTGATCTGGGAACTAAGATCCTACATGCCTCGGGGCAACTAAGCCCACACTCTGCAACTACTGAGCTTGCGCACCTCAACTAGAGAGCCTGCGTGCAGCAAACTACAGAGCCCATGCGCCCTGGAGCCTGCATGCCACAACTAGAGAAGAGTAAACCAGCACGCCACAACTAGAGAGAAGCCCACGCCTCATGCCCGCTCACTGCAACAAAAAGATCCTGCATGCCTCAGTGATGATCTCGCATGCCGCAACTAAGACCTGACACAGCCAAAAAAAATATATAAATAAATAAATAAATAATAAATAAATCTTAAAAAAAAGAAATAAAATATTTCTCATACTAAGCCAGCAAGTGAGAAAGAAGGACACTTATTCCAGTACATTGGGGAACATTAGGTGGTTATAAGTATCTACAGAAAATATATAATATTTATTTCATTTTTAGTCCTAGTAAAAACATCCTTCTGTGACTTCCTTTGGTTTCTGAGTAGCAGCTTGGGCAAAAGCCAAGTATGACACTGCTATACACATGCAACAGAATTTTATTTGGAAAAACCATGAATGTGGACTATCAATAAAATGTCATAAATTTCTTATTCATCCATCCATCTATCTAGTCATCAATTCATTGATAAAATATTTATCAAGCACCTCTTCCATTTCAGGCATTTTGCCTACCACTGGAGATACAGCAGTGAACAAGATAGACACACCCTATCTTAAGAAGTATACGGTATTGCTTCCTTAACTATTGAATTAAGTAAGATTGAAGAAGAAAAATACATGGAATCCCTTTCTTTCAAGGTCCATCTACTGGGGTGGATATAGAAGTAGGGCTATACTATTCACAAAAGATTGTTTCTCTTTGCCCTGCCCCAGCCTGCTTTGTGAGAACTCACAGTCATCTCCTAAAAGTTCTGCACAACCTCAGGGGTATCTTCCGTCTGTTCCACGTGAAATTTACAGTTTCCCCCTCTTCTCCAGATTATTGTGACAGTCTTTTATTTCTGCTAAAGTTAATAGTAGCAGCTCTGTTGCCTGTCATTTTCCAATAACTACCCACCTTTCTCTCTTCTAGCATTTTCTTCTTATTTTTCTGAGAAAGTAGAAGCCATCGTAAGACAACTCCTTCATCTACCAGTCTCTTAGCCATGTTATAATGGATGGACTCCCCTGTTTCTAAAGACAGCTTCTCCACGTGAGCTCTAGATCCTACCTTCCCATCTCTCTCCATCTACTCAGGGACTTGGCTCCAGTAATAATCCCTTCTCTCTCCTGTGATTATCTCTCTCTCCCAGATCATTCCCATCAGTATGGAAGCATACTGCATGTAAAGTACTCAGGGCAGAGCCTTGTACAACAAAGGCTCAGTACATATCATATATTAGTATTATTATTACTGTCATCTTCTTCTTCTTCA
Organism: Balaenoptera acutorostrata; assembly: GCF_949987535.1. Taxonomy (NCBI): domain Eukaryota; kingdom Metazoa; phylum Chordata; class Mammalia; order Artiodactyla; family Balaenopteridae; genus Balaenoptera; species Balaenoptera acutorostrata. The sequence continues at coordinate 70,033,050 of NC_080081.1, forward strand.
GGATCATCCACACTGAGCTTTGTCATAGTGATAAGTATCAGGCCTTCCATATTCAAATCTTGAAAAACTCCACTCCAAAGATTGTCACCAGGACCAACATTTAGGCACTCAAGGATTATGAGGATAAGAAATGGGGTCTTAATATTTTCTTCCTTTTTGTAAAAAAAGATAGGAAGACAGAATGAGCTAACACCACGAGATGACTATGCTCACATGGTGGTTAATGGGGATAGTCAAACAGAAAAGGTGTAATTTAAAGTGTTGCCACATGACAGCTTATTTGGAGGAATCTCAAAAGTGCAAGTAGGAAAACAGCTCAAAAAATCCTTAGTTCAATAGAAAGAGGGGTGATTAGTTAATATGGCCATTAACTATTGAGTGAGGGGATAAGTATAGGGCATGACTTTTCAAGGAGTTACTCTAAATGACAAGAACACACAGAATTATTTTTTATATAGTAAGGAGATTTATTAGTGGGTTCTTATTGTTATTTACATGGTTGATCCTAAAAAAATTGACTGTTCTGGAGAAAGATAGTTTCTTTTCCATGATTTATATTTCATTTTTATTTGAAAGTTTTATCTCCAAAGACTCCTGGTGCTCATATGTTGAAAGCTTTGGAACCCACGTAGAACAAGTTAGAAGGTATGCTGAAACTTTATACAGTGGAAAGAAGGATATAGACTAGGAACCCACAAGACTGGAACGCTGAGAACTCACCCAGTAGCAGACTGACTCCTATAGTGGACATTTTTATTTTTGCAGCTCAGTGTCTCTTCTCCCTTCTGGTGGTAACAGCATCCCAGTTGTGCTTTGGAGAATCACTCCTCTTCCATTGGATGTAGTCAATAGTGGTACCTGTCTTCCTCTGGCCAGTGGGTGGGCACATGCCCCAAGCTTGGCCAACCTCATGCCTTTTCTCTGGAACTGAAGTCTTGCAGAATGTGTTCAAAGTAGATTCATTCCAGTGATGGCCTCCTGGAGAGCGTGTCCCTTCATTCCTGTTGCCTCAGTGCCCAGAACGGCTCTGGTTTCTGGTCTCTATGAACTTTGGCTCTTTAGATTTTCCTTTAACTCTGTGACCTCAACTTCTTTCCAATGCGTTTTCTTTTTTCTTCCATTAAAGACACTCGAAATGATTTGTGTTGCCTGCAACAAAAGAACACTTACTGATACATGTCCTCACCCCAGGTGAGGAGACAACTAGCAGTGCCTCCTGTATCACAATGCTTGTGGGGGTGTGGCTGGCTACCTTCCTCATCAGATGGTGTTTGTTTTCTGGGGTCCAATTTGAGAGGTGAAACTAGATGCAGTTTTTATGAATTCTGTCTGAGTTGGAAGATGGACCCATCCTGTAAGGGAAGTAACCTGGAAACAGGCACTTTGATCTTTGGGAAGAGTGGGAATGAGTGCGGGAGAATTTGGCAAGAGCTAAGCAGGGGATCAGGGTCCTGGACAAACCGTTTGGAATTCAGGAGAGTGCTTCAGTCTCACTAGAAAATGAAACTCACTCCTAAAACCAAGGCAAAAAAAAAAAAAAAAATGAATAGTGGTGGAGATAACATTACAGCTTGGGAGGCATAATTGCTAGGGCCCCCTCAGGCTCAATTCAAGAATGAACCAGCTGGGGATAATGGGTACCTAGCTGAATGATTTAAAGGAGTCATCTAAAACTGGGTTCGAAACCTACGTAGAAAAATTGTGTTCTTCCTCTGGTAGTGATGAGACTGTAGAGGATTGCTTTATGGGTGAGATAAATGTCTCTTCCTCTGAGATGTCTTCCCCATCATTTCCCCTTTTTTATCTCTCCACCGTATGTTGGTCTTGATGCTCCTACCGTGTGTCCCAATGGTAACCTCTATTTGACCTGTCATGTTATTTATTTGTCTCCCCAACCAGACTGTCAGCTTCACAAAAGAACAACTGTTTCCTTCCTTCTTCACCTGCGTATCCTCAGTGTCAAGCATAGTGCCTGACACTTAATAAAAATGTGTTGAATAATGAATAAGCAAAAAGGAAGCTAAGGAGTTTATCAGAGACGTAGAAGGAGATTCTGTGGAAAGCAAGGCAATGAAAAGTCCTTTTTACTTCTTGTAATATTATATTAAGTAATGTATTTACAGAGTACTTTATCTGAGGTCAATTCTAAATGATAAAAATAAGAGGTCCCCTGACAGTAATTATGGGATTTTTAATAATATAGTAAAACTTCTCTAAAGCATGTTAAATCTTTTCATGCAGCGTATTCTTTTTTATTTTACCAGACAAATCAGTTAATATATGTAGGAAAATGTTTTGCTTCACAATGACATATGACAATTTTAATAGCACCTATTAAAGTGCTTTACACATAATAGTTGTTCAGCACCTGTTTGTTGACAGAGCATATATATTCAGCAAAATTGGCCTCTTTGTATAAAACAGTTTTAAGTCTAAGAATATCTATTCACTATTTAATTCTATAATAGCTCACATTGCAGCAAAAGATTAAATGAGAATAAAAAAGAAAATATTCTCTATCTTTTCCTGATACAAACTTTGTGTCATAACTTATTCTTGCTCTTCCAACCAGTGAGGTCTGGACTTTAAACTGAGTTGCAACACATCTTGTCACCTGACACACAAGAAAACCTTTGATAAATCTTAATTGCACACATAAACTGCATTAAAATCTTAATCCTGCATAAAAGAATAGCTCCATTTACCTAATGAGAGTCACTTTCTTCTTCTTGCTGGAAAATAAAAGCTTGTGATATTTGAAAAGGTAGACTTTGCCAATGGACTTCTGTCTCTATAAATCATCATAGACAGTGATTCCTTGAAAAACAGGTTTCATGTAATATTTATGTAAGCTGCACATGACCTTGAATGAAAGCAAGAGTTAGAAGAAAGTGTTCTTACTGTTCAACAGAACACTTCTCTATTTTGTCAAATGTTACTTACTCAGGTCATATGCAAATTTTTTTGAACTGAACAAAGGTTGTTTATTTTAAAACTAAGCTATAGGGAAGTATGGCATTTCTTTTTAGAATCAATACTATTTTATCTTGTACTCATAGAAAATCTCTTTTAAAAAGCAAAGAGGAATACCAGCAGCAAAGCTGGATACAGAATGAATGTGGGTAAGTAAAGCATTAAAATGTCCTCTAACCATTCATGGCATTGATTCTGGAGAGAATCATGAAAGCAGATGGAAAAGATCAGATGTCTGGTTGGTAGGGTACAGGTTGCTGTGTTTGATAAACATGTACCCTTATCCAATTTTGCAGCTCCAAAGAAAATCTGTATGGTAAGGATAGGCAGTGGTACTGGTTCTAGCCTGGTCTGTAGAATTTATTACCTGTAAGACCTTTGGCAATTCATTTAACTTCTCTGAACTTTTCATTGCCCATAAAATGAAGTAGAGAATCCTTATCTGGGTTGCCTGCATTGTAAGGCTTCTACTACCTTTCCTTCTTACCACTCCCTTCCTAAGTTCCAGCACTCTAAGTTCCAGTCATATTCAACTCCACATCATCTCCTTTTATTTTCTTGATAAGCCTATCTGAAATGATCTTGTTCATGTGTTTGTATTCCTTCACTAGAATTTAAGTTTCATGATATGAGGGATATTTGGTATTATTTTTTTACCATATATGAAGCACTAGAACAATTAACTGGTACATAAAAATAATTAGTGAATGACTTCTAGATATATACCCAGAAGAATGTAATGCAGGGACTCAAACCATTACTTGTATGCCCATGTTCATAGCAGCATTATTCCCAGTAGCCAAAAGGTGAAAGCAACCCATGTGTCTATCAACCAATGAGTGGATAAACAAAATGTGGTCTATACATACAAAGGAATATTATTCAGCCCTAAAAAGGAAGGAAAATGTGACACATGCTACCATATGGATGGACCTTGAGGACATTGTACTAAGTGAAGTAAACCAGACACAAAAGAACAAGTCCTGTATGATTCCATTTATGTAAGGTTCCTAGAGCAGTCAGATTCATAGAGACAGAGCATAGAATGGTGGTGGACATGGGCTGGGGGGAGGGAAAATGGGGAGTTAGTGTTTAATGGGTACAGAGTTATAGTCTGGAATGATGAAGAGATTCTGGAGATGGATGGTAGTGATCGTTGCACAACAATGTGAAAGTACTTAATGTCACTGAACTGTACACTTAAAAGTGGTTAAAATGGTAAATTTTACATTATGTATATTTTACGACAATTAAAAAATATCAGTGAACCAGTCAGTGTGGAGGTCCTTCCAACAAGTGGTTCTCACTCTTGGAACACTGTCCTCTGTCATTGCTCCACCCCTGCCATATCCTCCCCTTCTGTCTCCACCTACCAACTCCTTGTTGTATATTAGCTCAGCCTAGATCAAGTTTTCTCAACTGCAGCACTGTTGACATTTGGGACTGAATAATCTGTTTCACAGGGACTATCCTGTGGGTGAGACTTGGAAAGAGGTTTAGCAGCATCTCTGGCTTCTAGCCACTAGAAGCCAATAGCACCTCCCACCGTCCAAAAATTGGAAATCAAATACGTCTCCAGATATTAGGAAGTGTCCCAAAGTTGGGGATCCAGGTAAAATTGCCAATGGTTGAGAACCACTGGTTTAGATGTTACTCTCACTTTCTCTGCAAGTCTGAGCTAAGAGCTGCTTTTGTGCACCTTTTCAAACTTGATGCCTCTATCCTACTCTATACGACTCTATTCTACTCTATACTTTCCTATCATGACATTGATTACACTCTTATTACACTGTCTCTACACTATCTAGAGATACTGTAACTATGGTAACTATCGTACCTAACACTGTATCTGGCATGTAGTAGGTGCTCAATATATACTTTTGATTTGAATTCAGTTTCCTCATCATCAAAATGGAGATGCCTGGTTGTTTCCCAGAAATGTTGTGAATATTGTTTAATAAGAGAAACTTTGAAAAAATTATAAGGTATTACCTAGAAATGAATTCACATTATTATTGCTATAATAAAGTCTTCACTGGCTCTTATCTACCAGAGTTTCATCCTCCTAACCTCTAACACTTCTGACAGTACTTTGTTTAACAAAGTACTATATCATACATAGCTCACGTGTATCATTCAATAAGTCAGTGGCTGAATTGGGATAGAGTAAGTTCTATAACTGAGCATAATTTTATCTTTAGAAACTCAGTCTGAGAATCTAAAAACCATGCATTGGAAACTCACTAGAAGATTGCTAATTTGGAGCTTGATCTTTGGAAAACAAAAACTTAAACACAGGTTTAAAAGATAGTTTATTTAGGCTTGTGAATTTTTACAAAAGAGTTCTATAGCTAATATGCCTAAAATAGATAGCTTAATTGCTGTCATCAATGTGCTATAAAGATTCCAAGTTCAGAAAGAAATCAAAGTTATGTTTAATTTATCTATTCTGACAGAAATAACTTGGAATTATGGTTTCACATTTGAAAGCAACTTTTATCGTTGTCGTTGTTAGTCAGAGTCAGTATGTGTTGTTATAATCAGAGGGTTCATGTTCCTGTACAAATAAAAGAATGCAGTATATTTCAAATCACAAGCTAAACTGGAAGAAACATATAGGTAGTATGAACATTAGAAAAATTTAGAAGCAGACGATATACTAAAGACAGAGCAAAATGACTGCCTGAAAAGAAGTAAATAATACTTTTGAAGAAATAATGGTACATTTTGTTAATTTAAAAGTTACATTTGAATGACTTAAACAGTAGAATATGGAGGAATTAAGATGATAATTATGATCCTTACATTTCTTCCTTCTATCTGTTCATTCCTCCTCATCATTTATTAGGCATTAATGGAGGAGGAACTGCAAAGTGGTTCACTCACCACCCACTCCAGCTCCCTTTTAGCCTGACTTCCTGAACTATTAAAGCAGGAAGGTTGAAATTACATTTCCCAGACCCCTCTGCAGCTAGGATTCCACATGTGAGCTGTGTTTCCTCAAGCATATATAACCTGTGTGAAGAGTGTCTCAGCATATGGCTTACAGGCTCTGCGTGATGTGATGGCGACTTCTGGAGTTGTGCAGAGTATCATGCTTTTGTAAGTGAGACTTGGAAGGAAGGAGTAATGAGTGGTTGGTGTAAATATGCAGGGAGATAGAATCTTCTGGCAAGTAGGGTGGTGCAATGTTTGATTCTCCTGCAGAAGCTTTGATAAAGGGACTAGTGGTCTTATCATCGGTGAGAGTGAGATTTCAGCGAGGAGAGTCCCTTACAGGCACTGAGTGTTCTAGGGCCTGAGAGTTGTTGGTTGAGTAACAGCTAAGCTGCACAACCTGCCTCTCCTGGAAATTTTGTTAGCTGCCTCACACCTCGTAATAACTCCCTTTTTGCATAAACCGGCTACATTGGATTATGTGTCCAGAAACTATGGAATCTGATAGACAACATCTATGATAGGTACTGTAGATAGAAAAGTGGATTTATGCCCAAATCTTCATTCATGCTCACTGATATTCATCCTGAAGGGCTTTGAAGTCTTATGGAGGAGGTGAAAATAGGCATGTAAATAACAGTAAAATGTATTTATTTATTAATTTATTATTTTAAAAAAACTTTTAAAAATGCAATGTTAAAAGTTACTTTCTATTTACAGTTATTACAAAATATTGGCTACATTTTCAGTGTAGTATGATACATCCTTGAGCCTGTCTTACACCCAATAGCTTGTACCTCCCACTCCCCCATCCCTATATTGCCCCTCTCCACTGTAACCACTAGTTTGTTCTCTACATCTGTGAGTCTGCTTCTTTTTTGTTATACTCACTAGTTTGTTGTGTTTTTTAGATTCCACATATAAGTGATATCATACAGTATTTTCTTTCTTTGTCTGACTTACTTCACTTAGCATAATGCCCTTCAAGTCCATCCATGTTGCTGCAAATGGCAAAATTTTGTTCTTTTTAATGGCTGAGTAGTAGTCCATTGTGTGTGTGTGTATATATATATATGTATGTATATGTGTGTGTATATATATACATATATATATATATATATATACATACATATATATATGCCAAAACTTCTTTATCCATTCATCTGTTAATGAACACTTAGGTTGCTTCCGTATCTCGGCAATTGTAAATAATGCTGCCGTGAACATTGGGGTGTGTGTATCTTTTTGAATTAGTGTTTTGTTTTATGTTTTTCGGATATATACCCAGGAGTGGAATTGCTGGGTCATATGGTAGTTTTATCTTTAGTTTTTTGAGGAACCTCCATCCTGTTCTCCACAGAGGCTGCACCAATTTACACCCCCACCAGCAGTGCACCAGCGTTCCCTTTTCTCCGTAGCCTCGCCAACGTTCGTTATTTGTGTTCTTTTGATGACAGCCGTTCTGACAGGTGTGAGATGATATCTCATGTGGTTTTGATTTGCATTCCTCTGATGATTAGTGATGAAATTACAGTAAAATTTAATAAATGTTGTTGTAGGCTTGAAATACAGAATGAGGAGCACAAAAAAAGGACAGTGGCTTAGAAGAGTAATTGGCTGAGAAGTGTCATTGGACCAAGGAAGGTTTCATAGAAAAGTTATCATTAGATCTTTAAGAGTGAATTTTTCTTCACATCAGGTGAAGAAAATGAGAAGAATATTTCAAGAAGAAGGAAGAGGATGTTCAAAGTTATGGAGTGATGAAACAGCATGGGACATTCAGCATAGTATTATAGAAATTTTGTTATGTAAGGAGAGTATATAATTGATGTCAGGGAGATGAACCTAGGAAAAAAGGTGGGGCCTTGTATGCTGGACTTAGGAGTTTGGCTTTGAGGATTTGGAGCAAGGGGATAGCATATATTTCAGGAAGGTTACTTGGGCAGCCGTGTGTAGAATAGATTGGGTGGGGGGCGGTCTCTATTAGAGACAGGATACAGGGAAGATTTAAGTTGCTACTGCAGTAACATAGGGGAGAAATGGTGAGACTGTGGCACACGGAAAGGAGAGGAGCAGATGGATTAGAGAGATATTGTAGTTGCTGACCCACAGCAGGAACCCAATAAACATTAGTTGAATGGGATACAAGGGGGAAAAATTGAACAGAACTAAAAAATTCTTGGCTTGGGTGAATAAGAGGAAGGGAACAGGCTTTTCAGTAAATTCACAGAGAGTATGCCATTGGTGCTGTTAGTCCCTACCTTATTTGAAAGGAGAAAAAGTGTGATAATCAATATTATAAAATATTCACTCACTTTTTTCCATCCATCCATTCACTCATTCATTCAATAAATATTTGTTGAGTTCTGTTGATGTGGTACACACTGGGCTAGGCATTGTGGATTCCATATTGAGTTAGCCAGTCTAAGGGGGATGGCAGCCATAGAGCAAATAATGATAGAATAATTAACTACAGTCAGGAGGAGCATTCTGAAGGATAAACTAGGGTATTATGTGATAGGGAAGGTTTAGGGATACATGAGCCACAGGGGAGGTGCTGTGGAATAGTGAGCATTATTCGTGTAGTGAGACTAAACCTGTTTTTCCAGAGGATTGCATCTTTAAAAATTTATCATTCCATCCAGATTTCATAAAGGCTGTTGTTCTTACGTCTTTAAGGCTATGGTGTCATTGTTGGAAAGCTTTCTCTATGCAGAGCAAATCTACCCATTCATTCTCTCTTCTGCCACTATCACTAGAGAACTTTTCTGATTAATTATTAACTAGCAAATGTATCTCTAGAGCACCACATTAAGTGGTAACATATTAATGAAGATGAATTTGAGGTCCTATTCACCCTTCTTGAGGGAAGTAAGCTGGACTGTGCCGACAATCAATCCCATTAATCACTTTCTGTTAGATTCACTGTGTGATTTAGTTTGTCTTTTGGGGGGGATTCTTTTCTCCATTTGAAAATAGATATTTTCTGCAAATAAAGGAAATGCCTGTGCAATTTACAGTGAAACTAGCCACGCTAATTTATAGAGGAAGGCTGCATGGTTACTAGGAAGAACATATATGGGTTGGTAGACCAATATAAGTCATATATTGGTCTTGGCTATCACTTCACAAATGACACAGTCTGTCTCTAGGTATATCAAATTAATTGAAGAAAGTTGAAATAAAGTACAGTGTTTAATTGGTCTAAAGCAGTGTTTTCCAAACTACAGATTGGAACTCATTTGTGGCTTGTGAAATCAGTTTAGTGTGTTGTGACCAGCATTTTTAAAAAGAGGAAATAGAATTGGAAAAGTAGTAAAAATAGCAGAGAATATTGCATATAGACAGAGTAAGTAATGGTTTGTAAAACTTCCATTTCATATGTATCTACATGTGTTATATACAGTTGTCCTTTGGTATTTGCAGGGGATTGGCTACAGGACCCCTCTGGATATCAAAATATGCAGATGCTTAAGTCCCTCACAGTTGGTTTCTGTATTTGTGGATGCAGAATCCGTGGATATGGAGGGCTGATTGTACGTTATATTGTATATATGTATGTAACATGCAATATGTATATATGTAAACTTATTTAGGTGTGTAGATACTAGGTGAATACATAAAACATCAAAGAAGTTTCAGAGCCATAGATCTGGAAAAAGAGTTCTAGATAAAGACCTCTTCAGTCAGAACTTCCATTAATATACCTATCCCAAATTACTTTCTTATTGCTTAAAACACATTGAAAACCATTGAAACTACTGGGATGAAGAATTATTAATACATTTTAGCTCTGAATGCATGCTGGGTAAAACAGGGAAGTAAAGGTACTCTTGGTTTGGTAAATAGATACATATTTCATATACTAAATAAAGGTGTTCTAAACTTTCAAGGTTTACTAATTTTGTTATTTAGAATTTAAGGAATTCTGTATCAAATATGTGAGAGAGATTGACTCATTTTCCTAAGTACATTAAATATAGTAACCTGGAGAGGTTAGAGATTCAGACATTAAGTTATTTTTTTATACCTGACACAGATTGGTTTGTGATCTATGAATATTCATCATGAATGCCTTCCTTCTGACCCACATTTAATCATTTATAAATAGAAATACTATTATTTATTTATGGTATTTTGTAAATAGTAATTTCTTTAATATAACATATTGGGATTACAGTTTTCAAGGCATAATTGTTGGCATTCTTTTCCATTTCTACATTATGTAGAAATAATAAAGCTATGGATAACGTTCTATTCTATATCACTATGGCCATTCTCCAAAGACTCCTGCTTTTGATTTTGTACAGAAATTTATTTCATTACTTTGTAACATCAGTCTCATCATTTTCACTCTTCACTGCTGGGTCTCAAATTCAGCCTTCCGGGCTTCCCTGGTGGCGCAGTGGTTGAGAATCTGCCTGCCAATGCAGGGGACACGGGTTCGAGCCCTGGTCTGGGAAGATCCCACATGCCGCGGAGCAACTGGGCCCGTGAGCCACAACTACTGAGCCTGCGCGTCTGGAGCCTGTGCTCCGCAACAAGAGAGGCCGCGATAGTGAGAGGCCCGCGCGCCGCGATGAAGAGTGGCCCCCACTTGCCCCAACTAGAGAAAGTCCTCGCACATAAACGAAGACCCAACACAGCCATAAATAAATAAATAAATAAATTTTTAAAAAAGAAGTAAAAAAAATAGATGTCCACTAAAAAAAAAGATTGAATGAAGAATCTAAGGGTTCTTTCAAAAAAAAAAAAAATTCAGCCTTCCAAGACAACAATTAAGCCTGATAAAGAAGTGGCTATTTCTATATAAAAGCCCAGGATTTTTTTCTATTCCATAGTATACAGATGCTGTCCATTTCATGCCTTCCTACACTCCCATTTATAAATCTTGATTCACGCACTGTCCAGAAGGGGCAACCTTATTACCATTTGATTCTGTCCCCTGACTCAAGCTAACTGAAAAGGGTGGAGGCTTGGAAACTGGGTCACTCAGAATGGAGGCAACATTGGGTATTGAAATAATTAGTCTTATAGAGCCAGGGTAGGAATCTGTACCATGGAGAACCAGAACCACCTGCCTGTCAATGATTCAGGAAATCAGAAAGAGAAAAACAAATACCGTATGCTAATGCACATATATGGAATCTAAAAAAATGGTACTGATGAACCTAGTGGCAGGACAGGAATAAAGATGCAGACGTAGAGACCAGCCTTGAGGACACAGGTGGGGAAGGGGAAGCTGGGATGAAGTGAGACAGTAGCATTGACATATATACACTACCAAATGTAAAATGGATGGCTAGTGGAAAGCTGCTGCATAGCACAGGGAGATCAGCTTGGTGCTTTGTGACCACCTAGAGAGGTGGGATAGGGAGGGTGGGAGGGAGGCTCAAGAGGGAGGGGATGGGGGATATATGTATACATATCGCTGATTCAGTTTGTTGTACAGCAGAAACAAACACACCATTGTAAAGCAATTATACTCCAATAAAGATATAAAAAATACATGAAATAAATGAATCATTCAACAATTAAAAAAAAAAAGATTCAGGAAAGAGTAAATAATAGTTTTGAAGACAAAGCTAGAAAACTTGAGACCAGAATAGAGAAGTAGAATGGAGGGAAGCCATGCGGCTTTGAGAGATGAAGAGCAATCTTGATCCTCATCTTCCATTCCAACTCCCAGCCCTGCGTGAACTTGGATTTCATTTTCTTGGAACCTGTGAGATCCCTCTTTATTTATGCTACCTTGAGTAAATTCACATTTCTAAATGTGCTCTGATTAAGACATGTCCCTTTGTTCAGTTTTCTTTGTTTCTCTCCCAACCCAATCCCTTCATGCTATTCAACTCGGATCCTTCCTCTGGGATCCACAGCTATCTTATTTCTTCTGTACCCTGTCATTTTGTAATTTGTCTGTAAAGTTCTATTTCTCATCACACCTAGAAATACTGGCAATGATAGGGAACCAAAATAAAAGCAGAGAAACTGATTATGTTATTTTAGTCAAAGTTGAACTGAAATGTGTTTAAAATTTTGAATCAGAAAAAAAAGGTAGTCAAAGCCCATCACTTATTCAATATATGATAGTAAACCCCATTTCTTTGTTTCTATCTGCTCTAGTATTTATTCCAGGTCTTTCGCAAACACATTGCTTTCCGATCAACGTATAAAATTTAAGATGTATTTTCTACAAAATAAGATAGTGTAAAGCACTGCAGTTTTCAATTGGGATTGATTTCTCTCTAGAGTTTGAAATCACAGTGACTTTGGACTGGACTTTGCCTTTAAAAAGGAGTTGATTTGATACCAAAATGAAATGGTCAGTGTCTTAGATTAGATTTTCTCCTCAGTAAACAACTAGCTTCCAAGAAATATGATTTCAAATAACTCAGTATTTTGATATTTAGTGAAGTATTTAAAGATATTAGCTTTATGGAAATTTTGTTTCTTTCGATCTACATGTATACTCATTCTAATTACCATCAATATTTTAAAAACGCTGATATTTTAGTAGTTTTTGTGGCCTGGCAAACATTAAGAGATAACTTTAAAAAATATCTGGATCTTCTGTCTTAGCATTTAAGAATGATTAATAATGCTCAATAAAAACTCCACATATAACCAAATTACAGTAGTGATACTCGTAAAAAGGACAGAATTTTTAATCCATTCATCAGATTCTCTTCAACTGTTTCAAAGATCTTAAGTAATTATGTCATTAGTTTTTCTGTTCAGGCCATTTTGTGAAGAATATAGAAGCAAATGATTTCTAGGAAAAGATAGTGATAAGGCATTTACAGGGTTCACACTTTTCACTAAGTAGTCAGTACTCATTCTATGGTTTTCATTGGCTAAGACTTCTATGTGCTATACCTACATTTATGAGAAGAATGTACCTTACAAATTCTGAATTCAGATTTCAACTGTGTCGTAGACCGTATGTACGAAGTTATTTTTCTCTTTGTATTTTGATTTATTCCTCTATATAGTGAGTAAAACTAAAATTTGTCTCTCACATGATAGCAGGTGCTTTGATAATAAGAACCATGAGATAAATGTTAAATATTTGCATTGAGCTATAAAAGTGAAAGAAGATGTGATTTACTGTTGTTTGCATGCTAAAAAAAAAGTTTGCATTTCTCCTGTGTGAAGCAGAACTAATATACTAAAAGGAGTTAGGTGGGATTAAAAGCAATAGATACACAGCTAGGCATTCCCTAAGGAGGTGGCTATTTGCAGTTTATTGTGCATAGAAAATCATCATGTGATCTACTGAGCTACTTTTATGTATTTTCTCCGCACAGTCCTTGATTGTGAGGTTGAGAGACCACACCATTGTTGCCTTTTGCGTGTCACTAGTAAAAGTAGCCAGAATTTAACTGCAGAGGATCCTCTGAGTGTAGTTGGTAATAGATCCATGTTGAAATGAGACTGATGAAGTCCATTATACCAGCATACCTAAAATAATTATTCCACTGTTAAGACCACATTTTGGAAGAACTAGCCTTGTATATACCAAAGAGACAAATAGTTGGGGGCTCTCCTATTTCATTTGTATTCATTGCAAAAATCTGGCCATCATTATAAAACATTCCCTTAGTCCAAAGAAAAGAGATGTTATCACTGCCTCTGTTCCATCCTATTTATAAGCACATCATCCTGGATTGCATCTCTATTCTCCATCATACAACCTATAGCCTTCCTGGTACTCTTTACTTAAGGAGAATACTGTATCCACTTATGAGATTTAGAAAGTGCTGAATGTAATTATTGTACAGACCTGCTTTGAGTCTTTATTCTGGTAAGTGTTGGTGACTAAAGGGCAGAGGTGGGCAATCTAACCGCAACTAGTACTTAGTAGGCACTTAAAAAACAGTGATTATGGAAGCTAAATTGTGCTGATTGCAAAGATGCCATGAGAAAGAAATTTCTAGAGGGGACTCTTGACTTTAAGATTATCTTTTTTGTTTATTTTTGTTTCAGAATAATTAAAATGGCTACACTTGTCAGCAACAGAATCCTGTTAGCCACAACCTTTTTCACATGAAGGAGAGAAAATGCATTTGCTTTGCCTGTATAAATTGAGAACTGTGAGCTTGCCAGAGGACAAGACTGGAATTCCCCTGAAGCAATAAATATTGCTGTGGATTAAAGGAAGAAACATTGCTTTTCTGAAAGTTCACCCTTTATAAATAGGAAGCAGATGCAGTAGATGCATCTGATGATTCTGCAGTAGATGCAGAAGAGTGAGATATCACTCTCTCTAAGGTGGGGAACTTGGTTGGAGGCTCTACAACCTCAGAATCCAGAGATTAAGGCAGAAATGGGGTCAACGTGGTCAGAGAACTTTTCTTTAACAAGAGATACAGTAGTCCAGTAGTCAGAGGCTCTGCTCTGTTTGCGTGATAAACATGTAAAAAGAATATATAAGTTCCCAATAGAAGGCATATTGTCTCCTATGGGTTACAGAAGAGAACTAACTCATTGCCAGTTCACCTTTGTTCAGACACTTCAGTGAATTCCCAGGCTCTGACAAGGAGTGCTTTAAAATGACTGTGAACTGAAAGAACTTTCTGGTAACCAACATGCAAATGAGTACCCCAAACATTCCTCCCGGTGCAGAATTCACTGTGGGTTGCCTGCAGTGCTTATTTGCCTGTCAATTCCTGGGGTCCTCCTTCTCACTGTTATTTCACTTGCTAGCTAGGTTTTAGTTCAATGCGTGAATTGGTGACTTTGAAGGGCATTGTCATAGCATTGGTGTCTCCTCATTACCTTTCAGTAATTCGCCCTATTACCTTTTTACTCTATGGTAGGTGTACTTCCTGATAAGCACCAAAGCCTTTCAGGAGTCTTGGGAAAACTGTTCTACTGTTCTAGTGTTTCCTCCTCTTTATTTTACTATCCATCAAATTTTCAAAGGGCATGCTTTGGGGGAGGAAAAAAACTTTCCTCTACCCTTCTAGGTTCTCCTAGCTGGTCTAAGAATTAAATTGAAATGAGAGAGATAACAGGAGAAAATCAAATTTAATTATGTATGTACAGAGGCTCCATAAGAATATGAGCCCAAAGACAAGTCAGGCAATTGAAGCTTATATGCCATCGGAGGGAAGGAGAAGCAGGTAGGGGTTTGGGACTTCAAAGGGAAGGGAGGCAATTTACAGGAAGATGATGTCGATTGCGAAAAAAGCATGCACAGTGTAAGAGTTGTGAGTTAAGTTTTATTTGGGGCAAAATGAGGACAATAGCCAGGGAGACAGCCTCTCAGATGGCTCTGAGGAACTGCTCCAAAGAGGTATAGGAGGAGGTCTGTATATATGTGATTTTAGAGAAGGGAGTATACACGTAATCAAGCACACATTTTGGCAGAAGGTTGCTGCTAGTCACCAGGAGCAGAGGTCTCCATTAATGATTTTAGTGCTTTTCTAGATAGGAGAAGATCCAAGATACCGGACTCATAAATCTCCTGAAAAGATCTATCTGAAGGCTAGCAGAATGTCAGCTTTTCCCAGAGCACAGAGCCCCTCATTCTGATCTCCTCCCTAAATACCTTTCAGGGTGTGTTGAAGGTCAGCGGCTGCAGTGGCTAGTGACTCCATTCTTGTAGACCCCGATGACGAGTGACACTTTTTAGCTGGCAATGAAAAAAAGCAAAGGTTTGGCAAACAGATGTTTTCCGGGCCACACAGAGACAATGGAGCACATATAACACTTTGATCAGACTACTAAATTTCCCCTAGTCTACCACACCTAGTTCATATTATACTTTAGTAATCTATGGTGATAGGTCTTCTTGGAACAGGCCTTTTATATAAATTCTTTTAGGCAGTTAAGGAGAGGAGACCCTTTTGTTTCTTAAAAACAACCAGCCCCAAATAATCATCAAGCCAAAGAGACATATTTTGTCATGGTAAGTTTTGTTCCCCAAACAACGCATAGCTCTGGATTATTTCAAACGGATGTGAAACATACTTCTTGCTATATCGCCAATGATTGAATAGTCCTCAGTTATATCATTAAAAATGAGGGACTAATTGAAGATTGCTCCTGGTCCTAGTAGTATTTGTTATTTTTACTTATTATTCTTCTAGAAAAGATTTGAAAAGCTGTTGATTCATGTATGAGTAATTAAGTATATCAACTGTCCTTACTTGAAGTGGTCTCTGGCATATGTTTTCATTATACCTTTTATAATTGTTTCAACTAAATGTTTGTTTCACACCCCGTGATATTGTTATATAAAAGAGATATATATTTGATTTTGTCCTTGGTTCCTGGCACAGAGCTTCTAAAACCCTTGTAATTTCCTGAGTGATAAGGCTGAGAAGAGCATGTTTTGTTATTCACAATAAGTCCCTTTCAACCACACCTGAGTTTATGCTAATAAGGTGACTCTTGGAGGATGGGGGCCTGTAATGAGATGGTTGGATCTTTTAGCCCCACCTTCCAACCTCCCAGAAGAAGATAAGGACTTTTGGAAATTGACTTAATCACCAGTGGTCAATGGTTTGATCAATCATGCCTATGTAGGAAAGGAAGCTTCCATAAAAACTCTAAACAACAGGGTTTGTAGAGACTTCAGGTTGGTGAAAGCAACCATGTGTCAGGAAGGTGATGCACCCAAACTCTGTGGGACAGAAGCTCCTCTTGGATGTCTAGTTAGGTATCTCTATACAGCTCTTCATCTGTATCATTTACAATATCCTTAATAATAAACAGGGAAACATAAGCAAGTGTTTCCCTGAGTTCTGTGAGCAGTTGTGGATAATTAGCAAACTTGAGGAGGAGGCTGTAGGAATCTATGATTTACAGCCAGTTGGTTAGTAGTACGGGTGACAATCTGGATTTAGGATTGACGTCTGAAGTGGAGGGTAATCTTGTGGAGCTGAGCCCTTAACCTGTGGGGTCTGCATTAACTCTAGATAGTTAGTGTCAGAACTGAGTTGTAGGGTACCCCCATGGTATCCAGAAAGTTGGGAAATTGCTTAATGTGAGAGAAAAACTCACATATTTGATGTCAAAGGTGTTGTGAGTAGAGAAAACCAAAAATTTCCTTTACACCCTATCGGCTATTGGGGGGACATCATTATCTAACAAATATTTAATTATATACTCTATATATTCTTTTGGTACTTCTTTCTGAAAAACAATAGGGTCAGAATTGTTTCTGGGAACTGTGAACTGCCCATCCACTGATAAAGACTTATAAAGGATAATACATCTGGGTCTTACTTTTTCTCTTTGAACTGAAAGTGACCTTTGAGGCCATCAAGACTCTTTACTTGGCAACTTCACATGTTAAAAAAAAAATTAATGTATTCATCACAAGAACCTTATTGTAACTTTATATACATAGCTATAGTTTGGCGTTTTCTTTGGCATATGAGTGTAGGGGCAGAGCAAGGGTGAGAGCATCACAATTTCTTCAGCCTACACTTCCTGGAAATTGTTCCATGTTGGGGGGAGTGCTGTTTTTTGAGCTGAAAGTGATTTATAAATATAAAAATGTAGTATCTAGCTACTTAAAAATTTAGTACATTGCAAGTTGAACAAACTAAATAATCATCCTGAAATAACTCAGCCAAACATAACACTCATTAAGTTAAAAACAAACCAATCAACTTTTAAGTGAACTAGAAATCACTCTAGGTAAATGTTTATCTGACTCTGGCATGGAGAAGGCTTTTCAAAGTATGACTATGAAGAAAATTGATAGGACTGGATACATTAAAAATGTTCTCAGTATGTGATTCCAAATTCTTGAGGGCTTAGTCAGGGAGAATAAGATATAATTTACAAGTGTTTTATTTTATTTATTTAAAGGCAGAGTCTACTCAATTGTTATGAGTCATCACTTAAGTCATCACTTAAGAAGAAAGCAAAATTGCTCTTGTATATACAAAAATAGGAAATTAAAACAGCAACAATATTCCAGCAAAAAATCACAGTTATCTCTCATCAGTTCATTCAGTCCTGGGTCATTAGTTCTTGTTCTGTTTTATCTTTGGTTAGCAGACTTCTGACTCCAGCTGCTTCTGGACTACAGTTCTGGGAATCCTGACTCATCACACTGGTAGGTTCTCAAAGTTGTTTCTTTTTTTTAAACTATAGTTGACTTACAGTATTATATTTGTTTCACTTATACAACATAGTGATTTGATATTTTTATAGATTATGCACCATACAAAGTTATTACATTATTGACTATATTCCCTATGCCATACATTACATCCCTATGACTTATTCCATTTTATAGCTGGTAGTTCATACATTTTAATCCCTTTCACCTATTTTGCCCAACCCCCTCCCCTCTGGCAACCACTAGTTTGTTCTCTGTATCTATGAGTCTGTTTCTGTTTTGATAAATTTATTCGTTTTATATTTTAGATCCCACATATAAGTAGTGTCAAACAGTACTTGTCTTCCTCTGTCTGAATTATTTCACTTAGCATAATATGCTCTAAGTCCACCCATGTTCTAGCAAGTGGCAAGATTTCATTCTTTTTTATAGCTGAGTAATATTCCATTGTGTGTGTGTGTGTGTGTGTGTGTCTATATATATATATATGTATATATATATATATATATATATACACATATACATATATATATATATACACTGCATCTTCTTTATCCACTTATCTGTTGATGGTCACTTAGGTTGCTTCCATATCTTGACTATTGTAAATAATGCTGCAATGAACATAGGGGTGCATATATCTTTTCAAATTAGTGTTTTTGTTTTCTTCAGATAAATACCCAAGAGTGGAATTTCTGTGTTATATTGTAGTTCTGTTTTTAATTTTTTTAGGAACCTCCATACTGTTTTCCATAGTGGCTGTACCAATTTACATTCCCCTCAAGAGTGCACAAGGGTTCCATTTTCTCTATATCTTTGCTAATACTTGTTATTTCTTGTCTTTTTAATGATAGCCATTCTGACAGGTGTGAGGTGATATCTCATTGTGGTTTTGACTAGTATTTCCCTGATGATTAGTGATCAAAGTTGTTCAAGTGGTGCTATCAGAAGCCTGTTCCCTGAAGTACCTGGTATAATCCTTTTCACAGGCTCTGAGATGCTCCTACTTCATTGAAGATGAAGCACTCTGGCCTGTAGCTTATTGCAGGTGCTTGCAGGGAAGCATAAGTGTAAAACAGAAAATTCTCTGTAGAAGACAAGAGACTTAAAATTGCTGTGGTTAACCTATTACTGGTAAGTTTCAAGGTGAAAGATCTGATGAGAGTCCACTTTAAAAATAATGAAACTGACAAAAAAATTTGGTTGTTTCTGTGGCCTGCAGAACAAGATCATAAATTCAGTCAAAAACTACTTTAGACAAAATATCTATAAACCTAATAGACCTATTTTCAAAGAACACAGT
This sequence comes from Balaenoptera acutorostrata, assembly GCF_949987535.1. Taxonomy (NCBI): domain Eukaryota; kingdom Metazoa; phylum Chordata; class Mammalia; order Artiodactyla; family Balaenopteridae; genus Balaenoptera; species Balaenoptera acutorostrata. The sequence continues at coordinate 70,052,348 of NC_080081.1, forward strand.
GAACATGACAATCTAATTTATAAAATGAATAAACATAATCATTTCAGAGAAAAACCTTGTGATATATAATAATCCTGACACAATATACCAAGAATAAAGTAAGAATGTACCTAGAATATATCAAGAATATCAAGTAAAGAGATTTAGTGAGCTGAAGTAGGTCCTAAACATCTGTATGTGAATATAACACCATAGGTGAATAAGGCAAATCTCCAATTGAAAACCACTGGCTTAGAAGATGCCAGATTCAAATTAAAGAAATTGTGCCTAAGTTAACATTTTAAAAATAACTGAAACTATGACTAATCACACTGTCATAGTTATTATTGTCTCATAACAGGCAAAGCAGCACCAGGATTCTAATAAATAAAGACATGTCACAGATAGCAGGGGCATTGGCAATTCTTTAGGAACTCCCCATACAGCACACAATTAGTGAAATAGTTATATTCATTACCTTTTACCCATGCAAATTTAACCTTCTATGGTTTCAGTTTTTCACCATTGAGAATGATGATTTTGGCTGTGGGTTTGTCATATAAGGCCTTTATTATGTTGAGGTAAGTTCCCACGATGCCTACTTTTGGAGAGTTTTTATCATAAATGGGTGTTGAATTTTGTTGAAAGCTTTTTCTGCATCTGTCGAGATGATCATATGGTTTTTATCCTTCAATTTGTTAATATGGTGTATCATTGATTGATTTGCATATATTGAAGAATCCTTGCATTCCTGGGATAAACCCCACTTGATCACAGTGTATGATCCTTTTAGTGTGCTGTTGGATTCTGTTTGCTAGTATTTTGTTGAGGATTTTTGCATCTATGTTCATCAGTGATATTGATCTGTAATTTTCTTTTTTTGTAGTGTCTTTGTCTGCTTTTGGTATCAGGGTGATGGTGGCCTTGTAGAATGAGTTTGGGAGTGTTCCTTCCTCTGCTGTATTTTGGAAGAGTTTGAGAAGGATAGGTGTTAACCATTCTCTAAATGTTTGATAGAATTCGCCTGTGAAGCCATCTGGTCCTGGGCTTTTGTTTGTTGGAAGGTTTTTTATCACAGTTTCAATTTCAGTGCTTGTGATTGGTCTGTTCATATTTTCTATTTCTTCCTGGTTCAGTCTCGGAAGGTTGTGCTTTTCTAAGAATTTGTCCATTTCTTCCAGGTTGTCCATTTTATTGGCATAGAGTTGCTTGTAGTAATCTCTCATGATCCTTTGTATTTCTGCATTGTCAATTGTTACTTCTCCTTCTTCATTTCTAATTCTATTGATTTGACTCTTCTCCCTTTTTTTTTTTTTTGATGATTCTAGCTAAAGGTTTATCAATTTTGTTTATCTTCTGAAAGAACCAGCTTTTAGTTTTATTGATCTTTGCTATCGTTTCCTTCTTTTTCATTTATTTCTGATCTGATGTTTATGATTTCTTTCCTTCTGCTAACTTTGGGGGACTTTTTTGTTCTTCTTTTTCTAATTGCTTTAGGTGTGAGGTTAGGTTGTTTATTTGAGATGTGTCTTGTTTCTTGAGGTAGGATTGTATTGCTATAAACGTCCCTCTTAGAACTGCTTTTGCTGCATCACATAGGTTTTGGGTCGTAGTGTTTTCATTGTCATTTGTTTCTAGGTATTTTTTTGATTTCCTCTTTGATTTCTTCAGTGATCTCTTGGTTATTAAGTAGTGTATCGTTTAGGCTCCATGTGTTTGTATTTTTTACAGATTTTTTCCTGTAATTGATATCTAGTCTCATAGCATTGTGGTTGGAAAAGATACTTGATATGATTTCAGTTTTCTTAAATTACGAAGGCTTGATTTGTGACCCAGGATATGATCTATCCTGGAGAATGTTCCATGAGCACTTGAGAAGAAAGTGTATTCTGTTGTTTTTGGATGGAATGTCCTATAAATATCAATTAAGTCCATCTTGTTTAATGTATCATTTAAAGCTTGTGTTTCCTTATTTATTTTCATTTTGGATGATCTGTCCATTGTTGAAAGTAGGGTGTTAAAGTCCCCTACCTTATTGTGTTACTGTTGATTTCCCCTTTTATGGCTGTTAGCATTTGCCTTAGGTATTGAGGTGCTCCTATGTTGGGTGCATAAATATTTACAATTTTTATATCTTCTTCTTGGATTGATCCCTTGATCATTATGTAGTGTCCTTCTTTGTCTCTTGTAATAATCTTTGTTTTAAAGTCTATTCTGTCTGATATGAGAATTGTTACTCCAGCTTTCTTTTGATTTCCATTTGCATGGAATATCTTTTTCCATCCCCTCACTTTCAGTCTGTATGTGTCCCTAGGTCTGAAGTGGGTCTCTTGTAGACAGCATATATACAGGTCTTGTTTTTGTATCCATTCAGCTGGTCTGTGTCTTTTGGTTAGAGCATTTAATCCATTTTAATTTAAGGTAATTATCGATATGTATGTTCCTGTTAGCATTTTCTTAATTTTTTGGGTTTGTTATTGTAGGTCTTTTCCTTCTCTTGTGTTTCCTGCCTAGAGAAGTTCCTTTAGCATTTGTTGTAAAGCTGGTTTGGTGGTGCTGAATTCTCTTAGCTTTTGCTTGTCTGTAAAGGTTTTAATTTTTCGTTGAATCTGAATGAGATCCTTGCTGGGTAGAGTAACCTTGGTTGTAGGTTTTTCCTTTTCATCACTTTAAATATGTCCTGCCACTCCCTTCTGGCTTGCAGTTTCTGCTGAAAGATCAGCTGTCCACCTTATGGGGATTCCGTTGTATGTTATTTGTTGCTTTTCCCTTGCTGCTTTTAACATTTTTTCTTTGTATTTAATTTTTGATAGTTTGATTAATATGTGTTTTGGCATGTTTCTCCTTGGATTTATTCTTTATGGGACTCTCTGTGCTTCCTGGACTTGATTGACTATTTCCTTTCCCCTATTAGGGAAGTTTTCAACTATAATCTCTTCAAATATTTTCTCAGATCCTTTCTTTTTCTCTTCTTCTTCTGGGACCCCTATAATTCGAATGTAGGTGCATTTAGTGTTGTCTCAGAGGTCTCTGAGACTGTCCTCAATGCTTTTCATTCTTTTTTCTTTATTCTGCTCTGCGGTAGTTATTTCCACTATTTTATCTTCCAGGTCACTTATCCGTTCTTCTGCCTCAGTTATTCTGCTTTGATTCCTTCTAGAGAATTTTTAATTTCATATATTGTGTTGATCATCATTTTTTGTTTGCTCTTTAGTTCTTCTAGGTCCTTGTTAAACATTTCTTGTAGTTTCTCCATTCTATTTCCAAGATTTTGGATTATCTTTACTATCATTACTCTGAACTCTCTTTCAGGTACACTGCCTAGTTCCTCTTCATTTGTTTGGTCTGGTGGGTTTTTACTTTGCTCCTTCATCTGCTGTGTATTTCTCTGTCTTCTCACTTTGCTTAGCTTACTGTGCTTGGGGTCTCCTTTCGCAGGCTGCAGTTTCATAGTTCCTGTTGTTTTTGGTGTCTGCCCCCAGTGGGTAAGGTCTTTCAGTGGGTTGTGTAGGCATCCTGGTGGAGTGGACTGGTGCCTGTGTTCTGGTGGATGAGACTGGATCTTGTCTTTCTGGTGGGTAGGACCATGTCCAGTGGTGTGTTTTGGGGTCTGTGAACTTATTATGATTTTAGGCAGCCTCTCTGCTAATGGGTGGGGTTGTGTTCCTGTCTTGCTAGTTGTTTGGCATGGGGTGTTCAGCACTGGAACTTGCTGGTCATTGAGTGGAGCCGGGTCTTAGCGTTGAGATGGAGATCTCTGGGAGAGCTCTCGCTGACTGATATTATGTGGGGCTGGGAGGTCTCTGGTGGTCCAATGTCCTTAACTCGGCTCTCCCACCTCAGAGGCTCAGGCCTGACGCCTGGCCGGAGCACCAATACCCTGTCAGCCACACTGCTCTGAAGAAAAGGGAGAAAAAAAAGAAAGAAAAATAAAATAAAATAAAGTTATTAAAGTAAAAAATTAAAAAAAATTATTAAAATAAAAAATAAAGTAATAAAAAAAAAAGGAGAGCACCCAAACCAATAAACACATCCACCAATGACACCAAGCACTAAAAACTATACTAAGATAAACATAAAAATTAGAAACTAGTCTGTCGCAGACAGCAAACCCCAAGTCTACAGTTGCTCCCAAAGTCCACAGCCTCTATTTTGGGATGATTCGTTGTCTATTCACGTATTCCACAGATGCAGATACATCAAGTTGATTGTGGAGATTTAATCCACGGCTCCTGAGGCTCCATGGAGAAATTTCCGTTTCTCTTCTTTGTTCTCACAGCTCCTGGGGTTCAGCTTTGCATTTGCCCTGCCTCTGCATGTAGATTACCCTCTGGCATCTGTTCTTTGCCCAGGCAGGAGGGGGTTAAAGGAGCGGCTGATTAGGGGGCTCTGGCTCACTCAGGCCAGGGGGAGGGAGGGGTACGGAATGTGGGGCGAGCCTGTGGCGGCAGAGGCCAGAATGATGTTGCAACAGCCTGAGGCACACTGTGTGTTCTCCTGGGGAAGTTGTCCCTGGATCACGGGATTCCGGCCGTGGCGGGCTGCACAGGCTGCCAGGAGGGGAGGTGTGGAGTGACCTGTGCTTGCACACAGGATTCTTGGTGGCTGCAGCAGCAGCCTTAGTGTTTCACGCCCGTCTCTGGTGTCCCCGCAGATAGCCACAGCTCACGCCTGTCTCTGGAGCTCGCTTAGGCGGTGCTCTGCATCCCCTCTCCTCACACACCGTGAAACAATGGTCTCTTGCGTCTTAGGCAGGTCCAGGCTTTTTCCTGGACTCCCTCCCAGCTAGCTGTGGCACACTAGCCCCCTTCAGGCTGTGTTCACACAGCCAACCCCAGTCCTCTCCCTAGGATCTGACCTCCGAAGCCCGAGCCTCAGCTCCCAGCCCCCACCTGCCCCAGTGGGTGAACAGACAAGCCTCTCAGGCTGGTGAGTGCTGGTTGGCACTGATCCTCTGTGCGGGAATCTCTCCGCTTTGCCCTCTGCACCCCTGTTGCTGTGCTCTCCTCTGTGGCTCAGAAGCTTCCCCCCTACCCACTCCCCGTCTTCGCCAGTGAAGGGGCTTCCTAGTGTGTGGAAACTTTTCCTCCTTCACAGCTCCCTCCCAGAGATGCAGGTCCCATCTCTATTTTTTTGTCTCTGTTTTTTCTTTTTTCTTTTTCCCTACCCAGGTACATGGGGATTTTCTTGTCTTTTGGGAAGTCTGAGGTCTTCTGCCAGCATTCAGTAGGTGTTCTGTAGGAGCTGTTCCATATGTAGATGTATTTTTGATGTATTTGTGGGGAGGAAGGTGATCTCCACGTCTTACTCCTCTGCCATCTTGAAGGTCCTCTGTCAAGAATAAACTTTGATAACTAACTGTTTACCAAGATGTAGCCAATAATCCAAGAAAAATTTTGTCATTTTAACAGAGGGAAAACTAAATTCTAGTTTTACATTGGTATAATATTTGATACTAAAGCTCTTTGTGAAAATCGTACAAATAAAACCATCAAACCATAGCTAGCTCTGACCAGGGTGAATAAAGTTCCTTTTTATTGAACCTCTATAACTTCCTATTTCCTACATATTCTTTATAGTACAGGTTTTTGAAATGGAGAAAAATGAACACATTCATTAAAACACCCCAAATATATAGATTCTCCGTACCCTCAAAAAATGAGATAAAAAGAATATAAACTTATAATTATGCTTAGTAATTAATGCTTCAGTATCCCATCTTATTTAGAAATGATCTGGTGTTTAATGAATATCCATTAATTTACTCAATTTAGTATCAGTCCAAGATTTTAAATGATCTAAAAATCTTGGAAACTATCATTAAGCTGACATATTATAAGATATAATTAATATTGAAATAAAGTTTTTATTTATTTATTTATTTATTTATTTATTTATTTATTTTTTTTATGTTACAGACTTCTTTTTTAAGAAAATTATCCTTGAACCCTACATCCTACCAGTTCCTCCTTAGCTCTTGAACTATCTAGATGCCTGATCTCCCTTTCACTTCTTTTTTTTTTTTTTTTTAAAGGATTTTCTTATTTATTTATTTATTTATTTATTTATTTTTGGCTGTGTTGGGTCTTCGGTTCGTGCGAGGGCTTTCTCCAGTTGCGGCAAGCGGGGGCCACTCTTCATCGCGGTGCGGGAACCGCTCTTCATCGCGGTGCGCGGGCCTTTCTCTATCGCGGCCCCTCCCGTCGCGGGGCACAGGCTCCAGACGCGCAGGCTCAGCAATTGTGGCTCACGGGCCCAGCTACTCCGTGGCATGTGGGATCTTCCCAGACCAGGGCTCGAACCCGTGTCCCCTGCATTAGCAGGCAGATTCTCAACCACTGCGCCACCAGGGAAGCCCCTGAAATAAAGTTTTTAGAATAATGATTTAATTTAGTTAAACACAAGTTTGCATTATTCATAATCTTAAACATTTAGTAGAAGTAATGTTAGCTTTTTCCATAAGTAAACCTATATAAATTTAGGAAGAACATACCAAAGTAAAATAAAAATGTAATCTTGTATGATACTTAATGCTGGTATCGCAGAGAAGATTTAACTGTTTTTACTAAACCAACAATATTAAATTAGTCTCATTTGCAAAAATTTATCTAAATTATGTGAACTTTAATTCTTAAAATATTTGAGTTAGTTTCATTAAGAATATCATTTTTGGGCTTCCCTGGTGGCGCAGTGGTTGAGAATCTGCCTTTAAAATAAAATCATTTAGTAGAAGTAATGTTAGCTTTTTCCATAAGTAAACCTATATAAATTTAGGAAGAACATACCAAAGTAAAATAAAAATGTAATCTTGTATGATACTTAATGCTGGTATCGCAGAGAAGATTTAACTGTTTTTACTAAACCAACAATATTAAATTAGTCTCATTTGCAAAAATTTATCTAAATTATGTGAACTTTAATTCTTAAAATATTTGAGTTAGTTTCATTAAGAATATCATTTTTGGGCTTCCCTGGTGGCGCAGTGGTTGAGAATCTGCCTTTAAAATAAAATTTAAGAATATCCTTTTTAAAAAAATTTTATTTATTTATTTATTTATTTTTGGCGTGTTGGGTCTTCGTTTCTGTGTCAGGGCTTTCTCTAGTTGTGGCAAGCGGGGCCCACTCTTCATCGCGGTGCGCGGGCCTCTCACTATCGCGGCCTCTCTTGTTGTGGAGCACAGGCTCCAGACACGCAGGCTCAGCAGTTGTGGCTCACGGGCCTAGTTGGTCCGCGGCATGTGGGATCTTCCCAGACCAGGGCTCGAACCCGTGTGCCCTGCATTAGCAGGCAGATTCTCAACCACTGCGCCACCAGGGAAGCCCAAGAATATCTTTTTTTAGCACACTGAAATTATTAGTTCAGTTTCCTTAATTTCTGGGAATTTTAGGACTATTCAACTCATGTAAGTACTATTTATCTCTATAAGCCAATTAGAATAGAGCTCCTTTAATTGAAGAGACTTTATAATCTAATTTATGAATATTACACACTCACTCAAGAAGTAAAGGTTCTTCTAAATTATAGACATACAAAGATTCAGAAAAGATATATAAACATATGTTTGAAAAAGAGCTTATTATTGAATTGTTATTATTTGAATTTTAAAATTTCAGCCATGGGTCAAACATGCAGAAATACAAAACTCACAAGTCCAGATACTCACTTTTCAATGGCCATGACATTCTTAACTGATTTGAGCTCAAAATAGACAAATAGCCAAACGAATGTCTTGAACACATCTCTTCTTACAATTCAGATTAGCAAAGTGAAGCCCTTGAAATTACAAAAGCACTGTAGCTAAGAATTGTTTTTATAGTTTTAAAATGTTGTAAAAAAAAATTGGTGATTATGTGACACAGACTTTCTGTGGCCCACAAGTTTTAAAATATTAGTATCTGGCCTTTAACAGAAAATGTTTACCCACCCCTGCAATTCAGTCAGAGGCCTCCAAATGGTCTCAGGAGAATTTGGATTCTTCTCTTAAGAAGGCACAAGAAGGATATTCAATTTTTGAATTCTAAAGCAATACCTGAAGCCCATATCAGAAACAGTAGTTTCTAAAATCAAGGCTTTTCCTTCTCAAGAGCTTAGTTTGTTCGAGAGTGAAAAAAAAATGCTTCTTAAAAATCAAGAGAGATGTTGGTATCATAACAATTTATTAGAAAAAGAAGAGATGAGACTCATTCTACCCTGGCCCAGGGAGATCAATAGAATGTTGGCTTGTGCTTGGGTGGGGTGTGCGGCCTGTCCTTAGAGGAGGTCAGTGGGCCTAAAAGGAGGAGGACCTAGTGACCTTTACTCTCAGGAAGATGGGCTAGCACCTGCAGGCCACCTGCATTTGGAATAATCACTTCACAGTGTCTGAGCTGAGGGGTCAGGTGAGCTGTCTCTCGCTTGGGTGTGAGGGTCTCCTTCCACAGATGGCTATAACTGCCTGTGGATCACTTAGCAGAAGGTACACCCCAAGACTTTGTGGAGCCCCATTCAAACTGCCTTAAGTGGACACCTGCCCCCCTTTAATGGCCCAAAACGTAGAGGTTAGAAATGGGGGTGGGGGGACTGGGTTTAATCCCAGAAAAATGATGATAGTGCAGAAGACAAAATGCGTGTGTATATTCGGCAGGTCTGCACAATAGTAAAACTTAATCCCATTATATCTGTGGTAAAAGGAGAATCATAACCTCATAGGGTTGTTATAGAGATTAAATGAAATAATAAATGTAAAACGCTTAGCACAGAGCCTGGCACATAATCAGTGCTCAAAAAATGATAGCCAGTAATATTATCTAAAAATGACTTTTTAAATTAAATTAGCGCCATAGAAAGCAACATGTCTGGGAAGTGGCACTTTACATACAGGGAAGCCTTCGTTGAGTTTCATTCAACTCAGGCACTCAGCCAACATATAGTACGTGCAAAGCACTAGGCTCTGTGGAGGAGACCATGGTGATATAGACAGTCTCTGTGCTGTATGAAGTAGGGTCAAAATATTTTTTTAAATATGTTTATATAAGACAGTATGAATAAGTGCAATGATATAATTACTTAAGTGAATTAATATTAAGAAATCAATCTCCCCAGCACTTTCTTTTCTATCTAGCTAGATTCCATTTTCCTTCTAATGTGTTTTTCTTAAAATTCAAAAATATGTTTACTAATGAGAATATTAACCTATTTTGTATCTTTATTGGTCATATTGAGTGATCCTATATGGCCTTAACTACATCAGCCTTGTAAGTAAGGATTTGTCACGGGACTGGACTCTCCTCAAAAGTGTATAGATTGTACTGCATAGAGGACCTGTTGGAGTTAAATACCTACTTTTTCCTAACTTTGTCACAGTTAATTGTTTCTGAGCCTGAATTATGAGAAGTCATGCTTTGGGTTCTGGGAGAGTATGATTGCAGAGCTGATGCTCATAGGAATTTACAGTTTGACTTGTTCTATCGTCACTATGCTCAACTCCAGAAACAAAAATTATACTTCAGTGGAAAACTAAGTATTGTCCATCTTCCCAGTTGTCTTCCTCTAGCCCTACAACAAATTCTAGATCGTCGTCTTTGAGCTATTTTGCAGGGTTTGTAAACTGTAGGTAATTGACAGATATGCAAACTCTGTCTTGTCCAGTAGACTTCCCTGCCCCTTGAGGAAAACCAGTTTTGCCCCCATTTACAATTTGATGCCTTTACTCCCTTAAGTTTGTGCTTTTTGATTTTTCCTTTGAACTGGTTTTAACATTTGCCTATGTTAAAGAAAAAAAAATTATTCTGACACGTTAAAATAGTAAGGAAGACTCTATTCAGGACTATTGTGATAGGTGTCAAGACTATTGCAATAGGGGAGAGATACTGAGCTCAACTCCAAATACAGCAAAGACAGCTGGGGATTTATAGCCAACTAGCTGACTGAGTGGGTGAGCAGATGAAAAATTAATAAGCAGGGACATCAAGGGTAGAGGGATTCTTGCTAAACTGACTTAACAGGATTCTTCTTGAAGGCAGGCCAGGGTTATCAGATATCAAGGATGGAGATTCTCTCTGAATGGACATAACAAGATTCTTGCTAAAATTGGGTTGTGCCATCCTATCAAGGAATGGGGCCAGAGGTTGAGACCTAGTTGAGAATAGGGCTCAGATGTCATGGAGAGAGACTCTCACATAATGAGTAAAATAAAAATTTTAAACATGTATGCATTTTCATTTATTTATGAGAGACATGGTTCTACTTTTTCTGAAACTTATCTTTTAACACAGACAGAGCATTTCTTGTAGTATTTACCAAGCACATCTAGGACTTATATTGACTGAATTATTTTTAAAGAAGCTCTGAATTCTCAACAGTATGGGAAAAGAAGTATGCCAGTTTTTATTAGAAAACAGTAAAATATTAAAGGAATCTACCTTATAAACAATAGAGCAACAAATACACCACATTATTTTTCCTATAGAGAGCCACCAAATTTAACAAAATTAGTTTTAATTAAAAGAAGAAAATAAAAGGGGAAGACACTACATGTAACTTGTATGTAAAAGACATTCACATAAGATGAACATTTCAGGAAATAGAAGGTCTTAAATGCTGATTATGCCAGTTCCATTTAGTAAGAAAATAGTTACCATGGGAACAGTGAGTGTATATGGTATTTCACTTTCACATGAAGACAGCTTCTAAAAGGAAAGCATTTAGTGAACACTTGTTCTTGACATCGTTTGTAAGTGGCAGTGGCTCATAAAGAATGTGGCATTTCAATTTAGATTCATTATATTAGTACATCTGTATGATTTTCTCATTTCATGATAAAATAATTTGAATAAACCTGACCTATTTTAGGGATTTTTATAACCTATATGCATTACGTATTTTTACTTCCAAACTAGGGCCATAGCACCCTTTTGATTATAGGTTTTTCTTTAGAATATCAGGTTCTTGGGTGGATTTCTACTCCTAGCTTGTGACATTCACATATGGCTAATCAATTTTAAAATGTTTGATGAAGAGGTTGGTCCAAAGTCAGAGGACACCTAGAATATGGGGACCCAGACTAGGAAACTGGGTGTCCTGAAGGTTTCCAAACTCTAGGTTCTTAAGCTCATGGGCTCAGTTACTGATTTCATATCTCCACCCCTGCCTGGGGCTGGCCACGCCACCGGTTTTAAGACCTGGCTTGGCTGAAGCTGGCCTCAGCCCTTGTGTCCTCCTGCAGCCTCCCCAGCCTCCTCTTTCCATCTGTCAGCAGCACTCAGGTGCACTGGCTTCTCCAGATCTCTTTTATGTTACGTTCAAAAACAGTTACTCATCTTAGCCAAGGAATGCATTGATTCTGGGTAAGTAAGTAACCATTAATTTCATGATTTTAGCTCTAATGTACCTTTGGGGATAAGGATGGATTGTTTAAAGTGTAGCTTCTCTGACGTTCTGTAAATCTTTAGAAGGCTGTTTTAAATATTTACAAGTATACACCAAGTTGAGAAATCAGTACCATATTAGAAACCAGAAGGATTTTAGCTCTAGCTCTGCTACCAATTAGCTAAGTGACTTGGGTAAATCACGCCTATTACTCTCAGAAAATAAGGTAGCCGGAATACTCCTTTAGCATATTTCTTTCATAAACTTTAAGAAGGCTCTAGACATCATAATGGAAAAAAAGACATTAACAACACAAGCCAAAGACTTCACCATCCAAATTTTTTCTAGTTTGTGATTACTCATTCCATAAAAGCAATTAACATTGTCTTGGGCTTATGAATAACGTTCGAATTGTTAAAGAATGAAGAGGGAAAAAAACAACTTACTTCCTAAATATGTCTTGAATCTGTCACTTCTAAATCCCTGCTGTCACTGCCCTACTTCAGCCATCACTATGTTTTTTTTCCTGAACTGCTGACTAGCCTCTTATGGGGTCTCTCTGCCCCTACTGCTATGTCCCCCTACACTCATATTCCATGTGACCATCCAAGTGCCAGAACCTGTCTATCCATCTGCCTCCTGCTCCTTAAGCACGTATTTCTAAATACATTTAATATGCTGCTCAACATCTCTCCAACCCCAACTCCTGTTCCCTGTGCTCCTCTGTAAGTGCAGACACCAGTACCTATAGAGTTGCCAAGCATGAAAATTCTGTTATCAACCCTTTCAAGTCAGGCCCCAACAAGGGTCCTCCTGCCGGGTGTCACTCGAGCCAACAGAATGAGACCGAGTTCGCTTCAGAAGGAAAGGAAAGTTTTATTCTTTTATCAAAGAACGGAGAGGTGTGAGCTTAAACGCTGTCCTCGATAGGCTGTGGGCGGGGCTGCTTTACAGGGATCCCGTCAGCGGGCAGGGGGCGGGGTTCTCGCTGGGCGGGCCCAGGTGTGCCGCTCTCGCTCCAGATCACAGTGCCCGGCGCAGCCTCGCTGCGCACGGCTCCGCCGCCATCTTGGGCTGAGGGTCATTCTAGGCTCTTCTGCGCACGGCTCAAGTTGAGGTGCTGGCGCCCCCGTTTCACACCTGGGAACTCCGGTCTGAAGAGGCCACCTGGGAACGCGGCCTCTGCATGCAGCACCCTACAAGCCAGTGAAACTAAGCACAAAGGACAAGAAAAAAAAAAGGTTAGACTTTATTTTATTACCCAGATTCTATTTTTATTCCCCGGGAATTGTTAATGGGCTTTACCGGTGACAATTGGGAATTGACTTTGACTCCTTTCTCATCCCAGCACTTTCTCTAATTAATCATCAGCCCAGTTAATTCCCTCCATCCTTAGTATCTTTTAAATGTGCCCCCCCCCCCCGTCTTGTCCACTGCTGCTGCCTCCACTAAAGCCACCACAGTGCCACCCAGGTATTACCGAAACAGCCTCTGAATTGGGGACCTGCTCCTTTAGTCTTGGCCCCTCTTTCCATCTGTGAAAGTGCAGACAGGTGGTCTCCACCCTAGAAGAAAAGTTTATCCCAAGCTATAGACAGTCAATTTCCTTACTCTGCCTTTTCTCTATAAAAATCTCTGCCCAGCCCCGTTGGCGGAGCGTTCCTAACCACTTCTGGTTTGGTGCTGCCGGATTGGAACTGATTTTTGCTCAAATAAACTCTTAAACTTTTAACATACCTGAGTTCAACTTTTAACAGTGGCAAACCCAGCGCCCCAGGCTCTGGCCACTCTGCCTCATTCGCTTGTCCCTCCTGGCCTTACACTTGATGTTTCACACCTGTAACTCCCAGTAGTTCTTCCAAAGAGAGATTATAAAATCATGTATTTTAAGTCTTCGCTCTACCAGGGCTTGCTTCCTATACCTCCTTCAGCCCTCAGCCCAGGTGTAACATCTTTCAGGCTCTTCTCTGACCGCCCACCCGCCCACCTACTCCCATAGGCGCTCCCGTTCACGCCCCCACCATGCTCTGTTCACATCTCCAGCGTTGCGCTCAGCATCCTGGGTGGTATAATTACCTGCGTATTTGTCTCTTTCCTTGACTGGGTTCTGTGCTCCGTCAGAAGGCAAGGACTGTCTTCTGACGTAGGAATTACCGCTGGTGGGGGACTGGTTGCTGGTAGGATTGTGGAACTGCCAGGAGTTCCACGTGGAAGGAGCTGAGAGTTGAGAGAGGGGGTCGGGGGATGAGACGAGGCTGAAGCGTGAGCAGTGGCCAGACTGAAAGCCTTCCAAGCTGTGGCCCACTTCTGACTTATTTTTCCTCTTGTTAATAGGGGTTGTGGCTATGCTTTTCCAGACAAAAATGAAGCAGATAATAAATGCAATGTTTTTTGTCTTTCTATCAGAGAAGCCAAAAAAAAATGATTTGTCTCTTCATTTGGGAAAAAAATCAGCTAACAGAGGGAGTGGTTGTAAACAATAGAATTAATTGCCTCTCCTAGGACTGTTATTTGGTGTCTATTCAAGGCTACTAGATTTTATTTTAATTACTCCGTCGTGTACCCTATTTGCATATATTTGCATATGTCTCTGTGATGGCTTTAAGGGATCTAACCAAGATGATTTCAGCTGACTGAAAACCTTGCCTTCAGAGCCTAAAAAATAAAATAGCTCACAGAGAACAAAAGGAAGTGTCTTAGGGCAGAGATATGGCAGACAATTAAGGGTTTTCCTTCCAGGTATTGTGAACCCAAGTTCATGTGCCCAATTCACAGTGAGGCCAAACAAACCAAAAGTCAGAGTTGGGAGTGGAGAAAGGTTTATTGCAAGGGCCACACATGGTGAAGGGGGCGGCTCATGCTCAAAAGACCTGAACTCCCCAAAGGGTTTCAGGAAAGCATTTTTAAAGATGAGGGAGTCGAGTCACAGGGTGTGTGATCAGCTCATGAACAATTCTCTGATTGGTTGATGGTGAGGTCACAGGGCAGTGTCACAAGAGTTAACATTATCAATCCTCAGGCTCCACTAGGTCTGGGGGCTACATGCTCATGGTCATCAAATAGATGACCTAATTATTTCTGGTACTCCTTTTTATGAGGTGTGGTGGGCTGGATAATGGGCTCCCAAAGATCTTCATGTCCTAATCCCCAGGACATAAAATACGTTACCTTAAAAGACAAATTAAGGGTTTTGAGATGGAAGATTGTTCTGAATTATCTGAGTGAGCCCAATATAATCATAAGGGTTACATAAAAGAGGAGAGAGCGTGGTGTGATGATGGAGGCAGAGGTTGGAGTGGTTTGCTTTGCTGATGGACCAAGGGGCCATAAGCCAAGGGATATGGGTGGACACTAGAAGCTGAAAAAGGTAAGGAAGTGTATTCTCCCTGCAGAACCTCCAGCAGGAACCATTCCTGCCAACATCCTGATTTTAGTCTATTCAAGCTTGTTTTGGACTTCTGACCTCCGCAACTGAAAGGGGATATATTTGTGTTGTTTTAAGCTAAGTTTGTGGTGATTTTTAATAGGGGCAATAGGAAATTGACATAAGTTTAAAAAAACCCAAAGAAACCCAAATCTTTGTGATTTTCAGGAGCCCTCTGGAAAATCCCAAATATAGTTTAGGTATAAAAGACACCTTGAATTTTTTTCCCCCAATTTTAGAATCTGCTCTTGAAAGAAAAAAATCGAAAGTTTGGGGAAATTTGGTCGTTTACTAAGAGAGTATTGTAGATGCTTGAGTACATGAATAGTTTTAGCTGAACTACTTTTTAATCAAAGTGACAATGGAATATATTAAATATCATGACTTTGGCTCTTTCAATGAGAATTTTTTTTTGAATAATAAAGAACATTACTAAATCAGCCAAAACACAGAAAATTATTTTAGTGAGATGTGGAATCTCTGATATCAAGAGAAGATTACATAGATGATAAATAATAACCTTTCCTGCTCCTTGTTAAGAGCAGACCAAATACTCCAAGATCAATTTTAATGGAAAGAAGACCAGATTCTAATTTTGTATTAACATAATATTGGGACATAAAGGATTAAAAGAATTCTTTATTTAAAACATGAATTACTTCATCAAAACTGAGCCAACTTTGCCAAATTTTGAACATGTATCCTTGCTTATTTTTAGGTTTCTTATTTGTGTTTATTACAAGCCAAGGCAGCAAAATCATTTTCTGCATTTCTTCTTCAATTTTGTATATCCATTCAAGTTTGAACCTTCACTATCTGCATTCCCATTTTGGAATAATATGCTTAGTTTTAGGACAAATTCCTCTCCTTTTTTCTTAATAAACACTCCATTACCTTTTATACACAGTGATATTTCTCTGCCACCCTTTTCCTACCAGACTCTTAATCACCCATATTAGTTTCACCTTTTAGCTGAAGGAGCTAACTTCTACTTACAGACAGAACGAGGTGGGGGGATGAGGAGTCGATCTTTCAAATTTAAGCATTTTAGAAAGAAGAGTAAACCTAATATGACTTCCAATAGTCATGTGGATCATTTTATCACATTGTTAAAATGGCAAAAACAAACACCTTCATTAACATGGTAGTTCTAATTTTTTTCTCCAGGAGATGTTTGTTAATGTTTGGTGACATTTTTGATTGTTATGACTTGGAGGGGAGGGTTAGTGCTAATGGCATCTAGTGGATAGAGGCCAGGGATGTGGAGATTCTACAATGCACAGGATAGTCCGGCACAGCAAAGAATTATCTTGTCCAAAATGCCAACAGTACCTCTGTTGAGAACCCCATGCTTAACATAACCTCAAGGTATAGCTACATTGCAACATATTATAACATATGAAATATAGATATGTAAATATACATATATATGTCTCAAACTTGAGATGAGATATATATATATATATATATATATATATATTTATAACCTTTGCTTCTCATGTTGCAGTGTGGCTTTATCTTGAGGTTATATTAAGCAGGGTTTTTCATATAATATATATATATATAAACTATGTTTTCAGACCAATGTTACAGTATTTTATCTTATTAGAAATTATCTATTTATAACTGAATCACTTTGCTGTACAGCAGAAATTAATACAACATTGTAAATCTACTATACCTCAATAAAATTTAAGAAAATTATCCAAGTATCCAAAGATTTTTTATTAGCTCAACTTAATGTTATCTTAAGATCTTGAAAATTATGTATAAGCTGATGTACTATAGAACACAATCACTATTCAGTAATAATTTTATGTTTTTCATAACCCCAAATTTTTATGAAATATGTTGGCTTGTCTGATCAGTAAACCCATATATGAGTTTTGAGGAATTCAGATGAAATTGTTTACTCATGAGAAAAAAAGAGATCTATTGTGAAATGTTTTCTTGTATTATACTCTACATAGATAAATTCAGGGAGAAGACATATAGCTGCTTTTAAACCAAAGTGATCAAACAAGTCTAATATGTCCAAAGATTTACTTTGATTACATAAAGTTGGGTTTTTATATAAAAATGCTTCTGAGCTAGCAGTCTTTATGCTAGCTAGTGGTTGGTTTGTGGATTTGGAGTATGGGTGGTAGCATATTTAAAGTACTAGAAGTTTAGTTTACTTTCCAGGAATTCTGGTAATATTAGACTTATGTAAGGGCTTATCATTATTTACAACACAATGAAAACAGAGCTCCTTTATGAGGCTTTATATCTATTTTATTAATACTTGCCCAGTGTAGTTATGTATTTCAATCTCTGGCAACAAGAGGAAAAGGTATTTTCAATGACAAACAGCTGGACAAATAGCTTGACTATTCAGTTCTATAACATCAGCCATAGGTCAGAAGTAAACTCAAAATCACAAAAAGCAAGTGGCCCAGATTGTAAAGAGTTATTCCCCTTTACAATGGGCACTTTAAAAAACTGACTTGAGCTTGCAAACAGCCCAAAAAAGAAACAAAAATACAAACAAACCAGATTTTATGCTTTTCACCTGATATCCATCGTGCATTTGAGGCTCTTGGTGGTACGGCGCCCCAAACTGCCAAAATATTACCTTTAAAATGTTAAAGTATGACTCATACAAATATGGAATAAACATAAACACATGTTAAAGATTTATTTAACTCATTGATGAGGGAACCAGCGAAGTGGTAAAGCTGGTTCAAAATTCATTTAAGGTACAGTGCATTGAAAGACAATGAAAAAAAAAAAGATTGCCAGGTAGATACAAAGTTGCTTTATGTCCAAAAGCGCAATTAAAGTATAACCTTTGGGGTTACTTTTTCTTCTTCACAGAAATCGTTTAATCTCTATCAGACAAAAATCTGACAGTTACACTGTAACTTCATAGCATCTGAACCCTAATCAACAGTAAATGGTATGACAAAGATACAGTCCCATGGAGAATTAAATAATACCTGCACGGGTCTATCAGACAATGATTCAATATGACATTGAATCAGGACAAGCAGCCTTCCTTTTTCCTTAATTTTTTGTTAATTTTCTGAGTACAATATTCTCTTGTAATTGGCCCCAGGGAACTTACAAGGAAATGTAGATTTCCACATTCAGGAAGAGAAGGTCTCTTTCACTCATTCAACAAAAATATTTGACTTTATTATGTACCAGGCACTGCACTAGGCCTGGAAGTATAGCAATGAACAAAACATAAAAATCTCTGATGACCCTTACATTCTAGTAGGAGGAGGTAGATGATAAGCAAGAGGTGTTTACATATTGGATGGAGGCAGGGGCTGTTGAGATGTGTGATAGTGTGTTGAATGATGGAAAGTGCTAAGAAGAATCAAGCAGGAAGGGGGAATGGGGAGTGTTAGCGTTTTTAGGAAAGGCGACCAAGGAAACACTCATGGAAGTGATGCCTGAGTAAAGATCTGAAGGAGGTGAGGAGGAACGGTGCCAAGGTGGGGCACAGGGAGAGGATGGAGTCCGTATTGTGCTCCTTAGGAGAGAAGGGTGTGAAGAGGGAAACTTCTAACAGTCAGGTATGGGCTTAGATGCCATTTAGGAACTTTGGTATTATATTGCCATGATAACTATTGTGTGGTCACATACCATGCAATAACCGTGCATAATAACTATTGTATGGTTCTAAAGAGGTTGGCTAAGGTTTGGGCTTTACAGAGGCTGATAAATTTGGGGCTCCTAGTACCGTGATTTTTCAATCATAAATTATATTTGGTTAATTTTAAATGATAAAAACATTTAAGTGATAAAATAATCATTATATTCTTTTAAGGATTTTTGCAATGATATAATGTCATAGATCCTATTCTACCTCCTGCCTTAAGCTCTTTTGGGAGAGAAAAAAAGGGTGATTTTTAAAAAGTACTACATTATGCCTTATTCTTTTCTCTCCTTTACAAGCCTATCTGGAAAGTGCACCTGTCATTGATTTTGGTCTCAAAAATCCTGCTTTTTTTCCATAATTTAATTTCATTTCTATGCAAGAAAAGTACCACTTTAATATTGTATATGTATCATGCAGAGAAGAGTAGAAATATTAATTGCCAGTGCTTCAGTCCAACTTGTGTGTCTCTAAGAAATGTCAGTGATAGGCAGCATGTACTTCTGATGATGGTGAGTCAGCAGAACAGAGACGGCTTAAATAGAAACAACCTAAGCACGTGATAGAAGGTACTCGGGGGTAATTGGCAAAGTTGGTAGGATGGTGCACCAATTAGCTTAATATGAAGAAGGTACTCAGAAGTGTATATTATCGTGGAAATACTAATGGAACAAAGTAGTCTTAAAACAGGCCCTTTACATCTTTCAGGATGATTTTTTCAGCAGTACCAGGTCACAGGCTCTGCAGTATTATGGTAGTGATAGATCTGAATCAGCAATCCAAGGGGAATTTCAATTCCAATTAAAATTCCTGCTTGACCGTAACCTCTACTGTTTTCAAATCAAATTGACTCAAGTTATTTGTGTACTTACACAATTGGAAACTCCTGCGGGCACCTAGTGTCTCATCGGTGTACAACCAAAGTTTGCAGAGTTGAATAACAGCACTGCCACTGAATCTAATGTCACTCACGGACACCGATCATGACAGTGACTGCTACTGAGTTGCTATGTGCACAGTGGCAGACACTGTAAAAGGTGCCACATAGGTATGCTCTTACCTAATCCTCTCAGCAACTTTAGGACAAAACCTTAAAGACAAATCTGTGACTCAGAAAATTAAGTAGTTTGTCCAAAGCTATGTGGATTTGGTAAGTCCTAAGCTTGGGGTTTGAATTCTCTACTATGCTAGTTATTCTGCCCTCAGATAATCTTGGCAGTTTTTCATAAGAACCAAAACTAGCAAAAGGAAAAACATGTTTAAAGTTCTTCGCATATTATAATCTTAGGTTAAAGCACCAAATAAGGTCACACATGGAAAGAACCTTTAGTGTAGATTGAAAAATGAGGACTTTTTACTTTTATAGCTGTGTCCCACTTAGAATCACTTTTCATCTAATAGAAAAAAAAGAAAGCAATTTCATGAAGTGCTAATTTTAATCAACTTGCATCTGTGTGAGGACCTCCAGCCCTCCTCTTGCATATTCCATTATGTAATTTTCCCCTTTCTAGGCCCGACAGCACTGAAAAGATTTATACCTGGCCTTGTAGTTCCATATACCACATACGATGTTCTTTCCAATTTCAAATACCTTCCCTTTTCCTGAATATTAGTTTACAGAAGGGCCTTAACAAGTACTACAATACATATCAAATTAAATTAAAAATCAGAGTAAATCTTAGGCTCTTTCTGCCTGTGAGAGAAATTTGCTTATTCTGTTGATTTTCTCCTCATATGGTTACGAATTTCAGTAATTTCTGAATTGAGGGGAGGAAACTAAACATCTTATTTCTTAGCTTTTTCTCTTTGTAATTCAGATATGCTATAGAGGCTACTGGAATGTTTTTCACCACTCAGCACAAATGTTATAGCTTGATGCAGTTGTTTTTGCTAAAGTATAATGGCCTTTACTGCCCTAAAACCACTTCACTAAGGCTCAGAAGAGAAGCTTTTTTTGTTGTTGTTGTTGTCCTCAGAAACAACTTTAAAATGCACCCTTTGGTTTCAGTGGTTAGGGGCCAGGTTGGTTCCCAGAAGATATAAATGAAAACAGCTTTTTCAGAGGCATGAATCTCCCTTCTAAGGGGTCCTGGCATTGCTACCTAGTTAGACTCAGACTTGCTACTCCTTATGTCACGAGAGGTACCAGCTCGATGGTGGTACCTCTTTCTACGTGGGACCTATCCCTAGAAGATGCATCAGTCAGGATTCCTTGTGATACTGACAGCACACCCAAATAGGATAATTGAGGGAGGTTTAATGAGGGACTCATTACCAGGGTATAAGCAGGGTTAGGAAACCATTGAAAGATGGTGAAGGCAAGCAATAGGAGGGGCATTTACTGCTTCAAGGCCTGTGGGGCAAAGGGAAGGGAGTGACTGTTAGAACCTGGAGAGAGATACAGCTGTAGGAAAAGTCCCTGGGGAGCTGTGGCTTTAGTTGAGGAACCCACGATAGAGCAGCCCCTGCCAACTATGGCCTGGCAGGCAGGGAGCTGGGGAAGTAAGCACCTGGTCCCTGTTCTCCTACCACGCTCTGATCCCTTGCTGGTGCTTCCTATTGGCTGAGCCTGACCAGAAGCCAGATTGAAGCCTGGAGCGAAACCACTAGGTTAGTGGATTCAAAGTGGATTTGTGACCTCAAGGATAGCTGTTCATTCATTCATCCATTCATTCAAGGAAAAGTGTGTTTTCTTTTTTTTTTTTTTTTTTTCCAGCTCAACTTTTGGCAAACTGCTATGATGAGCACTAGAATTACAAAGATGAAAAGACATGACCTTACTTTCTTGAAGCTTACCATTTTATAAAGGAAGGCAGATAATCAGGCAGTTAACCAACAACAAAGTTATAGCATAGTGCTATAGTAGAAGTTTAAGCAAAGTGCAGTTGAATCACAATTAAGGCAAAGAAGTGTCAATGGTCAATTCTCTGAAAAGATCTGTTGACTAAGCAAAGTTAAGTTTATTAAACAAACTCCCAGTGTGCAGAGTTTTTGACATAGTAGTTTCAGGTTAGTAAGCACACAGTGAAGTGAGAGTATTGAATGAGTCTTGATGAGCAAACTCTGTCTTGTTATGTAAACTACTTTAGTTGGCTTGCAGTGGTATCTTACAGGCACAAATATTTCCTGGAGCAAACAGCTAAGTTATTTTTGCTCGTCTCAAAGGCAAACAAAAACACAGGGAAAGGAAACACAGGCAAAGGAAAATATGCTTGGTCTCAGGATTATTTAACAAAGAGACAGGAAATTAATTCAGTTTCAGTCTTAGAGTGGAGAAGGAAAATAACATTTATTAAACATCAGTTATCAACCATGTAATATGGTTTAATCCTCACTCTAGCCCTGAGGAATTAAGTAGTAGTATTCCTGCTTTATAGATGAGGAAAATGAGCCTCAGTTACCCAGGGTCACAAAACAACTAATAGTGCTAGGAATTTACTTTCCTGGGGGGATGCAGAGTTTGGGAAAGATTCTAAAAGGAGAGAATATTCTAGATGACCTCAAAGATGCATAGGATTTCAACAATTGGGGAGATAAGATGGATGGGAATGAGGGGAATTAATTCAGGGAGAGGGAACAGAATGTAGACTCTAAGGTGTGAAAGTGCCTGGCATGTTTTAGGGAATGCGCTGCAGGTTTGTGGGAGATTGATGTGAGCCATGAGGAACCCATAGTAATTAGAATTAGGGCTCATGAGGGGAAACACTTTTCTTCCTCTCCTTATGTTCAGTTTGTAAAATAGGGACTTTCACCAACACATCCACCTTCTCAAGTTTAAGTAGCTTAAACTTGAACTATCAGTCTCCTCACAGCAAGGCGTGACTAAGCTGCTTAGCGAGATGGGGTGAAGTTCCCTATGCTCTGTGAGCTGGTGTCTTGAATCTCGTTCTCTCACTGAAAATGGTGGCCTGCCTTCTCCTTCTTTTGCAGCCTTAACTGTTTGTTTATTATTCTATCCCCAGCTTGGAACAATGCTTGTATCGTGTTAAATAGACACCTTCTATGATAAACATTAATTAAATGAATGATTGAGTAAATAGATGGAATAAAAACATAACCATTTGGGGGAGTATATTTGAAATAAGAATGGTTGTATATAATTTTCCTCATTCCAAACATACCTGTTCTCTTATTCCTTTTAGACTCCAGAAGACTTGATGAGATTTCTGTTTTTTTTTGTTGTTGTTGTTGTTGTTGTTTTTGTGTGTGTGTTTCTTTTTTTTTAAAGCATGTGTTTTTGATACTATTTCATTGTTAACCTGAATGGATGTCACTGTTGGCTGGCTCCACCTGTGGATTTCAGGCAACTAAAAATAAGCTAGGCATCAGAAATAATTGCATTTGAAAATTATCCTAATTCTTCCCCTGAGTCATGGAATAAAGGTCTCCTGCCAAGTGTGGTCCTTCACCCAGGTTCCTCAAGGTGTCTTTTTTTTTTTTTTTAAGTTTTATTTATTTATTTTTTATACAGCAGGTTCTTATTAGTTATCTATTTTATACATATTAGTGTATATGTGTCAATCCCAATCTCTTGAATCATCCCACCCCATCCCCCCACTTTCCCCCCTTGGTGTCCATACATTCGTTCTCTACATCTGTGTCTCTGTTTCTGCCTTGCAAACTGGTTTATCTATACCATTTTTCTAGATTCCACATATATGCGTTATTATATGATATTTGTTTTTCTCTTTCTGACTTACTTCACTCTGTATGACAGTCTCTAGGTCCATCCACATCTCTACAAATGACCAGTTTCGTTCTTTTTATGGCTGAGTAATATTCCATTGTATATATGTGCCACATCTTCTTTATCCATTCATCTGTTGATGGACATTTAGGTTGCTTCCATGACCTGGCTATTGTAAATAGTGCTGCAATGAACATTGGGGTGCATGTGTCTTTTTGAATTATGTTTTTCTCTAGGTATATGCCCAGTGGTGGGATTGCTGAGTCATATGGTAATTCTATTTTTAGTTTTTTAAGGAACCTCCTACTGTTCTCCATAGTGGCTGTATCAATTTACTTTCTGACCAGCAGTGCAAGAGGGTTCCCTTTTCTCCACACCCTCTCCAGCATTTGTTGTTTGTAGATTTTTTTTTTTTTTTTTTTTTATACTCCACATCAATCTTAATTTTTTTTTTTTTAAATTTTTTTAGCCTTCAGATGTAACTTTTTTTTTTTTTTTTAATAGCTACTTTATTTATTTATTTATTTATTTTTGGCTGTGTTGGGTCTTCGGTTCGTGCGAGGGCTTTCTCTGGTTACGGCAAGTGGGGGCCACTCTTCATCGCGGTGCGGGGACCGCTCTTCATCGCGATGCGCGGGCCTTTCACTGTCGCGGCCCCTCCCGTTGCGGGGCACAGGCTCCAGACGCGCAGGCTCAGTAGTTGTGGCTCACGGGCCCAGCTGCTCCGTGGCATGTGGGATCTTCCCAGACCAGGGCTCGAACCCGTGTCCCCTGCATTAGCAGGCAGATTCTCAACCACTGCGCCACCAGGGAAGCCCTGTAGATTTTTTGGTAATGGCCATTCTGACTGGTGTGAGGTGATACCTCATTGTAGTTTTGATTTGAATTTCTCTAATAATTAGTGATGTTGAGCATCTTTTCATGTGCCTCTTGGCCATCTGTTGGTTTGTCTTTATTTTCAAGGGCTAGTCATTTGAATATAGACCTTTTTAGAATGTTTAAGACACCAACATGATTCTTCACTAAAGCTCCAAATAAATGATGTCCCGCCTGTGTTTACAAAGGCAGTAAAAAATGAACTGCAGGTGATTACCTGGTCCATTTAACCACATCAGGATGAACTGTTTTAAAATTAGTTTTATATCAGTCCTTAGGAAGATGGATTTAATTTTTCCTCTCCCAAGTGTAGATTCTTATTATCTTTATAATCCCAATTCCAGTTCTTCATCACTCAAAGGTAAATATAATTTTTTCTTTTTTTTAACAAACCTACATTTTAAAAAGCCATTTTAAATGAAGTACATCTTACAACTATGTAAGTAATTTGAACAATAATTTGGTTATTTTGTTTACCAAAGCCATTGGAAACAGTTAATTGTGAATACGCTAGGAGATGAGCCATTTCCAATTCAAACAGGTAATCATAGATATTTCGGAGGGACATCTGCCAAGCTGTGATACAAGGATAGTACCCATCACCAACCATCATTAGACATTTACTGTTTTACTTAAACAAGACAATAAACTTACATTTTCTGGACATAAATATTTATACAGAACCAGCATATCTTCATTTGACCTTAAAATGTGTTAGTCACAACTACCATTTATTGTGGGCTTTATAGGTATTTTCAGGCTAGTTACTCTTATTATTCCCATTTTATAGAGGAGAAACCAAGGTGTATATCTTTCATTTTTTTCTCTATCTTGCTTCTGAAGAGTCAGATTCACAGTTTGGACTTAATGGGGCTATCTACCTCCTACTGTGAAGAAACGTTTTCTAAAGAATTAAATTAATTTTAAAGAATTAAATTCATAAATTGAAATCTGTGAAATTTGTGAAATCAATTAAACTGGAACCTCAAGAGTTGAATAGGGCTTAGTGAGTTAATAGCTTCTTGTGACATATTAACTTGAAAGAAAAGTACTCTAAATGTATAACCTTATGTACAACATAATTAGAAATTACAGTCTTTTATCCTGTTTTGGGAGGTTTAGCAAATCCTAAATGAAAAACCTTCCACTGCACAGTGGAACACTGTACACTGTAGATATAAATATGGGTAGAAATATATTTGTTTACTGTATTGAGTTTCACATATTTTTAAGGCTTTATTTATTTATTTAATTGTGGTATAGTTGATTTACAATATTATATTAGTTTCAGGTGTACAACATAGTGATTCAACATTTTTAAAGATTGTACTCCACTTATAGCTATTATAAAATGTGAGGTATAGTCCCTGTGCTGTGCAATTTATCCTTGTAGCTTATTTATATTTACACAGTAGTTTATACCTCTTAATTCCCTACCGCTAGCTTGTTCTCTCTATGAGTCTGTTTCTGTTTTGTTATATTCATTTGTTTTATTTTTTTAGATTCCTCATATAAGTGATAACATAGAGTATTTGTCTTTCTCTGTTTTACTTATTTCACTAAGCACAATACCCTCCAGGTATTTTTGATGGAAAAGCATTTTTAAAAAACATCTGACATTAAATTAAGAACATTTATTTTTAATCATTTTACTCCATTTTTATTTTTTTGAAAATGTAGTACATGTAAAATTATAAAAATGTAAAAATGCAGAAAAACAAAAAACAAGTCTGCTTTGTGCTACATCTCACGATTCCCAGTTCCCCTTCCTAGAATCAACCACTCTAATCAATGTGCTGTGTATCCTTCCACAAAATTTTATGCATATACAAGTGTCTGTCCACATCTTTTTTTTTTAAACACAAAATATTAACATGTTATACAAACTGCCCCTCACCTTGATTCTTTTGCTTAACCATATATCTGATAGATTGTTCCATATTGGCTCATAAATTGTTTATCTCTTTTTAAACAGCTACAAAATATTCTCTTATATGAATGAACCATAATTTATGTAACGTGTCTTCAATTTAACCATCACCCCAGATAAATAAACAAAAAGACTTTCATTTTTTTCTCTCTCTTCCTTATTTTTTCATGTGTTGAGGTTTGGCTTGTCCTGACATTTGCATCACTCCTCTGCTCCACTGTGCCTCAGCAAATAAATCTATATGACATGTGTTTACTTTTCCACATTCCCACAGTCTCAAATTCTGTTTGCTAACTTACTTTGACAATGAATAGAGGATTTGGGATCTTTGTCATAATCTGTTGAAAACCACGTTGAGGTTCATTGGTCCAGGAGTCTTGAACCACTGTGTCATCGAAGTCATTTTCATTCTGTCAGTCTTGCCCAGGAAGAATTCAGTATTTTCCCATGACAGTCTCTGTGTGGATAAATGATCTAATCCACACAATTTTTAATAAAATTGCTTATCAGTTGTACTGATGAGCTTTGTCAGAGTCAACATATAAATATCAGTAAGTAAATGTTCAAGTTATGAAAATGCACTGTAACTTATTCTTCAATTCAGCAAAAACACATTAAATATCTGCACTGTTACTGGTAATAGGCTAGGTGTGGAGATACAAAGAAAAATAGAGCATGGTTTTTGCCCTCAAAGGGCTTACATTAAGGTTTCGGAAGTAGACAAAAAGAAGTAATGTCTTTTTTTTCAAAGGTGGAGCCTTGATTTTGTCTTGTGGGGTTTTACATGTATTGAAAGCTTGCATACATCAAAAACCTCTGTCACACCAAGGCAATGGGGGTCTAGTTGGATTATTTCAACCACCTCAATGATTGCAGTCCTCTAGTTCAGACCTGTCATATGGGGAATTATCTTGAATGTTCCAAGTACATTATGAAGCATGCTATCTTAGAAGTCACAGAGCAGAAAAGCTCACAGACCACGCAGTTTATTAAATCAACTTAAAACATACAACAATAGTCAAGGGTAAAGAGTCGGGGTAAATAAACATTCCTGGATTAGGGTATGAGCAGATAGAAGGACCACAGTACCTAAGACCTGGGGTTCAGAAGGCTCACGTATCCTTACTTTTCCTCTCTTGTGTCTCTTTGCCACTGTTGTTCTCCCTGCTAATGGTGTGGTTATGAGGACCAGAGTTTGAGGCAGAGTTCACAGGAGTCCTGGGCCAATGATATATACTTGTTCTATTGGAGATACTCAGGGCCAAGGACATTTGGACATCACTGTGAATTGTCAGTTAGCCTGCTAAATAGCCATGGGTCTTATGTGTAGAGTACAAATGGGTGTAGAGTACCTGGGTCCTCTTGGGTACAGATGGGGCCAGAATGAGACCGTATTGGATGTCACCAATGGGTGATTGAATTTGAGGGTGACATAGTATTCACCCTAGAGATGGCGTGATATGGTCTTTTCATTCCTTTCTACCTCCAAAAAACAATCTTGTTTATTCTATCATGCTTTTTATTCTATTAATAAGTTGTTAGCATGTCTTACAGGTTGCTAACTTACCATCTATATTAACATATCGCATGAGTTCTACCTGTCTCTCACAAGTTACTTGCTTACTCATTATGTACGCATAACATATCTTATGAGTTTTGCCTATTTCTTGTTATCTGAACTATGTTTAACACTTCTTATGAATTCAGTCCATCCTATTTTTTTTTCTTGTCTTCTATAGCAGAATTGAATATTCTCAAATAATATAGGAAATACACATTATAAGAGTTTGTTCTTGAATTTCAATTCCATGTTGTACATGAGTGTTGAGACTCAATTTCAATAGTTCCAAATTGAACTCATCATCTTTCTCTATAAACACTTCCTTGGTTATTCTATAATGATTGTTGGCATGAATTTCCACCTCAGTCTTAAAATTCTCTTTACCACTTCCCTCTCTTTACCAGTATCACCAAAGAATTTTGCTTTTGCCTCAAAAACACCTCTTAAGTCTTTTATCTTCTCTCCATTTCCACTGTTCCAAAAGACTCTTCCACTTGGCTGCCAGCTTTATTTTTCTACAAAACAAGCTGATTTCTGACTTCCTGTCCAGCATCTTCCCATCTCAATTCCTCCCCCAGTATTACTTGCAATCTTTCCTAAATACCATGCATATCCATTCATATGAGTATTAGCATATTAAACATTTAAAAATTTTTGAAATAATTGTAAATTCACAGGAAGTTGTGTAAATGACATGGAGAGGTCTTGTGTATACTTCATCCATTTCTCCCCAGGTGCATGTTCTTTTTATGTTTCGATTATCACTCCCTCCCTTAATTACTTGACATAATTTTAATCATCCTTTAATATTCAGCTTCAAAGTCATAAAGTTTTCCAGACTTTTCCCCGCCATTGCTGAATTAATCACTTCTTTCTTAGTGCTGATTTTTTCCCACATGGCATCATAACTATCTTCTCTGACAATCCATAACCTCTTTGAGGACAAGGACTGTGTTTTATTCATCTTGGAATTCCTAGGACCGAGCTCAAAGCATGGCACATATTAAGTGTCCAATAAAAAGAAAATGAATTTGATAGAAATTATATTTCTTTTTAAGAAAACAGGATGTAAAAATCCAATTGTACAAAATAGAGGCATTGTGACTTCCCTGGTGGCGCAGTGGTTAAGACTCTGTACTCCCAGTGCAGGGGGCCCTGGTTAGATCCCTGGTTGGGGAACTAGATCCCACATGCATGCCGCAACCAAGAGTTTGCATGCCACAAGTAAGGAGCTGGTGAGCCACAACTAAGGAGCCTGCCTGCTGCAACTAAGACCCAGTGTAACCAAATAAATAAATAAATAAGTAAAAAATAGATGCATTTAGTGGGTGATGTTTTAACAAGGGGTTTTATTCGCAGATTTCTTTCAATATGATATTTCCTGGAGAATTTAAAATATAATTCAATTTTCAAAATATTACTATTATGTTCGTGAGCACATCTACTGAGTAATGGGAGATAAATATTGAAACAAATATGCAAATAAAAAATTCCATTCTAAGATTTGGGACCAGTTTTATTCTCTGTCCTTCTTGTTCCAAATATGCAGTAATAACATCACTCCTGATATTGGGGATTCTGACTTCATGCTCTGTTGACTCCTGTCTCATTCTCTGGGAGAAAAGTAGCATGTGATCTGAATGAATGTAGACCTCTCCAGGCTCTGCGTATGAATGAGGAGGCCACAAGAATATGCTGGCAACCTCAGCGCCTCCTCAAAGTCTCTATGCTTTGTCTCACTTTTGCCCTTGATTGAGACTTCTAATCTTCTCCCTTTCTAGCTACCCCAGCGGTTCAGCTGAGGGAGGCAGCCGACTACAGTGGCTGCACCTGGCACCCATTGTGAAAACTTTGGTGTGCTGGGGTGGCTGGTGTCTATCCTTATCCTATAGCTTGCACTGCTGCACAGAGTTTGTGACAAAAACAGTGATGCCCACCCATCACACTCACCAAAAGCGTTTTTATGAACAGCTTTAAAAAAGGCATTATGTTGACATTGCAGTTCTTAAGACTGTGATGGCAGGAAAATGAGGAAGAAATTGAAGACAAGACCATGATACAGATAGAGGAAATAGGTAAATGTGGTACTTTTCATATGTTTGCTCACTTCCTCAGCTACCACTGATATAGGACCCAGCACCACACCAGCCGCCCCTGGCTGGCTTCACCACGTCTTAGCGCATAGTCATACCTCTGTATTCTGGAGGAGCCATATTCTGTCCCTTAGACTCTCACGTTTATAACATGCAGAGTCTCATTAAGTTTCCTTATCAAAATGGCATTTCCATCCCTTTCTGAAGAAGGTTAGACCTAGTCCCAGAGGCTGATTGGGATATAGGCCATCTTGTCCTCTCTATTAGTTTTGGGTGTCTTTTCCAACTTTATTTTCCCCCAGGGCCCCTGCATAAACCCTTCTCACCTCCGAATGTGCAAATATGAAAAGCCCCCATGCAATTGTACGTTAAGCATAGCAGGGAGGTTCTGCTGCAGGTTGGTTAAGTCAGAGGCAGGAGGCAAGGTTGTTGTTATTCCCATGATCGTGATCCCTATTAATGAACATGCATGTTCTGAACATTTAACATAGCTTCTTTTTGCCTTTGTTCTTTCATTAAATTTAAAAAATAAAGTATGGATTTTTTGGAGGGAGGGGGGACATGTGAAGTATTTTAATTTACCTGTGAATTAAAAACAGAAGAATCAGATCTCACGTTCTCCTGTTGACCTCAGTAGCAAGTGGTGTTGTTTGGAAATGATCACACAGGTATTTCTACTTGTGGGCGCTGAAATTACTTTTCTCTCTTTTCATTCCCTGACATCTTAGAAGGGAAAACAAGGACTTTTCATCTGTTTAGGGGCAAAGAACTGATGAAGTGAGTGACACAGCACTTTTATTCTTGGCAAGGCTTGACATCGAAAGAGCAGTGGGAGATAGCTTTCAAGTGGGCCTTAGAAGAAAATCCAAAGGACTGTGTATCTGCAGGGTCAAGCATCTCTATCCTGAGTAAATCATTCAAAACAACAGGGCTGGGGGCAGCGGGTACTGTTAGTCGCACATGTTGTTAGCTGTCACATTCTGTTCTGTTATGCAGAAGACCTTACAAGAACAGTGATTCATCGAATAAAATAGTTCATTAAGATAAAATTAGATGGTCAGGAAATTGTCAGCCTTTGAGAACTGTTACAGTAAAAAAGTACTTTGTAATATGGTGTTTTAGAATTCACATCCTAAATAATATTATCTTGATTATCTGTGGAGGGCATATCAATGAAGAATCTTAGGAAGTGATGTGTTTTTCTATAGAAGCCTTTTTTCCATCTATTCCAAGCTAGTATCCTAGACTGAATGTGAAAGTGCAACACTAGAAAAATGAAGAATGTAAGGTGCTAAATTTTTGATCTTTAAAAGAGGTTATTTTGGTCAAATTTCATCCCAAGTTTAGTTATTGTATCTCACCTGGGCATCATTCCCTTGTTGATTCTGCTATTTTTTAGTCATCTATTTCCCTCCCAACTTGTAACTATAACACCACATCTTGCTATGTATACATATATAGTTTTCTTTTTGGAATCAGTGAAATTAAAATGAAAAAAACAAGGAGAACAATAGAATTTAGACATTTTATTTATGTATTTCATATTAAATTATTTACTGTAAAATCCATATTTTGGGTTTATGCAAAATGATGTTTTAATCTCATTGAAATATCCAGTACACAATTTACATTTACTGATTGCTAGTGTTAAGGTGGTAGGTTTCTCAGAAACCCAAAGCTGTTAATTGTCTCTGAGGAAGAAAGCACTCTGAGATACTCAAGACCCATAGAGATACAATGCAAACCTCATATATAATTTAACATCTTCTAGTAGTTACATTTAAAAAGCTAAAGAAGAATACATTAATTTTAATAGTATATTTTATTTAATCCAGTGTATCTAGAATATTATCATTTCAATATGTAAATAAAATGTTACAAATGTAGATATTTTACATTATTTTTTATTGTACCAAGTCTTCAATATTCAGTGTGTATTTTATACCATCTGAATTTGAGCTAGCCACATTTCAAGTGCTCAGTAACACTTGAAACCACATGTGGTTAGTGGCTACCATATTAGACAGCACAGCTCTAGGACATAATAAGAGTAATAAAATTAGTACATGTTCTAAATATATGCATAACTATAATTTTAAAACATTTTATATTTTCCACAAGGTTGGGTTTTCTTAACATAAATTTTTAAAAATTAGATTCTGAAATCTCACAGGTACTAAGACAGGTATGTTATAGATGATGGATATATAAAATGAATTTAATTTAAAAATACATGTAAAAAATACGGCCACAACTTATTTTTCATAAGTGGATTTATGCACGTACACCAATTGAGTTGTCTGTCTTTCTTAATTTTTATCTATAGCTATTTTTTTTTTTACAAAGTCTTCATTATTTCTTAATGGCCTAAGATTCTTCTCTTAATTTTTCTTGTTAAAAATATATTGAAAGAATGAATTCAAGAGCCCAGCATTTTTAGAGCCAACATTACAAACTTTTCACTCTTGGTTGGATGCCTGCTTTGACAGGAGTGGTTTTTAATTTGCATTTAGAAATGCAATCATTTGCTTTTCCTTTTGATTATTTGACTGCTATTGAGATAAATGCAGCATATTCTTCACTTCTTCTTTCCATCACTTTTTCTTTCCATCTGAAATTCTGTTTAAGTCAAATTCACCTTTGAGGACTCACACTGGCTCATCTCCTAAAACTTCTGCTAAAATGGACCCACACCATTTTTGATTTAATGTAAGCAGTCTTGCTTTCTTTAAGTATTTTAGATACGTTTGCTTTAACAGTGAAAGAAAGACACTGCTTCTAGGTGACTTTGCGGTCAGGGAGTGAACTTGAATGTCACTGGTTGTGAGACCGGAATGTGGGAATCAGTCACGAATTTGGGAGTGAGTGCAGCTAACAACTAGGATATTGTGCCTTATTCCACTGGTTTTCTCTACTCACCTTTGTGATGCACGAATTCTTGTGAAGAGATAACATCTTTTTATGAAAAATGGCCCTGGGGTTAAGTGGCACTCAAATACAATTACTAGGGAGAGAAATGAGGACAAATTATCAATAAAAAGTTTTAAATAGTTCTTTAATACAGAAAATACTGTATTTGGATAAACTGAAAGTAGGATGTTGAATATTAATACATAGATGTGACAAACTGCCATATGGAAATAAGAAAAAGTGATATCTGAAATCAGTTCACTTAGAGTTCTAGTGGGTGCAAAGGCTGCCATCTTTCAAGACAGGGGCCGGCAAACTTTTTCTGTAAAGGTCCAGATAGTAAGTATTTTACGCTTCGTGGACCATATGGTGTCTCTCAGAACGACTCAACTGCTATTGTAGCTCAGAGCGCAAACACAGGCAATATGCAAATGAACATGGCTGTGTTCCAATAAAACTTTATTTACAAACAGGTGCTTGGCTGGATTTGACCCATGTAACCCCAGTGTAAGAGTCTGTTGGGTAGCTGCACTGCTACCTTCACCTTCTTAGATACTTCTTGGAAATATCCACATAATGGAAATGACTTTCTCCTGAATCACATTTGCCACAATGAAACACATTTCTTGTGCACATTCTTATATCCCAAAGTAACTATTTTATTAGGTTATGGGTTTTGTTGCTGTAAGAGAGACCCGAAATTACAGTGGCTCAAGCAAGGCAGAGGATTATTTCTGTCATACATAGCTTTCCCCAAGAAGTGTATAGTTGATATAGTGATTTGAGGTGTCACCTCATCTTCATCCCCTTCATGGATCACCATCACCCAGTCTGCCTCAGAACTGGCAGGAAGGGGATAAGGGCACAACCTGGAAGTTGGTCACATCACCTCTGCTCAAATCTCATTGGTCAGCACTTAGCCAAATAGCGCCATCTATCTGCAAGAGAGGCTGAGAAATAGACCACTTATTCTGGGCAGCCATGTGCCCAGATAAATTTCCAGAGCTCTTACTACTACAGAAAAGATGAATAGCAGTGGGGGGGACATGTAGCTGCAGCCAGCTTTTCTGCTTTACTCTTGTATTTGTAGGACAGTTAAGGGCCTGAAAGGAGTTACTTACTTTTTAAAGTTATATTTTACTGTAATTCATGTGACAGATTATATGCTGTTGTGTTATTTGAGAATAGAGACTGTCCTAAAGTCTTCAGGCATTTCTTCACACACTTGGTTAAAATATCATTTTACAATTTATGTAGCAACTATCTTGCATGTGCTAATACTCTTCCTGAGTCCACGATGGACATTATTAATAAATCACAGCATTCTTTCCCACTGAACTCAGACTTGGCCTTAGACCCTCTATATCCTGCTGTAGACAGCCTCTACCAATCAGGTAGAGATGACATTCCATCAGCAATTTATTTGTTCTTCTTGCTTAAAGTTTTACCATTCTTCTTTTCGTATCTTTGACACCAATCTTATCTATAGATGATGACGTGGCAATATATAAATGGAATGTTGTTTTCTGTCTTTTAAGTCAAATCTCCTCCATCCCTTAAATTTTGTCAAATTTTTATCTAGTTTTTATTTCCAGACCATGTTTTATATTTCATTTTTCTATAACTAATTTTAGTCACAAAACCAAAACTGGAATAATTTTATTCAACCTCTTAATTTTATAAATAGAGAAACTGAAACTCAAAAAGATGAAAGGACTTACCCATGGGAACACAGCTAGATAGTGAAACTAGACATTTGAATCCCTGATTCCTACTCTAGTACTCTCCTTTTGCTGAGATCAAATCAATAAGTGACAAGAATATTTAAAAATCAGGAATAATTATGATTAATTGGGTAAGACTGATTAATATCAGAACTTTAATTTCTCAAGTTTCTATTTCTTGCATCTGTAGGCAAGAACCAACATCTTTTTTATGTAAAAGTATTGGTATCCTGAACAATCCTTGCTCTAACATTTGACTGCTTCTAGAACTTTTTAAATTTTGCAAAATGGATTTGACATTGTGAAAAATAGGATTTGAAGACTGCTTTCTAGGGCATCCTCATTCATGTTAGCCTATAAAAATGATTCAGTTGTTCTTGTAATACCTGGGCATTTCCTGTTTCAGTGAGATGTCTTTATGTGAGATTGAAAGTATTGATTTTTGTAGAATATTTTCCAGAGTAATTTATAATAGTGATTTAAAATTTGTCTTAGTATATTTTGACCCATGGGTCTATCAGGGTATATTGCTTCTTGTTTTATTCATATCTTTTTGTCCATCCAAAATTGCTTGTACTCTCTCAGGCAAGGCTGTCCACTTCACTTTTCCTTAGGTGCAAACGGTTTCTCAACAGGTGTGCTGCTTATAACTGCTATACCTGAAAATCCTCATTAATAGGCAGGTGGAGTTAGATTATCTTATTCTTTCAAGAACAGAAAAAAAAAAAAACCCTCAGCAAAAATAAGTTCAAGATAGAGAGCAAGCAAATCTAACTATAGTGTCTGCATCTAAGAAAGTATACTTTAAAAAGCAAATTTTAAAAGATTAACTAAATCTTCCCATTAAAACTTTGAGTCCTCTAAGTACCAAAAATTATGGCACTTTCACATTACAGAGAAAATTAGTCTAGTACAATAGACCGAAGGAAATTTTGATAGACCCATGGATCAAAATATACCAAAAAGAATTTTGAAGAAGTGCTTAAAGGCAGCGGAACTTCATGACTATAACCAAAAGACAGAACATACTTTCAGTATGATGGAGCTAACCCTTGAGCTGAGCTCATTTCCCAAACCCTGGGAGCACAGTATACTCAGACACAGAGAGGATAAAATTCTCCTGTGTACTGAAACCAAGCTCACATAAATTAGGGAATGTCTGTTCATCATTTGGACCCCTTCCCTGGATGCATGGTGTCCACTTTTATTTTGCTGCTTCCAAGCTGGCCCAACAAAAAACACTTCTGAGTAGATAAGCAACGACTTACAAGCCCAGGTGGCTCTTTTAGTGGGTTCATTTATTTAGCAAATATTTAATGAACATTTACTATGAGTTAGGTAACATGGAACCTACAGTTGGAAAAGTCAAAGTCATGGCCCTCAGAAACCCACCATCTAATGTGCAAGATAAACAAATGAACAAATAATTTCCGGACTACACGTCCAATTGCTGTGGAAGCAGCGAGCTCTGCCTGATTGTTGACAGAGGAGACAGTTGGAGTTGGCTGTGAGGCTTTGGGGGTTCAGGAAGTGGAGAAGGTGGGGAAAGAATCCGAGGCAAAAGTGTCATGGGGGTGCACTATGGCCTTTTGGTTGTTTGGTGTGGCAGTGGTGTAAGGTGAGGGAGAGGGCGTGGCAGGGAATTTCAATAATTTAGCAAATATTGACCAACTCTTTCACCTGGGCACTGTGAAGGGACTCTTAGGGTGCAGAGATAAATGCAGCTTAGTCCTGGACCTTGAAGAATTAACAAAAGAGATGCATGGCACAAATAAATTATATTTGGGTGGGGGTGTGATAAGTGTGTCAAGGTCTTTTTCCTCACAGGCATAATGCTGTTGAGAGGGATACCTGCAAAGGTGAGCAGCAGCATACACTGCCTGCTCGAGAGGACCACATGGTCTAATGGGGGGACAGATGCTGATGGAGAAGTTACAGCATCACGGGTACACCAGCAACTGTGGCAGGTGTCATCTAGAAGGTACAGAGTCCTAGAGAACCTACAATGCAGGATTATGTTCTGATTAGGGAGTGCAGGGAAAATTGTGTTTACCACGAGTCCTCTTACACAATCATGTCTCCGTGCTTGAACTCTTAATTTGCTTTATCCAGCCTGGAGGTCATTTCAAGTAAGTTTTGAAAGAAGGTTACCTGAGTAACAGATTTTCAGAGCCCTTGCATCTCTGAGGATATTTGTCTTCTGCTTTCATAAATGACCAACAACATTGTAGAAAGTCTAAAATTACAGCCCCCCCTTCTCTTAAAACTCTCTAGAATTTGGGTCCTTGTCATTTGACAATGTGATTTAGAATTGATATATTAGGCCTTTCTGATGTGTCCTAAAGCAGCCTTATTTTTGTCTGAATCTTACGGTTGTTCTTTTTAGTATTGAAACAATTATGGCAGTTTCTTAAAAAACTAAACATACTCTTAGCATATGATCTGGCAATCACATTCTTTGATACTTATCCAAATGAACTGAAAACTTGTGTCCACACAAAGCCTGCACACCAATGTTTATAGCAACTTTATTCATAATTGCCAAAACTTGGAAGCAACCCAAATGTCCTTCACTAGGTGAATGGTAGATGAACTGTGATACATCCAGACAATAGAATATTATTCAGTACTAAAAAGAAATGAACTGTCAAGTCATGAAAAGACATGGAGGGACCTTAAAGGTATATTACTAAGTGAAAGAAGCTAGTCTGAAAAGGCTACATACTGTAGGATTCCAATTATATGACATTCTGGGAAAGGCAAAACTGAAGATAATAAAAGGATCAGTGGTTGCCAGGGGTTAAGGGGAAGGGAGGGAATGAATAGGCAGAGCACAAAGGATTTGTAGGGCAGTGAAACTATTCTGTATGATACTGTACATGCCATTATACATTTGTCCAAACGCATAGAGTATACAACACCAAGAGTGAACCCAAATTTTAACCATGAACTTAGGATAATAATGATGTGTTAATGTAGATTCATGGATTGTAACAAGTGTAGCATGTGGTGCTGGATGGCTGTGCCTAGGTGGGGTAGGCGGTATATGGAAAATCTCTATGCCTTTTGCTCAATTTTGCTGTGAACCTAAACCTGCTCTAAAAATAAAGTCTATTTAAAAACATAAAGCAAACAAAATTCTCTTAAGTAAAAACGTCCTACTAGGAAATCTATACTTTGCCTGGAGTACTGTATCTTCATAGATATTTTTGGCAGGAAGCTGGAAGCACTGTTTTGAGGAAACCTAGTCAGATGTAATTCTCAACCAGACATTCCCTCAGCTGTTATAATCATCTTCGTTATGATGTTACCTTTATGCCTCTTGAGGAAGCAATGCATAGCCCTAGGAGAAAAGTTTGAGTGCTGCCGTAACTCGCACTCATTTTCATTCTAACTACAAATCCTTTAAGAAGGGCGTCCCTGAATAAATAGTTCTCTCACATAATTTATGAATTATTTTCTATATAAGAATTACCAGTATGATTCAAATTAAGACTAATATTCTCTTAAAGTCCTTGCTGCCAACAGAGGAAATATTTTTAAGTGACATATGTTTCTCCTTTTGCATCTTATCCTGGAATCTTGTATCTCTCCCCCTCTTTAAGTATGAGGGATTTGGCTCTCAGATTATTTTTTAATATCTTTATTAAGGTATAATTCATATACCAGAAAATCTACTTATTTAAAATACACAATTCAATGATTTTTAGTATATTCACAGAGTTGTGCAACCATCACCATAATACGTCAGAATGCTTCACCACTCCCCCCCCAAATCTCATACACATTAGCAGTCAGTACCCATTGCCCCTTCCCTAGCCCTAGGCAAACAGTAATATACTTTCTGTTTATAGATTTGCTGATTCTAGACATTTAATATAAAGGGAACCATAACATATGTGGTCTTCTGTGACTGACTTCTTTCACTTAGTATAATGTTTTTAAGGTTCATCTATGCTGTATAGTACATATCAGTAAATCATTCCTTTTAATTGTCCAATATTCCTTTGTAACAATTCGAGGAATGCCAAACTGTTTTCCAAAGTGACCCTACTATTTTACAGCTCTACCAGCAAAGAATAAGGGTTTCAGTTTCTCCATATCCTCACCAATGCTCGATATTGTCTGTTTTTTTAAAAAATTATTATCACCATCCTAGTGAGTGTGAAGTGGCATCTCGTTGTGGTTTTGATTTGCATTTTCCTAATGGCTAATAATCTTGAACATCTTTTTATATGCTTGCTGGCTATTTTTATATTTTCATTGGAAAATGTCTATTCAAATCCTTTGCCTATTTAAATATTATTTATATTTCTATTGTTGAGTTGTAAGAGTTCTTTATATAGTCTGGATATAAGCATCTTAATAGATATACGATTTGCCAATATTTCTTCCCAGTCTGTGGGTTGTATTTTCACTTATTCTTTACAGTGTCATTTGCAGTACAAAGAGTTTAATATTGATATAGTTCAATTTATCTGTTTTACTCTTTTCTCATCTGTGTTTCTGGTGTTGTATTTTAGAAACCATTGCCTAATTTAAGGACATGAAGATTTACTCCTATGTTTCTTTTAAGAGTTTTATGGTTTTAGCTCTTACATTTAGAATTTTAATCTATTTTGAGTTATTTTGTATATGAGGTGAGATAGTTCAACTTCATTATTTGTGTGTGGATATCCAGTTGTCCTAGCACCATTGAAAGACTGTCCCTTCCCCTTTGAATTATCTTGGCACCCTTTCTGAAATACTATTGGCCATGAAAGCATGAGTTCATTTATGGACTCTCAATTCTGTGCTGTTAATGCAGATATCTAGTCATATGCTATACCATATTGTTTTGATTACTGTAGCTTAGTGGTAAGTTTTGAAACTTGGAAGTATCAGTCTTCCATCTTTGTTGCCCTTTTTCAAGATTGGTTGTTCTGAGTCCCTTGGATTTCCATATGAATGTTAAGATCAGCTTGACAGTCTCTGAGGACAGTTGGGATTTTGTTCAGGATTGCAATGAATCTGATGACCAATTTTGAGATTACTGATATTTTAACTATATTAAGTCTTACAGTCCATGAATATGGGATGTCTTTCCATTTTTTTCAGATCTTCTCTAATTTCTTTCAATAATGTTTTATAGTTTTCAGTGAAGAAGTCTTGAATTTCTTTTGTTAAATTTATTCCTAAGGATTTTATTCTTTTTTGTGGTATTGTAAATGGAATTGTTTAAGTTCATTTTTATACTGTTCACTGTTCTTATGTAGAAATAGTTGATTTTTTGTATACTGATCAAGTATCCTGCAACCTTGCTATAATCATTTATTAGTTCTAATAGTACTTTACAGAATTTGTTAGGATTTTCTCTATGCGGTCATAGAAGTGAAGATTTTCTTGGTATTAGGGAAGTCATTGATGGTTATGAACAGTTGCGTGGGTTGGAGGGGGAGACAGAAACTCTACTGAAGGGGTCAAAGGGATGATTGGAAGTGAAAACATAGAGACAATGAATATTAGATGACTAATTTAATAAGTTTTGCTGTGTTGTGGAGCAGATAAATGTGAGCAGTTCTTGGGGAGGGATGCAGGATACAGGAACACTTATTAAAGATGGGGGATCCCAGAGCATGTTTGGATGCTGATGGAAATGAGAGAGAAAGACACTAATAATTCAGAAGAGAGTTGCAGAAATCCTTGAGAAGCATAGAGAGGATGGGATCCAGAGCACAAATATGTTAGTCTTTGATGGCAGGAGAAACACTTCTTCCATTGTAACAGGAAGAAAGGCAGACCATTTGGGTACAGACACAGGTAGAGGTGATGCTGGGAAGATGGGAGAATTCCTATATGATTGTATCTAGCTTCTCAGTGAAATATGAGACGAGGTCAACAGTTAAAAATTAGAGTGGGTTAGAGGGAATATTGGAGGTCAGAAAACAGATGAGAAAGTGTTAAATGGGCCTCTTGGAGAATGGGGAAAATTTGCTTCTAGGACACATTAGGCTTACTGGGTACATTTTGGTACCTGTTTTGATTTTAAGAAGAGCCCAGTCAGCAACACAATGCTCATTTTCTGAAGGGCAGGCTCCCAGTAGGTGGATAGTTCAATAGAGTTGGCTGTTTTCCCACATGAGTGAATAAAGGATCATAAAGTAATAATGGGGTAAATGTGCTTTACCACACATATATAGACGCAGACACACACAGACACTCACA
This sequence comes from Balaenoptera acutorostrata, assembly GCF_949987535.1. Classification (NCBI taxonomy): domain Eukaryota; kingdom Metazoa; phylum Chordata; class Mammalia; order Artiodactyla; family Balaenopteridae; genus Balaenoptera; species Balaenoptera acutorostrata. The sequence continues at coordinate 70,092,729 of NC_080081.1, forward strand.
CACACCACACTTATTCACATGCATACTACATGCCACGTGCATGCATACACACACTCACACGTATCACACTTACATACACACCCTCACCATACTCAAGCACTAGCCCACTTAATTTTTACAATAAACCCCCAACAGCATTTTACTGTTTTTGAAGTATGTGAAGATTAAAGGGCACTTATGGTTTCCTCTATGTGAATCATTCTCCCCACTGTTATTCAAGTGTTTTAAGCATGATCATGAAATAAAGTAGAGCCAATGCTAGGATTCTGTTATGGCCATTTGAGCCATCTCTTCAGTGAACTTTGCCTTTGGAGCTTTGTCCTCTGACACCTAGCCTACTACTGTCCTGACTGTCCCAGGACCTCCTCGTGCAGTGGATCTTTTCCAGACTTTCCTCTACACCCACCCGCCATCTCTATTCGCTCATCAGTGTCATTAGAATTCAGGCTCTGTTCCTCATTGGCTGTGTGATTGACTGTGTAATATGGGAGCAATAATAATTTATTGTGAGGATTAAAAGATAGAATGCATGAAAAGTACTCAGTTCCATGCACATAATGTTACCAAAAAATGCCAAATTGATATTTCTCTCTCCCTTAATCTCAATCTCAATATCTCTTAACCTATTTTATCTCTTCTCATCATATTTCCTCAAGGATCTTCATTCAGCTAAGCATTTTTTTACTAGTATAATTTAATTCTTGATGATAGAATTTTAAGTTTAATAGGGTTCTTCTGGAAATAATGTCAGAGTCTACAATTGACTCAAATAAGACTTCAGCTGGGCAAAAGAATTTTATTTGGGGCATGCAGATTTTTTTCACTTGACTCAAATCATACAGAAGAACTGGCTTTGATAATCATGAATTAAGCTAAACTATAACATTGAGCACAAAAATTATTTTCTTGCCCTGGTTGTTCAAGTACTTCATAAGTAAAATGAATTATAAGGCCTTTTGAAATATCTTTGAAATATCACAGGTTTGTTCTGTATTTAAGGGTTCTTGACAGTGTAGCAGAACAGCATTGCAATATCATAAAAATGTATTGTGTTACTGGCATAAACTCAAAGAGCATTTCTTTAAAAAGCATCCCCTAGGGAATGTGGTTGAGACCATTGCTCTCACTTCACTTTTGGCTACTGTGACATTGGCTGTCACACCTGCTCTTCAAGTCCCAAGTCTTGAGTCACTCTTGGTCTCTAGGATTTTAGATAAATGCACCTCATTTACTAGTCTTTCTTTCCTGCAATGATTATTATTCACCGTTTTATTTTGAAAACAATACTAATGACTAAGTTTAATCCTGAGTGGTGGTAGAAAGTAACAAAATGAACATATTCCTGCTTTTTAGAAGTTGTAATATTGAGGACATTAGCTTTTTGTGATGTGTGGCATAACTTGATAGGCAAAGCTGAGACTTTGTTTTGACCTCTCACATTTCTCTTTTATTCCCTAGTTCTCAGAAATAGTAACAAATTATATGGTATAGGTGACCTTAAAGTGTGTATATTGGCAAGTGCAAGTAATACTACACTTAAAATTGATTAACAGTGATGTCTCATAATCTGTGTAGAATACAACCATCCCCATCGCTGGCATTATAGTCGTGTGGTATTATGCATACAAAACTGTGTTCCTATGGTTTTGATGTTATGGGAAGTAGCAGACTGTTTTCTTAATTTTCATAAGTTGAATTTCCCCCAAAGACTTATTATGAAAAGGCATGTTGAAACATTTGGTGTCATTACAAGATTGTTTTCGCTTGGCGACAAGCAACAAAAGGAGAAAAACGTTTCTGACAATTTCTGAAATATGATCATTAGAAATCATTCTCTGAAATTTATGAGATGCTAGAGAAAGCCAAGAGCTTAATAGATCATATCGTGTGTGCAACTTGATCAGGGCTTTAAATGGGGATGTGATTATTTGCCAAGTGAAAGCAACAGTTTTCATGGTCAACTACTTTCTTACTAATTCTGCTTAATGAAAGTCGAGCAGATCTACAATAATAAACACTGAAATGATTACCGAACATTCTGACCCTGAGAAAATTATGTGTAATTAACAACTAAAATTTTAGTTTTACTCACCTAAATAGTTTTCTATTTATTTTATTTTTTTGAGATGAAATATTTAAAAAATCAGCTAGAAGGTAAATTCTCCCACCCAAACGACTGAGTATCCCATTTTAGTTTCTTGTTTTTCCCCATCTGTTGACTCTTGGCGTCTCCCCTGCTGCTTCTGGTCCCCACCTGGCCCCAGTCGCGATTCTTCTGTTGAGCGTCTGTCTCCATGGAGACCGACTGCCCACAGGGAGGAGCCCAGCACAGCATGCAGCCGCTCACCTCACCAGACCCTCCGTGAATCAGCCTCGGTTTGATCGCAGCGCAGAGAGGAGAGAAGTTACCTCATCTTTAGAGGAGCATAAATGTGTTTGGGACTCTAAATTCCTCCCTCTGTGTGGGTTCTGCAGATGCAGCTCAATAAAACCCTGAGAGGAGAGCTGGCGCGCCATCTGTTTCCCCTGCTTCAGTGTCAGGAGAGCCATGACAGTTGTTTTGGGAAGACCCAAAGGGGAGAAAGAGAGAGGGACAGAAGATAAAAGAGATAAGAAAATTAAGAGTTCTCTAACAAATTTACATCAGCTATTCAACTGTGCCGGGGGCGGGGGGGTGGGGGTGGCGGGGAAGGTTAACTAGAAACTCGAGAAAAATATGGTAACTGTGTATATATTCCTCCATAATACACAGTTGTTCCGAATAGAAAAGTACTAAAATCCGTAAAAATGTGTCCCTTGATGACTAGAGGAACTGGGCCATTAAAAATGTCAGAAAAATTGCTTATTTTCCAGAGGACGCACATAGTTTTATAGGAAAGCATAAAATCATTGAAATTCTGTTGTTGGGCAGTGTCTTACACTTTGGACATTCCAGTTGTTTTGTTTCTACCAACAGTAATGTTTCTCACACAAGTATGTCTGGAAAGTTTTAAAATTAGATTTTTAGACATGAATAAAAAGCTCTGATTGCCTATGTGATAGATAATAGTATTAAAGTTTAAATTTAAAAAATTAAATAAATGTGGTAGACATTGAGCGAACGCTACTTATAATTTTAGGGTACCAAGATCACTGTGATATTGGAGGCACCATAACTGAGAGTCAAATTCTTTTGTCTTCTAAACAGAGTTGTGCAGAAAGACATTATTACCTTCCTGGTGTGCACTGATGTCCCTGGACATCTGGCTAAATCCACGATTTGATTTTTAGTCATTCTGTCACACTGGAATTCACTCCCAGTTTGCAGTTATATCTCTCTGAATTACTGCTATTAAATTGGGCATTTTCCTTCAGTTTAGATCTTTAGCTTCTAGATACACAGAAAGAAGCATCTATAAAACAATAATGAATAACATATATAATTTGTTTTGTGGTTTATAGAGCCTCTCGGAACATACCTGGCCTCATCTGGGTCTTAAAAGAAGGCTGAGAGATGGGAATAGTTGCAGCAACCGAGGCTCAGAGAGGTCAAGTGATTTGCCCAAGGTCACACAGCTAATAAGTGCCAGATCTCAAACCCAGTTCTTTTCACTCCAGAGCCTGTGCAACCCTACATGCTAATTAACAGTTTGTTAATGCTAAGCATGGGTGCTTTTTCTTTAAAAAGAAAAAAGTGTTACACTGTAAATTACTGGGGAATAAAACAGGATTCTGTCATTCTCTGGGAATGATGCCTCCATGCTTTTGTCTGCTGTGTGCTTTTCAGGATAAAGAGAATTCCAGCAGTGTTCATCCACCACAAGACATAATAATTCCTATGAATTTTCCAGGAATGAAAATTTTAAAAATCTCTTTACTTTCAGCACTGTTTCTTGGTATTTACGCAGTGCCTGCTGAAAGCAAGTAACCTGGAATAAGTGGGCCTTAGAATCCTAGAATCTAACAAAGCTGTTTTTCTCTGTGTGGGTACAAGGAGTATGTGTGTTACTGAGTTAGTCCTGTTTAGGCAGGCTCATGACTCCATGAGCTAGGAAGCCATACAGGCTTTTCCAGTGATTCCATAAGCGATCTTGGGCTAGTCATTCCCATCCCTGTGCTTAACAGTGCCAGTAGGTAATAAGAAAACCTGTCCAATCAGCTTGTGACTAATAGGGTTCATTTAGTTTTCTAAATGAGCTCATTTAGTTTTCTCATCATTTAGTTTTCTCACTGTTAGTAATTTAGCAAAAATTAAATATCTTCTGCACCAAGCACTGTACTCAGTAGGTATAAGAAAGGATAAAACATTGTCCCTAGCATTAAAGAGCTTACAGTCTAGTAAACTAGTAAAATAGTTCACCCATATGAACTATAAATCCTGCTACTGATGGCTGTTTCTGAAATTTTGAAAAAGAGAAGCTGAAACACTGGGAAGTCATTAAAACCTGGTTGTTTAAAATCACATGAACTGGTTACAGACCTAGGAAAGGGATCTTATATGTCCACCAGACTGATCTCCACTGCTTGACCACCTTGTGAAATATAATTGCATCATTTCAGGATGAAGAGTAATGCCGACTATTGGCTAATTTTGGCTCACGGTGCTTCATTATCAAGTGCACTTCCTGAGAGCCCTGTATTTCCTGGTTTAAGTGCGGCTGGTGACGTACTTGTAACCAAGGGACTCGGTTCAGCCCAAGTGCTTCCCTCTGAGTAACAAGGAGCATGCCAAGTAAATAAGCACTTGGCTGTGCTATGTCTAAGGGAAAGAATGCAAAGATTAATTCACTGGCCCTAATATCTTTAATCCAGTGATTCACAAACAAAATGATGCCATTTAGATTTCAGTAACTGTAATGGTACAACAATTGTTGACCTTTATTAGTGTGTGATTAATCCTGTAGTGTGTCAAGATGACAGTAGTAATTTTTTGTTCATTCAGAGATGCTCACAGACCTCAATATTCTAACCAGGTATGTTATATCTTTTCAATACTCTGATGGTTAATGTCAACATTTGTGATCATGTTGACAGCTAACAGTGATAGGTGTACTTATTACGTTTCACAGAGTATTTTTTGTTTATTTAATCCTCAGCAAGTTTCAAGTTCAGAGGCAAAGCTCAAGTGTGGGGTTGGAGGTGGCAATGGAGGAGGCAAGGGGAGAGATGGGTAGTCAGTCCATCAAGCCAGTACTCCCAGATTCAGGACTTTCATCTGGCCTGTATGGCTGTCATTACAAAGATGATGTGAATCAACCTACCATGTTTTCTTACATGAAGCCTGCCCTGAATGATCCAGTTACCACTCTCCATGTCAGGTCCTTTCTATTCCAGGACTTTCCGTTTCTGAATTCTCCAGAGCACTGTTGCAATTTTCGTCACTGTCGTGGAACTATCATGTCCGCACTGATACCTGCTCCAGGCCACTGCCAGAGCATGGAATGCTGTTGTTACAGGGGCTCATAGCTGTGTGTACCTCCAGTGCATGGGGACCTCTCTTTCCAGTGTTCCTCCTCTTCTGGCTTCTGAGCTTTGGAAGCGTGATGGGCCTCATGAGGTACCCCAGGTACCATGTTCCCTGTTGTACCTCTTCAGTGCAGGAAACAGACCACACCTGCCTCATGTTTTACCCCTGGTACATTTCAGTGCCATCCTCAAAGCTCAAGGCCACTAAAGTAGGGCAGAGGCCACGGGTCCTAGCTAGACTGCAAGGAGACATGTCTTTTCTCTCTCTCTCTTTTTTTTAAAACCTCTCTTTCCTTCTGTAATGGCCACTTCTGCTTTCCTTATTACCCCTATAAGGTGAGTTGCTCTCCTCCCCAAAGCTTGGGGCCTCACACAAATCAATGATGAATTTCCAAAGTCTCTGTCTGAACCCTGGGCCGCACATACTGTTCAGAGGAGACCAGAGAGTTGTTTTTATCAATAATGTTTCCAGTGTTCACCAGTGTGTAATACACAATTATTAGTCATAGATAGAGTGAAAGTTATTGGCTTTTAAGGCCTTAATTGAACCTATCTTTGCACTCAGAGCAAATACCAACTGGCTCATATATCAACCTGAAGTTTGTCAAATTCTTAAAAACTTCTGAGATCATTTGATAAAAATGAGCAGAGATGATAGCTAAAATTGTTTTCTGGGTAATAGATCTTGTTTAGGCTTTTTTCCCCTAGTGCAGCTTGAAAACCACCTGACAGTAATTAAATTATTCCAACATCTCACTCCCACCTCCCACACACATTTTCCCCTTTTGTTTTATTTGGTGGTGTGTGCAATTATTGTCTTTTAAGAAACAAGCACAGCTGCCTACAACTACACGTGTTAACTGTGAATCTGAACTTGTGGCAATGGGAAGAAGGCATTCTTTTCCCTTTTTCTCACAGGTTGTAAACTGGTTATTCACATTTTCTCTGATGACAATTTTAAGCACCGAGCTCTGTCTTCATAAGCACATGCAGCAGATGGTTGGGAATATTGTGTGATAAGGAAAGCTGGTCGATTTCTTTAGTTATTTTCACCTCCTGAACACATTCCAAAGAAAAGCAATGGCATATTTTAGGGTGTGTCTTTACAAGACCTCTTTCCTTAAGTATGAATATAATTTGCTGATCTGTTCACTTTAAGATGGATTCATTTGGGAGATGTCTCTGCTGTAAGTGATCTTGTAGCATTTTCATATAAAATTAGACTTCTGTTGAAAGCTCTCCTGGGTGTTGCAGCCCAAGAATTAACCCAGCTGTTCCTTCTCTTCACTTAGGCAGACTATGAGACAGGAGGAAATGAAGCACAATATTTAGATGACCTCTAATGACCTTTATGCACATTATCTACATGGTGAGATAATCTGCATAGATGAGGAAAGAAGTTTCCAGGTCACCAACTTGCTCTGTGAACTAACTTTACCATTTACTAGCTTGAGGGCTTTAGCCATGGTTCTTAGACTCCATATCTTTCTGTAAAATGGAATAACCATTACTACCTCCTTGGGTTTGTGAGGATCAAAAGACATTAGGAGGTAAAGCTCTTATTTTCATAAGAGTGCTCAATGAAAAAATAGTGACTCTGGTGGACAAAGGATAGAGAAATATGAACACACATCTTGTTGCTATGCATGAGGGCTTTCTTGCTGAGAAACATCTCAAAGATTCTTCCTTTAGGGAGAGTCCTCTGATAGCCAGCAATACCCTAGACGGCCTCAGCTCAACTGTAAATGTTCCTTGGCCTTGTATTCCTTCCTAATATGCACCCTTGTCCCCAGCTACTGCTTTCAGAGAGCATGCAGACTAATAAAGTGACTCCAAAGTTGTAGATTCAGAGGAGATTAGAGTTAACAGTCTGTTTGGGTCAGAAGAGAGCTCCCAATGGGAGTGGTGGTGGTAGTAGCCACAGCAGCAATAAACCTCCAGGGAAGCAGTGGGATAAAGTACTGACTGGATAACGGATCACCCACTATTTGGACTGTCTGAACCATTGGTGGATTCAACAATCAGTGGGTTAGGACAGTATGCCATTTTACAATGGCATTACTATTTCCATTCATATAACCAGCTTCAGTATTGTGTGTTTTTGTTTGTTTTTAAGATACCCAAGCCTCCTCATCTCATGATTTTCATGTGTATTTATATAATTTACATGAAGGATTTTTAAAATTCTTTGTTTAGATTCATCCATTTACCTATATATGTATATACATATCTTATAAGGGCAACTACAACTTTTTGGAATGTGATTTACATTCTTTGGAATGTGATTTCCAAGGAAGAGTTGTCCTTGGTCTTACTCTGAATATCCAAATAAGGTTTTAGATGACCTCTAGTAAATTCATTTTTGTTTCATTTTTATAGAGGTTTTCATCTCTCCAGTCCAATGATAGTATATATAGATTTTTACATTTTAAATGTTTGGATCAATTTTAACTTTGGAAGAGTGGTAATAATTCATCCATTAAACATCAATATTAGAGAGAAAGGATCAGTTGTTTAAAAAAAAAAGGCAACAGTGATTTAGAAGAAGTAATAAGCCAAATACTTTTTCTGGTTCAAATAGTGATCAATAAGCTGATGCAAATACAAATTCAGAGAGAAAGGAGGTCATGGAGGAAGTAAAAGTTTGTATTTCCTAATGACAATTCTAGATTCACGTGTGTTTGGAAATAGTCCACTTTTTTTATTTGTTCAGTGTAAGGTTCTGGTTCCCTTTGTCCCTGAATCAGTTAATGTGTTTAAGAGGCCACTATCAAAATGCAGATGGCTTTTGCATTTTAAGCCTAAATGAACATCTTAGGTGACTTAGGCAGATAGAGGAAGACCTCAGTGGTCCTGGACCACCTGGAAATTCTGAAGGCCCCTAAGAGTGAGGCTAGTCTATAATTCTTAGTGCTACACTGTCCAGTACAGTAGCCACTAGCCAAATGTGGCTATTGAAATTTAAATGAATTAAAATTAAATTTAAAATTTAATCATCAAAGAATCTGTTTTATTAGACTACAATTCTTCAGAATTTTTGGAGGCATTTTTCTTTTTCTGTGTTCATGCTATCTCATCCATTCATTCATTCAACAAATATACATTGAGGGCCTGCTATGTGCCAGGGGATACAGCAGAAAGTGGGCAAAATTCCTGTCTTCAAAGAGCTTCGCCTTTAGTAGAGGGAAACAGACAATAAACTGAAAAAAACATTGGTAGAGTATATAGTATACCAGATGGTAATAAATGTTGTGGGGAAAAATAGAGCAGGGCAGGGAGCTGGGAATACTTAGGATTTAAATAGTGAGCACAGTGGTCCTAGAAGACTTCAATGAAGAGAAATGTGGACAAAGACCTAAAACAAGAAAGAGACAGTAACGTAGATACATGAGGGAAATGAACTCTAAGCTGAGGGTAGAGCTGGCTCAAAGCACGCTCAGCTTGTTCAGGGAAGAGCAAGAGGCTGGCTGGAACAAAGTGAGGTGAGGGGATGATGGCAGGATATCAGTAAAGATCATGCCTAATGTTAGTAGGCCAATAAGAACGTCACCTTTTCCCCCAAATGATTATGGAAGAAAGTCTTCGGAGGATTTCAATCAGAGCAATGACATGACTTGATTTACATTAAAAAAAAAATCACTCTAGTTGTGGTTTGGGAATATTATGCAAAGAAACAAGATGAGAGCAGGGAAATGTATTAGAGGTTAATGCAAAAATTCAGAGAGTAATGATAATGGCTTGGAACAGAGTGGTAACAATAAAGCAGTATTTCTCAAACATTTTGGTCTTAGAACCTGTTCATACTTCTACAAATTATGGAAGACCTCAAAAAGTTTTTGTTTATGTGAGTTATATCTATCAATATTTACTACATGTGAAGTTAAAACTGAGACCTTTAAAAATGCATTTATTGATTCACCTAAAAATGACAATAATAAATCTATAATATATTAACATATTATTATGAAAAATAAACATATTCTCCAAAAGAAAAAATTAGTGAGAATATTGGCATTGCTTTAGCTAAAGTTTTGCAAATCTCCTTAATGCCTGGCTTCACAGAAAACAGTTGGGCTCTCATATTTACAACTGCATTCAATCTGTTGTGATATGTTATTTTGGTCGAGTATATGAAGGAAATCTATTCTTACAGGGATATGTACTTGGAAAACGGAAGAGTTTTCAGATAATAGTGGATATTCTTCTTTCATATTCCACCAAAGTATATAAGTAATAGTTCTTCAAGGTTATTTGCAAGATGAAATATAGTTTAATTAAAAATATATCAATAAACTTTTTGTACTCTGTTTCATTAATACCCGTTGGTCTGTCTCATACTGTGAATACATCTTTACTCATGCCTAATTTGATGACATCATGAAGTGGTCATTTGGAAAATATTGAATATTGAGTTATGCAGATTTCCCAAATGGTGATGCATTTTATTGTGTAATATAAAAAAATCACATTCACTCATATTACCACCAATCTAATCAAAAAAGTTTTTAACTATTGAGAAGCTCTCAAGCCCACAGTGACAGATATGAGTTTTCAAAAATTCTAATATCCTTATAAAATTTTCAATTTTATCATTGGCACCAATTTTCTGTGGTTCCTTTTCCTTGAAAAGTGACAGGCTCATTGTTCATTTTTCAAGAAAATATCTGCAAATAACCGATGTCAGTGATGATATAGTTTGTCTATCAATTATTCTTTTAAGTAAAAATGGGTGTTCCATGAAAAAAGTGGTTAGTTGAGCTTACAACACAAACAATTGCACAAGTGTATTTCAACATGTAACAAAGTACTTTATGTATGTTTTCTATTTTATCATCGAGTATTATAAAAGCATGAACTCAAAGGTTGATATTTAATAACATTAAAATTAAAAATTGGTACTGTTTCATTAAGGACATTCTTTTTTTTTTTTTTAATTTTATTTATTTATTTATTTATTTATTTTTGGCTGTGCTGGGTCTTCGGTTCGTGCGAGGGCTTTCTCTAGTTGCGGCAAGTGGGGGCCACTCTTCATCGCGGTGCGGGGACCGCTCTTCATCGCGGTGCGCGGGCCTTTCACTATCGCGGCCCCTCCCGTTGCGGGGCACAGGCTCCAGACGCGCAGGCTCAGCAGCTGTGGCTCACGGGCCCAGCTGCTCCGTGGCATGTGGGATCTTCCCAGACCAGGGCTCGAACCCGTGTCTCCTGCATTAGCAGGCAGATTCTCAACCACTGCGCCACCAGGGAAGCCCCATTAAGGACATTCTTAAGTGAAAACGGGCTCCCTCTCCCTTACTCCCTCCCACCATGAGTGTGTGGCAGTGAGAAATACAGATCAGTTGTGCAGTTTGGTGCCATTGCTTGGATTTGTGTTAAGACACAGTTTTATTGGCCATTGTTTTTGTACCATCTCTGCAAACATCAATGCAGTGAAGAAGTCAAATAATATTTGAGTATTATGCAATTTTTCCCCTGAAGTGACAGGCTCACTTTGTTGGACGGTCCCTTTAGTGATCATCTTGTGGACACCGTGTAAGCGTCTTGGGGAATGCAGCGGAAGGTGAGATATTGTCTGCTATTTGAATACATTTTTTTAAAAAACATCTTTATTGGAGTATAATTGCTTTACAGTGTGTTATTTGAATACATTTTGGAGGATTTGATGGTGTTTTAGATGTGCGGTATGAGAAAAATAGAGGCGGCAAGGATGGCTCCAAGATTGATGGCCTGAATAACTGGTGTTCTTATTTGCTGAGATGGGGAAGACTGGGAAGGGAGCAGGTGATGGGGTGGTGATGAGGGAATAGGGGTGGAAAGGTTGGGTTGGGTAGAGAAGAATAGGAGTTAGGTATTGAACTTTCTGTCTTGGGAAGACTTGTGCTCCACTTTTATTTTTTTAATATTTATTTTTTGGTTTCGAAAGTTTAGAGTGGAAAGGATTTAAGATTTATTCTGACTTTTAAGTATCTGAAGCATTTTTGATCTTTTGCAAGTTTGTGGAAGTCATCTGACTGTTCTTCATAGCTAAAGTAGCTTTCTTAGTTCTCTCTTTAAGAACTTTACTTTCATTTGGGGAACTCTTTGCTTAGGACTCTGTAGAGAAGTGGTTTATAATGTTAGTATTTGGATCAAAGAGCCCTTTGAGAATTTGACAACAGATATGGACCCCTAGTGTGCTGCCAGGCAATTCTGATGTTAACTGTCCAGAGTTAGTGTCAGACCCCACAGGTTTAAGGACACCAACCCCCCACAAGGCTGTCCTCACGTCAGATGTCCATTGCAAATTTGGGGTCCCCAGGCAACCTGTACTTTCTAACCAACTGGCCACAAATTCAGGGATTTTCACAAGTTACTAGAACAACTCATAGAATTCAGGAAAGTGTTACACTTACAACCACCAGTTTATTATAAAGGATACAAATGAGGACCAGCCAAATGAAGAGACTCATAGGACAAGGTCTGAGAGGGTTTTAAACACAGTTTCCATTGTCCTCTTCCCATGAAGTCAGTATGCATCACTTCCTGGATATTGGTGTATCAGTGTGTTCAACAACCAGGAAACTTACCTAGGTCTCGGTGTCCAGAGTTTTTACTGGTGCTTCATTATGTGGGCTTGATTGATTGAACCACTGGTCACCAGGCTGAATTTGCCCTCTAGGCCTCCTCCCATCTTCAGAGGTCAGGCTGGGTCAAAGCTCCAACCCTCCAATCACATGGCTCGTTTTCCTGGTGAACAGCTCCCATCCTGAGCCATCTCATTAGTATAAACTCAGGGGTGATCTAGGGGCTCATAAATAACAAAGACACTGCCACCACTCAGGAAATTCTGAGTTTTAGAAGCTCCGTGCCTGGAACCCAGGACAAAGACCAGACGAATTCTTTATTGTAAAACAACCCTCTTCACAGAAAACATCCCAAGTTTTGCTTAAAATGTAAAGGGTTAATGGATACCTGGAAAACCCCAGGGTAAAAAATCCCTGGTTATGGAGTCAAAGACAGACTTTTCAAATGCAGGATTGAGGCCAGTACCCAATTCAGCCTTAAACTTATAGGTGCATGAAAGGATTTCCAAGCTTGAGGTCCAAAGACAGCATTCAGAGAGTCTTAGAAATGCTTTTACTAATCCAACCAAGGATAATTCCAAAAATATTACTAGTTTTTATGCAGTTGTATGTAGGTTTATAAAAAGCGCTAGTTTGTAGGACAAACTGTTGGAGGGAGCAGAGGTTTTTAGGAATTCTGATTGATCTAAATATTAAGGGTTACAGAGTTTCTGCACATGTTGTTTAAGGTTAGGCTCTTAAAGCAGGATTTGTAGTAACACCGAGTTTAACAATCCCATGTGAACAGACCCTCCAGCTCAGTTGATCAGGGTTTCTTCACACGAGGCACTCGGTACATTTTTGCTGATTTATTATAGAAGGAATTTTTGGCAAATGAGGTAAAGACTGTTCTTTCCACTGACCTATAACTGGTGACTGATCATGTGCATTAGACAAGGGATTGCATCTGACTTGAGAGGACCTTTTCTTGAGGCGATTTGTACTTGAGGTCATGGGTAGCTATTGTGTTCCCTAAGCTTATGGGTCTCGTGGCACAGTTTTGAAAAAGCTATGGTGTTTAATTTAGCTGCACTAGCCAAATTCCAGGCAAGCTAATTACATTCTTTCTATCTTAAATTCCATTAGTTTTCATAAACTCCTATGAGATAGGCATTTTAAATATGTTATTATTTTTTAATTTTACAACTTGGAAAATAGACACACTACACGTGTGAGGAGAAGTAGAGAATGAAGGTTATTATCCTGGTCAGTTAATTGATGTAATGTTGTTTTAATTTTGCTTTAATTACAAAGATAACAAGTTTCTTCTCTATTTTACTGTCTCTCAAGAAAAGGGTTCATTCTGTCTGGAAATGTAAGATAAATTTTTTAAAAATCTCACAGATACTATACTCTATTGAAGTGAGAATGCTATGTTCAATTAAAGAGGACATACTTGTGTGACTGTATTATGAAATAGGTGCTAAATTGGGCTTGGTTGGTCAATCTTGTATTAGAAAGTTGAATGAAAGTGAGAATAGCTCTCAATATCTGCTTTGTCGATCAGGATTTTAATGATTCTCCACCTCTTTAATAAATAGGGATAAGTAGAGTAGTCCTTCTGAGGGCATCGCTGGGTCCCCTTAAATTTATCATGTTATGAGAAATGAAGTTGTTTATATTCAGGGCAATATAGTTGATTATTCTTCTTTCCTTTTTTTGATTTTCAGAATGTGTGTGTGTGTGTGTGTGTGTGTGTGTGTGTAAAACCAGTCACTTTTAGTGATGGTAACTTCCATCTCTCTTGCCTTACTCTCTTCCTGTCTGCTGTGCCCCTGTCCTTTCAGCCCAGGACTCTACATTCCGTTGATGTGGAACTTGCATTAGGGATCATAAATCTCAGTTGCTGCAGGATCTTTTCTAGTAGCAACTATGTACTGGCTATGTTTTTTAGAGGATGTTGACACATATCCACACGATGTTTCCATCATGACTAGCTTATTTGATCAGAAGAAAAAGTTTTCATACCAATGTATGAGCAGACTCACATTTATCCGTAAGAAATGCAACGTGCATCCCTTTTGGTTTTTACACTGACAAGCATTAATTTAGGCTTTGTTTTGCTTGTTTATCCTGGTGATGTTGCTGACTCTCCTGGCATTCTGTGTAACTGATCATCTCGGTGGAAGAACAGTCATGAATTAACTCATGTGAGCTCAGGGACCTGGTGGTGATGGGGAGCCTCTGGCTCCTGCTAAAAGGGTCAGTGGAAATGGGAACGCTATTTTAGAAGAATTTTTTTTTCTGTTTTCACAATCCAACTAAGTGTGACTCTAGGAAGAGTAAAGATATGGTAGAGTTACTTTTCAATTATTTAAGATGTATTTAATAACTTCTAGTCATTTACTTTCTTAAGCAGAAAAGGACTGCTCTGCTAAAGATCATTTAGGAGGCCCTCCTCCCCTCTTGGTGTTACTTATGTTTTAGTACAACTAAATTCTAAGTTTTTAAAGGCAAATGTGATAACATTTTAAACTCTCATAATGCTTTAAACTTAGCTACTATTAGATACTTAAGGATTACAAATTGATGAAACAGATGACTTGAAAACAGTGCTTCCAGATCAAATAAAATGAAGGTCTAATATTTAAAGTTTAGTTATCATAAGAGACACAAAATTTTTGTCAAGAGAATCTACTCAATGCCTTTAAATCCCATTGTTGGCTCTGATCACCCCTAAATTAAATACTTGCTCTAAAATCTTGGGCATGCTAGGAAATCTAGTGTCCAGATTTTTCTGATGCCCAGAAATTTGAAAAACTATTTTGGGGATTCACAGTATTAAATGCAATAATGGCATCTGATGCAATTTTAATTTAAAAAATCAAGCATAGACATTATTATTTAAATCTTGACCTTTTGAAAGTGGAATTTGAGGGCCTCTATGTGTGTATGGCAGGCAGCCTCTAAGATAGACTCCAGTGATTCTCAGCTTCTAATATTCATGAACTTGGGTAATCATTTCCCCTTGAATATGGATTGGACTTTTTGATTCACTTCTAATAAATAGAATATATTGTGAATAAAATACACTTCTGAGATTAGTTTACAGAAAGACTGTGGCTTATGTCTTGGGTTCTCTATAGCTCTTTCTTGCATCACTCACTCTGGAGGAAGCCAACTAGCTACCATGTCATGAGGTAGCCCTGTAAAAGGGCCCACATGAGTGAGTTTGGGAGTGGGTCCTCCCCCTTTTGAGCCTTGAGATGGCAGAATATTTGGTCAGCAACTTGGCTGTAGCCTCATAAGAGAACCTGAGTCTGAACGACACACTTAGGCCATTCCCAGATCCTTGACCCACAGAAACCATGAGATAATAACTATTTATTGTTTTTAGCTGCTAACTTTTGGTTTAATTCATTATGCAGCAACATGTAACTAGTATAGAGCATGTCCAGCAGTTGGGGGAAAACAGATAAGCAAAGCTCATTAATTCATCCTTCAGTTGGTTTATCCTCATCTGAGCAGCTGTAGTAGCTTTGACTATTGAGTTGTAGTGAATTCATTAATTCATTCAATGAATATTTATTAAGTAGTGTTCTGAGCCAGGCACTCTTCTAGACCCCAAGGATACAGGAGGGATAAAACAGAGATACTACTGCCTCCGTGTAGTTTATATTCTAACTGGGGGAGAAAGATGATAGAAAAACACATGCTGTCTGTTGCTATAATAATGCTGCATAACAAATTACCCCAAAGCCTAACAGCTTAAAACTACCACTATTTATCATTATTTCTCATGTGTCTAAGGGTTGGGAGGGTTGGGCTTGGCTGATTTCACTTGGGCTTGCTTCTGTGTCTGGATCTGATCTGGGCCAAGCTTGTACTTATTGTGAAGGCAGAGGAGAGAAGCAAAAGAGAGCAGAAGTGCACAGTGCTTCTTGAAGACTTGAAACTGACTCACTGTCATTTCCTTTTTTGGCCAAAGCAAAAGACAAGAGAAGCCTAGGTTGAAAGGGTAAGGAGATAGATCCCTCCTCTTGATGGGAGGGCTTGCTAAGTCACTTTGTTAAATTTGTAGATACTTAAAGGCCAATAATTTGGGTCATCAGTATAATCAATGTAGTACTCTAAATAGGTAAAATGCATAGCATGTCAGATAATGTCAAATGTTATTTTGAAAAACAAGCCAGAGAATAGGGTAGGCAGTGGAGGTGGGTGACATTTGAGCAAGTCTCTGAAGGAGAAAAGAAGGCAAACTGTCAAGTGTCTGGGGCTCCTGTGAAATAGCCAGAACAGTCTTGAAAAAGGAAGAACAGAACTGGACGACTCACAATTCCTGATTTCAAAACGTACTACAAAGCTACAATGATCAAAACAGTGTGGTACTGGAATAAAGAGAGACATAAAGACCAATGGAATAGAGGAGAGAGCCCAGAAATAAGCCCTCACATATATGGTCAAATAATTTTTGACAAGGATGCCAAGACTGTTCAATAAGAAAAGGAGAGTCTTTTCAATAAATGGTGCTGGGAAAACTGGACATCCACATGCAAAAGAATGAAATTGGATAGTTACCTAATACCATATACCAGATGTAAGAATTAGTGCAAAATGGATCAAAGACCTAAATGTAAGACCTAAAAATATAAAACTCTTGGAAGAAAACAGGGCAGAAGCTTCATGACATTGGATTTGGCAATGATTTTTGAGACATAACACCAAAGGCACAAACAACAAAAGAAAAATTGGACTTTGTGAAAATTAAAAACAGTCACACATCAAAAGACCCTATCAGCAGAGCAAAAAGGCTTACATAAAGGGAGAAAATATTTGCAAATTATATTTCTGATACAGGATTAATATCTAGAATATATATAGAACTCCTAAAACTCAACACCCATTAGTATGGCTACTGTTAAAAAACAAAACAAAACAGAAAATAACAAGTATTGTTGAGGCTGTGGAGAAATTGAAATTTTTGTGCACTATGGATGGGAATCGAAAATCGTGCGGCTGTTGTTGAAAACAGTATAGTGGTTCCTCAAAAAATTAAAAATAGAATTACCGTATGACCTAGTAATTCCACTTCTGAGTATGTACTCCCCAAAATTGAAAGCAGGATCTTGAAGAGATATTTGCACACCCATGTTCATAGAAACATTGTTCACAATAGGTAAAATATGGAAGCAACCTAAATGTTCATCCATGGATAAATGGATAAACAAAATGTGGTATATACAACAAATGTAGCCTTAAAAAGGAACAAAACTCTGACATACATTACTACAACATGGATGAAACTTAGAGACATTATGCTAGGTGAAATAAGCCAGTCACAAAAAGGCAAATACTGTGTGATTCCATTTAGTCAAAATCATAGAGATGGAAAGTAGAATGGTGGTTGCCAGGGAATAGGGAAGGGAGAAATGAGCAGTTATTATTTAATGGGTACAGAGTTCAGTTTTGCAAGATGAAAGTGTTCTGGAGAATGGTGGTGATTGCATAACGTTATGAAAGAGTTTAATCCACTCAGCTGTACATTTAAAAATGATTAAGATAGTAAATTTTATATTAATGTGTATTTTACCACAATAAAAATTTGAAAAAAAAACCCTAGGAGTATTCAGATTGTCTATTTCTTCTGGAGTGTGCTTTGGTATTCTTTGTCTTTCAAATACTTTGTCCATTTTATCTAAGTTGTTGAATTTATAATATTTCCTTATTTTCCTTTTAACATTGTGAAATCAATAGTGATATCACCTCTCTTATTCTTGACAATGGTAATTTTTGTCTTCTCACTTTTTTTTCCTAATTAGTCTGTCTAGAGGTTATTAATTTTATTGATCTCAAAAACAGATTTTTCTTTGTTTTCTATATCATTGATTTCCACTCTGATTTTTATTATTTCCATTCTTCTGCTTACTTTGGCTTCAGTTTCTCCTTTATTCCTTTAGTTTCTTAAGGTAGAAGTTAAGGTCATTGATTTAAGATCTTTCTACATTTCTAATATACAGTTTTAATACTATGCATTTTTCTTTTATTGGCAACCCACACATTTTCATATCATGTGTTTTCCTTTCCATTCAGTTCAGAAAAATACTTTTCAGTTTTCCCTTTTGATTTCTCCTTTGACCATTTGGTTATTTAGAAATGTGTTATTTAGTTTGCAAATATTTGGGATATTCTAGAGATATTTCTATTATTGATTTCTAATTTTATTCCATTTTAGTCAGAGAACATACTTTGTGTGACTTGGGTAATTTGCATTTACTGAGACTTGTTTTGACAGCCAGAATATAGTCTATCTTGGTAAAATTTCCATATGCACTTGAAAATAATGTATATTCTATTGTTTTTGAGTGATGTATTCTAAATATGTCAGTTAGGCCAGTTGGTTGATAATTTTCTATCTCCTTATTCCCAGTTGTTGACAGAAGGGTATTGAAATCTCTGATTATGATTGTGAATTTGTGAATTTCTCCTTTCATTTTTATCAGTTTTTCTACATGTATCTTGAAGTTTTGTTTGCATTATTCTGTCCTCGTGTAGGTTTATTGCTTTAACATTGTAAAATGACCTTATTTATCCCTGATACAACTCTTCTCTGGAAAAGTAGTAACTGATATTATCATACTCACTCCAGCTTTCTTTTTGACTAGAATTAGCATGCCATATCTTTTTCTGTTTTTTCTTTTCCCACCTATTTGTATCTTAATGTTTAAAGTACATTTCTTTTTGACAACATACATTATCTCTGCCTTTTAACTGGGGGAGTTTAGGTATTTTACATTTAATTTGATTATTGATACAGTTAGGTTTAGATCTGTTATCTTACTATTTGCTTTTTATTTCCCCATCTATTTGTTCTTTCCTTTTTTTCAGGAAGCTGATAGTGGTATAAAATAAAGCATGGGTGTAGATACATTTGTGTAGAGTTCGCCAATAGTTAAATTGCTTTGTATTTTCCAAGCACAGTCATATCTCTTCCTAGAAAGGGATGTATTGTATAGAAGTAGGAAAGTGTACCTGGAATTTGTTTTTATTTTTTGTTTCTTTCTATATTTTTCTTGTTTTCGTTACTAGAACATATGCTTCATAAAACCACAGGCTTTGTTTTCTTTTTATCCCAGAAATCCCTAGCTAATATTAGTTGAAAAATAAATATTTGTTCACTGATAGAGATTAAAGAAGATTCTTGGAATTGAGATCACCTGAACCAGGTACGGTAAAATGAGAGGAAAGTGAACAGTTGCACACTTTTCAGGTATCTGGTGATAGAAAGGAGTTTTAAATAAAAGCGTGAGAAAATGCAAGAACCGAGGGCTAAGAAAAAGTTTGCAATCAAACTTGGTAGGAACTGGTGAAGAGAGAGAGCAAGAGATACCAGAAATCACATATGAGAGCGCCTGCAAAGCTGCTTGAGTGGTATTCTGCTTTTCAAACTCTTTTGAGGGACCACGGCCCTACTACAAATGCTGTGCCTCTATTGCTCTGAAATACATTCATTTCTCTATTAATTTAGTGAACATTTATTGGGTACAATTTTTATTGTTTCAAGATTAATGGAGGGTTGTCACAACTTAATAAGGAGACAGATATTTTCATATATAGATAAATTATTATAAAGCATAATGAAGAGTATAATAGCAGGTATGCATGCATGCATCTGGGACAGAAGTGTAGGAGACAGGGAGGAAGACTAATTACCTTTTCCTGGGAGGCAGGTCAGAAAAGACTTCATAGAGAAAGTCTTAAAGAATGGACAGGAGTTTCTAAAGTGAACAAGGTGAACAAGGCAGTGAATGGTACTAAAGTAAGATGAAAGAAAATGTGAAAAAGCCTAAGGGAATGAAAGAACATGGCCTATTCAAGGTATAACAAAGAGATTAAGAGAAGAAACTTAGGTCTGCTACTTATTAACTGTGGATGCTTGAACAAGTTACTTAATATCTCAGAGCCCCATTTCTTCTAACTGTAAAATGGGAATAATAATACCTGCCCTGTGGTATTATTATGAACACTAAATGAGATAGAGTATTTAATATTTTATCTCTCATGTGATTGATGCTCAATAAATGGTCAAATATTGTTGCTACAAATATTCTACTACTACCATTTCTCTTAGTATTGCTGGAGCACACAGCATAAAAAGGGAGCAAGATTAAACTGGACGGGTAGGCAAAATCCAGGCCAAGAAGAGCCTCATATGAAAGAGCTTCAGCTTGATCTTGTGGTTTCTGGGGAATTTGTTCTTAAAGGATTTTATCAGAGGATTAATATGTTTTGAAAATGCCTATTCAGAGCATTACTACTGACACCAATTTATGGGAGGTGATTGGGAGACAGTGAGGAAGGGTGGGTAGCCTGAAATATATCAAATGTCAGAAGAGTCAGCTCTTAATGAAAAACTTGCTAATGATAAAGAACGAAGTAGATAGTTACAGATGGAGCATGTAGTAGGCCAAACACATGTAAAAACCCTATAAACATATATAAAAAGAATTGTAGTAGATAGAATTTCAGTGCTGACATAGTCAATAGGTGATTCACAGTTGTCCCAAGTTCTCTTTTCAGTAGAGTTACAGCAACCAGTTATTCCTGTAGTATTTCTGCCTCCCCTCAATATAGTAAGATACACTGTACTATGCTTTATTGAATGTTTGGCCACTTCTAATTGTAAAGTTACACCTAATTAGAAATGCTGGATTCGCACTGAAGTAATTGACAGGCTAATTACTCTTCTGGTAATGTGGCCTTAGATTAATCATTATAAATAATGGGAAACCAGATAAGCTTACTCTTGCATCCAAAACAAGGAAGAGGAAACAGTATTATTTTTATAGCTTTAGCTTCCCTCACTTTCTAGATGCTGCAGCTGTGTCCTCATTGTATTTTATAGCCAGAAAAAAAAAAAATCACCCCTCAGCAGTTCCTATAATTTCAAATTTATAACTATGTCCAGGGTAATTCACCCGTAAGCCAACTAGAAATAAAAATAGAGGAGATAGGCCTATCTGTTGGAGTGATTTCTTAACTGCAGAAAACATTTTCCTTTCTTTAAAAGCAAAGCTGTAAAATCTGTATAAATTCTAATTCATAAACCATGAAACTCTAATTTTCCCACTTCTCTAGTCACTTTGAGTAAATAATTTTGCATATATGGGATGTCAAAAATCTACAAAATAGTCCAAGGGAGTGTGAGAGATTGATTCTGACTACATCAAAGTCTTTTAAGTGATGGCAAAAAGATTCTTCAGGTAAATTAGGACCAAAAAGAATTCTATATTGCTTGGTACTGAAAGAGCCGTATATTCAGTTAGTAATTTTTTCTGCTGTACAAGTGAACTTCAACATCTTATTTAATTATTTTTAGTCAACTACATGTTTCCTTAGTAATTTAAAAATTAAACTTCTTTTCTTAAATCTTTTATCTCTATTCTTAAAATAAGGTCTCACTTGGAGATACTGATAGGGCTATTTAAATAACCCTGGAAAAGCCATTATTTAAGGGGAGAAATCCCTTATCCTGAATAATTCAGACAAGAGTAATTATTTTGCTTGAATGTTCTGGCTATGATTCTATCAAATTACCTCTTATTCTGCCTGTGTAGAATAAACTTTAGCTGGCAAAAACTGCTTTGTATTTTATAGAGAGTGTGACCTTGATTCCTTGTGTGATAAATCCAAGGGTAAGACATATAGAGTAGTTACCACTTGTGCAACAGAAACTACTTTGTTCAAAACCCACACACCTGTATTCTGTGAAATGAGAGGTTTTTCCACAGAGTACCGCATAATGGCAATGCTTTCACTTTTCACAAGCTGGTAAAAGCAAACACAGTGAAGCACAGGTGCTTTACAGATAATGTCTTACACCACTACAGAATCCTTCCCCGTCATTCTCAGATCTTCTCAATGGGAAGAACAGGAAGGCTAAGAACCACCAGGCAGTATGCTACAGGTGTACCCACACCATTAGCAAAGATAGAGTGAGAAGTGCCACTTTTTAATGCAACTGTCATCATCACTCCTAGGCATTCCCAGTGTCATGGTATGTCCTACCAAGTGAAGGGATCTGACAGAGGAAGAATCTTTAGTTATATTTAAAGCTTATAGCTGTTGATCAGTCTCAGAGAATGATTATACTGTAATCAGATTGTCTGCTTAACAGATTGTTTGCTTACCAGGTTGCTTCCACTGTATTTTATTTTCTTTTGTTTCTTTGTTCTTTCACTTATTCATTCAATTAATAAATATTCTAGTGCTTCCATAGGTTGGAGGGCCCAGACTGTGTTAGTGGAATTCAAGACCATCTGAGGAGGCTTGGTTTCTCTTTCCCAGCTTATCAGAAAGATAACTGGGTTGAGAACAGTTGAGTTTACATCATAGATTGAACTTTAGAAACGTCACTGAACACTTAATTTAAACATAAGTAGACATAGAGCGAACTACGGTTTCTATAAAGATTTGATTATACATGTGGTTTGGATGTCTATTGCAATCCTTTCTCATTGGAAGTCAAGAAATTGGCAGGTAGAAGGATTGGGTTTAAGACTGAAAGCGTTGGGGAAAAATTCTGCCAATTTTCTAGGCAAAGTCAACCCTTGGCAAAAATAAAGAGAAATGTGTCCTCAGCACCTCCCAAATGTTTGTCCTTTCCTCCTTTCAGGATGAATTCTTCCAGGTTCTTACAGTCAGCTGAATAACAGAACAATTTTTCTCAGGAAAGAGTTAATATCAGTTGATATTATTTTTACTTTGGTATGAATTTAGATCTCTCAGAACTGTTTACATTTTAACAGGAGTTCAGAAATAAAAGATCATCTTTTATTGAAGGAAATTCAAGAATAAATGACTCTATGGGTGAGACATTTTGGGCATGAGGGTCCATTCCAAACAACAGTAAATGGCTTCTTTACATAGGCATAAGATTGCCCTCCCCACAGTACTCATTGATGGGTTAATTGGTAAAATGGGCTTAATTTTCCTTCTGTTTGAAGTGAAGCCAACCCTTGGGATCACATGAGACCATTTCTGTCTTCTCTCAAGCAGTATTTGATGAGAGCTAGTCAATGAAAAACATTTCTGAGTTAGTACAGAATATATGATTTGTCATAGGTCTAAAAATAGTGGCAGAGACGTGTTACCAGGACGACTTCAAGTAAGAAATGATTGATTGTAATTAGAAAACAAACCACATACAAAGCACTCAATCATCAGAAATCTTATAGAAAAGGAAACCTCTATTAATAGGACATAATTAATAGGACATAATTACACATGACATTCACACACCTGTTCCATTTATAGAATCCTTTGTCCTCTAAAGATTGATTGGAATGAAACTATATATATATATATGTATGTATGTATTCAGACAGAATATAGTGGAAAATAGTAGCATTCTAGTTTGCCTGACTTATCAAATGCTTCTGCACAAAGTCAGTTTCCTGTAACGGCAGTTCTAACCTTATTCAACTGCACAAAAACTCTCTCATGTGCTACTTTATATACTAAGAAATCTTATGTTAGTTTGTATCCTCAGTGCCATGCAGAGTGCCCAGAACTTAGGTGCTCATCTAATGTCTCTTGAAAGCTGAATAAAAGTATGAATGTTGAAAAGGAGTCAACCAAAATTTGTACGAATAGTTAGAGAGAGAATTAACATGAGGAAGAAAAGAAGAGGCAGGGGATTAACAAAATAAAATAAAATAAAATAAAAATAAAATAAAATAAATTCTACCAACCTTAAAATCTAATGTATCTCCATCATTATCTGAAGCTCCTGAGGTGGAAAAATCTCAAAGTTCTCAAATAGGTGTCTTAGGATGACTTCTGGGTGGGGATTGTTTATAAGTAATTAGATTTTCAATAGTCAGATTATTTTCTCCTCTTTTCCTTACACACATAATTTATTAACTTCTCTCACGCAAGTAATCAACCACCAAGTATGCATTTTACACTTTCAATTTGCACAGTATGGACATGGTAGGACGTGTGCACAGACGTAGAAAACACAGTTTCTATTTTGAGATACCCACACTACTTGGAAAAACAGGAGCAAAACAGGTAAAAGTAGAAAACAAGAGAAGGAAAAGAAAGTATACAATGGAGAAGGGCACTTTTGGATAGCCCTACTGTCTCTTACCAATGGCTTTTCTAGAAAGTCAGGTCCCTGGCAGTACTGATCTAATTTGAAGTACTAGAAATCTTTAAGACAGTAGAGTTGCTAGATCAGAAGCCATGCTGACTTTACTTGCCACTTTGGCTATCAAATTTAAACTGTCCAGTGAAGTTTCATCTCCTTCATCATCATAGTATTTTGTACACAGTCAAATTTCAGGTTCAAAATAAGAGACTGTCATAAAAGGGGTACACACACCCAAAGAAGAGTATGAGGCTCCAGGTCTTTCGTATACCAACAAAATCAGGGCCATTGAGACAGATAACCTATCAAGACTGAGTGTGACAAATGGATGCAATAGTTAATTTGTACGTTACTTTCCTTCTCACTGATGGGATTTCCTGTCTCCTTTAGGTTGGGTCCTTTATCGTCTCTCTCTCCCTCCCTTTAAAATTTATATTAGTTCATAGCAAACTTTTGTTTTCTAAATTTAAGTGTTCCAAATGCAAATCATTTTGTACTGATCAAACCTCCTAATAATTTTCTATCAAGTAACTTTTTATATCTCATTATACGAATTTGCATACCATTTTCCTGAGGTTTTTTATTTATCTCAGTAGTAGAAATATCAAAATGCTAAGTGAATAATGTATAACTGAAACACTATGCCAAATGCCTGAATCAATACAAAACAGGGCACTGAGTATTGTAACAAATAGCTAATGATTCCCCCCAGATAGATTCCTTCCTTCTGTTGCACAGTCTCCTCAGCCTTGTAAAGCTCCAACTATTAAATTAATGATTTGAGCCCTGGAACTTCAGGATCCTGTGACACACACCTTGGAGAGGTCCTTGACAGTTTATAGAATCATAAATTTCTGAGATTATCACATGATCAGAGTCAACATTCTACATCAGATGCTAGATTCAGCTTCTTCTACTTAAAGAATATGGACCTACAAGTGTTACCTTCTGGATATTTAGCTGGAAATTATTTCTGTATTAGTCAGACACTCAACTGAATCTTCATTTGGTGTGGTGGGGGAAGCCACAGAGGAGCATCCAGGCTTTCTGTTGTTTGTAACCTTGTCATCTTGTTGAGCTAAGACCTACATGGTGACATAATCAGGGAACAATTAATATAAAATAAGGTGTTTGCACTTGGAATTCAAGGGAGAAAATGATGACAATTGGTGAAGTCAATACACGCTGTGTGGAGAGTCTTGGATCTAAGCTGTATCTTGAAGGACTGGCAGAGTCTTGATAGGCAGAAGGAAGGAAAATAGTCACTGTAGGTGGGAGATCATTGGTGGGAGCATAACTAGCAATGAGCAGAAAGCATAGAGAACCAGGATGAAGAATGCACTAACTGGAGGAAATTGCCTATTGGATGCTGTGGAAAATAATTTCAGTTGGCAGGGTTGTGTCTGATTATGGAGCATTGAAATCCAAGCTGAGGAACTCAGGGTGGATGGGATAGCAAAAAGGAGACACCAAAGGTTATAAGTAGAGAGGTAACATGATAGAAGCTGCGTAAACAGGAGACCAGAATGGCAGATGGAACAGTGACTAGAAATCAGATAAAAAACACTGTTAACCGCCAAGGTACTGTGTGTAATAAATAACCAATGCACCATGCTGTGTACCAACTTTGTCCTTTGGTTTCACAGTGATTTGTTATACCACCACCCTCGTTATCTAAAACAGAACACTACAATTTCATATACCATCTGTGAGCTCCAAATGGTCATAATTAACAATCACAAATGTTCTGAAAAGGTGATGTGCTAAAAATAGCCTTATCAGGCTTGTCAGCAGGCTGCTTCTGTGACTACTGTGACATTCAATGAAAGAACGACTACATTTTGTTACGCCTTCACATGATTATATTTCTTACACAGATTACAAAACTATGAAAACATGCTTCTGTGATTAAACATCTTAGGGTTTAATATTTTGACTAGTGGTCAATTAGAGCAAAAGCAGCAAGACCATACCAAAAGTAAGTGAGATCTGGCTACTGTAATATCTAGAACATAGTAAATATCCTCCAAAATGCTTGTTGAATGTAGGAAAAATGTCACCCATTTGGGTGTGTTTGTGGCAAATGTAAAGGGCTGTTACATTACTTTGTCACCAAAGATTCCATTTCTTCTTGATTCCTAAGGAGAGCTCAATAGAAACATCATGGTTTGATGTGAAGGAGAATGACCCTCCTTTAGAGTGTGCACTGGAGATTGCTGGAGAATCTCAATGGTCTCAACAAAGTCAGGATTGAGAGTTTGGAGTTGAATTTTCACCACTGAAAATGACTATCTTTGTTCGACATACCTATGTCTAAACTGTTAGAGCTAACCAGAAAAGCAATGAGCCAACAAGTATATAGAATTTCATTGAATTGAAGGTGCCACCAATTGTAAAACGCACGATTTTCTTACATACTACTTAGAAAGATAAAACATGTCAAATTGAACCATGGCACAATGCTTGTTTCTGAGTAAAAAAAATATTTTGTACCTAAAGGTAGTGAAGACCCCTTTAGACTTATTTAACTTAGTTTAAAAAATCATGTATCTGGGCTTCCCTGGTGGCGCAGTGGTTGAGAATCTGCCTGCTAATGCAGGAAACACGGGTTCGAGCCCTGGTCTGGGAAGATCCCACATGCCGCGGAGCAACTAGGCCCGTGAGCCACAACTACTGAGCCTGCGCGTCTGGAGCCTGTGCTCCGCAACAAGAGAGGCCACAATAGTGAGAGGCCCGCGCACCGCGATGAGGAGTGGCCCCCACTTGCCACAACTGGAGAAAGCCATAGCACAAAAACGAAGACCCAACATAGCAATCAATCAGTCAATAAAGAAATCTTAAAAAAAAAAAAAAAAAAAAAAAAATCATGTATCACTCTTTCCTTTTAGAAGGAAAATGTAAATGAAATGGATTAATTAAAGTATTCCTAAAATGCTTTCCATTCATGGTCTGACTCTTCTAAGTGACTTTTTTTTTTAAATTAATTAAGTTTCACCTGTGTTTGGTCTTTGTTGCTGCACGCGGGCATTCTCTAGTTGCAGCAGGCAGGGGGTACTCTTCGTTGCAGTGCGCGGGCTTCTCATTGTGGTGGCTTCTCTTGTAGCAGAGCACAGGCTCTAGGTGTGTGGACTTCAGTAGCTGTGGCATGCAGGCTCAGTAGTTGTGGCTCGTGGGTTCTAGAGCGCAGGCGCAGTAGTTGTGGTGCACGGGCTTAGTTGCTCCGCGGCATGTGGGATCTTCCTGGACCAGGGCTCGAACCCGTGTCCCCTGCATTAGCAGGAGGATTCTTAACCACTGTGCCACCAGGGAAGCCCTCTAAATGACTTTTGACTCACATCCATCAGTGCCTATGTTTTTCTTTACAGTATCATTCTCCATGCTGTCAAGAGTCTTGATGATGCAACATTTCTTGAAAGAATGCTCCACTATTTTCTCTGGAATTTTTCTCCAATCCACTAATAAGTTTAGTGCTATCATTTTGTTGTTCTTGCTGCAACTGTTTAAACACATCTCAAAAGGATCAAGAACTAACATACTTGATGTGTTACTTAGGTGCTTCTGGGCCTCTTTGATGGAATTTAGCCACTCAGCTGTCATGTTTTTTCAGGGGAAGCAATGTTTATTTGTTGGGGGGGGGGATTTCTTATTCTTAGACATTTTTGCTTTACACTTAAGTATGGAACCAAACTTAACCATTGGCAATTTTGCATAGTATCACAGTGATAAACCACTTTTTGTTACCCAGACTCATGATTTTGATTTTTTGGTTTCATAGCATTGATAATATAATTTCAAAGCGTGTCAAAGAATGCTGGAGTTACATTAGGGTTTTCTATTTGTCTAAATCCAGTTTCACGTTTTTATCAATTTAATCACTTGTATTGGAAATTAAGTGGTTCTTATTCAAAGTCAGAAGGTAGTGTCTGACAAAATAGTGTTTGATGCCTTAATGCTAGTCCCACTGAATACATGAACACATGTGAAGGGAGGAGAAATTGCTCAGACCATCAGAATTTTCCTTCATCTATTCTGATGGTCTAAGCAGTTTATCCTCCTTTCACATGTGTTGCTTAGGTGTGATTGTCAGTTCTTTTCCATTACCTCAGTAACAAAATGTAACACAGATTCATTTAGTTGTGGGTGTCTTTCTTTGTTCCTACAAAACACTTGGTTATTGTTCTTATAAGAAAATATGGGAGATTAGGAACCAAGATGGCGGGGTAGAAGGACGTGCTCTCACTCCCTCTTGTGAGAACACCAGAATCACGACTAGCTGCTGGACAGTCATCGACAGGAAGACACTGGAACTCACCAAAAAAGATACCCCACATCCAAAGACAAAGGAGAAGCCACAATGAGACGGTAGAAGGGGCACAATCACAGTAAAATCAAATCCCATAACTGGTGGGTGGGTGACTCACTGACTGGATAACACTTATACCACAGAAGTCCACCCACTGGAGTGAAGGTTCTGAGCCCCACGTCAGGCTTCCCAACCTGGGAGTCCGGCAATGGGAGGAGGAATTCCTAGAGAATCAGACTTTGAAGGCTAGTGGGATTTGATTGCAGGACTTCGACAGGACTGGGGGAAACAGAGACTCCACTCTTGGAGGGCACACACAAAATACTGTGCACATCGGGACCCAGGGGAAGGAGCAGTGACCCCAGGGTAGACTGAACCAGACCTACCTGCTAGTGTTGGAGGGTCTCCTGCAGAGGCAGGGGGTGGCTGTGGCTCACCGTGGGGACAAGGACACTGTCAGCAGAAGTTCTGGGAAGTACTCCTTGGCGTGAGCCCTCCCAGAGTCCGCCATTAGCCCCACCAAAGACCCCAGGTAGGCTCCAGTGTTGGGCTGCCTTAGGCCAAACAACCAACAGGGAGGGAACCCAGCCCCACCCATCAGCAGTCAAGCAGATTAAACTTTTACTGAGCTCTGTGCACCAGAGCAACAGTCAGCTCTACTCACCACCAGTCCCTCCCATCAGGAAACTTGCACAAGCTTCTTAGACAACCTCATCCACCAGAGGGCAGACAGCAGAAGCAAGAAGAACTACAATCCTGCAGCCTGTGGAACAAAAAGCACATTCACAGAAAGAGAGACAAGATGAAAAGGCAGAGGGCTATGTACCAGATGAAGGAACAAGATAAACCCCAGAAAAACAACTAAATGAAGTGGAGATAGGCAACCTTCCAGAAAAAGAATTCAGAATAATGATAGTGAAGATGATCTAGACCTCAGAAAACGAATGGAGGCAAAGCTCGAGAAGATGCAAGCAATGTTTAACAAAGACCTAGAAGAATTAAAGAACAAACAAACAGATGAACAATACAATAACTGAAATGAAAGCTACACGAGAAGGAATCAATAGCAGAATAACTGAGGCAGAAGAACGGATAAGTGACCTGGAAGACAGAATGGTGGAATTCACTGCTGCGGAACAGAATAAAGAAAAAAGAATGAAAAGAAATGAAAACAGCCTAAGAGACCTCTGGGACAACATTAAACTCAACAATATTCGCATTATATGGGTCCCAGAAGGAGAAGAGAGAGAGAAAGGACCTGAGAAAATATTTGAAGAGATTATAGTCGAAAACTACCCTAACATGGGAAAGGAAATAGCCACCCAAGTCCAGGAAGTGCAGAGTCCCATACAGGATAAACCCAAGGAGAAACACACCAAGACACATAATAATCAACTTTGCAAAAATTAAAGAAAAAGAATAATTATTGAAAGCAGCAAGGGCAAAATGACAAATAACATATAAGGGAACTCGCATAAGGTTAACAGCTGATTTCTCAGCAGAAACTCTACAAGCCAGAAGGGAGTGGCATGATATACTTAAAGTGATGAAAAGGAAGAACCTACAACCAAGATTACTCTACCCGGCAAGGATCTCATTCAGATTCAAAGGAGAAATCAAAAGCTTTACAGACAAGCAAAAGCTACGAGAATTCAGCACCACCAAACCAGCTCTACAACAAATGCTAAAGGAACTTCTCTAAGTGGGAAACACAAGAGAAGAAAAGGACCTATGAAAACAAACACAAAACAATTAAGGAAATGGTCATAGGAACATACATATTGATAATTACCTTAAACGTTAATGGATTAAATGCTCCAACCAAAAGACACAAGCTTGCTGAATGGATACAAAGACAAGACCCATAGATATGCTGTCTACAAGAGACCCACTTCAGACCTAGGGACACATACAGACTGAAAGTGAGGGGATGGAAAAAGATATTCCATGCAAATGGAAATCAAAAGAAAGCTGAAGTAGCAATACTCATATCAGATAAAATAGACTTTAAAATAAAGAACGTTACAAGAGACAAGGAACGACACTACATAATGATCAAGGGATCATTCCAAGAAGATATAACAATTATAAATATATATGCACCCAACATAGGAGCACCTCAATACATAAGGCAACTGCTAACAGCTATAAAAGAGGAAATCAACAGTAACACAATAGTAGTGGGGGACTTTAACACCTCACTTACACCAATGGACAGATCATCCAGACAGAAAATTAATAAGGAAGCAGAAGCTTTAAATGACGCAATAGACCAGATAGATTTAATTGATATTTATAGGACATTCCATCCAAAAACAGCTGATTACACTTTCTTCTCAAGTGTGCATGGAACATTCTCCAGGATAGATCTCATCTTGGGTCACAAATAAAGCATCAGTAAATTTAAGAAAATTGAAATCATATCAAACATCTTTTCTGACCACAATGCTATGAGATTAGAAGTGAATTACAGGGAAAAAAACGTAAAAAACACAAGCACATGGAGGCTAAACAGTACGTTACTAAATAACCAAGACATCACTGAAGAAATCAAAGAGGAAATAAAAAAATACCTAGAGACAAATGACAATGAAAACACGACGATCCAAAACCTATGGGATGCAGCAAAAGCAGTTCTAAGAGGGAAGTTTATAGCTATACAAGCCTACCTCAAGAAACAAGAAAAATCTCAAATAAACAATCTAACTTTTCACTAAAGGAACTAGAGAAAGAAGAACAAACAAAACCCAAAGTTAGCAGAAGGAAAGAAATCATAAAGATGAGAGCAGAAATAAAGGAAATAGAAACAAAGAAAACAATAGCAAAAATCAATAAAAGTAAAAGCTGGTTCTTTGAAAAGATAAACAAAATTGATAAACCGTTAGCCAGACTAATCAAGAAAAAGAGAGAGAGGACTCAAATCAATAAAATCAGAAATGAAAAAGGAGAAGTTACAACAGACACCACAGAAATACAAAGCATCCTAAGAGACTACTACAAGCAACTCTATGCCAATAAAATGGACAACCTGGAAGAAATGGACAAATTCTTAGAAAGGTATAACCTTCAAGACTGAACCAGGAAGAAATAGAAAATATGAACAGACCAATCACAAGTAATGAAATTGAAACTGTGATTAAAAATCTTCCAACAAACAAAAGTCCAGGACCAGATGGCTTCACAGGTGAATTCTATCAAACATTTAGAGAAGAGCTAACACCCATCCTTCTCAAACTCTTCCAAAAAGTTGCAGAGGAAGGAACACTCCCACACTCATTCTATGAGGCCACCATCACCCTGATACCAAAACCAGACAAAAGATACTACAAAAAAAGAAAATTACAGACCAATATCACTGATGAATATAGATGCAAAAATCCTCAACAAAATACTAGCAAACAGAATCCAACAACACATTAAAAGGATCATACACCGTGATCAAGTGGGATTTATCCCAGGGGTGCAAGGATTCTTCAGTATACGTAAATAAATCAATGTGATGCACCATATTAACAAATTGAAGAATAAAAACCATATGATCATCTCAATAGATGCAGAAAAAGCTTTTGACAAAATTCAACACCCATTTCTGATAAAAACTCTCCAGAAAGTGGGCATAGAGGGAACCTACCTCAACATAATAAAGACCATATACGATATACCCACAGCAAACATCATTCTCAATGGTGAAAAACTGAAAACATTTCCTCTACGATCAGGAACAAGACAAGGATGTCCACTCTCACCACTATTATTCAACATAGTTCTGGAAGTCCTAGCCACGGCAATCAGAGAAAAAAAAGAAATAAAAGGAATACAAATTGGAAAAGAAGAAGTAAAACTGTCCCTGTTTGCAGATGACATGATACTATACATAGAGAATCCTAAAGATGCCACCAGAAAACTCCTAGAGCTAATCAATGAATCTGGTAAAGTTGCAGGATACAAAATTAATGCACAGAAATTTCTTGCATTCCTATACACTAATGATGAAAAATCTGAAAGAGAAATTAAGGAAACACTCCCATTTACCATTGCAACAAAAAGAATAAAATACCTAGGAATAAACCTACCTAGGGAGGCAAAAGACCTGTATGCAGAAAACTATAAGACACTGATGAAACAAATTAAAGATGATACCAACAGATGGAGAGATATACCATGTTCTTGGATTGGAAGAATCAATATTGTGAAAATGACTATACCACCCAAAGCAATCTACAGATTCAATGCAATCCCTATCAAATTAGCAATGGCATTTTTTACGGAACTGGAACAAAAAATCTTAAAATTTGTATGGAGACACAAAAGACCCCGAATAGCCAAAGCAGTCTTGAGGGAAAAAAAACAGAGCTGGTGGAGTCAGACTCCCTGACTTCAGAAATACTACAAAGCTACAGTAATCAAGACAATATGGTACTGGCACAAAAACAGAAACATAGATCAATGGAACAAGATAGAAAGCCCAGAGATAAACCCACACACCTATGGTCAACTAATCTATGGCAAAGGAGGCAAGGATATACAATGGAGAAAAGACAGTCTCTTCAATAAGTGGTGCTGGGAAAACTGGACAGCTACATGTAAAAGAATGAAATTAGAACAGTCCCTAATACCATACACAAAAATAAACTCAAAATGGATTAAAGATCCAAATGTAAGACCGGATACTATAAAACTCTTAGAGGAAAACATAGGAAGAACACTCTTTGACATAAATCACAGCAAATCTTTTTTGATCCAGCTCCTACAGTAATGGAAATAAAAACAAAAATAAACAAATGGGACCTAATGAAACTTCAAAGCTTTTGCACAGCAAAGGAGATCATAAACAAGACTAAAAGACAACCTTCAGAATGGGAGAGAATATTTGCAAACGAATCAATGGACAAAGGATTAATTTCCAAAATATATAAACAGCTCATGCAGCTCAATATTAAAAAAACAACCCAATCCAAAAATGGGCAGAAGACCTAAATAGACATTTCTCCAAAGAAGACATGCAGATGGCCAAGAAGCACATGAAAAGCTGCTCAACATCGCTAATTATTAGAGAAATGCAAATCAAAACTACAATGAGGTATCACCTCACGCCAGCTAGAATGGACATCATCAGAAAATCTACAAACAACAAATGCTGGAGAGGGTGTGGAGAAAAGGGGACCCTCTTGCAGTCTTGGTGGGAATGTAAATTGATATAGCCACTATGGAGAACAGTATGGAGGTTCCTTAAGAAACTAAAAATAGAATTACCATATGATCCAGCAATCCCACTACTGGGCATATACCCAGAGAAAACCATAATTCAAAAAGACACATGCACCCCAATGTTCATTGCAGCACTGTTTACAATAACCAGGTCACGGAAGCAATCTAAATGCCCATCGACAGACGAATGGATAAAGAAGATGTGGTACATATATTCAATGGAATATTAGCCATCAAAAGGAACGAAATTGGGTCACTTGTTGAGACATGGATGGATCTAGAGACTGTCATACAGAGTGAAGTAAGTCAGAGAAAAACAAATATCGTATATTAACGCATGTATGTGGAACCTAGAAAAATGGTACAGATGAACCGGTTTGCAGGGCAGACATTGAGACACAGGTGTAGAGAACAAACATATGGACACCAAGTGGGGAAAGTGGCGGGGGGGTGGGGGTGGTGGTGGGATGAATTGGGCGATTGGGATTGACATGTATACACTGATGTGTATAAAATTGATGACTAATAAGGACCTGCTGTATTAGAAAATAAAATTCAAAAATTTAAAAAAAAATTTCAAAAAAAAAGAAAATATGGAATTGCGGTCATTCTTCCAATGACTAATTTTTGCTTTACTAAGATCAAGTTTATGTTCCATTGCTGTTTCCATTCCTTTTTTATATATAGTAGCTTTTCATATGAATGCTAATCATAGTATAATCTTCCTGAAGACATTTTAAATGACAATTCAACTCATGTGTTTATAGCGCGATGCATATCACTAACCAGAGAGACCACAGTATGAACAGTTCTGACCTAGTTTGTATAGGCACAGCTCCATCACGTCTGGCCAGCAGTTATTACAGGATACAATCAATGTCAGACTTACATTGGGGCTGAGGAGCCTCATGGGGAAAAATAAAACTTGACCCACATCCAAGATAGTCAGATTGGGTGGGTCCAAAAATGGGACCTGGGGCGTGAGGATGGGAGTTGAGCTATAGAAGTCACATTGCAGGAAGCAATGGCAAAGTCCCTGTTGGGGGAGCTCTCCTGTGAGTTCTGGCTGTATAATCAGACTCAGACTCAGTGACAGGCATATGGGTAAGGGAAGAGGACCCAGTAACCCTGCTGTGTTGATCCCTCCACCTTACCTAAGTATAACGCGGAGGAGAGAAGGCTTGTCCTCATTTTACATGGGCTGGTGTGGTAATAAAAGATGAAGTGCAGCTATGGTCTTAGATGGGCAGATGCTTGTAGAGAAAAGTGCTGGTTACTGAGAACACCTTGACTCAGGAAGAAAGAGATTACTGGCAGCCTGGACTAATTCAAAGATGCATGATGCATGCACTTCTTGGGGACTGTCCAAATATTTGTTAAGCAATTCTTGTATAGAAGGTATTGTGCTTTTTAAAGTATTGAAATTCCTACATGAGCCAAATTCCTGCATGGCTCTAACAAGGGTATAAATGTAATGTGGCCTCCTCTATAGCCATGGAATGATGGTGCTTAACAGGAGTTGGATTACCCCTTTCAGTATTAAATCTCTCAGAATTTACAAAGCGACAGCAAAGAAATGGATTTTTCCTTTCCTTTCTTTTACCTAATAGATAGATTTTGCAATTAAATCCTGAATTTGTTTTCCTCCAGTTTAATTGAGGTGTAATTGGCATACTGTACTGTGTGAGTTTAAGGTATGCATCATAATGATTGACTTATATATATTGTGAAATGTTTACCACCATAAGTTTAGTTAACATCCATCATCTTGTATAGATACAAAAAAAGAATAGAAAACAAAAAAGAAAAAAAATATTTCTTGCCCTTGTGATGAGAACTTTTAGGATCTACTCGCTTAACTTTCAAATATACCATACATCAGTGTTAACTATAGTCACCATGTTGTACATTATATCCTTAGTACTTATTTATCTTAAAACTGGAAGTTAGTACCACCTTCATCCAATTCCCTCTCCCCCCACCCCTACCTCTGGCAACCACAAATCTGGTCTCTTTTTTCTATGAGTTTTTCTTTTTTTTAAGAGTCCATATATAAGTAAGATCGTAGTGTATTTTTCTTTCTCTGTCTGACATATTTCACTTAGCATAATGCCCTCATGGTCCATCCATGTTGTTGCAATTGGCATAATTTCCTTCTTTTTATGCCTGAATAATATTCCATTACCTATCTATCTATCTATCTATCAACTTCTTTATCTGTTCATCTATCAATGGACACTTGGGTTGTTTCTATGTCTTGCCTATTGTAAATAATGCTGCTATGAACAGGAGAGTGCAGATGACTTTAACATAGTGTTTCTGTTTCCTTCAGAACACAATTCCAGAAGTGGAATTGCTAGATTGTATGTTCTGTTTTTAATTTTTTGAGGAACCTCCATGCTGTTTTCCATAGTGGCTGCTCCAATTTACATTCCCACCAACAGTGCACCTGGGTTCCATTTTCTCCACATCCTCATCAACATTTGTTACCCCTTGCCTTCTTGATGGTAGCCATTCTGACATGTGTGAGGTGATATCTCATTTTGGATTTGATTTTCATTTCCCTTATGCTTAGTGATTTTGAGCACGCTTCCATGTACCTGTTGGCTATTTGTATATCTTCTTTGGAAAAATGTTTATTCTAAATCCTGAATTTGGATGCTGCCCTTATATATAGAGGAATCATCTGTGAGTGTGGAGAAATGAGAAGAAAGTTTCAGATCTCAACATGTTGCTCCCGCTGGTGTGTTGCTAAATGCTTAAAATTTCTCCGTCAGAGATTCCTTCCCACCCCTGTTTCTGGGATCTTTTTTATAATTAAATTATTCTAAGAGAGGTATTGTGTTAATACAGTACATGCTACGCATTGGAATTCAGTCATTAACACCGCAGTGTGAATTACTTTCACAGATGACTGTCCTCCGGGATGGTAGATGAACAGATATGATGGCATAGACAGCCTTAAGTAAGGTAAGAGGACTAAAAGGCATATGAAGAAGAGGGCTGATGAGAACTGAGATAAAACTTAATTTTAAACTTGTTGCAACAAAGAGACCACAAAATACAGTGGCTCAAGGAATAGACAGGTTTATTTCTCTTAAACATAAAGAGTCCAAGGTGGATGTCCAGGTTTATGGGCTACTCCATTTCATGAAGACTTATCGTTCAGGAACGAGGTTTCTTTCATCATGTAACTTCTTTTGCTACCATATATAACAACCTGTCCTTTTCAAAACCAGTCCAAGTTGTAAGTACCAGACGTCTAGAGCAGTGTTGCCAGGAGAACTTTTACAATGATGGAGATGTTCTCTGTCTGCATTGTTTAGTAAGGTAGCCACTAGCCACATTTGGCTATTTAGCACTTGAAATATGGCTAGCATGACTGACAGACTCAATTCTAAATTTGTTAAATTTAACTTTAAATAGCTACATGTGGCTAATGGTAACACACTGGACAGCACAGAGCTGGATAGCAGGCACGTATATTAAACTGTAAGTTCAGGAGGGCAGGGTTTACACATGTGTCACTGCTATATTCCAATGTCTTTCATGGTGCCTGGGCCATGAGGGAGAATTAGTTCACCATTTTATCATGCTCTTAGAGGCACACCCAGACATGGTAACAAGTCCTCAGTGTGGTGGGGAGCAAAGATTTTTGGTAAGTATGGTAGATAGTCATTGAACTTCTTCCAGTCAGTTATACTGGCAGCAGATGTGAGTCTCAAGGTGAAAGGGGTTTAGATCTATCTGTGTATTTTTTTTTTCTGATTTTCATCCTTCATTTTTTGCAGTTTCTTTGAAAATAACCCACAAGATAAACTTATTAAATTTTTGTTTAATCATACTAGGCTTACTGACATGGCAAATTGAGATTTTTCCTTGTTTTTCAATCTGTTAGAGTCACTTGTATTTTATTTTAAAGTAATTTATATTCAAAAGAAATATCTTTAACTATGTTTTGTGTTCAGAAAACTTGCACAGTCCCTTAAAGAAATAGAGTTAATTAGCCCTAGTTGGTGAGATCACAGTGAGATATAAATTGGTAGTTAAGAGTAATCTCCTATGAGAACTGTGGTTTACCACATGATAGAACACACACAATTTTCTACCATAAACAGTTTAAATAAATAGTTTCCTATAGAAAACAGTCTTGTGCCAAGGTTATAAATCAACCGTTCTTGGAACTCTTAAAACAAACCCTTACATATTAGGAAAGATCTTTTCCCTTGTTAGCAAACAGGCTGACACAGAAATTCAACTTTAAAATAACAAGTTAAAGAATACGTATACATTTATTTTAAATTTAAGACAAGTATGTAAAATTCTACTAAAGTTTTCCTTATCTGTCTAATAAGACATAATGGCTAGCTAAGCATATACCTTCTCAAAGAGCTTGTTTGAACCATATTTCATTGTTTCAGGGTTTCATTAAATCCATGAAATTTTTGGCTTCAGTTATACTTTTAAAACCAAGGTTCTGTAAGATCTAAGAAAAACACACCAAAGTAACTAAAAAAGAGTACAAAGGAAATGAGAGGGAAAGTGCACTCAGCAAATGCAAACAAAATGAAAACAGGAGTGATACTACAATTTTCTAGAATGTGGAACTCAAATCTCAAAGAATTAAGTGGGATATAGAGGGTGATAATGATAAAGAATATAACCTACAAAAATGTTATTATTTTAAACTTTTGTGTGGCAAATAATAAAGCAAAAAAAAAAAACCACCCAAACAAACAAAACAAAAAACCACAAAATGAAATGTCCTGGAAACACAACAACTTGATAAAGCAATCATAGTGAGTATACAGAAGTATACCTCAAATTACAAAGAAAAGAAAATACAAGGATGTAGAATATTTCAGTGTTTTAAAAACTTCAAGTAACATGTAATATATGATTATTGTACACAATATTCAAACAGTATTGAAGTGTAAAGTAAGAAAAGAGAACATCTCCATCACAATCCCTCAATTCTACAACCTGCCCAGAGATGACCTCCACTGTTTTCTATGTATCCTTCTAGAACTTTTCCTTATGCATTCATAGATCTCATCAATTTGTGAAGATAAGCTTCCTTGATTCTTAGTAGGGATTTACTATAATTTTGAAAACTCTTCTCCTAGTGATAGATTTTAAGTTTTCAATGAACATATTCATACAGATATCTTTGTGGGATATCTCTATGACGAATAACAAAGAAATGGAGTTTTGAGGTCAAATATATGATGTGGGACAAAGCCAAAATTGACAAGGGATTGTCATGAAGTGTGAAAAATAAACCTGCATTGTTGTAAGTAGAGATTTTGGGGGTATTTTCTTTTTTACTCCAGCATAACCTTGGGTACACACAACATCTTATTTTACTCTAGAAAGTAATAGCAACCTTTCTAATGTTTCAGTATGTAGTTTGCCGGAGGCTTCTGCCAGTCATCCATTATCAAATTAGCTGCTATAATTAAGGAAAGTCAAATTCATTTGAAAGTGTTATTGAATTCATTTATGGTATCTTATCCTGTATTTTTCCAATCAATTAGTATTAAGATATAATCCCTCCATCATGAAAGTGAGGTGAAATTTACTAAATGTTTTTTGTCATCCTTCAAAATGATCTATGGGTTTTCCTCCTTTAATCTGTTCATGTAAATTTTTCTAATACTAAAACATCCTGAAATAAGCCCTACTTAGTCATTGTGTATTATTATTTAATAGAAGGCTGAATTTAATATGTTAATGCTTAAAATACTGTATATTTGTTCTGTATTCTTTACATATTAGCCTGTGCTTTTCTTTCTTTATTTTATTCTTGTACAGTTTGGGCATCTGGGTTATGCTAGTCTTGAAAAAACATTTTTCAATTCTCTGGAACAGCTTAAATATGACAAGGATTATCTATTCTTTGAAGAGAGTCCCTCTGGAATATAGCTACTTATCAACTTTTTCAGTATTGCCTACATTTAAAGACCATTTAGTTTTTCTTTTTCTTTTTAAATCAACTTTGATAATTTGTATTTCCTGGAAGAGGCTACAAAGTGTCCTGTAAATTTAGAGGTTTTAATGTGTAACTTTTTTATACATTTTCACAAAATGTTGTATTTGATTTTCTCTTTAATTCAAATACTAGTTAGAAGACTGTTTTCAGCTTTCTGTGGTGTGGCTGGGCTGCTCCATATACCCTGCCTCTCTCATCCTTTTGTTTAAAATTCTGTGGTCAGAGAACGGAGCCTCTGATATTTATTAACACAAGCGTTCCAAACTTTTCAAGTACGAGAATCTCACTTTAACAATTAAAAAACAAAAACAAAACAAAACAAAAAACAAACTGTGCACTTCTTGATACGAAGAATTTGTATTTTAATACTTTTTTTTTTTAACTTTGGGTTTATTTATTTTATTTATTTATCTATTTATGGCTGTGTTGGGTCCTCGCTTCCGCGCAAGGGCTCCCTCCAGCTGCGGCAAGCAGGGGCCACTCCTCATCGCGGTGCGCGGGCCTCTCACCACCGCGGCCTCTCTTGTTGCGGAGCACAGGCTCCAGACGCGCAGGCTCAGTAGTTGTGGCTCACGGGCCCAGTTGCTCCGCGGCATGTGGGATCCTCCCAGACCAGGGCTCGAACCCGTGTCCCCTGCATCAGCAGGCAGACTCTCAACCACTGCACCACCAGGGAAGCCCCCTGTATTTTAATACTTATTGAGGAAATATAAGATACTGGAAATTAATTTAATAGTTCTTTTAAATACCTAAGAATTTACCTAACCACAATGGAACCTAACACATTTGGAAGACAGTAGTGGTATTTATGTGTAGGGGTACTATTTTGTATGTCTGCCAGGAGCCTGATACCTAGATTTACAGACCTCTTGCAGAAGTTGTTTAGCCCCAGGTCCCAGGCCCACAGGCTGAGAACTGCTGTTCTGATTTTCTACTCTTCTGTTGAGACTGCTTACCTGCCTCCTGCTGCTTATGTCATTCCTTGGGCTTGAATGTTCTGTCCCCCCAGCCCCAGCTTTACTGAGATATGATGGACATATAAAATTGTGTAAGCTTAAGGTGTACAATGTGTTGCTTTGATACATTTATACCTTGTGAAATGGTTGCCACAGTACCATTAGTTAACACTTCAATCAAATCACATAATGACTTTTTTTTTTTTGGTAGTGAGAACATTTAAGATCTACTCTCTTAGCAACTTTCAAGCATATACAAGAGTATTTTTAAAAATAAATTTATTTATTTATTTTTGGCTGCGTTGGGTCTTCGTTGCTGCGTGGGGGCTTTCTCTAGTTGCGGCGAGTGGGGCCTACTCTTCGTTGCGGTGCGCGGGCTTCTCATTGCGGTGGCTTCTCTTGTTGCAGAGCACGGGCTCTAGGCACGCGGGCTTCAGTACTTGCGGCGTGCAGGCTCAGTAGTTATGGCTCGGGGTCTCTAGAGCGCAGGCTCAGTAGTTGTGGTGCACGGGCTTAGTTACTCCACGGCATGCGGGATCTTCCCGGACCAGGGCTCGAACCCATGGCCCCTGCAT
Organism: Balaenoptera acutorostrata; assembly: GCF_949987535.1. Classification (NCBI taxonomy): domain Eukaryota; kingdom Metazoa; phylum Chordata; class Mammalia; order Artiodactyla; family Balaenopteridae; genus Balaenoptera; species Balaenoptera acutorostrata. The sequence continues at coordinate 70,133,898 of NC_080081.1, forward strand.
TGGTAGGTGGATTCTTAACCACTGTGCCACCAGGGAAGTCCCTAAAACAGTATTGTTAACTACACTCACCGTGCTGCACACTAGATCCCCAGAAGTTATTCATCTTATAACTGGAAATTTGTACCCTTTGACCAACATCTCCCCATTTCCCCCAACTCTCAGGCCCTGGCAACCATCATTCTAGTATCTGTGTCTATGAGTTTGGCATTTTTAGATTCCACATGTAAGTGAGATCATCCAGTATTCATCTTTCTCTGACTTATTTCACTTAATACAATGCCCTTAAGGTTCATTCATGTTGAGTTTTTTATTCTATGAGGAAAAAATGAATCCCTGTTTTATTTAGGTCACTGTTATTTAAGTTTTCTGTGCAGGAAGTTCGAACCATCAAAAATTTCAAGAATTCAGCCTCACCCTTACATCTCTGTGACCGTGCGCATAATCTGTTTTAGAGGTGGCATGGGAGCCCCTTCGTGAATGAGAGGCCAAACCCAGAGGTCACCCTTCCTCCTCTACCCAGGTGTGGCCTCCCCCGCACTCAGCCCTCTAACATCCTTGATGCACTATGGCCAGTGGATTCCTTGTGCACTGCAGCTGGCAAGCCAGTATTTAGCTTATTTTAAACGGGGTTAGTTCTGTTACATTAAGAAACCAGTGTCTTTCTTGGACTTTTCACTTTTTTGGCGGAAAAAAATGAAGTAATTTTTTTTTTTTTGTATGACAGATAAACATTTTATTGCATTTATGCATGAATACATCTATATATTCATATACATATATGCATTTTATTTTATCTCCTCATTTGAGTGATATAGAATTCTAATTTCAAAAATTAAACCCTGCCCCCCCGTCCCCCTCCCCCCAACTTGAAGATTTTGTTTCTTTACCTACTAGATAGCAATGCTTACTGGTACTATTGGTACTAGAATCCAGTGTTTCTGATGAGAATTACAGTGTCAACCTGATTATTATTTCTTTGAAGAAATTTGTTTTTTCACCTTTCTGGAAGCTTTTAAGTTCTTGTTGTATCCTTGCTCTGAAATTCCATGAGGATAAGCTCCATTAATCTTGCCCACACTTTCCATCTGAAGATGCCTGGGTTTTTCCCTTAGCTCTAAGCCTAGTTTTTGCCTGTCAGCTTTAGTGCCAGCCAGTACTTTAAGTTCAAGAAAAAAGTAGGCCAGCACATATTGCCAAAGAGAGATTTGCATTTTCCTTGTGGTCGAGAGAGTGGTTTTAGATGGTATAAATCAGAGATGTCAGTGGGAAGGTAGGGAACTTTTTTAGAATCTGGCAGCACCAAGATATAGGGAATAAGTGTTTGCCTGAGAGTTATGAAAACCAGGTTCTGGGACTGTCCCTACTTAATAAAGTCAGGAATGGAGTTCACTTTCTTTATCTACAAAATAGAAATGTGGAACCTTGATGACCTTGAAGGTCCCTTCAAGGGTTTAAAGTTCTACTTAGTGGTTCTCCACAGGGGGATACCATCCCCATTAGGGAGAGCTTTGGGGTCACTTTTGGCATTTACTATGCAGGGGCTAGGGAAGACAAATACATTAGAGAAAATGGGAAAGGCTTGCAAATGAAAGAATTGTCCAGAGCCAAGTGAAAGCCAGTGGTGTCCCTCTGGGAAACACCATGAGACACGGGAACAGCCAGCCAGGGGGTGATTGCTTCTGCTTCCTGGCATTTCCTACCCTAGCCCTTTCCTGTGGGGGTAGGACACGATGGCAGCCCCCTCTGCGGCTGACAGAGCAGGCTAATCTTGGCTACACGTGAAATGTGCTGCTTCTTTGCCTCACAGATTGCTGGCATTGAGCCACTCCATCTCCTTGACTTGCAGGGTCGGTCTGCTGTCTCTCCAATGATCAATAACTATGCTCCATTACAAGTTTGCATGTTTTTGTGTCATTTTTCCTATCCATCTGGATATGTTCACCCCATTATATCCACTTTCTTCAAACCAAAGACTGTGGGGCACAGCTGTCATTCCCCGGGGCTGAAATGGAGAAGACTCAGTCTAAGAGGCCAGCTCTTAGTACGCAGATCCCAGGGAATATGGATAGTGGTTTAGATAAAGGAGGCCTATAAGCAGGACAGGGTCTGGCATAATGATTTTACATCTGCTCAGCGTACCTGAGGGGAAAGAAATTCAGATTTGGTAAAGCAAAGCACAGAAGATTAAGAGCTGCTAATTGGGTCTTGCCTTTGCTGCACTTACACTAACTTTGTAACTTGTATTGACGTAAATGTAATTTGAAGATTCACCATTTCATCTTAAAATATGTGTTTTGTATGTAGAAGCCTGCTACTGGCTTGGCTCAAATCCTCCTTAGAGACACATTTTAACTGAAAGAGGCCATTCCAAGGGAAATCTAATTATTCAGGAATAACTTGCACAATTCTCTCTATAGCACAGACTGAGATTCTGAGGAGTTCAGGAGGAAGCAACCCAAGGTCACGTCACTTGCTCTTTTGCTTAAAGTCCACCTGGGTCTGCCCTGGCCTTCTGCACGTTCTCTAACTCTGGGCCTTGCTCCCATGGCCTCTAGGGATCAAGGTCCCATGTACCTTTATGTTTATTTCCTCTAAATCCTTTTCCCTCTACCTCCTTTTAGTTTACTTACACAGTTATACTTAAATGCCATATTTTCCCAAATGAGTTTCATCTCTCAAAACCTTGGTCAGTTCTTTTTTTCTGTCTAAATGCTTCTCTCTTCTTTCCTACTCTCTCTTCTTAGGTAACTTCCACTGGTTCTTCAACCCTCAATTCAGAAATCATCTTCCCAGGAAGTCTCCCTTTCTGTTCCTAGACTTGCCTCTATTATAACCTTTCTCCAGGTGTGGTCTGAGAGAATTAGCCCAGGAAGACCTAAACGTGCAGATTCCTGGCCTGTATCCCAGACTTACTGAATCAGAGCTCTGGGTGGGACCAAAAATCCACATTTTTCATAAGCTGCTTAGAACATGGTAGAATGGTTTTGAGTGTTCTCTGTCTTTTATATTAAATCATAAACTGTTTAAGGGGAGTTATGGCATATTATTTACATTTGTATCCATAGTATCTAAACAGTGCCTCACACATAGTAGGTGTTGAATGTAATTTTTTGTTGAAGTAATGTTCAAATCACACCAAAAGTGCACTCTAAGACCTGGGTTTGAGTCCTGGCTCTACCATTTGCTAGATGTGGGATTGGGACAAGTTATCACAAGTTTCTGACTCTCAGTTTCTTAAGAAATAGAGATAATAATACCTACCTGTCAATGTTTTATGATGAACACGAGACATATATCATTATTATCAGTCTGATAGATTTTTAGATGATTTAAAATCTCCAACATTAAGAGGCTAAGAGGAAACTACTAGGTGTGGAGGGATTTCTATGAAATGACATTTCAAAACATTGTGTGAATTGAAAATTAGACCCAGAACTGAAAGGACTGACCTGCTTGGTTAACACAATTCCCCTGATTTGGTCTGCCGGACTGGTGATTTTCTGGTTCAACATTGCTGGTATTCATAGCCTTTCCAGACAGTTAAATGATGGTGAACAGGTTGTTTTTGCCTATGCCTACTGAGCTGTTTGCCTACTGTCACCAACTCTTTTATTTCAATAGTGCATCTACCTGCCCATCCAATCAGCATCTGTTGGGCACCTACATATTCAAAGTGCTATTAGCAGTAATAATAGCTACAATTTTTTTGAGCATCAACCATGTAGTAGCCACTATACCAAAAATTTTATGTGCTTTCTCTCAATTTTCACAACAAACTTATGGTATAGTCTGTTATTTATCCTTATTCTACAGAAGAGGATCTTGAGTATACACTTGCCCAAAGTCTTTCAGAAAGGAATGATGAAACCAAGATTTCAGCCAAACCATCTTGCTCTAGAGCCCTCTCTGTTAACTATTATAATACCCTACTTCCTCTGACTTTACTGTCCTTAAATCACATGCATCCAGGAAGAAACACAACAGGAAGAAACACAGCAGTGACCAAAAGAAAAGCAAAATAATTCTCTCTTGATTACAAAAATCTGCTTTCTCACTGTTCTTCAAGGGATCAACAAAGTCAATTTTTTGTTCTGTTTGTGCAGGCTTATATTTATTTTGACTTTCTGTTTCAGATTTTGTTTATCAATAGTTACAACTTTAGAGAATGGTAGAGATAATTTTTTGGCTTTTCAGTTTTCAGTTCTGTAACTTCTTACAGCTGTGGCTGTGTTCATCTAAGCACTACTGAATGGTATGACTCTGAAATACTAAGCCAATTCCAATTTGCTCCCTAAGCCTAGTTATTTCCCCCACTATTACGGTTGAAAACAGTTCCTTAGAGTTTTCACCAGAAGTGGTCTGTCTATTCTTGGTCAGATTGGCCCTTCACAGTCGAGCCAGTTTTTTGGCGATTGTCTTAGAAGTGCCTCGTTCAATTTACCAGGCAGAAAATATTGCAAGTTATTGGGGACTTCTGAAATGTCATAGGGATGATGAACATCTTGTCTTCTGAGTTCTGCATATCAAAATTGGCTCTAAAATGTGGAGCACTACTCAGGTGTGTGGTGTTGCCTTTCCCTAATAGATTATTTAAAGTTTTTATCAGTCATGACAGATTTAGAGGGTGAGGTTATCTTGTAAATCTTTAGTACAGATTGAGGCAATAAATTAAAACATCACAGTGAGCAGCTTCCATACTGGCTTAAACAAATAATTAAATGATTATAAGCAGAATGAACAATTCCACAGGTCAACATGAAGGATGCAGAAAAACCAATACATTAAATTCTAAACCTTACTCTTTTTTTTTAAAAGAAATCAGGTTTTCTACTAAAGTGGTTTTTATGTATTTGAAGCTCTGAGGAATAAAATGATTTATAATCGTTCTTTTTCAGATGAATGGTAAGGAATAAATGAAAAATATTAGATGTTGATATATACTGAGGAGGAAAAGAACTATAATCAATTAGTATTTTTTGAACGCTAATGAATGCTCAGCACAGTAACTTGATAGGGCATTAGTCATTTATCATCAAATTTCAAAAGCTTGTAGATTGGAGGGAAAATTTGTAGGTTAGAGGAAAAAATGCCTAATCCTCAAAGTTTCCATACAAGAACTAGTCACAGTTGAACTATTCCTATATAAAGCTCTAATAAAATTTTGTTTTTTTACTTTAGTGTTTTCATGATGGAGAACATGCCATTAAAATGTATTTGATATTTATGAAGGCACTATCACTACTACCACAGGATAATCTATTAATATTAGTGATCACAAGGTTAATGAGAATGTAGGATTTATCTAGTTCTTGTGTAAAAATAGTCCAGTGACATTGGCCATGAATACTCTTCCTTTTTTTTTTTTAACATCTTTATTGGAGTATAATTGCTTTACAATGGTGTGTTAGTTTCTGCTTTATAACAAAGTGAATCAGTTATACATATACATATGTTCCCATATCTCTTCCCTCTTGCATCTCCCTCCCTCCCACCCTCCCTATCCCACCCCTCTAGGTGATCACAAAGCACCGAGCTGATCTCCCTGTGCTATGCGGCTGCTTCCCACTAGCTATCTATTTTACGTTTGGTAGTGTATATATGTCCATGTCACTCTCTCACTTTGTCACAGCTTACCCTTCCCCCTCCCCATATCCTCAAGTCCATTTTCTAGTAGGTCTGTGTCTTTGTATGCATACTCTTCTTGATTTTTATTGTAGATTTGTTAGCATGTAAACAAATATTTTTTCTGGAATAAATAAGACTATGTTCTTCATCCCTATAAGAACAAGTCAGACAGAGTAAATTCTCACATGGCTAATTTAAAGGCTTTCCATCAAACTCAGCACCATGAATAGGATGGTAGTGCTAACCAGCAGGACAGTTACTTCCATGGATGATTCCATAAAGAGATATTCATGGTTTCAGAAGAAATCACCTCTAGTTCATAAGTCAGGGAACATATTATGACATACAGGACGTGGGGGAGAAAGTAAACAAAGAGATTTATTAAAGCATTAATTTCCAGAGGTAAACTGATTTTGCATATATATTGAGTTTTTCATACTTTTCATATATATGATAGTCTAGTAGAATATTCTCTATGGTATTTCCACATCATACATTTAGAAAATATTTTTGTGGGGAAAAACTTTTATATTTGAGTAAAGATCTGTTTTACTAACAATTTGCAGTGAGTTTATGTTATGCAATTAGCTTTGTTGCTAGGCAGCCCCCATAGCAGTTTTGATGTATAATTTGCTTGAAACTATTAAGAGGGCTTTGCTGAAGTGTTTTTTTTTTTTTTTTTAATTAACTGATTTATTTATTTTTGGCTGTGTTGGGTCTTTGTTGCTGCATGCGGGCTTTCTTTAGTTGCCTTGAGTGGAGGCTACTCTTAGATGCGGTGTGCGGGCTTCTCATTGCAGTGGCTTCTCTTGTTGCGGAGCACGGGCTCTAGGTGTGTGGGCTTCAGTAGCTGTGGTACATGGGCTCAGTAGTTGTGGCACGCGGGCTCTAGAGCGCAGGCTCTGTAGTTGTGGTGCATGGGCTTAGTTGCTCCGCGGCATGTGGGATCTTCCGGGACCAGGGCTCAAACCCGTGTCCCCTGCATTGCCAGGTGGATTCTTAACCACTGCGCCACCAGGAAAGCCCTTTGTTGAAGTTTTGAAACCAACTGAACTAGCCACAGAGAGCATTAGGTGTTGCTATTTTAATGAACTGAAGCTTTGTGTTTGGGATTAAGTTTAGTGAAACCAAAATAATTTGGCACTTTGGGAAAGGAAATCTGTTGAACAAAGTTGAGAGGAATTTAGCATTCACTCTATCTCTTGGGGCTTCCTAATCTTCGCCCACTAGTGCATACCCCATATCTTAATTCGGAAACATTTTTTTCTTAAAGTGCACACTGTACAACTTCTGTTTGGAAGGGCTTCTCTGTTTAAATCTGCTCTGTCTCTGCTTTCTTCACCCCATACAGTGAAGTAATGGACCCTATGAAGAGGCAAGTCAGGGAATCTCAGTTTTTCCTCCAACGTAGCTTCCCCGTTCCCTTCTTGGTGCTTGGAGGACCACCTTGTACAAGGTTTTCACCTCTGTGACCAAGCCTTTGATCTGATGCTTGATATAGACTTTTAAAATTCTGACTTTGCTAGGAAGTTATCTTGGTCTACAAGTTGCTGTTTTGAGGACTATGACCTACGACTATGACCTACCTACCTCACCCTTGGGCTCACCTCCCAGAATCCTGGCCCAGGTATGATGGCCAGGCTTTGTATATTCCAGCGGTAGAATTAGAGAGCTTCTCTTTGCCTTATTCTAGAATGGGATTTCCAGATAACCCTTGATCTTGGGTGATTTATAAAATCCCTGCTAGTACAAATTCTAATCTGAGTGGTACTTGGAAGAATGCTCTGTAAATCAAAAGATGCTTTTTCCTCCATTAGTTTCTTCTTGAGTTTATTTATTAATTTTTTTTCTTAGCAGCAGTTGCATGAATTACAGACTACCTGCTTGCTGCTGATCTGGGATGTTGCTGCTTCAAGGTTGAAATCTTATCACATGCAATGGTTATACCCAGTTGAGGTGTTTGAATATATGCTTAGTTAAAGGATGTGAATATATTAAATTATTTCTTTAAAAGTTGCTTTATCATAGTACTGAGTTTTCTTGTAAAAGGGAAAAACAGAAAGCAAAAATATGGCCCAGGCCATTAAAAAAATATAGCTCGAGTCATTTTCCCATGATTACCATAATTTCTGATGGTAATAGTTTTATATAGACTTACCATTTTGTTTTTGTTACTGTGAATTTTATATCACAGATGTTTTGATTTAAAACTGTAGTCTACTAAATAATTTGTTTCTGAATACATGTGGCTTAGACCAGTGTTTCATCTGGATGGAGTTGATGAATGCCCAAGTATTTTGATTTGAACAAATCAGGGCAGGGCATTCAGGTTTGGAGATAAAACTCATGTAATGCTTGATACTCTAGTGATTCATAATAGTGAGTTAAGGCTTTTATTTCTAAGAGTGGCCTGTTAGTGTAAAATTTTCCAGTATGATCATGTCTTAGACTACAGGCCATTAGCATCTCAGTTAAAATTCACTTATCAGATTGTTTTCCAACATAAGAGTTGTCTGAAGTGGAATAGTACATACAACTGGAAAGTTTCAAAAAGAGCACAAATGAACTTATTTACAAAATAGAAACAGACTTAGAGAATGACCTTATGGTTACCGGGGGGAAGGGTCATGGGAAGGGATAATTTGGGAGTTTGGGATTGACATGTACACGCTGCTATATTTAAAATAGATAACCAACAAGGACCTACTGTAAAAAAAAAAAAAAAAGCATAAGGGAAAAGGTTGACCAGTAGCCTCACATTTTGTACTTATCTTTACCCTCTTTTTTCTTTTTATGTACTGAAAAAAGATCTTTTATTCATATTTGGTTTGTCCTATAACATCCTTTTTTCTTCTGTAGAAGATTGAAAATCCTTTAATGCCAACAGTCAAAAATGGACATGACTCATGGTTTTGGTTTCATGCAGACAGATTTTGAACTTTCCAATGTGGGCAAGTTTCGACTTTGTTTTTAGCAATTAGCATTGTGTTATAATTTTTTATTTAGTTATCTGTCTCCCTATTATACTGTGAGCTCCCATGAGCCCCTGGCTGGTAGGAAACCTATCACATCTAGCATAGCACTTAGTCCATAGTATTGATAGATGTTCAGCATACGTTTGTTCAAATGAATTTATCTAAATGCCATGCAGTATTCAGTCAAAATAATTACACTATTGAGTTTATCTTCCATTGAAAATGTCCTCAGTGGCAAACAAATACACTGACCTCTAAAATATTCTTGTCCAAAATATCTGCCCACAACGAGTCAGCATCATCTTTAAGTTGGTGGCTTAGCTGTTCTTCAAGAAAACAGCTTTACAATATCATATAAATACAGGCAGAACTTGATTGTCTAGCCTTTCAAAATGTGATGGATTGCCTCTTTCCTTAAGAGGTAAATAAATCATTATAACCTCATAAATCTTAGTAATCAGTTTTCTTCCTAGTTTAAAGAATTTTCATGAATAGCTCACAGGGGGTCCATTAAACAAGGATGGTAGAAGAGAAGTAGGTAAAAAAAAGAAAGGGAAAGCTAAAGTGAAAAATGAGAAGGGTGCGGGGAAGCCATTGTGTGTGCCCACCTGACATGGATGTAACATGATTTCTGTGCTATCTTTGTCATGTGACATTTGAAACTAGGCTCCCAGAAGGAAGGACCTTAAGTGGTGAGTGTTAAGTAGAATGCTTGTTACCAGGAAAGGGTGCTGTCTGGCTCTCTCCATTGCAGGGCTCTGGCTGGGTCACTTTGGGGAGTTTCCATCTTCATCCCTGGGAGGAGCCACTTCAGGAAAATTGGGACCTAAAATCTACCTGATGGATGAATCATCCAAGACCCAAAACATATTTTCTATGTTAACACTTGCCTTTGGTGTCATGTGGACTTGGGTATGGAAACGTATTGCCATGTGGTACCATGCAATTTGTGTGGAAAGAAAGTTTTTTGGGCTTTATTTTTGTTTTGTTTTGGTGTCCTTTTGTATCTGTGTGCTGGCTGCTGCAAGACTTATTCCTCAGAAGTGAGGAAGAATGGAAGATATCAATACAAAGTACATTTTCTCTAACGATATTCCTCATTCTTTGTTCCCCTTTGATGTAGCACCCAAGTCCATTCAACACCAAGGGTGTTTGAATTTTTCTTTTAAAGGAACACTTAGGTATTTTTGGTGGTCACTGGCTTATTTATAACAATAGCAGAATTTAACTAAAAGACAGCATTTTCAGTTGAGTACGGGAGGTTTTTGTTATATGCTAAAGTGTCATGCTTTTGTCATTCAGTAATATTCATTAAACAGAAGCTAATTTTAAGAGCTTATTATGTGCCAAATCCAGTGCTAAGCATTGGAGATTGAGATGCTGGCAGGAAAGACTGTATTTCTGGAATCCTGGAACTTCAAGTCCTATGGAAAATCGCAAACAAGTATTAGGCAGTTTTAACAATTTAGTCTGTTTTGTTTAATGCTCTACCTCCATACTTTCAATACTGACTGATGTGTAATTGGTGCTCAGGAGGTATTTATTGAATGAAGGGTATCTGTGAGGTAAATGTTATGATGGGGAAGGGAAGTGTGCCATGGGGTCAGAGAAGTCTCTCCCAACCCCAGCTTTATTGAGGTATAACTGACAAATACATTGTAATATATGTAAAGTATACATTGTGATGGTTTTATATATATATATATATATATATATATATATATATATATATATATATATAGTGACATGATTCCCACAATCAAGTCAACACATCTGTCACCTCAAATAGTTACCTTTGTTTTTGGTGAGAACCTTAAATATCTACTTTCTCAGCAAATTTCAAGTAAAAAATACAGTGTTATTAACTAGAATAACCATGTTGTACATTAGAGCCTCAGAACTTATGCATCTTATAACTTAAAGCTTGTGCCCTTTGACTAACATCTCCCCATTTCCCCCACCCCCAAACCCCTGGCAATCATCATTCTACTCTCTGTTTCTATGCTTTTGAATATATATATAATACTTTTTTTTTTTTCAGATGTAGGTATAAGTATCCATATGGTATTTGCCTTTCTCTGTTCGGCTTATTTCAATTAGCATAATGCCCTCAAGGTTCATCCATGTTGTCACAAATGGCAAGATTTCCTTCTTTTTTAAGGGTGAATAATATTTCACTGAATATATTTATACCACATTTTCTTTATCCATTCATCCATTGATAGACACTTGGTTGTTCCACATCTTGGCTATTTTAAATAACGCTGCAATGAACATGGAAGTACATATATCTCTTTGAGATATTGATTTCATTTCCTTTGGATATATACCCAGAAGTGTGTTGCTGGATCATATGACAGTTATATTTTAAAATTTTTTAGGAAAGTTTTATACTGTTTTTCATACTAGCTGTACCAATTTACATTCCCACCAGCAGTGCACAAGGCTTGCCTTTTCTCTCCATCCTCACCAACATCTCTTATCTTTTGTCTTTTTGATGATACCCATCCTACCAGGTTTGAGGTAGTATCTCATTGTGGTTTTGCTTTGCATTTTGTTGAAGATTGGTGATGTTGAGCATCTTTTCATATACCTCTTGACCATTTGTATATCTTATTTGGAAAAATGTCTATTCAGGTCCTTTTCCCATTTTTTAAGTTGGGTTTTTATTTTTTTGCTGTTGAGTTGTTAGAGTTCCTTATACATTTTGGATATTAACCCCTTATCAGATATATGATTTACAAATATTTTCTCCCATTCCGTAGGTAGCATTTTTATTTTAATTGTTTCCTTTGCTGTGCAGAAGCCTTTTAGTTTGATGTGTCCCATTTGTTGAATTTTGCTTTTTTTACCTTTGCTTTAGTGTCAAATCCAAAAAGTCACTGTTGAGATCAATGTCAAGGAGCTTATTCCCTCTGTTTTCTCTCAAGAGTTTTACAGTTTTAGATTTTATATTTAAGTATTTAACACATTTTGAGTTATTTTTGTGTATTGTGTAAATTGAGTCCAATTTTATTCTTTTACATGTAGATAACCAGTTTTACTAGCACCATTTATTGATGAGACTGTTCTGTCCTCATTGTGCATTCTTGCTGCTTTGTCAAAAATTAGTTGACCGTAATGCATGGGTTTATTTCTGGACTCTTTATTCTGTTCCATTGGTCTGTATTTCTGTTTTTATACCAACACCATACTGTTTCAATTACTATAGCTTGTAATATACTTTAAAATCAAGGAGTATGATTCCTTTAGCTTTCAGTGTTTCACTGTTGAGTGTGACGTTAGCTGTGGGCTTGTCATATATGGCCTTTATTATATTGAGGTATGGTCTCGCTATACCCAGTCTCTTGAGAGTTTTTATCATGGAAGAATATAGAGTTTTGCCATGAGTGTTTTCTACATCTATTGAGATGGTCATATAATTCTTATCCTTTGTTTTGTTAATGTGGTGTATCACATTAATTGATTTGTGGATGTTGAACCATCCTTGCATCCCTGGAATAAATCTCGCTTAATCATGGTACAATCCTCTTAATGCTTTGTTGAACTCAGTTTGCTGATATTTTATTGAGAATTTTGCATCTGTGTTCATCTGTGATATTGGCCTGCAATTTTTTTCTTTTAGTGTACTTGTCTGGCTTTGATATCTGAGTATGGCTGGCTTCATAAAGTGAGTTTGGAAGTATTCCCTCCTCTTCTTTTTTTTTTTTTTTTTTTTTTTTTAAGAGTGTGAGAAGGATTGGTGTTAGTTCTTCTTTAGATGTTCGGTAGAATTCACTAGTGAACCCATCTGGTACTGGACTTTATTTTTTGGAAGGTTTTTGATTAGTGATTCAATCTTCTTACTAGTAATTAGTCTGTTCAGATTTTCTGTTGCTTCATGATTCAGTCTTGGTAGGTTGTCTGGTTCTAGGAATTTATCCTGAGCTTCCTTGAAAGAACTATTTTGAATTCTTTGTCAAGCAAATTGCAGATCTTCATTTCTTTGGGGTTGCTTATTAGAAAATTATTATGCTGTTTTGGTGGTGTCATGGTTCCTTGATTTTTCATGCTTCTTGGGACCTTGTGTTGCTATTTTTGCATTTGTAAAAGCGGTCACTTCTTCCAGTCTTTACTGACTGGCTTTGGAAGAGAAATACCTTCCATCAGCCCTGTTAGGATTTCTGAGGCTTTATCAGACTTTTTCAATAAGATACTTGCTCCATATTTCTTCCTTCTTGAAGGGGAATTCTTAAAATTGTATGCCTTCTCTTGATCCTGCAAATCCAGGCTGGGTGCTGTAAAGTTTCTCTTTCTCCCTAGGGTAGTGCTGAATGCTTAAGTTTGTGTGTTTTCTACCAATAGGGCGGAGTTGGGCCAACTCTCTGCATGTGCTCACTAGCTGTCTGCAAAGGTTCTCTCTTCCCGCCTTTGCCCTCAGAAACATTCACAGGGAGTCAGCCATGGGGTGTGGTGTGTATGTGGGTGTGGTTCTAAGAGTGTTGGGGGTACCCAGGAGCCTGTTGGAGGGATCCACAGGTGAGATGTCCCCGGTTGCTCATAGGCTAGCTTCCTGATGGAGTCCGTGAAGCAGTTAGTAGGATCTTTGTCCCTTTGATAAGTTCCATTCCAAGCCCTGACTGCTCTTCTCACAGGGGCTCATTGGCCCCACCCCCCATTCCAGCCTTGCAGTTTAAGACTCAGTGTTCTGGATTGGGCCATAAAGAAATGAGCCTCTTTGGCAGCGTCCTGCACAGCTGAGGAAGCCTGGCACTCATATACTCTCATTTTCCCCTATGGAAGAAAACTCCTGGGGCGGAGAAGCTCTTTCTTGTCACTGAAGTTCTGCCGCCTTGGGGCACCTTTTCATAGATAAAGTGAAACTGTTCCTCTTACCCTCTTCAGTGTGTCCAGTATTGGAATTTTTTTTTTTTTTTCCTCCAATGATGTGCTGGAACTTTTCCACTGGACTTCCACAAAGGCACTCTTGTCTGTTGACGATTGTCAAGTCTGGTGTTCTTTGGGTGGATAGACAGTAGAGTACTCCTGTACTGCCACTTTGATGATGCAACTCTGGGAAAGAATTTCCTTAATGTGATTTTAAATACTATGTGGGAGCAGTGTCATATAGTAGTTGAGAGAAGGGCATCTGGAGTACGTTTGCCTGAATTTTCTCCCTAACTTCCCTTCTTTTTAGATGGGGGACCTTATCTAAACCTACTGGGGCTTTGTTTCTGTGTCTGTTAAATGGAGATGATAATAATACTTACACCAACGTTTTGTTGAGAGCATTAAATAAGCAAAGCACTTAGAAAAATACCTGTTACACAGGAAATACTCAATAAATGTTGGCTAATAGGTTTACATGACAGATGACTAAAAGCTTAGGGACAAATCAAATATATCTAACCTGCAATTCCAATTTCATTCCTATTTTTACTCCTTATTTATATATATTTTATTCAGGTTCTCAGCTCCTTAAATGAGAACCATAGGTCCAGATGTCCTTATAAATAGCCTCACTTCAGGTCAGTTTTTTCCCATCAAACTAGTTACTGGAAAATCTTTTGGTTTCCAGAGCATTTTGGAATTTGGAATTGCAGATAAGGACTAGAGGCATGTATAGTATTTTGTATTTTCCATGGTTTTGCTGTTATCTTGTGTGTATTCAAACACAAGAGCCTTATATGTATAGATCATAAGTACAGTCTCTCTTCTTTTTGTGTAACCCCAAGGATTCTATCATGGTTACGACAGAGATCCTTGGTGCTCAGTGCATATCCACGTGCTGCCCTGAATTTCTCACCTTCCTTCACACGTAGTTGGGGGCAGTGGACTGTGAGCAGACATGACGGCCGTCACTTCGTGGCCAAGGCAGCTCAGAAATGTGTGCCTCCTCTATCTTTCTCTTTCCTGGATCACTGAATGGAGAGCTTAGCAAATCCTCATAGGCATTCCTGAACATGGGAAATATTCATGTTGTCACTAAGGTTTTGAGATTGTGTGTTGTAGCAGTTGGTATCCGTTACTCAGAATAACAAAAGCAAAGGTGCACTGAGAATGTGCTCAGTTAAGACCATGTAGTGATGCTTCTAATGTTGATTGAGAGAAAAAAGCGAAAATGTAACTTGTAACCATAGTAAAAGATAGGGCTGCACATGGTCTCATCTCTGCATAGAACTGCATGTAAAATATAGTCTAACAGCCAAAATAATTTTAAAAGGAGGTTTTATACGTTACTTGAATCTCTTAAAGAGCATTGAAGGAATTCAGGTTATCTCTTCAAACAGGTCTGGAAAGCTTCTTTCCTCTCCACTTAAATTCTTATGTAATTCACAGCTGTGGACCATGAGGTGACATCCACTGTAAAGATCACACCTCTCTGCTTTTCTGATATCTAAGACAGGAACAGTATCAGACTGGTCAATTTGCCAATTGTAACTCATCAGATATTCACTTAGACATTTACTATCCTCGCTGTCCTTCATATTCATCTAGAAACCCCATTTTTCTTATTTATGTCACTGTATACATGCACATACACCCATACCCACACAGACATACATGTATTAATTAGTGATCTTGGTGTGATGTGATCTATCTATCTATCTATCTGTATGTATTTGATATTGTAATATTGTGATATTCAGGTCATGAAATGATTCAGTAACATTGCTGCCTGGGACACACTTAGATTTAAAACAATTTCTGGTTCCATTTAAGAGCAACAAAATCCATAGATCTTCACAAGCCGTGAAGTGTAATGAAGGTTTAAATCTTTTCTCTTACTTCGTATCAATGAAGGGAAATGCGTAAGACTAGAAGAGGTTCGTGCCATATGGTTGTAATAACAGAGACACTCCAGCAGAAAATGGATCATTTAGGAGCATGTGAAAAAGGTACAAGCCAGATGGGTCAGGGGAAACACCCATAACCCCTCACCTCCAACTCCTGCTTCTCACTACTTCTGATCCCAATAATAGGTTCTTGCCTACATCCTCAAGAGGCAATGTCAACTGAACTATTTTTCTTTCTCTGTTCCTATTTCAGGGGCAAAAGTATATAGCCCTTACCCCTCCCATGACATCCTTGTATGCTGCATATTAATAGGAGGTGAAACTACATATAGTCTCACATAAAGATATAATCAAATTCCACATGCTTAAGAAGGAACCTGGCTTTCTTCATGGTCAAAGTATATTTAAGACATGTGACAAACCTTGAAGACATTTGGCTATGTGATTAAGCCAGATACAAAAAGACAACTATTGCATGATTCTGCTTACATGAAGCACCTGTAATAGTCAAATTCATACAGACAGAAAGTAGAAAAGTATTTGCCAGGGGCTTGAAAGTGGGGAACTGGAGAGTTATTGTTTAATAGACTTTCACTTTCAGTTGATGAAAAAGTTCTGGAATTGGTGTGTTAATTATTATACAACACTGAACTGTATACTTAAAAATGGTTCAAGTGGTAAATTTTATGTTATGTAAATTTTACCCACACACAAAAAGACAGCAAAGGGCAAAACTAACGAAATTTGGAATGTACTGAATACCCAGGAGTTGGAACAAGTCACTTCCCCTCAGTCACCAGAGTGCAGGCTATGAGATTGCAGGGGAGACTTATATCTTCCATCCTCTGTTGAATCCAGATGCCAAGTACAGACGTGCCCCACACACCCTAAAAGAGAGGGATCCATGCAGCGGCTTCTGAGCACTCGTCTCACCATTAAACATCAGCCTCGAAGAGGAAAAACATTCCAACATACATATATCATTTTCCTTTGTTTATTTCACATCTGCATAAATTAGGAGGCTAAATGAGATCAGAAATATTTCATTGATAGAATATTAATCATTAGATAATACACACCATGAAAGCAGCTCATCAGAATTCATTAATGTTTTATTAATCCCATTTTTCGGCACGATATTTTTTTTTTTTTAATTTATTTATTTTTGGCTGTGTTGGGTCTTCGTTTCTGTGCGAGGGCTTTCTCTAGCTGCGGCGAGCGGGGGCCACTCTTCATCGCGGTGCGCGGGCCTCTCATTATCGTGGCCTCTCTTGTTGCGGAGAACAGGCTCCAGACGCACAGGCTCAGTAATTCTGGCTCACGGGCCCAGTTGCTCTGCGGCATGTGGGATCTTCCCAGACCAGGGCTTGAACCCGTGTCCCCTGCATCAGCAGGCAGAGTGTCAACCACTGTGCCACCAGGGAAGCCCCGGCACGATATTTTTGATTTGAAAAATAATGGTCTCTTTCAGCATCTGGTAACACACACTGTGCTGCACAAAAAGCATGGGGAGCATTAGACTATGTAGAGTTTTCCCTGTTTGGTGTTAGAGGTACTCCAGGTGTTGATGCCATGATCTTGGAGATTCCTCCTGCACTTCTGGCTCTAATGTTACTTTTCAAAAGATTCAGTGGATCACAGTTTCTATAGTCAAAGAGAAACAAATCAGAAGTCTAGGCAGGAAAAGTCAATGTTACCATCTCTTGAAAAACTTGTTTGGCCCCCAGAGTGGAAGGCTGTCAGAGCAACACTTAGCTGGCCTTCCTAGCTTCTCTAGCATGTCTTGTAGATAATTGTCTCCTCACTTTCGTCCTGCTACTTCCCGTGACAGGAATGTTTTCCCAGCTTCTGTTTGCTTGTTTAAATGCTAAATGATCCTTTAAGGCTTATTGGAAGCCCTGTCAGCACCATGACCCCTTCCTGATTAGCCTAACCCTCCTGTGATGTTCTTGTACAGCATGTAGTTTCTGAATCACTCACTCAGAATTATCATTCATGAACTTGCACATGTGCTTCTGTAAGGATGTCTCTGTGTTAGCCAGCTTCCAAGATGGCCCCAGGTGATCCCCACCTCCTGGTTTTCACACACTTGTGTGGTCCCCTTCCACATTTTATCAGGGTTGGTCTGTGTGACCACAGTCTATGGCAGGAGTGATGATATGTCACTTCTGATATTAGGTTGTAAAAAGACTGTAGCTTCCACCTTGGGTGCATTCTCTCTCAGATCATTCTCCCCGACGGAGGCCAACTACCACGTCCTGGTCCTGAGAGCACTCAGACCACCTATGGAGAGGACTATGTGGTAAAGAACTGAAGTCTCTGGTAAACAACCCTGGAAAAAACTGAGGCCTGACAACAACTATGTAATTGAGGTTGCAAGTGCTTCCTACCTTAGTGGATAAATCTGCAGCAGCCCCAATGGATGTCTTCCCTGTAACCTTCTCAGATACTTTGAGACAGATTCACCCAGCCAAACTGCTCTCAGCTCTCTGGTCTACAGAAACTGTGAAATAATAAATGTTAAGCTTCTAATTTTGGGGTAATTTGTTATGTAGCATTAGATGACAGATATAGTATTTTGTCTCCCCAGCTGGACTATAAGCTCCTTGAAGAAAGATTCCTAGCTTTCTGATTCTTCATGGTGCTCACACTTATCTACTCAATTCAAGATAGAAAGGTAGATAGAGAAGTATTTTTATCTACCTGCTTAAACTTTTTTACAGGTACCAACTATTCTGAACACTGTTCTATGAGGTAGGTAGCAGAAGACTGGCACCACGAATCCTGTCTCAATACGAATGGGACAAATTGAAGATGATCATTTGACATGGGCCCAAAACTTAGCAGAAGCTGATGGCGAAGCCCTGATTTAGAAAAGAATCTATGAAATCAGTGTTTTTCAAATCTTTTCATGCCCTGATGTCTCTGGAGGTCCCATGATGGCCTCTTCTGCTGCTGGTTCTGTTGCAGGCACTGCTGTCATTAACCTGCTCTGAGTGCTCTGGGTTCTGCAGCCCTGTTGATGTCAGCAGTATCACATCACAGACTGAACAATGCCTGACTCTGACCCATTACTTCCATCAGTTCATTCTTTGGTGTTGGCACTATGGTTTCAGATAAAGATAATATGTCAAACCTGTTACAAAAGGAGGAAGAAAAGGAAACACACCATCCTGTAGAAATGTTGAAAACTAGAAATTGAAGAGTACTCCCTCTCACTCTTTATCTTCCATCACTGTGCACCAAGGTGCTTTGACAAGAGAGATATTTGGGGACAAACAGTAACCGATATGAGGAACACATATTGATTTGCTGCATCTATGAGATATAACTAATAACGGATGTTATTTATAAACTCTTAGATGTTTATCCTAGTTCTTTTGAACTCTTCTATCTTGAGTCTATCAGCTGCTGCTGTCTGGATAATTAATTACACAACCAAATTCAGTTAAAAATTTTGAAATGTATATTCTCTATATGATCTGCGTATTGAATTCTCTTGTTCACGCTGTCCAGTGTTTTATATGCCACTCATTGTCTAAGACACACCCACCCACACACACAGACACAAAAACACGTAATGTGTCGATTAGTTTTGAAAACTTCGTGTAAGTTTTCCTTTCACTGTAGTCCTTCTCTTTCTTAAAATCTTTTTTTTTTTAATCTTCCCATACCCCTGGCCATACCTGTTTCAACCTAAAACAGAACCAATTAAAAAAAAATGTGGGCCTAGAATGTCATGCACGTTTTTAAGTGTTTTAGTATAAGTAGCTTAAAATCATTATTAAACAATTTTTGATAATGTGGCTTATAGTAAGAAAAGTCTTGAATCAGTTAGGCTTGGTTGAATCCAAGATAGTATTCTACTCCTAGCTTCTCTCTCTAAGTAGGAGTAGAACATTTTTATAACCATTAAGCAAATTGATCATTGGAACAGAAGACCTGAGCTGTCCAGAATTTCAAGGGAGGGAGGGAAGGAGTGAAGAAAGGAAGGGTAGTGAGAGAGAATTGTTTTGTGACTACATGTGAATAGTACTACAGTCAGTACAGTGGAGCATGAACTCTCCTTATCAACTCTGAAGTCCTGTGTCTATCTGGTTAGGACAAAGTGAATTAGGTTGGAAGAAGAGTATTTAAATGTCACAGAAGGTCAGGAAGGGTTGAACCAGTTATGACTGGCACTTATTTTTCAGTTGAAAAGCAGATTCCAAATTTCTTCCTTTTTGAAGTTATCAAAGAATATCAAAGGAATTACTTCTAAGTTCATCTTTATATCCAAATGTCTGTAAAATAACTTAAATGGAACTATTACCAATGGAAACGGAGTTTTAGTCAGCAAGATTTCAGAGTGCTAAATCATCATCAAAGTTGCCAACAGGGATAATAAATAACCATATAGATGAAACAAAGGTGTGATATGTTAGATATATCTTTAAAAAATAATTTCAGTCATACTCTTAAAAAAATTCTGCGTTCATAAAATTCATTACTGAAGAACCAGTTTTTAATTCTGTCTTAGCAGTGATATACTTTAAAAAAAAAAAAAAGATGTTTAAGCAGCTTATTACTCTAATTCAGAATTAGAGTACACAAGAAATAAATGGATGTTTAAAACTGGCCAATGGCCTCACTTGTACTCCTGAGACGGGTAGGGTAAGAGTGCCTGAAATTATCCCTATTTGCCAAAGTCCTTAGATTATTCATGCTTAGTAATGTGGAGTCTGAAGCTCTACATAGATTCAAATATTCTCTCCATTCATAGTCAACCTGCCCTTTCTGCTTGTATAGTAACTATGACCCTTTACAATTCTGAGATCCTAGGATTCTCTCATTCTATACTTATTTTTTATCCTTTAATACTTCCATAAAGTTAACCACTGGTTTTTCTATCAAGTTTGTTCCTTAGAACATACAGATATTTAGTGTATTTACTCCTATTTACAGCTGCATTGTTTATATACATTTGTATACCAATGTGTGTTATGAAGATGATCTTATTGTAACTGATTAGCCTTAGTACATACTCTGCAGCCAGAAGATGGTGCCTCTTTGTGAAGCATCTCTTTGGAAGACTTCCTGAGAGTCAGTGCATAAGAGGCTAAGAGCATAGGTTTGGGATTAAACAAGATTGCTAAGAGGAATGGAATGTAGGGTTTAAGAGCATGGATCCTGGAGTCAGACTGCCTGGGTTCAGCCAAATTCAAGCTCCACCAATTATGTGCTGTGTGATCTTGCATATTTCACTTAATCGATTTGTGTCTTAGTTTCCTCAAATATAAATGGGAAATTAATCATAGTATTTATCTTATGGAATTGCTGTGAGAAATGAAAAACCCACATAAAGTATGTAGAGCAGTGTTTCTACACACTTAGAATGTAATCAATTGCTGTTTATTTTTGCAATTGTTATTATTGAAAGTTTCACATTCCAGCTTTATCACATCCCAGTATGATCTTGTGTAATGTCTTAACCCTTCAGTTTGTCCCTCTCTAAAATGAGAATTATAAAGACCTAACTCACAGGGTGGGAATTAATGGCATATTATGGAAAGTACTGAGCAGAGAATGTAGAACTCGGAATATGTAAGTGCTCAGTGAGTGTATATACTCATACCTCTAACTTCTTCCGTGGCTCCCGAACTATGAACATGTGGCTTACAGTACTTCTGAGAGCGGTGATCAGTGAGGTTTGAGAGTGAGATTGAATTTGAGCTTTACAGAGGGAAATGTTCTGCATCAACTTTGAGAAACCAAGATATGGTTTTACTGCAGTTGAGGAGACTCAGAGAAAAACCCCTTTCCTCAAGCCAATCGCCCCAGTCTGGCATATAAATCAGAATGCTGTTGAGAAAGAGGCAGGCGAGTAGACTGCAGAGAAGGTAAATTCCTTTCTCTCCCGTAGGAAGTTTCACATGGAAAGTCAACGCACCCTTAGACAGTTGTTCAACTGGAATCATCGAGGACAGGGCTCCACAGGGTGTGCTCCAAGTCCTTGAGATCCTTTTAGGCATCTCTGAAGTCAAAATATTTTTATAATAATATTAAGAGGTTATTTGCCTTTTTTGCTCTCCATCATGAGTGTACAGTGGAATTTGTGATGATGTCATCATTCTGACAGCTAATAGGAATGTACAATTAAGTATTTTGCATTTAAACATTTTCTCAGCTTTAATTTCTATTATGGTAAATATCAATAGATACAACTCATATAAAAAAGCTCTTTGGGGTCCTCAATAATTTTTAAAGGTGTAAGAGGGTCCTGAGACCAAACTGTTTGAGAATGTTTAATCCAGGAGAATGGGACCATTTTATTTCTGGAATGGGACCATTCTCTGGCTTATGTCTGGAGGTATTTGATGCTAGAAACTGCCTAGAATACTTACCTGCTTCCCTGAATCTTTGCTTCCCTTTCCCCAGATTCTTATGAAGACCATCCCAGTTCTGTTGACACATTCTTCTACAAATTACAGTACAATTGATTAGATGTCATTTCCTTTGACCACAGTCATTTTATGCCTTCCTGAGATTCTACCCTAGTCGGTTTGATTGGACTGCAGCCATGTTCTGGTATTCCTGATTGGATTTTGGATACATCCTGTTTCTCTAATCATCACACTTAACAGCCCACCTCTCAGGGTGGGCCATTTGGTTCATCTTGCTCAAACATAGTCCCAGAGAGCATCCCAGTCTTTAGAGATCTAGGCCTTTTTAATGGAGCTTCCACCACTGTACCTACTGTACCAAGTCATAAATAGTAAATGCTTAAGAGGAAAAGCAAATGTAGAATTTGTTAAAATTGTTCCAAGTTAAATTTGGTATGTGTTCTTTGCTATCCTGAGTTGATATAATCATTAAAGTCTGGTAGAATTATTCAGACACATGAAATGTCATCTGGAAAACAAAGCCGTGTTACTATTTATTTGAAGTGCTTATGAAAAGTTGTTAAGGTGAATAATTTGAAGAGCTTGGAAATAATTTAATACTGTATGTGGCAGTCATGCAAATTAGTAGGGGCCCATAGGTCTTGGGTCAAGCTGGATAAGGCCCAAAAGAAATCTGATTTTGAACAAGTAAAAATTTTAATAAATCTTAAAAATATTATCTACATTTATTGACCATAGAAGCTTACTTTTGTTACATGTTTTCTTGCCTCTAACTGTAAATTAGAAAGACTAGTAAAATATAACAAGACTATTGAATTCTGAATTTTACTTGAATTCTGAATTCAAGTTTTTCTATACTACAACATTTAATATTTAATTATACACATGATCATATTTTATACTCAAATAAACTATTTTGTAGTCTTTTTTGAACATTAGACTAGAAGTTTGAAGATTTTCTAGTTTCAGCTCTGATTACTAGCTATACATATCTCAATTAAAAAATTTTTAAAGTAGAAATAATAATCCCTTTCCCTCATCAGATTGGGCGGGCATCAAATTATTCATAAACAATAACATGTTCTAAAAACCAGTAACCTTCTGAAGGTCTCCCTGGGAGAGCATAGGCTTAGATTTGGATTTAAACCCTGGTTTTACCTTTTACTGGCTTATTGGCTGTGTGATTTTAGATGTGCTACTTAATCCTTCTGAACCTCAGCTACTTCACTGAGCCTCAGCTACTTCACTGAGCCTCAGCTACTTAACCCTTCTGAGCCTCAGCTACTTCACAGAGCCTCAGCTACTTCACTGGTAATATGAGAATAAAAAACAACCCTGGTAAAACTCCAATTCCCTCTTAAATTTCTCTCGAATAGTTTTGGGGTGCTTACAGAGATGTCAAGGGTACCCCATGAAATGTTGCTCTTACTTATCTAGGACTCCCCATTTTCCTCCTGCACTCCTCTGCCTAAGGAGGCAACATCTCCCATGGCTGCAGCAGTTACTGATATATTATTATCTGTTACTGAGTGAAAACTACCTCGACACTTTTTGGATTAAACAACAAACATTTAGTATCTCACAGAGTCTATGGGTCAGGCATTCAGAGGTGGCTCAGCTGGATGCTTCTGGCTCAAGGTCTTTCATGAGGTTGCAGTCAAGATGTTAGGTGGGGGTGCTTCCCTGGTGGCGCAGTAGTGACGAATCCGCCTGCCAGTGCAGGGGACACGGGTTCAAGCCCTGGTCTGGGAAGATCCCACATGCCGTGGAGCAACTAAACACATGTGCCACAACTACTGAGTCCGAGAGCCACAACTACTAAGCCTGTGCTCTAGAGCCTGCGAGCCACAACTACTGAAGCCCACGTGCCTAGAGCCTGTGCTCCACAACAAGAGAAGCCACCGCAATGAGAAGCCTGCGCACCGCAACTAGAGAAAGCCCGCGCACAGCAACGAAGACCCAACACAGCCAAAAATAAATAAATTAAATAAATTAATTAACAACAAAAAAGATGTTAGGTGGGGCTGCAGTCATCTGAAGGCTTGAGTGGGACAGAAGGGTCTGCTTCCAAGATGGTTCATGTGCAGGGCTGTTGACAGGAGGCTCAGTTCAAGGTAGGCTGAAGCTGGCTCATACCTGCTTTTGAGAGCTAATTGTTAGCATTTAAGAATTTTGCAAGCCGATTGTAAAACACAGCCATTATTAAAAATTAAACTATATAAACCTTATTTTTAAAATTATATTAAAAGTTAAGGTAATAAATCCTCAAAACTCCTCACTTCCTCCATTTTTCCTTTATTGATACTCTCATGGTTCTTTATGTCTTTTGCATCTGTATGGAGAAAATACTATATAGGTGTATCCTATTGCACATCTCAATCTCATTCTGTCTCTGAATTCAGTGACATTATGTTGGTAGCTTGAAATCAGCCATGGTGGGAACATTTATATTATGGATATCAGCAAACACTACAAATCAGAACTTGATTTATTGTATTATTGATTGTTTAGAAAGTGTAAATTGTGTCCTACACATCCTTTATAATGGTAAAATTATATATATATATATATATATAAAATATGCATACATATATATATATATATATAAAATACAGAAGTCAGGGAACATTGGGGACCACTTTGGAGGCTGACAACTAGTCTACCTTTTAGCTACTGATGATTCATATCTCTTCCATATGCAAAATACACTCACACCCCTCACAAGACCCCCCAAAATCTCAACCTACTACAACTTCAGATTGAAGTCCAAAATCCCATCATCTAAATCAGGCCCAGATACACATGCACCTCCTCAGGTATAGTTTTTTAAGTATAACTCCTTGAGTACAGTTGCACTTAATCTGAACAATTGTGAACCTAGAGAGACAGATTATTTCCCTCTAACACACCCAACAGACAGTGGTGGGATAGGCATATGATAACTGCTATAAACACTCCTATGTAAAAATGTGGAAAACAGGAGGCACACAAGTACCAGCAGGCTGAAATCTAACTGGGCATATTTTGGAAGCTGCTAGATTAGGATGTAGTTGTACTTCTCTGTGGTTCATGGATCTGCCCTTTAGGCTGTAGTTTCTACTCTCTGACTCACTCATCCTTTTCCATGAAAGGTAACCCAGGTTTGCAGCTGTGTAGCTTTCAAGCCTATTCCCTGCAAGTTGAATTTTGAGAGACCAAAACCTTCTTCTTTTTCATTTTGTGCTGTTTCTGTCTCATTCAGTCCAAGCTAGTGGTGTTTCTGTCCAAATAATTGTCTTAAAAACTTTGTGTGCTCCTCATTAGACAAAAACCATATCTGCAAATCTTTTTGAGATAAGTCCTTCTCTAACTTGGGCTTCTGCTGAGGTTGCTGAGGGAATTCACCCTAAAGTTTCTTAGAAGCCCTATTGTGTGACTGAACAGTTCTCTGAGGCACCATATCAAATCTATATGAGGCCATGTTTTCCTGGAAACGTCTTGGACTTCAGCTTCGCCTGAAAGCCATTTCTTAATTATAACATGTTTGTTAGTCATATGGAGAGGCTGGGGATTTTTAAAACCAGAAGGTCCTTGTTCCTTTTTAAGTCTTTCCTTTAGCTTATCTCTCTCTGCTTGCATTTTACTATAAGCAGCAAGGAGCATCTAAGCAGCACCTTAAAAACCTGCATTGAAATCTTCTTAACTAGGTCATCCCATTTTACATGGTGCATTTTTCTGCTTTCCACATAACTGCAGGAAGTAGTGTCACTAAATTTTCTGGTGCTGTATAGCAGCATCCCTTTTCCTCCAATTTCCAGTGACTTTTTCGCACATCTCCTTTCAGCCCCGACTCATACCTTCCTCAAAGGCATTCTGGCTTCTACTAATAGTCTGTTCACTGCACATGAGGCTCCCTCCAATACTCTCCCCAAAGTCTTTGCCGCTTCTGCCCACTGCCTTTTCCATACTTTTAGTTATTTGTTACTCTGATGCTCCATTTCCAAGTACCAAAGTAACAAAATATAATACTGTCTATTGCTATGTAATAAATTACTCCAAAACTTAGTAGCTTAAATTAGTAAACATTTATCATTTCACCATTTTTGTGGGTTAGGAATTCACAGCTGCTAGGCTGGGTAATTCTGGTTTGAGATCACTAATGAGGCTGAAGTTAAATTTTTGGCTTGGGATGAAGTCAACTGAGGGCTTGACTGGGGCTGAAAGATCTGCTTCCAAGATGGGTCACTTACAAGATTGTTGGCAGGAAGCCTCAGTCTGTCACTGGCTTTTTGTCAGGAGCTCTTAGTTCCTCATCACGTATCCTATCCACAGGGCTATTTGAGTGTTCGTGGTTTGAGTGTTCATTTGTTCTTACAGAGCAAATGATCCAAGAGAGAAGAAAAAAAATTAGAGCTGCAGTGTCTTTTATGACCTATCCTGAGAAGTCAAACATTGACATTTCCACAATATTTTACTGGTTTCACAGATCAATTGTATTCAGTCAACATGGGAGGGGATTGTACATGGGCACGGATACCAGGAGGCAGAGAGCTTGGGGGGAGGTATCTTGGAGGATGACTATTACAGATACCAAATTCAGCACCTATGCCACAGATGTTCCCTGAAGATGTCTTGCCACTGAGACTCCCTGTATTGACCAGAACTGTACGTAGGTGCTGCTCTTGGTACCTGGGCTAAAGCTGAGAATTCCTGAAGTTGATATTGCTGATATCTCTTAGACAACACCATGTACATAAAGCACTCAGCACACTGCCTAGAGCCAAATAAGCACAACAGAAATAATATTTTTCTTGTCATTCCTATTTTATAGAAGATTCTGGATCAATTTCTGGCCTAGAAATGCAAATAGTAGTGGTACAAATATGGAGGACAGTCTTGCCCTCTCCATGCCCATTAAAATTGTAGTTAAAAAAATCCAAAAACCAAAAATCAAAAAACAACAAAACAGAAACTTTGCTTCTACTTTACCCTGTCATAGCCCTTTGACTGAGTTCTTGGGGAGTGGGGCCTGTGGACTATAAGAATGATGGACACTGTACTTCCCTT
Source organism: Balaenoptera acutorostrata (assembly GCF_949987535.1). Lineage (NCBI taxonomy): Eukaryota > Metazoa > Chordata > Mammalia > Artiodactyla > Balaenopteridae > Balaenoptera > Balaenoptera acutorostrata. Next base: position 70,160,703 of record NC_080081.1, read on the forward strand.
CAGTCCAATGACTGGCCTCTTATCTTTGAGTCAAATTTTGGCCCCTCCCACTTCCTCTCCATTTCCCCTAAAAATTAATTGTTGTTAACTCTCATTTCCAGCCCGAGTCTCCTGGAGGCTTCCCTCTAACTCCAGGCTTGCTGGTACATGCCTGAATCACATTTGTGCTTCGGCTGGGACATTTCCTGCTATCAACACCAGAAGCAACTAGAAAACCAGAGGTCAAGGTAAAAGCTAAGCTTAGGATAGAACATTCTTAGTTGACTGAACAATCAATGTACGTTCTCAAGCTAGGAGTCTGGTTCCTTTTTTTCTCATCTTTGGCTCACTTCTGAGTAATCATAACTAACCCCAAAACATAAATAATACCATTGTTGGATATCATTTTTTGATCACATTTGTTTGAGGCAAAAGGTGTTGCCTTGAAGTAGACTCTTCTGTTTGATTTCTGATGAAAATTAGAATGAGAACCAGGGAAGTATGGAATTGTTTGACGAGTTTGATGCTTGACATTAAAAAATAATCTCTTTCTCAAAGCAGTTGTTCAATCAAGGTAAAGGGTGCTGCTCAATGCATTACTTACAAGACAGTTGAGGTGCATCTTTTTGGAATTGTCTTGTCATGTGTCTGTCCCCACCACTGAATGCTCCAGCAATTCTGTTTTCTGAACACTTTGTGGAGCCCCACATGTGGGCACGATAGGACCCTCTGAACTAGAATCATCCCACAGGAAACAGATGGACAATAGCATTTTAAAAATAGTAATAGTGACCACATAGAAATAGATGACGAAGATAAATGCCACCGTATTTTAAATACTAAAATAATAAATTATTTCATAAAGCAACCTAGAATAGTTTAAAATGGGGTAATATGAGAGGAAATTAATTGTTAGGATGAAAATTGACACTGACAGGGACTGTGATTTATGATTTGGCCTCATGATTTTAGGTGATTCGAGTCAGATAAATCAGGGGTTTATCAACAATTTATACGGTCTCTTTGGAGGCAGTATGTGAGGTGGACTGGGGCACAAGGCCTTGGAGAAGTACGAGGGGGAGTGGGTGAATAGGAGATTTTCAGGAAAAGTCTGGGAGAAACCATGAGCCTAAAAAACAGGAGGGTCTGGGGGTCTATTATGAAGATATAGAGGGAAAAGAAGAGCTGGGCAGAAACAGGTATATGAAAGCTGAATCCGAAGGCAGGTAGGAATGGTAAGTGGTGGTGATTGCCTTATTTGGCTAGTTGGCCCCTGTAGATTCATTTGTTCATTCATTCATTCGTTCATCCACCGACTCACTCATTCACTGGTTCTTGCCAAACTTTTTTTGTGCAGCTACTGTGTGTCAGATACTGTGCAAGCTCTGCAGAACCAATCCCACTATTTCAGGTTTTAGGTTTTAGCTCCACGCTGGCTAACATCTGTCAAGCCTAGCTCAAGGCATTGCTCATTCATACAATCAATACCTTATATACCAAATATAACACCCCATAGCCACCCCCCAACAGCCTAGTGTGTGTGCTTTTGAATTTCAAGTCACAGTAGAGAGAGCAAGAGAGAGCTTCAGATCCATTACTTTAAAAGTCAGGCTTCAGATAGTCCAGCCTATTTCATATGTCAAAGGCAAAAGGATGTGTGAAGCCAAATAAAAAGAGGATAGAGCTCTGAAAACATTACCTGGGCGGGAGGAGGGGGGTATGTTAAACCAGCTGTAGCAGAAGAAGCAGTGCTGATCTTTGCTCTTTTTTTTTTTTTTTTTTAAAGGTAGAATAAGAGGCTCTTTTTTTTTTTTTAATTAATTAATTTATTTATTGCTGTGTTGGGTCTTCGTTTCTGTGCGAGGGCTTTCTCTAGTTGTGGCAAGCGGGGGCCACTCTTCATCGCGGTGCGCGGGCCTCTCACTATTGGGGCCTCTCACTATCACGGCCTCTCTTGTTGCGGAGCACAGGCTCCAGACGCGTAGGCTCAGCAGTTGTGGCTCACGGGCCCAGTTGCTCCGCGGCATGTGGGAATCTTCCCAGACCAGGACTCGAACCCATGTCCCCTGCATCGGCAGGCAGATTCTCAACCACTGCGCCACCAGGGAAGCCCTGATCTTTGCTCTTGAAGAGGTCACAGCTGGTTTTCAGCATGTGTCTCTGAGATGGTTTTCACCACTGACGCTGTTGCAGATTCTCCGTCAAAGGCAGATGGCTCACTGGAATATATTTCGCCTTCAACATCTCTGCTCACTAGCATTAGCAATCTGTGGGTGTGCCTCCTACTTCTGCTTTTCTCACCCTAGAGGTGTGCAGTAACAGGTGCTCCCAAACTGTTTTTCTTTCTTGGCTTAGTCTTTGCAATATGTGACTTTATTAAATATCATATAAGAAGTCAGTAGGGAGGCAGAATCAAAGTCATAATTTGGCATAGCCATTATATTAAAGCAGTCATGAATCTTGGTTAAATATTTTCCCAAAGTAAAAGGAAATGTGAGAACAATTCAAGCCCACCAGACCTCATTCTCTTTAGGAGGGGAGCGGCAGGCCTGGTGATGGAGGGAGCCTGCAGGCAGAAACAGCCCTGACATCTCACACCTGTGTCACACCTACGCTGTGTGGGATTGTGAGCTGCAGCCCTTGGAAGTTATCATTGTTACAAAATGATAGCATGAAAATTAAAAAGAAAAACCATTTAAAATGTATTGCAGCTAATGTTCTTTGGGTTTCTGTTTTAGTATTGTTATACTGTTGAAGTGCATGGAAAAGTTTCCCTATCTTGAGTGTCAGTTTTGCTATGAAGTTAATTATCTTTTAATTGACACCTTAATAGTATTCAACAAGCCTTAAAAGGCTGTCCAGGATGGGGAAAGCACAGTTTGTAACTATTCTGCAATTCGGATTATCTAACCACCCCCGCTTTATAACCATACCCTTATTTAATCATACTTTTCATTTTCAGAAAGGTGCTTAATTTGAACTCAAGCAGCTGAAACAGTTTATTTTAGATACAGCTTGCTCTCTTTCCTTTTGTTTTTAATTACCTCATTGAACATTATGTAAGTTAGTGTATCTAAAACAGTATTGGTCTGTATATGTATAAGAAAAAGTGATTATCTCTAAACTTGAAAGAATTGAGCAATTAATTGAGAGTCATTGCTGTGCATTTAATTATATTTTACATTAATGAGTAAAATAAACTGTGAAGGTTTCTATACAGATCTCACATTAATTATTTGATAAGGTCGAGGAAAGCTTGACCCATCTGAGAGTTTGAGTCAAATGTCTGTCCAGAGTGATTATACTAAAAAGAGAAGAAAAAAAAAAAAATTCCCAACATTTTAAGATGTAAGGCTTGGAGGACTTCAAGGTTGCTTAATTTTGCTCTTTTTCTCAGATAGAAATGTACCTTAGGCAACGACAACTTGTTTTTGGTAATTTTTCTGCATTGGTTTTCTATGATTAAGTGTTATTCTCCAGATATTTCAGCTAATTATCATTGTCTCCCCAAAGGCTGATGAAACAAGAAATCTGAGCAGAATTAGGCTAATTTTACTCCATGGCTTATTAGTCATGCACATGCATGTGTTACTGTGCTAAGTACTGTATCAGACAAGTTAAACAGCTATTATCCCTGCCTTCCACCCCACCCCTCCTGAAAATTTACCAGGACAACCTGCCAAAGTGTAGGAGAGTATAAGTAGCCGTACAACCCATTTCCATGTAGCCTATGGAGGAAGAGTCAAGGTGTGAAGAGAACGTAGCTCACAAGATTGAGGAAATATTGACACTATTCATCTCTTTGAGTCATCTCCCCTTTGAGTCATCTCAATTCTTTGTGTGGAAGCATAAGTTGGTACACTAGCTGTTTGGAAGGAGGTGGACCGAGAGAATTGTCAGTGCTGTCATTTCATCTGCAGCAAGATCATCCACATTTCAGCCTGTCATCTCTGGGCTCCTGTCTGAGCTCTGATGTTTATTTCAGGTAGCATGCATCCTCTCTTCTCTTTCTTTGTGGTGTCTTTTCTGTGTATTGAGGAATGTTGAAAATACTGTTCGGAGGGAATAACTAACTTTGCTTTTTTCATTGTGCGTGGTGCCTGTTGTTGCCTTGTATGTGGTTAGTCATCTGAAATTCACACTCCTCAGAGCAAACACGTTTAGAATACGGAAAAAGAATGGCAGGCCTATATTTTGTTTAATCACTTTTTGAAGTGTTTACATAGGTAAATTTAATTATCTTGCAAGCCCCAAATATAGTAATTATGGATATCAAACATCCTGAATGGAAATAGCTCAGTAATCACTTAAGTAAAACTTTTTGAAATGATCCACGGCTCTTCCAGTAGATCAGTGGATCCTTCCCTCAGAGATTTGAATTTAATTGGCTTGGGGTGAGGGTCAGCCATCATTAAGTTTTTAAAACTCCCATGGGGATTCTGATGCAGCACCAGGCTGAGAGCTACTTTAGCAGAGTAAGTAGATCAGACTTTCAGTATACAGAGGATTAGGCCCAATAAATACATTTTCTGTTACACTGATTAGTAGGAGAAGCCTGAGAAAGATTTGCTAAACTAATTAGAATTTTTAAAATTCCAATAAAATTGTTATGTAATAAACCCTTCTCGCTACTAAATTGATTATCTGATATATAAGTGATTAGATTTTATTATACTTAAAAGATTGTAGCAAAATTAAAGGAACTCAACATAAAAATTTAAATTGTTTTATAGTTATATCACCTGAAGAAGTCAAGCCTTTTTCTTTACTCCTGGTGCCCTTATGTAGATATCATATAGGAACTACAGTTATGCATTCACTTTGCTGCTTGAATCAAAAGAAAAGCATTTTATTTTCCTTATCAGTAAACTAATTGCATTCTATTGTAATTATTTCTTTACATATCCATTTCCTCCAATAGACTTTCAAAGCTCCATGAGACTAAAAATAACATTTTCTTGCTGACTTATATTCGTAGGGCCTAGCACAATCCTGGCTCTTACAGTGGATAATATTTGTTAAATGAACTAGTGTTCCTATATATTATTCATAATAAATGAGTTAAGGCAATTAAATTGCTCAGAATAGGGCCTAGAACATAATAAATGTTATTTATTCATCATAATGAATTATAATTCTGCACAATATTCTATAAAGTATGATTTCTTGAACATTTCTTTGTTTTTGTATATTTGGGGTCTTCCCAATTTTTCCAACATTGTAAATCAGATTAGATGATTATTTTCAAGCATATAGCTTATTTCCTCCTTCTGGTTGTTTTCTAGAATAACTTTTTCAGAAAGGGATTAACTAGATCAATGAATAGATCATTTTTATAATTTTTGAAAATGGTTGCCATGTTACTTTAAAAAATACTTATTATGGAAAATATATGCAAAGTAAATGGAACTGGATAATGAGCCCCTATGTATCTATCATTCAACATCAACAACTATCAACTTTCTACTATTCCTGTTTCATCTATGCCTCACCCTAGTCCCCCATTGAAAACTACACTCCAGTTTGTTTATCCAGTCACCTTTTGATGGACATTTGAACCACTTCCAATTTGGCTGTTATGAGTAAAACTACTGTAATCATTCATGTAAAATTTTTCATTTTGACAGTATGTTTTCATTTTTCTGGTGTGGAATTTTGAGTTGTATGGTTAAGTGTAATTTTAGGCTTATAAGGAACTATAAAATCTTTTCTAAAGTTGTTAAACTATTTTATATTCTCATCAGCAATGCATGAGAGTTACAGTTGCTCCATATCCTCATCAACACTTATAGTTGTCAGACATTTTCAATATTAGTCATTCTAGTGATATTTCATGGTTTAATTTGCGACTCTGATGACGATGATGTTGAATATCTTTTCATGTTCTTAGCGGCCATTCATATATCTTTTCTGTGAAGTAATTGTTCAGATCTTTTGCCTTTTATCTTACTGGATTTTTGGCCTTTGTATCATGAAGTTTGTTAAATAGTCTGGATGTAAGTCCTCTGTTGGAAATATGTATTGAGAATATCTTCTCCTGGTCTTGGGCCTCCTTGTCATTTTATTAACAATGTCTTTTGAAGATCAGAAGTTTTTAATTTTGATAAGGTCCAATTTACCAAAATTTTTTGTGCTTTATATTTTTGTGTCCTAAGAAGTTTTGTGATGCAAAAGTTGCATGAGTTTTCTCCTGTATTTTCTTGTAGAAGTTTTATAGTTTGGGGATTTATGTTTAAGTTTAGAACCTTTTGGAAATAATTTTTGTGTTGTGAGTAAGCATTGGTGTTCTTTTTTTAATGTAAATATCTAGTTATCCCATTACTTATTGAAAAGATTATTCATCCCCCTTGGCACCTTTGTTGAAAATCAACTCACCTACAATAAATCTTTTAGTTTAATATCATTCAGAGCCATTCTCCTTCTCTAGTTAAAGCTGAAATTATATAGAAATTAGTACTAGAAGTGGTTCTAGAGGAACAGAACCTTAGAAAGTGTGGTGGGGAGGTCTATAATGGTTCTGGGTTATCTGAAATTGATTAGATTTAAAAGCAATAATGACCTTATTTCCATTGGTAAAGGGAGGGGACACAGGTAGTCCATGGCATGTAGGCAAAACAGTTACTTAAATTACGCCCTCTTGTAAGCAAATGCTTACAGAAAGAAGGTAAAATTTTGAGTGACCATGTATTTGTTGTTGTAGAGTATTTTATTATGAATAAAGAGTTTACTAGGTTTGACTGGTTGATTCTATGTTCACTCACTAGAGAATCTGACACTTTTTCAGAAAGAAAATTATGAGCCCAGAGATTTAAATTGAAGATGAAGACTAGTCACCAGAAATATTCTGTGATTTCCCTAAAAGAAATCCTTATCTTATATGTCACAGATTTCTGAAAACCAGATCCAGAGACTAATTCAATGGGTGACAGAATTACAATTTATCTGTAGGTGGTGATGGGCAATGGCATGACTGGTGATCAGAGTGGACAATTTTATATGGCATACACTTCCCTTCCAAAGGAAATGAAAATGGTAATTCTTACTGATGTAGCTAGTGAGACAGCATTTGCAGGATTCCTATGTAATTTTTAACCACTATGTTTGACAATAAGATTTGGAGACCATTTTATCTGCAGTAAACCTTGAAAATATTTGCATCCATAAATTACAAAAAAGATAAATTCTGAGGTCAAGGGGAAAGTATGTGCCATTAATGGACCTTAGGCAATGTGATGAACAGCTCAGCTTACTATATTGAGGATGTGACCGATACAGGGCTGTCTTGGACACAGAATGCAAAAACATAAGTGACAAACCAAGTAAGTTGAATAAATGGATTTTGATGATAAAGTTCAATCTGAGGCCTATATTGAAAATATTTAATGGTTCTAAGTAGTAGTAAAAAATGAGCAAGTGTGCTTTATAATGGGAAGACATGGGGTGTGTTGGAGCCAGACTAACCTTGTTTTGGACCTTGCCTGCAACATTTATTAGCTGTGTAATCTTTGACAAGGTACTTAGATCCTTCACTGTAGAAATGGAAATAAACGTACCGTGCAAGGTTTTTACAGAAGATGAAATGAGGTAAAGTCTAAAGCTGCAGATGGTAGGTGCCATAAAATTTTCTCTCCCCAAACTATTGATCAATTTTCTTCCTAGGTATTATTTTAGGCAATTAGGGGGAAAATTTACACTTTTAGGCTAATCAACTAAACCAGCGTTTCTCAAACCTTAGCATGCATTTGATTTACCTGGGATCTTGTTAAAGTGTAGATTGTGCTTCAGGAGGTCTGAGGAAGGGCCTGAGATACTGCATTTCTAACACAATCCCAGGCAATATCAACACTGCATTCTGCAGACCTCTGTTGAGTAGCAAAGAGCCAAATCATAGTAACTGCTTTTGTGACACAGTGATAGTGTCCTTGGTGTAAAAATTAATAAACAGAAACCCTATTTAAAATGGAGTCGGAGTCGGGAAGCCAGAAGGGGAAGCTCTCATGAACTACCACTAGGGGTCAACAGAAGACCCAACAGGAAGAGAGGTACCTTTGCATCTCCAACAGGAAGGAGGTTTACTCAGCAGCACTTTACTACTCAGCAGGAGGAATGAAAAATTCCTCCTTGCCCAGCAACAGCCGAGCCAATGAGAGACTGTCACAACTCAGCCAATGAAAAGCCACTACACTTTGAACTCCCAGTTTCCTCCAATGGACTTTTTATTTATAATAGCCCCTCCCAACTCCACTTATCCTCTATAAAAGAAGGCTCCCCTCCTTTCTCCAGACTTGCCTGTGATTTGCCATAGATTGCATTTCCTGAATTGCTAGTCATTGCTGTTCCCTAATCCATTTTTGCTGGTAAAATAAGTGGCTGTTTTATTGTTTTAAGTCAACATTGGGTAAGGACTTGATGCTGCAGGAATGGGCTGGCTTTCAGGTCAGATCAGATCTTAGAGTACTCTGTTAGACTATTTGACTGTTATATTGATCTCTATATAATATCCTGTGGTTTGGGTGAAATGATGAGTTCTTGATTGAATGGGCCAGAAATTCACCCAAAATATAAACAGACACATATGTGTAAACACAATCTTAACTCTCATTACAAAATTGAAACAAAGAAACAAGCTTGTGATATTCTCTGTCACTAAAATCTACTTTACCTGGCTTAATTTTTTTTTAAATAAAGAATTATGTATGCGCGTGAGGTTCTTTTGTTTTTTTGTCTTATCCTTTGATAGTTAGTGATGCAATCAAGACATTTAGAAAGTACAAAGACCTAGTTTTAGTTGAGACTCTTAGTAATTTTGAATTGCAATCTTTTTATTTTATTTTTTTTCAAGGGCTGAGTTGCAGAACATTGGTTATACCAACTAATTTCATGGTTCATGATTGAGCATAAGGCTTTAATTCAATTGTGGACATTTAAAAGATATTTTAAACAGCAAGCACAGTGCAAATTCTTAATATTCAGCCAGAAATGAGGCATTGTTGTTTATAACAGCAGCAAAAAGATTTGCAACCACCTAGTCATTAGGTTTTTAAAAAAATCTATCACACTGGAGGAGAAGACTTAATTCATGCAATGTAGGAAGAAAAAGATTACTGTGAATTGAATTTTAGAGGGCAGAGATTACTGAGAGGAAACCAGCACCCTTACTGTGAAAAAATCATTTTAAAACTACGAGAGGCAAACAAACTCTATAAATATGAATGGACTGATGATTTCATGAATCTTTATAATTTTTATTTATAATCTTTTAAGCTTTCATCTTCTAGCTAACTTCTAGCTACATTTTGTACTGGAAGAAAAAATTTAAAAGTAAAAGTGATATTTAAAAAGATGGCTAAGGACCAATTTCCAAATGTATTCAGCAAAAGAAAAATGTTAAACATTAAACCTCCTAGCTCTGGGCCTCCAGCTGCCTAACAAAGCACACACATCTAAGCAGAGGGTATGAACTGTAGTCACATGGTTTTCCTACGATCTACTTGACCTCAAACATCCAGGTGGAAGCTGAAACACTCCACCACTCAGCTTTTTCTAAATAATAGATATGAAGCTTCTTGTAGGTAACAGACTTTAGAAGGCCAAAATTTTTTTAGTTCTCTGTGGAGGTCATAATATCAATTTAACTTTCAATTACCTTAAAACAATTCTAGCTTTAAGGAAGGAAATAATGTTAAAGCTTTTGGCTTTGAAAGGAAGGCTTCAAATAACCCACCAACAGAAAAGTATTTTGCTTTTTGTAATTAAAAAGTTAAGCCTAATAAAAATGGAGCTTTAATCCTTTTTTTAAATAAAGGTTATAGGCTACATGATTCCAGTTTTGAATTCCTAATGCAGTTTTTCACTGTGTCTACAGTACTGTATAAGAGCCAAGCAACATTCAGTTCATTCAGTTCCTAGCCCTCCTGTCATGGAAAGCATAGTGGGAGGCATATCTGAATACCTGGTTCCAGGCCTAGATTGGTTATTGGACCCTGGGTTTATCACTGCACCTCCCCTGGACCTTAGCTTCCTTATATGTGAAACAATAATGTTGGTGATAACAAAAGTGACATAGCTAGCAAGTAGTAAGGTTATAAGTAAGAAGTTAGTAGTAAGCCATGAAACGAGGATGAGAACAGCTGTTAGATCGCAAGTCTGTATTCCACCACTGTGCTATCCTGCCTCAGGTAGACTAGCTGATATTTGCAGCTCCAAAATGATATATGACCGTATTTCCATTTTTCCTCCAGACAAATGCCTACGTAAACCATTAAGCAAGATTGTTTTTCATCTTAGTTTTTAATATTTCTAGGGATAGCATCTTTTTAAAAAAATTATTTTATATTGGGGCACAGTTGGTTAACAATGTTGTTAGTTTCAGGTGTACAGCAAAGTGATTCAGTTATACATATGCATGTATCTATTCTTTTTCAAATTCTTTTCCCATTTAGGTTATTACAGAATATTGAGCAGAGTTCACTATGCTATACAGTAGGTCCTTGTTGGTTATCTATTTTAAATATAGTGGTGTGTACATGTCAATCCCAATCTAGGGATAGCATTTTAAAAAGTTCATAAAAGAAGTCTATTTATATAGCCCCAGTTATGGCAAAAGTGTTTCTTCTTGTTTAAATATACTCTTTTGACACAATTCTAGCACATTTCTTTAAATATGCCTACTTATAATTGTGATAATGTGTTACATATGTGGAAATAGGCTATCTTGTATACTGTCTTTCTTAGCACAAATATTCATGTTTTCACAAATCCATGTCTTTTCTCCTAGCTTTGTGGCTTCCCCTTCTCCTCACCACAGTTTTCCCTCATTCCTCTAATCTGTTTAGTCAAAATGTGCACACATTTAAGTGCTACTACATGTCAGGCACTGTCTTAGATGCTGGGACTATCAAAGTGAACAATTTCTCCAGAAATTTATAGGCTAATAATTAAGACAAACAAGTAACAGATTGTTATAATATTAAGCATGATGATTTCATGTGATAGGTGCTATACAAATATCAAAAGGAAGTACTACTTCATTCACTGGAGAGTAAAAAAAAGTTCCCCCAAAGAGGGGATGCTTGAGATGAATCTTGAAGGGAGAAGAAGAGGAAAGCGATTCTGAATAGCAGGGATATCACGCACGCACATGTAAGCAAAAGAGGCGTTCAGAGCACAGTGCTCGGGAAATACACAGGTAGTTGGCAATGGCTGCCCCCAAGAGCTTGGGTCAGGAATGGCAAGAAGTGAAGCTGAAGAGGTGGGCTGAGTTCAGGTAACGAAAGGCCTGTGTATTCAACTAGCACATTTAAACTTGACTCCCAACACTCTGGAGAACAGTGAAAGATTTAAAGCATGGGAGTGACATGATCAGATAGCCATTTTCTGATAATCTTCTTGAGAGAGAAAGTGCTAGGAAACATCAAAGATGCTGTATAAATGAGATTTTCCTTTTCTGTATTAATAACCATACCAAAGCCAGTTCCTGACCTCAGCAGGGAAATTTCATTCAGAGTATACGTTCTGTGTGGAAATCATTATTTCTCAGAATTAATTTTTCCCAGCTTTAGTGAGATATAATTGACATACAACATTGTGTAGGTTTAAGATATACAATATAATAATTTGATACATGCAAAATGATTGCAAAATGATTACCATAATAATGTTAGGTAACCCATACTTCACCTCACATTATTATCCTGTGTGTGGGGGGAGAACTTTAAGATCTATTCTTTTAACAACTTTCAGGTATACAATACAGTATCATTAAATATAATCACCATGCTGTTCATTAGATCCCCAGAATTTATTCATTTTATAACTGGAATTTAGTATCCTTTGACTACCTTCACCTATTTCCCCTACTCACTCTACTCCTGTCAACCACAAATACTCTCTGTTTCTTTGAGTTTTTTTTTCCTTTTAGAGTCCATATACAAGTGAGATCTTATAGTATTTGTCTTTGTCTGACTTACCTCACTTAGCATAATGCCCTCAGGTTTGTCCATTTGGTCACAAATGGCAGGATTTCCTTCTTTTTCTGGCTAAATAATATTCCATTGTGGGGTATATACATATATATATATATATATATATATATATATGCCACATTTTCTCTGCCCATTCATTTGTTGATGGACACATGTTGTTTCCATGTCTTGGCTATTGTGAATAACGCTTTAATGAACATCGGGTATAGATATCTCTTTGACATAGTGATTTCATTTCCGTTAGATATATACGCAGAAGTATATATACCCAGAAGTATGCTGGATTATATGGTAGTTCTATTTTTAATTTTTTGAGGAACCTCTATTATTGTTTTCCATAATGGCTGCACCAATTTACATTCCCACCAACAGTGTACAAGGCTTTTCTTTTTTTCACATCCTCTTTAACACTTGTTATGTCCTCTCTTTTTGATAACAGCCTTTTTGACAGGTATGATATAGTATCTTATTGTGGTTTTGATTTGTATTTCCTTGATGATTAGTGATGTTGAGCACCTTTTTCATGTGCCTGTTGGCCATTCATATATATCTTTTCTGAAAAAATGTCTATTCAGATCCTTTGCCCATTATTTGTTTTTTTACTGTCGAGTTGTATGAGTTCTTTATATATTTGGGATATTAAACCCTTATCAGATATATGATTTGCAAATATTTTCTCCCATTCAGTAGGTTGTCTTTCATTTTGTTCACCATCTCTTTTGCTGTGCAGAAACTTTTTAGTTTGGTGTAATCCCACCTATTAATTTTGCTTTTATTGTTTGTGCTTTTGGTGTTAATATCCAAAACATCATTGCCAAGACCACTGTTAAGGAACTTTCTATATTTTCTTCCATGAATTTTATAGTTTCAGGTCTTACATTTAAGTCTTTAGTCCATTTCAAGTTAATTTTTGTGTATGGTTTAAAATAGGAGTTCAGTTTCATTCTTTTGCATGTAGATAAGAATTGACCACTTTTATCAGGCACCTGTGAGGGCCAGCAAGCCTGATGGGGAGAAGGGAGTCACCTGGGAATGTAGAAAGCCAGGCCTGGGGGATCAGCCTGACTGTGGGTCTGGCTTTTCATAATAGCCAAAATCAGAATTTTATTGTAATCACCCTGACTTGATCCAGTTTAGTTCAGTCTATAAGAGAGCCTCATCTTTGTGTGGGAGCTGTGTTTGATCTGAGTTATACTCATAGCTGCACTGGTGGAAATTTTGTGACTCCAAATGAAGGTCTGGCTGCAGACATGAAGGACCCCTGCCATTGGCTAAGGGTTTGCAGTGCACTGTGCACCCTCTTGAGGAGGGGTCCAAGGAGCATAGGTGATTGGCTTGGATAGGGGTCCAAGCATGAGAACTAGAGTTTATTCACAAAACCAGCAGAGACCCTGGCCATGAGGTCCAGCCAACATTTTGGATTAGGGGTGAGAAGAAAGTCTCAGGAATCATGGCAGCACCTAGAAATATCAAATTTGTACTGCCTTAGGCTTTTAGGACTACATCCCAACCCTTGTCCCTGATGGAGCTCTTATGCTGTCACACCTGGTTATTCTTGTTCCAAGAGCTGAGTGTGTAAAGATCTTCAATGCCTGCCCCCAACTGGTGCTACACAAGTTGGGGTTATTAGTAGAAAAGTCACTGGGTGAATCACTCAGGCCCTGGCAGTGTGCTCGTAAGATTCACTTCTTGTCATTAATAGGATTATCAAACAATCTAAAGCTTATTCTTTGCTTCTATTCTAAATTTATCTTTTCCTCTTAATAAATAACTGCTCTTAGTATGGTATGAAATTATTTTTGTTACCATTTGCTTTTTGAGATTAGACTAATTTCTACTGATTTCATCGCTCATCATTATTGTTTTTGCTTCATAGTCCATTAATAATTTTACGTGGATTTACCTTTCAATTCTATAATAAATAAATTTAAAGATAACAAAAGAAGGGACTCTTCATATAAAGCTCAATTCAATGTGTAGTTTCTCACTTATTTTAGTAAGATGTTACAAATGCCTTTCATTCAAAATTGTAGTTAAAATTGTGTGTTGGAAAATTAGTAACTTTTTGAATAAACTTTTTTGCTTCTTGTTGATGTTCAAGTTCCTCTTTCAACTCTTCGACGATATATTTTAGGGTCCTAAAAAGGTCGTTTTATCTAGGTTGTAGGGCTTGAACAGCTTTGTAATGGAGACACCATCTTGTTACACTTAAATTCTTAAAAAGCAATCAGAATGACATATTCATAACTGTTTCAACCTACTGAGTAGTCAACAGTTTTAGGTGCTGTGGCAGCAGCTTCTTCTCTAGAGCAATTAAGGGAATAAGCTATGCAAAGCACATACTATAAATACTTATTAAAGTTCTTAAAGTGTGTTTGCAGCCTTTTGTCCTTACTTTTTGTATAGTTGCATTGCCATATGACTATCCATGAACTGTAATTCAATGGCAGGTTACAGCTACCCAGAACTAGTTTCACTTTGTGGACTCTTAGAAGCATTTTATGTTTCAGGTATCTTCTGATGGTGAAAAAGTTAAAAATTGCCATAGAGTTTTTCCCTTATAAAAGTAGGGCACAATAATTGCCAACTGACCTGTGCTTGTCACAACCAGTGTAGAATCTATCAATAAGATGGTGGTTAGCGTGTTCCTGCAAGCTGTTCCTATACAGAGGTGGCAAGCAGTAACTTTGTACAAGGAAGAGGATGTGAACCACAGAAATATGGCTTATTGAACCTACTAAATATATTCATAACTCTACCTCCCATTAGCCAAGTTCCAGAAATGACCCTGGCCATCCCATTACTACTTGACTAGGAAAAAATTTGCTAAGGTCGACCCTGGTTCTTGGAAGGGGCCAGAATAAGTGAGTCCTCTGGCCTTGGAACTCAGTTCTTGGTCAGATTTTCTTTTCTGTCAGTTCTCTCTTTCTGATCTATAAACTTATCCAGTCCCAAGACTTTAAATCCAACAATTTCAACAGATTTCAAATTTATAGTTGTAGATATAGTTAATTGCCAACTTGACAATTTTGTTTGGATGTCTAATATTCCTTTCAATATTAATATTGAATATTTGCAAAATGCAGATTTTGATAGCTATCTCCTCAACTCATTCCTACACCCCCACTATCCCTGTGCCAAAGTAGCCCCCTCTCAGTCTTTCCCTTCTCCATATATGGTACCATCATCCACTTAGTTGCTAAAGCCTCAAAAGTAGGAATTATTCTTTATTCTTTCTCTTCCCTCTCTTCTCCTCTCCAGCAGCAAGTCCTGTGGGTTTCATCTTCAATGTATCTCAAGTTCTTTTTTTCTCTACATATCTAGTCCACTACCTTGGATCAGGCTGCCATTATATCTTACGTCTTGATCTGCCACTCTTAACCTTTTCTAATCTGTGAATTGGATTATGTCCCTTCCCTGCTTAAGACCCTTCACTTGGCTCCTTCTTCCTTCAGATAATGAAGCCCTTGCTATTTACTGTGGTTTACAAGGTTCTGCTCATCTTCTCATCTTTCCAACCTCATCTCATTCTACTCTCCTATGTATTCACTAAGCAACTGCACACTGTGTTCTTCATGTTCCTTAAACACACCAGGTCCTTTTGTGCTTTGAGCTCTTATTTTCAGCTTGGGGCTGGAATGATTTTTGCCACTTCTCTTCATTCTTATTTTTCAGATCTCAAGGCAAAGGTCACCTTTGCAGGGAGGACTTCTCTTAGTCCTCTCTCTAAAGTAGCTTCCCCCAGGTACTCTATTGCATCACTCTGCCTATTTCTTTTACTGTACTCAAACTGTGATTATCTAACTCATTATTTCTTATTTGTTGACTGTTTACCCCACAAGAATGTAACTACTCTGAGAGCAGAGTCTTGGACCCACTTGCTCACACTGAATCCTCAGAGCCTAGCTTAGTGCTCATATCTAGTAAGAGCTTAATAAATGTTTATTAAATGAATGAATGCTTGGACATTTTTTTCTTCCCTGTAAAATAAGTAGCACAGCTTTTCCCAGTTCATAGAAAGGTGAGAATTAGTAGAATCAATGTTTTCATGAGCACGATGAGATATTTTCTTTTTCTGACTAAATTTGTGCTCTTAGGTTCTCATTTTCCTTCTCTTCTCCTTCTTCTTCTTATGATCCTGGGTCCCCTTCCCTCCCACTGTTCTCACCTGTGACTGCACCTATTATCGATGTCTCCATACTCTACATTTCTAGTTCTCACTTCCATGCTGAACACAAACCTGTGTTCCCAACAGATGCAAAGTGGAATTAAATTTTTCCTTCAAATAAATCTGTTTCTTCTTTTGTGTTAATAATGTCAACATTTTTCTGAGATGCTCAGAGTGTCATTCTCAGCCGTCCTCTTTCACCTCCTAAAACAAACTGGTTAACAAGACTATTGCTCTATCTTCCAAATGTACTTTGAATTTTTCCAGTCCTTCCAATTCCCAGGGCTTCTACCCTAATACGGAACCTCACTATCCACGACCTCAGGTGTCAGGCCTTCTAACAGACCTTTCCAAATCCAATATTTCCCCTGATCATAGTATTCTTCCAATTACTACCTAGATCATCTTTTCAAATATAGTTGTTGATACTCCCTTGCTTGGAAATCTTTGAAGTTCCCTCAGCTTCAGAGTATAAACCAAAGTCCTTGGCAAATCCTTCAAGGCTCTCTGTAATCTGGTCTCAATACATTTTCCAGTCTTCTAGTCCATGATAATCCATTGCAACTGCATTCAGTGCAGTGGACACGCCTTAAGATCCCTTACTATTTGAATTAACTCATGCTTTACTCTATGACAGGATTATCTCCTCCTCAAATGTGTACCAGTTAAAAGCTTATTATTTTAAAGGGATAACTCAAAACCACTCTCCCCCCAAAGCCATTCCCAGTTGGTTTTCATCTGTTATTTGCTATTTTGCTATGAAAACTCTTATTGCATTCTTCCTTGTGTCCTGTATTTTTAACCCCTTGGGTTTTGTTTTGTTTTTTTTTTTTTTTAAAGAAATTCACGTTCTTTTATTTATTTATTTATGACTGTGTTGAGTCTTCGTTTCTGTGCGAGAGCTTATCTCCAGTTGCGGCGAGTGGGGACCACTCTTCATCGCGGTGCGCGGGCCTCTCTCTGTCGCGGCCTCTCTTGTTGCGGAGCACAGGCTCCAGACGCGCAGGCTCAGTAATTGTGGCTCACGGGCCCAGTTGCTCCGTGGCATGTGGGATCTTCCCAGACCGGGGCTCGAACCCGTGTCACCTGCATTGGCAGGCAGATTCTCAACCACTGCGCCACCAGGGAAGCCCCTGTTGTTTTTTTTTTTTTAACTTTTATTGGAGTATAGTTGATTTACAATGTTGTGTTAGTTTCAGGTGTACAGGAAAGTGAATCAGTTTTTAAAATGGCAGCAGAATACAAGTTCTCAAGGCATTCTAACAATTAAAGAATTCAGAATTATATTGAATAAGTAAACATATTTCCTCTTGTCTTCCTTCCTCAATCCCATTTATTCCCTAGAGAAAACCAATGGCAAGTGTTACTTCCAGAACTTTTTCCAGACATTGATAAATGTATAGCTTTTAAACAAAATGTTAAATGGGTGATAACAGACATATGACTCCATAACTTGTCTTTTCTCTTGGAAATATTTATTGGACATCTTTCTTGTCAACATAGAGAGATTTGCCATCTTCTTTCCAACTGCTTCATTGTAGATGTTGCAGAGATGACTAATTGTCCTCCAGTAGCTTTACTTTTCCTTCTATAGTAATAGAATCCATGAGGCTTAGCAGGGCACGTGCATGTCAGGAATAAAGGCTACATTTCCAACCTTCTCGTAGCTAGGTATGGCCATGTGAGCTAGGTCTAGCCAATAGGATATAAGAGAAGGTGAGATGTGTAACTTCTGAGAAAAATACTTAAAGGGGGATGTGTATGTTTCTCCTTCTTTTCCTTTCTGTCTGTTGGCATGAATATAGATGGGATGACTGGAGCTGGAGCAGCCATCCAGGTCTATGATAACATTGGCATTGGAGGCCATAAATGAGAGAGCAACAGTGTAAAAGGAGCCTGGACCCTTGACTCTGTAGAAAACCACTCCAGCCCTGGGCTGCCTAATTCTATATTTTTATAAAGAGACAAAAATTTAAGAAATTTTTAAAAATTTAATCTTGTTAAGCCACTGTTATGGTGGATTTTCTTCCCATTTCAGTTGAACATAATCCTTTATAAATAATTATATTTTAAATGATTACATTCTGTTCATAATTTACATCTTTTTTCTTCCCTCCTAGACCCTAAGGTCTTTGCAGGCTTACCTATGGTCTTATTTGTCCTTATCTTCCCATAAGGACCTAGCACAGTGTCTGGCATATAGTCAAAGCTCAACAGTTATCTGTTAACTTGAACTAAATCTGTTTATTGCTGATCATGGAATTTACTACTTCTTCAAACTGTATGAATAGGAATAAAAAGACATTTGAAAGAATAAAATTTCTGAACTGCACTGACAAAGTGGACTTCCCTCATTTTTGAATTAATCCCAGAATACTGCCACAAGCAAGTTGTTGCTTATGATTAAAAATATCTTTTAACTTTGCAACAATGCTGATGCTGATAATTAAAATATTTATCTTAGGGGAGCCTAAAGAATTTTGCTTGGTTTTCAGATCTTTGTGTTATTAACCACACCTTACTTTTTCAAATACATTTGTCTCATAAATGTTTATGCCTTGACCTCCTCTTCCATAAAATAATAGCATAATAGTTTTTGTGTGGAAGTAGAGGGTTGGACCAAATCAGTGGTTCTTACCCTTTGGTTGGTCGAAAGTAGGGAGACTGTATAATTTATCACCTAAACTAAGCTTTTAAGAGTGAAATGGGGCACTATTAGTAATTGTGCCAGCACGTGGGCCTAAATGTGACTGTCCCATGCAAACTGTGACAGGCTCTGCTTGTCATAGGCCTCAACAAGAATGTGAAAAAAAAGCCCTAGATTTTCTTTTTAGAGAAACACACACACACTTGCACCCTAAATTTTACATATAATTTGAGTGGCCCATGAACCTACTTCAGTTTATCTGTAGAAATGTAGGGATCTCCTAGATTAAGAAAGAACTCCTAGGCAAAATTACCCCAAATTCCTTCATTAAAATTCTATAACTCCAACATTCTGGTATGCTGATAATATGAGTCATTTATACAGCTGATTCTGGACAATATCCACTCTAAATACTCAACCCTGGGCTACAAATCAGCACCTGGTATCTCTTTACATTTATGAGACTTTACACTTAAGGTACAGCCTCCTTCCACGATCACCTATGGAAAAGGGAGAGATTGGACCAGCTGCTGCAGCAGCCTTACTTCCAGCCACACAGAAGCTAAAAGCAGAGGCTACCTGCTTCCAGAAACTCTTTGCCTGCCTAAGGAATAGAGCTGCCTAAGGGCTCCATGGAGTCTCCTCACCAGGTGCTCCCCAACCCCATGGTTCCTGAGTGCCCTGCACCCCAGACCGTAGTCCTTCTGGAATCCCTGCGCCCCAGACCGTAGTCCTTCTGGAATCCCTGCACCAGGGCAGCTCGAGACACAGTCGGTGTGAGTGGTTGTCTGTGCAGGTGGAGTATGGTGCCCAGTCACGGTAATGGTTAAAAAGCACATGCAAGTGTGTAGTTTTCAATTGCATACAAAATCATGGACTCAGTTTTCCATTTGAATAGAATACGTAAGACATACTGGCAGTTAGAGAAGTATTTAGAAAATGGAAATCAGGATGACAAAGGAAGGAGTAACTTTCAGTTTCACAAAGGGAAAAAATCGAAAGGAGAATACACCTGAATGAAATCCAATACATAATGTAGAATAGAGATGGTTATCATATGGAAAGGTTTGAACCGAGTTTTCTATTACCAGGGCAACCATCACATTATGGAGCTGCAAAACAACAAGGAAAAAGCGGCAATAACTGCAACACCAAAACTCCAAATGAGAAGGACAATTTGTGTACAGATTTGAATTTAATAAAGAAGATGAAGAGCTGCTTTGTTTAAACTAACTTTTGCTTACCAGCAAAAGAAAATGTATTTGGAAAAATTAACATTCCCTTCTACATTTTCAGAAAATATCAGAGAAAATATACAAATGCCATTCAAACTATGTATTAAATCCTGATGAATTCATATGGGGTTTTTTTGGTCCTTTCTCTCAGAGATGTGGGCCTTTCATACACAGTGATATTTAATATTTAAAGCTCTCAGTGTGATAAGTATTTTATTTAGTTACTTCTTTCCTCCAGAGTTCGAATTTTAATTTAAACAGGTGGACAGATTGAACAACATTTATTTTTCTCTTCTTTGCATTTGTAGGAGGCAATTAATCAAAGAGATTGGTACTAAGCATTTAAGATAAGTTTTGCATGAGAACATTGACTGGGTAATTTCGTAAGGACTATGGTAGAAAGCTAATGGGATGTTAAAGGTGATGGTCATCACTTGGTTTTTACTGAAAACTAAATAGGAGCCAAGTATGTGTATTTACATAAAATTTACATCAGGCTATGTAGAAAACACAGACTTTTTTCCAGCTATTTTCTAAAGCTCTTAGTTCTTTTTCTTTTCTTTCTATTCATTTCAACCTTGATCCTCAATTCCAGTGTGCACGTGTACACACAATACACATATACACACATACAGCAATATAGGTATAGGAGGAAATGATAGAGGGTAAACTATTAACTTGAAAGACGTAGTGCTGTAGGGCCAATTTGGAGAAGAATCCTATAATTTTGCATTGTTGGATCAGGTTCAGGGGCTGCCCGATGTCTTTAATCCTTTTAATGGTAGCCTTACTGATGTGTTAGTCTAAACATGTTGTTATATTCATGACATCGTTATGGCTGCTGTAACAGAAGTACCGTAGACTGGGTGGTTTTTAAACAATAGAAAGCTATTTCTCACAGTTCTGGAGCCTGGAAGTCCAAGATCAGGGTGCCAGCATGGTCGAGGTCTGGTCAGAGCCCTGTTTCTAGCTGTGTCCTCATGTCACAGAAAGCAGAGAGAGGAAGCAATCTCTCTCACGACTCTTTTAAGAGCATTAATCCCATTCATGAGGGTTTCACCCACATGACCTCATTTAATCCTAGTTACCTCCCGAAGCCCCACCTTTTAATACCATCCCATTGGGCGTTAGGGTTCCAACATATGAATTTGGGCAGGGACACACACATTTAGTCCATAGTACATGTTTTGTGTAGCATCCTTATTTTCGTGTCAAGGAGTTCCTAAAGTCTGATTCTATAGAGGAAAACACAGTGCAAAGGCAATCTGCAGTTCTGATGACCAGAAGCCCATAATCCCAGTGATGGAAATATTGCATTCAGGATATCTGAAAACCCAGACTCCCCTGTAGATAGCTGCTCTTTCTGCGGCTGGACTAGTAAAACTCAGCTGACATGGCAGAAAGCTGCTGGAAAACAATTGTCACTTCTACCCTGCACCTGCTTTCTCTAGTTTGTATCTGTGCCACATGGGGCCTCCCTTGGTTCCTGACCCAGTTTTTCTCCTAGACTTTGAGAAGATGCCTGTCCTGGGATTCAGCCTGCCACAAGGGCCATTGCTGTAAAAAGCACCCCTCGACTTCCTCTACCCCCTCTTGTTCCACAAAATGGTCAGAACAGAAAACCCTCTGCCTCTGACATTGAACAATCCTTTCTCTATGGAAATGTCCTCTAAATTGAAACTTTGCCCCCTTGCAGCCAACCAGGGACTGTTACATGTACCTGAAGAGCAGTTAGAAAATCTCCCCAATTCCCAAAATCCCACCTCAACAGAACGCTTGCCAATCAGACATGCTCTCAGTATTTGCTCTTTTTACTGCATAAAACTTATACCCCTGAACCCCTGCTGAATCAAGAATAAGGACAGAGCTGGGTTCCCTTGCTTCAAGTTTATGAATTATCAGCCTTTGTTAATTCTGCTTCGGACTTCCTTGTGCCTTGAACAACTTCAATTCTGAGCCTGGTCAGTATGTCAGTTTCCATTTTAGATCCGTAGAACAACCCTCATGGGCCTTATCTTGGACATATATACCGTTGCTGTACTTCTCTTCTGGGATTGGTATGGATATCAGAGCCCTGGCTTGGGGTCACAGTGAATGCAGCCAAAAGGAATCAGGGTCCACGTTAGCTGGCCAGTCTTAGTCTAAGGGGGTGGGAGTGGTGGGCTGTTTCTCCAATCCCTTTGTTGCTGTTTTCATGATGGTTCATTCCTATGCAAGAGGGCATCTTTTCCATGTGTATATCCTCCAGGCTGGTTTTATGATCTTCCTGATTCTGTGAGCTACGTGGTGTGTTTTGATTAAATCTCCTTTCTGACTACATTAGCCTAATTTGGGTTGTTTCACTTGCCAGAAACCTTCAGAAAGATAGTCTCTTTGAAATGAGAAGGAACCCAACGTCCACTTCTCTTGGCCTCGTCAGGCATGCCACTTCCTGAAAGTGCTGACCTCATTCCTTAGGAGGCTAGATAAGCATTTATTCATATGATGGGATTGCAAGGGAGTGGAAGCAGAGCACTGTGAAGGGTAGAGCAGGGCGCAGAAGGTGCATCCAAGGGCTTCGGAGACTTCCCTTAAGGCCTGTTCTGCTTCCAAGAAATGCAATCTGAGGGAGCAGAGTGATGAGGAGGAGTCTGAGAGCTCAGTATAGCATTAAGTGACTTTCCCATACATGAGTTATTTGTCTGTTGGAAATAAATCTGTCTGAATGTTGTGTTGATCTTTTTGCCAGGTTGGCGAAAATCCCAGGGAGAGAAGTTTACCACTGAGGATGGCACTGGGTCACTGCCTTCATAATGATACCCATTTTTAGAGACTCCTTTGGAGTTTTGAAAATGCTCAAATAGAACTACTGGTTTCTAGATTACAGCAGTGAGATAGTTTACTTTGGCTTTGGGAATCAGAACTGCAGTTCATTAATACTTTCCTTCAGGCTGGGAACAAGAATTTATAACACCTGATGCCATATTCAACTCCAGATTAGCATATATTACACGAGTGATAACTGAAATTGCTCTAAAAATGTGACAGATTCAAACCAAATCCTGTTTATGAATGCTTTGCTATCTGTGAAATATTCAGAATGTGGAAAGAAAAGGCAACTGAAGATAAATGACCCCAATTTTATTATTTTGCATTTGTTTTCATCCATGTATCTTTATTACTTTCCTTAAAGTATGTATTTTTGATACCAATTGATTAAACGTACAGTTTTTTGTTTTGTTTTGATTTGATTTTGAAGATCTTGGTTTAAGGTAAGATGAAGTTAGAAGAAATTACACTGGAAAGTTTCATGTTAGTGAACTTATATAATCTGGTCTCTAAAGATTTACTTTTAGGGGAGAACTATTGAGATAAAGGACTTATATTTGATTTTTAGCTTGTTTGGATTTTGATATGAGACTAGAAGACATGTTCTTTAAACCGGTGCCTTTAATTTCTGGGTATAAAAGAGCTGAGTTGTGTTTTTACCTTTTCAATCAAATCTTCTTGTTAAAAACCACTGAAGTGAGAGAGCTGACAAACAGAATGGGCCTGACATTCCTGGGAAAAGACAGTGATATCCTTCAACACTGTTTTTTTCCAATAAAGATTTTTGAGTATAAGTGCAGTGCTGTGCATTAAACAGCATAGGAATTAAGCATGATATGTTGTCAACTTTACATGAAAACATAGGTAAGAAAGATTTTAATTTAATGTATTTTTGGATGACAGGGACTGTATAGTATTTATCTCTGTTTTTCAGGCACCCAGCTAGTATACTATCTGACCTGTAGTTTGTACTCAGCAAGTGCTTAAATGATGAGTAATGAATGATGAATGAGTGATGTAATGATCCTCAAGGATGTAGCATATGTCAGGTTTTTCACCTTGTTTTCCAGCCTTTTTTTTCCCTTTTTTGTTTTAGTGATTCATTCAGCAAAAGTGGTTTGAGGGTCCCCTTTGTATGAGGGACCTCATAGGTGGCATTGAACCAAACAAGAGTCTCTGGCTTCTGAGGTCTCACACAGTGGTGGCCACTTGGGAGGAGGCATCTTTGTCAATCTTGTCACTTGTCTTTGAACTAGCTGACCCCTCACTGATCAGTTTCCACGTGAGATGTTGGAAGGATGACAGCTATGGGGGAGTGGGTAGCAGGAAGGGTCCTGCTTGCTTAGGTGTCACCTGTTCAGGAAGCTGGTGCATTTGAATTTGAATATCCTTTGACACAAAAGCACCAAGGAAAAATAATACAATGAGATGAGGAAAGAAAGTTTCTGTGAACCAAGTCAGACTGATTAACCAGGAAGAGGAGATGCTAGTTGACCCCAAAGCCTTGATGAGCACTCAGTCTCTCCTGTGAAGCCAATATTTCCTTGATTACAATCTCTTAAAAAGAGTGGGGGGGTCCTCTTCTTATACAGATTGTTTTAATTAATAACAGAGCATGTTACTGAGAATGCTTGTTTAGATTTGTTTATTTTAATTAACTAATAAAGCTCAGGCAGAACAGAGAACCAAATCAGGCCTTTTTTCTAAAAACAAAGAAGACTCCTGATATTACTGCTAATGTTGAACAGAACTCTTTTAACTGAGACCATCTGAAAACTGTGCCTCAAGCATAACCTGTGGATTGACATAGAATACATAATTGTTTATTGAATAAAATAATGGAATTTCTGATTGGTATATCTATTTATTCATTTATTTTTGGTTCTTTCTCTCGTTTGAAGGCATATTTTCTTTTGGTTTCTTCCGATTTGTTTTCCCTACTTTTTGTTTTCCATATGTTGAGGCTGATAGTCTGAAACCCAAACTCATCATTTTCCCCCTCTTTGCCCTAGTCTCCAACCTTGCTATTTCCTAACTTTCTTAGTCTTTAAAAGATCTATAATCTTCTACCAACTCTGGGCTCAAAAGTCATTGGCAGGCCTCTTTTAATTCCTCATATCCAATCAGATTTCAAGAACTCCATGTAGTACATCCAAATTATCTTTGCCCCTGCTCACTTCCTTCCATCCACGTTCCCAGCATCCTGCAGGCTCACCTCCTATTGTTTGGACTATTATAATATGTTGACCTGTTTCCAGTAACTTCTTTCTCAGTTCCCTTTTACATATTAAAATTAGATTAATCCTTATAAAGCAAAGCTGTGATCATGTAGCTTCCTGCCCTCAATTTTTCCATGATACTTTATATCAAAACAAATACAAATTCTTTAGACTGGCACCCTGGTTTCCACATTCTGGTCTTATCTCTCTTCTCAGCCTTATTTCCTACTGTTTCTGGAAACACATCCTGTATTCCACCAAAGTGGATTTCTTGTTGCTACAGGACTGCACTGTCCAATGCTGTAGCCACTAGCCATTAGTGGTGAGAGAACGAATCAATATACAGATGAGAGACCTCATATGAAAATAGAACTCTGACGCACAGTCTGCAGCAGACAGCCCAGAACACCAACCCATGATCTACAGTAACCAGCCTGCTATCTATATGTCACACTTATAGGAAGTCAGAATGCTATCCCTAGCAACACTCCAGGAAGTGAAACAATAACCCCTGCAACAACAGTCCCCCAAAGCCAGGATTTGACTCATAACTGACAGTTTCTCTAATTTTTTTCCTTATTTCCAATTTAGGACCAATCAGAGAAAGCCAACGATGTACCCCTAACCAACCTCATAGGTTGCCCCACTGCTAAATAGTTACACCTTCCTCATGCCAATGGGCTCCAATCAGGGCACACCTGAAGCCTTCCCTGTTTTTCCACTATAAAGCTTTCCTGCTCCTCTCCCTGCCTTTGAGTCTCTGCAAAATGCTGAGTGCAAATTGACAGTGGCTGACTCCCTTGTTAGAGAAAACTCTAAGAGCCTTAGCCTGTTTTCATTTGGTTGGTCTTTGTTTATTTCCACAGTAGCTAGTTAAATTTAAATTAATTAAAATTATATAAAATAAAAAGTTCAGTTCTTCAGTTGCACTAGCTAATTTAAAGTGCTCAGTAGCTCCATGTAGCTTGCAGCTACTATACTGGACAGTGTAGACATGGAACATTTCCATCATCTCCAAAAGTTTTATTGGACACTCTATACATGTCTCTGGTTTTCCCACCTCATGCTACTCCTTCTGCTTGAACTGCCGTCTTTCTACATTTTTACCTGCCAGACTCCTACCCAGCCTTCATGACCTTGCTTACTGTTTCCCTCAGGAAGCCTCCACTGATGCCTCTATTTGGACATCATCTCTCATTTCTTAGGTTATACCTTTCTTATGGCACTTATCAGTCTTTCTTCTAGGTCAGTGATCTCTCCCATCCTGCTATCCTGCTGTACTGTAGACTCCTTGACCTTAGTAATTACTTTATCCTTGCAGGATCTCATGCTTCCTATGGAGTAGCCCCGTGATAACTTTTTTTTTTTTTTTTTTTTTGGCTTAATTGTGGTTTGGGGAAAATAAGGATCAGATTGAATTACTCACTTTAAGAAGCCATGGAATGACATATAGAATTGGGGCTTGTTTTTTATTTGGGACATAGAATGTACAAATACTGTTGCAAATGGGTTTGTTCTTCCCTTTCTGACTCTGCCTCTATTATCCTCTAGACAGCTTCATTTAACACTGGGAGGATGTTTGTAAAGTTAGCTGGGGACCATCTCAGAGTCTCCCATTGTTAGTTCTCAGAAGTTCTGTGGGCCTTCAGCAGTCTTTTCATAGAACAGCAGCCGGAGAGGAAGCTAGAGGTCTAAGATTCCCAAAATACTTTTAGAATGGCTAACTTTTATTAATGTCTTTAACACACCAGACAGATTCATGCCTCTGTGCCTCGCCCATATTTTCCCCTTGCCTGAAATATGAACCCAAATTTTGCACCCTTATACCACCTCTGTTCCTGGTGAACTTCCTTCAGATGTCAAGTGAAATAGGTCACATTATCTCTGAAGTCTTTCTTGCTCTCATCAAATGGAGTCACTCCTTTTCCTGGCTGTTTATCAGTATCTGCTTGCATATCTCTTTATTCTCAGTGTGGTGGATGAATGTAAACACTAACTCTTAAAGTAATATTATTAGGACAAGGACACACAGCCAGTGGAAGGAAGTTAACCTGCTTGTATTTCTTGTCAAGGGGTAGCTGTTGCTGTTGTATTTGGATACTTTAGCATAAAAGTCACTACAACCCAGAGAGAAAGCTATTTCTCTCCCTTCACCATCAACCTAAATCCAAAGGTCATGAGCTCATCATTTCCTAAGTGATGCTAGAAAACCCTCTCTTCACTTTGTACACCAGCAGAAACTGTGTCTGGGAGAAAGTTTCGCTATCCGCTGGGTGCCTGAGGCTGTGAAATTTTCAAGAAACAGAAGTTGACCAGAGTACTGGGACTTAATTATTTGTTAGAGGGTATGGGATATCCTGGGATAAGGGTGGATGGTGACGTTAGGTCATAGCTGGGGATGAAACTTAAAGGGGAAAGACAGCAAGAAGAAGTGGAGTGAGAGGAGAAAACAAATCATCCATGTGGGGCGCCTTTGAAAGAAGAGCCTCTTCCTTTTGAGGTTCCAGAGAGTGAGGTGCCCATTGGCATAGTAATTGATTCCATCCATCATCCTCACTCCCCTACTCTGTCAGCTTTTGGAAAAATTGTATGAGCCCTTCAACAAAGAAATACTTAACCCTTCATAATGGTTTAGTCATGTTTGTGCAAGAAAGCATTTGGAATGGGTAGGGGTGCCCTGCTCTGATGTTCATTAAACATGGGTCCACACCCTCGTTATGGGCTATTGGGTGCCAGGGCACAAACACCCAGCCAGAGAAATAAGAATATTCTCTTTTATGTTACCAGCCTCAGAGGGTACTAAGAAGAAGGAAGAATCTTCTCCTGAGAATAATTATTACAGAGTCATAATAATTATTCATCCATTTATTCAATAATATTTGGAATAGATTTTGGAAAAATTGTTGGCTTAAGCTAAACTGAGTAACTTGAAAGCAGATGCTGTATCTTATCTCTCTTTGAATCCTGAATGCAACCCCTGTCTCTGTCTGACACATGGTGGGTGTTTAAAAATTTTACGGAATGAATTACTGAACCTGCTGATTTACGAGGCTCAATTTTGGGGCTAGAAGTGAATGCACTAGCTATTCCATTGGGGGATAATACGAGAATTTCTTTTTCAAACTCATGGGCTTTCTTTTTCAGGCTGAAGAAAGAGGTGTGGATTTAACTTAAAAAGCTATGGCCAGAATCCTCTTGTGAAGACAATTATAGAATTAGAAGATCTCAGAGCCGAGAGAATCTTAGGACCCACTTATTCCCATCCTTTTATTTTGTGGATGAAGATACTGAGATTTAAACAGTTTTCACAGAGCTTTTAAAATGTGGAAATATTCTATTAGAGTCTTGCCAACTGCCAGGTTAATTTAAAGGTTTTGGCTTTGTAGTTCAAGTTCCTATTTAATTTCAGAGTTCACGAACCCTTCCCAGGGGGATACGGGTCTGGGTGCGGTGCTCACCATCCCCATCCTTTCATCCTGCTGCTTTCAGCGCACTTTCCTACGACTCCGCTTGCTCCCACCTCTGCCGCCTCCTCTCCCAGGAACACATTCAGCCCAAGGACTCCCTCTAATTTCTCCATCCACCCTTTACCATCACCGCTTCAAACATCCCCCAGCAAACTGAGGACTCTGGAGAAGAGAGTGTCATTTAATTATGAAAACACATAGTTTTGGGTTTTTTTTTCCCTGAATCTGAACATTTTCCGAACAATAGGTAAAGGAGTTTTTGAAAGCCATGGCAGTGTTTTAAAAATCTCTTGTTCATTTTACCAGATTAATCCAGAGTTGCTATGGGTTGTTCAAAGAAAAAGGATGAGAAGCTGATCTGCATTAGGGATGTGTAGGAGTTGGAACATAGATCTGATCAGATGTTGCTGTACTTTCTTTTGTGCTTCTTTGGGGGCCCAAGTCAGAACTATGACTTTTCCCATCATACTGGGGAGCAGGGGGTAAGCAGTTATCTTGTGTCTTAACTCAAAAGAATGAACAGGGTGAATTACTAGCTCTCCTTTCTGCTTTAAGGTGCAGAAAACCCAACCAATAGTGGCGTAAACAAACTGGGGTTTATTTTTCTCTCATAACAGGAATCTTGGAGGTGAGGGGAAGCAGGGTTAGGTCTGTGGCTTGGCGATGCTGGAGGTCTGACAGGAGAACTTTTCCTCGACTAACTGAAGTCTGAGTGGTAGCGGTCAGGGCCTGAGAATTAATTGACAATCTGGAATTTTCTTCAGATTAACAGGAGAAAATGTTATTACACATGCATGCGGCAGCATTCTCTAAGGAGAAGCTCTCTGAACAGCCAGGGGTAAAGGTTTATATACTATCCGCATAATAAGGGGGTGTTGGTGGTTAAAGTGTGGGAGGTTCTGATAAGGTTTGTTACACATTTTCACATTTCTCATCCAGGTGCTGGTGCTAATGGTCATTCTCCTTCCTGGCTGGAAGTTCCCTGGAGGGGGATTTGTGGCAGCAGAATTCTCACATTCTCGAGGTGCTGAGGGTAAGTCTTCTGTCTCCCTCCCACTGGAGGCTGAATTCTCGGAAAGCTCTGTTAAAACAAGGGGAGTTTAGAGAAATTTTCTTTCTCAGCTGCTGTTTGTTCAGGTGTTTTCATTTTGAAGTACAGCCGTCCCTCTGTATCCACAGGTCCTGCATCCACAGATTTAACCAACCTCGGATGGACTGTAGTGGTTCCCTGAGTTTTGAACATTATGGAGTTGTTACACTCAGACTAAAAATTGATCAGGGAGTCCTGATGCTTCTCGAGTTTTCTCAAAGCTTGAATGTAATATATGTACTTGTGTCTGTAGGTGAGCTCTTAGCTGGTTGGTCCCCGTGGTTTAAAAGTAAAGTTGAAAAATCACTTCTGTCTCCAACAGGGCCATTATAATTATTAAGATGATCATTTAGGAAGCAGTGGATGCTTTGCATTCAGTTTGAGGTGATACTTTGGTGAGATTGATAGGGGCCCTTTGGGCAAATGTCCGTTTTGTGGATTTTGAGAGAAAAAGAGAGGTGATGGAAGGTGCCTGCACACACAGAAGGCGAAAATGCCGAGCAGATGGTGTGTGTGCCTGTGGTTAGGAGGATGCTGATGGGAAACAGACTCTCCTCCGGGAGGGGGGAGTGGAGGGACAGTTCTGCAGGCCGGGCCGTGTCTCCACCTCGGCTGCTGAGTGTCAGCTTTCTCACTTGTAAAATGATAACCATACTCTTTACTTTAAATGACATAATATGTGCAAATGTGCTGAATAAACTGTGAAAAGAAATTCTTCATGATTTCCCAGTACAAGCATGTACGAAAAAGAGGTCAAGTGAGTTATTCGGAGGGGTTCGTGCAGTCCCTGAATGAGGCTCCTCACTGCTTTTCTGTCTCTCAGACAGTAGTTGGGCCTCCGCATGTGTCCTCGTGGCTCAGCCTGCAGTGCCGGGAGCCCAGGTCCTCACTAGGAGGTAACTTCCCATT
Source organism: Balaenoptera acutorostrata (assembly GCF_949987535.1). Lineage (NCBI taxonomy): Eukaryota > Metazoa > Chordata > Mammalia > Artiodactyla > Balaenopteridae > Balaenoptera > Balaenoptera acutorostrata. The sequence goes on from NC_080081.1 coordinate 70,191,209, forward strand.
ATCGACAGAGTGTCTCTCCTTGACCAAACTTTAGTCAGGCTCCTCTGAATCTTCTTCCCAGCCAGGCCTCAACTTTGGGGCTTCTGTGTTTGCCTTTGCATCGCCCAGTTTTAGCAAGAATCCTGCTAAGCTGGTTTAGCCAGAATCCCCCATCCTCGCTATCCGATCATCCTTTATATCTGATTCAGTTCCTCACTACCCACCCCCCCCACTTCCAGGTAATATCTGATCACCCTGGCCTTCCTTTAGCAATAATCATCCTACCCTCTTAGTAATTCTCCATTTACTGACCCTCACCCACACCCCACTCCTTGGCTGTAAAATCCCTACTTTTGCTTGTTCTATTCTGACTTGAGCCAGATCACTCTTTCCTACTGCAGAATCCCGCTGCAGTGATCCTTACACCTATTGCAAAGGTCGTAAGTAAAATCTACCTCACCGTTTTTTTAACAGTGTCATGAAAATTTTTTTCTTTAACATATTCTGTGCGTTTCTCAGAGGCAGTAGTGTTGTATCTTATTTCATGGACCAATTTGTTGTAGGTAATTTTTTTCTCCCACCTTTCCTTGCAAAATGTATATGTGTAGTGAGATAAACTTTTATAAATATTTCCAGAGAGGACTATAATTCGAACTATTTGTTCCTTATGTTTGGTATACTGGTAAAGGAACCAGGCAATAGAAATGTAAAATTAGTCTATTCTTTGGACAGTAAAAGTCTATAAAAAGGAACACAGGGATGTCTATTCAGGTCTGCCCGTGGGAAAACATAGATCACGATGGAGTGGCCAAATGGGAATTGCTTCATCTAAGGATGACACGACCATTTTAGCATAGTATGGGCTGGCATCTTTGTCTTATAAGCCAAAGGCTTTAAGAATATTTACAACCCAGTGGTTCTAGAGTCTTGAGGGATTTTACTCCTTCCGTTCCACAGTTGTTGGTTTTTCTAACATTGATTTCTGTAGTTGTCCTCAACTCTACCCAGTGCAGATGAACTGTGGTTTCACAAATTTTAGATGGAGAATGTGTTTCTTGTTTTTATTTTATTTCTGTTATCACGAGGCACTTTGGACAAGTCTCAACCTAGTGAAACAGCTCATTTTCCTGCCATCTATTGAGTACACTGATATTAGGAGAAGCAAAAGGCATTTAAAAGAATTTTTTTTTTTTTTTTTTTTTTGGTTTGTTTGCTTATTTCCAAACCTCACCTTGTCCAGTAAGTGCTGGGAGGACCTGAAGATCCATAGCTCAGTGGAGAAAGGGCTGGAGTGGGGAAGCACTGCCCTTCAAATGCACTTCCTTGTTACCAGGCCATTTTATGTTTACAAACTCTCACATTTAAAGAATCTCAAGGGGATAACTTTTCACATAGTATAGTTTCAATTCTTCTAACTGTAGGTGGAAGAGACTGAAGCCTACTATGATTTTTTTAAACTGTTTTTTAAACTTTACCACACAAGTAAATTTACTTTCAAATTGCTGTGTTTATGATTTCAAAATTTAATCATATGTTTAAACCTATTCTAATTCCTTAGCTGCTTTTATCTCTAAAACATACTTATACTTGGAACTGAGAATTTTCCACCTTCATGCTTACCTTCCAGTTTGGCATCCTAAGTACATCAGGAAAGCTCTCCTAATAAACACAGGAGACTCAGGAAAAATCATGCTGTTAGAAGCCCCTTCTCAATAATTTTTGGAACCTGAAAACCGAAAGATGTCTAACTCTCAGGAGCGAGGTGAGCAGCCTCATTCTTTATGGACTTTGGTGGCTGCCTAAGTGATATTAACTCAGAGTATATGCCTTTAAAGCTAGCACATACTTCTGCTAAAGAGGTAACAAGAATTTGTGTGTCTGCAGAGTATATGCCTTTAAAGCTAGCACATACTTCTGCTAAAGAGGTAACAAGAATTTGTGTGTCTGCAGAGTATATGCCTTTAAAGCTAGCACATACTTCTGCTAAAGAGGTAACAAGAATTTGTGTGTCTGCAGAGTATATGCCTTTAAAGCTAGCACATACTTCTGCTAAAGAGGTAACAAGAATTTGTGTGTCTGCAGATTGAGTCAGAGGCCAATCAGCTTCACCCTTGCAGGTCTCTTAATTATAGGTTTAATATGGGAAAGAGAATCTAATAGGGGACCCCTTTCCTGGTACAGATATTTTTAGAAGCATATTTAGATAACAGGGATTCTATTCAAGTATATCCATTATGTTTAAAGGTGACCTTAGGGAGGGTGTGTGTTTTCATTATTTCCCCACAGTAGAGCCAGCCTCGTGCTGGTGCAGTCGAGCTGTCACACCTGGCTCCCTGTGATCAGAGAAATGTCAAGAGACAGAGTGACACTCACAGGCCCTGAGAGCGGATCCAATCCATGACCTTTGCCTCATTAGCAGCCTGACCCAACCAATCAGAGAAAAGCCTGCCTTTGATTCTCTAGCACAGACATGGCTGTGACAAGGACAGTCATCACCTCCTTGGTGTGACTCCAAGTAGAAGCCCTGGTTCTCTTTGAAGAGAGATACCAACGTGGGATGTCTTTCACTGTCTGTCTTTCTCTCTGTGGATCTCATTCTCTCTTTAATTAAAATGCCAAGATGCTCAAGTTATCCACTGATCTTATGTAAATGCAAGCAACTTTGAAATCTCCATTTTCTTTTTCTCAGAAATGCATCAATGCTCACAGATTTCACTGATATCCAATATCTAGATTTTCAGATTTTTTTAATTAAAAAATTTAACTGTTCCTTTGAAAGAGTTCTAGACTTAAAAGTAAAACAGTACAAAGAATTTCAATATACTCTTCACCTGGCTTCCTCAAATGTTAACATCTTACGTAATCTTAGTATAATGATTGGAACCAGGAAAGTAACATAGGATACTCTTAACTAATCTACAGACCATACTAAAATTTTTCCAATTGTGCCACTAGTATCCTTTTTCTGACCTAGGATCCAGTCCAGGATCACACATTACATTTAGTTGTCCTGATTTCTTAGTCTCCTCCAATCTGGGACAATTTCTCAGTCTTTATCTTTCCTGACTTTTGAAGAATACTAGTCAGTTATTTTGTAAAAAGTCCCTCAATTTGTGGTTGTCTGTGTTTTCCTCATATCAAATTCAGATTATGCATTTTAGTAAGACTATCACAATAGTGATACTGTGTCCTTCTCAGTGCATCACAATGTTGATATGTCTCACTACCGGCGATGCTAACTTTGATCACTTAAGGTAGTGTCTGCCACTTTAAAGGGACTATTTTGCCCTTTGAAATTAAAAAGTATGCTGTGGAGAGATACTTCAAGATTATATAAACATATTGTTTCTCATCATATTTACTTATACCTTTGGGTTTTTGCAACCAAAAAGTGTTAGTGGATGAATAAAATCAAAGAAGAACTAAATAAGTGCAGTGATACTCCATGACCATGAATAGGAAGATTCAATACTGTTATGACGTCAGTTCTTCTCAATTTGATCTATAGATTCAATGTAACCCCAGCCAAAATCCCAGCAAGTTATTTGGTGAATATTGACAAACTGGTTCTAAAGATATGTAGAGAGGCAAAAGACTCAGAATAGCCAACATGATATTGAAGAAGAAGAACAAAGTTGGAGGACTTATGCTACCTGACTTCAAATTTACTATAATGCTTAAGTAATCAAGACACTGTGGTATTGGAGAAAGAACTGACAAATCAATCATGGAACAGAAGAGAAAACCCAGAAATAGACCCACATAAATATAGTCAGGAGACCTTTGACAAAGGAGCAGAAGTAATACAATGGAGCAGAGATAGTCTTTTCAATAAATGGTGCTGGAAAAACTGGACATCCACTTGCAAAACAGTGAATCTAGACATAGACATTACACCCATTCCCAAAATTAACTCCAAATATATGAGAGCCCTAAATGTAAAACCCAAAACTATAAACTCCTAGAAGATAACATGGGAGAAAACCTAAATAATCCTGAATATGGCAGTGACTTTTTAGATACAACACTAAGGTACAATCCATGAAGAAATAATTGATAAGCTAGATTTCATTAAAATTAAAAATTTCTGCTTTGCGAATGACAGTGTCAAGAGAATGGGAAGACAAGCCCAAACTGAGAGAAACTACTTGCAAAAGACACATCTGATAAAGGATCTTATCCAAAATATACAAAGAACTCTTAAAACTCAACAACAATAACAAAAACAACAACAGCAACAAACAATTAAAAAATGAGCCAAGGACCTTAGCAGACACCTGTTATCTGTAGTTGATAAATTAGGATATAAAAAGATGCTCCACACCATGTGTCATCAGGGAAATTTGAATTTAACAAAAATGAGATAACACTATACACCCATTAGAATGGCCAAAATCCAGAACACTGATAAGACCAAAAGCTGACAAGGATGTGGAGCATCAGGAACTCTTCATTTATTGCTGGTGGGAATGCAAAATGGTACAGCCACATAAGAAGGCACTCTGGCAGTTTCTTAGAAAATGAAACATACTTTACCGTGTGATCCAATATTGGTTCTCCTTTTACCTAAGGAGTTGAAAACTTAACATCTAACAAAAACCTGTTTATAGAAGCTTTATTCATAATTATTAAAACTTAAAAGCAACCAAGATGTCCTTCAGTAGGTGAATGGATAAACTGTGGTATATCCAGACAATGGAATATTATTCAGCACTAAAAAGAAATGAGCTATCAAGCCATGAAAAGACATGGAGGAACCTTAATTGCATATTATTAAGTGAAAGAAGACAATCAAAAGGTTACATACTGTATGATTCCAACTATATAATATTCTGGAGAAGGCAAAACTATGGAGATAATAAAAAATTCTTTGGTTGCCAGGGGATGGGGGTTGGAGAGGGCTGAATAGGCAGAGCACAGAGAATTTTTAGGACAGTGAAAATACTCTGATACTATAATGATGGATACATGTCATTATACATTTGTCTAAAGCCACAGAATATATAACAGCAAGAGTGAGTCATAATGTAAACTGTGGACTTTGGATGATTATGATGTGTCAAGGTAGGTTCATCACTTATAACAAATGTACCACTCTGGTGGGGAATGTTGATAAATAGGGGAGGCTGTGCATGTGTAGGGGCAGGGGGTATATGGGAAATCTCTAGACCTTCCCCTCAATTTTGCTGTGAACATAAAACAGCTCTAAAAAAAAAGTCTTAATTAAAAAAAAAGTGTTAGTGGGACCATGTAATCTTACTTTAAAGATATGCCAAGAAAAATTAAGAATATAGAAGTGAGAATAAAGAGATTTAGGGTCTAAAGCCCACTGTCATTTTTTACTATTGGCCTTTGTTCCACCAATATCAATGCTGTAGTCTGTGATATACCATTTTGAACTTTTTCTGATGTAAGAAAATAGGAAAAAGAAATATACCATTCACTCTACTCTGCTAATATATATCTGTCAGGTCATTTATGAGGATAATAATGCATATTCTCAACCATTTCAGCTCCTCTTCCTTTTTATTCTGATTTGGTCTCCCGCTTTATCTGGTTTTTATTAGAAGGCTGAATAGACCTGGTTTGGCGATCAGTAAGAATAATGGTGGCCAGTTCAGTGATTCACATAACTGTCACTGCCAAGGCTTCAGAAAAAAGCTCTGACTTCCTGTGAATCTCATGCCCCCATCTCCCTGCATCCCCTTTGAGAAGCAGGTTCTCTTTCACAAGGCAGCTCAGGGCACCCTGCTTGCTGCTAAGCAGGTTAGCAGTTGCTGGTGGAGAAAAGGAGCCCTTTTCCCCTAGTGTTCCACCATGCCATGTGCTCAGTATCCCATGTCAAAGACAGCAAACATGCCAATCATCAGACATTGTGAATTTAGTTCCTTCCAAGTCTCTGGGTAGATAATCATATTGTTAGTTCCTGGAAATCTGATACTCCACCTAAGTTTATTAATAGACAGGGCTGTCTTGCTTGCTCAAAAAGAGCTAAAAGCTCTTTATAACATGTTTAAATTGAATATAAACCAACATTTATAGAGCAGTTAAGTGTAATTCAACTGCATTAGTAAAATGACATGCTATTTACAAATGAAATACTCAAACCATGGTCTACATAATTCTCCCCACCCGTTCTCATCACTTCCTCCTTTTAACGTCCTCTTTGAACGTTATTCAAAAAGTATGACTAATTGGTCTGACTTTAACAATGCTAGATCTCCCCACCTTATTTCCTTAAAGAAATTTGGCTGTAGTTTTCCTATTTAATCTGAAGCTGTAATAAGAGTGATTGTCGTTTACCAAGTAGGATTATATAGCATTTGCCACTTGGTGAGTGGCAACACTAGACAAAAATAGCCCAAGTAGTGATGTGAATGTGCTACCCAGATCATAAACGACCATGAGTCCCCAGGTCTCCCTACACATTCTGTCTGTGAGCCCAGGAAGTATGTGTGGCTGAGTGGAGTGAGGAGAGCGGGGGGAGGGAGTAGAGGAAGGTATTTTTTGGTGATAGGAATGAGCTTTCCTCAGGGCATGTGAGTACAGTGTTTGTCCCTCTTGGATGTTACCATAGGTACTTCCAAAAATGCCTTATAGCAGCTGGGGAGCAGAGGCCGGGTCTTGTGAGGGCAGCTGCCCACTCCCCTGAACAGCCACAGGAGGGGAGCTGTGGCCACGGAGCCTCTCACCCCGACTGACTGCAGACTGTGACCTTGACTTCCTGCCAAGGCTGCATTCACTTTGTTTTAATACATACCAGTCCTTTCCCTGTTCCAGAACTGAATTTGAGTGCTTTCATCTTGGGAAATTTACTTACCAGCTAGATATGGTAAAGGCTTCCAATTTAATGTAGAGGTTGTAGTAAATAAGAAACCCAGGAAGACTAACCAAGTTTTTAAAGTATTCTTAGCAGGAAAAATAATAAGTGAAGAAAAGGGTGAACTACTGTAAAGTACGGCCCCATTGACGGCCTTTTTGGGAAAGCTATTTTGACATTTTTCAAATAAATAGCAAAGTGAAAAAAGAATGCAAAAATTGTACACACACAATTATCATGACTCCAGAAAATAAATTAGTGCATATTACTATGATTGGGAAGAAACACAATAGAATGTTAAAAATGTCATTTCAGCATGGTAGGGAATACGGATGAATTTCGTCTTCCTTTTACTTTTTCTTGTTTCCCACACTTCCTATAATCATGAATATCTTTTCATAATAAAACAAAATGGATAAACTAAGACACATACACACGCATGTACATGTGCTGAAAGTATATTTGAAACAGAATTTTAAATCATACTAACTACTGGGTTTATTTGGATTCTGAAATTCCCATTATAATCCCATTTTGAGTTGATAGCATTGTCTTCTGGAGGATCTCATTTTAAAATATAAAGTACTGCATAGTAGAGGGTAATATTAATCCATTAACACCTCAGAAGGAAAAATGAATCTGATTTTCTAGCCTGGCAGGCTGCCGAGGGCAGGGGCCTAAGGGCATGGGAGATGTATAGGTGGGTTTTGATGGAGAAAGACCCAGGTCTTGGAAACTTTTGGCTGGTGGAGGTCACAGCTCTTTAAGCAAATGCCTGGGAGGAAGTGGCACTGAAGAGGTTTTCAAGGTAGAAAAAGGTGGTCTGGCGTATGAGGAGGGTTAAGGAGAATGGGGTGGGAAGAACAGCAAAAACCAAACTTGCTTTATGTTTTACCCACGTATCATTCTGCAGCAAGCACGCTTGTTCATAAATCTTTGTGCAGATATCTGTTTCTTTAGGATAAATCCCTGAAAGTAAAAATACTGTATCAAAGGGTGTGGATAATCTAAGACTTTCAGTAGTCAATTTCAGGTACATTCTATGTGAAAAGCACTATTTAATATGTGCCAGATTGGGAGCACCTGACCCTGAAGAATTTCCATGAGACTTTACACAAAAAGGAAAAGCCAGTCACTCCTCAGGCTCTCTTAGGACTTTCAGGAGGACTTAAATAGTTGCATAGGAAGTGATTTTTTTTTTTTTTTACTTGATTTTATTTATTTATTTATTTATTTTTGGCTGTGTTGGGTCTTCGGTTCGTGCGAGGGCTTTCTCCAGTTGCGGCAAGCGGGGGCCACTCTTCATCGCGGTGCGGGGACCGCTCTTCATCGCGGTGCGCGGGCCTTTCTCTATCGCGGCCCCTCCCGTCGCGGGGCACAGGCTCCAGACGCGCAGGCTCAGCAATTGTGGCTCACGGGCCCAGCTGCTCCGTGGCATGTGGGATCTTCCCAGACCAGGGCTCGAACCCGTGTCCCCTGCATTAGCAGGCAGATTCTCAACCACTGCGCCACCAGGGAAGCCCGGAAGTGATTTTGAAGTCACTTTTTCTGAGGAACAGCTGGAGTTAGCCTGAAAGTTGAACACACACCATCACCAGGGCTCTAACAACCAGCCCCCCCATCTCAGCTTAACTTTCAAGCAGACCTCTTTGTTTACAGCAGTCAAATGCCACTGTCTACTAGGGATCAAATGAACTGAAAATAAGCTCTGGAAGGTTGACAGCTTTAATTGTCATTTAATAGACCTATTTCCTAAACTCCCTAATATCTTGTGTTGTGATTGTCAAGGGTCCCACGATTAAATCTAGTTTAAATTGATGCTCAATTTGGCCAGATTGAAGAACTACTGGGTGGCAATTGTGCAACATAACTGGGTAAAATTCCTTACATCTGTTGGTGGTTAAAGTATTTGAACTTTAATACTTAAAATACAGCCCATCTGGAATCCTTAAATGAAAGCTTTAATTCTCAGAGAAAGGATTTGAAGGTCTCTTTGTCTTCCACAGAAGGTTTTAAAAGGCAGTCAGCAATTAATGAATGAGATCATGGGCAAAATAAAATTCTTTTTTAAACCGGCTTTTAATAGGCTCGTATCTCAACCTTGGCTTGGTACTGTTTAGGATGAAAGGATGCTGGTTATTCGTATGACCTCTGGGAGACCTATGATGATTGGGGGAAAGAAATTATAATCCTTCAGCCATTCATGCTTGGAAGATTACCTTCAGTAGGCACATAAATTATCCACGTCGTGCTTTCCTTTTGGGGAACATTCAGAGGCTATTACAATAACCAGGAAGTATATAATGGATCAGTATTTGCTGCACTAGTCTTTTTTGTTCTTGTTGCTCTTCTCCCTCTTTCTCTATTAGGGACATCCTTGTCAGTTAAAAAAGTCTGGATATAGGTTCTTCACCTAAGGTTTTCCTCTGCTTTTCCTGAGCTACCTTCTGTAACAGATGCCAGGCACACTTATACTTCATGAGGCTCTCATTAAACATTTACATGAGATTGAGTCCTGCCACATAAATTAGTAGAGCTTCTCTGAGAGACCTACTTAAGGATTATGTGCCTTTTATTGCCAGCAATCCAAAAGCAGGTTCATTACAAACATGAATCAGACAGGAGACACTACAGTATGCTCCCATCAGAAGCCTTAAGACTGTTTCTCCTACCTTTAAGAATATGTGGTACTTTGGGCATGACAAAAAGTGAGAAATGATGTCTCCAAATCCCTAACACACATGTCTACACCTCAAAATTCTTGGTAATGATAGTCACATTGAAAAAGTCACCATTGGGTGGAAAAATCTTTTGGGGATCAATGCAGTGGTATGTTGCCAAAAACTGGGGTTAGTAAACCATCCTGGGTTATAAGAAGAGGATGATGTGGTAGAAAAAAGAAAATTCAATAGATAATATCTAATGTGGAAGATAAAATGAGTTTTAAGATAATAGTTCACATTTTGGGGGAATGCTTAATTTTTTCTCTAATTCTGTATGGCCTTTACTATAAGCTCTTTCACAGAGTGCCATTGTGTTTTAAATATAAAACCAACAGAATTTGCTGTGATAAAATTTCTTGCCCTCAGATTTGCTGATAAGAGGCTAATATACAAAGGGACACATTTCGTTTTTACTTATGTAAATAGAAGATATAGAAAATAATGTGAATCTGAAATAAACATTTTTTAAACTCCTGAAAAACACCCCTAGATATATCCCTCTGGTTGAGAAAGATATCCTAGTTTCTTTTTCAAGATTCAAAAGCAAGGGCCATGAGCTGGAGCTATTTGCTCATTTGAAGTAAATTGCCTTGACAGTGCATAAGAGAGAGAAGAGCACTGAGATAATTGGGTTCAAAACAAGTGTTTGCAGAGTGGCGATAGGAAGCTATATGTACAGATGAAAATATGTGTAAATGAATGACTGGGTTAAAGGTTGTATCTGGGAAAGGATACAAATAAGGGTCATAATTCAGTTAGAGCATAAAAGGGAGAGAATATTTGAATATTCATTTGGGAAACACAACTCCCTACTGTGTGCATAGCTGAGCATTTGGTGGAATTCAGGCACCTGCTGCAGCGGGCACCATAGTTGGAGCCCCATCAACATCCCTCACCCTCTCGAAGGTCACCTGCATCTTTGGTGGATGGTTCTTGACCACATTGAGGACTTTCTCCCTCAAGCATCTGGCTCTTTATGCCAGAGGATGTTCTCTGACCACCGGAGTGTGTCCTGCCTATGCACCGTGCAGGCCAGAAGCTCTGGAGAGTTGAAGAAAGTCTCAGAGTAACCTTCAAACAATGAAGGATATGAGTTGATGGCTAAATGGTCCTTGGTGGGACAATTCTGGGATGTGAGATGCAGTATTTCAGAAGGTTCCAGCAGGACTGAGGCATGGCTGCCCACGGTGGTAACTCATTTACTGGTACACCTTCATTTGTTTTCCTCCCTTCCTTGGCTTGCATCCCCTGAGCTACACTCTGCTTCCTGGGATCATTTCCCAAATAAACTACTTGTACTCAAATTTTTCCCCCGGCTTTGCTTTGGAGGGAATCCAAACTAAGATACATGCTGAATAGATGTTTGATAGAGAAAAACTGGGGGGCATTTTTATTAAAAAATATTGACCTTGCTTGATTTACATTCAGAAGAACAGAGTTTAATAGGAGCTGGGCATATGTTGATGGATAGGAGTTAGGAAAATTCATGAAGGGAAATATTTGAGGGAAATAGCAAGATTTATTCCCAGGGTGGTTGCTGTGTAATTGATAAACAGGTTGCAGTGGAATGCGGTTCTTAGCTTTGGGCATGGCCACAAAGTTTGCATCATCAATAATGATTGGCAATGGAAATAGGAAGAAAAGAGTTGGGGGGAAACCCCACAAGGAATGAATAATTGTGTGTTTAGGGTGTGAAGTCCTTAGAATTTCAAGTCTTTTCCTTCACCTGGCTGTATCATTGTATCCTTTCCAGTGGGACTGGTGGAAACATTCGCATGCACGTCCACAGCTTGGCTTGGCATTCGCATGCACGTCCACAATTTTTTCTTCTCTTTAGAAAAAGACTGATGTGGGGAAATGACGGCACGGAAACCCAATGTTCTTGGGTTTCTAAATGACCCCAGAGTGTGTAATGTGTGTGTGTTTTTTTCTGCCTGCCTCAAACATCTCAAGAAACAAACAAACGAACAAAAAATGCCTTATTACAGAACGACACTTGCTAAATGGTTCAGGTTGACAAGGATATGTTAGAGCTGTTTATTCTTTTAAGAATCATCATGTAGTTGGATCCTCTTAGCCTTCAGTGATACCCATTAACCTAGGGGTTTTTTGAAGCTGATGATACAGTGTTTCTTACTTTTTAAAATTCTTTCCCTACTTAGCCTTTTTACAAATTTACCGTTCTAGTTTGGGTTAGTAAGGTTGTTACCTTTCTGGAACTATCTTGAGTGAGTTGATAACCCACAGGACCCAGGTCTGCTTTCAAGGTTATGAGTTGAATTAGGAGATTACAGGATGACAACAGTAAAATGGAAGTGCTTCTCCCCACCAGCCTCTCTCACCATCTGATATGTGGAATTTTTTCCAGCTTTCACAGCTGAGGCATTGCTAATTGTTGAATTTGCATTAAGATTGTAAGCTCTGGCAAGCCTGAAATTCATTTTGGCTCATTTCCTCAGCCTCATTCCACAAATAGTATCTCCAGCCCCAAATGCTGAGGCCAAGGGAGAAGATCCCAAGCAGAGTAAGACATAACTTAGGCCTTTCCTTATTGTAGAAAGATGTATTTGATAGAAGTAAAAAGAGTTCTAAAAATTAGAAAATGTTCCCTTAGCAATACCTTTGATGTGTCATTGTAAACCAAATTATTTCACATTCTGTGGAGGAGGGACTGAGTTTTTCCACATTAGGGCAATTTGGGCAGAGAGAAGATGAGTTCTTTGAGGGGAATTTTGACCACTTCCCTCAAGTTTCTTTCAGTTCTGGCAACAACTCAGAGACGGTGGCTATGTGGGAGGTCGATCTATGTTTAAATCAACACTGACTCAACAGTATATTCAAGCCTTGCTTCAGAATTCGTCATGTGGTGACAGCAAAAACAATTTCAAGGGTAAATGAACATTTTTGGAAGGTGGGGATTTTTTGACGCTGAAAATACTGCATTAAATGATCATGCTTATCTGAGTTATAAAGAGCTAACGTGGACCGCTTTAAATGGTGTAATTTTTTTTCTTCTTATAATTTCAGTTGACTTTACCAAAAATGAGATCCGGAGTGTCATAGGGAGGAGTCACACTGCAAACCCACCCCCGCTTCTTCCCTTATTAATCACATGCAGTCACTTTCTAGAGGAGCAATTAGAATAAGCAACAACTTCTTCATCTTAAAATTAGCTATTAAGAGCATATTTCTGTATTCAGAGATTTGATAAACACTCTTAGCTCAACTGCCTACATTGACCCTAATGTTATAAAATGTGATCCCTTCTCCTCAGCATTTTTCCTAGACTGATGAGCCATTATTATTTTATTTTCTTAATGAATGAAGAATACCTTTAGATGTCAGTTATCAAATTGACTAATAATCCTGTTTAATAGCCAAGATAAGAACAAAAGAAGAGACATTAAAAAAAAAAGGACAAGCCATCCCCTCCTCCAAATGAGAAATTCAAAGAAATATGGTTGGTTAGATGGATTCTGGGAGGAAACAAGTGTGAGACCAATAAATCACAGATTTTATTGCATGTTTTGAATTTTGAATTGTTTTGGGATAATATGGAAGCAATTGTAAACAACTGGGGCAGTTCAGCTCTTAAGCAATTTGCATATAAATAGGAGGAAAAAATTATCATACTAGGGTTATCTATTTCTTGATGAAGAGAGCAGAAACAACATTAAGACCTTGTGATCAGCTTCTCTGGATGCCTGAGTTTATATAAATGTTTACATTGAAGGAAAAGAACTGAATTTGTAGACCTAACTTTAAGAACTCAGATTGGAAGCAGAATTGGGGAGTGGAGGTGGGGAATAAAGAATGATGTTACAGGTTATCCGTTGCTGCATAATAAATCACTCCAAAACTGAGTGACTTAAACAACAATCCTTTTATCATCTCTCATAACTTTTATGAGTTGCGAATTCAGGAGTCACTCAAGTGGGTGCTGCTGGTTTGGAAGCTCTCGTGCTATTGCATCCAGACAGTGGTTGGAGCTGTAACAGGAGGCCAGGAGCAGCCGAGCAGTGGCCGGGCAATCTCTCTTCATGATGCAGCTCCGGTGCTTCTTCACGCAGTCTTTCCACATGGGCCAGTTTGGGCTTCTTCACCGCACAGCAATTTCAAGGCAGTTGGACAGCTTACCTGGAGGCTCAGGCTACTGCCAGAGCTCCAGTGAGCAAGGTGCATCAATGTTTATGATATAGTCTCAGACATCATTCAGTGTCATTTCTACCGTGTTCTACTGGTCACCAGTAAGTCACAAACCTGCCCCGATTCAAGGGGAGAGGAAGGAAAATCGACCTCTTGATGAGGAAGTGTCACATTTCTAGAAGGGCTTAGGAACAGGAGATGTTCCAGCAAAGAAAACAGTGGTGTGTCCTCTGCGTGCCACATGCTCTCCACTAAGCTGGGCACGCCCTCCATGCTACGCCTCTTCTGCCCTTATCCTTTTAATCCCAACCTGCTTTAGCTTGTTTGTATTTTCCTTGTTATGAACTTGTGGATCCACATCTGGAAGTTGTTGCTCCTGGCTCCTCCTGGGTTTGTGTCCTTCAGAGACTGGGTATCCCCTCCCTGTAAGTGTTCTGGTTTCTCTGAGCATTGTGCATGAGCACTTTCTGCCTTAGTCCTTGTTCCCAAAGGACCTCATCCCTTCTCCCACATTGCTAGCTCAGTCGCCGTTGCCCCAGTGGGTGACATGGGAGATTCAGGTGAAGTAGCAGGATAACATTGGCTCAGTCAGGACTAGGGAAAGACATTTTAGGTTTTGCATTTTGCACCAACCGCATCTTTGAGGAGTTGGTGAAGACAAAGCTGAAAAACAAGACAAAATCTGAGTTTGTACATAGAAAGTTAGGGCTACAAAAAGTCCAGCCTGCATTTTACAGATGAGAGAATTGAGGCCTGGAGAGATCTCCTGATTTCCTCACTAGCACTAGTACAAGGCACTTGAATTCAGGTCTCCTGACTTCATGTAGACACACATAGAAAGAAAGTTTTCTATGTACCAAACAGAGTCACTAGCAACCCACTTGTTAATCTTTTTTTTAAAATTGAAATAGAGTTGATTTACAATACTATAATAGTTTTAGGTGTACAGCATAGTGATTCAGCATTGTTACAGATTATACTCCATTAAAAGTTATTACAAGACAATGGCTATAATTCCCTGTTCTATACAATGTATTCTTGTTGCTTATTTATTTTATACATAGTAGTTTGTATCTCTTAATCCCATACCCCTAACTTGCCCCTCCCCCCTTCCCTCTCCCCTTTGGTAACCACTGGTTTGTTTTCTATATCTATGAGTCTGTTTTATTTTTCTATATATATTTGTTTGTATTATCTTTTATGTTCCGCATATAAGTGATATCATACAGGATTTGTCTTTCTCTGTCTGACTTATTTCACTAAGCATAATATTCTCCAGGTCCATCCATGTTGCTGCAAATGGCAGAATTTCATTCTTTTTATGGCTGAATAATATTCCATTGGATATACATGCCACATCTTCTTTATCCATTTGTCTGTTGATGGGCACTTGGGATGCTTCCATGTCTTGGCTTTTATAAATAATGTTGCTATGAACATTGGGGTGCATGTATCTTTTCTAATTAGTGTTTAGTTTTTTTCCAGATATATACCCAGGAGTGGAATTGCTGGATCATATGGTAGTTCTACTTTTAGGTTTTTGAGGAACCTTCATACTGTTTTCTATAGTGGCTGCCATTTACGTTCCCACCAACAGTGTAGACTTTTTAATGATGTCCATTCTGACAGGTATGAGGTAACATCACATTGTGGTTTTGATTTGCATTTCCCTAATAATTAGCAATGTTGAGCATCTTCTCATCTGCCTGTTAGCCATCTGTATGTCTTCTAACATACTTTTAATCTTGCTTTGTTTGTTTTTGGAAGAAACTGTCATTAGGCATTTAAATACTCTTGTTTACTTTTTAACCTTCCAAAAAATAGTACTCTCAGAATTTAAAACACAAGAGCTGTTTAGGTGCTTTGAATGATGGGAACAGGTTCTTTTCTCTTGGGCTGACTCTACAGGGGGCTCAGGAATACCTGCACATCTTTTAATCTGTCCATCTACTCTCAGATTTAGCTAGTACCTGAGGTCTGACTCAGGTGAATTGGGAGCAACATTGGTGATGTATCTTCATCCTTATCCCTTGGACAAAATGGTTCTGAGCTGCAGCCAAAATTAGAAAAAATTTTGAGAGTCAAGCTTTTGTCCAATGACCCCTTCCTGCATCCTCAATGTTAAGGTCTAGCTAGTGGGGAAGGGCTGTCGGTAGAGAGTAAGCTGCTGAGAATTCTAGAAGAACTTCCTCTCCTGCCCCAGGCTTTTCAAAGTAGAGATGTATCAAATTTGGCCAGATGGTTCCTTGGGCAATATCTGATTTTCTTTCCTTAGGTGATTCAGTGAGATAATGTGTTGTCTATAAATGTTAAACAGTTAGACACAAGTTAGTCATCATAGTGGCAGCAGATTGTAAGGGAGAAAGTATGGCATTTGGAATCAGAGACCCAGGGATCCAATTTTAGCTACACTACTTAATGGCTGGTGAGCTTGGTAATACAGTTTTGTGTTTTTTTTTTAATTTTAGGTTCATAGCCTATAAATTCAATCTTGCCTATCATGGGCTGAATTGTGTCCCCTCCTCCCCAAATTCATATTTTGAAGTTCTAACCTTCAATCCCTCAGAATGTGACTGTATTTGGAAATATGTCTTTAAAAAGGTAATTAACTTAAAATGAGGTCATATGGGTGCGGCCTAATGCAATATGACTGCTGTCCTTATAAGAAAAGGAGATTAGAACACAGATGCACACAGTGGGAAGACCTTGTGAAGACACCCAATGAGAATGGCTGTCTATAAGCCAAGGGGACAGGTCTTAGAAGAAACCAGTCGTGCCAACACTTTGATCTTGGACTTCTACCAGCCAGAATTGTGAGAAAATAAATTTCTGTTGTTCAAGTTGCCTAGTCTGTGTTACTTTGTTATGGCAGACCCAGCAAACTTATGCAGTGCCTTTGGAAAGGTTTTTAAATATTTAAATCACTGTATAAATATAAAATTATTAGTAAAACAATATTAGTAGCTACTGTCCCAAATCTTTTAAGACTGAAGGAATTTGAGAATTGGGGAATTGGGCAGATTCACAAAGTGCCCAGCTATGGAGATTTCTCTAGAACACTAGTAATCAGTGTGTCAAAGGGTGGTTCTTGGTCTGGGCTCATTTAATAGCAAAATGTGATGGAAACTGAGGCATTTCCTAGCTCTGGCTAGGCTATGTCAGGAAACCCAGAAAGACAATAAGGAAGCTCTTTGTTGTTCTGTGATCCTACATTAGTTAACGACTGTCTTTCAGCCCAGAAGGAGAATCTGGTTCCCTGCTTATCACTCAGAATTCCCAAGTGTAGCTGCAATTTCTAAGAAAGAGTTGGAGCCATGGGATGAAAGTGTGGTTATTATTTAGGAAAGTGGAATCACCTCAGGTGATTTGTAAGGGGCAGAAAAAAATGCACTGAAGTCCGGATGCTTATTTTTATTTGTGTTGGCTAGAAGTAATTTTTCTAGTCTATACTTTTTAACTCAATGTTTATTTAGTCAAGCTCCTGGAGTACTGGGCACTGTCCTGAGAGCACTGTGGGGTAGATTGAATACACAGAAATCATGAGCCCTTTCTTTGAAGTTGATACAACATAATTTGTGTGCGACAGGCTGACAGCAGCCAGGCAATCACGTATCGAGTTTGCAAGGAAAACACGTATGTAATGTTAAGTTGGGGGGAAATTTCTGTGCTTATGTCTTTTATTCTGAGAAGACATCTTTTTAGAGTCTGCATAAAGGAGTCAGTCATTTTCTATTAAAAATACTTGGAATCCATATTTAGGGCGTTCGGAGCAGATTTTAATTTAGTATCCTCCTCTTCCTTCTCCTCTCCTCCACCTTCCTAAACCATGTTATATTTTCCTTGGGCAAGTTTTCATGAGCTCTGACCCCGTCAAGAGAATTGTAATGAGAACCCCGGCAAAAAGGACTATCAACTTGGAAGCTGAGTATGAAAAGAATAGATTCTTCAACAACTTCTGCATGATACCCCAATTTGTAATTCAGTTTTTAAAGAACAAAACTATGAAGATTAAAGCACTCAGTTTGATAACAATGAGCTATGCAAAAATTATAGTGAATCAGAACAAGTTATCATTAGTGGAGTGCTTTGATCAACCTAAGATGAAGGAAATTTGTAACTATAAATGGTTCCTTCTTAATCAGATTGTGTTACTCTGTTTTGGGGGTGAAATTCAGGATAGGTAATGATGGTAAACATTAGCAAAGGAACAATTATCCTGTAGGATTTGTCAGGGCATTTCATTTCTATCACTTACAGAAGCAATCATTTCATTAGGAATTTTATCACTAATTTCATTTTCTAAAAATGAATCCTTTAGAAAAAAAGGATGAGTTAAAAGCACTTTCACAGAAGAAGGCACAGACTTAAAAATTTTTTAAAAATGAGTTACCAAGTTAGAACTCCTTGAGGTCAGGGCAAGGTGAAATACATAGATAAATTAGGCTGGGGAGGAAGCAGCAATGGTAGTCTTAGGAGAGATTCAAGCTGGACATGGCACTTCTCTTACCTGTGACTGTACCTGAGGCAATTATTCCTTCTGCTGAGGAAATATCATGATCATCTTCCCCTTCTCCTTCCTCTTAAATCTCTCCCTACAGAGTCGAGAAGAACAGTCTGGTAGTTGATTTTCGTGGCTTTAGAAGACACACTGTAGTCTCAGCCCATGTACCAATGCCTGGACCCATTACAGATCTTCGGGGAGTTTTGTAGAGGCTATGCGTGCCAACCCACCTTGAAATGACTTAGGACGAGTGGGCTGCAGGTCTAGAGCAACAGACCTGCCAAACAGTGGCACGCCAATGGGTATAGCTGTTAAGAGGTGCGATGGGCCAGTGTTGGTGTTTTTATTTCTTTTGAATTCCTGTTAGCAGTGAGGGCTATCTGAGTTTTGGTAGTTGTGTGCACAAGGGACAGTAGGGTTGGCTTAGCCCAGGTCAGTATGAGCATCAATAGAGGAATGCTTTAGCAAAGACTTGCTTGTACCTGGCCTAATATACTGCCACCCAACACATCTTTTGGTGAGCAGGTTGGAAGGACAGTAGATGCTATAAATCCTTGCGTAAGTACCCTGGGTAAGCACTTGGATATAACTTTCCCTTGGAGACTGGGGGGACCCTGGCTGGAAGTGGGTATACACTGATGAGTCTGAATTCTGTTAGCCAACTTTCTAGGGCACATGCTCAGAAACTGTTAATACGTCTTTTGTTATTATTGCTTTACTCTTACAAGGAAAGAAAAATACGTCATTTTGGAACACTGAGAAAATAAAAGAAACAGAAATAAGATAATAAGGATGGACTGAAACTTTCCACCTGAAGAGAACCACAATTAACATATAAGTGCCCATTTTTCTGATCTCTTTTCTTTGCATATACATTTATACATATACACACTGTAAATACAGAATTACCAAAATGTGATAATTTTATTATAACCATTGTTTTTAATGGCTGCATAATAGCCATCCAAAGATGATACCATAATTTATTTAGACAAGACTCTATTGTTTGACATTTCAATTGTTTCTGAATTTCTCTTAGCATAAACCACATTGTCCTGAACATTTCCATAGATAATTACGTGCATGCATCCATTATTATTTCCTTGGGATGAGTCTCTAAGGAGAATCAAGAACTTCTGATACATATAACCAAATTGCCATCCTAAAAATTTATGTGCATTCATCATGCACTGAACACATGTTTACTAACTGAGCACTCAGTCTATGGTCAGGATTGTGCTATGAGATGGGGATGTAAGCAGTGAACAAAACAACATAAACCCTGTCCTCACAGAGACAACCACTCAATATGTAAACAGCAGTGTTGGGTGTCACATGGGGGAGACCCTGGGGCTACTGGGGCTTCAAGCAGAACCACACAGAGTTCCCAGTAGTGTGCGGGTGCTCCTGTGCCCCTGAGTCCTGGCCAGGATATTCTAATATTTCACTTGTGTTGTATATTGAAGTACACAGAAACAAGGACCGTGAGTAGAACACTGCTGTGCATTTGTACATCTGTACAGTCCAAACATAAGGAGTGGTATAATCTTTTATGATCCCTGTCTCGCTTAGGATTCAGCCTTATGAAGCACCTTGTTCAAAGATTTAAGTTTAATAAACGGAATTGGCAGCCTGGGGAGGGAGTAGTTTCTCAGGTTGTAGAGCTGAGTGGTCTGCTCTCGGCTCCGCTCCTCCCTGGCAGAATGAGTCACCCACCCATCTGTGGGGGGCCTTTTGATCAGCCTTCTCTTAGGGCATACAATGAATTCATTACGTTTTTTTTTTTTTTCTTTTTATACAAGTGTATGTCTTTTTTTTCTAGATTGTAACTTGATGAGTTATACTCACAGTTCCTGGATTCAGGAACTCAATGATGCTGAAAAGATGGTTGACTGATTGACTGAATTATTTCCACTTGACTGGTTTACTACTCATTTGGTAGGACTCTGGGGTTTAAGTTACAGAACTCAGACTTGCTTAAAGAGGCTATTTAAAATTAAAAAAAAAAAACAAATATTAAGCTTATCAGTTTAAACTTTCCTCTCAAGTCCTTGATCCCCTAAAGTCTTCCTTTATTGTCCCAGGCTAGAGGAAGATGACTCATCACCATTTTAGTGGCATAGCAGACTGGAAAGTCAGGCTCGGGGAAGAGATCTTAGAGTTCTATATGAGGGAAGTCTCAAGTGGATGACAGATGGAGAAACCACTCCCTGTTGCAGGTTGAGAATGGAAAGGAGAGAGAAGCCCAAGCTGGACATGTGCCCAAGAGGGGTAGGTGTGTTAGGTAAATTGAGGGAAGCACAGAGGACAATGGTTTTCTGTCTGATACCCCAGGAAGCTTCAGGGGCTGAGCCGGAGAGGCACCCTGGTGCAAGAAGTCTCGAGGAGAATGCAGCTGAGGCTCAGTGTGCTCTGTAGCCAGTGAGGGCTGAGGGGCACTGGAGGAGGTGCTACTGGAGTGCAAGCAGAGAGGCTAGATCGTGAGTTACACACTCCAGGGGTTGCAGCTGTGAATTTCATCAGGGTGTAAGCAGTGGTCAGGTGGACAAGAGACACCTGACCTGAGGCCAGAGGAACCACGGAGCTCTACGAATCTCTGTGCTCCAGAGCCCCAAGGCCGTGTGAGCTCTGTTCCCTTTATTTCAACCCAATACCATCAGGAGGGAGCTCGCAGATACTGGAGAGAGTAATTATCCCAGATTAGAGAAAGTCAAGTACATTTTCTCTCCACGAAGACCAGACAAAATTTATATTTTCTCTGCATCTGAGTGGAACTGTGAACAATTTTGCAACTCTTTAGATTAGTTTATCCGTGAGGGGGAATTTATTGGTTCACAGAATCCAAAGGGTTGTAAAGGACACAGACTAAGCTGTGAGAAGGGTACAGTCTAACCGGGGTTGGAGGGGGGTGGGGGCAGGAGCTCAGATTTTCTCTTTTTCTTTTTTGAAAAACTCCAAGTGTTTTTATTTTTTTTATTTTTTAAATTATTTATTGATTTATCTGTTGGCTGCGTTGGGTCTTCACTGCTGTGCACAGGCTTTCTCTAGTTGTGGAGAGCGGGGGCTACCCTTCATTGTGGTGTGCGGCCTTCTCAGAGCACAGGCTCAGTAGTTGTGGCGCACGGGCTTAGTTGCTCTGTGGCATGTGAGATCTTCCCGGACCAGGGCTCAAACCCGTGTCCCCTGCATTGGCAGGCGGATTCTTAACCACTGAGCCACCAGGGAAGCCCCAGATTTTCTCTTCTTCTAATCTCTACTTTGTTCACTACTGACCTACTTTCTCACTACTGACCAGGTCCTCCACATGGAGAAGTTTGATATTCTATACTTTAACCATTAGAGGAAAGGAAACTTCCCTCAAGGTTGTTTGGATCTCAAGTTCAAAATCCCAGGGAATGACTGTATTAGCTTATGAGTTGGGTGTCCCACGTGGACCAGTCAATTGTATAGTCTGGGGGATGCTATTTTCAATGTCCCTCCTCCCTCTTGGGTAAGTTGCCTGATGTTGAACCAACAAACTATGGTTAAGGAGTCAGGGACACGTAAGTCCAGAGTGGGTCCCATGGTGGCCGTGCACTGGAGGGATAGTTCCCAGGAGAAGGAAGAGTGAGGGTGATGGTGGAAAAAAGTGCCAGCTATCCACCAACATGACATCCACCCTCTGCCATGATGTATACACCCCAGGACATTCTTGTTTCCTGGGGGCAATGGTATATTTGGTGACTCCCTCAGGGAAGTCCACAGTAATCATATCAACCTCCAAAATAGACCCAGTGATTCTTCACACATGTGGTTTTACCCCGTGTTGAATCCAGGCTGGCATGTGTGATAAACAGAACACAGTGAGTGGATGGCATATGGCTTTCCAGGCTGGGTCATAAATAGTGCTGTGGCTTGCACTTGCTCTCATGGGTTGCTTGGTCTGGTTGTGAGGACACTGACGCAGTCCTGGGAGAGGATTATGTGGAGAGGAGCTGAGGCCTCCTACCATTAGGCAGCACCAACTTGCCAGTCATATGAGTGGTCATCTTGTAAGTTGATCCTCGTGTCTTCAGATAATTGCAGCTCTGACTGCAATTTCATGAGGGACTCCTCCAGGTCAACTGCCCAGCTAAGTTGTTCTCAAATTCTTGACCATGAAAAAATGGCAAAGGTGATAAATACTTACTGTTTTTAAGCCACTGGGTTTTGGAGTAGTTTATTATGTATGATTAACTAATTTGTGTACGTTCACAAACAAGGTAAGTCAGGGTGAACCTTCCAGGCCTGAAATAAGCATAATGCCCATTTAACATGACTCAAATAGGGAGGAAATGGCCACAGAATCCTATGTTATTTTCCTTGGGTTCTACAGCTAGTCTTTCAAAAAGAAAAACAAAAGAAGAATGCAGGAAACAAAGAATTTCTGACGTGTATTCTTCCTAGTTTGCTAACATCACTGGAACATTGGGAAAGGAAATGTAGCACAGCATATTGAGAGAGAGAGGAAGAAAAAGGAAACACTGGAAAAGTATTCAGAATCTCTGCGTTTTCATCCCAGCTCTTGGTCAAGTCATTAAGCCATTTCTGCTCCAACCTCCCTGGGTGGCTGGAGGATCACATGAGATAATGAAGGTGGAAGAGCTCTAAACATTTTCATCACCTTGCAAATGTCACGTGTCATTGTCACAATCATGAGGACAAAGAGCGCGGATGTGGGTTAGAATTAGAAACTGGGAAAATGAAGAGAGAGAAGAAATAGGTGAAAACTTGCCTATTTTTCCCCTTAAGGAAATAGCATCCTAATAATAGGGAAATATCTTTTAGGCAGTTTTGAATATTACCTTAATATCATTTGGGAATATCTTTGTATGTAGAGAAACTATGAAATCAGATCTCCAGAAGGCCCAGAGTTGCAGAGTTGGTAATAAGTGGATTCCTAATAATTCTTTGTTTCCTGGTACACTCCTGGCATCCTACAGCATAATGCAAATGCAGCTAGATATGAGGGTCACAGCTCTTGCTAATCCCGTGGTGCTCACTGATGTACGACTTCACTCTTGGAATGTGTTATCTGTATCAGTCTTCCCACAGGGATCTCATACCTCAGCAGTTATATTTCATGAGTAGAGGTGTAACTGATGAATCTTCTAATTTTATAGTCTGAAAGATGATAAAATGCTAGATTTATAGATATTATTTCATTTTGCACAACACTCACGTTTCTTATTCCCATCTGGTGTGAAGAAAAGAAATTTGCTCTCCCTTTAATGTGTCACACTGTTAAATGTATGTTGCTTAAGATCTTGAGGAGCTGAAGCAGAGCTGCCCACCAGCATAAAAGATATGGTGCTGTGGGCAATACTTTAATGCAAACAGAGCTTAACCTAAGGCATTTTATTGCCACTGCAGTTATTTATTTATTTATTTTTTTGGAAGGGGGAAGATAAACCTTTATATCCTGGTTTATTAACAAAACCTGTCCTCAAATTAGGATGGACTTCCTTAGGTACACACTTGGCTGCCAATTCTCCCTCAAATTTCATGCTATTAAGTGTGCCGACTACTCCATTGTCATAGTGTATCAGAAATTCTGCGCAAGGAGTACATTTGCAACTGCAGCCTTACTAGGTGGCCTTCCTATGGCCATGAAAAATGGCTTTTGATAGATTTCAAGGAATTGAAATTGCAAGTTTCTCTCTTCTGAAACCAGAACCAGAATTTCTCCCCTGTACCTAACAGGGACTGCCCTCCTGACTCCCCAGATTCCATAGAAATACCATTTTTTCATGCATATACTTTTATATTTAGCATACTCTCATTAACATGTCATTTCTTTTATGGGAGAACATTAGGCATTCATCTTATACAACAGAAGAGATACACAAAAATATGAGAGTCACAAAGGAAATGAGAGAGGAAAATGCAGGAAAAAGAATGTCTGTATTATTCAAAATCATTGCATTCAAATAATATTAGTCTTTACATAACTAACACTTCAAAAAAGAAGAGAAGGCAATGCAAAATGAATTTGTGAAGAAATTTGGAAAGGAGTAATAAGTATCAATGGGCAAATCCTCTTTTTTCGGAGGGGAGCAGGTAGAATGCCAGATAGCATTTGTCACTTTATTAACATCAGTGTATGTGTGTTTTTTTCATGGCATTGATTGATACTGCTTTATGGTTGTTTTACTTCTCATTATTTCATTTCTTGGCACTTTTTCTTTTCTGGACCAACATTGTTCAGGAGCCTACTTAATTTTACCTTTTTATTTATTTTTTAATTTTTTGGCTTTTTTTTTTTAAACATACAATGGTGTATTAGTTTCTGCTTTATAACAAAGTGAATCAGCTATACATATACATATATCCCCATATTTCCTCCCTCTTGCATCTCCCTCCCACCCTCCCTATCCCACCCCTCTAGGTCATCGCAAAGCACCAAGCTGATCTCCCTGTGCTATGCAGCTGCTTTTCACTAGCTATCTATTTTACGTTTGGTAGTGTATATATGTCCATGCCACTCTCTCACTTCGTCCCAGCTTACCCTTTCCCCTCCCTGTGTCCTCAAGTCCATTCTCTACATCTGTGTCTTTATTCCTGTCCTGCCCCTAGGTTCTTCAGAACCATTTTTTTTTTAGATTCCATATATATGTGTTAGCATACAGTATTTATTTTTCTCTTTCTGACTTACTTCACTCTGTATGACAGACTCTAGGTCCATCCACCTCATTACAAATAACTCAATTTTGTTTCTTTTTATGGCTGAGTAATATTTCATTGTATATATGTGCCACATCTTCTTTATCCATTCATCCATCGATGGATACTTAGGTTGTTTGGATATCTTGGCTATTGTAAATAATGCTGCAATGAGCATAGGGGTGCATATATCTTTTTGAACTAGTGTTTTCATATTTTTTGTATATATACCCAGAAGTGATTCCACTAGCTAGATCATATGGTAGTTGACAGGCAGTATTTTAAAGATTAATTTTAAAGCACACGTTAGCGTTATCCAAATCCTCCTTTAAGAATTTGCAAACTTATAAATATTTAAATAGGGAAAAACTCGATCACTTATCCTATTTTTAATAACTTCTAATCTATTATATATGTATATGGTAAATAACATCTTCACATAGAAAGAGAATTAATAGCCCATTTCCTTGTTACATTAAGAAATAATCTGGTGTTCCCTAAATATTGGTGTGTATTTCATCATTTTCAACCCCACATATTTACCTACTGTTTACAAGGGACTTTTGAGAGATCTCAAAGTGATGTTGGGAAGATAAAAACAAATACTTAGCACAGAGTTATTAGGGGGAGAGGATAATAATAATTACAGTTGAAAAGTATTCAGCACGTATTTTGTACCAGGCATATTTATGTATTTACCTATTACTCATTTAACACAAGTTAGTTAAATGTCACCATAATTCTCACAAGTTTTCCATTTGATAGAGAAACAGATACTCATGATGATTAAGAAGCTTGATGAATCGTAAGGATATAAACTGGGTGAAATGATAGTGACTTGGGAGGTCAGGTCAGAGAAGTCTTGTAAAAGAGGCAGCATTTGGAGAGAGTGTTGGAGGGGAAGGATGGATGAGATGGGGTTGCTCTGGACATGCGGACGTGTGCTCTGACTTTTCCTTAGAGGGGTGGGCATCTTTTCATGTAAGAAACATGATTATGCATCATTTCACTGGCTGCATAGGATTCAACTTGATAGCTGTGCCATGACTTCCTTCTCTTATTTTTGAACACTTCATCCCACTACCTGCTACTATAAACGATGCCACAGGGAGCTGCCTTGGTCACACATCCTGAGCCCTCCCGATTATTTCCCTTTGATAAATTCCCAGAAGTAGGACTTTGTAGTCAAAATGTGTAGGCATTTAACATTTTACCCACAATTCTACAAAGCCCTGTGTGGCTTGTAGCAGCAGGACTCAAACCCAAGGCCAGCTGACCCAAGGCAAGGTTCCAACCACTAAAAGACTCCTGTAGTCTGTTGGGAGCCCTTCCAAAATCTTTTTTTTTTTTTAATCTTTAAATATTTGCCAATCTGGTAATTAGAAATTTTGCAAATCCTTATCACTCCTCTCCAACATGCTCAGTACTGAAGTCATTATTTTCCTCAATAGACAAACAAAAATAACCCCCAAAACAAGAACAAAAAACAAAAACCAAAACCTATTTTCTGTCCCATGTTATTGTTTTGTTTATCGTCACCACCATCCATTCAGTCGTTGAGACTGGGAGTCTTGTTGGCCTCTCTCTTCCTGTTCACCAGGCGTGTCCCATCACCACCAAACCCTTCCCATTCTACTTCCTCTCTCTGGAATCTGTCCCTCCTTCCCAGCTCTACTACCACTGACTTCCTGCAGGTCCTTCTCATTTTCATACGTTCTGTATTCAGTAATTCTTGGTGTCTAGAATTAAAAACCTCCATGCTACCAGTGAGAGGTCTTTGTAAGAGGAATTGTATGGGAAAGGAGCTCCTAAAACCCCAGCTTAAATCCTTTCAGAGCTCCCCATTGCCACAATCCCTACAGCATGAAGTGCAGACACTGTAATTTGACGTGCTGGTCTTTCACACTCTGGCCCTGGCCGTCACTTCAGCTCCGAGCCTGCCTTTCTGCCCTGTGTCATTCCGTCAGCTTTAGCCCCTGCAGTATTTCCAGTCCCCAGAGGGCCTCTGTGCTCTGGCCTTTTCTAATTTGGCTCTGCCTGGTGAGTCTTTATCATCCTTTAAGGCCAGGCTCGCGCTTTTCTTCTGTGTGACGCCTTGGCTGGCCTCCAGAGTCGTTGCTGGGCACCCTCTCCTTCATGTCATCTGTGTACCTTGTGCACATCACCATCAGAGCAATATAAACGGGATTTTGTTTTCCTGGAGGCCAAACAACAAACCTTGGTCTGGGCAATAGAAGGAAAAAATAACATGTATTATTCTTTTAGTGGATTTATCATGTGAGGATAACAGAAGTACCTGCATTGTCAGGTGGTTGTGAGATAGTGCATGTGAAACCCTAGATGCATGTCTGGCTCACTATAAACACTTGGTATCTATTAATTATTATTGCTCTTGCTATTGTGATTCATTTAAAAAGATTTTTGATCCAATGGATATTGTAATAAGAGGGACAAAACAAATTTACGGCTGTAGAATAAGAGGAAGGATGTTTCTTTCCCAAATGATAGTGCTGCTGTGCTTTAATATGGAAGTTACCTTTAGGCATCTGAGATAACAGATTGATAATAATTCTTATTGTGGTAATAACAACAACAATAAAAATAATAAATCTAATAGTCATTCATTGCTTACTCTGTACCAGGCCATAACAGGCTAAGTACTGTATTTCTTATGTGTTATCTCATTTCCTTTCCACAGAAGCCTCTCAAGGCAAGCATTTTTGTCCCTTTTGACAGATGAGAACTTCTGAAATTTAGGAAGGTCAGTTGTCTTGCCTAAGCTTCCACAACTGGAAAGAGGAAGGAGGGTTTGAAGGAGGTGAAATTCATTGTAATTACACCAAATCCTTGGTGCTCCTGTGCCTGACCTCTGATTTAAGCCTCTGTTGGAGCTTTATCCGCAGTCTTTATGTGCAAAGGTCCTTCCCCTTGGAGACTGATGAAAGACACCCTCAACTTACAACATCTTTTCCTTGAAGAGAATCAGGATTCACCTCCTGGGTGATCATCCATGTGCACTTCGAAAAATGTTTTTGAGAATTCCAGGGGGCATATGAGGAATTTGTCTGAATTCTAAGTTCAGCCACTGTGGGCTTTAGAATTCCTTGTGATTTAGGACTCTTTCTATGCTTCTGAGCAGACTTGTATAGGCAGGGAGAGAGGAGGTGTGGTGTCCACCCTCTTTGTAGGCTCTGCACCCAATAGGTGTTGAGCAAAGGTAAGGCGGGAGGAGAAGGTTGCATTTGAGGAATGTTATTCAGTTGTATTTAACAACTAGGACATTTGGAAAATCATGTCAATGCTTAATAATGTATCTGTGCTTTAAACCTTATTTCTAAAAGACTATAGGGTGTGCTATAGTCTAAATGGAGTAAAAAGAAAAAACTCTACTTCTTTACATATTATAATACTTTTATTTTAAAATTATTTTTATTAACTTTTATTACTCTTTTTAAACTGAGTAATGGACAATGCATCTCCTATAATTTGCTTCTAAATTCACCTACTGAAAACCAAGTGGGAGCTGAGCAGATCAGAGTCTGAGATTAAATCCATTGGCTTGTGTGTGTGTATGTGTGAGTGTGTGTGAATTAACTCTGACCCAGTGACTGATAATGATTAGTGATAGAATAATGATGATGATTATGGAATAAAATGCCATTTTAGCTTAACTAAGCCATTCTCTTTTCCTACAGAGATAAGGTTCTGCATCTCTTTTTGCTGTCACCCTTACTGATATCTCATGTATCTTAAACTATCATCACTTTGACATTCTGTTACTGCTGCATGCCATTAGCATCCTGTTCCATAGCACTCTTGGAGAATCTTGACTGCCTGTGAACTGACCCAGCAATTATGGCCAAATGCTTTAGGAATGCGCCTGAACATTATAAACACATCAATGGGCATGTTGATGTGATAATGATGAAATTACACTTTCTCCCTTTCAGTAGCTTCCAGAGAGCCACTCATACGGGGCTGCTTCCGGGTAAAGCTCCTTGCCCACCAGTCCCTGCAATGTCTGGAACCCTGGGAGCTGGAGGGATTGAAGCCCAAGAGATGGTAACCTTTGCCTTGATCTTTGACTCTGCTAATTCAATGAAAAACATAAGAATAGTATTATTAGAACCCTCCAAGATATTTACACTCAGTGAATTTACATAATTTATTGACATCAGAAAATTCCTTTTCTCTTGGATGAAGAGTCCCACTTGCTAAAGATCGCATGTTGATCACTCACATGGACTTAAAGAATTATAATGTAGGAATAAGGGAAAGTAGAGTCAAAATCCCTGCCTCTATCTCCCACTCGCTGGAACCTCCACTGAGATGATGCTCCCAGCTCTTGAAAACTGACTCCTTGACTTCTCTCTGTTGACATCAGTACCACTCAAGCATGGTCAACATTTGAGTTTGGTAGTATCTGTGGGTTTCAGTGTGTGTTGGGAGTTTGGGGAAAGAAGAGGTCAGATCCAGAAGGAACACTCCTTTTTGCTAGAGACTGATACCTGTTGCAAACCATGCAGGTGATTACACTGGAGTTTTAATCTAAAGTTTCAGAACTTTATTAAGAAATATTGCTTTCTTCTTTATATCACCTATGATCTTTCCCCATTACATACTTGCTTCTTGTTATTGGGAAAAACATACTATAGTTGCCCTAACATTAAAACATGTTCATGGCTCCAACAAGGAACTTTAGATTTTATTCTGTGTTTTCAGCTTTGATAATGTTATCTAGGGCAAGACTCAATCTCTCTGGACTACTGTAGTTTTCTCTTCAGTAAAACCCTCCTTTGGGAGGGTTTCCCCAAAGAAGATGTCAGTTGGGTTGGGCTTTGGACAGTGATTAGGGTTTGATCCAATGGGGTTGTGGGGAAGCAATTCCAGACAGAAGGAAGAGGAAAAGCAAAGGTTTATGCACATTTAAGGACTGATGGGCCCTCAGATTTTACTGGATAGAATGTATGGATGGTGGCAGTAGATGGAATGTGAAAGCATATGGCACAGAATCATTAGGGGCATTGAATGCCATGCTAAAGAATTTAAGAGAATGGGAAATAAAGTACTGTGTCTCTTCCTAGTTTTGAAAGCAATATGACAGTCACAAATAATAGAAACCGAGATAATCCCTTAAAGATGATAATTCTTGGTTGGAGGACCTCTTAATGAAAAATAAATGAGAAGAAATATGTTATCATTCTGTCTTATCTTTAGTGCACTGTGGATTCAGAGTAAGTAGCCTCTTTCAAGTGTTTGCCTCATCTGTTAATGTTTACCGTGGTTTTACTGGTGTTTGGATCGGCTCTTGAATTATCCTGGCATTGATTCATCTTTCCAGACAGCTGCTCCTTTGAAGCATCATTGCAAGAGATGCTTCGCTACTTATCTAGACAGAGTGTACACTTGTCAATCAAAACATAAATAGCACCCAAATAACCTGCATGTCCAGAGGCTGGAGGAGATGCAGGGCTGCTTTCCCATTGAAGATCTGCCAAGTTTAGAATGACCAGATTCTTAGCGAGCTCTCTGAAATTGCTGAGGGACTCCCAGCATGAAAACTTCTGCTTCTGCTCTCAGTCTTTCATACACACCCTTTACTATTCTAGAAAGAAGTCTCCAAAGGGCTTCCCACAACTTCAAAAGTACTACTCTGTGGTGTTGTACCTGCTTTGGGGGCAACTGAATATGCTTTTCCATTGCTTTGCCTTCTTCTTTATCAGCATTAGAATTTTTCCTTTTTTCCTAGCACCCTTCACCACCAAACGTTCAGGCCTGAAGTTTCTCATTATTCAAATCATTGAGTTCCTTTTTCTAGTGACCTACAGCAACAAAGACCTCATGGGGTCTGAGAGAGGATCCGTGAGGACAGTCAGTGGGTGTCTTCTATTCACAGTGTCTGAATCAGAGCTGTCTTGCGAGCCGCCGAGAGGGAGATTGATCCTGGGAATTTATGCAAAAGCTTCAGTAGGGCTTGTGATGGACCAGTCACATTTCTCACAATGCCTGGAAGGTAGTGAGCGTGACTCCTTCTGTGTCTCATGTTCTCTATCCCTTTCCAAAGAGTGACTGGCTAGCCAACAGAAAGATTTGGCAAAGCGGGAAAGGCTGGGTGCCACCGAAACCAAAGAGTTTCTGGTTCAAATTTGTTTTCCTGTCAGGTGTTGCTGGGAGACCCATTCCCTTTAAACCACTGCCAACTATGGTAACTCCAGCAATTTGGTAGAGCAAAGAAATCGTTGGCAAGTACAGTACAACAAATTGTTGGCTAATAGCAAAAACTGGAGATGACTCTGTTAATGGATCCAGCAAAGCCTTTTGTCAACTTGGTGAGAAGTCTACTCTAAATTCTGAGAAGCTGGACCTGGAGTGGGCACAGAGAGTCCAGGCAAATTTCAGAAGACAGAGGATTTGTTTCCACCATCAAGAACTGTTTGTCATTTGGAAGGGACACCCAGATTTAGTACCCATTATGGAAGACGATGATGTGATTGGATGCTTAGAGCACTAGTGCTTTGAGGAATGGTAGGGAAATAAAAACACATAGACTGTATGCTAATATCTGCCCTTAGAATTTCACAGACTTTTCTCACCAGTTTCTTTGACAAAGAAGAAACAATGTCACAATAATGAAAACGTGTCATTCCTTGGCTCTATGTCACAGAAATGAGATGGAGTAGGAGTTAGATGTTGATAATGTCAGTTCTCAGAATGCATTGCTGTCACTACCTAACCAACTCTACAGATTTTTCATGTGCCTTTTGATGTATAATGTCACTGTGTTCAAAATGTTACATGTGTGGATATGTATTCACATACATTTAGATCAGGCATATCTGAATTTTGTTGGATACTTACAAAATTGTTTATTACCACTTGTTAGGGAAATTCCTCACCCTTTGTTAATTTATTCATTCTATCAGTAAATATTTATTGGGCACTTACTATGTGTCCAGCTCTGTATTAGGTGCTGAGGATATAGCAGCAAACAAAATAGGACAAAAATTCCTACCATCATGGAGCTTATATTCTAGTGCAAGGAGACAAATATAAACAAATATTATAAGTATAATATATAGTGTGTTGATAAATAATAAGTATTAAGGAGGAAAATAAAGCATAAAAAAAGGATGGGGTGTTGCAATTTTCATTAGGGTGGCAAGAGAAGACCTCACGGATCAGGAGTCATTTGTAAAAAGATTTGAGGGAAGTGAGGGAGCAAGTCACGTAGAGGAAGAGCATTCCAGACAGAAGGAGTCACAGGTTCAAAGGTGTGGATTGAGCCTGGAGCCCACCTGGCACGTTTGAACAAGAGCAAGGAGACCAGCATGGCTGGAGTTACATGAATAAGAGGGAGAGCAGTAAACTTCAAGATGAGATCAGAAGGTTCCCCAGGACGAGTGAGCCAGTGGTGGGACATCATGTAGGGCTTGGTGGCCATCCACAAGGACTTTGGCTTTTATGTGAGGGAGTGAGAGGTAATGGAGGACATGACTTAAGTCATGTTTTAAAGGAATCGTTCAGGCTGTAGGGGGTCAAGGGCAGAATGAGGGAGACGAATTATAAAATCATTGCAAGAATCTAGATGAGAGATGATGGAGGTATGACTCATGGTGGAAGCAGTGAAGATGGAGAGAAG
The DNA here is from genome assembly GCF_949987535.1 of Balaenoptera acutorostrata. Lineage (NCBI taxonomy): Eukaryota > Metazoa > Chordata > Mammalia > Artiodactyla > Balaenopteridae > Balaenoptera > Balaenoptera acutorostrata. Next base: position 70,223,698 of record NC_080081.1, read on the forward strand.
GAGTTGGATTCTGAAGATATTTTGAACTTGGATCAAGGAATTGTTGGAGTAGGCAGGCCCCAGAGGCAGACCTTGGGAAAGGCTAATGGCAAGTCTCAGAGAGGAATGTCAGCAGTCAACTCTCTCTGGGAGCTGGGGGAATGAGTGGCTTGGTCCTCTAGTGGTCGTCTGGACACCCACTATGTCTATTTGTACACCTTCCAGTGAGGTAACCAGAGTTATGGTTGTTTTTCCCATCTCACAGATAAGAAAACTGAAGCTTATAAAGATTGAATAGCTTACTCAGATTCTCAAGATTGCAAATGATGCCTCTAAGTCTTAAACAGGTCTTCCAATGCCATGTCCTGCCAACACTCCTTTATCTATCACATAGTCCACCTACCACCTACCACCTCCTTACTAAGTTGAAGACCAGATTCCACCTGCAGTGCTGAATTGCCTGCTCTTAGAGTGAGCTGCTGCGATTAAACTCCATGTCCTCATGCGTGGTCAACCTGAAGATCTTTGGCCATGAGCATGGGCGTGGCCTGGCACACACCTGTATGTGTGATGGGCTGGGCACCTTGCCTCCTCTTCAGTTCTTCCTCCCTCCCTCCTCTCTCCCTTCCTCCCTTCTTTTCTCCCTTCCTTTCTTTCTTTCATTTGATTGATTGATTTTGGCTGTGCCGGGTCTTTCTTGTAGCACTCGGGATCTTTTAGTTGCAGCATGCGGACTTAGTTGCAGCACACGGACTCTTAGTTGCAGCATGCAGACTTCTTAGTTGCGGCATGCGGACTTCTTAGTTGCAGCATGCGAACTCTTAGTTGTGGCATGCATGCGGGATCTAGTTCCCCGACCAGAGATCGAATCCAGGCCCCGAGCATTGGGAGCACGGAGTCTTACCCACTGGACCACCAGGGAAGTCCCCTTTCTTTTTTTCTCCTTTCTTCTTTCCCTCCTTCCTTGCTTCCTTCCTTCCTCCTTCCCTCCCTCCCTTCCTTCCTTCCTTCTTTTCCTTGACCAGCTTGTAATAATGATAGCTATGTTTTGTCTTCAGCAAACTACTAATTGCTCTCTATACATTTTCACATTTATTTGTTACTGAAAGTATGAACAAAAAAGCTGCTGCAAGAACCTGAGTATGGATCCTTGGGGGGAGAGTGGTTTGAGGTGGGGGAGGTTCCGCCTTTGAACACGTTCCTTCAGAGATGACTGTGGGGCATTTTGCGTGAAAGATACAAGGCTTTAGGTCAGAGAAGTCTGGCTGGAGACAGATTTGAGAGTTTCTGAACATGCTCTTCTACTCTAAAATTTGTTTCCTAAACCTCTGACTGGTAATCCGTGAGTTGGTTTCCTACCTTACCTTATCCTTCCTGTTGTTTCTGACTCTGTGAGTGAATGTAACAAACAAGAATTGCGTTTAGAACAAGCATAACTTCACTTTGCCTTTCACTCTCCCTTTAAACTTTATTTGATGGAGGTTTTTTTCCTCAGATGCTGGGTGGAGATGCTGGCAGATCCCAGAGTTTTCTGTTTATTTTTAGAAAGAGCACAACCTTATGGTGATTTTGGGTTGCAGACATAGTCTCAATTTCAACATTTAATGTCCAGTCCAGAGTATTATTCAAGCTTTCTCCCTTGGTTTGACCTCAAAGCATCAGGCTTTTCCTGGCACAGACCTGGGTCAGTCTGGAGCAGGCCCCCACTCTCCACTAGCTTCTGTTTCCTGCACATTGGGAAGAGGGGAGGGGGAGAGGTAAGGGGCTAGGGAAGTTCTTACTGTGCTGGGCGGCTTCATACCCTGAGCCTTGTAGATAGTTGTGTTGGGTCCTCTTTAGGGGGCATACCCTCTGTAGGTTCCAGGTTGGGCCCTCTCACCTGAAGTTGCCTTAAGAAAGAATGAGTCTCTATTCCGTATGGTCATTTGTGCTTCTTCCTTCCTCAGGTTGAGGCATTGGTAGGATCCCTACCCCATCCCCCAAAAGCCTCTTCCTGCAGAGGCATCTCTGCCCCTCCAGACAACTCTACTGGCCAGAGCAGGGCCCGAGTACTCACCCCAGCATCCTGTGTCCTGCGTGGCCCAGACGTCTGGCCTGGCCTAGGAGTGCGGGCCGTGGGGCCCAGTCACAGGGCAGTGTGTTGGCCCTCCCCCATCCCCCTTGCTGGATTTCCTGTGCAGGAGTCGGGCCCCATCAGTAGTCGTCTTCAGCTTCTTCAAATGAGAATGGGAAGTCAGTTCCTGCACTGTGAAATTTCAGGGGATGCAGGCCAAGCTCTCCAGGGCGAGAGAGAGCTGTGTGCCCCTGAGGAAATACTCTTCCTCTCCCCGCATTGAGGAGGAAGGTGAGTCTTTGATAAAAGAACGATGGGAAATTACCCTCCTTCTACTACCTGTTTCTTCTCTGTTCCTCACAAACATGGGTAAACATATCCTAAGTAAGAAATAAAAGCAACATAAGGAGGTTGCTTAGGCAGCAAGTTTGAGGGAGGTCAGGGAGCTTCTGGAAGAAGGGGCTGTGATGACCCCAGAGGGAGGACTCTTGGAGAAGCTGGAGGAGGGAGCAGGGAGTGGATGCTGTCACCTCCTCCCAATACTCATTCCTTCCTTTGCCTCAAATAACCTGGGATGGGGATTTGGTGGCACTGGCTTCCTGCCTTACTGTGTACTGTGACCTTCCTCAGGCTGTGGGGTGCTCATGCCCCAAAGGAGCAGCCAGCATTGAGGAGAGGGATATGGGGCTGGAGATGGGCTGATGTCCTGACTCTCATAAGGTCCTCTTCATGCCTGTAAATTTTGCTCCTCCATAACTGTTAAGTAAACGGAAGTAGGTAATTTTGTGAGTGGAAAAACCATTCTCAACTGCAAAAAAAAAATTTGCTTATAAGATTCCAAGAATTACATCTTGCAAGTCAGAAATGTCACACCGAAAATGAAATTGGCGAGAAGCCCAGAACTCGCCATTTTCACTTTAGGTACTAAAATTCTCACGTGGATTTACTTAAAGAGTAACTAGGGTATTAAAATGTCCTTTGGGCTTGAGATTTATTTGCATATGATCCATTGGCATGGTTATTTACATACCAAATAAATTCAGAGTTGGTTTTGTTGTTTTGAAACTGGCCAAGAATCACACATTCATTTATTTCTAAGACAGTTTATGATCAGAAAGCATTGAGGTTCTTACAAAGAATAAGTATATAATTAATGATCTGTTGGCGTACTTTTACATCTTACATATTCTTTTTAAGAATCGAATATTGTAGTGTTTTATCCTAACTGGAGGTGCTAGGATCTTATTAAGTGGTTAAGTCAGTTGAATAAGAGAGTCTTAGAAGGCTTAATCCTCTTCAACTGGATATGGTAATTAAATATTTGTTACACTCCTATAGAGGGTTGTGAACTGCATAGAATAAACCGGCAGAGCCTACTGTCCATGTCCAGTACATATGTATGTACATACACACCTGTACATATACGCTCCACAGAGGCAATAAGCCTTTTAACAAATATAGTTGATTCTCACCATTTGTGGATCCTGTATTTGCAAATTCCCCTACTCACTAAGATTTATTTGTAACCCCTCCAATCAATATTTGCAGCATTTTGCAGTCATTTGTGGACATGTGCAGAACAGTGAAAAATTTGAGTTGCTGGAGGAACATATTCCCAGCTGAGGCCAGACACTACGACCCTCTGCTTGTTTCTGTTCACTGTGGACAAGTGTCCTTTTCACAGTCTAATCAGTGTCCTGTTTTTGCACTTATGTAATTTTTATTGGTGATTTCAATGTCTAAAAGGTCCCTGAATGTAGTACCAAGGAGCTAAGTGTCCTAAGCCCAAGAAGGCTGGAATGTGCCTTATGGAGAAACGATGTGTGTTAAATAAGCTTCGTTCAGGCATGAGTTATAGTGTTGTGAGATCAACATTAATGAATAAACAATAGATATTAAACAAGGTGTCTTAAACACACATAAAACAAGGTTATGTGTTGATTGGTTGATGAAAATGTGTGACTAGAGGCTCCTAGAAACCTAACTGTATTTATCTTAGGAGCAATGGTTCAGTATCACTAATTCAGTGTTTACAACGACTTTATAGAACAAAACGAATACAAATAACAAGAATCAACTGTATCTGTTCTTGATTGATATATTCACTTAGGTATGTCATGCCCTTTTCCTGCTGGATTTGATATACTTACTTAGATAAGTCCAGTTTTTCACTCAACACATTTTGTACTAGGTGCATCCTATATGCCAGGCCCTGTGGATATTGATGGTAAAACTGGGGAGTGAGAACAGCCACAGTCCCTGTCTCACAGGCTAGAGGGGAAGATAGGATATAAATGGACAGGTCAGTGTAGAATTACAAAATGTGATAATGCTCTAAAGACAAAGCGGAGGGCCTGAAGGGAACAGAGTGAGTGTCAGAGAGACCTGTCATCACCTCGCAGGTTTAGGGTGTGAAGTTCAAGCTGAGGACTGAGGGAGATAAAGCAGTTAGTTAGGGTGGTGGGCGGGAGTGGACGAGATTCCCAGGCAGAAGAGGCAGCACAGACTCCGTGGAGGGAGGGCCTGTGGCACCTCCAGGGGGCTGAAAGCACCTGAGTGGCTGGAGCGTGGAAAATGAGGAGGGCTTGGAGCAGGCTATGGCTCGGAGGTGGGCAGGGAACAGACATACATGGAAGCTTGCAAGATCGTTGAAGACTCTGGTTTTTAGCTTAACGTCCTGTGTAAGTCATTAAAAGGTTTTAAGCAAATACATGGTCAGAGCTGTGTTTTGTGTTTTTTTTTTAATAAATTTATTTATTTTATTTATTTTATTTTTGGCTGCGTTGGGTCTTCGTTGCTGTGCACAGGCTTTCTCTAGTTGCGGCTAGCGGGGGCTGCTCTTCGTTGAGGTGCACAGGCTTCTCATTGCGGTGGCTTCTCTTGTTGCAGAGCACAGGCTATAGGTGCACAGGCTTCAGTAGTTGTGTCACGCAGGCTCAGTAGTTGTGGCGCACGGGTTTAGTTGCTCCGCGGCATGTGAGATCTTCTGGACCACGGCTCGAACCCGTGTCCCCTGCATTGGCAGGCGGTTTCTTAACCACTGTGCCACCAGGGAAGCCCCAGAACTGTGTTTTTAAATTATCACTCTTGCTGCAGAGGAGAGAACAGATTGGGGAAGATGAGGAGCCTGGGAAGCCAGCTCTTGTAGAAGTTCGTGCATGAGACGGCGGTGACGTGAGGTGCACTGGTGTGGGGAAGACAGAGGAGTGGGCGTGTTATTAACTGTGGAGGAGGCAGTGTCGCTGCTACTTCCAGCCGGCTGACTGATATTGAATGACAGCAGGTGCAAGAGACTAACCATGACCCATAAGATGCCTGCAATGCGAGTGTGCGTAAAAGGATGACAATATGTGATGCTCCCCTGCCCTGAATGTGTGGAGATTTGTGAGACGTGTGCATAAATGTGAGATGTGGAGCTTCAAAGCTCAGTTGCCACATTTGCATGCAATTCCCCTCTAGAATTGCTTTCTTTGAGTAAAGTGGTTTTTCTGCTTTTGAGAATGTGCTTAGAAAAAATATACAGGGCTGTGCTAATATGGCTTCCCACCCCCCCCGTATTTTACAAAACAAATACAGATAACAAAACGTATCTTTATAAAGTTTACTGGCCATTATGAATTATTATGTGATTGAAAGTGAAAATACTGATTTTATATTTTACTTAATGTCACGGCACCATTTTATATTACTCTCTGATATGTTCATAAGATATAAATTACATTCTAGTGTTTGGATATTTTTCTTCATGTCAATAAAAATTTTAAAAGGCATTTGATGCTCTAAAAAGTGCTTTCCTAATTGTTTGATGAAAGGATGAAAATAATTCAGTCTTTAAAATCTGAGAATTAATGGATCTATACTTACTTGAGGTAATTTCTACCTCAGAAAAGTATAAATTGGCATTATTTTGATACAATTTTGTTTTCCCATCTGTTCTGTACCTTGAATTGATATGTAAGAAATTAATTAGATACTGCCTAAATATGCCTTTCCCTTTTATGTTAAAAAACATCCAGAGGCCATCTGTATAGAAAGTGTTTGTGGTTGACAAGTTTGATAGACAAGCTTACAAGGTGAAAACATTGCTCAAGATCTGAGATTTCCAACTCCACTTTTATTTCTCTTTTCAAATTATTAAATGCTTAATTCAGTTATAGGACCCCACAAGGTTCTGGAAATACAAATATGAAAGGAACACAGTCTTTGATCTTTAGAGTTTACTAGAAGAGATGGATGTGGAAACTAACCAAACCTGATTATTTACTGAGGAAAGTTTCCATAAGCTGTTATGACAGCACAGAAGAAGAAGAAGAAATATCAGGAAGGTTTTCCAGAGGAAGGGCCAATGAAGGTTTGAAGGAAGAGCTGGGGTTGACCAGACAGATAAAATGCTGTGTGCCCAAAGTAGGCAGGCATTAAAAAATACAGCATATTTGGAGAATTGCAAGAATTTGGTTGATGGTCATGAGTGAGTTGAGGAAGATGAAAATCTCATATCAGAAGACTTCTTCATTCCCCAGGGTGCATTTTGGCATGGAAAATTGTGTTGGCTGTGTAAGGAGAGACGCTGTGAATAAAGTATTTGATATAATTTCCTTTAATTTAAATTAAATAGGTAATGAATAGTGTAGACAATAGAACAATGCATTTGGACTTTTTATAATTAATTTAGAAATCTTATACCTGCTGGGATGCAGATGAAATAGTTACAGGGATCTGAATCTCTTGATAAGCTGCTTTCACATTTTTGAGTAGCCTGAAACATTGTCTGTAAGCGGGTCTATTTTATTCTTTCTCCTCTTTTTTCCCTTTCTTCTTCAAGTTCAAACATAATAAAGATCAATATTTACCAACCTTTTTGTTTTAAAGTTAAGACTCTTGGGTTTCACAGCTGGGAAGAGATCATGTTTAAAAAAAAAAAAACAAAAACCATTCTTTGTAAGTTTCCATCTAGTTAGATTAATGTCAATTCATTCTTACGACCTAAGAATTAAAAGTTTCCCCCCATCATATTTCTTAACTATTTTTAAAAATTATACCTGATTCCAAATTATCTCAGATATATTCTCTACTTCATAACTATCTGCCAGTAGAAAGTCATTTGTCCACAAGATTTCTAAAATTGAGCTTTTAATAAAGACCATGCAAACAGCTTAAACAGAATATTTCACAGAAAGCATAGCTGAGGGGCTTCCCTGGTGGCGCAGTGGTTGAGAGTCTGCCTGCTAATGCAGGGGACACGGGTTCGAGCCCTGGTCTGGGAAGATCCCACATGCCGCAGAGCGGCTGGGCCCGTGAGCCACAATTACTGAGCCTGCGTGTCTGGAGCCTGCGCTCCGCAACAAGAGGGGCCGCGATGGTGAGAGGCCCGCGCACCGTGATGAAGAGTGGCCCCCACTTGCCACAACTAGAGAAAGCCCTAGCACAGAAACGAAGACCCAACATAGCAATCAATCAATCAATCAATTAATCAATAAAAAAAAAAATCTTTAAAAAAAAAAAAAAAAGAAAGCAAAGCTGAGTACTAACTAAACCATTTCATACAACCATTTAAACACCTGCCCTGATTATAAAAAATTGAAGATCTTAAAATAGATTTTGTGCAAAGCCTAGGTCTTTTCGTATTAAGGAAAACAACATTCTATCCAGGTTTATTATTCTAATAGGTTTTAGGTTTTTCATTCCAAATTGGATTCAGATCAAACTCCTAAATAAATGAAACATCTTTTGTCTCTTCTATGAGCTGTTCTGACTCTGCAGGCCTTGGTTTCCTTGGGTTGGAGTTGTTTCAACATCTTGAAATGAAACGACTAATTAGAGTGTTTTTGTTTTTGACTAGGAGTCTTTCTTTTTCTCTGGCTGGAGTTCTGTCTTCTTCAGGTGCAGCCAGTGCTACCTATTCCCATTTCCAAATTTTGATGTGGAAAATACCATTGGTTGGGCAACAACAAAAAAATACGAATGAAGTTTTTGACAGTTGATTATTTAACTTTGTGCCTGATACCAAATAGGAGATGTGCCAAGAAACCATAATCACCTTCTCATAACTTCATACCAATCAGGCCCTGTAATAAATATTTTCTTTATGTGTCTATCGACTCTATGTAGTTATCTTTTGTTCTAAGTTTATGAGTGTGTATTTATTTTAGAAAAAATAACGTTTTTGAGAGCCCGTATTTGCCAGGTCTAGAGGACATCATACACTTTGATATTATTTCTTGTTTATTATTTGCCCTCCCCACTGGACTATAAGCTCCTTTAGGGAGGACCCACTTTCCTGCTCACTGTTGAGTTCCTCCTGTAGGGCGTAGTGTCTGAATATGGTTAAACACTAAAGAAATAGCAACCGATTGAATGTGTGGGTGGGCCAAGTAGAGGAAGTCCCTGCATTCGAAAACAACACAGACAAAGGAGGACAGAGAACTGAACCAACAGAGGAATTCATAAAAAGTTACAGTGCACCAGTGATGGATCAGTTCCTATGTGTTCAGGAAGGAGGGGATGTCAGGAAAAGATTCACAGAGGAGATGCTGTCTGAATATTACTTTATGACCGTGGTCAATTTGAGGTATTCAGGAGACAGGAAGAGGAGATTCCCAATGGGTTTGGTGCTCAAGATAAAGTCTTTTAATGTTAGCTCCTTGCCTAATCTTCAATTCATATATATATGCACACACACATACATACACATGTGTATATATATATACGTGTGTGTGTGTATATATATATATATATATGTATATATGTAAAATTTTCCAAATATACTGTTGGGGACCCTATGAACACTAAATAAATAATACACAATTTGTACACTGATTAGATTTAGCTTAAAGAACACCTGATGCACAATTGTGTAGAATGATTTAAAACTGTTCAGTTGAGACAGTGTAATGCAATCTTTTAAAAAAGTTCTTCAAAATATAGTTGTGCATTTAAGAAAGACTATGGCCATGGGTGACCATCTCATTCCTACACACAGGAGGCACCATTACTTCCAACAATTTATTTTATATGGGTAATGTCAGATATTAGTAGAGAGGATTTTGGGAGTATTATCCCTATTTTTAAAGAACTTACAATATAATATGCACTTTTCCATACTAAACATAAAAGGACACAAAATAAACAAAGAGAAAGCATTGGAAATAAGTCTACCAATGGCTTCACAATGTTAAAGTCAATAAAGAGTGAAGAGTAGAGGAAGCTCAGATACTTTGAGTCCAACCTTGACTAATCACTCAGTACACAAAGTACAATTGCTTTGTGCACGCTGACCAATACAAGAAGCACTGTGGACTCGTGGAACCTCAGGAGCTTTCTCAACAAGAGGATGGTTTGGGGAGATACAAGTGGGCAGTGTCTGAGTGAGGAGGTGGGAACTGGGTTGCCAGTATTGAAGGAGGGCTGGAATGCAACTGTGGCCAAAAGAAGTAATCTAGGGCAATGAGGGAGAAGTATTTGGAGACAAGGAAAGGAATCTGTGTATTATCTTTAGTGCAAAGGGAATTATAAATATTCAGTTAATATCTCTTTTTTTCCAAGAAAAGACTGTTGCAATGGTAAAAATGCTATAGTTCTGCAGGTAAACTTTCAGGGTTAAAAATCCATTTATCTAATCAAATCCTGACTTTGAGATGTCATTATTTTAAAATATCTTTCTCAGGTAGGGTCATTCACCTTGATAGAGCATGACGGTATCTATCTGAAAATTCCCCTCCAGGTGTATTGTGCTAAGCAAATGTATTTATGTTTTGTTTCAACATGGGCATCCTGAGATCTCTTTATGTGAGAGCCTTGAAAGTTGGCCTCCTCTGATTATTATTATGAATCCAGGATGTATGGGAACTAAGAGTCCTGTTCCAGTGACCTGTAGAATGTATGCTATGTTTGTCTTCTCTGCTGAGATAGTCATCAATCATGTGTGGTCTAAAAGCATACTAATCTTTCCTTTAGAAAAGGTCAAAGGGTGTCAAGAGCATACCTCTGTGCTCCAGCTTATTAAGGAGAATGAAAAGTCCCTAGAGATGATGAAAAGAAAGTAATTCAGGAAGCATGCTGAAAATGAAAATATATTCTAAAGATGCAAGAGTGAGTACTGGAAAAATCAATACCAGTGTTAAGCAGTACAGGAGTGAATGAATGTGACACTGGGGTAAATGACAAGGAAAAACATTATCACCGGTAGAACGTGACATAAAAGTCTGCTTGAAGAGGAAACAGTGTGCTTTTTTTTTTTCTGGGAATAAGAAGGATTTCTAAGTGCTATTAATGAATGAGCAACAACCTGCTATAACCTCAGGAGGAAGTGACCTTCCCCTGCCCCTCCAAAACATATATACACAGTGATGGATGATGGTGGATAAATCCATACCGAGAAATATGTAAGCCATAATATAAGAATGAAAGGGAACCTGACAAAACCCAGTGGCCCTCCTATTTTCATCTACCCTATGCGTTTGCTTTCTCTGTACCCACTTGCGAATGCATGTTTCTGCAAAAATAAACTTAGGGTGGACTTCCCTCGTGGCACAGTGGTTAAGAATCCGCCTGCCAATGCAGGGGGCATGGGTTCAAGCCCTGGCCCAGGAAGATCCCACATGCCTCGGAGCAACTAAGCCCATGTGCCACAACTACCGAGCCTGCGCTCTAGAGCCCACGAGCCACAACTACTGAGCCCGTGTGCCACAACTACTGAAGCCTGCCCACCTAGAGCCTGTGCTCCGCAGCAAGAGAAGCCACCACAATGAGAAGCCCGCGCACCGCAACAGAGAGTAGCCCCCACTTGCCACAATGAAGAGTAGCAAAAGCCCGTACGCGGCAACGAAGACCCAACACAGACAAAAATAAATAAATTAATATTAAAAAAATGAACTTAGGGTATATTTCTAGTGATTTGGAGGATCTGAATAGGAAGCTGGTGAACTTAGAGCCATAGAACGTATTGTTTCTTCTTCTAAAGTCATGACTTTGAAAAGAAGATAGGAAGTTATAGGAAGTAATTGGATGGTAGGATATAAGTGGGAAAATAAATGAATTTGGTCCTCTGGTGTGTGGTTTATGATAACAAAATGATAAAGAGCAGGTAGCATTCCATGAAGACTGAGAAGAAAATATTGTTCAGGAAAGGAGCTGACTGAATCTCTTGAGAACAAGGGCCATATTTTATTCATGTCGCATCTTTAGCATCTAGTACAGTGCTCTACAAATAGCAGGAGCTTAATGTTGAGGCTTTAATTTAAGAGGTAGAAAGAAGAAAGTGTTAGGCAAAAGAAACCACAAATCACAATTCTATAAATGATAATAGGTTAGAACAGAAACAAAAAATAACAAGACAAGCTAAAGTGCAAGAAGTGTCCAGTTACTCTCATGAGAAAAATGGCAGGGAAACTGGTCAAGAGTAATAACTTATGGCTGAACTTGTTTACATGTAAGTGCAGAACAATGAGCAATTCAAGCAAAATGAGCTTGAAACGTTAATACAGGGCAGCAGAGATTATCTCATAGCTATCACTATGTTTCAGTGAACCGAAATAGTAGAAGACTACACACTGTTCCAAGAAAATACATTTGATACAGACTGGGGTTATAGCAGGGCAAATCAAGAACACAATTAAATCAATAGTGTGTCTGTACAGAGGATATCAAGATATGGAGATATCTAAGACTTAATATCTGATATCAAAGAGTTCACAATCACAAGTGGAGATGGATATGTAAATATTTAACTAAAGTAAGAAGTGATAAGAACTGTAATGATATGCCTGAAGGGCTCTGTATTCACTTCCTGGAGCTGCTGTAACAAAGTACCACACACTGAGTAGCTTAAACAACAGAAATGTATTGTCTCACAGTCCTGGAGGCTGGAAGTCTGAGATCAAGGTGTGTCGACAGGTTGGTTCTTTCTGGGGTCTGTGAGGGAGAATCTGTTCCGTGCCTCTCTCCTAGATTCTGGTGGTTTGTTGGCAATCTTTGTCATTCCTTGGCTTACAGAAGCATCACTCTGATCTCTGCCTTCATTTTCACATACATTCTTCCTGTTGAATGTGTCTGTGTCCAAATTTCACCATTTTATAAGGTTACCACTTATATTGGATTAGGGCCCGTTCTAATGTCCTTAGCCTTACTTAATGACTTACAAAGAACCTATTTCCAAATAAGGCCCCCTTCATGGGTTAAGACTTCAATATTATTTTCGGGTGATAAAATTCAACCTATAATAGGCCATGAGAACATTGCAGTCATTGTGGCATATAGAACAGATGTCCAGCTTGGTGGAGGATAGTAAAAATAGATTTTGAAAATTGTTTTAAAATACAAAATTGGCACAAAGGTGAGAAATAAAATGATTGGACAGAAGGAGGTCTGCCTATTCAGTGAAAAAATTGAATTTTTAAAATACAACTTAATTTATTAAATTGGACTAACCATTTACTGGCCATGATTATGGGCCAGATGCCAGAGATACAAAATTGATAAGATAGTCACCATCTCCAGAATATCTAATAAATTCTTCTTATTTTGGGGAGAGGGGGTGCTCAGTACATAGAATAGTGCAACTGTGCCTGGAATTTATTCCTATTACCTGGAAATAAGGAAAGAACTTACTTCTGATTAGATGGGAAATTAGTGAATACTTAGAAGAAGGTGACCACATCACTGAGAGACTTTTTAATGAGAGAAGGAATGTTAGGTGTAATCAGACACAGCCTCACACTTTAAGGAAGCAGATGTTCTAAAGTTCAAGGAGAAAATAATTATAGTTCTATGAGCAGAGAGAACATGTTAGATGTTAGACCTCTCTGTGCTGACAGCACCTTCCCATTATGCCCCGGGCTTGGTGAGGTGCCCAACAGGTTGTCTGTCTCCCTCACAACCCTGGGATTGGCTTTCACATCCAGCACCTGGAGCACTGTAGAGCCTGAATCCATCCTCCTGAATAATCATAATTGTGGATCTGTTACAAAAATAGTGTAGAACACAAACACACACACACAGACATAAATACAAAATTCCATTCTGACATAAGATTTTGGGAGTTAAAATCAGTTTTTGACATACAAAAACTTTAAAAAGTGGCGATTTAGTTAGTTTTCAGGTTTGCATTATTAGAGCAGTGCTGATGTGAATTTTTACATGTGGGCTTTGATATTTGTCGGCCTGCTTCTGTAGGACCTGTATTACCTTTTTACTGCATCCAGTCTTACTCACTTTAAATCTCTCTTCCATGCTGCAGCCAGAGTGGGCCACAGGACACAGTGTCTCCCCACTGCCTGCAGACTAAGTGTTTACAGTACTTTTCATTACTCATTCTATCCTCTAGCCTCATCTCTAGTCGGAGCGAACAACGTGCAGAAATCGATTTTACAACTCTGCCTGTGCTCATGCTGGTCCCTTTCTATCTTTACTGATTCACTCTTACTCCACTTGCAAGATTCCAGAAACTTCCCTGAACTCCCTGACTGGGTGAAGTGCCAACTCTGACTCCACAGCATCTTGTGTATAACTCTAGCTCAGCAAAGGCATCAAAATGATCTCTGGATGGTCCTTCTGTGTCCCTGGCAGAATTCAAACTCCTTGAGGACAAGGGCATGAGTTTTCACCCTTGTAACCACACAATACTGAGCATCATGTATAATGTCAGCTTAATATATTTTGGATTTTAACATCCGTAACCATGGAAATAAGCTCACTATCTGTGCTGATGGGTCATCACACTCACTGCCAACGATTAGTTTGTTGGTGAGAATTGACAGTTTGGGACAAGGAACATGTGATGGGCATTTAGGCCTTTCAGAACATTCTGTGAATGAAATCACCTAGGTGGAATCCATCAGAACATTGTGGCCCAGTGTAAATGTTCAATAAACCTTTGTTGAAATTGAATGAAATCAATCATTTATTTATCCATTCATTCAAAAATCTTTTATTCAAAAATTGCAGTATCCCAGTACTAGTGCTGGAGAAATCAAAAGATAGATATAAGTCAGGGCAGATATGTAAGCAAAGCATAACTATGTCATGTGATGAGTGTTATAATAATTCTCTGCCTAGTGTGCTGTACGGGTACACAGGAGGGAGAAGCTAACTGTCAGAAGGCGTAAGTGCAGATGTATGGGTTGTCTGCCTGTTTTCTCTACATGCATTTTCTGCCCTTCTCTTCCCGGCACTATAACTCAGGGAGCAATATTTCCGAGGCTCCTTTGTCTCCTGGCTTCCAAAGAGGCCAGTGGGGAGACAAGATGGAAAACTGAAGGGCCAGATGGGGAGATAAATCATGGTCTTTCTCCATCATCTGTCTGCTTGGAGTAGCGTTTGCAGCAGTCACTGCTGGGTCTCCTGCATGGCTGTCAGCCCTGCTGGGTAAGCCCACTGTTGCAGCTTCCTCCAGGTGGCCTACTCCTTGGCCCTGGAAACACTGACTTCTTCCTGTAAGGTTCTTGCCTTTTCTAGTCTCTCGGCTGCCACCCCTCCCCGCCCCCCCCAGCCCCCCGTAGGCTCCTTGGCTTTTCCATTACCTGTGAAATCCATACCCAACAATAAAGTCATTGAAACACCTCAGGTGCTGTTTCCCAACTCAACCTTGGCTGATTCAGAAGCTTCTCAAAGAAGGGCATATTTAAAAGCTAGTGGAATGGGGCTGTTTCTAGAGATTTCATTCCCTTTCATATTTAGTATTCTATTATTGTCTTTTTTGGTGGCTGTGAAGAAACATTTTAATTTTAATTTTAATTTTAAAATTAATTAATTTTAAATTTTTAATTCAATTTTCATTTTAAAATTAATTTTAAAATTTTAATTTAATTTTAATTTTTCTTTAATTTTCTTCACAGACTCAGATTTCTCACCTAAAAAAAATCAGAAAAATGTAATGTATTTGGTCATGTTGGAATTCATTCATTCATTCATCTAACACATTTTGTTGACACTCTACTCCGTGGAGGCGCCGTACCAGCCCTGAGGGCAGTAATCACGATCAGGACAGATGTGAGCCCTGCTCCAGGGCATCACAGACCAGGGGGATGAACGATATCTGCAGCACAGCCACTTAGAAGATGCTAGTTTCTACAGCAGTGCCTAAATAGTTACATTTCCTTCACAGCATCCATTACGTTTTCCAAATCAGTAAATGACCACGTAATCGTTTAAGGATCACAAAGCATGTGGAAAGCTCTCGTTAAAACTAGATGGAGGGGCTTCCCTGGTGACGCAGTGGTTGAGAATCTGCCTGCTAATGCAGGGGACACGGGTTCGAGCCCTGGTCTGGGAAGATCCCACATGCCATGGAGCAACTAGGCCCGTGAGCCACAAATACTGAGCCTGCGTGTCTGGAGCCTGTGCTCCGTGATTGGAGAGGCCACGATGGTGAGAGGCCCGCGCACCGCGATGAAGAGTGGCCCCCGCTTGCCACAACTGGAGAAAGCCCTCGCACAGAAACGAAGACCCAACACAGCCATAAATAAATAAATAAATAAATAAATAAATAAATAAAAGAAGTGTGTATACTTTAAATGGGTGAACTGTATGAGTTATACCATAAAGTTAATAAAAATAGAATCTGTGAACCCATACTGATTCTAAGTAAGTAAATAAACAAATTTAAAAAAAAAAAAAAAAAAAACTAGATGGAGACCACGGATGTTTTTAGTCCAAAGAGCTTTATAAATGAAAGAAAAAGAGGTGCAAAATTTATACAGTTTTGAATAACCCAAAAGTGATTTGCTGTAACCTTCTTAATCAACAGACATGTAATTAGTGAATAAACGTGCCGTCTTTGTGACTCACTCCCCAAGTGAAATATGTTTGGCAAGAATTTCTCTTCAGAAATTGCTTTTGTTCAGGAAATGCTTGTCATTTCTTTATATGCTAGGATAGGGTCTCTTACATTTAACAATGAATGGTTATCTCAGAGGGATGAAGGATGAACTTAATCAATCCTTTATTCTGTAGGTGGAAGCATATCAAATTCATTGCATTTTGAACAGAAGAAATCTTATATTTACATACTTTCAGCATATAAATTTTAAGATCCTCCAGAAACACATTTCAGTGTCAGGAAGTTTTTTTCATCTTATCTAAACCTTCCAGGCTGTTCTTAACAAAGATAAATGACAATTGGCTACAATTCTTTGCATAATAGACCAAGATTATAACTCTGTATTTATTCACTCTTTCATTCAACAAGTTTTTATTGAGCATCTACTATTAAGAGCCAGACCCTGGGAAAAAATGTTTAGCAAAACCAGATGTGCCTCAGCCCTTTAAAATTATTTTCATAGCCAAAGAGTCTTTGCTTTTTTTTTTCTTAGATCAATTTTTCCAACCCGTAATTTCTCTTCCTACCGGTTTACATGCTTCATGGGATGGGGCAAGCCAATAACACTATGTAAAATAAGTTTGCTGAATCTGTACAATGGGGATGATTATAATACCACACAGAGTTGTTTTGAGGCTTGAATGGACTAATAGATGTTCAACAAACATAAGGTCTTACCATAGCCATTATCATCTCAGTGGAGTCTCTCCAGTTGCACTCTGCAATCAGTACAGCCAATGCAGGACATGTGACTATTTAAATTTAAATTAATTAAAATTAAATAAAGTTAGAAATTCAGCTCCTCAGTTGCTCTAGCGACATTTCAAATGTTCAGTAGGGACGTGCGGCCAGTGCCAACCATACTGGAAAGTGTAGCAAATATAGAACACTTCCACCATTGCAGAAAGTTCTATTGGACGGTACCTCAAAGGAGAGAGAGAGAGAGAAAATAAAGGACATTGTCGCCAAAGATACCAACTGGTGCACGGAATCAGTAAAACCGGGCCAGCCTTATTTCTGGTGGGTTTGCTGCAAGTACCACCTGTACAGAGAGTCATTTATCTGTTGTGTCCCTTCTGAGGAGCTCAATAACACAGTGTTTAAGAGAACACAAGCTCTGGAGCTAGGTTTCCAGGGTTTAAATCCTGGACCTACTACTCACTAGCTGTGAGATTTGGGACAAGTTTATAACCTCTCTGCCCCTGCACTTCCTCCCATGTAAAGTGGGGACAGTACAGTCCCTACCTCATGAGTAAATCCATATAAACCACTGAGAATGGTGTCTTGCCATACAAAACCCCCAATAAACAATATCACTAGGAGCTCTCACAGGCATGTGTGGTCTGTACAAACAATTTCCACAAACGCTGAGTGTAGCCAGCTTTGCCAGTTTGGGGGCTATTTCGAAATTGGTTCCTCCACTTACTTAACTTTTCTGTGTCTCAGTTCATTTATTTTTAAAATGAAAATAATATTATACTTCCCAAGGATGTGTTGAGTATTAAGTGAGATAATATATGTAAAAGCAAAGGCACATTGTAGGCATTTAATAATGCTATTTCCTTCATCCCTTTTTTAAACAATTAGAACCACTGAATAGTACAGGGCATTCTGATTGGCCTCTAGAGTTATCTAACCTTGCATATGAACATAGAGCAGAGAGCCGTATAAGATAACACACAGATTTTGTGAAGCAGATAATCCATTTTCCTTCCCCACATTCTCATTCCCATTTTGTGTGCTCTTAGGGCAACTTAGATTACAGTACATTTTCAATTACCTAACCAATAGAAGGGATAAATGGTGAAAATAATCTATAATATGACAGATAACCCAAACCACGGATGGATGCAAAAATTATTAATATTCATTTATTTAAAAATGTTTGCTGATTCAACCCATGTTTATCAAAAATCTTCAGGCAAAGAATTGCGTTGGGTGCTATTTGTTTCAGAATAATTTTGGCAGCAGGTTTACCCTAGCAATTGTTTAGTTTGGGCTTAAATTTGAATTGATTTACATTCCCTAAACACAGAGTGACTGATGTTAGAAAATGAGGTAGCCTAGGGTAGAGTGGTAACAGGAGGGCGTCAAGCTGAGGTTAGAAATTCACTCCATCATATGGCCCAGCAATCCCACTACTGGGAATATACCCAGAGAAAACCATAATTCAAAAAGACACATGGGGCTTCCCTGGTGGCACAGTGGTTGAGAATCTGCCTGCCAATGCAGGGGACACGGGTTCGAGCCCTGGTCTGGGAAGATCCCACATGCCGCGGAGCAACTAGGCCCGTGAGCCACAACTACTGAGCCTGCGCGTCTGGAGCCTGTGCTCCGCAACAAGAGAGGCCGTGATAGTGAGAGGCCTGCGCACCGCGATGAAGAGTGGCCCCTGCTTGCCACAGATAGAGAAAGCCCTCGCACAGAAACGAAGACCCAACACAGCCAAAAATAAATAAATAAATAAAAAAAAAAAAAAAAAAAAAGACACATGTACCCCAGTGTTCATTGCAGCACTGTTTACAACAGCCAGGTCATGGAAGCAACGTAAAGGCCCATCAACAGATGAATGGATAAAGAAGATGTGGTACATATATACAATGGACTATTACTCAGCCATAAAAAGGAACGAAATTGGGTCATTTGTAGAGACGTGGATGGACCTAGAGACTGTCATACAGAGTGAAGTAAGTCAGAAAGAGAAAAACAAATATCGTATACTAACGCATATGTGTGGAATCTAAAAAAACGGTACAGGTGAACCGGTTTGCAAGGCAGAAATAGAGACACAGATGTCGATAACAAACATAGGGACACCAAGGGGGGAAGGTGGGGAGGAGGTGGTGGTGGTAGTGGGATGAATTGGGAGATTGGGATTGACACATATACACTAACATGTATAAAATAGATAATAATAACCTGCTGTATAAAAATAAATAAAATTTTTTAAACATTCACTCCATCAATAGTCTGTATGTAATTTCATTTGTAGAATGATGACTTCCCAGTAAGGAAGGTAAGTTTCTTATTAATATATATATTTTAGCTCTTCATGAGCAGTCCTTTCAGCCTCAGAGAACCTGAAGGACGTGTCCATGTGACTGAGCACTGCCCTTTTTTGTAGGCTGCAGTGATGACCTTTAGTCAGGTGCCTCCAGTGGGCCATGGAGAGAGTACTGAGCTCAAGGAAACAGACAGGTACACAGCGTGAGTGTACAGGGAGCATCAGGTGCTAAAATGACATATGCAGACTTGGCCAGATCACCCCCTTCTTCACATGATTCTCTTCTGAAATGGAGGCTGGCATGACCAGCCAACTCTACAAAGAGAACACCAACCAATAAGCAGCAATGCATCTCCTCTACGATTTCTTTAAATTGGCCCTGGTAGTTTAAGATGGAAATATCTCTCTGTTGGATTTAAATTTAGGTCTCATTTGCTGGTGCCCCAAGCAGATTTGGGAAATGAAGGGCAACAAAACCGTAGCAAATTCGTAAAATACGTTTGGTCTCAACAGGAAAGCATTTGAAATCTGTGAAGCGTGGCTTCAGATGTCAGAGCGCTTTAGGGGCTGGAATGACCAAGTCCCAGTTCTCTCCTTAGTAAACCTGGGCAGCATTTGAAAGCATCTACTCAGGAGCACTCCTTTCTCGTTAAACGTCCTAGCAGCTAAGAGGGGTGTGCTCTTGGTGGACAAAGCAAGAGGGGAAGGGATAAAATGTGGAGTCTGAGGGGAGAACATTGAGCACTCATGCACCTGTGGTTGGGGGAGACGTAGTTACACTTCGGCATCATTATTGACAAAGTTAGGGATGAACGGATGAATACACTTTGATGTGCTATTTACATTCCGCTGAGAGTTCAGTGTAGAACGCCTGTAATTAGGATATTTGGAAACATGCGGTTTTGAACATTTTTCTCTTTCACTTGTAAAGTGCGTGGGGAAGAACGATTAAGGATGCCGGCAGCCCCACAAGGTGGACAGAAGACTAAGGGAATATTCTTATTTTTTCTCTCATGCCCCCTAATCAAAATGCTGCTTCTGTTTTCCTCTCCAAAATCATCAGTGTATCCGGAAACACACATTTCCAAGATCTATCCTGAATCCAAACAGGATAAAATAAAATGAGATTTTTTTTCCCTCCTGTTCAAAAATCCTTTTTATTGCACAGTGAAGAAATAAATGTCTACCAAAGGAAAATGAAGAGGGACTAAGAGGAGAATCTAATTGCCCACTTCAATCACTCCCACACAAAATGCCTGGCTAAAGGATGGGTAAGCAGAGCAGCAGCGTTTTGGGAAATTTTTTAAATAAAAAACAAGGCAAAAAAATTGTTCCAGCAAGAGTTCTGTAGAAAAATGGAAGACAGCTGTTGCATTTTTCTCCAGCCTGCTATCTCTTTCAACCAGATTCAAAGACAATCCAGCTCTTGGCTTAATTAATCACTTGCTGTTTTTGATGGTGGAGGAAAATGGAGCTTACTCGCCTACTGCTCTCTTAGCCAAGGAGCGAAGTTCCCAAAAAGGAGTGGAATGCATATCAATCGAGGAAAAGAACCAGTTCCCAAGGGACCAGAATGTGAATTCTTTCTTAGTGTTCCTCCTCACTAGCTTTCACTTTCATTTTAAGGCAGGTTTGCACAGAGCCCCATTCTCAATCCATTCTAACCTCTAAGCACCGATGTTCAAGCTCAGATTAAAGAAATTATTTTGAGTTGTGTCCTAATCTCTCCTTAAAATTTTCAAGCCTTCATTCAAATAGTTTATGAGATTCTCTTCCCTCCATGAAGCCTTCCTGGATTAATTAAAATATCCACATTATCTGAGATCCTCAGGGCCAGGGTAAAGGTTATCTGAGGAAGAATTCTGGGACCATGTCTAGGCCAATCCCGAGCAGCTGAGACCAGAAGGTTGAGAGCCGGTCAAAGAGGCAAGGAAGCCAGAGGTCGTTTTGAAAATCAGCAGTCAAGATTTGACTGCAATTTCAAGGCTGGGACCGAGAACGTGAAATGGCATGGTTAAATCAGGAACTTAAGTTTAATGCTGTTTAAGAGGACCAGGTCAGAACATTGAACTTGAAAGAGGTGAACTCCCCAGGGTCCACACTTGCTGGTTGCTGGCCTCAACTTGTGGAATCAGAGAGTTGGAGCCTTGTAGGGTCCTTGAATGGCTCAGCTTACACACAGTACTAATTAATGCATTCTCTGTTTTCTTATATAACCCTGATAAAACCAAGGCCTTCTGTTTTCTTAAGGAGGTCAAGTTGGAGAGGCTCAATTAGTGTCCAAAGAGAAATAAAAAGAAATCGATTTTTACCTGCATTTTTGAAAGAATTTTCAAGGGGATCCAATTCCACGTTGGCCCCAGCCCCTTCTTTTCCTTTCTCCCACCCCCAGCCTTTCCCATAACAAACTCCAAACCTTCCCTCACTGCTCAGCCTGAGAGGGTTTTCTTCCCTCTGCCGTTCCCTCCCTGAGCCCTTTATTATGTGTATTGTGCAGCCTTACACTTATTCATACAGGTTTCTTCTCAATCTCCTGTTCAGCCCCTCTCCACCCGTTCTCCAGATTCTACATGAGAAAGATCTAGGACCTGGACCAGCCCAGCCTTGTTAGCAGGCAGGAGGCTGGGACAGAAGGCAGCAGACAATGGCTCATTAGTAAGTCTTGGTTCTGTCTCAGGTTTTTCTCTCTTATGGCCACGCACATCGATTTTCTAGTTTTTAATGAGCCCTGCTTTTCTGACCCCCGTAAAATAGTCTGATAGTCTCTCCCATCACTGTGACCTTTCCAAATATAAATTTCTGGAGGATAAGGTCTAAAATATTAGGCACTTTTGAATTACTTACAGTGTGATGCAAATAAGCTATTAATAATCAGAATGATGGTGAAGAAGAATAGATCTAAAATGACTTAGAGAAAAGTTGAAATAAGAGGCTCAATCTCATTGGATAGATGTCCAGGAGAGTCAGGGGTACTAGAGGGATTGAAGATACTGGCAAATCACTCAACTTCTTAATGATCTTTTCACAATATCACATTTGTATTGAGGACATGTGTAAGGTAGTATTCTATAGACACATCCTTCTGAAGAATAGGGAACATTTAACGGGGGGATATTAATGATAGATACCATTTAGTGAACACTCAATATATGCTAGGCTTTATTACCTATGCTTGATAGTTCTCATAATAACTTTAAAATGTAGCTTTTTATCCCCAGTTATCCCTATTTTACAGTTGTAGAAACTAAACCTCATTGTGAAGAATTTATCTAAGGTTGTGCAAAGAATAAAAGAACATTAAATTAAACCTATGCTTCCTTCACCATTTAATATTGATGCACAAATACATCTACCCATACCCAGCATATATGTCTCATGTGACTACATGTGCTAGACATAGGACACATCTAATATACAGAATCTATAGCTGCACATTTATATATTTACTGATTTATATCTGGATCTCTATGTCAGACTGAAATAGAACTACTAGGGAATAGAAAGAGGTGGTGGGTTGGGATTGTTGTGACCAGAAGGATCAAATTTCATCTGGAACAAAACTTGGACTTAGAAGAAGTTTTCAAAAAGACAGAATTGTCAACCTTTTCATTTAACCTAACATGCTGTCACCGCAGTTACTCATTTTCTCATGTAGTGTGAATTTTCTAACTAAATTTAAGGAAAGAGTTTCCCATTTAACTTAAAAATGTTAAATGGTAAAAAAATGGGGCAGATGAACTTGATTTTTAGAGTGGGGAAGAGTAAGAAATCAAAGCAGAGTGTGGAATGTGAGCACGGGGGAGAGAAGAGAGGCTCATGCCTTCATTCACTCGTGGATCAGTTACAGCTGCCCCTTAATACCCAACACATAGCAAGCTCTTGGGAGGGAGGATGCAAAGTCTCCATCCTCAGGGAGCTCAGCCTCTGGTGAGTCAGTAATGAATAGGCACTAATCATTAGAGAAATGCAAACCAAAACCATAATGAGGTATCACCTCGCACCGGTCAGAATGGCCATCATCAAAAAATCTACAAACAATAAATGCTGGAGAGGGTGTGGAGAAGAGGGAACCCTCCTGCACTGTTGGTGGAAATGTAAATTGATAACAGCCACTATGGAGGTTCCTTAAAAAACTAAAAATAGAACTACCATATGACCCAGCAATCCCACTACTGGGCATATACCCTGAGAAAACCATAATTCAAAAAGATACATGTACCACGATGTTCATTGCAGCACTATTTACAATAGCCAGGACATGGAAGCAACCTAAATGTCCATCGACAGATGAATGGATAAAGAAGATGTGACACATATATACAACGGAATATTACTCAGCCATAAAAAGAAACGAAATTGAGTTACTTGTAGTGAGCTGGATGGACCTAGAGTCTGTCATACAGAGTGAAGTAAGTCAGAAAGAGAAGAATACCGTATGCTAATGCACATATATGGAATCTCAAAAAACGGTACTGATGAACCTAGTGGCAGGGCAGGAATAAAGACGCAGATGTAGAGAACAGACTTGAAGACACAGGAGGGTAAGGGGAAGCTGGGACGAAGTGAGAGAGTAGCATTGACATATATACACTACCAAATGTAAAATAGCTAGTGGGAAGCTGCTGCATAGCACAGGGAGATCAGCTTGGTGCTTTGTGACAACCTAGAGGGATGGGTTAGGGAGGGTG
Organism: Balaenoptera acutorostrata; assembly: GCF_949987535.1. Taxonomy (NCBI): domain Eukaryota; kingdom Metazoa; phylum Chordata; class Mammalia; order Artiodactyla; family Balaenopteridae; genus Balaenoptera; species Balaenoptera acutorostrata. The sequence continues at coordinate 70,247,235 of NC_080081.1, forward strand.
GGAGGGAGGGGATAAGGGGATAGAGGTATATGTACAGCTGATTCACTTTGTTGTATAGCAGAAACTAACACACCATTGTAAAGCAATTATACTCCAATAAAGATAATAAAAAAAGAAAAAAAATAGGATGCGATTTGTGCTCAGTGATCTCAAGCCACGCGAATGCAACGGAGAGAACAACTCATTTTGTAGATAAAAGGAAGGATTGGAAAGGAAGTCAGTTTTCTGCTGTCTCAAAGGATGGATGGGCATTTTAAGAATGGAGAGCAAAGAACAGGACAGTTCTAGCTCTGGCAGGAGATCCTGCATGAGCAGAGGCAGGGAGTTGCAGAAGAGCAGGCAGTGCATTGGGAAGAGCAAACTGGGGGTGTAGTTAGATAGTTGAGTACTTGGGGTTGGAGGATAGGAATGAAGGGAAGGAAAGCATGGAGGAAATAGATCCATACATGTATTACTTTAGGTTCTCGAGAAAAACATAAAAGTGGTCTTTTCTTTGAATCAATATTGGAAAGCTGGCATGGCTGGAGGAGTACCTGTTTTCTTTAATAATTGGGCTTAACTCTCTCCCTTAGCCAATTGAAGAAAGAGCCTACTAGCAGTTTCTTATGGCTGAACTAATAAATTCCTGAAACAGCAGAACTTTATTCTCTTGCAATATGGAGACCAGAAGTCTAAAATGAGTCTTAGGGGGTCTAAAATCAAGATAGTGGCAGGGCTGATTCCTTCTGGAGGCTCCAGGGAAGAATCCAGTCCTTGCTTCTTTCAGCTTCTGATGGTGCCAACATTCCTTGGCTTGTGGTGGCATCACTTCAGTTTCTGCTCTGCCATCACATTGCCTCCTCTTTTGTACTCAAATCTCCCTCTTGCTCTCTTGTAAATACACTTGTGATTAAATTTAGTTGATCAAGATAATCCAGGATAATCTCCCCAACTCTAGATCCTTAATCTATTCACATTTGCAAAGTCCATTTTGCCATATACGCTAATAACCACAGATTCCAAGGATCAGGACATGGGTATCTTTGGCACAGTTATTTAGCCTACCATAAACATCATGGCCTCCAGGTTCTCTGGTCCTTCCCAGATGGATTGTTTGATTCTCCAGACACTTCTGAGATATGTTTGGACTCTTGGGCTGCAGATTTCTCTTACGGTTAACTCTGAAGCTATCTGAGGCACTCTTTGCCTTGAGGTCTGCATCCCTTCTGTGGAGGGGCGAATCTGGCTGAACGACCTTTGGATGTTAGGGTTCGAAGTAAATAACATTGGGCAGGGAATGGCTGCTGATGCAGCTCTGACAGCTGAGAAATGCTGGCAATTAAAAATCAGCATATATAGAAGAAGGTGCTCGGTAGGACAGTTTGAAAATTCAGTTGGTTGCTGTTGGTACAGGACCAGATAACAAGAGTAGTGGACAGAGAAAGGGCAGCTCTGCGGACATATTTCTGCAGACACCAAAGTGCCTCTTGACAGTTTTGCCTTGGAGCCATCTTCTTTTGTTGTTTCTCTATACCCATATCCAATCTGGCATGTTAGCCTGCTGGTTCTGTCTCTATATATCCCTGTGTCTGTTCTTTCTTTTTTATTCTGATCTTGGTTATATCTATGCTTAGCTCTGACTCCCCTCACCTGGCCCATGAAAACCTAAACTTCTCATCTCCAGCGCTCACCCCTCCCCAGGAACCACACCAGCCACATTTCTCTCTTTGCTTACGGCCTGGCTGGTCTCTTTCCTGGTTCAGTCGAAATGATGAATCCCTATCACTTTCTCCATGGACCCTTCTTTCTTACCTCTATTTCAGTGCATAGTTGAGTTCCCTGTATTGCCTAGGTTTTCTTATCTCACAGTATTTCTCTTTCTTTTCAGCCACAGCAATTCATGGGTCACGTTTTCTGGCTCTCCTGCCTTCCACGTCTCTGGATTTGGCATACCATCCTCTAAGCCCATCAACACTGGCTAAAATACCACTTTCTCCCTAAATGAAATATAAGGCACTGAATACTTTCACTCTACACCTCATAGGGTGACAATGAAGATGGAATGACATGACATAATAGTTTAGAATAATGTGAGAATGTAGGAAGCACTCAGTAAACATTAGCAGCCATTGGTATTGTTATTGGCTTAGTTTTGCATTATAGATCAGTTCCTTCTTGCATTACAGTTATATTTGCACATCAGTTTTTTCAACTTTATTTGTCTAATTGTCCTTTTCTATAGCAAATCCATGTCAGGGTAGACTACTTTTGAATGTGATTCCTGCAATTCAGTCACCAATGTTTCGATTAGTGTCTGGCACAGGACAAAGCCCTTAGGGAGATTTATAAAATATTATTCAAATATGATAATTCTTTAATAAGAAAGATTCCAAAGAAGAAAGAAACTTTTGATGGCTCATGCCACCTTCATCACATGCTTTAATTGTCATCTTAAATCAGGGTCATCAACATATGGAGACTGGAGAAGGGACAATTTATTAAGAAGGTATCTACTGGTAGATGGGACTAAAAGTGTTCTGAGTTGATTGGACTACTTGTCCTCTTAACCTATGCAGACTCTTAGAGGTAAAAGGATAGTTCATGTAAGCAACTTGAATTTCAAAAGTAGTTTCCATCTTCCTAATCTGATGTGTGAGATTATCATCTTACCAGGTAAAAGAAGACCTGTTTAAGACTATGCCAGGTGAGATAGTTCTTCAGGGGTGAAATGAGCATTCTCTTGATCCAAATCTATCAATGTACAGTCCTTCTGCTTCATCTGTACTCACTCCGTAAGAATGCATTGTGTGCTCTTCCAAAGAAATATACATCAGTGTCCATAGGAGGGGGCCAGGCATATTGGAAAAGAAGCCAGCCAAAAGGAAAAGAAGGATTCTGTCCCCCTTACCAGTGCACGGCATGATGCACAAATGGAGAACACATTTAATGTGTGTCATTGAATAAATGAATGAGTGACTAAACAGATGAATCCAGGGGCCATAGAGAAGATTTGACTCTCTCATTGAATGTGAGAACGTGATTCTTCCCTTTCTATCCTTTACTGAGGCAGGCCAGATGGAGCACATCTCCTGAGTATCCTCTCTGTAGAAGTCTGCATCAGGACTTAAAGCTTCCTAAGAGTAGGGGTAGAGCTGGGAGTGTCATAGCTGCTCCATCTTCTCTCTTCAGGCTCCACAGGGGCTAATTTATTATACGTTAGCTCATTAAGCCTTTATTCTAATGCAGTTACTATGCCTTTATTTTCTCCTTAATGTGCACATTATGAAGACTGCTTAGAATGTGAAAATTGGCCTTTATTTCTCTTCCAAAAAGTTTCCATACACTCAACACCTCTTTGCAATGTTGTTTGGAACTACATTTGAGGCATTAAAAAGCAAAGAGACGTAGTATTCTTTCTCACTCCTTTTCTGCAACAAAATCCCTACCTATTGTTTTAAATGTAGAAAGACATTTCTACGTCATCCCCAAGAATGGTTTTTAGACACACAGGATGCAAAGTAGTAGCCCATAGTGGATATTGCTGTGATTAGCCACCTGGCATCCACATAGCTTTCCTACTTGGAGAGAATCCCATGCAAGCTGGAGGGAGGCAGATATTCCCTTTCCCAGCTCCTTGGCTGCTGTAAAGTGAACAAATGAATAAGCCTGGTCCATCCCATGTCCTCACCAGGGTATTGAATCCAGAGCCTGTAATGTAAATAGGTGGGAATGACTGGGATGTCTTGCTGTGCCGGTGGCGATGGTACCCTGGACTATGTTTCAGGGTTGCATGGTAGCAGCATTCCGTATTCAGTATTGGTCATGGTGTCCATGACTGTGATAATGATGGGCAGTGACCAGCAGCAGTGACAGCAGCTTCCTGGCCAGACTTGTAATCAGGCATGATTGGGCTGTATTTCTGGTTGCCTGGACTTTCATGGTTTTTCATGACTTTTTCAAACCTGGTTCTATAGCCTTCTCATTGATACTAGAGGAAGATAGTCTTCCAAAAAGTGTTACTGCAAATCAAATATGAAAATGTGGTACCCAGCTCCTACACACTTAGAATTACAGATAAGCTTCTCTTGAAACAACTCTAATAAAGTATATGAAAATGTAAGTTTACAGACCTGATAGATGGTGATTATTTCTTTTATCTTAAAGGTTTTCTATAAATTAACTTGCCCTGTGAATTCTGAATAAAGTAAGCGATAGATAATAAATTAAGTAAATATGGCTATGAAAATAGACCACAAGAGGACACATTCAGTTAAAAAAATATGTGGATTGCAATGGCTGTTTTGGGTTATATCAGAATCTGAGTTTGTAGGGAGGATGAGAAGATCTGAATTGTGGAGCCTTGAAGCTTTTCTGGAGCCCCTGGTCTCCCCAGACTGACTGCTCCTTAGGTCTTTCCTCTTATGCTTGCATTCTGGGTCTGAACCTCTCCAATTCAGCTGACAGGACCATTTTGCCCTTAGAAGGAAGCATTGAGTTATCTAAGGATAGGTTGGAAGTGGTGGTAGTGGTGTTTATGGCCAATTTTAGAAGCACCATGTTACGTGACTTGCCTTCATACCATGTGCATTTTGTTTCTCTTTGAAACGTATGTACTTATGATATTTCACTGTAATCAAAGAACCAAAAATAACTTGTAAATAGGCTTAGCATTTTTACTCCAGATGTGGATTTTTTGTTGTTTTTGTTTTTTTCTGTCTTCAGGCCATTGTGTAAGAATCCACCTGGTTGATTAGATTTTGCTATAATGTCAGATGGTATGCATCCTGTACCTGCACCCACATAGCTGATAGCTTAACTTTTAAATTATCTCAGAGAGAGACTTTTAAAAGGAAATCGATGGTGAAAATGAAGAAACATTATTACCCTAATAACTGACAACACTTCACTTTATTACATGGGAATTTGAAAGTAGAATGTACAAGAGTAGTAAATGAAAAGTATAGTCTCTGTATGATTTATGGTTTTCTTAAACCTTAAATGATCCCAGTTTGGGGGTGGGGGGAGTAAAAGGGAAGTTCACTAAGCTCAGATTACATTTCTCCAAGTCTACATGCCTAAGAAAAAGTCCTTGTTAAAAAAATGTGCGAAAAATGCATACACCTGACATAAATAGGCACATTTTTATATTTGAAGAAATTTACCTTGATAATTGTGCTCATATATCTTAATACTAATATCAATATTTTTTAAAAATACAGAGTTGATTCTGATTTGAGAAGCTTTTTAAAGGCAGATTTGACATTCCTGGCATCTTTCTTTTCTTGTGATTCTGGGTGATGAACTGATTCTTCTCTGAAACCCAACCTTCTTCCATTAAACCCTTTCATGCCTTCCAAGCACCTTTAACAAAACTTTGCTTTGGGTAAATTGAAGTCATTAGGTGAGCACATTCTTTAATTCCTTCCCTGCTACCTATCAGCTCCCCCGTCCTCCAAATTCTGAGGAGCTAGGGGCTCTCTCCTGTTCTCCAGCATCTGCACTGCGAGTACCATGCCCTCCACTCCCCCAGAGACCCCTCTAGCAACCACTCCTCTTTTTTTTCTTTAACCTCCCTCTTCTACTGACATCCCCCCTCCTGTGCCTCGCACTCACTCTTAACATAGAAACATACAGTCAGTTATCTCCCAAGTGAGAGCAAAAACATCCAAACTCAAAACATCAACATTTTTTTTCCCAAGCAATCCTGTTTTTGTATTTTTTATTTTTATTTTATTTATTTATTTTTAACATCTTTATTGGAGTATAATTGCTTTACAATGGTGTGTTAGTTTCTGGTGTATAACAAAGTGAATCAGCTATACGTATACATATATCCCCATATCCCCTCCCTCTTGCGTCTCCCTCCTGCTATTGAGCCTGAAACACCCTCTCTGTCAGCTCTGTAAAGGACAGGTCCACCTTGCTCTGTGTCTCTTTTATTTCATTCTCACTCTATGATCTGACTTCCAATCCTACCTACTCTGAAAAGACTCTGATGGGGTCCTGATTACCCTACATCTCATCAGAGCCGATAGACACGTCCCATTTCATATCTCACTAGATCTCTCTGGCATTTGATCCAAGTGGCCGTGACCTCCGTTTAAAACTCTCCTGCGTTGGCTCCTTTGGCACTGAGGTTTTCGTCCTTCCTCTCTCGCCTCTCTTTACCATTTTTATAGATTTACTATTGCTGGCCAAACTTTGGTATTACTGAGGGTTATGTCTTTGAACCTGCACTCTCCTCATTGTAAGTATTGCCCACCAAAGCCCGTGGTTTCATCTCTGACTGATATTCTAATGACCCCCTAATACATATTGTCTATTTAGATCTTTCTGCTGACCTCCAGACTCATATTTCCCTGTCAGAGTGAGACAAGTCCAAGCTTTATTGCATTTTGCTCCAGACCTGCTTTTGACTCCCCCAGTGACTCTAGAAAGAAACTGAGAAACAGCTTAAAATATCTTAGACATTTTCCTGTCACAGACTTTATCTTGATTCCACTGTGTTTCTGTCTGTTACTAAGTTTTATATTCTGCCTTAGGTCACATTCTCTCTAATCCGCAATTTCTTCTTTATCGTTTAGCTTTAGTTTCAGGCCGTATTCCTTCCCCTCTTGATCACTGTACCAGCCTCCTGAGAATTGGTTTCTGTCTCTTCTCTTATCCCTTTACCGCAGTGCTCTTTACTGACGCTGTAGTGGTACCTTCTGAATCACAAAGCTGCTCTTGAGACTCCTTTGTTTGAAAGCAGTCACTGTTCCCCAGAGCTTTCAGGGTAAAGAGTCAGTTCCTTAGTTTAATACACAATCCTTTATGTTCTGGACTCTTCTCATTTCTCTGTTTAATGTTTCCTGAAGTGTGATTCTAGGAATACTGGGGGAAAGGGAGAGAAGGGTTCTGTTCCCTATCAGTCTTACCAAAGGTGGATATACCATACGGTGTTTCTCAAGGTTGTTTGATTAAGGAATCTTTTTTTTCCCAAGGATAATGTCAGAGTTCTGATAGTCCATGTAAAATTTTGGAACATCTTCTTCCAACCTTATTTCCTGACACTTGCCCTTGCACACTGTACTCAAGCCAAATGGAGATCCTTGAGGGTCTCAGAAGATATGATGCTCTTCCTCACTTATGTGCCTTATCCAGGCCTTCCTTTTGCCTAGAGTATCTTTCCCTGAGTTACTGATCTAAATAGCTCCTATTTTTCCAGGATGAGTGTCACTGCCTCTGAGCATTCTTCCTTGCTTTCCTTCCCCTTCTGTATCTGATTTTGAATTTCCTCCTCTGTGTGTCCATTAAACTCAGTCATAGTACATACACAGTCTGTTTACATCTGACTCTGTAATAGTCAAAACTGTGTCCTACTTGACTTTGTGTCGTGGGCATCTTGATATTGCCTAGCACAAATTAGATGTTCAATAACTGCTGAATTCACAAATGAGTTAATGGATCAGATTGGAGAAGATGAAAATCTGACCCAAGGGAACAAGGCACGGCATTCTTGTAGAAAGTTTTGTGATCAGGACAGTAGCTGAAACCAGCTGTGCACGTCTCAGAAAGCTGCACCCTTCTGGAATGTAAGGAGAGGAATTAGAGAGGGTTTGGGATGTTCTGGAGAAAGAAGAGAGGGAACAAATGTCCTTCTGCAGGAGCTAGATTGATTCCTGGCTTCCCTGCTAATATATAACAGATAATTTAACAGAATTAGATTTTTACATGACATTTTTCCTAATGATAAAAACTGTATATGTTCATTGTAGAAAATTTGGAGGTCATGGAAAAGCACAGGGAAGGAAATATAATCCCATTTCTCAAAAAGAATCTTTGTTAAGATTTAAGGTGAAGCTCTAGGTCAGACTCAATGAAATTGAATTGTAGTGTGATATTATTTTGAGATATGCTTTTCTTTATTTAATGACGTACTATAATCATTTCTCCAAGTCATTTTATATTCTTACACAATTCGATTTTTTAATAACTGCACGCATTCTATTGTATGCTACCTTTAACTTTGTTTAATCATTAATTATTATTGAACATTAGGCTGTTTAAAATTTTTTACTACTTTAAATAACATTGTGATGAATATTCTTATACATAAGAAATTCCTGTGTCAGAGTTTGTTTATTCTGATAATTTTGATTTGTACCACCAACTTGTCCTCTAGAAAGATGATGTCAATTTATCTTTAATCAACAAGATATAAGAATGATAATTTTCACTTACTCTCATCAGTTGGATTCTAAAAATTAATTCTGTGCTATTTGCGAGATGAAAAATGGTATCTCATTTAATTTCAATGGTTTTTGTTATTAATGATGTTGTAAACTTACTCAATTTGACCATTTTATTTATTTATTTATAAATTGTCCTTTGCCCGTTTGTATTGGGATATATATTTTGATTTTACTGATGAAGATGTAAAGAGGTTTAACTTTTAAACTGTCTTTTGAAACACAGATTAGTGCTATTAAAATAGTTAATGATAAATATTACGGATGTTCTGAATCTACAAAATTAGATGTCAATAAATTCTTTTTTTTTTTTAAATGAAATGAGGTTAAGGATTTTTTTTTTTTTAAGACAATCAGATGTTTTTATTTATTTATTTATCTATGGCTGTGTTGGGTATTCGTTTCTGTGCGAGGACTTTCTCTAGTTGTGGCAAGCGGGGGCCACTCTTCATCGTGGTGCGCGGGCCTCTCACTATTGCGGCCTGTCCCGCTGTGGAGCACAGGCTCCAGACGCGCAGGCTCAGCAATTGTGGCTCACGGACCCAGTTTCTCTGCGGCATGTGGGATCTTCCCAGACCAGGGCTCGAACCCGTGTCCCCTGCATTGGCAGGCAGATTCTCAACCACTGCGCCACCAGGAAAGCCCAATAAATTCTTAATAATAAATGGATAGCAGCCATTTAGGTCTTTGTAATTCTGAGGAATGAAATTGTAGAACAATTCATGAACTGTTGATAATTTTGATCAAATTATCACTTCTCCCTTGTCTGTGTTCTCAGAATATATTTTAAATCACACCATAATGCAGTTATTCCTATTGTGTTTTCACCTACACTCTCTGTGTATGCATCTTAGTGAAAGACCATAGGCTTTGGATTCAAAAAAGAGCTGGGTTAGAATTCTTGTTCCATTTCTATGAGTTTGTGAATTTGAAATTCAACCTCTTTGAACTTGTTTGTTTCCTTTTCTGTAAAAGTGGCTGAACAATATCTTTGACATTGGGTTAGTGTTTAAAAATGAAGTGAGATAAGAGAGAGGAGCCTAGGTCAGTACTTAGAACATAGTGGATGTACTATAATGAATCCAACAATTGATACTATTTCCTGATTGTTGACTATATATCGTCTGGACCAAAAAAAACTATGCATAAGCTTTGTGAGGAGCAGCTGAATGGCACAAGAGACTAGTTGAGTCGCAGTGGAAAAATGCTAAAGACTCTGATCTCCAGGAGGCTGTGAGGTGGCTGAGCCTCTGAGACTGAAAGAAACACACAGACCTTTCTACTCCAGAGCCTGTGCCCTTGCCATATCTCATATATTTTAAACCAGGCTTATTGTATATTTTCTAGCTGGAGCTTTCTTCCCAGTAATCTAATTTCTGTGAGCAGCATCACTTTGGATCCTTCTCTATTTCTGTCCTCTTAGTTAATGTATCATTCTGTTGGGCTTTTTGAAATGTCTGTTAGCATCTCCCCTTTGCTGTTGCCATTTCTGCTAGTCTAGGCCCTCCTCAGTTTTGATCTGGGTAAATGTAGCTGCCTATCGGTGGGTGGTTCTGGCTTTAGTCTCGCCCAACCGCAGCCCATCCATGAAGTGATTCTTCATCAACTACCACATAAAATCCAAGTCCTCTTGTTCTTTCAGAGCCCTCTGTAATTCAGCTCCAATAAGCACATGTTCGATGGTAGTTCCTCATACTATCCAACATGCCCTTTCTGTCCTGCAGAACACAAATCATGCTTGTGTTTGACCCCACCTGGTACTCTTTCTTCCCAGCAACCTGTCAAAATCCTGACCCCTTTTCAAGGCTTAGCTTGAGATCTCTCCTCCATGAGTCTTTCTCAGGTTTCTCTCTCACATCTCTGAATTTCTGTTCCCAGATAATTGGTACAATGTTTAGGGTTAATGGTTTTGTGTGTGTTGGTTTTCCCTCTGCAGCCCTGCTGTGAAGACTCGGGAGGGAATGCTCATCTATGCACATCTATAGCTGTCCCAGTGCCTGGCCCAGGTCTGGCTCAGCAGGCCCATGGTAACTTCTGCCAGTGGCTTGTGAATAGGATGTGGCTGCCACGGGGCGGCCACCGAAGTCAGGGCCTCTGCCTCTGAGCCTTCACTTACACTCTTGCTGCTGGGAACGCTTTCTTCCTCTAGTACTGCCTGTACAGTCCTTGATGATCGGATGATCCTTCTTTCAAACCACAGCTCTCTTTCTCTTTTTCTTTCTCATGAAGATGTTTCCAGTGTATAATGATCTCTGCCCTTATGTCACATGGCACAAATTGTCAACTATTTTTTCGACATAACCATATGCTGTTGATTATTGCTACATCAGTGCTTCTTGTTTGGTGAGCCATGAGCATTTCCTGCTTTGAGAATCCTTTGTCCTGTTTTCAGGCTGGAGTGGTTCCTTAGGTTCCCCCTTCCACTCTCAGGTCCTGGGGATTCCTCAGCCTTTCTCTTCTCTTTGCAATCACCCCCACCCACTTTATGTCTTGGGTTCTCCTACTACTTGCTGAGGAGTCAGCCCCTGGTATCAGTGCAAACAAGCATACAGATCCTTTAAACTTTTAGGATCCAGCTAATAACTAAAGAAAATATGAAGTTGGGGGACAATACAAAGGGATGCCATATGGATATAAGAAATAAGCTACAAAATACAAGATATAATTACTATACTTATAACATCTTATTTATCATTTCTGGTATTTTTTGCTAGCTGGGGCCCAGAAATCCAGCTCATCTCTAGCATTTCTCTTATAATTGAATAATTTAGTTACTTCCACAGTGGTTTACTATGTATCAGGCACTGGACTAGGAGCTAGAGATGAATAAGAAAACAACATGAATAAGAAACAATTCCTGCCATTAACCTATAAATATGCTCAAGTCCTTGTATTGGGAAAATACCAGATGCACCTTAAACCCCCTCATTTCTTCAGAATCTCCAACCTAGGTCTTAAAGTCCTATTTTTCCATGAAGCTCTTTAGTCCTGAAAGTATAATTAGAGGGGGAACAATAGGCTCTAACTAGAATCCTACAATTGCAACTTCAACATAACTAGAAAATGATGAGACTGGTACTTTAATAAGAATAGTAGAAGCTATACATGGACATGAGATTTATCATTCTAAGTAATTCTCTTGGGATGCTACACATTTATTTCACTGATGTTGCTGTTGCTAAAAACACTTTTAGCATCTTTTTATTGTTTCCAAACCAATATGATCACCATTTAGGCAAATTATGCCCAACACATTTTAGCTGCACCTAATTTTGTACCCTAAATAGTAGACCCTAGTTTAATCATAAACATTATTCTTAAGACTCAGCCTAGAATAACTTTTGGCTGTTTCCAAAACATATGCATACATACCTCCCAGATGGTAAAGATTTGGCACTTTAGGGTAGATCTCCCCTCAAATGTGCTTCTGGTTCTAAAAACAGACCCTCAAATGGAATTCTCAGTAGGTTCTGAGCAAGGGCAGAATGATTAAAATTTGTGTAAATCTTCCCAAAGGGACCATTTTGATTGACAACCCCGTGTTAGGATGGGTTACCTGGAAACAGACTTCTGAGATGAAGAGTTGCTTTCAGAATGTATACTGGGGAATACTTTTGGGAAATACAGTCTTAGAAAGTGAGAAAAGTAGGGTTGGGTAGAGAGGAGAAACTGACCCTCAAAGTAATTGTTACATGGAAATAAGAATTTAGGATTCTGAAAAACCACAAAAATTATTCTATTCCAATAAGTCATATGTTCTGAATATCACTCTAATTGTACAAAAGACCAAGACAACTTAGTAAGGAATGCTGCTCCATGAATACAATATAAACAGATAATCTCCCAGTAAGCTTCTCATTTGATATATGTAGGCCTACTACCACAGATTGAATAATGCCATTTAATAAAATGGCCAAAAAAGGGCATCCAGTTAGGGACTCCCAATGTAATTTACATTTCTTAAATAGACTGTAATTGTATTCCTAGTTTCCCTACGTAATTCAAATTGGCCCAGTTTCATTGTTTGAAGTATATTTTGATTAGCATTGAATCTACACTAGCAGGTTTATGTGGAGAAAGGAGAAAGGTATCCATGCTAATCAATTCAATCAGACTCAATTAATGCCTGAAGAGTAAGGGGCAGCTGAATTCCTGCCTTGGAGTTAGCGTTTCAGTAAAATTCTTAGCCTTGACTGATGCTTGCTACTTCTCTGTCCAGACAGTAGCTGAATGAATAGATGAATAAATGAATGAGTGTACATTGTTTTGCTAGTACCAATTTATTCTCAAATAAGAAAGAGCACCATGAAAGGTCAGCCTGCATTTTTAGGCTGTATAGGTAGGATGCTCTGTTTGAACCTGACTGGCTAAATGAGCATAGAGGAGCCTTGGTCCCTAAATCTGATAAATCAGGGTTCTGTCTGGATTGCAGGCCCTTTCACCACCTACAAATTCTTTCTCAAGTCCCTTTCCAGCTAGGTGTCCTGTGCTTCCACACACCTGCATACGCCTCTCGCAACATTTAGGCATCTGTGTGCCTGTTTATCTCCCTCCTGGATTATAAAGTACTCAGTGGAAGCAGCGTCCAACTACCGTAATCAGGTAATAGGAATTTTAATATCCTCACTCCATAGATGAGAAGGAAACACTAGAACTTGCTCAAAGTCTCATAGCTACTCAGAGATGGAGCCAGGATTTAAACTCAGGACAGTGTAACTCTCCTTATCCCTGTCTCTGAAGGGCTCTGCCCTAACCATGTCTGTATCTCCATTGATGAGAGAGCACCTAACCCATAATGAACTGATAACAGAAAGTTTTCAGCTCTCCAGGTAATTGAGTGGCCACTGTAATAGACTCATCCACATCAAGGAATGTAATTGACTGTAAACTAAACAGGATTTCTTGTCTGACTAAAGCTATATCCCACACAGACAATCCAGCAATATCCTCTGTCCCTTGTTGTAACTCCTGATACGTAGGGACTATTATTGACTGTCAGGAAGTACCCTTCCAACCTGTAATGGGATCCCTCTCTTCTTTTTCCCTAGAGTTGGAAATTTCAGTGGAGAGACCTCCTTTGGGAGAAGGGGGCAGGGGAAAATGCAACTATTTATCTGGCACCTGAGTTCCACTTGGCCTTTCAAATCATTCATTTACCTTTTTTTAAAATCTCCTTTCCCCATTGGGATGATAACCAGTGACCACCATGTCAAGAATAATCCCTGACACATTGCTGGGAGAGCACATGAATAGGGAATGTTCTCTGGTATAGACTTTGCTGTCAGGGCTCCTGATCTGATAATGAGTGGAGAGGCTGGTGGGGCTGAGTCCAAGATGAATAAAAGCACCAGAATCCTGAGGAGCAAGTTGTTATACAAACTATTGGTACCCTAAAGGATTCCCAAATCTACCTGCTCTTATCAGAGTTACTGAAGACACTTGGATGGAATACTTCAAGGCTTGGGTGGACCCACCTGGGTAGAGCAGTCAACTGGTCTACTATGGTGTGAAAGTATTCCAAGATAAAGAGATAGCAGCCAATTGATTTCCCATTGGAACTAGATCCATTGGGCTGCCGATCACATTGGTGCAATGGTTTTTCAGCCAGTTTGCTACAGGACATGCTGAAATTCTTAGTTTAGTTTTTTATTTCATTATCATTGCATTTTATGTTGCTTAGGCAGCAGAACTTCATGACAGTGTCCTGACTGGCTTTGCAAGGCTGATGGAAATCTTTGCCTATCTGTTGGTTTCTCTGGCACAGGCTGCCACATAACCCTGCACAACCCCAATCCTCTACAGAGGTATCATGCCACTCTGTTTGCACTGCTGCACATCGTGTCTGTCACAATGTCTAAATTCTTTGCCTACTCTCTGTGCGTGGAAGAGGATGAGGGCTGAACTGGGATGAAGAATGCATTACAAAACCCAGAAATTAGCAAATAGTACTTCCTGAATGAGAATTTCCAAGACTTTTTAATATTTCTAGACTTTTAAGTTGAAGGTAACTCCCTGATGTATAAAAGCATATCCTGACACTAACATAAATATTTTGTACATTATGGTACAAAATAGGGCCCTAGCAAAGATCACTCCCTGGAAAAAGAGAATACATATTTAGATCGAAGACATCAATGGAAACAAAAAAATTCAACAAAGACATTGTATCAGTTTCCAATGGCTGCTATATAACAAATTATCACAAATTTAGTGACTTAAAACAATAGAAATTTATTATTTTATAGTTCTGAAGATAAGAATTCTTAAATAGGACTTATGGGTCCTATTTCAAGTTATTGCTAGAGCTACATTCCTTCTGAAGGCTCTATGAGACAATCCATTCCTTGCCTTTCCTAGCTTCAAGAGGCAGACCACACTCCTCGGCTCATGGCTACATCCCTTTGACCTGTACTTCTATCATCATCATCATCATCACATCTCCTTCTCTATCTCTACCCCTCCTGCTTTCCTTGTGATTCCATTTGGCTCACCCAGATAATTCAAAATAATCTCTCTATCTGAAGATCTTTAATTTAACTAAATCTGCAAAATCCCTTTTGCCACTATATGGTGACATATTTATATAGGTTCTGGGGATTAGGACATGGATGTCTTTAGGGGGTTATTTTTTCTATCTACCGTGGATACTATTGCTTCTGGTGTTGAATAAAAATTTTATTTGGGTAGATAAGAAATATGACCTTGTGCATTCCCAAAAGACAGAATGAAGATCATTAGTAAATCGCTCAGTCATTTCACCCTGCTTCCCGCTCTACATCTTGTCACCTGTTGTCCAACATCTTCAGCTGCTGATGATATATTGACATTTTATTTGTGCACTTGCTTATCTTTCTTTCCTTAGCTGTGAACAATAATTAAGCACTATACTGTGCACATGTCCATTGTGAATGCACAAGCCCTACAAGACATCATTACAGGGGCAAAAGTGAACTCTCTTCTATATACATAGCGATTTGATGCATGTCTTTGAGCTGTTCTGCAGAAATAAAGACCCCCCCCACCAGGTGGAGGATAGTGAGTGCATGCTGACCACAAGTACGTAGACCCCAGACTGGTTAGAACCAGAAGGTTGATGACTAAGATTTCTAAACATCACCACCAACAAATCAGAAGAAAGTCCATGAGCTGCAACCCTCACCCCAAATATTGCTTTTCAAAACACTTCCCTAAAAGCCCTTGTGGAGTTTGGGTCTTTTGAGCATTACCTGCCTGTTTTCCTTGCTTGCAATAAATGCTGTACTTGCCTTCACCATTTGAAAAAAAAAAAGCAAGCTCCCTTCTGAAGCACTTTGCTTGTAGCACCTGTAGTAGCCGAGCGCTCATCCAGCTTGGGAGTTCTCCAGTCTTGGAACTTGTTTAGGTTGGAAATAGTTGCCTTTCATCCTTAGGATCTCCCTGAGAACACTATCTGGTTAGGTTAGAGTTTCTGGAATTTCCTGACTATATTGTATTATAGTGAGTCTTCCATTCCTGGAATATCTAAATCTTGTCTATCTCTACTCGTTTGTTTCACAGCTCTAGGCAGAATAGAAGCTGGCTAAAATCTCAAATATTTTTTTTAATATAAACAAATTTTACAGTTCTAGTTATACTGATGACACAAAAATATAAAAATCAACACATACATATATATGAGAGTGTTCTATTTATGTAATTGTGCATTTCAATAAGACTGAATGATTCATAGGATTTATCAGAAAAAAGCACAAATACGAATCTTTAATCTTCTAAAAGATTTTTATGTTTTCCCTTAAGGGAACATTGAGTTTGCTTTTGCTAAGTAGTATTTAATTTTCTTTTTATTTTAGATTATAGCAGATTTATATAATTTATAGATTTCAAGATATTTATTATTTTTTCTGCATGGAAATGATATAGTGGTACCATATATTTTAATTGATGATATAGAGTTAATCACATTTTTGTTTCAGCAACAAAACTATTAATTTCTAAAGGGGTTCCTCATTCAAAACCATTGTATTAGGGTATTAGCATAAAATTAATTCCAAAACTAGTTTCCAAAAGACTAAATATTAATTTTTCCCTTTCTCAATTTTTAGAGTTCTCTGGAATGTTCATGGTATAAAGTAGCAAGAAATGGAACACAGTATGATGCATTCTCTATTATTCAAGGGTCTTTCCTCAAGTAGAAGCTTCAGATACTTTGTGACTTTGTGCTAAAGAACTTGGAACTATTCTTTGGTTTTCCCATTTATAAAGCAAAAAGCATTGTTTTTATTTGTTTTTTAGAATAATAATTTGGGCAAGTTCATGAGGAGAAAATTGTAGTAGTAGTCAGCTGTTTCAACATGCTTTAGAAAAATGAAAGATTAATCGAGAAATGGATTTACTGTGTTCACCAACAGATTCATTGAAAACTAAGACAGTTCTGGAGTATGGTCTAAGGTAGAAGACGATTCACCAGCAAATAATTTAGAACGCTCTGTGGTTTGTGCTCTGGCGGCGGTAAGGACTAAGTGTTAAGATAGCATAGAGGCCAGAATGCCTCATTTTGTCTGGGAGAGCTAAGGAAAGCTTCACAGAGTGGTATTTGAAATGTCTTTGGGTCTTTTTATTTTTTCAGATAGGGATGTTACTGGGGGAGGGCACTGTGGATTGACAAGTCAGCCAGAGGGGCGAGTGGGACATTTTTTCTCGTATAGATCATAAAACTGTTACAGGCATGCTAAAGAAGTGATACAGGACTCTAAATATATAGACATGTTTTGAGAGTATCATTCTGCTAAAAGTGGAACAGCTGATAAGCTTTATGCCTGTTCTTGCTGGCAGGTTCATCATTTATAGGCAGTGAAGAAAGAAAAATGTTAGTGAGATAGCTTGTTCAATTTGAAAAGTTTTCTGACTGCAGAAGAAATTTATCAGATGATTTGATGTCTGCAGTTTTGCTCAGTAATAAACCACAGACTCAAGTGTCAACTGAACCCAGATTCAAATCCAAGCTACACAATTTACCAGCTGAATTACCTTGAACAAGTTACTTAACTTCTTTGAGTCCCAAATTTTTCATTTGTATAATAAGGAAAATATTAATTTACACCACATAGGATTGTGGTCAGGCTTAAACAAGATAGTGCTTATAAAGTGCTTAGTTCATAGTAGGATAGTGCTTATAAAGTGCTTAGTTCACAGTTCACAGAAGTTTGTTATTATTATGATTAAAAATAACTTTAGAAAGGGATAAATAAATGAAACGTGCATAGACACTTCTTGCTACGCTGTATTCCTCAAGAACATTACCTAATCTTACAACCTAGATGACTGGCATAAAAAGGAAGAACTGTTTTTGAAGAATCAGAATCAATTATGTGTTAACAAGACTAACATGTATTTGGAATTTTAACCCTTCTGCCATGAGTTAATCTGGAAGCTCTGCTAATAAAATTTAAGATTTTCTTCTTCTTCTAAAACTTGCTGTGGATTGCATCTAAATTTACATTAAGTAGGCTATCAAAATCTTCCGCTTTTATTACAAAAGACTTGTGTAGCAGAGAGAGACAGTTTAAATGCATAAGGAATGAGGTAGAATAATGATTTGGGGCATATATTCTGATAATTACTACTTCCTTTCCCTAAGCTCACCTGCAATAAATGTGCTGTCTTTTAAAACTTCGTTAACAGGAGATTACAAATTTTAATGAGGTACAATAATTCTACCTTAATTTTAGCAATGTATTCCAGGTATCTGTTCTTCCTGAGTTACTTTCCCTGAAATATCCTCATGATTCAGAAAAGTTCTTTAAGAATTGACATGTTATATAGCGTTGGTACCAAATGCTTTTATATTTTAATTCTCATGTTAGAGGTTATTAAACCTTTAGTATTGCAAGTGAAACAACAGATAATTTTGTTCTTATGCAAAACCAAATTATTTTTATCAACTTAAAATTTTAATAGGAATTAAGGTTTTCTTTGCAGTGAGTGTGGCTTAGTGGGTAATGCACTAAGAAAGTCTGGCAACCAGTGCTTAACCAGACCTAAGTGCCTAAATTGCCTGGGCTATAATTCAAGAAAGCATTTGGACCATTTTAACATTTTATGAAAAATCACATCAACAGTGAATAGGCTTTAATGCTGAAAATGGCACTTGTCCAATTCAGAGACCACCATGGACAAAATCCTGGCCTTTCATTCACTGGTCTGGCATCTAATCTTTGTAACATTGATTTTTTTTTTTTCTTTTCCTGAACGTGTTTCATGTTCAATGATGTTTTTAAACCTCTGAATTTGAGAAATGATAATCTACTGAAGCAATTAAGTAAACAGATTATGCAAGTTTATGCAAAATCCATTTCCGAAGTTTAAGAAAGAGCCAAAAAACTTTCCTAGAACAGTCTTGGGTTTAGAAGGAACTTCTAAGGAGGAAAACAGAAAGTTCCCCCTGAGAGAAATTGTCCTTTAAAACTGTCAAGAATAAACAAACAACAATTATTCTCTGATTCTCATCTCCTCAAACACTAATAGTTCTGCAGATTGGTCCTGTGGGAGGGATATGAGAAGCCTCTGCACTTTCTCTAAGTAAGAAGTTTTGGATTTAACTTCAAACTTGTAATTTTTTTCCTGTCTCCTCATGTTATCAATTATACCCTGAGGCATTTTTCAGCTTCTGTTTAATTGATTTCCACATTATTCTATAGAGACTGTCACTGGTCATCAATTTCTCCAGAGTTTAAATAAAGAAAAAAAAAAATTTTTTTTTTTGCAGTTGTCAAGGGGAGATGAATAGGACAGGATAACATTTTAAAATATGTTATAATGAATCCTTACTTCAATATTACTTTATATCCCGCTGATAACAAGAGTTGAAGACGTGATATTTCTGTCTTTTTGGGCGTGTATCACTCCAACGTACTAGCTCAAGGAAAGGACTCATTAAGATAATTAAAAAAAAAAAAAAAAAAAAAGAATTAGCAGCGTCATTTAGCTATTTCTCAGCCAGTTCGTTGGCCCTCAGGAATTTTACCTGTGGAGGAATTATGTGGCAAATTGCTTTAGAATCATCCTGCCAGAGTCAGAAACTGCCTTGTCTCCACTCCCTTCCCTCTCAGCCAGTCTGATGAGCCCTTGTCTCCTGTGACCTCAAGGGCATCCATTCTCTGAAACCATTTTCTGCCTCTGCTGGGAAGTATGATACAGAGGGAGTCCTAGTATATTATATTGGAAAGGGCAAGAGATTTGCAGTTAGATAAGTTGGAATTTCTTTGATTTTCTTGTGGTTAAAATGAGTGTCCAGGAGGAAAAATGTTTCCACTGCCCTCTTAGTTTGGTACTTGGGGACTGCAAATTAAACAAACAAAAGGCAGATTAACAGGAGAAAAAGCACAAAACTTTATTTTTACAGTCACAGAAGCTCACAGAAAAAAAAGTGAAACTCAAATAAATGGTTAGACTCAGGGGCTTATATATCCTTTTAACAAAAGAAAGGGGGTTTGGGCTTAAAGGGTCGATGAATTGTGGGGAAGTGACTGGGAAATATATGGGGGAACTAAGGGAAAACAGGGCTTATTTTAGTGAGGTGTGTTTATACAAACTCATTTTGATGACAGCTGCCCCTTCTTCAGCGATAATGGTTTTGCTCTACTCTTATTGGGGAGGGTGGGTGTGAGGTAAGGGGGCCTGAAGTGGGAGGTACCTTCCTCAAAGGGAAATTATGCCCTGCTTTTAGGCAGGTGAGAGGAGGGCAGAGAACACTTCCTGCATCTGTTGATTCTCCATTGCCTTCAGCTCAAAATAATCCTTATGCCAAAGTGGCATATTTTGGCGGGGGGCATATTCGATCCCTATCATGAGAATAATTGTAGGTGACTCGTCAATAGATGTCAAATTCCTTCTCATTCAACCTTCATCTTCACTGCTCCATTCACTTCTCCTCCCCACATCTTTTCATTCTTGGCTCAGATAGCTTTTCCCCAATGTCCTTGTCTCGGTTCCTCATTTCTGTGATCTGATTTTCCTGACATTGAATCCTACCCTTCTTACTCTACTTGTATCCACAGATAAACTTGACTTTCTCTTCCTTAACTGGCTTTGCTGGGCTTGATATGTGGTCTCAGACCACGCCTGATCAACTGGACTCCTAGGCCTGACACTGCACCCGCCTGCTTCTCCAACTGTCATTCAGTGTAGATTACAAAGTTGAGGTCCCAGGGATACATCTTGTCAATGCATCTTCATCTATGATGATATTATCACCTGATGAGAGCTTCTCAGTGAAAGCAAACTAACAAAAAAGAAATCTCTCTAGTATTTTATTTTTCATGTTGAGATACTTTTGAAAATTATGTGACATGTAATATGTTATCACTTTTTGTCACCAGTATGTTTTTTCTTTCTAAACAAATAGCTTTCAATGCATTAAATCATGTTCAGTTGTCTCTTATTTCTCTCTAATTAGTTCTGACCAAGCCCTCTCAAATTTTCTTCCAAATATTTCTTACTTTAGACATTTCTCTTCTGTCCCTGACCATTGCCACCTCACCTTATATCTGAATATTGCTTTTAGTATTTACCTATTTGATTTATCTCTCTCCATTCCAATTTGCCAAATTGATCTTAATATACTACTTTGGTATTTTGCTCTTCTACTCAGATACTTTCAATGGCTCCTTATGGTGTAAGAGATAAAACCAAACTTGTTAATTTTTATTTAAAATATTCTTCAGCCTGAACCCTTTCTTTCTATCCCTATTCTTATCACACACTGTGCATTCAGAAGAGCCCTTTAACAAGGACTGATCAGTCTTCTCTCACCACAGTTCATAAAAACACTACATGGCGCCTGGCCTTTGCATCTCATGACATTTCTGCCAGTTAATGTCCATTCTTCCTTCAAACCTTAAATTAAGTGTTTGCTGACCACTCTTTCTGGTTGGTCTGGAACATACATAGTTTATGCCCATTGCCTCAGCATACTTAGTAAGAATACCCTCTTTGTCATTCAAAAGCGTACCAGCTTGGAAGAGAAATGAGATGGTCACTCTACTTATGAATCTTTCCTTTCCTATCGCAACTACAGTGATTATTTTCCTCCTCTGAAATCCATTGGGACTTTTCTGACTAAAGCCCTGCTTTAGCACATAGAATACACCATAATAATAATGCGGCTACTGTATGCTAGAGGCTTTAATATACTATCTTTAATCTATAATCGATTAAATCTATTTTTCAGATAAGAAAAAAACACAGAGCAGTTTTCCATAACTTGCCTGTGGTCTCAGAGACAGTACTAGGAGACCTTTGGTTTACACTTGTGCTTGATCCACTACACAGAGTTGCCAGCTCATCCTGGCTTTCCCTGGGCTGTCCCAGTCTTAGGACTGAAAAAAATCCCACATTCCGGGAAACCCCTTGATCCCTGGCAAATGGGGTAGTTGTTCTTCCTACCACTACATTTTCAAGACCTCAGCCACCTTGAATATACAAGAGACATTCCTATCGTGACTCCCCAGCTGTGTTAGAAATAAGCCCTTGACGTCAGAGTTCAAGGCCTTTCCTCCGTGTCGTCTTCCAAGCCTAGCACAGTGCTCTACTGAAATGTCACATTGCTTTCTCCCCTGCATTGGTTCATGAGTGTGTTTAGCTTTTACAATGACATTATAATTATCTTTGAGAAAGAAATTATGTCTTTTTTGCTTCGTGTCCCTGTGCTGCCAGCTCTGTGCTTGGCCTGCAGGTGATCAACGCACGCTTGCTTGCTGAGTAGGAAAGCTTGATGGCCTCTTTTTCTGAGCATATAGGTTTAAATGGCAACCTGTTAAATCCTGCTTCAGTGTTATGAACAGTCCTTTCCCTGCACCACTTTTAATCTCTCCAGAAACATCTTTCAGCACAAATAGGGCACTGCCACTTGACATAGCTACCAAGGACACAGAAGTACCTTTGAGTATCGCCCCTTTCCTGTCCTCTCCTTGTTTAAATGCCTGTAACAATTCTGTTCCCCTTAGCCTCCTGGTGTTCAGCCCAAGAGAAATCACCCTTTAGGTATCCTCCTAACCTCAACACTTGTGAGAATGGAAAGAGATAGTGAATTACTGCACAGCCTTAAATTGGAGAATTTATGAAGAATTTCTAACCCAAAGGAGGACTTAATTTATTTCCTTTTTTTTGTTGGTAAGCCTCCTTTGATGGTATTTGTTTTCTATGTTGAGGGCTGCTTTAGAATGAATCCCTTCCTTCTAAAATGATACATCTCAGCTACCTCAGCTACCTCCTTTCTCCCTTAAGTCAAATCCAGGGACAGCACAGTTGCTGTCTTTCATAAAGCCTCAAGCTGAGGGGAGTTTCTCTGGTCTGGTTCTGGAACTGCAATTCTTTCTGACCTTTCTTTTTTTTTTTTATTTTTATTTTATATTGGAGCATAGTTGATTTACAACGTTGTGTTAGTTTCAGGTGTACAGCAAAGTGATTCAGTTATACATATACATGTATCTATTCTTTTTCAGATTTTTTTCCCGTATAAGTTATTACAGAGTATTCAGTAGAGGTCCCTGTGCTATGCAGTAGGTCCTTGTTGATCATCTATTTTATATATAGTAGTGTGTACACGTTAATCCCAACCTCCTCATTTATTCTTCCCCCCGACCTTGGAACTGCAATTTATGCCTCCTTCTTTAGGCCCCATCTCCGCTCTACCTGTTGCAGCAGTGTAGCGAAGGGGGGGGGTGTTTGTCAACATTAGAAGTGCCATTAACTGGTTGGGAATTTTTTCTTCTTTTTCAGTTTCATTACTGTGTCCACAAGGGTTTCAGATTTGTAAACCAACCCACCCATCTACACCTCATCAGAAATTACTGATGTGAGCTTGCTGATTTTTTTTCCACTGATTATATTTTATATATTTTTAAGCTCATCAAAAGAACAAACCATGGCTGAAAGACGGTGCAGTCAGCAATTGTCTTACTATACAAACTCTGCCTATAAGTTGAAATAATCCTCTTTGTCTCTTCAAATGGAGGTGGACAAGACTATTAACTTTCTGTTGTCCTTATGTCCCTTCACCTGTCCTTTTAAAACTTTTATTAGGCGCTTTAGTGTGTGGGTTGAAGTCAATAGAGGACAAGCTATTAAAAATCATTGGTCGGCTGTGGCCCCTCACTAAGCACCGAGGCAGCTTGGCAGATCAGAGCGTACCTCAGGCGTTAGGCCTGAAAGAAACAGTGGTCTAGGCAAACAGACACCTTAATCCAAGTAGAAAATGTGGCCAGTGGGCTGCTTTGGGTTTCTTTTGGCTGCTGTTGTTCACTGCTAACATTATTCTGGTTTTTGCTTTTATTAGTGTGAGGAGACGGAGTGGGGAGCGTTAACTGTTGGAAGGATCCCTTTTATGGATGCGTTACATCGGGAACTAGCTATCAGAGCAACTGGGGAGAAATGGAAAACAGGTGCAGAAACAGGTGAGTGGAATACTGCTTATTACTGCTCTGGATTAAGTGCCTGGGAGAAATGGTCAGTTTTGCTGGGTGCTGTGTGCCTTGTATTCTAGAAGGACTGGTAGACAACCTGTTAATGCAAATTATATGGGGAAGGTTGTCAACTGAGAAGCTTAGGGCAGCGGTAGGGCTGTGTAGGCAGAAAAGTTGTTTTCTCAGGTTAATGAAGAAAAAATGTGCAGAGGGAGGCTGATTCTGTGGGCACATACTTGAAGCTGGACGATTCTGGATGGAGAATTAGTTCTAAGACAGGGATGGAGTCACCAAGAAGATTTGGATGAGACTGAAAATACCCAGACGTCAGAAGAATTTGGCTTTAAATCGAAATTCCTTTACATACCATTTTTATCCTTTGTAAAATAACTTTAGATACACAAGTCAGTGTGTCAAATCTTATTACTAATGAGCAAAAGAAATAGACAAGATCCAAGAATGCACCCCTAAGTTTTTCTGATTATGAAGGTTCAAGAATGAAATGGTATCTCTTGGCTCCCCATGGATAAAGTGAGGAATTTATGGCCTGTCATTCTGTCTGCATCCCAGGAACTCCCAGTCTTTGCTAACCTCATCTAGGGTGTAGGACCAAAGATTACATTTTGTACCATGTTTCTTCCTTGGGAAGAATTTTTTATGTTTACATTTTGCTTTACAACATGTAACCACATTTCCAAAGTTATTGCGACTTAACTCTGTTTAACTAGTTGATAGGTTACATGACATTCCCCGTTTGGAGATTCTTAAGTTTTTGTTTGTTTTTTGGTCTAATGAATTACATTAAGAAGTTTTTCTAAGGAAGTTGTGTGACAGAGACTGTTTTTATACACGAACAACAATTTGGCTGAGCGCAGGATTCTTGGCTCCTGACGTTATCCTCACCATGGTTTTATATGTATTGCTCTGTCTTCATCCGTCCTTTCATGTAGCAGATGAGACCTCTGAGGCCCACCTGACTTTTTCCTGTTTGCATACTTTTGTCAATGCGTATGGCGGTTCTGTTTTATCTCTTAAGTATAAACGTTACTATACAGTGTAGATAACTATTTTCTCTTCTAGCACAAATAATGGAGGATGGGTATAAGGCACTGGGAATAAACCAGGGTTACAGAAAAGTGTAGAAACTTATACTATGAAAAGGAAGGAAGGACTGATGGAGACTGAGGGTCACACATAATAACCAGGTAGAAGAAGCCCCCATACTAAGTTGTACAATGATAGACTAGCCAAGTGTCCCAAGACGAAAGCTGAGCACCTAGAACAGTTCTTGCAAGATAAATCTGCTGGATGATCCTATTGATTATAATGAGAAAGAGATGTTACATAATGAGTAATAATGACACACAATAAAGTAATTATAAAACTAAGGACAGATATCTTATAACAAAGAAGAGAGGGACATTTAGGTAGAAGGGGGAAGTTCCAGGGAGGGAGTTGGCGGTGGAAATGGGGTAGGGGAAGAAGGAACTGTATTTCTGTTGGTACATATGTCAGATTTTCTACCTCATCATTGAGTCTCTGGCAAATCAATTGAGAGGCAAGAGATTTTGGGTGGAAGCTGTTCTGCTAGTTATCAGGCTAGAGGGAGCACCACATATGAGTTAACTGAAAAGTGCTCTTTCCGGTAAATTTTCAGCCCTTTCAGTAGTAAACTTCATGATGCCTCATCACTAGCCAAAGCACGATTTGGAGACAGGTCAACATCTCGTGGTATTTTTCTTTTATCCTTTCATTTAGAACGTCACAAGATAAATCTAAATGCATCATCAATTGGCAAATTCTTTCAATCTGCCCATCTAATTTTAAAAATTTCAACTGAGAAACATTTTCTTCAGTTATGTCTCTGATTACTGTTTATTTTTTCTATCTTCTTTGATTTCTACATTTACCATATTCTCTCTCATTCCATTCATTTATTTGCCTTTTCTCTTGCTTTATGGGAGAACATCTTGGATTGTTTTTCTAGCATCCAAACTTAAATTATATTAGAATCCTTTCTTATTTCTTATCTTGTTATATATATTATATATACATATTTTCCTTATCCTGTTATATGTAGTGTTTCTCTTTATGATTTTCTGTTCATTTTTCATGGAATCAGATATTTTTGCACTGAGGACATATAATAGTCTTCAAAATTATATTATTTTCCTTAATAAATTATTCTCAAAAATGTATTATTTCACTGAGTCTTCTAGTGCCTGTATTAATCAGGATAAGCTAAGCTATACTTGTAATAACAAACAAATCCCCATTTTGCAGGGCTCATAACAAAGTTCACTTCTCATTTCTGTGGCTTAACCGTAAAGTTTACTTCTCACTCATGTACAGTTCACTGCAGACGGGGTCTCTCTCCAGGTGCTTGTCCTCCATGGGTGATTCAGTAGTACAGGGTGCTTTGACCTCGTGACTCCATTATATGGACTCCACTGTCTCCATGGAGAGGGAAGTTTAGCTCACAGAGAGCTCAGACCTCCTCCTGTGCCACTTCTGCTCACAGCCCCATCGGCCAGGACTGTGACCCTGCCTGACCGCAAGGCCAGGCGGGAAGCGTGATCTTCCTGGATGCCCGGGAAGGAGAGGAGAACTGGGTACTGGTGATCAAGAGCAGTGTCCACCACAGCCATTGCAAAAACAGGACTGAGTCCAGATAAGTTTGCAAAACACCAGGTTGACCAAAATTCTGCAGATCTCCTCGGTACCTTTTCTCTGCTGATGTTGTGAATGACCAAAATAAAGATATTGCAGGCCATCTGTCTCTCCTTTACTCGTATAAATCTTTCTCGTGCAGAGACCACAGCTCTGCAGAGCACTCTTGGGAGGTGCTGTGTCTTCTCTCTCTCTCTCTTTTGCTCTCTCTCTCTCTCTCGCTCTCTTGCTTTCGCTCACTCTATGTGAGGATCAGGTGTTCCCTGCACAGTGTTTTGACTGTGGTATCTTAAGGTGGGCAAAAGAAACGATGTTTTTCCCTAAAGATATCTATCTTGGTCTAGGCGTGCCTTAGGTTAAATAAGCACTGCCCGATGCCCAAATCCAGGGTGCCTGCTGTCCACAGCTGGGTGTAAAGCAGATTGGCACCACACCTCAGAGTCAAGTTCAAGAAAATTGTCTTCAAAACACCCAGCCTACCTTTCTTGTGTCCTTCATGGTTTAACAGCATCTCTTTCAGTTCAGATATTCTTTTCTCCCCAAGTAAAACCTGGAGGAATTGGACTTCAGCTCATTCCTACTGACATTATTTTCAGCTCTGCTAATGTCTTACCATAACAAAAGTTGGGCAGTTCTCAGAGATCATTTGCCATGGACTTTGAATTAAAAATTAAATATTTTTCTGTTTGCCTTTGTCAGTTCCTTTGGAATGAATCACTATATCCTGATGCTTTCCGGATACTTTGTTTATACCTCACTTGTAGCCATTACGTCTTGCCTTTAATGATATCTTTTTATGATATAACAGACATTTCAACAAAATTTGAACTCCTTAAGGACAATGGTATTTGTTCTTGTGACTTGGTAAATATCTGCTGACTTCTGGGAGTTAGCTCTTATAGGCAGTATCCTGGCATAGGCAAGATCATCTCAGGTCTTTTAATTTGGTGACTAGTCTCTCTTCATTGTTATGACATCTTTAATTTGAAAATGTTAAAGGAAGTGAACTATGAACCAAAATCTATTTTAGTTTTAAAAATTATACAAATACTTTTTGGTAAAATGTATTATACTTTGAGATATATATAATATGAGCTATATATGTGATATATATATTATATAGAAAATATCTGTAAAATTTTAGATTTGTAATATCCTATTTCTCGTATATCTTACCTCCTTTGACTGGCTACTTTTATGAAATGTCAAGCTTTTCTTTTCTATCCATTTTCATAAGTCTGTATTTTTTATCATATTTAAACTCCAAGTTTTAGTTCCATTTTAAATATTCTACTTCTTGTACCCTCCATTACAGTCTCCTGACCACATATCTTTGGTGGCTGCTCTTATAGTTGACATCCAAGTTCAAAGGTCATGTCTTCAGCAGGACCAGTCCTGACCCTTCATCCTAAAAAACAAAATCTATCTTTATTCCAGTTACCTGATCACAAAGCCCTGTCTTAGTTTCTTATCCAATAAAGGTATAAGAAATGACCTATTAATATCTTTCTTTGTTTATTCTATTGATATATGTCCCCTTGCCCAGAAGCCCACACAACAGAATGCAAAGCCCATGTGTGACAGGCCCTGTCTTTCTGTTTTCAGGGCTGAAGCTCAAAGCCTGCAGTAGTTAGTGCTTGTTACGCTGTAACCTTCAATATGTGTTTGTTCAGTGAAGGGAGTGTAAAATCACGCTCCCCAAATGTCAATGAATCTGAAAGGAAATGTTCAAATTTATGGTGAAGAATGAGTTATCATAAATGATAAACCAACCCCACACCAGGACAAGCCTCCACTGAAGTCCTATTAAAATAGATGAATGCCTGAGGGCTTCTGTGGGTGGCAGCTGCTCTCATTTCAGAATAGGCCTAGTCCCTCCTCCAGCCAAAAGCCCTCAGTGCAATCTCTCCCCCATAGCTCCTTCCACCTGTAATCCTTTTTGACGGAATTCCTTGCTTCAGCCCAGGCCAGTGACATTTCTTTTATGGCTGGGCTGAGTGCCAACGGCCCAGATAAAGGCAGAGAATCGAGTGGAATATTTTGTTCTAGGATAGTGTTCACCTTCCAGCTGCTTCATCTTCCGGGAGGAGGGCAGTCTGTGCTTGATGCGGAGGTGGAGAGGTATTTCTACATCTTATAGCATGTCTGAGATGGACCAGGGAGAGATCCTTAAGCATTCTGGGGAGAAGCCAGTCTTCCTGCAATCCTGGGAATGTCAAAGCATCCCCAGTTGTGCTGTTCACCCTTCAGATGCTCGGTGATAAACACAGTTTTATTACTCACTCTTGAATCTCTTTTCCCGGTCAGGACTGACTTCCAGGAGCCTCTGAGTAACAATGACGGAAAGATAATTTTCTTCAACCTTTCACGTAGGCATCTCACTAGCATAAAGCAGTGGTCAGAAGCAGCTAATTCCTCTGACTTCAGCACAGCCGAAATAAAGGCCATTTGAAGTCATCCAGTTGGAAAAATAGTGTTAGGGGTCTCGAGAGAGTACAGAAGTATGAATGGTGAAATTTCTGCAAGTGGTCAGGTCAATTTAAGAAAGGATCTCTCCGGGGGCCGTGTTCTGGGTACCCTGCATAGGGTTTGGAGGTGGCAAGTGAGCGGAGGCGGTGGGGAGGAGAGGAGAGACAACAGAGGGTTATGAACTTGGCTGCTGATGGATGAAGGATATCTTCATATTTTCCTATCTTTTTTAGGGGTGGCCCCTTTATAATCCCAGGCTTTCCTATGGTCTGTTTCAGACACTTACATTTTGGTCAAGCCTTCTGACATTCTCAAAGTACTATTCTGTGGGAGATAAAAGGCTAATTTTTTTCTGCTATTCAAGGAATTTTTTTTTCCTTACAAAATTAGCTTGTATCTTCCCTTCTCACAAAATGCAAGCAATCCAGATATTGTTGAGATCCTTTTCAGAGAACTGACCTTTCTAGGTTGTTGAACTCTTTCAGCTCCTGGAAAAATAGGTTACTTTAGATGAGGTCTAAAGGGCTGATGAACATGTTAAATCTACTATAATTCCCACAGCTAATGATTTTTATAGAAACCTTTCACTGGCTTCATTGTTTGAATGAATAACTAAGGGTTAGGGGAGAATGGCTTCACTTGGTTGTTTGCTCTCATGCATATTAATTCATAAAACTGAAGACCTGAAGGGAACATTCTGAGGTAAAAGCCTCCATCCCCGGCCTCCAGGGAAGAATTCATTCAGATACCTCAAGACATCAAGTCGACTGCACTTAACAATCTCCATAAGAAACTCTGCCACTTCCTTTAATAATATGCCCCAGTGTCTTATCAATCCTTACAGACAGGTGATTTTTCAGGAGCCCTACCTAACATAAATAATTCCAAAACTAGGTAAAAAATGTTATTGTCTGCTTTACTCACCTGTGTAGCCTCAATTTCTTAAGAAAGTGATTGGCATCTAGTAGGCACTAACTAAATACCTTTTGAGTAAATTAATTAAAAAACTGAATAAATATATAAAAATTAAGTTATACAGCAGAGAAGGTGACATAATTGTTCTAGTTACCAAGTATTACTGAAAACTTACTCTGTGCATAGTGCTGTTTAGGCACTGTGAATTTTGAAGACGTAAAAGGGAAAAGAATCTGTTAACTCCAGGTTCTGACTATTTCTCACAACTTAAGAAGGGTCTATCTATATACACAAGTAACCCCAATCCAAAACAGATTATAAAAGGTACTATCACTATAATCCAAAGTATACTGAGATAGCATGAAATGAAGACCTGTATTTGTATCAGGATGAATAAAGATGGCCTGGCAGTAAGATTATGAGCAGTTTTGAATTATTGGTAGGATTTGGAGGTTGAAGACCTTTCTTGGTAGAGGTGATGCCCAAAGCAAAGGCACAGAGGCAGGAAAATGCAGGATTGGGTCCTGAAATACTGAGCAATCTGGTGTGTCTTTAGGGTCATATATGTCTGCATATGTCCGTCTGCTGGTGGTAGTGATGAAGCAGGTGGAAGCAGGTAGGAACAGGCTGGAAAGGTTTGCTGGGGCCCCTAAAGACAGCCGCCAGAGAGTTCAGAGTAGAAAAAGATCATTCATGTCACGTAACACCCCATTGCAGGTACTATGAAATCTGGAATTTTTGTCCATTTTGTCTACAACTCTATCCATGGCCCCTAGAAGAGTGCCTGGAAAATAGTGTGTGCTGGGTAAATGTGTGTCGAGGGACTATGAAATACGATTAGTCCAAGGATGGCAAATGTAAGTCATGCCTTTGTGGAACTGTTCAACTCTCATTTGTTTACATTTTCTCTGCCAATGAGACAAAATTCAAACTGGAAAAGGCAGAACATTGTCAATAAAGGGCATATAAGGCCAAGACAGTAAAAAAAATATCTAGAATCTTATAATAATTTCAGTATTTGGGACTGCTGTAAAATGATATATTAGGGTGCTGAAATAATTTCAGATATAATTCCACAACTACTATCAATTATTTTTTGAGAACTCACAGAGAATAGCAAAGGTGACAGGAAAATATTTGGGCTAATACTGGCCCAATTCTTTTTTTTTTTTTTTTTTTTCTGGCCCAATTCTTAAGGGCAAATGCTACCAAGCAATATACTAAGTTTTGGTTCCTGGCTAAATTCTAAAATTCTAGGTTATTATTAAGTGGTTTATTTGTAAGTATTTGGGGTTGCTGATGGTAGTAGTAACTGTGCCACTCCTAGCTAGAAGGTGGTAGGAGAAAGGAACTACGGATGAGAGATGGGCCACAGATTAAAAGTGTGTCCTACCGGTACACTTTCAGAGCAACAGAGCAACAGTAAAACCAGCATGGTGTGGAGTCATTGGAAATGAAGGGGGTCTTCTAATCCAGTGATAATTAACCAATCAGTAAGACAGTAATCACGTTGTAAATGGGCTAAAGCTCTGCAAACAGAGACTGTAGCTGTAAAAACAAAGGATAATCTCTAATTGGAAATTACTACTGAACCCATAGTTCGACAAATGCACGCATACATGGTACGAAAGCACAGAAGCTAGAGTCAGACTAATTTAAATTAGGCCTTAATAGAGCTTCAAATGTGCAACCCAGGCTTCGCCACAGAAGTCCCACCTTTTAGGGTTATCTTGAGTTTCAAATAAGGTAATTCTTGGAAAGTTCTGAGAACAACGCCTGACACAGAATTAGGGCTTAATTATGAACTAATTTTAGTAGTACAATAAAAATTAAACATCTTTAAGATTAAATCTTTATAAAAATTCTATTTGTAATTAGAAAAGAATAAACATCTTACTTTTCATCAATTAAAAAGTGGGAATAAGCAACAGCAAAAATATTTGTTGGTCTCTATAGTTCATTCATATATTCAGGCAACAGGCATTTATTAAGCAACTTCTATCTGCTAGTACTTCCTTAGATACTAAGGTTGGAAAGACAACTAAGACAATGTATTTATTCTTAAGCGGCTCAGTATGGTGTGGGATCTGATAATTATATCATCTATAAGACCTAAAATACTTTATTACACGTATTTGTTTCATAACTATCCCCGTTAGATTGTAAGCTCCTGGAGGGCAAAACTGTTTCATTTCCGACACTAGAATGCAGCCTGCTACCTAATGTACACTCAGTATAGGAATGGTGACATTCGATCACAAATGGACTCCAGCTATAAATACCTTGAAATACAGAATGTGATATAACAAACATTCTTTTAAAGAGAGAAATGAAATTCCTCAGTTGCCAAGATTAAAGACGGATTGGGAAACCAGAGCTGAAAACCCGAGTTGATGCTGCAGCTACTCTGGGTGATGGTGCTGGTCTCAGCAACAAGGGATTTAGGCTTTCATGCCAAGAGGCACAGGAGAGAACTACTAAAAAATGGACTTCATAAAGGAGAAAATTGAATCCAGAGGAATGATTGCTAGATAAGAAACAACCGTGAGCCAAGAAGTTGGTAAAGATGGGTAAATGTAAATAAGCACTGACTGTATAAAATATTGGTCTATAATGATTAATCTGGGGGACAAATAGGTCAGGTGAATTAAAATATTGACACAAATAGCATGTGAGATGGAGGAAAAGATATCTCCTTTTCTAGAGGAAGAGAGATAATGATCAAATTTAGACTTTTTTAGGTCAAGCATGTAAACTAAAAATTTAAAGGTAACCTTTAACAAATAGCTTATATAAATTTCAAGCTAGTAGAGAGTAAAAAAAAAAGTAAAGCAAACAATAATTGATAGAAGGCAGAAAAGAAGGAAAAAAATATGGTAAATTGAAAGCACTAAATAAAATGGTAGAAATTAAGCCCAATCACAAGTTTTAAATAAAATAAGTGCTAATGCTTAAATCTGCAATTAAAAATAGAGATTTTACAGCTGGATTTCAAAAATCTAGGATATGCTCTTTAAAGACACTCACTTATAACAAAAGGGCTCAGAAAATTTAGAAAAAAGGAGGAAAATAGATGTACCAGGAAAATACTAAATCAAAAGAAAATTGCTATATCTATATTGACATTTTTTAAATGCAAAGACTTAAATGTATATAATATGCTATGAAGTCAATTATAATTATAAAAGTTATATGCTATATTTGGAATTTAAGGATATATTGCACTGGTGAGGAATTACATTTTTCAGAGCAAAAATCTTAGACTTTTTCTTGATTTCAACTCTGAGTATGAATTATGGTCAAATATACTAACGTAGTGCTAAGAACAATAGCCAACAGACAATGATAATAACAAGCATTATCTGCCAGCCACTATATAAGTACATTTTACAATTTAAAGTTGAAACAATCCTCTGAGATAGTTATTCTTACTAACTCCCATTTTAGAGATGAAGAAATGGAGCTTTATGGAAATTAAGAGATTTTCACAATGATATGAGCCAACCTGGCACTCGAATCTGTGCCTGTCTGACTGCATGATAGTGTGTTTAGCCACGATGCTCTGTGGCCTTGGTTTGCCCAGAGACCTCCTGATAGATGTGTGAAGAGCCAGGAGACGGGTGGGGGCAGCACAAAGTGGAAGTGAAGATCCCACACACTAGGTGCCATGACAAAATGTTCACCTGGAAGTTGAAGGACCTTGCTGCTTTTAGAGTCCTTTACTTCAGCTGGGGAGCTCAGAAAGCTGGAGCCCTGGAGGCCATGGAAGGCTCCTGGGGTAAAAATCTTGAGTGCCAGCAGGCAACTCAGTTTGTCTCAAAGCATCCTGCTACTCTCACAGCCACCACAAACAGTGGCCCCCTGGGTAAGGAGGACTGGGCAAGGGACACATTACCTGGGCACAGGCCTTCATCAACCCCAGGAGGAAGGGATGCCTTTTTTCTAATTCCGCACAAAGAGGCTGAATGGGCCAATGGCATTTCTGGCTGTTCCTTTTCGCCCTGGGAACCAGAGCACCAGAGGCATAGCCAAGTCCTAGTCCTTCCCACACATAGACTTTTTAGGGGTCTATAAAGGCTGCTCTGAAAATTTGTCTTAGCAGGATGCCTAGAAAATTCTGCTTCAGTTATAATATCTTAAAGATGGATGTCTTCTGATTGGCATAAATCCATTCAGGCCCTTCTGGATTTCCGAGTGCAAATGTCTAACATGCTTGAAGTTATGGTTGTCTCAGATGGCAGTGAGTGCTGCTGAAAGCATCTTTACCATTCGATGGCAAGAGATTTTTAGATGGCTCATGCATCTGGCCTCCTTTCCTGACCCCATTTTTCAGGTAGGAATCTAATATAAGCCACACTCCTGACACTTTCTGCATTTCAATTTCAACCTTTAAAGTTGTCTAATTTCATGTTGAGCACAAGTTCAACACTTGTCTCTGTCATTCCCCTTCATTTGGTCAAATGCTTGTTTTACTTGTATGTCTATGTCTTCACAATTTATTTGACTCCAGAGATCAGGGAGGGGAGGACAACATCATTCACTAGTTCGGTAAGTATTTCCTGGATGCCTCTTATATGCCTGGGGCCCTTCTAGGTTCTCAGGATACAATGGCAAGCATGGCAGTCAAGTTCTCACTGAGCTTACCTTTAAGTTATAGACAGGGAACAAGTCAACACACGCATATATATATATATATATATATATATATATATATATATATATATATATATATAGATGTACTATATGAGGTGATGATAAATGCAATGTGGGAAAATAAAGCAAGTAAAGTGGCTAGGGGGCAGTGGGGTGGGGAACATGATTCTATGCTGGATTTTCAGGGCGGATCTTCCTGATACTTGAGAGAGAGAGAAGACTGAGCCATGTGGTGTGGAACATGTGGAATCTGGGGAAAGAGCATCCAACAAAGACAAAAAGAATTATAGAAGTCCTGAGGCAGGAGCCTGCCTGGTGTTTTTGAGGAAGGATAGAATGGCCCACTGTGACTGAAAGAGAATCAGGGGTGGGAGGGTAGAAGTGGAAGTCCAGGAGGGAGCCGAATCATGCAGGCCTTGTAGAGCATGGGAAGAACATCTGGGTGGAAGGGAACCATTGCAGGTTTTCATTTCTAGCTTTAATGTTCAGTCTAAGGTCAGTTTCTACAAGCCTCAGATTCTTCATCTTTGATTTCCCCCTCTAATGAGATGTAAAACCATGGGGATATTTGAGCAGAGTAATAAAACCCAATTTAGCTCTAAAAGATTCCTCTGGCAATAGCTAAGCAATGTTTATATCTCCACTGGATGAAGTGTATTTTCCATGTAGTAGGTTTATTAAATAAACACATTAAAATAAAGGGAAATTCTGATTTTACAGGTTCATTTTTATGTACCTTTATTCTGGATTAACCAGCAACAAGTGCACTCATATTTAAAATGGCTCCAAATATTTATTAATAGAGTAAGTAGTAGACACCAAAACAAAAATAATGAAGTTTGATTCTCCCATTGTTTTAGTCCTTCACTTCTTATTTATAATGTAGTCAGACTATCCTGGGAGATAACAAAACGTATTTAAGCTAAATAAATGGTTATGGTATCAAACATAGGGGCTTGCATTCAGTTTTAAAAAGGCTGTTAAAATCTGGGGTGCATCACAATTAAGTCGAAGAATGAAAAAATAGAACTCTAATGCATTTCTTAAAGATAATATTATCTTAACTATTAATGACCATCAGTTTTGGAAATATCGATTGTTTACATTTACACTCAATTTGATATTCAAATAGAAAATTATTTCTTTTCTGCTTTGCTTGAATCAGGATGATATATCAGAATATCAAAATATTTTCTTTCTTTTATTTTTGACTTTCTGATAATATTTTTATTCCTGTGCACTTAGGAAATTTACTAGAAGTTAAAGTAAAATATGTGTGCCCTGGGAAAGTTATTAGAAAATTGTGATGATACTTTCTTTGAACTGACGTCTAAGGAATTACCTTCTGGTGGCAGAACATTTTCCCCCACGTGTTACTATATTCTCAAAATATTTTCTTGTAATTAATTTAATTCAACATATATTAATTTGCACATTTTGAATGTTTATTTTATATTATAGTATGAGTGCAGGTAGAAGGTTAATGAAAAGGACCGTGGTGGAGATCCAGCCAGCTAGTGTTCCTCTGAAAAAGAAATTTTAAAACAAGAAACATTCAGTTAGATTTCAAGATGGCTTGTCAAAAAATATGCTGCCAATAAACAGCAGAAGCGCAAACAACAAACTGTTGGAGCCAAGAGGAAAGAGATAAGGTCGGCAAAATTGCTGACTGTGCTAAAAAGAGCTGAAGGGATTAAAGGGAATAAAAGCTTTTTCAAATATATTGAAAAAAGAGATAGAGCACCAGAGAGTAGGACTGCAAATGAATAGGGAGGGAGAAATCCATGTTAGCTAAAGTGGCTCAAGACTGCACTGCTTTTAAAAATCGGTGTCTGACAAGGCAAGCACACTTTGGGCAATTGGGACGTAATGAAGACCTGGTTTATTAGAAAATGACTTAGGCAGCTGATGGTATTTCGGCATACTAATGGGCAAAATTTAGAATCCTCAAGCATGCCTGCTGCTACCTGCTCTAAAATGTCTATAAAGTAATTTGCCATCTGAGCTACTGCCTTTATCCAGGAGCGAAATCTGAGTCTGCCTTCAGCCCTGAACACCTCCATGAAATTAAAAAATTAAATAGAACATATGACGTCTCAAAGGACTTATAAAAATAACAGGATACTAAGGCCATGAGTTTTTTTGTTTTGTTTTGTTTATAAATTTATTTATTTATTTATTTATTTTGGGGTGTGTTGGGTCTTCGTTTCTGTGCGAGGGCTTTCTCTAGTTGTGGCGAGCGGGGGCCACTCTTCATCGCGGTGCGTGGGCCTCTCATTGTCGTGGCCTCTCTTGTTGCGGAGCACAGGCTCCAGACGCGCAGACTCAGTAGTTGTGTCTCATGGGCCTAGTTGCTCCGCGGCATGTGGGATCTTCCCAGACCAGGGCTCGAACCCGTGTCCCCTGCATTGGCAGGCAGATTCTCAACCACCGCGCCACCAGGGAAGCCCAAGGCCATGAGTTTTAACCTTCCTCTTGCCATCAGCTTCCCCAATGTCATTGTAGCCTCTGTCTGCATCTGTCTTCTGATCTTTAATAAGGATGATTATACTCACTAACCAACAATATGTGGCTCAAGAGAATTTAGTATGTGTCATAAACATAATGTGTTTGTGAAACATACAATTAGGAAAGAGAATGGATTTGAGTAAGAATTAAGTTGAGTTCAGTCAACCCACAGGGGTAATGTGGGTACAGGGTTAGTGGCTGTGTGACCTAGGACAAATGACTTAACTGCTCTGGACCTTTTTTTCCTCATTTGTAAAATTAGACTTACCTATTATAAGGATTAAATAAGATAAGGCATGTAGTGCTCAATAATATCAGCTATTTTCATCAGAGCAAAATCTTCCTAGACATGGAGAGAATGCCAGAATTCCAAGACTACATTTGTGCAGTGAGCTTACAAGAGTTGGGCTTCAAACATGTTTTAAGAATATAGCAACTGTAAAAGAATTAGAATCAATGAAATCTAAACAGTTAAGTGTTGCACAGCTCAACATATGTCAACAAACCTCAGAGGTAAAGGTAGCGCTGAATTGTGCCTTATTATTTAGAAGGAGAGCTGGGAAGTGCAGTGAGACTGAAAAAATTGCAGTCATGTTTGGCAATCATAAGAGGGATTGTGAACTCATAAAACTCATAGAGATCTTGAGCAGTCAACTAGTTGGGTACTAAAGTAGTCTGTATTGAAGGCATTAAATTCTGTATTTGCCTTTCCTACACTTGTGTACTCAGAAAGATAGTATTGGATGCCTTCCATAATGATTAATTCCCTTGTTTAAGGGCACCCAGGGTTAGGGGCAGGGCAGGGTGCTGGGACCACATCCTCACCTCTCTCAGTCACAGATCATACACTTTGTGGTTGGGAAGGAAGCCCCTTAAAGGATGCAAGAAAGAGGATGCCTTGCCACTGAGAAGAGGAACCATTGGTGGCCTCAGAACTTGAGAGCTCTGGGGATCAGCAAAACTTAAGCACGACGCAGTGGGCTAGTTTACATGAATCACACCAGTCACTGAGCTTTTAACCAAATACTGAGAGAGAGCCTAGTGATATAAAAGGGAGTAAGATGCAATTTTTGTGCCAGGGAAGCTCAAAGCCTGGAATAATATTGTGTTATAAGTGGGACCAAGAAGCATCCATTCAATCACTCATTCATTCATTCAACATATATTTATTGAAGTTCTACCATATGCCAGACACTGCTCTAGGCACCAAAAACAGGAACAAAACATACATAGGTCCATGACTTTATTAAGTCTGCTTTCCATCGGGGAGGGTGGGTACCAGATGATATATAATAACATAATTGTCTCATTGTAACTGTGCGATTTTAATTTATGGAAGTGACTGAGTGATGACATAGAGAAGCTAATGCCATTGAAAGAAGATTTCGGTAACTCACATTTCCTGAGCGGAGGGGCCACACCATGCCACACAGGGCCACATGGGGAGCACCAGTGTCATTCAGGAGACAGACAGAAACGGAGTGAGGGGAAAGCCCAGACAGAGCCTTTATTGTGGGAAAGGCAAGGCAGGGCAAGGTAAGCAGTTTAGAATTGGCTAGTTTGAATAATTCCAGCAGGCTTTGGGGTTTGGGGCTTTCCCTCATTGTCTGGTACCCAACCCTGGGTTGATTAGTTTGCATATGGAAGACATGCTCCTGGGCGAGGACTTGATTATCTCTAAGAATTAGCTAAACCTGGCAATCTCTCTCCAGTCAGTGAGGCCACAAATGCCAGATCAACAAGAATACGGAAAATAAGAAAATATAATTAATATAATTGGCCCTATGGTGAATGGATGCCAAATAGACAAATATAGAATCTAAGAAAACACAGAACAATTATAAATAAGCAAAATTATGTAGTGTGTTATAAGGTGATAAATGCTACAGAGAAAAGAAAAAATAGAGCTAGGCATAGGACTTAGGAAGTGCTGGTGGGTGGCATGCTAACAGATCACAGCTTTAAATACTATGATTGGGTAGGTCTCATGGAGAAGGTAAGATTTAAGGCAAACCCTGGGTCAAGACTTGCCTCCATATAAAGATTCTAATATTTTAGGAATCTAGCAAGTTACAGACACCGAATACATCCATGACATTCATTTATTCATTCATACATTCATTCAGTTGGTTGGTTGATCAGGCAGTCAGTTAGATATTAAAAAAATATTTATTAAGCACTACTGGACGCTGGTGCTAAATAGAGAATGGTGAGCTAAAAAGACATAAGCTCTGCTGTCATGTAGCTTATCAGCTAGATGGGGAGACAGATATTGATGTAATGAAAATGCAAATAAATATGTAATTGCAATTGAAAAATAGCTACATAGTGTTAAGAGAGCCTGTAATAAATGGGTTTGATCTAGCTTGGGCAGTGAGGGAGGGCTTCGTTGAGATCTGAAGGATGACTAGGTGTTGAGTAGACAAGGAAGGGAGAGAATACTTTCCAGGTATAGGAAATAGTGTGTGCAAAGTCCCTGAGGTGGAGGACATTTGAGAAGAGGCAAATGGAGAGAACAGGGGTGGACCATGGAGCAGATGAGGCTGAAGGTATCGTGTATGTGAAGGTTGGGGAATATGCAGGCTCTTTCAGCCACGTTTAACAGTGTAAACACTTTTCCAGAGAGCATTGGGCAGTGAAAGGAGGACTTCGAGCTGGGGTATCATATGACCTGATTTGGCTTTGAGAATCGATGTAGGTAGAACTGTGAAAAGCTGGGAGTCCAGGTGAGAGATGGACTTGGACCTTGGACCAGAAGGGTTGTGGTGCAGATTGAGGAGGAATGGTCTCGGTGATGAATCAGATATAGGAGTGAGGAAAAACGAGGCATCAAGGGTGACTTCTGGGTCTCTGGTTTGTACATGTGGAAGGAGGGGGGTGCCATTCATCGAGACAGGGAACACTGGACGAGGATCAGGCCTTACGGTGAAGACCACACAACTGATTTTGGACATAACATGATTGAGATTCCTTTGAGGCATGTACGTGGAAAGTTCAAGTAGGCAGTTTGTTTCCTGGGTCTGACTTTGTGAGGAGGGATGTAGCCTATAAGTATAAATTTGGGGGTTACTTGTTTATATATGTATAACTGCTGACAGGGTATGGGTCAGATTTCCAGGAGGGAGAACATAGAGTGAGAAGAAGGACAGTCCAAAGTTTGGAGCATCTGACACTTCACATAAGTAGAGAAAGATGAACCTGCAAAAGGGACAGGCACCCAGTGTTCTCTGCACTGTAAACTTCAAGGTCAGCCCAGGAGAAAGGATGAATACATGAAGAGGACTTGTCTTCTGATCACACTGATTAGACCTGATTAAAACTCCTTTTTCCAGATTCAAACTCTGAGCCTGCCAACCCCACCCAGGAAACCCCACTGAATCCTAAGC
The DNA here is from genome assembly GCF_949987535.1 of Balaenoptera acutorostrata. Classification (NCBI taxonomy): domain Eukaryota; kingdom Metazoa; phylum Chordata; class Mammalia; order Artiodactyla; family Balaenopteridae; genus Balaenoptera; species Balaenoptera acutorostrata. The sequence goes on from NC_080081.1 coordinate 70,287,486, forward strand.
TTTCTGCCCACTACCTAAAATATCCCACTCTTTGTCAATGAGGCCATTGCTCTTGTAAAATTAGTATTAAAATGGCTACTAAAACTGTTTGGCTTCGATGTAACAGTCATTTCTCCTTTAGTCCAGTCTTCTTTGTACAAGTTCTAACTAGTCAGGTATGATCTCTTTCCCACACCTATTGACTGATTATGAAACAGCTATTTTATCTCCGTTTTTCACATCTGCCCAGTCTTCATGAAGCAATCTTCAGGCACTGACATAGTCTAGAAGGGGCCCCACAAAAGTAATGACGAGGCAAAACATGATCTTTCTCTAAAATATTTAAGGTTTGGATTTGGTGTCAGAACTTCCTAGTGGGTGACCTTGTATAAATCACTTAACTACACTAAGCCTCATCAATAAGTAGGAAGGAGAACATCTGTTCTTCCAACCTCTGAGACTTGTGGAGGATATTCATTGAGAAATGTAAGTTGTAAGGGCCTTATGTACCTGTAAATTGTTACTGGTCAACTTTCCTTTTAATCAATATACTAGGAATTTAAATCACACGCACATACCATTGTAATCTCTACATGTTTTTATTAGGTCCTTCCCTAATTACCTGTGTGGCCCTCCCTTTAATCATTACCTTCCATTGTTTCTGGAACAGATACAAATGAACTAATATAGAACACAAGAATCTTCCTGGCACGTAAACACACAAGGGATTCTCCCTGGTACAGCTTCCATCAAGGATTAAGTGCAAAGAAATTCAGAGAAGAAGGAGAATCTGTCCTATACTTCTTTGTCTATTCTAGATTTCTGATTAGCCCATTCCCTTATGCTGGTTATTTTTTCATCCCAATTTCTCTCTTAAGCCCATGGATTAGAATTTTCCCTACTATTAGTTTTCCAAATGCAGTCACTTTTATGGTGTGAAATTGCCTGTGAATTAAGAACGAGACAATGCTCAATTTACCAACAATTATTTTCGTTACTTTTTCCATTCATCTTTCCTCGTAAGCTCTATTTGAGCTCATGAGCTTTACCCTTCTCTTGATGATGCTTCGTATTTGAACAATGCTTAACACATTCCCTCTGCTACAGAGGATTACTGAATGGCAACCTCAAAACAACAACCTAATGAGGTATGTAAACCAGGAATGGCTATTAGCTGTTCTGTTTTGTGAATAAAGAATCTCAGTTTTCTTCCCTTCTGCTTTCCCCATACTGGCAGCATGGGAATTAGAACCCTCTTTGCTGACCTCAAAATAATACATCAAACTAGACATAACACTGGACTAAAATATTTACCTCTCTTTGTTTCACTCTCCTAATTTATGAAAAGAGGGGGGTAGATTTGATGATCCCTGAAGTCCTTTTAGTGCCATTATCCTTAAAGTTGGGTTCCGAGTCATAGAATAGTTACTATGCCCCTGTGTGTAGTGCTTCTAACTCCAGAGATGCAAAGAGCTTATAGTACCCTCCCTGTCTTCTAATAGCTTATAATCCAGCTGGAGGGTTAGCAAATGCTAATGTGAAGGTAACTAAAGATTCAAAGTCAAACCTGCTAAATCCTACATGACTGGCACACAAAAATAAGTGCTATAGGAGAGAGGGGAAGTCACTATGTCTCCAAACTATTGACAAATGATTTGGCATCTCGAACTTACAATTTCAAAGTAAGGGAGAAATCCCTCACTTTAATATTGGCTACAGGGCAATATTAAGAGGAAAAAAACAAAAATTGTGTCTGTTGATAAAAGGGGAAAATGCACATAAAAAAATCAATTGAAAGGAGAAAATGTGGGGTGGTGGGACCAGTGCTTATTCAGTTTAAAACTAATGTAGAACTTATCATGAAAAATCTATAGCAAAAGACTTCAAACTCTTCTTTTTTTTTTTTTCACTTGTTTCGGAGTTCTGTATTCATTGAACAGTGGAATGAAAATAAAAATCAAAGCAAAGCTTTAAAAGAACAGAGATATGCAGGCTAATAGAAAATTTGTCTGAGGGAATAGCTTTTAGGGCGGAAATTTCTCTGTGTGTATTTTTTCTCAGAATTTAATGTTTTTAAAGATGGTGCCCTGTAAGTTACCATGACAACCTGTAGATATCATCTTGCGAAGGCAAAGGCTACAGATCTCAGCTCAAAGTATTTTGTTCACACAATTTTACAAAAAGCCTGTTGACGCGCTGTAGATGGGCTGAACAAAACATGGAATGCTTAATGCTATTATGGGCCATTTCTTTAAAATATTATCAGTATGGCTGAAGAGGCTTCTACAGTGTTTGAAGAACACCCTCCCTCCCATTTCATCAATACCTTTAAAAGCTAAAGCATGCTTCATTTTCAGCTCTTTATTGAACTTCTCTCAAGACAAGGTAAAAGTAAAGGCTAAAGCTCATTTCCTATTCTGTACTTTCTTTTAAAAGGGAGAAAAGATCCAAGTGGTGTTGGTGATACTACAGTTTTAGAGCTGTTCTTTGTCCTTGGGCTGTGTTTTCTCAGGATAGCGTCCTTATAAAGCTGGGCAGAGGAGTAACAACTCACTGGCAGTTGCGAAGAAAGGGACTGGAAGGTATAGACGAGGTAACAGGTGGTTTGCTGTCACGGCTCCAGTGAAGGTGGGTGCTCGTGGCAGCTGCCCTCACAGGCGTTCAAATTCAGCAGGTTTCCCAGACAGAGTAATGATTCTGATGATGTGTTGTTAATGTGTGTTCATTGATTAAACAATGGGGCGGGAAATAGAGATACTTTGTTGAGTGACTGAAAACAAATATCTTCCACTAGTTCAGGCAAATGAAACATTAAAAAAAAAAACACTATTTCAAAAGATATTGATAATGCTCATAGCTTGGTGTGATTGTCATGTAAGCAATCTAAAATTGCCCTGAGGTATTGGGTTGGTAGCATGGAATCAAGTGGCATGAATTTTATTGTTTTCAAAGCTTTAGCTTACAGAGCATCTCTTTGCACTTATAAGCACAGATTTGGATTTCAGATGTCACATGGGCAGCTGAACTTTGCCGGACGAGAAGCACCTTGTTCACTCTCATTGATGGAGTGATGCATTAAGTTCTCCCAATGGCCTAGTGTTTTGTAGTTTACAGCAATGATAATCTCATGCTTTAAGGATGTCAAATTATTTGGTAAGTGTGAAATAATTTGCCCTTATTTTCAGTAATTTTTTGGACATTATTATTTTTTTGTAGTGAAGAATAAACTATTTAAATAGTGAGTATCCAATGTGTTTTGTTTGCAAGAATAATCTTAAGGATATATTACGTAATAGCTCTGCAAGAACTTAATGAGAACAGGTCAACAACCATAATTTGGTATAATTAATGAAGCAAAAAGGCCTTATTAGGTTGTTTAACTAATGTGACTGTTGAAGTAATTGAACTGATTTTAATAGGCTTTGGCATTGTCTTAGCGTAAATCGGTGTTCATAAAAGTTAATGGTTATTATGTTTTTTACTTATGAGAATTCACGTAACAAGTGGTTTTTCAAAAATAAGTTGTCTTCATGAGGCAGAGTAAAATTGTGCCCACCAAAATCATTCACTTAGGTAGTGAAAAAAGGCTTGCAAATTAAAGTGTGCCTTGCATTTCAAAAAATACTGCTACTGAAAAATGGGCAATGAATAAATTAGAAGAGTATATTTAAAATAATTTCCAAATTCAATCTAGTGGAAGTTATGTTACCAAGTTGGCAAACGTTGCCGAGGTTACTGAATAAGGCATAGTACTATTAAGTGAGATGAAACCAATAGCCTGGCATCATTCTCCCTCTCCTTGTCTCTCCCTGTCTCTCTAATGATACTTCAAAACAACAATGCAACATAATAGAATCACTTTATGTAAGTGGCCTGATGTAACAATTGGAGAAAAAGGCATAGAGTCAAGTGTTGACAACAACAAACTTTAATTTTACCTTCAATTCTAACAGGAAACATGATTTTTACCTTGGCACTCATTCTAAATATTCACAAGAAATATCACATATAAAGTATATGAGCAATACATTTGCCATTGGCACACTGAATGGTTCCATCCTGTGAAGATGTTAAGAGATTAACAAATGTTACTGCTGAGAAAAGAGAAAGGACTCAGAGTTAATGGGAAAGAGAAGTGGCACTGCGTTTGAAAAAAAAAAAATTGAGTTGCATTTTCCCCTTATATAAGGAATACATGTCTGTATTCAGCAGTTGTTGCTTAACTCCCCTTCTTTTTCTTTTTTCTTTTTTTTGGCTGGTGGGATCTAATTCCCCGACCGGGGATCAAACCCATGCCCTGCCCTGGGAGTGCAGGGTCTTAACCATTGGACTGCCAGGGAAGTCCCTTTAACTCCCTTTCTTGACAGCAGCTTGGATTTTTATTTGGGACTGTCTTTTCCTAATTTTCATTCCATTTGGTCTGGGTAGGGCTCCCAGAGAGTCTAGGACAGAGCACATGACCTGAGTTGATCAAGTGCTTAGTCTTCTCCTGACATGCAAATGGATCATTTTGAGCACATGATTCAAGGCAGACCAATCAGAATTGATCTTAGGAGTTTTGCTGGGCATGTTGACTTGAACTGGAAATATTTAGCCCCAGAACTGGGACTCCAAGGCAGAGTCCTTCTGAGATGGAGTCAACACAGGAAGTATAATTTAGGAGAAGAGAAATGGAATCCTGATAAACTCCTTTGAGCCCCTGTATTTAGCACCCTTGAGACAATGCCTATCCCAGAACTTTGTATCATGGAAACCAATACATTTCCTTTATTTCTCAAGTTACTTGGGTTGAGCTGCAGTCAAATAAATCCCAATAGATACATTTCTTACTACAGGAATATTGGAAAACACAGAAAGATACCAAAATAATAAAGAAGTAAAATCACCTTTGATTCAATTTTGATATATTTATTTCCCGTTCTTTTTCTTGTATCTACATAACCAGATATCTTTGATTATAATTTTGATGTGTTTTTTCATTCTTTTTATTATCCCTGCATATACATAAGAATCTTAGTGTTTATGAAGTCAGGATTATTTTTGCATATATGGATATATATGTTTCTGCATATGGGTATACATATTTTACAAAATTAGAATTAGATTAATTAATAATTTTATATCCTTGTTTTTACCTAACATTGTGCCATGAGCATTTCCCCATTTCATCAACACAACTTTTAATAGTAGAATGATATCCCATGGTACAGGCATACCTTGGAAATATTGCTGGTTTAGTTCCAGACCACAGTAATAAAGTGAATAGTGTAATAAAGTGCGTCGCATAAATTTTTGGGTTTCTTAGTGCATATAAAAGTTATGTTTACACTATACTGTAGTCTATTATATGTGCAATAGTATTATGTCTAAGAAAACAATGTACATGCCTTAATTTAAAAATACTTTATTGCTAATAAATGCTAATTATCAACTGAGCCTATAGCAAGTTGTAATTTTTGCTGGTGGAGGGTCTTACCTCAATGTTGACGGCTGCTGACTGATCAGGGTGGTGATTGCTGAGGACAGCAGTGATGTTTGCCACATGGATTGACCCTTCCTTTCACAAACGATTTCTCTGTAGCATGCAATGTTGTTTGATAGCATTTTACCCACAGTAGAACTTCTTTCAAAATTGGAGTCAATCCTCTCAACTCTGCTGCTGCTTTATCAACTAAGTTTATGTAATATTCTAAATCTTTTGTTGTCATTTCAATAACCTTCCCGGCATCTTCACCAGTAGACTCTACCTCAAGAATCCACTTTCTTTGCTCATCCATAAGAAGCAACTCATCAACCATGGAAGTTTTATCATGAGATTGTAGCAATTCAGTCACATCTTCAGGCTCCATTTCTAATTCTAGATCTCTTGCTATTTCCACCACATCTGCAGTTACTTCCTCCACTGAAGTCTTGAATCCCTCAAAGTCATCCATGAGGGTTGGAATCAACTCCTTCCAGAGTCCTGTTATTGTTGATATTTTGACCTCTTCTCATGAGTCATAAATGTTCTTAATGGTAAACCCGTTCCAGAAAGTTTTCAATTGGTTTTGCCCAGATCCAGCAGAGGAATCACCATTTGTGGCAGCCATAGCCTTATGAAATGTATTTCTTAAATAATAAGACTTGAAAGTCAAAATGACTCCTTGATCCATGGACTACAGAATGAAGGTTGTATTAGCGGCCACAAAAATAACATTAATCTCATTGTTCAGCTCCATCAGAGCTCTTGGATGACCAGATGCATTGTCAATGAGCAATAACATTTTGAAAGGAAATTTTTTTTTTCTGAGCAGTAGGTCTCAACGGTGGGCTTAAAATATGTTGTAAATGTGTAAATGTGACAAATGTGTTGTCATCCAGGCTTTGTTGCTCCATTTATAGAGAATAGGCAGAGTTGATTTATCGTAATTCTTAAGGGCCCTAGGATTTTCCAGAGTGGTAAATGAGCATTGGATTCAACTTAAAGTCACCAATTGCATTAGCCCTTAACAGGAGAGTCAGCCTGTCTTTCGAAGCCAGGCACTGACTTCTCCTCTCTACCTGTGAAATTCCTAGATGGCATCTTCTTCCAATATAAGGCTGTTTCACCTACATTGAAAATCTGTTGTTTAGTGTAGCCTCCTTCATTAATGCTAGATCTTCTGTATAACTTGCTACAACTTCTACATCATCACGTGCTACTTCACCTTGCACTTTTATGTTATGGAGATGGCATCTTTCCTTAAAAGTCAGCTGATAGTCTTATGGAAATTCCCAGTATGGAACTAGTTGCTTTTCTCTGTTTATTTTAAGATTCTCTCTTTATCTTTATTTTGTGCCATTTTAATCATAATGTGTCTTGGTGTGGACCTCTTGTTTGGGACTCTCTGTGATTTCTGAAAGTGGATATCTGTTTCCTTCCCCAGGTTAGGGAATTTTTCAGCTATTATTTCTTCAAATAATTTTTCTGCCCTTTCTCTCTCACTTCTCCTTTTGGGACTCCTATAATGAGAATGTTAGTAAGCTTGATGTTGTCCCAGAAGTCACTTAAACTATCCTTATTGAAAAAAAATTTTTTTTTCTTTTTCTGTTCAGTTTGGGTGATTTCCACTGTCCTTTCTTCCAGTTTGCTGATCAGTTCCTCAGTATAATCTCATTTACTATTGATTCCTTCTAAAAAATTTTTTTCTGTCAGTTCTTTTTCTGAGGTTTTGTCTTGTTCCTTCATTTGGAGCATATCCCTCTGTCTTCTCATTTTGCCCAATTCTCTATATTTATTTCTATGTATCATGTAGATCACTTACATCTCCCAGTCTTGCAGAAGTAACGTTATACAGGTGGCGTCTTCTGTGGCCCAGCAACATGCTCCCCTCTGGCCACCAGAGCTATATGCTCTAGGGGTGCCCCTATGTGGGCTGTGTGGGCCCTTTGCTGTGGCAGGGTTGACTGCTCTGGATTCACTGGTAGGCAGGGATGTTTCCTGTTCCAGTTGGCTGTGAGTCCCTGCCTTGTGCAGTGGCTGGAGGCCCACTGGTGTTTGGGCAGGCTCCCCGTATGGCTGGCTCTGTGGCCCAGTGGTGCATGATTGCTACTGGCCTGATGATGGGTGGGGCTGGGAAGTCCACCACCCTGTACGGTCACACTTCATAGTGCCCCAAAACAATTACAATAGTAGCATCAAAGATCACTGATCAGAGATCACCATTACAAATACATATAATAATAATGAAAAAGTTTGAAATATGTGAGAATTACCAAAATGTGACCTGGAGACATAGTGTGAGAAATGCTGTTGGGAATATGGCACTGACAGACTTGTTCGACGTTGGGTGGCCACAAACCTTCAATTTGTAAGAAACACAATATCTGTGAAGTTCAGTAAAGCAAAGTGCAGTAAAATGAGGTCTCTCTGCACATGTAAACCACAATTAATTTGAGCTTTCCATTATTTTTGGACATTTAGGCTATTTTCATTTTCTAAAACCTGATTGTTTATGCTACTAGTAAGTATATCTTAGTTCAATTTTCTATTTCTTTAGGTTGGTTTCCTAGCAAGGGCATTATGGGCCTAGAGTGGATGCATTTTTAAAGACTCTGTGTGTGTGTGTGTGTGTGTGTGTGTGTGTGTGTGTGTGTATACATATATATATATCTCAAATGGTTTTCAAAAATAGCAATTTATATTCCCAAGAACCTTGCCACACTCAGGCATTATTATTTCTTTTCATATTTACTAATTTAATAGTCAAAAATGCTCTCATATTGTATGCTAGAATTTTTTAACTACTGGGAGGTGAATATTTTTTTCATATACTATCGATCTTTTCCATTTCTTCTGTGAGTTGTTATTCATGTTCCTTTTCCTTTTTTTTAATTGGCATTTTAGTTCTTTTCTTATTGATTTTAGGCTTTTCTTTTTCAAAATCAGTAATTGTAATGAGTAGTGTTGCACTGTTAGCTGTTTTAGTACTCACTGGTGCATCACAAATAGAGTCCTGGGACTGTCAACTCCCCTAATTCCAAACTAACCATGAAATAGATTTTTCTTTCCTAAAAGTAGCAACTGAATTGGTTTCTGAAAACAAAAAACCCAAATGGACTCTTTTTTGTAAAACTGGAGATCAGGTGGTGAGTTTGGCATCTAAAGCTAAAACATACAACTTCAGCCTTGTTGCCTATTATTACTGATTTAACTGCATAAAGGAAACTTGCGTACCGTTCATTATGTGGCATTTTATTTCACAGTGGCAATTTTTAGTTAACGCATTTATTCAGTGTAAAATCCTGCTGAAGGGTTTGAAACACCTCTTTCTTCCCATAAACTGTCATCTACCAGCTTGCAACTTTATTTACTAGAAAGAACACACACTTTTCTGAGGGTAGGGTTGATTATTTTTTCCAGAATCACAGCATAACACCTTGTCAATTATTAACTCAAAAGGTTGTTTCCTCATATTTTGATGTTAGATCATTTCCTGGGGATGAGAGATAGGGAAACAACTTCTAAATTCAAGTGTACAAAATCTTTAGTTTTTAAAACCTGCTTTTATTGGCTGAGTGAGTGAACTTGGCATTGGATTTTATTGCTGTGTAGTAAAGAAATCTCAATCTAAAGAAAAGAAGGAGGAGAAGGAGAAGGAGGATGAGAAGGAGGGGGAAGAGGAGAAGGAGAAAGAAAAAGCTTGCTCTGTTAAGATTTTTATGAAAAGCCAAAAAATTCGCAGCTTATTTTTCTTCTGATGAAATCTTAATTGCTGACAAAAAGTTGCTAATTTCATAATGATAACCCATATCATATGTAAAGCATACTTTTCTAATAAAATGTCTCTTTTATTACTTTCTTGACCCCACCTAATAATCAACACTCTAAAGAAGTTTAAAAAGCAAGAGTCATTTTAGCATAATATTTAGTACTGTTCTGCCATATATAGAAGCATTAATGCAGTTATAACACGTTTCCTCAGTGTTAATTACCACAAAACCTGAGCATTCCTCATTACATGTTCCTTACCATTTATTTTATGTCTTTGATACCTTGGTTACATTTATTATAATATCTGCTAAAAGTTCTTTTTTGGAAAATTAAAAAGCTTGGGTTAGGAAGAAATACAGAATCTTGTCTTTCTCATAGCTTCAGCATATATTTTGGCACTCAATGGCCTAGATTGGATTTGATATCATTCTATCACTTATACATAATACGTATGATATATATTTATAAATATTTCAGTTTAAAATTTTTTGAGAGGATGATAGATAAGTAAGCCAATGATTACATAACAGTATGAGAAATGTTATTGATTCATTAAAGGAGAGGGAATTGGAATTTATGAAGTCAAAAGAGACAGAAATGCTCATGTGCTCATCTTCTCCTGTTGTGGCCTCGGGGCTGTTGGTTTTCTTCTGCCTACTTCACTCCTCCATCCAGAAGTACATGAGGGTCTTATTTCCCCTGAACAGCCATAAAAGAGGCGAGCATAGATTTGAAGAAATACGCAGTGGTGATACAGATAGATGTGTTGAGAAGCAGCAGGGCTGTGACCAGATGAGGACATGGATTCATGACCACATGAAGAGAAGGAGAGAAGGATAATGGAAAGGGATCTTGTAGGAAGAGAAGGGAGAAAGAACAAAGAGAATCCAGAGGTAGAAGAAGGGGAAGACTCTAGATGCTCTGACCAGACGCTGCACAGAGCGAGGCAAAGCCCTTGCAAGGAGAGTTCCCCGGCCCACCACCTCCAGCCCAGCTGTAGCGGCACAAACCTTTCCTCTCTCTCCTTCGTTCACCACACTGCTAAATCCTGTTAACCTTATCCTCTTTGCACATCCCAGGTCCATCCTCTCAAAGCCATCCTGACCCCAGTGCGGTTCTGGCCATCGTGTCACTCCTGGATGACCTCCAGCCTCTCTCTCGCTCTCTGAGTCACTATTCTTCCTGCACCAGAGGCCTCTTTCTGAAACACAAATCAGATCATATCACCCCGTATTTAAAATCATTTTGAGTGGGCAAAAGACTTGAATAGAAATTTCTCCAAAGAAGATGTACAGATGGCAATAATCACATGAAAAGATGCTCACCGTTACAGTTATTAGGGAAATACAAATCCAAACCACAATGAGATACCTCTTTATCTCCTTAGGAACACTATCATAAAAAAATAGAAAGTATCAAATATTGGTGAGGATGTGGAGAAATTGGAAACCCTTGTGCATTGCTGGTGAGAATTTAAAATGTTTTAGCCACTGTCAGAAATAGTATGAGGTTCCTCAAAATATTAAGCATAAAAATTGCCATTTAATCCAGCAGTTCCACTTCTGGGTATATACCCCAAAGAACTAAAAGCAAGGACACAAACAGATTGTTGTACACTCATGTTCATAGCAGCATTTATTGACAGTAGCCAAACGGTGAAAACAAGCCAAGTGTCCTTTGACAGATGAATGAGTAAACAAAATGTGGTATATATCTACATACAGTGTACATTGTACATACAATGAAATATTATTCAACCTTAAAAAAAGAAGGAAATTCTGGCATATACTATAACATGATGAGCCTTGAAGACATTAGGCTAAGTGAAATTTCAGTCACAAAAGGACAAATATTGTGTGACTCCAGTTATATGAGGTTCCTAGAGTAGTCAAACTCATAGAAACAGAAAGCAGAATGGTGCTTGTTTCCAGGGGATAAAAGGTGGGGGAATGGGCAGTTATTGTTTAATGGGTTGAGAGTTTCAGTTTTGGAAGCTGAAAAAGGTTTCAGAGATGGGTGGTGCTGAAGGTTGTACCACAGTGTGACTGTGTTTACTGCCACTGAACTGAACTGTGCCACTGAACTTAAAACCGGTTAAAATAATAAATTTTATGTTGTGTATACTTTATAATAAAAATTATTTTGTGGATTCTCATTAATTTTAGAATAAAATCCCAGTTTATTAGCATGATGCATGCGTCTTTTGTGACGTGCTCCCCAGCTCATTTCTCTGGCTTGCCATGTGTCACTTGGCCTAGACCCTAATGCTGGGCACTTCGTCCTGTAAGACTTAATGCAGCCTTTATCTCCTTCTCCGGGAAATCTTCCATGACTTACCCCACACCCCTAATTCTAACTCCTGCCCTCATCTTGGTTGGGTGAGCCTCCTTTTTTCTATCATAGCACCCTTACACACTTTCATATATTACAATAAATTCAAAAAATTTAAAATTTGTTTTTATCAGTAAACCCCTGTTAGGTTGTCAGCTACTTGAGGGTAGAGACTGTCTTTTATCTCTGTTGCTCCACTGCTTAGAATATGACCTCATACCTTGTAGATACTTCATATATGTTTGCTATCTGAAGGAAGGAATGAAGGTGATTGGGGAGGAGGGAGAAATCCTGCAGTTTGACCTAAACACTTCATCCCATCTATATAAATGGGAATAATAATAGTAACCACCTATTAGGGTTTCTGGAGAATTATGTCACACTGATATTTGTAAAACACTTAGAACAGCCTGACAAGTAGCAAGTACTCAATAAATCCTAGATACTATTATTCACTTTTATTATTGAGTGACCTATGGAACTTTTAAAATAAATTCTCCCATCCCTTTTAAAATAAGGATTTTCCAAAGGGAAAGATAGAGTAGAAATTGGCAAGGAAATGCCAGAGACAGACATCAATTCCTCTGGATTCTCAGGCCCCCCCTGTGGTTTGTCTTCAGAACTGGGGAGAAGCATGCCTGCTAGATATGAGCAGATGGGTGGTGGTATGGGGGGCTCCCATGCCAAAGCAGCCTTTTCTGATCTGACTGTGGATCAAACCACCCCCTAGCCTGTCAGCCCTGGTGATATGCAGCCTCTCCCAGAGGTGGCTTCTTCCTCGGGCAGAGCAGGGACTTTCCTTAGGAGGATGACCCTGAAGGCAAATTGCCACCTCCCACTTGATGATTGCAGCTTTGCCAGGCAGCCTGAGCCCCCTGTCCAACCCACTCCCTCCCATGGCCCAACTACCTCAGGTACTGCCGAGCATCTGGAGTTTTCCTTTGGGTCTCCTCTACCCCATCAGGGTAGTTTCTTGAGTCTGATTATGAGCAAAGAATATGCCAAGTTTATTTTTCTTATTTCTCCAAAATATGCAACTATCTAAGATACATATCAAAGATACATATATCAAAGAACATTTTTTAAAAATTACACTATGATTTAATCTGGTGACTTTTTCTCCCCTCCCAGTGAGAGCTCAGGGAGAGTGTGAGATGTATGAAAGTATATTTCCTGTGTGGGTCAGAGGAGGTTGATTTTTGCCTACAAGAAATAAGAGATCTTGGAAGAAGATCCTGGAAAAAAGGATAGCTTTACCTGAAAACATACAGAGGAGCATTCAGGGAGCTCAAATGTAAGAGCAGAGAGATGGAGGTGATCTGGCTTTTCAGCTTTTGTGATAGAATGGGAGCAGGCAACAACTTGGGTACCAAGAGGGTAAACATTTTGTAAGAGTCTGTGTCATTACTGATTTCTCAATGATTGTTTTTCTAAAGCAATTACAATACAAGTCTGAAAACAGAAAGGGCCTGTGTGGTTGACTTTGAGGCTGCAAAGAGGGAGGAAGCTGCAGAAACTTTAGCTCTTTGCATTGCCTGAACAGTGTGTGTGTGTGTGTGTGTGTGTGTGTGTGTGTGTGTGTGTGTGTGTGTGTGTGTGTGTGTGTATGGGTGTGCCCAGTGTCAGTTACAAAGTGAAGAGAAAAGCAGACTGAGTCCTGACCCCATGACAAGGAGAAAGAAAGTGAATCCAAGTGGCCTCAGGGCTTAACTATAGAAGGACACACTTGTGTGTTTCTGGGGTGAGCACTAATAAGCAGTCAGCTCAAGAGCAGACCACAGCTCTGTAAGAAAGCAAGAATACACCTGTGGGCATTTATGAAACTTCTGGTGCTAAGTGTCTTTCATAGTTTGCCCCATAAGCCATGATTGGAAGGAAGAGTGATCACCTTTCGCCATAATTTTTCATTCAGACTTTTTGTGGTGGCAGAGGCCACAGTTCACTCTGCTGTTCCCCTAATAGCACCCCCTCGGGTGATGGTACGGTTCTGACATCCCTTGAGCAGGCAACCAAAGATCATTGGGAGAAGCAGCGGTGTATGGAAGATGGAGCTGAAAAGAAAATGAAACAAAAGAGAGCAATGGTGTAGAAATTTCAATTTGGATGTGTCCAGGAGCTATTCAGAAGGAGAATATTCAGCCCAGGGAAGGGACCATAGGGCTGGTGCACATCCTACCTACTCCCCTATTTCACTTGACAGCTGTCATCTCCATTCAACCTCAGACAATTGAGAGAGCAGGGTATTACATGCTTCATTTTATGATCCAGGCCATTGTTCCCCTCTGTTAGTAAGGACATTGACCATAGTTATATCTAATATTGTATCTACTATGCTTTAGACTCTGTCTACATGAACCTAGAAGAACTGGGTCATACTGAAATTAGTTAAGTCCTATAGCCAAAGTTTTAGCACATTGTGTGTATGTTAAAAAAAAAATAGGTCCGTGAAATGCAAAATAATAGGAGTTGTCTAATTTTCTTATATTCATACATTTTTTGAATAAATAAATCAGAATAATCAATCCTATAATCATATTTGTTATGACTTCAGCTCTATATATTCAGTATTTATATGAAAATTTCAGATTCATATTGAAGCATTAATTTTTTTAACATCTTTATTGGAGTATAATTGCTTTACAATGGTGTGTTAGTTTCTGCTTTATAACAAAGTGAATCAGCTATACATATACATACATCCCCATATCTCCTCCCTCTTGTGTCTCCCTCCCACCCTCTGTATCCCACCCCCTAAGTGGACACAAAGCACCGAGCTGATCTCCCTGTGCTATGTGGCTGCTTCCCACTAGCTATCGGTTTTACATTCGGTAGTGTATATAAGTCAGTGCTACTCTCTCACTTCATCCCAGCTTACCCTTCCCCCTCCCCGTGTCCTCAAGTCCATTCTCTACGTCTGTGTCTTTATTCCTCTCCTGCCCCTAGGTTCTTCAGAACCTTTTTTTTTTTTCCTTTTTTAGATTCCATATATATGTGTTAGCATATATAAACAAATATGTGTATTTGTTTTTCTCTTTCTGACTTACTTCACTCTGTGTGACAGAGTCTAGGTCCATCCACCTCACTACAAATAACTCAATTTCATTTCTTTTTATGGCTGAGTAATATTCCATTGTATATATGTGCCACATCTTCTTTATCCATTCATCTGTCGATGGACACTTAGGTTGCTTCCATGTCCTAGCTATTGTAAATAGAGCTGCAATGAACATTGTGGTACATGACTCTTTGAATTATTGAAGCATTAATTTTAATAGTGTCAATACAAAGTCAAATTTATATACATAATTGAAAGAGTAACTACAGAATCCAGTGTTAAGAAATTTTTTACTTTTGTTGTTCATATGATAAACAAGCTTTTCCTTCCTGTTTCTCCAAATGTTAGTATTGCTTTTAAGTCACTTTTTATAGTACCTATAGACAACTTAATCTCTTAAAAAGCATGAGTTTTGATATATTTATATATTCATGCACAGTCCTGAAATGAGAAGAAATTCTTATTCTTATATGCAAGATTTTATCCTCATACACATTTAGTGCTGAGTCAGAGATTTCTTATGTTCTATCTTCCATTCCTAAAATAAAATAGTTTTGCATCCCAGAAGGTCCAAACAATTAAACAAAGAGAAGAGTTAAATTTGTACCTAAGTGTGATTCCAGACCATCTGACATAGAGGAAGGGGACAATATTTTGCGGTGTCAGATCAGATTTTGAATCTCTAACACTTGTATCTTTACCTTAAATAATGGAAAAGATATTCAAAAATATTAAAATTCAGAATTTTCTACAATTTTCATTTTGGAGAGTCTTTTCTAAGCAAGACAAGAAGAAATAAAAACACATCTAATTAGATAACGTTTTCATTGTTTTAATACTCAGTTGAAGCTAGCATAAATTCATAGGACAAACAATAGACTGGGGAAACTATTTGCAGTGGGTATAGATGTGATAGAGAACAGGGTATCCAGTGTATTTGCTCTCCAGCAGCAGAGAGATCTTTATAATTAAATCATGACATTCTTTTGATGAAAACCTTCAGTGGTTCATGATTCTGCTGAGTAACAGCCAGTGTCACTACTGTGACTGAGGAGGTCAGCATTGTCTGGCAGCTTCTTCCTGCCTTCATCACCTGCCTCTCCAGGCCCTGCCCTTGTTCCCTTGGCCCCAGCCACACTGGCCGCCTAGCTGTTCCATGGATACATCAAGCCTCTGCCGTCTCAGGGCCCTCTGCCCATGCTGATCCCTCTTCTTGAGATGCTCTTCCCACAGATATTCCCATCGCTCCATCTGAAGGCCTTTGCTCATGTGTCCTGTTATCAGTGTGGCCTTCCCTGAAAACCCTACACAAAAGATCGATCCCCTCCCACTTGGACTTCATTTTCACTGCTTTATTTTCTCGATAGCACTTTGATGTACTCCTCTTACTCTTGATTAGTTGCTTTTAGTTTGTCTCTTGACTAGGAAGTAAATTCTGTGAAGTCAGGGATTTTGTTCACTGCTCTATCCCCAGCCCACAGAAGTGCCCTGGATATAGTAAATGCCCAGTCTTGTTTGAATGGAGGAATCACACCATATGAAGAGATTCTATAAACTGATGAGGAAAAGATTAAAATCTAGTGGAAGTATGGCTATAAAATTCACAGAAGAAATCTCAGTGGTCAATAAACATATGGCAAATGCTTAAACTTATAGAAGTAAAGGGAATATACAGTAAAAGAATAAGATACCATATGTTTACCCATTCAAATTGGCAAGAAGGTTGAAATACAATAACATCAAGTGCTGTCAAATATGCGAGCCATTGGGCTCTGCCCTACCTTGTTGGTGGATTCGTGAATTGCTACTACATTTTGGGAAAATAGTCTGTCAGTATTTGTTACAAATAAATATATTGGGTTGACTAAAAATTTCTGTTCATTCTGAATGAAAAAACCTGAATGAACTTTTTGACCAACCCAGCATAATACCTAGCGAGGTTCTGGGTTTCATGGGGCCCAAAGCTTAAATTTTATTAGCTTCATTCATTTTAGTCTGTTTTCATTATTTTTTTTAAAAAAATTACAATTAAAAAATTAAGTCTAGGGGCTTCCCTGGTGGCGCAGTGGTTGAGAGTCTGCCTGCCAGTGCAGGGGACACGGGTTCGAGCCCTGGTCTGGCAGGATCCCACATGCCGCGGAGCAACTGGGCCCGTGAGCTACAACTACTGAGCCTGCGCGTCTGGAGCCTGTGCTCCGCAACAAGAGAGGCCGCGATAGTGAGAGGCCCGCACACCGCGATGAAGAGTGGCCCCCACTTGCCGCAACTAGAGAAAGCCCTCGCACAGAAATGAAGACCCAACACAGCCATAAATAAAAAATAAAAAATAATTAAACTTAAAAAAAAAAAATTAAGTCTAGGATCATTTAAGAGCTCTGTGCAACCAGGGCTTTGAAGCTGAAGCTTCTTTAGCTTCCTGGCAAATCCTCCTCCGTGGTACATGCCCTCTGAACTGCAGTCGCATTTCTGGGAACATATGCTGTAGGAATAAGAGTCCCAGTGCATAAAAGATGTATGTACAAGGCTATTTACTGCAGAATTATTTATAGTGGAATAGAAATTGGCAATAATCTTAATGTGTTAATGAGAATTTCAAATGAATATAGTGCATCCATTCTATAGATTATTATTTAGTTATTTAAAATCTATTCTGTATTGTGTAAGAAAAGACAGCTGTAAAAGAATGTGTATAATATAATCCAATTTTGATAAAAGCAACAGAGTAAGCAAGAGCAAAAAGAAGAGCAACATCACATTTGTCCATCTGAATGTATATTTACATTAGTGTGTGTGTGTGTGTGTGTGTGTGTGTGTGTGTGTGTTTGTAGGAGCAATACAAAGCTATGGAAAGATGTGTTATTAACGCTGGGTACCTCAGGTCAGGATTGGGGATGGGAATGGATGGGGGCAGTGAATAATAAATTTTTCTTTATACATTCCAGAATAATTTGACTAGTTTCAACAATGCATTCATATTTTTCCAGCTTTATTGAGATATAATAGACCTATAACATTGAGTAAGTTTAAGGTTTAAAATGTGTTGATTTGATTCAATTATATGCTGCAAAATGATCACCACAATAGCATTAGCTAACACCTCCATCCCATCACATAATTACTTCTTTTTTGTGGTGAGAACATTTAAGATCTACTCCCATAGCAACTTTCATGTATATAATACAGTATTACTAGCTGTGTTCACCACACGGTATATCGCCAGAACTTGTTACTCCTGTAACTGGAAGTTTGTACCCTTTGACCAATGTCTCCCCTTTACCCCCATGCCCCAGCCCCTAGTAACCACCACTCTACACTCTGTTTCTCTAAGTTTAGGGTTTATTTTTAAGATTCCACATATAAGTGATGTCATACAGTATTTGTCTTTGTTTGACTTAGTTCACTTAGCATAATATCTTCAAGTTTCATCCAAATTGTCACAAATGGCATGATCCCCTTCTTTCTCATGGCTGAATAATATTCCACTATATATATATATATATATATATATACACACACACACACACACACACACACACACACACACACACACACACATACCACGCATTCTTTATCGATTCATCTGTTGACAGACATTTAGGTTGTTTCCTTGTCTTGGCTACTGTGGATAATGCTGCAGAACGCAGGGTTTCAAATGTCTGTTGGAGATCCTGTTTTCATTGCTGGAAGTGGGATTGCTAGATCATACGGTAGCTCTGTTTTTAATTTTTTGAGGACCTTCCATACTATTTTCCATAGTGGCTGTACCAATTTACATTAACAACAGTACACAAGTGTTCCTTTTACTCTACATCTTCTCCAGCACTTGGTATCTCTTATCTAATACATTCATACTTTTATAATAAAAAAGGAATAAAAACATTAAAAGAAAAAAGAAAAGATAATCCTCTTATTAAATGTAGTGATGATTTTATGGTGAAGATGATAATGCTGATAAAACACTTTTTATTTATTGCCTTTGGCATAGAGCTAGGTAAAGTTTGGCCCCTGCTCTCAGGAAACAAACAAACTGAAACAAGAGAAATGTTAAGAAATGTTTGGAGTGTTTCTCTTTGACATAAATCACAGCAAGATCTTTTTTGACCCACCTCTTAGAGTAATGGAAATAAAAACAAAAATAAACAAATGGGACCTAATGAAACGTAAAAGCTTTTGCACAGTAAAGGAAACCATAAACAAGACGAAAAGACAACCCTCAGAATGGGAGAAGATATTTGCAAATGAAGCAACTGACAAAGGATTAATCTCCAAAATATACAAGCAGCTCATGCAGCTCAATATCAAAAAATCAAACAACCCAATCAAAAAATGGGTGGAAGACCTAAATAGATATTTCTCTAAAGAAGACATATAGATGGCCAACAGACACATGAAAGGATGCTCAACATCACTAATCATTAGAGAAATGCAAATCAAAACTACAATGAGGTATCACCTCACACCGGTCAGAATGGCCATCATCAAAAAATCTACAAACAATAAATGCTGGAGAGGGTATGGAGAAAAGGGGACCCTCTTACACTGTTGGTGGGAATGTAAATTGATACAGCCACTATGGAGAACAGTATGGAGGTTCCTTAAAAAACTAAAAATAGAACTACCATATGACCCAGCAATCCCACTACTGGGCATATACCCTAAGAAAACCATAATTCAAAAGGACCCATGCACCCCAGTATTCATTGCAGCACTATTTACAATAGCCGGGACTTGGAAGCAACCTAAATGTCCACTGACAGATGAATGGATAAAGAAGATGTGGTACCTATATACAATAGAATATTACTCAGCCATTAAAAGGAACAAAATTGGGTCATTTGTAGAGATGTAGATGGACCTAGAGAGTGTCATACAGAGTGAAGTAAGTCAGAAAGAGAAAAACAAATATTGTATATTAACACATATATGTGGAATCTAGAAAAATGGTATAGATGATCTTATTTGCAAAGCAGAAATAGAGACACAGACATAGAGAACAAATGTATGGATACCAAGGGGGAAAGGTGGGGTGTGGGAGGAATTGGGAGATTGGGATTGACACATGTACATTATTGATACTATGTATAAAGTAGACAGCTAATGAGAACATACTGTATAGCACAGGGAACTCTACTTAATGCACTGTGGTGACCTAAATAGGAAGGAAATCCAAAAAAGAGGGGAATATATGTATGTATAGCTGATTCATTTTGCTGTACAGTAGTAACATAACACTGTAGAGCAACTATACTCCAATAAAAATTAATTCAAAAAAGGACTGCTCATATGTATCAAATGGATAATATTAAAATGTTTGAAAATAAGGCAAAATAATAAAGAAATGTTTGGAGTGTTCACTGAGGAAACAGTAAAATGCCAGCTATCCTTAAAAAGAAGAACAATGAAGAACTGGAGTATAAGATAATATTACAGTAGAGAATTGGTGTAATCATCAATAGCAAGCAAGCAGAAGTTTGAGAGTCAACCTCCTGGGGTAGTGTCCTCAAGAGGGGCAAAGAGTATACGGTCAAGATAGAAAGTGACTAGATACACTAATGTTGCTACAGTACCAATATTAATGAGGGCTCAGCACATGCTAGGTACTGTGTTGATTACTATTGTTTAGCCCATCTAATTTTCACATGGCCTATGAAGTGAGCACTCTTATTACACCCATTTTACAGAGAATGTTCAGAGGTTCACATGACTAGAAAGTGGTGGATCAGGAACTGGAGACCAGGCCTGTCTGATCCAGAGCCCTAGTGTTTAGTTACCAGGATACTTGGCCTCCTTGAAGTGTAACAGGTATATGCACTTTAGTATCCTCCATGCTACACCTATTGAGCAGGAGTCGTTAAACACTTAATAAAAGGCCAAGTTGGCCTAAAAAAGTACTTTTCAGTAAGAATGTGCAGCGTTAGAGATATGAAATGTGTGACTTTGTGTAAAAGGTGGGTCACACCTGGTTTATTACCAGTTGTCTTGCCCTAGGGGTATGATGAATTCTGCCGCAGCACAGAGCATAGATTAAAAAGTAGGTTTTATTGGATAAGAGGAAACTTGCACAAGCAGGAGAAGGGTTGGATCCTCTTATCTGTCCTTTGAGAGGCATACGCCAGGGTCTGGGCGCTCTGGGCCTGCAGTGCTGGCATACGCCAGGGTCTGGGCGCTCTGGGCCTGCAGTGCTGGCATACGCCAGGGTCTGGGCGCTCTGGGCCTGCAGTGCTGGCATACGCCAGGGTCTGGGCGCTCTGGGCCTGCAGTGCTGGCATACGCCAGGGTCTGGGCGCTCTGGGCCTGCAGTGCTGGCATACGCCAGGGTCTGGGCGCTCTGGGCCTGCAGTGCTGGTCTACGTACACCTATAGAGATGGCACCCCCGTGGCTTCTGTTATTATAGGACGAGCATATTTACTGAAAGCCACAAGGTGCCAGGTATACAACATGGATACAAAGGCGGCTCTGGAACTTCTGACTTCAAAGAACTTAAAATTTGGTTGGAGAGTCAGACAAGGGGGCAGTTATTAGGGCTGCGATGTAAGTGAGATGACAAAAGTAAGCACTGGGTTCTTGGGGTGCAAAAGAAAGGCATCTGATCCGATTCTGTGCAGTGCAGGGAAGCCTTCCTAACAGAGATCGTCTTCAAAGTGAATCTTTACCTCATCTATTTGAAGTCAGGGAACTGGACAAAATGACCTCTTTAGTACTTCCGTGGAGTTCTGTGACACTGTACATGGTGAATGAATCTCAAGAGAAGGAGGGCTTCAACTCAACTGCTAGACTTCCCTGACAAAGATAAGACAAAAAAAGGGCTGTGAAGAGCCATTAGAGAGATTTAGCTAAGGTGACCAACTCTTCAGGGGTTTGTTGGAGACTTTCTGGATTTTTAAAATCCTAGACCAGGCAGTGCTGATAAAATTGTTAGCTGCTGCAGTAACTACACACTTGATTTTTATGGGATCTTTGACATTGTCAGAGCTTCTAGAATGGAGGGGGTGACTCTATGCAGGTGTGAAATGGCTCTTGATCTGGAGAAGGGTATAGAATTGCAAGTCCTCCCACAAACCTCCCTGGATTGCACATTTTCTATCCCACCTGTCACCTGTTTCTTTCTACAGAGTAGGAAAATAGCAGCTTTCTGGACCATCAGTCTTGAACTAGAGGTTTTTTCAAAGTCATCAGCCATGAAAACGAAATTGTTTACACATCCTTTCTATGATGTCACCTTCAAACTTGTTGATTGAAAAAGAAGGGAAAAAAATCATGACCTAAGTGAACACAGGAGGAGGACAGGGGGATAGAACAAGTGATATTTTTGACTGACTGAGAATTTCAATCTCAGCAACTAAAATGGTGAACTTGGGATCACTGGAAATGGAAATAGTTGACTTAACAGATGGTAGGCGGCTCTTGTCAGAAAAGACTGTTCTGAGCATGAGCCTAATTGAGTAGTTTATATCTGTATAAATTAACATTTTTTAATGCTATGATATTCTCAGGAGAATTTTCAGGATAAACATTTAGAGTTTTCCAGGTGTCCTCAGTGGAAAACTTATCATTGAACAAAGGTTAATTTCACTAGTTTAAAAATTATACATTGGAAATTCAAATGGACCATAATCTGTCTTTAAAATGATGCAGAAATTTGAGAGCTGAAGATGTACTCTTTTTCTGGTTTTCACAATGTTCTTCTATAAGTTCTTTTGTTTGAACAGCTCCTTGGGGCAAACATCTGCCTACTTGAAATCTGATTAGGAAAATAACTTCATTTAAATCTTCCCTCATAGCCCTCTCCTACAAATTTCAGTGTATAGTCAAGCATGCTAGGGAAAATTGAAGCAATTAGGTATGTCTAAATTAAATATTTTTTATTTTTAGGTATATGCTATAGTAATTTTTATGTATAACTACATGTTTAACACTGAATATCTGTCATTTTCTTCTTTAGATTCCTGAAGACTTGTCCAACTAAAGCTTATGTCATTCTGTATTGAGCCCAGTTGTTCCTGGGAACTGTAAAACTAAACATTGCTAATAAATGGGCATGCATATGTCCAAGTGTAGGGTTCACACAGCAGAAAAGAAACACTTTATTTCTAAGAGAAGAAAACCACATAAGGCAGAGAAACAAACAAGATCTGCTGTTGCTGGGCCAGTAACATGAGAAGGAAGAGAAATCCATAGCAGACTTGTGATACTTGTAGTTTTCCTAAGAATTCTTGGGGTCAACAAAGAATTAATTAGTAATGCTTGTTATCTGGGCATTGAATAAAATTGAAATGATCTCTCTATTTTTAATTTCAACAGAAACTATTTATCCATCATTAAAAATATTCAAACAGAATAGAAGGACATGAAATAAAATAAAATATCCCACCAGGCCCAACTTTCATTGCTCAAAGCCATGATTTTTAAACTTGTCTGTTTTGGTTCTTCCAGTGGCTACCCCCATATGTCTAAATCAGGTAATTACAGCAATATTTCTTGCTGTACTTTTAAAAAAATTAAACATATCCAGTAACTTCCCATTGTGAAAGATGAAGAATTCAGCATACTTAAGCTTCTCTTTCCTTCTCTTCCCACTTCCCACGTTTTGTTATTTATGTTATAAATTTTGGATCTTGTTTTGGTTACCTCTGTACCTCTAAATAATGTACTCAACCCTCTCTTCATCCATCAACTTTAGACAGTATCTCCAGACACCCATTAGGAGGAGAAATATGGCTTCATACATTCCTCCAGAGAAGAGTTCCACTACTTTTCCACTGTCAGAGTTTCTGATATTTATATTCCATTCTCCTCAAATGAGGAGGGCCTGAACAGCCCACAGTCTAGTACCTCCAGCCCCGCATTGGTGGATTATAACTTTTTTAAGGAGCAGTTTCCCAATTTTAGCCTCTGGAGGCAGGTAAATACGACTGGCAGGGGCCTGGGAAAGCAGGCAGAAGGAGAAGGACTACAGGCAGGGCTGTTTCATAGACAGACCTTCAATTACCACCATATATATATATATTTTTAATGAAATAGTATGACCTGATGTTCCTTTATTTATTTATTTATTTTTATTCATTTATTTATTTATGGCTGTGTTGGGTCTTCGTTTCTGTGCGAGGGCTTTCTCTAGTTGCGGCAAGTGGGGGCCACTCTTCATCGCGGTGTGCGAGCCTCTCACTATCGCGGCCTCTCTTGTTGTGGAGCACAGGCTCCAGACGCGCAGGCTCAGTAGTTGTGGCTCACGGGCCTAGTTGCTCCGCAGCATGTGGGATCTTCCCAGACCAGGGCTCGAACCCGTGTCCCCTGCACTGGCAGGCAGATTCTCAACCACTGCGCCACCAGGGAAGCCCCTTACCACCATATTTTTGCCTTACTTTTCATTCCCATTCTCTCACTTGCCAGTCTGGAGCTTTGAGCTTCTCCTGAGCTTACCATGAAGAGTGTCTATATTTTTTGATGCTCAATGGGGACTTTCCGCATTCTTTTCTTATCCACAAATGTGATCTCATTAAAGTTCTGAAATTTTATCAAATTTTGAAAATTTATCAAACTCTGGCTGGTTCATAGACCCACTCTCATTCTCATTCGGTGATATTACGGATCCATTGCTTTTGTACTTCTTTGAGAGGAAATGGGGTGAAAAGTGTGTGCTTGGGCCACCATCTTGAATAGAAAAATCTCCATCTTTCATTCTAATTCTTACTCTTTAGCCAAGGCATTTAATTCTCTTTTGTTTATGCAGAAATTGGAATGAATGCAGTTCTGGTCAGTCTCTGTTCAAAGACATGGAATGTCTTTCCAAGAAGTCTTCACCCCTTCTTAGTTTATCAGCTCTCACTGACTCAGTACAAAAACAGCTCAACTATAGCCTTGCTTCCCACTACTTCCTCATGAACACTTTGCCCCAGTCAAACTGAATTGCTTACCATTTCCTCAAGATAACTTTAATTTCCTATGTTTTGCTTTTATTCTGCTGTTCTCTCCAACCTCCCCCACCAACACACAATGCTTCCCTACTTCAAATAATCTTCCACTCTAAATGCAATCTAGCCTACAGGAGCACAAGGCAAAGATCATCTGCTTCTATGAGCTTCCTCTGACCTCAGCCAGAGGTCCATGACTTTATTAAGTCTGCTTTCCATTGCCCCAGTGGAAAGGTGGGTACCAAGTGATAAATAATAACATGATTGTCTCACTGGATCTGTGGGATTTTAATTTATGGAGGTGTCTGAGTGATGACATGGGGAAGCTAATGCCACTGAAAGAAGATTTTGGTTACTCACATTTCCTGAGAGGAGGGGCCACACCATGTCACACAGGGCCACTGTGATTTCATAGAACATTATAGCAGAGAGGTTTGTACCTCTCTGTGAGATTTATGACATGCATGTTGAATTGTGGATATTTATGCTTTGTCTCATCTTCCTTCACCAGTAGCCTCATGGAGGATAGAGTATATGTCTTAATTGTGTTGGGATTCTCTGCAACTCCTAAAACAAGGGTTTGCAGATTTCTCACTGGAGGAAAATGCCTTCTTTTCTGCTCCCATACACTTGCTTAATGTCTTAGGATTCCTTACATATCATAAGCATTGTTTTCTCAACAATTTGTCTTAAGAATTCTTAGTATCACTTCACTTCTATACTCAACAATGTTCCAGTTAGATGCTCTATAGAAATATAGGATGGTTGCGGGTTTCAGTGTGGGGTGACTTGCGGGTGATGAGAAGTGATTAAGATTAAAAAGACAACTTGAAAAACTTGGAGGAGAACTTCTAAAAGTAGGTGGGGCCATAGCTGAAAACTTTGCCACTGTCCAGATTATCCCAACCCTGGAAGCTCCATGTGTTAGTCAGTTCTGCTTGGTTATGCTGCAGTTACAAAGAACTGTTGGTGACTTACACGTCACAGGTTTAGTTCTAACTCACTTTACATTCAGGTGCAGGTCAGCCATGGCTCTGCTCTACGTGTTCTCTTCATTTCAGGATTCAGGCTGAAAGACTCAGCCCATCTGGGGTATGCTGGCCTTGCGACAGTAGGAAAAGAGTAGTGGAAGTGCTACATGATGGCTTTATAAGGTTCTGCTCTAAAGGAGCATCACCACTTTCCCTTACATTTCATTGCTAAAATAATTCGCGTGGCCAAGCCTAATATTAAAGAAGTATTATCCTCCCAACTGGAAAAAATCACATAAACTACCTCACCTCAGGAAATAAATATTAGTGATACTAATAATAATAATAAATTACAAGTGAATAATAAAAGCTACAAGTTGGCACCTCCATGACCTGACGCTAAGTAACATTTTACTTTCTCCTTAGACAGCTCTGCCAGGTAACTGGTAGGAAACATACTCAGAGAGGTTAGTTAGTTTATTAGCTTAATGTGACCCAGCTAATTAGGTGGAGAACCAAAATTCTGAACCAGGTTTCCTGGCACCTGGTAAGAAATAAATAAATTCCCTTGTTAGACCAAGGTAAAGCTATCAGGACAATGCACAATTATCCCAGCAACATGTAAAACTGTGCTCCCACAGCATGGCATTATTCCTAGTTTTGCTTCCAACGCTAGCTGAAGCTGCCTTGGCAGCCTCTGACCTTCTAGCTTCTGATCTCTTACCATTGCCCTCCCACGAGACCTGGGGCTTGACATCATTTTAGTCTGACATCACCTTCTGGGGAGGCCTGCTCTTCTGACTCTCCTATCTTCTGTTGCTCTGAGTAACCCTCCAGGACCCAACCAGAAATCTCAAAATCTCCCTCCCGTACATGGTAATGGCACCAGCAAAACCCAAACCCAATTGAACCCTTAGGTGGCTTGTTTTAAAAGAGGTTTGGTAAAGTTAAGCTACTCTCAGTGACCCTCCATAAATATTCATAGGCAGGGATCTTTCTGATAATTTATTATGATTAGAAATTGTTCCCCCTCAGTTTCAAGTTGTCATCTGTTAGGCAGTCCTGGTATTTCATTTTAATGTATAAGAGATCACTTAGTGATATACTCTGATAATTCCTGAAATCTGTCACCTATCATAGAATAATATTGGCGGTCCCCCAGCACTTACTCGAGGCAAAGCACAATCAGGCAAGAAGGTAAATATTCAAAGTCAGGAAAGTTGGTTTTTACACTGAACAACACTGAATCATACATTGCAAAATGCTAATATAATTAGCAGCCTGTTTATCAACTCATCTGCATCATAGGGGTGTGGAGGGGTATTGACAATGAAAGGTCTCCTTTACCTTCATCACTTAAATCTCCTGGATAATTCATGAGCAAAAAGCAAAGTGTGGTGGGACTTCCCTAGCAGTCCAGTGGTTAAGACTTTGCCTTCCAGTGCAGGGGGTGCAGTTGCAATCCCTGGTTGGGGAGCTAAGATCCCACATGCCTCGTGGCCAAAAAATGAAAACATAAAAACAGAAGTGAGATCAAGACAGAAGGCATCAGAGCCCCAGGATGACTTCATAGAGTAGAGCCACTCACCCACTCTAAACAACCTGCCCGCCTCCAGAAGGTGATGTGAAAGAGAAGAACCAGGTGGAAGAGCATCGGCACAGGGGCACACTTTTCTCCTGGTGCAGAAAGGAGCACAGGAAGGATCTTGGTGCTCTGGCCGGGTGACATGCCTGAGCCTCTGAGGTGGGAGAGCCAAGTTCAGGACATTGGTCCACCAGAGACCTCCCGGCCCCACATAATATCAATCAGCGAGAGCTCTCCCAGAGATCTCCATCTCAACATGAAGACCCAGCTCCACTTGATGACTTGCAAGCTCCAGTGCTGGACACCCCATGCCAAACAACTAGCAAGACAGGAACACAACCCCACCCATTAGCAGAGAGGCTGCCTAAAATCATAATAAGTTCACAGATACCCCAAAACACACCACCAGACGTGGTCCTGCCCACCATAAAGACAAGATCCAGCCCCACCCACCAGAACACAGGCACCAGTCCCCTCCACCAGGAAGCCTACACAACCCACTGAACCAACCTTACCCACTGGGGGCAGACTCCAAAAAAACCAGGAACTACGAACCTGCAGCCGGCAAAAAGGAGACACCAAACACAGTAAGTTAAGCAAAATGAGAAGACAGAGAAATACACAGCAGATGAAGGAGCAAAGTAAAAACCCACCAGACCAAACAAATGAAGAGGAAATAGGCAGTCTACCTGAAAGAGAGTTCAGAGTAATGATAGTAAAGATGATCCAAAATCCTGGAAATAGAATGGAGAAACTACAAGAAATGTTTAACAAGGACCTAGAAGAACTAAAGAGCAAACAAAAAATGATGATTAACACAATATATGAAATTAAAAATTCTCTAGAAGGAATCAAGAGCAGAATAACTGAGGCAGAAGAACAGATAAGTGACCTGGAAGACAAAATAGAGCAGAATAAAGAAAAAAGAATGAAAAGAATTGAGGACAGTCCCAGAGACCTCTGGGACAACACTAAAGGCACCAACATTCAAATTATAGGGGTCCCAGAAGAAGAAGAGAAAAAGAAAGGGTCTGAGAAAATATTTGAAGAGATTATAGTTGAGAACTTCCCTAATATAGGAAAAGAAATAGTCAAGACCAGGAAGCATAGAGAGTCCCATACAGGATAAATCCAAGGAGAAACACGCCAAGACACATATTAATCAAACTAGCAAAAATTAAATAAAAAGAAAAAATATTAAAAGCAGCAAGGGAAAAGCAACAAATAACATACAAGGGAATCCCCATAAGGTTAACAGCTGATCTTTCAGCAGAAACTCTGCAAGCCAGAAGGGTGTGGCAGGACATATATAAAATGATGAAAGGGAAAAACCTACAACCAAGATTACTCTACCCCACAAGGATCTTATTCAGATTCGACAGAGAAATTAAAACCTTTACAGACAAGCAAAAGCTAAGAGAATTCAGCACCACCAAACCAGCTTTACAACAAATTCTAAAGTAACTTCTCTAGGCAGGAAAAACAAGAAAAGGAAAGGACTTACAATAACAAACTTACAATTGTTACTTACAATAACAAACCCAAACTATTAAGGGAATGGTAATAGGAACATACATATCGATAATTACCTTAAATGAAAATGGATTAAATGCTCCAACCAAAAGACGTAGACCAGCTGAATGGATACAAAAACAAGACCAGTATATATGCTGTGTACAAGAGACCCACTTCAGACCTAGGGACACATACAGACTGAAAGTGAGGGGATGGAAAAAGATATTCCATGCAAATGAAAATCAAAAGAAAGCTGGAGTAGCAATTCTCATATCAGGTAAAATAGACTTTAAAATGAAGACTACTTCAAGAGACAAAGAAGAACGCTACATAATGATCAAGGGATCAATCCAAGAAGATATAACAATTGTAAATATTTAGGTACCCAATATAGGAGTACCCCAATACATAAGGCAAATGCTAAAAGCCATAAAAGGGGAAATCGACAGTAACACAATAATAGTAGGGGAGTTAAACATTCACCACTTTCACCAATGGACAGATCATCCAAAATAAAAATAAATAAGGAAACACAAGCTTTAAATGATACATTAAACAAAATGGACTTAATTGATATTTATAGGACATTCCATCCAAAAACAACAGAATAAACTTTCTTCTCAAGTGCTCATGGAACGTTTTCCAGGATAGATCATATGTTGGGTCACAAATCAAGCCTTGGTAAATTTAAGAAAATTGAAATTGTATCAAGTATCTTTTCTGACCCAAATGCTATGAGACAAGATATCAATTACAGGAAAAAATCTGTAAAAAATACAAACACATGGAGGCTAAACAATACACTACTAAATAACCAAGAGATCACTGAAGAAATCAAACAGCAAGTCAAAAAATACCTAGAAACAAAAGACAATGAAAACATGACAACCCAAACACTATGGGATGCAGCAAAAGCAGTTCTAAGAGGGAAGTTTATAGCAATACAATCCTACCTCAAGAAACAAGAAACATCTCAAATAAACAACCTAACCTGGCACCTAAAGCAATTAGAGAAAGAAGAACAAAAAAAACCCAAAGTTAGCAGAAGGAAAGAAATCATAAAGATCAGATCAGAAATAAATGAAAAAGAAATGAAGGAAACAATAGCAAAGATAAATAAAACTAAAAGCTGGTTCTTTGAGAAGATAAACTAAATTGATAAACCATTAGCCAGACTCATCAAGAAATAAAGGGAGAAGACTCAATCCATAGAATTAGAAATGAAAAAGGAGAAGTAACAACTGACACTGCAGAAATACAAAGGATCATGAGAGATTACTACAAGCAACTATATGCCAATAAAATGGAAATCCTGGTAGAAATGGACACACACTTAGAAAAGCACAACCTTCCGAGACTGAACCAGGAAGAAACAGAAAATATACACAGACCAATCACAAGCACAGAAATTGAAACTTGATTAAAAATCTTCCAACAAACAAAAACTCAGGACCAGATGGCTTCACAGGCAAATTCTATCAAACATTTAGAGAAGAGCTAACATGTATCCTTCTCAAACTCTTCCAAAATATAGCAGAGGGAGGAACACTCTCAAACTCATTCTACGAGGCAACCATCATGCTGACACCAAAACCAGACAAAGATGTCACAAAAAAAGAAAACTACAGGCCAATGTCACTGATGAACATAGATGCAAAAATCCTCAACAAAATACTAGCCAAGAGAATCCAACAGCACATTAAAAGGATCATACACCATGATCAAGTGGGGTTTATCCTAGGAATGCAAGAATTCTTCAATATACACAAATCAATCAATGTGATACACCATATTAACAAATTGAAGGAGAAAAACCATATGATCATCTCAATAGATGCAGGAAAAGATTTCAAAAAAATTCAACACCCATTTATGATAAAAACTTTTCAGAAAGTAGGCATAGAGGGAACTTAGCTCAACATAATAAAGGCCATATTTGCCAACCCACAGCCAACATCGTTCTCAATGGTGAAAAAATGAAACCATTTCCTCTAAGATCAGGAACAAGACAAGGTTGCCCACTCTCACCACTATTATTCAACACAGCTTTGGAAGTTTTAGCCACAGCAGTCAGAGAAGAAAAAGAAAAGGAACCCAAATCGGAAAAGAAGAAGTAAAACTGTCACGTTTTGCAGATGACATGATACTACACATAGAGAATCCTAAAGGTGCTACCAGAAAACTACTAGAGCTAATCAATGAACTTGGTAAAGTAGCAGGATACAAAATTAATGCTACCCAAAGCTCTCTACAGATTCAATGCAATCCCTATCAAACTACCAAAGGCATTTTTCACAGAACTAGAACAAAAAATTTCACAATTTGTATGGAAACACAAAAGACCCCAAATAGCCAAAGCAATTTTGAGAAAGAAAAACAGAGCTGGAGGAATCAGGCTCCCTGACTTCAGACTAAATTACAGAGCTACAGCTATCAAGACACGTATGGTCAACTTGTCTTTGATAAAGGAGGCAAGAATATACAATGGAGAAAAGACAGCCTCTTCAATAAGTGGTGCTGGGAAAACTGGACAGCTGCATGTAAAAGAATGAAATTAGAACACTCCCTAACACCATACACAAAAATAAACTCAAAATGGATTAAAGACCATATGTGTGTGGGTTTATCTCTGGGCTTCTATCCTGTTCCACTGATCTATATTTCTGTTTTTGTGCCAATACCATACTGTCTTGATAACTGGATCTCAGCAGTGAGATGGAGATCTCTGGGAGATCTTTTGCCATTTGATATATGTGGGGCCGGGAGTTCTTTGGTGGACCAATGTCCTGAACTCGGCTCTCCCACCTCAATGGCTCAGGCCTGACACCCGGCCAGAGCACCAAGACCCTGTGAGCCACTCAGCTGAGAAGAAAAGGGATACAAAAAAAAAAAGAAAGAAAAAAATATAATAATATAAAGTTATTAAAATAAAAAATAAAAAAATATTAAAAAGTAATAACAAAAAAAGAAAGAAGAGAGCAACCAAACCAAAAAACAAATCCAATGATAACAAGCACTAAAAACTATACAGAAAAAATAAATAAATAAATGGACAGACTGAACCCTAGGAGAAATGGTATAACAAAGCTATACAGACAAAATCACACAAAGAAGCATACACATACACACTCACAAAAAGAGAAAAAGAAAAAAAAATATATATATATTTATATAAATAATAAACTAAAATAAATGTAAAACCAGAAACAAATTAGATGCAGAAAGCAAACCCCAAGTCTACAGTTGCTCCCAAGGTCCACTGCCTCAAGTTTTGAATGATTCGTTGTCTATTCAGGTATTCCACAGCTGCAGGGTACATCAAGTTGACTGTGGAGATTTAATCCGCTGCTCCTGAGGCTGCTGGGAGAGATTTCCCTTTCTCTTCTTTGTTCGCACAGCTCCCAGGGTTCAGCTTTGGATTTGGCCCCGCCTCTGCATGTAGGTCACCTGAGGGTGTCTGTTCTTTGCTCAGACAGGACAGGGTTAAAGGAGCAGCTGATTTGGGGGCTCTGGCTCACTCAGGCCAAGGGGAGGGAAGGGTACGGAATGCGGGGCAAGCCTGCGGTGGCAGAGGCGTCGTGACGTTGCACCAGCCCGAGGTGCGCCGTGTGTTCTCCCGGGGAAGTTGTCCCTGGATCGCGGGACCCTGGCAGTGGCGGGCTGCACAGGCTCCCGGGAGGGGAGGTGTGGAGAGTGACCTGTGCTTGCACACAGGCTTCTTGGTGGCTGCAGGAGCAGCCTTAGCGTCTCATGCCCGTCTCTGTTGTCCGAGCGGATAGCCGCGGCTCACGCCCGTCTCTGAAGCTCGTTTAGGTGGTGCTCTGAATCCCCTCTCCTTGTGCACCTCAAAAACCCCTGCCTCTTAGGCAGGTCCAGACTTTTTCCTGGACTCCCTCCCGGCTAGCTGCGGCGCACTAGCCCCCTTCAGGCTGTGTCCACGCAGCCAACCCCAGTCCTCTCCCTGGGATCTGACCTCCGAAGCCCGAGCTTCAGCTCCCAGCCCCCACCCACCCCCGCGGGTGAGCAGACAAGCCTCTCGGGCTGGTGAGTGCTGGTCAGCACTGATCCTCTGTGCAGGAATCTCTCCACTTTGCCCTCTGCATCCCTGTTGCTGCTCTCTCCTCCGTGGCTCTGAAGCTTCCCTCCCACTCCCCCCACCCCATCCAGCCCCTGTCTCCACCAGTGAAGGGGCTTCCTAGTGTGTGGACACTTTTCCTCCTTCACAGCTCCCTCCCACTGGTGCAGGTCCCGTCCCTATTCTTTTGTCTCTGTTTTTCCTTTTTTTTTTGCCCTACCCAGGTATGTGGGGAGTTTCTTGCCTTTGGGGAGGTCTGAGGTCTTCTGCCAGCGTTCAGTAGGTGTTCTGTAGGGGTTGTTCCACATGTAAATGTATTTTTGATGTATTTGTGGGGAGGAAGGTCATCTCCAGGTCTTACTCCTCCGCCATCTTGAAGGTCCCTCCAGAAGCAATATTGTAACAAATATAAAGACTAAAACTGGTCCACATCAAAAAAATATCTTAAAAAAAAAAAAGCAAAGTGGGGATCAGAGCTGAGGCCCAAAATGGTTCTGCAGATCATCTGTAATGAGTTTAAATGCATTCTTTCTTCCGTATGTCAGGCAAGCAGAGTTGGTTTGCTTAGAGTTCACTTTAACTCTGGTTTTACATCAAAAATGGAACATCACTTTGTAATCATTAAGCGTTTTGCTTCGATATTAAATATTAAAGTTCCTCTGATTGCTAAGCCCATAATTAAGAGGGGAAGGAAACCTGTAATGTTACAGATGTTTTCCCATTTGATAATCATGTGGTGAAAGCAATCATGAATAGAAATATTGTAGTTGTTCAGAATAAATAGGAACTCCTGAGGAGACTCAGAGACAGCAAAGAAAAGCACTGGAGGCATGTGATTGCAATGTCAAAGGAGAGAGGAAAAGGCCCACGTGTGTGCAGGAATTTGGAGTAGCAGAGGAGAGGTAGCACAGGGTTCCCGTAAGGATGTTGACAACGGGCAGCAAGGGCTGGATGTGGAACCTGTCCAGGATTCAGTCCTTACTGCTTGGAGGCCCTAGGCATGCTGTTCAGAGCTTCACTCTTCTCACCTGTAAAATAAGGATAAGAATGTCTGCCTTGGACTGATCTGAGAATTAAAGGGGGTACTGGGTGTAAAGTGTTTAGCCCTTGATACTTGTATCATCATCCCCTAGTTTATAAACTCCATGAGAACCCAGATCTTGTCTGACTTATTCCCTGAAATATCTTTGGTCCAAGAATGGTTTCTGGCTTATAATGGACCCACAACAAACAGTTATTGAAATAATAAATAAAAAAGACAGTAGGGTTACCCTAGTGGCGCAGTGGTTAGAAATCCGCCTGCCAGTGCAGGGGACACGGGTTTGAGCCCTGGTCCGGGAAGATCCCACATGCTGTGGAGCAACAAAGCCCATGTGCCGCAAGTACTGAACCTGTGCTCTAGAGCCCGCAAGCCACAACTACTGAGCCCACGTGCCACAACTACTGAAGCCCCCGTGCCTAGAGCCTGTGCTCCGCAACAAGAGAAACCACTGCAATGAGAAACCCGTGCACCTCAACAAAGAATAGCCCCTGCTCGCTGCAACTAGAGAAAGCCCGCGCGCAGCAACGAAGACCCAACACAGCCAAAAATAAATAAATAAATAAATAAATTTTTAAAAAGAGAATAATAAATGAATAGAAATGAGAAACTTGACAGAAAACAGTGTATCAAAGAAATTGGTTTATGAGAAATTTAAGAGAATTCTGGTTAGGTGATAGGAAACATGTATGTGAAAAGGTAAACCCCAGGGCAGGGCAGACAGACGTTTCAAAAGACCTTACAGAATTAGCAGAAATAAGGGTCTTGAAGGAAAGTAAAATTTCTGTATATTCTCAGGAAATGGTTTCAGTATTAACTTTATTAGTCTACTGAGTGATGTTCCACAGTGAAGGTAAGGAGCCATTCTCATGAGAGAACAGTTAAAGTTGTTGGGATATATAACAAAGCAACACTGCCCTGGGCTAGACAACATGACTGCACCAGATTGCTTTCTGTTTCTGACTCCGGTTCTCTGACAACCTATAGGCAAAAAAACGGTAGACTCTTCTCCCTAGAGCCCCAGAGAAGTAGAATCTTAAACAAAGTTTTCAGCCCTATGCCTACATATGCTTGTTTGAAAGCATGACATAGTTAAGTCTCATGATGATTGTTTGTACAGTTAGAGTTGGCTGCTTTTGGAAAAATCCCCAAGGTTTTGCTGCTGGCTCTGTAGTCTGACCACTTAAGGTGCCCTGAACAATCATTTTTATGATTTGACTGTTCTAGTCTCTTAAGACAGTGTGTTAAGGTTTTAGAGGAATGGGCAGGAGTTAAACAACTCCAAACCAACCTAAGGAGAAGTTATGGCATTTTAAGCTATTGCAAACCAAATATGAGATGTAAAAACATTGTTGAAGGTATTCAGGTCAACACTGAGCTTTGAATAGGGTTCGAGGATGCACGTTTCCACCAAGTTTTCAATAAGAGGGTTAATATTTAATTATGATCAAAGTCAAAGTGCCATGATATTCTAGGATATCTGCAAACAGCTTTTTGACAGCTACTCATAGTATTACTCAGCACACATTCTGTATTAGGTTATATAGAGCTTAAGGCAAAGTAAAGTGAAAGTACTTGCATTTTGCTGAAAAATGAGTCACTAAAGGCTCCAGAATTTGGAGTCTAGATGGAGTGAGTGAATAAGCCAGGCAACAGAAGGGCTAGTCATCACAGTTGGTCCCGGCATCTTTGCCCACATCCATCTGCACTGCTCAGCCAGGCCATCGGTGTGACTAGCTCAGATGGGCAGCTGCCCTTGTTTCTTCAGGAAGGGCCTTGGTTTCATGTGCCTGCAGTGAAACCTCCAGAAGAAGAAATGGAGTGTAAGCAGCATAGCAGCATTTTGACATAACAACACGCTGAATGGAGATGCTGCGGGGGCAGGATTGAGGGACAGATGTCAGTTAGCTCCAGAATTTGCTTGGTGAGTTTTTAATAAGAACTGATCTGTTCACAGGTCAACTGGCAATTATTCATTTCACGGTCACCCCAAGCTTGCTGGGGACCCACAGTGTCCCTTCTAGTGCAAAAGAGCTTCTCTCCTGAGCAAGTCATGCTACATCTCAAAGGGAAGACAAATTCTTGTCTTAGGAATATAATACCTCCTTTCAGGGCCTGAGAGAAATGCAATTCTCTCCAAGTTCCTGACAATTAGGAGGCTCATCCTTAGAAGCAGGAGGCAAGGCTGGGTCTGGTTTTGCTCACTGGGCTCCCGTGTGTAGCAGTGATGTTCTGTTGCTTCATTGTGTTGAATTCTTGGGATGAGTAATACCTAGTCTCTCCAACAGATATTCTTTGGAGAAGATGATTTCTTAAATGAAGCTACGTTTCACTTAAAGTTCCTTCATTAAGCCATTTTTAAAAGCAAATGCCAAATTGAGTGCTTATTCTGGCTTGATTTTATAAGGTTTATTTTCATTCTGCATGAGTTTCCTCATCAATAAAAAGTATATATAAACACTGCTCCTCCCAATCTTTTGATCATGTATCAAAGACACAAGAAAGCAAAAAGAATCCACAGTTGACCAATAAACCAGGCAGGGGACTGCACAGTTGGAAGCCTCCCAGGGGCCCCAAGGCTGGGGCTGGTAAGAGAACCTGCAGGTGGCAGGTGGGGTGGTGCTGCTGACCCAGGCCGCAGCCCTGAGTTCACTTTTCCTCTTGAGCATCTCGCTGCTGCTCCAGCTGTTGCTGGCCAGGCTCTCTTTGAGGTAACCCAGCTCTTAACCTCACTGTTCTTCTCTGAGTAAGGTGGTTAGAACTTTCCTCTAGGCTTTAATCAAATACTGAAAAGAGGACAATGAAGAAACAAAAGACACGTGTGCTCAGGACATGGTTAACAAGGGTGCTTTTATTTTATACTAAATAGATCACCCACACAATAAGAATGAGAGGCTGGAGGTTTGGGGAGAGCATGGATGTGGGCGGGAGGTACACCCAATCCTAGAGAGAAGGCAGTTCCTGGAGGATTCTAAGAAAACCTAGTTGCTGATTCAAAACCAGGGGCTCCTGGTACATGATGACTTCCTCTTCAGGGCCTTGCCTGCTATCTCCTGGGATGGAATTGTGCCTCGAAGCTTAGCCCTTTTTTCCGGGCCCTCCCTGACTGCCAGGCCTGCTCCTCAGGCAGCCAGGGTGCTCTCTCATCCACCTGCTGATCTGGGTGCGAGCTCCTGGCTCCATCTGGCCCCTTTTATCTTCTTTTGTTCCTCATCTTTCTCCAGGGCCCTGCAGCCTCCTAAGGTGCTGAATTGCAGCATTCTAACCAGGCTCCCAGGAAAGGCTTCGTCCTTCCCACCCCTGCTCCCAGCTGATGTTCTCTACCTCATCCTGTGGTGGGAGTTAGAAACTAGCTGGGTTTCAACTCACGGTCGTTTTTGGTCCAAGGACTGTCAGGTTGGACACCTGAGGAGTTGGAGGCATGATGCTTGGTTCTGTTTCTTTCCCTTTCCATTGCCAGGTAGGAGGAAAAAAGGCTTTGCCAATGGGTATCTGCATCTGCTTCTTCCCACCCTTGGATTTCTTCAGTGGCTTTTAGAGGAATAAGTAGGAGTTTTAGCAAATTTAATTTTAATAAAACTCGCTTATTAAACATCTTTTATCCTCAAAGTGGTACTCTAGGCCGTGGACGTGGGGAAGCAGGGGTGGGGGCCCCAGGGGTTGGGGAATTCCTATCCTCACTGGTTCCTGAGCTCACCATACTGGCTTAGAGAAGGACTGAATATTAATCCTTTAATTTAATGCAGAAAGGTCAGACATTTTTAATGAGTTAAATATTTTCATAAAGAAGCTTATATATTTGTCTAAACGGAAGTCATGCTCAGATGTACAGATTTGTATGTGTCCTGAATAATCAATCCCAATTTACCAATCACCTGTGCGTCCAGATGACATTCGTCATCCAGGCCTACTCTGCCTTCCATCAGAGCCCCTGGCATTACTATGGGAGCCAGGGAAAGCACATCCAAACTTTTCTTGTTTTAAGACACCTGTAATTTCAGAAATAAAGAAGCTATACATGGCAAATAAAATATGAAAAGATGCCCTACATCATATGTCATCAAGGAATTGCAAATTAAAACGACAATGAGATATCACTACATACCTGTTAGAATGATGAAAATCAGAACACTGACAGCACCAAATGGCGGTGAGGATGTGGAGCAACGGGAACTCTCATTCACTGCTGATGGGAATGCAAAATGGTACGGCCACTTTGGCAGACGTTTGACAGTTTCTCATAAAACTAAACATACTCTTACCATTCAATCCAGAAATTGCGCTCCTTGGTATTTACCCAAAGGAGTTGAAAATGTATGTCCACACAAAAGCCTGCACATGGATGTTTATAGAAGCTTTATTCATAATCGACAAAACTTGGAAGCAACCAAAACGCCTTTAAGTAGGTGAATGGATAAACTGTGGTACATCCAGGTAATGCAACATTATTCAGTGATGAAAAGAAATGATCTATCAAGTGATGAGGAATCTTAAGTGCATATTACTAACTGAAAGAAGCCAATCTGAAAAGGCTACATACTGTATGCTTCCAATTATATGACATTCTGGAAAAGGCAAAATTATGGAGACATTAAAAAGATCAGTGGTTGCCATGGGTGGGGAAGAAGAGAGAGGAATAGACAGAACACAGAAGATTTTAAGGCAGTGAAAATACTCTGTATCATGTTTTAATGATGAATATATGTGATTATACATTTGCCCAAACCCATAGAATGTATAACACCAAGAGCGAACTCTAATGTAAACTGTGGACTGAGTGATTATGATGTGTCAATGTAGGTTCATCCTTGGTAAAAAATGTACAAATACAGTGACTGATGTTGATAATGGGGGAAGCTACGCATATGTGGGAGCAGGGGGTATGTGGGCAATCTTTTTACTTTCCTCTCAATTTTACTAGTCTTTTTAGACTATTTTCAGCAGGTCTACACTTACGGGAGGGTGATGGTGTGTGATTGGGCAGTCCCACATTTACGTGGATCATTTGGGCAGATCATGTTCAACCCAAGCATCTGAGAAGAGCAGCTCTGAGCAGGGACAGATCCTGTGGATCCCAGAGAGGTCTGGGGGGAGAGCAGGTCCTGAGTGGAGTGATATGTGGGCACCCTGCTGATGAGGTCTTTTAGGAGGAACACGGAGAGGTAGGAAAGGGCTGAAGAAAGGCAAGTTAAATGAGGCTAAAGCCAAATTTGTCCTGTTTCAAAAGTTGTTGGGAGATGGCTCTGAGCCAGGAAAACCAGAGGAAGTTGACAAAGGCAAAAATCCAGATAATGCACACACATGGGGATACACACCTGGATAGAACCAAAAGGGGTATCCTGACCATTGAAGAACCACTGCAGTGCATCTGTGTTTGTTTGCTTGGAGGTCTAGGCTATTTTTCAAGGTTTATAAATTGGCTATAAAAATGTATTTGTGAATTTTAAGTTTCAGCCTGAGAGAAAACTTTGACTTTTAAATTCAAACTTACTATTCCAAAACTCATTCTGGCACCTTTTTAGGGCTTGATGAATTGTTTCAAAGATGTTTATTGCTTTTAAGTCTCTGTTTTATTGCCAAGCTTGTAATGCGTAAACTGCTTTGAATTTCGTTAAGATAGTGAGTGATCAGGCAATGACACGACTTTAAAACAGAAAACAGCCAAGAGATTTAACTGGATTAAGAGAGAAGATTAGTACATTTTATGTAGATAGGCTGTTTCTAACAATTAAAATATGCCTCCTCTGAATATGTGTTTCCATCATGCAACATAATAAGAGAGCTCCAGAAATATCACTGTGTTCTTTGAAGAAAGGGTAACAATTTGTATCAACAGCAATATTGTGTATTTCAAACAGCTTTCAGCTGGGATCTCTAAGTTCTGTACAAATATTAACCAAACTACCTCATACAGAATAGATGTTGCCATGGTTGATCATTGATTAGAGCAGTAGGTTGAGAGCTATGTGCTCTTGAAGCTCAGTTTCTTATGACCCAAAGTCAAGTGGCTCAGAACATATGGATGCTTATCGGGTCAAGAGCCTCTTTAAACTGCCAAACTCATTGTCAAGTATCTGACTGCTTTCAAACATCACAGCTATACAACTTGATGCATCCTAGGAT
Organism: Balaenoptera acutorostrata; assembly: GCF_949987535.1. Taxonomy (NCBI): domain Eukaryota; kingdom Metazoa; phylum Chordata; class Mammalia; order Artiodactyla; family Balaenopteridae; genus Balaenoptera; species Balaenoptera acutorostrata. Next base: position 70,327,303 of record NC_080081.1, read on the forward strand.
TTTAGGTTTCTGATTGCAAGTTATAAAAATCAACTGAGATAAAGTAAATAAAGGTCATTTATTATACAGTACAGGGACCTCATAGAACATAAAGACAGGAATGCAGCCAAGCCTCAGGAACGAATGGGGAACTGGCACGCCACTGGGAACCTAGACACATGCTCACTCAGATTCTGGTCCCTGCTTCTCTCCATGCCCATCCTTAATTGTTTTCTTTCTCTTAAGAACCGTTTCCCTGCTTCTTCATTTACATGGCATAATGCGGCCATCCTCAACTGCCGTGTTTATATGTTTTAATTTGTGCCCCCCAAAAGTTCAACACTTCTGTTCCTCTGTATTAGTTTATTGCTGTATAAAAAATAAGCCCAATACTTAGCAACTTAAAGCAACAAACATATACAATCTTACAGTTTTTGTGGGAGCAGGAATCCAGGTGTGGCTTAGCTGGGTGCCTCTTCCTCAAGATCTCACACAAGGCTGCAGTCAAGGTGTTAACTAGAGCTGCAGTTTTATTGAAAGATTCTTCTGAGAAAGGATTTGCTCCTCAGTTCACACACATGGCTGCTGGTAAGATTCAGTCCCTTGCAGGTTGTTGGGCACACCAGCTATGGACTTCCCACAATTCCTTGCAACATGGCCTCTCCAGAGGGCAGCTCACAATATTGCACCTGGTTTCCATCCAAAGAAAGTCGCAAGAGAGGGAGAGTAAGAAGTTGCTGTCTTTTTGTAACCTAATCTCAGAAGTGACATACCATGACTTTTGCCTATTCTACTTGTGAGAAGTGAGACACTAGGTTCAATGCACACTCAAGGGGAAGAGGGCAGGAATTCCAGTATATAGAGATCACTCGGAGCCTTTTAGAGACTGCTTATCACATCCTCTCTTTGCCTTTCTCCCAATTCCAAAGTCGTTAGCAAAGGTTTCTTTTTGACCCAGCTTGGATCCTGTGCCTATTTTTCCAATGAGCTGTAGAGGGAGTGAAGACTCATGGTGTAGACGGTGTGGGCACAGTAGTCAGGCGAGACAAAGGGAACCATCCCGGATGAAGAAGGCAGTTAAAGACTACCAACCTGAATAAAACACTCCAAAACGTGACCGCAACAAATTTACTCAGTCTTTCTTTATTAATGGGAATAAAATTTCCAAGCAGATAATTCACCTCCCCAAAAGATTGGTTCTGTGCAGGCAGATTTTCTGAATAATTCAGATGTTTGAAGCCCTTAATCCTAAAGTATATATGTAACTAAGGCTAAAGTACTTTTTAAAGAATTCATAATATGTGCCATTATCCTTTTTTAATTTGTTTTTCATTGTTAAAATTATGGTGTATACATATATAAGATAAAATTTACCATTTTATGGCTAGGATTCTAGCCTTCTAGCAGTTCACGCAGGGATGGAGTAACTTGTGGCTTCTTTGGCCTCTTCAAGTGGATTCCCTGAGCTTGGCTGGGCTGGGAAGGAGCAAAGTATGAAATTTTGTAGAGGAGCGGTGTCATGTAGGTGACAGTACCCAGTGGTGGAAGGGCTGCCTAGGCTGTTACAACTCACTCGGCTCACCATGCCGTGCCCCTCCCATCCCAAACCACACTCTAATCACAGCTGCTATGTAGGGTAGGCGAAACTGCTTACACATAGACTCAAGGTATAATAGCTCAACGTGAGAAGTCTTCTTACCCCCTCTGACGAGCTCAGATTCATCCCAAATGAAAACATGTCCTGTCTTCCAGAATATTTTCATGAGAACCTAGAAATCTCTTAGTGTTGATGTGAAATCAATAAAAGCAAATGCTCTTGGCAAAGGGCTGAAGTCATTTCTTTTTCATGGGATACGGGGCAAGGGTTTGGGCCTAGTTATGATAACTCAAGTCAGGGCTATGCATGGAAGAGGAGGCTTCACTTAATATTCCTGTTACCATTTCTATTTTTTTTAAATTATAGTTTTATATCCATAAATTCATTTTTATAAGCTCCCACTAAAAGAATGGAAATACTTAAGTTTTTCTGCCTAAATAGCTCATTAGGATTTCAGCCTGTAACATTTCCACAGACAAGTCATTATTTCTGATGATTTCACACTGTGATGTACAGCTGCATCACGACAGTATGGGGCCAGTGAATATTAGGGTTAGGCTGGGCCTTCCATTATCAATTCCTGTTTTAGCTGCTTGTTGATGCCCTCCCCCTGCCCAGTGCATGAATGAACCCCTGACATCCCATGGTTTATCATACTCAGCATTATTCTTTAGAGAAACTAAAAAGTTTGCTCCGTTTTGCTCAGTCATTATTATTTTTCCCCCTCAGAGTGATGAATTGGTGGAATAGAGTTCAGTGTGGTAGATGTGGAGTCCTAGAGAACAATCATCTCTGCTGTGAATTCAGATTAATCAAAGAGCCCAAAATAGAGGTCACTCAGCAGTATCCCTAAGGCTTCTTTTAGGTTCTGACTGGCATTGCCCTGCTTCCAGGGGCAGTGAGAACAGGCAGTAAAGAAGAGAGTGAAGAAAGGTGTTGGTGGCCGATCCCTTTGCCTATTCATGGGGTATGAAAAGCTCTCCCGAGGGTGCAATTAACACAAAATTAACATGGAGGCTATGAAAGTATTTGGAGACGGGACCAATATCCTAAAGACTCAGAATACAAGCATAGCTTTGAAATTAAAAGAAAATCAGAAAATGTCTACTTTGGTTCTCATCAAGGTATAGGAAAACATGACCTCCATGAAATAAAAGAAAAGTGATCATGAGGAACCTCCTGGATGAGATAAAACAATGAGAGCCTAAACTCCCCTCCAAGACAAGCTGGGGTTTGAGGCACCGGATCCAGGCAGAGTTTTCAGGATGCCAGGTCAGATTTGAATGGGAGGCAGGATTAGTCTACCAGTCACAAAGTATGAGGCAGGGGAGGTCCAATAAGAGCTAAGTAAACCTGTCCAAAGAGGTCAGCCTGAATAGGGTCGGCAGAAGGGAAGACTCCAGGACCAAGGGCTCAGACAGAACCCAGGGGAGGAGCCTTAGATGAGGCCCTGTGTGCTGATGCGTCCTCAGGCACTTGGTTGGGTTCCATCTGACCTCCCCCCACAGGCCGGAAGAAACCTGCCAGGCTCCGAGCTGGTTCAGAGAAGGACTGAAACACAGGATGAGATGACAAGGAAAGAATAAAAGGGATTTAGAAAGCATAACCGCAGAATTATAACTCCATTGTAGAAACAGCAAAAAGTCAAGTCTTAACCTCTGCCGTGAACTAGCTGTGGCTTATTGAGAAATCAAAGTATTCTTTTGGATCCTTAGTTTCCCCATCTGTAAAGTGGGGCTCAGAATTCAGTGCAAGTCCTCATGTCTGACACAACCAGTAATTTGATTGGTGAAAAAAAAATCAGTTCATGTGGGCAGCCTTAAGCAGTTATATGCATTATACCTGAGATATTTTTAAATGTAGAGAAGTATGTTTGTTACCCAATATTTTGGTGCAGGGTTAGTACATTTTTTGGAGTAAGGTTGGAGTCCTTCCTTTATCCTGCAAAAGCAGCACCCGTGATGAATTGTCCGTGATCTCATTTTTTTGGTTTTGTTTTTAAATGGAGTGAAATCTCAGACTTCAGTTTAGATACAATCATTCTAGATCTTTCTTCTCACTCTCATTATTTCCACCACCCCCCTTTTTCTTTCTTTTTTCATTTGTCTGGCCTGTGACAAACTTGATTAAATTCTTTAAAAAATTTTTTTGTTGTTGACTTGACTTTAAAATGAGTCCTTTCAGATTATGCAACTTAGTTTTCATAGAAACAACAGCTTTCTTTCTTTTTCACTCTATTTCATTATATATTACTATTTCACTAGATTACCTAATTATAATTGCAGCTGGTTTGTGAGCAAATGCAACTGGTGTTTGGCAGGCAAGCAACTCAAGTGGTGAGAGCAGAAGCCAGTGAACATACAGAAGAACGGCCTCCCACTGGCTGCAGACATCTGCTGGCATATGGAGAGAACAAAGAACATCAGTCATTTCAGTAACTCTGTTAAGTGAAGATGTGTTAGGAGTACTTCCAATGAACCTCCTAACACTATCATGGGGATTAAAGGAGAAGTTCATGTTGAAGTCTTGCCAAATGGCTTGTGCTCAGTAGAAGTTGGTTCCCTTCCTTTCCTTTAGAAGCCTTTCTAGCACAATGTCTTGCAGAATGGTGATTCCTATACAAGGAAGTCAGCTTGTTAATTATGTATTCAAGGCTGGGATTTAAAATTTCAATTCCTTTATGCCTCCTATGCCACTGCTTTAAGCACATCAATCTGTCTCACAATCCTGGACAGTCTTTCCTCTCCATGCTGTAGGGCTATCCTGTTGAAGTTTGATTTCCATGACTTTGGAAATGCACAACTTACTGTTCAGGCTAAACTGGTGGAACGCTAATGTCAGGCTTCCAGAGCAAATTGTTGGGGAGGCTGCCCTTTAAAGGCTAATGGATCTGGAGTTCCATGTGATTTTGTTCCAGGCCTATGGGGTATGTATAGCTGCTTTCGATGTTCTGTGACGTTTGACAGTAGAGTTTTCAAAAAGTCAAATAGGATAAAGTGTCCACCCATGAGTTGGGTGTGAAAAAATCACACTGGGGAGAAGTCGTGTTCTTCATTTGTAAAGTATTTTGCTTTACAAGGCACTTTGCATATTGGTACAACAAAAGGAAGCAAACGTGAGGTAGGCGAATGTGCTTTCTATTTCTGATGAGTCTGATTTTCCTTTTCCTGGCTCAGCAGGACCTGGGCTGCACACACTCCCGAATGCCCCTTCCATTCTTCCAGGGAGCCTCCTTGGATACGTTTATAACTGGACAGAAGGAACAAATATTAAAAGCCCCATAGAGCTGCTCACCCCTTATCTGGGTGCTTAAAGAAAGGGTAAAGTTTTGTTCCACCAGCCAAGTGAATTGAATTGGAGTGCTTGGCAGAACTAAGTCAGAAAACTGCCTCTTTGTGGCAGCATCATTCCATGGCCAAGCTTTGAGGGCTGTCATTTCTCTGGTTCTTTGTGCAAGACATCTGGCTACTCTGTAAAAGAACTAAAACTCTGTGAGGCTCTTCCAATGGTCCACCACAGCCATCGAGAGATTCATTACACTTAGGAAAGGAGCACCCAGCGCCTGTTTTCCCTCTTCTAATCCATTAAAGGGGATTAGTAGCAAGCTCAGAGGCGGTTCCCATCGTCTCTTGAGTGGGAAAGAGACTCTTCCCCTCATAGTCTCTTGAGATGTGATTCGGCATGAATAGAGAGTATAGGAGTTTCTTACAAATATGTTGCCTCCATAGCTGTCAGCAGGGTTTGCTATGTCTCTACTTTGGGCAAAAGCAAGCCCTCACTGCAGGAGACTTCACAGACTTCTCTGGAAAAAACCGTTAAGATGGCATAGTGGGAAAAGAAAAGAAGAGAAAAGGAAATAGGTCCTCTAGGCCCCGATTGCAAATTTCATTTCTTACATCATTTTGCATGTATCTGGCTGGGGGTAAGGTGGAACCTGGAAGGATGAGGTCGTGCATTTAACCGCACTGCTTCTCTCCTCAGCTGTGACTATGAGCTCACAAGGTGAACTTGTGGTTCACAGGATGGGATCCCTAGTGGGCACATAACCACTTCACAAAATTTATTTAAAACATACAGGGAAAACACCTAATGCTTTTATGAGGACTGTGGCTTCTGAGTAAGAAAACAGAATCTTCTGAGTAATCCTTAACTTCAGTGGGAGAAACCCATTATTTCTGGGCCCAAGTTTACCTATTTTGTTGTTGTTGTTGATACTGCATAGCTTTTGGAAGCTACATCACCTTAACTTAAAGAGAAAACTTCTTAATGATGAAACTAAGCAAGAAATCAAAAATTCCCCAAAAAGAAATTAAAATTTTAAGGATCTGTAAAAGTCTCAGCCTTACATGGCCTAATTGTCTCTGTCAAGACTTGTCCCAGCAAAAGACCATCTTTTAGTCTTAAAATGCTTCAGGGACTTACGGGTATGCACTGTCCTCTGAAGCCCATGTCACAAGAGACATATGGGAACAAACTTGATGACCTCAAAATGGCCCGAGTTTAAAAACTGGTTAACTATTTTTTTTTTTAACATCTTTATTGAAGTATAATTGCCTTACAATAGTGTGTTAGCTTCTGCTTTATAACAAAGTGAATCAGTTATACATATACAATATGTTCCCATTTCTCTTCCCTCTTGCATCTCCCTCCCTCCCACCCTCCCCATCCCACCCCTCTAGGTGGTCACAAAGCACCAAGCTGATCTCCCTGTGCTATGCGGCTGCTTCCCACTAGTTATCTATTTTACATTTGGTAGTGTATATATGTCCATGACACTCTTACCCTGTCACATCTCACCCCACCCCCTCCCCATATCCTCAAGTCCATTCTCTAGTAGGTCTGTGTCTTTATTCCCGTCTTGCCACTAGGTTCTTCATGGCCTTTTTTTTTTTTTTTTTTCCCCTTAGATTCCGTATATATGTGTTAGCATACTGTATTTGTTTTTCTCTTTCTGACTTACTTCACTCTATATGATAGACTCTAACTCCATCCACCTCATTACAAATACCTCCATTTCATTTCTTTTGATGGCTGAGTAATATTCCATTGTATATATGTGCCACATCTTCTTTATCCATTCATCTGTCGATGGACATTTAGGTTGCTTCCATGTCCTGGCTATTGTAAATAGAGCTGCAATGAACATTTTGGTACATGACTCTTTTTGACCTATGGTTTTCTCAGGGTATATGCCCAGTAGTGGGATTGCTGGGTCGTATGGTAGTTCTATTTGTAGTTTTTTAAGGAACCTCCATACTGTTCTCCATAGTGGCTGTATCAATTTACATTCCCACCAACAGTGCAAGAGTGTTTCCTTTCCTCCACACCCTCTCCAGCATTTATTGTTTCTAGATTTTTTTGATGATGGCCATTCTGACCGGTGTGAGATGATATCTCATTGTAGTTTTGATTTGCATTTCTCTAATGATTAATGATGTTGAGCATTCTTTCATGTGTCTGTAGGCCATCTGTATATCTTCTTTGGAGAAATGTCTATTTAGATCTTCTGCCCATTTTTGGATTGGGTTGTTCGTTTTTTTGTTATTGAGCTGCATGAGCTGCTTGTAAATCTTGGAGATTAATCCTTTGTCAGTTGCTTCATTTGCAAATATTTTCTCCCATTCTGAGGGTTGTCTTTTGGTCTTGTTTATGGTTTCCTTTGCTGTGCAAAAGCTTTTCAGTTTCATTAGGTCCCATTTGTTTATTTGTGTTCTTATTTCCATTTCTCTGGGAGCTGGGTCAAAAAGAATCTTGCTGTGATGTATGTCATAGAGTGTTCTGCCTATGTTTTCCTCTAAGAGTTTGATAGTGTCTGGCCTTACACTTAGGTCTTTAATCCATTTTGAGTTTATTTTTGTGCATGGTGTCAGGGAGTGTTCTAATTTCATACTTTTACATGTTCCTATCCAATTTTCCCAGCACCACTTATTGAAGAGGCTGTCTTTTCTCCACTGTATATGCTTGCCTCCTTTATCAAAGATAAGTTGACCATATGTGTGTTGGTTAACTATTAATCTCAGTAAACTCACTTTTGTTTTCTTTTACATTTAGTTAGTAAACAGATTTTATCGTTGTAATAATGGCTTATGTTTCATCCTGCATGTCTACTCTATTGAATTAGAAATTTGAAGTGCAGAATTATGATGTTTTGGATCATAAAAGCTGCCAGGTAACCACGATTCTAATACCTTTGAGAGGAATTGACAAAAGGGATCTTTGTACTGCAGATTTTCCTGTATAAACTCCAAGATATAGAGAAAATCTCTAGCCTCAGTTTTAACAAAACTGATAGCCAATCTGAAACGTGTTTAATTTTGGATGGCTTAAAATTACTAGATGGTTAATACTTCTGTTATTAACCTGCTATCCTAAAATAAGATTTCTTTTATTGCAAAAGCTTATTTTAAAATCAGTACTGTGAGATTTGCCATTTTTGAGTTTGTAGTTTTTAAATGACTGCTTATTTCTTTTTAGAAACTTTTCCTGTGATAAAATAAAATGTAACAAGAGGGCAGCTGGGACTCATCTCATCTCCCAAGAGTTGGTGATATTCGCAGCTTTCTTGTTCAGTTATAATTTAAGCCTCTTTGGTATCTTTAGTACTAAATTATTACATGAACCTTAAACATGGAGTAGCCAGACAGCCTATGATCACAGGTCTAAATCTGCTGCTCTGCATTATCCTGTCTCACATTCATTATGGATTAATTATTTTTAAATATAGTATTCTTATTTATAGTTTTATTAGAATAAAGCTGGCTGGGCTTGATAGACCTTCACTTTGTCTTTCCAGCTGGTGTTATCTTCTAATGTGTGAGAGGTATATACAGTAAACAGAATTCTCAGTTTAACATAACACATGGCTGAATTTGGAATAAGATCCATGTTCTTTTCCAGCTCTTTCCAGATGCACTCAGTTAACTTCTCCATTTTACAGACAGCAAACAGGGCACTTACTGATAAAAGGAAGTGTACTTGGACATTGGTAAATACTTGGATGGTGGGGGGGAAGCAAGCTGTGCTGTGGCCTGTGCGATGCCCTGTGCGATGCATGAAGATACCAGGCTGCCAGTTGGTAGAGACAGTTGGAGTCAGTTAAAAACATGGGAAGTTACGATTTAGGTGTAGATGAAATGTGTCTGGGAAATAGAGGCTGAGAAGTTCAGCAGTAGAGTATATCAAAAACAATCTGAACACCCTTGCTTCAGTGGTTTTGTCAGTAGTTTTAAGGTATAATTCTATAACTGCTTCTCATTATTTGATAATACTTTTTCCCCCAGTAAACCTTTTTGACCGCCAAGTGCTAAAAGAAAAATGAAAGTGCATGTTTAGTTAAAATGAAGTTCTGATTTTCTATTTCCCAAGGAAGTGATAATAACTGTGTGACTTGCACAAAGTATTTATGAACATTTACCATCCATTATGGGTGTCATAGTGATATCACTAACTATAAGAAAACTAGAAGATAAAAATTTTCTAAAGAAGCAACAATATATACTTCAAAAATTGGTAGTTATTAAAAAATGTCCAAGGATGGTAATTTAACATGAACGGTGGCAGGAAGTGTGTTTAATATTTATTACATGAATTTTCATTTATATCAAATGATTGTTCCTCTAAATTTATTTTTACCCGTTTTAGATTCTTTGGTTTCCTTTGTATACATGAAAAGTAAAAGATAGCTCTTAGTAAATTGGCCATATTTTTGGAAGAAGAACTTGGCAAACAATAGAGGAATGTGAGTTTTATATCAGTGCCATCAAATGATTCAAATAGAAAAATCAGTCAAATTAATTCCAATCATAGCTCAATATTTTCAACCAATTTATGCAATCAACATAAAGCTTTGAACGCTCATTAAAGAGAAGATAAAATACCTGCAGTTACTGTAAATTTTATTGTAAATTTAGTTAAACATTTCAGTATTGAAGATAAAATTATTTGAATATAAATTGGTGTAGTGCAGTCTCATGGTAAAAAAACAAAACAAAACAAAACAAAAAACTACCTCTGATTATAGTAAGAGATTGATCAAGCTGAATCATATTTGGAATTGGTTGTAATGCACACGTAACTAATAGGTGTCAGTCCAAACAATCTTTAATACTCTACCACTTGAAGTAGAAATCAAGAGTTGACAAAATTTACAAATATTTTTCTTTCCTTTGAGGCCTTCTGTCTTCTGGATGTTGACACTCTATTTCAATCTTCTATATCTCCCAGTTTTTCTTTTGTATTTTATCTGTTTATCATTTCCTGGTGATTTCTGGGATGGTATGATCTTTCTGATTCATAAATTCCTTTTTCATGGAATATGTCTGACTACTTATTTATTGTGTTCTTTATTTCAACTATTATTTTGTTCATATTTAATGTTTTCTCTCAACTTTTTAATATTTTCTGTGGATATAAATGTAAATAATATATAGTGCTTTTCTAAAAGATTGCACACTTAGAATAAAACAGGTTTCAAGGAACACACATAGGTCTAATCTTTAATCACCAATTCTTTTTTTTTTTTTTTAAAGATCAAATTTATAGAGAGAATGTTTTGCTTATTTCTTTTAAAATTTATTTATTTATTTATTTATGGCTGTGTTGGGTCTTCGTTTCTGTGCGAGGGCTTTCTCCAGTTGCGGCAAGCGGGGGCCACTCTTCATCGCAGTGCGTGGGCCTCTCACTATCGCGGCCTCTCTTGTTGCGGAGCACAGGCTCCAGACGCGCAGGCTCAGTAATAGTGGCTCACGGGCCCAGCTGCTCCGTGGCATGTGGGATCTTCCGGGACCAGGGCTCGAACCCGTGTCCCCTGCATTGGCAGGCGGATTCCCAACCACTGCGCCACCAGGGAAGCCCTAATCACCAATTCTTAATTCACATTGTTTTATCCACTATTTCCCCCATATTTGATGCTTGAGTACAATCCTTCTTTTACCATGTGCTGTGGGTTGAATTATGTCCCCCTAAAAGATATGTTTAAGTCTTAGTTCCCAGTACCTGTAAATGTGGCCTTATTTGGAAATAGGGTCTTCGCAGATGTAATCAAGATAAAGTCATACTGGATTACAGTGGGACCTAAAACCAATGACTGGCATTTTTATAAGAGAAAGGAGAGGGAGTCTTGGATACAGAGATACAGAGAAGACACAGGGGAGAAGCCTGTGTGAAGATGAAGGCAGAGATTTCAGTGATGTGTCCACAAGCCAAAGAATGCCAAGGATTCCCAGGAGCCACCAGAAACTAGGAAGAGGCAAGGAAGAATTCTGCCCTAAAGCCTGCAGTGGGAATGTGATCCTGCCAATATCTTGATTTGATTTCTAGCCTCCAGAACAACTTTGCAGATAACAATACTCCTTCAGAGTTTGTTCATTTCTCTATGGAGAGGAACTTCATTACCTGCTTAAACCTGATCAAAATACATGCTTTGGTTTGCATTAGATCTCTTTACACCCCAAATTTCTGCCAGATTAATGCTTATTTTGGTTTAGTTTTTTTTTTTTTTTCTTTTCATGTCCTCTTGGCTTTCATAACTTTGCTGACCCTGAATCTAAAGGAAAAAGTAGAAAATTGTGAGCTCTTTGGACAGAATGTGGGCAGTGGCGGAAATTGACCTAAGTGTCTGATTTATGTGGGTGCCCTCAGCATCTCTCACAGTGCCTTTCACATGCAAGGTGGTAAAAAAAAAAACAAATTTTTTTTTTAATTGACTTTAAAATCAGTAGGGTGTCTATATACCATAGGAGGATAAAACTACACAAGTGTCTTTCTCTAAGTACTGAGGGATGATTTTCCTCTTCAAATTTTATGCAATAGCCCCTTAACAGTCCACAAACAGGATTAGACACATGTCTGGTTTTGCTGCAGTGCAGAGTTAGTTACCTAGTCATCAACTGCAATAATAGATTTCATTATAACTTGAATACTCTTAATTTTTATTAAAAATTTTACACATATATTTGCTCCCCTAAATAATCACGGATTATTTTTCACATTCTGTTATTACCTATCACCATCTATGCGTGGAAACCAAGACTCAGCAAGGTTTAGATATTTAACCTAAGTCACAGAACCTCAATTCAAGGCCCTGTCCAATACCGCATTTCAACAAAACATTAAGAACTGTGAGAGATACTGAGAAACATCATTTTCATCTCTTTGCCACATTTGTGGTATATGTCATGGACAATGGTTAATGTAAAAATATTTTCTTTTTCTGTCTCAAAGTCTGTCCTGTTAGTTTTGTATTATAGAGAAGAGTATATGGCCAGTAGACTAACTGGGAGAACTAATTTGAAGCGGGTCATGAGGTAGAGCATTTTTTTGCAGAAAATGTGAAGTAATCTGCTAAATTTCTTTTGTCAGGGTGGCCAAGATGAGACAATCACTTTGATAGTGATAGATGAGAGAATTAAAGGAGGTCTTATTTTAGTAACATTCTTTTTTTTTTTTGTTTATTAAAAAAATTTTTTTATTGGAGTATAGTTGATTTATAATGTGTTAGTTTCTGCTGTACAGCAAAGTGAATCAGTTGTACATATACAATCCACTCTTTTTTAGATTCTTTTGCCATGTAGATCATTACAGAGTATCGAGTTCCCTGTGCTATACAGTAGGTCCTTATTAGTTATCTATTTTCTATATAGTGGTGTGTATATGTCAATCCCAATCTCCCAGTTTATCCCTCCCTCCCTTTCCCCCTGGTAACCATAAGTTTGTTTTCTACATCTGTGACTCTATTTTTGTTTTCTAAATAAGTTCATTTGTACCATTTTTTTTAGATTCCACATATAAGAGATATCATATGATATTTGTCTTTCTCTGTCTGACTTACTTCACTCAGTATGACAATCTCTACATCCAAGTAACATTCTTGATAATGTAGATGAGCTGTTTTTCAAGCTTTAAAGAAATTCAAGAGATAGGAATTTCCATAGAGAGAGGAAACGTGGGCTCAGCCCTTATTTTGAAAAATGCTTTCCAGTGAAATAAATGCCCACACCATCACGCCATTGACAACAACAGTTACTCACTGGACAGCAACTGCTTGGACTACTTAAGGTTATTATGTGATTTTGAAATATTTTACTGTGCCCTAGGAAAATTCAGTTCAAAAAATTGGCTTTCATATACATGTATCCATTCTCTCCCAAACTTCCCTCCCATCCAGGTTGCCACATAACATTGAGCAGAATTCCCTGTGCTATACAGTAGGTCCTTGTTGGTTATCCATTTTATTTATTTATTTTTATTTAATATCTTAATTGGAGTATAATTGCTTTACAATGCTGTGTTAGTTTCTGCTGTATAACAAAGTGAATCAGCTACATGTATACATATATCCCCATATCTCCTCCCTCTCGCGGATCCCTCGCACCATCCCTATCCCACTCCTCTAGGTGGTCACAAAGCACCGAGCTGATCTCCCTGTGCTATGCGACTGCTTCCCACTAGCTATCTATTTTGCATTTGGTAGTGTATATATGTCAATGCTACTGTCTCACTTCGTTGCAGCTTCCCCTTCCCCTTCCCCGTGTCCTCAAGTCCATTCTCTACATCTGTGTCTTTATTCCTGTCCTGCCCCTAAGTTCTTCAGAAACGTGTATTTTTTGTTGTTGTTGTTGTTGTTAGATTCCATATATATGTGTTAGCATACGGTATTTGTATTTCTCTTTCTGACTTACTTCACTCTGTATGACAGACGTTAGGTCCATCCACCTCACTATAAAAATTCAATTTCATTTCTTTATATGGCCAAGTAACATTCCATTGTATATATGTGCCACATCTTCTTTATCTATTCATATGTCGATGGACACTTAGGTTGCTTCCATGTCCTGGCTATTGTAAATAGAGCTGCAATGAACATTGTGGTACATGACTCTTTTTGAAGTATGGTTTTCTCAGGGTATATGCCCAGTAGTGGGATTGCTGGGTCATATGGTAGTTCTATTTTTAGTTTTTTAAGGAACCTCCATACTGTTCTCCATAGTGGCTGTATCAATTTACATTCCCACCAACAGTGCAAGAGGGTTCCCTTTGCTCCACACCCTCTCCAGCATTTGTTGTTCATAGATTTTTTGATGATGGCCATTCTGACTGGTGTGAGATGATATCTCATTGTAGTTTTGATTTGCATTTCTCTAATGATTAGTGATGTTGAGCATCCTTGCATGTGTTTGTTGGCAACCAGTATACCTTCTTTGGAGGAATGTCTGTTTAGGTCTTCTGCCCATTTTTGGATTGGGTTTTTTGTTTTTTTGATATTGAGCTGCATGAAATGCTTGTATATTTTGGAGATTAATCCTTTGTCAGTTGCTTTGTTGGCAAATATTTTCTCCCATTCTGAGGGTTGTCTTTTCATCTCATTTATGGTTTCCTTTGCTGTGCAAAAGCTTTTAAGTTTCATTAGGTCCTATTTGTTTATTTTTGTTTTTATTTCCATTTCTCTAGGAGGTGGGTCAAAAAGGATCTTGCTGTATTTATGTCATAGAGTGTTCTGCCTGTGTTTTCCTCTAAGAGTTTTGTGGTGTCTGGCCTTATATTTAGGTCTTTAATCCATTTTGAGTTTATTTTTGTGTATGATGTTAGGAAGTGTTCTAATTTCATTCTTTTACATGTACCTGTCCAGTTTTCACAGCACCACTTACTGAGAGGCTGTCTTTCTTCCATTGTACATTTTTGCCTCCTTTATCAAAGATAAGGTGACCATATGTGCGTGGGTTTATCTCTGGGCTTTCTATCCTGTTCCCTTGAACTATATTTCTGTTTTTGTGCCAGTACCATACTGTCTTGATTACTGTAGGTTTGTAGTATAGTCTGAAGCCAGGGAGCCTGATTCCTTCAGTTCCGTTTTTCTTTCTCAAGATTGCTTTGGCTATTCAGGATCTTTTGTGTTTCCATACAAATTGTGAAATTCTTTGCTCTCATTCTGTGAAAAATGCCATTGGTTGTTTGATTGGGATTGCATTGAATCTGTAGATTGCTTTGGGTAGTATAGTCATTTTCACAATGTTGATTCTTCCAATCCAAGAACATGGTACATCTCTCCATCTGTTTGTATCATCTTTAATTTATTTCTTCAGTGTCTTATAGTTTTCTGCATACACGTCTTTTGGCTCCTCAGGTAGGTTTATTCCTAGGTATTTTATTCTTTTTGTTGCAATGGTAAATGGGAGTGTTTCCTTAATTTCTCTTTCAGACTTTTCATCATTAGTGTATAGGAATGCAAGAGATTTCTGTGCATTAATTTTGTATCCTGCTACTTTGCCAAATTCATTGATTAGCTCTAGTAGTTTTCTGATAGCATCTTTAAGATTTTCTATGTATAGTATCATGTCATCTGCAAAAAGTGACAGTTTTACTTCTTCTTTTCTGATTTGGATTCCTTTTATTTCTTTTTCTTCTCAGATTGCTCTGGCTAAAACTTCCAAAACTATATTGAATAATACTGATGAGAGTGGGCAACCTTGTCTTGTTCCTGATCTTAGTGGAAATGGTTTCAGTTTTTCACCATTGAGAAATAAGTTGGCTGTGGGTTTGTCTTATATGGCCTTTGTTATGTTGAAGTAGGTTCCCTCTGTGCCTACTTTCTGAAGGGATTT
The DNA here is from genome assembly GCF_949987535.1 of Balaenoptera acutorostrata. NCBI lineage: Eukaryota > Metazoa > Chordata > Mammalia > Artiodactyla > Balaenopteridae > Balaenoptera > Balaenoptera acutorostrata. The sequence continues at coordinate 70,342,477 of NC_080081.1, forward strand.
TATCATAAATGGGTGTTGAATTTTGTTGAAAGCTTTTGCTGCATCTATTGAAAGGATCATATGGTTTTTATACTTCAGTTTGTTAATATGATGTATCACATTGATTGATTTGTGTATATTGAAGAATCCTTGCATTCCTGGGATAAACCCCACTTGGTTATGGTGCATGATCCTTTTAATGTGCTCTTGGATTCTGTTTTTTGATTTCCTCTTTGATTTCTTCAGTAGTCTCTTGGTTATTTAGTAGCATATTGTTTAGCCTCCATGTGCTTGTGTTTTTTACAGTTTATTTCCTGTAATTGATATCTAGTCTCATAGTATTGTGGTCAGAAAAGATATTTAATATGATTTCAATTTTCTTAAATTTACCAAGGCTTGATTTGTGACCCAAGATATGATCTATCCTGGAGAATGTTCCATGAGCACTTGAGAATAAAGTGTATTCTGTTGTTTTTGGATGGAATGTACTATAAATATCAATTAAGTCCATTTTTTAAAATGTATCATTTAAAGCTTGTGTTTCCATATTTATTTTCATTTTGCATGATCTGTCTATTGGTGAAAGTGGGGTTTTAAAGTCCCCTAATATTATTGTGTTACTGTCAATTTCCCCTTTTGTGGCTGTTAGCATTTGTCTTATGTATTGAGGTGCTCCTATGTTGGGTGCATAAATATTTATAATTGTATTTTCTTCTTGGATTGATTCCTTGATCATTATGTAGTGTCCTTCTTTGTCTCTCGTAATAGTCTTTATTTTAAAGTCTATTTTGTCTGATACGAGAATTACTACTCCAGCTTTCTTTTGATTTCCATTTGCATGGAATATCTTTTCCCATCCCCTCACTTTCAGTCTCTATGTGTCCCTAGGTCTGAAGTGGGTTTCTTGTAGACGGCATATATATGGATCTTGTTTTTGTATCCATTGAGCTGGTCTGTGTCTTTTGGTTGGAGCATTTAATCCATTTACATTTAAGGTAATTATCGATATGTATATTCCTATTACCATTTTCTTAATTGTTTGGGGTTTGTTTTTGTATGTCTTTTCCTTCTCTTGTGTTTCCTGCCTAGAGAAGTTCCTTTCGCATTTGTTGTAAAGGTGGTTTGGTTGTGTGAATTTGCTTAGCTTTTGCTTGTCTGTAGAGGTTTTAAATTCTCCGTCAAATCTGAATGAGATCCTTGCTGGGTAGAGTAATCTTGATTGTAGGTTTTTCCCTTTCATCACTTTAAATATGTCCTGCCACTCCCTTCTGGCTTGCAGAGTTCCTGCTGAAGGATCAGCTGTTAGCCCTGTAGAGATTCCCTTGTATGTTATCTGTTGTTTTTCCCTTGCTACTTTTAATAGTTTTTCTTTGTATTTAATTTTTGATAGTTTGATTACTGTGTGTCTTGGGAGTGTTTCCCCTTGGATTTACCCTGTATGGGACTCTCTGTGCTTCCTGGACTTGACTGACTATTTCCTTTCCCATATTAGGGAAGTTTTCAACTATAATCTCTTCAAATATTTTCTCAGACCCTTTCTTTTTCTCTTCTTCTTCTGGTACCACTATAATTCAAATGTTGGTGTGTTTAATATTGTCCCCGAGGTCTCTGAGACTGTCTCTGAGATTATTATAGTATAATATCAAACATATTGATTTCATAATTATGTGAAGTTTGATAATGAAGAAAATGCAATAGAGAAGACGTTTACGTGAAAATATCTTTAGATACTGTTCACGTTATTGATAAATTCAAGAAATATATAAAACAAAATGTTTATTTTTAATCAACATCATCTGCCAAATGGTGTTATTCTGATTCAAGAAAGATTTAATATTTCTTTACGATTTAACTTCTTTTATTCAGTAACAAATCTTACTGATTGATTACTTTTATTTTATTTGTATATATTGCACTGAAAACCAGAGAAATGGCCTCCTATTTTTCATAGGCATCCCTACCTGAATGCCTTGCCAATCACTGAGAAAAATGCTATTTAAAAATTTCCTCATCTTTTAAATGATTAAATATACAAGTATTGTAAATTGGTAGTAAATTCTACTTGGGTTGAGTTAGTAAATATGAGGGATTCTTATTTATAAAATAAATGTGTTCCTAACATTGGTAAACAAATAGTACACTATCACTTAAATAATACTAGAAATTATGTGTTCAATGAATAATATTCATAGGTAAATCTTATTTTAGATGTTCAAATGGAAGTTTTAATGGAATTTCTTTGTAAATACTACTTTGTTTTAGATAATTATTTTTATAGATCAAATTTGCATCATAAATGTACATTATATAAATAATTTATTAAAGACTATCATTCTGTCTACTTTTACCTGAGAGAAAATGCTCTATAAGTTTTCTTTATTTTCCTCAATCATACTCTCCTGACCACCCCCAGTATTTCCTCAGTCCAGGACTTGCATGAACCTTGGACAAAGGGTCTGGAATCTGGGTGTCACTATGTCACATATGCCCCATTTGCAGGATGACAGAGGGAGAGTGAGTCACGATCTCTGATCTCTTCAAGCACTCATCAAGAGCAGCATGAGAGATCTGGAAAGAATTCACCCCAGGACCTTCCATGTCCTTATTAGAATTGTACAGAAGAGAAAATGAGTCAGAGGTGAACATCAGACTCTATAAAAAGCTATTCTCTCTTTGGTGTCAGATATGACATTTCATTTCTAGGAAGCACAGTATGATGTAGTGTTTAAGAGCATGGGCTTTGTTTCAGACAGCTCAAAATGCACATCTGACACTTAAACAGTTGTTCAACTTTGGGTAATATACTTAACTTTTCTTTAGCTTTCATTTCCTCATCTGTAATAGAGCCTTGAAACAATACCTACCTCCTAGAGTTATTCTGAGATTTAATGAGATAATACATGAAATCACTAAAATATCTGGTACCACCTAGTAAGAACTGAATAAAAATGTTGGGCTGTTGCTTTGTTATCATTATCATCCGTGGAAAAATGAAGGAGAAACTATAAGAAAATATAGAAGAAAACAGAGTCCTTAACCTTCTCGGATTAGCAACATTATCATTGACAGAGAAGGGCAATTCTGAATTCAGTTATGCATCACAGTACTCAGAATAAGGTACGATCAAGGTACTTTTCTCCTAGTAAAGCCCCTTGTTACTCAAATATATTCTATTTATGTAATTTAGATTGTGTAATGAAAGACAGTGTTAGAGCAATAAACATAAGACTGGTCTAGAGGTTAGCCAAACTGACTGAAATGTACAGCTTGCAGATTCGTTCAAAGTAGCATATTTCAGAGTGAGCAATATTCAGATGTATGGAAGTGGTTATTGGCTTATGAACAACAAAAGTCTCGAGAAACTTGTTTCCATAGGTTTCTATATAGTGAGTTATCTCTAAGGAGACAGCTGTACCACTTATGTGGTCTTCCTCTAGTCTAAATATTCAATGTATCTGATTTATTTTAGATTAGCAGTTCTGCATTTTATTTTAGTTGTTCATTGCATTTTAAGAAGCAATATAGTTGGGAAAAATTGGGAAGAGTCTGTTAAAAATATTTTAGATATTCATAATTCCTAATCATTCGATATCCATATCCTATTATGATTTGAGTATCTCTACATGAGGTCATTTTGGCTGATGATTTTATGTTTCAAGATTCATCATCTCTACTCTGATAGGGTGATGAAAATGTCTACGAAAATATTATATAACTTTTGAGGCACAGAGAGATTTAAGGTAAAGTATCTCTATTAAATTGTGACTTTAGAAAATATGACTCAGTCGAAAATAGATTTGCTCTTGCATTTCAGCAATTTCAGTTTATTTTTAAGAAAATAAGAAAGGCTATTGAAAAGTACTGTACACAGTATTACATTTTTTGGTGCTATGTGCACTGTCTTAATGCATTACTATTAGGCAATTTATATTTCTTAGGAAGACTAACTGGCCTTGTCTAATATTCATTGATGTAAGTGATTTTATATAAAAGATCTGCATTCTTTCTTTAAGTGCTTTTCAGAATTATTTTTACAGAAATAATCTGCAGAACTTCTGTTGTTCTTTCTATCACAAGACCATATGATGTAAAATGGAAGTTAAAAGCATTCATCTTTGAGATTAAGGCCCTTGGTTTAACAGGAAGGGTCTTGCATATTTAGAAATCTGGCTGAAAATGTAAAATAGGATTTAAAATATGTCTGATGAGCTTTACCTGGTCTTTCTGTTCCACTGTTCATCATATCCATTACATACCTCTTTCAAATCTCTTTTGAAGGAGAACATTGGTAAAATTTTTCTTAACTTGTATTGTTGCCATGGCAGTGGTTGCCAAAATCATAGATCCGGTGAATGGAAACACATGCTTTCCAATGTATATGTTTATATATAATGAGGGCTTTAAAGTTGGGCCATTGGCACAGAATAGTCTAACAATGCAACACTTACAGAAATATGTATGTGCCTGTATATATATGTGTGTCTGTGTGTGGCTGTGTTTTTTCTACTATATGTATATATGTATGTATAAAATATATACATATATATGAGTTTTGCTTGTTTTTTAAACTACAGTACTATACATAATAACTTCTGGCTTAGTGCTCTGTCTTCTAGATCAGTGGTATTCAAATTTTTTTTTAATGTACACACCATCAGTAAATTTTTAAAGCAAACATCCTTTCTGCCACAGTTATATTATAAATTCTTTGTACTACTATACTAATATACATATTACCAAATAGACAGAAAAAAAAACTTAAAAAGGATATTTTATTTTATTAACACTGCAGAAAAACTTTCTCACTTTTTGCTCTGTGTGATTTGAAAATTTGGAAAAAATTTCGGTTTTATACTTTTTGATAAAGTATTTCAAAGGTCTGGATCTCAACTCATTTTATTTTGATATTTGCCTTTAACTAGCTATTTATTGGATATAGTTGATAATCTACTTTCATTCTCCCTTCCTTTAAGTCTTGCATAGGTTCTTCTAGTCAGTGCAAACATATTTAATTCATATTCATCAAAAGAATCTAGAAAATTTAAATATTGGTTTACCAGGTTTTATAATACGATAATAACACTGGAGAAATAATTATGGGATGAGTCTGTGGACACTGGGAACCCACTGTGAGACAGTCTTGGGCCACAATTCTACCTTTTTCTTTTTTCTGCCAGAGATTCTTGAGCCAAAACTCTACTTTTTTTCTATTTCCTGCTAGTTTCAATGATGCCTCCACTAAATGAGGTTGAGATACCAGAAATTCCTTAGATAATGTAGAGAAGGAATCCAAAGACTTAGAGAGGTAGGAATTTTTAATTGAGTTTTGCTATGACTCTTTCATCTTCACCTTTACCATGTACCAAGAAAGGACCCCAAGGACACTCCCTTAACCAAGGACTAAAATATATATTAGCTATGTAAAGATTAATATTTTTGAAAAATGCTAGGGAGCAAATGTCTCTGGTAGGCCCAGTATGAAAGTTTCAAAAGATCCTGGCTTTGAAACTAGTTCCCTGACTTAGAGTATGATAGGATCTCCAGTTGGCAGAGTCTCAGAGGCAGTAATTAATCACCAGAAAATTGTCATCTGTTACTGAAATAAGCAGTAGGCTAGTGGGATAATCACAATAGCTTGATCTATAAGGGTCTTTGTGGTTAATTGATCATGATATCCCTAGAACTCTAGTAAATGGGGAGGCTTGTAAAGTTAGGCTTAATTTTAAAAAAATCTAAATCTGGAAATGAAGGTGTGATTTGAGTCACATGGGTGAGAGTCATGGTCACTCTCTCAATGTCCAGTCATGAACCAGTTCACAAATCCTTGCAGAAAGACCTTAAGACATTGGAATAATGTCTTTCTATGTGTTCTCAAAGAGATTTACAGCCATTTATCAGAAAAACTCCGAGTTGAGGAGAAATTGTGGGCATTATTGACTTCCGACTTCGAATTACGTAAACCTCTTAAGACTCAGAATATCATTATGGGTGCTTTTGGAGATCAGGGGTCAAGTGGAGTTGGCCCCTGTCTGCCTGCAGTGGGTCCCTGTGTCCATGTACATTTTCTCTACCATAGTTATTTCTCTGGTTACTGAAGGCATAGTTATGACAGACAAATTTGGCTGCTGACAGATTCCCCAAAATAACTGTCTGATAAGAGGAGTGAAGGCTATTATGGGAAGGAGGGCTAAGACTCTGGAATTTGCACCTCTAAAAAAATTATATATAAGCAGTTCTGCACCTCAGGGTGAATTGCAACACACATTCTCAAATAAGGCACATGTTTTTCTGTGCAGAAGATGAAAGGGTCTAGGAGAATGACAGGGGACTATTGTAAACCCAGCAGGTGGTGATTCAAATTATACTTATTGTTCTAGGTGTAGTCTTTTCTAAAACCACCACTGCCCTGCACATGCTATGTAGCTATTTTTCTGGAAAACGCTTTTTAAGACCATTCTAATAAACAGAGACTACTAGAAGCAATCTACTTTCACCTGAAAGGCACAACAGTACACTTGTGTTCTGTGGGGCTGTGCTGTGTCCTACTAGGGCAAAGCCAACTCTCCTACTCACCATCATATTCTAAACCATGATCATCTCATCATTCCATTTCACTCTGATTAATGATATCATGTTATAGCACCTTTGCAGCAAGAATTAGTAGATGCCCTTGATACCTGATTTGGTAGATTGTATTTTCCCAAAATGGCTGCAGCAGTATCTCCAGTCCCACATACTTTTTTGCACAATGGGATTTTGACACTCCTTCCACTCAAAAGTAGAGTTGATTCTATCTTCCCTTCCCTGAAACTGGGTGGGCTTTTCTAACTGCTTCAACCAGAAGAGCACATCAGAAGTGGAGCTATGTGTCCTATTGGTCTGCGTCGTAAAGGATAAAATGATTTCCATTTTATTCAGTAGAATATTTGTGCTTGAAGCCTTCACTTGCCATATAAGCAGAAAGACTCTATACTGTAAGGAAATAGAAAGATCATACAGAGAGACCTGAGACCACATTCAGGGAGAGATACTTGGCCTTTCTCCAACTGCCTCAGCACCCCATCTTTTCCAGTCCCAGACACAATCTGACTGCAACTACATGAGAGATTCTGAGCCAGAACTGCCTGGCCAAGCCCTTCCCACATTCCCAGTCACAGAAACCTTGAGAGATAATGAAATAATTGTTGTTGTTTAAGTCACTAAGTTTTGGAGTGATTTGTTACACAACAGTAGACCCCAAACACTTGGTAAGATATATACCTGTCCAGTGTGGAATATAAACCCAATGAAAATGTATGTGCCTGTCATCTCAGAGAAATTTCTGGTACTCTTGTAATACAGGGCATGTCAAGATATTACATCCAAAGTGAAGACAAGTTTCTATATTTTGCAAAACTCCCACCACTTAAGAAAGGGGGTTTGGAGGTTTTGAAGGCAACAATTTATCACATTTGGGAGCAAGTAAACCCTGCTGCATCGTAAGAAGCTCTACTACTTGGACCTTATGTCATAGTGAATCTAATTCAATATTCACTATGATAGACTGGGATACACGGAAAGCCCCATTAGGAGAATTGCAGTGCAAGTCTCTTGAGTTCCAGAGCAGAACTGTACTTTTTTTCAGGAAATATTTATTGTCTTTTAAAGAAATAACGCCTGGTTTGCTATTGAGCCTTAGAGATACCAAGTGGCTATGCAAATCGCATTTCTATAACAAGCAGGGTGTTATATGACCCACTGAGCCATAAATTTGGATAGTGGATCATCATCAGTTATAAAATTAGGTTTGAGTAGGTATTGAAGGCACCAGGATGTTGCATGGTCAAGTGGCTCGTGGTCTTAATGCATCTGCTTTTGCTGCATTGCCTACCTCTCCCTCACCCTACAACTAAGGCGTCATGGGAACCGAGGAGAATATTCAAGCCTGATTTAGATATATGTGTGTACAATATGCTAGAACCAGTCTGAAGTGGGATGCTGCAGGTTTATACCTTACCTGAGGGATATCCCCCAAGTGTGACCAGGAAGGGAAATTCTCCCAGTGGTCAGAATTTCAAATGATACATATGTTTGTCCACTTTGCTTAGAAAGAGAGATGAGCAGAGGTGTGGAACTATAGATTCATGGGAAGCTGTTAATAACTCTGTGGGATGGCCTGATATTTGTAAGGAAGGATACTGAAGGATTGGTGATAAGGAGGCCTAGGAAAGAAGTATGTCAAATGAAGTCTCAGAGGTGACCCAGAGTCTGAGAATATTCATTTTACACATGAATTCTCTGCAAAGAGGATTCTCAGGGGTCTTTGAGACCATTTCAGATGGTCCACAAATTCAGAACTATTTTCATAATAATATTAAGACGTTATTTGCAGTTTTCACTCATAATCTTTCATGATTATAGGGTGGTATTTTCCGGGGGCTACAAGATATGTGACAATTCAACAGGTTGACTATAAAATCAGATATGAGACTTCAGCTGTCTTCTAGTAAGACAGACATTAAAGAGACTTGCAAAACTGTAAAATAATGCTATGCTTACCAGCCACTATTTTATTTTTCATAAAAAAGTTATGTGTTAATAAAGAATGGAATTATTGTTAGTTAAAACTGAATAAAATATATTTCAAAATTTTCTCAATTTTAGTTTCTAATATATATAACTTATACCAATAAAACACTTTGAAGTTCACCATAGCTTTTTAGGGAATGAAGGAGTCCTGAGACCAAAAAGTTAAAGAACCATTTTCCTAGTCTATCTCCTGCCTTATTTTCATATTTATTTCTGTGTTTTGGTTCACTTTCCTAAGAATTTGTCTACTGAATTGTATTTTATTAAATTATAACCATTTCTTCAACTTATCAAGGCCATTTGGATCTGGATCTTTATGAGTCAAGATTCACTATTTCTCTTTCCCCCATTTTTGATCACTCTACAAATGAAAAATGCTGCTCCCTGTTTTATCAGATAGCATCTCGATGAAAATATTTCTCATCTTTGGCACAGATTGATCATGGCTGGGAACCCACTGATAATTATTTGTCATCATGGTTCACCATGATGATGCATCAGTCCCACACTTAAGTGGTCTAAACCACATTTCCCACTTTATTACTGATCTGCTCTTCTTGTACAAAAACCAAAGCCACAACAAAGTCACATGGCTATACTAGATTGCAATCTTTTAAAACCCCAGGTTTCTCCTTCTAGTCTACAAGGTATTGGCAGGATTCAAATTCAAATTCTTTGTCTTCTGTGCTGGGTAGACCCTGGAACATGTGCCTAGTTCTTTTAGCCTTCCAGCTGTTGCTTTCTGCCGGACCCTCTCTAGTCTCCTCTGGGCAGGCACATTTGCGGGTCAGCCAAGGGTGTGCCAGTGCTTTATATGTAGATTTTGAGTATCTTGGTAGCTACAGCCTCTCCAGGATTTTTCCCCTTAATTTCCAGCTACTGTACTCTGATAGCCTCAAACACCACCATGTCAGAACACTTCAAACCATAAGAACGTTACTTTCTGCTTGAGTTGTGACCATTCTGTGCTTCACAGAGAAGGGAGTGTCCTCAGGAGAGGTTATATAAACGTGGATCTCACCCTGTGCAGTCCCTTCCTTCACAGGCTCCCTTCTCCCTGTCCCCAGTTTTTGTCTGCTTTAGTTGCTTTCAGTACCTTGAAATAGTTGAATTTTTTGGTTGTTGTTGTTAATAGAATTTGTAATAATTATCTGTGTGAAGGTTAGTTCATTATAAGATAAACTACCATTATCAGACTGCCATTTTGATTTTTTTTTTTTTTTAAAGGATTTTCTTATTTATTTATTTATTTATTTATTTTTGGCTGTGTTGGGTCTTCGGTTCGTGCGAGGGCTTTCTCCAGTTGCGGCAAGCGGGGGCCACTCTTCATCGCGGTGCGGGGACCGCTCTTCATCGCGGTGCGCGGGCCTTTCTCTATCGCGGCCCCTCCCGTCACGGGGCACAGGCTCCAGACGCGCAGGCTCAGCAATTGTGGCTCACGGGCCCAGCTGCTCCGTGGCATGTGGGATCTTCCCAGACCAGGGCTCGAACCCGTGTCCCCTGCATTAGCAGGCAGATTCTCAACCACTGCGCCACCAGGGAAGCCCTGCCATTTTGATTTTAAAACTACTTTTTACAGTTTTTAAGAGTAATTTTTACAGTTCTAACAGTAATATACATTAATTTATATGTCAAATCCCTGGGCTTGTGAATAAAAGATACTCTCTTTAAATTTATAATCAAATAGAAATCATAACTTAAAGTCATTATTAATCATGTGTTTTATTTTGCTAACTCCCTTTTACACACATACACAGACACATTCTTATTCTTGAAGACAGCAATCTATTTCTATGAGGACCAAATTAGTAATAGATACCGCTTCTTGTGGGAAAGTAAGATAAGGGGACTTCAACTCTTACCTTCCCTCCTAGAACACTGCCTACCTTCAGGACTGTGATAGTTAATTTTGTCTGTCAAACTGTCTCGGCTGTAGTGTCAAATACAAATCTAAATGTTGCTGTAAAGGTATTTTTTAGATATGATTAACTTATACAATCTTTAAGTAAAGAAGCTTTAAGTAAAGCGGATTTCTCTACATAATGTAGGTGGGCCTTATCCAATCAGTTGAAGGCCTTAACAACAAAGACTGAGGTTTCTGGTAGAAGAAATTTTGTCTTAAGACTGCAACATAGAAATTGTGCCTAAGTTTCCAGTCTAATGGCCTGCCCTACAGATTTGCCCTCAAGAGTGCAAGATTAACTCTTACCTGAGTTTGCAGCTTGCTGCCCTACCCTACTGGTTTTAGACTTGCCAACTTCCACAATTGTATGAGTCAATTCTTTAAAACTTCCCTTTCTCTCACTACCTGTATGTCCTATTTGTTCTATTCCTCTGGATACAAGGAGAATAGTTAGGAACTCATGATATCTATTAGAATTGAGATGCTGATGCTTATTTTTGCCAAATTTTAAACTGCTTCATCCCCATTTCAGAAATGCTTTCCAACATCTGTTGACTTTGTGATTACTTTTAGTGAACATTTTTCTATCATAAACAAAAATTTTTAAAAATTAACATTTATTGACACCATCTTGTTTTTACTTTTGAAAGAATTAGGAAAAATGGAAGGATTTGAAGAATAATCATCTATTACTTTGCAATTAAATAATTGAATATTAAAAGGAAATATTCAAGATATAAAAGAAATTAATGAATTACATTAATTTCCATAAGTTTACAAATTACAAGGAAATGCACCAAGGTTACACTTTCGTGAAAAGTTCTAAATTATTCACAAACATGTTTTTCTTGTTTTGTTTTGTTTTTAAAGGTTGAAAAGCCTTTTATTTAGAAATGTTGAAATGATTGCATGCTAATTTGAATAGCTAGGGTGTAAAAAAATGACTTAAAAATTCCCTTTCTGATGTCCTCCATGAGTTGCATTCCATTATATGTGTCTTTTTTTTTCCAAACCTCTAATTTCAGACTGGAGTTCAGCAGAAATATGGCTTACAGTTTCCCTCAAATCATTCTTGGGCTCCTTAAAAAGTGCTAGACCTTTGAGCAAACAAATAGGTTACTGGAAATAACCTGTTTGTTACAGGGAAAGACAAAGCTGTGGGTGATAAAGGTTCCTTATTCATCTTATCTCCCCACTTCTGTCTTCCTCAATTTGCTGTTATTTTTAATTTCCAGTCCAGCATCTCCCTTAAACCCAGTCAGTTTGCTTTTAAATATCACACAAAATAGAAATCAAAGAAGATGACTTCAATTTTCTGTCATTTCCTTTTCTTGTCTTATCATTTTTTTTAATTTACAAGATATAAAGTTGTTAAGTTATTCACAAAAAACAATAGTGAGATTTTGAACTTAAATCTGGAGGTAAATAATGCTAGTGGCATTGCGTCTCCTCCTTAAACGTATGAGAGAAAGAGGAAACTCCCATTAACTCACAGTGACTGTCCTGACTCTATCAACTCATATGGCTGCAGCATGTGGCTGCATTTCATACTGACCTCCGGGCTGGGCTGATAACACATGGGCTTTTCACCATCAAATATTCAGTTTATGAGCATTGCACAGATTGCAGCTCATAGGTGAGTTTATGTGGGGGGTTTTTTGGGTGAAAATCAAGAAAAATGAAATAAAAACATGTTTTCAAGGGAAAGTTTCTATAGCATTTGACTTTCAGGATCCTTCCAATGAGTTATTAATTAAGAAGAAAATATCCATCTATTAGATGTGGAATACCCCATAACAGTAAACGCAAAAGCCCACTGACTTCCTGTGCTTGGAGTGAAGTAAAGGCATTGCGGCCTGCACAGCAGAGAAATGGAGCGGGAACAGCATTCCTGTTGGGAGTATCATCACGAGGGCTGTTCCCTGAGATGTTCCCTCCATTGTGCTCCTCTAGAAGATAAGGTGTCCTGATTGTTTATTTCCCATCAAAGGTGAAAAAATTGAGAGTCACTCTTTACTGCTTGAATGGAGAATTGCACAAACGTCCCCTTGCCAGCAAGCAGAAAATAAGCACATCTGGGCCAAACTTGCCTGGAATGCAGAGTGGGCTAAGGGGAAGCCAGGAGTGCTTTAGAAAACAGCCTTGTGTGTAGCACCACTCGCATAATCCAAGTGTAATTGTGACTAGTTCTGTTGAAGCTGGAGAGTGTATTTTACTTTTTTCCTGTTTTTCGACACCCTGTCTGCTTTCTTAGAGAAGTTAATACACCAGAGTAACCACTAAAAGTACAATAAAGCTTTCAAGAAATTTGAGATCAAGTCTATGTATGGCTTGTACAACAGTAAGGAGTTTTCTAAGGTCAAGTGAAGACATGCTATCTGATAACGGCCATTCTATAAGACTTGCCTTAAACTGAATGACATGGAGGAAGGGAAAATGCCATTGGCTTTTCATTTGTCATTTTCTAGCGCATCCCCAGGGTCTAGATGCAAAACCTAAAGAGAGGGGCCAACCTCCCCATTCTGGAAGCTGATGCAGCATGGCTCCAGTTCGGGTTGGACCCACAGGCTCTTTGGAGAGTATGTAACTTTGGGGTGATGAGAAATTGTTCTCAAGTCTCGAAAGCACTGTTCCTATAGCACCTTCTCTAAGGGCTATGGGTGCTGGACATCAGTAAGCAGGGTGCTTCAGAAAACCCTGAGAGGAATAATCATAAGCAAATGGGAAACACCCCAGAGAGTCTCAGGATGAGTGGAGCAGTCTGTGCAGATGGCCTGTTGTTGTACAGGGGGGTCTGTAATCATGTAGGCCAGCCGACTATGAATTCATGTCAATGTGATCTCAGTCGAACCCATAGTTTGGGGTGGCCTGGGGACATTTGAGTTATATATATTAATAAAACTGATGAACATTTACTTTTCCCCATTACTTTACTAGATGATATTGAGTTAACAGTCCCTGAACTGCCTTGTAACTTAATGTCACTCATTACTGTTTATACATTAACTAAATATACTCAATTGAGTAATCTTACACTTGACTTGTTTCTATTTATTTTTCTCACTGCTAGCAGCTTTCATAATTTTTTCTATTTCTGTAGCACATACAAAGAGTTATATATGAACACAGTGAAACAAAGAAATCTGCCTATTCAAGTATGCCTGAAAAATAAATACTGGTCATAGTAATGGCTTCTTTGCATATGTATGTTATATTCTTTTGTGGGAATTGGAAAATAATTAAAAATAATTTGCATTTGCATTACAGTTAATGTTTTACGGCCCTTTCATAATTTAGATCTCAGTCTGGCTTCCCCAAACTCTGAAATCTGGGTGAGGCAGATGTTATTATTCCCATTTTATTAATAAGAGACATAGAGCAGTTTGATTGGCCGTCCTGGGCAGGAAAATTACTGAACAAGCCCAGGTCTTAAAACCAGGGTGTGGAAGAACCAATTTGATTGATTCATTCCAGAAATAGTAAAGTATTTTTACTCTGTGTTTCAAGTACTGTTCTAGGTGTTAGATACCCCATAGTGAACAAATGAGACTAGAATCCCTGCCTCCATGAAGCTCACATTTCCGTGGGGGAGACGTGGCCTGTGAACAGATAAAAGGGTAAAATATGCAGTGTGAGGGTTGGTGATGTGTGCTGTGGAGAAAAATGAAGCAGGATTAGGGGGATCGTGTGTGTGTGTGTGTGTGTGTGTGTTGGGGAGGGAGGATGGTATTTTAAACCATTTTCCAGAAAAGATTTAAATGATAAAAGACCTGAGAGGTTGCAGGGAGTGAGCCATGTGGATATGGGGGAAGGACATGCCAGGCAGGAGGAGTAGCCAGTGCAAAGCCCCAAGGCTTGCCTGGTATGTGAGACAAGTGACATGGTGACCAGGCTAGAAAAAAAAAGAGAGGGAAAGCCAGGAGATCAGAGAGGTATGCAGCAACCTTTATATTTTGATTTCCAACTTCTCAATGATGTATCTTTTTCAAGAAATTTTCTTTGCATTTACGAGGGAATTTTTAGACCCACTTTGGAATATGGATTTCTTCCCTTTGGAAAGAGGCAGTGGAGTTGATTTTGATCCCAGCAGCTGTGAGAGGAAAAGCTGGACGGCAGCACTCTTCCTTAAATGCAGCAACAACCGTAAACATCAAGGAACTATTAGCAACTGCTTTGGGGTGGGAGTGGGGCTGCAGGGGAGGTCAGCAACCCTCAGCCAGCATCGTACTTACAACGTACAGCACTGTGAGTTGTACAGCACCTCAACTTACAACGCAGATGTTTCCAGACAGTTTTCCATTAATCCACTCTCTGCCGCATTAATTTTCAAAGCGTGGTCCTAGTAGGAGCAGGGACCTGGGAATGTTAGAAATGTACATTTCCAAGCCCCATCTCAGATGTGCTGAATCAAAAGCTTTGGGAAGGAGCCAGAAATCTGCATTTTTATCAGGGCTTCATGTGATTCTGATGCAGGCTAGTTTGAGAACCAGCAGCATCAGGAGGAAAACCAAGCCGCTTACTCCAGTACTCCCATACCCCCACGGTTACTCAAGTACTCCCATACCCCCACGGTTACTCAAGTACTCCTCCAGCCGCACCGGCCCATACCCCCATGGTTACTCAAGTACTCCTCCAGCTGGACTCTCCCTAGATCTCCAGCCATGTCCCATCATCTTCCCTTAGGCTCAGTAAGCTCCAGCCGCACCGGCCCATACCCCCATGGTTACTCAGGTTTATACCCATTCTATCTCTCTTTGCACTTTCTTCTTTTCCAGGAGGCTTTGCAATTCTGGGACCTTCTTTATGAAATCAGATTCAGTCTTCTAGACCCAACCAAAGCATCCCCACCTCGGCACTCCCATAGCTCATTATTCATAAACAGTACCCCAGTTCATAACCACTTATATGTGAGTTAATTATCCACATGTCTTCCTTCCTTTCTAGACCATAGACTCCGTGAGGACTGGGGCCATGAGCTTGGATTGTGTCAGCAGTGCAAATATGGTGCCTGGCCCAGAGTGGCTTGAAAGCCTGTCTTTTATACTGTTGTTGAATGAATGAAGGACAAGGAATTAAGCCACCATCAGCTGTTGATATTTCAGCAGATATGCGTGGCCACTGTTGCTTTAGAAATTCAAAGGCAGTGCTGGCAGAAGGGGATTCCAAGGAAAGCATCTGGTTGAGGGGAGAGGTTTGGTCTGAACTATGAGGTGCTCTCTGGGGAAAATGGGTTCCAAAGGGGAGCCCTGGGCTTTGGGCAAAAGGGGAAGCCAGGAGGGTACTGGACTTTCAGGAAGAAACTGAAAGGCAGGAGCCTGAACTGAAAATGGAGGTCAGGGAGCCCCAAAGGCGATGTTGGCCCAAATTGTCAGGGAAGCAGTTGTGTATAATAGTCATGCTATGGTGAGTGTCTGGGCAGCTTTCAAATCCGGGGTTGAATCCTGTCTTCCACAATTAGCTATGTTACCGGAGTGTATTATTCAGTCTTCCTAAAGCTCAGATTCCTTTTATATAAAGTGGGAAGAGTTACAATAGCTAACAATAGGAGCTAACATTTATTGAGCATTTCTACAGGTTATTTCTTTTACTCGTTGCAATCACTCTATGAAGTCGGTGTTCAGGTCTCCTGTTTCACAGCACAGAGACTCACCGGCTTGCCTAGAGTCAAGCGGGGAGGTGGAAGGCGGGGGTATGGACTTGAGCCTAACCGTCTGGCCCTGGTACCAGAGTTACTGCCGTGATGTTATACCACCTCTTTAGGGGTCTGTGAGATCATATATGGAAAGCACCCAGCAAGTGACACAATAGTTTGAGGACCAAGCTGGTTTCAGGATGTGAGACAGAAATAATCCCAGAATGTGGGAAAGAATTTGGGGATAAACACCAAATCCCTCCGTGTTTCTATCTCATTCCCTTGGCTCTGGGAAGTATGTTCTCCTAAACTCTGCTATGTTTGCCCATTAACCTTTTCTCACCTGATATTAACCCTATCCTTATTTCCAAAAAGAAAACTGCTGTTTCAGAGTCTGTGGCCTTAATCCAATTATGAAAGGTGATGTTTCAAACAACACAGTATTAGCTTCTGGTGAAAAGCATGGGAACTTCCCTGTCTGAACACCTTGGAGAAAGCAAATGAGTGGAAAGGCATAGTGTCCAGGTCTTTTCTGTTTCTGAGAGTGGGATCTCCACCCTGTGGCTTCGATTCACAAGAATACCACCTGTCTAAAGAGTTTCTAGCAGGCTCCTGACATAAAGACAATGCAAAATCTCTGTGCTACCCCTAAATAACAGCCTCTATTTGGAGAGCAAGGGCAGGCACATCTCACCTGGAATGTTTTCTCTGAGCTGCACAGAATGAGTGATTCACAGGGCTGAGGAGGCTTTGCCCGATCTAGAGGTCTTGGAGAACACTACTGAATGGAAAGCCAGGGTACGTCTTTCTGCTGATTGCAGAAAGGGCAGCCCCTCCCAGCTGACTTTATTGGTGAGCTCCTTGCCCTACACCTTCTCCCCTGGAGCCTCAGGAAAGGAGACAGGAGCACGCATAGAAGCTGTTGTCAGGCTCAGGATCGTCAGGTGACCTTGACATCCAAGGCCACAGGGTTGCCCTTCATTTCTTCAGTGGTTCCATTTTAACACCTCTACTTTGGTTGACTTTCCACTTGGTGTTCAGTGAGTTTGTCAGGCAGCAGGGTTTGGCCTGTCCTGCCGTGGGCCTGGGAAAGTCATGTGTGTACCCGTCTTTGTACAGAGTGAAGAATGGGCCTGTTATTGATTGAATCGTGTTCCTCAAAAAAATATGTTGAAATACTCACCCCCAGTACTTGTAAATGTACGCTTATTTGGAAATAAAGCCTTTGAAGATGTAATCAGCTTAAGATCAATTTAATATGACTGGTGTCCTTATAAGAAGAGGGAAATTTAGACACAGACAGACACAGAGAGGAGAACATCATGTAAAGACACAAAGACACACAGAGGGAAGGCAGCCATGTGAAGATGGAGGCTACTGCAAACCAAAGAACACCTGGGGCTGTGAGCTTTGGGAAGAGGCAAGAAAAGATCCTCCCCTAGAGGTTTTGAAGGAAGCATGGCCCTGCCAGCACCTTAATCTTGGACTTTTAGGCTCCAGAACTGTGAGAGAGTAAACTTCTATTGTTTAAGACCGCACAGTTTGTGGTACTTTGTTATAAGGCCTGAGGGAACTAATACAGGGTCCCATTCTAGAAGGGACAGGAAACTGGGGCCTGAGCACTCAGGGAGTGAAGGGTTCCCTTTATGAGCTTCAGAGCCTCTTTCAGATGTCAGGGTGATGACAGGGCAGGAGGCGCTCTTCTGGAACTCTGGGCAGTGGTAACACCAGGGATAGTCTTTCCCCTTGTACAGGGGATGTAGGGGTTATTACTGCTGCCCTCCCCCCGCACCCTCCCCCCACATGATGCAGCGCAGCAGCTACGTCCCAGCCTGCAATCACCTTTCCAAGCCTGGGCTGCTAGCTGTTGTGCTTCAGGCTGCAGGCCACCCCTCTGCTCCTCACCTGGTTGGGAGAACCTGTCATCACGAACCACAGGATTCCAGAGAGGCAGCCTGGCCAGTTACCTTGACAACCTCATGATGTAATGCTCTAAACCACTTCCTGGCTTCAGGTCTAATGAGATTCTAGGCCCTGCTGGCTCCTCCCAGCCCAGGCGGCAGGCAGCTAAAGTGAGAGCAGGAAATTCATTTTCAGTGATCCCTTTTATGATATCTGTAGGATGCATTTGCATGAGCAATCAAAGGGGAATTGAACTGTCTCCTAGCTGCATGGAGAGGCTTGCCCAGGGGACCTGAGATTATTGCCGGCAGGTCGGTTTTTGCTGTGGGCGCCCCCAGTCTGCTCTGCTGCTGTGAGGCTTTCCTCTTTCTCCTTGGATGCTTTAGTTCGAATCCCCTGCATCAGTTCAGCAGTAAAGAATGAACATGATCCTCAGTTAAATGGATTGCTGAGAACTTCCCTACCAGAACTGAATCCTGAGTATATCGGAGAATTATACCAAGGGATTTCATAACAAAGCAGTTTCTCTTGGTCTCCAGCCATTCCCCCACCCACCCCCCAAAAATGTTTAGTGTTTTGAAAGCATGTTTTTAAAAAGCGAAGGTCCTGGAGCAAAGTCGACATCAGCACTTTGCGTGCATGGCTTTACAGCCCTTTCTAGTCCTTCTGAAAAGTAGCCCCCAAACCACATCCTGATTAGCCAGAAAGTGGGTGCGGGGGTGGGGTCCTTTCTCCTTCTGCAGCTGCGCTTTGACAGAGGCTTAGAGAGGGTGCGTGCCTAGCTCTGTGTGTGAGAGATTTTATTCGTTTGTCTCTTTCAATGAGTAAGTGGCCATTCACCTCCTAACAGCACGCAAGCGAGGAGGTGAGCAGGAGGCCCCATGAGCTCTGTCTCTCCACGACTGGTGTGGATGTCAGCTGCAATAAACCAGCAGATAGAGTTGAGGAGCAAATGTCAGAGCTCCTTCTCCTGGTTCCTGTGGGGTGAGGGCCAAGGTGAGGGGCATTTTTCGAGAATTCTTTTACCTGCTCAGATGGGCAAGGGGTCCTGATACACTGTTAGAACATAACAGGTTGTGGCTGATGATCCCGATGTCTGAGGTCAGAGGCTCTATCTCATCCTTGAAAGCCATGCTCAGTGTCAACGCTACGAAATCCTTTGTTAAGAAGCTTTCAGGCCCAGAGGGTATTTTCTGGATGGTCAAAGGAAGTGAAGTGCCAAGTGGTTCAAAATCTCCTCAAACATATGGATACTATTTTCTGATACCGAGCCAACTTTACTGTGGCAACAGCTTCCTAATATCCATGGTCATTCTGCCCCTTTAGTTATGCCTTTGAAATGATGACTTGTCATCTGGCTGGACCTGGGTGGCGGCAGGGGGGTGTCTCACAGTCTAGGCAGAATATGAGAAAGAGGGTGTCAGAACAGAAGGCCCCTGGGTCTCAGCATGACCCCCATGCCTGCAGGACTAATGGAGACGTGCTGCTGATTGAGACACAGCTGTGATCTCTGGTGACACCTTTTAGCTCCTCTCTCTTGGGGTAACATCCTGATGTGTCTATAAATGAACACTGACACTGTTTCATTCGATTGGGCTTCTCAGCATAAACCAAAACCTCAGGAAACTGTTACATGCTGAGAAAACATTTGTATTAGTAGGTCACAAGTTGTGGTCACTTTTCAATTTCTGTGACTAGAATTAATTAATATAAGCATGTTGTGTACCATCTAGAGATTCGCCTTCAAACTGAGCATTGCCACGTGATTTCAGTGACTGCTTTGCACTTTCACTTATGATCTTTTTTATGCCAAGTGAAGGCAAATGATATCATAGCATTCTGAAAAGGAAGATTTTACAGTGATTCAGATCAGAAAGGGGATAGGGGAAATGAATCATTTTGGGACCTACAGAATATAGGCATGCTGGAATCCAAAGAATTTGTGTTGTGGCAGCCAGTATCATATTTATGTTGGGAGCAAATGTATTATGCAGATTCCATTTTTGCACAGGCAAACTTGCAGCCATTCATCAGCGAAAAATGTAGCAGTAAGAAAGCAATGCAGAATTTTCTGTTGATTCTAGCAGTAAGTGGATTAGATATCTATTTAATGCAGGTTTCAATAACAAGGCAATGTGAAACTTATCTTCCAGTGAACAAACTAGATGGTTGTAGAGTTATCAAGGGATACCTTATTAAAATGTGTATCCCAGGATTGACAAAATTTTGGATTTTTATGAGGCCTGATTATTCTGAATGAGCATACAAAGCTTTAAAAAATAGTAGTATATTTTTGTACAACTTATTTATGCCAAAGAGGTTTGTATTTAGTTTCATGTTTTTGCAAGTTCAAGTACTTATTTTGCAAGTTCAAGTCACAGATAATTTATTGGAGGTGTGTTGAATTTGTTTTTCCTTTACAAGGACTCATAGTAGGCAGCCTCCAAGATGGCCTCAGTAATCCCAGCCCCTGGTACTCAAGCCCTGTGTAATCACCTCCCACATTGTATTACTGTTGGTCTGTAGGACTAATAAAATACTGCAGAAATGATGGGACGTCATTTCGGAGGTTAAGTCGTCGAACGGTGTGACTTCTGCCTCTTTCTCTCCGATCACTTTCTGGGGAGGCAGCTGCCACATCGCAAAGACTCTCTGGCTGCTCTGTGGAGAAGCTCACATGATGGGAGCTGAGGCCTTCTGCCAGCAGCCATGTGAGTGAGCGTCTCACAGGCAGAACCTCCAGCCCAGCCTTTAGGTGACTGCAGACTGCACACGAACAGCTTAACTGGGAGGCCCTGAATCAGAGCCACCCAACTACCTCTGGGATCCCTGACCCTCAGAAACTGTAAGATAATAAGTGTTTTGTTATTTTAAGCTAGCAGTTTTGGATTGGTTAATCCACAACAGATATCTGATGTAGGCGCCTGCACATAAATAATGACTGAGAAGCACTGTGAAATGTCACTGCCTGAATTCAGGCAGTAGATGTATTTGCTTAGTTGCTGACCATGACTTGAACACAAGCATTATTTTTTAAATGATATCAGCCTCGCCTCTTAGGGTGAGCTCATTAATCACATTCATTCCATGTTCACATATTCTTTCAAAAAATGCACGTAAGAACATTGTCAACATCTAGCACTGTCACTCCTCATTATTGCCATGGATCACCCCATTCACGGGTTCACCTTGATGAGGTACAAATTCCTGGTACATCTACTGGTTCGTCTATCCTTTCCCACTTCTCATTTGATTCAGCTATGGAGTAGGACTGCAAATTTCACTCACGCTTTGGCTAGGATATGCAGAGAATATGTAGCTCTTTTTTTTTTTTCCTGTAACTAATCTGGTTTTCTTGCCACTAGTTACCTGGGGACAAACAAACCAAAACAATTGACAACTATAATATCTTGGATTCTGATTTGCAACCTTAAAGCACTTTCAACTCAGTCTTTTAGGAAGAGAACCCCAACACTATTTATCTCTTAGATTTGTGTCATCTGCTTAGCACCCAGTTTCATTTCAAGAAGTCGTCTGGATACGTGGTAGGAATGGTGAGATTTACAAGATCTCATGGTGGAAGCAAAATCAGGGTCTTTAGACACGGTGTCCTTTGGCTCCCTGGTTTCTGGAATGAGTTCTCACATCCTGTGAACCTCTGTGGCTGCATTCTGGCTGTTGTTTCTTCCTCTTTGTCTTGGTCAATGTCTGTCACACTCTGCAGGACACTTAGCCTCCAGCTCCTCTCCCAGGGGTGCTAGGAAGCCTTCTGAGTTCTGAGGGTGACTCTAATTTGGCTCCCGTCTAGGCCGCATCCTCCAAAGCCCTCAATGCAGGGCCACCTGGTCCCAGGGAAGGTGCTGCTCTTTGCCAGGGCCCCCAGCCAGACTCTCTGGTATCCCTGGGTCCTGTCTATGTTGTTTGGAACCAAGAGTGGTCCAGGGAAGCTAATCTTAGGCCTGTCTCTGCCTAACTTTGCCGAACAACCAAGTTGATTTTGGTGTGGTTGTGTACAGGCTGGTATAGGACCCTTCTGCAGTCCCAGGAGCTCCCAGCTGCCCTGGGCCTGAACGTCCATGGTCTGGTATCTGATATCCACACCCAGGCGAGGCTGAAGCTCAGAGAAGACAGACAGTGTCTGTTGTACAATGTACTGGTCACACAATTCAGTGGCCTTCCCCTCCTCCCTTTCTTTTTCTCTAGTCTCTCACCCCGTCTCCTGTGTAAGGTCTACGTAGAACCATAGGCCTTATTGCCTTGCTCCCCTTGTCACAGCATAGCCAGCAGGGTTATTTTCTTTATACTGTGGAAGAAGAAATGTAAGAATACAGGGATTTAGAGCGTTAGTAAAGTTCTACACTGCTGAACGTTCCTGTGGTGAGTGTCAGAAGCCAAGTGTAACCTCAATCTTTCCCTGGTCATTCTGGAACAAATCTCAATTTCCCTTGCAGGTGGTTGTCTTGGGCCAAGTTGGGTAAAGACCATGAACTCAGAGAGGCAAAGAAAAATTCACACTCATGAGTTTCAAAATCTCACCCCATTATGTCTGTCTCTATTATTATTTTTTGTTACTGGTTACCCTTCATGGATTGCAATCTGAAAAATGGAGAGAGTGACACTTGCTTTTCATTCGACACTATTCCATTTGCCTTCTAAGTGCCTTGGAAAAGGCCTTGTGAGTCTCCTCCTTGTGTCCCCCTCCAGACACACAGGCCATCCCGTTTTCCATAGGTTCTAGGGTGTCAGTCTCTTACGTCAGTTGAGCTGATGAGCAGTGAGGCTGGCTTTGTGTTCTTGGGCAGCTGCACAATGCATGCAGTGCCCTCAGGAGAACAGGATGGTGGATCCTCCCTCGGGACACTCAGCAAGTCTGTGAGGCCTGCTCTGGGTCTCTTCCACATTCCTGCTCACACCTCCCTATTCAACGGCAGGAGGTGAAGTGGGTCCAGCCAAGGCAGTCAGTTCCACCTCCGAGGGTCCTTGTAGTGTCAGTAAATCGCTTTCCCTTCAGCCCCCCAGCAGCACAGAGCCACCCACCACTCAGGAGTTCCTCTTGTGTTTAACATGACTTTCGTATGCTTCTTAACTTAAACTCAGACCTGCTTATACCTTCCAGATTTAACCGGACCTCTTCCTATTGCTCTCACATTAAGTCAACTACATAAGACGGCATGGAACCAAGCCTTTATCACATTCTTTAATGCCTTCCATATCAGCGACTCTAGCTGCAGTCCTGGCCCGGCTCCTACAGGCTTCTATCAGAACCCGCAGCCCTCGGGAGACTCGCTGCCACGCCTGCAGCATCTATCTTTCCTCTTTGTAGGTGACAGTGCTTAGTGTCTGCTCCTACTTTCATTTAAAGATGACTTTTAGAGAACATGTTGTCAGAAGGAGACATTAACATTTGCATTAGTCAGTTCCAGGCTTGTCTGTGTTTAAGTCTATGGTACTAGTAAATGGTCACCAACACTTATTGACTGCCTACTGTACCGGAGGCCAACCCTTTATAAGCATTATTTCATTTAGTCTTCACAGACAACTCTAGTTATTATTTTCTCTCCATTTTATAGATGAGAAAACTGAGGCTTGGATAGGATAGTTAAGCAAATTGCCCAAGCTCACAGTTACTAAATGGCAGTGCCAGGGTTCACACGCAAGACTGTCTGTCTCCAGAGCTTCTGCCCCTCCCTGGTCTGCTTAGTTCACATCAAGATCTCAAGGTTTCGTCAGATACATGTCTTACAAAAATGACAAATGAAAAGGAGCAAGCTTCCCGGAGACCTCCAGTTGGATGTCTTCCAGGCACCATGGAATCAGGTGATTGCAGGTGAACCCACCCAGGTCTACCCTAAGCCTACTCAGATCCTTGAAAATGAGCAGCAGCGCTGGCCTCTGGCTCTTTGAAAGCCGTTATCCCTGGGGCAAGAGCCATAGAAGCATCTACCAGCAAGTAACTGGTGCATGCCTTGTCACAGTGGGTGCCTTGCCTTTCTGAGACTCACCCGCAACAGGAATCAACTTTTGGAGGGCACTTTCTTCATATGACATCACAGCATAAACAGCAATGTAGAGACTGGGTGTGGCAGGCTGGTGGCCCTTCACCCCTTCTCCTGGATTGCCATTCCCGTGCATGGCAACTTTGCCGGTTTGCTCATTTTGGCTGAAAGAGGTATTTGGGGGTGGCAGTGAGGAGCGAGGGAGAGCTGGGTGTTGAACAGAGAGAGATGATGAGTGAGGAGATGAGGGCCGAGTGTTTCCATTCCTCAGCTGGCCCAAGAGATGCGCTCTGACGCCTGAGAAGCTACAGGGACCATTTGACGAGAGGCATGCGATTGCTCGTGGCATCTGCAGTGCTGCATGAAGGCCCAGGTGACACGATATTGCACAGAATTCAGGAGAAGAACATTCTCTGTTTCTGTGCAGAACACAGTGACTGCAATCACAGGGCTCTGGAAGGTTTTCAGAGGGAGAGGTGCTGGTATGCCCTCTGGAATTCACTTCTATAGGACAGAGCAGCAGTGGTGGAGGGGAGGTGGCTACCTCACTACACCTGTGGGCAGCAACTTAAATGATGAGGCCAGGAAGTAAGAGAGTGGGTGTCCTGGGCAAGTCCTGAAAACAGCTGAGGACATCATGCGGGGCTGGGATGATATCACATTATGCTGATGGGGAATCTGAACTGGCTACATTGTAGTACAGTTGCTGCTGAGGCTGTAATCTGACCAGCAAACCAGAGTGGCAGGTGGGCGTTCAAGTTTATACATCTTCACAACAATTACAAATGCCGCATGTATATGACAGATGTGCTAGCAGCCTCTTCTCAATTGGATATTGATAGAACCCTGTGCTCCCAACAGCTTGACCAGCATTTCCTGCCGGACCCCTTTGTCCTTTTGTAGCCCCAGGTTCTGCTGGATCATTTTTGCTTGCATGTTAATCCACATACCATGATGATCCATTCCATGTTGACTAATGTCAAAGCTTAGAGCTCATATACTCATGCAAAGAATTTTTTTCTGTGATGGCTTAGACGTATTTCTTCCATATAAGAACTTTTTGTCTTGCAGTAGACCATGCGCATCTCATCAACTACATTTTGTTTGCACTGCTCCTGTTTCTAATGGCTAATCTCCAAGATTGAATACATGGTGGACAAACTGGGGAGTGGCTCCCCTTCAACAGCTGGGCTGGTGCTTTCGGCTCAGAGACCTGAATAGTTTTTACGGATGTTGGGGAAAGATGGTCTTGCCTTCCCTACCTTTGACTGGGAAAAGATGAGCAGCCTGGTTATGAGTTAGCTGGAAATATCTATTCTGTTTTTCAGAAGCTCTATCATATATGGTTGGTTCTGTATCTCACAAACACCCTTTCCCCTCCTCCACACTCCCAGGTTATATGAAATGTATATATTCCATTGAAAGGAAGAAGTACAACTTTATTTCATCCTACTTATATATAGTTTATGTTACAAGTGTTCATGGAAAACAAAGTACCAATTCCAGGTAGTAGTCAGTTTTACAACTGCCATCTAAGGTGACAGTTTCTCTAGCACAGTGCCTTAAAACAGAAATGGGCATCATTTATTTAACTTGGTTTGCATGCACTCTAGGTAAATTTGATAGAAAAGGAGTTTGGATTAAACAAGAACAGTAACAAATATTTCCCTACTTACCTTAATAATAGACATTTTGATTCTAGAAATGGTTTATCAGCAAATGCAATTTGGTTGTCATTTATTTTCCTGTCTTCAAAACTGGATCCCGTGAACCGTGAAGGTCTCAGATTGCTTTTGCAGCTATTGGATTATTTTAAACAAAAAGGGAAACAGCCACCAAATAATTGAATCAGTCTTGTTATATAGACATAGCTCCAAGCCAAAACCCTAGGCATTTATTTTATTCTACTTTCTTGTTCTAGAATGACTCCATGCCTTTTCCGGGCACTATTTCAGTTTTTTTCCCCTGTTTCCAAATTCGTTGTATATTCAAGATAGTCTACTTTATCTTTACATTTTACATTCTGAGAATTCATGTTTAAGCAACATGCTGCCTTTAGAAAAAATCAGAATGCATTAAGCTTCACTATTTCCCTTTTACACAGATTCCTTTAAGCTTTGAGATTGTTAGTGAAGTCAAGTGGTAAATATGTCCTCATCTGTGGTGTGTTCAGACTACTGGCAGGAACGCTTTAGGCTGACATGATTAAAAAAGGAGCTCCAATCCCAATCTATTTAGCTTTACTTTCCTTTGTTTTTAGTGATGCATAAAATTTCTTTTAGGATATTACAAATTTCCTTCCAAATTTTTCTTCCCTTTTCAACTGAAGAAAGCTCCCTTACGTCACACTCTTGCTGCTGGGGCCAGATCATGACGTGAATCTTTATTTAACAAATACCCAAAAACATGGGTCTGACATCTGCCCTGGAAACCTGATGCAGCCAGCTTGAAAATTTCTCTCTGACAGAAGCAGGGCAGAAATAGAGCACGTTTTCTGTCACATTAATCTTAAATAATGTGGCTTTGTTAGAAAGAAAAAAAATCCTTCTAAAAATCTTCTGTTGAATTTATGTCACAACGATGAAGTTATCTATAACTTTGTAATTGCATTTTGAAAAGTAGTTCCATCAAAACACACTTTAGAAGGGCAATTCTTTACTTATAACTTCATTTTATGGGATTTGGGAGTCATTTTTCAAGATAGACAGAACGAATTTAATTCTTTTTTTACTTTTGACATTTTATTAATGAAATACTCATTAATTAAGAGGCATTTGTGTAATTTGAAAAAGAGACTGATAAGATGTCCAAGAGTACTAAAAAGGACAATTATTCTGTTTCCACCAGGTTTTCTACATTTTATTTTTCTAAATCATTCACGTAGAGTTTCACAGTTGGAAAATTCTGAAAGTACTTCTTGCTTCTTTTTTGAAAAGGGAAAATGTTCTCACTTTTGTGAGAATGTCTTGATCTTGCTTTTGGAGAGAGGGCCATGACCAGAATAACAGAGTGTCTTTTAAGACCTAAAGCAGAGATCCTAATTCCAAATTGTCAAAACTAAAGCAGCCTACTTCCACATTTAGTAACTGCTTTCTGGCTGGTACTGAATTCACATTATGCTATTTATGTTTCCATTTATTACTGTGACTTTTTTTGAGATAAAGACTCTGAGTCGTGGCTGTCAGAGAAAGCAGTCAATGGACTACAACAGCAGGCCTGGGGGTGCACCTTGGCCCTTATTCCAGGCTCCTGATCCAAATTCTGTCTGAGGCACTTGAACAGCTACAGATTTTGTGCAAGAGAACTTGAAATCTCAGCTACTCACTTTCCATCCCAGCAACAATCAGACCACAGGCCTGGGCAGAAACTCTGGAAGAATGCATTAAATGTGGGACTTCAATATAGACTAAAATTATGCAGGAAGAAAATTGTATTTAAGAAGTGTAGAAGTTCTAAGAATATTGTGGTTCAAAAAGAAAAGAGCCTGTGTCTTCAGTTACTGTATAGCATGCAGAGATAACTCATATTGAGATTGTAGAAAGTATGGTGGGAGAAATGAGGCAATTCTCTGAATAATACACATAAAAACAAAACTACTTATAATTCACTGTGTGGTTGTTTCTAGGGGTAAGTTTTTCTAGAATATCTAGGTAGAATTATTCAGAATGGTGGCTTCAATTCTTTACTTGACACCTTTAAAGTAAGTTTATTTACATTACAAATGTACTTGCATAAAATGCATGTAAAAAAGAACTCACATTCTGTGTCCACAACTAGATTAATTATCATAAAGTGCACACACTTATGTGACCACCCCCTAGGTCAGAATATAGAACATTCTAAGCACTCAAATGCCCTATTCATTCAGATCCCCTCCAAGAGCACCTGTATAAGCCGTGGAGTTATTAGAGAGCCTCCAGCTGCTGCATTTTCCGGATCCACCATAGGGTTGATGCCAAGGCAACTGTCTCCCTGGGCTGCTCTCAGCCAAGGACCACACATGGCCAAAGCCTTGAACCAGACCATTCCTGCCCAATGCAGGACTCCTCTAACGGCCTGTCTCTGCTCTCGGGCCCCTACAGGTTTGGCCATGATCTTTTCAGAGCTACACTGCAGTCGACCAAATTCTCATTCTGTGTCGCTCTTTCTTGGTGGAAGCCAGACTGGTATTGTGGTTTGAGGCTTACGCACCTACGCCCACTCCCTCTCCCCTTCACCCTCCACAGGCATTTCCCTAACACACTTCTCACACTTCTAATTCTGTCATGGTGTCTTCTTCCCAGAGGACCCTAACTGACACAGTTGGTACTAGGAAAGCAGAAGGTAAGAAGGATTTGGAGGACCAGACCACTCCCCATTTGGCTTGTTAGAAAGAAGTTCAGTGGAAGTCCCACTGTAAGTTACATGTGGATCACAGATAGCTCCTGGCACAGGGTGGTGGCCTAACTGCTAAACCTTTTACTAAATCTGGGGAGACATCCTGGTGGAAGGGAACACCCTTACTCCTTCAGTGATTCCCACATTTGAAAGACACTGGGGGGACAGTGCAGAATGACAGTGGAGTTGGCTGGCTATGACTAAGTTGTATTGATGGCCTGCAGAGGGATAATGAGGAGCTGAAGGTGGTTTATGAAAAGTTACAGGATATGTAAGAACCTGAAGGACTCTTGCACAGCTTACAAAGAGGCCTTCATGTCCTGCAGTAGAGAGCAGACGCAGCTGAGCCGCAAGCATAGCACTGAATTAGTTTGTGACATGAACGCCAGGTTACTGGTTGAAAAAACTTGAGACCCTGAAGTATGGTTGGGGACATCTGGATGGATGTTCCTGAAGACTGTGTCTCTGTAGACTCCTCTGGACCTGCCACAGTTATAGAGATGGCCCTCATCCCTTCTAGAAGCTGGCACTTTCCCAGTGTGGGAAGACACTGTGGAGGCTTCTCAACAAGGCAACAGATGCCCCCCACCCCGCCTCAAGAATTGTACCACCACCTTTCTTGGATGCCAAGCCAATGAAGTAGGGCTAAATCCCAGTGTAACCTGCTGGACATGGGAGGGGCAGAAGGATATTACACCCTGAAAGAGTTGCAGGGATCAGCATGTACCCTTGGGCCTGGATTTTAAGGATCTTGATCAAGAGGACTGGAGAGTAAAACTGTAAAAGCCAGAATTCATTGACCTGAAGGCATTCTTTAGAGATACAGGATTTAACACTCAGGCAGGGAGCCCAAAGGCTAGGAAAGACTCAATGCTAGGGTAGGTCTAGGAAGCCTGGAGAGACTGGTGACCTTTGCTGATAAAGATGAAATGCCTGAGTGCCATGGCAGATGACAGATAAGGGGATAAAAAGCTCAGGGATCTTGGCACACTAGAATTTATATACATTCAGGGGATGTGTGAGGCTGAAAGATTTACCAGAGGATTGTTTCTGTGAAAAGACTCAGAGGAGATAGCATTCACCAAGGTCACGAGGAATGTATGGATGAGAGGATTACTATGGGTCAGGTAGTGGCCAGGACCTGTACGTGCATTATCTCATTCTGACCACTCAACTGTGTGAATTAGGTACTAGTTTATCCCCATTTGGCAGAGTCTTTAGAAGCTAAATAGCAACCACTCAGTCAATAGTAACTGAAATTGTAGTCGATCTCATTTTTTACTGTTGTTATTATTTTAGATTTAACTATATGCCTCTCACTTATGTATCTAATATTACTCAAGCTAAAAAAGACACAGAACTATTTCTATCTAAAATTGTGTTGCTTGCTGTTTCTTTCAAGCTTCCATCCCAAACACTAAATCAATTTAAGATATATTTTGAGACTATCTAATACTGCAACAAATCGGTTTATGTTAAATAGCTCCTTCAAAAATAATTCTAGCAGAGATAGATACTTGGAAGAATCAAATGCTTAAGCTGAAACCTGGGAGATCCTTTGCATGGTCAACAAGATGGTTTCCAATTTGTTGTAAAATATTCAAACTGTGTGGTCTATCATTTCACATACCAAAAGCAAGACAATATTATATAACATATATAACAAATGAATCGAAAGTGGAGAAAACACATTCTGATAGTTCGGGTCACTTGTAGCAGTTTGGGTTATTGGGTAGTTGATTTGAAAATGTGATTATCATTTAAGATGTCAAAACACCTGTTAATTTGATGTCAAATATGGATGTAATAATAATAATTATTATTATTTGAAATCTAAAGTACAACACTTAGTTATTCCAGTTTAATTCAATTAACCTTTGAAGAGCTAAGTGCTGTGTGAGGACCAATTATCATTTTGTTTTAGCAGTTTGAATTTGGCTACATGTCTGGATACCAAAGCAAAGTAATTGTTTGTATTGGGTTTATAAATTAATATCCTGAAATACATATTTTCAAAAAATATAGTAGTTATACATTCAATATGTGCCAGATACTCAACCAAATTCTGGAGATAGAAGAATAAAAGATATATCCCTTGCTCTCAAAGATCTCACAGTCTAGTGAGATTTAATTTCAGACATGTAAGCGTAGATCTTAGTGATTAGTTACATTCCTTCTTAAAAAGTATTGACATCCTAACTTATACAAATAATGCTTGGTTCTCGTGGTAGTTAATTTTATGTGCCAACTTGACTGGATTTCGGGTCTGTCTGTGAGGGAGTTTCTGGAGGAGATTAGTATTTGAATGGGTAGACTAAGTAAAGTGGATTGCCCTCCCCAATGTGGACAGTCATCATGTGATTCCTTGTGGGCATGAATAGAACCAAAGGGTGGTGGAAGGGAGAATTTGCTCTTTCTGCCTGACTACTGGAGATGCATCTCAATCTTCTGCCCTCAGTGCCCTTGTTTAAGGCCTTCAATCTTTGACTGGAAATTACACCCTTTACTCTCTGGTTCTCGGGCCTTTGAACTTACACCACTGGCTTTCTTGGGTCTTCAGCTTATAGAGGGCAAATCATGGGACTTCTCAGCCTCCATAACCATGCGAGTCAAGACCTTACAATCAATCTCTCTCAACCAATATATCATATTGTTTCTGTTTCTCTGGCAAACCCTGACTAATACAATTCTTAAGCCCAATCTGAGACAATCAAGATTTCAATTGAAGATGAGCCTGATACTGGTTAGCATAGGACTTTAACTCATAAGAACTTAAAACCAAAAAAAAAAAAAAAAAAAAAAATGCATTAAACTACAAATTTTTTCTTTTGAGTATTTATGGTTCTGGTATGGAAATGAGATGAGCAGGATTTGTCTACATATAGTGGACAAAAAAGTCAAAGAGGATATAGACACATTGATATTTTTAATGTTTTCATACTTAAAGTACATTAGGAAAAACATATATTACCACACTGTAGCATCACAATAAAATATATATATGTAATATATATTTACATAACATAGAAAATATACAAATACTATATATATGTGTGTGTACATATGTATGCATATTTGTGTATATATATGTGTGTGTGTATGTGTGTGTATATATATATATATATATATATATATATATATATATATATATATACACATATATAAAAAATATATATATTTGTTCTTTGTTTCTGGTTCCTGGCATAGAGTTTCAAAACCCCTTGAAATTTCCAAAGTCATGGGGGTGTTTTATTATTCATAAGGAACTCCTTTCAACCATGCCTGAGTTTATGCTAATGAGAGGAGGCTCTAGGTAGCTTGAGGATGGAGACTGAGAAAAACTAACCATGGGATTAGAGAGTTGGAATTTTCAGCCCCATCCTCTGCCCCTCCCCCCAAATTCTGGTTTAATCTTAATGTTTGCATTATTAGCAGATGTTTCAGTACCACTTTATATGTAATGTTTGCTTTAATATAAAAATAAAATTTCTCCCAAATCTTCAAGTAATATGGACCCTGTGGGTTGATATTCCATTTTATTCTATGGCTTTTGTCCCCTTGCCCCATACCACCACTTAACCCCCTGGGTATCTTCTCTGTACACCCCCCTGACCAATCTCTAAGCTACATGGGAAATACAGCTGGAGGAGGAGAAGCCAATTCCAGAAAGTGGTTCTGAAACATCAATGTGGATAAGATTCATCCTAGGGAAGTTTTGTACAAACATAGATTTCTGGATGCTAGCCTAGAAATTCTTATTAATAGGTATGGCAGTGGGTCTCAGGAATCTACATTTTATCCAGCACTCAAAGCATGCCTAATATTAATAATCATTGTGCTAGACTTTGAGCAAAACCGTCTTAGGCTTTGGTCTCAGCGAAGTGTGTGACCTGAGTCAAGCAGTTGACCCCCGCCGGTCCTCTCTTCCTTATCATAAAACAAGAGGGTTGATTAGATGTACTTGACCATTTCTTCCAGCTCCACAAAGTTCTAGCATTCCTTGATCTGTCATACTCGACTGCAAATAAATCATGTGAAAAGTTATAAGATAAAAAATAAAATCCTCCCTGACTATGGGATACAGATATTGAAAGATAACCCTGCTTTATTCATAAATAATGCTCAGACTTCCTTAATAAAGTCATTTCCACTTTAAAAAACTGTACTTTGTCACACCAGTGCATTAAGTTTTCTACTTTTGTGTCTGTGAGTCATTTAAATTAAATCTAAGATACTGCAGGAGTGTAACAGTATAATTGGTCTCAGGTATTTCATTATTGTGACTGTCAGTACTGTATCCTGTGATTTTCATCAGCATATTAATAAATGCCTTAAGGAAATATAACTTATTTATTCATTGGCAGAGAAACCTATGAAAATATTTTTACAGTAATTATGTTTTGAAAATTCTCATTACAGCATTTATATGATTCTCAATGAATTATTTTATTCCTACCCCACCCCCCCAAAAAAACCCCTAGACACTGCTATATCTAGGGTAATCACAAAGACACAGACTTTTACATTAAAACTTTGGCTGAGGAAGGGGCAGCATATAACACATAGGGAGGGGCTGGTGCATAGTAGCCAGAGGATGAGGCATTGAAGTTCCAGATATGTACCTATTATTTTTTACATTTAAATATGGGCATTAACAATAATATACAAAGCATGGAGAAAAAAGAAAACAGAAAATCTGGATCTAAATAATAGCTGGCAGTAATAGTTTGTGTAGGAAAAAGAGTTATATTATGCAAATGCATCAGTATCCCTGGTCTCCCCTATTTCTAGCACATTCAAATCTGGAACACAAGGATCAACCCTCCTTTTACCCCAAGAGACTGTTAAAGGATGTGAAAAAGAAAGAAACCAAAATGTGGACACAAACCCATTAGCAGACCCAGAACAGAACAGAGACCCCAGACAAAACCCCACACATATCTGGTCAAGTAATTTAGGGGTCAACTAATTTGCAGAGGAGAGTAGAAAGGAGTGTCATAAAGACTTCAGGAAATTTTGAAAAACGTGGGCTTCCAAAGGAATACTGTATAACTCCTGAGGAGTTGGGAGGAAAGCCCTTCCCTCTGTGTACACACATTCTAGAAGTTTATTTGCTCCCAAGGAACGGGGGGCTTCAGGAGTGATGTCCTTCAACCAGTGTGTTCAGCTGCACCTTGTGATGACCCACATTGTGCTAAATCTCTTGTTTCCTTCTTCTCTTGTGCACAAGCCCATCTGACAAGTTTGGGTTGGTTCATAAGAAAAATTGATAGTTAATGTTTTAAACTGAAGACAAATTACTGGGAGGATGCATTTTCCGCCCATTCAGTGGCTGTGAAGAATTTGGTGGGAGGAAAGGGAACTTCAAAGGCATTTTTTTCAGTTCATGGCCTTGCTTGCACCATGCTCCTGAACATCGGGGCCGCGTGCTGCTCCCGCTTGCACGCCCACATTCAGCCAGAGTTTTAGTCTCATTCTGTATGGGTGTGGTGTTAGCATTAATAATATGAATAATATGATGTTAGAGTACTGATTACTATATTGAGCAGGAAACAGATGGCTCGCTCAAAAGGGGTGATTGAAGAAGGCTGAGTAAAGCAGCTGTTTACAAAGGTGCAGCACTGGTTAGGGAAACAGACACGTGATGCTCCTTACTCCAGAGCCGGAAACAGGGGTGGGTCAGGGTGCACCATCATCATCCCATGGCCTGAGAGGCAAGGGGAGAGAGCAGTTATCAAAACCGAAAGAGAGCTCAGCTGTAGGACAGGGCTGTCTGGCAGAAACTGGAGCAGAGAAAAGCAGTGGTGTTCCCCCAGGTCTGGCATAGAGGGGGCCCAGGCAGACCTCTCCGTCTTGCTGCTCTCAGGAATCCTGCTGGTTCCCCTCTCCATACCCCTGCAAACCCTCCTGGTCAGACTCCCAGGGCAGAGAGCAGGGTGAGAAGGGCAGAGAGTTGTTTTAGAAGGCAAGCAGAGTCTATCCACAGCTGAAAGATATGTAAAACCAGACCTTTGCAAAAGAAAATCAAACAGACCTTCTTTCAGTGCAAACCTGGCATCTGCCTCATCACTTCCTCATCTGCGTGTAGAGATTGGCTGACCTCACCTTCTCTATTGCTGCTTATGTGTGGCTCCCTTTTAGCTGTGAGGGAGAAGGGGTACAGTAAGTTCTGGGTGGGGGAACATCAGCAGCAGGAAACTGCGAAAGCTCTGGGAAAGCGTTTGCTTTCCTGGTAAAAGTTACAGAGAAAGTAGTGATGTCTTTCCCTCTTATTCCTGCTTTTAACGGGTGTATAATGCCTGGAGTAGAAGTAGCCATTTTTTTAGCAATGAGGTAACAAGAATGAAGGATGCTGGTCCTGATATTGTTAAGCCATTGATCCAATGCCAATAGCGCCTACCGCCAGATATTTTAAGTGAGAAAAATAACCTCTGGTTGTTTTCTAAGTCTTCATAAATTGGGAACTTGGTGCTTGATCAGATATAGGCTGAGTGGAGTGGGTGTGACAGCTAGACTGCTGTCAGTAGCATTTGCAAGAAACTGTGTAACTGAAGCATTTTGGGGACAAAAACTCAAAAATTTAGATCCACATAGGTTAAATTAGGGTATCTGTGAGATATCTATGAGGAAACATAGAATGAGAAGTTGCATTTATGTGTCTAAATGAAAGGCTAACTTAGAAATAAAAATTTAGTAATATATGTTATAAATGATAATTCAAGTCTTAGAAGTAAAATGAGATCCTCTTCCTCTATTTTATATAAAGAAAAGTGTCAGGACCAAGTTCAGAAACTCCAACATTTAGAGCTTAGACAAAGATGGGATGCTCCCAATGGTAGATTTAGCAAAGAACCAGGTAGAGGTCAAGAGAAGAATGCATTTTAAGAAACAAACAGACAACAGTTTTTGGTGAAATGGAGAAGTTAAGTAAATTAAGGAAGATGTTGGTCACTGATGATATTTAGAAGGAAAAACTAGTTCTTGGTGGCTGATCTGATGTTTCAGAAAACAGCATGCCTGTTATAAAGGGTTGCCATACCCAGCATAGCTTTTCTCTATGAGAACAGTGCTCAAACCTATTTGTTACTGGCACAATTTAAATATTAACTGCGAATAAAGATAAGGAATAATTCTTTTTTGCTCCTTGTTTCATCTGTAAATGTTGTTGTTTTAAGGTCTGTTGGAACATCTGTTAATGAAAAAGTTACAAGAAAGAGAGAGAGGAGGGGGGAAAGAGAAAGAAAGAATGAAAGGAAGAAAAAGAAAGAAAGAAAAAAAAGGAAGGAAGGAAGAAAGAAAAGATATGTAAAGAAAAGAGAAAGAAATTAGGGAATAAAGGTCAATTTCTTATTACCAGATGTTATAATTGGATTAAAATAATGGTACTAAATATTAAGTTAGAAATGGAAAATTTTAATTAAATATGCAGATGCTGTCTCTATTCTTTGTCATTAGAATAACAGGCCCCAAACTGGAAAATATGCTGAAAGTAGGTGAGGAACACAAGCTCTAATAGGATGTCACTAAGATGACTGAACCACATAGACAATGATTTGAAGGTTTATCTGCATCTTATTAAATAATTGCTTGGGGCAAGTTACTTAATCTCTCTGAGACTTGAATTTCTCATTCATAAGACAGGGACAAGAATGAGTACCGGAAGATTACTTGTGAAGATAAACCACAAAATGGGAGTGTTGAACTGATTTCTAAGACCCTCCCCAAACTGCTTTACTTGAGCTCATGGCCTTCAGTACCGGTTCTCCTGTTACCCAGGAAGCACCTCATGATTTGCTCCTCATTGTTCTGAATTGGCTATGTTTCTTTTCACTTTCATGGCAAGTAAGACCTTGATTATCCTTGAATGGCCTTGCCTGGGTGAACTGAGATTTGGAAGGGCTGAAGAAAATGTTTCCTTTAAAAGTATACACTTCCGGCATATATCCATCTTACCTTTGATGTCTTAGGGCTTAAAAGTTCAGCATCTGCTGACATCAGTTCTAATATTCACTGTCAGCTGCTGCCTTTGTCAGCATTACATGAGTCAGCAGTGGTATTATTCTATTGTTGATTTAGTGCTAGTTCTGCGTGGGCATTGCCAAACCACACTTCGGTATAGTTATCATTATATTTAAACTTATTCTTCTCCGTAAACCTTTTAGGGCATTACAAAAAAGAATCCTTTCTCTCAGTGAGACAGATTTTTATAACTGCTTGGAACTTCAGGTTTCTTTTCAGGGTTCAGTAGGAAGACGGTGTGCTGGATGACTCTAACCCTGCGTCAGCATTCCCAGGATGGGACTCTCATCCTCTTTGGGCTTTGCCTGCAGTGCCACCTTGAATCGAAATAAGTTGAAACTTTCTTATTTTCCTTAGAAGAAACATTTGAGGTCACATGTATTTTAGGGGAATTATCAAGACACTATCTCTATAATCCAGAACTAAGAAATACTATCCATTTGACATAATTTTTGACTGTCTACTGTATTTACAGCACTGTGCTAAATATAATAAAGACACAGTAAACAATCAACAGATTTTGCCCTTTATATGCTTATATTCTTTGGAATAGATAAGACTAGCAATGACATCACACCAACGATAGCAAGTAACATATAATCTGCAAGGGGATTTAGAAAGAGAAGAGATTATTTCTAGTGGAAAAGATTGCATCTACACGATAAAATTTATCTTTTCTTCATCATTCCTCACCTCCTTATTTCCCTGTGTACTTGTATATAAGTATTCCCCTGATATAGTCTCTATTCCCAAATAGCCATATGCTTTTGCATCTGTAAGTCCTTGCCCACACTGTTCCCCTCTCCTGAAACGCTCTTTTCTACCTGTTAGAAGCCATTCATTCTTTAAAAGCTGATTGTTTTGTTGCTGCCCATGTGATGGTTTCATTGACATCTCTGTTAATCATTCTGACCTATGGGGCCCCAAAGCACCTTATCAATAACTGTTAACTAATATTTCACGATGAATCATTTTCCATGATGAATGATAAAGTTATCATTTTAATACGTGTATCTCTCCCCTCAAAAATGAGAGCTCTTATAAGGAAAGGACCTTGAAATATTTACCACCGTATTCCTAGCAACTAGCAACACTCCTTACAACTTAATAAACACACATAGTAAATATTTGTGGAATAAGATACCATTTATGTTAAGACAGCATAAGGGCCAGACCAAGAAGAGGGATTTCTAGTTACCCTACCCTCTCCTGGAAAAATGCTTTTATACCTCATACATACAAATCACCATGTGGTCTTCCTACCCTGGCCGTGGCTTACTGGATGAGGCACAGAGAGTGAGCCCAAAGCCTTCATTTACCAAAGGGTTATAGGTTGTTTAGTATAGAGATCTGCCCTTTACTGGTTGGGTGAACCAATCAGATGCTCTCAAGAAGTTTGAGATCAAAACAGGAAGGGACAATGTCAGCACACTTTTCAGTAGAGGCAGAGACAGAGTTGCTGATTCATCATGTGATGAAGCAGAAATGTTGAAGCCACAAATTCCTGCTGTTGAGTAAGCAGTAAGTTACCCTGGTTGCTGGAAGTTCATGTGTCCAGAACCAAATTCAAGAATCCATAGTTCTGAATAAACTGGTTGAGATAACACTGAGTTGTTTTCCTGTTCCAAGATACCTATATAAAGCCTATACAGGTAGAGAAGAGAAAGTATGTTATAATAGAATTTATTTTTATTGCTGTTATAGACTTAATGTTTGTATCCACCCCACCCCCCAATTTACGTATTGAAGTCCTAATCCCCAGTGTAACTATGTTCGGAGATGGGGGCCTATAGGGAAGTAACTAAGGTCAAATGAGGTCAGAAGGGTCGGGCCCTGATCGAATAAAATTGCTGTCCTCATAAGAATAGACACCAGAGAGCTCTGACCACCCACAGACACCCCTTTCCTTGGTACATGCACCAAGGGAAGACCACGTGGAGACATTAGGGAGAAGGCAGCCATCTGCAAGCCTGCAAGAGCTCTCACCAGAAACTGAACTCTGCTAGACCTTGATCTGGGGATTCCAGCCTCCAGTACTATAGGAAAATAAGTTTCTGTTAAGCTACCTTGTCTTTGGTATTTTGTTATGGCAGCCTGAACTAAGAAAATTGCCTATAAAATAATACATATTGATTAAGGAAAATTTGAAAACTATAGAAACGCACAAAGAAGAAAAAAATTAACCATCTAAATAACCACAGGAAATAACACTATTTACATTTTTCATATATATCTCATAAATACTTAAAGGATAAATTCAAGTTTGGGCTCTTTATTGTTTAGCTAATGGGAAACGATTGAAGGTGACAGTCAAAATCGTGCTTCAAAAAGACAGGTCTTGCTGTTCTCTAGGTAGGACTGGAAAGTTTGGAGATACTGGGACAAGTTAGAAGTTACTTTATCAAACTAGGCTATGCCAAAAAGACCTCTGATAGGATATCGGAATATGAAAAATGTGACATATATGTAAAACATTTGAGAAATACAAATGCTATTGCTTAACGACATCTGGGTGTGAGAATAGGGATATCAAGAGAAGTCAAATATGATGAACATTTGGGTAAAAAATATATATAAATACTAAAAAAACACATGTAAATAAGAAAATATGGGACTTGCTAAAAAATTAATGCTTTTTGGCTATAACTGCATGATAACATATACATGTCACAAACTGGTATTGGAATACTACATGTTCTTCATTGTCTAATGGTTACTGTTTCCAAGCAATTTTGAAATCTAATAGAGAAAATTCCATTAGGTTTTCAAGGAATAATTTCCTATGGCTGGAGGCTCTATTCTCTGGTCCTACAGTTCTGTCCTCTGCACCCACAGCTCAGGCTCCACCTTTGCTTCTGCAGATCTAGCCTCTGTGCCCACAGTTCTGGCCTCTGCACCTGTGCCTCTGTTTTGAGTCATTCTCCCTTCTTCTTGAAGGGTAGCATATGTTTGTTGATGAATAGTTTTTTTCATTCTGTAGAATTTTTAGGAATCACCCACCCTTCTTACATTTTATTCTGTTTCTTTCCCTTTCTACTTCAAGTTGGCAGTGTTTCTTCAGGTATATTCTCAAAAACCTTGTGGGTCTCCTGTGTATGTCACCTGGATTCACATTTTTAAACCATGGTCTTCTGCAGATCTTCCTGGGTAATCTTATCTCTATTTCTGGCTTCTGCTGTCTTCAGCACTAGCAAAAGGTTGTCCAGCAAAAGCCTGTCATATTACCTTCCTTTTATATGTGTTAAATCTTCCTCTGCTTCTCTCTCATAAGGACACTTATGACTTGATTTAGGGCTCACTCAGATAATCCAGGATAATCTCCCCATCACAAGATACTTTATCACAGCTGTGAAGACCCTTTTCCAAATAAGGTAATATTCACAGGTTCTGGAGATAAGGATGAGGATATATCTTTCGGAGCTGTTATCAGCTACACATCATTTATATCTATTGGAGAGAATTTAGTCACATTTTATAGCTAGAAGAAAGGAAGGCTGGGAAGTACAGTCTACCAGGGAGCCATGTGCCCAGCTAACACTCTAGGGTTCCATTACTGAGGAAGGGTGGAACAGATATCATGGGGACAATTAGCTGTCTCTTCCCATCCATCTCCTATGTATATGAAGAGAAGTGTTCTTGATTCTCTGAGACATTAAAAAAATAAATCAATTCTTCCTCTGGGGAAGTTACCATCTTGGTACAAAGACAAGTATCTGCCAAGTTAAGTCACTCTATTAGGCAGTATTGAATTAGGCTCCAAATGGTGACCCTAATGGTATGTAACACATTTTCAGAAAATGATATGGTCTCTGAGGGTTGAAGCGTTTTTACTGAAGTCTTTTTGGAATAAATGAGGCTTGAAACAAGTCTTAGAGGACAAGCAGAGTTTTAATCAGGTAGAAAGGGCATACTGACGGGGATGGTCAGGAGGTTTCCACTGGAAAATATAATCTTCTGTAGAAGCGTCTCTAAAACTGGGAATATCTAGACTTCATCTGTTCTTCATCAGTCAGGAAGTGTTTCTTCTGGTTATATCAGAATATCGATGAAATATGAAAAATATCTTAGGTGCCAAAATGGGTAGAGAGTGTTTAGTGACTAGGAAAAGTTAATACTGCACTTGAATCAAGAGAATAGGAGCAATTACTGAAAACCATCAGGGGTTTCATGAGAAAATATCATGATCAGTTTTCTTTATTAGTTATCTGTTTTATACATGTTAGTGTATATATGTCAATCCCAATCTCCCAGTTCATCCCACCACCACCCCCTCCCCCCCGCAGCTTTCCCCCTTTGGTGTCCATACATTTGTTCTCTACATCTGTGTCTCTATTTCTGCCCTGCAAACTGGTTCATCTGTACCATTTTTCTAGATTCCACATATATGTGTTAATATACGATATTTGTTTTTCTCTTTCATGATCAGTTTTTGAAAATAGGAAAGATGAGTTTTATATTTGATGTTGATGAAAAAGCATTGACTGGTCCTCAGTAGTAGAAAGTATTCCAAGTACATATGCACTTCTTCCTCACTTTACCAAACAATTGGGGGTGACGTAGTTCAGAGAGACAGGAAACTTTCCCAGCATAAGATTTTGGACTGAAACTTAGAAAACTTATTTATCCCTTCTGGCTCAATTTTTTATTACTTGCAGATAGAAGTGACTGAGCTGGGGGTGGAGAGGGACTCCAGAGCATTTTTCTTAATCTCCAGAAAGGCACCATTGCTGACTTGCTTCTGTATGTGCTCAAGCCTGTATCCTTATGTGTGATGGGGTTTGCTGTGCAGACAGGAATGAGTGGGGTCAAGGGTGGGGATACAAATTGCATGGAGGTTTGTATTCTTGACTTTCTCTTCCCCACACCTCAAAAAAATCACACAGTAACCAGCTGTCAACTTGCATAGTGATCAAAGTAATAAAGTAGTAATAGTCAGCTGCCAATTTACATTATTTGTAGTAAAGTAACGTTCAGAATGGAAAATGAGGGCTGTATCTCTGCTGATGACATTTATTAATATTTTCAAACTCTACATTTAAAAAGTGCCTTTGTTGAGTCTGTTGTCAGAAGACTGAGGAATCTTTTAGTTTTGCATATTTTCAAGAAGAAATAAGTCCTGAGTGTTTCTTTCCCCTCCCCTCCCCCCAAATGCGGAAGAAATCTTTAACTGTTCTTTACAGGACACTCAGAAGCCCTGAGATGGGCTGTGTGAGATTGGAGCTGGTAGAATTGTTGTACAATCATTCAGGTGATACAGGACAAGCCCTAGCCTTTTGGAACAAGAATAGGATCACTATAAAGGAAACGGACACCTAGAAATCTACAGCCTCGGTTTGTAAAGCCAGCTTCCTATTTACGTTTAAGAGATGTGTGTTTCTGTGGCATCCGTTGGGAAGAAAGAGCGTGTTTGTTAGCATATGCAAGAAGCACAAACCAGCATTGTGTGTGAGCCCCAGAGCTTGTCACTAGAGATGGATTCCCCTCTGAAGGACCATTAATAAAGGCTGTGGCAGGGCCTAGGATTTGTAAAAGGACAGAGAAAAGAATAGAGGTGCTGAAAGACTTCTGTGCATTCCTAATAGGAAGAAGACAATGTCCAATTGATAAAAAGGGAATCCAAAGATATTGCATCCACAATTTATTCACTATAAAAAAGTAGAATATATCAAAGATTAAGATAGATATGTAGATGATAGATGGATATTTTATAGTTTCAGAATTAAAAACTTCAAATACCATAGTGTTATACAATATAAGATTTAATTATACTCATTCTCATTTTTAATAGAATGAAAACACTTCATCTGATTTTTAATGAAATGCCGGAGGAAAATTTAAGCATAGAACTACTTAAGTGGTATCTGCTGTCATATCATGGTTACTCCCAAACATATAAGGAAGTGGTGAAAAATGATACAAAAATGCTATTCTTGAGGTAATGTTAACACCTTCCAGAAGAAAACTCTAAGATTGGGTAAATAAAAGAACACAATGAATGAATAAATTATCTGGGAACAGGGTCAGAAAAGTAGCCCAATCCTTTAACATCCTGTGATTCTGCTTTACCCAGCCCAGGTTCTTACTGCTTCTGTGGACTCAGTAAATAGGGTCCTAAGGCCTGCAGTCTCTCCCACCGCCAAGTGACCCTAATCACCACAACCTATTTCATTCTGAGTTCATGCTCACAGGAGCCCTGGGATGAAGGCGGGGCAGGGATTATCCCATTTTGAAGCTTAGAGTGATTGAAGCCCGGGTCATAAGAATGTTAAGACCGAGGCCAGAAGGACTCAAATATTCTAAATCATATTTTGGTCTTTGCTACTCCCTGCGCTTAAGTTATACTCCCACAGACATTCTTATTATGTTATTGTTCTTTTTAAAAACCTTCAATGATTCCCTACTTCATTTTGAGTCAAATCAGTCCTCCTCAGCCTTCTGTATGTATAAGGCTGTTTATACAGTGGCTTAATCTATCTATATCATCATTTCCCCCCATGCCCTGCTCTCACTGAGGAGTCCAGACCCGCCCTGGGCATCCCTGTTTCCATGTCCTTGTTCACATTCTTTCCTGTTCCCCAAACCTCTCTCTCATCCACACATGCTTCTCATGTCCTCAAACAAGAGTCTTACTATTCTGATTGCTTCCACTGCATTTAGCAATCGTTTTTTATTCTAGCACTCACCAGAGTCTCTCTTGAATTAGAAGTATTCATATACTATGATTTTATCCTTCAGCAGACTGAGTTCTTGGCCACAGATTCTTCTATTTGAATTCTCTGTATTGGGTCCCAGAGTTTCTGTAATGTATGCCTTGCAGATAGATGTTCACTAAATATTTCTTCGAATCTAACATCTGTTGGACTGTTGTTTTATTATTTAGCTTGTCACTCATCCATGCTTTTCCTACCCAACTAAATTACATGCCCTTTGAATACTGCTCTCCTACTTTGTAGGAACTTAAAAATATGATGACTGAAGGAATTCCCTGGTGGTCCAGTGGTTAGGACTTCGCGTTTTCACTGCAGGGGGCTTGGGTTCAATCCCTGGTCAGGGAACTAAGATCCCGCAAGCCATGCGGCAAGGCCAAAAATAAAATTTATGATGATTGAAATGTGGTTGGTATAGTGAGAAATGATACGTGCAAGGATGACTATTTTAAAGCCAATGTGTGTACCCAAACTCTGTGTATGTGGCTTATATAATCATAATTATGTTGGCCGTACCATGGCAGCATAATACAGGGACGATTTCTTTTACTTATCTTCATTATGGTAATTCCAACAGGTAATAAATATTTTAAGCAAAGAGGTAACAAATATTATACTTGACAGTGATTTTAGGATTTTGCCAAGCTTCTTGTATTTTTTGGAAAATAGCATCTGGAATTTACTGAGAGAATATGAGATCCTCCACGCTACCAAAGTGTAGGATATTGTGACTTTTAGAGGGAACATTCTCTAAAGTTTGCACATACTAATCACTGACATATTTTGAGGGCTTATTATGTGTTAGGCACTCTTGTAAGAGCTTTACGTGTGTTATTTTATGTAATTCCCATAACAACTTAAGAAGCAGCCTCTGTTATTTTTCCCACTGTTTTACAGTTGAGGAAACTGAGATAGTGTTTATATAATCTGCTCCAAGTCACACAGTTGCTGCACAGCAGAGCTGGGATCTGAGTCCAGCCAGCCTGACTCCAGAGGCTGAAGACTTATCCACAGGGTGATATTACAGGAGGGAGGGTTGTTTTCTGTCTGCATCTGTGGGCAAGGCCAGCCATCCACAAAGGTCACTGCTGCCCCAGGTCAGCAACTGCAGCGGTGTCAGGCAGCAAGGAGGCCCTGTAATGTGCCTACAGAGCTCTCTCCTACTTGCACACTGTGGGTAGGGACTGGTGTATGCAAATTATTGCTGGGAAGTCAAGCAGTTCTTAGAGAGCACAGGCATTTAATAGGAAAATGATTCAATCTTCAGGTGAAGTCCCGAAATGACTAGAGTTGATTCAGTTTAACGAGGTGTCAAGGTGTAAGTTAGGATATTAATCACACTTTGTCCCTCCAGCCATGACTCCTACCCCTTCATGGGAGCTGGAACCTGAAGGCAGGGGGAGGAGGGCTCGGTGCTCCCAAGAGCTGCTCTGCAGGGCTGCTTCCCTTGCTCTTCCCATTCCCACTGGTGCCTTGGCTCTGTCCCCAGTCTGCCAGCCTCTCTGCTGTGTTCAGCCCCAAATCGTGTACAAACTA
The DNA here is from genome assembly GCF_949987535.1 of Balaenoptera acutorostrata. NCBI lineage: Eukaryota > Metazoa > Chordata > Mammalia > Artiodactyla > Balaenopteridae > Balaenoptera > Balaenoptera acutorostrata. Next base: position 70,387,096 of record NC_080081.1, read on the forward strand.
GAGTCAAAATAGTGCTCAGGAATATGCATTAAGGTGAAATTGTACAGCATCCGTTTCAAATCTAGTTAGCTGATGTTGAATATTTGCAGCTCATGTCATTTTTGTTGTTATTGCTAATTCTTAAGGTTCACTTTGGTTATGCATTTGCATAATACAAAAATATATATGATGTAAAAAAAAAAAGCATGTGGTGTGTCTATATAATATAGATGGCTTGTATAATGATATATAAATACATGATTGACACCTAGGCTGGATAATAGATATCAGATAGGTAGATAGATTGTCTTAAGTAGTTACTCAAGTCCAATACACCAAGGTTAGAATCTCAGCTGTGCCATTTACTAGCTCACTGTTAACTTTTCAAAGAACTTCAAGCTCTAAAATGAGGATAATGCACCTACTTCATAAGAGTATTCCACTTAGAATTTAGAATTTTTTCTTCCCTGGATACTGAGTTTCCTGGCTTTTAGAAAATTTGGGTTGAGGAAATTCAGAATCTCTGACCTTGAAATCAAAATCCTGCTCTCCTAGAGAGAGGCCCAGATGTCAACAGTAGCGGTAACCATTCAGCAGCAATCCCCTCATGCCTTCTATGATAAATTTCCTAAATTGATCTGGAATCTACATGGCAAATTGTTGGAGCTAAAGGCCCACAGGCTCCATCTATGTGGAGTAAGGGTCTTTTGAAAAACAAGTAAATCCAGTTAACGAAGAACACCCAGAAGGAGGAAGACAAAGGGTTTGGTTTGTTGTGTTCATTAGGCCAACCCAAGAATGCAAGAGTCAGAAAGTTTGTAACTTTCAGGTGAGTAAAAATACATACAGATAAGTCTCAAAGCTTTGCTCTTCATTTATTGGTCTCCAAGCCCAATTATATCCCACCCTTTCAAGTCAATGGATTCTTTTTTTTTTTTTTAGCTCACAGAAACACAATCCAAAATGGCAGGAGCATAATTCTAATTTATTTCCATCTCAGATTTTTATACCTGTAATTATGTTTGTGTTAAATTAGATGAAAATGTCACTCTACCAATTTGCTTCTTCCTTTGTAACCTTTTGCATACCAAGTTTATCATTCTGACAAATAAAAGAGCTCTCCAACCTTGACACTGAAGAAGAAATGCAAATTATATTTTTCCACATTAGAAAACAAGTATCAATCATGTCATTTAAAAATTAGGTGAGATATCCAATGAAGTTTGAAATCTTTAGCTGTTTGGAGTCTATGGAATAAAAATATGACTTAATATTAAAAGAGCAAAATTAGTAAGAGTAGATGTTATAATTGTTAATTCAAATAACCAAAATAATAATTGAGGGCCTGAATAAACTGCAGATTCCACTTTCGGAAAGGCATTTTGAAACTTTTGCTTGGTTTCTGAAGGGTGCAAATATCTCCTCAGAAATAGAACTCCAGTTTAACTTCAATGAAATAGAAGCTAGCATTTTCCAAGATCTCTTACCTTGTTTCCTCCCTTCCCAGAAACTATCCCATTTTTTATTTTTATGTAACATTTCATTTCACAAATTGCTACATGAACACTGGCCTTTAAAATACGAGAACTGGTTTTCCTGACTAACTCTTAGCTGCCCAAGAAGAGTAAATCTTCGGAAGTTTCGAGTCTAGATAAAGCAAGTCCCAGGGGAAAGGAGCTCATTCCTCATCTCCTCCACCAAGATGAAGGTGGGTTGTGTGACCAGCGATTTTCTGTGACTCCTTTTCCATCACAAGTCATTCCTTTGCTCTCCCTGCTCTTGTTCTCAGCCAAGGACTCTGGGAAAGAAAAGAAGACAGGTGTACAGACCATCCTGATTGGAATTAACACCAACATCTCCAAGATTACCACTTCCCTGAATTCTCTGTAGGCAGATACTATGATTCCTATTTTATAGGTGCTAAAACTAAAATGCAGAGAATTTGAATGACTGAGCCAAGATCATCATGGAAAGTTGGAGGCAGAGGTGAGACGAGAAGGTACATATTCAGGCTGAAACCACGGCCTTAAGTTTCCCATTTTTCAAGGGCAGAACCTATATTTGTTTCTGCTGCTTTGTACAGTTCCTTTAAAGCACTCCCCCACCACTACACACACAGGTAGGTTTTTCCTAAATGATGATGCTTTGCCTTGGTGTGAGTGATGGTGGATTTTAAGGGCCCCTCCCTATCTGTCAGTCTAGCTCTCTTCCTGTCCCAAAATGTCTCTGGATTAAGTTTTGTCTTCACCGTGTCTACGTGCAAAGGCAAATAAATTTCCCTGGAAGGATAACAAATTAGTCCCCTGTAAATGTAACATATGTCATTTAATCATATTGTCACAGAAAAAAGCAGAGTCTAAATCATCTCTTCTTATCTTGAATTCATGGATCTAAAATGGGAGTGGCTGAGACAGACATGTGGGTGTATTTAGCTCTGAAAACCCTACCTTGAAACTATATTCACAATTTTGAGTTTATCTGCATTTTTTGGAGGAGACAAAATATCATTTTCATAAGATTCTCAAAGAGGTGTGTGATCCTCCAAAATTTAAAACTTTAATCATACAGGTTATCTACGTGCACTGGATCTAAGACCACACCTCATCTAGGCCTTCTCGAAATCAGGGAATCCTTGAAACCCACCTTTCCCTCCTCCACAACACTCACCAGCACTATTTACCTTGAACCTACATAATAGGTAATCTTATTAGGCCATTTATCCCTGCGTATGTCGGCCACCACAGCCCTAGACCACAGGTCAACCATCACCTCCCACGGGGAGCCCCACAGGCTCTGTACATGCTTCATTCTGTTTCCTTCAAGCACTCCTCCTCAAGGCTTGGCCCCTTCCATTGTGCTCTCTGGAAACGAGGGTCCATTATTGGCAACGTGCTCTATCCTCCATCTATTTTCTGAATGTTTTTTCCACCCTCTGGTTAAAGGGCCAACTCTCTTAAGGACCCTGCTTTACTGTAGCCCCTTAGTGGTGGCTCTTGCACCTTCCACAGCCTTTATGTCTCTGGGCTTGGAGGAGGGGTTGGCTAGACTTCCTCATTTCTCCTCATTGCTGACATTTGTCTATTTCCCCTTCCTTTTCCCTGAAAGCCTCTTTTTCTATTTCCATTTTGAAATTATATTACCCACTACCCTTCCTTGTTGCTGTCATCTATCCACTCCTGGGTCACTCTTTTTTCAGGAATTTCAACGCCAATACTATTCTTATCTTAACCTTAATGAATTCAGTATACTCACAGATGATCCTATCAATATCCTGGTCTCTCTGTTCCTTGAACTTTTTTAATGATCTTGCTTTCTATTCTATTTCTATTCTATTGAAATATTTCTATTTTGGGAATTCCCTGGTGGCCCAGTGGTGAGGACTCCACACTTTCACTGCTGAGGGCATGGGTTCAATCCCTGGTTGGGGAACTAAGATCCTGCAAGCTGCATGGTGCAGGAAAAAAAAAAAAAAAAATTCTATTTCAATTATTCCCGTGGCCATACCCTCTAGCTTTTGTCCAAAGGGGCTCTTCGTCTGATCCATAGAATTCTGCAGATAATTTAAGTGAATGTTTTCTCAGATCTCTCAAAGATGGTACGGAACTAATGCCATTCTAAATTCACAGGAGTGAGGTTAATTCATTACATATTTTAGATACGTTGGGCATGAAAGCTGAATTCTCTCAAGGAACTCTGGTTGAGAATGTACGCACCAATGATTGCAATTCTCCATAATCCTAATTTCAGATATTTTATCTCTGACAATAGCATTCTACTTTTCCAGCATACTCCCACTAGTAGCTCATCTCTCTATCTCAATATCCTTGACTTAATAACAACTGCAAAGTCCTGTTAGCCATAGGAAAATAACACATTCACAGGGCAGGGAATTATGCAGTGAACATCTTTGGGGGCCATTATTCTGTCTACAACCTAGCCCAACTTCAACCATCACTATCAAGATTATAGATGGTTTATATTCTTTCATCCTGTTACAGTTCCTTGGTTTCATTTTCTTCTTCAGGGATTTCTGTTGTTTGGATTTTGGATTTTCTTTGTTTATCGTCAATACTTGTCACTTTCTCTTGAACTCCTCTTTTTATCTCTTCATTCCTTTTTTGATTTTTAAATATTTTCTTCTTTTCATCTTCTGTTTCTCTCAGGACATTATTTTCTCTTGTATTCCTTCCAGTAGTCTGGTATGACTTTTAATCTAATAGTCTGAAATGATTGTTTTCTTTTATTTCTAATTCTTTACTGAGTTCTGTACTTCATTTCGTAATTTCTCTAATTTTGGTTTATGTTGTTCTTTCATGTCTTATGTCAGTTGTTAAAGGTCTTTTACCCTTGTTTTGAAATAGTAGGTACAGATTTTATCTGTTTGGTCAGCATGACTTTTTGAGATGTCCATATAGATATTTTGCTCCTTATTATTGACCTCACCATGGCTTTGCCTGTTTTGTTTTGCTTGATTGTTTTCTGTTGCCTACTTTTGAGAAATTAATTTTTTGAACTTTTGGAAGGATTTGTGAAACAAAGGTTCACTTCATGGACTACCCTCTTCTATTTTGTTTTGTTATGCTTTTTTGTCATATAGTATTAAAAAGTAGGGCAGCCTTCTTTCTGAGATTTCTTGGCTCTGTTCTTTCTTCTTACTTTTATTTGGAAATTCTCTTTCTTCATCTTTGTGTCATTATTTTGCTCAATTATAATTTCAGTTCTAGCAGTTTTTCTTCATTAAGTGGCCTTGTCTTGGAGGAGCCCTGGTAGGTCTGTGTAGGGAGTCTGGGATGTTCATAAGGACGCTGACTGCTCCTGACCCTTCACACCTTCCTGAAGGTGTTTAATTTGATTAAACCATCAAATTAAACACCTTAGAAAATGGAAAGGTAATATTAATCACATGTATCCACCGACATTAAAAGCATTACAATATAAAGCAACAACTTTACTAATCCAGTGGAAATTCATATACTGTTTGGGAAGACAATGTTTGCAAAACACCTGCTTGGTTTTGTGAGTTTAAAATGGCTAATCTATAATAATAAATGATGCAATTTTAGGGAACTCCAAACAGTAAGGGATACTTTTACATTTGTTGCCTCATTTTATTCTCACATATCTCCTGTGAAGCATGGATTCTTATACCTGTTTTACGAATGAGGAGGCTAAGGCTCAGAAAACTTAATACCTAGAAACAAATGACAATGAAAACACGACGACCCAAAACCTATGGGATGCAACTAAAGCAGTTCTAAGAGGGAAGTTTATAGCAATACAATCCTACCTCAAGAAACAAGAAACATCTCAAATAAACAACCTAACCTTACACCAAAAGCAATTAGAGAAAGAAGAACAAAAAAAAAAAAAATAACCCCAAAGTAGCAGAAGGAAGGAAATCATAAAGATCAGATCAGAAGTAAATGAAAAAAAAAAGAAGGAAACAATAGCTAAGATCAATAAAACTAAAAGCTGGTTCTTTGAGAAGTTACACAAAATTGATAAACCATTAGCCAGACTCATCAAGAAAAAAAGGGAGAAGACTCAAATCAACAGAATTAGCAATGAAAAAGGAGAAGTAACAACTGACACTGCAGAAATACAAAGGATCATAAGAGATTACTACAAGCAACTATATGCAATAAAATGGACAACCTGGAAAAAATGGACAAATTCTTAGAAAAGCACAATCTTCTGAGACTGAACCAGGAAGAAACAGAAAATATAAACAGACCAATCACAAGCACTGAAATTGAGACTGTGATTAAAAATCTTCCAACAAACAAAAGCCCAGGACCAGATGGCTTCACAGGCGAATTCTATCAAACATGTAGAGAAGAGCTAACACCTATCCTTCTCAAACTCTTCCAAAATATAGCAGAGGGAGGAACACTCCCAAACTCATTCTACGAGGCCACCATCACCCTGATACCAAAATCAGACAAAGATGTCACAAAGAAAGAAAACTACAGGCCAGTATCACTAATGAACATAGATGCAAAAATCCTCAACAAAATACTAGCAAACAGAATACAACAGCACATTAAAGGGATCATACACCATGATCAAGTGGGGTTTATCCCTGGAATGCAAGGATTCTTCAATATATGCAAATCAATCAATGTGATACACCATATTAACAAATTGAAGGAGAAAAGCCATATGATCATCTCAATAGATGCAGAAAAAGGTTTTGACAAAATTCAACACCCATTTATGATAAAAACTTTCCAGAAAGTAGGCATAGAGGGAACTTACCTCAACATAATAAAGGCCATATATGACAAACCCACAGCCAACATTGTTCTCAATGGTGGAAAACTGAAACCATTTCCTCTAAGATCAGGAACAAGACAAGGTTGTCCACTCTCACCACTGTTATTCAACATAGTTTTGGAAGTTTTAGCCACAGCAATTGGAGAAGAAAAAGAAATAAAAAGAATCCAAATCAGAAAAGAAGAAGTAAAGCTGTCACTATTTGCAGATGACATGATACTATACATAGAGAATCCTAAAGATGCTACCAGAAAACTACTAGAGCTAATCAATGAATTTGGTAAAGTACCAGGATACAAAATTAATGCACAGAAATCTCTTGCATTCCTATACATTAATGATGAAAAATCTGAAAGAGAAATTAAGGAAACACTCCCATTTACCATTGCAACAAAAAGAATAAAATACCTAGGAATAAACCTACCTAAGGAGACAAAAGACCTGTATGCAGAAAACAATAAGACACTGATGAAAGAAACTGAAGATGATACAAACAGATGGAGAGATATACCATGTTCTTGGATTGGAAGAAGTAACATCATGAAAATGACTATACCACCCAAAGCAATCTACAGATTCAGTGCAATCCCTATCAAACTACCACTGGCATTTTTCACAGAACTAGAACAAAAAATTTCACAATTTGTATGGAAACACAAAAGACCCCAAATAGCCAAAGCAATCTTGAGAAAGAAAAACGGAGCTGCAGGAATCAGGCTCCTGGACTTCAGACTGTACTACAAAGCTTCAGTAATCAAGACAGTATGGTGCTGGCACAAAAACAGAAATATAGATCAATGGAACAGGATAGAAAGCCCAGAGATAAACCCACTCACATATGGTCACCTTATTTTTGATAAAGGAGGCAAGTATATACAATGGAGAAAAGACATCCTCTTCTATAAGTGATGCTGGGAAAAATGGACAGGTACATGTAAAAGAATGAAATTAGAACACTCCCTAACACCATACACAAAAATAAAGTCAAAATGGATTAAAGACCTAAATGTAAGGCCAGACACTATAAAACTCTTAGAGGAAAACATAGGCAGAACACTCTATGACACAAATCACAGCAAGATCCTTTTTGACCCACCTCCTAGAGTAATGGAAATAAAAATAAACAAATGGGACCTAATTAAACTTCAAAGCTTTTGCACTGCAAAGGAAAACATAAACAAGACAAAAAGACAACCCTCAGAATGGGAGAAAATATTTGCAAACAAAGCAACTGACAAAGGATTAATCTCCAAAATGTACAGGCAGCTCATGCAGCTCAATATCAAAAAACAAACAACCCAATCCAAAAATGGGCAGAAGACCTAAATAGACATTTCTCCAAAGAAGATATACACATTGCCAACAGACACATGCAAGGATGCTCAACATCACTAATCATTAGAGAAATGCAAATCAAAACTACAATGAGGTATCACCTCACACGTTTTTTGGCCATCATCAAAAAATCTACAAACAATAAATGCTGGAGAGGGTGTGGAGAAAAAGGAACCCTCTTGCACTGTTGGTGGGAATGTAAATTGATACAGCCACTATGGAGAACAGTATGGAGGTTCCTTAAAAAACTAAAAACAGAACTACCTTACGACCCAGCAATCCCACTACTGGGCGTATACCCTGAGAAAACCATAATTCAAAAAGAGTCATGTACCACAATGTTCACTGCAGCTCTATTTGCAATAGCCAGGACATGGAAGCAACCTAAGTGTCCATCGACAGATGAATGGATAAAGAAGATGTGGCACATATGTACAATGGAATATTACTCAGCCATAAAAAGGAAAGATATTGAGTTATTTGTAGTGAGGTGGATGGACCTAGAGTCTGTCATACAGAGTGAGGAAGTCAGAAAGAGAAAAACAAATACCGTATGCTAACACATATATATGGAATCTAAAAAACAGAAAAAAAAAAAAAAGGTTCTGAAGAACCTAGGGGCAAGATAGAAATAAAGACGCAGATGTAGAGAATGGACTTGAGGACACAGGGAGGGGGAAGGGTAAACTGGGATGACATGAGAGAGTAGCATGGATATATATACCCTACCAAATGTAAAATAGATAGCTAGTGGGAGGCAGCCACATAGCACAGGGAGATCAGCCTGGTGCTTTGTGACCACCTAGAGGGGTGGGACAGGGAGGGTGGGAGGGAGATGCAAGAGGGAGGAGTTATGGGGATATACGTATATATATAGCTGATTCACTTTGTTTTAAAGCAGAAACTAACACACCACTGTAAAGCAATTATACTCCAATAAAGATGTTTAAAAAAACAAAAAAAGCAAAAAAAAAAAAAAACCAGAATGGTACCCAAGGTCCCATACCTTGCAACCAGTGTCCATACAGTTTCATTAAATTGCTCTTTCCTTCCATCTAAGCCTGATGCTGTGCTTTGCTTTCATCAGTATGATTCATTTCCCAGTAATAAACTTAACTCACCAATTATAAGAAAAGGATCAAAATGAAGGGAAAACCTGAATAAGAGATTATATAGTATCTACTTTATTTAGCACTTACTGTGTGCCTCTGTAGTTAATTCTATAGTTAATTCTAACTGCTCTGTTAGATAATATTCTTGCCTTTTTTATTAGTGAGAAGTGATTGAATCTCAGGTAGATTAATTAATGTAAAGGATGCTAACTGCTGTAGCACATAAATCCCAACTTTAGTGTTTAAGACAATAAGGGTTAATTTCTTGCCCCTGCCGAGTCTAGTACCAACGTTTCTGGCTGGTGAATGGCCTTCCGTGTGGTCAGTCAGGGTCCGGCCTCTACCACCCTTTGGAATACTGCAGGATACTCTGCATGTTCCTATTAGAAATATGTTCATATAGTTAATAAAGGCTTTATTGGTAACCCCACATTAGATTTTATTCTGGCTCCTTCTGAGTTATATTAATTTCAGATTGATGCTCAAATTAATGCAAGCTTCCCAGGCACAAGAAGTTCTAATGGACAGGACCTGGAAGCGGGATGTATTACTTCTGTCTGTGGTGCATTTGTCAGACCTCCCTCACATGTTCACTCTGGGCTGGCAGAGAGGGTGGGAGACATAGTCAAGGTGTGTACTCAGATGGGAGGGAACACAGGTTTTAGTGAACACACAGCCATCTGCCACACTGAGCAACTTGCCCAAAGTCATACAGGTAGTAATTGGCAGAGTCAGAGCTTGAATGTGGTTCTGATCCAAGGCCTATGCTCTTTTCACTGTATCATACCCCTTCCAAATATTTTTTTAAAATAAATTTAGTTTTATTACTTTCAGGGATAAATCAAATTTTCTGTGGCAATATCAATCATGGACATAAACACTGCCACTTTAATTGTAATAAGCCATATTTGGATTTGGCTGAATCCTTAGTCCTCACTCCTCTGTTCTCCCAAGCCCTTTTCTAGCCCCCATATGGCCCCTTGTCCATGATTATATCTGGAACACCCAAATATATGAGTCCCGTGCACTGGGAACACATCCTGACTACCGCCACCTCGTTCTTCCCTCCAGAACCACCAGTGATGTGAAATCACCAGTGCCTCATGAAGAAAGACTTTTCTCCTTACCCTTCCCCCCATTTTCTCACCTAATGAGTCATCTAATGAGACAAAAGCCCAACGTCTGATAGAGTCATTACTGCCAATACCAGTAATGCAAATAGTAACTCCTTCACCTTCTATCATCCCCCTCTCCTCAGTCTTCAGATAACATCCAAGAGGCTGCCAGAGAAACAAATTCTAAAAGACACAAGTTGCTGCCTTTCCCATCACCCACTGCTCCAATGTGGATCCCTTCCAACGAAGAGTCCCAAAGAGTCAACCCAGGTAAATGAACTCCTGGTAGGCCCTCCCCATCAGCCTAGCTCACATGCCCACAGTTCCCCATACAAGCAGTGGACTTAGGTTAGCCTTAAGCTGGGTTTCTGTGATACTGTGATTTATAATAAGAATATAAATTTATAATATATTTATGATATATAAATATAAATAATATGTAATATATGTTATATATTATATAATATATTATATACATTTGGTCTTCATCCTATTTCTGATACAGAGCTCCTAAAACTCTTGGAATTTCCTGTGATAAGAGTGATAAAGTCCTTTGGTTAATGAGGTGACTTTTGGGAATCCCCTAAGCTAACCTAAGGATGGGGCTGGTTGCCAGGAAACCCAATCTTGTGATTAGAGGGTTAGAACTTTTTGTCCCCGCCCCACTCTCCCCTATACCTCCTGGGAGGGGAGAAATGCTGGAGGTTGAATCAGTCACCAATAGTCAATGAGTTAATCAATCATGAATATGTAATGAAGCCTCCATAAAAACCCAAAGGATGGGGTCTGGATTGGTGAACACGTGGAAATTTGGGAAGAGTGGTGTGCTTGGAGAGGGCACAGAAGCTTTCCCCACACCTGGCCCTCTGCATCTCTTCCATCTGGCTATTCCTGACTTACATCCTTTTATAATAAACCAGTAATCAGTAAGTAAAATGTTTCTTTGAGTTTTGTGAGTCGCTCTAGCAAATTAATTGAACCCAAGGAGGGGGATGTTGGAACCTCGAGAATCTATAGTCAGTCGATTAGAAGCACGGGTGACAACCTGCACTTGTGATTAGCATAGAATTGTATGTTAAACGGGGAAAAAAAAAAATGTTGGAATTGGATGCAGAACCCTTAGTTTCCCACTACCCAAGGACACATAGTACCAGAATACAGATAACCAAATGTGTTTAGTAAATGTTCTTAGGAGACTTGTTTTGATAAATAGGTAAGAATAGTTTATTTGGGAAAACCAAAAAAAAAAAAAAAAAAAAAGAAAATGCTTTTTAATTGGTATATCAATCATTTGAAATTGGAATCTTGAAGTTACTTAAAACTATTTTCCTCTCATAAGCATTTTACACACTCTCCCTGAAATGTTGCTTATACAATTAATAAAGTCTTCACAGGCAATCCAAAAATAGGTTTCACTGGGGCTCCTTCTGAGCCACAATTTCCAGATTGATGTTCAAATTAATGCAAGTGTCCTGGGTACCCTACATTTCAGTTTTTATGTATATGAACACTGAAGTATACACACTGTCACATAAAAATACTCCCTGAGAATCCCAAGGCACCACACAGTGGTAGATAAAAGTCTTAGGGTCCCCAAAGACTCACTGTCTCTGCCTATGCACATTAAATGAATAGCCCTTCCACTGGCTAATCTATTAATTCCAGCCATTTAATGATCAATGAAGACTGCTGAATGAGTGATCTGAGATGGTGATCAATATGCCTCATGAAGATAGCTGAAATGGACACCAGCCACATATTGATGGGGCCTAAATCAGAGAAGAGTGCACTCAGAACCCAGAACAAGCCTGGTCCTGGGCAGACTGCGAGATAATATTTCTACCTTCCAGAAGACTGTCCTGGAGAGTCCCTTCTGAGGTATCCTGCAGTGCAAGAACTCAACCTGGACCTGTTCCAGGGAAGTCTCCTACTTCCCTTTCAGTGAAATACTCTTGCTCCAAAATCTTGGGGCCCAGATCTGATTTTTGGACTCTCTCGAGTATTGTGTCCATTGATTGTTTCATACCTATCTTGCCTTAATTCAAAAAGGATTTGATGCTTGCAGAAATATATATCATTTAGAAGATAAAGTCTCAAATTGAAGGAGTGGGAATTTGCAGCATCTCAGGGGTACGGGAGATGATACCTTTGGATTGGTGATCCCTATTGCTGCAGCCAAATCCTCACATTGTAGACCCCATTTATCAATGCAATCTACATAGAGACCTAGCTCTGGTCCAAAGTTTACAGGCTGTTTTTCACCCCAAGATGAGAAAACAAGAATTAGTGATACTTAGATATACATCTAGGGGAGATTACAGAAAATACCTTGGAAAATACTGAGTTTTTTGGAGGTGAAGAACTAGCTAAGAACCATTAATGTCTCACCTTGGCCCTGAGAGAGGGTCACTGTGGGTCTGGTCCTAGCAGCCGACTCTACAGAAAATTCATGATTTCTCCTAATAAAAGGTTAAGAATTCAGGCGTGCCAGGGTCCCTGGATTAAGCCTCAACCCAAGCTGACATGGCAGTGATGCAAAGGCCAGATAGTTGTGAAATAAAGGAGACCTGAGTATTCATTCCTCTTTTTTTTCATAGAGCAAACAGGGTTTTGTCTCTCACTTCTACAACAATCATATTCTGACTAGCCTTAGCATCTAGAGCAGAGCTGGAGAAAAGTTAGAGGGGACCTGGAGGAAGAACGTCCAGCAGCAGAGCTGGGTTCAGAGGAGCTCAGGAAGAGGAGCACAGGAAGAGGTTTGTCTCACGGAAAGAAACAGTGACCCCGGCAAATCCAACCAGCTAACATCCCCGCAACCTGGAAGGGTGTGGACCCAGGCCCCTGGATGCTTCACTGAAGGGGCCCTTCCCCTCACCCTCGTTGGCCTCAGAGTCGCTCTCCTGGTGGAAAAGAGCTCTGAAAAGAAAAGGTCACTTGGGTTTTTCTGGCACTCATAATGGAAGAGCCTCTACAGTCAAATATGTTTTTAAACTAGTTGCCATGGAAACATGTTTTAAAGATAGCTAATACTACCAGGGAAATCTGACTGGCTGTGATGGCAAATCAGGCTTTGATCTAACCTCATATAGTCTGTCGAGCAATTTCAGAACAAGTGTATGCGTAACACCGAGGTTTCACAGTCGTAGCCCCGTTTGCTTGAGAGTGTGGAGAAAGCACTGTGTGAGGAGTTTCTGTCAATTGCTGATTATTCAGGGTGCGATTTTGAAGCTGGAGGGTTTTCAGTGCCTTGCTTCTCTTGCTTCTCCTCCTCCTCCTCCTGTGCACTGCGCTTTAGCCATTTTCATTGCTAATTAGCGCTTCCACCAGAGAGTGGAGAGGATATGAAATTCCAATCAGCCTGTTAGCAGCTTTCAGGAGAGATCTGCCGAGGAAAAGAGCTAAAACCATTGGCTGAAATGAGGTTTGCAAATCATCTATGGATTTCATTTATGATTTCCGTGTGAGTAATTTGATCATTTGGCTTTGGCTGCGTGTGGCTCCACTGGAAACAGCAGCTTTGATGAAAACAGCCTTATAAGTATGCACAAAGATTTCTGTCCACACTGGATTAAGTAAATAAACCTCTAGAAACCCCAATTTTTTAAAAATAAATGTCGGCAGAAATGCAGATCACTCAGGCTCTAGAATGTTTGTTGTGATGTAAAAAATCAGTTTGACTATCCAGATTGTTCAGATTTACCTAATAATTGCCAAATTATTAGCAAAACCATACTTAAATAGATTTAACAAACAAACAAGAAACCAGAAGGAGAAACTTCTGAGCTTTCATTGAGGCGCTGACTATCTAGCTATAGATATATATATTGTCAATACACACAGACACATATATACATACATTATATATATGTATATTATATATGTGTATATATATGTACCTCCTTTCCCGATCTTCCCTTTGTCTCCTTCTGTTAAATATTTTCAGAAGGCAGCAAATAGAGGGGTGGTGCTCAGCAAATAGTTAATGGAGAAAACCAAGTTGCAGACCCTCTGCATTAATCAGGTGAAATTCTTCCATCATAATTCAGGTTATGGCAATGACTTGCTGCCACTATAAATATCCACATCCAAGCTGTGTTCTCTGTAATGCTTTAACACCGAGATCTGAAGGTGTTTGTACCCCAGAACAAGACCCTTCCCATATGCTTCTGCATTCTCCCCATTTCACAGATGGCAAATTGAGATGCAGGGAGGTGGGATTCCTTATTCACAGGCACACCACTGGTAAGCAAACCCAGATTTTTCTGGCTCAAAAGCCCATCTGCTGACCATCCTGTCTCTCATCCTGCTGGTACAAGGAGGATTCTGGCCAATTATTATTTAGGGGGCCTGACTTTTCCCCTTCCTCTTTGTGCCTGTCGGGAATGTTCACCCACAAAGTAAAGCACAGCCTATTCAGAGATATCGCCACCCTCCAAATTACGCCACAAGGTGTTTAGACACGTCTGTCCTTTCCCAGTCTTTACTAGCCTTGCTGTGAGCCCTTGGGTGGGGCCTGGCTTGTTGGAGCAGGCTGTCGGGTGGTGCACCCTCGGGTGTCTGCCTGCTGCAGGTGACAAGGTCAGCAGGCACTGGAAACAGTGGTGAAAACATCAATTTTAAAAGTTTGGGGCAATCAAATAGGTCATTAATTAAATCTCCACAGTAGATAGGATAACTTTAATCCTCATGAGAATGAATCTTTGCTCTCTTTTAAGTTCATTAAACTACTTAAAATTTCAACAGACACTACTTTAGGAATCACATTTTCTACCTGTCTGCAACGATTGAACAGTTTCACTATTTTACTGACGCAAGTTTCAGCGTTCAAAGGCATGCAACTCTTGATGATTGCAATAGGATGAATTCCATAGATTCACAGTCTTGTTTATGACTTAACAACTTCCTTGGGTTCTTTACAGTCATACTGTGTATCTATTTCTGGAGGTCTGTGTACACACATATAGATATGTGCTCTTGATAAAGAAAAAATTCAAACTAAAATGTGTAACAGCAGGGAGAAAAAATGATCAGATTGTTTAAATTTAGCTCTATTTACTACAGTTTGTGTGACTAGGTTAACTACTGTTTGTTTAAATAGGTCATATGTCTGGCATTGAAGTCTCAGGCACATGGAAGTGTTAAGTAAGCTTGGTTTTCTGGTATTAAATGTAGTAATTTTAAAAGCCACATATATTTGCCAGAAAAAAATATATTTGCATTTATCACCAGACTACTCAAATAATTAGCTCTGGATAAAGACATTCAACCAGAAACAGAGTGAATGTTTTCGCTAACTTTTTACACGTGTTGCAGACATTAGATGCATCTGGTCTTGACTTACTGGAGATATAATTTATTTTTATGTTTCATCCAATGTAATTTATTAAAATATTTATTGAGCACCTACCTTGTGCCTGGCAGAATGTTACATGGTAGTTAATTGAAGAGCTATTAATTCTTCTGTGAAGGAGCCAAAAAACCACATAAGAATATAACAGATTATGGTTAGTGTTGTTTGAAACTGAACACTAAGGGAATGGGTAAATTCTAAGTGAATGACCCCCAAAACTGAAGTCACCGTCAACCTCACCTCAAAAGAGTAACTCCTCTCTTTCTGTTTAGCAAATAATAATTCTTTGTTTTATTGATGTCTGACCTGAGGTCTCTCCCTAAGATTTGGTTTTATAGACAAGAATCTTTGCTACATATGTGCCTTAAGTTTCTGTAACATCTGATTATGTTCCATCCCTGGCCAACCTATGGTCAATGGTCTCTGGATCCCCCTGGAATAAAGCTTTGAATCCTCCAGCTGGAATTCACAGTTCTCCATCTGACCCCAACCTTCTTTCCAGCCTCATCTCTCCCTAATTAGTTTTCTGTACTTTATGCTCTGGCCAGTTTGGGCTACTTGCTTTCCCTCCACGATCAGGTCCCCATCACTTGCCTAAGTTGTCTCCTCAACATAGAACTCTCTGCCTCCTCATCCTTGTCTATGAAAACCCTATCCATCCTCTAGGAAAGACCCGGATCTTGCCCCCCAGCCTGCTGCAACTACTCCCTGATCTGGGTTCTGACAGGGCTTGATTTGTCTACTTTTATGCGATCTATTCCCCAGTCTGCAATGCTTTATTGTTTATTTGTGTTAGTTTTGGATTAAATTGTAAACTTTTAGGTGGGATAAATGCCTATATTTCATTCATCTCTGGATGCCCTGTGGAACTCCATACCAAGGAACTTGTAAATGCTCATCAAATGACTAAGTGAATGTAGGCCTCACACCCCCTTCACCTTCAGCCCTATGATGATGAAAAGGAGAGACATAGTATATATTTAAGCCCCCCATTATGCCTTGCCTACCTAAATCTGTGTAGAAGTGCCCCTGTACTGAGTCTTAGGCGAGCATTGAACTATCCAGTCTATTTCAGACAACAAATAGTAGTGGCCCATTTTATGTCTTCCTGGCAGATCCCCATTTATGCCAACACCTCAGGGGATTGTGGCCACTAGGTGTCACAGATGGAGTGACAGGTCATCATTCATGAAACATGCCAGTGGAATGGCCAAGAGCAGAGCAGCCGTAGGAGAGAAGTAGACGTTTTCCCTCCTCAGACGTGCACTGAGCCCTGTAAACTTGCAGGGGAACCGTGTGTATGGAATTCTGCTGCTCTTTGTTCTCTCTGTGATAGAGAGAATTGGGCATTTACTGGGCCAGCCCTAGTCAGAAATAGGGAGGGAAGCAAAAGTATGTCTTCCATATCTCTTCTCTGTATCCCTCTGCCCCCTTTTAGCATTCTACTTCTTAGACTATGTCTAATTCATATACATTGTTAGGGGTAGAAATTAACTTAGTATAATTCTCAGCAGTATTTGCAGTATTTAAAAAGAAGGTATAGAAAGACAACAGTTCCTGGAAAGTAAAGTCTCTCTCAGTCAGGAATTTCAGTCTTGGGACTGAACATGTCAGTATAGTTTAGTGATAACAACTATGATTATGTATGACTTAGGAGAATATACACTAAGTTAGTTTCCTTATTTATAAAATGGTGGAAATAATAGTACCCTCCCAAAGTTGTTCAGAGGATTAAATGAGATATTACTTCTGTCAAAGACAGAGGGAAGAGTCTGAGATTCTACTCTGCTCACAATCTAATGAGTTATCCTGCCACAGTTAGTTTCACGGATGCTGGCAGAAGACATGAGACTCCTGGGTCAGAGACAAGGGACTTTCTGACTTGCAGCAAAAGTAGTAGCCAGAGTAGCGCATTCTCTTGTGCCCCAGTTCCCACAGGGGGACACAGAGCGGGCCAGGCGACACCTGCACGCACGCAGTGGCTGTGCTGCAGAACTCTGAGCTTAGGGAGCCTGAATCCTTCAGGATGGGCAGCAGCATGCTTGTCCTTTGCTTCAGAAAGGGACGTAATGCTTATCATATTGGACAGTAAGTCTGCTCCTTGCTCTGGAGGGAGACACTGATCTATCTTCTTTATCTCCCAAAGCTGTTTTTCTAGACAAACATATTGAAAAAGATCATCCAGGACAAAGGCAGTCAGTGTCTCTGCTGGCAGGACACACAGCAATGTGAGTGAGCCATGGAAAACTTGACTCTCAACTTGTAAAGCACTTATAATAGCACCTGGCACAGAGCAAGCACTTGGTGACTGTGATTATTGCTGTTATTAAGTCAAAGAGACAATTCCACCTCATAAAAGATGACTTTGTTCAGTGACTGATGAAATAAAAAGAAAATGCAAACAAATCATCACGTATCCCATGTGTTCTAGAAATTGAAATAGTTGCTAATTGTTCACAGTTACCCAAAGCAAGTCAGAAAGCTTGAGGAGAGCTTTTACTCTTCCCTCCAGTGCCTTTGGTATTGGCACTAACTCTGCACTTCCTGGACACTCAGTGGATACTGTGCGGTTCCTGGGAGAGAATCTGTAAGAGGGGGAGCTGCCCATTCATCAGCAAGTTCAGTCTTTCCACCCTTGAGGTACCGCTCTCTGCTTCAGGACGCAGAGCTGTGTCTTGCTTCTTTTTTGCAGGATGGATGTGTTGTGGTCCATTTCCTTCTAAAAATAAATATGCACCTAGACATTTTGTCTTCAAAATGCCATTGGGTTTTTCCATTAAGTTGAAATGACAAAGGATGGCTCTGAATGGAAATGGAAGCATCAACTCAAGGACTTGATGAGCTCCTAGAGGCAAGTTGGGCCACGTGAAGACAGAGCAGAAGGGTAGGCTGGTCTTAGGAGAGCGCTTTCTTCTGTCCCTTGAATAATTCTTCCTGCCAGAGAGAAGCCTGCTGTCCTCTGAATGCCCAGCTCTCTTGTCTCTGAGGAAAAGTAATTCATTTGCACTAAACTCGTTCACCCCTAGCATCCTGTGCTATGTGGGGCACATAACGCAAGCCCATTAAAAATGTCTTAATTTTTTGACTAAGAAGTAAGGGACCCATTCTCTTCCAGGCAGTGTTTGAATTTTAATAAAAATGGCACAGCTTAGACAAAAGATGAAGGTCTAAAAGGATGAACTGTGACATTTCAACAGGAGAGAGAAAGAAAATTTGAGAAAGGCTCGGGGTGGGTTTCTATTCCTGGTCTCCTTCAAATCCTGTGACCAGAACTTGTCCTGTTTATGTCAGGAGATCGTCTGCAGTTGACGCTTCTCTAGCGTAGCGAGCGTGTGAACCACTTGGGATCCTGTAAAATGCACGTTCTGGTTTGGTGGATCTGGATGGGGTCTGAGCTCCTGTATTTCTTTCACGCTCTCAGGTGACGCTGAGGCTGCTGACCCAGAGGAGAGTTTGAGCATCACTGATCTAGAAAACTTTGAGAAAGAAGGCTTGACGTGGAGGAAGGGGCGGGGGCTCCGGGGCTGTCTGCCTCTCAGGGCACTCTGGAAGCACCCAGAAGTTCCAGTGGGGGTGTGAGCCCAGAGTTTCTCTGACACTCTGCACCCCTCCCAGCTGAGTCCAGAACAGCAGGTCAGGGTAAGTGGTGGTGGTGAGAGGGGGGATGGAAATAACCTAGACAACGCTGCTCCTGTGACCTAGCGCGGGGTCCCAGCGCCCTGTGGCTGGCGCAGCTCAGGGCTCTGAGAGCAGATGGCAGGCGGGCAGCGTCACGTGGAAGAGCCCCAGGCCTGCTCACACCCCCTTGCCTCGGTTGCTCTCACACCTCCCTCCTCAGCTTTATCGCAAGATGAGTAGAGAATCACCGGACAAGCAGACTGTCTGCTGATTATTAGTCACATTCGCAAGTCCTGGTGTCCATGCCCAGACCCCAAGCTGGCAGCAAATGACCCTGCTTTAGAAAAACCTGCTCCAGCGCCAGAGAGAGCCAGCCGGTCCTGTGATGTCAGACTTCCAGATCTGGGGTGACATCTCTGGGCTTCAGAGCAGGGAGCAAAGAAACCAATATGTTCTCAGGCTGCATATAGCTTGTTTCCTAAAACATTACAAAACAAAACATAACTAAACTGAAGTAATTTCTGGAGTGGTGCCTGGAATTATGATGCAGGTTGGTTCAATCCAAGTTGATTCAGCAGATATTGGCGGCGGGGTTTCCAGTGCTTAAGCCAGAGCCTGCCCGAGCTAGACGAGACCGTTTTCTCCTTGGATTCGAGGGCAGAGGTGTCCCCAGGGCCCTGGCCAGCCTGCTGCCTCCTCTCACCCCTTTCCCTGGCTTTCCTTACTCTGCCTCTCCCCATACAGCCTGGGTGCCTCCCCCCAGCTTCTCTCGCTTCTCACCACCCTGCCATCCCAGTTCATTTCCTGAAGCAAACCTGGCAAGTGAATTTGCAACCAGGTTTTAGTGAGAAGGGCAGCCCAACATGTCCTCAGATATGCTTCACACAAATCATCCTGTGTTGATGTTTCACAAGGAAGGGCAGGAGGCTGCGGGAGACTGGGTCAGGAGGGTCTGCTTCCAGGCCGCCTCCAAGCAGTCCAGAGGAGAGCTGCCTAATAGGTATAGTCACCCGGACAAATGGAAGGGGCTCTCTATGGGCCAGGAGAGGCAGGACCAGCCCGGGGCAGGGAGGGCGGTGGGCGTAGGAGCTGTGACCATAACATTTCTAACCTCAGGGGTCCTGGAAGGCAGCCCTGAGCTCAAAGATCTTTGGGGCCAGGGTGGCATGAGCAGGTGCACATTCTTAGAATTCCTCAGATCACTTGGCGCAGATGATTCTGCCCTGTTTCTATCAGTGGATAGTGCGCTTGGGCCAAAATGCTACTGAAATCAGTGATCACCACCGAGAAGAGGTGTTTTCAACTTCCCGGCCGCTCTCCTTCCCGCGTCTTCCCCCTCCTCTGCCTTGTGTTCTGTCTCCTCAGGATTCCAGGGCACGCAGGCTCTTTCCTCTCCCTCAGGGTTGCATCATTCATAATCTTTCTATCGTAAATGATAGAATTATTTTAAATGTTATTTTCTAACAAATCTGGTCATAGATATTTGAGTTCAATTCCTACTTCAATATTTTTTCCTGAGAAAGTTAGGCCAAAAGTGGTTTCAATTTCCAGTGAAAAGGTTGATTTTCATAGAGGGCTACGACTTGGGGGTTATGGGGTGATCTCCACCCCTGTGATGCCCTAAGGCAATTGTCACTGCCACTGCATCCCTGTGTCATAGGCAGAGGAGCAAGAGGGAGGGACAGTTCCTTGCAGAGGCACCGAGAAGTTCCACAGCTAGTAAGAGAGGTTGGCTCACAATTCAAATCCAAGACCCTGACTCCAAAGTTCTTAATTCAGGCTTTGTCTGTCTGTCTGTCTGTCTGTCTGTCTGTCTGTCTATCTATCTATCTATCTATCTATCTGTCTCTCCCTCTATGTCTCTAAAATATATTCTACAATATATTCCAGCTCTGAATGCAGTGGTTTCAGGCAGAGACTACTTTGCCTCAGGATTTAGAGGGATCTCAGGTTTATTGTCACCAAGAATAGTGAGGGGAGAGTTAGGTAGATCCCCCCCTCATTAATTATCCCATCTTCCAGCTAACACCATCCATTCACCCACCCAGCCATCCATCTGGCCATTCATCCAGCCAGCCAGCCATCCAACCATCCACCCATCCATTCAGTCATCCAGCCATCCATCCATACTTCCATTTACTTGTTCCCCAGCTACCATCACCGCCAAGCATGTAGCAGTTCCTTTCAGTATCAGCTGCTTTTATGTCATCATGAGTCTCATCAAGGTGACTAATTTCAGAGGAAGTTTGAGGATCCAGACTTAGAGATTGGCATTGGGTGTCACTGAGCAAACAGCAGGCAGATGTTAGCAGGAGCTCTGCTGTTTAGGGTGGTATTTTCCTGGAAGTCTGTCAAGGAGTTTTCCAACTAAAATTAACTTAGCAGCATCTGAGCCAGAAACACAAGCTGTGCTTCATTCTCATCTTCCTATGTGAACTGTTGAGTGTGTGTGTGTGTATGTGTGTGTGTTAGGGATGAGGCCAGACATAAAAAGTGCTTTGGAGAACAGTAAGAAAGGGCAGGGATGTATTAATCGATGCATCTCTCATAAGAATGTACCCGGTGTGTAGCTCACTACAGGACACAAGTACACTTTCTGAATTGCATTGAATTGAAAGCAAAAGCCCACGCTTGTCAGGTTTACACCTAGGAATGCAGTCAGTCACCAGCAAGGGTGGTTATAACCCTGGTGATAATATGCCTGTCCTTACTTATCTGGGAAATGACAGTGAAAGATGAGGCATTGAGGGTTCTTGGAACTAGCAAGCAGAAGCCTTGGCTTTCTCTGAGGCTGACTGACTCTACAGACCATCTTTTGTAGTAGAGCCTCTCTTCCCAGCATTTCTCCCTGGAGGTGTCACTCTTTGGATTCCACTAATAGGCTTCCTTGCTGTCTGGCTTTCAGGTGGGTTTGGTCAGTGGTTGGGGAGGAGGGTCAGGACATAAGCAGAGGCCAGAGGGGGTGTGGGGAAGAGAAGGGTTGGGTATTTATTATCCCGGGTTCCGCCATATAGGCTTGCTCTGGGCAGGCTGCATCCCTTGACTGAGTTCACCCTCCTGTCAGGGTCCTCTTAGGTCTTTTCTACCTCTACTTGCCCCTTCATGACTTGGGATAGTAAGAGCAATTGCCTTTCCCGGCCCCAGCCTCTTGTAGTACCCCCCAGGGATTTCCCTAATCCTTGCCCATGCCTTTGTAATAATTCCCTTTATTTAAAATTATCCCAGTTTCTGGACAGGATTCTCTGATATACAGATAAACTGGAGTAATGGGATCCTAAAGCAAGACCTCTAACCTATTTATGATTTTCCTCCATTGGAAGTTATGTAATACCAGTCTTGCCTTCTCACTAGGAAGTTGTAAATGCACAATAAGAAGGTAGAAAAAGAGGCTCTGGAAGAGTTAAAATAAAAAAGCAATTCAAAAGCAAGGTGCTAATACAACTTACGCAATGTCATCTCTTTATCTTTCCAGCCATGATACTAGGCAAGGTAAACTGCTTAGTCACTAGCAATCCCAGGAAAATGTATCCTGTGCTTCTTTCTGGGGTGTTTTTCAAGAGGCATCATCTTGCTTTCTACCAGCAATTCAGCCGAGCATGGAAAAGGTTGCACACAAATTCTAAACTTCATCAGAACATTCCCACACTTGGCCAGATGCCCTCCATTTTGTGGACACAGATATCCAGTGGCTGAGACAAATGAATCACATTGGTTAACCAGTGAGTGCAATAAAACCACATTTGACTTTGTAGAGTACAGCTCACCTGTGTTTCATGTTTCCCTACCCAATTCAAGGAGGAACCTTCCTAGGCCTTCCAGGGCACACGGCCTATTCTGCTTGGTTAAAACCATCCACGAGGTGCCTCACTGCCTGGCATCCATGCTGCTCTAGGACACACATGCCTTCTGGGCCACTTCCTCACATCCCTCAGTCCTGGCCATGGGCTGCTCTCTGGCAATCTTGTCCAAGGAGGCACGGGGGCTCTAAAGGTCCCAGTGAGCACACATGGACACAAGGGTCAAGTTGTTCTGCTCTCATTTCTCAGGGGTTCCTTCCATACCCAGAGTTTCCAGGATTGCTATGTGGCTTGTCACACACACCCCTAAGTCTGATCTTTTAATAAAGGTCCAGTCCCCCATATCTACCTCACTAGCTACAGACACTCAAAGGTTTGACTTGTGCAAGAGTGAAATGTGTAAGGTGTAGCAGGCAGAGGCTTCCTGGTTTAATGCTTTTCACTCCTTCAAGGAACAGAAAAATAATCTTCAGGCTAGGATTAGGGCTGGAGAGGAAAGAGGAAGAATAATATTGAATGTTCTTGGACCTTCCTGTTATGGTTTGGTAGTGACTTCTAGGTCTTTGCATGGCCGTGCAATCGAGAGTAGGAGAATATTTAGCACAAGGGGGCCCGTGGCTTGTTGGTGTGTTCTGCAAAGTTTAGGGCCCTCCTTACAGAAGGTTCTAAGCCAGGCAGCTTTGTCTGTACATAAAAGCCTCCCCGACCTTACCCTTCTAAGACTATATGTGGATACTCGACAGCCTCAGTAAGGCTTCATAGCAATGCCCCTGACACCATTTCAGATGTAGCTTCTGGAATAAGCTCCCCACGTCACTCTGTCTTCCCCTTATCCTTAGCCATAGCAGTAGGGACCCAGGGAGGAAGGATGCTGTGTGCTCCTGTGTGTTCCTTCAGGCTTCCTGGGAGAGTGTGGTCCGTCTCCTGATGGAGTTTCAGGTTTACCCTGATGGTCTGTGCGATGCAGTGAGGCGTGGTGGCACCTCGCTGGCGTTGTCTGTCAGCTTGCCTAGAATAGAATCTATGGCAGGGGTGGTTGCCTCCTTCGGCCACTCCAACTGGCAGACAGGTTGTCTCTCCCCCGGCAGCTGGCTCCCATCTGCCCCCTGTTGGTCTGCAAATGTGATCCTGTTTTAACTCTCATTTTCAGCAGAGACATGAACAGCTACAAATGCCATATGGATTTCAAACATTCACTTTTGAAAGTGACACTTTAGTTCAGTCATTTAAAGCCAGTATCTCCACCAGTTTCATTAAGACTCCCCATTTTGCTGATGCCAGATGATTTAAGTGGAGAAATTCCCTCAATTCTAGGAAGTTGGAGAAGGTCAAAGCCACTAAGTTCAGTACACAATTCCCTTTAGGTTCTCTTACAACACCCCCAAAAAATGTCCAGAAACTGATTCAGGATATGTTCTCCTCTGAAACTGGTTACTCCACATCTTGGTGGCATGATACAAATCCACTCCAGAAAGAACTCTTCACAGAGATCATCCAGTTGAAACTGACATTAATACTGGTCACCTTTAGTGTCTCAGAGAAGGACTTTGTGAGTTCTTCCCACTGAAAACAGTGATTGCATGGGTCAAAATCCACCAGCCATATCCCGGAACTACTCTCCCTTCTTTAAGAAAACAATGTGACAGATGAATGGATAAAGAAGATGTGGCACATATATACAATGGAATATTACTCAGCCATAAAAAGAAATGAAATTGAGTTATTTGTAGTGAGGTAGATGGACCTAGAGTCTGTCATACAGAGTGAAGTAAATCAGAAAGAGAAAAACAAATACCGTATGCTAACACATATACATGGAATCTAAAAAAATGGTTCTGAAGAACCTAGGAGCAGGACAGGAATAGAGATGCAGAATGGACTTGAGGACACAGGGAGGGGGAAGGGTAAGTCAGGACGAAGTGAGAGAGTGGCATGGACATATATACAGTACCAAATGTGGGAAGCAGCCACATAGCACAGGGAGATCAGCTCGGTGCTTTGTGACCACCTAGAGGGGTGGGATAGGGAGGGTGGGAGGGAGAGAGACTCAAGAGGGAGGAGATATGGGGATATATGTATATGTATAGCTGATTCACTTTGTTATAAAGCAGACACTAACACACCATTGTAAAGCAGTTATACTCCAATAAAGATGTTAAAAACGAAAAACAAAAAAACAATGCAGGTGAAATTGCACACCCTTCCTAAACGGAGACAGATGGACCGGAGGACTCTGTAAAAGTCCCTCTGGTTCTGGAACTGAGTGTGTCGGCTCTAGTTTGCTAATCCCTCTTCTACTAAGTGCATTTGACAGGATCTGTGGGGGTTCATAAAAAGCACAGAGTAAAGACACGGCAGAGAAACACGTGGCTTTGGTTATAAAACAACACACAGCTCCCTGTCACCCTGCATCCCTGGAAAATAGTGCTGGTGCACAGGGGCAGAGATGTAGGGTCCTGCCTCCCTATTCCCCTCGAGAATAGGGTTAATATAGGACCCTCATTGGGCCATAGTTTACAGTGAGCAGAGCCCAGGAGGGTACAAATGCTCCCATAGGGGGCACACCCTTTGCCTCTGTTTACTTTGGCACTGGCTCTGTGGACTAAAATATCTTTGAGAAATTTGCAATATTCAATACCTGCGAGATTCTGAAATTATGTGATTTCCTTTCATGCATCCAGATTCTGAATTGCAGCCTGAAGAGTGACTGTCATTGGCCAGGGAGATCTCACTTTTGTTTGATTCCTGGTGCCACTTGCTGTCACAGATTCCACCTTGCCAAAAAGGAGGACCTGGGATAAAGATTTGGAACTCTTAAGGAGAGTCGTGTTCACAAATCTTTGGGAGGGACCACGGCAGGAGGCCTATTTGGTCTTTTTCTTTCCTTTCTTAAAAGCGATATGGAGCAACAGTCAGCCCTACCCACCACCAGAGCCTCCCATCAAGCCTCTTAGATAGCCTCAACCACCAGAGGGCAGACAGCAGAAGCAAGAAGAACTACAATCCTGCAGCCTGTGGAACAAAAACCACATTTACAGAAAGATAGACAAGATGAAAAGGCAGAGGGCTATGTACCAGATGAAGGAACAAGAAAAAAACCCCAGAAAAACAACTAAATGAAGTGGAGATAGGCAACCTTCCAGAAAAAGAATTCAGAATAATGATAGTGAAGATGACCCAGGATCTCGGAATAAGAATGGAGGCAAAGATTGAGAAAATGCAAGAAATGATTAACAAAGACCTAGAAGAATTAAAGAACAAACAAACAGAGATGACCAATACAATAACTGAAATGAAAACTACACTAGAAGGAATCAATAGCAGAATAACTGAGGCAGAAGAACGGATAAGTGACCTGGAAGACAGAATGGTGAAATTCACTGCTGCAGAACAGACTAAAGAAACAAGAATGAAAAGAAATGAAGACAGCCTAAGAGACCTCTGGGACAACATTAAACGCAACAACATTCGCATTATAGGGGTCCCAGAAGGAGAAGAGAGAGAGAAAGGACCAGAGAAAATATTTGAAGAGATTATAGTCGAAAACTTCCCTAACATGGGAAAGGAAATAGCCACCCAAGCCCAGGAAGCGCAGAGAGTCCCATACAGGATAAACCCAAGGAGAAACACGCCGAGACACATAGTAATCAAAATGGCAAAAATTAAAGACAAGGAAAAATTATTGAAAGCAGCAAGGGAAAAATGACAAATAACATACAAGGGAACTCCCAGAAGGTTAACAGCTGATTTCTCAGCAGAAACTCTGCAAGCCAGAAGGGAGTGGCATGATATACTTAAAGTGATGAAAGGGAAGAACCTACAACCAAGATTACTCTACCCGGCAAGGATCTCATTTAGATTTGATGGAGAAATCAAAAGCTTTACAGACAAGCAAAAGCTAAGAGAATTCAGCACCACCAAACCAGCTCTACAACAAATGCTAAAGGAACTTCTCTAAGTGGGAAACACAAGAGAAGAAAAGGACCTACAAAAACAAACCCAAAACAATTAAGAAAATGGTCATAGGAACATACATATCGATAATTACCTTAAACGTGAATGGATTAAATGCTCCAACCAAAAGACACAGGCTTGCTGAATGGATACAAAAACAAGACCCATATATATGCTGTCTACAAGAGACCCACTTTAGACCTAGGGACACATACAGACTGAAAGTGAGGGGATGGAAAAAGATATTCCATGCAAATGGAAATCAAAAGAAAGCTGGAGTAGCTATACTCATATCAGATAAAATAGACTTTAAAATAAAGAATGTTACAAGAGACAAAGAAGGACACTACATAATGATCAAGGGATCAATCCAAGAAGAAGATATAACAATTATAAATATATATGCACCCAACATAGCAGCACCTCAATACATAAGGCAACTGCTAACAGCCATAAAAGAGGAAATTGACAGTAACACAATAATAGTGGGGGACTTTAACACCTCACTTACACCAATGGACAGATCATGCAAAATGAAAATAAATAAGGAAACAGAAGCTTTAAATGACACAATAGACCAGATAGATTTAATTGATATTTACAGGACATTCCATCCAAAAACAGCAGATTACACGTTCTTCTCAAGTGCGCACAGAACATTCTCCAGGATAGATCACATCTTGGGTCACAAATCAAGCCTCAGTAAATTTAAGAAAATTGAAATCATATCAAGCATCTTTTCTGACCACAACGCTATGAGGTTAGAAATCAATTACAGGGAAAAAAAAGTAAAAAAGACAAACACATGGAGGCTAAACAATACGTTACTAAATAACCAAGAGATCACTAAAGAAATCAAAGAGGAAATCAAAAAATACCTAGAGACAAATGACAATGAAAACACGACGACCCAAAACCTATGGGATGCAGCAAAAGCAGTTCTAAGAGGGAAGTTTATAGCTATACAAGCCTACCTAAAGAAACAAGAAAAATCTCAAGTAAACAATCTAACCTTACACCTAAAGAAACTAGAGAAAGAAGAACAAACAAAACCCAAAGTTAGCAGAAGGAAAGAAATCATAAAGATCAGAGCAGAAATAAATGAAATAGAAACAAAGAAAACAATAGCAAAGATCAATAAAACTAAAAGCTGGTTCTTTGAGAAGATAAACAAAATTGATAAGCCATTAGCCAGACTCATCAAGAAAAAGAGGGAGAGGACTCAAATCAATAAAATCAGAAATGAAAAAGGAGAAGTTACAACAGACACCGCAGAAATACAAAGCATCCTAAGAGACTACTACAAGCAACTTTATGCCAATAAAATGGACAACCTGGAAGAAATGGACAAATTCTTAGAAAGGTATAACCTTCCAAGACTGAACCAGGAAGAAACAGAAAATATCAACAGACCAATCACAAGTAATGAAATTGAAACTGTGATTAAAAATCTTCCAACAAACAAAAGTCCAGGACCAGATGGCTTCACAGGTGAATTCTACCAAACGTTTAGAGAAGAGCTAACACCCATCCTTCTCAAACTCTTCCAAAAAATTGCAGAGGAAGGAACACTCCCAAACTCATTCTATGAGGCCACCATCACCCTGATACCAAAACCAGACAAAGACACTACAAAAAAAGAAAATTACAGACCAATATCACTGATGAATATAGATGCAAAAATTCTCAACAAAATACTAGCAAACAGAATCCAACAACACATTAAAAGGATCATACACCACGATCAAGTGGGATTTATCCCAGGGATGCAAGGATTCTTCAGTATATGCAAATCAATCAATGTGATACACCATATTAACAAACTGAAGAAGAAAAACCATATGATCATCTCAATAGATGCAGAAAAAGCTTTTGACAAAATTCAACACCCATTTCTGATAAAAACTCTCCAGAAAGTGGGCATAGAGGGAACCTACCTCAACATAATAAAGGCCATATATGACAAACCCACAGCAAACATCATTCTCAATGGTGAAAAACTGAAAGCATTTCCTCTAAGATCAGGAACGAGACAAGGATGTCCACTCTCACCACTATTATTCAACATAGTTCTGGAAGTCCTAGCCACGGCAATCAGAGAAGAAAAAGAAATAAAAGGAATACAAATTGGAAAAGAAGAAGTAAAACTGTCACTGTTTGCGGATGACATGATACTATACATAGAGAATCCTAAAACTGCCACCAGAAAACTGCTAGAGCTAATTAATGAATATGGTAAAGTTGCAGGATACAAAATTAATGCACAGAAATCTCTTGCATTCCTCTACACTAATGATGAAAAATCTGAAAGAGAAATTATGGAAACACTCCCATTTACCATTGCAACAAAAAGAATAAAATACCTAGGAATAAACCTACCTAGGGAGACAAAAGACCTGTATGCAGAAAACTATAAGACACTGATGAAAGAAATTAAAGATGATACCAACAGATGGAGAGATATACCATGTTCTTGGATTGGAAGAATCAACATTGTGAAAATGACTATACTACCCAAAGCAATCTACAGATTCAATGCAATCCCTGTCAAATTACCAATGGCATTTTTTACGGAACTAGAACAAATCATCTTAAAATTTGTATGGAGACACAAAAGACCCCGAATAGCCAAAGCAGTCTTGAGGGAAAAAAACGGAGGTGGAGGAATCAGACTCCCTGACTTCAGACTATACTACAAAGCTACAGTAATCAATACAATATGGTACTGGCACAAAAACAGAAACATAGATCAATGGAACAAGATAGAAAGCCCAGAGATAAACCCACGCACCTATGGTCAACTAATCTATGACAAAGGAGGCAAAGATATACAATGGAGAAAAGACAGTCTCTTCAATAAGTGGTGCTGGGAAAACTGGACAGCTACATGTAAAAGAATGAAATTAGAACACTCCCTAACACCATACACAAAAATAAACTCAAAATGGATTAGAAAAAAAAAAAAAGCAATATGAGCATCAAACTATTTACAGCCTTAAGTAAACCTGCAGTTCGGGACACTGAAGCATACATAATACAGTCCTCTCAACTGAACAGGGCATAAGCAGGCACTCTGGAGATTTCATCACACAGGATTGGTGTGACTATAATTAAGAGGATTGGCAGAGTTGGCTCCCTGAAAAAAGGCTTAACTCAGGTTAACACTTTAATATGAATAACATTTTTCTAATTAAAAAAAGAGGAACAATGATTTCTTAATGTACTTTCTGTGCTTACGGTCCACCTTGTCACAGTGCACCTAACCTTACATCTTGGAGTCTGTTCTCATGTGCGTGTTCAGATCATATATCAATATATTAAATATGCAGATCCCTGCCCCCTTATGGTCCTAGTGTTGCCGAGATGTGCAGAGCATTGTGGATGGATTGCAACCTGTTTTCTTTTGCTGTGGCTACTTTGACACGCTCAATACTTGTGCTTTGGAGCTTTTAAGATTCGACTTATAGAACCCTGTACTTGGGATATGCGTTATCCTCTGAAAAGGAAAACATATGACCTTTAGGGAAAAAATGTGGACTCTGGGAGTCCTCGTTTAAGCTTCCTGAAAAGGACTACCTCATGGGCTGACAATCATGTGCCTTCCACAGACCATTTCCTCTGCTGCTGAAAGAAAATGCATAATTACCAGAGAAAATGTCACTTTGCATGATGTACAGGTGATGTGGGAAACGAGGCACAATCACAAAAAGCAACAAACATTCGCAAATATGCCTGCCTTATCTGTGCTTCCTTAAGAGCCAAATGCCCTTCTGGGGAACAGACCTGTCCCTAGTAGCATTTTCTATGACTCTCAGCCCTTCTTACATTTCCTTGTCAATTAAAAATGATAAATTAAGCTTCTTGCAGGGCAGACAAACCATCAGCCAGTGTGAACCATATGAAGACCCAAGATTTTGGATGAATCAGAATCAGCCTGAAAAATTCATCTGGTGACTCCGGGAACTGACCATCAGCCAGAGGAACATCTGAGATGTCGCACACGGCACCCAGCCATTCTGACGAGCCACTGGCATTAAGAAAGTTGCAGTGACATTTCCCCGCAGCTTATGCTTCCTTCCTGGCTCCTGGTAAGAATGGCCAAGTGCATCCACATGTGTCTACCCACCGCCCAGACAAATCCAGCACTACATTCAAGACAGATGTTTGTCCTTTGCAGATTTTATTTTTAGAGGCACATTGTGCGGAAGTAATGTCCATTGACTGGTTATTTATTTTGCTTTCTGCTTCAGGGATGTTGATAAAGAGTGAGGATCTAAATCATTGCTTCCCCTCAGCCAACTCACAGAAGGTGTCCTGGTGCATTTTATGTCCTGAGGGCAAATGAAAATTATGTGTTGTGTGTAGCAATTATTTTCTATGTTGCTGCAGCCTTTCCCGGCATATAGATGTGTCAAGAGGGTGACTGTTTATCAACTGGCAGGGGGAGGGGCGGGTGTGAGGGCAGATGCAGAAGGAGGCAGGAAATTCCCAGTTCTTTTCTTCCACCTCTAATTCCTTTCAAACAGATACTCTGATTTTATATGAAGTAAAGCTCTCTGCATAGTCAAATTGGTCTGCCTTTCTCAGATATTTTCCTAAGTAGAACTTCCACTAAGATGGGCTTAACTAATGATGGAAAGAATGTAATCCATCTGTGGAAAACCCTTAATCTTCATGGAAAAAAAAAAAAAAGAAATCAGACGCAGAGGGGCTTTGTAAATTTCGTTTACCTCTGCTCCACTTCCTATCCATTCACAAAATAATGATTGCATGTGCAGAAGGGAGAGAAACCAACTGACATTTTCTGCAAAATGCATCTTTCACTGTTGGTGCCTGTAAATGACGGATAGTGAGGTCATGGAAAAATGGGGCTGCTTTTAGTAAGTTTTTAGTTGATGGAGATAGTTATATGAATAGTAATGTTGACAATGAAAGTAACAAAGCTTTTTGAGTTCTTACCATGTACAAGACTCATTGGTAAAGTGCTGTATATGCCTCTGGCCGTCCAGGTGGTCCAACAACCATACAAGGCACTTACTATTGCTGTCTTATCACGTCTAAAACAGAACTCTGGATTCCACCTCCCCAGATCTACTCTTCACCAGGGATTCCTCTTCTCAGTAAGTGGTATCAGCAGCTACTGAGCTGCTCTGGCCACAGACCTGGAAATGAGCCATCTTTGGTTAATCTCTTTCCCTTTGCCCTCCCACATCTAATTTGACAGCAGATTCTGCCAAACGTGACAGCACGTTTCCTAACGTGGTGTCTTTGATAGGATCTTTGCTTACTGCTCAGACCTCACCCTCCCATCCCTCTTCTCCTGGCTCAGTTCCCAGGGACACTGGCCTTTCCATTCCTTAAATGCATCCACACTTGTTGGAAATGTGCTTTTAATATCTCTCTTTAATAGATCTTGAGTCCTTCCATTTGTTTAAAGTCCATTGCCATAACCTCAGGCTAAACATCATCATCTTCAGCTGAGAATATGGAAACAGACTCCTGACTGGTTCCATGCTTTCGCTCTTGCCCTCTTAGGAAGACCCAATAGTAAGAGTGAATTGGGAAACTAGTCAAGTCACCTCACTGCTTAAATCTCCCAGGGCTTTGTATTGCTCCTAGAAGAAATCCCTATGTCTTAACTTGTCTGCTTGATCTACTGCTGCCTGCCTCTCCCACCCCGACGCCCCGTCACTGACTCCCTCGCCCTCCAAGTCCCACATATACTGGCCTGTTTTCTCTACCTTGAACAAGCCCCGCTCATTTCTGCCTCAAAGCTTTGAACTTGCTGCTTCTTCCTCTGAGAAACACTTCCCCTGTCTTCACATGATTGGCTCCACATCGTGGTCATAATTTTATTCTTGCAAGTGAAAACTAAATAATAATCAAAGGGGAATAATGTATAGTCATATTTGCTTCAAAATTGGGAGGAGGTTGAGAGACAGATTTTGGAGGAGTTTGGATGACAAAGCAGCAGATCTTAAAGAAGGGGACTTTGGGTTTTTCGTACAGGAGTTGGGCTGAGTCTGAGTGTACACACACCTCTTGAGAAGAGATGATGTGCATCTTTCTATGATTTGGTCATAACCATCATAAACAAGTCAAATACTTATGCATTCATATTGCCTCACCTACTCTGACTGATGCCAACACTACATGGATGAAAACTCTGGAGGGTGCAGAACGGGCAAGTTTGTAGAAGAAATGAATTACTCCTACAGTTAAGAAAAATTTGGCTTAGAAATGAAATAAGCCCTGCTGAAGGTTAAAATTAACTGGTAGAGTTAAACCCAGAACTGTCTACTGCTCCTCCAATAATGTGCTGGTCCATGGTGTTCTCACACATCATTCTTACTCTGTTGAATTTCATCTGAATCACCTAATCTAACACAAGATTATATATACTCTTCCCTAATGTTTCACATGTATATATTTGCCTTATCAACACATTTGTAAGTTCCTAGAATCTGAAGACCAGTCTTTCATAGTACTTGGTACATAGAAGTCTGTTCATATACGTTTGTTATTTAGATAACTATATTTCTCTTGTATCCCTAGAGATATTTGGCCATGTTGTTATTAAATCCTTGTTGAAGTTATCAGTAGCTATGCACCTATTTTGTATGCAAAAGAGATACTATATAAAATAGAACTCTTAGGTAATAAAGTTCAATTTAAACAGAATGAATTTTGAGTTTCTCTGAATGAACTTACATACATACATACACACATACATTCATCCACTCTAGTCTTAAATCCTTCACAAGGGGATTTCTTAATGGAATTATGATAAGTCATCATTCATATTACCACAGTCAAAAAATATAATGGAATATCAGAATTACAGTGAGAGAAAGAAAAAGCAAATGCCATTCCTCAAACTCAATCAGTCTTCTTGGACTCAGGTCCCTAGGTTATCTCAGATAACTGCTTATCTCAAGTAATTCATGATAAGAAGCTTTTACTAGTTATACCCAGTGTGTCTGAGACACCCCCTCTGTCACGGGGTGACTGGGCAATGGATTACACAGTCAATGCGTTACTTTAACCAAGTAGTCATTTACTCATTTGCTAACTAATCATTCAATATTTATGACAATCACATAGGCCTGGCCTGACCATGAAAAACTGATAAATGGACAAACATGAAAATTCTTAGGCCCTAATGTACAAGTATAGACAAAGTTTGACCCAGTACTGTCACAGCAAGCATTTTGAGGCTAGGACCCTGGCTATTAAGCTAGATGTTACTTAGTTGAGCTGCAAAATTATTTTCTTATATAGTGGAAAAAGATATTTCTGGGTACTGACATGGCTGTGGACATAAAAAAACTACAGTTCTCCATTTCTCTGACATGACAGATGTCTCACTTTGTGTGGCCTGCCAGTACCACCAAAAATTGGGCATATCTCTGTAAGATACAAAGAGAAGCAATGGGAGCTACATTTGCTCCCAGTGTCCTTGTCTTATTTATAACCTTTGCATTGTTCATTAGCTGCTTTGGGAGCAAAACAAAGAAAAAGTAACCTTGAACCAAATCCACATTATTATTCTCTCCCATCCTCTAATATGAAACAGTCATCTTGGTCTGACTTATTGCAACTATTCTATGTGCTGAGAATTCAAAGACAATTAAGCTGGAATCCCTTTCCTTGACAAATCTTCAGGTATAGACATATTAACACACACACACACATTCATTCACACATAGGCAAATACATATAAGGTGCCGTGCGAGCGCTGGGGAGGGAACAACTTATTCTGTCAGGGCTGGGGGAAGTGGAGGTTGGAAAGAAGAAAGAAAGGACATTTGAGAATTCTCTTTGAACTGGGTCTTGAAGATTGATAAGCAGTTCTCTTTAGACTCACCAAGAATGAATGACACCCCAGGCGAGGGAAACAGGATGTTGGAAAACAGAGCAGAACGGGCCAGAACATGTAGATGCAGCTGCCGCCTAGGATTGATGGAGTCCCTCAGAGAGGATGAAGACGGCGGTTAGAATTCATAGGAAAGAATTCTCGGAAACACTAACATTCAGGGAGATGAGAACCCTGAAAAAGACTGAAAAGGAGCCTTGAGCATGTATGTGGAGAACCAGGAGGAATGATATTGAAGGAGCCCAGGCAGGAGATGCTAGGTGGAAGGTACCTCGTGGAGTTGGCAGGTAGGTGATGGCTGGTTTGCCTCATGGGGTGGCAAGGCGTGGAGTTGTGAGGGCAGAAAGCAGCTGATGTTATTTCAAGAATAACTGGGAGCAGAGAAACTGGAGACGACGATGCAGGCTGCTCATATGGATGGCTGCTCTTGTGGGAAGCCCGACATGTAGAGGGCGAGATGGTACCTAGGGGGATGCATTCAACAGATACGGTTTGCATTTAAAGAATGCCTGCAAAGAATGAGTAGGGAGATAGATGTGAATGACAAACTTAAAGAAGAAATTGGTTGCTGGAGGAATTAAAGGGAAGCGCTTAACGTTGATGGAGGAATGAGGTTGGCTGAGACAGGAGCTAGTCTCCAGGATAGAAGTGAAGGACGCAAGCACAAGTGAGGATGGAAATGAAGAAAAATGAGGATCCTGGCCTGCAGGCAACTATTTTATATGAGACTGTTTATTGCTTCAAATTATATGATAAAAAGATTATCTTAAATATTCCAGGCATTGGAAACAAATGGAGAGAAAGACTTCTGGAAGAAGAGGACCACTGAAACAAGGCCATGAGTTTGGCCCTGGAGATGAGCACGTTTGTCCCTGTAGGCGGAGGAGGGAGAACGACTAAAAGGATCATCTCTCTCACCAAATGAACCTCTACTTTCCAGGGAAGAAAAGCAGGGGGCTTCTCTGACTTTGCCAACTGAACGAATGTTTCTCCATGAACATGAGCACTTTTGGTGCCTTTATTCATGAAGCTTTTACATTTGAATAATTCAAAATACTTCATAAAATACTTGTTTTTTAATATGGCATTGCAGTAGTTATAATCAAAGAAAAAACTTATTTTAAGACAGAGCCATGAATAAAAGTTATTTACAAACCTATTCCAAGGGGCAAAGTATAATGGAAAACATACAAAGGCTTATTTTTACCTTTGAAGCAAAACTTTGGCAGATTGTATTTTGGATTCTACATATTTCACTTACTGTTACAACCAATATTCATGAAATGCACTGACAGGAGTCTAACACCAACTTTAAAAAGATGAAGTATCTTTTCCTTAATTAATGTCTACAAAGAGATTTAATGATGAAAAGTGCCATTAAGTGCCAAGTACTATTAATTATTTTCTGCTGCAAGAGGCATAGAGTCCTCATTATATACTGTTTTAAATATTATAAAATATTTACAAAATAAGTTTTAAAAAATTGCAAACAAGCCAAATAAAAAGGCATTTTCCTTTTGAGGTGAAACTTAAGATCAAACCCAAAGAAAAACTCATTTGCATCCTACATGAGTAGCCTTCAATGAATGCTCCAAAGATACCTGGCACTTTGCTTATTCTTTATCCATATTCTTCTATATACCTCTCTGCTGTCTGCATAAACTGAAGTGAGTTACTACTTGAAATTTTGGCCCAAATGTTAATTTTTTAAAACTATTTTTAAACTATTTTTATTGAGGTATAATTTACAATGTTTTGTTAGTTTCAGGTGTACAGCAAAGTGATTCAGTCATATATATATGACTATATATATATATATACACACACACTTTTTCAGATTCTTTTCCATTATAGGTTATTACAAGATATTGAATATAGTTCCCTGTGCTATACAGTAGGTCCTTGTTTTTTATAATCTATTTTATATATAGTAGTGTGTATATGTTGATCCCAAACTCCTAATTTATGCTTCCCCCCACCTTCCTCTTTCGTAACGCTAAATTTGTTTTCTATGTCTGTGAGTCTATTTCTGTTTTGCAAATAAGTTCATTTGTATCATTTTTTTAGATTCCACATATAAGTGACATCGTATATTTCTCTTTCTGTCTGACTTATTTCACTTAGCATGATAATCTCTAGGTCCATCCATGTTGCTGCAAATGGCATTATTTCATTCTTTTTTATGGCTGAGTAATATTCCATTGTGTGTGTGTGTGTGTGTGTGTGTGTGTGTGTGTGTGTGTGTGTATACCACATCTTTATTCATCTGTCAGTGGACACTTAGGTTGCTTCCATGTCCTGGCTATTGTAAATAGTGCCGCTATGGACATTGGGGTGCGTGTATCTTTTTGAATTTTCTCTGGATATATGCCTAGGAGTGGGATTGTAGGATCATATGGTAGCTCTAGTTTTAGTTTCTTAAGGAACCTCCATACTGTTCTCCATAGTGAACAAATGTTAATTTTATCTGATGGCAAACACATGCCAGGATCCCCCACTTGCCATCTCTGTCCAGCTGCCTACTTTGGGACTATCCCCTGAGGACTCAGCCTCTGAAGCAGCTTCTAAAATTCCCTGGTTTGAGGGGAGGAAAAACTCGGAACTCTCTGTAATCTCTGGGTCTGGTCTCTGTAGGAGTCGGTCCTCAGTCCAGACCCCAGTTGGCACAGAACTAATAAGTAAATTCACTTATTAAATTGAACAGTAACTTGGTGTCATGCATTGTGCCAGTTCCTGTTCTCAAATTATGCATTGTCCACTAGAGAACTTTATCTCCCTAATTACTACCGTCTAAGTCTGTTCTGGCTGCTATAACAAAATACCACAGACTGGGTGACTGAAATAACAGACCTTTATTTCTCACGGTTCTGGAGGCTGGAAGGTCCAAATTCAAGGTGCCAGCAGGTACAGTGTCTGATGAGCACCTGCTTCCTGGTTCTCATGTGTCTGTGTTCTCACCCAGAGGAAGAGGCAGAGGTGCTTTCTAGGGTCTCTTTTATAAGAGCACTAATCCCCTTCATGAAGGCTCTGCTCCTATAACCTAATCACCCCCAAAGGCCCCACCTCCAAATATCATTACACTGGGGATTAGGTTTGAACACATGCATTTGGGGGTACACAAACAGTCTATAGCAACTATTTTATAATAGGCTCTGCCTTATATTTTCGAGAGAGAGAGAGCCAAAGTAGGGAAGGTTAGCTGGCAGGAGAAAATGTTAAACTTTTCATTTTTTATGTTTTCTCTGAAGGCCCACCGCTCTCGCCATTTATGGAACTGCCTTGGCTGCTCAAGGGACCAGATGTTCCCTGGGGTTGCAACCCACTGCTCCTGCATTTAGCCTCCTGGCTGGCTGGTTGCTTGCTTGGATTCAGCCCAGCACAGATGGCATCACCGCTAAATCAGAGAAGGATGACACATGGTTTCCTGATCCTCCTTCAAGGTGCTACTTTGCTTGTAAGAGCTCATTTCCTGGGAGTCCAAATAATTAAGTTTCACCTGTGCCATGTAGTCCATAATTACATTATTTTGTTAATTATGGTTGATGACAAAGTTATCAAAATTCAACCTGATCAAAACCAAAATAAAATCCGGAAGCAAATGTCTCTTGCTGTATCATCACAGTCATTTAAAAATAGGACACTTTGCACATTTCCTGGAGGGGAGACAACTCTCCTCACTCTACACTTATTCTTGCATATCCCATCACTTGAGGGTGACCAAACCCACTAGGGAATTTTTTAATGTAGGAAATGGCAGTGTTTGCCTCAAATGATAAGTCTTAAGAATTGGCTTTACATACAAATAGCATGGGGAGTATGATTTGAACAATGTGATGTAAGAGGCATGGGGCACTACCCCATGTCTCACTGCTAATTCACCTTCCCCAGTGTCTGATATTCCACCATTGGACATTCTTCTTTGTGTCCCCTCTCGTCAGTGAAGTCTAGATGAAATTGCCTGTTCAAGTAATTATTACAAGGGTGATGGGAGTTCATTACCACTTTTTTCTCCAGATACTCCTAGGCCCCTAACTCCCAATGGAAGGTGTGATATTGAGGAGAAAAGAAATAACACCAATGTGAGTTAAGAGGTAAGTCACTCCTAACTTACAGAGGCTGACTTTACCTGCTTTACAGCTCAGAAGAGGGTTGGCTTTTAGCTGGGATGCTGTCTGGATACCAGGGATCTTGCCCATTGGAGGGAGCCCCTTCTCAATGTCTGATTGCTATTTTTGTGCTTCTAGATCAAGGTGTTCCTGGACTTGGAACACAGGGGTGTGGTCCCCTGCAAAATATTGCTGTTCTCAAGCTGCCTGCATATGAGATTACATATTACGACGGGGATGTTTTTGCTTATCATCTTTTAAAGCATCAAGCATTGAAGATGCTTACTCCAT
This sequence comes from Balaenoptera acutorostrata, assembly GCF_949987535.1. NCBI lineage: Eukaryota > Metazoa > Chordata > Mammalia > Artiodactyla > Balaenopteridae > Balaenoptera > Balaenoptera acutorostrata. The sequence continues at coordinate 70,425,905 of NC_080081.1, forward strand.
CAGAACAAGTGAGCCATTGAGTGTCTTACCCCTGTGGCTCACTATGGGATCCAGCCTGGATACTTTATTACCTTCTAAGCAGATATATTGAAGTGAGATGTTTATCACCCTAGGTTTCTCCCTCTTGTACATGTCCATGTTCACTCTCTGTGCTGGAACTGTCTTCCTAAAGATCATACGGGGACAGTTTTTCTCTCTAACGCTTGCAGATTTGCGGGATTTCTAATCTACATGGCTTTTTGACACATATTTAGCTTAAAGGCAGGTAAAACAAATTTAAAAAAAAACAACAACAAAAAAAAACCTTGCACCACCAGAGAAGAAAGGAAAAGGAATTAAAATATAGCAGATGATTTGCAGCGTAGGAAGAAGAGTGGAATTTCTTTTGTTGCTGATGGACTATGCAATGCAGTATTTCTATGAATGTCCTTTTCTATGGATCAAAGCAATTGCTCATTTGTACTGAGGAAAGGTGCTTCAGATTAATTTTGGAAACTTCAATACCTCACTATGCTAAATTTTAATTATTTCACTTCCTGCTTGGTATATTAATGTCGTGATTACCCTTGAAAGTGTATTACCGATGATGATTTATGCAAAACCCAGCCAGCTCCACAGCTCTGTCGGTTTCAATTAAAACCAGCCACAGAGGAAGTGGGCTGTCGCCGTGTGGGCTGTGGACTGTCATTACTCTCACGAGCAGGTACAGTCCGTTTACTTAAAGCATTACCTTTGTTTAGCCTTCTGGAACCATCTCTCCCATGGCACGACTAACCACTGAGAAAGGAAATTGTAGCGATTTGGTCTGCTGACCTTGGATCCAAACTAAAACTATCCAGGAAAATGTATTTTATCTCTGCTTCTCTGCTGATATAGGACATTTTGGGCCAATTCTTCCCTCTTTTGAACTGTTCAAGGGCTGAAATGGCCAAAAGTGCTATTGAGAAGTTATTGTTTTCTGATTTCCAGGAACAGGGCTTGGTCAGTCTCCGGGGAGTGCGGTCATCTGGAGTTAATCATGCAGTATGTGCTCCTTCTCAAATGAAGCACTGTTTTCAGAGCTCATTTATCTCAATGACTTTGACTACTGAGAGGTCAGGAAGTTTTCCATGGTGGGTCCCCAGTACCCAGTCCTTCTAATTACTAATTTGGCTGCACAGTTATTGAAATCTCCTGTCTACCTGGCAGCCCTTCCTAAATCTATTCCAAACAATGTCACTGAGGTTACCTGCCAGGTCCGGAAGGCGCTCTTCCTTCTGAGTACCTGAGAGACAGGCAGCCAAGCCTGATTTCCATGGCAGTTTCATTTTAATCACATTTGGAAATTCTTGACTACAGGCTGTGCATTTATGAAGTCAAGGGAGCCTGTACCTGCCAAGTGAGAGCTCTACCGACAGCCTGCCAGGAGCAGAACCTGATCCCCAGCAAAGAAAGAAAGTGCATCCACCTTCTGAAACCCGGGGCCAGATGGCCTCGTAGAATCATGGTGCTGGGAGGCCTAGGGCTCTTCCGGGGCTCATGCGTGGTCTCAAATTGACCCTTCTTTCCAGCTTCATCTCTTGCCCTCTCCCTTCTTGCACTCTGTGCTCAGGTCATGAACTCAAAAGTACCAAGAACCTTCCCAAATCCATACTTTTGCCCTGACTGCTCTTTACACCTAAGAAACTTTGCTTGTGTATTTTGAATGGGCAGTTTCTGTGTGTGTGTGTGTATTTTTTTTTTAATCCTCTAAGTCTGTGCCCAAATATTTCTTCCTCCGATGCCTTTGACTACCATACTACTCTCCACCCTATTTTGTTTATTTCCTTTATGGCACCTACTGTGATGTGAAAGTTTACTTCTATCTTGTCTAACCCTCCTGCTGCAGTGTGATAAGCTCCACGAGGGCTTTTTACCACGGTCTCCCTGGCACAAATCACAGAGTTGGGATGAAGTGTCACAATTTCAGTGCCCTGTAATCAGGAAGGTGATGTTTCAATCTAGCTACAATTCCCATTCCCTCTTATTCAACAGGCATTTATTTATTTATGACTATATGAACCACTCACTAAAGGGTGTTTTTCAAGGCAGGTTCTTATGGATGCTATTTATGGAAGGTAAAGTCTTGCCGTGCTCCGTGGAGACTTTGAGTTGAGATCCACTGTTCCCTTTTTAGGGGCTGGCGTTTGTACTCAGGAGGAGAAATGCCATTAATTAGTGGGATAATGATTACAGCCTCCGTCTGGCATTGCTTCCCTGGACGTGCTGTCTTGGCATATTCTAGTGACTGCCATCATCTGCCCAGGGGCAACTAGGCTAGAGAAAGAAGCCTCAGCAAGGAGAGTTGACAAATTAGCTTAATCTCACTCACTCTCCAAATGCTAGCTGATACCATCCTTATATTTGTCTCTCCTAACTGCCTCTTTTGTGGAAATTGAATTGCAATAGGGTCTATTTTTGTCCTCTTCTTCATCTATAAATATTACACAATTTCCTTCTGAGTTTACAGCCTAATACTATACACCACACTTTTTGTGACTTTTTGTGCCCTTAACCTTGACTTCTAATCTCTCGCCTCACCCCGTCCTTCACTGTGGCGCTGTCAGACCCCTGCTAAATTCTCTGTTCCTGTACATGAAGCAGAAGCTGTGTTGCAGGTATCTCTAGCGCTTCGTCCTCTGCCTCAGACTGGCCAGTAACCCCCTTCCTGTGGAGTATTTGCAGTGTCACCTATGCCAAGGGACAATGCTTGGGGACTACAAGGGCCTGAAGGACCCTGGTTTTGTCATCATACAGATGCTCCAGTCCCAGTGCTCCCGTTTCTTCTAGCTTTGTGATATGATGCAAGTCACAACTGTTTCGAGCTTTGATTTCCAGTAAAATTGAAATAATAAAACCTCATGGTTATTATTGTGAGAATTAAATGGATAATGTACAATGGACTGGGCATAATACTGGCACACAGAACGTACATAGACAATAAATCCAGCTATTTCTTCAGAACAGTACTGGGAGGTTCTTCACACTCAGATAACCAAAACCTAAAAGCACATCATTAGTAATTTTCTCCTTTGGAAAAATCTGTTCCATTTGCAGTCCTTGACAAAAATGAATAAAATCTGAGGGCACTGTATCCATCAGGGTTCTGATAGGACACAGATGGCATACTCAAAAAATTTTAACTAAAGAGATTTTAATAAAAGGTATGAGCAGAATTGAAGGAACTCATAAAAGACGGGGAAGCACCCAAGGCCCAACAACAGCAAGGAGCTAATATCGCCTTTAAAAACTAAGACAGTGGAGGATAGCTTCAAGATGGCAGAGGAGTAAGACGTGGAGATCACCTTCCTCCCTACAGATACATCAAAAATACATCTACATGTGGAATAGCTCCTACAGAACACCTACTGAACGCTGGCAGAAGACCTCAGACTTCCCAAAAGACAAGAAACTCCCCATGTAACTGGCCGGGTGGATGATAGAGTCTTGGTGCTCCAGCCAGGTGTCAGGCCTGAGCCTCTGAGGTGGGAGAGCCGAGTTCAGGACATTCATCTACCAGAGACCTCCCAGCCCCATGTAATATCAAACTGAGAAAGCTCTCTCAGAGATCTCCATCTCAACGCTAAGACCTAACTCCACTCAATGACCAGCAAGCTACAGTGCTGGACACCCTATGCCAAACAACTAGGAAGACAGGAACACAACCCCACCCATGAGACGAAGACGCAAGAGGGAGGAGTTATGGGGGATATATGTATATGTATAGCTGATTCACTTTGTTATACAGCAGAAACTAACACACCATTGTAAAGGAATTATACTCCAATAAAGATGTTAAAAAAAAAAAAAACGACAGTGCAATTTCAATGACAGAGAATAAAATAGAAGAAAATTGCAGCTCATTTTTGAGCTCCTACCCTGTGTCAAGTTATGTGCTAGGCTGGCTGATGGGAGTTCAGGGTAGAGTACACATAAACTGTTAACCACAGTGGTACTCAAACTTCAGCTTGCATCAGAACCAGGTGTTGGACTTGATAAAAGACTGCTGGGCCCCAGCCCCAGAGTCTCTGATTCAGAAGGTCCGGGGTGGGGGGGGGGCTGAGGATTTGCATTTCCAACAAACTCTCCAGTGATGCTGATGCTGCTGGTCCAGGGCCACACTTTCAGAATCATTGAACTGTGACAGTTTAACAGGACACTGAATACAACTTTCCCTAGAGTTTAGGGGGCAGAGGCCCCAAATTCAGAGACCAATAATTGACAGCCCACCTATGCAGAAGAAGCTGTGTGCAAAAAATAATTTCTGTAGCTACTCTGTCCTCAGAGTGGTAGACCGTAACTTCCCACTCCCTCAATATGGGCTGCCCATAATGACTTCTTTCCAAAATGTACAGTGTTGAAAGGCGGGAAACATAAAGGGTAACTTTCCAGTGGAGAAACTGAACAAACACTATGTCGGCCAACTGATCAAGGTCAGTATCAACAGTGAAGGTCATGTAGACAGTGTGTACTCTTGATACAATCTGATGAGAATGGCACTTTGTGTGTGGTCTGCTTCCTCAAAACCGGTAACTCCAGTGTAATCACTAATGTCCTCAATTAAGGACATTCTACCAGATACCTGACCAATATGCCTCAAAATCACCAGGCTCATCAAAATCAAGAGAAGGCTGAGAACCTTTCACAGCTAACGGGGGGCCTGAGGAAACATGAGGACTAAATCTAATGAGGGATCCTGGAACAGATAAGGGACATTAGGTGAAAAAAAAAAAGGAACTGAATAAAGTATAGGCTTCAGTTAATAATAAAGTGTAAATATTGGTTCATTGGTTGTGTCAAACATACCACACTGATGTAAGAGGTTAACAATAAGGGCAACTAGATGTGAGGTACATGGGAATTCTATTATCTTGGCAACTTTTCTATAAATCTAAAACTATTCTAAAATTAAAAGTTTATTTTGAAAAACCTTCTGTGGAGTTGATTATCTGTGAGGCAAGGTGACCAACAGAGATAGATCCTGCTCGGTGGATGGCCAGAAGTTGGGGTGAAGGGGTCATTCATGGCCAGCTGGGAGAAGCTTAGCTTGTTCAGGGAATGATAGTAAGATGGTCCAAGTGGCAGAGGACAAGCAGGGTGGTTCTCTGAAGACCCCACCAAATCCCCACAAATGAAAGAGACAACATGGGGTTGTTGGACATGAACAACTGGCCTTGACCCCAGGATACAACCACATTAGCCATGTGACACAGGAACTTTTCTCTGAACTCACTACTGCCACTCCCAGCCCCCTGTGCTTTCTGTTGAATGACAGAATCAATTATTGATAGTAGATTTGTCTACACTTCTCATTTCTGCAAGCCTACACAATTTGTTAATACCCGAGAATGCTGTAAAAAGCTATAGGATCACTCCAAGATTACATAAGGGAATAAGGGGAAAAAACCATTCAAAAGAGCAAGTTTAAAAGGCAGTAATGACAAAAAAATAAAAATCAAGTTACTTTCTGCTTGTATCCTACTGTGTTCATCTTGTTCAAATAACTCCTTACAATTCGTTGTGCTGTGTTCCATTAAAGGTATGGGTAAGAGAGGTCAGAAAAATTATAGACACAGCAGTGGATTAGAATGATGGAAAGAGTTTTCCACATGAAAAGGCCACTCAGGGGGGTTGTATTAAAGCAAAAAGGAATTTCCAGGCTGCAAGCCTATGTGCACACATGCGAACACACATGCACACACACACACACACACACACACACACACACACACACACACTCTACTACAGAACACAGGAACTAAGGTAGGGGCATGATCAGTGCAGGGCACCCAGTGGTGCAGCATGGCTTACCCAGGGCGTACACAGAGGGGCATTCAATACAGATGGAGGCCGAAAATACATGTTACCTGTTCCTTGTTGAGAAGTAACTTGCGGTAAAGAGTCTACGGTAACGAGTCCAAGAGAAGGTTGACGTGGGCTTCTCATGGAGAAGAAGATGAGGGGATGGGTCAAGTTGACATTTCTTGAGTAAAATGGATTCATCCCAGAGATCTTAGGATGTGAGGTATAAAGGAGACACAGAAATCAAAGCTGCCTCCAGTTTCAAGACCTGATGTTGTTGATTAATGATACCAAAAACCAATATGGGGAAATCAATTAGGAGAGCAGGTTGAGTGTGGGTCAGTGGGTGGTTCGGGGTAGTGAGCTCAGTTTGAGATTTTTGTGGGACACCCAGAAAAATGATAATATCATTCAGAGTGTGAATTACTTTATTAGTAAACTCCTATGCTTTCTTGCGAGCCTAGATAAAATGTATGTGTCTTCCTCTAAAGCCTGCTCTGACACCTCTTTATCCTTATTCTTCCCTGGTCACTCATCTCCCTCCAAAGCATAATTGTTCACTCCTTTCTGTGAGTCATCAACACTGAACAAACCTCTAGCATTGCATTTAAGTCAGTGGTTCCATGTCAACCTCCCCTCCTAAATACAGAGCCCCTTGCAGTAAGGAGCTAACTTTGAGCCCTTCACTGAACCTGGCACACATGAGGTGCTCAATAATGTTGTTGCATAAATGAGTGAGGAAGCTTGGCTTCCTCTGAGACAAGAAGGTCCTCTGTGGTGTGAGAGCATGAAGAGGGGTAGAGAAAGAGCAGATGAAGGGTAGAGAGAGGATGACGATGAGGATGAAGGATGGGCCCCGTAGCTCCTGGGTCTGCTGTCAGCATCGCCCCGGAGCAGGTGGGAGAGTTGGTGTTCTAAAGCACTCTTAGTGCCCTAGTCTTGTTTGGTGTCCCCATTCCTTCATGGTTACTCTTGATGAAGACTGAGGTAGCTTTGGCCACAGGGCCAGTGTGACAGTGTATGGAGGGCTGGACACATGGTCTTTTTTCAGGGACCTTCAGTGAGACCTGGAGTATCATGTGGTATTTGAGCCACACTGTCTTTCTGCGTCTAGGGCAGGTCAGCTTTTTTTTAGCATGATTTTCTGTACGTCAGATAGAGCTCTGCTGCCCAGCACAATGTGAAGTGCCAGCTGAGCACACGACTACAATTTACATGGAAGCAATTTTCTTCTCACTCAAAATTCCTCTGAGGAAGAAATAAAATGATTTCATTGGCTAGGAATTTCTAGTTCTAAAAGAGCTATATACATGAATAAAATGAAAAGGAACTGTGTTGATAGGAAGAAGGCACATGGATAGTCTTAAGCTTTTAGACGTAATAAGCTTTTAGGAATGCCAATTGTTCATTAATAGATTTACACTTAAGTGCCTGCGGTCTAAGTAAGAAGAAAATGGCCAAAAGGCACTACTTGCCTTCAACTGAAATCTCTCCAAATAGGCTGGATTTTTTTTGAATTAATAATATCTAACAAAGCAAATTTTACCTTGTAATTCACAGGCAATTGATTTCCTTTAACTCCAGTTCCTAATAGATTGAGAGATTAAAGATATTCGAGACTTAGTGATATGGTCAACATACATTGCTTTGAATAGAGCATTTTGTGCTCTACTTAGAATTTGATGATTAGTTATTCACTCCATCCAAAGAGTATCTACTGCTGGGCAAATGGACCAGAAAGAGTATATATTTCTTCTCTACCCAATGTGAAGTGCAACTTGAATCAATTTATTGTATTCCAAATATGCTAAAGCAATCTAAAGAAAGTAACTGTGTGCTTGGCATTGATTGAAACTGCAGAGAGGGAGTAAGTGTGTGTCACAATTTGGAACAAAGACTGATCTTCAGTCTGATGAACCAGCCCAGGGGCTTGGAGCTCTAGGCTGGGGACTCTTGATGCCTTAAAGAAGACTAGTTCTATCTCACAGGGAGATCAGCTCTGTGCTTTGTGACCACCTAGAGGGGTGGGATAGGGAGGGTGGGAGGGAGACGCAAGAGGGAGGAGATATGGGGATATATGTATATGTATAGCTGATTCACTTTGTTATAAAGCAGAAACTAACACACCATTGTAAGCAGTTATACTCCAATAAAGATGTTAAACAAACAAAAAAAAGACTGAGTTCTGTCTGCAAAGACCGTGGGAAAGACGGCATGCAAAATAAATAAAACAATAAGATATATGAAGACTCAGGATACTAACACCCTAAAGAAAAAATAATCTCATGCAAAATATGTCAATAATTCTATGAATTCCTTGTCCCTTATAACCTTTCTTCTCTTTGCTAGTAACAATTTCACCTTCTCTTGGACAATTAGCCAAGTGGGGTTTTTCCCAATCACTGTCAAAGACCTACGGTCAAGCTAAACCTGAATATAAATTGTCAAGTGGGTAGAGAATCCAGTAAGGGTGGGACACTAGTTTCCCTTGCTCCATCTTTACAACCAGTAACCCAGCTAGAGAACTAACAGTTTTGAGAACCTGCTATGTATCAGGCACTGTGAAAGGCATTTTTTCCTCAAACTCTTTTCCCTCCAATTAGAACCTGTTTTTAGAGGAGGATCTAATATATCTAATTAATTAATTACTAATTAAAAAGAAGTAAACAAATTAGAAGTCAAGTGTTATGGTGGCTGCTTTAATAAGTCCATTTTAATAAGACTTGACCTTGAGCACTGTGGACAAGACTAGAGTCTCTGAAATAGCAAGGTTATCAAGTGTCTCAAAAGGGTGCATGACTTTTAAAATGTTGACAAGGGCTGTCTTGGGCCAATGACCTGATGTCCAATAATGACATTGTGAACCTCAATTCACTGGGGAGAGACCACACCACACACAACTGTGTCCACTGGAAGCTCCTGAGCACACCAGTTCCTGGCCCTGGATCTTTAGAGCCAGCTGAGTGGTGGGATCCATCTCATCTCTGTTTTCACTTGTGGGCTGTTCACATTTACAAGTCCCCCTGGCTTTCCTTAAAACATGAAGGCTATACTGAGGCTTTATTCTAGAACCGTCATTCCCAGAAATACCTTCAGTGGGCACCCAGAAAAGGAATTGAAACTTCTGGGGGCTCCCGACTTACCAGATCGATATTTTCATATGGTTGCAAGGCTGTTTGCGTTGTGCATGCAGGAATAAAACTATTATCCCACACAGTATCAATTATTTCTCTTATGCTTAGACGTAACAGTTAAGCTAGTAAGCTTCTGTAATATGCAATAGAATCTTACTTGAATGCAGCCCAATTTTCTCCTGAAATAAAATTCCATTTTAAGCACTAGAATTTGTATGCCAAATTTGGTCCTTTAAAAATAATGGAAGATATAAATTTTTACCACTGAGTTATAGGCTTTGGAAAAGAGAAGTTTAGATGAAAAATGTCATACAAACTGAATAACTAATGCCGATAACGGATGCCATCTCAATAATGCATCTTACACATAGCAGGACTAGCATTCGGGTCACATCACAGCTCAGTTCTGACTAAGGTGGAAGCTTGCTCACTCAGCACCTTGGTTTTCAGACTCTATTGTCTTGCTTACTTAGTAAATTTAATGCTGTGTAAATTTATTTTTTATTGCCACATTCGAAAGTCTCTCTCTTTCTTCAACCCAAGATATCTTTAGGGGCCTAGACTGCCTTTTACACTCAGATGCCCATTTTTATAAAAGAATCAGAACTCTTGTTAAAGAAGATGAGCAGCAAACCCTGCGATTTATTGGAGCCAAGAAAGAAGATGCCACACTGTGTTCCAAAATTACCAAGACAAGGATGGACTGAGGGCCTGGAGAATTGCTAAAGCTGCTAAGTGGTGAATACTGTCTTCAAGGAGAAGACACCTATCAAATTAATAAAAGGAAATACATTCCCATCAACAGCAGCATTTTTTTCTCTCTCGTGAAAGATAAGAGTCTTTTATAACTGATTTGCTCAGATACCCTTTCTCTGTTTAGAATATGTATTTATATATACTTTTTCAGTTCGCACACATCCTATTATTATTCCTCTCTTCCACCTTTCTAAACCTGGTCCATTCTACTGCAGTTACTGTGAGGTGAACCTGACCTTGTAAATCAGCAGTGGATTGTACTGCTCACAAAAGGACAAATATGAAGGAACACATTCTGCAAATTCGCAAATCCAGAAGCCCAATATCAGGCTTCAGGAAAACAAAAATGGCAATAATTAGAAAATCCAGTTAAGTTTAAGGTCTAACCTATACAGACAAGAGTGTATAAACACTGAGTACTTGGTGAGATATCTTAGACATCTTATCATTTAAAAAATTAAATCTGATAGCAAACCGGGATTTATAAAGAGCCTACTAGGTGTTCATATTTGGGAAGAGACATAAGGCGACATTAAAAATTTCTCAAAGGACTAGGACCAGGTCAGCGTTCTCATGAATGAACCAAATATGGAAGGTAAATGAGCCAGATTCCCCTCATCACAAGTACGTGCACTCCTGTCTCCACACTGTGCATCTCATAAAAAACAGCTCGGTTTGCACCTAGTGTCCTGTCTCCCTATGACAATGAGGTCCTTGGAAGGCAATGCAGAAGTTTCCAAGGTCATCTAGTGTTGCTGCTGGTATCTTAGGAGAGAGTGACATGCATTGGTCATGAATATGGACTCTGGGGCCAGGTTACCTGAACTGCATCCAGGCTTCCTTGCTTACTCGCTGTGTGTCTCTGGGAGAGTTACTTAACATTTCTGTACCTCATTTTCCTCGACTGAAAAATGGGGATAATAATAGAACAGAGCTGTTCTGAAGATAGCTGAATTCATGTAGGAAGTACTCAGAACAGTGCCTGCCAAACAGGAAGCACTCAATAAAACAAGCTATGGTGATTTTTATTTTTTCCTTAAGGATGACAGAAAGATAAAATTGTCTGGTTCCTGATGGGAAGCTTTGCATCATCTGCTGCTATTTCTGGAAACGCAAAGGTTGCGAGTGGTCCCCCAGGTTACAATGTCTTTAGAATCTAGAGCGGGAAAGTTTGCTGATGATGTAATGTCGCTGGTAGAGAGAGGGTACCCTTATTGTTTTAACATCCTTATTCTCTCTATGCTTTGATGGTCTTTATTTTTATTTGATTTAAATTCCTCACAACATCTTTCCCTCTCGGTATCGAATTGTGTTTTGATGTGGTTATTGTTAGGCCTGCCATCCCCTGAGGCGGCTGCATATTAACTGCCTCAGCGCAGCCTCTGTGTCTGTTTTACTGCCTCCTTCCAGCCTGAGGTGCCGGCTCCTTTCTCCATCCTTCATTTCTTTTTAGCAGGCAGGCACTCTCCCCTGCTGCTCCAGAGTGATATTCTGCTCTGACAGCCAGTCTCACCATTTTCTCCAAATCCTTCATTTAAAAACTCACCTCATTCAAGAGACCTTTCCAGAATGAAAGTGGTCCCTTACAGAGAGCAAGTGACGGACTGGAAAACTACCATGTGCTTCAGACCTCCTCCCTTTCACGCTTTTCTCTATTCCATGGAGCTTCCCAGATCATACCTTGCCCATGTCTCTTTATCCTTTCCCATTTCTCTTACTAACCTTTCAATTTCTCACTAATTGTTTCTCTACCTGTAATCATATAGATTCTATTTTTCAACTGCATTATATTTACCCACATTTTCCATATGATGAAATTGAGTTTTGGGGTGCATTTTCTTGTTAAGAAAACTAAAAACACCAGACCAACTATATTGTTTTGATTAGTGTTTCTCATCATGCACATAGTTACTCTGTGAATCTCTTATTTCTTTCAATCGATCAGGTATTTGTTGAATGCCTTGTTCTTGCTGCACTGTTGCTTTTAAGTTCATCTTGATCAGCTTAACTGAAAAGGAAAGGCACGGAGTAATAAATGATGACATTTTTGAGCAAGGAAGATGGCCAATTATGTAGCTTATTTGTTTTGTTCCTTACAATCTAGAAGGTAGACTTTATCTAACATTGTGTAGATTATGTTTTATGACCAGATTTGCATGAAAACATAAATCCCAAACCAGGTTAAACTCCAGAAAGGTGAGCTCTGTCTTAGGACTTGCTTTCTCTCTCTAACAGGCCATGGCTCCCCAGCTCTGTCCGTATCCCTATAGGAGGAGGATCCTTTAGGACTTAGTTGCAGCTGGGAACAGTCAGCGATGGAAAATGAACTTTATCATCATCTTCCAACTGTATAAAGCAGTTGTAAAAATCTGCAGAGCAGTGCTCTCTCAGAAACTAAATGACAGGGAAATCACAGAGGTCAAAAGAAAATGGCGTCTGCTCTGATAAGCTGAATAACCATTTCAAAGGAACTCTTTTTTCTTGGCAAATACTATTTTCCAGAGCCTTGCCAGTTTTGTGGAGCAGCATTATTTCCTGGTTTGAGCTTTTGGGGACTATTACATTATTGCGTGGTGCAGTATAAGGTGTTTTGGGGCCTCTTCTGCTCTACTTCTTCCTTAAATCATCATTCATCGCTTGGTGTTTAGCTGTTCACAATGGTTAAGTCCATAATGACTTTTCATTTTGACAAATATGTTTAATTTTGCATAAAGGTAAACATAAGGAACATTTACATACTGTGCCTGGGCTCAGGATTCCCCTGGGATGGAAGTCCACAGCCCTGTTTTCAGAGGCCTATTTCCTCACCTCTCTGAGAATCCTCAAAGCCCACCCTCCTGGTGAGTAGCGGAAGATCCACTGCCTGGGGGAAGGGTGGGGACTCAGCTAGCGCTTTGAGGCCTGGACAAACCCAGATGAAGGAACTGGAGGGAAGTGCCAACCCCCTCTCCCCACCCCATGAGATTTCAGGCATTTGCAGTCCTCTGGTCAAGAGCAGTACAGTTTTCACTCAACTTTATCTCTAATACATCTTGTTGATTCTGCTCTCTGAAAAAAGATGAACTCAACAATTTTGAGAAATAAACACATCAGAAAGGAGCAGAAACCATAGACTCACAGTGGATTAGGAGTGCATAAGTTTAAGGGCGTGTAAATTAGGGCAGCGGGTCACAGAGACACTGTGATCGGAGCATATTTCTTTCTTGAGTGCAATCTGCATTAATATTACATGTGCTATTTTCTCCTCTATTTCATTTACTTTCAGAAGTACCTTTGCGATGACCTAGTACCCCAGTTACCATGTTCTTCTGAAGACGTCCTCCAGAGACCGAGGCTGCCTTTTTTCAGTGCTGGCTCAGTTAGTTATGAAGCATGTGCTGAACTCTTGGAAGTTAGGGCACGCCTCCAAAAAGGAACCCAGGGCTCTCAGAGTTAGTGATTTGAAACACCCTGATAGTGCTTCCGTTAAGCTCTTATGCTCATACTTAGATGAAGGAGGGCCCACTGTTCTATAATTAGATGTATTCCCTTATTTCAGTGGTGGGAGAGAGAGAGAGAGAGAAATGACGCAGGGAAATAGAGGCAGGTTTTCCCTTTTTGCCATTTTTTCACTCTCTACCCAGTCAATGATAGCTGTGGAAGAGTGAGTGTCACCTTCCTAAGGCCAACCTAGGAGTTTCTAAAATTTTTTTTTCCCTAAAATTCTGCTTTTTAAGGAGAGGGGGAGAGACGAATATATTGGAAGACTTTTCATGTAACATATGTGCATCCATTTATTAAAGTCCTCTGAGGGACTTCTGATACTGAGAACATTTACTATTTCCTAGAAAAATATATTTTAACAGATGAGGGGTCTAATAGGTCTTTTGGTTCTGGCAATGAAACCATTAGGTGAGAAATGTAGCAATCCAAAGTAGTTTTTGCACGGCTTCCTCTTCCTGGTGATTAATGGATACCTCTGTTTATGTGTAAAAGCAGCGGTGTTGAATGCACATGAAAAATAGCATAATGTAGTATAATTTAAAATGTTAAATATGAAATGAATGTCATTTGTTTGCATGGCTGGTTCAAAGGATGTACTTTATTGGTTGTATATATAAATACACTGATACTCAGGGAACTCATCTATTGCAAAGTCTTCCTCTGCCTTTAAAATATTTTTAAACTTAACTTGTCTGGCTTTTAGATTATGTAGAACATCTAAAGGAAAAAAACTGGTACCAAACACAAATAACTACAGAGCAGGTCCCAAATAATTTTTTACATATTTTTATGATTACATGAGAAATCTTTCTCATTTCTTTGAAATTGTCAGTAGTATCCTGCCCTAGCAGGTTCTCTCCTTTTATTACAGAAGCTGAAGGTGTGGAAATTACATTTTTCAGACACTTTGGAATAATGTGTGCAAGTCCCAGGCACATATTCTTTTGTGGAATGGCAGTGGTTTGATGTTGTCAGAACACAAAGGACTAGTCAGGATTATGGGGTTTTGAAAGGAGTTATAATAATGGCAGCACCAGACACTGTTTTAAGCGCTTCACATATACTAACTCATTTATTCCTCACAACAGTCCCCTTTTAACAGATAAGGAAACTATGGCACAAAGAGATTAATTTGCTCAAGGTGCCTTGTAGAAGATAATAGACGAGTTTTGTTTTATGGTGTCAGAGTGAGAAAATGCCACAGAGTTTCCTCACTGAAGAATATCTATAAAACTGTTCTAAAGAACATAAGAGAAGACCCAAATAAATACTGAGAATAACAGGTATCTCTATGAAAAGTCCTCAGATTGTAAATGTTAATTCTCTCCAAATTAATCTATAAATTCAATTTAATTCCAAGCAAAACTTCTTCAGGATTTTAGATGATGTTTTACAAGGCAATTATTGTATTGAATTAGATTTATCTGGAAGGTAATTTTCATCTGGAAGATAAAATTCCCAAGTTTTGCCATGAAATTTTTGAAAGAAATTTGAATGGTGACTTTTACTATCAGATATTGAAAAATACTATAATGATGAAAGCAATGTGGTATTAATAATGCAGGAGCAGACAAATGGTAAATGAAACAACCATGGAAGTTCAAAACTAGCATGCACATATGAACAGTGGGGCATTTAAGAGAGAAAAGGATGGATTTTTGAAAAATGATGTTGGGACACATTATTATCCATTTTGAGAAAAATGAAGTTAGATACATGCACACATACAAAAATCCATATGGAATAAAATGCTAATTTTCATTATGAAAATATTAGAAGAAATAGTGAAAAATTTAAAAAAATAATTTAGAGTGGAAGTAGAACCTTCTTGACAATATATAAATCCCAGAATTTATACAGGAAAAATTAGCAGATTTGAGCTGCCTACATAAAGAGAAAAAAAATCTTACATATGATTAAAGACAAATAACATAAACAATGTAGATGGACCAAAATGCATAACAATGGCTGAATTAAAAACACCATGCTGACGTTAACTTGACCACACATCTCCAAGGACCCCTCGGGGCCTCCTGGAGAGACTCATGCTGCTGCCACACTGTCCACGTTTAACAATTCATTCATTCTCCTCTCTTTACAAACCTCCAATATCTACTCTTTCCTCCACATCCTCAACTGATGACCTTATTTCACTGAGCAAAGGGAATCAGTCAGAACTGAACTGCCTTGTCCTCCCACTGAAACATCTACCAGCCTACCTGCTCTGCCCCTGGAGATTTGCTCTGTTGCTTTTTGTTACCAATGGATGAACGATCTGTGCTCCTCTCTACTGTCAGAGTCTAAACTTGGGCACTGGATCAGATGCCTTCTTACCTACCCAGGGACTTTATTTCTACGATTGTCCTATCTCTCTCCTGCATCATTAATTTATACTCTCTCTTGGCTCACTGCCATCACCAGAAATCATCCTGAAAAAGTATCTTACAAAAATAAAAACTTCCCCTGATTTTATATCTTCCTCTGGCTACTACCTTATTTCTCTGTTCCTCTTTAAAACAAAATTCCTCACCTGGTACACACCCTTCTCCTCTTGCTCTTCTCTCTAGAGAGCAATCCATTTAGAATTGGGTCTCCCTTCACTAAAACCTCTCTTCTCAAAGCCACTAATGACCCTCACATTGCCAAATGTGGTATTTCTTCTAAATTCTCAACTTGATCTACTTCTCCATCACTTAAGATCTGATCTTGGAATCTATCACAGCTCCTGCCATATTCTATTGGTCAAAGCTGTCATGGAATTCAGCGCTATTTGAGGTCAGAGCATAAGGGACTACCTGGGAATCATAGGGCTTCAAACAGAATTAATAATAGCGGCTAATTTTATGTAGCATTTACTATGCACTAGGCACTGTTCTAAGTGTTTCCCTTGGCTTCTGGGACCCCACATTCCCCTGGTTTTTGTCTCACCCCACTGGTCACTTCTTCTCAGGGCCCATGATGGATCCTCCCCCTGTTCTTTCCCCCAGTGGGTACTGGAGCACCTTAGGACTTGGTCTTGGGCAGCCTCATTCTCCTGCCCACACTGACTTCCACAGAGTTCCATGGCTTTTAATACCATCTGTGCACTGCTGACTCATAGACTCATGCCACTTCCTCCAACCTCCTCCCCCTTGAACTCTAGACTCCTCACCCAGGGCATAGGCAGCTGTGAGATACTGAATAGGCTTCTCAAACGTTAACATGTACAAGAGAGGTTCCTTTCTTTTCCCTCCAGTTTTCTCCATCTCAGCAAAGGGCTCCACCACTCACCTAGTGTTTAAGCCAAACACCTTGAAATTATCTTTTCTTTTTCCTCATATCCCACTTTCAAACCATCAGTTGCTCTTGTCAGCCTTACTTTCAAAATACATCCCTCATCTGGTGACTTCTCACTACTCCTATTGCCAAAACCCTGGTGCAATCATCTCTTGCCTAGGCTATCAAAATTACTTGCTATGTGCTATAGCAACCTACCACGTGATCACTCTGCTCCCACTCTTCCTAGCAGCCCCTTACACACACACACACACACACACACACACACACACACACACACACACACACACACTCAGGCTATTCTCCACAGTAGCCCTTATGATCCTCTTCAGGTGGAAGTCAGATTGCATCACTCCCCAATGCAAAATCCTTAATTGCTTCCCTTCTCCAATGAAATAAAAGCCATAGACTGTAATTTACAAGGCCTTAATTTCCTGGGCCTTGGCTGTCTCTCTAGTCTGTGTCATACCACCCTCCTCTTTATTTGCAGTCCTCCAGCCACACTGGTCTCCTTGCAGTTTCTGAAATACAGCCTCATGTTCCTGCCTCAGGGCCTTTGCACATGCTGTTTCCTCAGATTGGAATGTTTTTCATTCAGATATCAGCTCATGTCAGCCCTCAGATGAACTCCCTGACATCCCTAAAACAGCATGCTACATCATTTTATATCCATTACCCTACTCTATTTTTCTTTATAACATTTATATAACATTATCTTGCTATTTGTTTATTGTATATCTTCCACACTAAACTATTTACTCCAAGAGAGTGGGATTTTGTCTTTCTCACATCTCTAATTACAGTATCTAGAGCATTGTTCAGCACTAAGTGCTCAATAAGTCTCTCTCTTTTTTTTTTTTAATATTTATTTGGCCGCGCAGGGTCTTAGTTGTGGCACATGGGATCTTTAGTTGCAGCATGTGGGAATCTAGTTCCCTGACAAGGGATTGAACCTGGGCCCCTTGCAGTGGGAGTGCGGAGTCAACCACTGGACCACCAGGGAAGTCTTAAATAAGTTAATGAATAAAGGACAAGCCATAGACTAGAAAAAAAGTATTTGCAACGTATATACAGTAATAGACAACAAATTAATATTCAGAATGAACAAGGCTGCCACAAATCCATAAACACAAAAAGATAACAACTCAATAAAATAATTGTTTAAAAAGATTATAAACAGTAAATGCACTGAAGAAGAAATCCAAGTAGTGATAAACACAAGAAAAGATGCTATAAACTTCACAGGTAATCAGAAAAATATCAATTAAAACAATGAACTACCAGTTCTGATTCAGAGTGGTAAAATTTAAATGATTGACAGGCATCCATTGGCAGCAGTGTTTG
This sequence comes from Balaenoptera acutorostrata, assembly GCF_949987535.1. Lineage (NCBI taxonomy): Eukaryota > Metazoa > Chordata > Mammalia > Artiodactyla > Balaenopteridae > Balaenoptera > Balaenoptera acutorostrata. The sequence continues at coordinate 70,443,718 of NC_080081.1, forward strand.
CAGAAATAGATACAATTGCAAAATACTGCTAACAATATAAATGGGTACAGGGGTTTTTTTTGTTTGTTTGTTTGTTTTTGAGTGCAATTTGATATTATGTATCACAGTTTTACTCCCATATTCTTTTGGCCAAGCAACTTGACTTCTATGAGTCTAAAATTTGCAGAGACTATGTGCCAGTCTCAGTTCTAAGTGCTTCAGATGTATGAATGCACTTAATCTTTGCAACAACCTTATGAGGTAAGTACCATTACTACATTCCAGATTTACAGACGAGGAGACTGCGGCATAGAGCAATGAAGTGAGGGCACAGGAATACTAGGTAATTTCCCCCAACTCACCCAGCAGGTAAATCAGAGGTTGATCACAATTTGAACCCATTAAGCTAGTTCCAAAGCTTATGTTCTTAGTTTCTATCTGTAGAGTCTCTTATGTCTCATGTTTACTGTTACGATGGAAAGACTTGGGACAGAGAGAAAGACAACTAGATTGCAAAGGCTTCTGTATGTAAATAGTTGACAGTGTGAATTTAGTTCTTTCTTCAAATTTTCACATTTCCATATTTAAATAAATTGGAAAGGAGGGCATGTAAACGCCAAAGTCTTTTTGTTTCAAAATCAGTTATTTTTCTCCCTCTCTCCCTCCCTCCCACCCCCTCTCTCTCTTTCTTCAGTCTTCACACCACTTGAATATGCTGCATGAGTTTTCAATATTCAACTCCACAATGACTGCCATTTTGTCTCGTACCGTAAGCACAATCCATTAGCAACTTTGGATATGAACACAGCCAATTTAATAAAGTAACCATGAAACAGGTAATTCTTAGTTTAAGAATGCCACCCTTTCCTTTCATCCTTAGGTGTTTCACTACCAGAGGGATTTGGATTTAGAAAAGTGAAGAAAATATTAAAATCCTCCGAGTTGTCAATGCCTCCTGTAAATAGCTTTCCATCTTCATATAATAAAGGAATCTTTTTTTTCTTACATTTATCATCGTTCCCCTCCAATAAAAAACAATTCCTGATTTTTTTTTTTTTAGGTGTAAAACACAAAAATTATGGGCTTCCCTGGTGGCGCAGTGGTTGAGAATCTGCCTGCTAATGCAGAGGACACGGGTTCGCGCCCTGGTCTGGGAAGATCCCACATGCCGCGGAGCAACTAGGCCCGTGAGCCACAACTACTGAGCCTGCGCATCTGGAGCCTGTGCTCCACAACAAGAGAGGCCACGATAGTGAGAGGCCCACGCACCGCGATGAAGAGTAGCCCCCGCTTGCCGCAACTAGAAAAAGCCCTCGCACAGAAACGAAGACCTAACGTGGCAATCGATCAATCAATAAAAAAAACAAATCTTAAAAAAAAAAAAAGAAAACAAACAAAAAAAATTATCATAGAGATAACGAGAAGTGAAACTTCTGTAGTGAATAGGAGATGGCAGCCTCCTTCAGCCTGAGGAGCTGGTGTAAGCAAAGACGGCATGAGTGGAAATGCCAAGTGCGTGAGACGAGCTTGGTCTTTCAGTGTTCGGCTTATTCATCTAAAGTCACAGTTGTCACCGTCACCCACGGGTCTTTACACACATTCACAGTCTGGGTGAAACTGTCACATATGGACAAAGAGAAAAGAAGCAGCTTTACCGTTTGTATCAGGAAGTTGTACATTGCTCTCAATTAAGAGAGACCATAAATTACTTTCAAATTCTGCTCCTTCAGTGTCAACTGATGCAGGCTAACGGCCCTACCAGCTTCTGCCATATCATCCGGTGCTGGTGCTGGAGGACTTTTTCAAACACTGACAGGGTCGGAGTAACTAAGCGGGAAGATTTGGGCTAAAACTTTTCCCTCAGGATAACTAAACAAAAATAGAGGAGAGCGAAGCTGAAATAGTTTCATCGTGGAGAGCAGTTGTAATGCCTTCTATCACTTGTTGCCAAAATATTCCCCTTATGTAAAGAAATGTGTGGCCTGCTCCCATCAGTAGCTGCTTAATTGTTTCAGTTTTTTCTTCTTCTCCAAATAGATTTTACATTTTGTAAGCGGTGAGGATTGTAGCTTGTATTATATTTATTTTCTAGACACAATGCTACTCCCTTCGACCTGCTCTACCTGCCAGCAAGGATATGAATTCTCTAATCCCCACTTCCTCTCCTTACCCCTAAACATGAGGACAGATAGACCCCATCAAGAATAGACAGATAATTACTCCCTGGGCATTGTTTAGTGAACAGATTATCAGAATTGTCCTCCTGGTATTTTAGTGCATTGTTGTCATATCTCTAACTAGAGAAGTTAAAACCAAAATGCGACTCTCCAGAACCTAGCATGTGGCACGCACACATGAACGTGCGCGCACGCGCACACACACACACACACACAGGAGATAATAAAGTCTTGAATAAGTTGAAATAATAAGTTGAAATAATAATAATTATTATTATATGAATAATAGTAAGTTGAAATAATTCAACTCAATTTAGAAGTTTATTAAAACTTTAGTGCATAATAGATATTGTGCTAGGAGTTGCAGATAACACAGAATTGAGAAGACTGGTCCGCGAGAATCTACTCTCTGGTAAAGGAGACAGACAGGAACATAAATAACTCTAAGAGGAAACAGTCTGTAATAAACATGACCCCGGAAGAATAAATAAAACATTATAAGCGTGCCAATTATATCCATGATTACAGAGGTATTAAACCACTAGGGCTGCAGGTTAAGCTACATAACTAGTTTCAATTAGACCATCCCTCTTTCTACACACAGACTTCAGCACAGCTCTGTGTATTGGGTGACCTCTATTTCAAAATTATCTCTTTGTAATATGGTTTTCTAAGTTGATTTCAAATGTCTTTTGGTCTCTCTTGCTAAATTAGCATCTCTCTTTGCTAATATCTTTTTCTTTGTTGTTAATTATTTGTTCTCCATACCCCAGCACTCTCTCCTTTTATAGTCTTTTACCTATTTCCCTGTTCATTTTATTGTTCTATTCCCTCCTTGTCACCTTCTCCCATATATGCAATATTTTCCCAGACACAATGCTTTCTTTTCTTGTATTATTATCCAAATGATGGGAGAAGAAATTTTCTTTTGAAGGGAAAATATTGTCAGGAGGACAAGAATCCCCCTCAAAATAATCCTTTTAATTCTGGGTAGTGCTGGGTCTTGGAGTAAGTGAGTGTCTTTCTTTCTAACTGTCCATGGCTCTATTAACAAAACTACTGGGCTTTCTGAAGAATGAGCAATTGACAGAGGTAAGAGCAGAGACATGAACTAACCCTTTCATCCACCACAGTGTTGGGTTGTGCTAAGAGATCAGTATGTCCTCACTGATGGGTAGTTTACCCTCTTCTGGTGGGATAAACATAGTGAATGTATGTGAGACCCACTATTTCAGATGACAGTCTCTTGTATTTGCCTAACACCTTATACACATGCAGTGTCTCACTGGACCCCAGTCCCAGGGCTGTGAGACAGTGTGGTCCTGGATCATCCCCTTTTCACAAAGAAAGAGGCTAAAGTCCAGTAACATCAAGTGATACTCTGGGAGTCCCTGAGCAACTGGTACAGGAACCCTGGTTTTTGGACTCCAAATCCAGTGCTCTACTTCAAAGCTAGTATCCAACCCCCAATACTCTAGCACTTGGGGCAACATGTTGTAGCTGGTTGAAATTCATTTGATAATAACTTGATTTTACACTCTAAAATGCTCATCATTTTAAAGAACCATTTAGGAATTAAATATAACTTTTTTTTTCCTGTTTCCTCCTGCAAAATATGCTTTGCTGATTTCGATTAGTACAAAAATATTGTAACTTTGGTTTGGCTTGTAGTAGTGATGCTTCACCAACCAAGCATGAGATGGAAGTTCAAGAAACATCAGTGGAGAAAAGGGAGCTCTCCTCATTAATAAAAGCAATTAGCGTGTCCCCCAGCTGAGCAGCCAGCTAGCCCAGGGGTGTTCTCGTACATGCAGGCATCTGAGTGCAGTCCGTTAACTGGGCAAGCTACTCTTGGCAGGAAGCTAAATGTTGTCATTGATTTTAATTGTTCTCTCCACTTTACAACTCCCAATTCACAGCCTAATGTGTTTAAGGAGAGTTTGTTCTCTGGAGAGAACTTCCATTGTGTCTAACCCTCTGAGACAACAAAAGTAGTCTGCATTTGGAAAAATCAAAGTGGGACAAATAATTTCTCTAAACATCAGAGCAAAAATCTTCCATGCCCAGGGACTTATTTTGAGTGAATCATACCTGATGAGGCGTCACAGGTGGACACAGTAGTCAAACCATTGATTCTTCTGTCACATCTCTTAAAATAAAGTCCCAGAACAAAAAGCCCGGTGTAGGCGGGAAAGATTTGGAGGTTCTGTGTGAGATTATAGATGGGATTCCCCAGTCACTGGGACCAAGGAATCTACACAGCTTGGAGAACTTCCAGCATTTCTGGCCCTGGCATAACTTCCTCATTACTTAGCAGAGTGGGGTTTGGTCTGTTCTTTCAGATATCAAGAACAGACACACTTGGTTTCTTTGTTTAATGATGAGTTCATTGTAAATGCATATGGGAATAAAAAGGGAGAGAAAATTATCATGTCTGCCATAAATCCAGTCCTCGTGAGCAACTGGAACATGAGTCATTGCCGTCCAGAACACAGCAGTATCTCTAGTTAGCCTGCAAGAGTGCTGGTGACTGAATGGCCACCCTAGTTGCTCAGAACTCAGCTCTCCTCTCCTTGATGTATATTTTGTCGCTGCTAATGAATAAATAACCTTTATTCTTTTTTTTCTAATTCTTGAACTCAGCTTCTATTTTATTTTTGTTTTTTACTGCTACCATCTCCATGGGTCTCAACTCTTCCATGCAGCTCTAGAGGATTTTTGTCATTTTCTGACTGTCCAGCCTCTCACCACTGCCCTCCTTCCTATTCACACCAAATCCCCCTCATAAGAAATCCTCAAATCATGTGCCATCTCAGTAGAGACAATGCCTCACTTCCACAGCAAAAATTTAGGGTCCCTGAAGTTCCCTCTTCCTTCCTTCTAGGACTTGGGCTGAGAACTATCTTAGATTTTGCCAATATGATTATTTCTTCTAGAACTTCAAATCTTGAGCACATGATGCAAGAATTTGAAAATGGTGAGAGGGCTTATTCATCTCAGCAACAGTAGCATGTACAGTACATATTGTTTCTGTGCATGACCTTGGTTCCTATTTATTTTGCTGACTCTCTGCATTTCCTATACATCTCTCATACAGGCATCCCTCAGAGATATTGCAGATTCAGGTCCAGATCACTGCAATATAGTGAAGATCACAATAAAGCAAGTTGCATGATTTTTTTTTTGTTTCCCAGTGCATAAAAAGTTATGTTTATACTGCAGTACAGTCTGTTAAGTGTTCAATGGCATTATGTCTATAAAAACAATGTACATACCTTAATTTAAAAAGTAGTACTGTTGGGAAAATGCTTGATGCAGGGTTACCACACACCTGCAATTTGTAAAAAAAAAAAACAAAAACAAAACAAACAAACCAAAAAAGCTGCAAAGTGCAATAAAGTGAAGAGCAATAAAATGAGGTATGCCTGTATTTTTTTCTGTGTTTCTTAGAGATTTCTTGCCAGTAAATTTCTTTTTCTTGTAAAACATTAGAATGCAGGTGCCACAAGGACTAGGACACTTTTCTGCTTGTTCACTATAAGTATTTAGTGCATCAAGCATTGTCTGATGTGGCGTGCAGAGCCCAGTGGTCTTTCTGAATTAAGACAGAGAGTTTGGAACTCAAAGAAGCTGATTTTCTTAGAATTTATGGGATAGAATATTGAAGAAAAGAAAGCTGTACACAGGGAAGACTACAAAGATCTGTAGGGGATGTCCTTGAATCTTTTAGCAAAAGTTTATCTATGCAAGCATGGGATGAATATCTATAAGGTTGAAAAAAGAAGCTCCACAAGTTACAGGTTGAATAATTCCCCAAGTTCACACAGATTTTTCGCCCCTGTAGCCAGACTGGAGAGACCTCATAGTACATGGGGAACTTGGTAGACTCCTCAGAAAGTTCTCACCTTAGTAGTTGGGCTCAATTATACCTAGCATAAAGGCTGCTCTGGGTCCACCCTAACAAAGCTTGGAAGGGAACCTTGAAATGATTACATTGACTTGCAAGTAACTTTACTGCCTGCCAGAAATTCAACATTGCTTAAAGGAATATAATAAGATTCACCACAAAACAACATAAATTTCACAATGTCTAGCATTAAAAAATTATCAGGCATGAAAGAAAGCAGGAAAATATGACCTATAAGCAGGTGAAAAAATAATATAAGAAAATGAGGGAAATGGTATGATAATTTGTAATTAATGCCAATTACAAATACTATCAATATGCTCAATAATGTAAAGGAAAATATAATATGATGATAAGAAAAACTGAAGATTTTCAAAAGGCCCACATGGAACTTCTAAAGATTTAGCTAAAATATATAAAATGAAAAATACACTAGAATAGCAGATTAGATACTGCAAAGGAGTGACCAGTGAATCTGATGAAGCAATAACAATTATCCAAAGTGAAGCAGCACAGTGGAAAAAATGAATAGACTCACTGAACTGTGAGACATTGTCAGTCTAACAAATGTACAAGTGGATGAGAGAGAGACAGAAAGAGGAAGAGACTGAAAAGTTGAGATAGAAAACACTTGAAGAAATAACAGGTAAAAACTTGTAAAATTTGGCGTAAATTATAAACCTACATTACGAAAAGCTTTATAAATACCCCAAAAAAAAGAAATATTAAGAAAATCACACCAAGGCACATTACTATCAAACTTTGAAAAGCACTGATAAAGAGAAAATATTTAAAGCAACCAGAAAAACATGACACTATATACAATAAAACAAAGAAAAGATTTACAGCAGATTTTTCATCAGAAATTATGTTATCCAGAGACTATAATGTCTTTTGAGTTGAAATACATTATTAACTGACAATTCTATATCTAATAAAAATGACTTTGAAATATGTGCTAAATCAAGTCCATTCTAGACAAACAAAAGATGAGATAATTTATTGCCAGCAGCCTTGCTTTATAAGAAATGTTAAGCAAAAATGTTAAGTAAAGTTCTTCAGGCTGAAACAAAATGTTACTAGGTAGAACTTTGAATTGATGTGATAAAATGAAGAGCATCAGAAATAAAAAAAATAAAAAATAAACCCTGACCTTTACCTCATATCATATACAAAAATTAACTCAAAATGGATCATAGTCCTAAATGTAACAATTACAACTATCAAACTTTTAGAACAAAACATAGATTCTTTGTTACCTTTCTTAGATAGGAAATTAAAAGTATAAACTATAAAACAAATAATGGATAAATTGGTCTTCATCAAAATGGAAACCTTTGCTTTTTTAAAGAGACTGTTAATAAAAAGCGGATATTAGGGAAAATATTTGCAAAATTTATATCTGATAAAGGACTTGTATCCTAGATACATAAATATATCTTAAAATTCAATAATAATAAAAAAGCAACTGGATAAAAATGGGCAAACCCATTTTAGCAAAGATATAGCACTGGCAAAAGAGCACATGAAAAGTTATTCAACACCATTAGTCATTAGGGCAATGCAAATTAAAACCACAATGTGATAAAACTACACATTCATTAGAATAGTTAGAATTTTTTAAAAGTGGCAACGTCAGGTGCTGATGAGGAGCAACTGGAACTCTCATACATTGCTGATAGAAATTCAAAATGGTACAACCACTTTGGAAATCAGTTTGACAATTTCCTATAAAGTTAATCATACCCTTACTCTATGACCCAGCAATTTCACTCCAGACATTTACCCAAGAGAAATCTTATGCCCACACAAGATTTGTTCACAAATGTTCATAGCTGCTTTATTTATAACAATTCAAAATTGGAAACCACCTAAATGTCCATCAAGAATTGAATGTATAGATAATTCGTGGTATATCCCTCTACTCAGCAATAAAAAAGGGACAATCTATTGCTATGCCAAAATCTACAAATGAATATCAAAATTATTATGTTGAGTAAAAGAAATCAAACACAAGGCTGTCTGTATAACACCTAATTCTTTCACTCAACATAAAGATATATGTAATTAGCATATATACGACATATATGAAAAAATATATATATATATAGTATATATATATGGTGGTAGTTTGTTATGGCAGCCCTAAGAAACTAATACACATGGCTATATGTGTTTGTCAAAACTCGTGAAACTATACACTTAAAATAGGTGATGATTAGTCTATGTAAATTGTATCTCACTAGACCTGATTAAAAACAAGGCCATTAGAGGATAAGAATGCTGGAGTGAATCTATCGTAAACCCCTAACTATATCCTCAAGAAGTCCAAGACGTGCTCCTTTTTCCAAAAGCTTGAGTTTGAGAAGCGTTCCCTGTTGCCTGAGTGAAATACGATTCTTGACTGCAGAGGGGAGAAGGAAGATGGTGGAAGGATTTGGAGGAGCAGAGGTTATGTAGTCACCTTTCACTTTCTCCATAATTGGCAGCAGAGCTGAGGGGGCAATTTGAATCTTCTGACCTGAGAAGAGTTTTGGTGGTGGTTACTTGTTCGTGGGATCCCTGGGGCATAGAGAGATGGCTAGCCCTCTAAGGCTTTCCCTGATTTGTCAAATAAAAGTAACAAAAATACACTCTTGAATTAAGCCACCTTAACAGAGATTTACAACCTCTCAATGTACAAATTCAATCTTTAAACTGAAGGGGAGGCTGGGTATCCCTGAGCACGGACTTTGTGATAATCCTGCGAGGTACTGATCTGTTCACCATCTTACTCTGTTTGGTTTTTTTTTGGGGGGGGGGCGGTGCGTAGAATTTGAGGGGAAATTCTAGATTTTCTCAAAAGAGACCTATGTTCATTGTCCAGGAAATATGTATATTGGGGAATATGATAAACCCTAAAACTGTATGGAACTTTGGACATTGTTTCTGAATAAACACTAATTTCAAGGGATTCAGAACATAACATCACTGTTTGCCACCTAAGTGGAGTTTATGGGGCAGGTGATAAAATTTGACTAAAATCTGCTTCATGAAAAACACAGTTGGGATTTCAAACCCATTCAGTGATTATTCCTCAACTTAGTGTATAGTTGAAATATTTACCTTCCATAATTGGAGCAAAAAGAATATTATTCATTTTTTAGTTACAGGTATATAACTCACTCATTTAAAGTATAGAAGTCAATGGTTTTACATAGTTGTGCATCCATCACCACAAACAATTTTAGAACATTTCATCACCCTGCAAAAAGAAGCCTGTACACTTAATCTATCACCCCCAAATCCTACCACCATCCCTAGCCCTAGGAGACAGAAAGTAGACACTAATCTACTTTCTGTCTACGGATTTGTATATTCTGGATATTTTATGTAAATGGAGTCATATAGGTGGTGTTTTGTGTCTGGCTTCTTTAAGGTAAGAGCATACTATTTTCAAGGGTCGTGTTGTAGCATATACTAGTACCTCATCCCTTTTTATCTCCAAATACTATGCCACTGTATGTATATACCACATTTGATTATCCATCATCAGTTGATGGTCATATAGTTTGTTTCCAGCTTTTGGCTATTATGAATGATACGGCCATGAACATTTGTTAGGCAGCAGAAAGCAGAAAGTGAGGGCGGTCCTCATTTGACAGAACTGGTGTTCCAATCCTCTCTTCTAAATGGCACCGTGACCTCCCTTTGGAAGTAATCTTCCATTGTGTGTGATCACTGAGGGAGGCAGCAGCCAATTCCTGCTGCAAAGGCTACTGGGGCCAGCCTGTCCAGTTTCCTACCTGGGCAGCCAGGGAGTGAGCATTTGATGTAGAGTCAGCCCTGAGGTTCTTGAATCTTGGAGCAAGCCATTCAGTGATGTAAGAGATGACTGGAGGTCATTTCATGGCTGCTATAGCACAACAGCTCAGAGACACTCTTTTCCTGATGCACGACTCTTCCGTGGCTCCCGCTGTCTGGTCTTCCAGAGATCCTTGGGTCTTGCCTGGTCAATAGTCTCCAATCAATCCTGGAGCCCCAGTATCCTTCCAATAAATCCTTTTTGCTTAGGAGATCCAGTTATTTTTTGTTTATTAAAGCTATGTATGTATATTACTTTGTACAGTACTCTGCTCTGGGTCATTTTCTTTATGGTTCTGTGTTCAAACTCCCTAAGAGAGAGGATATGACTGAGTTGGCCAGCCATCATCCTGGGATCGTCCAAGGAAGACTCAGGATCCTTCGCTGGGGTGCCTGGAACTTCTCAGAAAGGGGTAATTTAACTGGCATGGCTCTTGTGTGGCTTCATTAGTGTGATACAGAAAGCTCCGAGGATTTAACTTTCTATGTCAGTAAATTCCAGCTGCTATAAGACCCTCACATGGTGGCCCTTGAGAGCTTTTGCAGATACACCCAGGGGGGAATCTCAGCTAAAGTTCAGTCCTCTCTCTCCATATCTCTCTAACCACTATGATTGGAGCAGTTTAAAAGCTCCAGTTCCAAGCCAGGGGCTGTAGGTCAACTGCTCCCTGATTTTGTAGGGCACTGCATAAAGGTACAAATTGTATTCTCTGGCCTGAAAAGGAATTCAGCGTTTTTGAGAGGACAGCAAACGAGGTCTTTGTGAACTGGGAGAATTTAGGTGTTGGGAAAAACAGGCTCACAGAATGTTAATTGCTGCTGGTGATTATGACAATGTGTTGGGTATTTTGCTCTTTTCCCAAAGTGAAGGCTCAATGTGTGATGACAAATATTGGTGATGCTCTTTTACTTAATTGTGATTCTGGAGTCTAGACTCCCTTGCCTACTGCTAACTGCCATTCACCCTCATTGCAGGTTTTGTAAATTAGACAGTCACTCTGTGGGTGTCTAGTATAGGTGCACGAAGCAAATACTGCTTGGGAAAGAATATATTATTAATCCTACAGAGTAAGCTGTTACAGGCACTGTGCCTCTAACCTGCAGTCTTCATCTCCTGTGCCTCCTGTGATAAATGCAGGCTCCTCCAAACATTAAAAACAGAGAAACTAAAATCCAATATTCATATCTCAGCCTAACAGGAATAATATGCTCATAGGCAATTTGTCAGTGTTTATTAACTGTGACCTAGAAAAATGTAACCGTGGCAGTGTCTTCTCATACATGTGTGACAGGATGGGATTTTTTTTCCCCCACCCTCTTCTTTTCTAATCCCACCCCTGCCTGTCACTGGTAAAAACAGCAAAAGCGACCCTGCCAGCATAATGACACCCAGGAAGTGGTCAGTGTCAATTGGGGGAAAAAATCCTCTTTGCTATGTTTCCTTGGGAGAAACTAAAGGTTTCCCCCAACAAGTCCTGAGCCCTGAGGAGACCAACCCAACAGACCCCTGTAGGAAACTTGGAAGAACTGGTTAGCAGATATTGAGGGCCCTGAGAGCAGGAGAATGGCTTAAAAGACTGAGAGCACTGCCCAGGGAGAAGAGAGAGGGACAGCAGACAGAGAAGATACTCACAGGGCGAGTACCTTCTGGGGGTCACTGTATGGCTGCCAGGTGACTCCACCCAAAATCCACAACAAAACAAAAGAACCACCCGCGAGATAATTTTACCCCTTCCTCTGTGCTTTGTACTTATCCTTGAGGGTTGCCTTTCAGTAAAGGAGGGTATTTGCATACCCTTCACAACATTATGGGAATAACTAAAGGGTGGCCTGCGTTATGGTCATGTTTTGTCAGTTTCCTATTAGGGAATCTGAATACAATTTATATTGCAACAGAGCCCTGGGAGAGCAGCATACTACCCGTGTTCTTGGTGGTTCTTTCATGTTGCAAAGAACATAGGCAAGGCACCATCAGGTTACCTCTCAGTGAGTGGAGACACAGTCTACAGGGACATCATGAATTAAGGAGGAAAGGATGCACCCTCAGAAGCTGCCCAGCCAAGCAGCCCAGAGAATTGCAGAGCTGTTTACCATCATCCAGGATACAACGGGAGCTCAAGAAGTTAGATGGTCATTCTGTGTCCCCCAATGCAATTCCAGTAGTTGTTTCCTCAGAAGGGAGCTTTGTTGTTTTTTTTTCTACAGTCATGTGGAGATCTCACTCCTCTTATTTTTCATTTCCATGGCTAACGTTGCCCTTGACTTTGGTGGAGTAAGTGGAATGGTGAGAAGATCAGATTCAGAATATATTCCAATATAAAGATCCAATAAAAGCTGATGAATGAACTTATATGGAGATTGAGGGAAAGAGGATCCAGCAGACATGTCTCTTTCCTGGTCCCCGACCCGCCTGGTCTGGCCTTTCTCCTGCTGCTTCCCCACGGAGTGTGTAGCCCTCTCTTCAGCCTCGCTTGGTATTGCAAACGGAACCCATTCCTAAACCCAATACCAAAGCCAGGGTTGCATTCGTCATTTTTCTAACAAAGCCACTCCCACTAAGGAAGCTTTGAGCCGTTTCATTTAATTCTCACAAAACTCAATTAATTAGATATAATTGTGATTCCCACTTCACAGATTAGGAAAATGAAACCGAGCACATTAAATAATCTGCCCAAGATCATAGGTCGGAGCTGCAGAACTGAGATTCAAAGTCAACTCTACCTGATACGCTGATAGACCTTAAGTAACTCGCACATTAAACAATTCAGCCTAATCTACTTCTGATGACAGCAGCAATAATTTTTTTTTTTGAGTAGCAGTAGCGTCATGGCCCTCATCTGTCATGCCTCACCCCCACCTCCCAACACGCATGACATTGGCCTTCTTGGCTAAGAATGCCTTTCCTATATTTCTGAACTCGTACTCACAATCTAATAGCTATTGATCATCTATCCCTTCACTTAAGAAAAGTTTCTTAAATCTATTGAGAAATTCAATTGATATATTTCACAAAATACTAAAAAAAAAATTAAAAAAGGTATGGTCATATTTGAAACCAAGAAAGCACTGAAATAAACCATAACATCCCTACGAAATACAACCTTCCCCTCCACGTGACCTGATTTGCCACCTTTTGGTCAAATAAAATCATTTCTTATGGTTCAGGAATCTTTCCTCTTCTTTTGAGTCTAGCATCAACTGACAAGCCAAAGTAAACTCAGTAAAGAGTTCACCATTTGGTTTTTTTACATCATTGAACAAATATCCTCTCAACTGAAAAAAGAACAAATATCAGATGTTTACTAACATGCTCAAGGAATAAATTGTAAAGGAAAATTTGATGGACATAATTGGAATTACCACTTTAATTTTGGAACAAGATGTTTGCATTGTTTTTCAGACATTTGATGTTAAATGTCTGTTATCTTAAAGGACATTCAAGTTTTGAATTGCAGATGCTTCTATTTTAACTTATTAAAATTCAACAAATATCTGTTGGATGCCTATACTATGCTGAGTATTGTGATAGGTAATTTACCTCTATTGTACTATTTAATATAAAAAAGCTAAACTGAGGGTAAATCTTCATATCATAACAGCTCTATTTCTTAAAAACGTCACAACACTTTACAGTTTATTAGCTCATCTAAAATAATTCAATGTACCGTGAACTTATTAAGAAACATAATATATGACATATATAAAGGATCCATATATGTTATATATAAAGAATATAGGTATATAGGATATATATACATATATACACATAAAGGAGATACATGATATATGAAAGATATATATTATGTATAAAGGATATTATAAAGTGTGTGTGTGTGTAATTTTAGCCTGTGTCTACATTGCATGAAACAAACATAAATTTTTCCACAATTATTTGTAGGTTTCTTAGTTTAGTGAAAAGGATCAAACATGTCACAATATAGGCCTAGAGGCTCAAACATGAGAAGGTCAGATTTTTTCATCTTTTATGCAAGCACACATGGGGCATCTAACATGGCCCACTGTGCTGGGCTCAGAGGATGAAAGCATGAAGCGTATGTAGTTCTTGCCCTCAAGCATCATCCAGCAAAAAGACAGGTGGGTCTGGGACCCATCTTTCATTTCTCGGGGCAGTGGTCAAGAGCCCTGCATTGAGCTGGCTACCGTAGTTGAACTCATGGCTAATTTCTTCAGGACTCAGCACTTTATAGCCATCCTGAGCCCCATTCTTTGCACAGTTGTGTCCTTTGGGGATACAGTGAAGAAAGAGCTGTTTGGAGAGATGCTCCTTGAGCCAATTTATCCAAGAAGCCAGGACTAAGAGGGGAGCCCAGCTCAGAACCTGAGAAGCAGTGGCGTTAATTCAGGGAGAAGGAGGGGAAAGAGAACCTAGGAATGTGTGTGTGGTTTGTCTGTTCACATGTAGGGATAATAACAGAATAGAACAAGGTTTAAAGTAAAATCTGTCTCTAAAGATCTGGTTGCATCGTCACACATAAGTTTAATATAAAAGCCATGTATGTGACTCTCCTGTTTTCATTTAAACAATTTAGAATTTTAAAGACAAAAATACCAATTTCTCTAAATAGAAAGGAGTGGAAAGATCTGACATATGCCTGTCTTCAATATTATTCAAATAAAAATGGAAGTCAGAATTCTCAACCATAAATAGGTGACAGGTCAGAGTGGTAAATATGCTTTAAGAATCCAAGTGCCCCACTTAAAACAATCTTGGGCTTTGAAATCAGAGACCTGGCTTCCAAAATTGGGCTTTTTAACTCTGGTAGGGTATTCATAGCTCAACAGCCATTTCTATCTTGCAGGGCTATTGTGAGGATTAAAGGTAGTTTTCATAATCACCTACCACACAGTAATGCTCAATAAATGATATTGATCATGATTTTAGTATTATATTAAAAGCCCCTCAAATTTAGGGATTCTGTAAGCTCCCATGAGCCTCTCACTTTAACCTTCACAGTCTCAACTATTTAAGTTATTTAGCCTAATTCCCCAAAAGCAATGCCAGTACAAATACTTTTCTCTCATATTTACTGGAGATGAAATTTAGCACACTGACCATTCATCTCTTTATGAGTGAGAACTTCATCTTCAGCTTTTGTTTTCAAATCCAAATCATTCTCATGTAGAATGTTGGAAGAGACATACTTAGGTCTTTTGGATTCCCTATACCTAGTGTGATTTATAGTTTTTTCTTTAAAACTCTGAAATGTTTAAATGACAAAAGGAAAATCATGTGTGCAAGTTTTAAGTCAAGTGTTTGTCAGGCTCCTACAGAGAAGAATAAAGGGTATGAGTTCCTGGGAATTTCTAGTTGGATTTCATAGGGAATCATATCCCAGTCCCGTTGTTTCTACAAAGTTGCTTACTTGCCACCTGGTCCTGTATCTCTGCTGAAACAAGTAACAGAGGCCATTAGAAATTCATGGAAAAACTGTGCCATAAATGTGTTCCCCTGTGAATTTAATGTTAGAAATTAATGAGCTTTGCTGATACATTTTCCTAGTAAATTAACGAGAAATTATGTAATTCTGTTTAGCTAGGTCAGGGATTCCGAGCTCCGACCTAATAAGGCATCTGTGCTCACCTGGCATGTGCTCCCGGGGTACTGGAGGCCAGCCTCCGTGTTCCTTTGGGAGCTTCTCAGTATAACAGGCCACCTAAATGTGAGTTGGGGGTTGGTGAGGGGGATGGGTTTCTCACTGGGAGAGTGGGAGTTAGGGAACAAGGGTCAAATGGGGAATAGTGCCACCCTGCTGTGAGGTAGGTGTAGTAAGGGGGCTGGGAGGTCCTGGTTTTGTTTGCTTGTTTCTGAGGAAATGAGTCAATGTGAAAGATTCTCAGGCAATTAATTAATAAGAATTATTCTGAAGTCCGAAAACAGTGGAAATTTCTGTAAGAAAGACCCTGCTCCTAGGGGAACTGAATGCCCCACTTAATTGTATCTTTTTTTTTTTTTTAGTGCAGAGGAGTTGCGGGTCTGCTGAATGAGTGGGAGTCATTTTCCAGAAGATTCCTAAGGCTCCTCTGCTAACATGGAGGCTGTTGGTATAGCTGTTTGTGTTTGGAGGCTGAGGACACCAGGGGCTAGCAGCCAGGCTACTGCACAGCATAATGTAGACCACAACTCTGAAGACCTGCGTGTAACTCCTCTGTTCATGTGTTGAGTACTACACCACCTGGCTGTGTTATATCATTTAATCCGCACGACAACCCTGTGGGCTATTATTGTCTTGCAGGTAATGTATCCGAGATCAGATGCCCAGCGTGCGGGGGACCTAGAACCTGACTCTAGTATGTCTACTAAAAAGGAAAACTGATCTGGGATCATATCTATTTGGGAGTAAACATAGCTGTTTTTTTTTTTTTTTTAAACTACCCCACACCAAAGATAACCAACTGTAAAATCCATAAATGAACTGACAATTTCTTGAGGCTCAAGATTAGATGAACATAACAGCGACCCAGTACTAAGTGTTAAAAAGTGGGGTGGGAAATATTATTAAAAATCCAAGCTGACTAGAGATGTTTCCACTTTCCAAGGGAAGGATGGCATAATTCATATCAGAAGAGAAATAAATCTTTATACTACTCTCTTCCCCTCTAGTGTTGATGGTCTATTGTTAGCAGAGCACATTGTGAGAGTTAAATATTCAAAGGACAAAAGACTACTTTGCTAGTAGGATGTGAGAAATTCATATCTGTCAGATTAATATGTGGCAGAGTAGTCTCTATCTTTTTAGGGTTAGGATATAAGGGGAGAGAAGAAGAAAAAGAGGAAGAAGGAAGAGGGGGGAGGGGAGGAGGAGGGGGAGGGGAGAGACGTCCACAGCCTAGAGCTCATTTTGTGTAAAGGGCCAAGAAATATTTTTAAAATGGGAAGACTATAATCAATTTTATTTTTTTGCATTTCTGTAGCACAAACCACATTTGTATCCTAAATCTCTAGTAAAATCTGCTATACTCAAAATATCTTGGGTGACTGATTTTTTGGTGGAGACAAGGAAAGGGCTGATTTCCGTGTCTGCATTGGCATAAAGAAGAGAAAGGGGAAAGCTGCACAAGGCCAGGTGTGAGTGAGTCCCAGTGGCCTGCAGGATGAGAGGTCACAGAGAGTGGGTGTCCTTGGGAGGGGCTGCAGGCCCTCCTGGGTTTAAGGGCAGCATCATGGTAAAGGGAAAGGATGGTAGAGTTTTGGTTGCCACTCAGTCCCCTCCCATTTGCTTAGTCAAACTTATTCAAACATTTCTGAGGTTGAGATGAGCCTATACATAGAATAAGGCAGTAAACATTCTGTTAGGCAGGGTCTTTGTTCAGAAAGTTGAAAGAAGGCCTAAAGGACAGTTGGTCTTTTTTTTCAACATTGTATTCTTTAATTCAAAAAAAAAGTTTAAAAATTAAGTTTAGGACCTATTCAAGTCATTGGTTATAGGTAACATAGAATTACTGAATATTATAGTAAAGTATCCCATGAAATTTTAACTCTACACTGAACTGTGAGCCAAGCTCTAAGACCTCCAGCTGCCTCCAGATGGTTTTGTTATAAACCATCTTTATAACAAAAGCCAGGGTGGCCAAGGTTTTCTCAGTGTCTATGAAATACCCTCTTTTTTTTTTTTTTTTTTTGAAATACCCTCTTTAGAAGGAAATTGGAGAGAATAAATAGGAAGGAGAATAGAAAAGATGACGCCACATTCCGTGTCTTCCACATCTGCCCACCCATCCGGACCATAAAAAAGTGCTCAATTTACTTCCCTATGAGCTTCCATCCCTAGGAAAATTTCTGAATATCTAAAGAATAGTAAACTCCTGGTGAAAGAAACAGCAGTCAGTCTACCTGACAAGGAAGAGAATGTTGCCAGTAAAGCTGCTATTCAGCTGCTAGGTCACTTCTGATCAAATGAAGCCTGGGACAGAGTGGCACGCACCTGAGTGACAGTAAATCCAGGGGATTCTGCCTTCCTGGGCCCCTGGATGGGGGGAAAGGGCATGAATCTCCCAAAAGGGTTTTAGCACAGGTTCAGATACTTCTGTTAGTCCACCCTAGTATGTACTGGACCAGAGGCTTTGAAATTGTTAACCCTTTGAAAACGTAGACTCTTTTACCCATATTTTTGTCTCTAGAACCTCTTTTAGTGATGGCATGTGAGAGTCCTCAACGATAGTTTGTTTTGTAATAATAACAGGCATTTATTAAGATAGTTTATTCTGTGGTGTTATGTGCTTTATGCAGAAGGATGTCATTTAAATCTCACAAAAATGTTGTGAAGTAGATTGTCTAAATCTCATTTAGATAATAAAAAAAAAAGAGGCTCAAATAAATTAAGAAAATTTCCCCAAGGTCATAGAACTTTTAAATACTGAAGAAGTTGGGATGGGAACTCAGGCACTCTGACTTCTCTCTAACTGCTGAATTTAATTGACTAGGATAGACATGATATAAATCAAGAGATGAGCTGGGATAAATCTATATTCCTGGCTTCTCCTACTTCTTGAAGATCTGGATTTTTTTTTCCCCCACTACTCTCTACCAACCTGCTCTATACCACTTTCCCTTCCCAAGTCTACCTGACCTTGAGTATTTATCAAGTAGGATAGTGTTCAGTTCACTGCATTCTCTTTTATGTTGCACATTTGATATAGTGACTAGCAACTTGGTCCTTAAAATGCTAGGTACAGGCTGTCAAAATGGAGATCTAGTAAAATTAAAGCAGAGATCAAAGCTGGAAATAGCTTACATTTATTTGGATTTCATCAGGGAAACATTAGCTCTTTATGACATTTGAAAGATGATGTTTTTATGATCTTTATATAATAGGTTTACCAAAGCACTCTGTCTTATTTAAATTCCAGTGATCCTAAAAAGAAAATTTGATTCATGCATCCTTAGTTATCCTGTAGTGGATGGACCTGAATCATTCATGACTTAAAAAATTTTCCAGTACAAATGAAATACAGTTCAACTATATAAGAAAAATCTGGAAGTTTGTCCTGTAGGTCACTATTTAAATGGTAGTGTACAATAACTGGCTAGATATTTCACATATGCAAATGCTCTTCCCACACCATAGTGGGAGTGATCTGATTATTTTTTCAATTATGCTCGGATACCCCTACATAACTAACAATAATCACAAGCAGCCTAAATTAAGTACTTTACTTTTTGAAGTAGTTCATTCTTTGAATTATTTCATTGGAATTAAAATAAGAAAAATAAAAAACGTTGACTACTCAAAAGTATAAACTGCCTATGTTTGCCCCACATAGTACAAAATAGGAATGAATGGACAAAAGGCAGAGGTAAAAGAAGCCTTCTCAAGATGAGATGTCCAAGTGGAACGCTTATCCTCTCAACACTTAATCTAAGCTCTCACTCTCATTAATTCACCTAAGAGGCATTCGTTATTCTCATTAATGACCTAATGTTAATTCAAGTGTGCACAGCCTTCCAGCGAGGGTATAGATCACTGAAGCTTTAGACAAATAACAGAGCAGACACACGGTTTGTGGTGCTTTGAAATTTTAGGACATAAAGGGGAAAGTTTGAAATCTGTGTCAGAGCTGACACACTGTTTACTCTGCTGAGTCAGAGGTACACATCTTCCTGTCTGATTGACAGGGCAGGACCACATGAAGCAATTACCATTGGCCACACCCAGGCCAATGGTTTTCAAACTGTGTTCCACAGAGCCCTGGGTCTTGTTCTGAGGACTGTTTACTGACACGAGTCAATAACTCATCCCTGAGAATATCTAAGGTCTCCTTGGGGATGGAGGATGGTTAAGAGAGAGGCTGAGTTAGCAGAGCCACAACACTAGCTAGCTTCTATCAGAGAAGTCCATTTTACTTACTTTTGAGTGATATTCCACTAATTACTTCATTTTTTTAAAAAAGCATTCTACTACTAAAATTTATTGGAATAGTGTGGCTGGCTCTTTTTTTTAAAAAATCCTTTGGGTATCAGCTTTATTATCCCCTCTTCAGAGAGGCTTTTTCTGACCCTCTACCTGCCCAAGATGTTCTTTACCTTAGAACCCTATTTATTTCCTTCCTATCCTTTATTACAAGTTTAAGTATTTGGGGCTGTTTATTTGCACACTTTTTAATTGTCTGTCTCCTCACAGAATGGCAACTCTGCTAGGGCAGGTGCTTCATCCTCTTTGACATTAGCTATATCCTTGTACCTTCCATGGTGCCTGACACATAGTAAGTGCTCAATAAATATGCCATGAAGAATTGAATGAAACACTAAATGCGTGATGAAAAGCGATAATAACTGTGTCACTGTAGAACTCAGGCATGCTTGACTATGTCTGGAGGACCAGAAACGGGAGTTCTCCTCTCCCCACTGACCTATCTGCACAGAGGGATCAGGGAGCATTCTGAGTAAGACTCAGTGTAGAGAGAAAATGAAGTCAAAGTACTGAGGTTTGGTTCAATTTTTGCCCCATTCACACACTTGCTCCTCAGCTTCTAGGTCTTCTTTCCACAAGATGCTAGGATGTGTGTACACATGTCTGCCACTTGGAACTCAACTTTGAAGACAGCCAAACCAACATATGTTATTCAGAGTATCAGTACAGTCTGAGGTCAAACTATTATAAACCACTGAGGAATAAGGAGGACAAATCCCGGAGACTTTGAAGTTGGCTGCCGGGTTGTGGGAGTACCAGCTGTGGTTTTATGTCGAATCAGGTAAAGGTGAGATAAAGGAAGCAAGATTCTTCCTCCCCAGCCTCGCAGACCCTTCATGTCACCTCCCATGAGCACACAGGGACTCTGGCCTCAGAGAGGAAAGAGACCCCAAAAGGTCTCTGGGTCCTCGTGATTCTCTGTGGAAGCTTATGATCTTATCTTAGAGGTACTGACTGTGGACTTGACTGAAAAATAGGGGTGAGTGGATGCTAATTTACGAACTTACAAGTCTCTACCTGACAGACAACCCTGCCAGTTCAGGCTTTCCTCCTTTTAAATAGTTTACTCTGATAGTTGTCCTTTTTTCTTTAATTAAAAAATTAAAAAAGGACCTTTTTAACCAAAAATGTATGACTGTGCCCTTTTTTTTCTGCAGGAATTGTTCCTTCACTACCGTTATTATCTCCAATTCACCTAGTCTTTTTAGGTCTTTGAGCAGCTTCAAGTAATCAAATAATCTATCCCATCAGCAAAGATAAGTGGAAACTGACCTTGAAGTTTGATTAATTTCCAAACTAACCATGAAGGATTTTAAGACTCAAGGACATAAATTAACCTATGGGAAACCAAATGGTGCTTCTCATATCCATCAATGAATGAGAGGTATGAATTATTATTGATCACCTATATGGTTAATTATTCCCAAGTGAATGGTGTCTAACTGCAGAATTTACATAAAGCAACCAGTTGGAGTATATAAGTTTGGGGGCTGGGGGTGGCTAATAGCAGCTTGTCAAAGGCAGATAAAGCTCCCATCCCTCCCACATTATGTGGCCACTTACTGGCATCAAACTGCCAAGTACTAAGAGCTAGGCTTCAATTTGCTAAAACAAAACAAAACAAAAAGTTAACCACCACCACCAATGAACCAAGAGGCCAAGCATTAAATACAGTAAAGCATTTAGAAATATTAAGAAATGGAAGTAAGCATAGGGTGCTAAATTAAATTTTTACATAAAAAAGGAAAATACATCTAGTAATATGAGTAGTCTGTAAAATGCCCTGTGAGAAATATTTCCTGTGTATTTTTTTTCCTTGCCAGCTGGTACTTTTCACGGTAAAGAATATTATCTTAATACAAAAAAAAAAAAAATTGCACGCCATCTGAAAAGTGAGAACAATAAAACTGTGAAGATTATAAAACACAATCTGCATTATGATGGCACTGAAAAGCTGGATAATTATCCAGGCAGGACCTCTGATATCCAAACCCCTTCCCTTGATTTCTGGGAATTCCCAGAGCTCACTTCCTCACGGTCTTTCCACCTCCAGATCCTATACCCACACACTGTGTTCCTGTGTCACTCCGGTTCCTGTGTCATTCCTGTGTTCCTGTTTGACACTCAGTTCTTTGGCTGTTTTCACAAAAAATATTCTCATGTTAATGACTTCATGAGTTTGGGTGACATTAGCACAGCTAATACCTAGCTTTCTCAGACTCCATTTACTTTTCCAAGTCCCGTTTCTGTCTCGCTTTCTCTATTCTTGCCGTTCTCTTTATGTTCCTATAAAAGGGTTTCATCTTCAAGAAATTCATGGAAAAGACTCTGACAAGTACAGGTTTCTGGTAACTGACTGTACTGCTGAACTGAATGAATAAGCATTTTCAGAACTCTAATGAAAAACTGATGAACTCATAAAAGTGCTAACAAAAGATCAAGATGAAAAAAAAAATTAATTACATGGGACTGAGTGAACTGATGAGGATGAGTATAATTTTTGTGACTTTCTGTTTGAATTAAAAAAAAAAAAATCCCAGAAGGACTCAGAGGCAAAGAATATACAAATCAATTTTCACTGCAAAGTAAAGGAGCTGCTACAGTGGAGGATTACTGGACTGAATGTCAATATTATGACATAGTATGAGTGTGTTTCATGTTTGGTAATTGCAATCATTGTTGCTTTTGTTGTGGTCATCCATGTACAATGCTTGATGTCAGTCTATTTATCTCTCGTAAAAATAAAATACAGTGTGTGTGTGTGTGTGTGTGAAAAAAAAAAAAGAAAAAAAGAATTAATTCTACTAAGGAATAAAAAGACAACTTGAATTAAAAAAAAAAAATGAGAAAATGCCTCATCACATAAGTTTAGTAATCATACTTTATGGCAAGTTATCAGGAATATTTAAATAAAATAAAGTAAAATAAAATATAAAATTAAATAACAAAAAATAACTATGCTTTCCCTAAGAGGAATTCCAGAGTGTAAAAAATCCTTTCCTCCTCGTGACAATAATTACACAAAATATATCCCAATGTTATATACCAGTTTATACACTGGGCTTGTTATAAATTATTTTTTATAAAACTCAAATTAATTTTTGTATCCTCAGACATTCATTAAAAATACCTCTATTAATTCATTCATCCAATGAACAAATACTTGGAAAATAGTTATTGCCCATTTCCCTCTTCTTGTGTCTATTACTATCACCAGAAATATATCGGGGTGTCCATTTTCCTGTACTTAACAGCACTGGAAAATATTTGAAAACATTTTGAAAATCGTAAATGAAAATTACAGCTTATAGTGCTTTTAATTGGTATATCTTTGAGTCCTAATGAGATTGAACTCAGTTATCTCTGTTTCTGCCTCTACAAATTGCCTGCTCATGTACTTTACTCATTTTTAATTGAGTTTTCACATGTTTCCTGTTGATTTATAACAATTTTAATCAATACATATCATTTATCTCCCCTAGTTGCAAATAGATTTGCTCAATTTATTAGTTTTTTTTAATTTGGACTTTATTTCTTTTGAGTTTCTTCCTATAGTGATAAGTAGAAGGCCTTTTTCATCCCCAAACCATGCCAGTATTTAGCTACATTTGCCCCTCGTAGCTTCATTTAATCCATGAGATTATATATTTGTGTATTATTTATTTAACTAAAAGTAAAATAAAAATAAATACATTAATTATATCCTGTCCTCCCTCTAAAAATCCTAATCAGATGTTGATTGATAGTAATTTATTTTATAGGCTAACTAGACAAGAAGAACAGATACTGTTACAGTATTAGGTGATTCTGTTCAGGAATGTGTTATTTCTCTCCGTTTATTCATGGGTTTCCTTATGTCTTTCACTAAATTGTATATTTTTCTATATAAATTCATTATAAATCCTGCATATTCTCTTTAAGTTTACTCTTATATCTTTTATATCTCTATTGTTATTGTTAAGGGGCTCTTTTCTCCATGATGTTTTCTAACAGGGTGCTTGTTACAGAAAATCTATTCATATATAATTAGAGCTCTTTTAACTTCTGATTATATTTGGTTGAAGCTATTTGTCCAGGGAGATAATCCTATCACTTCCTGATTGTCTATCATAATTTAACATCTCCATGACTCAGTTTCTCCTAATCTCTAAAGATGGATAAAGTGCCCACCTGACAGGTGTGCTGTGATGATTGAGGGATTTAATACCTATAAAACTCTTACCCCTGTGCCCCGCACAGAGCAAACACCATAGAAGTGTTCCTTGTGGTGGTAGTTTTTGATGTTGTTCCTATTATATTCCCTGGTGGGTTTCAGCATCCAGTGCATTTCTCAGTCTTCTTTTTTAGGATCAAAATGTGCCAGTTCATATTCATTCTTTTCTCCAGCTCGTTTTGTTCCAATCAAAAATTGTTAGGATGGTCTGGCTAAGATTCCCTTCACTTTGCCCAGGTAGTCATTTCCCTTGCGAGCGTGAAATTGCCAGCTTATTGCTCCCTCTCCCGTGTCTATCTTTCTTGCACCACATATTAAATAAACTCCTCGGCATCTCTGTGCATGGGTTGCACTCCTCCACTGTTGCCAGGCTCCACTACTTCTCCCCTGTTCCGTTATTTTGGTCACTTCAGTCAGCAAGCAAGGTCGTTAAATTACAGGTTCAGAATCTCATCCTGGACCAGAAATGACCTCTCTTCTCTTTTTACATCCTAACTACTGTTTTGATCTGTTCTTCCTCCTAATTATCTGTAATATCTTCTCCAACACTCGTGCATTTGTCTATGGATCCCCTCTTTACCCCTTTCCCCCTCTTCATGTATAATAAGTAAGGGTGCTGTCAACCTTAACCAGAGCAAAGAACAGTTTCATTTAAGCCAAAAAAAAAAAAAAAAGTTTATTCAAAATAGCAGAGGAATTGCAATTCAGGACGAACAATTTGGGTGAATCATAGACAAGTCCAGAGAGCAAAGATGGGAACATTCTTTTATAGAGGAAAGGAGGAAGTTGGGAGCGGTTGTTTTGAGCAAAAATTCACTGGAGAAAAATGAGAGTTCCGAATCTAATTTTGAGTTAGGTTTCCTTAACACATTTTCATAGTGCTTAAAAATTTTCAGATGTTTTCTATTAGGAAAGATACAGGGTTATATGCAAACACTGTCAGAAGCATAGTCAAGGTAAAGATCCTAATTAACACCCAAGTAGAAATCTCTTACATGTCTAGTTCTGTGCCAAGAGAATCAATCAGTGGTTAGAGCAGGAAATTAAAAAATCAGTCTGAAAATAAACTTTGTCATCTCCTCCAGTTATAATAATTCCTTGTCTCAATCTGTAAATTGTGCTTTGCTAAAATTAAATTTTGGTAGCTACAAGCAATAAGTATTTAATTCATATCTATAAAAGCAAAAGAGAGCAATTTATTATCAATAAAATGTATTTTCCTCTTAATCCTTCTCTGGCATTGCTAATGAATTATGTTGGACTAATTTTTTTTTTTTTATTTCCTTTCAAAGAATTACCTTCAGTGTAGAATGAAGCACTTGCTACACTAAAGAACTCAGTGGAAGAATTATTTGAGACCCCTAACATGAAGTCACTGGGGAGGGAATTTTACACATGATTCAGTTCCTCAAGGATCCCAATCAGAAGGGCAAATCTGTGCAGGGATCAAATCAAAAGTCACACAAAGGCCTCATTTGATTGACTAGATAAGGAAACCACATCGTTTCCAAAAATCTAAATCTCTTGGCCCCAAGGAAGGGAAAATTTGGATTGTTCCAAGGTTTAAAATTCCTTAGCACTGAGTTAAAATCTGCTTGGAATAGACTTCTAAACATGTGTTTGGTCTAGACATGCTACTTCAAATAGAGTGACATTTTGCTTATAAAGTTTGCCAAGGTCAAAGGACCTTTTTAAAAGGACTTATATTTTTTTCTCTTTCTTTTTTTCTTTTTCTCCTTCTTTCCTTGCTATTGCACACTCTAAAAAAATTCCTTCTCGCCTGCTAAGTAGATTTCCATGTTTCATCATTTAGGACCTGTATGTCACCTTGGAGTAGGGGAGGGCATTTTACCAGAAATGCTTTTCCTCTGCATATATTTATTATATTCATATCTACATCTATATATTTTATTGTATACCTTAAATGCTTTGGAATTGGCTTGAGAGGGATCAAGCAGCAGCCAGCCACAGATTCCAGACCAAATTCAACCTCTGTTCAGAATTTCCTAGATGATGGAATTGACCTAGATTCTGAGCTCCATTTGTAGTATCTCTTTAGGGACTAACTAGACCAATATTCCAGGATTTGTAAAAATTCTGAAGGGTCTTCCGGTGACAGTGAAAGCCTCGGGAAGGTAGGTGGGAGAGTAACTGAAATCCCCGCGTCTCAACCTGGCTCAGAATTAAAGGGAATCACAGGTTTACTGTTCACTGAAGAGAAACAAATGCC
The DNA here is from genome assembly GCF_949987535.1 of Balaenoptera acutorostrata. Lineage (NCBI taxonomy): Eukaryota > Metazoa > Chordata > Mammalia > Artiodactyla > Balaenopteridae > Balaenoptera > Balaenoptera acutorostrata. The sequence goes on from NC_080081.1 coordinate 70,469,996, forward strand.
CCATTACACAGAAGGGATTAGGACCCGGAGGAGTGTTTATACATTCTAAACGGACTTGCTGTTTGCCTCAGGGTGCAGGGCTGAGAATCATAGACTGCATTAAAAATGGATGCCTGTCTGTGAACTGGAATCACAAAATGAATGCTACCCAGGGTGAATCATCCTTTAGAACTTCAAGTCATATTGAAATGAGAACCTTGATCCCATAAAGGATTTGTAGATTTTTGTCTCAGAGTTAATCTGGGAATATATTCTTATCACACAACAGGAAAGTCCCCTCCTGAATTTTACATAACCACCCTTCAGTGGCCTCAGATGATAGCACAGAAGAAAGGAAAAGTATAACTTCTCTGATGACCTGGGTGAGCAATGATGCTTTTCCTGAGAGGCAGGACTGATGTGTAGCTTGGAATATCCCGTGTCTGCAAACCGTGGGTTTAGTGTGTGTGTTTGTGTGTGTGTGGATGTGCTATGTGAATTTCCACCTGCTGCCTCTATTTCACAAATAAATATTAACACAGATGTTTGGAAATGAAGGAAAGAAAGCCAAGATCATTTTCAAATTTTCTAACTTCATAGGGTGTGTGTGTGTGTGTATGTGTGTGTGTGAATATGTGTATGTTGACACAACATAATTTTAAATAAATGGAAAGAAAATGCATAATCTTTCTATTTGCTATGCCCCACAATCTAAACCACCTTTAGAGGATGACTTTAAAGTTGACTGCTAAAAAAATCATGAAGCAAATAAAGCAAATGAAATTAAAATTGACATGTGAGTAGAGTTCTCAAATATAATGTATACAGTCAATCAATAATTATATTTTGAGCACATACACGTGAAGGGGGTTTGCAAGACAGTATGTAGATGATAAAGATGAATCACGCTTGGATTCTGTTCATGGTACTTGTTCTCGTAGGGTACATGATGCTATAAAAAAATGATATCTCATATATGCAAATAGTAATGCATATAAAGAAACAATATTTTAAAAAAGCATCATGCAAAGTAGACTGCTATAAATGCCATGACAGAGATGTAAATAATTCCTCCTGGGATTTTCAGAAGAAATATTGTTTCTATTGAGCTAGGGGGAGATGATTGTAGAGGGGCTTTCTTCCTGGCCCCGAGGGATGGATGGCCTTTGGACGTCTCCAGGCCAGAACATAAGAGGATAGAATTCAATGGGTTTTTGCCCAACACTGTACCATCTAAGGTCATCCTCAGGCATTACTGTAAAATGGATGGAATTAGCTTTGTGTGCTTCTTTAGCTTCACTTTCCTTTTCCTAACTAAATGAGCTGACTTGATAATTTGACAAACTAACCCATGCAAATACATTAATGGCTAATAAGGGTGAAATTCTACTTTTCCCAGCTACTTATGTTTTAACTCTTACTACTGTAAAACAGCTATTCCTTATATAAATGACTATTCAGATATAACTTGGGCTGAAATCTGTGGAGATGTATTTGTCTTTTTTTTATTTTGCCTTCTAATCACCTTTTTATTTGTAATCTAGGGCAGGGCAGCCTAGATAGCCCCATACTTGTCAGCACTGCTCCCTTAGAGCAAAGCCAGATCTAGATTAGAATCAAACATTTGGACGATGTCCAGGGGCCAACTTCAGTGAAACTGTGGGTTGGCATCTTTTAAGCTGGGTGAAACAAAAGAGACAACTTTGATGCCCACTATTATTTTAAAACCATGGGTCAATATCAAGAAATGCTGTTGTTAGGAAAAAAAACTAAAATTGAGGGGTCAAATCTGGGAGGGGAGAATGCAGCAAAGGTGACATAAAGCACAGAGGTGATGCTTCTGTGATTCTGTGAGAAAAGAGCCAAATAGAGTAATGAGTGCCATGGCCTTGGAAGTCCTGTCCTTTGTGTGGGAGGAGCTAATGTGGGTGATGGGCTGGAACTGGCCCGGTCACAGTGTTGTTAGGGTTCCCTATGCCCACCATGGAGTTAGCCCCAGCAAAGTTAAGGTTACACAACCCTAAGTGCTGCAAAGACGGGTGAGAGACCTGGTTTTAGGGACATATGGAAATTGTTCTCATTAGTTAGGCAGAATAAAGAATGCTAATGAAAGATAAACAAATGCTTTTCCTCTCAGATGTCCAGGTTGCCCTGGCAACCTCGGGGAGTACATCTGTTACTTTGGAAAGGCCCTTGTATATATCTTTATGTTCATAATATCTCCTGCTTGAATTGGAGTATTTGTCCTCGTTCCAGCATGTCTGGGCTATGTCTTTTTTTTTTTTTTTTCTCAACACACAGAGACTCCTAGCTTTATGCCGTCTCTGGTAGGTACTGCTGGGTGACTGTCCAACACTCACCAACTTTTCCTCACAAATTGAAGCCTGTTCCCGTTTGGACAGCAGTGTGCCCAGGCCCAGAAGTAATTGTGATTTGTCTAACTCTTAGCCAATCACGACCATCCCTTTTCCCCTCAGCAGAACGTGGTCCGCGGTGGTTGGCATTTGACTCAGACTGCTGAGGCATCTAGGAAAGATTCTTCTCCCTGATAAGTGGCATGGATGGCATAAGGAAAAAATTTTTCTCCATTCTTTGCTGCTTGAGGATGTGACTCTTGGAGGTGCAGGAGCCTTTTTTTTTTTTTGAGCCTGAGGAGAAGCATATTTGACACATTGAGGATGGAAGAGCAAAAAGACAAAATGTCTTTGATAGCACTATTGAGCCATAAACTCTGGATTTCTCGCTTAGTAAAAAATTCGTTTGTTTATGGTTTAATTCATTTTTATTTGGACATTCTTTTACTTGCAATTCACATTCTAAAGGACATATCCATTGAGCTTTCAGCTGAGGAGCTGGGGAAAGCTGTGAATTAATAAGGGAGCTTAAAAGAATAGCCACCAAAATGGTAGCAAAGTTTGGATGGCATTTGTTTCTTAAAATAGATCGTTGCCTTTTGCCATCTTTTCCAGTGCAGGACACAACTTTCGGGTCTCAATTTTCCGAAATGGCCGGGCTTTGTCTCGTAATGGGGTCGTAGGGACTTGCTTCTATCTTCTGCCTGCCTGACTTCTTCTTCTACATCTCAAGCACCGTGGTTCCTCCCTCACTCACGGGATGGCTCTTCTTATCTTGATCCTCTTCTTTCCATCCCCTTTCGTTAACGTCACCTGCTGCCCAAACATTAACTCTCTTTTCTTAAAAAACAACTCTTCAACGTGAACTCCCCCTTTCCTTTGCAGTCCAGACATGAAGTTTCAATTGCCTAAGGCCCATTCATTTCTGGGTGTTCCACTAGCAACACAAACATGTGCTGAACCAAAAGAAACACCTCCCCTGAAAATCCTGATATCTCCATTTCTGATAATATCAGTATCACACTCTGGGCTCTCAAGTCCTTTGGCTCTTCCTTCTCCCATACCACATCCAAACCATCCACTGCTGTCAATTCTGAATCCCCTCCCTCCCTTTTCCCCTCCTCTCCATTCCCCCTGCCTCCGGTCTAGCTCAGCACGGAGTCCTACCTGAACCTCTGTAACAGACTCAAATCGAGACCTTCTTAAGAAACTTCTACCCTCCAGTCCAACTCCCCCACAGTTGCCATAGTGTGCCTCCTTAATCAGAAGACTTCAAAAGCAGCCTCCCCTTCTGAATGAAGCACAAACTCCTCACTGTGCTATTCTAGGCCCCCTGGAACACACCTAACTTATCATTTTAGCTTTATCTCTTGTTATTTATCTGCTCCTTTTCTGTGCTCCTAGTTAAGCATGACTAATGCCACTATAACATTACTCTTCCCACCAGCAACCACAGCTACTATTACTTATCTCTGATGTTACCATGACTGTCATAATACTACTGTCTCTCTTAATGGTGAACATTTGCTGAATATTTTTTATTAATTTTTCTTGGCATATGGTTACTTTACAATGTTGTATTAGCCTCCACTGCACAACAAAATGAATCAGCCATACATATACAGATATCCCCTCCCTTTTGGACTTCCCTCCCATTTAGGTTACCACAGTGCATTAGGTAGAGTTCCCTGTACTACACAGTATGTTCCCATCCGCTGTCTATTTTATACATAGTATCAATAACGTATATGTGTCAATCCCAGTCTCCCAATTCCTTCCACCCCACCCCTTTCCCCCTTGGTATTCATACATTTGTTCTCTATGTCTGTGTCCCTATTTCCGCTTTGCAGCCTTTGCTGAATTCTTAATATGTGCCAAGCACTGTGCTTAAGCACTTTCGTGCAGTCACCAATCACTGACCACCCACAATGTGCTCGGCAGGTGTTGAAGGTACAATGAAACAAACAGAGCTTATAGCTTCAATCCCCTTCTCTGTTTTAATTCTTGCCATGATCTTCTGCAGGTAGGTATTGCTGCAATCAACATCATTTTAAAGATGAGTAAACCGAGGCTTAGAGAGTTTAAGTAACCCAAGCAAGGACTTAGAGATAAGAAGTGCAAGCTTCCAGATCTCTCCTGGTCCAGACCCCCATGCCATCTACTCCACCTGTGTCTTCCTCCTTCCCCACATGCCCACTCATTGACCCCAGCTCCTTGAGGGGAGGGATGGCGTCGTATTTTCCTCTCTAGCTCCTACACCGCGCAGCACAGTGAGCAGCACCTCTACAGCTCAATACATTTTTGGAGGTTAAATGAAATAAAAGTAAAAGCCCTCATGACATCACTCCTGAAGGGTGAAATCTCCCAATCAGGCTCTCGTAATGCTGAGTAAGGGCCTCTCCCAGAGTGATCAGTGTCTCCTAACTGTCTGAAATAGAAGATGACATGCCTCACCCACAGCTTCTAATACAAGATTTCATTGGTTTATCTGTCCCTGTGTTTAATAAGCAAGATTAATATCCACTTTAAATTCAATTGATAAGATGGTGTTGCCTAATCCCATGTCCATTCCTCTTTCCAGTATGCACTACTGCACTCTGCTAACGTCCCATCATGTTCTGCTACAATGCGTTAAGGGCAAGATTGGTGACATTCATTTGGAATCAGACACCTGTTATCAATTTGGAGAGCGGCTTATACATCCTGCTTCAAAATGTCCAGGGGGCCAATGGAGATGAATGAGGCGTAGTTAATGTCCCTGCCGCTTTGCCTAGCTCCTCTTTACACAGAAAACCATGGAGAAATGCCCTGCTCAATATAGTCTAACACAATCAGCATGGAAAGAATCATCTTTAGCACAAATGACCACAGACTTTTGCTCGTCTAGCTTCTTTCATCAACCTCTCACAGGACTCGAGTGACGCTTCCTTTCCTTTTCTCAGCTTTGACACCACAGAAATTCCAGTCTCTCCAGTTAAGAGATGGAGAACCTGTAGGCGAGTTCTAACAGTATCAAATGACATGCAAAAGTCAATGATAAGTGCAGAGCATTCCAAGAATGCAAGCATTTAGGGCAAAATGTGGATCAACCATTCAACAAATATGAATTGAGTATCTACTGTCCAGAGACCATCTTCTGTGCTGGGGAGATCAAAATGAACAAGACAGATTGCCTGCCTTTAGGGGAGCAGCCAGACCAGCAGTCACGTTCCAATGTGCTGTGATAACTCTTCTGATAAGATGCACCCAAAAGCTATGAAGGCACCCAGCAGGGGCACTTTCATTTGGAAGCTCAAGAGAATTCTCCAGAAGAGTTGGTAGATAGGCTGCAGGAGTAGGGATGGTATATGTAATAAACCAGAGGTACAAAGCCTGGAACTTGAGGAGAAATAAGGGTCAGAGATAAATGATAGAGTCAGTATGTGGAGAAGTTGTATGGAGACTAAGAAAAATATATATTTAGAATCCAGAATTATTGGCCATTGGTGCAATTTAATATATCACTCTTGAATCGGAGATGCCAAAACAAACCATCCTCATCCAAAATTTTAAATGTAATCTGCACTGTGGGAGACTAAATTTGGCCATGCAGTCTCTGACACGCTTCCATGGAGCAGTGTAGTCTATACCCCACCCTGAGTCTGGGCAGGCTCTGTGACTGCTTTAGCCAATAAAATACAATGGGTAATGACCCTATGACAACTTCCAGGCCTATGCCTCGAGAGACTGGTAGCTTCCACTTTCTGTCTCTTAAACTCTTACTTTTGGAATCAAGTGCTCCTACTGTAAGGAAGCCCAAGCCAGCCACCCATAAAGAGATCAATTGGAGGATGAACTGAGGCCCTTGGCCAACAGCGCCAGCTGAGCTCCCATCTGACAGCCAGAATCTACTTGCCAGCCATGTGAGAGAGTCATTTTGGAAGTGGATCATCCATCACCAGCCAAGCCACCCCAGAGCACGGAGTGAATACAAACCATACCTTCCAATCTCTTCACAAATTGCAGATTAATGATTTAAGCCACTAAGTTTTGGGATGATTTGTTACACAGCAATAGATAACTGGAACCAATACCTACTTTAAGGAATGGTTCCTGGTGCTTGGCGTACAATGAAAAGATTGCATTGATGAGCCCATAGGGACATTAGAGCTGGTGCTGTTTCTGGTGCAGACCTCCCTCTATCTTGGTGGGTCATGTACTAAATGAAAGCATTTATGAAGGAAGATGGGACTGAGAGGTGATGTCAGAAAATAACTCTGCCAGATGCTGTCTTTCAGACTCTCCATTGTGATCAGCCAGACAATAACCTCAGCTGAAACGAACACATGTTCTCAATTAGAACCTATTGATAATAATTGGGAACACAGTACGTGCCAAGCCTGATCTCTACTAATTGCTATTGAGAGTCTGAAAATCTTAGTGAGAATGGGAGAGAATTTTTTTTAAAACCATCATCTGTATATTTGGCTTTTCAAACCACTGCCACTCACCTCACAAAACTTTCAGGAAGATTAATGAGATAGTGCTTACAAAGTCTTTGAAATCCAGCAGGACAAAAATCACAAACCAATAGAAAATGTTGTTAGTTTCTATTGACAGCACTGAAAGCTATTTTTAAGGAAAGAAAAACCAATATGAAAATTTAATAAGCAAACAAACACATATTGCTAATAATTTGGCTTGTTTCTGCGACAACAATCCTTCCAGTCACCCAGGCTTGAAATCTGGGTCTCATTTTTAATAACAATTTCAAAAATTTTAGATTCTGTCTCCACATTATCTTCGCCTCTGCTTTCTTCTCTCCTTTATCACTGTCACTTACCTACTGCAGTATCTCCACACCTATGCTGTTGTCAGCATCCCTAATTGGTCTCCCTGACTCCAGTTTATCTTCTTCCCAGATCAACAACAGTTTCCAGACTCATTTGTGTTTATGTCACTCTCCTGCTTAAAAACCCATTGTTTCCCATTGCTTTAGAATCAAGTCGAACTCAGAACTTGCTGTCATGCCTTCTAGGGCACATCCAGAAATAGGAGTTCCAACCCAAAGCTCAGTGAAAGGTGGAAACCATAGCGGGAGGCACGGTGTGCTCCTGGGGACAGGAGAGCACACTGCAGACTCCGTGCTGCCCCGGGTAACTTTCCACTTCATGTTGTGATGATCTGATCTAGTGAGAAGAGACTAGCCCCTCCCTAGACAGAGACTGAGGAGGACTGTAGCATCCTGCCCAATAATGGAATCAGGCACCGGCGGGTGGTAAGTCCACTGCTTCTGCTAGGGTCTTGGTAGCTGAAGGAGCATCCATAATAGGTATATAGCTAGAAATGGGTCCCTGCCCTATTACTGTGCACCCAAGTGGGTGCACTTTAAACAAAGAGAATTAAAGGAAGAAACATATTGCTCTGGAAGATAACGCTGGAAGCCAGGTTCACACCACCAGCAGCTCCCTGCTGTAGAGACCGCTACTTGCTCCTTTTTTATTCAATGATAGAAGCCTGATGTGTCACTAATGCTATCTGATGCTACGTGGGGCTATCAAGGCCAGCTAGGGAAGGTTTCTTTCCTTCAGTGCTTACTAAAGAAGTTTCAAACTGGAGCCTCCTGGGTGACATTTAAATTGGATCCAACCCAGTAGGTCTGTTTTATGCAATGTTTACGCTTTCTAATTGTGTGCCAACATTTTGAAAATCTGGACTTGCCCTCTAAAAAAAGACTAATTTCTAGCTTCCTTTATATATATAAAATCAGGAGGATGAACATTGGTCCATGTGATCAAAATCAACCAGAATGCGTGCTGGCTGTCTCGTTAGGACAGCACATTTTGCCACACTCCCCATCTAACCCGCTTCACTCATCTGTGTATTTCTTTCAAGAAGCACTAGAGTTTGTGAGCCCTGTTTTAGGCTGTTTAGTCTCTGAGAATTCAGTTTTTCCCTTGGAAGAGATGTGTGTTTGTGTGTGTGTGTGTGTGTGTGTGTGTGTGTGTGTGTGTGTGTGTGGAGAGAGAGAGAGAGAGAATGAAGCGATGGACCTCAGGGGATTCGGTGTGTCACAACACCGCCAAGATGTGCTAAAGGCCACTCCAGTTCCTGTTGTTGAGAGACCCCCATCTACACCCTCCATTGCTCAGACATGGGGCGATGTGATTCTTGGGTTAGAGTATCTATTGCATTTTCTGTGGGGGGGAGAGTGACAAGCCCAGAGGACAATGAGATGGCCAGATCACCTCCTATGGAGAAAAAGTGAACCTTCCTCCAAAAGTCTGGAGGAGATTTGCTTGGTAGAGGCTGGTGAGGGAGATGCTGCCATGGAGTGAGAAAGACCCCAGGGACGGAAGAACAAGGTTAGCAGATAGAAGGCAACTGGGAAGAGGTTAAAATCTTGGGTTATTTTATACTGGGCTTTAAGGAAAGTCAGATTTAGCAGGCAGTTTTATACACTGTCCTATACTGTCTTTTTTCTAAAGCTTCAGGGAAGTCTGGCAAAACACAGTGTGCTGGTGGGTTGTGGAGAAATGTAAGGGAAGGGGCATCCAAATGGGAAGGGTCGAGGCCAGGTTCACACCACCATCAACTCCCTGTTGTAGAGACTGCTACTTGCTCCTCTTTTGTTCAATGGTAGAAGCCTTGATCTTTAGTTGGGCACATGGTGTCTATATTTTTTGGCCTCACATGCAGCTTGAATATGTCCATGGGATTAAATTATGATCAGAGACATGTGAGCACAAGGACTTAAATGGAGAAAAAGTGTGTCTTGTCTTTCCTTTCTCCTCCATCCTGCTGCTTAAAATGCAGACATAATTTAATCTCTAAGCAATGCTGGAAAGTCAACACAGAGGGATCCTGGTTCTCTAGATGACTCATGGGTAGAACTGTCATTTCAACTCTGGGTTGCCTAAACCCAACTACTGCATGAAAGAGAAATAAGGTTCTGACTTGCTTACACCTGAACCAAAGTGTATTAGTCAGCTCAGGCTGCCATAACAAGATACAACCGCCTGGGTGATTTACATAACAAGAATTAATTTTTTCACAATTCTGGAGGTTGGGAAATCCAAGATCAAGGTGTTGGTAGGGTTGGTTTCTGTAAGACATCTTTCCTTGTTGTATAGACAGCTATCTTCTTGCTGTGTTCTCATATGGTCTTTACTCTGTGTATGCACTTCCCTAAATGAAGTGGAGACAGGCAACCTTCCAGAAAAAGAATTCAGAATAATGATAGTGAAGATGATCCAGGAAAAAGAATGGAGGCAAAGATTGAGAAGATTCAAGAAATGTTTAACAAAGACCTAGAAGAATTAAAGAACAAACAAACAGAGATGAACAATACAATAACTGAAATGAAAAATACACTAGAAGGAATCAATAGCAAATAACTGAGGCAGAAGACGGATAAGTGACCTGGAAGACAAAATGGTGTAATTCACTGCTGTGGACAGAATAAAGAAAAAAGAATGAAAAGAAATGAAGACAGCCTAAGAGACCTCTGAGACAACAATAAACTCATCAAAATTCGCATTATAGAGGTCCGAGAAGGAGAAGAGAGAGAGAAAGGACCCAGGAAAATATTCGAAGAGATTATAGTCGAAAACTTCCCTAATATGGGAAAGGCAATAGCCACCCAAGTCCAGGAAGCACAGAGTCCCAGGCAGGATAAACCCAAGGAGAAACATGATGAGACACATAGTAATCAAATTGACAAATATTAAAGACAAAGAAAAATTATTAAAAGCAACAAGGGAAAAAAGACAAATAATATACAAGGGAACTCCCATAAGGTTAACAGCTGATTTCTCAGCAGAAACTCTACAATCCAGAAGGGAGTGGCACCATATATTTAAAGTGATGAAAGGGAAGAACCTACAGCCAAGATTACTCTACCTGGCAAGGATCTCATTCAGATTCAATGAAGAAATCAAAAGCTTTACAGGCAAGCAAAAGCTAAGAGAGGAGATTAACCAAGATGGCGGAGTAGAAGGACGTGCTCTCACTCCCTCTTGCGAGAGCACCAGAATCACAACTGGCTGCTGGACAATCATTGACAGGAAGACCCTGGACTTCACCAAGGAGGATACCCCACGTCCAAGGACAGAGGAGAAGCCACAGTGAGACGGTAGGAGGGGCGCAATCAGAGTAAAATCAAATCCCATAACTGCTGGGTGGGTGACTCACAGACTGGCGAACACTTATACCACAGAAGTCCACCCACTGGAGTGAAGGTTCTGAGCCCCACGTCAGGCTTCCCAACCTGGGGGTCCGGCAACGGGAGGAGGAATTCCTAGAGAATCAGACTTTGAAGTCTAGTGGGAATTGATTGCAGGACTGTGACAGGACTGGGGGAAACAGAGACCCCACTCTTGGAGGGCACACACAAAGTAATGTGTGCATCGGGACCCAGGGGAAGGAGCAGTGACCCTGGGGGAGACTGAACCAGACGTACCTGCTGGTGTTGGGGGGTCTCCTGCAGAGGCAAGTGGTGGCTCTGTTTCACCGTGGGGATAAGGACACTGGCAGCAGAGGTCCTGGGAAGTTCTCCTTGGCGTGAGCCCTCCCAGAGTCTGCCATTAATCCCACCAAAGAGCACGGGTAGGCTCCAGTGTTGGGTTGCCTCAGGCAAAACAACCAACAGGGAGGGAACCCAGCCCCACCCATCAACAGTCAAGTGGATTAAGGTTTTACTGAGCTCTGATCGCCACAGCAACAGGGAAGGAACCCAGCCCCACCCATCAACAGTCAAGTGGATTAAGGTTTTACTGAGCTCTGACCGCCACAGCAACAGTCAGCTCTACCCACCACCAGAGCCTCCCATCAAGCCTCTTAGCCTCAACCACCAGAGGGCAGACAACAGAAGCAAGAAAAACTACAATCCTGCAGCCTGTGGACCAAAAACCACAGTTACAGAAAGACAGAGAGGATGAAAAGGCAGAGGGCTATGTACCAGATGAAGGAACAAGAAAAAACCCCAGAAAAACAACTCAATGAAGTGGAGATAGGCAACCTTCCAGAAAAAGAATTCAGAATAATGATAGTGAAGATGATCCAGGACCTCGGAATAAGAATGGAGGCAAAGATTGAGAAGATGCAAGAAATGATTAACAAAGACCTAGAAGAATTAAAGAACAAACAAACAGAGATGACCAATACAATAACTGAAATGAAAACTACACTAGAAGGAATCAATAGCAGAATAACTGAGGCAGAAGAACGGATAAGTGACCTGGAAGACAGAATGGTGGAATTCACTGCTGCAGAACAGACTAAAGAAAAAAGAATGAAAAGAAATGAAGACAGCCTAAGAGACCTCTGGGACAACATTAAACGCAACAACATTCGCATTATAGGGGTCCCAGAAGGAGAAGAGAGAGAGAAAGGACCAGAGAAAATATTTGAAGAGATTATAGTCGAAAACTTCCCTAACATGGGAAAGGAAATAGCCACCCAAGTCCAGGAAGCGCAGAGAGTCCCATACAGAATAAACCCAAGGAGAAACACGCCGAGACACATAGTAATCAAAATGGCAAAAATTAAAGACAAAGAAAAATTACTGAAAGCAGCAAGGGAAAAACGACAAATAACATACAAGGGAACCCCCATAAGGTTAACAGCTGATTTCTCAGCAGAAACTCTGCAAGCCAGAAGGGAGTGGCATGATATACTTAAAGTGATGAAAGGGAAGAACCTACAACCAAGATTACTCTACCCAGCAAGGATCTCATTTAGATTTGATGGAGAAATCAAAAGCTTTACAGACAAGCAAAAGCTACGAGAATTCAGCACCACCAAACCAGCTCTACAACAAATGCTAAAGGAACTTCTCTAAGTGGGAAACACAAGAGAAGAAAAGGACCTACAAAAACAAACTCAAAACAATTAAGAAAATGGTCATAGGAACATACATATCGATAATTACCTTAAACGTGAATGGATTAAATGCCCCAACCAAAAGACATAGACTGGCTAAATGGATACAAAAACAAGACCCATATATATGCTGTCTACAAGAGACCCACTTTAGACCTAGGGACACATACAGACTGAAAGTGAGGGGATGGAAAAAGATATTCCATGCAAATGGAAATCAAAAGAAAGCTGGAGTAGCTATACTCATATCAGATAAAATAGACTTTAAAATAAAGAATGTTACAAGAGACAAGGAAGGACACTACATAATGATCCAGGGATCAATCCAAGAAGAAGATATAACAATTATAAATATATATGCACCCAACATAGGAGCACCTCAATACATAAGGCAACTGCTAACAGCTATAAAAGAGGAAATCGACAGTAACACAATAATAGTGGGGGACTTTAACACCTCACTTACGCCAATGGACAGATCATCCAAAATGAAAATAAATAAGGAAACAGAAGCTTTAAATGACACAATAGACCAGATAGATTTAATTGATATATATAGGACATTCCATCCAAAAACGGCAGATTACACGTTCTTCTCAAGTGCGCACGGAACATTCTCCAGGATAGATCTCATCTTGGGTCACAAATCAAGCCTCAGTAAATTTAAGAAAATTGAAATCATATCAAGCATCTTTTCTGACCACAACGCTATGAGGTTAGAAATCAATTACAGGGAAAAAAACGTAAAAAAGACAAACACATGGAGGCTAAACAATACGTTACTAAATAACCAAGAGATCACTGAAGAAATCAAACAGGAAATCAAAAAATACCTAGAGACAAATGACAATGAAAACACGACGACCCAAAACCTATGGGATGCAGCAAAAGCGGTTCTAAGAGGGAAGTTTATAGCTATACAAGCCTACCTAAAGAAACAAGAAAAATCTCAAGTAAACAATCTAACCTTACACCTAAAGAAACTAGAGAAAGAAGAACAAACAAAACCCAAAGTTAGCAGAAGGAAAGAAATCATAAAGATCAGAGCAGAAATAAATGAAATAGAAACAAAGAAAACAATAGCAAAGATCAATAAAACTAAAAGTTGGTTCTTTGAGAAGATAAACAAAATTGATAAGCCATTAGCCAGACTCATCAAGAAAAAGAGGGAGAGGACTCAAATCAATAAAATCAGAAATGAAAAAGGAGAAGTTACAACAGACACCGCAGAAATACAAAACATCCTAAGAGACTACTACAAGCAACTTTATGCCAATAAAATGGACAACCTGGAAGAAATGGACAAATTCTTAGAAAGGTATAACCTTCCAAGACTGAATCAGGAAGAAACAGAAAATATCAACAGACCAAACACAAGTAATGAAATTGAAACTGTGATTAAAAATCTTCCAACAAACAAAAGTCCAGGACCAGATGGCTTCACAGGTGAATTCTATCAAACATTTAGAGAAGAGCTAACACCCATCCTTCTCAAACTCTTCCAAAAAATTGCAGAGGAAGGAACTCTCCCAAACTCATTCTATGAGGCCACCATCACCCTGATACCAAAACCAGACAAAGACACTACAAAAAAAGAAAATTACAGACCAATATCACTGATGAATATAGATGCAAAAATCCTCAACAAAATACTAGCAAACAGAATCCAACAACACATTAAAAGGATCATACACCACGATCAAGTGGGATTTATCCCAGGGATGCAAGGATTCTTCAATATACGCAAATCAATCAATGTGATACACCATATTAACAAATTGAAGAATAAAAACCATATGATCATCTCAATAGATGCAGAAAAAGCTTTTGACAAAATTCAACACCCATTTATGATAAAAACTCTCCAGAAAGTGGGCATAGAGGGAACCTACCTCAACATAATAAAGGCCATATATGACAAACCCACAGCAAACATCATTCTCAATGGTGAAAAACTGAAAGCATTTCCTCTAAGATCAGGAACGAGACAAGGATGTCCACTCTCACCACTATTATTCAACATAGTTCTGGAAGTCCTAGCCATGGCAATCAGAGAAGAAAAAGAAATAAAAGGAATACAAATTGGAAAAGAAGAAGTAAAACTGTCACTGTTTGCGGATGACATGATACTATACATAGAGAATCCTAAAACTGCCACCAGAAAACTGCTAGAGCTAATTAATGAATATGGTAAAGTTGCAGGTTACAAAATTAATGCACAGAAATCTCTTGCATTCCTATACACTAATGATGAAAAATCTGAAAGAGAAATTATGGAAACACTCCCATTTACCACTGCAACAAAAAGAATAAAATACCTAGGAATAAACCTACCTAGGGAGACAAAAGACCTGTATGCAGAAAACTATAAGACACTGATGAAAGAAATTAAAGATGATACCAACAGATGGACAGATATACCATGTTCTTGGATTGGAAGAATCAACATTGTGAAAATGAGTATACTACCCAAAGCAATCTACAGATTCAATGCAATCCCTATCAAATTACCAATGGCATTTTTTACGGAGCTAGAACAAATCATCTTAAAATTTGTATGGAGACACAAAAGACCCCGAATAGCCAAAGCAGTCTTGAGGCAAAAAAATGGAGCTGGAGGAATCAGACTCCCTGACTTCAGACTATACTACAAAGCTACAGTAATCAAGACAATATGGTACTGGCACAAAAACAGAAACATAGATCAATGGAACAAGATAGAAAGCCCAGAGATTAACCCACGCACCTATGGTCAACTAATCTATGACAAAGGAGGCAAAGATATACAATGGAGAAAAGACAGTCTCTTCAATAAGTGGTGCTGGGAAAACTGGACAGCCACATGTAAAAGAATGAAATTAGAATACTCCCTAACACCATACACAAAAATAAACTCAAAATGGATTAGAGACCTAAATGTAAGACTGGACACTATAAAACTCTTAGAGGAAAACATAGGAAGAACACTCTTTGACATAAATCACAGCAAGATCTTTTTCGATCCACCTCCTAGAGTAATGGAAATAAAAACAGAAATAAACAAGTGGGACCTAATGAAACTTCAAAGCTTTTGCACAGCAAAGGAAACCATAAACAAGACGAAAAGACAACCCTCAGAATGGGAGAAAATATTTGCAAATGAATCAACGGACAAAGGATTAATCTCCAAAATATATAAACAGCTCATTCAGCTCAATATCAAAGAAACAAACACCCCAATCCAAAAATGGGCAGAAGACCTAAATAGACATTTCTCCAAAGAAGACATACAGACGGCCACGAAGCACATGAAAAGATGCTCAACATCACTAATTATTAGAGAAATGCAAATCAAAACTACAATGAGGTATCACCTCACTCCTGTTAGAATGGGCATCATCAGAAAATCTACAAACAACAAATGCTGGAGAGGGTGTGGAGAAAAGGGAACCCTCTTGCACTGTTGGTGGGAATGTAAATTGATACAGCCACTATGGAGAACAATATGGAGGTTCCTTAAAAAACTAAAAATAGAATTACCATATGACCCAGCAATCCCACTACTGGGCATATACCCAGAGAAAACCGTAATTCAAAAAGACACGTGCACCCGAATGTTCATTGCAGCACTATTTACAATAGCCAGGTCATGGAAGCAACCTAAATGCCCATCAACAGACGAATGGATAAAGAAGTTGTGGTACATATATACAATGGAATATTACTCAGCCATAAAAAGGAACGAAATTGAGCCATTTGTTGAGAAGTGGATGGATCTAGAGACTGTCATACAGAGTGAAGTAAGTCAGAAAGAGAAAAACAAATATCGTATATTAATGCATGTATGTGGAACCTAGAAAAATGGTACAGATGAGCCAGATTGCAGGGCAGAAGTTGAGACACAGATGTAGAGAATGGACATATGGACACCAAGGGGGGAAAACTGTGATGAGGTGGGGATGGTGGTGTGCTGAATTGGGCGATTGGGATTGACATGTATACACTGATGTGTATAAAACTGATGCCTAATAAGAACCTGCAGTATAAAAAAACAAACAAAACAACTAATACTAAACTTTCATTGGGTTATTTGTATGGAAATATGTTAATATAAATGTTTCAGACATTACATGAAATTTCTAAAAATCTTATATTTGTATTTGTATGGAAATATGTATGGAAATATGTTAATATAAATGTTTCAGACATTACATGAAATATCTAAAAATCTTATATTTGTATTTGTATGGAAATATGTATGGAAATATGTTAATATAAATGTTTCAAACATTACAGGAAACGTCTAAAAATCTTATATGTTCTGGTATAATGTTATAAGTAATAATCCTAGTTATTACTTTAAAATGTATATCTCAGAAATAACTAATTTTCTTGTCAACTGCATTATTATGAACTTTCATCAAATCTTTAACCATGGTCATTTTTAAGTCTTTTGTCATTTACAGACAGTTCTGGGTGTACTCTGATGATTTTGCAAATATGTTCCTATAAAAGGGTTTCATCTTCAAGAAATTCATGGAAAAGGCTCTGACAAGTACAGGTTTCTGGTAACTGACTGTACTGCTGAACTGAATGAATAAGCATTTTCAGAACTCTAATGAAAAACTGATGAACTCATAAAAGTGCTAACAAAAGATCAAGATGAAAAAAAAAAGAAATTAATTACATGGGACTGAGTGAACTGATGAGGATGAGTATAATTTTTGTGACTTTCTGTCTGAATTAAAAAAAAAAATCCCACAAGGACTCAGAGGAAAAGAATATAGAAATCAATTTTCACTGCAAAGTAAAGGAGCTGTTACAGTGGAGGATTACTGGACTGAATGTCAATATTATGACATAGTATAAGTGTGTTTCATGTTTGGTAATTGCAATCATTGTTGCTTTTGTTGTGGTCATCCATGTACAATGCTTGGTGTCAGTCTATTTATCTCTTGTAAAAATAAAATACAGTGTGTGTGTGTGGAAAAAAAAAAAAAAAAAAAAGCTAAGAGAATTCAGCACCACCAAATCAGCTCTACAACAAATGCTATAGGAACTTCTCTAAGTGGGAAACAAGAGAAGAAAAGGACCTACAAAAACAAACCCAGAACAATTAAGAAAATGGTAATAAGATCATACATATTGATAATTACCTGAAGTGTGAAGGGATTAAATGCTCCAACCAAAAGACACAAGCTGGCTGAATGGATACAAAAACAAGACCCATATATATGCTGTCTACAAGAGACCCACTTCAGACCTAGGGACACATACAGACTGAAAGTGAGGGGATGGAAAAAGATATTCCATGCAAATGGAAATCAAAAGAAAGCTGGAGTAGCAATACTCGTATCAGATAAAATAGACTTTAAAATAAAGAATGTTACATGAGACAAAGAAGGACACCACATAATGATCAAGGGACCAATCCAAGAAGAAGATATAACAATTATAAATATATATGCACCCAACATAGGAGCACCTCGATACATAAGGCAAATGCTAACAGCTATAAAAGAGGAAATTGACAGGAACACAATAATAGTGGGGGACTTTAACACCTCACTTACATCAATGGACAGATCATACAGACAGAAAATTAATGAGGAACCACAAGCTTTAAATGACACAATAGACCAGATAGATTTAATTGATATTTATAGGGCATTCCATCCGAAAACAGCAGATTACACTTTCTTCTCAAGTGCACACGGAACATTCTCCAGGATAGTTCACATCTTGGGTCACACATCAAGCCTTGGTAAATTTCAGATAACTGAAATCTTATCAAGCATCTTGTCCGACCACAATGCTATGAGATTAGAAATAAATTACAGGGAAAAAAAACGTAAAAAAGACAAACACATGGAGGCTAAACAATACGTTACTAAATAACCAAGAGATCACTGAAGAAATCAAAGAGGAAATCAAAAAATACCTAGAGACAAATGACAATGAAAACATGATGATCCAAAACCTATGGGATGCAGCAAAAGCAGTTCTAAGAGGGAAGCTGATAGTAATACAATCCTACCTCAAGAAACAAGAAAAATCTCAAATAAACAATCTAACTTTACACCTAAAGGAACTAGAGAAAGAACAAACAAAACCCAAAGTTAGAAGGAAAGAAATCATAAAGATCAGAGCAGAAATAAATGAAATAGAAACAAAGAAAACAATAGCAAAGATCAATAAAACTAAAAGCTGGTTCTTGGAGAAGATAAACAAAATTGATAAACCTTTAGACAGATTCATCAAGAAAAAGAGGGAGAGGACTCAAATCAATAAAATTAGAAATGAGAAAGGAGAAGTTACAACGGACACCACAGTTACAACAGACAAAGCATCATAAGAGACTACTACAAGAAACTCTATGCCAAAAAAATGGACAACCTGGAAGAAATGGACAAATTCTTAGAAAGGTATAACCTTCCAAGACTGAACCAGGAAGAAACAGAAAATATGAACAGACCAATCACAAGTAATGAAATTGAAACTGTGATTAAAAATCTTCCAATAAACAAAAGTCCAGGACCAGATGGCTTCACAGGTGAATTCTATCAAACATTTAGAGAAGAGCTAACACCCATCCTTCTCAAACTCTTCCAAAAAATTGCAGACAAAGGAACACTCCCAAACTCATTCTATGAGGCCACCATCACCCTGATACCAAAACCCAACAGAGATACTACAGAAAAAGAAAATTACAGACCAATATCACTGATGAATATAGATGCAAAAATCCTCAACAAAATACAAGGAAACAGAATCCAACAACACATTAAAAGGATCATACACTATGATCAAGTGGGATTTATCCCAGGGATGCAAGGATTTTTCAATATACGCAAATCAATCAATGTAATACACCATATTAACAATTGAAGAATAAAAACCATATGATCATCTCATTAGATGCAGAAAAAGCTTTTGACAAAATTCAACACCCATTTTTGATAAAAAAAAAACTCTCGGGAAAGTGGGCATAGAGGGAACCTACCTCAACATAATGAAGGCCATATAAACAAACCCACAGCAAACATCATTCTCAATGGTGAAAAACTGAAAGCATTTCCTCTACGATCAGGAACAAGACAAGAATGACCACTCTTGCCATTATTATTCAACACAGTTTTGGAAGTCCTAGCCATGGCAATCAGAGAAGAAAGAAAGAAAAGGAACACTAATTGGCAAAGAAGAAGTAAAAGTGTCACTGTTTGCTGATGACATGATACTACACATAGAGAATCCTAAAGATGCCACCAGAAAACTACTAGAGCTAATCAATGAATTTGGTAAAGTTGCAGGATACAAAATTAATGCACAGAAATCTCTTGCATTCCTATACATTAACAATGAAAGAGCAGAAAGAGAAATTAAGGAAACAATCACATTCACCATTGCAATAAAAAGAATAAAGTACCTAGGAATAAACTTACCTAAGGAGGTAAAAGACCTGTACTCAGAAAACTATAAGACACTGATGAAAGAAATCAAAGATGACAAAAACAGATGGAGAGATATACTATGTTCTTGGATTGGAAGAATAAATATTGTGAAAGTGACTATACTACCCAAAGTAATCTACAGATTCAGTGCAATCCCTATCAAATTACCAATGGCAATTTTTATAGAACTAGAACAAAAAAATCTTAAAATTTGTATGGAGACACAAAAGACCCCGAATAGCCAAAGCAATCTTGAGGGAAAAAAACGGAGCTGGAGCAATCAGACTCCCTGACTTCAGTCTATACTACAAAGCTACAGTAATCAAGGCAATATGGTACTGGCACAAAAGCAGAAATATAGATCAACGGAACAGGATAGAAAGCCCAGAGATTAAACTCACACACCTATGGTCAACTAA
The DNA here is from genome assembly GCF_949987535.1 of Balaenoptera acutorostrata. Lineage (NCBI taxonomy): Eukaryota > Metazoa > Chordata > Mammalia > Artiodactyla > Balaenopteridae > Balaenoptera > Balaenoptera acutorostrata. The sequence continues at coordinate 70,490,039 of NC_080081.1, forward strand.
TCTAAGACAAAGGAGGCAAGGATACACAATGGAGAAAAGATGGTCTCTTCAATAAGCGGTGCTGGGAAAACTGGAAAGCTACATGTAAAAGAATGAAATTAGAACACTTCCTAACACCATATACAAAAATAAACTCCAAATGGATTAAAGACAATAAGACCAGACACTATAAAATTCTTAGAGGAAAACATAGGAAGAACACTCTTTGACATAAATCACAGCAAGATCTTTTTTGACCCACCTCCTAGAGTAATGGAAATAAAAACAAAAATAAACAAATGAGACATAAACTTAAAACCTTTTGCACATCAAAGGAAACTATAAACAAGACGAAAAGACAACCCTCAGAATGGGAGGAAATATTTGCAAATGAATCAACGGAGAAAGGATTAATCTCCAAAATATATAAACAGCTCATGCAGCTCAATATTAAAAAAACAAACAATCCAATCAAAAAATGGGCAGAAGACCTAAATAGACATCTCTCCAAAGAAGACATACAGATGGCCAAGAGGCACATGAAAAGTTGCTGAACATCACTAATTATTAGAGAAATGCAAATCAAAACTGCAATGAGGTATCACCTCACACCGGTTAGAATGGGCATCATCAGAATAGCTACAAACAACAAATGCTGGAGAGGGTGTGGAGAAAGTGGAACTCTCTCGCACTGTTGGTGGGAATGTAAATTGATACAGCCACTATGGAGAACAGTATGGAGGTTCCTTAAAAAACTAAAAATAGAATTATCATATGACCCAGCAATCCCACTTCTGGGCATATACCCTGAGAAAACCATAATTCAAAAAGACACATGCACCCCAATATTCATTGCAGCACTATTTACAATAGCCAGGTCATGGAAGCAACCTAAATGTCCATCGACAGATGAATGGATAAAGATGTGCTACATATATACAATGGAATGTTACTCAGCCATAAAAAGGAATGAAATTGGGTCATTTGTAGAGACGTGGATGGACCTAGAGAGTGTCATACAGAATGAAGTAAGTCAGAAAGAGAAAAACAAATATCGTATATTAACGCATATATGTGGAATCTTGAAAAATGGTACAGATGAACCAGTTTGCAAGGCAGAAATAGAGACACAGATGTAGAGAACAAACATGTGGACACCAAGGGGGGAAATTGGGGGAAGGGAAGGGTGGGATGAATTGGGAGATTGGGATTGACATATATACACTAATATGTATAAAATAGATAACTAATAAGAAAAAAAAATGCCCACTCCTTTTTTCCCAATTACAGAAACTTTCCAAATTAGATTAGCATATGATATCCAGAAGATATATGCCCAAGTATGTTTATACCTGGGTTTTTAGAAGTTATAAAAAACCTAAAGCAACCTAAGTATCTATCAGCTTGGAATTAGTTGAATAAATGATGGCACATCCCCAAAGTGGAAGCACACAGCAGTACAAATTATGAGATTAATCTGTGCTTATGCTGAGGAAATATGTCCATGACATACAGTACAGTGAAACATACTATATAGTCTGTATGATGAGCCAATTTATGTAATTTGGTGCACATAGATCTATACATATGAGTATGCGTAGAGCTATAACTATAAGGCTGTCCATGGATAGGTGAAGAGAAAATATTTCTGGGTAGTGAGATTTTGAGTGATTTAACCTTACTTTAAATTTTTTCTATTGTATTTGAATGTTTTTAAATGAGAGGTATTGATTACTGTAGTTTTGTAGTATAGTCTGAGGTCAGGGAGTGGGATTCTTCCACCCCTGTTCTTTCTCAAGATTGTGTTGGTTACTTGAGGTCTTTTATGTTTCCATACAAATTTTAAAATTATTTATTCTAGTTCTATGAAAAATGCCATTGGTATTTTGATAGGGATCGCATTGAATCTGTGGATTGCCTTGAGTAGTATGGTCATTTTAACAATACTGATTTTTCCAATCCAAGAACACGGTATATCTTTCCATCTGTTTGTGTCATCTTCAATTTCTTTCATCAATGTCTTATAGTATTACGAATATAGGTCTTTTGCCTCCTTTGGTAGGTTTATTCCTAGGTATTTTATTCCTTTTTTATGCAATAGTAAATGGGATTGTTTCCTTAATTTCTCTTTCTGATAGTTAATTGTTAGTGTACAGAAATGCAACAGACTTCTGTATATTAATTTTGTATCCTGCAACTGTAAAAGACAGACACATGTATCAATGGAACAGGATAGAGAGCCTACAAATAAACCCACGAACTTATGGTCAATTAATCTACAACAACAGAGGCAAGAATATACAATGGAGAAAAGACAGTCTCTTCAATAAGTTGTGCTGGGAAAACTGGACAGCTACATGTAAAAGAATGAAATTAGAACATTCTCTAACACCTTATACAAAAGTAAATTCGTAATGGATTAAAGACCTAAATGTAAGACAAGATACTATAAAACTCCTAGAGGAAAACATAGGCAGAACACTCTGATGTAAATTGCAGCAATACTTTTTGGAAACCTATCCTAAAGTAAAGGGAATAAAAGCAAAAATAAACAAATGGGACCTAATTAAACTTAAAAGCTTTTGCACAACAAAGGAAACCATCAACAAAACAAAAAGACAACCTACTGAATAGGAGAAAATATTTGCAAAAGATATGACTGATAAGGGATTAATGTCCAACATATATAAACAGCTCATACAACTCAACATCAAAAAGACAACCCAATTAAAAAATGGGCAGAAGAACTGAATAGATCTTTTTTCAAAGAGGAAATTCAGATAGCCAACAGGCACATGAAAAGATGCTCAACGTCACTAATCATCAGGGAAATGCAAATCAAAACCACAGTGAGATATCACCTCACACCTGTCAGAATGGCTCTTATCAAAAAGAATGCAAATAACAAATGTTGATGAGGATGTGGAGAAAAGGGAACCTTCATACACTGTTGGTGAGAATGTAAATTGGTGCAGCCACTGTGGAAAACAATATGGAGGTTTCTCAAAAAACTAAAAATAGAGCTATCATATGACCCAGCCATTCTACTCCACTTTGGGTATATATCCAAAATAACCAAAAACACTAATTCGAAAAGATACAGGCACCCCAATGTTCATAGCAGCACTATTTACAATAGCCAAGATACGGAAACAACCTAAATGTCCATTGACAGAAGAATGGATATATACGTATACACACACACACACACACACACACACACACACACATACACAATGGAATTCTACTCAGCCATAAGAAGAATGAAATTTTGCCATTTGCAGCAACATGGATGGACTTGGAGGGCATTATGCTAAGTGAAATACATCAGACATAGAAAGACAAACACTGTATGATATCATTTATTTGTGGAATCTGAAAAATACAACAAACTAGTGAATATAACAAAAAAGAAGCAGACTCACAGATGTAGGGAACAAACTAGTGGTTACAATGGTGGGGCGGGGGGTAAATAGGGGTGGGGGAGGCAGAGTGCAAACTACTGGGTGTAAGACAGGCTACAGGGATGTATTGTACAACATGGGGAATAGAGCCAGTATTTTGTAATAACTGTAAATGGAGTGTAACCTTAAAAAATTGTATAAAAATTTTAATAAATAAATATAACATGAACCTCTACTAAAAAAAAATAACAAAAAAATAGAAAAAAACCAAAAAATGTACATTTGCAAAAATATCTTTACATCTGAAAACAATTTGTAGGTTAGATTTTTCTCACTTATCCTGGGTATGCATAATGATTGCTAAGAAATCAAAATCATTCATGAATTTAATGTGTAACCCAGGCCAAATAATGAAATAATGAAAGCAAAATGAATAAACGTCTTTAAAATTAAAAAAAACATAAAAATAAATTAAAAAAATGAAAGGTAGTATTTTACAACACTGTTTTCAAGAATAAAATCACAACAGAAAGAATGAAAGAGTGAAAGGGAGGAAAGAAGGAAGAAAGAAAGGAAGGAGGAAGGAAGGGATGGAGGGAGGGAGGGATGGAGAGATGCAACCTACACTCAAACCAAACTCCCAGCATCACCCAGCCCTTCTTTCACTCCCAGAATTTCCTGGGCACAGATTTTCTTCCACTTCTAGATTGTGAAGCCTCTGTGAGGTCAGACACCGTATCTTATTCATCTCTAAATGCCCCCAAATCATCAATCACAATATTTTGTACATAGTAGGCAGTCAATAATAAATGTTTGCTAAATATTGGGTTGGCCAAAAAATTCGTTCAGGTTTTTCCATAAGATATTATGGAAAAACCCAAATGAACTTTCTGGCCAACCCAATAATTTTGTTTCCTCTTTGCCCACTCAAAGCCTTGAGAGATTTTGTTGTACATTACCTTGAACTCAGCATTTCAGCCTGAATTATTAGTATCAAATGTAAGGCTGAAAACTTAGTTGTGCGCTTTCTTTCCTTACCATTTAGAGCCTTAGAAAACGTGATCTGTCTTGCATGAATCCCTGGGGTGCCCCCCATCAAAGAATCTGCCTCATAAGATATATCTGTTTATCTCTCATCTTTGTTTTATTTCTAAACCAGCTCTTTCTTATACTTTTAAAGAGCAAATTTAAGGACCTTTTGGTCCTTAAATACTTTTACAACCTAGTAAAAGGATTTTAATGGAATTTAAAAATTTCTGTCAGGTCCTTTTGTCCACATATTAATCTACCTCTCCACCTCCATAACACTCTAAGGGTTTGACCAGTCATCATTTCTACTTAAATCATTTTGTCTTTTTTCCTCCCCATCTTAGACAGGCTATTGGCTCGCTAGTGTAGAACATATCTTGTGATGAAACTTGTGCTAGCTGATCCCCCACTGTGCAATGCAGAGAGAGGTGTACACATTTGCTTGTGGACCACACTTTTCCCTGGAGTGCCTTCCAGTTCATGAGAGGCAGCTAGCTGCCCTGGTGATTTATTTATACCTAGTTTGTCAATCAGGTCTCGAGTATCCTGTTTCTTTGCCATTTTTTGAGCTGATTACTTCTGACTTCTCTATTTTGAAAGACAACTTTGTAGTAGGAATCTCCCCAAAGTTCCAGAATAGAAAGCAAATAATGCATTAACCTCCCTCATCCCTTTTTTCCCTGGAATTTACTTCATTAACAGCAAGCATCAAGAGGTGGCCTTGATTCTCTAGACAGTGCTGCCATTGATTACCATAGCAATTTGTTAATTTTTGAAGTTTATAAATTTCTTAAAGGTATTTTAAAAATTATTTTTGGCTGATGTGTTGTCTTTAGACATGGCTTACTTCAGGGGCCACCCTCTTCATCTTTCTAATCATGCCTGTTCTCTGTGGTAACTTCCTTATTCTCCCAGTTAATGTAGGAAAACATTTCTAGAACAGGGGTGTTTATAGGTATTTCATTAAAAAAAAATTCAACATTCAAATAGACTTTTGAAATCTTTTGGGCTAAGCAAACAAAGTTTCTTGAGAGGGTGCTTCATAAAGCCTAGAGACGCTAACATGCTTTGTGAGTCTCTGAGAAAGAGAAATCATTTCATGTTTCCCAAATTTATTTAACTTGGGACTCTTCTCCCTCCTGACTTGCTCCACCACAAATCAGGGGTAAGGAACACTGCAGAGGGAACTACCTTTGAGAAACACCAGTAATAGAATTTTAGTTAGAGCTCATGGATCCTTTGATGTTGGCATTTACTTATCTGAGATTTCCTATGAGATATTTATAAGAATTTGCTAAGATTTGTGCTTATTATGGGCTCCTAAAAATATTTTTACATTTTTAACCTAATAATACTAAGAAATTTGGTATAAATTGTAGGCAAAATAATACCCCCATCCCTCACTCCCCTAAAATATGTCTATGTCCTAATCCCTGGAACCTGTGGATATGTTAGTTACGTGGAAAAGAAGAATTAAGGCTGTGGATAGAATTAAGGTTGCCAATCAGGTGACCATAAAATAAGATTATCTTGGATTATCCAGGTACACCCAGTGTAATCACAAGGGTTCTTAAAAATGGAAGAGGAAGGCAGAAGAGTGTCAGAGGGAGACATGACAAGAGAATAATGGTCAGGGAGAGATAATGTTGATGGCTTTAAGGATGGAAGTGGCCATGAACCAAGGGATCTGGGCACCCTGTAGGGGCTGGAAAAGGTGAGGAACTGGATTCTCCCCAAGAGCCTCCAGAAAGGAATTCAGCTCTGCTGACATCTTGATTTTAGCTTAGTAAGACCCATTTCAGACTTCTGATCTCCAGAATTTTCAGATAATAAATGTGCATTGTTTAAGCCACCAAGTTTATGGCAATTTTTTACAACAGTCATAGAAAACTAGTACAGTACCAAACATGAGTTGCTACCTGATAAACATTCTATCACCAGAAAATTAAAATTAATATTGTCATTTTAATATTCTTCTTTGGTACAACCTACATAGCCCTATGAGTTGGAATGTTACTTAAACTTTCTGAGCCTTAGGGGTTTTTGTTGTTAAATAAAATGAGAATGATAGTTACTCCTTGATAGTGTATGGATTAAGTAAGTTCATCTCTGCACCAAGATGAAGAAAACTTTATTTCTTGGCAGCTAGTAAAATAATCCCTATTACGGAGAGACCTTCCTTGTTTTGGAAGTGCCTTTATTAGGAAGAGAAAGGAAAAGGAATCCAGGAGCGTGGTGGTAAAGACAGAAATGGGAGGGAAGAAAGATAAAGGATGCTGTGTTCTGGGTGAAAAACAAATCCTCAGTTAAGTTTACAGAATCCCAAGATGCTTGATGAGATTGGATGTCTTGTGAAAAGTGGTAAATGGTTCAATTTCTGTGTCTTGGTTGATCTTGGGGGGTTTGGTGAACCAAAGACAGCACACATACCTGCAGGGGTGTGGAGCTACAGGGTCCCTGAGACTGCAGGGCCACAGGAGTTCCCCCAAATCTTGGGAGGACATTGGCTATGCTTAGGTCATGGGGCTTAAAGTGGACAACAGGGTGCCAGAGAAATTTCAACTAGACTAGGGAGCAGGCTGAGCACCCAGCCTACATCTGAGTGAAGCGCGTGAAGTTCTTAGTCCGGTGTCAGCCACAAATGCTCACTGTTGGTGGGTTCGCTGTCACAATGCAGTCCATTTGCATATATCTCTGCAGCAGACACCATGGCCAGTCCACTCCTCAGCATCGCATCCAACAGATTTCCTTTCCCAGGGAGCTCTGAGGTCACTTTAACAGGAAGGAGTTCTATGTGAAACCCATTTATGTAAAGCCTGTCTGATGTACCTTCACATCCCCCTTGGATGATTGAAAGCCCTGTTATCACTAACAGACAAAGCTGGCATTTTTGAAAAGTAATGAACTTCATTCCACTGACATGAAGCCTTGAGGAGAAGGTCCTGGGAGATGAAACTCTCTGGAACCTGGACAGGGTATGAGCAGTTTCTGCTTCTGTGGCTGCAGCCTGGCTCTAATGATGGGAGAGCAGCTGTGGAGTTGCTTAATGGCCACGTCAGGCTGGGCCTGCCCGGAGCGCTCTCTGAGCCTCCCTCCGTCTCTAATGAACAGTGCTGTGGGCAGGCAGTGATTCATTGGGCTCCTGCCTCATTAGAATGTCAAGCAAGGTTCAGCTGCCTCAAATCCTTTGTGCAAACGAGGCAGGTTGAAATTATAAATAAATACAATAGCAAAAGGTTAGTGTATATGAAGGAACTCTTCTCCTTTCTCTGAATTGACTTGGCTTTACTCTTTCTGGTATATGTCATTTAGTACCAAGTTCAAGTGTACAGGAAACTAACCTAATCAAGTTATAACAGAACTTAATTTGTATTTCTAGCCTACATTCTTTCAAGGTCTCCCACTAACATTTTCCTCTGGATGGGCATCTAGAGGATTCTGTACCTGTAATAGTGAGACATGGGAAGGAGTGTCTGCTTATCAGGTGTTGTCACCACTCCACCCTGACAACCTCTGAGGGGTCTTCATTCTTGTCTAGTCTTCAGGGATCAACCTATTCAGGTTCTTGTCTCAATAGCAAGGCCCCTCAGGTGTGCCAGTGATCTGTGCTGTGAATGTCTGGCTTCATAAAATATTCTACTGCTCCCCAAACACTCAGGCTAGCAGTCTCAGGCTGTTTCAGGCCCATCTGACTTGGCCTCTCATGCTGTAGGCATCCTTCGGCCTGCCCAAAATAGTTTGTGTTATAGATAAAATAATAGAAACTGATTCTGGCTATTTAAACAGAAAAAGGAATGTATCAGAAGTTTAACAGGTGGCTCACAGAATTAATGGTAAACTTGGAGAATTACACGCAGGAAAATTAGCCAAAACCAGCAAAGGCAAGGCAGCAGGGACCACAGTGATGGACCCTCCCTGTGGAAGGACCCGACTGGCCAAGGTTGGGTCATGTGCTCTTGTACTGGCTGCAGTACTTACTTTCATCTTCCGTAAAAGAATGTACACACAGTGGGGGAGTTCCCTAAAATCAGAAGAGGGTTTCGATGCTAGACTGGTAAGATATGGTAAATTCAATAAATAATGTCCTTTCAATAGACCATGCTAGTCGGATAGTTCAGGGGCTCAAATGATACTACTCAAGTGTTAAACCCTGGGCTCTGGGCTCTTGGACTAGACATAAGGGCAGCAGAAGAAATATCTGTGTGCTGAGCTTGGGCCATAATCCTGAGATGGCCTTGAAGACCCTACACAAACCCTTATGTGATGTGGGGGGCATCATGATTGGTATAACCAAGAACTGTGTGGATATGCCAGAGAGCTGGTGGCCATATGGAGGCCTTCAATGGGACAAGGAGGCACTACTAGTGTCTGTACAGATGGACTGTGAGAAATGGATAAGAATGCAGACATCATGCCACAAGCCAGTAATGATATGGGACACTGACCAGAGGCCTTCCCTACCCTGGCACTTCAGAACCACTGAAGTCCCATCCTGGGTACCTAGAAGCAACACCAAGTAAAAGAGAGAGACCCTAGAATGGCTGAGATGTTTCTGCCCCTATTGGAATAGGACACCAAAATACAAAATAAAAATGGTCTAGTTAAAAAAAAGAAGAAGAAAAAAAAATTTGAACTATTTTGCCTACCAGAATTTATGAACAGGTCATAATTATTTTATATCAAATCATTAACTACTTGTAAGAATTTGAAAGGCAACTGCCCAAAGGGAATTCGTTTCCTATTGACTAGGAAAGGAGAGAATGTAAGCTATGGAATATAATTGTTGGTGGAACTCTGTGGGAAGACAGATCTAGGAGAGGAAAGGTGGATTTTCACTCTGTGACAGCAGGAGGCCAGCTCTGAGCAGGGAAGAGGGTTTAACAGACACCGATGTGTTAAAATGCAGATGATATAGGCCAAGCACTTCATCAAATCCAGAGCTGTGAATTAACCTTTACAAAATGAATGGCTTTTTCAGTGCTGAATAAAAGTCCCAGTGAAACAGAGGAGGAAAATGCTGGAACCATGCTCTAAATCTGAGTAAGATGGTGACCTTTGCATCCTAATTGCTTGCAGCTATCTTAATATGACGTTTGGCATTTTTAACCTTGCACGTGAAAAAATAACAAATTTCAGAAAAAAATGCTGAGGTTAATAAGCTTCTCCCCAACAAAACCAGATTCCCTCTAGCTGGATAGTATAACAATAAAGACTGCATTTTGACTACTTGACTTTTACCGTGGTGTAGATATTTAATTGGTCAATGGTCCCACACTATGAAAAATGGTTTATTGAAAGGGCATCTATTGCCATTGCTTCGTTGAAGAGACCAGCGTTTTGTGGTAAGTTAATTTACCAGCTTTTTGTCATCATTTGAAGGTTTAAACAAGAGACTATGAGAAGCAGTGACATGTATGAGAAGAAGCACTTGACTTTGGATCAGAGCTCCCAGAGTCCTGGGCTGAATATGCTATGTAGTATCAGTGTGGCCTTAATCTCTCCTTCTCTAAAATAAAATAATAATACTTGTCCAAATTATCTCACAGGATTGTTTCTGCAGATCCATTGGACAGTGCTTATTAAATGCTTGTGGTATTAGCTACGCATAAGGGATTAAACTTAGAATAACTTGAATTCATGGTTTAGCAAGAAAAGCAAAGACTTAAGTCCCAGCTCTGCATCTTACTGGCTGTGTGGCTCCTCTGCATCTTGCCTTCCTCATTATAGAATGGGGATCATAATTGCCACGTTTTAGAGCTATTGGTGAATATTAGAAATATAGAGAAGATCCTATAGAAGGATCACAAGCACACATCTACCAAAAAAATGCATAAATATTCTAAGATTGACCACATACTATTTTTTCTGTTGTATTTGAGGTATTCCTTCCAGTGCATAATTATGTGCTCAGGGCTTGCCCTGGGGGAGACCAAATTCTCAGGCAACACTCTGGAATAGGCATGACAAGTCCCATTACAAGGATGGCCCTGTGGGCTAAGAGGGTGATGGGTGACCTTTGCACTCTTCATGATACTTTGCTTGTATTTTAGGGGAAGAGCTTACAGTGGAAACATTCTTGCCATTCTAAAACCCCTGGTTTGGGGAACTAATGTGCTCTTTTCTTAATTTATCTGTTCACTCATTTAATTCATGCATTCATCCACTCATTCATTCATTATTCATTTAAAAATGTATTGCAAGTCTTTGTCTTTTATATGAGAAATATTCTCCTATATCTCCCAGGAGATTGTGAGTATAAGAAAATATTAGGCTAACAGCTAGAACAAGCCAGTTAATTTATAAAATCAGAGCTTTTTAAAAATCACCAAATGGCTAAATATGAAAAAGAAAAAAATAAATAAAAACCTAAATGAACTACATTCCATAAGGTGGCAAACTCTTTGTAGAGACAAGATCCGTAGCTGCTTTCCTTGTTGGCAGAGAGATGCGAAGAGGAAGAGTCCCTCATAGAAGGAGATGCAGGGAAGGCAGGTGGAACTTTGACAAACCTTTAATGGCTGAATGTGGGCTGGCATCAGGATTAAAATTCCAAGGAGTCCTAGCCACAGATGAGGTTTTAACACATACCCAAATGGGTGACTGGGGGTATTTGCCAAGGGTGCAGGGCAGGGCAGGGCTGGGCAGGAGACAAGCCCTCTCAGGCATTCCAGATCTTCGCTAAGCACACTGCAGTGGCCTTCCAAAGGCAAGAGCAGGACAGCAAAGTAGGGAGAGGTCTCAAAGTGCAGAAAACTGGAGAGAAAAGAGAGTTACTAGAAACCCAAAAAGCTGACAGTTGGACTGGAAAGCAAAAAATGACCACCAGAATCCTGCCAGTGCTCAGATCCCAAGCCTTTCTGAAGCAGAACTCCTGATCCTCCCTTCAAAAGATTGGAAAATGTGGTAAATTGCATTCAACTAAAGCTGAAGCAGAACCTAGACCTGGCCATTAAATTGGCCTTGCACAACTCCCTTCTAACACATACTAGTAGCTTGTCAAGACTTTTCCTGTTCTTTTTCTGGGGGTAAATGTGATTTTACAACTTTCATATACAATGCTAGGTATTCAATAAAAATATTATAATACACAAATAAGAGCAAGAAAGTGAGAATCATGGTCAGAAGAGGAAATAGTTAATAGAAGTAGACACGAGATGGCCAATTATCAGACAGGACTTCAATATAACTATAATAAAATTGTTAAGATGTAGTGGAAAAAGTGAACATGCTGAACTGAGGGGAATTTCAGCAGAGAGGAAGTATTAAAAAAGAGTTAATGAAAATGCTAGAAAAATATATCATAAATGTAGAATTCATTTAATGGGCTTCATAACACACTGGTCAAGCAAAGGTAAATTTTAGTAACTTGAAGAATGGAAATTATCCAAACTGAAAAACACAGAGGTAAAAGAATAAGAAGAAAGAGCATAGCATCTGAGATACATGGAATAATAGTAAATGGTCTATCACACGAGTAATTTGTGTCCCAGAAGCAGATGAGAGAGAAAATTGGGTGAAACAATTTTGAACAGATAATGGCCAAGAATTTTCCCAAATTGCTAAAAGACATAACCCACAGACCCAAGAAGTTCAGTGAACCTCAAGTAAAAAAAGAAAAACAAAAGAAAACCACACCCTGGCACATCATAGTTAAAATGCTGAAAATCAAAGATAAATAAATATCTTAAGAACAGGCAGAAAAAGAAGACACACCAACTTCAATGGAACAAAAATAAGTTTTAGAACTGATTTCTTGGAAATAATGGAGGCCTGAAGATAGTGGAACATCTCTAAAATGCTGAAAGAAAAAAAAAAGTCAACCTAGAATTCTATATCAATGAAATTATATTTAGAAGTTAAATCAAAATAAACATATTTTCATTTATATAAACAATGGAAAAAGTCATTGCCAGAAAAACTGTCCTAAAGAAATATCTAAGGAAGTTTTTCAGAGAAAGCGAAAATGATACCAAAAGAATGTCCAAATCTATATTAAGAAATGCAGAGCACCAAAATGGGCAAATATGAGAAAAATCATGAAAAATTATTTTTAAACTGTTATAGAAATATTTTAAAGACTTTATACACATGCCACACTTATATATACATAGGTACATATTTTAAGAGGTTATGAACTTTAAAGCAAAACTAATAAAGTATCTTTAGTTTTATAGTATGTATAGAAGTAAATTATAAAACAAGAAAAGCACAAAGAGCAGAAAGAAAATGGAATTAAACTGTTGTAAGATTCTACATTGTTTATGAAATAGTTTAATATTTGAAAATAGACTGTGAAAAGCTAAAGTTGAATACTGTAGTCTCTAGAACAAGCAGTAAAAAATAAACACAAAGGGTTTTATTTAGAAATTCCATAGAAGAGGTAAAATGGAATACTAAAAAATACTTGATTGACCCAAAAGAAGGCAGAAAAGAGGGAATCAAACAACAAAAAACACATGGAACAAATAGAAATCAAATATATAATTATATCAACAATTACACTAAACGTGAATGGATTATTCTGTAAAGCATTATGCAAACAAACTTCAGTAATGATAAAAACAGCTGCTAATTTTATTGAATGTTTATCACATGTCAGACATTCTGCTAACCCATTTGTGCTTTACCTTATTTACTCCTTACAATGGCCTAGGTATTATCTGCATCAACATTTCGTGCATGTGAAAACTCAGATTGGGTATCGTCATTGTCCACTGTTACATAGCCCTAAGAGGCAGAGCCAGTATTCAAACCCAGGATGTATGACTTCTGAACTTACACCACTTAGTTATTCTGAATGTGATATTGATAATGGATGCTGATGATTAAGAAAAGAATAGTTAAAAAAAAAAAAAAAAAAGAAAAGAATAGTTACTGCCAAGTCATACCTGTGGTGCTTGACATCCCATGAGAGGGAATACACTGGCCATGATGATCATTATTCCAGGGAAAAGATTTAGCTTGGAAACCCATAATAAAAATATAAATTGTTAAGTATATATATTTCAGAATGCAGTACACACCGGTACTTATATTCATGGTAACATGAATTTAAGTTCAGCGAATCCTGTGGCACTGTCCTCTAACACACAGCTCATATGTGACATCAAAGCTTCATTAATCTTAATTCTACCTGTTCAGAATCTGATGTGGCTAAGATATAATGTCATATACCCTTGTAATAATTGTAAGAAAGCTTTTGCTAGAGAAATTAGCAAACGGGTCAGAGAGGCCCTTTGGTTTCACTTTGGTGGGGTGTAGACACATCACTGCCCACATACTAGAATCACTCACTCTGGGCTCTGCCCCTGTTCCCTGGGGTTTAACTTCAATTCTGTTGTAGCCTTCGACTCACTGCTGGGCTGTGCAACCTCCCCTCCTGGGATCAACAAGACTTTGGGCTCTAGCCAGGCTGTCATCTCAGAAGCAGAGAAGCAGGCCTGGGTGTGTGGCTATGAGCACTCTCGTGCAGATGAGGGCCGAACGGGCTGCAAGGGAAAGTTACAAGTGTGTTGTCCAAGGGAGAAAGGGCAGAAAGAAGTGTGAGCAACAGAACATCTGCAGAATGCAGGGAGGAAGTGAGGGATCTCAGAAGTCAGATTCCTCTGAGGAAAAGGAGGATATTAGCCAGGGTTCTTCAAAGGAACAGAACCAACAGGATGTGGTGTGTGTATATATAAGTACAAATATATACATAAATTATGTATTGTATATTGTGTACAAATTGTGTATATATATTGTATATACATACATATATGAAAAAATGTATATGGATTTATTATAAGAACATGGCTCACATGATGATATGGAGGCTGAGAAGTCCCGAGATCTGCAGTCGGTAAGCTGGAGACCCAGGAGAGCTGATGGCATGGTTCTCATAGCTCTAGTCTGAAGGCTCGAGACCCAAGAAGAGCCCATGTTTCAGTTCAAGTCCAAAGGCAGGAAAAAACCAATGTCCCAGCTCAACAGTCACACAGGGGGAGCTCCCTTTTACTCAGCCGTTCTATTCAGGTCTTCAATGGATCGGATGAGGTCGCCCACATTAGGCAGGACAATCTGCTCTACTCAGTCTACAAATGAAATGTTCATCTCATCCAGAAACGTGCTCACAGACCCACCAAAGTAATGTTTGACCAAATGTCTGGCCGCCTTGTGGCCCAGTCAAGTTTGGCACATAAGATTAACCAGAGGACGGAAACTTTTCTGGGGCTCTTGTGCCCTTGTTCTCAAGTAAGAAGGGGAAGAATATTTGAGGTCATGTCTCCTCGCCCTACATGGTTCCCTTATTATTTTTATAGGAACTATTTGATACATATAGATGAAAATATTTAACACATATAAATTATGAAGTACGCTTAGAAAATGAATCACCCCGTCCCCAACAAATAACAAGTGTAAATGTCTTCTCAATTCTAGAGATGCATAACTAAGCCCCTAACGTCATGTTATGGGGGAAGAGAAACAGCACAGGTAATTTTCACATGAAGCTTTGAAAGCCACAAAAATGTGGCTGTTTTGAATTAGGCTTCAGGGTCAGACTGCCCCAGAAGATAATGGAATATTTGTTTAGACATCTTAAGATACACTCGGGGCAGCTTCCTGGGGACCAGCAGTTAGAGCATCACTCATCTTTCTCCAAGGTTACTCCATGGGTGGCCCTGTGATACCACATGGGCCTCCTCCCTGCAGTAAGTACCGCGTGGTGTGTGCCCTCGTAGGGCTTCATTGATCAAAGGTACCTCAGTGATCAGTTAGGAGGTATAAAGCGTCCTAACAGTGCAATGCCATGTGGTAAATGCTCTCTAAATGCTTACTCATACTATCGTTATTATTTCACGTGAATACCAATACATTAGCAGAGGAAAAGGCCCTGGCCAGGGTCCCTTATCCAGGATCTTGTGTTCCCTAGTGCAGTCCTCCACATCAGAAAATGTGAAAAATGCCCTTATTTTAGGTAATTACGAAGTTGAGGTGCTGGGAAGTTGTTTGTCAGCAGCAGCAAACAGTTTTCTAACTAATAGCTGCTTTCTCAGCCCATCCTGTGAAGTTACTGCAGGCTTTTCAAAGCAGCACAGAACCTGGCAGAGACCAGAGGCTCACAAAATATTTGCTGAGCAGATGAATGAGTTGAATGAACGAATCCTAAAGTGCAAATAACAAATATTATGTTTTTCTTGCTTTCATTCACACTCACCATCTCAACTCAAACTTAAAACACTGGGAACATGAGAAAGGATCCAGGAATTTGAAATGGAGTGCCTTTAAACATTATAGTCAGGAGACAAGAGAGTCAGGGCTGATTATCCTGCAACAGGGAAAATGTCCGTGCCATCACATTTGTGATCCACTTAGCTGCAGTATTTCAAGATTCTCTGGTTTCAAAATGTCGCTGTGTTTCAGTGATGCCGCTTCCTTTTAGCATTGTTATTTTAAGTCTTTTCCCCACCCCCATCTCACCTCACGGATATCTCTGAAAGTCACAGGGAGAGACTATTCTGGAAAATGCCCTTACCAAATGATAATAATATACTAGGTTGCCCTATTTTTTAACTGCTTTCTTATTTTAGAACAGAATTTTTCTACTGGAATCTTGAAAACCCTCATGAAACACTGAATTGGAATGATTCCTGACATGGGCAGATAAGTCAAGCATTAGAGCATTTATCAGTTTTCTTTTGCTGTGTAACAAACCATTCCCAAACTTCACGCAGGTCAGTGCTTTGGGCTGGGCTCACCTGGGCACTTCTGGTCTAGGTCAGGCTTGACTCTTCTTAAGTGGACTTACTGATGTGTCTGATGGGCCAGCTGAGGCTGGTTAGTTTACAGTGGCCTGGGATGGGGCAGCTGGGTTGATGAGGGCCTGTCTCCATGTGTAGTTTATTCCAGGCTTTTTCACATGACAGTCTTGGGGTTCCAAGGGCAGTAAGAGGGCATGACCCAAAGCACAAGCACTTCTCAAGTCTCTGCGTATGTCCTATTTGCTACCATCCCCTGGTCCAGCTCAGAGTCAGCATGGGAGGGATTACCGAAGGGCAAGGATATGGGGAGGAATGAACAAACGGGGAACCCTTACTGCAACGATCTGTGTTTTAAAATATAGTCTAAGATGCATGGGGATCCAGAAGGCCCAGATTTGTCACTGTGAAGCCATCTCATCAGAAACAGAAATATGACTCCAGAGCCTGTCCTTCTGGGCATTCAGATGCTCCTGTTTCTTCACTTCCTCCCCCACGCCTCCGTTCTGCCCCTTCCTCCTGACTGTATTCTGTGGCTTCATCACTCTCTGCTTCCCGATATTTTTCTATTCAGGCAGCCCTGCAAGCGCCTGGCAGGGATGATGAATGAGCCTGACTTCCTAGGCGACATGTCTGTCCAGAAACACAGCCTGGAGCATGCACAATGCAGCAGCTTCCGTGCACAATGCAAATGCCGGAATGTGCTGTGGGGTTGGACAGAGGTCACTGCTGCAGAAACAGAGCCCCGTTTGAGACTAGCCTTCTAGGCTATAGCCAGCTTTGCTTAATTAGAGGCATAAGCAAATAGGTACCCTGGGGTAGCTTCTGGATTGTCTCAACAGACTAAAATGTGTAAGTGAAAAGGCTGCATGCAATTAAGCAAAATTCATTGTGATCTGGCTGTCTGGGTTAGTTCACTCAAATTATATTTAAAGAATCAAAGAACCATAAGGAGAAGCAGAAGCATTGGCTGCCATTATAAATCTGATAAGTGTCTTTGATCACGGAAAACTTTCTTACCAAACAGGCTCTGAGCATCCGATTACCTATGGATTTATTTACAAAGAGAAATGAGCTCTCAGTGGTCTTCATTACTAGCGTGCTCAATAAAAAGATCAACTAATCAATGGCGAGTGCTGGTTTCACATGGTACAGTACAGATAAATTAGAACAATATAGACCCTGCCCTTGCAGAGCTGACACGGTAGCAGATCACACTGGTACAAAGAGAGTAGATAGATACGATACCAAGAACAACAATAATAAATACAATATTCAACATCAACTAGGTACTAGGGCTGTACTGGGTACTTTACATATATCATTGAGTCTAATCTTTACAACTAATGATGAGGCGGCCATTACCATCTCAAATTGCCAAGGAAGAAAACCAGGTCTCTGAGGCAACAGGCAAATACACAAGGTCACAAAGCTGGAAAAGTTTGAGTCCTAAACTCAAACTCAGGCCTGAGTTTGACTCCAATTCTTCCACAATACACTATCTCTTGTGATAATAAATGGTCAGAGAAGGCAATGCAAATATTTCCGTAACACTCACTAAACCACTGATTGAGGGCCAGACTTGAGCCAGGCAAGGATGCTGGAGGTTTGAATAGAGGGCCAGTCCTTAAGAAGCTCAAGCCTGGTGAGAGGGACAGTCAGAAATGCAACACTGTCTGTCTATAATCAGTGCAAACCCGAGTCTGTGGTTATGGAAGACGTTAGAGCAGAAACAAAGCACAGACCAAAAAGTTTGTTTTTCCTTCTGATTTCCTCCAGCCTTTCTCTAGTACAGATATAGTATTTCCTTCCGGGGAAAGCCTTGGGATTGTCAACTGTGTTACAAATGTATTAAACTAGACTAACCCCATAGTTCTTGCAACTATTGAAATCAAGAGAAAAAAGCAAGAGAAACTAACACCAGCCACTGACTATTTTTTAAGATATCTTCTGGCTCTAAATTTATTCTGTTTTTAAAAGAACTTTAATGACTCTTATCTCATTTGATTCTTTTACTATCTCTGCAGTGTTATCAACATTTTGCAGACAACAAAACAAACAGAGAGAGGTTAAAATTCTCAAGGTGACAGTTTTAGTTTGCTAGGGCTGCTGTAATAAAACACCCCCAACTGGGAGACTAAATAAGACATTTATTTTCTCACAGTTCTAGAGGCTGGAAGTCCCAGATCAAGGTGTCGGCAGATTTGGCTTCTCCTGAGGCCTCTCTCCTTGGCTTACAGATGGTGTCTTCTTGCTGGGTCCTCACATGGTCTTTCTTCTGCTCTGTACATGTCTGTGTTCTAACCTCCTCTTCTTATAAGGACACCAAACATATTGGATTAGCATCCACTCTAACGATTCCATTTGAACTGAATTGCCTCTTTAAAGGCTCTATCTCCAAATACAGTCAAATTCTGAGGTACTGGGGTTAAGCGGCTTCAATATATGAATTGGGGGTGGGGCACAATTCAGCCCATAATAGTAACCCAGATGTGGAATGTTGGAGCCAACATGTAAGACATTTCTGCTTCCATCTGAAGTCACTTGCTCATTTACAATTCAGGTGTCTTCTCTTCCCTGAATAAGCTGACTCTTTTCCTCTAATCTTGGTTTATTTCATACTGTAGCTTATCTGAAAAGACTTAGACCATCCTTCCCTCCTATCTGTATGTAAAAATATACCCATTTCACAGCACAGCTGAAATCCCATTTTTTTCATGAAGGCACCTGATTCCACAGTTCGAAATAATTATTTCCTCACAGGAAACCCCACTGGCAATTCTATTCTCTTGCAAGACTTTCAACTTTCTACTTTGTAGTATAAATGTATGTTTATCTCTCTTGTTCTAAATATATAAGCTCTCAACTGTATCTTTCCATGTTTCTTTGAGAGCACACTCTGAATGAGACATAGTCCTAGGTGCTGTAGTGAACAAGACACATAAGATCCCTTCTTTCTGGAACTTTCATCTTAGTTTGGAAACAAATAATACACAAATAAATAAATAAATTAGACTATTTTAAATAGTGCCAACTCATAAGAAGAATAAAACAGGAAACAAATAAAGAATGACTGCAGGTGGGGTGGGGAGTCCAGTTCGATTGCGTTTGACAAGCAAGAGCTCTCTGGAGAGATGTTTTAAGCTGAATCTAAATGATAAGAAGATGTTAGCCAAGTGAAGACTGGGAAGAGGGCTCCAGACAAAGAAGCAGCAAGTATGAATATTCTTAAGTGGGAAAAAAACTGGTATATTTAAGGACAGAAGTCATGTGACTGCAACAGAGCAAGTGAGAGATTCGGGGATAAAATTCAGCAGGCACCAGACACATCTGTCCTTGTGGTCCCAGCAAGGAAGTTGAATAGTGTTCTTCATGTAATGAGAAGTGCAATAGTCCCCCTGCCTTGTCCACAGTTTCAGTTACCTGCAGTCAACTTTGGTCCAGAAATATTAAATGGAAAATTCCAGAGATAAACTATTCATATGCACACCATTCTGAGGAGCATTATGAAATCTCCCACCATCCTGCTCCATCCCACATGGACGTGAATCATCCCTTTGTCCAATGCAACCCGCCCACCGGTCACTTAGTACACATCTTGGTTATCAGAGTGACTGCCCCAGTATTGCAGTGCTTGTGTTCAAGTAACCCTTATTTTACTTCATAATGGCTCGAAAGAGCAAGAGTAGTGATGCTGGCAATTCAGATAGTCTCTTACTGTGCCTAATTTAGAAATTAAACTTTATCATAGGTATGTATGTATAGGAAAAAACATAGTATATATAGGAGTCAGTACTATCCGCAGTTTCAGGCATCCCCTGGGGGTCTTGGAACGTATGCCCCATGGATAAGGGGGGACCACTGTACCTCTTGGATGGAGTAGGTGTTTAACAAATGTCTTCAAATGCTAATTAAATTAAGCCTGCCCAGGATTTGATTGTTCTGGTAACCTGGGTGAACTAGTCTACATAAAAATAAGGAAATTATGGTCAATAGCTCTATGTGGCCTGTGTTTCAGTTACAGACTTTAGATTTTTATCAGTTGTCAGGACCTAGATCAAATAATTCCCTGTATCTTCCACAAGGAGTCTGATTTTTTGTTAGTGTTAAGTAATTTAACATTGTTACATTTTCATTAATTAGCTGAAGATTTTAAGATAGCAAGATCTTAAGATATTAATCCTCCAAGATAGCAATAAAATATTTCCTAAATACCTGATGGCAAATATTAGGTTTCTTCTCCAGTTCAAGAAGCAAGTGCATGATTTCATGCAAAACTTTTTCATAGTTGAAATAACTATTGTGATTATCCATCTTTAGAACCGAAATATCTTTGATTCTTGATGTGACCTTCATTTCTGGCTGGGCTGAAATTCTGTTAGGGAGAGGGATATGAATGCAAAAGTACTATTTTCAGGAATAAATAGTAGCATCTTTTCTATT
Organism: Balaenoptera acutorostrata; assembly: GCF_949987535.1. NCBI lineage: Eukaryota > Metazoa > Chordata > Mammalia > Artiodactyla > Balaenopteridae > Balaenoptera > Balaenoptera acutorostrata. Next base: position 70,510,629 of record NC_080081.1, read on the forward strand.
CTCTTAAACACAAGATAAAATGTAGCGTGCTGCAGGTGTAGAGCTCTCTTCACAGTACAAGAAGGCTGGAGAAAAATCATTTCCACATTAGAATTGAGATGATTCATCATTTTTCTCTTCATGAATCTCATAGAAATATGTTTGCCCTGAATATCTTCTCTAAGCAAAGTTGCAAGGTTTGTAACTACTAAGAGTCTTGGAAAAGAAACACATTTATTCTGAAAATTAGAAACATACATTCATCCATTCACATCCCCTAAAAGAAGAAAATTTGCAAATTATCTCTACTTTATTGTCCTTAGCACAGAAGTCCTTTTTTTTTTTTAACCCAGCAAATAAAATTGAGTAGAGAGGCAAAAATGTGAATTTGAAAGGACATTTGGTTTTAGAATTTCACTTGAATTCTTTAAAAACATAGATACTGAAGTATATTAAATAAAATAGTGCACCCTTTACATTCTTTAATCCAGTTGCTTCTACAATTTAACAATTATATTTGGGTAGAACAGAGGAGGAGTTAGGTGATCTTTTATTATGGGTGATGCTGAAGGAACCAAATTAATGCATCACCATTTAGGTCTGCAGGGGTTCTTTCAGCAAGTAAAGATTGCTTCCTATAAAAAAGAAACAAAAGGGAAATTAAAATATCCAATCAGATCTACAAATTAAGGGCACATGTGAATAATGGCTACAAATTGTTCTATTTTTGGTTGCTGTTTCAAACATCTTGCTATATTTAATGAATCTGGTCACTTCCCTTCGTTTTCTCAATACCTCTCCCATGTACAAGCCAACTTTTTTGTTGGGACTGCTTGAGCTTAATTCGCCAACATCTACTAATGCCCAGTTATCTACCACTGTATGAGTCCTTCGAATTGCAGCAATACTTGGGCCCATGTATGTGATCTTGAAAGCTACAAACACATCACAAGGTATCAAGGTGAGAACAAGAAAAAGGAAAAGTGAAGCTTGCTGCTTCCCAAGCCTATTAATCCTGAAGATACAACCCTGCACCTTATGTGATTTAGACACCAGGTCAGTACATTTAGTGTGTCGTTCAGTCCACACAGGGGCACGTCATCTTACTGCACCCAGAGCAGGTTAATTGCAATGAGAATCTAAAATTCATTTAAGTGATATTTTGCATTTCTATTGGACAAAATCTACCAGCTGATCCTGTCCCCATGAGTTGTGAAATAACCTACCCAGTAGAAAGCCAAGCCCAGAAAGAATATCCAGTGATTTCTCTGTCAATATCTAAGCTTCAGATAAGTTTTTTTAGACACTGTAAAGTAAGATCATCTGAGATACCTCTCTTATCTCTTAAAGCAGACATTGCGAAGAATCATTGCCTATTCTCACAAAACACCTCTTGGGGCCACTTTTACTCAATGGGACTTGTCACTACTCTTAGCCAAAATGGTTTTTGCTATGATTGTAGAAATGAACTCGCTTAATGGTTCCCAAGCTGAAGGAAGACATCTGGTAAGGATTACTTTGATTAGTTGTCTCTCTTTTACCATTTTAATAACATTAACTTGACAGGAGTGGGGTGCCATTTGAAACTTAAAAGTCAATCCTTTAAAATTCATCAAAATGTAATTCATCTGCAAACAAGTATTAGAGTAAAAACAGGGATATTGAATTAAAATAATTTGGACCTTTTTATTGTATTTTAACACAAACTGGAAAAAAAATTTAGGAGAAAATAAAGACAAAGATGGGATTAAAGATTTTGAAAAGCTACCAGAAAGCATAAGAACAAAATTTCTCTCACTCTCTACAGCTCTGGTAGTATAAAAAGCTGGGACTCATGACTGTTCTGGTGATAATAAATTTTATTTATGTTTAAAATAAAAAATAAGCAAGCCTGTAATTTAAGTTGTGCAGAGATGCATACAGAATGTTATGCTCACTGAGACATTCAAGGAAAGGAAGACTGACAGGTAATAAAACAATATCTGTTGGGGTTTTTAAATTATTTCTCTATTACATAAAACAGGCTAATTTAAAGTGCTTACTTTTCTGGGATCACACAGAATTCCTGGAAAAATTAATTTACAGTGGAGAGAAATAGGCTTTTTTTTTTTCCAAAATAATAGCTTAAATTGACATTTGCCTTCTTCACTTAAAGGAGTTATTGAAATGGCTAGAAATGGAAGACTTTCAAGTGATTAAAACCTCTCCATCTTTGTCACTCTGTGCCAGCCAGTGGCCGGTGTGGCTGACAGAATTCGGAAGGAGAGGGAACAGCATATGGCAGAATGAGTCTTGAGCCCCAGAGAAATCTCCCTCGGTTCCCACTCCATCTGTGCTTGTGTGGTACCTCTCTCCACAGTACAGAGATGCTGAGCTCAAGACAAGAGAAATGTATGACGGGAAAATTCAGAAACAGCTTTGTGTCATGCTAAGCATTAACAAAACACTTCCGTTCCACAGCACACATCTTAAACCAAGAGTGCTGAGGATCCCAAGTTTATCTGAGGGTTCTTAGAGAGATTCTTCGAGTTCAGTGTACAAAGAAAGCTTCCTACATGAAGGCAATGTGAAATGATTGCTGGAATATGTCAGTGTTTGGCTTTGGGGGTCTGGGGAAGGACGTGTTGTGCAAATCATTGGCCTCCTGGGAAACATTAGACATACATTTGGGCAGACAGGGAGTCCTGAGGGGTCTCAAGGCAGGCAAACTGTTGGTTGGAGTATTTCTCACGTGCACCTTCAACCCAAACAATTTTGCTAACGGAGGCTGAAAGAAAGAAAAATGGAGCCAGAGATTTGTGTTTTATTATGCTAAGCGTGTGGTTAGTGGACTTTTTATTAGTCAGTAGTCATTGTTTCTCCAAAATGTAGGGAAACACAGGAAAATATTTTATCTTTGTGGTTTGCTCTCTCTGATTCTCTCTTCTTTCCTCAAACCGTGTTGAGGACTCTCATTCTCTCCCATCTTGACTGCTGAACCCCAGGCTACCACCCTGCTCCTGGCTCCCAGCATGAAAGGACATGGCAAGAGGGCAGAGAGCAAGGGGACAAGAGGCAGGGTCTGGGGACACGCCAACCTCATCACAGCATTGCTCTGCATCCATGTCTCCTCCACACACACACACACACCACAGACACTGGAAAGCATTCTTCAGTTACTGACTGAGGACTATGTACAGCTGGCTCCATCAGGATCAACCCTCAAAGCTGAGAGGTGTGGTTAAATTCCAAACTGTCAAAGAACTCTTGCTTGGTATCCAAGCTAGACGTCCTGAGTTTAGTTAGAGCTTAGTTAACACTAACTTAACTCATTCCTTTTTACTCTTACATTAGAGAAACTTTGGGAGTTTCAGTGAATGCAGGCTACACAGAACACAACTGAGCAAGGGCCTGGTTCCTGTCCCCTACATCAGCCACATTGTATGCAAAGTAACTAAACCTTTTCATTTGCCTTATTTTCTTTCAAAAATGTTCAGTAGTTTCTTCCTATATGTCTCTGAAGAATTTCAGAGAAATAAACTTGTAAAAACATGATCAAAATAATTTTCATATATTTGGGAAATATTTCATATATATTCAAAATGTATTTGCCTATACTTACATTTTGAATTCCTAGCTTGGGCTATAATTTTATGCATGTAAAATTAGGTGATGAGGAAAATCCCTTGAGTTGTGGTCAAAGCCAATATTCAGGGCATGAAGTACAGAGAATCCTTGAGTGATCAGGGCTAAGGGCTAAGGGTGATCTCTGTCTCAGACCACGTCCCTGCCACATACTTGCCTGCCTCTATCCCAAGCTGTGACATAGTAATTGGAGCTGGAATTTCAACCTTACACTTTCGTGCAGGCCACTTGAAACATACAGAGGTGGAAGAAAAGTGTACAGTTGACCCTTGAAGAGGGTGGGGATTGGGGTGCTGACCTGCTGCACAGTTAAAAATCCAAGTATAACTTATAGTTGGACCTCAGAATCTGCAGTTGCTCTCTATCTCTGATCCTTTTGTATCCACAATTCCCTCCTACCCGCAGTTCCACACCCCTGTATTCAACAAGCTGCCGATCATGTAGTACTGTAGTATTTACTATTGAAAAAAATCCTTGTCTAAGTGGACCTGTGCAGTTCAAACCCACATTGTTTAAGGGTCAACTGTATTTCTTGCTTTAATGAGGTAACCCAGCTAGGCTTGGAAAGGAAGTCAAGGCCTGTGCACGTGGTGGGTGTTAATGGGCAGTCCCCCTAGTCACCCTACATGACAGGTCATCAGCAGCATCAATCCACCCTGAAGCCCTTGCAGGCAAGTCACCAGGATTACTACTCTTCTTAGAGACCATAAGTGTAGTTGAAAGACCAGGAACTTTAGAATCAGGTAAATCCGGGTTGAAATCTCAACTCTGCTACTGACAATCTGAGTGAACTTGTACTAGCTTAAGCCTCTCTGATTATTCATTGTATTTGGGGGTAAAAGGTCCTTTATCCCATGAAAAGATGAAAGAGAGAGAAGAAAACTAGGCAGCTCACTAAGTGAGCTGGACATCTTTCACTTGACAGAAAAATGGGATGACGTCCTAGAGCGAGTATGAAGATATCTTATTGCTAAACATGCCCTCGTATGAGCAGGTCCCTCCAGGAATCCAGGTTTCAATGTCACGGCCTTTAAAACAAAGTAAATGGACCCCAGGTTCCTTTCAGTCCTCTGCTCCTGTGCATACAGCTCCTCATGTCACAATAGGCTGTGTACAGTTAGTGGAAGAAAGGTCTCTGGGTATGAAAAGAGCTAAGATCCCACATGCCTCGCAGCCAAAACACCAAACATAAAACAGAAGCAATATTGTAGCAAATTCAACAAAGAGTTTAAAAATGGTCCACATCAGGGCTTCCCTGGTGGCGCAGTGGTTGAGAATCTGCCTGCTAATGCAGGGGACACGGGTTCGAGCCCTGGTCTGGGAAGATCCCACATGCCGCGGAGCAACTAGGCCTGTGGGCCACAACTACTGAGCCTGCGCGTCTGGAGCCTGTGCTCCGCAACAAGAGAGGCCGCGAGAGTGAGAGGCCCGTGCACCGCGATGAAGAGTGGCCCCCACTTGCCACAACTAGAGAAAGCCCTCGCACAGAAACGAAGACCCAACACAGCCAATAAATAAATAAATATTAAAAAAAAAAAAAAGTGGTCCACATCAAAAAAAAAAATCTTAAAAAAAAAAAAAAGAATGAAAAGGTGTTCTAGTGTCCACATTTCCTTTTGGTCTTCTCTCACATTGGTATGAGCCTGGCCAAAGGAATAAAGACTGATGGAGAAAGAAGGTTTTTGTTTGTTTGTTTGTTTTAATGTATGTATAAAAAAGCAATGTAGCTTTCTATTTGGCAAAAGTGGAGATGCGTAGCTAAGCCATGATGTCAGGTCATTCCTGGCCTCTCAGATTTTGGGACCTTTGCTCACTGGAGCCCCATAAGGCAGCCCAGTATCACTTTGCTTCATGATCAGTGTGTAATGATCAGTGACGCCACTTCCAGCATCTCTAGCCTTGAGGACTTTTTTTTTTTTTTTTTTTTTTTAAAGAAATTCACGTTCTTTTATTTATTTATTTATTTATTTATTTATGACTGTGTTGAGTCTTCGTTTCTGTGCGAGGGCTTTCTCTAGTTGCGGCAAGTGGGGACCACTCTTCATCGCGGTGCGCGGGCCTTTCACTATCACGGCCTCTCCTGTTGCGGAGCACAGGCTCCAGACGCGCAGGCTCAGTAATTGTGGCTCACGGGCCCAGTTGCTCCGTGGCATGTGGGATCTTCCCAGACCAGGGCTCGAACCCGTGTCCCCTGCATTGGCAGGCAGATTCTCAACCACTGCGCCACCAGGGAAGCCAAGCCTTGAGGACTTTTGATAGGAGAACTCTCATAGAATGTCACAGCTGGTATTTTTTGTTGATGAAATTTCCCCTGTGAAGCTTGGATAATGTATATGGTTATGAAAGAATCAGTGGAAGCAAAAGTCCGGTAAGCCAATAACTATCCTTTAAGCATGTACCATGTGAATCAGCAGAAAGATATTAGGAGCAGTTTTCTTTCTGTGGAAGTTGTTTGTTTTTCCTTGATCACTGTACTCTATTAAATCAGAACACTGCACTTTATTAAACCAGAACTCAAGGGTGTAGTAATTAATCCTTCAAAGACAAGGGATCTTTCACAAACTATAGTCAGGTCCTACTTTTGTACATATCTCATTTGTAAAAATAAGTATTAAAGTTGAGTATAAAAAGTAGAGATTTTCATGTTATGAGTGAGGTTTCCATACCTATGGTCCTAAAAATATGATAAAACCCCCAAGCAGTTCAGTGAAAATTGTCTCTGTACCTGGATCATGGACATTTTTTGGCTTGGTCTTTATCATTTTTATGATATTTGATAGTATACTCCTAAAATTGCATATCCGTCCTTTAGGTTTTGTTCTTTTCCTTCATCAGTGAACAACCAGTCAACAAGTTCAATTCCAATCAACATTCACTTGAGACCAAATATGGGCTACTTTCTATATGCCCTAGTGATTCCTTCTCTTGCTGAACTGCATTGTGCTAGAGCCAGCTTGTACCAACTTGAAAGCATCAACTGTTAAATTTTCAGGAATTTTGTGAACTGATTGACATCATATTGACAGCTTAAAATCAGGTATGGTGGGAATATCTACACCAAAGGAAATAACAGATGCTGCAAATCACGGTTTCCTTCCTACCCCCAGAGAGCTGTCTATTGAACATTTACTAGCACATCACTGGTGGGCCCATTATTCAGACACAATTAAGATTAGTGTTTGGTTTTTTAATTAAAAAATTGACTAAAATGAGAAAAAATAACTTGAAGACACATTCATTTACACATTAACCACACATTTACTTGTACATCTTTTGGTATCAAGCCAAGGCCTTTCAGTGAATCTGAATCCACTTTCTTCCTGAACCATATCCATATATCCCCACCTACAATTTCTAGTTTCAGGTTCCTTAAACTGCAGCAAGAACTTAAAAATGCCTGTCATGTACCCTGAATTCAAAATCCTTCTAGATTATTTTCCCAGGTTTTTTTTATAGTTCTTTCACCTTCCCTTAATTTGACATCAATTTATTTCAATAACATGTTTGTATTGTCTTTCCAAAACTTTCCATTTGTCATATAAACTATACTTTTTAATACTCATATTCTGCCAATTGAAATAATACCTAATTAAATTAGGTAATTAATTGAAATTATGTTTACTTAAATTAGGTAATTATAATGCTAAGTAACGTTGACATAAACAGGTCTGTGAACGAACACGACCGATTCTTGGTGTGCAGAATGCTATGCCCCAGCCCTGAGCACTCAGTGTGTCACAAGCGTCAGTCAGTACAATCCCCAGACAGCATAGAGAGTGATGATTAACCCCATAAACTAATTAAGTGGAGGTCAGTTCTTGATAAAATTTCTACTGTATCATCATTATTTTTATTTTTCTGATGTTTAATCACTTTTAGAAAATAACAATGGGAAACTACATATGATATTCAAATAAGGTATCTAGAATTCCTCATACAAACAGATGTATTCAAAAATTCTTGTACAAACACCAGTAAAATCAAGTTGAATAGAAGGCCACAGGTGAACGTGAAGTTTGTTGCTTGATTCATGAAAGACAGAATACGGCATAAGGAAGGCCAGAAGTTGGCACAGGAAAGGCGAAGTCTGAGTGTTGAGGTAGCATCATCATCATCACCACCACCACCGTCACAGAAACAATAACAACAACTAATATTTATTGAGCTCTTCCTAGGTGTCAGTACTGTTATTCTACAGTGCTTTATGTACATTGTTTCCTTCAAGGGCTGAGTGAGGAAACTAAGGTGCAGAAAGATGATGGAAGTTGCCTAGGGCCCCGCAGCTGGTAGAGGTTGGGCTGGGTTTTGAACTAAGGTAGCTCTGCCTCCAGAGCCCATGATCTTAAAATACTATGCAATACACTGGTACCAATGGGTATCAGTGACCCTGTACTCCCTACTCTGTGTTTATCTGAAGATTCTTCTCTGCCCCCACTTGGGCTAAAAGTGTTCCAATTCACCTGCAGCTGAAGGAGGGTGGGAGGGAAGCAGGAAAGAAGGAAGCAAAAGGCTCTCTTTTTTTTTAGCTTCTCTGATTCATGATACTCACATTTCCGTTGTCCTTACTGTTCTAGTTATCTTTAGCTGCATTACAAATTACCTCAAAACTCAATGGTATAATTAAGTTTGTGTAAACAATTATTAATGGTGCTAACAATTATTCTCTCTTACTGTTTTGTGAGAAGATGGGACTCAGCTGGGCAGTTTTTGCTTGGTGTCCCCTTCATGTCCTTTCCATCAGATGGTGGCTGGAGCTGGATCATCTGAAGACTTGATTGGGCTGGATATCCAAGAGGATACACTCACATATCAGGCAGCTGATTCTGGCTGTTGGTGTGAGTTCACCTGTCCACAAGAGCACCCACGTGTGGCCTCTCCATGTGGCTTGCACTTCTCACAGAAAGACAGCTTCGGCATAACCAGTGTTCCTTCACAGTAGCCCAGGGTTCTGAGAAGGCGAGCTGGAGGCTGCCGGTCCTCTTAAAGGCTAGCCTCAGAACTAACACAGCAGCGTTTCCTCCATGCTTATCGATCAAGCAAGTCAAAGGTGAGTACATATTCTGATGGAGGAGAATTAGACTCCTCCTCTCAGTGGGAGAAGGAGCAAATCAGAGCAAATAACCTGCAGCCATCTTTACTCTGCCACGTCTACCAATGCCTGCCAATCTTCAGTGCCAAGGACCCCAGAAGTGCCAAGTCCTGCCCAACAGGCTTTAGAGTCTAACTTAATGACTTACACCATGAGAGAAACCGCTTCTGAGGACTAAGAAAAACTGTTTTAGTGCACCTGGCTGTACTTTGCCCTAATATTTAAAATATGTCAGAAACCCTCTTCTTTTCACTGCAATTTACATAGTTTTACTGTAAAATGAAGAAAATGCACATTTTGAAGAAACTGTGTTTCTAATTTTAAAAAAGCAAAATTAGAAAAAAAAAATTTCCAGTAAACGCACATTTCGTTTCCTGAAAAAGTCCTTTGGCTGTAAGTTACCTTAGATACACAGTGGACTACCAGGGTTTGGATCCCTAGATCACCTTTAAGCACTCAAATGCCACCTGCAAATTGGTGCTTGTCAAAGACGTTCCCACCCTTCCCAACATGAGAATCCCTGGCATTTTAACAAGGCACAATTTTCTTTTCACATGTGAAAAAAATACTTCTCTACAGTGCATCCATCTCTCAGTTAAGCATGGCTATTATGCTTATTTTAATTCTCTTTACAAAAACTCAGTCTTTAATGTCCTGGGACATTTTAATGCTGTGTATTGAGCTAATGTGCAAAATACATCCCCATTATTACCTATTTACTTGGGTTATTTTTCTGGCGAAGGTGTAATTTTCCACCAGACCTTTGTCTAGAAATTTGCACACAGAGAACATTTCCATACTTAAAAAGCATCCAGAATTTAGGATGCCATCCAATGATATTATTAAGCAAGTGTAGATAATGCTCTCCAACTTCATAAAATATTCATGGTTAATTATAGTCATAATATTTATGTTGCTGTGAAAATTAAGGTTGTGAGCTTCTTGTACACAGGCTAAAAATACAAGCTTACAGACTGTGCTATTGCTTCCCCCTTTCATTACTGGAATTTCTCATTGTCATTGAATAGAATGGCAAGCACAGTGTTCTGTGGCTCCCTAATTCTCATTGCAAATCTGATAACTCCCTTGATAGGAAAGAGCTAAAGAACCATCAGAGCATCTCCCATAAGAGGACAAGGATGTGATCAGAGGCCTAGTGGCTACATTTTCTGGAACAAAAATCAGGACACATGGACTGACAAGTCCGAGAATACTTTGAGCAGCCACAAGATAGATGATTTGAAATTCAGTCTTAGAAAGTGGGACATATGGTCACCACATCTGAAAGGAATAGGATCACATGGTCCAGAAGAAGAAAGGGTTTGAATTATGTAGTCGTATCTATTTTCTACTGAACTATTGTTGGAGTAAAAATGCAATTATAAATTTAAAAAACAGGTATGGAAAAAAATCTTTCCAAAACGAGTATCTAGTTTACTGCCTGTCTCACGACTATCAATCAGAAGTCAAATTCAAAATTCCTAGATGAACTTTCCTTACTTTCTTGCCTCATCTTCTACTTCCCTTTCCATGCCTCTGACATGCCAGATCACGGCATTTGTAATTCTCAGTCTGTCACACGTCTGGGCCTTTTCTTATTCTGTCTCTTCTTTTAGGAATATTCATTTCAACGTGGTCTCTCAGGGAAAGTTCATCTCATGTTTAATACTCAACATCAGTATCATCTGGTTTCTTAACCTTCCAGAATCTAGACAAATTGAGCCAGCTGTATGTTCTCCCAAGTTCCTCTTATACCCTATACATATCTTCACTAATATATTTATCCCATCTCAATCTAATTATGGGTTTACATGTATCCCTTACAAAATTGTATAAAAACACTCATTAAATTGCACATGATGCAAATTTCAGAAAGTTAGTGAGTGCAAAGGATGATAAAATAAAGTTTCAAAAAGATTTCAGCATACTGAAATGATGGACCAGGACATGCATGATGAAATCCACTGGAGTAAATGTAAGCTTTTTCATTGGATTTTAGAATAGCAACTGAAAAGTTTTAGTGGTGATCTAGCTGAATAGCAGAATGAGAGAAATAACTATATTTTTTAGTTCATTGTAAGAATGATATACAGTCGTCCCTTGGTATCCATGGGCAACTGGTTCCAGGATCTGTTGTGTATTCCAAAATTTACAGATGCTCAAGTCCCATAGTCAGCCCTTCATATCAGAAGATACAGAAGGCCAGCTGTAAATACCTAATAGTGATGTAGCACAGAAAAAAATAGGGCCAGTCTCCATCTAGCTTAATAAATTTATATACACATATAGAGAGAGGTTATGGTCATTCAATATTCTGCTGGGCTCAACATTCTAGGATATATTGTCTGGTATAGGAACCTTTCTTTTAAGAAGGTCATTAACAAAGTTCTGTTCGTTGACATACACTACTAGTTGCCCATCAATATCAATATTTGTTCTTCCTTTTCCCTTATAATTTTTTTCAAGGAGAAAATGTGTCCAGCTGAATTGTTATGCTTCCCAGCATCAGTTGCAACTATGTGATATAGTTAGGGTCAGTCAGACTTTTGCAAAACTATGATCCTCCCGAGAAGGGCCTGTTAAGAGCACATATTCCACACGCACATTCCTTTTACTTTTTGCCCTTTCTCTTCTGGTTTGGAATAGAGACTCTCTCCTGAAGGTGGAGCAGCTATGGAGTAACCATGTGACAGCATCAAGAATGAGGACAAAACACACATGCTAAGGATGACTAGAGGAGCCTGAGTCTCTGACGGCACTGTGGCGACTGCCTACCTCTGAGTTTTTCACATGACAAACAAATAAGCAGCTATTTTGCGTATGCCACTTTTGTCACGTTTTCTGTTACTGGCAGCCTATACAATGCTGACCAACACAGATGGTGACCTGGGTGTGGAAAGTTGAGAAAGAATGTCAACAAGAAATGGACAAGTGAAGTACATCGAGCCTGCCAATGAGGGGGCTAAGAGGAGACCGGCTTGTCCTAACTGAAACAGTGACATAGGAGAAGACAGACCGTATGCCATGGTTCCAGAAGGCAGGACTGGGACTTGTGGTAGAAGTTAAGGGAAGGAGACTGGACCCATCAAAGAAAGACTTTTTGGAGATATAAAGCCACCTAAAAAAAGAAGTGGTTAAAACTCGTAGAAAAAGAAATCACTTGTGGTTACTAGAGGCAGGGGATGGGAGGAAAGGAAGGGAGAATTGGATGAAAGTGGTCAAAAGGTAAAAACTTCCAGTTGTAAGATAAATAAGTACCATAATGTACAACATGGTGACTATAGTCAACACTGCTTATGGTATATTTGAAAGTTAAGAGAATAGGTCCTAAGAGCTTCCATCACAAGGAAAAAAAAATTTGTTATCTATATAAGATGATGAATGTTAACTAAACTTATTGTGATAATCATTTCATAATACATATAAGTCAAATCATTATACTGTACACCTTGAACATATACAGTGTTGTATTCAATTATGTATCAATAAAGCTGAAAAAAATAAATAAGTGAAAAAATAAAGAGGCAAAAAAAGTGGCTAGAACACCACCCATATAGAGGGGGTGATAGTGTCAGACTGAAGTTTACATCATATGGAAACATTTACCCGCCCTAAGATTTCTATTTGTATTTCAAAACTTATCCTTACTTTGGCAAACTTTTCTTGAGCACCTACTCTATTCATATCTTCTGTGAGTTTCTAGCAATGTAAGGATTTTTAAATAGTAAGATCCTTGAGGATCTTACTCTCTAGTAGCTGACAAATATGTATAAAAAGATCTTTTCAATAAAACTTTAAATACTAAGGTACAGGTGAACAGAGTAGAGAGGGGATGTTTCCTTAAAACGGAGGTTTCAATGTTGAGCAGAAGTAGTCTGATGAAAAGAAAGGAAAATTTCGGGCAGAGGATCTGCAATCAATCCCGTCTACTTCTCTATTTGTCAGCTTTGCTTTTATTTTGAACCTCTGGAGATTCCCTCACCTACTTGGGAGCTCTACTATGCATTTGAGAGGATGTTTGTTATGTTTCACCTATGTTTTGTAACATGAGTTTTCCTCAAATTATTTCTCATATATTAACTGTCTCAGGACTACATATAAGCTAATCATTTCCCTTTGGATATTTAATATCTCATTTCTCATGTAGTACACTTTTATATATACTAAGGTCTGTTTCTAAACTACTCTTTACTTCCACTTCTCTGTCTGTCTATTCTGGAATAAGTGCCACAGTAACAATTTTTAATTTGTAGCTTCAGAGTACATTTCAATAACTAGTAGGACAATTTCATCATCGTTACTCTTTTAATGGTGGTTATTCCAGATAAATCATCTCTCTCTTAACCATATCTTAGTAAAACACTAGAGTGGTAATTAGTTATGCTGCATGGAAAGTCACATGCGTTTGATTTGTAAAAATCAACATTTATGTACAGACTAAATTTTTAAAAGAATTTCCATCAATCCACCAAGCTCTCTGACATCACTTTCCAGTCTTCCTTCTTTTTTGTGAATCCCTGTCCCCAAATAAAATGTTCTTGCAATCTCACTCTTTTTAACAAAATTCGCCATTAAGAAAGGATTGGACATGAATAATTCATAATAGCCACATGTTTTCTCTCCCAGTAGTATCTGTGAGATACTCCAATTCTACAATTGGAGCCTTAGCTCCAATTGCAGAATTAAAAGATCTATCTTCAAATATTAGTCAGCAAGTGAGAGAGGTTCTTTTTGTGTTCTTGAATTTCTGGAATCTTAGCTCCACGCTCCTGGTACATAAAATACATCCCAACAGAATGTACATCCCAGCTTTATTAGCACAGCCATAAACATTTATTGTTATTATTCATCTGCTTATTTCTTCCCTTTGCCATCTGGAGATTTGACTTTAAAACTTCAGCAGAAAGAAAACTCTCCTCTGTATCCCTCTAGGATTCACTTTGAAGCCAGGCCTGCTCCACACAGGGTCACATCTTACAGCTGTGGATGTGCAGCACCAAGGATCTACACCCACACCCAGGTAAGCCTGCACAAGCCAGGTAAGCCCCTCCTCTCCCTCAGTGCCCACCTGGAACGCAATCAAAAGAGAAACTAGCTGGTAGTCTTCCTACTCCCTTTTTTCTTCTATTATAGAGAGTTGCAAAGCCAATAACATAATTTATTCCCATATTTTTGATAAGGAAGGAAGGAAGAAAGAAGAAAGAAAGAAAGAGAAAGAGAGGAAGGAAGAAAAAAAAGGAAGGAAGAAAGTGGGAGGGGGGAATCTTTCCATAAGAAAGCTATTGAGAAAGATTCAATGAGGATACCACAGACTAAATGGCTTTCTGGGCAGTTATATCTAGAATCAGCTTGGATGTTCACTGGGCAAAGACAATAACTGACTCTCTACTGCAGCATCCTACTAATGCTTAAGAAATGATGTGAATGAGTTCTTCTTGTCAACTTTGGAAGTCAAAGAAAAGGACTGGAGAAGCGTCAATATTTTGTAGACATCCAGAAATAATTCCCTCTGTGGATGGGTGCTTTTCCACACCTAGACTGGCCAGCATTTGATAGGCTGCCCTGGCGTCCATTCAAAGAGGACTTATGTTTATTAAATGGGGTAGTAGTCACGGGGTTCTAACTCTTTGACCTCATATTTTCTTCCCAGCAAAATAACCACCACGTTTTCAAAAAGACAGCCTTCTATCCCATCACTTTTTCTTTACCCACTTTTAATATCTATGAAAGGAAAAACAAACTTTACATATGAACAACTTCCACATCCCTTTAAATGATACAATATATCAAAATAGATCATTTTAAGCAAATTCAAACTATGTATTATATAGCTAAGAATGCAGAAAAAATGTAGCTCATTCAATGGCACAGAGTAGAGCTTTAACTTGATATATCCAGTACTATCTATGCTACCCTATGCTGTCCCTGTTAATGTTTTCTTTGGTGGTTTCCATGGGAGCTACTTAATTAACTGACTTTCTATTTTCCTTTAAAATCCTTGTATTTTATGATTATCTTAAAATAATACCTTTGAGAGAATGCTTTCCACCTAAAAAAATATATAAATATTTTTCAAATCAGACACCAAAATATGAATATTGAAATCAGCATATTCCCATGTGGTTTTGCTCTTCAAGGTGTTTTTACAGATAATTGAAATTGTATCAGTTTTTTTCTGACTATTAAGTGATAATTTAGAAAATAGCAATTTTAGTAGCAGAACCCAAGCCTTAGGGAGAATGATTATAAGGTTGTATAATAAATATCTGGAGAAGATTTGGGATCAAACAATAAAGTGTTGATCAAGTAAAGGATACATACAATTTCCTGTACCAGAAAGCTCCAGAAACGTAATTCATAGAGAAGAAAAACATTTCTCTTCTCATTGACAGATTAGTTGATGAGAGATGGTGAGGAAAAAAGTTGGCCTTTGTCTTAACTGTATCTCAATACAGTAAATGAATGGTGTCAAGACACATTCATTCTTTTGGCGACTTTTTCACAGTTGATGGAGATTCCAGTGCAGTCGATAGCCACAGCAATCATGAAACTAGATAAACTTGCCACCTTGCTAAAAAGGTTTGGTTAATTTAAAGTCCAGTGTTAATCTTATTACAAATATTACTTAACAATGGGTTAATGAGATAAATGATTATGGTCGTTTATTTTGGCAAATTACTGCTCCCATGCAGATTCTTGATATTTAAATTACTTATTCATTTATCTGAATAACTAGTACATCTCTATTTGATACTGTGTTGACAAACCCTTATACCATATGATCATTTATTACTAGTCTTGGAGATACAAAATATGGTACTCTTACTTCATTAGATATAGCCTGATGCTAAAAAAGATGAGTCAGCGAAATATCAGCTAACTACACCATATCAGATCTAATGATAAGGCAATTCTTTGTCTTAGGTAACAATCTTTGTTGACAGCCATCATGTAAGCTCAGATAGTGTTTAGGTATTGAAAATTTGAGGGGAATATGAATATATCTAATTCAGCTTTACTTCTATAACTACTACAATATAGCCCGTGTCTGTCAAAGCACATGAATTCCAGGAAAAGTCACCAAGCAAAGCAAAAACCTCTCAGCATGAGGGTGTTTTAATTAACGTTCTAAGCCAAAAAAAAAAAAAAAAAAGAAAAGAAAAGAAAAGTGGCCAATTGAAAAACTAAATGTCTAGGAGGTATCTAGACTAACTTTAAAAATTTTATTTAATAATCTGATGAACATTATGTCTCTCTGAAATTTGAAACATCAAAACATTATATGCCCATGCATAATTTAAATACTAATTTATTTTATTTTTGAAGGCAATTCTAGGGTAGGAAATTATAATGATAGTGCAGCTTCAGCAACATAACAGTCTCTGATGAGATAAACCTTTTATGCTCTTTCTAGTAGGGTAATTTATTAATGGACAAACTCATAATGTTTATTACACCAAAAATTATTTCTACAGAGTCAAACAGAACAACAACGCTGGTGTTGGGTTGGAATAAATTGTGATTTTCAAGCAATAAATTGTATGCTTTTTAATATAAAGTCTCTCATTTGAGAAAGAGCAACCAGGCAGTTGAGTAAATATCATCAGTTCGAAGGGGCACACACAGGTGTTTCAGAGTCATGCTGCACTAGGAGCGGCAAAAAATTCAAAATATTTTGAAGGTAAGAAGAATATTTTTAAGGCTGTATGCATGGAGTCTTGCACACACAAAAAAGTGATTGATTCATGTTTACCGAACTGGTTCAAAATGAAGTGAATTAATTCAAGGAAAAAAGTGTTCCTTTTCTAGTCTTGAGTGCTTTTATAACCAAGTTGGTGAGAACAAATAAGAGTTCTTAAAATACATTCCCATTAATGGGTCAAGAAGAACCACAGAGGCCTAATTTCCTACTACTCAACAGAAGAGCTGAAATGTTATTTTTTTTTCATTACAAGCATTTAAAGCTTAATGATTTAAAGTCACATACTTAAGAGTGAAAGTCACATCTCTGGTGCATGTTCATACTTGTTTAGTGGCTTCTAAATCTGTGCTTGTAAACAAAATTATTCTTAGTCCTTTGACAACTACCATTTGTCCTGTAGGAAAATTACTCCCTAAGGAGATGCAAATTGTTTGGTAGTACTTGATGGCTTTGTAGTAATTACCATGCTATCAGATAGCTCAGAATTAAGATAGGCCTTGGCATCAAAATTCCATATGGTTGATTCTAAAATAAGATGCTTAGATAGGCAGAATACTAAATGACATGCACTGAATAAGTAAAATCCTGGGCCAAGCTCATCTCAAACCTGGAGCTATCACAAGTTGTATCTGAGATCAAGCAAAGGTCATTTGAATGCCTCATCATTTAATAAATAGTTGAAAAAGTTGTAATTTCAAGGAAGTGCAGGTCAATAACATTAACTGATGTACATAACTATTACTAAAATTAATCTACAAGCATACTAATCACAATTTATTACTGTAGGAGAAGATGAGAGGATGGAGAGTAAAAATAAACATTTTTCTAATCAATGATGGAAACAATGCTAAATCAGACTTTCTTTATACTTGTCCTCATGTACAGAGATCGTTGATTCCCATGTACTCTACTACCATTTTTATGGAGGGTATTCCTAATCCTGACCCTCTAGACTTGATCGTTTGCTTGATATTAATCTTTTATTCTTTAAAGAAGTATTTAAATAGAGTATACGTCAAGCCCTGCTCTAGCTACTTGGGTTAAATTGACAAGCAAGAGGAAAAAAATTTCTATTTAAAAAAAAGCTTATTTTCAAATAATTTCAGAATTACAGGAAAGTTGGAAAGTTAGTACAAAGAATTCACTTGTATACTTTTCAACCAGATTAATAAAATGTTAATATTTATCACATATGCATCATCATTCTCTCTTTCTTTATATATATAAATATAATATATAAATATTTTATATAAATATTTACATAAAACTTATTTTATGTAAATATTTATTTGAATATATATAAATATACATCTATATAAGTAATGTATATTAACATATATACATATAGAGAGGTAGAATGATAATGCATTTATCATTATGTTTTACGGAGAAAATACTTGTGCTAGATGAAAGTTATTTAGGCATGAGGTATACTGCTATTGGCATTATTCAATGTTAATGAATCAATAAAAATATGTAGATATTATTATATATTTAATATATTATATAATACATATTATGTATAGTATACTACGTATATTATATATAGCATACCATATATACTACATTATATATAGCACATATAACATACAGTATATACAGTATATATTAAACAAAGTATCTTTAAACAGAAACTGACATAAAACAAGATTATGTACTGACTAGTTGATGAAAATGTTGTGATTGGAGGCTTGCAGGAACCTAACCCACTAATTCCTCTAGGAGCAATGCTAAGTATTTACCAATTCAGTGTTTATGAAAACTTCATAGTACATAACTACCGTGAATAACAAGAGGCAACTGTAATTTACAGTCATGATAACCATTTATTTTTAAATACTTCAGTGTGCATTTCCTAATATTATGGACACTTTCTTATACACCCACAGAAAAATTATCAAAATCAAATCATTACAATTGATAGAGTGTTAGTATATAATCCACTGACCTTATTCAGATTTCTCCAGTTGTCTCACTGATGTCCATTATAGCAAAATAAAAATACATCCTTTTTTTTGGTGGTCTATTTCATAATCACATTGCATTTTTTAATCCAGTTTTTTTTTTTAGTTTTCTTTAATCTAGGATGGTTTCTTTATCTTTCATAACATTTACATTTTTAAAGAGTTTTAGCCACAGTTTATAGAATGTCCCTTTATTTGGATTTGTTTGATGTTTCCTAATAATTAGATTCAGGATGTTTTGGTAAGAATAATACAGAAATGATATAGTAACCTTGATGCATAATATTAGGATCTATATGATATATCTCTTGTCCTAATACTTGGTTACTTGGATGATGCAATGTCTGTTAGTTTATCCACTGAAAAGTTACTATATTCCATGTGTAATTAAGTAAATGTCTTCTGAGAAAAGTCTCCTAAATCATGAAATTAATATCATAGGAAAGGGAAAGATGAAAAAAGAAAAATCATAATTTTAGGCACTGATAGTCTATGAAGAAAATAAAATAAGGTAATAGGATAGAAAGTGTATGTATTCAAGGGTGGACAACTCCTTTATCTTGTTTATAAGTAGTTTAACATATATTTTATTTTATGTTTACATGGTTTAAAATTCAAAATGTAATTTTGAATATTAGAAGAGATGGCATCAATAGCATGGTTTTTTAATCTCTTCAAATCTCCCCTAAAAATAGAGAACTAGAATAACAAAACCCAAAATCTATAGCCAATATCTACAAAAATGTAGGTGACAAAGTGTACTTACGAACCCCAGAAGATGAGCAGGTGGGGACCAACCACTGACAGATACATACTTGTATGATACCAGCATCTGCACAGAAGAAAACAAAAGAAATCAATAGAGCACCCAATGGACTTGAGAACACCAAGATAAGTAACAGGTCCTTACTGCAAAGTTCAGGGAGCCATTTGAGAACAGCTGAAACTGACAGGGATTTCACACACTTCAACAGTGGATAATGCAATACGTCTACAGTAAGATCATGAAACTTGTGTTCTAGTTGGGGAGATGTCTTCAACACTTGTTCTCTGATGGTGCAGAAGGAGATCTAGGGATGAGGCCCAAGGCTAAGATCTTGTTCCTTCTAGTCTGAGTCTCAGTAGGTAGCTTGATTGGGAAAGAACATCCTGATTAAAATAAATGAATATAAGGGAGGAGAAGTGATGCCCTGCAAGAATAGATATTACTATGGAGGGAAAAGAAAAGGAGTATGGAGTTGCAGACATGTCCTCATAGGACAACAGAAGTAGCTGCCCTGGGCCCAGAACTTGAGGATGGGAACAGAGGGGGCATTGCATTTACTCTTCTTTTTGAGGCATCGTTAAGATCCAACTGTGAAATTAATGTCTTTAATATCCCAAGTGGCCACGGTTTTATGGATTGGAGAGATTCTTGTCCTGGGGACAGAGACATGATCAGAATCCATGTGAAGGACTGGGCCTCCTTTTTTTTTCCTCCCTATTTTTTCCTCTACCTTCTACTTTGGTATAACTTCATATCTACCCACCCCCCACTCTTTATCCCCCATTTTAAGACAACTTCATGAGGGACCTCTGGACATAGATTGGGGCTCAGTCCTGATTATGGGCAAAATTGAGGTGACTGATATACATAAGAAAAGATATCAAACTTCACAAATAACCTGAGAAATTGGAATTTAAATAATGAAATAACTTAAATAGGTTTTAAGCATGATCACTGATGTTATGATGCTTTTAAAATCAGTTCCTCTTTGTTTCAAAATTTAATGCAGCATATAGCTCTACGAGCAGATTTTAATGCATAAATAACTCAGATTTTAAAAATACCAAAATAATGGCATAAAAACAACAAAAATATCAATATTTCGGTACCAAAGTTAGCACAATATGCCAGAATATTGATAACTGCAACCACAACCACAAGTAAGGAGTGCATCACTGATTTTAGAATTATCTGCATTGATGTAAAGTGAACTGTAAAATTAGAGAAATGTTGAGAGAAAACAGAAGTTGTCTGAGGAAACAATCATTTACCATTTATTTGGTATGTGACCCAGGAAGAAATATTCCATAAGACTCAAGAAGGATATAGAGTATACTGTGGCATAGAAACAAAACAAGATGAAAACGATAAGATGGAAATAAAAGTCAACAATATCACATATTCAGAGTTCACAGAGAAGGAGGACTGGAAAGAGGACTTAGACTTGGATAAGTCAGAGGTTACTAGTGAGAGATGAACAAGTATTTTCAATATGGGGGTGGGTAGCTTCTACGTAACAGAATTAAAAATTGATTGAATGGTGCAAATATAATGGCAATACCTGAGGAACAATCTTCCATCATATCTGAGAACACAAGTAAAGAGGAAAATGGAATGGTGCCATGGGAGAAAGGACTATGAGACGATGTTTTTGATGTTGAGGAGAGATGAGCCCATTCTAGACTGAAGGGGAGCAGCTTGCAGAGAACGCGTTTCAGTAGTTGAGAGGGGTCTAACACTGATCGATCAAAGTCCCTGGGGAAGCAGGAGGCAATAGGTGGAAAGCAGAAATGAAGGATTGGCCTTGGGATCAATGTTCCCACTTCCAGGTTGGGTATCGACTTTAAAAATATCCTTGAAAACATAGAAGTACTTGATTTCATGTTCCCACTTGGCAGCACAGTAGTGCTGTTCCTGGTGCCGTGATGGTCATGAAAAATGTTTGACATGACCCTGACCTCTAAGCATTTAGAATCTAGATGGGAGAAAGCATAACAAATAATAATAATAATAATAACAGTTAATAATGCATAAGTTCCTACCATATGTCAGACATTCAGCTAATTTCTTAATATACAGTATTTCACTGAATGTGTACCCTCCCTTATAATGTTGACCAGAGATATAAAGTTTGAGAAACTCACTCAAAGTCACACACAAATTGATACAAATAAAATTCAAATCCAGTTCTGTCTCACTCCAAAGCCAGCTGTTGTGGCTAGATAGAATATGATTAAAGGTCAAATTATATCTGATAGGTTTTATTTGTGCTCTAGGGTTCATAGAATAAAGATTATTATGGACAGGTTTTCAGCAAAAACTTGTAAAGCCATCGATTGTTGTTTTCTCATTTGACAGCCTTTGGTAACTAGTGTGGACAGATTTGGAGTAGTGCCTTGGCTGGACATGTAGCTGTGACCATGAATATACGACAGAAGTTTGCCTGAAGCAGTATGCGAAATGTGTTTATTAGTCAGAGTTCTGTAGGTGAGAAACTCCAATTTTGGACAGCTCTCTTACTGAATGTATTGCTGGCTCTGCGTCTCCAAAGGGGCTCACATGTGGGCACGCACTGAGGTCTTAGATCCTAGGCCACACCAGTGCTGGAGACAGTGCGAGGAGAAGGGCAGTCAAGATCAGGGTACCCAGCAGAGTACTTACAAAATGTAGGTCTCCTCAAGACAACAAAACTGGGAAGATGAATTGTGCAGCCATAGCCCAGTGATATATGACAGCAGACCCAAAGACCTCCACTTGCTGGGTTTCCCCACAGTGGCCATTAAATTTTCTCCACTGGTGCCAAATACCTTGCTTCTCTGTTTTTCCTTTATATGGCAGGTGCTTCTTCCACCACTTATAATAGCAGAGGTCTATCTAATTTCATTGCCTAAGAGTTAAATTTGTTTATCCCAATGTGATATGGGAAGGTTCTCCACCCATATTTGTCTTTACATCTATTTTATTTAATTTCATAAAACAAAGCCTGACATCTCAACTTCCTTATCATTTCCAATTTCTTTGTTTAGCAACTTGGAACATGATCTATTAGAGCTTAGGCAGAGGAGTTGAAGTAACATGCCCTCCACTCTTATCTAGAGGTAATTTCCCCACTCACTCAGGATGCTCCTTGAGAGTTGGGATTAGTAACCGTCCTCTATTTGACTAAAATTCTTAATCCTGGGAGTGACATCAACAGGTAGTAGAATGGGAAATCCCAGCCATCTTTCTCCCACAGAAACACTGATTTAACGAGGGTATACAGACAAAGTGCCTTTATGAAAAGCCCAGAATCCAGTTAAGAAGTCACAGTACTTCAGATGTGCACAATACAGAAACCAGTTGCATCAAAATGGGTAAGAAGAAATCTTTCACTTTGTCTCCATCAGTTCTTCCACAATCCAGCTCAGCTCAGTATTGAGGGAGTTTGCCTGGGCACATAAATTCTCCCTCAGGGACAAGAGAGAGGGGAGCATGCCTCAAGTGTCCCTGGTCTTTCACTGTGCTGCCCAAGGGGTCAGTTTTTGTCTCATCACACCTGGAGTGCTAACAGAACTCTCACAGTTTGGTGGGGGTAGCTAACAACAAATGAAAAGAGGCGGGTTATCTGCTGCACTCAGCACAGTTCAGAGAGATTGTGAGAAAATGCAGAACTCAAGGCTTCTCCACCGGGAAGAAAGGAAGGAATGGCACATGCCTCCAATGTCCCAACCCATAGTACAGCAGTCAGACACCAGAGAGAGCAAGAGGTTATGGGATCCTGAAAAATGAGAAACTGGTAAATCCCCTTTAATTAGCAATCTACATGCAAAAGTCTAGAGAAGATACAGTCATAGAAAAGGATTGAGATGCTCTGGGAATCCCTAGCCAGGCTGATTGGTGAGGTCTTTCCCAGTTAAAATCAGTTTGTAGAGATTAGGAGAAGTGGCCGTTTCTTAAAATACACAGACAGTAATTCAAAGCTACAAGGAACATGGGAACATGGAACAAAATAAATCTCCAGTAACCAACTCTAAAGAAATGAAGATTTATGAATTGCCTGACAAAGAATTAAAAATAATTGTCTTAAATAAGTTACAAAAGACACAGAAAGACAGCTAAATAAAATAAGGAAGATGGCACATGAACAAAATGAGGCTCTCAGAAAAGAGATAGAAACTATAAAAAAGAACCAAACAGAAATTTTGGAGTTGAAGAACACAATAACTGAATTGAAAAATTCACTAGAAGGATTCAACAGCAGACATAAAAAAGCAGAGGAAAGTTATCAAACTAAAGGCTGGTCATTTGACATTATACTGTCAGAGGTACAAAAAAAAAGAGAATGAAAAAGAATGAAGAAAGCCTAAGGGACTTATGGGACACCATCAAATAAATTAATATATGCGTTATGGAAGTCACAGAAAGAGAAGAGACAGATAAAGAGGTTAGAAAACTTACTTAAAAAAATAATGGCTGAAAACTTCACAAATTTGGGAAGGGACACAGACATTCAGATTTATGAAAACAAAGAACCCCAAATAAGGTCTATGGAGACACATTATAATCAAATTGTCAAAAGTCAAAGACAAAGGATGGATTTTGAAAGCAGCAATATAAAAGTGACTCATCACATACAAGGAGTTTCCGTAATACTATCAGCTGATTTCTCAGAAGAAACCTTGCAGGCCAGTAGGGTATACAATAATATATAAAAAGTGCTGAAAGAAAAAACTATCAACCAGGAATTGTAATAAACTTTCCTTCAAAAACGATGGAGAGGTAAAGACTTTCTGTGACAAAAAAAAAAAAAAAAAAAAATTGAGGGAGTTTATCATCTCTAGACCCGCTTTATAAGAAATGCTAAAGGAAGTTCTTCAGCTGAAATAAAAGGAAGCTAAAACAGCAACATGAAAGCATATGAAAGTATAAAATTCACTGGAAAAGGTAAATATGTAGACAAATACAGTCATCCCTCAGTATCCAGAGGGGATTGGTTCCAGGACCCCCTGCAGATACCAAAATTTGCAGATGCTCAAGTCCCTTATAAAAACACTGTACTATTTTCGTGTGACCCATGCATATCCTCCTGTCTAAATTATCTCTAGATTATTTATAATACTTAATACAATATAAATGCTATGTAAATAGTTGCTGGCATGTGGCAAATTCAAGTTTTGTTTTTTGGAATTTTCTGGAATTTTTTTTTTCGGCTATTCATTTAGTTGAATCCATGAATGAGGAACCCATAGATACAGAGGGCTGACTATACAGAATACTGTAACACTGTAATGGTGGTGTGTAAATCACTTCTAATTCTGGTATAAAAGTTAAGAGACAAAAACATTAAGAATAACTGTAACTATAAACATTTGTTAATGGATACACAATATCAAAATAAGTGAATTGTGATATCAATAACAAAGTGTTGAAGGGGTAAAAGTGTAGCATTTTGGTATGTGATTTGAATTAATGTGTTAGCTTAAAATAGATATTTTAACTATAAGAAGCTTTATGTAACTTTTATGCTACCTCATGGTAACATAATAAGTTTTTGTTATCTCATGGTAACAAAGTAAATACCTATGGAAGATACACAGAAGAAAAAAGAAAGAAGCAAAGCATATTACTACAAAAAAAAATCACACAAAAAAAGACAGCAAAAGAGGAAAAGAGGGACAAACTACAATACAAGCAGAAAACAACAAAATGGCAATAGTAACTCCTTAACTATCAATAATTACACTAAACATAGATTAAACTTCCCAATCAAAAGATGTAGTGGCTAAATCAATTTTCAAAAAATAGATCCAACTATATGCTGTCTATAAAAAAAAAAAAACTCACTTTAGGTTTAAGGACACACATTGGCTGAAAATAAAGGGATGGAAAAAGATATTCCATGCAAATGGTAACAATTACAGATATACATGCACCCAACATCAGAGTACTCAAATATATAAAGCAAACACTGACAGATCTCAATGGGAAAAGACAGCAATTTAATAATAATTGGAGGCTTCAATGTCTCACTTTCATATGTAGATATAATATTTAGACAGAAAATCAAAAAGAAACAGTGGAGTTGAACAACACTATAGACCAAATGGGACTAACAGACATTCTATATATGCAGAACATTCTACCCAACAGTAGCAGAATACACATTCATATCAAGTGCACATTGAACATTCTCTAGGCTGGACCACAAAATAAATCTCATCAAATTTAAGAAGATTGAAATCATACCAAGAATTATTTTCTGGGCACCATGGAGGGCAACTAGAAATGACTAAGAAATGAAAAACTGGAAAATTCACAAATATGTAGAAATTAAACAACATACTCGTGAACAACCAATAGATCAAAGAAATGAGAAGGGAAATTTAAAAATATCTCAATACAAATGAAGCTGACAACAGAATATACCAAAACTCATGGGATGCAGCAAAGACACTACTAAGAGGGAAAAAGTGAAAATGCCTGTATTAAAAAAGAAAACAGTTTTCAAGTAAACAACCTCACTGTACACCACAAAGAACTAGAAAAAGAAGAAAAAACTAAGGCCAAAGTTAGTAGAAGGAATAAAATTATGAAGATTAAAGGAGAAATAAATAAAATAGAGAATAGAAAAGTAAGAGTTGTTTTTTGAAAAGATAAACAAAATTTACAAACTCTTAGCTAGACTAAGAAAAAGAGAAGACTCAGATAAATAAATTCAGAAATGAAAAAGGAGACCTTACAAATGATGCCACAGAACTATAAATAATCATGAGACTACTGCAAACAATTATATGACAAAAAATTGGATAATCTAAGAGAAATGGATAAATTCCTAGAAACATACAACCTATCAAGACTGAATCATGAAGACATAGAAAATCTGAACAGACTAATAATGAATAAGGAGATTGAATCAGTAATCAAAAACCTCCCAACAAAGAAAAGTCCAGAAACAAATGAATTCACTGATGAATTATCTCAAATGTTTAAAGAATTACCACTAATCCTTCTTAAATGCTTCCAAAAATTGAAGAAGAGGAATACTTTCAAATTAAGTCCTTAAATTTATAAGGCCATCATTATCCTGATACCAAAGCCAAAGACACTACAAGAAAGAACAAAACAAAACAAACAAAAAACAACAGACTAATATTCCTGATAAACATAGATGCAAAAATTATCAACAAAATACTAGCAAACCAAATTCAATAGCACATTAAAAGGATCCCATAGCATGATCACTTGGAATTTATCACGCATATGCAAGGATAGTTCAACATACACAAATCAATTAACGTGATGCACCACATTAGCAGAATGAAGTATAAAAGTCACATGATCATTTCAATAGATGTAGAAAAAGCATTTGACAAAATTCAACACCCTGCCATGGTAAAAACTCTCAACAAACTAGGTATATAAGGAATGTACCTCAAAATAATAAAAGCCATACATGAAAAGCCCACAGCTTATATCATACTCGATGGTGAAAACTGAAAGTTATTCCGCTAAGATCAGGAACAAGGCAAGAATGCCCACTTTCACCACTTCTATTCAACATAGTACTAGAAATCCTAGGCACACCAATTAGTGAAGAAAAAGAAATAAAAAGCATCGAAATTGGAAAGAAAGAATTAAAATAATTTGTGTTTGCAGATAACATGATCATATATGCAGAAAACCCCAAAGACTCAACCAAAAACAACTGTTTACTAATAATTCACTGAAGTTGTAGGATAAAAATCAATATACAAAAATCAACTGGGCTTCTATACTTTAATAATAAACTATTTGAAAAGGAAATTTTTTAAAATCCCATTTATGATAGCTTCAAAAATAACAAAATTCTTAGGAATAAATTTAATCAAGGATATAAAATACTTCTACATTAAAAACTATATAATATTAATGAAAGAAAATAAAGAAGATACAACTTAATGGAAAGGTGTCAGTGTTCATGGATTGGAAGAATATTGTTAAAATGTCCATACTACCCAAAGCATTCTACAAATTCAGTGCAATACTATCAAAATCTCAATAACATTTTTTACAGAAATAGAGAAAACAATCCTAAAATGTATATGAAATTACAAAAGGCTCTGAATAGCCAAAGCAATCTTGAGCAAGAAGGATGAAGCTTGAGGCAGCACACTTCCTAATTTCAAAATGTACTACACAAATAAAGTAATTGAAACACTATGGTACTGGCATAAAAACAGAAATATAGACCAATGGAAAAGAACAGAGAACCCAGAAATAAACCCACACGTATATGGTCAACTGATCTTCCACAAGGGTGCCATGAATACACAATGGGAAAAGGATAATCTCTTCAACAAATTATGTTGGGGAAACATATCCATCTGCAAAAGAATGAAATTGCACCCTTATTTTACACTATACACAAAAAAGTCAATTCAGAATTGATTAAAGATTTAAACACAATTCCTGAATATCTAAAACTCTTAGAGAAAAACTTGGGGGAAAACCAGAGCATTGGTTCAGGCAATAATTTCTTGGATATGACACCCAAAGCACTAGGAACAAATGCAAAAATAGACAAGTGAAACTACATCAAAGTAAAAAGGTTCTGTATGGCAAAGGAAATAATAAAGTGAAAAATGCAACCTATGGAGTGGGAGAAAATATTTGCAAACCACTGATAAGAAGTTTATATCCAAAATAAATAAGGAACTCCTACAACTCATTAGCAAAACAAACAAACAAAAAACAAATAACCTGATTTTAAAATGGGCAAAGGTATTGAATAGATATTTCTCCAAAGAAGACATACAAATGGCCAGCAAGTATATGGAAAGACAGTCGATGTCACTAATCATCTGAGAAATGCAAGCCAAAATCACAATGAGGTATAACCTTGTAGCTGTTAGAATGGCTATTATCAAAACAAATAAAAAATAAGGGCTGGTGAGGATGTGGAGAAACTGGAACTCTGGTACTCTGTTCGTGGGAATGTAAAAGGGTGCAGCTGCTATGGGAAACATTATGGAGGTTCCTCAAAAAATTTAAAAAAGAACTACCTTTTCATCCAATCTCATTTCTGGGTATATACCCAAAGGAACTGAAATCATGATTTCGAAGGGATATTTGCCGTCCCATGTTTAGTGCAGCATTATTAACAATAACCAAGATAGGGAAACTACCTAAATGTCTAACAACAGATGATTGGGTAAATAAAATGTGATGTATACAAACACAGATTATTAGTCAGCCTTAAAAAAGAAGAAAATCCTGACCTTTATGACAACATGTATGGACCTGGATGGCATTATGATAAGTGAAATTAGCTAGTCACAGAAGGACAACTACTGCATGATTCCACTTATATGAGGTATCTAAAATGGTCACGCTCATAGAAACAGAGAGTAGAATGGTGGTTGTCAAGGGCCAGGGAGAAGGGAGAAATGGGAAGTTGCTTTTTAATGGGTAAAGTTTCAATTATACAAACTGAATGAGTCCTAGAGATCTGCCCTACAACATTGTGCCTATAGCTAACAATACTATATTGTGCACTTAAAAATTTATTGAGAGTACAGATCTTATGTTAAGTGACTAAAAAAAAAAAAATGCTAGTACTGATATCTGAGGACCTGCGTCTCAGTCTTAAGTTTTTTGTGTTCCCTTCTCCCAAGAAGCCTTGAGGTGAGAATGCAGAGAGAACCCTGGCAGAGTTCCCTAGGTGAAATGCAAATGGTGTCCTCCTCCCCACTCCAGGGCACTCTTGATTTAGCTCCTTGTAGCATCACCCAACCTGCCCACCCAGACATGGAGGGTGCCCACTAAAGATGACGCTTCTTGGAGTAGCAGATGCATCAGGCTGTGCACCAGCAGTTTGGTTTCCCCAGCTCCACTTTAGATAACTGCCCCGGATCAACAGTTCTCGCAGCCATTCCCCCAACCTTGGAGAAAAGAAATCTAGACAGAGTTGCAGCTCTGTAACTCCCCAACTGACTTGCCTCAGATCTCCCACCTGTAAACAGAAATAATAATCATATTTTTCTATTAGACTGTGTATGTAAAAATACTAGAGCCTCTATCCTTGGAGTGAGGCATGTCTCCACAGGTTTAACCATTAATAGATTGGCAGGGCACACAGACCCCAGACTCAACTTAATAAATGGAGTCATTGACCACATCGCTTTTCTCAGCAGAAGCTGAAGATAATATATACCATCTGTATGAGGAAAATCAAATCAGTGCCCAGGGCAGGGGATGTGTAAAGTGTGCTTGATAGTGCCTCAGTAGGAAGAACATTAGTCATTGTGACAAACCTTCTTCTCCCTAAGAGGTGATAATGCAGCTGTTATTACTTTTTATAATTTAGCCAAGAACTGATAACATTGAAATTTTTATTCAAGGATTTAACAAATTCAAAATAATGGAGCATACTAATAGACCAAATTGTACATGCAGTCAATACAATCTTACCCAGAGAACTTGCATTATGTTTTTTGACGTTAGGTGATATATTGGGGTAATGAAATTTTTAGTCCTTGGTTTTCAATTTTAAGAATATTGTTATTTTGCATTCGTGGGATTCTGTACTCACTTAACAGGATCTGTGAGAATTATAAAAAGACTTTATGAATGCTGAGTCCTTGCTGGTATGATTTAAATTCAAATAAAAATACAGGGGGTCATTTTTATGAAACAAACTGACCATAACCAAGAGTTTCATTTTCCATTTCCCTTTAATATTTACTGCCCTAACCTTGCACAAACCCAGAAATGAGATGAGATATACCTGTAAACCTTAACCTCCATTAAAACTGGCAATGAGGCTGTGAAAAACTTCTTTCAGGTGTGTAGGGGGCAGGGGAAGGTTATTTATAGGTTTGTTTAAAATTTATACAAAAGAAAAGTGGAAAACATACACAAAACCAGGGTAGCAATGTATTAGTCTAGAGTCAAGAACTTTTAATTTAGCACCATCACTAATGTTTAATGAATATACAGACACATACACCATTTAAATGTTATTTTGGTTTCAAATTGAAAGCAAAATGTTATATATTTTAAAATGGAAATAAGTCTCCCTCAAGAAGCTTCAGATCTCATCAGCAGAAAACACCGTTATCTCCATTTATAAAATGGCTTTAACTTTTTCAAAGCATTTTTCAACCTATGCAATCTTATTTATTTCTACAACTCCCTGGCAGATCGGTAAAACAATATTATTAGCCACTTTTGCCCTTCATGGGACCAAGACACAGCAAACTAGTGTTTATTGAAGTACCAGTATTTCTATTAGCTGTAAATTGAATCTCTTTTAATTTGAAAAACTAGCCCGTAAAGTAGATATTATTTTTATTTTCAGCCAGGTAATCTGCGGCCTAGAAATCTTAAATTATTTACCCAATGTCACACAGCCAGTAGGTGCTGCAACCAAGATTTAAAACCCAGGTCAGTCTAATTCCAAAATCTACTATATCAGGCTGTTCGCTCTGAATGTTAAAAAACATGTTACGGGGGCTTCCCTGGTGGCGCAGTGGTTGAGAATCTGCCTGCTAATGCAGGGGACACGGGTTCGAGCCCTGGTCTGGGAGGATCCCACATGCCGCGGAGCGGCTGGACCCGTGAGCCACAGCTGCTGAGCCTGCGCGTCTGGAGCCTGTGCCCCGCAACGGGAGGGGCCGCGATAGTGAAAGGCCCGCGCACCGCGATGAAGAGCGGTCCCCGCACCGCAATGAAGAGTGGCCCCCGCTTGCCGCAACTGGAGAAAGCCCTCGCACGAACCGAAGACCCAACACAGCCAAAAATAAAAAAAAAAAAAAAAAAAAAAAAAACATGTTACGAAAAAAGGGTCAAACTACTTAGTTGAATAGCCTTAAAAGGATTCAAGTTTCCTGAATCCTAGTGCTGTGCAGAGGTAGAGAAAATAAAGATCCAATATGTAAAATGTTTAAGCAAAGATTATATGTCTCAGATTTAAACTACAATAACTGTCAAGTATCAAAGAAATTCAGTTGTAGTTATGAAAGGTTATGGAGTTTTGAGGTGTTTTATGTTTGAGTCTTAAAGAATGAGTGAGTGAGACTGATCAAAAGTTACAGAAGGACTATTGTAACTTCAATTCCACTTATTTCTAAACAGTGTTTCTCAAACTTTGGTGCACATCCGAATCATCTGGGGAGCTTGGTAAAAAATATAGATGCTACAAATCAACTTGTAGAAATTTAGTCTAAAGTAGCATTTGCTGAATAATCCAAGGAACCAAAACATGATCTGGGAAAAGAGGTTTCCATGGACAAATAAATGTGGGAAATGTTGCTTTGTGTAAATCCTACAAGTTTATTTTATATACTAGTGAGCTTCAAGCTTGTGCAGTCACTGGAGGGACTCTTTATACGACATAGGGTCCTACAGGTAGGATAGCCCCAGCGGGGGAGGATCTCAGAGGTTTTAACGTCTCTGAGATGTGGAGAAAAGAAAGACCTGTAAGCAGCAAGCTGAAACAAGATTAGAGGCTGACAGAAATTGATTTGTGTATCAGAATGAGAGCCAGAGGCAAAAATAATGCTTTGGTCAAGGGATGGAGAGAAGAGAGGAGGTAGGGATGGGGTTCAGGAAGCTGAACAGTTCAGGCTCCTAATCCAGGAAATGGATTTTGCATGCTTTAATATGTGCTCAGGCTTCTTCCCGGTGAGTGGAGTAGGCAGTCAAGCAGGGTCACCCGTAGTCGACCATCCAGATACTACACATGCTTCAAGCTCTGGCCCAGGGTTTTGATGAGGGAAGCTTTCCCTGAATATCCTGACTACCCTTTCCCAGGCACTTCCTGTTTCTAAACAGTCTTTACTTTTTCCAATTTTCTCCTTCTTGCTTGATCGTACGTTGTCTGTGATTGGTCAATAATTCTTTTATGTGTCCTTTTCTAGCTAATTATACTGTAAGTTTTTTGAGGGTGGAAATTGTATCTTATACTTCTCAGTGACCCCATAATGCCTAGGATGATGACAGCAGCTGTTCCGTTATCAAGTTAGTGTAATAAACCTCCTTGAAACCAGTGGCTTAAAGCACCAACTATTTGTTACTTCCCAAGGTTCTGTGGGTTGACTGGGTGGTTTTCCACCTGGACTCTGAGAGGACCAAAATGTCCCCACTCACAAGGCTGGCAGTTGGTGGTGGCAGGGCTGGCTTCACCAGACACGTGTGTGATCTCCGCAGTCACAGAAGGGATCCATACTTGGGGTTTAATGCTCTGTGGCTGCCATCTTGAAATTCTTAAAAGGTTTTTTCTTTCCATTTGTATCTGGTATGTAAAGAAGGAAGGGACAATGGAGTACATGTGCACCAGGGATCGGAGCCTTGGTTCATGTGCAGTCTCATCTCTCACCATCTCCCCGAAGCCCCAGGATGGTTTCTTGACTGCCTGCCTGCTCCTGCCCCTGGGCTCCTCGGGCCCCACACTGTCT
This sequence comes from Balaenoptera acutorostrata, assembly GCF_949987535.1. Lineage (NCBI taxonomy): Eukaryota > Metazoa > Chordata > Mammalia > Artiodactyla > Balaenopteridae > Balaenoptera > Balaenoptera acutorostrata. The sequence goes on from NC_080081.1 coordinate 70,543,168, forward strand.
CCTCCTTCCCACACCTGCCCCCTGACTCCTCTTGCCCTCTTCCCTGTCACATCTGTGAGTAGAAGGCCAGGGTTCTGCTATTGCCCTCTGCTCCTGGCAGGAGCCTGGGAGCAGACTTGGGGGAGACCAAGGTGTTGTCATCTTGGGTCATGCAGCATCTTGGGGCACCCCAAGGAGGCTTCAGTCCCACCTGGGATGGCAGAACCGTGGAGAGTTTTGTAGACAACTCTTGACCACTGCTAGTCTAGGTTCTGAGCGTGTCCTACCATGGAGATGGCAATCCCTTGGGGCTACCTATCCACTGTGCATTAGGTCTAATGGGGTTCAGGACATGCTACCTCAAAATATGGCACCTTGGCATATTAAATATCTTAAGCTGAAGGAACTTTTTAAAATGGTGGAAGCAGGAAGGTCACTCCGACCTACTCCCCCTCACCTTTCCCTGAAACAGGTCTTAAAACTCCCAAGTGAAAGATACCCTCCCTGGACCAGGAGGAAGTAAGATATTCTTATCACCAGAGATGGGGAATTGGGGGCCAAGAAACCTCTATAAACAAACCTTGTTACACAACCCTTATTTTCCTAGTTACTTCTTCACCATTTACTACCCTAGCTCAGACTCCTTTGTTTTGTCAATTCTTCACAAATGTATTGTTTCTTTGTCTAAAAGGTATAAAAGCTTCCTGCTCTGGTCACTTCTTCAAGTCTTCATTCCCTTGTGAAGGCTCCCATGTACATATAGAAATTTAATACTATTTGTATGCTTTTCTCCTGTTAATCTGTCTTTATTAGCTTAATTTCCAGACCCAGCCAGGGACCCTAAGAGGGTTGAGGAAAGCTTTTTCCTCCTCTACAGGATGCTGGACCTGAGGAAAGGGAGATTGACTTTGACCCTGACTGGGGACCACATTTTCATTTTGCACTGGACCCTGTCAGTCATGTGGCTGGCCCTGGGTGCTGGTCTCCTTTCCTAGGATTGGGGGAATCTTTGTTCTCCTCCATGTAAGTCTTCTTACATTATGGCAACTGGATTTCAGGAGTTCCAACAAACCAAAGCAGAAGCTGGAGATCTCTTAAGGATCACTCTTGGAAGTTATGCAGAACCACTTTTACATATTTTATTTATCAAACAGTCACAGGACCAGCCCAGAATCAAGGGGAGAGGAAATATACTCTACCCTGCGAGGAGTATTGGCAAGGGCACAGGCAGAAGAGCTTGTGGGACAAGAGAGACTGTCAGACACTGTCTACCATTCAGCTGAAAGCATCAAAATGTATAACGGTGAAGAACAGGCCTTGGACTCAGTCAGACCGGGGCTCAAATCTCTGTTCCACCACTGCCTGATGGCTAAACTTATTTAGTTCCTCTGAGCTTCAGTTTCCTCATCTGTAACATGAAGCTTGTTGTGAGGGTTAAATATGATACACACAGTGCTTGGCACCTACTCAACATTCAACATACAGCAGCTACTGTCACAATGGAGTCACAGAAGTTCCTCCTACAGGGAGGATAATAGCTTCTACTGCAAAAAACTAACAATTACAGACTTATCATTCGTCCCTTTGGCTAATAACATGTTTGATGGTGCTTGGAAATCAAGTTGACTATGACTAGATATTTACTGAAGGGTGTGTTCATTTGTGGATACCTGAGAAATGTTCGTATTATTGGAAAACACATAAATCTGATGGAAGCAACATTTTAACATAAAACAATTTTTTTTCAGAACTTGACCAACAGTCAATTCTAATAGGAGAGAGAACATGAAGATACTAAGCATCCTTCTCAGAAGTCCGGGCCCCACTTAAGGGGAAAAAGGAGAACCTGGGCACTGAAGACACATCTCTCTTCCTGAACATGAGTGGTGATGAAGCAGTAGGCATTTGGGTGACTGATCTTTAATTTGAAATAGTGCAGCAGAAACCCCCTCAGCAAATGTCAGAGAAATCTGATGTTTTATTACCTTCTATTTATTTTCTGACATGATACGGAATGCAAACAATTGTTGCTAAACCTGAGAATCTCTGACCTTTAGTTTCTGCCCAAGCACTTCTCACTTAAAGTAGTAACAAGAATATATACCTCCTCAGTGAACAACAAGAACGCTTTCTCCTCTAAGCCTAACATTGTATTCCTGCTTTCATCTGGGTAAAAATAATCATTGTGATGATAATAAAATTAATACAACCTCACAGGAAATCTGTCATTGTTATAACTGGAAATGAACCAGTGAAGAAAAGGTGAAGAGAGACCATTCTGGCTAAATTGACTGAAACAGTCTGCAACAATGGAGAATAATAAAACACAATTAAGACTGAAAGTGACCTGAGGCTTTAAGTATCAGAGTACTTAATGGGACATGAAGACCACATAAAGGTCAGCAGCTCAGAAGTGACCTCTGGGCCATAGTATATAGGTTAAAAAAGAGTCCAAACCTCTTTAAATGTGTATAACTTAACATTTGTGAAATGTAAATTTTTGCTCAATTTGCATCAAAATAAAATAGTATTTTTCATTTATTAAACTGACAAAAATTTCTACAAGGTAAAGATCAGTACTGGTAAGGGTGTGGTGAGAGAAGGAGTTCACATTTCTGAAAGGTAATTAGCCCAGAATCTATCAAGTAGCTCAGGAAAGTTCCAGACTTTGTAGCTAACAATTATACTGAAAAAACATATTGAAAAAAAATTTAAAGCTTCAAAAAATAGATATGTGCAAAAAAAGCTCATTACAGCAAGATGTATATGTATGTATGTATGTGTATATACACACACACACACAACAATAGGAGAATGGTTTAATTACAGTGTATCCCAGGAAAGAAATATGCTGCCACTTAAAACTAGGTTTTAGAAGACACTTAATGACAGAGGAAAAAAATCTCATAAAATGATATCTGGTTTAAAAAAAAAAGGCAGACATAAAATTACAGAGCATTACTCTTTCCATTAAGTGGCTTGAAATAAAACAAGTGGAAGATGGAGAGACATGGAGATTAGCTGGCAGAGAGCGTGTAGATCCCTCCAGACAAACCTCCACCCTAAGAACCTCCAGGTAATGGGACTCAGCTCCAAAGAGGTGAGGTAGAGACAGTGGGGGCCAGAGCCCACCTCGGGAGCAGAACTGGCGTGAAGGGGCTCTTCAGTTGCCCATTGCCTGGGATTGTGAGCTAATCACATGGTAAAGAGGCAGGGCCTTGGACAGCAGAGCAGCTAGAAGGCATGCTGTAAATAAAGGGCCTCTAGCTAGGGTTGTTGCCAAGTGTGTCCTCCCTGAGGGGGACCGTGAAGTACCATCTTTAAAGAAAGCCAGCTGAGAATGTGGTAATTTAATAGCTGTTTCCACTGGAAGTTCTGCTTGGTAATGCCCACTGATAGACAATATGCTGAATGTAAATTTGCTCATCCAATTGTTGTTTTTCATTTCTTAAAAATGGTTTAGTGGTATCTGAAGAAAAAGTCAACAGATTTCATAGGAAGATTCCAGACCTCCTGATAGTGTGGTTTATTCTGAAATATTAACACTCCCCTTAGAACATCCAGTGAATGTTGAATATTGATCATGAGAGGCCAAACATGATTATAATCAACATGTTAATCTGATATTTTCCAATGCTTATTAGGAAACCTTGGATTTAAATGATAGGGTGCTGTCTGCTATCAATTCCACATGTATGTTGCAGAAATACAGTGAAATGCAAATTCATGAACCCAGCATTTTTACCACAAAGACTTCAAAACTCTAATGAACATGTCACTTAGATTTTACATTGAAAAGATGAAGCCACTGAAACTCAAATAAACATCTTTACTTCTGAGAAGTAAAGATAAAATAACATATGCAAATTGCATGCATTCCCTGAAAAAAAAAAACAAATAAAAACTAGAGCATTGCTCAGTTAAATATTCATAAAATGATGTCTTAAAATGTTCATCTTTATATGCTGGCTTACATCCTGCAGATAGTGTTATAGTATATTTTAATCTCTAGTTTGGAAGTAAGTTAGGTGTAAATCTTAAATGGGTAATGCTATAGTCAAATAATATCATTGTGGTCTCCCATATAGCTAAGAGGTTATCCTCAGTTTTGCCCCAAACCTCTGTTCATGGGTGAACAATGCATTCATTCAGCAGTCAACAACTATTAATATTTATTAAGTGACTGCTATGTCCTGCGCATTGGGGAGTTGATGGTGAATAGGATGCACATGGTCCCTGGTCTCCTCTGGGTTACTCTCTAGTGGGGATGACAGACAAACACAAGCAAATGAATAAATAGAATAGTTACCAAAGATGATGAGAATGACAAAGAAACAGCTATTTTAGACTCAGTATTCTGATATGGTATTAAGTATTGAACTGGGAATTTAGATGTATTTTAAAAAAATAATCTTTGAAAAGTTTCACTGTGAGTGTGGAAGATTCAGATCCCAGAGGGTATAGTCCCATATGTAGCTGAAGTATTTGAATAATGGTTAGATTTGTTTAACAGCTAGTGGTCTAGGTTAAGACAAGTTAGATGTCTGGAAGATCTATGTTGAACTGCTGTGCAGGTCACAGTATCTTGGGAATGACATAGGTTCTAGTGATACCCTATGAGACTCTAACCCTTGGGTTTAACTGAGGCTAAAACCAGAATGAGGACTGGATCAGACTCTTGGGGACCAGACTGGATTTCTTTTCCAGTGCTTGCTGTTCAGTTTGTGCTACACATTATCAGATGGGGTTAGTTAAGCTCCGAAGGTTCTGTCTTCTCTACCTTCTTAGACCAGACCATGCCCAGCTGAGTCTGCAGATATGCCAGCTCTTTAGCTCTCTTTTCCCTTTTTCTCTTTTCTGTTATTTATGTTCTTGCTGCCCTTTTCTCTCCCTTATACCTTCCACCTCATCAAAATAACAGAAGTTGGCCATCTGAGATGGTCTTTCTGAAAGAGGGATTCTTGGCCTGAAATCCTAGAATGGTGGCTCTGAAGAGAGGGGAGAAGGGGTGAAAAAATGGAGAGTGGAACATACAGACTGGTTAAGGTCATCTGGGTAGAGGTGAGCATCAGATCTCAATGAGGAAGATCGTGTATATTTATTTGTTCCTTTCTTCATTTCTCAGTATTTCAGTTAATGTAAACAAAGTGTCTACTATTTCTGCTAAATAATTCTGAACAATGTGTCTCCCCACCTCCTGACACAGGAGGACCGCAGCCCTGGTTCAAATAAAAAGTTCAAACATCACAGCTACTCCTTAAAGACACAAACTTATACTAACCTAGAAGGGGTTTCCAAATAGGACAGTCTTAGAACTAACCAAGATATAACCTGCTTTGGCAATGTGTATCAAAAGTCTTCTCTTTCCTTTAATTCATTTTCCATCTACTGCAAATCCTAAGGCTCTACATCTGTAAGGATCCAACCACCTTTCAGCACGTTCCCTACTAACAGGCCATCATAATGTGACTGTGGACAACTGTAACAATCTTCTAAAGGATCTTTGTGTTTCCATCTTTGCTCTCACCTCACTATTGGCCACACAGCAGCCACAGTGATTATTTTATCTAAATCTAAGTGAGGTCTGCTCATTCCCTTAATATTGTCCCATCTCTGGCATACTGAACCTGTGTGATCTGGTCCTGGGCTTCCTCTCTGGGGGCTCTGAACTCAGCTTCCGTCACTCTGCCCCCATCACTGTTCTCCTTGCAGTTTAGTAAACAGGCCAAGAGCAATTCTGCCTCGGGGCCTTTGCACACATCATTTCTTCAGTTTTGAATGCACTTCCTTCAGGCACCCACATGACTAACATCACACAATTCAGAAAGGCCTTCAAACTCATCAAATGTCAACTTACCAGAAAAGCCTTTTGTGACCACCCTGGCCTCCATAACTCTCTTCCCTTTCACTCTGCTTACTGTGTTATTTTTCTTTGTAGCCATTATCACCACCCGGCATCTGTATTTGTTTATTTTCTCTCTCTTCCCATTAGAACATCAGCACACAACAGCAGGGGATTTGTTTTGTTCTCTGCTGTGTGCTTAAGGCTAGAGGAGTGCCCGGCACATAGTAGGTCATCACTAAATATTTACAGCAAGTCCCCTACATATGAACAAGTTCTGTTCCGAGAGTACGTTCGTCAGTCCAATTTGTTCATAAGTCCAGCAATGTTAGCCTAGGTACCCAACTAACACAATCAGCTATATGGTACTGTACTGTAATAGGTTTATAATACTTTTCACACAAATAATACATTAAAAACAAACACAAAAAATAAAGAAAACATTTTTAATCTTACAGTACAGTACCTGGAAAAGTACAGTAGTACCAGCTACATCGCTGCTGCTTTTATGCTTACTTCCAGACATCCTGGGCTTGCAATGAAGATACTGTACTACCGTACTCTACAGTACTGTACAGTAAAGTATACAAAAGCACAACCACTTGTAGAGAATGCACACACATGACAATGTACGCCAGACATGTGAACTGACTTATGTGATTGGACATGCAAACGCACGTTTGCATCTCTGAAAGTTCACAACTTGAAGGTTCATATGTAGGGGACCTACTTATTGAATCAATGAGTTGGGTTTGTAAATTTCCTTTGATTCCCATCACTTCCTTTTGCGTGCTTCTACAGCCCACCTATTAGATCGTAAATTGGGGGCATATTAGTACACAGAGCTCTTGGCCAAGTTTTTGTCTAACAGTAATTATGAGGGTGTGGCTCTATGGCTTTCTGAGAATAGGAGTTGAAACCGATCCCCGGGAATTCGTAAAATTAACACCCTCTGGCTTCCAGGCATCTTCTTTCCGTGTTACACCCCCAACACTTTGTTAATGGCCTTGGGTAGCAGTATGAAAGTCACTTACTGCAAAAAGTTTCCCTGATCTCTACTTCCCACTACCAAATCCCCCAGTACATTATTTTCCTACTGTGTGTTCCATAGTACACTATTTTTCCCCTAGTAAGGCACTTCCCACACTTATTTTTATTCATGTTTAACTGTGATTCTGTCTCACTGCTGGACTGTCAGTGTGATAAGGGCAGAGACCAAATCTATTCTGTTCATCGGTGTCTCTTTAGCACCAAACATGATGGAATTCATTCAGACTGTCATTGTTAAATGGATTAAAAGCTGAATGAATGAATGAATGAATGGACAATTGCTTTCCATCTCTAGGAACAGCATGCAGTGCACAACCTTCCAGTGCCCTTGCATGCTGGGTCGCACTGTGTTATTGATTACTGCAGCCTCCTTTGGGGCATAGAAATGGAAGAAGGAGACCAAAATCTCTGTTATGAGACATGCAATAGAAGGCAGCAAAAGCTAACTCCACGTCCATCCCTGCTGCAGGTAGGCCCTGCTGCAGAGAAGGGGCTCAGGAAATACCTGGGGATGAACCCCTCTCAGATCATCTTCAATCCAGCCCAAATACATTTTACCTCGTAGAAATTTCTCCAAAGTATTTTGAAATCATTTATCAGTTTGCTTAGTGACTAATATTGTATAACTTTGGGGCTTTCTCTGTGCTTTCAAGGATATTTCAAAGCAAAGTTAAGGACGGGCCAGAGAAAAGGTGCAGAGAATCAGACGCAACACTGAAAACCAATATAACAATCCCTGTATGCATTCTTTTAACTCAGGATCTAATAAAGATCACAGGAGAATTTGGTGAGACTTTGCAGAACTTGTAATTTGAATGAACTGTGCAGACTTATTAAACAAAGGAAGCAAATGCTTGTGAGCATTTATGCATATTCTCAGGTAAGCTTCTAATATTAACCCAATGCTCCTCCTAAGAAATTGGTGAAACACTTGGCCAAACATGGCTGATGGCAATTCCAATCACTTTGGGTTCTCAGTTTTGAGTCCCTTGTCTTCTTCTATGGCATAAGCTGGTATGCTTTGAAATATTCTCTTCTTTCCATGCAGTGTAGGGAATTCTCTGTCTCTCTCCTAGGAGAGAAGTGTCTTCATCCATTCTATTTCTATGTCTCTAGCTTGTACTTCCTTTTGTTTCTAGTTGGCTACTGAATAGACTAATTTAATGCTAAGACATTCAGTGTGCCTGTTGCCTTTCAGCTAAGGAAGTCCTATCTGTTCCTCTTTCTCTGCTTGCCTTATTCTATGTGCTCTTTCAGCTGACGTAATGGTGAAAATTATGTAGGTCTCTCTGGTTTTTTGCCTAGAATAAAACAATTTTCAGATTGAATTCACTTGGGAAAAAGTCTCCTTATTTGCACAGAAGTTATTGACTGTCCTACTGTACTTCCTGGGATGAATGATCAAAATGTCCCAGTGGCTGCAGCGGCCTTGGGCTCTGCTGTTTAACCATATCATGCCCAGCATGTGGATTGTATACACTCATTAATGGTGACTAATCCTAAGCTTCATTCCGAATAGTGTTAAGGAAGGTTTTAACGTTTTGAGCTAAATGAAATTTACTTCAGTCAAGTCTTTGCTTACTTGAAGCCCTTAATTCACTTACTATTGAGTATATATTACTACTTGCCAGGCACTAAATGCTAGAGATACAAAGACCAATGAGAAAGAAATTACAGGCTAATGCTGGAGAGGTAAAAGAAAACAACCAGTTGAAATGCAGGGTGATAAGTGCTGTAATTGAGATCATTACAGGGCTTCGGGCACTTAATCCAGACTGGACATACCTCTAAAGAGTATTGTGAGGCTTTTGTCTTGTTTTATTTTTACCATCTTAACCATTTTAAAATACAATTCAGTAGTGTTAAGTATATTCCCATTAAAGAATATCATTCTAAGAAAAGGATAAGAGGCATTATTTGATACCTTTTTTGATACTATGGCAGCACCAACTTTGGTAATTGGGCATATATGCTTTGAGTGATGCTATCTCCCTGACTCTCTGATGTTTGTCCCTCCTGGCGTTTTGTGCTATTGAAAAAAATAACTATTCTGATACAGTCAAAAAGATTCATTTATTTTTTATTTTTTATTTTTTTTAAGATTCATTTATTAAGCTCCAAACACATTTAACATTCTCACTCTTATGTTTTTGATCATGCCTTTCTCCTTTTCTGAAATGCCATCCCCCTTTTTTTTTTTTTTTTTTTTTTCCATGTATCCACAGTTTTGGTATATCTGCTCCTCAAGGCCCAAGATAAACCCCACCTGAAATCTATTTTCTTCAATCACCCACTTCAGGAAATCACCCCATCCTTGATGACTGTACCCACTTATTTGGAACTTAGTATATGTTACCTTGGAATGTTACTTTGACATTAATATATAAATCCTATCTCACCAACTAAGGTAGAAATCCCTCGAGGGAAAGGACCAGGTTTAACAATAAATCACATGTGCTTAGACCCTTAAGCATGCATTTAAAATGTATTAATAATTTACTATGTACAGAGCCTATATTCAACATGAGGACATGATGATGCAGTTCCTGTCATAGAGAACCTCACTACCCAGTGCTTTCATTTACATGATCCTATTTCCTCTTTCAAAAAAAAAAATCTGTGCAATAGTTAGGGAAGACATTATTATCCTAATTTATGATAAGGATAATGAGACTGGAGAGACTAAGTGGTCTGCTGATGGCATCGCCTGCTATTTTCCAGGGTGATGCAACATACATAGTGAAGAGAACATGGGCTCTTGGAGAGATGGTGCTTTGGATTCCCACTCTGGTAATGGCCATCTGAGTGGATTTGGAGAAGTTATTTAATGTCCCAGAGTTTCAGTTACCTCATCCATGAAATCTGGTTGATAACACCTACTTTATAGAGCTGTTGGAAAGATTAAATCAAATCATTTTGAGTAGTGTCCAGTGCCTAGTAAGCCCCCAACAAATGATAGTTATTACTACTACTGCTGCAACCATTACTACTGTCATACTCTTATTACAGCCTCTATGTCTCTAATGCATCCCCAGAGTCTAGCACATGGTAGGTACTCATTAACAGTGTTGCTTTGGTATCTGCACACTCACCCACAAGCAGGGCTGAGACCTGGGCAGTGCATGTCAGCACAAGTACCAGTTCTTTACAGCTGGTGTACATTCTGACTGGGCCAGTGTCCATTTTGATTGGTTGGTGCCTTTGATAGCTTAGTTGTGAAATATTTCGTACAACACTCCTGCCCATAAATGTTGTAGGACTACTGTTTTATGCATTTTATGTAGTGTAGGTAACCACCCGTAACTAATAGTTCTACTTTTCTCCATCAGCAAACACCTGCCACAAAGAAACATCCCACTCAAAGACTTATTAGACTAACACAGTTTTGGAGAATATTCACAATACCTGGCACACTACCCATTGACAGCCAATCTTGCGTAGGGATTCTGTGTAAATACTATATCAGGCAGCTGGATATCAGGGAAATAACTTGAAGTTGGGTTGAATGAACTAGCAGCCATGGAATTGATTTCCTTATCGCTCTGGTTCAGGAATTTCCATTTAGCTATATTTCTGACAGGTCAGACATTTCCTACATGTGATTTAATTTAATTTAATTTATGATCCTTGCTCAATAATCGTGACTCCAAGCTAATAGATACTTTGAAAAGAATAACAGTGTAGCAAGTGGGCCTTTCGGACGTCTCAGGTCTCAGGGCATTTTCCACTGTACCCTCGGCCTTAATACAACCAGGAGAGGTGGTCAGAAGAGGAACCTCATTAAACATCTGGGGGCAATGGAAACACAAAACCAATGAGCCGGATGGGACCGTAACCTGCATTAACACTGCTCTTTTGAGTAAGGCCATGTGTGCCAATGGCACAGTGTAAATGCACACAGGTTTTTCAAATGGCCTCTGCCTCTGGTAACAGGGAACAGGTTCCTGGCAATAGCAGCTTCTCTGACTCTCTTTGTGGCATTCCTCTGACAAAGAAAGTATTGTCAAAATCCAAGCCGGGAGCATGTGGTGCTTGGGGGAGCAGTAACAGAGATTAAGGGCATGCAATGCAAGTGTGCACTTGTAATGAAATTGCCCTTACTTACCGCCTGGTTAAAACTCATGATTGCCACGGTATGCCTCTGTGATCAGGCTTAGCATAATGAAAAATAGCAGCAAAGCTTAGCTTTTCAGATGGCTTATATCAGGAGTAGATAGAAGTGTTTTCAAGGCTGAGGTGGTAATGAAGAGGAATCCATGATGCAGAGAATAGCAATTGATGCTTACTCATGGATAAAGGAGGGGTTCTCTGGATGAGAGATATATTAGCTGGAGGACTTCCTACACACAGGTCTTAGTGATTTAATGTCTTTGTCCAAATGTCAACATCACACTGTGTTTCTGACTATCCCATCTTCCTAAGAGATTGTGTCATTTTCTTTGAGAAGTAATATAGCTTTACTTATAGCAGGTGGGAGTCAAGAAAGGTACAACTTTTCTGGAATAGAATTTGACTACACACACACACACACACAGAAGATTCCACTTCTGGGTATTTAGGTATTTATCCTAAGGAAATACTCATGTAGGTTGCAAAGGTTTAATTTTACAGCTGTTCATTGCAATACTTTCTGTATTTTAAGAGAAAAACCATAACTCATTCAGATATCTAACAATAAGAAATAGGTTATAAAATCATGGCACTACTATATAATAGAATATCATGTAGCAAAAGAAATACTTGTAGAGAAAGTTTAAGGACAGGGAAAACGTTTCTAATATATTAAATATATACATATATACGCACACACACTGTAGGTAATAAGAATATATAGAAAATGTGAACAGTGATTATTTTTGGTAGTAGGTTTTGTTTACTTGTTTTATTCTTTTTGCTTAATGATTCAATATAAGAAAAGGCATTACTTTTATAATAAGAGAACTGTTTTTTCTTTCTTTAAAGAAAAAAGAGAAAAATAAAAACTACAAAAACAGATGTGTGAGTCAGTAGTGGACATACATAATTATTGACTATTAGAGCTAAATACATATCTATATCTGTAACTATGATTCCATATCAACATGTGGTATAGGTTTAAGTTTTCATTTTATCTGCACTTATTGTTCTTCTTGGCTGTGCACAGAAAATATTTGACAGAGGTACATAAGGATGCTGTCCATTCAGGGGGTTCTTTATCATCATTTGTGTTCCCACCATAATGGATACACACCCCATATTTTTCCATATTGCTGTTTCCTCCCCTTGGAATACCTTTTCTTACCCATCCTTAGAAAGCCTACCATTCACCAAGACCCAATTCAAATCCTCCTTTTGAGGATTGCTGTAATTCTATTCACTCAGAAGAAAATTCTAATTCTTCATCTTTCTAGACTTTTGACATTTTGCATTGAGTTGTGTGCATATCTTCTCTCCTCTAATAGAGTGTAAGCTGATGGAGGGCACAGTCTTTACTCATCATTCTGTATTCTAAAAATGGGAGGCATCGACGGGACAGGTACTTAAGTACTCACTGAATGTGTAAATGAAGTAACTCTGTTTTCAGAATACAGAGATACACAAAAGTCTGATTGTTTGCTTGAAAGTCTGACCCATCACTGATCTGAATGTGAAACCAAAATAAGTGTAGATCCCTGGCTATTTTGTGATTTAAAAAAAATAGTTTCAAGTTTAAGTAGTACTCACTTTTTGAAGCTGGTCCTACTATAATAACTCAATGAGTATTTATGTAAAACAATCACTGCAAGGGAGGAACTCTGAAGTGTAATAACAACCTCAGTTTACGATCCTTTCCAGGAAAATCTTAGCCCTTGGGACTCACTAGTGCAAAGGTTAGGAATATAGTAGCTGGAAATGGTAGTCTTCTGACACTGGCTGCTCACCCATCTTTCCATGGCCCCCAAGGTGGTATTGTTAAGATCCAAGCTGAGTGCTTCTGAAATGACATCTTGGGTTGGAAGCACTTTGCAAACCATAAAGGGCAAGGGAAATGTTAGTTGTAATTATTACTATTCAGAGAAATCTTTTGCGAAATGCTTGGGGCATGAACCTTCCCATTTGAGAAGGTGAGTTTGGTACGCCTGAGTTGATGCTGCACTGGTTGTTTCCCTTTCTCTTCTAGAACACACTTCAGGGGCTTGCCCTCTCTGGAAAATGACTCATTTTTAAAGTGTCAATGATTCAAAAACATTTCTAAGGGGGATTCCCACCACATACAAATCAGAGGCTCAGTCAGAATTCTCTGATACTTGAGGCCAACACTCATGTCCAGTCCCACAGTAGGACTTTCCCGCTGACCTTACACTGAAAGGAGTGCTTCCCAATGATGAGCCAACACCTCCTACGAAGTCCTCATTTGCCCCTCAGTATAAAGGACACTCTGATTAGAGCCTGCAATTGGCAAACTTTTTAGTAGCTATGTTTACATTTGTTCTTACTATTGTTCATAGAACAGATTCAAATGTGATTCCACTTACAGACAGTTCATAAATAGTTGGTTCTAAGTTTAGCCTTAATTCCTTTGGGAATGAGTTCCTTTTATGGTTCACAATGTGACTTGCTAGTTTGAAAAAGAAAAAATTAGCAAATCCTCTAAGACTTGGAGAAAAGCACTTTCTAGTTCATGAGCTTTCTTAAAAATTCTAGGAACATGATTAAGCTGCCTGCTTCCCAGCATGATGTCACAAAGGAGAAGGCAGAGGTGATAGAACTTGAGGCAAGAGAGGAAAGAAAAAGATTCTTACAACTGTCAGAGTCTACAGAAACAGACAAACAAACAAAATAATAAGTTCAGAGTATTTTAAAAACAAAATCTAAAGCAAATTCAGTCAGACATTCATCCAACTTGTCTAGCTTCAGAAATAATGAATACAGAATGGTATAGCCATAAGATACTAATACCTTGTATTACTTTCACTCCTTTTCTGCCCTCTCTGTTCCAGACATACTCACAACATTATTATGGGTTTTTATTTTGAGGTGTTAAACAAGAAAACACAAAATCCCCACTGTTTTAAAAAGTGAAGCTGTCCAACCCTTTGACTACCACCCACAATGAGAAGGTACTAGGACCAATGGAATCAGAGCCTGACCAAATCCATTGAGACAGATGGATCAGGGCTCCCGTCCAAGAGACAGCCTGATGGTACCACGGCTGCTCCAGACTCTACCCATTTCACAACTCCCATTTTCCACTTGTGGTCACAGCCTCAGTCACTTAGATTTAAAGTACTAAGTAATTGGTGTTAATTCTCCACAGTGTAGCTTTACCTCAAAGAAATTCTTTTGTTGTCTATTTTAAGTAGGTTTAAGCGAATAATAATGAAATTACAGAGATTTCCAGATAGGGTAACTACATAGCATGTCTTCCAAACCAGGACATTTTTTAGAGTAAAAAACTTGCTATTAATAATTTCTCCAAGAGAGCAGGCATAAACCAAAACTGCCTAAGAAATTTCCCTTTTCTCTCTCTTTCTTTCTTCTTACCCATGAAAGAAAAAAAAAAAAATATGAAAGACTGTGAAATGAACCAGAAAGATTATTGTGTATCTTCAATGGAGAACTAAGTGTTTTCTAAGCATCCTTCCAGATTAGCTGATTTTATGGGGTCTCCACAACTTTCATTGTCTTTGAGTGATTATACTGGGTTAGCCAGCAAGTTTGCTGGGGTTTTTCTGTTCAGGTTTTTCCATAACAGCTTAGGGAAAAACCCGAACGAACTTTCTGACCAACCCAATATTTCTTGTGAGTTACATATAACTGACAGAAATGTAAATGCTTCTTGTCTGCAAAGATAAAAATAAAAAGGTGGAAATACAATTGATTTCCTCCCCCCTTCTTTCCAATAAGCCCATTTCACAACTGTTTATAAATGCATTTCAGCATTACTTATTGCTGCTATATCAGTGTTACTTTGGATTCATCTTTGAACTGGTTGTAACTTCTTACTGGTTCCTTCATTGAACTGGTTGCAACTTCTTACTGGTTCCTTCATTAATTAACAAATTAACTAAAACCTTTGAAATGTGTTTGACATATGTTTATATTTATAGAATTTTACCCTTTAAAAACAGTCCTTAATGTCCAAAATTTAATTTCTTCTCTTGTTTTCTTCCTTCCATTATCCATGGACCAACAAATTCTCCATTTCACCATAATAGTGGTCCTTCTGTAGCTAAAGAGATCACTATCTTCTGAGGTCATTTACGCATTCATTTAACATGTACTGAGTATTCACTAGGTTCCAGGCATTGATATAATGGAGAAGAGAGAGGAGATTATAAGCAAGCAAGATTGGAAGCAGGGAGACCATTTGGGAGTCTATTGAAAGAGTACCAGTGGAAGATGAGGGAGTGTGGATTATGATGAATGAACTTTGACTGTAAGTAGAGGACCACTTTAAAGGAAGAGCTGACAGGATTTACTGATGGAGTTGATGTGAGGTAAAAATGAAAGAGAGGGGCTTCCCTGGTGGTGCAGTGGTTGAGAGTCTGCCTGCCAATGCAGGGGACACGGGTTCGAGCCCTGGTCTGGGAAGATCCCACATGCCACGTAGCAACTGGGCCCGTGAGCCACAATTACTGAGCCTGCGCGTCTGGAGCCTGTGCTCCGCAATAAGAGAGGCCGCGATAGTGAGAGGGCCGCGCACCGCAATGAAGAGTGGCCCCCGCTTGCCGCAACTAGAGAAAGCCCTCGCACAGAAACGAAGACCCAGCACAGCCATAAATAAATAAATAAATAAATAGCATTCCCTTTAAAAAAAAAAAAAAAAATGAAAGAGAGAAGCCAAGGAAATCCTTAGGCTTTGGCATGATTAATGAGGTAATTGGTTGTGCCATTTTCTAGAGACTGGACAGACTAGGGATGGGGTTGAACTGAAACAAACACTCACTCCCCCAGCTGATTGGCTTCAGCTGAACAAGCTCCCCCCTCTTCTTTATCCAGTGACTGACTGATACAGGTATAAGGTCTGACCCCATTGGCCCAATCTGATTCAACTCTGAATGGCCATCCCAGCTCTGGGGCTCCCTCTGGGATAAACTGAGGCCTTTATCATGATGGCAGCAGCACTTCTCCCTCTGCCTAATCCTGCTGCCCTCACTCCCTCACAGGCATGGATCCTAAGGGCAAGCCCCCCAAACTTCCTGCCCGTGGGTCTCCATCTCTGAAGCTGCTTCCTGGGACCAACCTACAACAGGGAGCTAGAGTTCAAGGATCAGGAGTTCTCCCACACATCATCTTCCACACGCCTATAAAAAGTTATTGAAAATGGATATTTGATGCTAGACCCTTATTGTTTATCGTCCCCTCACCCCAAAAAAGAAAAAAAAAACTTAATGGCTCTCTATTGCCCATTGCCAGCCTCCTTCAGGACATCTTACAACCTGGCCTCTATATTTTCAGCCTCTTCTCTCACCACCTTGCTGTAACCTCCCAACACAACCCATGTTTTTAATTGCAGTGACTATTCACTGTTTCCTGGAAACTACAAATAGCTCCAATTTATGATGGTGATTTACTATTTTTCAACTTTATATTGGTGCTAGAAACCGTACTTCGACCACACAACTGTTCTGTTTTTCACTTTCAGTACAGTATTCAATAGATTATATGGGATATTCAACACTTTATTATAAAATAGGATTTGGGTTAGATGATTTTGCCCAACTGTAGGCTGATTTAAGTGTTCTGAGTACATTTAAGATAGGCTGGGCTAAGCTAAGGTGTCTGGTATGTTATGTGTATTAAATGCATTTTTGACTTTGGATATTTTCAATTTACGATGGGTCAGTCAAGACATAACCCCATTGTAAGTCGAGGAAGATCTGTACGCATGTTTTCACAGCTCTGTCCTTTTATCAAAGAGACTGGTACTCTCCATCCATCTCACGTTCTTCTCTCAATGGTAAAACTATCCATACTCTAGCACCTAGTTCAAAACCACACTCCAAAACCTATCAATCTTTCATGAAATCTTCCCCAATTTTCTCCAAAAGGACATGTCATCTTTTTCTGTTCCCATAGCACTCTGCATTCTTTCTATTGTTTATAGAATCTACAGCATGATTAAGACCCCACCGTCCTGATCTTCCAATGAACCCTCTTAAGTCATCCATTCTCTATCTGTATATTTCTAACAGAAATAAAATGAAAGTCTTTTGTTCTAGACTTGGTCTTTTCCTCTCAATTGTTCCATCTTTCCCTCCTCTGGACTGGGCAGAAGAAGGCCAAAATGAACATCCAGTGTGTTCTCCTCCTCTTTATCCCTAACCCTGAAAGCCTAGATCTAGCTCTGATAAACTCCAATAATTTTATTCCTTTCTCCTGGTCCCACAAGGGCCCTTTTTATTTCTCAACAAAACCACATCTAGCACCAAACATTGCTAAATGAAATGTAATTTTAAAGTACAAGTGTGCTGAAGAAATGTTCTTGAGTCTCCTCTGCCTGGTTCCCTCACACCCTGCCATACCCCCAAGAGTAAACACCCTCTTTGCATCTTGTAAATGTATGATCTCTCAGCTCCTGGGTTGGTGGCACTTGTAAAAAGATGAAGAATAGGACTTCATCTCTCTCCACTCCTCTCTTCTCTCCTGCTCATTTGTAAGGATCCTCTCTGTCTTGACTCTCTGGTAGGAACTTGTGATCCTATTTTTATTCATATCTTCCAAAGAAACCTGGAGTAAATGTAGAAATCTAAATATTTGGTCAACTCTGGAGTTCAAAACTGCTTATTAATGGGAGGAAGGGAGCGAGGAATAAAGGAAGAGAGGGAGGGAGTAACAATCCAATTCAAAGTTCCATTTCTGCTGCTTCCCAGGCCAATAGAAGGTGCAAGAACAGCCTTGGCACACATCATAGGCTTGTTCAATAAGGGGTAGTTTCTGAGGAAAATGCAGAGAAATGAGTATAAGAAGTTAGTACCTTAGATTCTCATTCATACAGCTGTAATATCAAGTCATATTTAAAACGTGGCCCCAGGAAAAAAAAATTACTTTTTTCTCAGAAATGTATTTTAAGGTGATCAGGTTACTTTAGACTTTCTTAAAACTTCTGAATCCATGAAAGGTTGATTTTGATGGTAGAATTAAATACTTCCTTTGCAAAGACCTAAGTCTATTGAACTTAAGGTTAAACGGAAAATTAGTTCCTCAGAATTTTCCTCCCCTTTAAAAATACACAGTGTTTCCATGCCATTTTGATGATAAGTGTCAGTGGCATAAAAAATTAAGGGAACAAAATACCTAATAACAGCTCATTAAAATTTAAAATCCACTAGTTCAGAATTTATGATAATCTTGACACTCGCTAGGTTGATGCTTTCCTTTCTATTGCCTATGATAAATTATTGTGAAGTTGTTAACATGTACAAGTAGATATTCGGGGGAAATAGTTCACTCTTCAAGGGAAGAAACTTCTGCAGTATTGTGGCAGCATCTCTTTACTGGCAAACAAGAGTATAATTATTTTTAAATTTGCTCTTCCAATGAATCAAGTTGGATGAGGACCTCTACACTGGTTTATGAGGCTTATTTAGATTCTGAGCAGCCTGGTGGAGTGGAAAGTCTCCCTCAGGTGCTATCTGTGTGATGCAGGAGATGGGTTTCACTTTGGGTCGATCTGCCCTCCCGCTATCTTCGCTGCTATGAGAAGTAGAAGAGCTGCTCTCTGTGAAGGTCACCCCTTCCACCCTCACCAGACCCACTAGCTCTGCGAGAGGAGGGACTGGGTTTGTTCATCTTGTTTTCAGTGCCTGTCATAGTAAGTATTAGGCACGTGAGCCATAACTATGAATGATATGCCATAGACTTGCATTTCCTTTCGGAATATCTTTCATTTTTTTCTATTTATTTATTCCTGCATCCTTCCCCCATGCCCCCAACCCAGTCATTCCAAATGTGTCTGGTGTTCAGCACAGCTCTGTGGCCAGAGCATGAATCGACTGCCTATTGTGGGCAGACAAAAGATTTCATTTCTAGCAGGTGTGTGTCTGTGAATAACCTTAGAAATATTTCTTTTTCTGTGTTCTCTCTCTAATGCCATTTCAAGACATGAAGGCTTTCCTGGGAAGCCCCCAGCCACCAAGTCCACATGGGGGGGGTCACTAGGTAACAGGATCCACGGCCACAGGAGCACAGTGTCCATACAGCCTGCTGCTGCCCAGTGCTCAGCGGTCTCCTTAGAAACCAGCAAGGCTGCAGTGAGTCAGGGCAGCAGCAGGAGCAGGGCGGTGAGTCACATCAGGAAAGGGCCCGTTTCCCACGCCTCTGATTCATCCCCACCTACTCCCATCTCTGTCTGTGCAGAGTTCATTCATCTCACCTTGTAGTGAATGCTTACCGAGGCCCCAAAATAATGCCAGACACGGTACACCTGCTTCTGGGAAGAAACACTCTAAGGAGGAACTGTCATCCCTGTGTTTTCCCCAATTTTCAAGTTAAGAGCCTTAATGAGCTTCAGGCTGAGGATCATTTTCTGACAAGCCCGTCCCTTCTCTGTCCTCTGATTATTTTGTCTACAGTGGACAAACGTGCAGTGGCTCTCAGCACATTAAAAACAATGCGATCCCTAGTTAAATTTCCTTGCTTGACCGGGGAAAGGGATCCAGGGTCCTGTCCTTCCATTTTTCAACCCAGAGTTGAAGAATAACCCTGTTAACAGGGAGAGGCTGAGGAGAAGGGAAAAATGGAAAGCTAAATGCAGCCATGAACACTGTGGAGAATCAATAAATATTGACAGGCGAGGGGGGCAGAGAGAGGGAGGTTTTGCCAACCTCAACTAATACCTGCTAATAATATGAAACAGAAATTTGACACTAGCCTGGAGACTCCAGCCTTCCATCCCCCAGGGAAATCCCAGAGGCCCCTCCCAGCAGCCTTTGGAGAAACAGCACAGAGTTCTGGGTTGCTGGGAGAAGACAAAGTGCATGGAGGGTCAGAGCACCTGAGATTTACTGCTGACAATTACACTTACCTACGTTTTCCTTAGGTGCAGACTTGTGTTATAAACAGAGTAATCTCCAGTTACCTACAGGGCTCACTAAGGCTATGGTCACATATCCCTAGACAGCACGTGTGCATGCAAAACACATTGACCTGAGAGATCATTTGAGTCCTTGGTCTGGTTCACAAGTCTTTCTAAGATGTTTATGCTGAAACTAGATGAATCCAATGAGATGGGACTTTGGAAATTGCTGGCATGTTTGAAGGAGGATTAACAGAACACAAGGACCTTGGTAAGGTTATCTTATGTTTCCTGCTAAATTGCCCAGTAGATTCTTTCATAACCTGAGGAAGAGGTTAGAGAAACATAAATCAGAATGTTATCACCACGTGCTGAATTACAGCTCTGAGGTCCTTTTCTATGGCCTGAGGCAAGTTTAAAAATCCCTGTTTGTGTGTGGCTGGAATATGATTCATACCTGACCCTCAGGACACATCCTGTCTCATCCTTTTATCTGTGACTCTAAATCATATCAAAACTTTTCTCCAGATACCACAGAAAATACTCCATATTCCAAGTCCTATGTTTTTCTAATTTTTAAACATTAGTCTACCTGGTATATGAACAAATCAAAGAACCAAATATTAACTGAGCTTATCCCAATTGTGTGCAATTCACAGGGCTAAACCCTGTGAAAAAAATGAGAAAGAAACAAGTTTTGTAAGACACTGGCTCTTCTTCCAGGCAGAAGGTCACAAGCTAATAATATTAGGTACCATTTATCGCAGTCTGCTATAAACGAGGCATTTCACATTTATTATCTCATTTAATCATTTAATCTTTACAGGAATCTGGTGTGTCTGTGTGCATGTGTATATGTGTGTGTATGATTTATATTATTTTATTGTATTAAAAAAATCACAGTCAGTGCTTCTGATCTTGCTGAAATATATCCATGCAGCTTGGATGTATTTCATACTTTAAATACGATCCCAGATTTTAAAATTAGGTTGTTAAAATAAGTGCAAATTAAAATGTGGGTCTCTTGCAATGTAACAGGGCTGATTTCATCTCCATTTTACAGCTGTGGAAACTGAGGCTCAGAAGACTTACATAAAATGACAGAACCTCAGTCGGAACCTGGGACTTTCTAAGTCTGAGTGTTTTCCTTTATCCCACATTGCTTCTTCATTCTACTTTGGGAAACAACATAAATTCCTGAGAAGTTAAATAAAAATACAAAATTTAATGTTATATCAAGTCAATTCAAGACATGCTACAAGATAGCAGAAAATGAATTTTCAAGTGTTTAGGTCAGATGATGCATCTCTTTTGACAGGGAGCCTAGTAACCTTGAAGTAGGCCTTGAAAGAGGGTAAAATTTGAATACTTGGAATGCAGTGGTGGAAGACAATATTTTTCAACGTTTCCTTTCTGTTTTTTAAAAAGTAATTTGATCCCTTTTATGCATAGCAAATATTTATGAGTGGAGTGAGATGTCTGGGATCTGCTTATAATACTCAAGCAAAAACAAGTAAATCAATAAGTTAGGGGAATAGATCAAGCAGTGTTGGCAAAATGTTATTAGAGGTTGAGTCATGCAGCAGATAACAGGGAGATCATTGTTCGAGCCTCTCTTCCTGTGTGAATGTTTGAAAAGCTCCTTACGAAAACCTCCACAAAGAACGTATAATGGCTGCACCAGTTTGGGCACGAGTGAAGAAGCCCCTTTCTAAGAACTATAATGACAACCTCACCCTGAACTCTGAAACAAGTAAGTTCATTTAAGATGATAAGCACCAGCCACGGGAAAACAGAAACATCCTCATGAAATGAGATGAAGTTTAACTACAGCATGGTGATTTGAGTGAAGATAAACCTGAGAAGGAAGACAGAATTCAGACACGGAAAGATTGATTGCATTGCTCAAAAGCATAAGTCATGCTTTGGAGGCAGACGATTCTGACAGAAACATAAGTCTCAATTATTTCTCTGTTTATCTAGCCCTCCTCTGCTGCTGCTATTCTCCTTCTGTGCCAAGTGGGTTGCTTATCCTGTTCCATCATCTCATTCTGACTCTCATCTGAGAACATAATCCTTATTTCAGTTTTAAGAAAATTATGTTTTTATTTCCATTCATAACAAAGTATTTCGCAGTGTTAGGATCATTATTATTTTCCTACTCAGTTTATTCCTCTTTAACTGGAAGTTTCAAATGATTTAACCTATTGTTAGTGTCTCGGCTATAACACACACCATCAAATATTCCTTTTGCCTCTCCTGGAGCTGGGCTGCCAAAGGGGCTTGCATCAGAATTGGCCTCTGGGGGAAAGTTTTCAATTAGTTCATTATTCCAACCTTTTACAAAGCAGAATCTGTGAAAATTCACAGGCCAAATTGTATCAGCTCATCTGTGTACTGAGGAAGGCACTGAAGTTATTACATTAATTGATAGATTAACATATACTTGAGTGAAAAAAAAATGCACTAGACCTTTAGGCTTAAGACTAGCTCATTATTTTGACATGACATTATGCGCCCAAATGCTACAAATCAGTTTAGGAACAGTATCTCATTTTGCCCAATCCACTCCCTTATCTAGGGATTTTCTTAGTGGGTTTATTTAGCTATAAAGGACAGACTCTCTCCCAAGTTACCTTAAGGGAGAGGGCATCTATATAAGGGATGCATGTGATTTGAAATTGAAACTAAATTAGTATCAGGCCTGGTTCTGGCCTCTTTCTCATGGCATTTCAGTTTCTCTCTATGCGTCTGCTTGCTCCACATGCCTCTCTCTACCAAAAGGCAATTTCTGGCCATGTTGCCAACATCAAGATACAAAAGTAGTAACAGTTAATCCTTACTGAGGCTATCCTGTGTGGGGGGCACTATTCTCAGTATTTCACATACATTAATTTATTTGATCCTTGCAATAACTGCCACTGAATTTTGACTTACACATGAACTGGTCTCACTATGATCCAGACTAAAACATAAAGCATATTTCCACCTTTAATTCCATTTGTCCAGCCTCTCCATCTCCCAGCTCATTTTTTGAGCCATGCTGCACAAGTCAGCCTGTGGTTGGCTTCCCTTCCATCAGCTGCACAGCTCTGAACCCTTCAACTGCGAACCACAGGCAGGGTTGCTTAGTTTAGGACACAGGAGTGAAGCGAGCTATGCCTACGAGTGGGACAGCTTCTTTCTAAGGAGTTGTAGGAGGGACAGATCATACTGACATCTCTAGTACCAGGGGAAGAAGCAGGGTTTCCCATGCCTGAGGAATTTGCCTATGATCTGGGAAGCCTTCTCTGGCTGTTCACATGTGAATGGTGTGTGTTGGAACCCACTCACATCTGGGCTGAGAGATGCATGAATGTAACAACTAAACAGCCCTCAGAGAGTCTATGCCAAAGCCTGCCCATTATGGAGGTTAGAACAAAGGGTCACTTACATATTGGGGAATGGAGGGGCCACAAAGGATTCACTTCTCTCTAAATTTGTCTCCTACTAGGTCTGACATCCACCATTAAAAGAGTGCCTTTGGTTAATGCAGGTGATAAGGAAAGCCCGTTTGTGTCTGCTCTCACCACTCTGCCCTCCCCGTTCCGCTTGCCAGCAACATAGAATTTCTTGGCTCCTCCCATGCACTGTGCTCCCTTTTATTCAGTCAGAACCACTCTCTCCTCTGAGGCCCCTCCTGTGCTTGACTAAGTGACCACTCTTCAGGTCTCAGAAGATATTGTCTCTGGGAAGCCCTCTTGACTCCACAAGTCTGGGTCCACTAGTTGTATACTCTGGCCAATGTCCCTCATCAGAGATCTTATCACACTGTCTGTATTTCATGTCTCCTGTTCACTCTTGACTTCAGATCCGTGAAGTCAGGGTCCATATCTTCCTGGTTATTGTTATACACTCAAATTTAACACCGTGTCTGATACACGTTAGGTGCCAATAAATATTTGTTTAAATGAATCAAGTTAAAATAAAACTGTGTTACTTTCAAGGGGTAACTCATTGATTATTGTTAGTTCACAGACTCAGTTGACTTCATAGAGTCCCAGTAAGGCCCCTGAGACACGGTTCATAGGTCAAATAAATTTGGATTGATAAGAGGAGCAGGAGATTACCTAGAAAAGTTCAAACCGGAGAAGATAAAGCCTAGAGTAGGACACCCTGGGTCTGTAAAATGGGGAGGAGGAGGGCACCTAGAGACAAGGGTTGATGCCAAACAATTCTGCCCCTGTCTAAATTAGTTCCAGTTCTCACAGGCTCCTTCTAGGTGTTGTACAACTACTGGAGCAACCCCTGTTGGTGGGTTGGTTCTGTTGGTGGAAGACATTACATGACGGAAACTAGACAGGGGTACAGAACCAGGATTGGGACTCACTCTACATGCAAAGCCTGTAACAGAAATGAGTGACAGTCTCTGCTGGGCAGACTCTCATTTCCATTTTCCTAGTAGACAATTCATCTGCAGTGTAAAGACACTGACTACTTGATGGACAGCCAGGTCTCAGGAAACTTTTCTCTTTTTCTCTAGCCAGGAAGTACCCATTTATTAACCAAATAAAACAGAAAAGAATGTTTTTCAGGGAAAATATATGGGAATACTATAGCAAGGAAACTCAGTTCTTCATAAGACACACCAGACTTTGAAACACAGAGAAATGTTTGATGAAACATAACCACTCCCTTGTCTTAAACTCAGTGTACATCCTTGTTTTACCAAGATTTTCTACAGGTTGTGTAAGTGGTGGCTTAAACTTTTAAAGTTTGACCTACACTGATGATTTAATCTTTTAAAGAATTTGTCCTAACAAGAGACTACTTCTGATTCATCCAGTCTTACAATTATATTATTGTAAAATTATATTTGAAGAAGCATAATTTAATGGCAATTTATGACAGATTTGGTGCTATATGTCATTCATCCTTTTAAAAATGTTTTTATGAATAATGTTCTTGCAGAATGCGATCAAGTAGAAAGGGGAGGGGAATAAATATGGAAAGGAAACAAGACAGAGATACAAACTAAGGGGGGAGAAATGAAAAGGAGGAGGAAAATGTTCCTGACTTTTCTCTCTCCTCCCCAAGGAACAGGGTTTGCAGTTGCATCCTGATACTCAAGGGAAACTGTCCCATCTCTCTCAGAGATGATCTTCCACTCCAAATTCTACAAATTTAA
Source organism: Balaenoptera acutorostrata (assembly GCF_949987535.1). Lineage (NCBI taxonomy): Eukaryota > Metazoa > Chordata > Mammalia > Artiodactyla > Balaenopteridae > Balaenoptera > Balaenoptera acutorostrata. The sequence goes on from NC_080081.1 coordinate 70,568,185, forward strand.
GATTTTAAGATTAAAAAACAAAATTCAACTAGATTCCCCAGAAATATATCCAGCAGTTTAAAGTTGGAATGGGGAAAAAATGTATTTCCAAGAGAACTGCCTCACTAACTGATCTTAAAGAATATAATTTTGCTTTTTAAATCTCAGTTTACTGATGGACTAGAAAGGGAAAATAACTGTAACCCTAGAGAACAGGATTTTCATCACTTCCACATTTTAGAATGTTGCAGAAACAATTAGAAAAAGAGAGGTGAGAGAAAGACATATCAATAAAGAAAATTCTTTTAGCTTGGGAAAAAGTCTTTACGGACAATAGAGTTGAAATCCAGGTACTGGGGGACAGCCTTGCAGGTATTGGGAGAGGGTGTCCTTTGAATCTACATTTTGGCAAGCATGACTGGAGCCCCTGAGGATGAGAATTCAGACTTTTGTTCATGCTGTCTCTTGTAAAAGGTATTTAGAGAAGGTACCATTAGCATTCCCTGAACCATGTTCACCCAGAAACAAGTAATTGAAGGGATTCATAGCCCTCCACCTTCTCCTCTTTAGAATTAGCAAGCAGGTCTCTGAATAGGAGAGAAGAAGGAGTCTGACTTCAATAATGGATTCCGAGAATAGCTGAACAGCGTGGGTCGGCTGACAGCTCCCCCCGTCCCTGGTAGATTGCTTCTGAAAAGGACAAGGGGAGAGAAAGTCAGAAATACACTTGTGTGTGCTACAGAGAGGTGTGGAATCGGATACAGCTCATGAAGAATTGCTTTCCACCCGAAGTATATTACCATGCAACCTTTGCTTCATTGGAGGAAGCAACTGCACATAAAGATGGATGTTATTGATCTGATTTCAAGTGCCAAGTGGTACTGTACCTGTGGGGTCACCTGGGAGAGTAAGACTTGGGGAGGATATTGGGCAGAGACAATAAAAGGAAAAGAGCTGTTTGATTTTATCTGGAAGTTATCTTTTATCTAACTTTGTAACTTCCACCTGCATTGATGCCATGTTTCCTATAGAAATTAAGAACATATTTTATTGGGGTCAGGCAAATTTGGGATGTTATCCCACCTCTACGACTTACAGGGTGTATGACTTTGGGTAAAGTTATTACTTAACCTCTCAGAGACTCAGCTTAAAATAGAAATACTAATATTACCTGCTTTGCAGGGCTATTGTGAAGATTAAATAATGCCTGTGACATCAATAGCCCTAAATATGGCTTCCCTAAACGCTGCAGAAACTCTGGCACTACAGCTGCTGTGGTGGCTGCTGCTCTGTGCCTGAGGGCCCTTCTCGTGTGTGGAGGAGAAGAAACACACATACAAGGCGGGGTGTCAGCACCAGAACAGTGTACTCAACGCGTGTCTGTCTATAATGAAAATGAAAACATACAGTGAATTAAGGAAAGAATCTAAGCATCGATGCTGTTTACAAAGGCCAGAAAACTGAAGAGATTAAAGCAAAAACCCTGGGAAATACTGGCTACGTTTTGTGAAAGTCAAAGAAATAGTGTCAGTCAGCCAGCAGCCATTTCTAACCAGTCACATGCCCCACCAATCCCCAGAGCAGGGCAGCGATGTTTCTGCATGTCATTAATACATGGCACATTCATTTTGTTGTAAGTTTAATGTGACTACTTCACTAAATTCTGTTATTAGTACTCAGCCTTCTGCTGCTCGTGCAGCATGGCCAGCTGTTCGTGATTTTTAAAAACGAAGGGACATGTTTGTTCTATATCCACCCAGCAGGAAGGAATGTGATATCTCCCAAAGCGGGGAGGAGAATGGGCCCCTTTAGGGTAAAGTGAAGCAGGTGCAGTGGGAGCTGGTGTGGGAATGAGATGTGACCCCTACCATCCACTTCCCACCAATATAAGGGGTCTATCCCAGAATATCCCCAGATGCATTTCACAGTATCCAGTCAGAAAAAAAATCCTCTCCAGGTCCTTCAACAAAGGGAATTGGATACAAGAATTGGTTACAAAGGTGATGAAAAGTTGAGAAGGCAAATGGGGGACTGTGATAAAACCTGCAATAGCAGCATCAAGAAACCACTGTGACCCTGAAGTCTAGAGTGACAATAGGCAGGGGTGGTGTTCCCAGAGCCCAGTAGCAGGCTACCTACAGGAAACAGAACTGCAGGTGACGGTGGCATTTGAGAGCTTAGAGAGAGGTACTCCTGGCAGGAGTTGGAGCTGTGAGGGAGATGCAGCTGCTGCCAGCTCTGGAGACCCACCCAGGGCAGAGGGAAATGGGAAGAATACTCTCACTTTCCCCCTCCTTCCACCTTCCAGACTTCTCCAGTGCCTCTCATTGGCCAAAACTACCTGGAAGCCAGTTGCATGGGAGTCTGGGAAACGTCGTTTCCTACAATATTGAGCAGAACAGGGCCAAAGGAGAGAAGGAACTAACTAAGAGCAAACAGGCCAGCAGCGCATCAGGTTCTATTGAACTGACCAGCGGCCGGATGTGAGTTAAGCTGAAATCCCTCCATGGGAAGACCCCCAGAGAACAGTCACCCTGGGCACCCTCCACACCCCTCAGGGTGAGGAAGCTGGAAGGCACCTCTGGGCAAAGATGAGGAGCTTCAGCTGAGGAGACATCATCTCTCTGCTCACTGTTCTCTGTTGCCTCCGGTCTGGAAACAACTGTATGTTAATTGGTGGTTAGTGGAGTTTAAAAAGGTAATAATATATGAATATAATGCAGTCTAATTTTCTTATTCTGTTAACTAATAGTCTTTTGTTTTGGATTAGCCATTTGAACCTTTTCCTCATCATTCTGGATAACTGAAAGTTGCAACTTATTGTTCTCAGAATAATTAACTTTTTGCATTTTTGACTCCATGAATAATCCAGCTTTATAATAAGAAGATGTTAAATTTGTGATGATCTTTACAGCTTATGGCCCACATTCACATACTTTATCCCATTTTCTTTTATGCCCTGATAGTCTGAAGTGAAGGGGAAAGAACTAGTATTTATTGAAAATATATGATACGCCAGGCACTGTGCCAGCAACATTACAAAAATCAATTCAGTTACATTACAACAACCCAATGAGTCAGATATTTTTATCCCCATTTTACAGATGAGGAAAGTCACTTGAAGAGAATGAACTGTCCTGTTCAAGATTATACAGCCAAGTCCAGAGACCCTATCATGCCGAAAATTTACACCACACACACTTCTTGTTATAGATATGATATATATGCATATTACAAATTTTATATATAATATACATTTATATGTAAACTTTACTCCATAAATGCTGTGATTTTTACAAAAGCCTTATTTACAATTTGTTTATTTAGAAAACCTTAATATCAGAACCGTTCATTTGAGGCCACATGTGCTGCTTAGGAACCAGAGGTGAAAACAAGGCCTCAGTACACGGCAATCACACTGGCTCCAGTTTTGCATATTCAAAGTTAAGTCCACTCTGAGCCTCATTTACCTCATATAGAATGGGGATAATATATATTGACTTGAATAAACAGCAATAATGTATATAAAAACCTAATAAAAGTGCCTGGTGTGTATAAAGCTAGATGATGAAAGTTGTTACTGTGCTAGCGTGTCTCCCCACACAATTGCTGAGCACAGCTGGTGCCCATCCCTGAGCTAAGTGTGAGTCAACCTTGCATTCTGCTAGTGACAGGACGCTGAAGTGTCCTCGAAATGTGCCCAACGCCATGGATGTTCTTCGTGCTCACAAACATCTTGCCCAACGTTTTCCTTCTTGCGTAACAGAGACTAGTCCAGGAAAAAATTCTTACTAGGATCATTTTCTAAATTAGCCAGGCAGTGGGCACACGTATAAACATGTGTAGGTGTATAAACAATCCTACTCTTAAGAGAACTCTGCTATATCTGGATAAAAATAATAAAAAATAGTAAAAGCACCATAAAAAGCCATCATTGTTAAATGTCCCTAAGAGCACATTTTGGAGCCCCATCCTCCTGCCCAATCAAATGGTCTTCAGAGGGAAGCTCTTCAATAGGATTAGTTTATTTTTATTTATTTTTTATTTTTTTATTTTTAAATATACTCTAGTTTTTTGTTTGTTTGTTTTTGGCTGCAATGGGTCTTCATTGCTACGCGTGGGCTTTCTCTAATTGTGGCGAGCGGGGGCTACTCTTCGTTGTGGTGTGCGGGCTTCTCATTGCAGTGGCTTCTCCTGTTGCGGAGCATGGGCTCTAGGTGCACAGGCTCAGTAGTTGCGGCACACAGGCTTAGTTGCTCCGCAGCATGTGGGATCTTCCCAGGCCAGAGGTCAAACCCATGTCCCCTGCATTGGCAGGTGGATTCTTAACCACTGCGCCACCAGGGAAGTCCCCAGGATTAGTTTAGCTCTATCTACAGTCAGGCATTCAAGACCTTCCAGCTCTAGGAAACAAGCTGGACTTCTCTAGAGAAGGTGTTAAACATTTACTTGAAACTCATGCAGGAAATGGCCACAGTGATAACGACAAGGATTTCAGAGAAATGAATTTAAATTATATGAAATGTGGCCAGAATTTTGGAAACTCCACACACTCTCTAAATAAAAATGTAAATGGATTTAGGAGAAAATATAAATAAAAACTAGAGGAAAATGTGGATCAAGGTAATCAGCACACAATATATCATCAAGATTCTGTCAGGAGATAAAAACAGGCTGGTTATTTCAACAGAAAGAATTTAATATAAAGAACTATTAACTAAATAACTGAACATGCAGAAAGAGAATGCTAAGATAGCAAGGCAGTAGCAACTGCAGGAAGCAACTACCGCCCCCAAGGCTAGAGGAAAAAAAGAGAGAGGCTGAACTTGTCAACACTTAGATGCTTGGAAGATGCCCTGAGAAGGAAGTAATAGTAATGATGCTGGGGTCTCCAACCTTGGAGAAAGGGCCCCTGGGGCTGGGCCAGAGTCCCTGGGAGAACTCATGAAGCTGGTTCTGTGAGTGATGGGAAGATGGCAAAATGAATTCAAATTCTGCTCAGAATGAATAATGTTGTCCGCTGAAGAAAGAGGCTGGGGGGATGCTGACAAGACTGAAAGTAGGGAGTCAACAGGGAATATAGACAGGAAGGCCTTCCTCCCTCTCCAGCCTTGCAGCTCCCTCTAATGCCTCATGGAAGCCAGCTGGCAACAGAGAAACAGTCCCAACATTGCAAAGAGGAGCATCAATGAGATAATACTTTTAACACTGGTGCACACTGCATTGTTAATCACTTACTATTATAAGGTTGATAATAAAAATTATATTTTGGGAGTATACCCCAAAGAGTGGAAAGCAGGGGCTCAAAGAGATATTTGTACACGCATGTTGATAGCAGCATCATTCCAAAAGGTGGAAGCAACCCAAATGTTAATGGGCAGGTTAATGGATAAACAAAATGTGGTCTATACGTACAGTGACATATTATTCAGCCTTAAAAAGGAAGGAAATTCTGACACATGCTACAATATGGATGAGCCTTGAGAACATGATGCTAAGGGAAACGAGACAATCACAAATGGACAAGTACTGTATGTTTCCACTTACATGAGGTACCTTCAGTAGGCAAATTCATAGAGACTGGTGGTGCCAGAGGCTGGGAGGAGTGGGAAACAGGAGTTATTGTTTAGTGGGTACAGAGTTTCAGAGAGTTCTGTGGATGGATGGTGGTGACTGTTGCACTACAATGTGCATTTACTTAACGCCACTGAACTGCACACTTAAAAATGGTTAAGAGGGAAAATGTTATATTATGTGAACTTTATGACAGTTAAATTTTTTTTAAAAAAGAATAGACACACACATAAAAAGATAGTGAGATAGCATTTTATCTATGAATTTTACTGATCATTAAAGGAGCATTATTTTTCATAATTGCAAAATACCATGTGAACCTATGAAGAGGTTCACAATCTGGTGATGGAGGAGCTGAACTAAGTAATCAATTAACTAATAATTTTTTAAAAATTTATCCCCAAAACTAAAGCAATTTTTTTTCTATCTCCTTCCCCCGACCAAATACCGATATTTGATTTTCAAAAGTTTATATATCCTTCAAGGTCATTTTCAAACAAGACCTCATGCCCTGTTCAACAATCAGAAAGCTATTCCCTTCTAAGCCCAATTGTGTGTTGTATTTCTCTTACGACTTTCATTGTATGTGGCCTACATTATGCTCACTAGATTTGAAGCTTAAAGGTAAGGACTACATTTCATCTCTCTTGTCTCTCACAGCGTGCAGTGCAATAGAAGTTCTCACAAATACTTTTGAATTGAAGTTGTAGCATCACCTAAACTACATAAAAATTCAAAATGTGGGTTGCAAATAGTGATCAACTGTCCAAGACTGCCCATAGCTGAGGCATGCAGGGATTTCAGTACTAAACTGGACCATCCTTAGAAAACCAGGACACGCAATTACCCTAGGAGTCAAATTTAGTATCGTGAAACAAAATGGGTGCTTTGTTTTGTAAAGTTACTATATAAATTTGGCAAAATACACTTCTCAAAAACAAAATATGCATGAACATCAGAGTAAAATAACAAGACACAATTATACATAAATCATCTTTCTAATCAGAAATCCATTTCTGATATAGTAACAATTATTAATATACAAATTTGATAAATTTCCTTTCAATATAACTATGAAAATCAGCTTTTTTCCCTTATTTTGGTGGGAAAGAAATAAATCCATACTAAAGGTTCTAATCAAAAATTCCTGCATCTCACATCAGAACCATCGCAGGTATTAAGAGTCTTGAGTGTTCCAATTAAAACCATGAAGCATTTGCCCTACAATATGCAGCCTCATCCCCCCAGGCATCAATATGAAATTGAAACTGGATGCTAGGAGCCAGGATACTTTGATCTAATGGCATCTGCAGTAGGACCACATCATAATGTGCTCATGACATGCTGATCTCATCTGAGCCTCTAGCAAAGCGTTGTCAAGAGATGCTAATGACCACTTTATACTACACTTGGACTTACTCCATCAAAAGCTCTTTGTGCCATCTCAGACCAAGCCAGCATGACTACCACCCCACTGCTCTGTGACGCACAATAAGTCAGGAGAAAAAACACCAGAATCCCTTTATCATTCAGCTGTTCACTCAAACACATTTACTGGGAGCCTAACTAAGGGTGACCGTCATTCTGTTAAGTGCTGTGAATACAAAGAGGAATAAGACCATTTCCAAGGGGGTTACAAACCAACTGGGAAATAAAGTGCTGTGGGAGTACAGGTTGGAGGGCAATTTGTTTTGCTGGGGAAGTCAAGGGAAGTGTCAGTGAGGAGGGGACATTGGTGCTGAAGTCTGGGGAATTCAGCAGTTAAAAGTGGAGGAATGGAAAGGAAGGGAGGAACATTCTGGAAAAGTGAGTGTGGGATATGCCCTGTGTATAGTATCCTCAGACTGCTGTAACAAGTACCTCAAACTGGGGGGCTTAAACAACTGAAATTGCCTCGCAGTTCTGGAGGCCAGAAGTCTGAAATCAAGGTGTCGGCAGGATTGGTTCTTTCTGGGGGCTGTGAGGGAGAATCTGTTCCACACCTCTCTTCTAATATCCAGTGATGTGCTGAAATTGTTGCTGGTTCTTGTCTTGTAAAAGCATCAACCCAATCTCTGCCTTCATTTTCACACGACATTCTCCCTGTTTACACTTCTGTGTCCAAATTTCCTATTTAAAAAAGGATACCACTCATATTAGGGGTTAGGGCCCCCCGACTCCAGTAAGACCTCATCTTAATGTAACCACTTACATCTGCAATGACGCTATTTTCAAATAAGGTCACATTCTGAGGTACTGGGGGTTAGGACTTCAACATATAAATTTTGGGGAGGACACAATTCAACCCATAATATCCCGGAAAAGGAGTCAGATATATTAGCACAAAGGGGGAGCGTTTTTAAGACAAGAGTGTCTATAATTTTTAAAATGGTAGGAGAGGAGGGTGGAGGCTGGGATTTGAAGAGATTCTAGAGCGATGTTTAAGGGTGAAGAAAGTTGAAATATATGCTCAGGTGTTCTGGGAAACACAATTGATAATGGGATAAAAAGATTTGTGATTGTAAATTAGGTGAAATGTTGCATTAAATAAACTTTAACAGGACCCTTTATGACAGAGCTTCTCAGAGACTGTAACACGGTAATGCGCTCTTTAAAATCTACAAAGGTGAGGGTATGCAGTGCTTCCTAAACTTATTTCACTGCAGAGGCAATTTTTTTTCAATGATCTTCCACTAAAAAATAATAATTTGGAGATGTGGGCACAGTCACTGCATAGACTTCCCAGCTGGCTTCCTTACATCGCTGAGTTCCAATTTCCTTCTCTCTGGAGCTGGGATAATCACTGTGTTTTATAAGTTCAGTCCTTGTGAAGGGAAGGGAGAGCACATGGAGGTGACTCCTAAAAGTTAAACCACTAGACACATGGGAATAATTGGAGGCCTTTCGAGCAGGAGTGGGGAGGTTTGTGCATTTGTTAGAAATAAGAGAGCAGACAGAGCAATTATTTGGGGGAAATAAAAATCCCTGAGGAGTACAAATCCACACATGGACACCAGTCAGCATCGAAAGGAAGGCCCCTTGCCAGGGCTGCTCATGCCCTTCCCACCATTGCTCCTTGTTCCTAATTCATTCATTCAACTAATATTCATTAAGCCCATTATTATGTCCTGAGTTTATTGCTCAGCATTCTTCAAGGCACACTTCATAGACTACTTGAATTTAATCTGGCCTCTCCTTCCTCTGATCTCCTGGGCACACAGCTTGGCATTTGAATATGCATTGGCTTAAATGATTACCTCTTTGTCTCCTTTTCTTTGGATGCACCTCCTAAATCAGACTGTAAATCTTCCCTAAACAATTACAAATAATAACCCATGGATTTCCAACCTCAGGATGCACAGTGCCAAGAGCACTGAAGATACTTATTAAGTATGCAATGCATCAAAGAAAATTTTGCATCTGGGACAAGAAGACCTCTGCAACATCCAGTTAACTTATTGTAGTGTTACAAAGACACTGGCAACTAAACACAAAATGTGGAGAACTACCTGGAAATATATGTTACATATTTTTCATGAGTGTCCATAGTCATAATCGGTAAATGATTCCTAAGTGTTCATGTATGCAAGGGAGCCGCTATGTATAAGGCACACTTTGATTCAAAGGAGCTGAGCTTTGCCTCTAACCAGCACAGGGTTGTCACAGACAATAAAAAAGTGATGAACAGATAATGTGAAATGAGCAGACAACACCTTCTATTTATTTATAAAAATGATGGTTGAAATATATGAGAAACTGGGAGCTGATTTATTTAGACAAATGACTTCCCATTTCATTTTGCTATTAGGCCCTTTTCGAACAATTCTTAAAATTACTTAAGGAAGTTCAGATGGAAAGTTTATTTCTGCTTGAAGGTCATTTATAGATTACAGAAGATACTGACTTGTTAAGTTAAAAAACACCAAATCTCTTTGGGCAATTTGCCGTGAAGATCAAATTGGCACTTGCAAATTTCCAGGGTTACACTATTTGATGTGTTTTGTTAATTTGTCAGGTTGACACACTGCATTAAGGTTGAGAACAGTTTCTTTGCGAGGACATTTCTTTTCACCAACTTAAAAAAATGACTCTAGTCTATTCAGATAATACTTTGTCAAGAATTATCTTATAAAAATACTGAGCTTTAGCTTTGTGATTTAATAAGCCATCCTCATACGTTATAATTGAAGATAAAATAATTATTAAATCAAAATATGCAGCTGATAAGAATTTTCTTCAAAAGCCTTACACATCTACAAATGAATCAAAGGAGAAGAAAACAATCAAATAATGATCAGATTCCTGGATCATTCCTAGCTGCCTTGTTCAATCATTCAAGTTTGCCCTCAAAACATCCCAACACTATTTCCAGCACTTCCACCACTCAATATTGAAAGTTATTCTCTTTTTTATTTCTGGCTTCACTGAAGAATACTTGAAGAATACAATTGTTTACATGTAAAGTGTGCAATGTAATGATTTGATATACATATACATTGTGAAATGATTACCAAAAAGTTATTCTCAGTAATGATTTCCTTCCAACCAAGCTTAGCAGTGTTTTCAATCTCTCCAGCACCTAGAACCTATTGTAGTGTTTCAAACTTTTCAAACTATTTTTCAATTCAGGAAATGTAAAAAACTATAAGAAAAATGATAAAAACAAGGTCTCTGTGTGGTATAGCAGCATCGGCATGGTAGAAAGAACACAGACCTCAGAATCAAAGCTCTGATTCAAAGTTAAGGTCAACTGTTTACTGGCTGTGTGAACTCACTTAACTTTTTGGAACTTACTTTCCCCATTAAAGGATATTAACATCTCAGACCTCCCAGATTCATAACAGATTTTCAGTTCTTGTTTAATGAGTGAATGGATGAATGATCTCACAGTATCCCCTCTCTCTCATATTATGCTTTGGTCTCCCTCTTTTCCTTTTCCTATTTCATATTTCTTCCTTCTTCCTTTATACAGTTTCCTACTTCCTTTCTTTCCTACTCTCAATTATGCAAGAAGTTTCTTTCCCCGTGACCTTTCACTTAAAATCACTTTTCAGTTTCTTCATTTGCTCCATACAATCCAGCTTCATGTCCCCTTTTCCCACACCAGCTCTCATGCTTGGAAAAGCTTCCCACCTCACACCCCCAAAGCCAGTTTTTTCCTTTCATTTAAAACCTGACAAATATCACCCCCTTTGCCTATTACATGCACTCAGTAAATAATAAACGATTAAAGTGGTGATGATGGGGCTTCCCTGGTGGGTGCAGTGGTTGAGAGTCTGCCTGCCAATGCAGGGGACACGGGTTCTAGCCCTGGTCTGGGAAGATCCCACATGCCGCGGAGCAGCTGGGCCCGTGAGCCACAACTACTGAGCCTGCGCGTCTGGAGCCTGTGCTCTGCAACAAGAGAGGCCGTGATAGTGAGAGGCCTGCGCACTGCGATGAAGAGTGGCCCCCGCTTGCCGCAACGAGAGAAAGCCCTCGCACAGAATCGAAGACCCAACATAGCCATAAATAAATAAATAAATAAATAAAAATTAAAAAAAAAAAAGCGGTGATGATGACCCGCAAAGAACATATAATCTGAGCAATAAAATTTGGCAAAGAAAAGATAGTAACTGCAACCCACTTAGCAACAGGTGTGATTTCTCTAACCAGCCATTAACACATTTGCACTGCCATAATTACTGCTCAGGTAAATACTATGTTGCCATAGAAACACTGTTTCCAAATTACATATTTATAGATTTTATCGGTGGATATGTTGACTATAAAGTAGTTTTCCACATGTTCCAAGCTTTGACAATGAAGGATGATAGGAATCGTATTCATCTCTACAGTTGCCCCAGGTTGAAGGGTTTCAAGGTGCAACAAGAAATTCTCCCACCTTCTGTATTTCAAGGTGAGCAGAGCTGGCATTCCCCTGGATGCACACATTTAAAAGTAAAGGAACTGGCTAAATAAAGATCACGTTGAACTAAAGTAATAGTCAAAATATAACCAAATCAGGATGAGTCTGGCTGCATCTGTAAAATGGGAATGATAATAATATTGCTCTTAGAAGATTTTTATTTGCTCAAATGAGACGTAATAAATAAAAAAAAAAACTGTAAACTATAAAGTGTTAAGTAAATATCAATTCTAGTTTTTATTCAACATCAGCACAGATTGTCCTCACCTACTGGGAGGAATTCAGTTTTGAGAGTTCTCTTGGTCCCTCTTTAATCACTTTGAAATACTCTTCCTTTCCTATATATTTACGGACAAGCACAGTCAGCAGCCTCAAGGTTTAACCTCAGTTCCAGACCTTGTGAAGAAATAGTTCCTGCTAGCAGATGAGATTTTCTCTGGCTACCTTGTGGACTTTTCCTACCTCTAACCTATAAGGAAAAAATATCAAAAATCTTTGGAATTCACATTGTTCGTTTCTATTGATGAAAATCAAAATGACCATGAGAAACTACTGAATTCAAGAAAAGTGATATAAACTCACACCTTTGACCAGCACAGAGGAAGAAAAAGTCAAGGTTTAAACTGAACACTTTCTCCTTAAAAACGATAGATAAAAGAAGGAACTCTTTTTTAAAATAAACAAGGAGACAAACCTCTTTTAATGACAAGACCAAGTGGCTAAGTCCTGATTCAAGTAATAACAACAATTCATGTTTGCCTCCCCTTTATAACCACAAAGTATTTCCTTGTACTTGATTGCAGTTGATCTTCATTACCACACTATGGAGTAATCAGAAGTGAGGAGTGATGAGACAAGGTGTTTTTAATATTTCCTGATTTATTATTCCTTACCTATAGACTGGTTTTATTTTTCTGCACTTCTTCCACTGTTAACGCTAATCACAACGCTTATTGCTCCCAAAGAAGAGAAGTGAATGAACCACTTAGAGGTAAGAAGTTCACAAGGTTGGAAAATGAGGCTGTAACAGAGGGGGGAAGGTCTTCTCAGACCGACTGTGCAAGGGAGAGAAGAGGTTTGCAAGCCACAAATGAGGGGAGAAGTATAACCAGGGGCTTGGGAAAGTAGGACATCAACCTCCCTGTACCTGATCCTCGCAGTGAAAGTGAAGGAAAAGAAAAGAAGTCCAGAGAGTACAAAGAAGCAACAAAAGTAAAGGGGACCTTTTTTCACTTCCTGTTCAGAAACTGCTTAGCAGGGTGCCCTCAAGCTAACATGGCAGACATGACAGAAAAAAACAGTGGTGTGGCATGTTTCGGCAAGAGAGGGCAGGAGAAGGTCCCTACGTCCTTTCTAGCTTTTATGTGACAGACACACATGCTAGGGATTGTGGGGAGGTAGCCAAGAGTTGGGAGCAAACTGAAGCAAGGAGTGAGGGAGCCCACAGCAGAGACTGTGGGGCACACAGCCTAGGCAGGCACTAGATACGGTAGTCCATTAAGACTCCAGAGATCTGCACACCGAAGGGCCGAGTGAGGCCAACTCAGCTGAGTCCTCACTATGCCAAGTGCATAGATCTCCAGGTACACCAGCCACAGGCAGAGGCAGAGAGGAAAAGAGCAATGTCCAGAGACATCCAATGTGTCTCAGCAGGAGGGCAGTATGTGCCCGGCAGAAAGGATGGGACGAGATTGGTCGCTCCTCACTGATGCTATGGGAACTGTGGAAATAAGCAAAGGCTAACTAAATGAGAAAAGAAAGTGCTATTTGTTCAGAGCTTGCTATAGCAAGACAGTCAGCCACCCACCGTCACGTGCATTTTGACAGAGACTCAACACCTGGCAAAGAAGTAGGAAAGATTTATAGTGGAAGAAAGGGAAGGCTTCGGGTGTGCCCTGACTGGAGGCTGTTGGCCTGGGGGAGTTGTAAGCGGGTTGACTGAAGTGGGGCATCCATTGTCGTTGGCTAGGTGCGTACTTGGCTTTCTCTAGTTGATCCTAAATTTGAAGTGGGGACACAAATTAAGGAAGATGTCAGTTACTAATCAAGTCCTGGTCATTTGGATGGGTGGTTAACAGAAAATATTATTTAGCTTCTTGGATTGTCAATAGAAAAAACAACTAGGCTTCCTGCAGGTCTGACTTAGAGCAGGCTGACTTCCTGAGCTGTTTATTGCAGATGAGGGGTTGGTTTCCTGGGCAGGTTGCTGCAGGTTGTGGGCCAGAGTTCTATTTTTAAGACATGGTCTTGCCTTTGACTGTTTCTATAGTCAGTCTCTCAGAGCACACAAATGTCCCCTCTCACCTAGGTCATACCTTGTAAAGAAGAGAGGAGAGGGAAAACTCAAAAGAAGAGGAACAGAGGAACAGCTCTTTTGGAGGATTCAAACTTTGGATGGATTGAATATTTATCCAAAAGAGACTGAGTTAGCTGGAAAGAGAGTTTTATAGCCTGGAAGAGATGAATTTATCACTAATGAGAAAGCTTAGGATTTTGGGGGTGTTGTTTTTTGTTGTTGTTTTTATATTTTTGCTAGCAACAGGATTGGAGGATACAGAGCAAGATAAAATTAGATTTGGAAAACAGAGTACCTACATTTTTTGCGCTCCCAATATGTGGTGTGCACATTTTGACCCTGTTGCTGGTATTTTTGCACACAGTTTACTAATGAGGAAGCTAACACTGAGAACATTTCAAAATAATAACGAATATCAAAACCATGTATTTCAAGGTGCCACTTTCTTGGAAACTAGTAGGTTCTGCCGGGGATACTTGGACGGAGAAAGTAGCAGCTCTGCTTACTGAGGGCCAAGTCCTGATACAGATAAACACAAACCCAACAGACCACAGGTTGAGAATGTGGAGAAAATACTTACCCATCCCTAAGGAAACTAATTTATAGATTTTCCAGGATTGTGACATTTCAGATGTTGTAGTCCATTGTTCTCACAAGTATGCACACATGGCATTCAAGCATTCCCATTTTTGACCCAGATGATATAGTCATCACACTCTGAATGTCAAGAGTAAGTTCACTGGGATTAGGTGTAAATTGAGCTAAAGAGTCACTCAGAAAAGCCATAATTAGAATTTGGTGCCATATCATCTGAGCAGGCTGCTCTGGGCAAGAGTTCTCTGTGACCGAGACCCACATCGCCTGAGGCCCAAGCTTCCCACAACAGTACCTCCATAACCCTCCCTACCCCCTACCCTTTGAAATGCTGCAGCCATGCAGCTGAGGCCAGGGGAGCAGAGGCGACATAAGTGAAAAATTAATGATAATAAATTGCTTTGGGCTCACTGTGATTAGTTAGAAAATAAAATTAGATTTCATGAAGCACCTTCGTATTCCAGAACTCCAAATCACTTCTTATTATGAACATATGGTAATACAAGTTGAATACCAAGTAATTAATGTTCATTTTGAGCACATCTCTGGAATTCTAGTTCTTTAAAGCCTCTCTTAAAAAGTCCTCCAATCTGACAGCCACATTCTCAAATGTTCCAATGCAACCTAAAAAGGCTGTGTTTCATAAATTCCATATTGATATTACGATAGAGTAGCAGAATAATTTTAAGATTTTTTCCCATTTGATAATTGCCTTATTGCTTTTGAAAATAATGACTCTCAATTATTCCAGTATGAGATGCATTCATTTTATTACATTATCTAAATTTGTGTAGATATTATAGGCTTTATGCAGCCCCTGGTAAAGACAAAAAATATTCCTATTTCTCTCAATTATGCTTTTTAAAAATTAATTTCCCCATATAATTTTCACTTATTCTCCTATGCACTACAAAATAAACATCAATGTGTTGTTACTAAGCATGATATATACATTTATATCTATAATCACTAATTTTCTTATTCTATCAAGGGTAGGGGTAGACAATTATAACAAAAAATATTTGACTACTAAATTATCTACTGTGTGCCACTCACTGTACTTATTATCTTCATTGTGCAGGATGAACCAGGCTCAGAAAAGGTAAGTAAGTTGCCCATGATAACACAGTAGTAAGCAGTAGACAAGTCAGGTTTGTCTTAACCACTGCATCTTACTGCCATTCCAGATTGGGACTGGTTATATTTATTTTCACAGCAAGTCAGTGCCTTCTTTCCTCCCCTCTTTATCTTCTCTCTCCTGATTTAGGTAACTTCTCTCTAAGAGCACAGACAATGAACCCGGGAGTTCTAGGTTCCAGTCCTGCACCTTCTGTAGATACTAGCTGTGAGATAGTAGGTATATTAGTCACACTTAGTTAACTTAGTCATTAACTTAGTTTTGGTGATATATAACCCCCTAAATCTCAGGGCCTAAGCACAGAAAAGTTTATTTCTTGCCATTTTCACAGAGTAATGTGGGTAGGGCAGCTCTCCTCCAACTAGTGACTCAGGGATCCAGGCCGTTCCCATCTATGGCTATAATGATGCCCTCTCATCCTCCACCCAGCAGATGAAGGGGAAGAGAGCATGTGGATGGAAGGCACTTTGGATGTGTAACCACTGGCCAGCACTAGTCACTTTTCATCAGACAACACGTCCAAGCTAACTGCAAAGGAGGCTGGGAAATTCTACATGAGCACATGGATACAGTCATTTCTGCCACACTGGGCTAGTTTGTTTGTTTAAATCTGTCTAGGTCTGTTTTCCACTCCTACAAAGTAAAGATGAAGCACTTAGCACTACACTTGGAACATAATATACATATACTCAGTGTTTTTAAATTTAATATTATATTATATAAATTTGTACATAGGCCCTCAATGGAAACAGAAAGCTACTTTCCTTAGATCTACAGGAAGAAATCGAAAGGAAATGCATTTGCCAACCAAATCTCAATAGATACCCAAAGAAGTCATATTTTAGAGCTCTTCATGTGAAATGTTCCTTAGAGCATTATATGACGGGGAAAAAAATCAGAAGCTTAGCAGGAAAACAAGCCCTCTGAAGGAAGGAGGAAGGGCTGGTAGAGTATGTGGTGGGGGAGGAGAGGGGAAATGGAGTATTGAGGGCTGAGAGAGTTTATGAGAGAGAGAAGATAATTTGTTTTTGTTGTTAACAATATTTTTCTTCTCAAAGTTAGAAGGCTGAGGGATAATAAACAAGTAAAGGAAAATCCACTAATAACTATGATGTCTCTCTGAAAATACTACTTAGAACTTGGGTTTTTTTTTAAATTCCCTGATTTTTTTTTTACTTCAAGAATCAGTTGTTTGTTTAATGAACTGAGGAGCATCTTGTCCCAACTTCCCAAACCTCCCCTCTGATCTGTGTCTTTCAACTTCCCATTTTATGTGTTCCAGTATTTCAGTATTATTATTATAATAATAATTTTATTATTTTGTGTTTTTTCATACCTCAGTCCCCTCTTTCTTCTCCACATTTCCTAAATCCTAGAGCATATTCTTAGGCTTTTCATGTTTGTAAACGATCTCTCTAAATGACAAATGGCCATCTGATGATGTGGACTCTACTTTGATAGAGGCATAGGAATAGTTTTCTCTGGATCAAAAGTGTAATGTACATTTCCACAGTGTCTACTTTACAAGAGTAGCATAAAGTCTAAAACAAGTTATTCACATTTCAATAGACTCCTTCTCCCCTTATTGCTATTAGATATTTTGTTTGCTTTCTAATTATTTTGCTTTTAAGAGTAATACTTTATTATTTTTATGGAATTATATATTCATTATTAAAAATCACAGTATGCTAAAAATGTAAAGAAGAAAGTTAAAACAAAACCGCCCAAATTTTACCAATACAATATTATTGAGGTATTTTTCTATTTATATACAAAATAGAAGGATAAATCAATAAAGAAATACAGATGGAAAGATTCAAATAGCTTTCTAGTCTACCTGCTAATTTTCAATTAAAAAAACATGACTGTATTTCATAAACTCTAATACACTCTTTTTCATATTTTAGCATCTCTAAAATCTGGACATGTCTTATAATGGAAAATATCACTGTGGCCAGGCAGTAATGCTGATATGATGCCCATTGCTTGGAATTTCCTGAAATTGGTTGCTATTCCTGGTGGACTGACGGCCAAATACAGCCCTCCTTCAGAAAGGAGGACTAGCCTTGGTTGTTGCCTAAAAAACTCCCTTTAACACCTTCAGATTAAAAAAAGACACCATGTCCCCAAGTGAGTGACACACACTATCTCTGGATTGCAAGTATTATCAACTCTTTCTTTGTATCTCTGATATTTTCCAAATTTCATATAATAAACAAGTATTATTTTGAATTTAGGAGGTAATTTAAATCTATAAAGTTTTTTTAGGGGACTCTGGGTCGATGGTATACTCAATTTTTGCCTCCCAACTACTCTCTGAATCATGAGCAGTTTCTCTATGATAAAGAAAAGTGGGTCTGAGACACAGCTTCTCCCTGAATCTCCAGGGGAAGGAACTGTGCATTGCAGCCTCAGAGGCAGGCTTTCATTGAGGTTCAGGATGAAGATTT
Organism: Balaenoptera acutorostrata; assembly: GCF_949987535.1. NCBI lineage: Eukaryota > Metazoa > Chordata > Mammalia > Artiodactyla > Balaenopteridae > Balaenoptera > Balaenoptera acutorostrata. Next base: position 70,586,103 of record NC_080081.1, read on the forward strand.
CTTACTTTGCTGAGACCTCGGGTCATCAGGACCTACTGATCTCACTGAGAGGAGTAGAGTCTGCTTACTTTCCAAGAGTTCTGGAAACAAAAAGATATTCTCCCAACAGGAGACATAGGGTTAACAGTTTTCCAGACTGGACTTTAAAAAATCCAGTAATACGTTGTTTACTGGAGACACATATAAACAAAAGATACAGGAATTATGAGTATTCGATAAATAATGGAAAAAATATACCAGGTAAATATAAACCAAAAACTAAGCTCTAAAAATGAATATGTCATGATCAAGAGGATTTATCAGTGTGGCTAATCTGAGAAATGCAAAGATTGTTGAACTCCGTAAAATCAGTCAGTAAAATTTACTACAACAGTGAAATGAAAGAGAAAAACCACATACAATACCATCTCTACAGATTCGGAAAAGGTGAATGATAGATTTTAACATCTATTTATGATTAAAAATAATTCTCTGATAGATAAGAATAGAAGGAATCTTCTTCAACTTGATAGAGGGTAGTTACCATAATCATACTTAATGGAGGCATTTCAGATACATTCCTTTTTAAGCTCAGCAACAAGACAAAGATGCATTCTACCACAGAAGTGGTTATGTCATGGCCAATGCAAAAGCCAAGAAGAGATGAGTTCCAGTTATGCTTATCATGGAGTACTTGGGATCCTATAGAAACAACTGTTACAGCTGGTCAAAAATATTATAAAACTCTCCAGACATAATCCTTGAGAAAAGGAAAAAACACACACACACACACACAAAATCCGTGGAAGTCAGAAGACAGCAGGCTGACATCTTTATAACACTGAAACTTTAAAAATATGTCAGCCTACAGTTCTATATTAAGCGACTATATCCTTCAAAACTGAAGCCAAAATAGAGATGTTTTCAAACCTAAAAACAAACAAACTAGCCAACAAAAAAACTCAAAGCATCTGTTGCCAGGAGGTATACACACAAGAAATAATAAAGAGAAATTTTCAGGGTGAGGATAAATGTTACCAGATAGAAACATGGGACTGTAAGAAGGAATGAAGTGCACCTGAAAGGATAAATATGTGGGCAAATAGAAATAAATATTGACTCTTTCAAACAACAACAATAATAATATTTTGTGGGATTTATAGCATATATAAAAGTAGAGTATAACAAAAATAGCACAGGGGAGGGACGGAGTAATAGAAGTTAAATTTTTGTAAGCTTCTTTTATTGTTTGAGGAATGGTAAAGCACCTATCTAAAGTAGATTATAATGAATCAAAGATATGTATTACAATTTCAAGTGCAACCAATAAGATCATAATAACAGATGATATAACTGAAGAGATCATAGAGGAGAAAATGAAATAATAAAAATACTTGTTAAACCCAAAAGCAAGCAAGAAAGGAAGAATAAATGACACAAAACAGATGAGAAAATAGAAAGCAAATATCAAGGGCTTCCCTGGTGGCATGGTGGTTAAGAACCCGCCTGCCAATGCAGGGGACACAGGTTCGAGCCCTGGTCTGGGAAGATCCCACATGCCGCAGAGCAACTAAGCCCCTGCGCCACAACTACTGAGCCTGCGCTCTAGAGCCTGCAAGCCACAACCACTGAAGCCCACGTGCCTAGAGCCCGTGCTTCGCAACAAGAGAAGCCACCGCAATGAGAAGTCTGCGCACCGCCACGAAGAGTAGCCCCTGCTCGCCGCAACTAGAGAAAGCCTGCACGCAGCAACGAAGACCTGCCACAGTCAAAAATAAATAAATTAGTTAAATAAATAAAAAAGAAAGCAAATATCAACATAATAGATATAAACCCAATTATATCAGTAATTAGATCAAATGAAAATGGCACTGAAGATACAAGAAGAGCCTGAGCATCTTCTAGTGCCAGAAAGTGAAGCAGTGCTCAAGAAACAAAAGGATGGAGGCACGGAAAAATTACAATGGCCAAAGCTAGAACAATTTGAGCAACAAAATAAAATAACATTTTTTTTTACCATAAAGCAAGCTTATTGGCTAGTCATAGTCCCTTGCCTGATAAGGAAAATCAAACTTTCAATGTTAAAGGGCCTGAGCTATTAACATTCCTGTCTGAATTGAACTGTTGTACTTTTCCATTGGCTTTTTTTTTTTTTTGGAAACAGCTTTATTGAGATATAATTCACATACCATACAATTCATCCATTTAAAGTGTACAACTCAATGGTTTTTAGTATATTCACACAGTAGTACAACAACCACTACAATCAATTTTAGAATATATTCATCACCCCAAAAAGAAACCCTGTATCTGCTAGCTGTTACTCCTTCTTACCCCTAAGCCACCCAGGCCCAGGTAACTACTTATATACTTTCTGTCTCTATTTGCCTATTCTGGACATTTCATATAAATGGAATCATATAATAGGTGTGGTTTTTTGTATGTCTGGTTTCTTTCACTTAGCATGATGTTTTCAAGGTTCCTCTATATTGTAGCATGTATATTAGTACCCCATTCCTTTTTATGCCTAAATACTATTCCATTCAGTATGAAATATATCAAAATACACCACAACCAAAAATAATCTATATATTTTGTTTATCCACTCATCAGTTGATGGACATGCAGTTTGTTTCCACATTTTGGCTACTAGGAATATGCTGCTGTGGACACTCATGGACAAGTGTCTGTGTGGATTTGTTGGCTTTTATCACAGGACATGGGAGGATTCAGAGCCAGACCAGAGGATCTCCTGCATTATAGCTCTTCTTTATCTCCTTTGCATATTGGCAACCCGATTTCCCTTTCATTGTCAGGATCAATCACCCCAGCCACTAAAGTCATCATTTTTTGCCTATTTATTCAATGTTATTAAGAGCCTGAAGTGACCAGTAGCAGTCTCAGCTTCTAGGTAAGAAAGGGAAAGATGCTGACTGATATCCACAAAACAGGTCATCTTGTCCAAGTTAGTATTAAGAGCTTTCTCTTCTGAGTTGCTTTTTGGTGAGCGCTCAGGTAGGACATAACATATCTTCTCACTTTGTGCCTATTAGGAGAGGTCAATCCACATATCTCTTCCTTAGTCCCCCTTCTCACAAATGTTTTAATCCTTCTATGTCTCCCACAGCAAGCCAAACCATTAGCCACAGCCCATGAAAAGATGTATATTTTTACTTTTGTCCATATCTCCTTCAAGAAAAACTTAACAATCAAATGCACTGCTCAAAGTTCTAACAAATGGGAGAATTTTTCTTCACCACTGTCCTTCAAGGCCATCTTTTTGGGGCTATAGTGCTGCAACCATCCACTTTCAGGTGGTACCAACAAATAATGCAGAGCCATTTGTAATTCAGACCTAAAGGTTTTCTTCTACAGATGACTAGTCATAGGAAACTCCTCATAGGTGTGAGTTGAAAACAGTGAAATAGGAGTAAGTTGGATATTGCTCATGGCTTTAAGGATCTTCTTGGGTTCAATGTTATATATTTATATGACTTTCGTTCATTGACTGAGGGTTGCTGCACACGTATAATTTTGTGACTTGGTGGGTCAGACAACATCCATTCAGGATAGGCAGCTCAGGTCACGTGGGAAACTTGGTAGTCCATGGTCAAGCATTCAGGCCAGTAACAAATCAGAAAGCTGTTTCCCAAAAACATAGCTGTCTGCAGAGGATGACACAGCTTTGCTCCAAAATCATAAAGGTCTGCACTGTAATTCTCCTATCAGGGCCTGCCAAAGGTTCAAGCAGCACCTCTATCTTCCACAGACACCTATAGATACCATGGGTGTGTTAGTGGGCCCCCTATGAGACAAACCTGAGCCAAAATTCCATTAATCACCTCATATTCAAAATCCCCTACTTGTGGCTTAGGAATCTCTAGGAATTGGTGTCAGTTCAGAGCCAGCGTTTAGTAAATCCTGAAGAGTCTGATTATTTTCCCTTCCTCAATGCATAACCACTCTGGCAACTGGGCACAAGTTCCTTTGGAGACAGCTGAGAGGAAGCATCAATTTTCAGCTATGTAGAAGGTGCCCTCTTCAAGAGGACGTGGCCTCCCCTTCATTCAGGAGACTCTAGATTTGCCAACTGACTTAAGTCTTGGAATTGATTAAAGAACCATAACTCTCTTTGGAGATTCAGGTCAGGATTCTTACACCAGACTTGGAGCTGCTTGCTTATATAAATCAAGTAAAACTTTAATAAGCTGTCTGCTGTACATTGAGTGGTAACCTGCAAAAATGTATATTGAAGACCTAACCTCTGATATCTATGAATGTGACTTTTTTGGAAATAAGGCTGTTGCCGTTGTAATTAAGATTTAGTTAAGATGAAGTCATACTGGAGTGAGATGGGTCCTTAATCTAATGTGACTGATATCCATATAAGAAGAAAAGAAGAGACACAGAGACCCAGACACAGGAAAAATGCCATGTGATGAAGGAGGCAGAGACTGGAATGATGAATCAACAAGCCAAGGAATGCCAAAGATTGCCAGCAACACCAGAAGCTAAGAGAGAGGCATGGAACAGATTCTCCCCTCAAGGCATCAGAGAGAACATGGTACCTATACCTTCATTTCAGACTTCTAGACTTAGGAACTGTGAGAGAGTAAGTTTCTGTTGTTTAAAGCCACCTAGACTGTGGTACTTTGTTACAGCAGCCTTAAGAAACTAATACACTGCCCAACTATTCCAGTCTAGGAACACCATAAATAATTAATTAATGTTGACAATCTCCGTGGGCAAGACTGCTGTGATGATTGCTTTTGTTCTGTCATCCATTACGGTAACAAGTCCATCTTATTTTTAGTGATTATGTACTGTCACTTGGCCGCTGCCATCCAAGATTCCATCATGTCTGTTGAATTCAGGAATGAAAAGATTTTTGTGTGTGTGCACAGTGAAATCAAGGAAAATGTTAACAGATATGTGACAGACTGAAAGACATCCAAAACCAAGATGGAATTATTAACTAGACCGTACAAAGAACTTGTACAAATCAACAAGACAATGGTAGGTAATCAATTGAAACATGCGGCGCCAGCCAGCTCCCTCTCTGCGCTCTGCGACCACCACAGTGAACATGGCCACAGGAGTGCAAGTTGCTGATGAAGTATGCCACATTTTTATGACACGAAAGTTTGGAAGTGCTCCACACCAGAAGAAATCAAGAAAAGAATGAAGGCTGTCATTTTTTGTCTCAGTGTAGACAAAAAGCGCCTCATTGTAGAAGGTGGCAAAGAGATTTTGGTGTAACCATAACTGATCCTTTCAAGCATTTTGTGGAAATGCTTCCTGAAAAAGACTGTTGCTATATACTTTGTATGATGCAAGCTTCGAAACAAAGGAATCCAGAAAAGAAGAGTTGATGATTTTTTTGTGGGCACCAGAACTAGCACCTCTGAAACGTAAAATGATCTATGCAAGCTCCAAGGATACAATCAAAAAGAAATTTCAAGGCATAAAACACGAATGTCAGGCAAATGGGCCAGAAGACCTCAACTGGACTTGTACTGCTGACAAGCTAGGTGGATCCTTAATTGTAGCTTTTGAAGGATGCCCTGTATAGATCATTGTTTGGTGTCACAAATTGAAAGCTTCCATGTTTAATGTTATCCTCTTGCTATATAAGTAAAGCAAATACATTTAGGCCAGGGACTCACTGATGGGGAGCTGTCTTGTCATTTTTTTAGGGTACACTAACTGTTCTATGAACATGTGCAAATGGCCCTAAAAAATCTAACTCTAGAGTTTAAAAAAAAAACACGCAAAAGGATATGAATAAGCTGAGGAAAACCTCAATGGTTAGAAATGTAGAAATGTTTATCCTCACTAACCATTAGGGAAACTTAAACTAAAATAATGGGAGATCCCTTTATACCCATGAAATTAGAATGAAAAAGATTGTCACACAGTACGAAGCATTGGTAAGGGTATGGGACAATGGGAATTCTGATGGATTGTTGGTAGAAGTATAAGTAGTTTTAGCCATTCAGAAAAAAATTCAGATATAGCTCATATCTCAGTATTATCAGGTCAGGGACGCTATTCCACAAGCCCATGAGGAGTTATAGCTAAAGATTATCAATGTAGCATTACTTATAGAGGTAGGGAGTTGGAGGCAACCTAGATAGCCATCATTAGGAAAAAACACAAATTATTTTTTTTAAAATAGAAGCAAATTGTGGATGTATGTTATGCAATACAACACAGCAAGTCTTGCTGAATTTTCTTGCGAAAATAGATCTTTGCTGACCTTTTCACTCTATATCTCTACTACCACCTCAGTCCAGGTGATCTTTACACCTTGTTAGATGACTGCAACAGCCAAAAGTGATCTCTGTATTCTACTTTTGGAACTTCCTACCTTCTTTCAACATGGTAGGAAAAATGACCTTAAAATATGTTAGTGTTCCCAAATAAGAACATGATCTGCCTTCCCATCGATTCAAGTCTTATGTTGTGTTCTCAAATAGACTTTATAGTTTTCTTCACTTATTTCACCAAGTATCGACCCAGTAAAGATTTCTGATTCACCTCTCATGTACTTAGTCACTGTTTTCTAGGCATTGAAGTACAAAAGTGAAAGTCTTCTACCCTCAAGGAAGCTGCATTCCAGTAAGAGTTTTAGTTAATAAGAATGCAATAAACAAATAGCAAATGCAATGTTAGGAAGTCACATGTACTTTGAAGAAATAAAGTATGGGGCTAGAGAACCTGGGAGCTAGGCAAGGCAACTGCTATTTGAGAAGGTTTATACTTTCCTAGTTAATTTTGTAAGTTATTTTATATTTTTCACTATTATTTATGAAGAAAATAGAGAATGCAGAGAGCAAAATAATACTTCAAAAGTTATCAGTACTGGTCTCCTAAAAACACACTATTTATGTAAAAAGCTACAAAAGGAAAATTCAGAGAATAAAATAAACTCTAAGACATTAAAAATTATGATAGCAGAGATACAAAGCCCTATAAAATGTTGGAATTTAATCTCCAATAAACTAGAATGAAAAGGTAAAGTGATGGAAAGCAGAAGATAAAAATTAGAAAAAAAAAGAAGATCAGCACAGTCAGAACAACATAAAAATAAAAAATTCCACAAGATCAGGAGAGAGAAGAGAGAAAATACAAGAGGACAATTATCAAATAAGTAATAATAATAATAATAACAAATACTCAAAATGCAGGATGTGATTTTCTGCATTAATGAACCTACCAAGTGCTCAATACAATGGCTGGAAAAATGTCTTACACTAAGTCACATTAGTATGAGATTTCAGAACATCGGAGACAAATAGAAATTTGTAGAAGCATCCAGAGTAGGTGGAACCAGTTTACATGGTTTGTAAATATGTTGTAGAATTTTTTTTAACTTCTAGCAGAGGATTTGGGAACAACTAAGTAATAGGCTGATATAAAACAAACAGCTATAACTACTACAAAGAAATTTTTTAAATTACTAGAAATGAATTTTATTATAATACATTGCATGACTTGGCTATAAGCAATATCCACAGCCATAAAAATGTAAAAACTAAATACATAGCATAAATTACATAGTATAAATGTGCTATAACTGTGGAGAGGCCGAGGTAAGGAAAGTGTGTAGGTGTGGGTTGGTGGAGAAAGAAAATTAAGTCCTTGTTGGATGTCAATAGATGATATTTAAAACTAAAAAAAATGAAAAAAAATTGTACAATTAAGTCAGAATGGAGCAGGTTAGAACCCAACATCATTTTTTTCTTTTTCATCTCACTTTCTACTTACCTCCTCCCCATTAACAATGAATCTGATTTGAAGGTAAAAGGCAGAAGGTAATTGTTGATATAACCCTGACTTTTGCCCTACTTTCATTCTCTTTGGATTCTGAGAATAAGGAAACTCTTACCTTAGGTTTTCTTCAATTCCTCTCTCTGTTTATCATTACTTTGATAATGCTATCTTCTCTCTGAAAAAGAAATGAAAGATTTTACCAATTGTTTTTTTAAATATTACTGCATACACATCTGATGGCCTCATGATAGACATAAACTGTCTCAATATCTTATCTGTAAAATGGACATTATAATCTCTCTCTTGCCAAATTTTTGAAAGCAATCTTGAAAATGAGGATTCTAGAGTAATACCTGGCACATTGGAGATTCAGTCACTGGTGATTGTTGCCAGTAGTATTAGTAGTAGTGGTACTATTACTAGTCCTTGTTTTACTTGCCCTGTTGCCAAAACTGATTCATATCACTGTGTGTATAAAATGTAATTGATGGACACAGTATACCTTGGACAGCATATGCACTCAGAAATATTGGTTGAATGAATAAATCAATATATATGGGAATGAGTACTAGGTGCTGGAGGCTTTTTTCTATAAAATTGACTGGCCTATTTACAGTGAAGTGATCTTTCTGGTTAGATTTCTCCCCAGAGAATTCTATTTTTATTTTAATTGAAGAGCAGTTATAAAAGCTAATTGACTCTTTGCATTTGCAGGAAACTATTCCTACCTCCCATCAACTCCCATACCCCAAGGGGCAATCAATGTTTAGAGGTTTCCCACCTATACCAGTGGTTTAAAAGAGGTTAAGCCCAAGATTAATGTATATAGCTTGTTAGATATGTACTTAGAGTTGTTTTTTTTTTTTAATGAATCCAACTCAGGCAGGTTGGGAATTAATGCTATAAAATTCAGCTCAACAGAAACTCAATTGAAAAATGAGAATGTTATAATAGAGAGTGCTATTGAAAAAATGGCTTTCCGAGGCTGCTATTTTTTTTTTTTTTTTTTTTTTTAATTTTATAGCTACTTTATTTATTTATTTATTTATTTTTGGCTGTGTTGGGTCTTCAGTTCGTGCGAGGGCTTTCTCTGGTTACGGCAAGTGGGGGCCACTCTTCATCGCGGTACGGGGACCGCTCTTCATCGCGGTGCGCGGGCCTTTCACTATCGCGGCCCCTCCCGTTGCGGGGCACAGGCTCCAGACGCGCAGGCTCAGCAGCTGTGGCTCACGGGCCCAGCTGCTCCGTGGCATGTGGGATCTTCCCAGACCAGGGCTCGAACCCGTGTCCCCTGCATTAGCAGGCAGATTCTCAACCACTGCGCCACCAGGGAAGCCCGAGGCTGCTATTTTTGAAAAGTAATTCAATGTTCTTTGTCACTTAAAGCAAAGATATAGGCACATTGTATTGTATATAAACACAAAAACTTCCCCCCTGTTTCTTTGGAACTATGTTCAATTTGTATATATTAGTTGCATATAATGCTTAAGAAGAGTATTAAAGGTATTTTGAGGACAAGATATCAAATTAGACAGAAAATGTGAAGAAATATAAGTAAATTTTTAAGTCTACAAGCATAGTATATTTACACATCTAGGAGATAAAAATATTCAACATACTTTATTAGACCAATTATCTAATTACAAGAAAAACAAGATTATAATGGACTTGGAAGAAAACCTTTACTAATTTCCAATTTGTTATTTTTTTAAATGTTATCAGAATTAACCTGTTCTTTTTTTCTCCATTAGGCAAAAAAGAACTGGAGTGGGAAGAAATAGATTACCACTCACTTAAAATTAGATAATTCAACAGACATATTCATTACAAAAAAAAAAAAATCATCCTTTATCTAAAAGTTATGTCAAATAGAATAAAAAGACGTGGGAGACAGAAATTTTAACGGATAAAAGAGGATTATTTTAAACCCAATGTAGACTAATTAGTAAGCAAGTATAATATAAACATGGGTTGAACTGGTTCAAATACTTACATTTTAAGAAATTGATTATCTTACACTTTGCCATTCTCTAGCAGTCACTTAAATGTGCAACTGTGTGTTTGTATATTTCTATCCGTATTACTAAAATATTTTACAACAACAAATTAGGGCAATAGGGAATTTAGAATCAAATCTAGAGGCAAATATTTTCATATGAAAAAGAACAACTGGCTACAGTTGGATTGATGCTTACTTTACATAGTATTTCCCAGATTCTGGTTCACTAAAACAGCTTTAGGTCCAACTTGAGTTCTACTAGTTCCATATTAAATTTTTAAAGTAGTATTTGTAAGTTTTTCTCAAAAATAAAAATGAATGCAGCCATGACTCTGTGAACATATTTGGCTCCCTGACCTTGCCAGGGAAGATTACAATAGTACTTGGAAGCATAGTAGTGTGTTTCAGTTCACACACTTCAATAGCTTTTCTTTTTACTATGCGATCAAGTTGAAATTTGAATAAGGCAATCTTCACACCTTTCTTTAATATGATCTTATTTTACTCCACCCTACAACAAACCACTATCAGAAAGACTCATCTCGGGCTTCCCTGGTGGCGCAGTGGTTGAGAGTCTGCCTGCCAATGCAGGGGACATGGGTTCGAGCCCTGGTCTGGGAAGATCCCACATGCCGCGGAGCAACTGGGCCCGTGAGCCACAACTACTGAGCCTGCGCGTCTGGAGCCTGTGCTCCGCAACAAGAAAGGCCGCGACAGTGAAAGGCCCGCGCACCACGATTAAGAGTGGCCCCCGCTTGCCACAACTAGAGAAAGCCCTCGCACAGAAACAAAGACCCAACACAGTCATAAATAAATAAAATAAATAAATAAATAAATAAAAAGAAAGACTCATCTCATTGCCCTCACTCTCACCCACAAACATCATGCACCTCCTCTTCACTCACCAGACCCAGTGGTCAATGCTCAGCCAAGATGGTACTCCACCCCTGTGGTCATACAGTAATGAAGACCAGCGCTGACCTCTTTCCTCTCTTGGGGAACTTACAACCAGTTCTATATTGTCCACTGATGGATGATTTACTGTCTTTTATATATACATATAAGATATATTAATTATATATGTATATACTTAAATTGCCAAAACTAAAGTTTGAACTTCAGTTTCTCTCGTGTCTTGTGTGTATTAAAACAAAAACAATAACAACTGAAACAACTGTTAATTTTCCAACTTCATAAATATTGTAATGTTTTTTCCTACAAAAAACACCTTTATTTGTTGACAGATTACTCCTGATTGCTGGTGTAGGGGTGGGAAAAAGCTAGAACTCAGGGAAGGAGATAGAATGGTATGGTGAGTGCATAGGGAATGTCAGTTTGGCTTGAGGGCTTTGAATGAGTATTTATTCACTCATCAAACATTTATTTAATGCCTCCTATGAACCAGGATTTGTGGAGGGCTCAGAGGTAAAACATCTGTACCTGCCTGTAAGGAGTTCACATGCTCACATTCTCGTGGGTGAGACAGCAAGAAATCAATATTTATAACCTAGTGGGATAAGCACTGTAATCTGGGTTTGCATAAAGGTGATGAGAACATAAAAGGAGGGGAGCAAAATGAGTCTGACTGGGAGAAATGCCTCAGAGAATTGCTCCTGCAGGTGACGTTTAAGCTGGGCCTCCAGAAGAGTAGGAGTTAGCTAGTCTCATAAGGGAAGATCATTTAATACAAAAGAAGGAGCATGTGCCCAAGAAAAGAGGCAAGAAAACACAGAGTGTAGTCGGGGAATCACAAGTATTTCAGTACAGCTGGAGCATGGAGTACTTACAGGAGACTGGGAGAGGAAAAGTGGGAGGAGAGTGAGACAGAGGCCAAAGCATTGTACGCCATGCCATGGCATTCAGATTTGATCCTACAGAAAATAGGGAGCCACCGGAGGGTTTTAAAGCAGGGCGATGATGTGATTGCATTCGCCTCTTAGAAAGATCACTTTGACAGCTGTGCCAAGGACAGATTGGAGGGGAGGAGTCAGAAGTTGGGGAGGTGAATTAATAACCGAGAAGAGAAATGATAAGGGGCTGAACAGGCAAGAGCAGCAGTGGAGACAGAGAGGAGGGAGCCAGTGTAAGTAACAGGAGAGGATATGATATGGACAGCACTCAGTCCCTGTTGTGGAAGTGAGAGAGGAGCCTAGACTGACTCCCACAATCACGGCTGGAGTGCAGTCCCTCAAGAGGGCAACTCAGGAGGATGGGTGTGGGGGAAAGTTATGGAGACATTAAATCTGCAATGCCAAGGTTGGGACGGTCATTTAGCAGTTTACAGGATATATGTGCCTTGAGGACAAAAGAGAAATTTGGGCTAGAGTCATCAGCATGTGTAGGGCAGCTGAAGCCAAGGATGTAAATGGGATTTCTCAGGAAGAGTAGAAAGAGAAGAGGGCAGAGAACAAACCCTGGATGATCTCATCATGTAAGATGATAATTAAAGAAGAAGGGACTAGGGAATGAGTGAACTAAGAGAGAATGACGTTAGGGAAGAGATTAGAGAAGGAGGTCAGTTATATCAAATTGTCAAATTCTGCAGAAAATCAGAATAATCTAAGGACAAAAATACTGCCTATTTGACCTGGCAATTAGGAAGTCATCGGTGACTTTAGTGGAGCCACATAACAACAGTGGTAGAGACAGAAGCAGGATGAGGAAGAATTGGAAACAGCGAACTTGGACTACCCTTTTAAGAAGCTCTACCAAGAAGACATGTGCCATCTTGTAGTAATCATGTGTAATCACGTGTAATCTTGTAGTAGGCAGCTTCTCAAATGGCTCCCAATGATCCCCACCTCCTGGTCCCCACACTCTATGTAATCTTCTTTCTTTTGATGTGGGCTGGACCTAATGACTTGCTTCTAATGAAATGGAATATGGTAAAAGTGATGGGATGTCAATTCTCAGATTAGGTTACAAAAACCTGCAACTTCTGTCTTGCTTGTTCTCTCTCCCTTATTCGCTCTGGACATAGCCATCTGCCAGCTTGTAGACTATCCTATGGAGAAGGCTATGTTATGCGTAGCTAAGATCCAAAGTCCAACAGCCAGTGAGGACTGAAGGTCTACATGAGGGAACTTGGGAGGGTCTCCTCCCTTGGCCTCAGATGAGACCATCGCAGCCCTGTATGACACCTTGATTACAGACTTCTGAGTAACCTAAAACTGCATCCAAATTCCTGACCCACAGAAAATGCGAGATAATCCATTTTTTTGTCTTAAGTTTGGAGAAAATTTGTTACGCAGCAATGATAATTAATACACTGCTATGGTGTGAATATTTATGTCCCCCCCCCCAAATTCATATGTTGAAATTCTAAGGCCCTATGTGATGGTTTTAGGAGGTGGAGCCTTTGGGAGGTGCTTAGGTCATGCGGGTGGAGCCCTCACAAATGGGATTAATGTTCTTAGAAAAGAGACCCCACAGAGCTCCCTAGCCCTTTCAGCCATGTGAGGGCACAGTGAGAAATCAGTAGTCTGTAAAATGGAAGAGGGCCTTTACCAGAACCTGACCATGCTGGCACCTTGATCTTGGACTTCCCAGCCTCCAAAACTGTGAGAAATAAATTTCTGTTGTTCATAAGCTACCCAGTCTGTGGTATTTTCATTTAGCAGCCCAAATTGACTAAGACATACATCTTCTGAGAAAAGAAGATGATGAACATTAAATGGTTAAATGTATTGGAAACAAGAGGGCTTCGAACAGATAAATGCCTGGGAAGAAATGAGACAAAGAGATTAGCTTTGGAGAGGACGAGAAACAGAGTTTCTCTGATTTTAAAGAGGAAGGGGAAGTATGTAAGCAGTAGTTATTTCCTAATGGCTCTCCATTCCTTAAAACAAAGTGGCCATCTATTGAGAATGGCGAAGCTGAAGAGTAAGGGATGTATGGAAACTAGTAATCCTAGCTTCCGAGGAGAGTGTGCAAGGGAGTTGGACAAGGAAAAAATAGAAGTATAACAGAGCAGTGATAAGGAGCTACTGAAATTGTCGAGAAGAAAAAAAATGGAAAGATAAAAGTAAGAAAGAATGAGAGGGTGGAAGAACAGAAGGATGGAAGAGAAAAGGAAAGAATAGAAGAAAGTTGTTTAGTTGGTTAAGATGACAGAGTGAATACTGGAGTTAGCAATGCCTACAGTGTGAAAATTTTAGATAAGGGCAAAAAACAGAGCATGATAATGACATTGGGTTGATCAAACAGAATGAGATGAAGGCAATTGGAATTTAAAATCAAGAAAGGATAAATATTTGGATTATTAGTCCCCCATATAGACCTGAGTTTTCCCATGATGATGACAGAATTTATAGTAGAGAGAAATATTACTATTATTAATATTGTTAATACTTTTAAAATTATTTGATGACAGCAGCAATTACTATTTATAATGTGCCTATGATGTGCAAATCACTAGGCTAGGAATATGAACTTAATTCTCCTATTCTCATAATGGCCCTAAAGACTATTAGCTCCTTGTTTTGTGAAAGCTAAGTAATTTGCCCTCCTTTGGACAGTTAAGTAAGTGAAGCAGAGACTGCTGGTCATCTCCTAACATCCATTCTCTTTTTCTTATACAGATTATATGGATTATTTGGCATGCCTGCCCAAATAAAGACTACATTTCTCAGCTTCCTGTGCTGATGCTATGTTGTGACTGTGTACATGGCTATGCTTCTAGATTGTGGCCAATGAAACATGAATAGAAATAATGTGTGCAACTTACTGTTTGTGCTCTGAAAATAAATTGTGTGTATATCCCTTCCCCTCTTCCTTTTTCCATTAACTGGAATGTGAATATGATGGCAAGAGCTGGAGCAGCCATATTGGATCAAATAATGCAAACTGCTTATTGAGAATGGCAATATTATAAGATAGAAATAAGTCAGATCCCTATTATGTGGTTGTTTAGCAGAGTGTAGGATCAATGCCCTCTGTCTAAAATTGGTTCAGATGTCAAGACTGATGATATCTCTCTCTCTCTCTCTCTCTCTCACACACACACACACACACACACACACAAACACGGGATATGAAAATGTTTATTACTCATATAATGAGGCTTTCTGGGGAGAGCAGGGCAGACACTCAAGTAGGTCCAAAATGCCTTGAGCAAAGGGAAGAGTAAGTGGCCATGGTTTTTACTGTGATTAAGACTTGGGGCCGAGGTAAAAGTTCCCAAGCTCTCCAGCGTTTGTGTGGTTTGATCTTCCTGCTGGTGCCAATGGCAGTATAACAGGGGTCTCCTTACTGCCTTGCCCAGATGTGTGGCAAAAGGGAAAGAGGGAGGGTGGGGCTTGAGAACTGTCAGTCAAACATCTAAAATGGAGTCAGACTCTATTACATCCTCAGCTCTATTGAGCTCCATGCTGTCCCTGGACCACCTACTTGGATATTTACATGATGGAAATAAACTTCAAACTTATTTAAGCCATGGTTTGGGGGCATTTCTTTGTTATAGCAAGTTAAACCCTACCTGCCTGATATAGGGAGTGATGCTGTGAAACTGCGAGAGGTAAAGTCCTCAAAATACATGGGAGAGAGATGAAAGCTATGATAGTGATGAGGAGGGAGACAAAGGAAAATAAGGCTATACATAGATGTCATAAGAAAGAAAGAAGGAAAAGAAGGAAGGAAGGAAGGAAGGAAGGAAGGAAGGAAGGAAGGAAGGGAGGAAGGGGGAGGGAGGGAGGAAGGCAAGCAGCCAAAGGAGGAGAAAAAAGAGAGGAAGAAAGATTTTATAAAAGAGTGCAAGTCTGATAGGTGTAGGAGAGACTGTTGAGCCCTCTCTTGCTGTGCTAGCTATTACATGAGCCATAAACCTGATATGTGGGGAGAAGAGAGAAGCCTCCCTATAAAAGGAGTGCAAGAAAGATGGGGTCCTTGGAGAGAATGGTAGTTTTCACTTAAACAAGAGTGGATGAAGGGAAAATTATGTGAAAAGGTATGAGTTAAAATGGCAGGTTTCCAACAGATTGGATCTTCCCAGGGCAGAATAGGTTCATTGTAAGAAGACGAATCAGGGAAGAAGTATCAAATTGTTGGAAAATGAGATTAGTGAGGTCAGTAAACAATCATAGGGGTTGCATTTTATGCACTGGATGAGAATGACAGGGATGGGAACAGAAGGAAACTAGTGGACTCAGGGTTAGATATGAATCATGATGTAAACTCTGGTGTTGAATAATGCTTGGATTTTAATCTGTATGTGGTGAAAAAATCAGAGAGAGCCGTTGAGAAGACAGGTGTGATCAGGTTTACCTTTTAGGAAACTTAGTCTAAGAGCAAATTTTAAATAGTGAAAAATTAGAGGTAAGTAGAAGAGACAAGATGCAGGACAACAGAGTTTTACTTGGTTGACGTGTTATAATTTGTGTATAATTTACAAATTTAAGTGATAGAAAATTCAAATTCTTCCTCTGGGCTTCTGAAGCCCTTATTTCTATCTCCATTATAGCACTTAACCAAATTGTATTATGCTTTTTCTGTTTTCACGTTTGCCATCCCCATAGCCTGAAAGCCCTTTCCAAACATGTGCTGCCTTTTACATCTTTGTATCCCCAGGGTTCTGGGCCTGACACTGGAAGGCATTCAGAAAAAATATTTTTAAATCAATTAAATGAATAAGAGGCTACTGGAATATTTAAGATGTATGGTGAATAGGCCTCCTACCAAAGGAGTAACAGCAGGAATGGAGGGAAAGAAGGATATCAGAGGCATTTAAAGGAAACAATCATTAGGATGAGATGACTGAATGAAGAAAGGAGAAGACTCAGAAACAACTCCAGTATCTAGATTGAAAGGCAAGTCAGACTACAATGGTGTATTGATACCACTGGGGACCATAGGAACAAGCAGACGTCTAGATCCCCTCACTTCTCCCTCTCACTTCAACAACTGATATTTGTCAGTGCCTGGAAGTGATGTGGAGGGTAGGAAAGGTGGGGGGATCAGGGAATATAATTTCCTCTTCTACAATATAAGAAGAAGCATATGTAAATTCAAAGGTACATAGTCAACTGAAAGCCCAGAAATAAGACAAGGTTTAAGATACAGATTAATATTTCAAACTGGACTAAGATATTGATGCTCTGACAATACTCTTAAGGATGTTTCTGATTCCAAAGGTCTATGAGATTTGAACCAAAGCAAAATGTATTTTATCAATATCAAGCATCACTTATAGAATACCTTCAGGGAGTATATATATGGAGTATCCGATGTGAATGTGAATGAGAATTTTTAACCAAACTATTTTAAGGAATTAATATAACCAATTGTCTAGATCTCAACTGAAGCAGAAACAAAGGCAGAGGTTATAACTATAGATAGAGTGAACCGTGTATCAAAACATTTGAAAAGAATATAGGGTCAAATGAAAATTATAGAAAGATCAATATCAATATAATAAATATGCTGGCAATAATAAAACTGATATTCTATTTCAGAGAAAAACACCTATTAATATAGTCGTCCAAGAAAGCAAAAATAAAACATGTCTGGATATTTACTAGAAATTATTTTATTCTTTCCTAAGAAAAAGACTATTCTTAAAGACAGAGACACCAACTTTCCCCAACGCAGGGGCTGACACATAAAGGGAAGATAACACTGAATGCTTCTGAATTTGATCAAGTTAGCAAGAACCATGATGCTGGGCGTGAACTAATGGTAATGGGCTTATTTCCACTCTAGGAAGTACATGAATTTAGTTTAGCTCATGACTGAGATCTATCTAGAGTACACAATGGCTCAAAAAAAAAAGATGATAGGCTCAGCCAAACACTGGCCACAGTCAAACAAGCTCCAAACAGAGGAGGCTCAGATTCCCCTGTTTTGCCTAGAGGTGCTGCAGCACAGAAAGTCAAGCTGTATGTATTTCCAAGGTGCTCACTCTAGCTATCAGCCACAGCCTGAGCCAACTGTACCCATGAGCATCCTTAGCCAAGGACAACTGGGGTCTAAGACCTTGCCCTTCACAGTTGGTTTGGTATCTCAGGAATGTTGAGAAACTGCTTAAGAAGATGAATATCACTCTTGTGATGGGGCCAAGTCTCACCATTTCAGAGAAAGGACGATGCTACGAAGGGTTGCTCTGCAGGCCTTTATTTGGTCCAAAGCTTGTTTCCAGACACCAATGTCTTACCTATCAATCATCCCAGTGAGATTAATGCCTATTAGATGTCTGAATGCATCTTTATATTAAATTTAAATATGCTTGCTTTAACTTATGGACAATGAACAGAAATTATTTGGAAAGAATGAGTATAACAAGTGAGCATCTATAGAAACAAGACGACCACTAGCACAGAATATGTAGGCAATTGGACAGAAACCCCTCTTTTCCATTTTATTGATATAAACAGGCCTGTTTTCCAACCACTACATCACATAAAAATCAACCCATTTTCACATATCTTCTGAAAGGGAAGACAGAAACAGTAAAACAACAAAGACTTCTGTAAGAATGATTTTGAAACAATGAAATGTGTTTCAATGTCCTTTCCGTGTGCCAGTTAATGTAAATGTGTATGAGGAAAACTGTATCATGCGTATGCCTCACTTCTAGTAAGAATATTGGGGCAAAAGCAATTGAATTTCATATGTCACATATTAAAACTTATAAGGTGTCCGTGGGCTTCACCAGCCACAGTTTGTCTATTCTAATCAGGTTTCCTTCTGAAACTGGTTCCCTGAGGAGAGAAGGGCTGCTCTCGGCTGAGACAGAGCTCCCAGAAGGAACAGTCAAAATGGAAAACTTCACATCAGCAGTCCAAATACCAATCCAATCTCCCATGAAGAATACTATTTTGACTTAACTGGTTTAATCAAAGAAGTAATCCCAATTTTCTTCATGTGTTTCTCGGGCTTTACAATGAAAGAAATGTTATACTTAGGACACAGATTTAAATGTGGAGGAGGAGAAACCACCATTAATTTTGCCTGCCAAAAAATCAGTAACTGATGTTTTAACCTTTCTCTTTCTTTCTCACTCACTCCGGTTTAAGAAATAAACTCTGTGTATATTCTTTCCTATGATTTACGCGCTGGTTTGAAAACTTAGAAATAAGTCAATAACCTCTTTAGACAATCCTGTTAGGAAAACTGTCTGATCCAGGAGGCAATCAGAACTCAAGCTTCCATCAAGGACTTCTCTTTGTCATTTTCAAATCCTATTTTCTTATAATGATCACCTACAATTACAAGGCAACTGGTCACTATTGGAATGTAAATTCTTAGAATTCAAAGTATTTACAGTATTCTGATGTGACATCAGTTTCTCCAACAGAATGTATTTGATGATGTATATAAATGGGAGCCCACTGCACCCTAAGCTGTTATTTCCCATACAAATGAACAATAACCTGAGTACAGGGAAGGGAAGGATGGACTCAAAGAGTATGTTCCACTGAGAATTGTAATCTCAGAATTTGGGTCATAGGACAGCAGTATCACAGCTTTCACTTTGGCTAAGTTTTTAAAGGCTGTTTCTTGAAGTATTGTCCTCATTAAGACATTGATCTCCTCCCACTAAAATTCTTACAAGTGTAATAAAATTGTTCCCATCTCACTTAAAAAGACAAACCAAGTTTTTATTACATTCAGAAAGGTTGCCGTCCAGGTAACTGTTTGGACACCAACTGCACATCAGTGGTAATGACAAGTGAAGTCAAATGGAGCTGGCTTAGGAGACCAGACTTTCTATATGGTTAAGGATGCCGGTTCCATTTTTGTTCTAGAATCTCAATTAGACAGAATAATTTCTTGCATATTAATCTATTTCTGATCTAGGATAAAGTCATAGAGATTTCCTTTCATCTCTACTTCTTCAGGCCAAGCTTCTGCTAAATTAAAAACTTTTCCCATCTCCTTGCACATGTCCAGGGAGCTCATATGCTTGGATTCTTGTTTGATCTTCAGTTCTCCTAAACCCAGGGCCATTGTTTCTCTTCTGGGCAGGCAAAGATGTTCCTCACCTTTACTTACTAACAGAGTCTCTAACCTGGTTACACAGAAGTGTCAAGCGATTTTAAAATGTAGTCCGTTATCTAAAGGATGACATAGATACATACATATACATGCATGGACCAGCTCTAGAAGGGTACACAAGAACTGGGTAACAAGTGGCTTCTTCTGGAGAGGGGAACTGGGTCATTCAGGATAACTGGGTAGGAGGGAGACTTACTTTACACTGTTTCCCCTTTTGCGATGTTTGAATCATTTTACAATGTGTTTTCTTATTCAAAGAAAAATGTATTTAACTGTTCAGAGGGAAAAATAATATAGAAAAAATGCACAGTATTAAACAATGTATATGTTATGCTTCCATTTGAGTAAACAAAAGAAACTCTGTATACATATGGAAAATTTCTAGAAGGATACACAAAGATTTGATATTAGTTAACTCTAAGGAGTGGGACTGGTATTCTGGAGTGGGTGAAAGATACTTCTTAAAATTCTTAATTATAAAATACAATCTAAATATAACATGAAATGGAGGTGGATTAGGGGAAAGATAAAGGTGTGATTTCTAATCTAGTAAGCAAAATTTCCCTCCCAAATCACACACATACACTGGAAAAGCCAGACACAAACATCACTGGCCTGCTTGACTGAGGATGATTTTACATCTTATCAGTAAGAATGAGCTGTCCAAGCAGCATGCATAGTTTATCACACATCTAAGCCATATTTCAAACTTTTGTGTTATTAACATGTCAAAAACAATCTGCTGCATTGTCAAGACTACATGAAAGAAACATAATTCTGGTTTCCAACACCTATATCGGTAACTTACACAACATGTTTCCTCTTAAGACAACTCTGAAGTTTGTTTAAAGCTGAGGCACATTTGCAGGCCTGAATTCAGAGAGTTACAAGGAAAAACTAGGGAAAAAAATAAGCCCATCTCCACTACTCTGCTCTCTTCATGGGAAGTGGGGAGAGTGCCTGTGGAGGAGGTACTCCCCCTCTGCTCTCCTGTCCCTGTTTTCTTCCCAGCAGAACCACCCAAGTCCCCACGGGCATGTCGGACATGACTGGAGAATGAAGTAGGAAATTCCAATGTGTGAGTGGGTGTGTGTGTGTGTGTGGAGGCATTCTTCTTGTCACATTTACTTTGTGTTTGAGCAAAATAACAACAACAGTAACAAAGGGATTATAGGTAGTTATGAACAACCTGCTTCAGAATTATCAGTTCAGTGTTTAAAATGCAGATGTATATTCTACCACTCTAACATCAAAGCACATTAAATCACTCTCCCCAGGGGTAGAGTGATTTAAATTTATTTTATTTATTTATTTTTGGCTGCGTTGGGTCTTCGTTGCTACGCGCGGGCTTTCTCTAGTTGCGGCGAGCGGGGGCTACTCTTTGTTGTGGTGTGCAGGCTTCTCATTGCGGTGGCTTCTCTTGTTGCGGAGCACAGGCTGTAGGCGCGTGGCCTTCAGTAGTTGTGGCATGCAGGCTCAGTAGTTGTGGCACACGGGCTTAGTTGCTCCGCGGCATGTGGGATCTCCCCGGACCAGGGCTCAAACCTGTGTCCCCTGCATTGGCAGGAGGATTCTTAACCACTGCGCCACCAGGGAAGCCCTTTGTTCTATATTTAGAACAAGCTCCCCTGGCAATCCTTAGGTATATAATTGTTTGAGAATCAGGGATCTAAGAAATAAAGGCAATAATAACACTAGAGCTGACATTGATGGAATGCTTTCCATTTTCCAGTTTCTGTTGTCACCGTCCTTCCTGCAACACACCTTCATTACTCACCTGGACCATTGCCTTAGCATCTCATCTGGTGTCCCCGAGTCTGCTTTTTTTTCCCCCATCACCAACCCACAGCAGCACAGTCTTTTAAAAGGTAAATCATTTCATGTGACTCCACTCTTCAAAGTCTTCTAATGGCTTCTCATCCCATTCAGAATAAAATCCAAAGATTTTCCCATGGCCTACAAGACCCCATGTGAAATGGCCTCTCTAACCTCCTTTTCTTCTTCTTCTTTTTTTTTTAATTGAAGTATAATGTGCAATACTATATAAGTTACAGGTGTACAATATAGTGATTTACAATTTTTAAAGGTTATATTCCACTTATAGTTATTATAAAACATTGGCTGTATTCCCTGTGTTGTACAAAATATCCTTGTATCTTATTTTATATATAATATCAGTAGTTTGTACCTCTTAATTCTCTACCACTATGTTGCTCCTCCCCTCTTCCCTCTTCCTCGCTGGTAACCACTAGTTTGTTCTCTGTATTTGTAAGTCTGCTTCTTTTTTGTTACAGTCACTACTTTGTTATATTTTTTAGATTTCACACATAAGTGATATCATGCAGTATTTGTCTTTCTCTGTCTCTCTAACTCCCTTAACCATCGCCCTCTGCCTTCTTCACTCTACTCCAGCAACTCTGGTTTTGTTTCTGTCCCTTGGGCACATCAAGGACACTTTCACCTCCAATTCTTTGCACTTACTATTCCGTCTGGTTGAAAAGCTTTTCCCTGAGTTACACGCAAGGCTCACGCTGACTTAATTGAGCACACGCTCAATATTCAGTCTTCAGAGAGGCTGTCTGTGGCAAGCAGCCTCTAAGATAATGTCCAAAGATTTCTACTTCCTGGTATTCCTGACCTTGTATAATCCCCTCCCCTTGAATAATTTGCTTTTAACCAATAGAATATGGTTAGGAAATGCCACTCCCATGATTAGGTTACAAACATTGTTCCTTCCATCTTACTAGCAGACTCTCTCTTTGGCTGGCTCTGATGAAACCAGCTGCCATGTTGGAGAGGCCCACATGGCAAGGAACTGAGGGCAGCCTCCAGCCAACAATCAGCAAGAACCTGAGGCCCTCAGTCCAACAGCTGTTGAGCAACTAAATCCTGTCAACAACTATGTAAGTGAGCTTGGAAGTGGATCTTTCCCCAGTTAAGACTTCAGATGAGACCCCAGACCTTGCAGAAACCTTGACTGCAAACTCGTGAGGGATCCTGAAACTGAAATCACGCCCAGATTCCTGAGCCACAGAAACTTTGAGATAACAAATGTGTGTTGTTTTAAGCTACTAACTTTTAGAGTAAATTTTTACTCAGCAATAGATAACAAATATAGCTTCCTTGATTACCTTTTATAAAATAGAACCTCCCTATTCATCCTCTGTCTTCTAGTCCTGCTTTATGCTTTGTTTCATCTTAGTTCATATCATCGCCTAGCATTATATATATACAAAATATTGTATATATAATTTTCTTTTCTAATTATAATTGTATGTAATATATAATTATACTGCATAATTATAATAATTATATGTTATATATAAATTATATCTCTAGAATTTTTTCTCTGTGTCCACTTAGTGGAGTATCATGTACTCTTGTTTATTATCTATGTTCAGGGTCTGGAAAAGTGCTTGGCACATTATAAATTCTCAAGAAATATTTACAGAATTACTAAATTTCTGATGGATTTCTTCCAACCAATGCATTATATATGTATATTACTTTCTATTTTTTGATAAGAAAACAGGGACATGGAGATTTTAAGAACTTGTCAAGATCACAATGAGTAGGTAGTAGACATAGGATTTGTATCCAGTCTGGCTGACTCTTTACTTTTCCCATTATAATAATGTTTCTATAACTTGGGGGAGGGCAGGGCACAAACTCCTAAGGGTTTCAGACTAGTTCTCAGGGAGTTAAAATTTTCTTATAATTTAAAAAATTAATTTGTGTTGGTAACGTGGAAATATAAGCACATTCTGAGTCATCCAAATGACCACTATTTTACACAATCTTGAGACATCAGCACTGAAGTTTATGTGTATGATCAGGTCGGTTTGATTTTAGCTATCATATCCTTCCTGCCTGCCTGCCTGTGGACTGCATACTCTGGCATCAGATGTGAAGGCACCAACTTTGCAGCGACCACTCAACTAGAAACCACAATTGCAGAAAATTAAATCCTAGTCACAGAGCCCTTAACACAGTAGTTCTATTTTTTTCTGATTGAATCCTGAATGATACACTGGTTCAGTATATATCAAAATAGGTTTGTAAAGTGGGCAAATATAACTGGTAAAATTTGGTGGTAACTTGCCTAGAATAT
Organism: Balaenoptera acutorostrata; assembly: GCF_949987535.1. Taxonomy (NCBI): domain Eukaryota; kingdom Metazoa; phylum Chordata; class Mammalia; order Artiodactyla; family Balaenopteridae; genus Balaenoptera; species Balaenoptera acutorostrata. Next base: position 70,609,958 of record NC_080081.1, read on the forward strand.
GAACTGAATGATATCTTATCAAAAGAGCTCATTGCTAAATAGCCATAGCATCTTGTGCCAGGATATGCATCTCAGCCTCTGTTTCCCTCAGCCCCGGCCTCCCTCCCTCCCTTGCTCCAAATTCTGCTCCCTTCTCTCTCAGGGAGCAGAGTGAGCCTGTTTTGGAATAGCTTCTTCCCCAAACAGGAAGCATGAAAAATCTAAACAGAGTCCAGGCAGGGATCTAATGGTTAAGGACGCATCATCAACAGTATGAGGGGGACAACCATAAAGCAGCCTTCCTCTATGGTCGACTCCACATGCAGCTGCAGAGACACACTTGCCTCTCCAAGTCTTACAAATCTGCCCAAGCGTTTGTATGGCAAGAGCAGTATTTACTGTGCATGGAACCATTTCCCAGAAGTTTTACACTATCATTTCAAAGATGTATATTCCCGTAGTAAACATTTTGCCCTTAACAGAGAAGAAAGGCTACACTTAGGAATCAGGACATTCCCATCAGGTGGGCTCTGGACACAACTTTAAACCTTGATCACAACGCTTTGAGAAACAATGAACAGATATGGCCCTTTGAAAAAACAAATTCACATTTTAAATGTCATCACCCCAGGATGTTTCTTGCTCCCCTAGCCTTTACATCCACACGTAAGCAATCTGGTACAGCTTTCAGGAGACTTGGTCTCTACCTTCCAGAGGAGCAGCTGGGCAGCACATAAATTCTACTGTGCAGATGACATGGTCCTGCTTGGATGAGAACAACTCAATATATTTTTTAATTTGAAATCCAAAATTAGTATTTGGGGCATATTCTTTATTATTGATATGAGTTGCACTTTTAAAAAACTGTATTCTAAAGATTAACTCTTTGTATTTTGCCAGGATCCTGGCAGGTTCCAATCTTCCTCTAACCATTTTCTTTGTTAAATTTTTTCCAGAGAAATAATAATCACTACCTTTGGAACACCTAGCTTGTTGCCTGCTCCGTGATGAGTTTACCCTGTTATTCTCTCATCCTCACATCAGCTTGATGAAGTAAGTGTTATTATCTCTACCCAGCACGAGGTGGGAGCTTTCTCAACTCTAAGACACCCCAACTTCATAGTTTATAATCTTGACCCCTTCTCTGAATCTTCTACCAACTCTTTCTGTTTTCTACGTTGCAGAACTTCAAGGCTTTTGTTAGCATTTGAGCAGGACTAAAACTGTGTTTTACAAAATTTGGTTTTGACCCTACCTCCAAACACCCTCCAGTAGTCTAGCCAAGCTGGTATGGTCTTCCATATGGGTGAGAATTTTATTTTGAAGACTTTAAAATTTAAGTTATTGGGTTGGCCAAAAAGTTTGTTCGGGTTTTTCCCTAAGATATTACGGAAAGATGTTGGCCATAATATCCCTAAGATGTTGGCCAAATGAACTTTTTGGCCAACCCAATATTTTTATATAAAAACGTAACCCTTGTTTTCTATGTGCTTAGAATGTAAATTATATGGACCTCTTTTCAGTGAAAAACAGAGAAGAACTATACCCTAAAGGACTCACTTATAATTTCAATTTTCAATCACTTACTAGCCAAATCTTGACAAAAGCCTCCCCTAAGAAGGCGAGATTTCTGATGATTTAACTAGTATTACTTTCCTCTAATTCTAAGCCCTGTCCCTATAATAAGTCAGACCATCTAAAACATTTAACCTGGATTATATTACTTTGATGCCCTATAGAAATACTTTCCCAGATGTACAATTTACCATTGTCTTTAAAAATATTAGAAAAGCCCTTTGTAGAATGCTTCAACGTAGCATTCTAAATGTATTTTATATACCTGCTAATTGCATATGCCTGTATTTTTATTATATTGTTTATTAACTTAACAAATATCTTTTCTAGATACTGTATTTATTACTAGAACCATAGAGACAAAAAAAAGTAGTCACACCCTTTACTGCCTGGAGTTAATAATTTAATTGGGAATTTTTTTAAAAGAAATGAAAACTAGTGTATAGCACAGGGAACTCTGCTCAATATTCTGTAATAACCTAAATGGAAAAAGAATTTGAAAAAGAATACATACAGGTGTATGTAAAACTGAATCGCTTTGCTGTACACCTGAAACTAACACAAAATTGCTAATCGCCTATGCTCCAATATGAAATAAAAATTAAAAAATAAAATAGCTCCTATCTGAAAAAAATAAAATAAATAAATGAAAAAAATATCATTGTAACAAATTACTTAAGATTATGAGGGGAGAAATGTCTATCTTTCCTGATGAATTAATACTCTTTTTTTTAAAATTAAATAACAAAAGTGGTTAAAATCATCATGAGCTCTTTTTGTCTTACATGGTTATCTGACAACCCGTTTTGTGCTCTGGTACAGCAATTTTCCTTAACTTAAATGTTCCCATGCAAGCATTTTTCATTTCAACACATCCTTATTATCTTAACTCTTGTTGTTTTACCCTTGTTTCTATTGTTTTACAGTTTTTAGTGGCTACTTTTTTATTTTTTTGAATTTTTGAATTTTATTTCTTTATTTTTATACAGCAGGTTCTTATTAGTTATCTATTTTATACATATTAGTGCATATATGTCAATCCCAATCTCCCAATTCATACCACCACCACCCCCCCAACCCCTGCTTTCCCCACTTGGTGTCCATACATTTGTTCTCTACATCTGTGTCTCTATTTCTGCCTTGCAAACCAGTTCATCTGTACCATTTTTCTAGATTCCACATACATGCATTAATATATGATATTTGTTTTTCTCTTTCTGACTTACTTCACTCTGTATGACAGTCTCTATGTCCATCCACGTCTCTACAAATGACCTAATTTCATTACTTTTTATGGCTGAGTAATATTCCATTGTATATATGTACCACATCTTCTTAATCCATTCGTCTGTCGATGGGCATTTAGGTTGCTTCCATGACCTGGCTGTTGTAAACAGTGCTGCAGTGAACATTGGGGTGCATGTATCTTTTTGAATTATGGTTTTCTCAGGGTATATGCGCCCAGTAGTGGGATTGCTGGGTCGTATGGTAGTTCTATTTTTAGTTTTTTAAGGAACCTCCATACTGTTCTCCATAGTAGCTGTATCAATTTACATTCCCAACAACAGTGCAAGAGGGTTCCCTTTTCTCCACACCCTATCCAGCATTTATTGTTTGCAAATTTTCTGTTGATGCCCCTTCTAACCAGTGTGAGGTGATACCTCATTGTAGTTTTGATTTGCATTTCTCTAATGATTAGTGATGTTGAGCATACTTTCATGTGTTTGTTGGCAATCTGTGTATCTTTGGAGAAATGTCTATTTAGGTCTTCTGCCCATTTTTGGATTGGGTTGTTTGTTTTTTTAATATTGAGCTGCATGAGCTGTTTATATATTTTGGAGATTAATCCTTTGTCTGTTGATTCACTACTTTTAAACAACTCTCCTCCCTGTCCCCCCTACCTCTCCCCTACACACACAGTTAGGTGAAGCCTATTTGTTTAGCCAAAGCTACAAAACAATTTCAGAATCAAGGTGGCCCCAGGACAGAAACAGATGCAGCATATCTCAGCCTGTGCTTGGTCATTAGAGGCTCTGTTGGGGGAACAGAGTTGCTGTGATGATATCCATGCATGAAAGAGTCTCATCGGACCTGAGTATCTAAGTCCTTGCTGCACCACTGCTCTTTTATATTTGGGCCTTTCATCACTTCTGGAAAAACTTACAGTAGAAACTATATGCTCCATTTAAGGTAGCTATTTTCTAAACAAGGCTTTTCAACTCATGAAGAGATGGTAGAGTCAGTACACAGAAATACCCAAAGAAAGATATAACGAAGAGAATAAAATTCTCCTTGTAGAAACATCCCCCCTTTTGTAATATAGAGTTCATATATGCCCACCTCTCCCACAAACTGCCCCAAATTAACAAAGAATCCATCAAAAATCCATTAAATGAATATTTGAATCTAGTTTCTTAGACTTAATTTCCCCCTCTTTTTGTAATTTCACTTGTGACATCTAAATGTTCAAGCCATCACCATGAGTTTGCCATGACTCCAGGGGGTGTGAAGACCCATGTGGAAGGAGGTTCACTTATGAAAGTAACAAGGGTCCTGCTCGTCCAACATGGAATTTCCATGTCTTCCTACTCTTTGATCTATGCTCTTCACAGAAATGTACCTTTTGAAGCATTTCTAAAATACACCAAAATTTGAGTCTCTTTTTGACTTGTTCTGAGGTTAATCCAAAATGGTAACATAATGGTTAATTGCATTATCTACCAGCCCAATCCATAATACTGTATATCAAACATGATGAGAATTTTATCAAACTCATAAAAGCAAATGTACAATAAGAGGAGCTTGTTTTGATATATGCACATTGAGACAAATACTGTATAGATACTAAACAAATTCCTCATCCCTATTCTTAAAAATTTTACACCTTGGGCTTCCCTGGTGGTGCAGTGGTTAAGAATCCACCTGCCAAGGCAGGAGACATGGGTTCGAGCCCTGGTCCAGGAAGATCCCACATGCCACAGAGCAACTAAGCCCGTGCACCACAACTACTGAGCCTGCGCTCTAGAGCCAGCATGCCACAACTACTGAGCACACATGCCACAACTACTGAAGCTCGCGTGCCTAGAGCCTTTGCTCCGCAACAAGAGAAGCCACCACAATGAGAAGCCTGTGCACCGCAAGGAAGAGTAGCCCCTGCTCGCTGCAACTAGAGAAAGCCAGTGTGCAGCAAAGAAGACCCAATGCAGCAAAAAATAAAAATTAATTAATTAATTAAAAAAAATTATACACCTTGACCATGGTTTCTAGACCTTTGCAGTTTGTCATGTTTGTGACTTTATGTGACAATTGCCTTGTTAACTATAAATATTTTCAGGGATATTGTTTTAATCTCCAACTTAACACAAACTTATCTTTCTTGGAGGCATGAAACTATCTCCATGTTGCCTATGGAGAGAATTTCCAAAATGCTTAAGTTTTTCAAGAAGTACACTGCTGTTCCTACATGCCAGGACTCCTGGGTAAGCAGGCAAATTGAATACGGGGGCTATCTTCCCACTTTTTAAATCACATTTAAAATAAAAGTAAAGAAATGAAGAGGAAGAAAACCCATGAAGACAAAGAGAATGGGAACAGAGATAGAACATGTAAGAGACATAAACAAAATCTAGAAGCTGGAAGATTGAGTGGTAACTGACCTCCAATACCTGAGAAAACTACAATCTAATCCTGCAGTAGGGGAAACTAACAAGAAGCAAGTTGGCGTCCACCTTACAGCCCTTTGAAATGCTCTGGGAATGGCAGTAATAAGTTCTTCTAAAAGGGCAGGGGCAGGGGCTGAAAATAGGAGAATGAGTTGAAGGACTGAATAAAGTTTTAAAGGGAAAATTGACCTTCTCTGTTGCAATTATCTCTTTCCCGATATAGCTGAAGCCTAGAGGTTTCCTCTCCGGAGAATTAAAATTGAAAGAATCTAGTGTTGCTCATAAGAGATACAGCCGAGGGCAAAGATGAGGGACAATACTAAAACAGGGAAGTTACGTGAATGCTGACATACTGAACCGTGAGGCATTCGGCAACCTTCATCACTCAGCTCACAGAAAGTAAGAAAGTGGGATGTTTATGTCCCTTAAGCAAAAAACTGAAAAAGCTGATCTGTCTGTGGGAAAGGACCCTCAGAGATACACAACTGAGGGTCCTGCAACAAAATACCTGGGCTATAGCCAATCACCCTGTATCGAAGGTCTGTAGTTGACAAGGTGTACCCACAAACATAAACTTCCAAGTAGTACTGTTTATGTCTGTTTTAAACATGACTAGTGGACAGAACAAAGCCAACTAAAAGCAAAGAATAAAGGAAAACTCCTAAATAGCCAATAGGACAGAAAAAAAAAATCTTTTTAAAACCGTAATATTATCAGACATTTAAGAGAAGAAATTGCTTTCTAGAAAGGATGTTTTTAAAAAAGGAATTTTCAGAGAATAAAGGGTTCTTGGGAAATAAAATTAGAAGGCAAAAATTTCAATAGAAGAGCTGAAAGCTACAACTTAATAAATATGTCAGAAAGAAGAAAAACTTAACAAAGAGATAAAAAATAAAGGAAAAAAGAAGATTAGTGGATCAGGACTTCTAGTACTAGACCAATAGGAACTCCAGAAGGGGAAAAGAGTGAAAACAGAGAGAAGGACATGATTAAATAAATATTTCAAGAAAAATTCCTCCGTATTGAATAAGACAAATTTCCAGTTGAAAGTGCCCAGGACATTAAGATAAAAGAGACCTGTCTTCTTGAAAAGGCATGTCTTCATGACATTTCACAATATTGAAGACAAAAAAAAAATGCTAAAAATAGGTCACATTTAAAGAGTCATGAATAAAAATGATGTACTTCCCAAAAGCAACAATGGAAGTTAGAAGACAGTGGAGCAAGTCTTTCAAAATTCAGAGGAAATAAAATTCAACATAGAATTATATATTTGGGCAAAACTATCAATCAAGAGTATAGATATAATTAAAACATTTTCAGAAATTTAATATTTCAAAAAATTGTACCCTTGAAGTACCTTTCCTTATGGAGTTACTGGAGGATATACTTCACGAAAATAAGGGAGGAGTCCAAAAAAAAAAAAGGAAGATTGGGTTGGGTTTCAGGATATGGGCAGTGTAACACAGGAGAAAGAAGGGAATTCCAGTGATGATGATGTGTAAGCCTTCGTAAGCCTAAGGAACAACCATTACAAATTGATGCTGAAGAACAGAGGACTCCGGGAGTTATATCTTCAAGAATATAGAATAATAAAACAATGGGGGCTATACTACCTGCAAAGAACCTACTGAAAAGAGAGTTACATTTCAGACAAAGATGAAATACTTCTTCTAGGGTATTTTTTTAAAGCAAAAATAAAAAGGTAAACATCATCTTCAAGAAAATCAAAAAGTTTTACCAGAAAGAAAATATAATCATGGACACCATTTGCGGGGGTGTGACTAAAAAAAATAACTTAATGGAATTTGTGACATAACTATATTAGGAGGATGAGAGAATGTAAGTAGTTGGAGGAGGGGGAGGAGGTATATATAAGAAAGCTAAATTCTTAACCATGGAAGAAAATTAATGAATAATATCCAAAGCAAGTAAAATTCAAGAAACAGAATAATCAAGTCATTTTTATACAGGTAGTAAAGTGCCAGAAGCAGCTACAAAGTTGAAAGTGGTTGTCTCTGGGGAATGGAAAGTAGTCATGATGAGAGACAGGACAGGGAGCTGATGGATGTTTCTCATGCTCAATTCGGTAGTACTATTTCTCTTGAAAATTATGTTACATGTGTATTAATGGATAGAAATAAAACATCATATCTTTCAAATTAGTGTGTGAGCTATCAGACAAATATATTTTGCAATAGTCTGAACTTATTAGTAGTGAGCATTTTTACATTTCTAGTAAAACACTGCTTCCAGCTTTATTTTAAAATTTCTGCCTGAGACCAAGTCCCCATTGTCAAAATTAACTCGAACACTGAGACAATTATCAAAGAGAAAAGACTGCTTTTTCCCCCTGAAGAATAATTAAGTGCTCCAATTCTCGTATCCACTTTGCCTGTGCAAAATTCATCATAGAAAGATAAGTCACACTAGAATACGGAAAGACAACTTCTCTTGGGAAATTTTGGTTATCGCAGAAGTAAGTTTGGGGTCAAAATTCTCCGGATAACTGCCTCAGTCCTCCCTCCTCTTGAAGAGAAAGATGTCCTTTGACAAAGAACATCAGCAGTGGAGTGGTGAATGAAAGCCTTCTCTTCATTAAATCCATTCCTGTTTAGTAATTGAGAAGGTCAGGCAGCTCAGGCAGGGGGAAACAGGACAGACTCTCTTAAAGTCATTGTGCGAGTTGGATCTTTTTAAGAATTTGTCCTCTAACTTATTCAATTCATCTGGGAAAAAATGTGTGCCACAAAAAAGAAACCAGATGCTAGCTGAGAAATCAAGGCTGAAGAGTGATTGCATAATTATTTCTGTACAGGACATGATAACCTGTACCGATAACTTTTCTGGATCTTTTCAGTGGCCTCTACTTTTAAGAGAACTCAAATGCTTTTTCAATAAAAGAGACCATAAACCTGAAATCTTTGTAGAAAAGAAATAAATATTTGAACCTAATTTGTATATGAATGCATTTTATTTTATTTTCAAAATGCTAACCTGAGTCTTTAAAAAAAAATCATGATTTCTTTCTGATCTATAATAAATAATTATATTCATCGTTCTTAGAGCAATTTTCAAAGAGGTATCATTATCAAGAGAAGTGTCAATTTCTCAATTTTTTTTTTAATTATTAGAAAATCTCTCTTTACAAAATAGTATCTAATACACATCTTGGGTAGATAAATGTTATGTCAGACCTTTCGAAAATTCTCTTAATCTTTAAAAAATGTCTTAATACATCTGAAGAAATCATTAATGCCATACCCTATGGGCAACAGAAAATACTGAAGACATCAAAACAATGCCTGAGGTGTCCCAGAATAAAACGCTGTCTTTCAGATTCAAAGACCACTCTAGCGATGTGTTCATGTGCAGTTTAAAAGATCGATACACAGGCAAGAGTGTTTCTGCCCACACTTTGTCCACATGAAAGCAGAGCTTTGATTCATAGTTGCAAACCCTGTTTGCTGAGCCCACAGGTGTTTGAGAGAGGGCCACTCAGACTCGACCCAGTCTGAAGCCTTTGTTCAGCGGTAGCTCCTTCATCCTTACAGATACCTTATCTGTTTGCTGCTGCCATTTCTCAGCAGTCCACAGCTGTGCCACGTTTTTTAAAACTGAGCCTCAGGGCTTCCTTAAACTGTTTATTCTGTCTTCCCTGATTGAGGTGGCCCCACTTGCACTCACTGCCCAGGAGCTGCTTGGGTGTGCTGCTGTCACTCACTTAGCATCATCTCCAGATGAGCCATGTCAGGAGCTATGTGCCAGGACTGGAGTTTTTATTCCTAGGGATGATCAGAAGTTTCACTGGTGAAATTATGCAAGAGACCAGGTTTGCGGGTTTCTCCTGACCTTTCCATGGTTATTGGATGGTATCGTTTTCTTCGCCCCGGCCAAACCTAGAGTCTATTGCCATGTTGGCACCACACTGGCACTCTTGTATACAGTGTTTGTGTTTTGTTTTCCTGGCAATCAAGGGAGTGTTTGATTTTGTGCTACATGAGCAGACAACTTTTCATTTTAGCTTGCCATCACAAATTCTTAGATGTTGTGGGTCCTCTGTGACCCACCCTGGTAGATGATATTGGTCTTTTAAGGTCCACTGTAGATCCATTTGTAACTTAAGTCATGAAGCAGTCCATGCTCACATCACAGGTGCAGAGACAAGAACCACTCCGGGAGGCAGGACAAGGCTACTTCCTCTTGTTCACACTCGTGGCTACTCCCATGAAACCTGTGAGTTATTCTGCTCCAGAATCTGATTCCGGTTCATGGCTTTCTCCATTCTGTATCCTCTCCGTGAGCACTTCCATCATACGACAATTATGAGAAACAAGCAATTTCTAAGGTAGAAATTCCTACTTTGTTTACAAAATGAAAAAGTTTTGGTATCAGTGACAGCAAGATACTTCACCACAACTCAGTAAAGGATGTATTCAACCAGAACCCACATGCACCATAACCTAAAAGTTGCAAATCTCTAAATATATCTATCTTTTGGAAATCTCTACATCACAGTTAAGATTCAGTAATATTGAAAAATCCATGTGAACATCTCAAACTTACAGAATTTTAAAAACTGCCCTGTATGTATAGGAAAACAACCTTCTACTTACAGTGAGTTATCTTGCCAGAAAAGTAGTATAAATAAAAATAATGCATATAAGAATTATTTTTGTATCAGCTTTATTGAAATATAATTTACAATCCATACAATTTACCCATTTAAACAGTGTACAGTTAAACAATTTTAACATTTGTGGAGTTATCACACAATCAATTTTAGGACATTTTTATCACCCAAGAAGAAACTCCATCCCCTCTGTCACCCCAGAGCCCTTCATACACTCCCTGCAAGCCCTAGATAACCACTAATCTACTTTCTGTCTTTATAGATTTCTTTATAGATACACCTAATCTGGACATTTCCTATAAATGCAATCATATAATATGTAGGTTATTGTGACTGGCTTCTTTCATTTAGCATATTTTCAAGGTTTATCCATGTTGTAACATGTATCAATACTGCTCTCCTTTTAATGGCTGAGTTATATTCCATTGTGTGGATATACTATTTTTGTTTATTCATTCACCAGTTCATAGATATTGGATTGTTTCTGCCATTTGGCTATTATAAATAATGCTGCTAAGAATATTAATGAACAAGTTTTTGTGTAGACATATGTTTTCATTACTCTTAGATATATACCTAGAAGTGGAATTGCTGGGTCAAATGGTAATTCTATATTTAACTTTTTGAACTCATGCCACACTGTTTTCCAAAGTGGCTGTACAATTTTCCATTCCCACCAGCAGTGTATGGGAGTTCTGATTTCTTCACATCTTCATCAATACTTCTTATTACTCTTTGAATACAGCCTTCCAAACAACAAGGGAAAAGCAACAAATAACACACAAAGGAATCCCCATAAGGTTATCAGCTGATTTTTCAGCAGAAACTCTGCAGGCCAGAAGGGAGTAGCAGGATATATTTGAAGTGATGAAAGGGAAAAACCTACAACCAAAAACACTCTACGCAGCAAGGCTCTCATTCAGATTTGACAGAGAAATCAAAAGCTTTACAGACAAGTAAAAGCTAAGAGACTTCAGCACCACCAAACCAGCTTTACAACAAATGCTAAAGGAACTTCTCTAGGCAAGAAACACATGAATACAGCCTTCCTCATGGATGTGAAGTGGTATCTCATTATGGTTTTGATGTGCATTTTCCCAATGACAAACATTGTTGAGCCTCTACATGGGCTTATTTGTTATTTGTATGTCTTCTTTGGAGAAATGTCATTCAGATACTTTGCCCATTTTTTAATTGGGTTGTCTTTTTATTTTTGAGTTGTAAAAGTTCTTTATATATTCCAGAGAGAAGCCCCTTATCAAATATGACTCTCAAATATTTTATCTCATTCTGTGTGTTACCTTTTCACTTTCTTAAGAGTGTCCTTTCAAGTTTGTCTTTTTAAAATTTTTATGAAGTCCAATTTATCTATAATTTTGTTGTTGTTGTTGCTTGTGGTTTTGGTATCATAATAAAAAGTCATTGCCAAATCCAAGGTCATAAATATGTAGTCCTTTTAGTTCTCTTCTAAAAGTTTTATAGTTTTAGCTTTTATGCTCATGTCTTTGATACATTTTGAGTTAATTTTTGTATACGGTGTGAGGTATGAGTCCAATTTCATTTTTTTTTATATGGGGATAGTCACTTGTCCCAACACCATTTGCTGAAATCAAATAACACTTTAAAAATAACATCTTTCTAGATTTCTCATATATACATCAATATGCGGTATTTGTTTTTCTCTTTCTGACTTACTTCATTCTGTATGACAAACTCTAGGTCCATCCACGTCTCTACAAATGATCCAATTTCGTTCCTTTTTATGGCTGAGTGAGTAATATTCCACTGTGTATATGTACCACATTTTCTTTACAGATGAACCTATTTGCAGGGCAGGAATAGAGACACAGACGTAGAGAACGGATGTTTGGACACAGCAGGGGGAAGGGGGGTGTGGGATGAATTGGGAGATTAGGATTGACATATATACACTACCATGTATAAAACAGATAGCTGGTGGGAACCTGCTGTATAGTGCAGGGAGCTCACCTTGGTGCTCTGTGGTGACCTAGATGAGTGGGATGGGGGGATGGGAGGGAGGTCCAAGAGGGAGGGAATATATGTATACGTATAGCTGATTCACTTCATTGTACAGCAGAAATGAACACAACATTGTAAAGCAACTATACTCCAATAAAAATAATAATATCTAATTTTCTCCAAGAGAGAAAATACTGAAAAAAGCTAAAATCCTGATAAGTATCTGGCATCTAAATTTATTTAGGCATGATCATAATGCTGGGTTTGATCGCCAACCTTATATAAAGTATACAGACTTGTTAGTATAATTTAGCATAAACATTTCACGTACACACTGGGCAACACAGTAAACATGTTCAATCTCTTCAAGTTATATTTAATAGGCTACAGTATCTTAATGTATTATATAAAAATTCTTACTTTCCCTTTTTGTATATTTACTACTTTAATTTTACTGCAATGAATCAGTTAATTCAAGGAAAGCTTTAGGAATGTCGTAGAACATAGAAATCTTTCAAAGATAGGTTTTCAGGGGAAAATGCTGGAAAACATTTCTTTGAATCACATAAATGGTCTTATATGAAAATGAAAGTAAGGATATCTGTTTGCCTGGCCCCTTTTCTATATTATAAATTTCCAGAAAGAAAGGTGGGTATCAGAGATGAAGTTGTTTATAACTGTGGTGGCTTAAAAATCAACATTCACTTGCTTTTTTAAAAAGTTGCTACCAAGTTGCTATGTCTTCATGTCATGCAAACTTATGTTGCCTAGTTCTTATTTGTGCTAAAATTTCTATCATTTACTCTCTAACCATATTATTGCATTCCACTGCCAAGGGCCTCAAACTTTCACCTAAATATTAGCCAAACTGAAAGGCTAAAGCTCTAGGTTAAAACCAAATCTAAAATATTAGATTTTTTTCCCTTTTATACATGATATCTACATGTAGTATTTGAAATTCGAACTAGCACTAGAGTTCATCACATTCTCAGTACCAGAATTTTTATTTTTTGCAATTAAATCTAAGACTCAAAATAGCCATTTGAGATCCAATGATTCTTTGGCACGTTAAAAATAATTTATATATTGGCCATTCATTGCCTAACTTTTAACAATACATTATGATACTGTGGCCTATTAAATACAACTTTATGAGTCGAAGCTTGGTTACTATGTTGCCCAGTGTTTACTTAAAAATATATATGCCAAATTAAACTAAGTCAATACAACATAAAAATGAATCATTAATTTATCAATTTTATTGAGGTTAAATTTTACAAACAATAAAATGCACATATTTTAAGTGTGGAATTCAATGAGCTTTCACAAATGTAAGAACTCACTGACAACTGTCACTACCAGCACAATTAAGATGTAGAAGGTTTCCATCAATCCAATAGTTTCCTCAAGCCCCTTTGCAGTCAAACCCCACTCACCCCATCCCCAAAGTACCACTGACCTGCTTTCTGTCATTATAGGCTAGTTTTGCCTTTTCTAGGATTTCATATTGATGGAATCATGTAGTATGTACTCTTTTGTGTTTGCCTTCTTTTACTCAGAAAAATTGTTTTGAAATCCATTCACGTTGAGTGCCTGAGTACTTCTTTCCTTTTTATTGCTGGGTAGTGGTATTCCTTTGTACGGATATACCCAAGTTGTTTACCCCCTCACCTGTTGCTGAATATCTGAGTTGTTTCTAGATTTTGGTTACTGTAAATAACAGTGTTATGATATTTGTATATAAGTCCTTGTATGGATATGTTTTCATTCCTCTTAGGTAAATACTCAGGAGTGAAACTGCTGGATCATAGGGTAATTATATATTTAACCTTACTGAATAAATAGGTATTCTGCCAAAATTGTTTCCAAAGTAGTTGTATCATTTTATATTCCCATCAGCTGTATATAAGTTGCAATTGTTTCACATTATGGGATGTAGAGAAAACATTTTGTATTTCTGAGAATTGGGGCTAAAAATGTGAGATCCCGAGTTAAGGACCAGTCTTGGGAAGTTAATTTACAAATGTACGGATAGTAAGAGAACTCCAGAGAGAATTACCTAACTTTGAACATACGTGTTTACATTTCAGGGGGAAATGAGGCCTCTGACTTTGGAGACATCTCTAAATCATAAAAGCTGGAGATAAAGTTGCTTATCTGGTCATGGAAGAGATGAGAACCCAGGAGTCTTTCTATCCCATCTCCAAGGAGAAAACCTTCCTTCTGGGAAGGGAGGAGGCAGTAGCTGCCCCTTTCTTCTGTACAGAAGCAGAGAAAATCCAGGCTTCTCCATCTCTTGCCTATGGAGTGGGGGTCCACTTGTATAGGGGATTTTTCCATCTGACTTTCATTGCATTGCCTCAGGGATAATTAATGGGGCAAGGAGAACTGGTGTACTTATTAATATATAAACAATAAAACAAATCTGTCTTCTCATACAGAACACCATGTGCGTGCATTCAAGATAAAATTAATAAAAATCAATATTCAAACCTCAACCTACATCCTCCTCATCATCTGATATTATTGAGATTTTCAACTTCAGTCATTCTAGTGGGTGTGCAGTGGTATCTCATTCTGGTTTTTATTTGCATTTCCCTAATGACTATGATATTGAGCATCTTTTCATGTGCTTATTACTAATTTGTAATAATTAGTAACTATATTACTAATAGCTTCTGTTGTGACATTTCTGTTAAAACCTTTTGTCCATTTTTATTGGGTTATTTACTTCTTACTACTGAGTTATGAGAGTTCTTTATGTATTTGAGATATATGTCCTTTGTTATATATGTGTATTGTGATATTTTCTCCCAGTCTGTGGCTTACCTTTCCATTTTCTTAATAGTGTCATTCATTTGACAGATGTTTTTAGTTCTGATGGACTAAGAATGAACATATGTATCAATGAAACAAAACTGAGTTTAGAAACAGAACCACACATTTACGGTCAATAGATTTTCAACAGTGGTGCCAAGGTAGTTCCATGGGGAAGTTTTCAACAAATGATTGTGGGACAACTGGATATTCAATTGGAAAAAAAATAAACAAAACATATGTTCTTACATCACATCATACATAAAAATTAATTCTCTACAGAATATAAACTTAACCATAAAGCTAAAGCCATGAAACATCTATGAGTAAACATGAGAAAATCTTCACAAGCCTTGGGTAGGCTAGGCTAAGATTTTCTTAGGACACCAAAAGCATAAAGCATAAAGTACATTTTAAAAACAATTAAGTATTAAGTCCACGAAGAATTAAGACTGCTATTTTCCCCAAATATCAGTATAACATCTTACACAGTCAAATGAAAATTGCCCAGAAGACTAGTCACTCCATTGCTGGTAGAAGAGGGGAAAACACCCACATGCTGACTGAAATGAGATCACTTTTCTGCCTGACACACAGGCTGAGGGCAGGGGATGTGTTCCAAGAACCTAGAATTCTTGATCCCAATCCTTGGTTTTAGCTTACTTTTTAACCACACTGATTATCTCTCCTCCTTCCTCTGGGGTGATGATTATCTTTAGGGTTGGCCCAGTTTTCATTCGGCTTTCAACATGTCCTAATTAATTTTCTCAGTTGTGGTTATACTGAGCTGGTTCTCCAGTGTGACTTCTAAGGAATGCTGGAGTTGTGAGAGGAGGGGGCACGGTCTCATGGTCTTGCTAAGAGGGAAGAATGACAGCACTGAGTGCAATTATTACTGAGAAGAGAGTATCAAGAAGATATTCTTTCACACAACTGAAGGTTGCTGTTGGGAGAACATCATTATCCATATTTTCTTTCTCTTTTTTCCATATGCATTTTTAAAATTCTTTTATTTTCACTATGGAATGATATAGATATACAAACAAGTACTGAAAATAATCTTATAGTATCTGTGTACCTCCATGCTACATCTAACAAATCTATTTGAAATCGCGGTTGCTTCCTCCTGTTCAGCGGCTTTGGTATTCTTCTCATTCACTGTGCACAGAAGATTTCTTAATTTCCAAAGCTGAATACGATTTGTTCTCCCTGCTCTCTTCCTGGTTGTTTTCAGTGCTGGGGTCTGTGATCCCATTTCTCTCTGTGCTGAATTTGAGTATCTCCTAGTCACTGATAGTAGTCACTCCTATCATTTGTACATTTGAAATCAATAACTCTTATCAGTAATCAGTAGTCCTACTATTTTTTTAAAAAGTTTTTAAAAAGCAGGCATGCTGAAGGAATCTACACAAAACTAGAGAATGAGGGAAAACCCTGGTGCAGATTGAGGCCACAGATGAAGAGATAGTGTGATCAATAAAGAACAAGCTAGTCCTTATTTCCCTGTCTTCAGCACAGATTTATAAAATTGTAAATTAGATTCTATAACCCATTTCCAGGGAAAAGGAAAAGCACAACAAAAACTGCTTTGAAAGCTAACTCTACTAAGCTCTTCCTGTTACCTTTCATCTCTTTCTCTAAATCTGAAGCTTTTCACAGAGGCACTTTGGTGTTTTATATATCAAAGAACCAAAAGGGAAATCCACCCTCTGAAAATGCACCATGCCATTTTACATTTGCTCTGTCACTATGCTAATGAAAAATATGTCAGCCTCTCACAGTATACATTTTTTTTTTTCACAGTATACATTTTATTTCTAGTTTTGTGCCTGGGCAATTTTAGGAAGTATATGAACTCTTTTAGGCTTAATACTAGTCAAAGATGTGTCTTCATAGTTAAAGAATATAATAGATGTGTGACATATCCAAGAGAAGCAATAATGCAAAAGTACAAATATGGTATTGTCTTTTGAACACTGTTTTATGATTTTTTCTAATATAGATAAACTCATTACAATAATATTGGGTACATCTTAAACACTTTCAGTGTATTGGAATTAAGTGATATGGAATTTTATTTGAAATAAATGAGCCATCACTTGGGAATTGAAATATTTTGTAATTAAAAGATATTTTTGGAATGGTCTTTGATCTATATTAAAGTATCAGTAGTTTTTATTCCTCAAACTTAAGTTATTTGTGCTGTGAAACAATGCACCAAAGAGATATTTTGTACAGCAAAGGGAGGTAAACTCAAATGTAAATGTTATGAACAATACTGGAACAGGATCATCTAAAGGTAAAGAATGTTTGACACCATTAATAATTAAAGACCAATGAAAAGAAATGAACCAGCCACTAAGAAAAGAAAAATGCAAATTACCAAGAGTTTAGCCTCACTAGTAAGTCTGGGAAATAAAATTAAAGCAACAATGAGATACCACTTTCAACTATTCAATTACAAAAGACACAGACAAATCCACTGAGGATGGTTTATAGGTATTCCCAGCAAACTGTTAATATTGGCTACCTCAGACAGATGGAATTAGAAGAAAAAAGAGTAAATTAATTCTGTATTAGAGATTTTTGAAATTTCCTATCTGTTTAAAACAACATGTATTAGTCATGTAACTTGAAAAATAGCAATATTCTAGAAAGTAATAGGAAAAATACACACACACACACACACAATTCTCCACTGCTGGTTAAACAGTAAATTTCTGGAGTGCAATTTGGTAATTCAAATAAAATTTTTTAAATGCACATATTCTTTGATGCACAAAAATTTACCTCTAGAAATTTACCCCACTAAAACCAACTACAATTATAGGCAAAGATAACCATGGAAAAGTTTATTTTAAAATTTTCATAATAGCACAATACTAGAAATAATCTAAATGTCCAACAACTGTAAGCCAGTTAAATAAATCATAAGGTATCTGTATGATACAATACTGCAAAGCAATTATAAATTATGCTATAAAAGAATATTTAGGGCTTCCCTGGTGGCGCAGTGGTTGAGAGTCTGCCTGCCAATGCAGGGGACACGGGTTTGAGCCCTGGTCTGGGAGGATCCCACATGCCGCGAAGCAACTGGGCCCGTGAGCCGCAACTGCTGAGCCTGCGCGTCTGGAGCCTGTGCTCCGCAACAAGAGAGGCCACCATAATGAGAGGCCCGCGCACCGCAATGAAGAGTGGCCCCCGCTTGCCACAACTAGAGAAAGCCCTCGCACAGAAACAAAGACCCAACACAGACAAAAAATAAAAATAAATAAATAAATAAATAATGTTAAAAAAAAAAAAGAATATTTAATGGCATTGGAATATTCATGATATATTGTTAAATAAAGAAGTAAATTGTAAAAATGGCAGTGGAACCAATTTTTGTTTAAAACTACACAGTTATGATTTTCTATATATCATATATATAGTGGCATTATGAATTTATATCACAATATTAACAATGGTTATGTCTCATTTAAGGGGATGTGGATAGTTTTATTATTCCAATGCAATCTGGAAAGTGTTCAAATAGCTCTTAAGATCTATGAAAAAATTTGAGACAGGGAAATCTGGTTTGAGTGATAGAGAATGGGAAGATTGTCTCCAAAGAAAAATGAATAGACTTAAAGGAGAAAAGGGAACTATGGTAGGCAGAGTGCTAAGATAACCCCCAGTGAACCATATCTGTGTATAATCCCTCCCCTTGAATGTGAGAAAACCTATAACTTGCTTCTAGCCAATAGAATAAGGCAAAGGTAATGGCATAGTCACTCCCATAACTTTCTTACCATAGACAAGACTCTGTCTCAGTAGATCAGAGCAAGAGCTTCTTTTGCTGGCTCTGAAGAAGTCAGCTGCCATGTTGTAAGTGGCGCTATGAAAGGGCCATGTGGCAGAGAAGTGTGGAGGCCTCCAGAACATGACAGAGGGCCCCTGATGACAGCAAGAAATTAGGTCCTTAGTCCTATAACTACAGGGAACTGAATTCTGTCAACAACCACATGAGGTCAGAAGGGGACCCCAAGCTCATGAAAAGAATGCAGATTGGCTGACAACCTGATTGCTGCCTTGTATGACCTTCAGTAGAGGAACCTGTTAAGCTGGGCCCGGACTCCTGACCCACAGAAATTGGGAGATAAAAAATATATGCTGTTTTAAGCCACAAGTTTGTGATAATTCTTCTCACAGCAACAAAAAACTAATACAGGGACCCAATGTAAACATTTGTTACAGAATCTTACTTTAACTCAGTAATTTATTCACTCTTTCATCCATTCATTCAACAGATATTTGCTTAATGCCTCTAAATACCGTACCCCATGCTCAGCACTGACTACACAGTGTCTGCAATTGAAGAGTTTGCAGATGGAGAAGGAAAGGGGCAGAAAATGCTGAGCACGGTGCACCATAAATAACGTGATGTAGAAGACAAACACAGGACGTCTAAATCACATCATGAGGAGCCTGCATAGTGGTTAAGACCACAGGCTTTGGATCTTCATTGACCTAAATTTGAATCCTAGCCCAACTACTTACTAACTTTATGACCTTGGGCCAGTTGCCTGAATGAAAGCCTCACTTTTCCCACATGTAAAGTGGTTATAATAAGACCTACCTTGAGGACTTATTGTGTAGACTAAATTAAATAATATATAAGAACTGCTTACCACATATTAAGTGCTCAGTGCACATGAGCTATTATAATTATAATTTTGCCTAGAAGCAAATTATTATCTTGTCCAGGTCTGTAGCGGACTTTGCGGAAGCAATAAACTTTTGTCGTGTAAAGCCACAGAGTGTTCTGTTTGGTTTTTAACCTCAGCAAAACCTTGCCTATTTTGACAGATACATTTATTGTTACCAGAAGTGGGTTAATTCCTAACAAAGAAGATTAAAAGATGTGGCAATTAGTTGATGGGCTGAATGGTAGAGGTGAGGAAACATAATGGAGAGTACAAGTATGGTAATTCACATTATACAGGAGAAAAATAGTTGGAAAACCCTAATCTAAACTAACTTTTTAGGCAGATCATGAACATAATGAACTTGTAACAATATGGGAAATGACTGAAACACAGAGTTAGAAGTGTATGTTGGCTGCAGTTGACTGTACTTGACATGGTACTCTGAGAAAGAAATGAGCTGAAGGGACTTCCCTGGTGGCACAGTGGTTAAGAATCCGCCCCTCAATGCAGGGGACACGGGTTTGATTCCTGGTCCGGGAAGATCCCACATGCCACGGAACAACTAAGCCCGTGAGCCACAACTACTGAGCCTGCGCTCTAGAGCCCGTGAGCAACAACTACTGAGCCCATGTGCCTCAACGACTGAAGCCGGTGCGCCTAGAGCTCATGCTCCGCAACAAGAGAAGCCACCGCAGTGAGAAGCCAGCCCACCACAATGAAGAGTAGCCCCTGCTCACCGCAACTAGAGAAAGCCCATGCACAGCAACAAAGACCCAATGCAGCCAAAAATAAATAAATAAAGTAAATAAAATAAATTTTTTAAAAAATGAGCTGAAAAAAGCAATGACCAGTTGTAAGCATAATGTAAAAAAAAATGTGGAGAGGGCCTAGAAATTCAGAGAATTTTGGCATTGAAGAGGCAACTGCTTAAACTGAAACAGAAGAAAATGAGAAGGACTTTGAGTAACGATGACTCATTAAAACTGAACCTTGTACCTGGACCAAATTAAGGATTTGTCATCAGACCCATTGTTAACATCTCTGGATAAAGAACCTCAGGGCAAATATCAAATTAAGACGTAGTATCCAGTAAATGTTTTCAATTGGTTAAGATGGCTCAGGGAAAAGAACCTAAAGGTGGCTTTTCCACCGTTGTCTGGTAGTCTGAGGAAGCTGCAATTAACTCAAGGAGGGGTTGCAGTGGTAGCTCATGAGAACAGGAAAGTAAAGAAATATACCTGAAATGAAAACTAAGACTCAAGTCTTGAAGATTGTGTATCTTGCTATTGGTAGATAACGCTGACTGGAAGTGAAGAGATAAGAATCTAAGATTTTGAGAGAATCACACACAAAAGAATTACTAGGCTAGACTAAGAAAGACTTTGACTTTTTGAAACTTAAAATGATCCACAGACCCTCAAACATCAGTGGGCTGGAAGTCAGATGAGAAATGCTGTCCTAAGAAGGAATATTCCAACAATATCTGAGAAGGATAATGGAGTAGAAAAACTTCATGGAGGGAAGAGCCAAGAGCTACAGAAAACAAGACTGATGAGCTCTTCCCAGGGAATGGGATACAGGCCCTAATCATGTAGAACATTCTCTATTCCCAGGGTGGGGTGTCATTGTAAGCTTGACCCAGGGGGATTTCAGAGTTGCAATGGACCAGTGGTTCATTCTTCCTCCATCTTAGTGCTATTGTAGCTACCCTGCCCCTACTATGCTGTTGTATACTGGGTGTGTGGGGGACAGATAGCTTACCTTATTAGTTTATAGGTCTCTGCAATAAGAGGAGACAAGGTAGGATCCAAGTCTCATTTGGAGACCCTGGATTTGGAGTGGGATGCTATGACTTGGTTGAACTTTTGGTCTATAATCCCTTAAACAGGTGGTAAATTTTTTTATGTCAGAAGGAATTTGAGCTAACTATGTGTTGTGTGACAGAACTGGGTAGACATCAGGGCTGTCCACCAGATATTTCCAGCTCTCCTTCAGATACATGCTAGGAGAGCAACACTCTGCACTCCTGAAATTGGATGTGGCCATATGATCTGTTCTAGTCAATGAAATTTTGTCAGTAGTGCTGTAAGTGTTTTCTAGGTAGATGTTTCAAGAGCCACATACAATCTCTCCTCTCTCTGTCTGCTTTGGCAATAAGCAGTGCTCCAGATGAAGGCCACTTCAGCAGCCTGGGTCCCAGAGTGGGGATGATGTGAAGAAGAGCTTGAAGCTGACCTGTGGAAGAAGTTTGGTGTGAACAAGTTCTTGCTGTAATAAGCCAATAAGATTGCAGGTCTGTTTGTTACGCCAGCCTAACTACCCTACTGAGACTGATCCATTAACAAGTGTACAAGGAGCTGTGTGATTTCATCCCTGCCTACCTCTCAAGCTGTCCCCCAATCATTCTCTGATACACATGTGTATTCTAGCAACTCCCGTGAACTACTTTTAAAATAAAATCACTACACTGTGCAGCATGGATTGGAGGTGAGAAACTAGAGGATGACAGTTACATTCACAGGGACAGATGACCCCCCACAAATGCACAAAGGAAAGTGTAGAGTCAGAACATAAAAGACTGAGGACAAAACAAAAGATGTTTAAAAGCTGAGGGGAGAAAAACAAGGAGAGAGGCTGGAAACAACCTATCAGAGAAGTTCTGCAGAAATCAAGGGAGAAACACTTCAAAACTGAAAAGGTCTGCAGCATCAAATCTGACAAATGATGAAATAGGGTGAGGATTAAGAAGAAACAATTGGATCTGAGAATTAACAGGCCTCTGTTGTCTTCCAGAATAGTTTCAAAGGAGGAAAGGATCAATAAAAGACTGAGGAGACTTGAAGATGGAATGAGGAGGAAGAAAGGGGAATTCAAGAATGACAGGCATGAGCTTGCTCTGGCAGTCACTGCCTCATTCTTTTCCAGAAAATAAGTCATCTTCTCATGTTGCTCCATCCCCAAGTTCCAAGGACCCAATCCAAGAAGTGAGGTCCAGTTTACACTGGGCCTAAACCAGGTGTGTGATGGATGACCTTGGTGCTAAGTCTCTGCAAAAACCAGTGTGCACTTGAATCTAAGCTACTACAGACCTGCACAAGCCCAGATCCTTGAATAAGCGTCTCTGTGATGCCCTGTCTCTGAGGGTAGCTTGGTGTGGCGGAAGGAGTCAACATTCATTATGTTTCTTATATCTGTATCTCATTCAGTCCTCATACAACCCTCTGGGGTGTGTAGGAAAGTCCCCACTGGGTAAGTAAGAAAACCAAAGCTCAGATGTTTCGATGATAAGCCCAAGGTCAAACTGTTATAGATGGTAAGGTCGCAATATCTTTTTGACTCCAAAGTCCTCGCAAAAACCTGCCTCTAAAACCCAAGAGCTCAGAAGAGATTCATTAATTAACTATTAATAATTCCAAAGGAGGTTATATCTTCACAGCATGATGAAGTCAGCCATGGCATAATAACAAATGTCTCTTCTTCTTGCCTCAATCTTCCCCTCTCCTTGCTTGCCTGTATTTGATTTCTATTTATAATTCAATTCCAGAGCAATTTATATCACTTGCTGGGCCTATTGCAAGCACCAAATTAATTATGACCTGGTAGTTTGGGGTCATATCAACATGCCCTTTCTCTAAGGGAATGGCTCATGAACGAGGGAGAACTTATTTCTATGTGACTAAAAACAAAACTTAGATCAACAAACTCAGAGTCCCTTGAGTATATCACTTAAAATCTAATAAAAGGGGCTTCCCTGGTGGCGCAGTGGTTGAGAATCCGCCTGCCAATGCAGGGGACACGGGTTCGAGCCCTGGTCTGGGAAGATCCCACATGCCACGGAGCAACTGGGCCCGTGAGCCACAATTACTGAGCCTGCGCGTCTGGAGCCTGTGCTCCGCAACAAGAGAGGCCGCGATGGTGAGAGGCCCGCACACCGCCATGAAGAGTGGTCCCCGCTTGCCGCAACTAGAGAAAGCCCTCGCACAGAAACGAAGACTCAACACAGTCATAAATAAATAAATAAATAAAAGAACGTGAATTTCTTTAAAAAAAAAATCTAATAAAAGTACATCCAGGGGGTCTTCATTAAAAGCTGACATTCTTTGAGTGATGTTTACTTAATGATATCACCTGACATTCCCCAAGGTGACGTTTTTCTGAAATACCTCTGAGTTCTTCCAATGCCTAATGAAAATGTTCTATGCTGCTCACTTCCAAATTTCTATTTCTAGCCCTGATTCTCACCCAAGCTACACTCCTACCTAATCCATGGGTGTCATTTCAAACCCTAGGATATCCCACTGTCACCTCAAACTCAACATGCACAGCAATGGATTCATCATTTATTCTTTATGTGGAGAGTTTTCTAAAGGATGTTTTTGCATCATCTCACCTTGGGAAAAAGGGAATGAAAATTACACTTAATACATTTTGACTTAGACTATTTGAGTCTGAATAAATTAATTGCTTTGTAGTGATCAGAAAGAACTGGTCGTAAAATAATTCCACTATATTTGTATTACTAAATTTTGTGCCCTCCAGCAAGATTTTGAAAGCTGAGCTAATAAATAACGGCATACTTGTTTTTCTGACCACCTTTAAGTGTGTATCAAGTGAGAAGTAAATGCCTCTTGCTGCTGTAATACCCTCTGAGTGAGCACTGCTCTATGTGTGTGTTTATACATGTGTGTTTGTATGTATGTGTGTGCATTTGTGCTTTGAGTATGTGTTTTATGTGTGTGCCCCTTGATTGTGTGTGTACATGTGTGTTTGTATGTGTGTGTGCACGCATAAGAAGACTCAACCCAGGTCAGAGTGGAGCCATTACAGTTGGTGAACCTCCTCCTTCCCCTTCAGCTATAGCTCTGCCCCCCATCATGTCCACCACCAACCCCCTCCATCCACAGGAGGAATATCCTGAATTAAGACCATCCCATCACAGAATCAGAGGGATGCAGTAGGGCAAATGGACTGTGGGAGACAATTTTTTGCTCTATCCACCACATTTAAATGAAAACAAAGATATAGACACTTTGTATTACATATAAACATAAAACTTTCCCCCCATGTCTTTAGAACTATATTCAATATGGATGTATTGGAGGCATACAATGCTTTAAAGAGTGCTGAAAGGTATTTTGAGGTCTGGATATCAAAATGAGATGAAGAAAATGAAGAAAAATAAAGTCTTGAGTCTACAAGCATTGTATATTTATCCATTTAGGAGATAAAAATATTCAACATACTTTATTAACCCAACTATCTAAAAACATAGCTATGAGAAAAATGAGTTAACAATGGACTTGGAAGAGGTCACCTGTTGTTTTTGTTTTATCTAAATACCTCCTGTTTAGAGAGCTCCATCTGATCAATACATAGGGGTAGGTTAGAGAGGATACACTATTTCCTGTTCCAATAACTAACTTAGGGACCATGTACGACATTTTTCACGTAGACTCTGTACACACACACAACTTTTCCTCCTGTCACCATTCTTCTTCCTCATACCTCACAAACAACCCGGCCCCAATTTCTCTCTGGTTCCTTTACAATGTCTGCCCTATTGGACATTTTCACAGCTTTCCTTTCAATCTAGACGCATCTGTAATCATCCTTATGATCACAACTTCCTCCTGATCACTCAGACTCCTGCCCCGGCGTCAGATTAATCTTACTACACACTGCATTTCCTTATTCCACACTGGTGTCAACTCACTGGTTATCAACAAGCTGGGGTGCATTTAAATAATGGCCACTGAATGAGGAGTGGCAGATTGAGAACATTACTGGGCCTCTTGGCTACAGGATGAGGATATTTTTATGGGGCAAGGTGGACTGATCTGTCAGCCTGTCTAGCCTTGTCTGTCAGTCCGGAATCTCCAGAAACATACCATTCTGCAGATGCCCTCATGGTATATGCCTGTTGTGGTGAGTGTCTTGCCTTCGTCAAAATGCCATAAGCTTTCTGAGGATGCAGATGGCCTTAAGCTATGAGTTCATCCTCCACAGTGGCCAGCAGGGCACAAGCTTCCTCTGTGAACTTGGTCACCTTGGGCAAGCCATGTGATTTCTCTGAGCCTCATTCCTCATATGTAGGGAGATCAAGAATACCTGCCGGGCTTCCCTGGTGGCGCAGTGGTTGAGAATCTGCCTGCTAATGCAGGGAACACGGGTTCGAGCCCTGGTCTGGGAAGATCCCACATGCCACGGAGCAGCTGGGCCCGTGAGCCACAATTGCTGAGCCTGCGCGTCTGGAGCCTGTGCCCCGCGACGGGAGGGGCCGCGATAGAGAAAGGCCCGCGCACCGCGATGAAGAGCGGTCCCCGCACCGCGATGAAGAGTGGCCCCCGCTTGCCGCAACTGGAGAAAGCCCTCGCACGAACCGAAGACCCAACACAGCCAAAAATAAATAAATAAATAAATAAATAAATAAAATCAAGTAAAACTTTAAAAAAAAAAAAAAAAAAAAGAATACCTGCCTTGTGAGTACCATGGTCACTGGCACACAGTAGGTGTTGAGTAAACTGTGATAATTATGATTATTTCCTGAGTAGAATGCAGCTGCATTGGCTAAAAACCTTTGAAGAAGTGTGATGAGTGCATCTGCTGCTCTGAAATTCTGCCTGGAGACAAAGAGGCAGGTGCCAAGAGTAAACAGAGGCCCTAAAACAAATTGCCATGCCCAGAATTTCATCTAAGACTTGGAATCGGAATGACAAGCCTTGTATGCAAAGCAGCTGGTTTTCAGGAAACCTCCAGCTCGCCACAGAGATCAGCAACACCATCCTCAAGCACCAGAAATAGCTAAACAGAAAATAAGCCGTCTGTGTAAATCTCAGTGTGCCCCTCTTCCAGAGCAGCATGGACATGAGTTTACCTTGAAGCACATCTAATCTCTTCACTCTGCTCTCTCGGACAAGTAGCCTCGGTATTGAACTGCTCTTCCTCTCCCGTGGAGAAAAGGCGCAAGCTCACCACCTTCAGATAAGCCATCAGAGACCCCGAAAGAAAGGCAGGGTTTCAGTCTCCCCTTCCCCTCTTTGAAAAAGGTCATTAAAAAAGTTCTTGTTTCTCTGCTACCACTAGATGGTACTAGCCAGCTGCTTGTCATCTTTTTTATTTTGTCTTGTTTACTGCCTCTGAGCACTAAACCAAGAGGCTGATTACAATAACATGCTTTACAGAAATGGGACTTAGAGTGACCTTGGTCAGTCATTGGAAATTCACTAAAGGTGCCATTTCTGAGATGTGTCAGCACTTCCCTTCAGCCTTTATTTATACAAAGTCCTTCTTTGTCCTATCCTGGATAATGGCAATATTTAGTCATCACACAAATGATTCATGCTCATTTGCCCCTGTGTTTGGGACCTTAGGAAGCCTGGGAGAGATGTGGAGAACAGTGACTTAGAACTGAAGGCAGATAGTGAAAACTGGCTTTCCCGCTTCTCTCAGGAGTCCTATCCCACTGCCTCTTTATTTAGAATATCTCATTCTTCCTGTGTCAGACTCCCAGCATATCCCCAACACCTTCTATTTTCCATACACTTGGAACTTCCTTCTTTTTTCTGGAAGGAAAAGATGGCAGTGGCTATTGAAATAAGTCATGGGAGATACTGGGAGAAACTGGAGAGTGTGACCCTGACTTCTGATCCCTTTCTTCCCTAAGCTGGTTTAAGTGAATTGGGCAGACCCCTTCCCAACCCCCCAAGCTCTTTAAGCCATTAGATGCCACTAAAGCCCAGCCTCACCTGGGATGGCTGGATTGTAGGGAGTGGGGAAAGCGATCCCAGTACTTGACATTGCAATCTATAGTTAGGCTATGAGAATAAATAGGGAAACAATGGGGGATATTATGCTAACCCAAGATTAGTCGGGAATAATCATTTTGGAATATGTTATCTCCCAGAGATTGCAGGATTCATGCAAAATATTTTAACTGAAGCAGTATTTACCTATGATCCAGACCTACTTGTAATTCTAACACAACCTCTATCTTACTGTGGAAAATTGGAACAATTCCTCAATCTTTCTGAGTCTCAGTTTCCATATCCAGAAAAAAAATCCTTTTTTGTAGGATTGTTAAAAGGACAGAGAGAAACAAAGTTTGTAAAGCTCCTGGCATTTAGCAGGACTTCCCCAAGCAATCCTGACTCCTCCAAGTGGCTACAACGGAAGGTAACCCCCCACTCCCCATCACTCCAGCTCTCTCTAGGCTACAGTCTGGGTTCCAAGGAACTGGTCCCCAGCCACTGGAATTAAGGTAAGATGCAGGGAAACCTTGATTCTCAAACCTCTGCTTTCAACTCTCGTAACAATAGCAGTGGCTTCCACACCTGTTTATATGCCCTGTTTGTCTTGAGAAGAGGCGCCTTCAAATCTCAGGGGAGGTTACCATCTGTGTGACAGCTGCATATTTCTATCCGTTTTCATAAGGATTTCATTTTCTTAAACAAGATTTTTCTTTTGAAAAGAGAAGCAATTTCGCTTCATTGTTTTGTTTTTTTTTCCCCAGATGGATTTCCTACCAGCCAATGTGACAAATCAAAGAGACAATGTGAAATGATGGTGTAATCTTTCCTATCTCAGTTGAAGGAAATTATCAGGATTCACCATACAAGGAATTGTTACAGGAACACAGCACGACATTAAAGTAACATATAGAATATTTGTCTCTGGGTATAGAAAAAAATAGATTTAAAAAGCAATAATTTGAGCTGACTATAACACACTCCAAATATACAAGGAAAGGACTGTTGAAATTTTACTTCATTAAAAGTTATTCAACAGCAACTTGCAAGCAAGTAACTGGAGTAATCAAGAGTCTCATGTTAGAGCAAGATTTAAGGAATCTTCCAGTTATTAAAAATTGCAGGCATCTCAAAGCAGTCACAGTTAAAGGAGCACAAATTAAAAGAAAGCTAAGGTGGGGAGGGGAACCCACACAGGCAAGAAGTACAAAGAATAACATCTCTTATACTATAATTTCTGATTTGTGCTTTCAAAGGATCCTAGACCTTTTGAATGTTTAAGTTAAAAACTTCAAAGTTGGGACGAAAACTTTGGTGTATTTGGTAACGGATTGCTGCAGCATTGTGCTGCAAATGATTCCAAAAACCATTCTGGGGCTCTGTGTGAAAGAGAGCTTGGATAGATTAGTGATGCCTGGACACTGCAGGCAGGAGAGTCTGGTTCAGGGCCTCTCCAGTACACAACACTTCGTGTACATACTTTTAGGCATGCATAGTAGTCATGCATAGGACTATTAAGACTATTAGTCCTATTACATAGGACTATGTAACACATTTTTTAATAATTATCTGATTATATGATAGAATTTTGTTTTTTGTAACTCCAGCGCCTGACAAAGAATCAATGAATCTATTTGTAAGAACAAAAATAAATACTCCTGGATTCTGGGAAAATAATGGAGTAAGAAGCATTGAAAATCTGTCTCCCCACCTAGACAATTGCACTGGCAGAATCTGTCTGATGAAATAAAAATTCACATTTTAAGGCAAGACAGAAAAATTTAAACATAAAACATTTTATGTGCCCTTTGGCCTCTCCCTGCCCTCTAGTGTGCATTGTGCATCTGCATTATGTGTTAACCAGACCTCCCCAATAGCAGAAATACCTGCTCAACCATAAAGATCTATTTTTCTCCTTCTAGTGCCAGTCATGTAACTCCTTAACATTCCTTTCTCAATCCTGTAAGGCGTCAAGATGACCCACCCCTTGCTTGTACGTGCAGACATCTTTGGTGAACTTTATGTACAATGCCAATATATCATTTCCCTTAAAGATAGCAACTGGTGCCCAAAAAACTGGTCAGAAGACCTGGAGACATACTGGGCCATACCTAATGGAAGTTCTTACTTAAATATTTATGACCTTATTAATGTTACCAGCTATACAATTTATATTCTGCCTACTTTACAAGACTACTGTTTCTTGCATTACCAAATGTGTGACTGAGCCTCAGATGAAATTAATGATGAGTAGGTGACTTGAAATGATTGACCAGATACAATAGTCATACAAGATCAATGACTATAATAGTGTAACTCTAGATATGGGAAGAAGCAACAAGAGGGAACCATTTCCTGGACTGTAAGTGATTAATATGACAGGTGGTCCAGAGGTTTTTGGTTACTGTTAACAGGGCCTAGTCCAGTGACAGCACATTGAATGGCCTATCAATGAAATCCCTGCCGGACCTGCGAATGAACATTCCTAGCACTGTGGGACAAATTGGTCATGAAATGCCTCCCAAACCTTGGTTGAAATTAAGACCAAAAGGAAAGGGACTTTAAAATAATGAATGCTGCCCACCATCCAGTTCTACAAGAATCAAATCATTAGCCACTTCAACTGCTGACCTACAGTATATCCTGAAAGGAATTCAGGGCCAAGATCAGGATGAGGTGCTCTGTGCTCTGGGAAAACTGACAGAACAGGCCTTCAGGGAGTTAGATATCTTTAGGAGAAATTGTTTATGAACCTAGTTTCTTGCATCTTCCCATACTTAGAAAACCACTAAAACCATTAACTAAATGTCTGTTCCTCGTGACTAGCAGTAACTTTCTACTGAGATGTGTGCTTGATTGCAGTACCCCCTTTGCCAGAATTACATACTGGCCTTCCCCTTTACCTCTGTGAGCAGATCTCAGAGCCCTCTGAGAGACTGACTGTCTCCTGGGTTATAATCCTCAGTTTGGCTAGAATAAAATTTCCTATTTCTTTCTTAGATTGACTATTGATTAATTTTGTTGTTGTTGTTGACATGTCTGAAGTAATTATTTTGGAACTCTGGAGTCTATTGAAAGCTTGCAGCTCAACTACTAGGAGAAGGCTTGGATGATAAATTAAGGTTTGGAAGGTAAATTGTGGTTAATTTTGGTCAATTTCAGTCTTAGCACATTAGCAGCTACCCACCCACCAGCATGGCAGCTGCACACGTGTCCCTAGAGCAGCTTGCACATAGCTTATGGGAGCCAGAGAGTGCAAAAAGGATGTTATCCTCCATATATAGGAGATCTGTTTTCTGATCACTGATTGCCACCTCTGATCAAAGAGATGCAGACAAGGAGGCAGGCAGCCATTGTTGAAAGCTCCTGCCTCTCTGGCTGAGTGACTTACAAGGGATTTAAAGAGCCAGTGACAGCATCCCCATCCCCCTCCCCAACCCCCCCCGCGCCCCCCTACCACACACACACACACACACACACACACACACACACACTTTATTTTTCTCTTTTTCCCCTTTTGGGAGTCACAAATTGAAGACTAGGATATTCAAAAGCAACCATATACACAGGAGAAATGAGAAAGTCATCACACATGCCCAGGGGTAGGTGCAGCCTCAGAAAATACCTAAGAAGGCCTTAAGTTTGCACCTCAGGCTTATCTTCAGCACAGAGACAGCCTGCAATTAAACAAACAAACGAAAACAGCAGACCTTGGGGAAGGGGGGGAATCTGATATCCAGAATTATCACATTATTAGATTCAAATGTCCAGTTTTTAACAATAACAACAAATCACAAGGCAAAGAAAGAAGAAAGTATGGCCCATTCAAAGGAAAAACTAAAGCAACAAAAAATATCCATGAACAAAACCTGATGGCACATCTACTAGACAAAAGTTTCAAAACGATTATTTTAAGGATGCTCAAGAACTAAAGGAAGACATGGAGAAAAGTCAAGAAAAGAGCTGTGACATGAAGGGGGGAGTAAAAGGGTAAAGTTTTTGTATTCAATTGATGTTAAGTTATTATTAGGAGAAACTAGACTATGTCTATAAGATGTTTTATGTCAGCTTCATGGTAAACACAATGCAAAAATCTACTGTAGATACGCAAAAGATAAATATATGATATATATACACATATATAAACATATGTATATAATGTAAATATATCATTTATATATATTATCATTTAAACATATATGTAATGATAAAGGGATCAATTCATCAAGAGGATATAACAGTCATAAATATATGCACCCAACATCAGATAACCTAAATATATTAAGCAAATACTAACTGATTTAGGGAGAAATAGACAACTATACCATAATAGTAAGGGATTTCAATACCTCACTTTCAACAATGGATAGATCATCCAGACAGAAAATCAATAAGGAAACATTGGACTTGATCTATACTTTAGACCAAATGCATCTAACAGACATGTACAGAACATTCCATCCAACAGCAGCAGAATACACATTCTTTTAAGTGCACAAGGAACATTCTCCAGGATAGATTACATGTTAGGTCACAAAACAAGCATTATTCACTCTAAAATATGGAAGCAACCCAAGGGTCTATTGACAAATGAATGAATATACAAAATGTGATATACACATACAATAGAATATTATTCGATCTTTAAAAAGAAAGAAATTTTGACATACACTACAACATGGATTAACCTTGAGGACATTATGCTAAGTGAAATAAGTCAGTTACAAAAAGACAGGTACTATGTTCTTCCCCTTATATGAGGTACTTAGAATAGTTAGAATTATAGAGACAAAAAGTAGAACGGTGACAGCAAGGGGCTGGGGGAGTGGGGAATGGGGAATTGTTATTCAATGGATGGAGTTTCAGTTTTGCAAGATGAAAAGAATTCTAGAGATGGATGGTGGTGATGACTATGCAATGGTATGAAAGTACATAACACCACTCAGTTGCACACTTAAAAATAGTTAAGACAGGATTCTGGAGAGAAGATGGCGGAAGAGTAAGACGCGGAGATCACCTTCCTTCCCACAGATACAGTAGAAATACATCTACACGTGGAACTGCTCCTACAGAACACCCACTGAACGCTGGCAAAAAACGTCAGACCTCCCAAAAGGCAAGAAACTCCCCCCGTACTTGGGTAGGACAAAAGAAAAAAGAAATAACAGAGACAAAAGAATAGGGACGGGACCTGCACCAGTGGGAGGGAGCCGTGAAGGAGGAAAGATTTCCACACACTAGGAAGCCCCTTCGCGGGCAGAGACTGTGGGTGGCAGAGGGGAGAAGCTTCGGAGCCACGGAGAAGAGCGCAGCCACAGGGGTGCGGAGGGCAAAGCGGAGAAATTCCTGCATGGAGGATCGGTGCCGACCAGCACTCACCAGCCCGAGAGGCTTGTCTGCTCACCCCCGGGGGCGGGCGGGGCTGGGAGCTGAGGCTCGGGCTTCAGTCGGTCGGATTGCAGGGAGAGGACTGGGGTTGGCGGCATGAACACAGCCTGAAGGGGTTAGTGCACCACAGCTAGCTGGGAGGGAGTCCGGGAAAAAGTCTGCAGCTGCCAAAGAGGCAAGAGACTTTTCTTCCCTCTTTGTTTCCTGGTGAGCGAGGAGAGGGGATTCAGAGCGCCGCCTAAACGAACTCCAGAGACGGGCGCGAGCCGCGGCTATCAGCGCAGACCCCACAGCAACAGGGGCGCAGAGGAAAAAATGGAGAGATTCCCGCACAGAGGCTCGGCACCGAGCAGCACTCAGCAGCCCGAGAGGCTTGTCTGCTCACCCGCTGGGGCGGGCAGGGCTGGGAGCTGAGGCTCAGCTTCGGTCGGATCGCAGGGAGAGGACTGGGGTTGGCGGCGTGAACACAGCCTGAAGGGGTTAGCGCACCACAGCTGGCTGGGAGGGAGACCAGGAAAAGTCTGCAGCTGCCGAAGAGGCAAAAGACTTTTTCTTGCCTCTTTGTTTCGTGGTGCGCAAGGAGAGGGGATTCAGAGCGCCGCCTAAACGAACTCCAGAGATGGGCGTGAGCCGCGGCGATCAGCGCAGGCCCCAGAGACGGGCGTGAGACGCTGGGGCTGCTGCTGCCGCCTCCAAAAAGCCTGTGTGCGAGCACAGGTCACTCTCCACACCACCCCTCCCGGTAGCCTGTGCAGCCTGCCACTGCCAGGGTCCCGTGACCCGGGGACAACTTCCCCAGGAGAACGCACTGCGCGCCTCAGGCTGGTGCAATGCCACGCTGGCCTCTGCAGCCGCAGGCTCGCCCCGCCTCCTCTGTACCCCTACCTCCCCCCGGCCTGAGTGAGCCAGAGCCCCCGAAGCAGCTGCTCCTTTAACCCCGTCCTGTCTGGGCGGGGAACAGACGCCCTCAGGCGACCTACACGCAGAGGTGGGTCCAAATCCAAAGCTGAACCCCAGGAGCTGTGCGAACAGAGAAGAGAAGGGGAAATCTCTCCCAGCAGCCTCAGAAGCAGCGGATTAAAACTCCACAAACAACTTGATGTGCCTGCATCTGTTGAATACCTGAACAGACAACGAATCATTCCAAATTCAGGAGGTGGACTTTGGGAGCAGGATATATTAATTTTTCCCCTTTTCCTTTTTTTGTGAGTGTATATGTATATGCTTCTGGGTGAGATTTTGTCTGTATAGCTTTGCTTTACAATAGCTTTATTTTACTTCACTATATTATCGTCTCTTTCTTTCTTTCTTTCTATTTTTTCTCCCTTTTACTCTGAGCCGTGTGGACGAAAGGCTCTTGGTGCTCCAGCCAGGCATCAGGGCCGTGCCTCTGAGGTGGGAGAGCCAACTTCAGGACACTGGTCCACAAGAGACCTCCCAGCTCCATGTAATACCAAACGGCAAAAATCTCTCAGAGATCTCCATCTCAACATCAAGACCCAGCTTCACTCAACGACCAGCAAGCTACAGTGCTGGACACCCTATGCCAAACAACTAGCAAGACAGGAACACAGCCCCATCCATTAGCAGAGAGGCTGCCTAAAATCATAATAAGGCCACAGACACCCCAAAATACACCACCAGATGTGGACGTGCCCACCAGAAAGACGAGATCCAGCCTCATCCACCAGAACTCAGGCACTAGTTCCCTCCACCAGGAAGCCTACACAACCCACTGAACCAACCTTAGCCACTGGGGACAGATACCAAAAACAACGGGAACTACGAACCTGCAGCCTGTGAAAAGGAGACCCCAAACACAGTAAGATAAGCAAAATGAGACGACAGAAAAACACACAGCAGATGAAGGAGCAGGGTCAAAACACACCAGACTTAACAAATGAAGAGGAAATAGGTAGTCTACCTGAAAAAAAATTCAGAATAATGATAGTAAGGATGATCCAAAATCTTGGAAATAGAATAGACAAAATGCAAGAAACATTTAACAAGGACATAGAAGAACTAAAGAGGAACCAAGCAACGATGAAAAACACAATAAATGAAATTAAAAATACTCTAGATGGGATCAATAACAGAATAACTGAGGCAGAAGAAAGGATAAGTGACCTGGAAGATAAAATGGTGGAAATAACTACTGCAGAGCAGGATAAAGAAAAAAGAATGAAAAGAACTGAGGACAGTCTCAGAGACCTCTGGGACAACATTAAACGCACCAACATTCGAATTATAGGGGTCCCAGAAGAAGAAGAGAAAAAGAAAGGGACTGAGAAAATATTTGAAGAGATTATAGTTGAAAACTTCCCTAATATGGGAAAGGAAATAGTTAAGCAAGTCCTGGAAGCACAGAGAGTCCCATACAGGATAAACCCAAGGAGAAACACGCCAAGACACATATTAATCAAACTGTCAAAAATTAAATATAAGGAAAACATATTAAAAGCAGCAAGGGAAAAACAACAAATAACACACAAGGGAATCCCCATAAGGTTAACATCTGATCTTTCAGCAGAAACTCTGCAAGCCAGAAGGGAGTGGCAGGATATATTTAAAGTGATGAAAGAGAAAAACCTACAACCAAGATTACTCTACCCAGCAAGGATCTCATTCAGATGTGATGGAGAAATTAAAACCTTTACAGACAAGCAAAAGCTGAGAGAGTTCAGCACCACCAAACCAGCTTTACAACAAATGCTAAAGGAACTTCTCTAGGCAAGAAACACAAGAGAAGGAAAACACCTACAATAACAAACCCAAAACATTTAAGAAAATGGGAATAGGAACATGCATATCGATAATTACCTTAGATGTAAATGGATTAAATGCTCCCACCAAAAGACACAGGCTGGCTGAATGGATACAAAAACAAGACCCATATATATGCTGTCTACAAGAGACCCACTTCAGACCTAGAGACACATACAGACTGAAAGTGAGGGGATGGAAAAAGATATTCCATGCAAATGGAAATCAAAAGAAAGCTGGAGTAGCAATTCTCATATCAGACAAAATAGACTTTAAAATAAAGACTATTACAAGAGACAAAGAAGGACACTATATAATGATCAAGGGATCGATCCAAGAGGAAGGTATAACAATTGTAAATATTTATGCACCCAACATAGGAGCACCTCAATACATAAGGCAAATACTAACAGCCATAAAAGGGGAAATCGACAGCAACACAATCATAGTAGGGGACTTTAACACCCCACTTTCACCAATGGACAGATCATCCAAAATGAAAATAAATAAGGAAACACAAGCTTCAAATGATACATTAAACAAGATGGACTTAATTGATATTTATAGGACATTCCACCCAAAAACAACAGAATACACATTTTTCTCAAGTGCTCATGGAACAGTCTCCAGGATAGATCATATCTTGGGTCACAAATCAAGCCTTGGTAAATTTAAGAAAATTGAAATCGTATCAAGTATCTTTTCTGACCACAACGCTATGAGACTAGATATCAATTACAGGAAAAGATCTGTAAAAAATACAAACACATGGAGGCTACACAATACACTACTTAATAACGAAGTGATCACTGAAGAAATCAAAGGGGAAATCAAAAAATACCTAGAAACAAATGACAATGGAGATACGACGACCCAAAACCTATGGGACACAGCAAAAGCAGTGCTAAGAGGGAAGTTTATAGCAATACAAGCCTACCTCAAGAAACAGGAAACATCTCGAATAAACAACCTAACCTTGCACCTAAAGCAATTAGAGAAAGAAGAACAAAAAAAACCCAAAGCCAGCAGAAGGAAAGAAATCATAAAGATCAGGTCAGAAATAAATGAAAAAGAAATGAAGGAAACAATAGCAAAAATCAATGAAACTAAAAGCTGGTTCTTTGAGAAGATAAACAAAATTGATAAACCATTAGCCAGACTCATCAAGAGAAAAAGGGAGAAGACTCAAATCAATAGAATTAGAAATGAAAAAGGAGAAGTAACCACTGACACTGCAGAAATACAAAAGATCATGAGAGATTACTACAAGCAACTCTATGCCAATAAAATGGACAACCTGGAAGAAATGGACAGATTCTTAGAAATGTACAAACTGCCGAGACTGAACCAGGAAGAAATAGAAAATATGAACAGACCAATCACAAGCACTGAAATTGAAACTGTGATTAAAAACCTTCCAACAAACAAAAGCCCAGGACCAGATGGCTTCACAGGTGAATTCTATCAAACATTTAGAGAAGAGCTAACACCTATCCTTCTCAAACTCTTCCAAAATATTGCAGAGGGAGGAACACTCCCAAACTCATTCTACGAGGCCACCATCACCCTGATACCAAAACCAGACAAAGATGTCACAAAGAAAGAAAACTACAGGCCAATATCACTGATGAACATAGATGCAAAAATCCTCAACAAAATACTAGCAAACAGAATCCAACAGCACATTAAAAGGATCATACACCATGATCAAGTGGGGTTTATTCCAGGAATGCAAGGATTCTTCAATATACGCAAATCAATCAATGTGATACACCATATTAACAAATTGAAGGAGAAAAACCATATGATCATCTCAATAGATGCAGAGAAAGCTTTTGACAAAATTCAACACCCATTTATGATAAAAGCCCTGCAGAAAGTAGGCATAGAAGGAACTTTCCTCAACATAATAAAGGCCATATATGACAAACCCACAGCCAACATTGTCCTCAATGGTGAAAAACTGAAACCATTTCCACTAAGATCAGGAACAAGACAAGGTTGCCCACTCTCACCACTATTATTCAACATAGTTTTGGAAGTGTTAGCCGCAGCAATCAGAGAAGACAAAGAAATAAAAGGAATCCAAATCGGAAAAGAAGAAGTAAAGCTGTCACTATCTGCAGATGACATGATACTATACATAGAGAATCCTAAAGATGCTACCAGAAAACTCCTAGAGCTAATCAATGAATTTGGTAAAGTAGCAGGATACAAAATTAATGCACAGAAATCTCTTGCATTTCTATACACTAATGACAAAAAATCTGAAAGTGAAATTAAGAAAACACTCCTGTTTACCATTGCAACAAAAAGAATAAAATATCTAGGAATAAACCTACCTAAGGAGACAAAAGACCTGTATGCAGAAAATTATAAGACACTGATGAAAGAAATTAAAGATGATACAAATAGATGGAGAGATACACCATGTTCCTGGATTGGAAGAATCAACATTGTGAAAATGACTCTACTACCCAAAGCAATCTACAGATTCAATGGAATCCCTATCAAACTACCACTGGCATTTTTCACAGAACTAGAACAAAAAATTTCACAATTTGTATGGAAACACAAAAGACCCCGAATAGCCAAAGCAATCTTGAGAAAGAAAAATGGAGCTGGGGGAATCAGGCTCCCTGACTTCAGACTATATTACAAAGCTACAGTAATCAAGACAGTTTGGTACTGGCACAAAAACAGAAATATAGATCAATGGAACAGGATAGAAAGCCCAGAGATAAACCCACACACATATGGTCACCTTATCTTTGATAAAGGAGGCAAGCATATACAGTGGAGAAAAGACAGCCTCTTCAATAAGTGGTGCTGGGAAAATTGGACAGATACACGTAAAAGTATGAAATTAGAACACTCCCTGACACCATGCACAAAAATAAACTCAAAATGGATTAAAGACCTAAGTGTAAGGCCAGACACTATCAAACTCTTAGAGGAAAACATAGGCAGAACACTCTATGACATACATCACAGCAAGATTCTTTTTGACCCAGCTCCCAGAGAAATGGAAATAAGAACACAAATAAACAAATGGGACCTAATGAAACTTAAAAGCTTTTGCACAGCAAAGGAAACCATAAACAAGACCAAAAGACAACCATCAGAATGGGAGAAAATATTTGCAAATGAAGCAACTGACAAAGGATTAATCTCCAAGATTTACAAGCAGCTCGTGCAGCTCAATAACAAAAAAACGAACAACCCAATCCAAAAATGGGCAGAAGACCTAAATAGACATTTCTCCAAAGAAGATATACAGATTGCCAACAGACACATGAAAGAATGCTCAACATCATTAATCATTAGAGAAATGCAAATCAAAACTACAATGAGATATCATCTCACACCGGTCAGAATGGCCATCATCAAAAAATCTAGAAACAATAAATGCTGGAGAGGGTGTGGAGGAAAGGGAACACTCTTGCACTGTTGGTGGGAATGTAAATTGATACAGCCATTATGGAGAACAGTATGGAGGTTCCTGAAAAAACTACAAATAGAACTACCATACGACCCAGCAATCCCACTACTGGGCATATACCCTGAGAAAACCATAGTTCAAAAAGAGTCATGTACCAAAATGTTCATTGCAGCTCTATTTATAATAGCCAGGACATGGAAGCAACCTAAATGTCCATCGACAGATGAATGGATAAAGAAGATGTGGCACATATATACAATGGAATATTACTCAGCCATAAAAAGAAATGAAATGGAGGTATTTGTAATGAGGTGGATGGAGTTACAGTCTGTCATACAGAGTGAAGTAAGTCAGAAAGAGAAAAACAAATACAGTATGCTAACACATATATATGGAATCTAAGGAAAAAAAAAAAAAAAGGCCATGAAGAACCTAGTGGCAAGACGGGAATAAAGACACAGACCTACTAGAGAATGGACTTGAGGATATGGGGAGGGGGTGGGGTGAGATGTGACAGGGTAAGAGAGTGTCATGGACATATATACACTACCAAATGTAAAATAGATAGCTAGTGGGAAGCAGCCGCATAGCACAGGGAGATCAGCTCGGTGCTTTGTGACCACCTAGAGGGGTGGGATGGGGAGGGTGGGAGGGAGGGAGATGCAAGAGGGAAGAGATATGGGAACATATTGTATATGTATAACAGATTCACTTTGTTATAAAGCAGAAGCTAACACACCATTGTAAGGCAATTATACTTCAATAAAGAGGTTTAAAAAAAAATAGTTAAGACAGTAAATTTTATATGTATGCTACCGCAATAAAAAAATTTGAAAAATTAAATTTATTCCTCTTGACTCTGCTCTATCATCTCCCTCCCCTTCCCTCCCCTTCCCTTCCCTCTCTCCCTTCCTTCCTTTTTCATGGGAAATATGCAAGAAGGAAACCAGGCCTGGGACTTTCTAAACACAGAACCCAGTGCAGCTGCACAGGTGGTATAGCCATGAAGCCAGCCTTGCCAGCGCCCTTTCAGAGTATCTCCTCACAAAATATTTTATTAATTAGAAAAGGGAGAAAAGTAACTTTATGCTGGAGAAACAAGGCAGACACCATTTTAACCAAATAAAGTGAATACCACAGGTAATGAGATACAGTGTGCCACCTGATAAGATGCAATGAGAAGAACACAGGTCCACTTCTGTGGTATTCCAGCCAAAGGTGCATAACCTGAGTCTAAATATGAGGAACCATCAGGCAAACCCAAAGTGAGTGGCAGCCTATAAAATGGCCTTGTGTATCCAAAAAAGCTAAGGCCATGATAGTGAAGGGAGATTGGGAACTGCTCTAGTTTGAAAGAGACTCAAAAGACATCACATGGGTGTGATGCATGATCCTGCATTGGATGATTTTACAATAAAGAACACCATTGAGAAGATAGGTGAAATGTGACTGACTCTCTGGGAAGAGAGAACGTGGGAGTTATTTTGCACCACTCTTTTAGTATAACTTTTGTGTAAGTTTGGAATTATTTCAAAATAAAAAGAGAAAAAAAGGAAATTACTATCACAAAAATAAATAAACAAACAAATGAATAAATACTCTTGTCTCAGTTTGGGTTCCCCCAAAACACAGCCAGAAACAATGATGTGGGTGGAGTACTTATCTGGGATGTGATGTCAGGATTGCAGGATTTGAGGGGAGAGGGAAAGGTGAGTGAGACAGGAAAGGAACAAAAGCCAAAATGCGTCCATGTAGTTTGCTGTTCTATCCATTTTTATGAAGAAATGTGTCCATTCCTTAAACAGTATTGCATACAGAATGTCTCCCAGACCCAGACCGGCCAACTAAAGAGAAGTGGAGGGCATGTGGGGAACAGGGAATGTGAGAGGGAGGGAGAAAACTTTCATTCACTGTCTCCCTTCCCCTATTGGTTGAGAGTTTCCCCAGGACATTCCTTTCAGATGGTTTCAGCAGAAGAGCCTGGGGCAGAAAAAGGAAAGGAACATAGAGTCAGAGGTGGCATGCCAGCAGCTCAAGAAGAGTCCAAGCTTGGAGCTGATGTCAGAGGTGGGCAGAGACATTGGGTACACTCACCGGACAGCTCAGTCTAAAGACACATAAGTAGACAGTTATCAAACAGTGGTAATGCACCAGTGAAACTTTGCCCAGGGTGTTGGGGATTCCAGGGGAAAGCACTTAGGTCAGCCTGGGGGTGGGAGTAGGTTGGGATGTCCAAGAAAGTTAGGATTTAAATAATAAGTAGGATTTGGCCAGAGAAAGAGGAGAGAAGGACATTCCAGCAGAGATGGACATTCAAAAGCAAAAGCACTGAGGCAAGAAACAGCTGTATGTGTTGTGAAGACCCGCTCAGAACTACAGAGTTGGTATAGATTCTATAAACTAAAGACATTTGAAATTCAACAGATGCAGGAAAAAGCCTCCAAACTTCCCTTATCTGACTAAAAGCAGAAGCTTCTGAGAAATGAGGATTGACATAAATTCTCTCTTCGAGGAGGCTTCTCCTCCCAGGAGAGAAACCAAGAGTAAAGCTACCATAAATCCCTTCTCTGTGGGGAATTTTATGGCCCCAAAGAAGATGGAAAAACCACTCATACCTGCATAGACAAACATTATCACAAACATCTTATCTCTCATTTGTTCTTCTAAATGAAAGCAGCTCTTTTGTCCCTTTCCTCATTGCCTATCTCTGTTCCCCTCTGACCTTAAAAGAACCTAATTATAGGGATGAGATCACCAGGTAGTTTAACCAAACTTCTGATTTACGCTCCACTGAATGCACACAATGCCTTGCCTAACCTGTTGGTTCTTTCCTTAGATTAAAGAAGTAGAAATGAAGAATAAGTAATTAACAGATGACCAGATCTCTTCCCTAGTTTCCCCTTCGGTAATGGGTATAGATTTTCGAGCTGCCAGCAGCAGGACCTGAGTTCAATAACATAAACACCCATTTGTCTTTCCTAAAGAAACCTATTTTTTCTTCCCATGGAAGCTATTTCTCCCCTCCTCCCTTTCTCCTACTTAGTCAGGTATGTAAAGCTTCAACTTTAACCATTTAACTAGCCAGCTATTTATTTTGTTGGCTTTCATGTGCATATGAATAAACCTTTTCTTCTGTTAATCTGTCTTTTGTCAATTTAATTCACAGGCGCCAGGCACTGAACCTAAAGAAAAGAAGAAA
This sequence comes from Balaenoptera acutorostrata, assembly GCF_949987535.1. Classification (NCBI taxonomy): domain Eukaryota; kingdom Metazoa; phylum Chordata; class Mammalia; order Artiodactyla; family Balaenopteridae; genus Balaenoptera; species Balaenoptera acutorostrata. Next base: position 70,651,829 of record NC_080081.1, read on the forward strand.
AAGCTTTTTCTTCCTAACAAACTGTGTGTGTGTGTTAGAGGTAGCAGCAAGTAGAATGAATGTGTTACTCTGGAAGCAACAAGAGATAAGATTAGAGAATTAGGAAGCAGGAGCATCCTTCTTTATGCTGAGGACAACTGGCAGCTAAAGAAGTATTAGGCAGAGAAGTGACTTGGATATAGAACAAGAATGACAATATTTAGGAGACAGAGATCAGCTTGCAGCCCCTGAAGTTGTCTAGGCAAGAAATAATGGGGACCTGAGACACTTTTTTAAAAAGTGAGCTCTATCAGTGTGTAAGTTAAAAGTCAAGTTTATTGAGGTATGATTTACCTTTTTACCTGAAGAGTTTTGATAGGGACAGAGTAAAAGGACAAAGTAGGTAATTAAATAGTTAATCCCACTAGGGGATTGTAAGTACAGAAAAATGTATGGAAGACTCCTGTAAGTTAATGATCACTCAAGAAAGCAGGTTTGCTTAACCACAAAACCAAGCAGGCTTGCTTAGCAACAAAACAATGCAACAGAAGCATGAGACACGCCCCAAAACAATAAAACAATGATGGCGAGAGACCCACATCCTGCCCAGTGAGCTCAATAAGTTAATGATTCCTAGGACATGCTCCTCTGGGCACATTAAAAACAAAAATATAAGGAAAGGGTGACATTATACCAAAACCTGAAATGATTTGCCATTTTTAGCATAAGTTACTGCCTTTTTGCTCATTTCCATTGTGCCATGACAGTTCTCGCTTGACCATGTAGGGACAAGAAAACTGCCCCACCTGACGTGGAGGAGGAGCTGATGATGGAAGTGTGAAGTCTACTCGAGAAGGAGGAAGAAGGTGGTCTTCTCCCCTTCCCCACTTTTCCTTTGATTATAAAATTGTAGCCCACTAAGTTTCAGGGTGTGCACCCTTTCGCCCACCCGCTTATAAGCCTCACAAGCGTCCTATTCTAATAAATCACTTCTTATCTATCACTTTGCCTCTGGCTGAATTCTTTCTGTGCTGAGACATAAAGAACTGGAGCTCCTTGGAGCTCCCTGAAAAGCCACCTAGAGGTTTCAGTTTTATGAGATTTGATAGATATATACACCATGGAGTATGCATGGAGAATATTTCTGTTATGGGTTGAATTGTGTCCCCTCTAAGGGAGGAAAAAAAGCCTTCTCCTCAACTCTTCTATCTAGGTTCTCCAGGGGGACCTGGAAATTAGATTGATGAAACACAGATTAACAGGAGAAAAACAGAATTAGTATGTGCTTGCACACCATGCAGGAGAGAGTTCAGGGATGAGTAATTCAAAGGCATGGTTAGAACTTGGGCTTATACAGCATCTTAACAAAAACCAATAAAAAGTGACAAGACAAAGGAAAAGAGTTTTAGGCTCTAAGGGTGGAAAACTGTGGAAAGGTAAATATATGGGGGAAACTAATGGAAGATAAGGGTTTTTAGTAAGGTTTGCTATGTAGATCCCTCGGTGCCAACTCATCTCTGGTAATAAGGTTGTTATTCCCTCCTTGGTATGAGAAGTGGAGGGAAAACACCTTTACAAGGAGAATTTATATACTGCTTTTAGGTCCACACAGGGAAGGCAAGAGAGTGTGTCCTGTGTCTGCTTTATCTCAAAATAACCCTTATGCCACAGTGGAATATATTGGGGTGGCATACTCTGAACACTTTCACACCCCAAAATTCATATGTTGAAATCCTAACCCCCAGGATCTCAGTATGTGACCTCATTTGGAAATAAGGTCACTGCAGATGCAATAAGTGAGGTTAACATGAGGTCATACTGGGGTAGGGTGGGCCCCTAAACCAATATGACTGATGTCTATAAAAATGGAAGATTTGGACCCAAACACAGACAAAGAGAACACCATGTGAAGATAAAGGCTGTGATCAGGGTGATGCATCATCTACAAGGCAAGGAACACCAGAGATTGCCAGCAAACCACCAGAAACTAGGAGGGAGGCCTGGAACAGATTCTCTTTCTCAGCTGTCAAAAGGAACCAATCCCACCAACACTTTGTTTTCAGACATTTAAGACTTCTAGAATCCAGAACTATGAGACCATACAGTGTATTTCTGCTACTTAAACTGTTCAGTTTGTGATTCTTTTGTTACGGCAGCCCACGGAAACTACAGCTATCTTTCAGTATCTGTGGAGGATTAAACCCAGGAACCTCCTCATACACCAGAACCCGTGGATGTTCAAGTCCCTTATATAAAATGGTGTGGTACAATGAAGACAATTAGCCCTCCATATACATATACATGGGTTTCACATCATGGATTGAATCAACCATGGATAGAAATTTTTGTCCTCGGTTGACTGACTCTGCAGACGTGAAATTCAGTAATGCAGAGGGCCAACTATATATATATCGAAAATAATTCACAGATAAGTGGACCCTCGAAGTTCAAACCTATGTAATTCAAGGGTCAATTGTGATACAATTTCCAGCCCCCAAATTTCCCTCTCCCTCTTTCCTGTCAATTCTCACCCCAATCCTGACCCCTGGTAACAACTGATTTCTGCCCTTCCATTTTTCCTTTGCCAGAATATCATATAAATGGAATCATACGGTATACAATGGCCTTTTGTGCCTGGCTTCTTCTTAGTGTTAAGCTTTGGGGCCTCAATCTTGTTATTACTGGTATCAGCAGTTTTTTCCTTTAATTGCTGTGTCGCATTCCATTGTATGGATGTACCACAATTTGTATATTCATTTACCAGTGGATAGACATTTGGATGGTTTCCAGTTTGGAGCTTTATGAATAAATCTGATATTAATATTTACATACTGGTCTTCATGGGGGAGCCACTTTTGATGCTTTGATTTTTTTAATTATTTTTTTTTTTCTAACTTCACTGTGTAGTGGAACATTAGCGGTTCTGTAAGTCACTGGGGGTATAGGAGGTCTCAGGAATTGAGGAAGGCCAGATCAAATGGTTTCAACTGGATACATCACTCTAAAATCTCCCCTTCATCCCCATTCTGCTTTGGTATTCCATTCAGTTTCAAATGCAGTTTTCTGATCTGACTCACATCTTAATTCCAGGCACTTGTTAGAAATTACATGGGTTGCAAAATGGCAGGAAGAAGAGATCAAATCTCTTTTGGATTCAAATTTGGAATGAAATGGGACTTTTGTTTAAATTCAATAGAAGCAGTTAACAAAGGAATGAAGACCTTAAAGTTGTTTCATTAAAATTACCCACAATGCTACTCTGAATGATTCATGGTTTGAGCATTTAAATGAGTCATATTCACCCAAGTGTCTAAACTAATCTCTATTGTAAATGAGGTACATAGGGAAATTCTATTAACCATTTAAGCACCATGCAAATTCGCCCCAGCTCAGTTTCTATCTCCTTCATGAAGGAAGCTCATTATAACCACATAATGTGAGCATCTTCATTTAATTCATCATGTGTGTGTGTTTGTAATTTATGTTATGAGATTTAATGTCCAAAAGGTCAGATGTCATAGCCAGAGAGCACTAGAACAAAAAAAGCCTTGTGGACATTATTTTATTTTTTATGATTAAACAATTATAAAATAGCTACCATTTGTTGAGTGGCTTCTATGTGCCAGAAACTATATTGGCCCATTTATTTATATTTAATTTAATTTAATCTAATTTATATCAACTTTACTGTGTATTAAGGTGGTATAATGTAGTGGTAAAGAGATGGAATTTGGATTCTGACAGAATTGGATTCTGATTTTGCCTTTGTCACTTTCCTTCTATGCAATCTTAGATAAGTTTCTTTATCTCTTAAGGCTTTTTTGTTTGTTAAGTGTTAACAAGTGTCACAGGCTCTCCACAATAACATATTACTGAAAGGACAAATGAAATAACATATATAAGATGTCTAATATCTCATATACTCTCAAAAGAAGAATTATGTTGCTTATTTTATATAGATGATGAAGAAATTGAGACTCAGAGAGGTGGAATAATTTGTTCAAGATCCCATATAAGTGGCTGAGTCAGGTTATGAGTCACAAGACAACCACTCCACACCTTATACTTCTTTTTTTTTTTTTTTTTTTTTTTTTTTTTTTTTTATTTATTTTTTTGGCTGTGCTGGGTCTTCGGTTCGTGCGAGGGCTTTCTCTAGTTGCGGCAAGTGGGGGCCACTCTTCATCGCGGTGCGGGGACCGCTCTTCATCGCGGTGCGCGGGCCTTTCACTATCGCGGCCCCTCCCGTTGCGGGGCACAGGCTCCAGACGCGCAGGCTCAGCAGCTGTGGCTCACGGGCCCAGCTGCTCCGTGGCATGTGGGATCTTCCCAGACCAGGGCTCGAACCCGTGTCTCCTGCATTAGCAGGCAGATTCTCAACCACTGCGCCACCAGGGAAGCCCCACACCTTATACTTCTTTACTCATCCTTGTAGCACTTGTTACACGTAAGTACTTAGGCAAATTTTGGTAAATTAGTTGAGGGCAGAGGTGTTAATGTCAGTAATTAGAAAGGGCTCTCTGTGCACCTTACTGTCTAGAAGGTTGGCTCACGCCTTCAATTCCACCTCCTGAGGAAGTCCAAACTGCACTGAGATTTTCAAGCACTCCTAGAAGGATCAGATTCCCAGGGCTGCTTCTGCTCTTCATCTCTGCTTCTGCATGTCTGTTCTTGGTCTCATATGTATAGATCCAAATGAGACACAGAGTTTCTTCACTGACCTTCATTAAAATAAAGTGTGGGGGGCTTCCCTGGTGGCGCAGTGGTTAAGAATCTGCCTGTCAATGCAGGGAACACGGGTTCAAGCCCTGGTCCGGGAAGATCCCACGTGCCGCGGAGCAACTAAGCCCGTGGGCCACAGCTACTGAGCCTGCGCTCTAGAGCCCGCGAGCCACAACTACTGAAGCCCGCGCGCCTAGAGCCCGTGCTCCACAACAAGAGAAGCCACCGCAATGAGAAGCCCGCACACCGCAACGAAGAGTAGCCCCCACATGCCGCAATTAGAGAAAGCCCACACACAGCAACGAAGACCCAACACAGCCAAACATAAATAAATAAATACATAAATTTATAAAAACAAAACAAAACAACAACAACAACAAAAAAGTGTGGGAACCTACTCGGATCCCAGAGTTGGTTTGAAGATTATTTTAAACTGAAGACGTTTGAGATATAGCAGATGCAGAAAGAAGCTTTGTCAGAGCTTCTCTTATCTAAGGGCAGAATCTTCTTAGAGGTTGCCGTAAGTACATCCCCTCTCCAGTAACAAGATGACCACTCACACTGGGATAGAGAGGCTGCATAAGCAAACATTATCACAGATTATCATACTTTCTATTTGTTCTAAAAGCCCATCTGTCTTTCTGAAAGCCCATTTGTTTTTCCATAGAAGTCCTTTCTCCCCACTCCCTTTCCCCTATTAAGTTGGCATATAAACCCTTACCTCCAGTTGTTCAGGAAGCCTCTTAATCTCAATGTTCTCACATACATAATACACTTTTCTCCTGGTAATATGCCCACTGCCAGTTAATTTGCACCCCCGACCCCCTACCCCAATCACTGGAATTAAGTTGGTAGAGGGAAAGTTTTTCTTCCCCAAAAAAGTATCATGTATCTTTACACATGCGTGTGGAAGACAGCCAGGAATTAACAGGGAGGGGTGGGTCTCAATTACTCTATGATGAGATAAGTCATCCTAAGTGCAGACTTTTCCAATCAGAACCATCAAGCAGACAAGATTCTTCCTTTTAATAAACACTTCCTTCAAAGGTAACTGTTGCTGTAAATAATGTTTTCTGTTATATATATGTACAGCCGTCTGTGTTGGTCTTGGGCATACATATTCCACTGGGGTTTTATTGTTCTCTACTCAATATGGCATAAGAAGTAATCTCATTGAGGGACTAAAAGGTTGACATGATTTTCCCATTTGTTTGATCATATGCTATAGTGATATTTTCATATTTAAGGATTTGTGAAGAATTTTCTGAATACCTTTCTCTCAAAAGCTGAGGGTCTGCAGTATCTTTCATATCCTGACTTTCAACACCTCTTTCTATCTTCATGATTACCACCTTGATCTAAGCCACCAGTATCTCTCATCTGGGCTACTGCAATAGCCGCATAACCGGCTTCTGTGTTTCCACACAGCAATCAGTGACATTTTAAAGCTGTAAGCCAGATTACGCCACTCCCATTGCTTAGAATCTAAATTCCACAATAGCTTTCAAATCTTCCTTTTCAGCCCCATTACCTACCATTCTTTCTTCCTCCATCACCTGTTCCAGCCACTCTGACTCTCCCTCCCACACTTCTAGATCCTTAGTCTCTTTACATTGGCTGTTCCACTTTACATTGAGCCCGAAATGCTCTTCCCCTAGATCACATGACTCATTTCTTCTTGTCAATCACGTCCTAGATCTAATGTCACTTCCTTCTTAGAGGTTCCCCTAGCACAGTCACTCTCCCATGACACCCAGTTTTATTTTCTTTAAAGTACTTCTCTCTAGCTGAAAGAATATTATCATTAATTTGGGCAATTATTGTTGTCTTTCTCACTAAAATATAAACTCCTTGAGATCAAGTAACTGCTCTGTTTTATTCATCTCTGCATTCCTAATATACAACATTCATCACCTAGCTCATAATAGGTACTGCACAAATATCTGTTGAATTAGTGAACAAATGGCCTCTCATCTCCATTCCTACTGCCATAGTCTATCCCTCACAGTCTTTCATCAGGGCTACTGCATCAGCTTCTCATCTCCTTAGCAACAGGTTCTGCCTCTTCCATCAACTGTCATCATCAGTGTTTGCTTCCACATACAGCAAACCTATTGATTCTACTGCCCTCTTTAAAGACTTCTACTTACTTCCCATTGTCTGCCAAAAAATAAAAATAAAAAGGAAGGGAGGAAGGAAGAGAGAAAGAAAAGAGAGGAAAACTCTTTAGGTAGCCTACAAGGACTTTTGTGATCTGGACGCTGGCTACCTCTTGAGGCCCCTATCCAACACTGTTCCCACAACATGATGCCTAGGCACCCTATGGTTGAGTGAAACTGAGCATCTCACTAATTAATAGACTAAAAATAAAAGTGGTTAATATGCTCTAAGTCACAGATATTGCATTCTTTCTGCTATATCATATGTCTTTAATGCTCCCTTTTGTTTTAGTGTTCAAGCCCCTCCTCATTCTCCACAAAACCCCCAACCCTTCCTGTGAACCTCAGCCTCTCTCAGAATAGTCCACGTCTCCTGACAATTTCCACCCAGTTTTATGTGTTAACCTCCTGGAATTATAACCTCTTCTATTTAGACATCTAGAATGTCTGAAAGAGCAGGTCTGGCTGGGGCTGGATCCCACACCAGGCAGAACATGACCCAGCTTAAGAAGTCCTTGACTCAGAGCTTCTCATCTTGTTAAACCAACTTCCCCACTGAATTAATTTCATTAATTTAAAATCCAACCTGATGAATTTATAATAAGCAATATGAGAAACCTGATTCCTAAAGGTACCCTTTTAGACTGAAAGAGTTAATATGGCTTGTAGATTGACCACAAGGGAACAATTATGAGCTTCTGGTCCTGTTCATGAGGCTATTAGGCATTCTCACAAGTGTTTGGAGCTACAAATAAATGACTTTCCTGCTAAGTGGGCCATCTGGAATTGTCCCCAGGAAGCTTCTAAAAGTAGTCAATAAAGTCTCCTGATGAAACAGCCTCTGCGTTTCTAACACCAGCTGCCAGGCTCTCACCAGATCTCCAAGAGTAGCCCCAAATAATGCAGAGCACAATTTGACAATTTCAGTGTCAGGAGAACAATCAACTTTACCTAAAACAACTGCATTTTTCTTGACCAACATAGCCTCTGACCTCCTCGTAACACCGAGACTTCCACAGCAACCAATCATTCCTTTTTCCTCAGGTAATGCTTCCTCCAACTTGACTGGTTAACTGTGGCCTCTTATCCCTCCTATATATACCTAAGGTATGAGGAAAATATATTAACTAACTTGACCCAAATACCTGATGATTCTTAATTGCTTCAATTTCACTTGCCACCATTTCTTGCAAGAGGAACAGTATTTGTTTCTTCTGGCATAGTGAAATGAAAATCAAGCCCTTGAGAATTCTGGATATTTGGTTGTAGAGCAATCTTATCTTCTCTGCATTATCTACACACTGATTTTCAGTCTTATTTTGATGGTCTGCATTTGGATAAATGTTTGCATTTGTCCAGATGTCCACCCACAGAACAAATTCCCACAACTAAAGGACTATCATGAATCACTGAAACCATCTAGACGATTTCAGACAAAATGCTTATGTCTAAGTGGTGCAGGATAATTACATCATTCCTGAATTTCTCTGCAGTTATGGAAATATAGTACTAATTCCACTCATGCAATATTCCTTAAGGAAATAATACAATAGAACATTATTTTAGACTTTAAGAAAAAAAAAATTTAAACCTATGCTATGGGAAAACCCCTGAACATCATGGACAGCTGGTTCTTTAGTAGAAAGTAGCAAATATGTACTGTAACACCCAGCCATTTTAGCTTTCACAGGTGTCATTAAGGAGAGATGTTAGTACTACTCACTAAGAATCTCATCTGTGTTTTGTGTGAAAAATGCTTATGCCACCAACATCTTAGCAGAGCACAGTTCATAGACTGTGTCAGATAAACACCTTACCAAAGAGACATAGAATTTTAACTTCTTAAAATTTTGAAGGGCTTAATTTTTTAAGACTTCTTCCAGGAATCTAAAATATCTGGCTGGTAAATTTAAAAATCCTGTCAAATCAATTATCTGGTATCAGAAATCTTGCTTTGCTATATTTAAGCAGTAAAATTTATACAACTTCTCAAGTAAAGAATGTGATAGAAAATGGTCTCATGGGAGTCTCCATATGACTGGCAAGTCTTAAGGTTGCAGGCTAGGACATATCTCATGCTGCTGAGTTTTCTCACAAAGGTAAGAGGATTCTGCAGGAGAATTCTAAGAAGCAATGGAATCTCAGCCCTGAGCTTCTTAAGGAATGAGTCTAACAACTGGAGGAGATATGTGGAAGCTAGTATATCAATGCACACTTGACTTGATTCTATGCATCCTTGAGTACGTTTCTCCTCCCTCATTTGTGTGTCTGTGTCTGTGTGTGTGCGTGCGCACAAGTGTGGGCATGGGGATGGTGTACTTCTACTGGGTGAAGGTGTGTAGTCAGGGAGAACATGTTTCTGTTACTTCATCTTTAAATTCAATTTATCTTCTCTGCATTTTCTACACACTGATTTTTTAGTATGTAGGCACTATACTATCTTAAAGGGATGGTATTATAAGAGCTAGATTAGCTTTAACAAAGTGATTTCAACCTTTTAGACGAGCCTTTCTAGAATGAGATTCTGCGGCAGAATTAAGTCCTACAAAAAACTGAGTGGCTATTTTCTTAACTCTCCCAAGGATGGAATTTAGCTAGTACCATTCTAGATGCATAGACAGAAGTCATTCATTACATACAATAAACACCTTAGGGTGTGTGTGTGTGTGTGTGTGTGTGTGTGTGTGTATTATACACACATATGTATGTATATATGTATAATATATGTAATTACATATATAAAATTCTGCAATATATTAAAATAGTATATAATTCCAATTTTGTTATATGTAAATAAAATCCCACACACAAAATTCAGAAAATGGGTATGATAGTGGAAAAGTTAGACTCAGGCTACCTAATGCTTTGCAGTAGAAACGCAACATTTTCCTTTTATTTTTTACATCTATTCCATGTGAGCCTCACAAACATGTTGTAATCTTAGCCCATTTAACAGAGGCAGAAACCCAGTCTCAGGGAGGGCAGTACTAGTCTCCAAAGAGAGCTTCTCCATGAACTACAGCTCCTGGTATTCTGGGCAGGCCCTGAGACTCAATTCCACTAACAGAATGTGACAGAAATGAGGTTGCATGTCTTGTGACATTCACTGGGAAGGAGTATTGTTGCTTCTGTCTTGATCTCTTAGAAACTGTTAGGCTTCTCTTGGAACCCGGAGTTGGTATGAAGATTATTTTAAGCCTAAGACATTTGAGGTTCAACAGATGCAAGAAAAAAAGCCTTCTCCAAACTTTGCTTATCTGACTAAATGCAGAAACTTCTGAGAAATAAGAATTGACATAAATTCTCTTTGAGGAGTCTTTTACTCCAAGGAGAGAGACCTAGAGTAAACCTACCATAAATCCCTTCTCTGGAGGGAGTTTTATGGCCTGAAAAAGATGGAAAGACCAACTCATACTTGCATAGACAAACATTATCACAAACTTTCTTATCTTCCACTTATTTTGCTAAAAACCCATTTGTTTTTCCTAAAGAAACCTATTTGTTCTTCCCATAACAGCCTTTTTCTCCTTTCTTTTCCCTACCTTAAGTATGTAAGCCTCTAACTTTAATCATTTAACCAGCCAGTTACTTCTTTTGTTGGCTCCTGTATATATAAACCTTTTTGTCCTGCTAATCTGTCTTTTGTCATTTAATTTGCAGGTCCGCAGAAACTGAACTTAGGAGAGTAGAGGAAAAGTTTTTTCCTTCTTGACAAAATACTCCCTCTTGGCACCTGAGCCTCTGTGTTAAAGTCCAACTGTCCTGAGACTATCCTGCTGTGAGGAAGTCCAACCTAACCAGGTGGACAAGCCAGGTGTAGAGAGAGCAATGCCAGCTCACAAGCTTCACCCCCCGCTTGTAAGTGAAGCTGTCTGGGGAACTCTAGACCAGAGCAGCTGCCAATACCAGTGACCCATCTGACTCCATGTGGAGAAGAATAACCCACCAAAGACACGCTTGAATTTCCTACCCATAAAATTGTGAGACATAATAAAACAGTTGTTGTTGTAAGCCATTAGGTTTTGGGTAGTTTTGTAGGTTGCAATCGACAACTGCAGCAAGGAAGTTAAGTGGCATGTTCCAGACCCACCGTCTCCCAGCAGCCAAGCCTGAAGGAAGCCAAGATTCCTAACCTGCAATTCCTGAGCTAGGTTTAAGGCTGAGACGCTGAAGCTGCTCATGGTAGGACTTCAAAAGCAAGCAGTCATTTGTGCCCCCAGGACCCCTGGCTACCACCCCATTGATAAATTCTCCTCTGTGACATTCTACTTTTATTAAATGAAGGTAACCATGATGATCATAATCCTATCTATCATTTTATGCTTTTGTTTGAATAACTTCTCAAATCTTCCCTTAGGAGTAAGCTTGGTAGAGGAGAAAGAAAATGGTTAATGTGATTTGGGGTTGGGGTAGATTTAGCAAATAAAAATGCAGGATGCCCTGTTAAATTTGAATTTCAGATAAACAACAAATTTTTTCTAGTATAAGTATGTACCATTCAAATGTGGTATGTATATATATATTTTAATATCAGGCATTTATCTGAATTTCAAATTCGACTGGGATTCTTATATTTAGTCTGGTAACTTCTGGTTGGGGAAGTTTATGGAAAAAGGAGGCTGGGGCTATAGAGAAAAACATTTATTTACTTCACAGTATTACCTTTTCAGCCCATTATTTTTTCAGTATTCCATACCCTTACCCTTACACAGAAGAAGGTGTAACTCCTTCAGTGTTAAGACGTTCCTGTGGCTGGAAAAGCAAATTCCCTGCTTTCCAAGAAGGGGGTTGACAGCATCTACTTCACATGTAAAGAACTTATGCCACAATACTAACAGCCATGAAAGGGGAAATTGACAGCAACACAATCATAGTAGGGGACTTTAACACCCCACTTTCACCAATGGACAGATCATCCAAAATGAAAATAAATAAGGAAACACAAGCTTTAAATGATACATTAAACAATATGGACTTAATTGATATTTATAGGACATTCCACCCAAAAACAACAGAATACACATTTTTCTCAAGTGCTCATGGAACATTCTCCAGGATAGATCATATCTTGGGTCACAAATCAAGCCTTGGTAAATTTAAGAAAATTGAAATCGTATCAAGTATCTTTTCCGACCACAACGCTATGAGACTAGATATCAATTACAGGAAAAGATCTGTAAAAAATACAAACACATGGAGGCTACACAATACATTACTTAATAACGAAGTGATTACTGAAGAAATCAAAGGGGAAATCAAAAAATACCTAGAAACAAATGACAATGGAGACACGACGACCCAAAACCTATGGGACACAGCAAAAGCAGTGCTAAGAGGGAAGTTTATAGCAATACAAGCCTACCTCAAGAAACAGGAAACATCTCGAATAAACAACCTAACCTTGCACCTAAAGCAATTAGAGAAAGAAGAACAAAAAAACCCCAAAGCCAGCAGAAGGAAAGAAATTATAAAGATCAGGTCAGAAATAAATGAAAAAGAAATGAAGGAAACAATAGCAAAAATCAATGAAACGAAAAGCTGGTTCTTTGAGAAGATAAACAAAATTGATAAACCATTAGCCAGACTCATCAAGAGAAAAAGGGAGAAGACTCAGATCAATAGAATTAGAAATGAAAAAGGAGAAGTAACCACTGACACTGCAGAAATACAAAAGATCATGAGAGATTACTACAAGCAACTATATGCCAATAAAATGGACAACCTGGAAGAAATGGACAGATTCTTAGAAATGCACAAACTGCCGAGACTGAACCAGGAAGAAATAGAAAATATGAACAGACCAATCACAAGCACTGAAATTGAAACTGTGATTAAAAACCTTCCAACAAACAAAAGCCCAGGACCAGATGGCTTCACAGGCGAATTCTATCAAACATTTAGAGAAGAGCTAACACCTATCCTTCTCAAACTCTTCCAAAATATTGCAGAGGGAGGAACACTCCCACACTCATTCTACGAGGCCACCATCACCCTGATACCAAAACCAGACAAAGATGTCACAAAGAAAGAAAACTACAGGCCAATATCACTGATGAACATAGATGCAAAAATCCTCAACAAAATACTAGCAAACAGAATCCAACAGCACATTAAAAGGATCATACACCATGATCAAGTGGGGTTTATCCCAGGAATGCAAGGATTCTTCAATATACGCAAATCAATCAATGTGATACACCATATTAACAAATTGAAGGAGAAAAACCATATGATCATCTCAATAGATGCAGAGAAAGCTTTTGACAAAATTCAACACCCATTTATGATAAAAGCCCTGCAGAAAGTAGGCATAGAGGGAACTTTCCTCAACATAATAAAGGCCATATATGACAAACCCACAGCCAACATTGTCCTCAATGGTGAAAAACTGAAACCATTTCCACTAAGATCAGGAACAAGACAAGGTTGCCCACTCTCACCACTATTATTCAACATAGTTCTGGAAGTCCTAGCCACAGCAATCAGAGAAGACAAAGAAATAAAAGGAATCCAAATCGGAAAAGAAGAAGTAAAGCTGTCACTATTTGCAGATGACATGATACTATACATAGAGAATCCTAAAGATGCTACCAGAAAACTCCTAGAGCTAATCAATGAATTTGGTAAAGTAGCAGGATACAAAATTAATGCACAGAAATCTCTTGCATTTCTATACACTAATGACGAAAAATCTGAAAGTGAAATTAAGAAAACACTCCCATTTACCATTGCAACAAAAAGAATAAAATATCTAGGAATAAACCTACCTAAGGAGACAAAAGACCTGTATGCAGAAAATTATAAGACACTGATGAAAGAAATTAAAGATGATACAAATAGATGGAGGGATATACCATGTTCCTGGATTGGAAGAATCAACATTGTGAAAATGTCTCTACTACCCAAAGCAATCTACAGATTCAATGCAATCCCTATCAAACTACCACTGGCATTTTTCACAGAACTAGAACAAAAAATTTCACAATTTGTATGGAAACACAAAAGACCCCGAATAGCCAAAGCAATCTTGAGAACGAAAAATGGAGCTGGGGGAATCAGGCTCCCTGACTTCAGACTATATTACAAAGCTTCAGTAATCAAGACAGTTTGGTATTGGCACAAAAACAGAAATATAGATCAATGGAACAGGATAGAAAGCCCAGAGATAAACCCACACACATATGGTCAACTTATCTTTGATAAAGGAGGCAAGCATATACAGTGGAGAAAAGACAGCCTCTTCAATAAGTGGTGCTGGGAAAATTGGACAGGAACATGTAAAAGTATGAAATTAGAACACTCCCTGACACCATGCACAAAAATAAACTCAAAATGGATTAAAGACCTAAGTGTAAGGCCAGACACTATCAAACTCTTAGAGGAAAACATAGGCAGAACACTCTATGACATACATCACAGCAAGATTCTTTTTGACCCAGCTCCCAGAGAAATGGAAATAAGAACACAAATAAACAAATGGGACCTAATGAAACTGAAAAGCTTTTGCACAGCAAAGGAAACCATAAACAAGACCAAAAGACAACCCTCAGAATGGGAGAAAATATTTGCAAATGAAGCAACTGACAAAGGATTAATCTCCAAGATTTACAAGCAGCTCATGCAGCTCAATAACAAAAAAACGAACAACCCAATCCAAAAATGGGCAGAAGATCTAAATAGACATTTCTCCAAAGAAGATATACAGATGGCCTACAGACACATGAAAGAATGCTCAACATCATTAATCATTAGAGAAATGCAAATCAAAACTACAATGAGATATCATCTCACACCGGTCAGAATGGCCATCATCAAAAAATCTAGAAACAATAAATGCTGGAGAGGGTGTGGAGGAAAGGGAACCCTCTTGCACTGTTGGTGGGAATGTAAATTGATACAGCCACTATGGAGAACAGTATGGAGGTTCCTTAAAAAACTACAAATAGAACTACCATACGACCCAGCAATCCCACTACTGGGCATATACCCTGAGAAAACCATAGGTCAAAAAGAGTCATGTACCAAAATGTTCATTGCAGCTCTATTTACAATAGCCAGGACATGGAAGCAACCTAAATGTCCATCGACAGATGAATGGATAAAGAAGATGTGGCACATATATACAATGGAATATTACTCAGCCATAAAAAGAAATGAAATGGAGGTATTTGTAATGAGGTGGATGGAGTTAGAGTCTGTCATACAGAGTGAAGTAAGTCAGAAAGAGAAAAACAAATACAGTATGCTAACACATATATATGGAATCTAAGGGAAAAAAAAAAAAAAGCCATGAAGAACCTAGTGGCAAGACGGGAATAAAGACACAGACCTACTAGAGAATGGACTTGAGGATATGGGGAGGGGGTGGGGTGAGATGTGACAGGGTAAGAGAGTGTCATGGACATATATACACTACCAAATGTAAAATAGATAGCTAGTGGGAAGCAGCCGCATAGCACAGGGAGATCAGCTCGGTGCTTTGTGACCACCTAGAGGGGTGGGATGGGGAGGGTGGGAGGGAGGGAGATGCAAGAGGGAAGAGAAATGGGAACATATTGTATATGTATAACAGATTCACTTTGTTATAAAGCAGATGCTAACACACTATTGTAAGGCAATTATACTTCAATAAAGATGTTTGAAAAAAAAAAAAAAAGAACTTATGCCACTGAACATGATTTATCAAAGGGGACATGTTTAGCACTTGGAGAAAAGCTTAAAATTCAGA
This sequence comes from Balaenoptera acutorostrata, assembly GCF_949987535.1. Classification (NCBI taxonomy): domain Eukaryota; kingdom Metazoa; phylum Chordata; class Mammalia; order Artiodactyla; family Balaenopteridae; genus Balaenoptera; species Balaenoptera acutorostrata. The sequence goes on from NC_080081.1 coordinate 70,667,414, forward strand.
AGCTAACCAAAAAAATCACAAAGCCCAAGTACTTGACTCCTAAAGAGACCTGACCAACTTTCAAGCTGACTTAAATACAACTGTGTAAATTAAGATGAGCAATTTGAAAACTTGGTAGAAACTAACAATAGTAAGAAGGGACAGCTGACCAGAAAATAAGGTGACAGCAGAACTAGAAAGTCATACATACCAGGAATTCCAAAAGCCATTGAATAACAGTCCCCACCGTCCCCTCCACCTCCACCATCCATCATCACCCACAAGCTTTAACTGTCCTTCCAGGCAAAACTATCAAAGTCAAGTACAAAACACCAGATACATCATGGTGACCTTAAATCAATGAGAGATTACATAATTCAGTATATTCAGCTGAAGAGGGAAGAATAGTGCACAACCATTTTTTTTTAAGTCTATATTTTCAAAATGGGTGAGGGGGCTCATGCTTAAAAAACACAAACTCCTTTTACCTGGAAAATTTGCATATGTGAATTCCTTAAAGATATCCCATTCATGTTAGTGCTGTAACTTGCTAGCTCTAAGACTGTCTCAGAACTACAATGCAAACACACTTCTGTGACATGGTCCCTTACTGTGTTCTCTTGGCACATGTTTTCTTGTAAGGCATTAAAATGTCAGAAGAAAGAAGGAAAATGAGGAAGATAGAGGGAAGGAAGAGGTACAGGAAAATGCCAAAAGCATTATCAAGAGCCTCAACTTTGCCATCAAAACATGCCACCTTCAAAATGTTAACTGGGAGTTGGCCACTTCAGCAGGAGATTTACTGTGAAAACAGGAAGGAATACTTGTGAAAAAATTAATTCTAGGAAATATTCTTGGGTTTCTTACACAACTGCTTAAAGAGTCTAGACCTACAGGAAGAGGATGTTCTGGATAGTGTCCTGGCTGTTATTCAGGGTGTGATTCTGCAGCATGGTAAGCATAGCCTCAAGTGATACTAAAAGATAATGAATGAATGTGTGCTCACCAGCAGGCATATCTTTCCCTTGGCTCAGAATTTAAGAATAGGCAAGGGAGAGTGGTGCAAAGCTAGCTTTTCTTCTGTGATTTGTTACATTGCAGCCTACTAACAGTAAATGTGCTCCAAAGAAGTTTGGGTCAGGTATTAGGAATCCCTGCCTTAACACCTAACCAGATACCAAATTCAGTTAGCTACAGGTGGCCTCATCACTAATTTGAGTACTACTGGAAGAAGTTTAATTTCCATATTGTAGTCCCTGGACCAGCAGCATCAGGGTCATGTAGGAACTAGCCTGAAGTACAAATTCTCATCCTTCTCCCACCCTTACTGAATCAGAAATGCTAGGAATGAGTCCCAGCAATCCATGTTTTATCAAGCTGTGCAGGTGATTCTGATGCTTGTTAGGGCTTGAGAGCCGCTGATCTAGAGAACTAAGGCTGACTAATTTTTGTGGTATTATGAATCCCATCATCTCTCCAATAATGTGAATTATTTCTGTTTGTCTGGTTTTCTGTTTGTTTGGTTTCCTACCTAAAATGTTCTATCCTCCTTTTCTTCTTTAGCTACATAGAACTGTAGTTGCTACTTTTCATGAGAATTACAGCAGAATTCAAACACTAGGGAAGTCATATGATTTTCCAGATAACAGCGGCAAGTGCTAAGTGGGGCTCTTCTTGTTAAGAAGGTTCTCTACAGTTTGATCAGTGGCTTAGAGACTTCTACACCCGCTAGTCACAATCTCACTCCTCCAGTAGCACTCCTCCTTCCTCCTTTATTAGCTGCCAGATTTAGCCAATAAAAATACAGAATATTCAGTAAAATTTGAATTCTTAAATTCAAATTTAAATTATATTTATTTATAAATATTTATCTTTATAAATAAGATAAACAACTTATTTATTTATTTTTTAAGTATAAGTGTGTCCCAGGCAATACATAGGATATACTTATACTTCAAAAAATATTGTTTACTTGAAATTCAAATTTAACAGAGTGTCCTGAATTTTATCTGGCAGCCCTAACCCCAGGGACAGTGGAGAGTATGAGTAAAGAGAAAGCTCTGAAATTTAAATCAATTCAGTACAAACACATGTACTTTTTCTACAAAGTAACAGAAACTAATGAGAATTTCTACCATATCTTTCATTACTAATGAAATGATTTGCAAATAAGTGGCTTTGGAGTTGGAGTACTAGACTGTTCCCATCTCTTTCCTCACCATAGGTTTCCAGTTATTTCACTCCTTGCCCTGAGGGGGAGGCAGGGCTGGGGGTGGGAGCTGCTTATAAGAACATGCACATGTAGGAGACCAGAATATGCCAACCCAAATGTGCCTCTTTAGCATAAGGATTATTTGGAGCTGATCATTTTGAGAAATAGCAGATACAGGAGAAGCACTGGAAACAGAGCATAAGTTATATGTTTGTAAAGGAAATTTGCCTTTATAAAGGAAATCACCATTTGTAAAAATGTCTACCTCTCTGTACCAAGGAGAAGGATGACTCTATATCACAAGAGAATCTTATCAATGGTGAAGGCTGTGGATAAAATCTGCATAACAAACTTTATAGGTGTTTAGCCTACTATTCCTGGTCACCTTTCCATAACCTGCCTCCCCCGCACCAATCTGCCTTTGTTTTAGCTGAAGATGGTATTTAAGCTCAAGTTCTAGCCATCTCTTTGAGTTTACTCGTGCCTGAGTTTCTTCCATGCATAAATGAAATATACAAGCTAATACATTCTGTTTATTTTTTTCTTATTAGTCTGTCTTTTGTAACTGGGGTCTCAGTAAAGAACCTAGAATGATAGAAGGAATATTTTTTTTCCTCCTCTACACATGCATGGGAATGTGTGGGTACACACATGTACATGGCTTGTGGTAGAGAAGAAAGTACTCAAAGGCCATTTCCAATTGTATCATTTGGGGTCGGATGCTAGAACGTTCAGCTTTCTCAACCATAAAATAGGGAATTACCTCATAGGGCTTTTGGAGCCTCAAATAAAATAATATTTTTGAAAGTACTTGGTAAACCATGAAATAAGATTCAGCATGATATAGTGGAAAGTGCATGGGCTTTGGCATCAAATAAACCAAAGAATGAATCTCAGTTCAGAGACTTAAAAGCTGAGCAAGTTACTTAAATCTTTGAATGAGTTTCCTCGTCTGTAAAGGAGGGATAACATCTATCTCCAACACTGTTATCAAGACTAATGGAAATAATGTAGAAAGTTACAGGAACAAAGGGGACACCATAGATATTACATGAGCCGGTATATTATGGGTTAAAGTTCTGGAACGTTTGATAGTATAAAACTCAATCTTTTTTCTTGTTCTACGTTATGATGATCTGACTTTAGTAAGATCAGGGTCTGATTATATTCTTTTAAAAGTAATTAAAGGCAGCATAGATTTCTTTTTTGTTTTTAACATCTTTATTGGGGTATAATTGTTTTACTATGGTGTGTTAGTTTCTGTTGTATAACAAAGTGAATCAGCTATACATATACATATTTCCCCATATCTCCTCCCTCTTGCATCTCCCTCCTACCTTCCCTATCCCGTCCCTGTAGGTGGTCACAAAGTACCGAGCTGATCTCCCTGTGCTATGCTGCTGCTTCCCACTAGCTAACTATTTTACATTTGGTAGTGTATATATGTCCATGCCACTGTCTCTAGATTTCTTTTTTAATTTGCCACCCAGATGGCAGGATCTGATGCCCTCATTAATGATTTAAAGCGCTACTTAAAATGTATTAGAGCAAAGTGACCAACTTAAATGATTTACAGCCTGCTTAGGATTACTCTCTTACACCCAGGATGGAAAGCAACCCTTATTCTCTTCATGGAATACCTGAGGCTTAGGGTATTATATTTGAATAAACTGAGAAGAAAAAAACCCAATCTCCATTAATTTGCAATGGAGTAATTTATTTAGCAATATCTATTATTAATTTCTATTTGCAACTGGATTAAATATGTAAATATATCCATGCCTTGCAGTGTATCAGGATGACAGGACAGAGCAAAGAAGTGGTTTTCAGCGACGTCCATTGTATAGGTTTCTTGTGAATGATGGCCTTGCTATCAAGTTAACTACACAAAGCAATTACTTTGAGTTACATTGAATTATCATATTATACAGACACGTTTACCATCAATTGGCCCATTCTTCTGCATCCTGTGATCCTTAGGAAAAGGCACTTTTAAAACCAGATCAGCAATATATGTGAGAAGTATATTTTTTTCATAAAGTGCGATCTTGAAGAAAATCACATCCGACTTGACTCCAATGAACACTTTCTTTTTCAGGTTCAAATTTTGTGACCGCTTGATCATTTCAGCTTTCAGGTTTTTTTGTTTGTTTGTTTGTTTGTTTTAACAAGTTGGACTTTATTCATCTAGGGAGAAATGACTGAAAACGTAAACACAATCAGTTCTGAATGTTCAGATGTGAACGGATTTAAAAACAGGCAGCCACACTGTAAAACCTCACCTAAAATGGTGTGGAGTGCCCCAGAGTGCTCATTAGTCCCCTGGATCACCACCACACACTGCAGATTCCAGCCCCAACAGTGCCACTAACTCTGTGAGTCATTCATTTTTCTAACCCTGAGTCTTAGTGTCCTAATCTAGAAAATGAGGGGAGTGAAGCATTGGGGGCATATGTTAGTTCACTAGAGCTGCCATAGCAAAGCACCACAGACTGGGAGCCTTAAACAAAAGAAATTAATTTTCTCACAAATCTGGAGGTTAAGTGTTCAAGATCAAGGTATCAAAGGGTTGGTTTCTTCCGAGGTTTCTTACCTTGGTTTGTAGATGACTGCTTTCTCCCTTTGGCTTCACATCACCTTTCCTCTCTATGTGTTCTCTTCTTACAATGACATCTGTCATATTCTGTTAGGGCTCACTCATGTGACCTCATTTTAATTACCTCTTTAAAGGCCCTATGCTAAATACAGTCATATTCTGAAGTACTGGGGATTAGGACTTAAACGTATGAATTTTGGATTCTGACCAAGAGGTGTCCAGCTTACCTACCTTCTATCCTTCCCTGGCCCTGCTCTCCAGTGGCTGATGCTGCCAAGCCTCTTTCCACCAAAACCAGCCTGGTCATCTTCATAGAGCCAAAGTATCAACGAACCTTGTATTAGTTACCTATTGTGGCTATAACAAATTATCATAAACTTAGTGGCTTAAACCAGCACATCCATCATCTTATAGCTCTGGAGGTCAGAAATCTGAAATGGATCTCACTGGGCTAAAATCGAGGAGTCAGCAGGGCAATGTTCCTTCTGAAGGTTCTAGGGGAGAATTTATTTCTATTTTCCAGCTTCTAGAGGGTGCATGTGTTTGCTGGCTCATGACCCTTTCCTCCATTTCCAAAGCTAGCAACATCAGGTCAAGTCCTTCTCATGCTGCCATCTCTGATTCTTTCTTCTGCCTCCCTCTTCCACTTATAAGGACCCCTGTCATTGCACTAGACTGACTAGAAACTATATTTGTTTTCTAGGGCTGCCATAACAAATGAAAACAAACTGGGTGGTTTTTGCATTCTATCATTTTTCTGAAGACTGGAAATCCAAAATCAAAGGGTTAGCAGGGCGATGCTCTCTCTGCCGGCTCTAGAGGAGGATCTGTCCTTGCCTCTTCCTAGCTTTGGTGGTTGAGGGCAATCCTTGGCATTCTTTGCTTGTAGATGCATCACTTCAATCTCTGCCTCCATCTTCACATCGCATTCTCCATTCGTGTGTGTCTCCGCGCCCAAATTTCCCTCTTCTCATAAGGACACCAGTCAGATTGGATTTAGCGCCCCCCCCCAATCCAGTATGACTTCATGTAACCATGATTACATCTACAAAGATCCTATTACCAAATAAGGTCACATTCACAGATTCCAGGTGGACGTGAATTTGGGGGAATGGGGAACACTATTCAACCCAGGAGAGCAAGCTTAATTCCATGTGCAACTTTAATTCCCCTGTCATGTAACCTAACATATTCACAGGTTCCAGGTGTTAGGACGTGGACACATAGGGGGAGGGAAGGAGCATTATTCTGCCTACCACAAACCTGATGAACACATCAGTGCTAGCTGTATCTCGAAGAAAACCATATATTTTGTCCAGCCTCCTAAAGAAAGTTGTCCTCCCACTACCTCTGTTGTCCAGTCCTATAATAAGAGGTACAGCCATGATCAGCACCATGGGGAAATCACTTTCCCTAAGTGGACGAATCATGCTGCTATTCAATGTAGAAAACTGGTTTCCAGTCCATAATTCTTTAGTGGTCTTCCTGAGACCACCCAGCCCCATTTCTCTCCCCCTGCTGAATATGACTCTCTTCACTTACTACCTCCGTTCTTGAAGGCAGAAGCTTCACTTTGGCCCTTCTCTGTGCACAGAATGTCTTATTATTGCCATTTAGGCTATTCCACTCCATCATGCAAAAACTATATATCTCAACTGTTTTCTTCCTTAAACTTTCTCTAAACAAGTGATAGACCATTTAACTTTTACACACTATTCATAGGTCCACTATTCACAGAAGTTAAAAAAAGGCTGCAAATGATTTGAAACTCCTCCCATTGAAGTGAAGACTATGTCGCTTCCCTCTGCGTCTCAGGGAGCCTGGGATTGCTTTGCAATATTCTATTGCAACAGAATAATGTTTAAGTGACCCATGGGGTTTACAGTATGCCACTTCTGCCTGGTCATCTTGGAACATTCACTCTCATGAGGAACTTTCTTAAAATATTTCTTCTGGGATCTCAGTTGCCAGGCACGGGAAGCGCACACCATATAAAGAAGTAACATGTAGCTGGTTGACAGTCTCAGAGTCCCTGCTAAGCCCATCTTCAGACATCCTAGCCCAGGGGCCAGATATGCAAGTGAAAAGCCACCTAGGAAGTAGATCTTCCATCCCCAGTTGTCCCAGCCCCCAGCCCTTTGGGTCTTCCCAGATGAGGTCATGGGGGACATCTCCTTGTTTAATGGGTTTCTAAAAAGGGCTTTCTTGGCCACACTTTGAGGAAATTTAACTAGCTTCTATGAAAGCTTTCCTTTCTTCTATTTTTCCTTTCCTTTAGTCTTCCCTCCTTCTGTCATTCCTTCCTTTTTAACTTATACTCCTAGAGGTTGAGAGCTTAAAAGAGCTAACCACTTTGCTTCCTCCAGCAAGTGATGTGCTGAGAGCCTCGTGAAAGCTGATTATTAAATTTTCAGGGATTTTACAAACCACTTGACATCATTTTTGTAGCTTGAAATTGGCCATGGTGGCATTATTTATATCATGGAAATGAGCAAAGGCTAAAAATCAGAGCTTTTGTTTCCAGAGATCAGTTTGGTAAACATTTACTAGCACATCACTGACTTCCCTCAAAGATGACTTCCACAAAATAACTGCAGTTCCCCTGAAACCAGCACAAGAAGAGTAAGTCAGATTTGATTCATACTCCTCCTGATCTCATTGTACCACAGATTTTCAGAAAAAGTCCTTTTTTCAGGGCAAATACTAATAAGAACTATTGAAAGAGGAGAAGATATTTGAGCAGCCTGAATTTGAAAATGCTTATGCTAATCACACTCAGCCACTGTGATCAATCAAGGAAAAACCCTAATACATAAGCAGTACGTTTCCTGAATTTTGTAGTAGATGCTTCAGTTTTATTTTTTTAAATGGATATTCCTGGAATATTGTGTGAAAATATACATTTAAAAATGGTATCAGATTTTAAATTGGTTCAATGAGCTTTCTATACAACAAAATTCTACTTTGATATGTATAAAACAAATAATCACTTTTTCCATTTACTTTTGGAATAAATTGGTTAGTTTTATCCTCTGAGGAAATTTAAAATACTATAACTTATAGTTGGTAATAGAAGAGAGAGGTTAAGATGGGAGAAATCTGATTTGTATTTTTCTTCTGCCACTAAGTGAACGTTTCTAAGTGTCAGTATTTTCATCTATAAAACAAAGGGTTCATCAGTATGATCTCTAAGGTGACCCCCAACTTTGAAATGCAACGATGATTGGCTTCAATCACATTTTCAAAATGAGATGAAACTTATAAGGAATTATCAGGTTCATTAAGTTCAAAAACACTTTTAATTCTGTGTTAAAAGTAGGATTCCACCTTACTTGAGAGTAGGGCTAAAAGTCTAAAGATTTTGCTGAAAAAAAATTAGCTACTTTACCTTTAAGAGACCAGGTAATGGGATAACTTGTGGTACATTCATACAGTGGAATACTACTCAGCAATGAAAATGAACTACTAGTGGGAAGATCCCACATGCCGCGGAGCAACTAGGCGCGTGAGCCACATCGCGCACCGCGATGAAGAGTGGCCCCCGCTTGCTGCAACTGGAGAAAGCCCTCGCACAGAAACGAAGACCCAACAGAGCCAAAAATAAATAAATAAATAAATAAATAAATAAATAAATAAAATAAAAATAAATGAACTACTAGTACACACAAGAATATCAGTAGGGCTTCCCTGGTGGCGCGGTGGTTGGGAGTCTGCCTGCCAATGCAGGGGACACGGGTTCGAGCCCTGGTCTGGGAGGATCCCACGTGCCGCAGAGCGACTGGGCCCGTGAGCCACGATTGCTGAGCCTGCGTGTCTGGAGCCTGTGGTCCACAACAAGAGAGGCCGTGATGGTGAGAGGCCCGTGCACCGCGATGAAGAGTGGCCCCCACTTGCCACAACTGGAGAGAGCCCTCGCACAGAGGCGAAGACCCAACACAGCCATAAATAAATAAATTTTAAAAAAAAATCTTACTGCCTGTTAAAAAATAAAATAAAAGAATATCAGTAAATTTCAAAAACATCATGCTGAGGGAAAGAAGCCACACTCAAAAGGGTACATACTCTATGTGTGATTCCATGTATATGGAGTTCCTGGTAGGTAACACTAATCTATGGAGATAGAAATCAGATTAATGGTTGCTTGGTGGGGTGATTGTGATTTTCTGGGAAGGGGCACAAGATGCTAAGAAGTTGGAAATATTCTATATCTTGATAGGTTTGTAGGGTACATGAGCATGTACATTTTTCAAATGGATAAAACTGCATTCTTAAATCAGCATGTTTCACTGTAGCTACATTATACTTTAATTTTAAATAATAAAAAAGAGAATAGCCTGACATTCATAAAATACATGATTAACTTATAAAAAATCAGGAGTTTAACATGTTTACTTCTGTTATCATGGTGCTTCTTGGATTCTTGATGGAAACTGGTTTATTGAGAAAATTTATGGCTAAGAAATACAAACACTATTCTTTAAAATTTTAAAGAATATGTTGTTTTGATTTTCATTTATCAATGTAATTCATGCTCATTGTGTAAACGTAAAAACATAAAACAGCTAATGATCTCACAGTCATAGTCTTTAGTATGAACATCTATGTTCTATTAAAGCAGAAAATTACAGATGAGGATATTAGCAAAGCCATACCACTACCGTCTGGTGGGGGGGGGGAGTAGTGGTGTGTATTCAAAGATGAGCATCCTTCTAACACATCAGTACTTCTCCACATCCCTGCAAATGTTGTCTACTAGGAAACTGAGTTCACTCCAACCCACTGTGACCTTCTCTTCAAGGGCACTGATGATCATCTTACTGTTTGGAATCTGACCCAATGAGCCTTAGCTGAATTGCCCATTTGCCCAACAATTCAGGGTTGACAGGTTTTAGTGTTGCCAGTTCCTCTTTCACACAAGAGAAAACCTCGAGCTATCATCTTAAGCATCTGGGGGATGAGGGTGAGGGTAGGGATAACCTCATTGTATCTGGATGACTTCTCATACATTTCCCATTAATCTACCACATCAGCTACTCAATTTGATCCTACTCTGCCTTGGCCAAGTTAATGTTGCATTGATTTTGATTCATGTGTCCTGATGGTCATGTATTCTGATCATTTGGATGAGAGAGAAAATAATAATTGGAGAGCCCAGACACAAATATTTGATTTTCTAAGATTTTGTAATGGTTACAAGATTTGCTATCCAGTAGCAGCACCCTGCTTTAATGCCTATTTAGTTTCTAAATATATACTCTGATATGATAAATACAATGCCCACGATGTTAATGCAAAGTAGGTGCAAATGAAAATATTTGCTGCTGTGAGAACACTGACAATGGAAATAAAAATTGCTAATATAATGTCACCCATGGTTAAAGGCTAATAAAAAGAACTCTTCATTTAGAATAACATAACAGCATAACCTATTTGGATTTATCTTCAGAATACTAGCAAACAAAGTGGGAAATATACTGGTCTTTTAGAACTTTGAAAATAAACAATTTGATTAACTATTTTGTATATTTATACAAAATAAAAATTCCATCCAACACCCACAGAAATTTAGTAGAGGAAAAGTAAGATAAAAATATTTAAGAGAAAATCCAGTAGACATTTTCAGTGAAATATAAAAGAAAGAGAAGTTGGGAATAGCAGTGCTGCCCTTGAGGGCAGAGTAGAGCCCTGTTTGTTTGATTTATTATCCTCTTTAAGTGCAGCTCCGCTTCCATGAAATCCCTCCAAAATGCACTGATCCAACCAATCCCCAGTCTCCTGTGGAAGGGCTAAAAACTTACATAAGGATACTCAGATTCCTTATTTGTAAAATGGATTAATAATGCCTGCCCTGTGTGGTTGTTATTAGAAAACATTAATGAGTATAATTCATTCACAAAATCCTTGTTGATGACCTCCATGTGGTTGGTAATGTTCTCAGTCTGGCGGTCAGCAAGACAGATCAGATGGCTTCTATGTTCTCAAGAAGGTGGATTAGTGAGAATTGCATCTGTCTGTGAATAAAAATACCCCCCCCCCAAATAGTGTCTGCACAGCAGTGATGGTCTAGAGTACCCATAGAGAGACCCATAGGAGTCATTAGGGTGGCTTAGCCTGGGGTGACATCAGTAGAAATAAAAGATGTCAATACCTAGGTGATGTATTCTGAATTAGAGCCAGTGGGACTCACTGATGGATGAGATGCTGGGGGTGAAATAAGGAAAGGATTCAAAAATGACTTCTAGGTATTTGTCTTGATAATTAATGAAATAATAATAATAATAATTCAATCTTATTTTAACCTAAGGATTCTGTGTTATTTTAAAGTTTTATGATATTTTATCATTTTAAAAGCATTTGAAACCTGCAATGGCATTTGAAATAATTTTTTAGGGAACCGTGGCTGGTATAAGGTTAGGAAGCCAGGTAAATAGCATGTCTCCAATATTAATGTAAAGTAGCAACTTTATACCAAGTCCTGAAAATAGGCAATTTGCAAAATTCACCTAATTTTTACAGCATCCCTATGAAATACAAATTAATAACCCCATTATGGAGATTAATAAACTGAGGCTCAAATGAGTTAATTCACTTGTTCAGACTTACACAGCCAGTTAGCAATATCAGGATTTTATTCTAGTTCTTCTGAACCTTAGTTCTGCATTCTTTCCACACATCAGCCTATAAATTCTTTGGAGTTTCCTCAAGTTCCAGGTTCTGTAATGGAATTACTTCCCTTTCTGAGCTAATATAATCTATCCTCAGAGGTTACCTAAGAGTATGGTTGTTACCTTTGGTTACTTAAAAAGGAGAAATCAAGGCTCTGAAAGAATGGGACATCCATCAGGTGGGTCCCTCTGGATAGAAGTGTGGAGGGCAGAGGCAAAGTGAGGATGTGGGTTCTGAAGAAAACCAGGCCCAGGACAGGTAGAGACAGAAAGATGCTGAGAACCTGGGGAGGCACAAGAGCAAAAGGGCAATGTTGTCCCTACAAGGAACTAGAGCAGAAGCAACTGCTGCATTTTATATCCCAGATCACCTTCATTTCAATAAACAAAAGCCTTGTGGTCAGATGTCTAACACAGAGATTTTGAAAATATTCCTTATGTTCCTTTGCTTAAAAACACTGGCTAAACTACATTTAAGAGGACCTGCGATCTGCTGAGATCTGAGATCCACATTAGACAAAGGCCTTTTGCTGGCTTCACAAAGCTCCTGTCGGGTCATGCTGCTGAGGGGTCAGTTTCTCCTTGGTCATTCACACCCAAATGGTACCTCCTCCCTTGTAGCTCAAATTCAATTTCCTATTAGCTTAAGAAAAAGAAGAAGCTAGGACACTTTTAACCTATTACAGACATTAAGAGAAAACAGGCTATTTGCTTGTTATTTCTATTAAAAAACAAAACAAAACTGCAGTGTGGGCAGCCAGTGTTACCTTGGTGATTTCCTTCCCTCTGTTCTGAGCTGAAATTGTGCAAGGCCAACGTACAAGGGAGGAAATGTTTTCAAGAGTGAAGCTATTACAGAGCAGGGAAAGAAATGGGCCCTTCCCTAGGCCCGGTACTAACCAGCTTAAAATGTGTGTGAGGAAATTATACACAAGCATTTTAATCTAAGGCGGACGAGCTGGTGCACATTTTTATAACTAAATGGAATGGGGGACATGAGCTCATTGAGGAGGGTGGGGGCAGTGGCCTCACTCTTGCCTTGCTGCTCAGTCCCCTTACATTCCACAACATCCTGCAGTGATCATTTTTCTCCCCCCGTGAAAGTAATGATTCTTTAAAAGGTCCAGAAGGCACAGTTGATTCCAAGTGAAGCTGACTCAGACTGATGGAGGGAGAGGAAAAGTAGATGCAATTTCATTTCAGGTATCTGAAAGCTATTTACAAATGGGGGCAAAAGACACTGTAGAAATCAGTAGGCAATGTCCCCAAATAGATGATTAAGATGGAACGGGATCACTTAGCAACACCGACTGAATATTCCTCGTCTGGCAGGGAGCCAGCCCATTGGAATGGAGACACTGCCAGAGGTGACTCGATGCATCTCCTCTTGGGAGGTTAAACTAATCGCCATGTCGGGAAGGTATCGCCTGTCTTTAAATGTTCCCGGGTCCCAGCTTTGAAGTTTCCTAATGAAAGCTTTGATTTGGAGGCTCTACACTGGGCCCAGAAAGCATGAGCCTCTGGGTTCCAAAAATCGGGTGTGACCCAAGCACAGAGTGTAGTGGGTGCTTTGTTTCCAGTAGCCTCTGTGAGTTACCTGTCTGTTACACTTGGGTGATAGGGGAGCTGCTGTGTGCCTGACTTATCTGTGAATATGTGAGAGTTCTTGGTTTCAAAAGATTGTGTTATCTACCCAGTAAGGACCACCAGCCCACTTCCTCCTACTGTTACTTATTACTGTGTTTTCTTAACTCTAAGATGTACTTTTTTGCAGCTTGAAATCTCTGAAATTGAGATGGGTCTTACCATTGATAGGGTAATTCCCATTCCCTTTCTCTAAAGAGGGGGTAATGAGTAAATAGGTTATCTTGGCCAATAAAACTGAGACTCTGCCTCCAACCCCTAAGGCTACAAGGGATGAAGGTTGACAGAAGTGAGTAGGAAGGAAGAGGAGTACCCAGGACTGCATATCCAAGACAAGTGGAGGCCAAGGAGGTGGGGCCTGCAGTCACCTGTGACCGGACGGTAATTGTCTTAGAATCAGGAAACTAAGCCCACATTTGTTCCCATGCTTTTGTGTTTGCTTTGTTTTCATTTTGTTTTCCCCATCAGAGCTGTACTGATATGAAAAGGGTCTTTGTCTACACAAGAGAGGAAATTAGGGGTACTTTCCCGGTTACCTTTTATGTCCCTTTTAAATATATGTCCCCTCAGACGTCTAATCTGCTTTCCAGAGCACTGGGGTTCTGCCATCCCCCCAAACTAGCCCAGCACCCACATACCCTCCTGCTCATCATTCCCAGAGCACTTCCCTGACCTTCCCCCATTTCTTCAGGGCTCTGTTAGGTGACCAAAGTTACTTCGGAGAAACAAATTTAGGCAAAGACGTTAATAGATAATAATATTCCCCTTCCTTGGATGTTTGCATTTTTAAAGGGGTCTGGAGGACACAAAATATTTTAATTCAAAATAACTGCTTTTGAATTGAGGGATCTTGAGGACACCTGGAAGAACATATTAGAGCAAGAGTGTATTAGTATCCATCAAATCCCATCACATAAGCATCCACATGCTCTGTCTGAGCCCAAAGATTCTGGGCAGCAAGAACTGTCAATTGGAAATGTAAGAATCTACCTCTTTGCTCCTAGCATTTTCATTACAGCTTTGGTGATCCCAACAAAAGAGAGAGAGAGAAAAAGAAAGAAACCAGTTTTTCATTTGTAAATTGCTTACCAATTAGTTTTTAATGAACATTTTATTCTTCTTTCATGATGAAACAGGCTGAGGGTATTTACTCAATCTAATTTCTCCTCAGCTTAACAGGAGCATTTGACCAGTCCCCACAACAAATTCATCAAAACAAACATTCATTCTGCTGTCATTTGAGAGACACTCTGCCAGCCACGGGGAGAGATTAAAAATGTATGAGACATGGTCACTGCTCTCAAGGTACTTAATATCTAAAGGGAGGGAAACATTTAAAAGAGCTCACTAACAGATTCAACACAATGACACACGTAATGGCACAAAGCGTTAGGAAATGAATTGCCAAATTCAGTGCTGTGGTATTTCAGTGGGAAACAGTGTGAATAAAAAGTCATTTTTGGATGAGCTGAATCTAAAGGATGGCATTAAGAACATCTGTTGTTTTTATTCATTTAGTGCCCTTATAACTTTTGGAGAAATTTCCTTTCCCCATTCCCATGGTCCTGCAGGCTGTCAAATACTAGTCCTGCACAGTAAGGAACCTGATCCAGGATGTGTCAGTCAGGATTCTTCACCCTCTGACAATAAGAATTGGTCCAAGTGGGCACTTGGCTCACCTTGGGCCAGTCAGAGTCCTTCCCTGGATTGCTGGTTTATACACACAGAGAAAGAGCAGCCCTTTTCTCCTGGGATGGGAAAATTAGAAGGGAATAAATATAGCATTGTTAAAGGACAATTCCTGTCTCATGGAGAAAGCCTTCTTACAGAATGAAGCCAAAATTCAGGAGAAAGCAGAAATAAGAGAAGAAATAGGCATATTCCTGACATCTTTTGAGCACTTAAATGTAGCAAGTCTGAAAGTCCACCTCCTGGTTTTATGGGTGGGTGAATAAATCCCCTCTGTATCTGATTTGTCAGATATACCCCTCACCCTTCCTGGAACTCAAATTTCACATTAGTCTTCCTAATATGGTCCCGAAGGATCACTGATGCTCTGTCAAATACTTTTTCCAATCATCTTATCTTTAATTTTGGATAGTTTCTATTGCTATGTATTCAAATTCATTGATCTTTTCTTCTGCATTATCTAATCTACTTAATCCCATCCAGTGATTTTTTTTTTCATTTTAGATATTGTATTTTTTATATCTAGAAGTTCTATTCATTTTGTTTCTTTGTTTGTTTAATTTGTCTTCCATTTCTCCTCTCAACATGTTCATGTTTTCCACTACACCTTGAGTGTATGGAGCATATTTTTAATAGCTCTTTTAAGGCACTTGTCTGCTAATACCATCATCTCTGCCATTTCTAGGTCTATTTCTTTTGACTGGTTATGGGTCACATTTTCCTGCTTTTATACTTTCCTGGTAATTTTTATTGAATGTTGGATATTGCAAATTTTATATTGTTGGACTTGTCTGGCACATAGTTAATTTCCTTGAGATCAGTTTTGTTTCTCTCAACACTTGTTTTTAAGGTTGGTTAAGGCAGGTCTAGAGCAACCTTTAGTCTAGGGCTACTTTAGTCCAATTATTGAGCCAACATCTGCCTCAATGTTCTACCTGATTTTCAGGTATTATGGATCCTATGTGAACTCTAGGTGTTATTCTGTCTACTGCTTTCCCTCCTAGCCTCAAAGAGCTTCAACGTTTGCATGCAGTGGATGATATTCAGCAAAGACTTCAGAAGATCTGCTGAAAATTTCCAGCACTCTCTCTCCTTCTCTCTTGGTATCTTTGTCCCTGTCTCTCTCTCTCTGTCTCTGAATTAGTCTCCTCTGGTATTATTTTCCTTCCAATTTTAGCTGCCTGAATTCTGATCTCTGTCTCTTCAACTCAGTAAGAACTCTGGGCTTTGTTTGGGCCCTCCTCCTTGGGTTACACCTTGAAACTGCCTCCTAATTGGAGCAATTATAGGACTCATCTCATTTACTTCCCTTGTGTTGGGATCACATTGCCTGTTGTTCAAGGTGTGAAAGTAATTATTTTCTATATTTTGCTTGGTTTTTGAGTTGTTATGGTGGAGGAGCAAAGCTCATAGCAGTTAATCCTTCATGGATGAAAGCAGAAGTCCCAAACTCTAATTATTTTAATTTATTCTTTATCAAAATTTTTCTCAGGGGAATAATCTATAATTTTTTACTTAAGAAAAAACTAAACTTGTGCCCAAATATTAACAAATTTATGCTTATCCTACCTAATTCCTTATTACTATATTACCTATTACTATACTATATTACTTATTACTATGTTACCTCTCCAGCTTTCTACTTGGACTGATCCTAGGAGCCACAAGCTATGAGACATGATTTCATCTGTCAAATGGGAATAATAAAAAGTACTCATAAGTTTGTGGTAAGGATCAAATGAGATGAATTGCATAAAGCCTGACATACAATGATTTTTCTGCAAATGGCAACTCTTAATTCCACTAAATGAATCACAGGAAATGGAAACATTGATTTTGTTGAGTGGAGGTCAACATTAGCAGCTCTATTTTTCTAAAAATAAACACAAACAATAAGATACAAACACATTTTCAGTTATGAGTTCATTTGGTGCCAACTTTCTGAACAACAGGACTTGTTAATTTTGTTATGAAAGTTTCTCAAGAGTCCAAAGGTTCATTGAAAATGCATTCCATTCAATTTTTTTGTTGTTCTCTAGATTAGATTTTAAAATAACAATAAAAACTAAATATGAAATGCATAGCTGGCATTGAAATATCTTGCCAAAAAAGCTACCTGTCCCGGTCATCTGAGTCCTAGAGACTTTGGCATCCCAGAAGTGAGATCATGGGAGGAAGATTCGAATGGCTAGACTGGCCTTGAACTTGAAAGATTAATTACATAATTTGTATTTCTGTTAAATCCTGGAAGAAGAAGTAGCAAAATATGGTGTCTGCTTTTCATAAATATTAAAATGCATTAGTTATCTAGGGGGCATTTTGTTCTAGATTTTGTTGTCAAGGTATCATTGATTTCATTTAAAAATAGTACTCCCATCTGATATTTGTACTGGTAGATCACAGTTACTTCTCACTTGGGAAATAATCAGTCCCTTTTAGGTATTTAGGCATTCTTACTCCTTTACACAATGAAGATTTACGAAGTATCTGTTTATTCCAATCTCTCTGCTGGGCTCTTTCATACGCTAGATGACATGTATTCTCATTCTTTCTCTTACAACATGTATAATTATCGCATTTTATAGTTGAGGAAACTGAGGCTGTGAGACAGATTATGATGTGTATAAAAGCACACACCTATTAAGTGGCACTTCTAGAAAACAAATAGGACTGGGCTATTATCCTTGAGAAACACTCTGCCTAGAGTTTTAAAAATATCTTCTAAAGAGTGAAGAATGCTTGAGTCTCAAAAAGACCATGAAAGCACCCGTTACAGTGGGTGGCTGGATGCCTCTCCCAGCTCTGAGAGACAGTGCCCGTGGGGATAATGCTGCCAGCCCCTGTGGACCAAGATCAATGACTTCACCCAGCTTCTGATCCCAGGAAAACAACCTCCAGGGTACTATGCTGTTTCTTCCAGAAGCCTTCCGAAATTTTGCCCCATATCTAAGGAATTAACATATTCTTTAAAGAACGGATGCGACCGAAGCATTTCATTTCCTATTTTACTTCTGTCTATTTGCTCAGTAGTTCTCCATAGAGGTTTGAACAAAGAATTTACTGCAGGGTTTGTATATTCATGCAAATAACATATTTCCCTACAAGACTACACCCTTTGTTCTTCCAGATGTGAAAATATTGGTTTGCTTTCCTAGTTGATTTTAAAGAATTTTGATGCAAATTGTAGTTGGCAGATATTGTATATTCTTCCTTTTGCTCTGAGTGAGAGAAGGCTGTGCTCCTGAACTTGGGATCCCTGTTGCTTCAAGCAGGTGTGGATGTGCCACTGCCAAAATCAAGCTGGTGTGCAGCATGAGTTCCTCCTGGAGACATACATGTTCTGCCTTTGGCCGAAATACTTTGAATTCACTTCTTTATAGTAAGCTTTTCTGAGTCTGCAGCTTTATATTTTGATTTCATCAGGTTTTTGGTTTTTTTCTCCTCTCTCTCTCTCTCTCTATATCTTGATTTAGTTGAGGGGTAAACTTTTTCCCCTTGGTATAACTTGACATCTCTGTTTTTGGCACATCTATGGAGACTGAAGTAATAGATTGAAGGTGAAAAGAGGTCAGGTGTTAGTGCCATCAGGGCCTCCTGAGAAGAACCAGCAGGGAAGCAGGGAACCCAGAAGCAGCCCTGACTCAGAATCATCCTCCAAGACCAAGCCCTGGTCGTCTGAGATGCACTGGGGTGATAAGACCCCATTCTGCAAATCCAGTTTACGTGGACTAATAGAAATAAGAAACTCTCTCTGGGGGCAGATCTGTGACCCAAACCACTCAAAGTAGAAACACACAACCATTTTGGCTTCCTTCTCTATTTTCGTAGGAGGTTAATAGACACATTTTTACAAAATAAGCACACATTTTTCCTCATTCTTTATAAATCATGATTCTGCCTGTCCCAAGGTAAGTGACGTCACTGATACCCTCATTGATGCCTTTGGACTAACAGCCCACAGACAGACATCCTTTTATGCAAGGGGATGGAGGCTGTGCTACATTAAGGAAATAGCCCTATGTTTTTGCCATAAGTAGACATGAAATAATAGAAAAAAACATATGTTGATCTCTGCCCCTGGTTCCTGAAGCAGAACTTCTAAAACGCTGTAATTTCCTAAGTGATAGGAACATCTGACACAGATGCATATAATATAATTTGCATAGGTAATGCAAATAAAATCTATACTCTAGTTAAGTGTATTGTGCCAATGTTAATTTCTTAATATTGGTAATTATACAATGGTTATGGAAGATGTGAACATCAGGAGAAGCTTGATGAATGGAACACAGATACTGTCTGTACTAGTGTTGCAACTTTCATTAAATCTAAAATTATTTCAAAATATAAGTATTTAAAATTTTAAAATATTTCAAAGCGCTTCTGCAAGGAAATTTGGGGAAGGGTTGTATGGCAGAGCCCTGAGCCTCAAAACATTTGATCCATGTGAATGCCACAGCAGAAGACGTTCTTAATAACACAGGCTGACCTACTTTACAGATAGCACCGTACGGTTGACAGCGTCTTGGTGCTCCAGCTGGGTGTCAGGCCTGAGCCTCTGAGGTGGGAGAGCCGAGTTCAGGACATTGAACCACCAGAGACCTCCTGGCCCCACGTAATATCAATCGGCGAGAGCTCTCCCAGAGATCTCTGTCTCAACGCTAAGACCCAGCTCCACTCAACAACCAGCAAGCTCTAGTGCTGGACACCCTATGCCAAACAACTAGCAAGCCAGGAACATAACCCCACCCATTAGGTGAGAGGCTGCCTAAAATCATAATAAGTTCACAGATACCCCAAAACACACCACCAGACGTGGTCCTGCCCACCGTAAAGACAAGATCCAGCCCCACCCACCAGAACACAGGCACCAGTCCCCTCCACCAGGAAGCCTACACAACCCACTGAACCAACCTTACCAACTGGAGGCAGACACCAAAAACAATGGGAACTACGGACCTGCAGCCGGTGAAAAGGAGACCCCAAACACGGTAAGTTAAGCAAACTGAGAAGACAGAGAAATACGCAGCAAATGAAGGAGCAAGGTAAAAACCCACCAGACCAAACAAATGAAGAGGAAATAGGCAGTATACCTGAAAAAGAATTCAGAGTAATGAGAGTAAAGATGATCCAAAATCTTGGAAATACAATGGAGAAAATACAAGAAAGTTTTAACAAGGACCTAGAAGAACTAAAGAGCAAACAAAAAATGATGAACAACACAATAAATGAAATTAAAAATTCTCTAGAGGGAATCAATAGCAGAATAGCTGAGGCGGAAGAACAGATAAATGACCTGGAAGATAAAATAGTGGAAATAACTACCAAAGAGCAGAAGAAAGAAGAAAGGATGAAAAGAATTGAGGAGAGTCTCAGAGACGTTTGGGACAACATTAAATGCACCAACATTCGAATCATAGGGGTCCCAGAAGAAGAAGAGAAAGAGAAAGGGTCTGAGAAAATATTTGAAGAGATTATAGTTGAAAACTTCCCTAACATGGGAAAGGAAATAGTCAGTCAAGTCCAGGAAGCGTAGAGAGTCCCATACAGGATAAATCCAAGGAGAAACATGCCAAGACACATATTATTCAAACTATCAAAAATTAAATACAAAGAAAAAAACATTAAAAGCAGCAAAGGAAAACCAACAAATAACACACAAGGGAATCCCCATAAGGTTAACAGCTGATCTTTCAGCAGAAACTCTGCAAGCCAGAAGGGAGTGGCAGGACATATTTAAAGTGATGAAAGGGAAAAACCTACAACTAAGATTATTCTACCCAGCAATGATCTCATGCAGATTTGATGGAGAAATTAAAACCTTTACAGATAAGCAAAAGGTAAGAAAATTCAGCACCACCAAGCCAGCTTTACAACAAATGCTAAAGGAACTTCTCTAGGAAGGAAACATAAGAGAAGGAAAAGATCTACAATAACAAACACAAAACAATTAAGAAAATGGTCATAGGAGCATACATATTGATAATTACCTTAAATGTAAATGGATTAAATGTAAATGGATTAAATGCTCCAACCAAAAGACAAAGACTGGCTGGATGGATACAAAAACAAGACCCATATATGTGCTGTCTACAAGAGACCCACTTCAGATCTAGGGACACATACAGACTGAATGTGAGTTGGATGGAAAAAGATATTCCATGCAAATGGAAATCAAAAGAAAGCTGGGGTAGCAATTCTCCTATAAGACAAAATAGACTTTAAAATAAAGACTATTACAAGAGACGAAGAAGGACACTACAGAATGATCAAGGGATCAATCAAAGAAGAAGATAGAACAATTGTAAATATTTATGCACCCAGCATAAAAGCACCTCAATACAAAAGGCAAATGCTAATAGCCATAAAAGGGGAAATCAACAGTAACACAATAATAGTAGGGGACTTTAACACCCCACTTTCACCAATGGAAAGATCATCCAAAATGAAAGTAAATAAGGAAACACAAGCTCTAAATGACACATAAAACAAGATGGACTTAATTGATATTTAGAGGACATTTCATCCAAAAACAACAAAATGCACTTTCTTCTCAAGTGCTCATGGAACATTCTCCAGGACAGACCGTATCTTGGGTCACAATTCAAGCCTTGGTAAATTTAAGAAAATTGAAATCGTATCAAGTATTGTTTCTGACCACAATGCTATGAGACTAAATATCAGTTACAGGAAAAAAAATACAAACATGTGGAGGCTAAACAGTATGGTACTAAATAACCAAGAGATCACTGAAGAAATCAAAGAGGAAATAAAAAAATACCTAGAAACAAATGACAATGAAAACACGATGGCCCAAAACCTATGGGATGCAGCAAAAGCAGTTCTAAGAGGGAAGTTTATAGCAATATAATCCTACTTCAAGAAACAAGAAACATCTCAAATAAATAACCTAACCTTACACCTAAAGAAATTCGAGAAAGAAGAACAAAAAAAAAATCCCCAAAGTTAGCAGAAGGAAAGAAATCATAAAGATGAGATCAGAAATAAATGAAAAAGAAATGAGGAAACAATAGCAAAGATCAATAAAACTAAAAGCTGGTTCTTTGAGAAGATAAACAAACTTGATAAACCATTAGCCAGAGTCATCTAGAAAAAAAGGGAGAAGACAAATCAACAGAATTAGAAATGAAAAAGGAGAAGTAACAACTGACATTGCAGAAATACAAAGGATCATGAGAGATTACTACAAGCAACTCTATGCCAATAAAATGGACAACCTGGAAGAAATGGACAAATTCTTAGAAAAGCACAAACTTCCGAGACTCAACCAGGAAGAAATAGAAAATATAAACAGACCAATCACAAGCACTGAAATTGAGACTGTGATTAAAAATCTCCCAACAAACAAAAGCCCAGGACCAGGTGGCTTCAGAGGAGAATTCTATCAAACATTTAGAAAAGAGATAACACCTATCCTTCTCAAACTCTTCCAAAATATAGCAGATGGAGGAACACTCCCAAACTCATTCTACGAGGCCACCATCACCCTGAGAACAAAACCAGACAAAAGATGTCACACACACACACACACAAAAACTACAGGCCAATATCACTGATGAACATAGATGCAAAAATCCTCAACAAAATACTAGCAAACAGAATCCAACAGCACATTAAAAGGATTAAACACCATGATCAAGTGGGGTTTATTCCAGGAATGCAAGGATTCTTCAATATACACAAATCAATCAATGTGATACACCATATTAACAAATTGAAGGATAAAAACCATATGATCATCTCAATAGACACAGAAAAAGCTTTCAACAAAATTCAACACCCATTTATGATAAAAACTCTCCAGAAAGGAGGCAGAGAGGGAACT
Organism: Balaenoptera acutorostrata; assembly: GCF_949987535.1. Classification (NCBI taxonomy): domain Eukaryota; kingdom Metazoa; phylum Chordata; class Mammalia; order Artiodactyla; family Balaenopteridae; genus Balaenoptera; species Balaenoptera acutorostrata. The sequence continues at coordinate 70,690,045 of NC_080081.1, forward strand.
TACCTCAACATAATAAAGGCCATATATGACAAAGCCACAGCCAACATCGTTCTCAATGGTGAAAAATTGAAACCATTTCCTCTAAGATCAGGAACAAGACAAGGATGTCCACCCTCACCACTATTATTCAACATAGTTTTGGAAGTTTTAGCCACAGCAATCAGAGAACAAAAAGGAATAAAAGGAATCCAAATCAGAAAAGAAGAAGTAAAACTGTCACTGTTTGCAGATGACATGATACTATACATAGAGAATCCTAAAGATGCTACCAGAAAACTACTAGAGCTAATCAGTGAATTTGGTAAAGTAGCAGGATACAAAATTAATGCACAGAAATCTCTTGCATTCCTATACACTAATGATGAAAAATCTGAAAGAGAAATTAAGGAAACACTCCCATTTACCACTGCAACAAGAAGAATAAAATACCTAGGAATAAACCTACCTAAGGAGACAAAAGACCTGTAAGCAGAAAACTATAAGACACTGATGAAAGAAATTAAAGATGATACAAACAGATGGAGAGATATACCTTCTTCTTTGATAGGAAGAATTAGCATTCTGAAAATGACTTTACTACCAAAAGCAATCTACAAACTCAATGCAATCCCTATCAAACTACCAATTGCATTTTTCCACAGAATGAGAACAAAAAATTTCACAATTTGTATGGAAAAACACAAAAGACCCTGAATAGCCAAAGCAACCTTGAGAAAGAAAAACAGAGCTGGAGGAATCAGGCTCCCTGACTTCAGACTATACTACAAATCAAGTACAGTAATCAAGACAGTATGGTACTGACACAAATATAGAAATATAGATCAATGGAATAGGACAGAAAGCCCAGAGATAAACCCACACACATATGGTCACCTTATCTTTGATAAAGGAGGCAAGAATATACAATGGAGAAAAGACAGACTCTTCAATAAGTGGTGCTGGGAAAACTGGACAGCTGCATGTAAAAGAATGAAATCAGAACACTTCCTAACACTGTATACAAAAATAAACTCAAAATGGATTAAAGACCTAAATCTAAGGCCAGACACTATAAAACACTTAGAGGAAAACATAGGCAGAACACCCTATGACATAAATCACAGCAAGATCCTTTTTAACCCACCTCCTAGAGAAATGCAAATAAAAACAAAAATAAACAAATGGCACTTAATGAAACTTAAAAGCTTTTGCACAGCAAAGGAAACCATAAACAAGACAAAAAGACTACCCTCAGAATGGGAGAAAATATTTGCAAATGAAGCAACTGACAAAGGATTAATCTCCAAAATATACAAGCAGCTCATGCAGCTCAATATCAAAAAAAACAAACCACCCAATCCAAAAATGGGCAGAAGACCTAAACAGACATTTCTCCAAAGAAGATATACAGATTGCCAACAGGCACAAGAAAGGATGTTCAACATCACTAATCATTACAGAAATGCAAACCAAAACTACAATGAGGTATCACCTCACACTGGTCAGAATGGCCATCATTAAAAAATCTGCAAACAATAAATGCTGGAGAGGGTGTGGAGAAAAGGGAACACTCTTGCACTGTTGGTGGGAATGTAAATTGATACAGCCACTATGGAGAACAGTATGGAGTTTCCTTAAAAAACTAAAAATAGAATTACCATATGACCCAGCAATCCCACTACTGGACATATTCCCTGAGAAACCATAATTCAAAAAGAGTCATGTACCACAATATTCATTGCAGCACTATTTACAATAGCCAGGACATGGAAGCAATCTAAGTGTCCATCGACAGATGAATGGATAAAGAAGATGCGGCACATATATACAATAGAATATTACTCAGCCATAAAAAGAAACGAAATTGAGTTATTTGTAGCGAGGTGGATGGACCTAGAGTCTCATACAGAGTGAAGTAAGTCAGAAAGAGAAAAACAAATACCGTATGCTATCGCATATGTATGGAATCTAAAAATAAAAGTGGTTCTGAGGAATCTAGGGGCAGGACAGGAATAAAGATGCGGACATAGAGAGTGGACTTGAGGACACAGGGAGGGGGCAGGGTAAACTGGGACGAAGTGAGAGAGTGGCATGGACGTATATACACTACCAAATGTAAAATAGATAGCTAGTGGGAAGCAGCCGCATGGCACTGGGAGATCAGCTCGGTGCTTTGTGACCATCTAGATGGGTGGGATGGGGAGGGTAGGAGGGAGATGCAAGAGGGAGGGGATATGAGGATATATGTATACGCATAGCTGATTCACTTTGTTATACAGCAGAAACTAACACAACATTGTGGGGCAATTATACTCCAATAAAGATGTTAAAGAAAAACAAATAATAAAGTTTACGGAACCAAAAAAGTAAAAAAAAAATATTTTAAAGAGACAAAAAAGTACATTACTGACTGGTGGGAAGGGAGGACTATAGAGAATCATTTCACATGCACTATTAAGCACCTACAATATGCTGAATGTCTTTGAAAATGCTGGCAATATCAAATAAAATTTTATTACCACACTTAAGGGTCTGACTTACGGTCTCGTAGAGAGATGTACACTATATGTTACTGCTGCTATGATTGACATCTAGACAAGAAAAAGCAGAAGCAGAAAGAAGAGAGTTCAATTACAAGGGCATGTTGGGTAAAAGGCAGGGGGCTCAGTGTCTGGAAAGCCTTCTTAGAGAAAGTGATTCTTAACCTGAGTTATAAGAGATGAGTTTTAGAGTTTTGGAAAGGCCCGGAGGATATTCTTGAAGCCTAGAATCAGGCAAGTGAGTGAAGAATATCTCTGGTGTAGCAGTGTCCTCCACCAAACTACCCTGATTTCCCTAAAGATACTTGGTCCAGTGTTTCATGTATAACTTTTAAGATGATTTTTTACCCTTTATTAATTTTAGGAAATATACCTGAATCTCATCTTTAAACAGAGACATATCTCTGAAAGAACTCCAGTTACCCTTAAACTTTGAAGTGTTCTGTTCATAATTTAAAATTAGCCTATAATCTCAAACCTTATTGTGTTTAGATGATATTGAATTTCCTTGAATGAAATTACAAAGGGTGGTTTAGGAACCTTTCCAATGTCAAGGGGAAGAAGTGGTACATCTTCTTGAGAGGAATTTTTGAATGTATGGAGTGACTACTAGTTTCCCTGCTTTGGAGTCCCTTTAGCTGCTGAGATATGGTCTGGAGATCATTTATGAATCTCAAAGGGATGAAGACAACATTTTTGCCAACTGAGTTGTTTAGTTCTGTTCATTGTTTTTGATCATTATGGAATGCCAACGGCAATGTTGGTGAAACATTGAGAAGTCAATCCACATGTTTGGAAATACAGCAAAGGATATATAAGAAAGATTTTATCCACCCATCCATCCATTTATCCATCCATCCATCCATCCATTTAGCAATATTTATTGAGTACCTACTGCATACGTAACACTGTGCTAAGGACACAACAGTGTGCAAAGTAAACTTGGTCCCTCCTCTGGGCAAGCTCATACCTCATGGAGAATGAAGACAAGAGAATAGGCATTTATACCCAATGTGAGAAGAACTCTCAGAGGGGTGAGCAGAGGGGTTGAGTTGACCCCAGCCTGGTTTGAAGCAGGCCAGTCGATCTATAGCCTCTGTCTAACAGGAGAGTGGAATGCCGGCCACAAGGTGTATAGGTGTTTTCTGGACTTGGGTAGGAAAATGGGGGGAAGGAGAAACATTTGTGCAAAGTGTCAGAGAAGCCCTTCCCCCCTTGCTGCCTCATTGATATGAAGTACCCCATCAGTGTGTGCACAAAAATCCCCTAATGGCATCAGAACTTCCTGCTTTGTTAGGCTAGAGCCATTGGGCACTAAGCAACAATTCTGGTGACAAGAATGGAAAGCTACAGGAACTTCTGCTTCTTTTGCACGGTGACTTATTTGCTTTCTTATTTTTCTCCCTAATCTTTGAGCCAACTGGTCTCTGAGGATTGGAAAGGATATGAGGAAGTCTTAACCTGTACCCATCTGCATCCCTTCATCCCACATTGATTTATTTCCTTGTGCTGCAATGATGTGTATAAATGACTAATATGGGTTCAGCCCCTGCTGAACTAGAACCTTCCTAGGGTCTCCAGCTCCATTATTCTAAACTAACCATCTTTCCATCCCTGGCCTTGAGCCCTGATATCTTACTGCGAATTGACCCAAGCTAAAAACGGCCTTCAAATTATTTTGTATTGGCTTCCCAGGTCTAAAAATCTTCCAGGGTATTAGTTGCAATTCACTACCTATCAACTGCCACCCTCACCCAAAATAATGCTTCCTCCATCACAGGAACCCCAATGAACAGTATCTTTCTCTCTGGCTACACGAGTTCTGAAATCCAATCTAGCACAGCCCTTGATGCATTTGGAAACAGAAGACAGGATTGAGAGACAGGCACCCAGTGAGTTTAAGTCCCTGATTAGAGGAAATTGTTTATTAAAATATCAGTGGTCTATTGTATTTGTTTAGCAGTGGCACACCTAGCATATTATTTTTTACAGATTTCTGGGGTATACTCAACACACAAAGTGCACACATTTAAAGTGTACAATTTGATAAGTTTTGACATATATACACACCTGTGAAACCATCACATAGTTAAGATAATGAACATATCTATCATTCCCAAGTTTCCTTATTCTCCTTTGTTCCTCATAAAATGTGCTAAAATATAGAATATAGATTTCTTTGGCCATGAAAGAAAAAAATGCTAGTTTCATAAATAGATGTAACTCTAACTGTATATTGCCATCGAAGTAAGAAGCAGCATCCCACAATGGAGTCCATTTAGCACCATTCTAGCAAGATCAAGTTGCTGAACAGGTTGATAGAAGACTATGTGACCCGGCCACAGACTGGACATCTAACCTAGCTAGTCAGCGAGGTATTCTGATGTGTGTTGTCTTGATGAATGTTCCCCATTCCAGTGCTTACAAAGGCTGGATTAGGTGTTCCACTATGTACTCCCATAGCATCTTACCCTTACTCTTGAAATAAAATTATACCATTGCATTGCAAAAGCTATTTATTTTTTCCTTCCCCACTATGATGTCAAGAACAATCTTCATTCATCGCTGTATCCCTGATGCAATGCCTAACACAAAACAGAGTTCAATGCATTCTTGCTGAAGAGAAAAATTAATGAGTCTTGCTTTTCCTGAAAGCATCTGGGCAGATGGCTAGGAAGGGACTCAAAGTGCACGACTGACTAGTGACATGATATAGCAACATCATCTTTGAGTCTAAAAGCACCATATTTCACCAATCAGGAGGGCTTAAATCACATCCTATCAAACACTGCCATCACTGGGAAATGTTTCTTTAAGGTGATATCCTTATTGAACCATGTCCAGTTTTATGAAGAAAAAAATATTGGAGGAAGAACAGATAGAAGGTGAGCTTTCTTTTTCTTTTATAATTAATTGTAAAGAGATTCATTTGTTTGCCCACACATTCTACGCACTGCCTACATGGTTTTTGGAATATTTGATTTTTCCTTTGAAATTATCTTAAAAGAGAAAGCATTGCTTCTGAGAGTTATGAAATCTCAAAGGCAGTTAGAAATTCATTTATCACTTTAATGCAGAAAGATAAACAAGGGTATTAGCAAAGACACTCCATTATGCTGCAGCAACGTTCCATTTTAGCTTTGGCTTTGGCTCTGCGTGAGGATTCTGTACTAATGGAAACATTGATCTTACTTCCAACATTGCATTCCAGCATTCTCCTAAAATTCAAATTTGTCTTCAGCATTTGCATTTGTTTCTAAGCACGGTGAATTAAATCTTCCCTGCGGTTATGCTTAATATCACAGTCTATTGCATGTTGTCCTGAACACCACACCACCTACACTCCACAACAAATTGCTATATAGTGATCTTCTAGGCTCCACAAATACGCAATACAAAGATTATAACAGATCTTATCAGAGTCTGCTGCAATCATTTATATGTCTGAATAAGTGGACTGGGCGATCTGTGAGGTTTTATCAACTTACGTAGAATTTTCACAAATATGTCTACATAGGATCAGCTTACAAGAATATAAATTACAAGGACTTTCCTGGTGGCAGAGTAGTTAAGAATCCACCTGCCAAGGCAGGGGACACAGGTTCAATCCCTGGTCTGGGAAGATCCCACATGCCGTGAAGCAACTAAGCCTGTGCACCACAACTACTGAACCCGCATGCCACAACTACTGAAGCCTGTGCACCTAGAGCCTGTGCTCCACAACGAGAGAAGCCACTGCAATAAGAAGCACGCACAGAGATTGGATCAAGATGGCAGAGTAGAAGGATGTGCGCTCACTCCCTCTTGCAAGAGCACAGGAATCACAACTAACTGCTGAACAATCATCAATAGGAAGACACTCGGACTCACCAAAAAAGATACCCCACATCCAAAGACAAAGGAGAAGCTGCAATGAGACGTTAGGAGGGGTGCAATCACAATAAAATCAAATCCCATAACAGCTGGGTGGGTGACTCACAAACTGGAGAACAATTATACCACAGAAGTCCAGCCACTGGAGTGAAGGTTCTGAGCCCCATGTCAGGCTTCCCAACCTGGAGGTCCAGCAACAGGAGGAGGAATTCCCAGAGAATCAGACTTTGAAAGCTAGCAGGATTTGATTGCAGGACTTCGACAGGACTGGGGGAAACAGAGACTCCAATCTTGGAGGGCACACACAAAGTAGTGTGCACATCAGGACCCAGGGGGAAGGAGCAGTGACCCCATAGGAGACTGAACCAGAACTAACTGCTAGTGTTGGAAGGTCTCCTGCAGAGGTGGGGGGTGGCTGTGGCTCACCACGGGGACAGGGACACTGGCAGCAGAAGTTCTGGGCAGTACTCCTTGGCGAGAGCCCTCCCAGAGTCTGCCATTAGCCCCACCAAAGAGCCTGTAGGCTCCAGTGCTGGGTCACCTCAGGCCAAACAACCAACACAGAGGAAACTCAGCCCCACCCATCAGGAGATAAGCAGATTAGTTTTACTGAGCTCTGCCCACCAGAGCAACAGCCAGCTCTACCCACCACCAGTCCCTCCCATCAGGAAGTTTACACAAGCCCCTTAGATAGCCTCATCTACCAGAGGGCAGACAGTAGAAGCAAGAAGAACTACAATTTTGCAGCCTGTGGAATGAAAACCACATTCAAAGAATGACAGACAAAATGAAAAGGCAGAGGACTGTGTACCAGATGAAGGAACAAGATAAAATCCCAGAAAATCAACTAAATGAAGTGGAGATAGGCAACCTTCCAGAAAATGAATTCAGAATAATGATAATGAAGATGATCCAGGACCTTGGAAAAAGAATGGAGGCAAAGATGATAAGATGCAAGAAATGTTTAACAAAGACCTAGAAGAATTCAAGAACAAACAAACAGATGAACAATACAATAACTGAAATGAAAAATACACTAGAAGGAATCAATAGCAAAATAACTGAGGCAGAAGAACAAATAAGTGACCTGGAAGACAGAACAGTGGAATTCACTGCCATGGAAGAGAACAAAGAAAAAAGAATGAAAAGAAATGAAGACAGCCTAAGAAACCTCTGGGACAACATTAAACACACCAACATTCACATTATAGGGGTCCCAGAATGAGAAGAGAGAGAGAAAGGACCTGAGAAAAGAGTTGAAGAAATTATAGTCGAAAACGTCCCTAACATGGGAAAGGAAATAGCCACCCAAGTCCAGGAAACACAGAGAGTCCCAGGCAGGATAAACCCAAGGAAAAGCACGCCGAGACACATCCTAATTAAACTGACAAAAATTAAAGACAAAGAGGGACTTCCCTGGTGGCGCAGGGGTTAAGAATCCGCCTGCCAATGCAGGGGACACAGGTTCGAGCCCTGGTCCAGGAAGATCCCACATGCCACGGAGCAACTAAGCCCACGCTCCGCAACTACTGCGCCCACGTGCTGCAACTACTGAAGCCCATGCTCCTAGAGCCCGTGCTCTGCAACAAGAGAAACCACCACAATGAGAAGCCTGCACACCACAACGAAGAGTAGCCCCCACTCGCCGCAACTAGAGAAAGCTCACATGTAGCAATGAAGACCCAACACAGCCATAAACAAATAAATAAAATTAAGGACAAAGAAAAATTATTAAAAGCAACAAGGGAAAAACAACAAATACATACATACAAGGGAACTCCCATAAGGTTAACAGCTGATTTCTTGGCAGAAACTCTACAAGCCAGAAGGGAGTGGCACCATATATTTAAAGTGATGAAAGGGAAGAACCTGTAACAAAGATTACTCTACCTGGCAAGGATCTCATTTAGATTCGACGGAGAAATCAAAAGCTTTACAGACAAGCAAAAGTTAAGAGAATTCAGCACCACCACACCAGCTCTACAACAAATGCTAAGGGAACTTCTCTATGTGCGAAACACAAGAGAAGAAAAGGACCTACAAAAACAAACCCAAAACAATTAAGAAAATGTTCATAGGAGCATACATATAGATAATTACCTTAAATGTGAATGGATTAAACACTCCAACCAAAAGACACAGGCTCACTGAATGGATACAAAAACAAGAGCTGTATATATGCTGTCTACAAGAGACCCATTTCAGACCTAGTGACGCATACAGACTGAAAGTGAGGGGATGGAAAAAGATATTCCAAGCAAATGGAAATCAAAAGAAAGCCGGAGTAGCAATACTCATATCAGATAAAATAGACTTTGAAATTAAGAATGTTAGAAGAGACAAGGAAGGACACTACATAATGATCAAGGAATCACTCCAAGAAGAAGATATAACAATTATAAATATATATGCACCAACATAGGAGCGCCTGAATACATAAGGCATATGGTAGTTCTAAAAATAGAACTACCATATGACCCAGCAATCCCACTACTGGGCATATACCCTGAGAAAACCATAACTCAAAAAGACACATGCACCCCAATGTTCATTGCAGCACTATTTACAATAGCCAGGTCATGGAAGCAGCCTAAATGCCCATCGACAGATGAATGGATAAAGAAGATGTGGTACATAGATACAGTGGAATATTACTCAGCCATACAAAGGAACGAAATTGGGTCATTTGTAGAGATGTGGACTGACCTAGAGACTGTTGTACAGAGTGAAGTAAGTCAGAAAGAGAAAAACAAATATCATATATTAATGCATATATGTGGAATCTAAAAAATGGTACAGATGAACCAGTTTGCAAGGCAGAAACAGAGACACAGATGTAGAGAACAAACGTTTGGACACCAAGTGGGGAAAGCGGGGTGGAGGCAGTGGTGGTGGGATGAATTGGGAGATAGGGATTGACATATATACACTAATATGTATAAAATAGATAACTAATAAGAACCTGCTGTATAAAAAAATAAATAAAATAAAATTCAAAAAAAAGAAAAGAAGCACGCACACCACAACGAAGAGTAGCCCCTGCTCACTGCAACTAGAGAAAGCCCACACACAGCAACGAAGACCCAGCGTAGCCAAAAATAAATAAATAAAATAAATTAATTTTTAAAAAAAGAATATAAATTACAGCCCTAAAGCAGGAAATAAAACCAAGAGCACAAAAAATAAAAATAAAGATAGTTTCTACATTCTCCTTCCCAAGGAGAATTCAAGAGAATTTAATTTAACTCTCTTTTGGAAATTCCACTTACCATTACAATTATGTATTTGACAATTTCTACATATATTAATTGTTCTTTTAACAAACTTCACTAAAGTCTTACTTTAATCCACTTTTAAAAGATACTAATACAAACACACCTGCTGTCAAGAAGTTTGAATCATAGTGGAAAAAATAGGCACAAAAAACAACTGCAACACAACACAAACTGTCTATACAAGTAGGAACTTATACACAGGGTGTCCCAGAAGCCTGGAGAACATGCACAGAAAGCTTGTTGATTATGGGACAGATGTGAGTGATGGCCAAGGAACCCTCCCACAGAGAGGCCATGCTTGAGCTGGATCTAAAGGCTGTATAGGAATTTTCTCTCAGGATATGAAAGGAAGGGGAAATCCAGACAAAGAGCACAGCACAGGAGGTATTAGAGGGCAGAGCATACTTTGAAAACAGGCAAAGTATGTCAGGGAGTGTTTGGAAATGAGCTCAAGAGGTAACCAGGAAAGAGTCTTGTATCCCTGCTGGGTAGTTTCGAACTTGACCCTATGGGAAATAGATAACCAATGCAACATTCAAGCTCAATTATAACAGAGTCATATTTATATCTTAGAATGATCACAAACGAAAATGTAGTACAATATTTTGCAAAGAATCTTCCTAGGAACATTGGCATATTAAGAGTTATGACTTAAAATGATTTCTGGTCAAGTAAATTTGGGGAAATGATGGGTTAAGCATACTTAAACTATTTAAGCTTACTTAAACTTTCCAAAATCTTGAACGTGTTCATCTTTGTTTTGTTTCTCCAAGAAAAGAGCTATGCAACTTTTCCCACTTATTTCACTATGGAAACCTTTTGTTTTTCTCTTCACCAAATATCTCGTAGGATTAGGGTTCCCAAGAATACACTTGGTGTGATAGTCTCCTGGCTGTTCTCTCTGCTCTGAGCTTTTTGATAGCTTTTGATTTTCCCTGACAAAAAGGTTGCTTTGCACAGGATGTGCTGAGCAAGATTTACCTTCATTCATCACTGTGCTACTCATTCATCAGTGGCAGTTTCTGAAGGTGTTAATTGGAATACTAACCACTCTTCCTGACTATTAAAAATTACTGAAGGTCAAAGATGAACAACTTGCTCTATTATCATGCATTTTCCATGCTGGTGAAAATGTCTGTAACTTGCCTTCCCTCAACAGTACTATTACTGAGACACACCTCAAGGAGTTCCACTCAAGGAGTTGCAATCTTCACAATAAGGGACCACATTTGTTTTTTAGTTGAAAGAAACAAAAGAAGAAGAAAGAAAGGAAGGAAAAAAAGAAGATACTGTCCATAAATTCTGAAAAAGATTGGGATAATTCTATACCAACTAATCAAAAGAAATAAAAGAATTAAAAAGCAAGAATTAAGTTTCTTAAGCTCTAGGAAACAACCGTTATACACTAAGACAGACACTTTATAGTGTTGTTACTCCATAAATCTTGAGTCAATTATTTTCAGTCATCATATTATTAAAATGAATATCTTTCCTCCTTAGGAAAAAAAAATGCTTTTTTTTTAAAGCAACTATTACAATTTTCTGTCAAGAAAGACAAAAATTTTTAATCATTTTGAAATGTTTTACTTTGTTTTCTGGATGATCACGACTATACCTAAAAAAGAAACTGAAGCAAACAAGTAAATATTTTCAAAATTTAGCTATAATTAAATGAATGCATTAGGAATACCACTCAGCCTCCGTATGTTAAACTTATTCAGGGGTCACTGACAAACAGTGTACATTTATGACTTTGAACATTATTCAAGTCCTGAATCAAGTACAGCCTATGAAAATTTCCCCCAATTTCTCAATATACATAGGCAAAATTGTACATCTTCTATTTTGTGTCTACCTGAGAGTGCCATACATAATTAATGAACATATAAATAATAACACTAATTATGTTCGTTGCAATACGTGGAATCACAGTCTACTGTGAGATGTTCCACGATGGCAGGAATGAATTATTCCTACTTCTATCCCCCTAAAACAGAGCCTAGTGCATGGTAGGTATTATATATGATAGGTCATTTGCTTTTTAAACATCCAGTGATGTTTAAAATGATTAAATATATTCAGTGTGATAATAACTATGAAGTTATCCCTTAAATCCATTAGTATGGAAAAATGGAATCATCTTTCAGCTCCTAAAATACAGCACTCACAAATATTCTGAAGTATTTTGCTTCCCCATTTTACCATAATGGATACAAATTCTAAGCATATCAAATGCCCACTTCTTTTTATTCCAAAGCTTTAAACTCCAAAAGTGAAACACCACCTCTATTCCTGGTTTGCAGTAGCCTTTAACAATGAAACATATTTTGACTATATCAAGGTCTTATATGAATTAAAGTTGTTAAGCCCAAGAAGGTCTGAAAATTTTCTCTCCTTACATATAGAGAAAATGAGAATTATTATTATTATTTATTTTCATAATTATTATTATTTTCTAAAGGCAAAGATGATATCAGGAAAAGACTTGAGGGACTAAGTATATATAAAGAAAAGCTAGATAGATATAATAAAAACATGGTAAAGACACCATATATGACACTATCTAGTATTATAGCCACTATGACACTGAGCACTTGAAATGTGACTAGTCCAAATTAAACTGTGCCATAAGTGTAAAGAATACACACCTTTTGAAGACTTAGTGCAAAAACATGTAAACTATTTCATCAATAATTTTTATATTGATTACGTTGTAATAGTAATTTTTTGGATATTACCAGGTCAAATAAGATCTATTTTAAAAATTAACTTCACCTGTTTCTTTCCCATTTTTTAACGTAGCTACCAGAAAATTGAAAATTACATATGTGGCTCACATTGTAGTTCTACTGGACAGCACTGCTACACAGAATCATTTTTTCTTTTCTAATTTTACTTTCAGTTTAAATTTGTCTTTAAATGGACCTCAGCTCCTAAATGTATGCAGGCTAGATATTTTTAAAAGCTGTCTTCTCATGATATCCTCTGGATAAATTATAACAAGCACATTTTAAAATTCACTGATGAGCTTGCAGGACAGTATGTAAAATACCTACCAGGAAATAAATGAGTTGAAAGCAAATGATTGAGAAACAACCTCTTAACCCAGAATCTGTCTGTCCTGGGGGCAAAAGGAAAGTTTCGGAGATGACTTGGAATTGAACAAAGCCCTGGGACCACTCAAAGTGGCAAAGCTGACGGTGGGATGTGACATTAGGTCAGGAGTGTGAAGATGACTATAGTATTGTAAAAAAAAATGGGCCAGAAAAAAAAAAATCCACCTGCCAGAAAAGGGATCCTTTAAAGAATCTTTGCTCTCTCCACTATGGTTTCAAATGGAAAACAGACATATAATAGAGAAGATTAACACATTCAATATCTGGCTCTTAAAACACACACCCTGTAAAAATTATACATCTTTGACAAACTTGCATCAGAAAAATTGGTATGAATAAGCTATACTAGGAATGTTAAAAAGAGAACATAATTACAGATAAAGCAGAGATTACAAAATTCAAAGAGAATGCTATGAATAACTGTGTCATTAAATCTTGAAGCTCCATTAAACGGTCAGAGGCCTAGAATGAAATAATTGACCTATTCTGACTGAAAAAGAAATGAAAAGCCTGAAGAGTCTTATAATAATTGAACAAATTGAATCAGTAGTCTAAAATATTCTCACAAGGAAGACACCAGGCCCAGACAGGTGAGTTCTATGTACCTTTCAAGGAATGGATCATTCCTATATCTTATACATTCTTTTGGGAAATTATAAAAAGGGATACTTCCCAAATACCTTTATGAGGCCACGTAACTTGATCCCCAAACTTGGCAAGGACAGATGAGAAAGAAAATTTAAATACAATCTCACTCATGAACTTGCATATAAAAATCCTAAACAAAATGTTAGCAAATCTAGCAATGGATATTTTTAAAAAATCTTTACCAAATTGGATTCAAGTTTATTTCACTTACTTGAACTTCTGTAAAAAGGCAACATATCAGTGGTTGCTAGGAGTTGGAGCTGGTGGGAAGGAATCAGCTATAATGGGCACAAAAGTGTTTTAGGATAAGTGAACTGTTCTAATCTTGATTGTGGTGATGAATACCCTGTATAAATTAAATGGGAGAATTTTATTGCATATACATGAATTCATTGATAAAAAGAGAAACAAAAGAAAGATTTAACGGGCTCCACTGGCCAAATCTGGGAAATGGTGGCAAATGACAACCCAGTGAATAAAATAAGAACCCATGAGATGGTACTGATAATGAATGAATTAATTAATGAGAGAGAGAAGGGAAAGCTCTTTCTTATAGTATAATGCTGACTAATACATACTGGAGAAATGATAGAATTTTAAACATATCAATACTTTGCAAACATCATAGTTAAAATTGACTGAGGTAGGAATTCTCAATGGATGCTAAATCTAGGGGAAAAATACAGTGTCAAATATCTCCCCACAAAGTACTTAATAATCACAAAAGGAAAATTAATAACTGTACAGTGGAGCAACCATACAATACCTTAATCAAATGATCAAAATTAACATCACCAATAAGGAACAAACAGACATTCTGTGTCTCTGAATATGATATCCCAGGACGGACAAAATGTCACTTAGGCCACATTCCAGTGAAAATCATGAACTATGATACAAATCCAAATCAAGAGACACTTCATAAGACATCTGGCCTAATTCTTAAAAAGTATCTACATAATCAAAGATAAAGTCTGAGGAATTACTCCAGAATAAAGGAGAATAAAAGATATAATCAGCTAAATGTAACTTTTCATTCTGGACTGGATCCTCTAAAGAAAAAAAAAACAAAAAGAAATACTGCTCTTAAGTACTATTCTGGACAATCACTAAATTGGAGTACTGACTCTATAATAGATAAAAATATATCAAAATTATATTTTCTGACTTTGGTAACTGTACAATAACTTTGTTCTCAGAAAACACATACTGAAGTATTAAGGGGTAAAGGGATATGACATATGCAACCTACTCTCAAATGGCTCAAAAATGATAATAAAAATATTTGAGAGAATGATAAAGTAAATGTAAAAAATATGCAACATTGGTGAATCCTGGTAAAATTGATAAGAATTTTTTTATACTACCCTTGCAACTTTCTATAAATCTGAATTTAAGATAGTTTTAATGTAAGAGTTTGTTATGTACTAATATGAAACAATCTTCATCATTTATCATTGAATAGAATAACCAAGGTGCAGAAGAGTGTGTATGATATGCTACTGTTTATGTAAAAAAAGGTGAATATATATACACACACATTTCCTTGGATATGCATAGATTATATCTCAAAGGGTAAACTACAAATTAGTCATATTCTTTGCCAGTGGAAAGAGGAATTAAAGATGAGAAGGAGATTTTTCACTCTATACTCTTTTGTCCCTCTTGAATTTTAAACCATTACTTAGTCCAAATGATAAATAAATGTGAAAAGATTTAAATATCTGCCAGAGCTATACATTGGTGGAAATGTGGAACAATGGAAGCTCTCATATATCACCGAGGGAAAATTAAATTAGTGCAACAAGTTGAAAAATAGTTTGGCCTTATCTTGCAAATGTGAACATATCCAAAGCCTGAGAACCCTGTGATCAGAAATTCTACTCCTAAGTATATGTGATTCTGGCAAATGTGCACCAAAAGTCACGTTTAAGAATGTCCACAGCAGCCTTGTTCATAGTAGAAAAACACTGGGCACAACTCAAATCTGGTTGGGCAGAGAATAGATGAATTTGTGATACACTGAAATAGTATACAGCAGTGGAAATGAATGAATTTTAGTTGCCTATAAAAAATCATGAACTGTAATGTTGAGTAAAAAGTGAAGTCACATGCAAAATAATACCATTTAATAAATACCCACTAATATAAAGTTTAATCATATATTTGTTATACTGTAAAGGTAGTAAAGCTACAATGAAAACTAAAAGAACTATAATTACACAGCTCCTAATACTGCTTCCCTCTAACAAAGGGAGGAGGATATTAGGGGAAGGAAAACATAAAAGAATTCAACAACCTCTATGGTTTGGGAATATTCTATTTCTTAAAACATTTCTAAAAAACATAAAGACAAAACTCTAAGAATGCTTTTCAAGGAGAGAGTTAGAAAATACACAGTGTATAGGAAGAATATAAATTGGAGTGATAGAACAACGCAGGTAGAATGCATCCCCACCAATCAGTGTATGTGGATGAAGAAAGAGCTGATTATCAGATGGTGGAGTTCCTCCTACTGGGGTCATCTTCTCTCTGTCTCTCTGACAGAGAAAAGGTCTTGGCTAACAGGGAAAGGTGACAGCTTGAGCTACGAAAAAAATCAAACCAAGCCTTAGTAAAATGTTCCTCTACTTCCGATGAGTGTCTTCTCCCACCTTCAAGCTGGGGAGATGGCTGACAATATTCACTTATTCATTCAACAAACACTATTGTGTGTCTAGGCACAGGAAAGCACAGTGAACAAGAGGTGCCAGACCTTCTTCCTTCCCCCTCCTCTGTGAACTCTTCTGCATCTCTTCTGTGAGCATAATATCATGGTCTGTCCCTGTCCTCAGGGATCTAACGCCACTCTCCTTTTCTTCACACTCTAGGGATAATTTCTGACACTTTACGAGTTAATAATATCACATCTGTATAATCAAATGCTTTCTGGGTATCTCCACTTACATTTTTCATGGCTACCTATTGGAGAAATAAAACGATCCTACCAACACAAGACCCCTCTATACCAATACAGAAGTGAGAGAGAAAACAATTAAAATTAAGTGTTATCAGATTTACATACATGTAAAGGTAGCTGGAATATGTCTACAAGTCTGGACAGAATTTCACATAACTTCATTTATAAAAGTAAAAGAGAAAAACAGTAACAATTTTTCTCATCTCCATTGGAGACAAGAGGACACACCTCTGGTGGGTGATTGTCTCACATACACCTTCTGAGGGACTTCCAAGTTCATCTTGGAGGTTGTGTTTACAGTTCCAAGGTCAGAAGGCTCATGACCTTGCCTTGTGAAATCCAAGGTCAGACGTTGAATGAGAAAGCCTGTATTTTCAAGGAGACACCCTAAGGAAGGGAGAGAAGGGAGGAAGCCACTTCCCTCCTCTAGTAAACAAAGTGAGCTTGATCATCTCACCTTTACATTTGAAACTTGATCAATTTACCCTTATACACCACATATGTATTATTTCCTAAGCTGAACAAGTCTTCAGCTTCAGCCTTCTCCTTCCTCTGAGTCCCTTACCCAGTATCACAGGGAATTGTACCAGCAAGCCAACATGTCTCTGCCCAAACCAGAAATTAAGACATTATATTTGCCTTTTGTCTCCTTTCCAGATTCCCTTCCCACGTGATCATTAGAAACTCCTGGCCATTCTACCTCATAAATGTCTATTCGTCCATCTCTTTGCTCTACCCTCACTGCCCTAATTCAGGCCACCCTCCTCTGGGGGTCAGCAGAAGCTCATCAGGTCTCCCCACTTCCAGGATGGGCTCCGTGCAGGGCAGTGGGATTACGGGAATGGATAGAGAAGGCTGAACAATTTGTGTTTACTTCTTTTTTGTCAAAAGGAGAATTTAATAGAAAATTGAGACATAAAAAAACGTTCTTTAGCACCCTCCTCACACCTCTTTACCCCAGTTTCTGTGCTTCTTCATTTTAGAAATAAAGCTTGCTTTTCCCTTTTCACACTTTCCAAAATAGTTCTTCTCCTCTCTTAGTTTTCTTTTCCATTTAGCAGTCATCCACCCCCAAATATTAATGAGAAGGTAAGAATACCATAAAATAGAAAACAGCAACGTGTAGATTTTATCTGGCCGAGTGCCATTGGTTGCTTCTTTAGAACCGAAAGGCTTGTCCTCATTCTGCAAAGTCCCCAGAATGGATGCAGGCAGTGGGTGCTCGGTATGTATTGCACTGATGATGAAGAATAGATGAGGAAGGCTGTCAAATGAGAAAGCTTTGGGGTTTAAGATGTAATATTGGTCTGTTTGTGGTACACTTGTTGCAAAGCCCTTAAGGGAGCAGTTATTTCTTTCCTGGAAAATAATTCCTCACGGGCTTGTCCATCTGGGAAGGCACTGAGGCATAGCTGGGAGAGGGTTCGGGGGTAGGCTGAGGGAGAGTGAACAGTTATGGAGACAAAGGGCTACAGTGCCAGGCAAACAACTGCAGAAAACATGAGATGTTGACGTGGGCAAGTGGTTTGAGCCCAGTGACTGAAGTGACTGTGTCCGCTTCCGGCTGTGTAAGTAGATCACTACGGCAGGCAGGGATTTTGTCTTCGCTGTTGTTGTCTTACTTAGTCACTTATGACAGTGGCAGTCCACTTATTTTCTGAATTTCAAGCCCTGGTGGGAATTTCCTCAGCACTCCAAGTAAAGAAAGGAAAGTGGTTGTTGTTTTGGTTTTTTTCTTTTAATTGAAACCTTTAAATCTTATGAGAGGAAAACATGTCATAGAGTTGTAATCTTTGTGGTGTCATTTGCACTGCTATTCTGAAAGCTTGTCATTGTTTCCTTTGCAAATCAGTCCTTTTATAGGTTTATAGCTGTCATATAATACCCCAGGGATAGAAATGTGCCAACTACAGAATTTTTGGTTCACCTGCGGCACGGCATAATGAATACAGGTACTTTTACTTTTACCCGATCTTTATCACCAAAAAATAAGAATATCAAACAAATACTTTTAGCCTGGTACCTGGCACTCTACTGCATTTTATGGAAACAGGAAAGACAAGTTCAAGTATAGTGTGTACACCTATTACTTGTCCATAGAAAAGGCAAACAAGATCCCCCCTCCTCAAAGGTGACAGACTCGCAAAATGCTGTGTGAAAACCACCAGATCTTTCTCTTCAGGATTCCATCCACTGGAACCAAAGCCAGGCTATTTATCAAGAACAATTATTATTCCATGGGCATGTGTGATGATGCAATTTCATTTTCTCTTCATCAGGCTGAGAGAATAGTCTCATGAATCCTAAGCTCTCCTAATGTCCTAGAAAGACCTCAGGACTTCATGTTGCTATTTGTTATCTAAAATATATATGTTTCCTTGATGGTCCAGACCTTTGATATGAATGATTTATGATTTTGATGCCTGAAAGTATAGCAGGGGCTCTGGAAGATGATCTATCTAATGTGGTTTTATAACTAAGCCCCAAACTACTTAGAGCTCCAGTTTCCTCATTTGTAAAATGTGAATAACAATAAGGCTTTTATTTTTCTCTATTTTATTTAATTTTAAGGTAACACCTGCACATGGTAAAGTGGGAAAAAATAAAAAATCCTTATGCTTTGTATAAGGATACATAAAAGATGTGTCTCTCCTACTTTTCTACTTTCACTGTTTCCCACCCTCCCAACTCCAGCTGCCACTGTGTCTCCTGTGAGTCTTTCCAGAGTGATTCTTTGCTCATGTGTATGTACACATGTATGAAGATGGATATGCTCATGTGCATATATTCTTTCTGTTTATTCCAGACAATATTTACATATTATAGCATTTTAATTAATAATTAAATTTTTCTAGTTATAATGATTCCTTTTCTTCTTTATGATGTCTTCTCTTCAGCCCCTATATGCTAACAAGTCCTGATTTACTTCTTCATAAGTATATGGCAGTAATCTTGTATGTGAGATAGGGTTTCTGTCATGAAATAAATAAGTTTCTGGGACCACACCTCTCAAAAATCAAAAAATATGCTGTGCTCTGTGCTCACAAGTGACCTTGATGAAGACTGTATAATGACTGCAAAAATGAGCACACGATAGTTTGATTGTGACATTCTGAGGGAGCTCTTTTTTATGAGAGCTGTCTCAACTCCCAATTTTTTATTTTTGCATGCCTATAAGCGTGCTCAATTTTTTATACATGCCAATTTAACATTTTTTCCTCTATAATTACTGACGATTTTTTGTTAATCATTATTGTGTCTTTCCAACAACAAACAATTCTCCAATTCTCTGAACACCAACTGAGTGTCCTACAGTTCATTTCAATTCTAACACTAACTACCTGGAGTTAGCACACATCCCATAGATCAAGGGCTCAGTCCCATAAGACTGGCCCTACTTCAGACACCAGCTGCAAATGGGGTCTCCAGGCTACCCACACTTCTGCCCCGCTGACTGCATTTTCAGGGGTTCCTACAACTACCCCCTCCAGGTTTGATAATTCACTAGAATGACTCCCAGAATTCAGGAAAGCACTATACTTCTGATTATATTTTTATTATAAAGGATATAATTCAGGAATAGGCAAATGGAAGAGAAGCATAGGTCAGGGTAAGGAAGGAGATGCAGAGCTTCCATGTCCTCTCTGTTCACCAGTCCAGGAACTCTCTAATCTCATTGTTCAAGTTGTTCAAGGGTTTTTACTAAAGTTTCATTACACATCACATAAGCATGGCTGATGAACTCATTATTCATTGGTGTATCTGGCCACCTTGCTAAACATAGTTTTAAGATGTTGCTAGTTGATTTTATTCCTTTTCTAGGTAGACTGCATATCCCATTCAATGAGTTTTTCTTCTTCTTGCCCATATTTATACACATACTTCTTTACTTTATTGCACCAGCTAGGACTTTCCACACAACATTGAATACTGGCAATGGCAGCAAGCTTCCTTATCTTACTTTTGAACCTAATGGGAACACACCTACCATTTCACCATTAAGGCCTGGATTTCTGGCACATATTTTTTCTGGAATTAAACAAATTTTCTTCTATACTAATATGAGAAGATTTTTTTTGTTTGTTTTTTGAAATCATGAATAGGTATTAAATTTTGTCAAATTCCTTTTTAGCATCTATTAAAATGATTAGATTTATTTTTCTTCTTTTCATCTGTTAATATAACAAATTAGAATATATTTCTCATGTTACTGTTTCTTGCAATGTTTGACTAAACACTCTTTGGTCTTTTAATACATGGTTAATATTTTATGTTGAATTTTTACATTCTCTTTCATAAATGAATGGCATAGAGCTTTCTTTTCTGGTGTTGAACCACCTGAAATATATGAATAACTAGTTAAAATCTCCTTCAGATATCAGGTTTATACTAATTGTTTTCTCAATTATATGCATTTAGAAATACAAAGTCACAGTTTAAGAATTAAACCCAGGGCTGCAAACTCAAACCTGTACACAGACCAGGAAAATATCATACATAAATGCAGCAACCTATGTAAATGCTTATATGTACAGTGAACAAGTTGCAGGTCCTCTGGCAGAGAAGCTCACGAGCCTTCTAAGGGATCAGCTTCTACTCGGGTCCAATTACTGCAGGCAGAAAAGTAAGCATGGTGCTGCCAGATCTACCAGCTACTTAATTACTCTTAGATACCTAGCTCAAATAGAAAAAGAGACGAGGGTATCCCTGGTGGCGCAGTGGTTGAGAGTCTGCCTGCCAATGCAGGGGGCACGGGTTCAAGCCCTGGTCTGGGAAGATCCCACATGCCGCGGAGCAAGTAGGCCCATGAGCCACAATTACTGAGCCTGTGTGTCTGGAGCCTGCGCGTCTGGAGCCTGTGCTCCGCAACAAGAGAGGCTGCGATAGTGAGAGGCCCGCGCACGGCGATGAAGAGTGGCCCCCACTCGTCGCAACTAGAGAAAGCCCTCGCACAGAAACGAAAGACCCAACACAGCCAAAAATAAATAAAGAAACGAACACTCAGCCTTGTTTTTGACTTTTCAATTAGACAATAAATCTTAGGATTAACACACACATGTGCACATCAGAAAGCCTCACTCATTTCTTTAGCCAATCAGAAGAAAAGAAAAAAATTTTCCTGGGAACTTCCCATCAATAGACCAGCAGAGAGCTTTAAAAAGGCCCGAAAACAAGGCAGGCTCCTTTAAAAATTACAGCACAATTTCAAATGTAAGAAAGCAGAGGTGATTCTGAAAGACAATGAGATCACTGAAAAGTACTTGCTAATCAGATTTTTATGTATAGTGATAAAAATGAAAATCTTGAATTGTCTCTAGATCTCATAACTAGCCAAATAAACCTAGACATGACAGTAAATCATTATTTTTGGCCTCGGATGAAAACTAATTCTCTAGTTTAAAAGCACAAAGTTAGAAAGCAGAAAACTTCAGACACTTTTGGAAAATACAAGCAAATGCACTAAATAAGTCTTAGTTGATGCAAATTCCACATCCTCCATAACAACAACAACAAGAACAAATAACTGCACATAATCTCTTGGGTCCTACCTTCTGCTTTTACTGGATGTAGTTAATATGCAACCCTTGCTTCCCTTAGGCATACCTACTTGGGGGAAAGCCATCACAGAGGGCTGGTATCAAAAGCAGTGGTAATAAAAGATAAGAGAAAGAAGTCTAAGGCTTTGAAAATCCACATACATACACTCACACACTGACACATATACACACAGAAGTGTCATTAGTGCTCTGAGCTTCCCAAATCATTTCCCATTCCCTGCAGAATCCCAAATAGCTCATATATTCATTCAGGAGCATTTTGTTCTTCTCACTGAAGTCTAGAGTGTTGCTTTTTCCAACCATCATCATTAACTTGGCAGTGAGTCTCTGGCAGATTCTATGGCCCACTGAGCCTGTTTTGGATGTCTGTTGAATAGCACTTTGAGAAATGCTGCAGTAAAGGCAGAGAACATTTATTTTTTTAAATTAATTTTTATTGGAGTAGAGTTGATTTACAATGTTGTGTTAGTTTTTGCTGTACAGCAAAGCGAATCAGTTATACATATATCCACTCTTTTTTAGATTCTATCCCCATATAGGTCATTACAGAGAATTGAGTAGAGTTCCCTATGCCATACAGTGGGTTCTTATTAGTTATCTAGGCCAGAACCTTTAGTATCACATCAGCACTGCCTGATCTGTCTCTCTGAATAATGTGCCCTACCAATGTTGCTGAGAGTCCTATTCCAATGAGCTCTCAGTTTTCAGCTAGATGAAGCATTTATCCTGACCCAACAGTTGTAAGTGTATTAGAGTATGTGAAACTGCAGTAACAAACAGGCCCAACATGTAATGCCTCCAAATAACAGACTTCTCATTTATGTGATAGGTCAGGTGGCTCAGGGTGGTTCATGTCAGTGGGGGCAGTTTGTTCCACACAGTCATTCAGGGCACCAGGCTAGTAATGACTGTCACCTCTGACAGATGTCTTTCAAAGTCAGCAAAAATGGGAAGAATATGGAAGAGCATGTGTGGTAGATTTTTATGCCAGGCCTAGATAGGACAAATGTCACTTCTCCTCATATTCCATTCACTGTAAATATAATTTGGTCACACCAAACTGTAAGGGCAACTGGAAAATGAGTTCTAGCTGAGTGCTGGGAAGGAGAGGAAACAGATTCTTGTAAATAGCTAGCAGTCTCACCACAGATGGGAAGAAATATCTTCTAGATCAACTGCCTCTGGGGATCCCATAGAAAAAAATAGACCCTCTTTCTCTAGTTTTTTTTTTTTTTTTTCCATTTCCTGTTTCAAAAACCTTACATAGTACTCATCCCGTATGTTGAAGTACCAAATAGCTGTGTTTCAATATAAGCCACATATTTTTGTATTTTATATATTAGAACCTTTCTGGCTTAGAATCCCTCTGCCTTTTTCCCATCTCCTACATGTCAGAAACATTCCTGTTACAATCAAAGCAGGGGGAATATGGAAGACACCAAACACATGATCTCTGCCCTCTAGAACTGTGCAATTGAGTTTCCAGAAAAGAGGAGACAAAATCATAAACACAATGAGTGATATAACAATACACTGTTAAATATCCTTTCATTATAAGAACAGGAGAAACAACACGCTATCACTGGGAAGTTCCTGATTCATTGCCTTATGCACACAGCATGCATGAGTGTCTCAGGGATAAAGAGGAGAAATCGTTTTGAAGGTTGGTTATATTTTAATCAGAAAACCAATTTATTAATTTTATAACCAGTGACTTTAGATCTTAAAAAACCTCATGCCTAGAAAGCTTGGCAGTATGCCGGCTTATTTTTTGTACATCCTCTAGGTTTCTCTTTTTGCATATTGGATGAGTAAAAAACTTGTTAAATTGTATTTCATTTTGCCTTCTGTCTTACTTCATAAAATAATGAAGTCAAAGGTGAGAATTACCGCTGTTAGAGAAAAGCCCTTGATGAGTGCAAGGAAATGAGACTCACTAACAACTATTTAATTAAAGCGTTACACAATCCAACTGTTGCTTTAAAAAAGCTTTCTTCCAAGTTTTGCTGTATTCAATTGCAGTATGAAACTCTGCATTAAACCACAGATTCTCCAAATTCAATAAAAGGAAATGTTAAAAGATATTTTTTTCAAATGCCTCCAGCTGGCCATATGCCCTAATCACATACAAGCTTCAAAATGGTTTTCTACTGACAATAATAGGATCTATAAAGAGTATTGCTGTGGAGTGATTTGAGAGCGCGGGAGCGTCCTGACCCTCGCCTCTGGCGAGCTGCGCGCGCCTGGACAGGAATACAGATGGACAGACGGAGGCCTAGCACCGAGGGCGGGCAGCTCCAAGCTGCAGCGGCAGGTTGCTCAAATCTCTCTGAGGGGCAGAGGACAGCTGATTAGCTGTTGACCTTCTGCCCTCGGAGGGCAACCTCACACAGCATAGATGGCGACGTAATTATTGCAATAATTCAGCGAAGTGGGAGTTTTTAAAACGAGGCTGGTGAAGCTGCTGTCTGAGTCCCTGACCTTTACTGGGCTGTCCCACGTGACTGTGTGCAGTGCCTGTGGGAGATGAGCGCCAGGGTCAGCCCCAGCTAGACTAGGGAAACAGGCGGCAGGGAATGAGGGGCTCAGGGAGGCCCCCCCATTCAGTCACACAGTGGGTCTAGACTCCTGCCTGGCCAAGGAAAGTGCTCCGGAGCAGACCAGCCCCATGTGTGGTCCACGTTGAGTGGACTCTTGAGTGCTGGGTAGGTAAGCACTTACAAGAGGCAGCCCCGAAGGTGGGGAGAACATGGACTATGGAATGGAAAGGTCTAGGTTCATAACATAGATCTGCCTCTTATACATCTCCCTCCCTCCTCGGGATGCCGAAAAAGTCACCTTGAGCTCCAGTTCCTTCATCTGTGAAGGGAGAGTTACAACACGTACCATACAAGGGTTGCCACATGGAGCGACTGAGATGTCTCTGAAAGGGCTTTGGAAACAGCCAAATGTTACAAACATTGTCGAATGATGTTAAAGAATACAAAAGAAATTCTAAACAGAGATCCTGACATGAGAGCCTTATTTCTTTACGGAGAATTGCACATTCATCAAGCAATTTGAGGAAAATCAGCAAGCAGACAAAAAACACAAAATTACTTGATAATGACATGAATGCTTCTCATTTACCTAAGCACATATGTACATTACATACCCACTTAAGGTTCTCAAAATGCATTCTTTCAGTTGATTGATCCTCACAACAACTGGGGGATGGAGCAACGTTAGCCCTCATCTCCCTGTTATGACACATTTGTTGTGCCATGCCCTGGTCAACATGCTTTATGTGTTGTGAGGATCATGACATTCTTACAGATAAACAATGAGGTAGATACTAGTATCCTTTTAATTTTAGAAACAGGGAAACAGAGGCACAGAAAAAGCTAAGAAACATGCCCAAGGTCAGACAGGTAGGTAGTGCTTAGAGGCAAGTTAAGAACCCAAAGACATGGCCTCCACAGTGCTACACCACTATCTCAGGTGTGGGAGCTGAGGTTCAGAGACCAAAGGACCTTCTATAAAGCAAGGGAAGATTCAGTACGAAATCATGGGTCTTTTGGTCCAGTGATCAGAAACCAAATGTTAGAGTAAAGAAGCTTAACCTATTAGCTCTATTTTCTCCTCAATTATATATTTTTAAATAAAATCCATTCATTAGAAGAATTAAACATTTTCAGAGTTATACATATTAACTTGGATAATTTAGGACCTAAGTTTGAAAATCATAGGAAGATCTAAGTTATTTCAAAAACTCCATGGACTAACATTTACATTTGTAGTCACTCCCTAATCTTCCACATTCCTCCTCATTCTCGATTTTTCTCTTGCCCTGGAATCTGCTTGTTTCAAGCATTTGTGTCTCCTGACACATTTTGCTGTGAGCCAAAATTCCTGTAGCCTTTTGTCATTTGCTGCCTTTCCCCCTGGCTAGTCTGTTCTCATCTTCTTGATCAAATTCCTAAACAAATGCACAGCTCAGCTCGGTGTCACTTGGACTTAAGGATTCTGTTTCCTTCAGAGGAGAAGATTTTAGCTAATCCCAGAAAAGGCCTCGATCCCACCATGGATTAGCTTTCTGAGTACTCAGGGCTGTCACATCATTTTGTCTGCCAAAGGCAGGGAAGGGAGAACACAACAGCCAACTATCCCCTTGTCACAGAATATAAGTGCCCTTCCCTGCCTCTCTCCTGTAAGAAACAAAATAAATCAGTCACTCCTCCCATGAGGGTCCCCAAACTGGGAAAGGTTCCTTCTTCGGTACCAGGGAGAACCAGATTTGTGAATTGGGAGGCAATGTGTCCCAGAGAACAAACCCAGGCTTGGTAATCCATCAGTAATGGTCCTCCTCACAGAGATGCTGAGAGAAGCAAGAGAAATGTTCTGTGGGAGGGGTTCTTGACAGTTTGGGTCTGAAGAGATGGTTCCTAAATAAGGGATGAGGATCGGTTTGAATTTTGTCCCACTATTTAATGACTTTGCGGTCTGGGTGTATCACTTAACTTTTCTGATCCTCAGTTTTCTCAAGTACTGTAGTTCAGTTCAACAGTTAACAAACATCCACTGACGGTCAGAGTTAATTCATCAAACATTCATTAAGTACTTATCATAAGCAAGACCTGTGCTTTCTCCTGGAAATGCAGATGTGAATAAATTGGATACCATCTCTGCACCAATAGAAATATGGTCTAGAGTTAGGCATCTACAAAAACATGAGGAAAATGCCTGACCATAAGATTCCTTTCGAAATTCAGTGAAATAAGTAGAGCATGTGGCACATAGTAGGCACTCGATATACATTATAGTCACTGTGTCAGATCTTTAGAAATTTGCATATATAACAACTGAATCAATATCAATAGCTTCAATGGGATCTTACCTGAAAGCTTAGCCTGCTCTCCTTAGGGAGGACCCTTCTATGTAAGGGGATCAAGGACCCTCGTTATAGAAAACATAACATGAAAAACACATCTGAACTGAGCATATTCAAGTTTGTAAATATGGGGCAGCTAATTTTTTCATCATGCTCCCCATTTTCCATTTGGCATATATTGAATCCTTTTGAAATTTGACAAGTAGCTTGGGCTTTTCAGTGAGAAGAAACTTAAGAAAGTTCAAAGCCATAATCTTCCAGCAACTAAACTAGGCAACAATGACTACAAAATGGCATTTTAGAAATGGCCCTGCAGAAGTCACCCAGTAATGGCCTAGGTGGGATAGACCCTCTCAGCTAAAGGTCAGGCCTGCTGTAGCAAAAATGAAACAGGAAATTTAGGCAATTTTCCAAGTAATTTAGGAGAAAACCACTTTCATCTCCATTCTCTCGAGGTACAATGATTGGCACACATCTCTACCCTGGCAATGGAGACCAGGCCACTGTGGAACCAAGGCTGAGTCACTCATCCAGGAAACGTGGAGTGAGGGCTGTGAGCAGAAGGGCTCAGGAGGAAAGCACATTCTTACTGAGCATTAGTTGGGTGGCTGCTCTGTGCACCACATCAATTCGTTCACCTTTCATTTGCAAGTCACCAACTCAACACTCCAGTTTTGCTGATAGAAGGTGTTCACTTATATTAATTCATATGGAATTTTTCTGGTAGTCATTCTCCTCACTTTAAATGCAGCACAGTGATTACTTCTGAACCCAGAGAGCAGTGAGCATTCGGAGTCAGAGAGGTGGGCAAACAATTGCACAGCAATCATAATCAGAACTCGACAGGAAAAGAGCCTGGGCTGCCAACCAAAATTACAGCAAACGATTTTAAAGGAACTAAGAACTTGTTTTCACTGCTTCTCCCTATCTGCATCTCTCTCTGGCAGGATGTTTACTTACTGCTCAGTCTGAGCAATTGCACCAGTTCACTAAAGATAAATAAATAAACCCCACTTGGTGACTGTTTTATCATCCTGAAGTTCAACCTCTAGGAATAATTTTGCCAAGTTGAGCTTTGGCAGGAAAGGGAACTTCTGGATGCAGTGCCCACCATCTTGGCTCTGCCTTTTCTGGGCTATACACACTCAGTTACTTCAGATAAATCACAATGGATTATACCTTAACCAAGGAGGAAAATATTGTATGGGGGGGAAACAAGACTTTAGAAACAAAAAGGATTCTAAAAAATGATTCCATCACTTAGTGCCTAATTTTTGGTAAGTTACCCAACCTCTCTGAACCTGGTTCTTCATCTATACAATGAATATTAGTGGGTATTAATTTGTTAACATAAGTAAAGCGTTATCACAGGGCTTGGATAAAAACAAGTACGTAGGGCTTCCCTGGTGGCGCAGTGGTTGAGAATCTGCCTGCTAATGCAGGGGACAAGGGTTCGAGCCCTGGTCTGGGAAGATCCCACATGCCACGGAGCAACTGGGCCCGTGAGCCACAACTGCTGAGCCTGCGCGTCTGGAGCCTGTGCCCCGCAACGGGAGGGGCCGCGATAGTGAGAGGCCCGCGCACCGCGATGAAGAGTGGCCCCCACTTGCCGCAACTAGAGAAAGCCCTCGCATGAAACAAAGACCCAACACAGCTAAATAAATAAATAAATAAATAAAGTAGATATTAAAAAAAAAAAAAACAAGTACGTAGTAAAGGTACCTTCCCTCATATCTAGTGACTATGCCTCTCTCTGTTTCTTCTTTTCTAGGGTTCAATGTGTGGACCAGAACCCAATGTGTAGATTCAACACTCTCTGATGCTGAAGGAGAATTTGTCACAAGGCAGCTCTAACTCTGACTTCATCCTAATTGTATTAAATTACTAAAGTTGATTTATCTTAGCAGGTGGTCTCTTGAGAGAGATGAAATAGACCAAATAATATAGACTGAAGCTCCAAATGCTGTATTAGATGTAATTTCCCTTAGTTCCTATGCACCTCCACTCCACTTCCAAATAGTTCAACAGAATTGAAGCAGAAGTCTGAAACAGCTGCTACACTTTAGTTTCTCAACTTAATTTTAGATGCCCCAGCCAAGTCACCATTAAGCAGTAGGAATAACGTTGTGCCCGGTGATGACATGTTTTGTTTATTTATTTTGATATTATGTTTACTATAAAATCAATCTATGCACATGAAGAAATGAAAACAATATAGAAAAGTGTGAAGTAGAAAGTGAGCACTTTCTATAATCCCATGTGGTTCCCCATCTCCCCAAACTCGACTACACATGCACAATGAATTTGGAGGCTGACTTCTGGATGGAGCAGGTGACATTGAATTGAGTGAATTCCATTCTTCTGGAAGACAATTTCACCACTCACAACACTCAGCGTTGTGACATTTGTCGGGAGATAGCTCTAATGGAAAGTCAATTCTTATCTTTGTATTGGCTGTGGCCTCCTTGAGGGGCTCGGACAGCCACTCTATAACTGCCATACAACCACTTGCAAATGTGCCCCTTATTTCTGTTGAAGTCAAATTTAATACCGTGTAGAAAATACCAAAGTATTTTGATTGCCATATATAAGTGGAAAAGATCTTTCTAATTCCTAAATTTCTTACCAGTTTTTTTGAGAATTGCCACCAAAAATAATAGCAATGACTTTTTCAACCCACAGGATATTCCTCAATTCACTGAAACAATAAACCAAACAGGCTCCATGTCCTTTATAGGTGCCCAGCACATAACTGAGGTATTAAAATAAACTGCTTCAATTCTGTATTTACTATACACACAATACATACAAAGAAATATCTGCAATAGTCTTTTTATGGATTTTTCTATCTCTCTTTCCCCACTTGGCCACACTGGTTGACTCCATCCTACTCATGCAATATTTCCCTAAAGCAAAACGGTAAAGATGGAAAAGTTTCTACTGAAAAACTGTCTTTGGCTTGCGTGATCATTGGTTTTGTGAGTGATAGGGATCACTCACAAAGAAAAGTCCAAATGCTTTTTATCCAGGGTTCTCCTTACCGTGATCCGGTGTACCTTTCCAGACTCTTCTCCCCCGATCACCTCCAGGCCATGGGCTCCTAAGCACAAGTTGGATTGCTTCTACAGAATTATTCCAGCATCCTTGCCTCCATGTCTGGACTATGGCAACTTATTCTAACCACCTGAAATGCTTTTCGCCAATTCTTCTGTATCTGAGGTTTCATATTTATCTGTATGAGAAATAAAAATGTTTTTCAAAACAGCAATGAAAACAAAATGACTGTAGCCACTCCTGCTGTGAATGTTGGTGTGGCAGAGATGAGTGGCTATTGGTAGCATTGACAATGTCCATATTCAAAGAAGACAGTCCTACCAAAGCATTTGAGCTGATCAAGATTAAGGAAACACTGCCTTATCAAGGGTTTGTGCTGCTTAAACAGGCACAAATAGTTCTAGAAGAGAAACCCCTGATATAGTAAAGTACTGTATTGTCCGTGTGTACCTAAAGTCACTTGGAATTTGGTTTAGGAAGGGGCTATAGACAATTGTTCAATGTAATACCCTGGGAGCCTTTTGTTGTCTTTTGAGAGACAGCCAAGGTGCAGCACAGAGAGGAGCTTCATGAGATAACCAGGGGATGAAGTGGAAATATTCTCCATGAGAAAGACCTGGTCACAGAGCACGGCTGAAGGCCTTTTAATTATAGGGCTTTCCCTCCAACTTCCAAGCATTTTGGCAAAGTTTACTTAACCCCCAGCCTTGTGTCTGTGGAAATTCAGGGAGGAGAGGAGAATAGAGGGGTGGGGGGTGCCCAGCAGGTCAACACGGTGTGAAAAGGAAAGCACATCCTAGAGGTGGGGCGCTCACAGAGATGGAGGACTCAGCAGCAGTGGAGACTCAAAGCCAGGGTGGCTGGGAGGAAATTAAGACCCCATGAATCCCTGGAGTTCATGTACATGATGCTAGGTTCCCCCAACATATGTTATGGATATAAACCAGTTTGAGTTCAATCTTAAAGGGTACAATAACCCCAGGAAGCTAAGGGACTTAGGTAATATATGAGAAGGTGATATGTAAGCGAAATATCCATTCATGAAAGCCCAAATGAAATGCCATATTACCAACCAAGTAAGTAAAAATTAAGAGAAGATGGAAGAAAACAGGAGAGCAGCACTAAGGAACCGCAGAGCTGGAACAAGAAGAGGGGGCAGGTGGTAGACAGTTGTTTTCAGCCTTCCCTGTCACTGCAACCTCGTGAAGCAATGCCTGTCAATCACTTCCCTCACAAGCCCTGCCCGTGGCTTCCCCCCATTGCTTCTGTATCCCCACACATCAGAAACATCCCCAGAAGAGAGAGATAGTCCTTGCTGTAAAGAAGAGGGCTTGGGAGAAGGAAGGAGTACAGAGATGTAAAAAGACTCATATTGAGGTTGCCCAAATGTATTTTCTTAGTGTTGCGCTGTTTGAAGTAAAGCTCAAAAGCTTTGTTAAAAGAGAACTTTTGAACTGTTGGGCTTTATAATAATGATATTCCATCCATATTTTTCTCTCTATAAAGAGGATATTAAATATGTATTAGACACAGGTGACTCAGAAGTCTTAGCTGTGATTATTCTGTGAAGAGTACAGCTAAGTTTTTCTAATCAAAATGGAATTTTAGCATATCTTTGGAATTCTTGAAATTTACAGTATTGAAAATTTTCCTAAGTGTTTGTCTGTTAATTTGTTATAGAATATACATTAGAGCAGAAATTTCATTTGATTATGTATTTGTTTATAACTTAAAGCAATAGGATGAGGGAGAATAATAGAAACCTAGAATCATGGAGTTAGAAGGGACCACAGAGTTTGCCAAACCTTATGTTTTACAGAAAAGGATATGAAATCAAAGCCCAAGTGCAGAGAATTAGATTTTACTATTCTCGTTCTATTAACATTGGGTTTAACTAAAAGTAACAATCTCTCTAATAGAAGCTGTAAATTCAGGACCTACTCAGTGCTTATACGGTGGTGATTCATAATGATGATGAGGATGGGGATGACTTCATTGTTAGCCCAGCTCTTCAACCCTCCTTAAATTCGTACCCTTTACCATGTGACCTTTAATCTTCTCCCAGGAAAAGGGTGGACTGTATTTCCCTGCCCCTTGGCTTTGAGTTTAGCTGAGTGACGGGCTTTGTCCAATAGACTGAAGTGTAAGTGACAGTGTGAGAGCCAGATCTGATCCAGTACCTTAAGAGGCCTGTGGGTTTCTGCTCGCTGTCTTGAGCCACACACATCATAATGAGAAGAACATTTCTTGCCTAAACCACTGGTTCAAGGAGGATGAGAAACACATGGAGCAGAGCCACCCCACCCCAGCCCACAGATGTACAGTAAGAAGCAGAGCTGTCCAGCAGCCTCAGTCTGAAGCAGAACCATCCAGCCAAGCCAAGCCTGGATCAGCCACCTCCCTGCCAACCTACAGATGCGTAAGCAGTAATAAATGACCTTTGTTTTAAGCAACTGAATTTTTAAATACCAAATGGCTTATTTTCACATTATCATATACATTCTAGGCTGAATTTTACCCCAAATCAGTTAAAGTATGCCATGTTGTGCAACTCCCTTGCTCAAAGGAAATGTTCCAGAAGCTCTGGATTGCCTGAAAATAAATTTAAGTTCTTACCCTTGCTATGATTCTTTGCAGATTAGCCTCCCACAGTTTCCGACATGTTGCCTAGCTTCAGCTGGACTACTGTAATTTGTATGTGTGCTTAGAATATGGGCTTTGGAGTTATGAATATGGATTCAAATCTTGGGTCTGCCCATTTATTTGTTATTTGACTTGGGGCAAGTTTCTTTACATTAATCCCTGAGTCTCAGTTTATTTATCTGTATAATGGAGCCAACTATACCTACATCATTCGGTTATTATGGAGAGTCAGTTATGTGGTACATGGAAAGAACCTGCCATAGTGCTTGGCTTTTGGCAGGCTTGAGGGTAGGGAAGGAATATCTGCTCTCTTTTTCTTTTGTTTCTACTCCTACCTGTTAAGGACAATAGCCAAAATCTCTGCTTTCCATCTAGGAGAATATTTAAGGTAAAACACAGCATCTCTGATGCCCATACACCTCACAAAAGAAAAGACAGTGGTGAATTTTGTTAGAAATTGGCATCCATTGAACTATCTTTTTTGGTGATCATGCTGCTGGTGCCAAAAGCCAGGGAAGATTCCATGTTTCCTTTTTCAGTTTCTGCATTTTGTCAAACATAAACTACCTCTTCACTTGAGGTAACTACTCCACTTTATTTTCTGTCTCCAAATGGATGTTTACAGCAATCTTGAGGTTCTCATTTATCTAGCTGGTTGGGTATGGAGGTTTTGAGTCTGTATTTCAGGCCCAGTGCGATCTCTGTGGGTATTAGTGTCGAGATTCAGAGTAGAGGGTATGAAGCCTGTTTTCAGTCTTGACTCTCAGACATGGTGCCCAATCCAACCTCCCATTCCATCAGCAATCTCCTTCATGTATGTGCTCCATTGGTCGGTACCCAGAGGAGAAGAGGGGTTCCTTTCCCTCTTCTTTGCATCTCTCTACATTCAGCCTGCTCTTCAAAAGCTAGTTCTAATCTTGCTCTGTGATCCCCCCACAGTGAAAGGAAACTCCACTACCTCCAAACTGCAGTAAAGCTGATCTATCTATACAGCTCGTGGGGCTTTTGTATAATTAGCTACTTTCTATGTGTTTACATAAAATTGCCTCTTTCAGTTTATTCAGTCTTTATATTACTCTTCTGTTTATCTCCTTCAAGGCTAACCTGATGCCTTGCTCAGGTAGATGTTCAAAAAGCATTTACCTTATATATAAATGATCTATTCTTATGTATTCATGCCTTCTGTCCCATCCCAAAGCAGGCTATGTTGACAAATTTATGTGACACTTGACTTTGGGGATTTTACACTTTGACCAATAATATTGGTTTGTTGTTTTAACATATATTAGAACTATAATTGCTCATCTATTGCACAGCTTCCTATGTCTGCTGCTGCCTTTCCTCCTTGCATACTTCTCTTCTATTTCCCCTTCAAGTCCCCCTCTCCCACCTCCTACCACCACCATACAGGCAATATATATTCAGAACTTAGGCTAAAAATGGTTCTCTGATCTCACCTCTCTTTATCTTCCCTAAACTGCCTGGTCTTTAAAGCAATTTTTTTAAATTGTTGATTTATTTAATTCCTTTGAGCCTATAGATTGACTCTCCGGTTCTATTTACCTTATTTCTTCTACTGCACCTTCCTTAAGTTGAAAATAATTAGGCCTCTGATTTTTGTTTGCTTGTGTACAAAACAACAGAAAAGTTGCCAGCTCCTAACATTTTACAAACAGAATTAATAGAAAAACAGCCACTGTAGGTTGGTAGCCTGGTGAATGTAATGCTAGGTGAATGTTGACTGAGTTGGATTTTGGATCGAATAGGGTTAAAATAGGCAGTGGTTCTTTTTCAAAAAAAAAAAAAAAAAAAAGACATGGAAATTGGAAGACTAAACTTTAGGGTCTCAGAATTGGAAATGCCCTCTTCCTGACTCTGTCAGGAAGCTCATATTGATACAAGCACCAAAAAATGAAAATCTCTGTCAAATGTGGTACTTGATCTTGTAGACTAGCTTGTGCTTGACCTGAAGTGGTCAGTGGAGCATGGTACTGTAAGTGGAGGACAGAGAGAGCGACTGTTTACCCAAAACCTGAAACAAAGGCTGTGTTTGGAAAATACAGGATAAAAAAATATCGCCATGGTAACAAATTACTTTTATACTCACATAAAGCAAAAATAGATCTCTCTCTCTCTTCCTCTCTGAAAAGCACATATTTTAAAGTACATGGAAGATTAAAGGTGATATGCAGAAACAGCTACATGAATATATTTTCATTTTTCTTCATTTGGTTTATACTAATGTCAGTATAAATCTGAAAGGCAGAAATAATTTTGAACTGGAAGCATCTTAGTTCCAGAGAGCAGGAGCAACTTAGAAGAGAAATGTATAATTCAGTCAAAAACTCTATTTTGACTGTAATATAATGATGGCAGAATTGAACTTATCAAAACAAAATGTTCCTGGCATCAGTCACCAAGGAAAATATCGTTTCTCCATGTATGTTTTTCCTTGTATTTGAAAAGTCCAAAAATGTTTTACTCTTCCCTTTGGCTTACAAAGTAGAATTCTTCAGTTTAACTTACATGAAAGATAAATGATATTTTCAGGAGTCCTTAGATCTTTCTTTAAAATTCCAAGAGATGCTGCTCCATGTGGGAAATGCTGTAGAACACTGGTGTGGGGACCGGAGAGAAAGGAGGATACAATCCAGTTTCTCCAGCAGAGTTCTTGGAAGTAGAGTCCTAATAAGAACCCCCCATCACTACCACTCACCTCCCAGGTCAGAGCTCTCTACTGGCTTACCTGGGCATCACTGACCTGTCCTATGAGACATGAAAGTTAAGTAATAAAAAGTAGATATTTTGGCTTGATAAATTTTCTGTCACCAGTTTTATTTCCCTTGGAAGATTGTTTTCAACACTTAACAATAATCTTTATTTCCTTAGTGAAATCTAAGGAAGATCCCCTATACGGTTCTTTCCAAAGCCAGCAAACTATTTGATGGACCATATGAAACTTCCATTTTATGCAGATCAAAAACAGCCAAATATTAGCAATTTCATAGGGTTTAACCTAGAATATATTTTATCTGTTCTAATGGTCATAGGACTTCCCTCTAAAGCACTAAAACTGTTGATAATTTTCTTCAAATCCATCACAACTTTTTTTTTTTTTTGCTTTCATAGATAAGAGGTGAAAGGCCTTCATGCTTAGTGATGGGTTGTATTTCTACACGTCTGACTCAATAAGCCCAAACCTGAACTTATCATCACCACCAACAACCCAGCCAGCCTATTTCTCTATTTCAGCAGTTGGCTCTCTCACACACCTAATCAGAAGTCTGGGAGGAATCCTCAATGTCTCTCTCCTTCAGTTCTAAGTATCAATATTTATAGGCACTGAGTTTCATCAATTGAAATCTTTCATCCTCAAACTCAGTGATGCTTACTGATCACTACTGTAGTTCAGGATCTTAACACACCTGCATTTGTGCAATAGTCACATGAATAGTATCCCTATTTGCATCTCCTCATTCAAAGTCAAGTTCCACTGCTGCCAGAGTAGATTTTCCAATATTACAAATCTAAAATATCCTTCTCCTTGTCAAAAACCTCATAGTTCCCCATTGCCTAGGGATAAACTCAAAATTCCTAAATTGTAGCCACCTTGAACTACCAGGTCCTTTTATGCTTGTTTTCATTTGTTTATCTGGCTGCTGTTCCTTGAATAGCCAACCCTACCCCACCCCACTGTTGTCCAGCTTGGAAACCCCTAATCAGCATTTAGGGCCAAACTCAGAGGCCAGGGAAAGCTCCTTCATTTATTCTATTTAATGTCCTGACATCCAGGAAAAGAATCTCTCTCTTCTGCCTGAGCCCTCTGTCCATACCCAACATACATCATAAATAGTATGGTTACTTGTATAATCAACTCCACCCTGGTCCACAGATTGTGAGTTTCTTGAGTATACATAGTTTTAGTCAACTTTCTTTTCCAAAAATCCAGCCTAGGTCTTCACCATTACTCATTATTGAAATGCATCAAATGAATCACTGCATATACCTTCCAAACACTCTAATCACTTGGAAATAAGAATTTGGTTTATTTACAAGTTCACTCATTACCTAAGAGTATAGTATCTTTCATTTTTTTTATTTTTGGGGATATTAGTTCTTCCTTTTAATATTGTTTTACATGTGGACTAGACTCCACTCTCAAACACCTGTTGTTATTGTTGTGTTTGGTTTTGGTTTTGGTTCCTTATTCTCAATTCTGAGCAAGAATCCCTTGAAGCCATGTGCACCCAAACTGCCTCTGAAGATCTCATATGCCTACATCCATTTTCATGTTACTGCCATAATCTTTCATTACCCAGATTTCCTGGGTAATGTAGAAGGTGCTATTGATCTGATGCTCCCCTCCACATCGTATTGACCGACCTCTAAGTTCATTTTGTTGGGTTGGACAGTATCTCACCTGCTGACAACCAACTGCCCAGCTCACGCACCCACATCCTTCTGTTTCTCTGCCGGTGGGCTTTCCCAGCTCTATAGAAGTTTGAACGCAAACCAGGACCAAAGTGGTTGCAACATGCTATACATTTTATGCCCCCGGGGGCAATTTTCAGACAATGATAGACAGGACTGGGTGGATAAATACCCCAGCTTCCCAATCCATCAGGGGGACAACTCTGAGGCGTATCTACCCCATTCCTCAGGGTTCCCCGGTGGAATAGCACCTCAGGTGCCCACAGAGGTAACACACTAAGTAACAACTTTTAGTGATGCTCCTTCCTTCTCAATTTCTCTTTCCTTTCTGTTTTCCATTTCCTTTCCTGTGCTTCCTTTGACCACTTCCTAAATAAATGACTCACACCAAGTCCTTGTCTTAGAATTGCTTTGGGGGAAACTAAAATTAAGGTGGGGAATATTTTTGGGATGTAGTGTCCAGGCAGTTCAGAACATCAATAAAACAAGGGCGTGTAATAACAAAGTCACAACATTTTAGAACAAATAGCACCATAAAGATCATGTTGTCTTGCTTACTCTCTCTCACTCTATTCCCTCTGATCCCCCTGGCTATCCTGCTTTATGCCTGCACAATTTTTTGTTCCCTTATCACTTGGCATAAGTGAAATGGTGAATTTTTCCAAAGTAACTAAATATACAGGCAAAAGAAAAATGCAAACCAAATATAAGACATCATAGAAGCACAACACTTGACAAAGGTAATTTATGAGTTTACTAGAGGTGCTGTAACAGTATCACACACTGGGTGGCTTAAACAAGAGAAATGTCTCACAGTACTGGAGGCTGGGAGTCTGAGGTCTAGGTGTTGGCAGAGTTGGTTTCTTCTGAGGGCTTTGAGGGAAAATGTGTTCCAGGCCTCTCTGTTTGGCTTGTAGATGGCCCTCTTCTCCCTGTCTCTTTACATTGTCTTTCCTCTATGTGTGCCTGTCTGTATCCCAATTTCCCTTTTTATAAGGACTCCAGTCATATTGAATTAGAGCCCACCTTAGTGACCTCATTTTAAATTGATAACTCTGTAATGACCCTATCTCAAAATTAGGTCACCTTCTGAGGTACTGGGAGTTTGGACTCCTGCATATCTTTTTTGAGGGGACACAATTCAATCATACTGGTTGAC
Organism: Balaenoptera acutorostrata; assembly: GCF_949987535.1. Classification (NCBI taxonomy): domain Eukaryota; kingdom Metazoa; phylum Chordata; class Mammalia; order Artiodactyla; family Balaenopteridae; genus Balaenoptera; species Balaenoptera acutorostrata. The sequence continues at coordinate 70,728,150 of NC_080081.1, forward strand.
AACACAGATCCCTTGTGAAACTGAACTGGGAGGCTGCCTCTACTTTACTTATACAAATACGGACATCCAGAGCCAAGTTCCCTTCTTCATTTCAGCCCAATCCAGTTTACTAAAGGGCTAATCCTACACCTGAGGTAAAGATCAAGCAGTTGGCTGCTGCTGTTAGATTTACAAGGGTTGTAAAGTTTAGTCTTTTTGCAGCAGGTTGAACATTCTTAGAAAATGTTCAAATTCTTATGATTTGAGCATTATTTTTCATGTAAATAAAATGTAGTTCTAATTAATGTATACTATGAAATACAATATCCTCCTTTGATAAACATGCTTGCATACCACTGTACAAACTGTACAAGGTTTGAATGGACACCTTTACATATATAGTTTGTTTTTGCACATTTGTAAATGTTTTTTCTGAGATGCTCAGAATTAAAACCATTCGGTTAGAAGTGTATGTCATTCAGAAGGCCCAGATTTCTTTCCAAAAAAGCTGTACCAGTTTTTCTTCTAAGAGCAATGTGTGAGTGAATTGTTCGCCTACATTCTCATTAACAACAGATATTATCAGTTTCTTAGTCTAACTTTTGCAAATTTGATGAAAAATTGATATCTTACCTCTATTTTAATTTTCATTCCTGTAATTAAAGGGAGTAGGATGAGCCTATTTCATTTATTGTCTATTTCTCCCATCAGCTGCCTGGTTATAACATTTGCTCATTTTATGATAAGTCTTTGGACATTTTCTTATGTATTTGTAAGAGCTTATTAGATATATATTTGTGAGTTAATTCTTAGCTTGTTTTTCATTTACATTAAGCTATTTATTGAATATATTTTTATGTGTAGTATGAGTTAGGAATCAATTTTTTCCCCCAAGCGGAGAGATAATTGTCCCCAAACTATCTTTTGTTTACTGATTTGATCAAAAACATATAATTTTAATGTCAAAATTCTCTATCTTTTCAATTGATTTTCTCTTCCTACACAAATCAAACTACTTATATCAATTATTAATGCTTTAAAATGTTCTTGCTATCTGGTAGAAAAAATTCTTACTATTTGTCCTTGTCTGTTTAGAACCAGCTTATTAAATTCCATTTGTGTTTTGACTAGAATTGCTATCTATGTATAGATTAACTTGTTCAAAAGAATTCTTTCCCCCATTGAATTTTCTTCTCAAAATCCAACTGACCATAAAGTGTTGATTTATTTCTGTATTCTGTTATCATACTGTCCTGGTAACTGTAGCTTTATAATAGTTTGAAATCTGATAGCATAAGACTTCCAACTTTGTACTTCTTTTTCAGGAATGCTTTAATTCTTCTAGGTAATTTGCATTTCCATGTAAATTTTAGAACCAGCTTTTTAATTGTTTCAAAAAGCCTTATTAGGATTTTTATTTAGAGTGCACTGAATCTATCAATCAGTATGGAGAGAATTGATATCTCAATAATATTGAGTCTTCCAATCCACAAATGTGTTTCCATTAATTTCAGTCTCCTTCAATCACTCCCAGTAATGTTTTGTAATTTTCAGTGTAGAAATCTTGCAGTTGTTAAGTTTATTGATGTTTTTCCCCTAACAACCCTAAATATTTTTATACTACTATACATGATGTTATTAAATTGTAGTCCCATTTTTTTTTGGTGACGTTTATAGAAATCCAATTGATTTTTTTTATATGATGGACCTTGTAAATCCTGTGATCTTGTGGAGTCACTTACTAGCCTTAATATCTCTTTTGCAAGTCCCTTAGGATTTTCTAGGAATATGACTATGTGATCTGTGAATAAAGACATGCAAATGTGTGTTTTACACACATATATATAGATATACTTTATTTATTTGTTTGTTTATACTTTATTTGTTTATTTATTTCCTTACTTCATTAGCAGTGACTTGATGACCTCCAGGGCAATGCTGAATAGAAATGGTGAGAATGGAACCCTTGTCTTGTTCCTGATTTTAGGATAAAATTGTTAAATGTTTCACCTTTATATATAATATTAGCTGTAGGATTTTTGTATGCATGCTTTATGAGACTGAGGACCTTTCCTTCTATTCTTAATTTTCAGAGAGGTTTTTTTTTTTCTATCATAAATGGGTGTTAAATGTTTTCATGTTTTTTCCTATATCTTTCAAGACAATAATATAATTTTCTCTTTATGTGTTTTTCAGTGATTGGCTCTTGAATACTAAACAAATATTGCATTCTTGGATAAACTCCATCTAATGTGCTATATTTTGAGTTTTAAAAAGTATTTTACATGTTATATTTATTATTAAATATTTAAATATAATATAAATTTTAATATTTAATATTTAAAATACTTTAAGTATAATTTTATTTATTAAATGGTGTATTATAATTAAATTATTATCTTTAAAATTTATTAAATATATTGCTTATTTTTATTTAAAACATATTTTATATATATTTATACTTTCCTGGATGTGATTTGCATTTATTGTTAAGTATTTTACATCTATATCCATGAGACATACTGGTCTGTAATTTTCTTTTTTTGAAATGTCCTTGGTGGCCTCATAAGATAAGTAAAAAAAATATTCCTACCTCTTCCATTATCTGGTACAGTTTTCATAAGATTGATATTATTTCTCCCTTGAATTTCCTTAGAATTTATCAGTAAAGCACTCTGTTGAAGATGATTTTTAATTATAAATTCAATCCCTTCAATAGATATGAGGGTATTCAGATTTTGTTTTTGTGTGTCCATTTTGTGTGAGTTGGTAAATTGTGTTTTCCAGTTTCATCTAAGTTGTTTAAATGTATTGCCATAAAATAGTTCATAATATTTCCTTGTTATCATTTCAATGTCTGTAGGATCTCTGGTGAAGTCCACTATTTCACTCCTGATGTTGGTAATTTGTGTCTTCTCTCTTCTTCCTCTTAATTTTGCTAGGTGTTTATCATTGTTATTAATATTTATGAAAATCCTACTTTGGCTTTCTGATTTTCACGATTATTTGTTTGGTTTTTTCTACTTTAAATATATTAAATTTGGACCATTTCAATTATCTCCAGTTAGCATCCTAACTGTCACCCTACATACACTTGACTCTCCCTTCTATTATCAACACAGAAGTCCTGGCGACTTTCATAACACAAAAGCCCTATTATTTTCCTCCCATTCTCTTTCCTTCTCTGCCATACCTTCTCCAGCTCCCTCTAGCTCTCCAACTTCTCTCTAATCACAATGGCTTCCTTTCTGTTCCTCAAACACTTCAGTTATGCTACCATTTCAGGGTCAAGTTTTTATTCAAAAATAACCTCCTTGAACAAATTAGGAGAGGAAGGTTACTTCCTTAATCAGAAAAGATATCTGCTCAAAACTTTCAGCAAATATCATACATAATGGTAAAATATTAAATGCTATTCATTTCAGATTGGGTTTGAGATGAAGATGTCTGCTAACACTGCTTTAATTCAATATTTTACTAGAAGTCCTAATAATGGCAGTAAGGCAAGAAAAATTATAAAATTTCTAAAGGTCGAAAGGGAGGAGATAAAACTGTTAACTATTACATATGCATATAGAAAATCCAACAGATAAAATATTAGAATTAAAAACTGAATGTACCAAGGGCACTATATCAATACACATAATTATTTACATTTCTATAAATCATCAGAAACAAATTTGAATCTTAATATAATAGCAAAACTACTACAAGAATAATCTTAATGATTGCAAAATCTCTACACTAAAAATCATAAAACACTGAGATAAATTAAAGAATATCAAAGCAGAGGTATATACTATGCTCATGGATTGAAAGAGTCAGGATTGTAGAGCTGTCCCCAAGTTAACTAACAGATTCATTGCAACACTAATAAAAATCCCATGAGGATTTTAGAATGGAAATTTCAAGATTATCCTAAAATTTACATGAAAATGTAAAGAATGGTCAAGATAATTATAAAGACCTATGTTGAAGCACTTTCATTACCAGATATCAAGCCTTATTATAAAGCTGTGGTTATTAACAGAGCATAGTAACTGTGCAAAGACAGACAATTAGAACAACAAGCCAGAAGATAGTGCCCAGGAATAGACCCACATATTCAGGCATTTGATTTATTGCAAGGATGTCTCTGCAGATTTGTAAGGAAAGAATGCTTTTTCCAATAAATGGTATTAGATAACCATAAAGAAAAAAAATATATATATATATATACAATTATATATAATATATATGATATATAAGATGTATCTTAACTCCTACTTTACACCATCTCCCAAAATCAGTTCTTGGTGGATTTAAGTTTAATTATGAAAGATAAAACAATAAGGCTGATGCAAGATTACATAAGAGAATATCTCCATGAGCATGGAATATATGAAGATTTCTTAAACAAGACAAAAAACAGAAACCATTAAGGCAAAAATTGCCTTTAAGGCATTAAAATAAGGATAACTTTCATCAAAAGATACTATCGAAGACTGAAGAAATAGTCATATCCACAATATATAAAGATCTCTTAATAATCAACAAAAAATGGCAAAAGACTTGAACAAACATTTCATAAAAGAGAATATCCAATAGACTAACAATTAAAAACTTGATCAACCTCCTCAGTCATCAGAGAAATACAAATTAAAATCACAATGAAATACCTGTATACAACCATCAACATGATGGAAAAAGATGAAAAATAGCAAATGTTGATTAGAATGAAAAGCAACTGGAACTCTTATGGACTACTGATGGGAGTGCTATTTGGTACCACTAGTTTGAAAACTGTTTATTCCACTACAACTGAATGTAGGCATAGCCAATGACCTGGTAGTTCTGATCCTAGGTATTTAACCAACAGTACTACATAGATGTATACACAGAATTTTGCATACAAGAAGTTTCATTGCAGTGCTATTCATGGTGGTCAAACACCAGAAACAACCCAAATGTTCATCAACAGTAGAATAGACAAATAAATTGTGATGTAGTCATACAATGAAAATGAACAAACTTCTACATGCAACATCTTAAGTGCACCTCACAAACATAATGTTGAGCAAAAGAAACCAGATATAAGAGTATAGATTATATATTCCTAGTTACATTGTTCAAATACAGGAAAACTTATTAATGGTATAGAAATCAGGATTATGGTTATTTTTAAGAAAAGGGACATAGTGATAAGTGGGCAAGAAGAAGATGCTGATATATAGTATTTCTTGATCTAGAATACTGGTAATGTCTTATTTCTTTATCTTCATTTAAAGATGTTTTCATTTTATGAAAATTAATGGAGCTTATGATTCATGTGATTTCCTGTATGAATATTGTATTTCAATAAAAATGTTAATATTTTAAAAGTTGACTTCTCCATGAGACTTTTCCTAACCACCCCATTGAAAGTTACATCCTCCTCCATACTCTATGTTTCCCTTCCCTGCTTGATTTTTTCCTTAACCTATAACCTTCTGATTTATTTGGTTTCCCCTAGGAGACTCTAAGACAAAGATTCCAATGTGAGCAGTTTGTTTGGAAGGTCATACAAAGAAACACAGGCAGGAAGGGGTAGGGGAGGTGAGATTGGAAGGGAAAGAAGGCAGTAAAGTTACCCTGTCAAGTGAGCTACTCTGTGGAACAAGTGGGGCTCAATCTGCTAGGAAAACTCTTGGAAAACCTTGGAAGAACACATCCTTCAGAGTTATCCCACCTGAGAGTCGAGATTGCTAGGATATTTTACAAGTAATTTTCTGTCAGTTGGTTGAGGGCTGTTCCCAGAAATGCCTGGCCTCCCACCTGTCCAGACGGACCGGGCTCTGGGGCAAGCCCTCAGACCCAGAGCTTCAAGGGCTGGCAGTGGGGTGTCGGGATGTCTGCACCAAGGGGAGAAGGGCTGCTGGGATATGGACTGGACGTGTTTCACGTATTTCATCTTCCTTATTTCCTGAACCCCCTCCGCCCTAGAGTACATGCTCCAAAAGGGCAGGGATTTAGGGTTTGGGGGTCTCTTTTTGTATGGCATGTGGAATATACTCAATACACATTTGTTGAATAAACAAATGAAGAACAAGAGTGCCATTTCAGTCTATTTCATGGTCATTTAAATTATCTTTCAAATGTACATTAAAACAATTAAAAGGGTTAACCTTTGTTTTTTGAATTCATTGACAATAGTGTCCTATGTGGCAAATAAGAAAGCTTTTCTCTAAGCTGCATAATTCATGGTCTTTTCTGTTTGTTGATGTGATTGACCTCTTTGCTAGAGGTGGAAAATGAGATGGCTGACACAAAATAGTGGAAAATGAGATGGCTGACATCAAATATTCTCTAAAGAAACAAAGTATTTGTTATGCCATATATATATATGGGAGCTGCAATCCAGTACCATTAACTCTTATAGGTCTTGATAAATTATTTGATGTGTATCTCTTAATGGATTTTTTTCTGCTTGATAGACTATGGTGTTCAGGGTGGCTTTTTATTTTTTTCCAGTTGTATTGTAAAATAATTAACATACATCACTATAACTTGAAGATATATATAGCATGATGGTTTGACATATACATTGTGAAATGATGACTACAATAGGTTTACTTAACATCCATTATCTCTATTGCATCTTTAATACAAGAAAAAAAAGAAAAAAATTCTCCTTGTGATGAGAACTCTTAAGATCTACTCTCTTAACAACTTTCATATATATCATACAGCAGTGTTAACTATAGTCGTCATGTTGTACATTACATCCGTAGTACTTATTTGTCTTATAACTGGCCTTTCATTTTTAATAACACTAACTTTAATAGTCATAATGACTATTATGACATTAAAGACTGTGTTTTCAGTCTTTAAATTATTTGTTTGTAAATAAATTATTAAAAATTATGAATAACGACCTGTATACAACCCTGATACCTTAACCAGTTCTAAGTGACACCTTCAACTCTTGAAATTTTCTTTAGCCAAGTCATTCCCTCTTACAGTCTCCTTCTCTCCTTGTCAATCATAAGCAGCACATACTCTGTTTGGAAAGGCCACAGGTGATCTTTTTAATAAATAAAGTTCATTAAAATTAAAGGTTTCTGACTTTGAAAAAAAAAACATCTTTTCTCCCAGATTTTTTTTTTAAACATCTTTACTGAAGTATAATTGCTTTACAATGGTGTGTTAATTTCTGCTTTATAACAAAGTGAATCAGTTATACATATACATATGTTCCCATATCTCTTCCCTCTTGCATCTCCCTCCCTTCCACCCTTCCTATCCCACCCCTCTAGGTGGTCACAAAGCACCGAGCTGATCTCCCTGTGCTATGTGGCTACTTCCCACTAGCTATCTATTTTACATTTGGTAGTGTATATATGTCCATGACACTCTCTCACCCTGTCACATCTCACCCCTCCCCCTCCCCATATCCTCAAGTCCATTCTCTAGTAGGTCTGTGTCTTTATTCCCGTCTTGCCACTAGGTTCTTCATGACCTTTTTTTTTTTTTCCTTAGATTCCACATATATATGTGTTAGCATACTGTATTTGTTTTTCTCTTTCTGACTTACTTCACTCTGTATGACAGACTCTAACTCCATCCACCTCATTACAAATACCTCCATTTCATTTCTTTTTATGGCTGAGTAATATTCCATTGTATATATGTGCCACATGTTCTTTATCCATTCATCCGATGATGGACACTTAGGTTGCTTCCATGTCCTGGCTATTGTAAATAGAGCTGCAATGAACATTGTGGTACATGACTCTTTTTGAATTATGGTTTTCTCAGGGTATATGCCCAGTAGTGGGATTGCTGGGTTGTATGGTAGTTCTATTTTTAGTTTTTTAAGGAACCTCCATACTGTTCTCCATAGTGGCTGTATCAATTTACATTCCCACCAACAGTGCAAGAGTGTTCCCTTTTCTCCACACCCTCTCCAGCATTTATTGTTTCTAGATTTTTTGATGATGGCCATTCTGACCAGTGTGAGATGATACCTCATTGTAGTTTTGATTTGCATTTCTCTAATGATTAATGATGTTGAGCATTCTTTCATGTGTCTGTTGGCAATCTGTATATCTTCTTCGGAGGAATGTCTATTTAGGTCTTCTGTCCATTTTTGGATTGGGTTGTTCGTTTTTTTGTTATTGAGCTGCATGAGCTGCTTGTAAATCTTGGAGATTAATCCTTTGTCAGTTGCTTCATTTGCAAATATTTTCTCCCATTCTGAGGGTTGTCTTTTGGTCTTGTTTATGGTTTCCTTTGCTGTGCAAAAGCTTTTAAGTTTCATTAGGTCCCATTTGTTTATTTTTGTTTTTATTTCCATTTCTCTAGGAGCTGGGTCAAAAAGGATCTTGCTGTGATTTATGTCATAGAGTGTTCTGCCTATGTTTTCCTCTAAGAGTTTGATAGTGTCTTCTCCCAGATTTTGACCTCTTTCCACCTTTCATTACTCCCAGACAGCTGCTGTTTGTTGGCCTGTTCTGAACCTGGGCCCTTTATCCTTGTATAGCTTTAATACAGAGGGCAAAATCACCCTTTTCCTTTGCCTCTACTTATACAATTTGATTAAAATTCTGGAAATTGGCTAAGAAATTATATTAATGACCACCCATAATATCAACCTCTCTATTGGTTGCAGTGTGAATTTATTTCTTTTTCCTTTCACTATTATTGGTTTGCTGACTGAATAAAAACTCTCTCGTTGAAAATGATTCCCTATAGAAAAAGAAAATCAAGACTTGCTGAAGTAGTTAAGTAGAGGTGATAAAACGTATCACATGTGATATGTTTTAAAGGAATAAGGTGCCCATTTGTGTCATCCAATCAGCAAAGATTTTTAAATGCTGACTATATATCAGGCACTGAGCTAAGTAATTAGACTATAAAGTCAAATAAGATACGTTCCTGACCTCAAGTCTAATGAAGGTTGAAATAAGTGCATGGGTGATTTTATTTTACCTTGGTAAAAGCTATGATAGAGGTATGCAGAAAATGCTATGGTATTATAGAGCAGGGATAAATAAATAAGATGTGGATGGTTAAGAAAGGCTTGGTGAGGAAGAATGGAAGAACAGAGGAATCTCAGACAGAAAGAGAATGTCTCAAAAGCCCAGGGGGGTGGTGGAGTCTTGATAGATGCAGCATGTAGAAATGTGGTGATAATTGTATGTACTAAGATAGAAGCATGACTTTACTCTAAAACCTCCTACTGAAGGAGGTTAAGCATAAAATGATTTATATTTTTAAAAATTCCATTCGTATCAGAGAAAGATGGATTGACGGGAGATTAGACTGGAAACAGAGAGGCTAGTAAAAAGATCTAGGCAAGAGTTTATACGACAGCTCTGGTGACTTTAATGGGAAATGGAGAAGCAGGAACAGAAAAAGAGATGTCATAGGAAGTTTACAGGATTAGGCTAATTAATTCTAAAAAAACAGAACTGCCATATGATGCAGCAATTCCACTCCTGGATGTATATATCCGAAGAAAACAAAAACACTAATTCAAAGACATACATGCACCCCGATGTTCATAGCAGCATTATTTACAACAGCCAAGACATGGAAGCAACCTACATGTCCATCAACAGATGATGACTAAAGAAGATGTGGTATGTATATGCAATGGAATATTACTCAGCCATAAAAAGAAAGAAATTCTGCCTTTTGAGACAACATGGATGGATCTATAGAGTATTATGCTTAGTGAAATAAGTCAAAGACAAATACTGTGTGTTATCATTTATATATGGAATCTAAAAAAAATAAAACGAATGTATGTAACTAAACAGAATCAGACTCACAGATACAGAGAACAAATTAGTGGTTACCAGTGGGGAGAGGGGAGGGGGAAGGGCAAGACAGGGGTATGGGATTAAGAGATACAATACAAACTACTATGCTTTGTATCTACTATAAAAAACAAGAATATACTGTACAGCACAGGGAAATATAGGCGTTATTTTGTAATAACTTTAAATGGAGTATAATCTATAAAAAATTGAATCACTATGTTGTACACCTGAAATTAATATAATATTGTAAATCAACTATACTTCAATGAAAAAATATCACATTGAATGCAAACAAAAAAATAAAAAATAAAATAAAATACTCCTAAGTTTCTGGTTTGGGCAAGTGAGTTAATAATGATGGTTCCATTTCCTAAAGTGGGGAATATGGTAATATGTTGAGAATTGGGGTGGGAGTGATGTGTTCAGCTTTAGACACGACGAATTTGGAGTACCTATAAGACAGCTAAGTGAAAGAGTTCAGTTGACACTTGAATATAAGACTTGGAGTCCACTAGAGAAATCCTGACTGAAAATATAAGTTTCTGGAAGCATTCATACTATGCAATAGTTGAAGCCCCAGGGGTTAATTATGTCACCCAAAAGAGTGTGAAAAGTAGGAGGGTTAGAAAATTAGGTGGCCCTAGGGAGCTTCTACTGTTAAGGCATGATCCAGAGAAAGGGTAGCCCCAAAGACATGAGAGAAATCTAAGAAATAGTTATATCATGGAGATAGAGAGGGAAAGAATAATTCTCAAATAATACACAGTTCAAAAATCATATCTGACCTTCAAACAAAATGTGGACCCAGAGGACTACATGAATGCTACTTGAATGCTCAACTTACAGCATTCAGTGTTGCTGAAAAGAGTAAAGGATAGTGAAGAGAAGCAATGGATGAAAAATTAGAAATTGGAAAAACAGAAACAACATGTTAAATGAGAATATATGAAACCAACACAGTTGTTTATACTTGATCACTTGGAAAATCAGGCAAAAGCCTAAAATGTTTTTCATCTTAGAACTATGAGAGCTCTCTGAGGCTTTTTTGGTCCCTGTCCCTAGTCTTTCAGGGAGGTCAAGTGTTATCATATCTATTTAGAGATGTGCCAATTGAGGCTCACAGTGATTTGTATGATACTCAGATATGAAAAATAACCCCCCAAGACATTACACTGTGCTTTTTCCTATCCTTATCCCTTTCCTATCAGAAAAAAAAAAAAAAATTGTTTACTATTAGTTAGTTTGGGAGTCTACGCTATCTTGTTTGTTAAATTTCACACCTCTTTCTTTTGTGATACAAATGTTAATTCTGAATTTAGGAGAATTTTGAATGAAAATAGTAATTTGTGACAAGGGTCATAAATGGATTGCCTGGTATATCAATTCTAGGCTACCTTAGAAACTAAGTTTTGTTATAGTAAAATAGCTTTCAAGGTTCTTCAAAAGAAAAAAATCAACAGAAACCTCTTAAAGTTAAATAACAAGTAGGATTCAACACAGTATAAAAAAAGAGTATCCCAATATTCTATACAGTGATATTTTATTAATAAATATGTATTTTGTAACGTTTAATTTACAGGATGTATTTTTGCACTGTATTTTTTTTAATGTCACTTAATGAAGTTGTTTCAATAAACATAGCCATTCAAACTTGGGGTTGTGTTAGCAAGTTGAAGATGAGTCTGCACCTAATGTCTGTCGTGGCTTTTGCTTATTCAGCTTAGAGAATGTCCATATTCACACAGATAAGTGGTAACAAATGGTACTTGTTCTTTTTTTTTTTTTTTTTTTTAACCAAGTGGGGAAAGGGGGGTGGGATAAATTGGGAGATAGGGATTGACGTATATACACTACCATGTGTAAAATAGGTAACTAATGAGAACCTACTACAGAGCACAAGGAACTCTACTCAATGCTCTGTGGTACCTAAATCGGAAGGAAATCCAAAAAGGAGGGATATATGTATACATATAGCTGATTCACTTTGCTGTACAGCAGAAACTAACACACCACTGTAAAGCAACTAAAGTCTAATAAAAATTAAAAGAAAAAAAGAACTCATAAAAATAAAGGTACTTGTTCTTTTAAAACAACTTACCTTGCATTATCACAATACCCTAGTTATACAGAGGTGGCCAGAGGTTTATCCTGAGGACTGCACAACAATGAATGAACTTAGGATCACAGGATAGCAAACTGGTTGGTTCCAGTGTTAAAATTTTCTATATGATACATTTTTAAATGCGTGTTGGTTTTATTCCTGATTAAAATATATTAAAAAATAAAATTTATAGTAAATTTCTGTCAGATCCCTGAAGTGCATAATCTTTTGTGGAAAATATGTTGATATTTCAACATCTAATAAACTTTGGTATAAAACAGTATCTTTCAAAGTAGAGATATTTATGAGACGCTTTTCATTTTTTCATAAACTTTTTATCATAGAATAGTTTTTAGATTTACACTCAAATTAGAAGGCTAATACACAGGGTTCTCACGTGCCCCACACACAATTTCCCCTATTATTAACATCTTATATTAGTATGGTACATACACCGCAATCAATGAACCAAGATTGATACACTATTATTAAAGTCTGTACTTTATTCAGACTTCCTCAGTTTTTTCCTAATGCCTTTTTTCTGTTCCAAGATCCCACCCAGAACACTACATTACATTTCATCATCATGTCTCCTTAGGCTTCTCTTGCTTGTGACAGTTTCTCAGACTTTCCTTGTTTCTGATGACCTTGACAGTTTTGAGGGGTATTGGTCGGGTATTTTGTAGAATGTAATTCAGTTGGGATTAGTCTAATGTTTTCCTCATTATTAGACTAGAATTACAGGTTTGGGGAAGAAAGACCACAGAGGTAAAGTGCCATTCTCATCACATCATACAGTCAACATGATTTATCCCTGTTGATGTTGACCTTGACCACCTGGCCAAGGTAGTGTTGGTCAGGTTTCTCCACTATAAAGTTACTCTGTTTCCTCCCTTTCCACACTGTCTTCTTTGGAAGGAAGCTGATGGGCAGCCCACACTTAAGGAATCAGGAATTATGTTCCATCTTGTTAAGGGCAAAATACCTATATAAATTATTTGGAATTATTCTGTGTAAGATATTTGTCTCTTCTCTCTCATTTATTTTATTCAATTATTTATGTATACCACTATGGATTTGTGGTATTTATTTTCTATTTTGTGTTATAATCCAATACTACTTCATTTTGTGGCTCAAATTGCTTTATAATTGACTATTGGGAGCTCTTTTAGTTGGTTCTGGTGTCCTTTGACATAGAGTTGACATTTTACTTTGGTCATATAATTGGAATCATACATGTAGACTTTTCAGACCAGCATCTTTCACTGAGCAATTATTCGTTTAAGATTCACCCATGGTTTTTCGTAGCTTGGAAGCTCATTCTTTTGTACTGCTGAATAGTTTCTCTTGTATGGATGTTTATCCATTTGCCTTTGAAGGACATCTTGGTTACTTCCAGTTCTGAGTGATTATGAATAAAGCTGCTATAAACATTCATATGCAGGTATTTAAGTTTTTAAATCAGTTGAGTAAATACCTAAGAGCATGATTGTTATGTTGTATGGCAAGACTATGTTTAGCTTTGTAAGAAACTGCCAAAATATGTTCGAAAGTGCCGGTACCATTTTGCATTCCCACCAGTAATGAATGAGAGTTCCTGTTGTTTTGCATCGTTGCCAACAATCAGTATTGTCATATTTTTGGATCTTAGCCATTCTAATAGGTGTGTAGTGATATCTCATTGTTGTTTTAATTTGCAATATCCTAATAACAAATGCATTTGAGCATTTTTTCTTATGTTGATTTGGCACCTGTATATCTTCTTTGGTGTGATGTCCAGATCTTTTTTACCATTTTTAATTGGTCTGTGCCTTTTTCACTTTAAAATCCATATTCTAATTCAAGTATTTGGTATAGTTTTCCACCAAATGACACTGCATAGCTTTTCTTCATTCTTAAAATGTGGGGAATTGTTCTCACAATTGTTCAACCCAATTATTTGGGTTGGTCATTACTTTTTTATTTTGTGAGTTTAGCAAATACTGTCAGCTAAGAATCATTTATTTGGGACAAAAATAACAATTCAGTGACTATCATTTCATCCTGAAGAAGGGATAGAGATCAGAGAAGGGAATAAAGTTGTTTTTAGCAGCAGGGGAACAGCCCCGAGCCCCTTAGTTGTGACTGCTCATGGAAAGTGAGCCACAGGGAGGTCTGGCGCAGTGTCCACACACGACCTAAATAAGGTTGGAGAAGAGCAAGTGGGAAACACTATTCTTTCTTACACAACTTTTTGCCTTAAGTAAAGTAAATTAAAAAGGAAATCAAGAGTATTGTGTGCTCACTTATTTTCTAGGCACTTTCACGGCTTCCCCTGAATCAAAGTTTGAAGCTGGCTTTGCTGCCAGGGTAATTTCTGCAGCCAGGGTGCAAACGCAGCAGACCTTGAGCAAAGACCTCTCTGCACATGTTTTCAGCCTCTGCCCTCTTATTAGCCAGTACAGGTGGGACCCACTGCTGCTGGCAATCCTGTATCTCTGCCCCCCCCCCAGAGCACACAGTGTGGGGGGCAGAACTAAATACAGATCTCAAATTCCAGGATTACTCTGCTGCACAGACACCCAGAGTTCTTCCACTGGGATGCAGCCTAAAAAGAGAGAGGCAGCAATTGGCTTTTAGAGTCACTGGGTGGTATGCCCTAGGAGATGCACAGCTTAGGATCTCTCACTGAACTACCTAAATGCTTTTCCAGGCCTCATTCCTTGCTGGGTATACTTGATTATCCCCCTACACTCCTCCTCAGCTTTAGTTAGAAAAGTAGAGAAGACAAGGCAATATTCAGTGGCTTCAACGAAGGCAAACCCACATCATTCCCATGACACACTGTGCTGTTTTTATCTGCTGACCTTTATTCATGTACTGTTCCCTCTGCCAGGAATGTTCTCTCTAGTGAGCTATCCAAATGACGCCCATTCTGGAAGCATCTGACCAAATCTCTCCTCCTTTAAGATGTCTTTCTTGGTTCCCAGTTCCATAGAGATTTCCAATTTTCTAAATTCTCGTATCACTTGCAGTTTAACCATTACTATGGTCTATGACATGCGTATGCACACACACACATACACACACACACACACACACATTCTGCAATGTTTCTTTTGTGTTATCCTTACTTTTTTTATAAGACAGCAAGGAATTCATGGCCTTTTCAGGTCAAAAAGAAATAACTTGTGCTATTTTCTATATTATCTTTCGAAGTTGAGATGGATTTTACTCCTAATAGGTGCTAAATGAATAATGTTAAGTTACTTGATTCCTAGTATCTAATATAGAAATAATCATTGCATTTCTTGTGCCCTTCTGCAATGTAGACCCCATAAAGCCTCTTCAACATTTTTCTATTTTATTATTCTTTTAGTATACCTTTATCAAGTACCTAATACTATATTGCTGAGTCATAGATGCTAGAGATAAAATTATATATAACATATGGTTCCTGCTCTCAGGAAGTTCACAATTTAGACTTACTGGGCCAAACTATGGCACTTGGTAGAACTAATACTGCCAGTTACATTCCCAGGGCACCAGTTTTATCATGTATCTTGCAGGTACAGAGTCTGGTGTCCATTTGGAGAAGCAATGCAGACAGATTATTTTTTGCAAACATCTGATAGACCCAAGCAGAAATGGAAAGTTTTCCTCCCCATCCACAAAAGATGAAAACACTGAGTAAAATATAACAAAAAATACATAGCCAAACTTAATAGTAATAAAGGGAGATCTTCAGGTGCTAAAAATGAAAAAGTTACTCTAATCTTGGAGAGCTAGCGTTGAAGCTAAATGTGTTTCTTAACTTTGAGGGCTGGATATGAATTTCAGATAGATTTCAATGCCTTCACGGGGCTGGAAGTAAAGGCTATGGGCTCTGAGCTACATGTGGAGCTGCAACTGGACTCTGTCCATAAACATGGGCCCCAGAAGGGATGGTCCTATCAGGAAAAATACTGAAAAAATTTTCACACCATCTTGAGGCTTATAAATTATAAAACCCTCAAAACATAATTCATGAAACAAATTGATGGTTAATTACTTTAAAACTTAAAATGTTTGTATGATAGACTATATGACTTTCAACACCTAAAGTATTTATTATCTGGCCCTTTACAGAAAATGTTTGCTGATTCTTGCTATAGAACAACTGAAAATACTAAATGTTACAACGTGAATAGATTTCAAAGGTAATGTTGAATGAAAATTAATAGCTGCAGAATGATGTATACCATTTGTACCATTCCTATTAAATTGTAAAATAAGCAGAACAGTACTACAAGTTGGTTATGGGTACTTTTTGAATAATAATTTTATATAAGTTCAAAGGTGAAATGCGGGCTTCCCTGGTGGCGCAGTGGTTGAGAATCTGCCTGCTAATGCAGGGGACACGGGTTCGAGCCCTGGTCTGGGAAGATCCCACATGCCACGGAGCAGCTGGGCCCGTGAGCCACAATTGCTGAGCCTGCGCGTCTGGAGCCTGTGCCCCGCAACGGGAGGGGCCGCGATAGAGAAAGGCCCGCGCACCGTGATGAAGAGCGGTCCCCGCACCGCGATGAAGAGTGGCCCCCGCTTGCCGCAACTGGAGAAAGCCCTCGCACGAACCGAAGACCCAACACAGCCAAAAATAAATAAATAAATAAATAAATAAATAAAAATTAAAAAAAAAAAAAAAGTGAAATGCTTTCATCAACTTCATGATGGTGGCTCAAATTCTGAGGAATAAGATCACAAAGATGAGTTCAGCTGTACATGAGGATTTTTTCATATATATATATATATTAGTAAGTCCCCTACATACAAATGAGTTCTGCTCCGAAAGCGCGTTCGTTAAGTCCAATTTTTTCCTAGGTCCAACAAAATTAGCCTAGGTACCCAACTAACACAATTGGCTATATAGTACTGTACTGTAATAGGTTTATAATACTTTTCACACAAATAATACATAAGAAGAACAAACAAAAAATAAAGAAAACATTTTTAGTCTTACAGTACATTACCTTGAAAAGTACAATAGTACCAGCTACATCACCACTGGTTTTACACTTGCTTCTGGACATACTGGGTTTGAAATAGATACTGTACTTCTGTACTCTATACTGTACAGTGAAATACACAAAAGCACAACCACTTATAGAGGATGCACACATGTGACAATGTACGCCAGACAAGTGAACTAACTTACATGACTGGGCGTGCAAGTGCAAGTTCACATCTTTGAAAGTTCGCAACTTGAAGGTTCATATGTAGGGGACTTACTGTGTATGCATGCATATATATCAATACTCAGGCCCTCTCTATTTAAGTGCACAGTAGACTACTTTCAAATACTAGGACCAATATCTTTGCCTAAGGGCTTTCCTTGATTTCCTCTGAAACCACTCAACTCATGCATGTGACAGGCTGAAGTGTCAAGAAATCTCCCATCCCCTAGGACAGCCTTCCTTAATGGCTGAATGGAGTTGGTCTGTATGCACACAGTAGCACCAATCCTCAGGTGAGACAACTCTGAGATGTGTGTCTTACACTGCTTCCTAGAGTCTCCAAGTGAGATTGTCAGTTGTGCACAATGATAATTTATTGGAAGCCAAGCCCACCACTGCCTCTTTCCCCTTTCCCCTACTGGTATTTCCTGGAATTATCTTCCAAATAAATTACTGCACCCCAAATTCTTGTCTCAGGATTTGGTTCTAAGAGAATTCAAACTAACAACCATTTATACTCACAAAGTGAGCTCACATATATTTTCTACAGTTGTTATATCTTTGTGAAGTAGGTTAGACAGGGCATTTTTTCCTATTTTACTGGGGGAAAAACTAAGACCCAGGGAAGTTTAATCTTCTACCACCACCACCAATAACAAGCAGAGTCCCTAGCTAGTAACAGAAAGAATTTGGACTTAGAGATAAGTCTTCTGACTGCAAACTTGGACCTTTTTATGATACTGTACCATTTGAAAACATCACTCTCAGACCTCCATTTCTACTGTGTAAATGGAAGTTATATTATGACAGCTCAAGTCTGTAACAAACGGTGCACTGTGATTTTATTGTAACTCCCTGGAAATGGTCACTCAGGTGTTATGACGGGGCTTTGTCCTATGCACATCAAAGAGGATTCTGGGATTTTCCTGAGTGCCAGTTGGTGAAAATGTTTATCTAGACTACTCTTCAGGAATCACTAGCAAGGGTGGAGAGCCTCCCAGTCTCTGTAGGAAAATGGCAGGTGAAACAGACCTTCTCACAGTACACTGTTTCTCACAGTTTCCAAGGTTCACCTTCAGAAAGGTGGCATGTCAAGCTTCATGAACTAATTGCTTCAGCTTTGAGGCGCTGCAGCTTGTTAAAATTCTCACTCCTTATTGATTCCCCATGGCTTTCAAGTAGGAAGGACACTTTTAATATAACACATGAGGAATCTGGATATGATATCATCAAGAGTCGAAGGCAATCAAAGTCCAGATTTCAAATCCCATTGCTGCCAAATGTTTACTTGTCAGATCTCATTTGTTGACAGTGTTCAAATGCGTGTAACTTCTTGCAAGGCAGACTTTTAGAATGTGAGGACATGGCAGTAATGAAGAAAATTTGTACAGTGGGTGAACTGCAAGCCTGAATATTCAAGCTTGACTTGGTAAAGTCAACACAATGCCAGCATTAGTATTCAGATGAAATTTCAGTTCCTATGAACAAGCTGGCATGCAGCCCAATTTGTCAAGATAAAATTTCAGGGCCTTGTTATGTGTCTCTTCTCTCTAATAACCAGAGCTTCCAAGACAACATGAGAGGCAATTTTAAGGATACTGATGACAATCCTCCTTGTGGAAAGGTTTGCACCAAATACAGTGGCAAAATGCTTAGAAATTGCTTTACAATTTACAAAGTGTCCTCTCTTAATTTTGCTGGTTTGGTCCTCACAATAGTTTTATGAATTTCAGGACATTTTTTGACAGTGTTGGATATTAATCCTTCTACTGATTATTAAGTAATTTATGCATAGAAAGCACTTAGAAAAACTTTGAATTATGACTAAAGACAAAGTAATTAAGCTTTGGACAAACTGTGACTGTTCTTCATTTCTTCGTTCTGTGAACTTACTCTGCGGTCAGATAGTTAAATTATCACCTTGTGCATAGGTCTTTGGCCACAATTGAAAAGATTAAATATGTGACTTTAGAGGTAAGGTACTGACCCTACACATTGGTTAGGAGGCATAACCAACTCAGAATTACCCTTCAAGTGTGGTAACAATTGTTATATGTTTATCCTATAATTTAAAATTTTTATGCCCATCATTATTACACTACTATAGAGTTTCTCAAAGCGTGTTCCAAAGAACTTGATTTCCTCAGAATGCCGATAGGTATGACTTGTCAGAAAAAAAAAAAATTAAAAACTTTGTGGTCATATAAGTTTGAGAACTCCTTGTTGAAACAGTTTAGGAATCATTGGCTTAGACTAAGCTGATTTCTTAACATTAGGACACTGCAGAGCATTTAATATGCTAATGCATATTATACTTTTCAAAGGGGGTTATAAATAGTAGTGTTTCTGAAACTAACTTGCTCAGTAAGCTCTTTTTCATGGATCATCTCACGGGACTGGGACTCCACAGCATACAGGATTGGAAATTCTATTAATGTATTTGAAGGGAATGAAATTTTATTTGCTTCTCTTGAATTCATCTCACCACTGTGCCAATAAAATTGGTAACTTTAGCTCATTCTTAATGTCTTCTTCCTACAAAATTTTCCTGGAAAACAAATTTAATTGCATATTGGTTTATCAGAAAACTAAGGCCTTGTATCTTTGCTGTCACTGGAATTCATGTTAACACTGCAGGGTTACAGATTATCCAAAAGAAGGACTGAGGACTCAGAGTGGTCATTTCTGAATGTAATATTTTCCATTAAGTCCATTAAGTCCCTAAGCCTTTAATAAAAGCATAATAAATATGTCAGATATTTTACTCATGACAGACTAATGTGCGTAGAAAAAATATCTTTGTGAGAAAAACAGCATACCAAAGATAAAGAAGAGAAAGCAACAATATTATTTTTATTACATGGTGGCATAGGTAAGCATATCTATTTATTGAATACATGACAACTAAGGACCAGCAGATGAGCTAGATGTAGGGAGCCGTGTGGGGATAAACTTTTCTGATCCCGATTCATGGAGTTTATTGTCTTCTGAGAAAGATACAAGTTAAACCGTGAGATGGGTGTTTTGAAGGAGAAGTAGAGGGTTTTGTGGATATGATAAGGGGGTGGACTTAACCATTCAGGGAAGGATTTTCTCAGGAAATGATATTCAGACCAGCTCTGAAGCCTGACCTACAGGAAGAGCAGAAGTCAGCATAGTCCAAGCAAAATGGAAAGTATCAATATATGCAAACTTTCACATGCTAGAGAAAAGAGAGAAGTCAGGCCAATGACAGGCCACTCCGAGGAGGCCCTCAGAGTGTTTCACAGCTTCTTGATTCCTCCTTATGTGCCTGTGAGAGGCATTTATTATTCATCCAATTGTTTATCACAGACCTACTATGTACCAAAATCCATAGCGGATACAAAAGATACACTTCAATGTAATGTATACAATTCAATGTAATGTATACACTTCAATGTAATGTATACACTTCAGTGTAATGTATAGTCTGTTATGAATGAATGGAGAAAATGAGGCCAAGAGAAATAAAGATTCAACACCACAAAAGAGCATCCAGATGATAAGAGATCATCATGAAACGAGGTCACTCCACTCGGTGTGTCAAACTGAGGCCGAAGGCCAAGAGGAGCGCCTGCAAAGCTCTGTCCAGGGATCTTAGGTAAAACACAGACTCTAGGATATCTGAAAATGGGTTGAGTACAAGCTGAGCAAAGCTGACTTTTAAATGCTGAAGGTAGTTTCTGTCTGGTAAGAGGTGGTGACTCCAGTACATGTTTAGAGACACTCTTCCCTCCTACAGGCTGTTAAGTTAGTTAAATAAGGAGCCCATTAGACTGAGGAAGCTTTAATGCCATGACAGCCTTCGTAAGCAAACCAAAATCTAAGCCTGTAAATGCCTCAAGGTTATGAAACTGAAACGCAAAGGACAACGCATCACAGCCAACTAGGCTTTAAGCTGTAGCCAAACATATAATTTCCTTTCTCTGCTTCCGTACCTTACCTATATAAGTCTTTCCCAGAACTCCCGTCAGAGGAACGCTCCTAACCACTTCCTGTTTGGCGCTGCCAGACTGAAATCAATTTTTGATTAAATAAACTCAACATTTTTAATAGGCCTCAGATTATCTTTTAACAATGGCAAACCCCCTTCATTGGCCTTTTAATTATATAGATGCAGTAATAATAATGTAAAGACATTTTTCAATAGCTCTCTGAGGGATATACTAGTATTATCATCCCCACTTTACAGATGAGAATTGTAGAGAGGTTTATCAACTTGCCCAAGGTCATAGCAGGTCAAGGACTGGAACCCTGGTCTGCTAACTCTAGAGTCTGCTTGTTTTAGCTCCCTGTGGTTGTTGTGACAAATTACCACAAACTAGGTGGCTTAAAAGAACAAAATTTACCCTCTGAATTCTAGAGGCCAGAAATCCATACTCCAGGTGTCGGCAGGGCTGTGCTCAACCCAGAGGCTCTATGGGAGATTCTGTTCCTTGCCTCTTCCAGCTCTGGTGGCATTCTTTGGCTTGCGGTCACATCACTTTTGTCTCTGTCTTTGTGGTCACACTGCCTCCTCTTTTGTCTGTCTCTCTTCTGTGTGTCTCTTACAAGAATACTTGTCATTGGGTTTAGGGCCCACTGGTATAATCAAGGATGATCTTATCTCAAGATCCCTAACTTAATCACATCTACAAAGGTCGTTTGTCCAAATAAGGTCACATTCACATGTTCTAGACAATAGGACATGAACATATCTTTTGGGGAGGCTACCGTTCAACCCACTACAATCCTCCTAAACAAAACATCACACTTTCCAAATAGTGATGTGGCCAAAGCAGCTAAAACTGCTTTGGGGTGAGAATGTAAAAGATTGTCTATCTGGAGGTAACCAGTTCAGTTAACATTTGGGGAAAATGTTTTTTCTCAGGAGGAGATGAGGAGAATGGGGAAGATGCTATGATGTTTATTTCCCTGGGAATTTCATCCATGGCCAGAAACTGGTGGGAATTTCTTTAAAATCCACACTGTGAAACTCTGAACAAAACCTGAATGGTTTAGAGGCTCAGGGCTCAAAATGAGGGGAGGGTTTGGGGAATGTGTCATTCCCCCACCTGAATGGAATCTGCATCCATCTGGCTCATAGAAGAACAACTCTTGCAAATCATATCTTTTTCATTATAATTTATAATTGATTATTGCTAAAAAAAAATGTTCTAGATTTTAGAACATTATTTTGTATCTCTTCTACTTCTCATGAGTTCTCTAAGCATACAATCATCTCCTTCTGTGAAAACAATGATGATATTGCCTCCTTCCTAATACACATTCCACTTGTTAATGTTCCTGAGTTATCACATTGTCTAAATTATAAACTGTAACTAAGGTAATGAACATATAACATAGACGAACCTCAGAGGAAGACCTGATTTGAACACAGAGAGGCCAGCAGCAGAACAAACAATTCTAGAGAGACTGCAGTGATTTTGTAAATGAATAGAGTATGATGATAAGACCAGCGTGATAGTTGAGGGCAGAGGACAGAAAGGAGAAGTCTTTTCATAGCTTGGAGGAGGGCACATGTCAGAAAATGCTTCAGAGTTCGTTTTTACTACTTGTGTAACTGATATGAATTAAGTAGTAATAACCTTTGTCACACTGGACAAACAAAATTGCCTTTGTTTGGGAGGGGTATTCCTGTTGGTAAGGTTTAAGCTGCTTTAGCTGCTGTCAATTCCCTCCTCAATCTCAATGCTGTTTGTGATAACACGCTCATTTCCTTATTAATAACCGTCATTCCTCAGAGACAAATGACTGCAGAAGAACAGATACAAGTCTGTTAAACCCAGAAGTCCATGATAGCAACAGAGGATGGAGGAAACATCAATAAGCAAACTGAAAATGTCCCTAAATGAATCAGGCTATTCTATAAGGCTTTTCAAGGTTTTTAATCAGGCACGTAACAAGCGAAAGATTTATCCTGTCCTGTGTTACTAGGTATGGCTCCTACTCACACAGTCCTTCATCAAGCATAATTAATTTGGTGGCCTTGTTGTAGAGCATGATTCTCAGAAACCACACTGTCTCACTGTTAGGTAGTTTTAATTAAATTTTACAAGTATAACACAAACACATACATAATGTCTACAGACTGGCTTTCTGAGCTAAGATTTTGCTTAATAGGCAAGGGCCATTTTGAACCTTCATATTCAGCCAGGAAGTATTGTGTTACACAGAATCCCTATTTGATCATAGCATATTTTTGACAATACCCCTGGAGTTTTTTGTCATGTCTCCAAAGATAAAAGAAAACAAAGACTGAAACAAAACACTTTTTATTGCTGAAGAAATGCCTTAGGTTTTGCAAGCTTTATGTTAATTTGTTTAATATAATAATTTAATTCTAGTATAAAAGAAATACATATTCACTATGGGTAATTTTAAAAATGAAAATACAGGGAGAATAAATTGAAAAATGTGTAATATCATTACCTAGTGATAACATGTTAATGATTTGGCATATATATATATATATATATATATATATATATATATATATATGGTAACATTTTGGATTTGTATGTATTTTTATAAAAATATCATTTATTGAATTCCTGTGTGGTAGGGCTATACCAGGCATTTGACAAATGATTTCTCATATAAATCCACAAAATAACTGTAAGACAGTTACTATTATCCTTATTTTACAATGACATCCTGAGGCCCAATAAATTCCCAGGATCTTAAGTAAAAAGTGGTAAGCCTAAATCTCTGTGATTCCAAGCCTAATCCTTCTAACTTCAATGCTTTATTGTTTCTCATTCACTCAAATCATTTATCATATATGTTATACTATATTTGTTATATGTATGCATATATATATATACAAGTATATATGTAATATATATGTTACATTATTTGGAACTTACAGTCTTTTATTCTGACATTTATGATAGCAATCACAACTATCTGGTATAAACTATTCCGGTATTACCTATTCTTAGAAAATATTATTTTAATGAATGGATAGTATTTCATTGCATGAATATCTCAGATTTATCTATTATAATAATATAGTAATGAGCATCACTGAACATAAATCTTTATGTTCTTTAAGCCTTGATTATTTCCTTATGATAATTCCTAGAATAAGAGTGTTATGAGAGTTATGAATGTTTTTCAGGCTCTTAATATTTATTCTGAAAGTGTAGGACAGTAGCTTATATATTATTAAAGATCTACTAAACCAAAAACCATTCACTTGGGGAGTAGGGCTGAGGGATAGAAATACATTAATGAGAAGAAAAAGGAGAGAAAATGACAGAAAAACAGGGGAAAGCTTCTGATTAAGAAGTGAATTAAACCAAGGGTGAGCTGGGATCCTAATACATTGATAGACATTGACAGCCTGTGTTTCTCCTTTCCTTTGGTGGCAGATCCACCAGGCCTCCACTTGCATAACTCTCCTCACAGCTCTGACTAATTCACAAAGGAAACCAGAAAATTGCCACCCGCCAGCAAAAGTACTTGCCACTCCCACCAAACGAGACACTCCACTCCCCTCGTACACCCAGCAGGAGGGCTTGCCATGAGCTCCAAAGCCACCGTTCATGCCTGTTCTGTGGACCGTTGCCTATGAGAACAGTTTTAAGACAGGTGTGGTCAGATGATCCCATTCCCTCTTTTCTGCTAAAATTCTTAGAGAGGAAAAGGTTTCGTGGGAAAGCCCATGTTTAATTATCAGCTAAGCAATCCATCTTTTCTTCACTGTCAAATTCTCATTATTCTAAAACTTATTCTGTGAGGACTGAGATGAAAGGTTCCTGACTCTGTTTTGCCCCCTGTCTCATCTCTATGTTCTAAATCTCTGCTAGCTGGCCATGATCTTTCTGACTGTGCCTTCCTGAATGGCTCTCTTGTTGTGTCTGTGGTCTGCATCCTCACTACTGTCCCCTGAAATGCCCTGTGAGTGTGACCATCTGGAAATGAGTTAGCAGTTTTGACATCTGGCACCCTCTTCTCCTTCCACCTGGAAACCTAGACCTCTGGCCATGTGTTTCTCTCTATGTACTTTAGAAAGCTAGTAAAACAACACCATTTGGCTTGTCAAACAGATGTTGTTAAACAGTTATTATGTGTCAGCCACTCTTAGTTTCTGGAGATAAATAGAGTAGACCATGGATCCTGCCCTCAAGAAATGTCTAGTTTAGGACTTCTCTGGTGGCACAGTGGTTAAGAATCCGCCTGCCAATGCAGGGGACACGGGTTCGAGCCCTGGTCCGGGAAGATACCACATGCTGCGGAGCAACTAAGCCCATGCGCCACAACTACTGAGCCTATGCTCTAGAGCCTGTGAGCCACAACTATTGCACCCATGTGCCACAACTACTGAAGCCCACACACCTAGAGCCCGTGCTCCGCAACAAGGGGGGCCACCGCAATGAGAAGCCTGCTCACTGCAACGAAGAGTAGCCCCCGCTCGCCGCAACTAGAGAAAGTCCGCACGCAGCAACGAAGACCCAATGCAGCCAAAACTAAATAAATAAATAAAATTTTTTAAAACTAAAAAAACAAAAGAAACGTCTAGTTTAGTGAGTTAGATAAACATACAAATAAGCAATTACCATAGATTTTTATAAGTACACTATTAGAAATAGGCCCAGGGTACCACAGAGAAGTATCTAAACTAAAATGAGAGGTGATGGAGGCTCTTCAGAGGAAATGGAAGGAGTCCTGAATGATGTGTGGATATGAGGCAGGAGGAGAAAGTGTTCAGAAGTGACAGCAGGGAGAAGGCAGGGGCCCTTGAGACTACATGGTATAATAGGTAGTGTTGCCATATTTATCAAATAAAAATGCAAGATGCCCAGTTAAACTTGAATTTCAGGTAAACAAAAACCAATATTTTAGTATAAGTATGTCCCATTCAATATTGGGAACATACTTGTACTAAAACATTTGTTATTCATCTGAAATTCAAATTTAAATTGTAGTCCCATATTTTATAGGGAACAGCTAGTGATTTTATGGACAGCAATAAGAAGTGGCCAGAAGGAAGGGGCAGGGATCAAATCATGAAGAGCCACTCATCTAGTCATGTAAACACAATCCTAAAAGCGTTATTGACAATTGGCAGAGTTAAGGCAGGGCAGTAATGATCATATTTACACGTTAAAGGTCTCCTCAGCCTGGATGTGAGGCTTGAAGGCAGGTGGCCAGGCCGTTAAGGTCCTTGAGTGAGGAGAAAGGTCGTGCGACTCAAGGCAGTGTCACTCCCTGTCTGTGTACTGACTTCTCCTATGTAGTTCTGATGATTCTTTTACAGAAAGAGCTTCCTAGATCACCTTTGCTATAGACCCAAAGTGCCGTGAAAGCTTAGACTAAGGACCTTTTCCCTGGAGAGTGCACTTACAATAGAAGGAAAGGAGAATAACTCTTCCTGAGCATGTCAGATGAGCCTGACAGCACAAATTTTAAAAATATTCCAATGGATTTTTATACATACTAGATTAGACAAGGGACTGCAGAGAAGCTGGCCTTGGGCTGGACTCTTCATTAATCCTTTGGAGAAACAAGCTTCTAACCTTGTACAGTTTGCCCAGGCCCCACAGCTATTCAGGTCTAGAGGCTGTCCTGAACACAGATCTTTTGATCCAGAGCTCTTTCAACAACATGACTTGTTTTCTTGGTCAGCCTAGGTTGATGAAAGAAACCGTAGCAAACTTGAGAGCGAGGTGTGAGGTCAGACACTAGGGAGCCAGGAGAAGGCAGAGTGGGCTGTTAGGGAATGAGCACCATGTGCTTCCAGCAGAGCTTGCTGTCCAATGGAGGAAATCGAAATGGACAAAGCCGGCCAACAATGCTACAGTGCGGCCTGGGATAAACGCTCTAAATGTAAACAAATTGCCATGAGAGCTGGGAGGAGGGAGGAGAGACTCATCTTGAGTGAGGAGACTGAGAATACCCTCATGGGAAGAACACAATTTGCAGTGGGCTCTGCAGGATTGGGGTTGATGACAACGATGAGAGAGGAGCCATGACACCTTTGCTGTGTTCAAGGTTGTCCGTGTGTCTAGGCCGCACAAAGGCCTTGTGGGAAGGACTGAGAATGACAGGTGTTAGCAGGTGGGGAGGTGACAGTGTGCAAAGAGTCTTAGAAGATCTGATAAGGAGTTTGGCCTGTATTCTGCAGACATGAGAAGTTATCAAATTTGTAAGCAGGAAAATAACTTCATCATAGCTGTGTTTTAGAAAGGGAGCTAAGGCAGCAGGATGGAGATGGCTTACAGAGGGGAGGAATTTAAGACAAGAAGACAAGTAAGATCACTGAAACAGACCAGGAGTGTGTCCTGGAGTTAATTCTGTGGATCTCTGGGCCCATAAGCTGCTACTTGGGGGAAAAGAGGCTCCCAAGCATGTTTGGAGACACTGACTCTTATATCTCTCTCTTTATGTCTAAACCTATTTGAACACAGAATTTTTTCCTAGAATAGCTCTATAGAGCTAAGAGAAGTGACATTCAAAATCTTTAATAACCAGTAATGAATGAACACTAACTAACCAGAATGGATGCCAGAAAGGTCCTAGAAGGCCCTCTGAGTTGTTTCCAAAGTATGTTTAGGAAAACACCAACTGTCAAGGCTTATACTCATCCAGTTTTCTGCGGTACAACCATCTAATTGTGAAAATATTGAAAAACATCCACACCAGCTTGAAAAGTTCTACTTTATCATGAGAGCAGAAACGAGTGCCAATATTTCCAGAACTCTCCTTCCTCTTGCTGTCCTACTACTCATGGGCCTTTATCAAGCCAAAAGCTGCGCCTGTGTTCTGTAGCAGCATCCTTGCCATTACAGTTCAGTGGCCCACCCCTCTCTTGCCTCGGGGCCTCTGCCATTTCTTTTACTTGCGGTATTCAACCACCACCACCATCACCCTCTTCCATCAAAACCTCTCCATGTCCTGACATTTAATCTGAGACCTGCCTTTATGTCTTTTTTTTTTTTGTAACGTCTTTATTGGAGTAGAATTGCTTTACAATGGTGTGTTAGTTTCTGCTGTATAACAAAGTGAATCAGCTATACATATACATACGTCCCCATATCTCCTCCCTCTTGCGTCTCCTTCCCACCCTCCCCATTCTACCCCATCCTACCCCTCTAGGTGGTCACAGAGCACTGAGCTGATCTCTCTGTGCTATGCCTGCCTTCATGTCTTAATTTCAGTCTTACCTCTTTAGAAAGACCCACCCTGATTATTCTATCCAAGGTACCACCCCTTTCTATTTGTTCTCTCAGCTCCCTATTAGTTTTTTCTTAACATTTATAATAACTTATAGTATAATCTTGTTAGTATGACTTAGTTTTCACCCTCTTCTCTACTAGAATGTGAGGTCTATGAAGATGGGACAGAATCTGCCCAGTTCACCACTAAAGCCCTAATACCTATAACAGTGTGTGGGGCAATCGGAGATATTCAGAAGGAAGACAGGCAGGTAGGCCAGCCACTCCCCAATCAGCCTGGAATACTGGTATCCACGAAGGGACTCCCTGGTTGAGGGGCTCCCCTCCTTCTTAGTGGGATGGGCACAGCCCCTACTCTCCACTGCATGGAGGAGAACTTCCCACTCAACTTCATAGAGTTCCAGATTGATAAACACAGTGGGTTTGGGCCAGCTGTGCTAAAGTCAAGCAGTCACAGTGTGACATGTTTGGCCAAGTTAGTTCAGAGTTTCCCTGCCTTACATTTACGTATTTGACT
The DNA here is from genome assembly GCF_949987535.1 of Balaenoptera acutorostrata. NCBI lineage: Eukaryota > Metazoa > Chordata > Mammalia > Artiodactyla > Balaenopteridae > Balaenoptera > Balaenoptera acutorostrata. The sequence goes on from NC_080081.1 coordinate 70,756,928, forward strand.
TTAGAGGAACTATTGTCCTTCAGAGCAGCAGAAACAGGCTTTGTTCTCTCAGCTTATTTCTAATTAAATGCTGCCAGTTGCTGAGCACATTAGAAGTAGATTCAGTCATTGTAAGCAGTACCAGGCAGGACGAAATGCACCCAGCCGTGCTGCTCTGGAGTCTAAAGGGCTTCTTTCAATGTTTTGTTTTCTGTTGCCACAACTTTACCTGTTCTATTATAAAATTGTTACGTCATAAAATATAAGCCCTAAATGATCCAATTATGCTTTTCTCTTCAGTTTCATGACTTATAAGGAAGAAATGTAGGGGTGGTCATCCAATGGGGCTCTGGAAAAATTGATGCAAATAAATTACTCTCTTCAGCTTTTCACCATAATTTCTCAAACAAAATCTTGGGAAGCTGCATTATATTAAAAGGAAGAATGAAATAATCTACCAACATCTTCCAACACTGGAAGAGAGTTACCAATACACTTGTTTGTATATAAAAGTATAACAATAAAGGACAATTTTATAGAAAGAAAGAAAAGGAAGGAAGGAAGGGAGGGAGGGAGGGAGGGAGGGGAGATAGATACATAGATAAACAGATACATAGAAACAGAGATATATGATAAATCTGCATAGCTCTGCACAATTGATACATACACATAAAGAGAGGAAGAAAGAGGGAGCACAAGATCATATGATATTAGTAACCAACACGAGTATAGAACTTCACAATTTATTACCATGTTACGAATTTTCTGATTTGATTGTCAAGACATACAACTTGATTGTCAAGTTAGGGCAGGAGTTACTTTCCCATTTCACAAGCAAGGACACAGACTCAATAGCATTTTAGTGCTTTGCCCAAGGTCACACATTTAAGAGTGGAAGAGCCTCCTGGGATGCCAGTTCATTCTCTATGACTCCACACTTTCTTTTGTATGTTCTTGATGCAGGAGCTCTTCTAAGAAAAAAAATCCCTTAACTTTATATAATCATTGATTTAAGGTGTGGGCATCTGAAATAGTTTTTGGTATGATATAATGTATTTTATTTTTAAGTTAGAAAATTTTCTGTGGAGTATCTAATATGCTGGTTCAGCAGAGTTTAAGGAAATATATTAGTTTTGGCTTCAGCAGTCCTGAGACGGTGCACAAAATGCATAGACATTTTATGAAATAATCATCACTCAGAGCTCTTCTATGTTTTTGAAATGACAAAAATTTGTATCTGCAAATTGTGATCTAATTCCTTTGTTACATTTATGAGATGCTTCCTAAAAATTATGGTTTCTAGTGATTTCACATAAATATAGATAATCCCTATTATCACCCCCAAATTTGTCTACTAAAAAGTATCTTTTACTTGAGAAATAAAGAAAATGAAAGGTCATTTTTTTCTCATTCCTTTATAGGGTTTCTATCAATTTTTAAGACAGAATTAGTCAATTAGATTGGGAACCAAGCAAAGGAGAATTAAGGATGTCAAACCAATCTCTTAGTACCATGTTTTATATTCTTCTAAATGAATTGTTTTTAGAATATTCCTGAGGTCTTTCTGTCATCCCAGGTTTTCAGGGAGTCATGCAACAGATATCTTTTAAATGTAAAGGGGAATCAGTATGAGTCTTCAATTGGTAAAACTCTGTTCAACACTATATATATTACCTCACACTCATAATTCTCAAACTATGTTTTTAATTTTACCCTTCTTTAAAATTTATCCCCAAACGTCATGTCGAAATCCCATCCAGTTTTCAAGTAAAAAATGAATAGAGGAGCATGAATAGAAGAAAAAATAAAGAGGATCATGAAATATCAGGGAACTGGGCAAGCCAGAAAGGTCTGGAAATAGAACGGTTGTACTGTGCGTGTTTGGAGGTGTCAGTGCATCTTGGAGCCTGCGGATTCCACCTTACTTCAGGAACTACGTCATCATTTAAGTTACAACTTCATAGTGCTAAAATGGCAATCGTTCTTGTTTCTCAGGATATAAGCAAAGAAAATAAGATGCTCCTTTCCCAACAGTTTCCTGAGGACTATATTACGACATGTCTAAAATCATCAAGGATTTTCTAGTCACTACTGAATCACTATTGATATTCTTCAAGGAGAAACGACTGGGTTTTCCTTTTATTCATCAAGTCTACTTTGAAAAGAAAGGCCACAATCCTAAGAGCAATTTATTCTTTTATTTTTCTCAAAATCTGACCTCAGGATCTACATAGTTAGTTAGGGATCCTGATAATTCAGAACTAGGAAATGTTCACAGACTGTCCCTCCAGTTCAAAAGAGAACATTTAACCATTCTAAAGTGGATACCTTCCAAACAATCATATAGGAAGTGTAAACCTTGAGCTTAAACTGTGGATAAATTTCTCCAAATGAATTATATCTCTTAATTTCTTCCAATTTTTTTCTTACTTTCAATTTGAAATAAAGATGTCAAAACAACTGTATGCATGTTTATTCTACATAGTTGAGGCGCAGTTTAATTAACCGTTTTTTTACAGGAGCCGATTCGTGGCTTTAAATATTTGAATGTCTCCCATAGACAAGAGGAATAAGAGTTTTTATATGTAACATCTGAGAACAGGACCAAGGGCTGGGAACTGACAAAGATATCCTGATAGAAATCCCATTCTACTAGAAAAAAAGAATTGTTTAAGAATTTGAAGAGGAAGACGCCTTGGGGAACAGTGAAATCCCATCCCTAGTGATTTTCAAGGAGTGCTTAATCAAGGATGCTCCACAGGTTGTTCTTGCATTTTTGTAGAAGGTTGGAGAAAAGAACCATAATCTCCCTTTCAACCATGACCATGACACTCATTTCTCGAATACCTGGTTGCTAAGAAGGGTGATTTGAATAGATAACCGGGGAAGGGAGTGGAACATCTACTTAACACCAACACCGTGTGTAGACAATGTGCTCTTTTCCTTATTTAATAAGACCAGCATTCCCATGAGACAAGTACTGCATCATTTGTTGATGAACTCCTAGGGTTCAGGCCTAAGACCTGGTGGAATAAAGTGAACTCTAATCCTTCAGATTCCAAAATTCATGTTTCTTCCACAAGTAATACGGCTTCTTTATCCTTTCTCTGTAATTACTTCATAATCAATTGTCTTCGAGACCAATTTTAGAAAGAGATTTAAAGAGAACTGCTTCCAACTGATTTTTCAACACAAGATGCATCCTCAAGGCATATGCCATTCGCTTCTGCTCCTTGGGATTTCGCATATATATATTTTAACGAGGATTGTGCATTATGTGTGTTCAAGTCTAACTGCTTGCTGGGCAAACTGCTCTCCACACATAAACAACGAACTCCACAAGGCTAAACCAGGGGCTCCTTTCTCATTTTGCAATTTCCTGCTGCACCAAGCATAGTGCTTTCTATTAAAGGCACTCAACAAATAAATGTTTAATTGAATCTAATATTATTCTTGGAAATGTTTACAGCATATGTTAGTGGAACAATTATATGACTTAAAGTCAATGACTTTGTGAATCTTGGCTACCACATTGATAGGCTGTGCTACTTGGAAAATTTATTCAATCTCTCTGAATCTAATTCCTCACATGTAAGATATTAATCATAATATCTATTTTTCTGGGTTATTGTGAGGATCAAAGATAATTTATGTAAAATACCGAGGCTATTGCTTATCACATAGAAGGTACATAGTAAACAGTAACTATTATTATCCTCTATTTGTCAGCTTCTTATGATAATCAACACCTGAATGAGCTTGAAACTATAAAGAGATTTTGCCAGTAGTTCTACTGTTAGATGGTTCACTATGTACCTGTTTTTATTCCAGAAGGCTGACTGCAGATAGCTTTCTGAAGGAAATTGTTCCAGTTAGTTGACTAAGAATGACATTTTTCTAAGAAACATAAAAAAAATTCCCTGGATTTTAAAAAAGCATTATTTACAGTATCCAGTGATACTCATACAAGAATCAGAGAGTAATTTATTACCAAAAAATATGCTACTGATAGTAGCTTGATAGATTTCAGAAAAGCGTGCCATCAGCAGAAGTCTTCAAGAACACTGGTAGCCCTAGGATTGGAATGGCATGGATGAGAGGTATCCTGAAGAGTAAGCACAGGAGTAGGAGGTGAAGGTAAGAAGAAACTTGTGGGTGGGGACCTTGGATGAGCTTGTGGTGAATATTAAATTACTGGAGGAATTGGATGGATAAGACAGGGCCAACTTATGGTGACCTTTGGCCTAAAAGGAAACAAACTCCAACTCAAACTTGCTTAGGCAAAAAAGAGAATATACTGGCTCTATTAGTCAGGAAGTTCAGATTTTCCGGCAAGGATAAATCCCGGACTACGAAAGATACTGTCAGAGCTCTCTTCTCTGAGCTCAGCTTGCCTTGTAATGGCCTCATTCTTTCCAAACTCTAGAATACTTCTTCCATGTTGCCAGGGAACATGGCCAGGGGCAAGCCCAAAATATCTGGCTCCAAGCTTAGCAATTTCAGTGAAAAGAGCATTTCTTTATACCAGTGGTTTTTAAAGTGTGGTTTACAGATTCCCGGGGAGCCCCCCCATGGCATTTTCAGGAATCCACAAGGTCAAAATTACTTTCATAATAATACTAAGGCATTATTTTCCTGTTTTACTGTGTTGATATTTGCACTAATGATGCAAATGCAATGTTGGCTAAAACTTCTGGTGCCTTAGCCAGAGGCCCCAAATCATACTAACAAGTCATTTATTTACTGCCACATGGTTGCAGTTAGAAAAAAAATTTTAAAGCCACTTTTACTTAAGAATGCCATTGATGAAACAGTAAAAGTTACTGCTTTTATTAAATCTCAACTCTTGAGTATATGAGCTTTTAATATTCTGTGTAACAAAATAGGAAGTGTATGTAAAACACTTTTGCTTCACACTGAAGTATAGTCAAGTGGTAAGGAAAAGCACCCTGGCAAATACTTGAGTTGTGAGCTGAACTAGCCACATTTACATGGAATACCATTTTAACTTGACAACTGATAGATAAACTGTGGTTATTTGGATTTGGGTATTAAGTATACATATTCTGGACAGCGTTTACAGCAAATGATAAAATCTGAGCTTTCTCATTTTGAATTTTATTTATTTGTGGCCACGCTGCACAGCTTGCGGGATCTTAGTTCCCAACCAGGGACTGAACCCGGGCCCTCAGCAGTGAAAGTACAGAGTCCTAACCACTGGACCACCAGGGAATTCCCTCATTTTGAATTTTAGAACACATGTGTGTACCATTGTGAGCGTGACAGCGTCCAAATACATAAAGCCTTTTCTGATGAGGTCACTGGTGATTTGGGCTGGAATGTGGTTTTTTGGCATCTTATAATGAAATGTGTCAATATTTGCATATCTCAGTGAACTCATATTTTCCAAATGATCAACACATGATATTACAAAGTCATGCATGGGTAAAAGATCCATTCAAAGGGCATAACAGATCAGTGCATTTTAGTGTAGCTGAGTAGAAAAAGGTCATCTATATGGTTTAAGATTCCACACTGCAACTAACCTTTAAGAAACTACCACTTGTCAAGTTTTAGTATAGTATCAAAGAAAACTATTCATAATATTTATAAGGGCTATTATAATAATCATCCCTTTTCCAACTACATATCTGTCTGAGGCCATATTTTCTTCATATAACAACATATACATTTAATTGTAACGACATACTATACAGATTGAATGCAGAAGCAAGTTTGCCTATTAAGCCAAATAGTAAAGAGATTTGTAAAAATGTAAAGCAATATTATTCTCACATTTTTTGTTTTAGAAAATATTTATGCATTTTAAAATATATTATTTATGAGCCTTGACAATGGCTGGGGTAGTATGGATCACGGGAACACCTCTTTTGTAGCATATGGGAGGAGAAGGCAGTGCTGTGATAACAGCCTCCCTTTTAAATGCAGAGTGTTATTGAGAGAATAAGGGGATAGTGAAGCTGAACAGCCAAGCACAGCATGTGTACCATACAGAAAGTGATATTTATACTGTTCATTTCTGAAATATCCCCTGTGAAGCATCATGCAGATTATTTCAGTGGAGAGAACCAGAGTCAGAGGCACTTCCTACATGGCTGGAGCAGCATTCCAGACGTGGAATACTAAATATCTGGACTTAAATTACAATAATAAAATTAGAAAGCAAAATATATATCAAAAAATGAAAGAATAATAATACTCTCTGTCAGATGGGTATGAGATACAGGAAAAGAAGCAAAGATGACTCCAAGATCCCTAGCCTTAGAAAGGGATACAAATGTGTATTTATAGGTGGTAGGAAGAAGATGTGTTTAAGGCTGGAAGCCAAGAACATACGATTTCATCAGGAGACTACGCCTTTTTAAATGCATGTCAGATTCAGCTGAGCATGACCATGAGTTGAAACCACATGGGTATTTTAAGGTACCATAGATGCCTAAAGGGATATAGTCTTAACATTCTTCAGTCTCTGCTTCCAAGAGATCAGATGGGTGTCTGTGGATCTATTTTTTCAATATCTCTTGAGAAAGAAAACATTATAAAGATTCAACTTTATGGTGAAGAGTTAGTACACAGTTTCACCATCAAGGCAAAGTGAATGACGGCAGACATTTTCAGCTGACTGGAATTTCCTGAGGCTGTGTACTCAAGCCAAGGACCCCACTTTCTGCTCCCAGCACTTACTTCTACCCTATCAGGTGGTTTTTCCCCCTCTAACTCTCTTTCTTAGTTTGTAAACTGTATCTAAGAATTTCCTTATAGGGACATTTTGACGTCTCATTAGTTAACACTTATGAAGTGCTAAGTATTGTATGAATATGGAAAGTGGTAAGGATGATCACTCCATGGCTCTATTTTTATACCATATCTTTCTTGCCAATTGCCTCTATCACAGGGCAGGATTAGAAGAGAACAGTTAAAATGAAAACTGGAGTATAGAAGAGAAGACTAGGAGGCAAAGGGCATGGAGGTGAGAAGTACTTTCAGATGGCATTTGAAAGCAGAATGTTAATCAACAAGACAGAGAAATACTAGGAATTTAATCATGGCAGCAACCAACAAAGCTAACTGTGTGAGTTAAGCTAGTATATGAGGAGAAAAGATGCCTCAGAAATGTAAGGTGACAGGACAGAAGAATAACAAGACCAAAATATATATGTTACGCCCAGGGAATCTTATAGCTTATTGACAGTGCCTTGATCTTTCTGAGGTGCTGAGTTAAGTGCTGTGGTAGTTTCTGAGTTGTTTTATAGCAGTCATGGACTTTTGGTCTGGTGACATTTGTCCCCACTGTTTCCAGAGGATCCAGGGAAATATCATCTCATCTTCTGGCAACAAGAAGGGATGCGTGGGAATTTAAGGGTGCGCGCGCACACGCGCGCGTGTGTGTGTGTGTGTGTGTGTGTGTGTGTAAGCTGGGCAACAGCAAACAGCAGGCAATGCAATTCCATTCTCAAATGCTATTGTTAGGTACATAAATGAAGATTCCTGCACCCTGAACTTGAACAAACTCTGTGTTTAAATTGGCTGATATGGGCATTTTGCACAGGTCAGTATGAGTGAGTTATTTCCCAGGATTCTTGCACATAAAGATTTTCATCTCATCTTTAAAATAAGCAAAATATAGGGCTGTGATGATAAATGAACCATACACAATCAACAGTTTCTAGGGCTTAAACATAGTGTGACTAAACATTTTCACACATCCTCCCATTAATTCCTTCACCTAAAATTAGATGCCATTGTAGCATTATCAACAGCATGTCCACCATCATCACTCATTGATCAAAGATTGAAATTTTACACATGTAATCAGCAGCCTTATGAAAGAATTGTTACTTAAATTGTATACCTGCCCCCTCTGTTCCAATATTATAAATTTAGGGGTTTCCAAAAGATGTGTTATTGATTAAATTTAGCACTTCTCGTTCCATAAGAAAAGGAATGTCACTTGTCACAGAAAGTAGAGGAGTAGTTTATTATTTAAAGAAAGCTTATAACAACCAAGTGAATAGAGAACACAAACATGCAAAACGTATGCTTCAGAATGCCTACAACCAATTCATATCAGTTCTTTCTCAGTCTGTAGTGCATGAGAATGGATGGTCTTCAGAAAGCAAGCAGCAAAGCACTTAGGCTCTAGAGCCAAACACCTTGGATTCAAATCCTGCCTCCACCACTGACTAAGCATGGGCAGTTTAACTAACTTCTTTAGGCTTTGTGGAAGACATACCCTAGAGTGATCCTCAATGAGTCTCACCCTTGTATAATCCCCTCCCCTTGAGTGCTTGCTCTTAACCTGCAGAATGTGTGGATTTGCTTCTAACCAATAGAATATGGCAACAGTCAAGAAATGTCATAAATGTAATTAAAGTTCCTAGTCAGTTCACTCTAGGTTAATCAAATACAGCCTTGTAAAACCCTGAGAATATGACCCAACTAAGCCAGGTCCAGATTCCTGACCATGTAAATGTGAGACAGTAAATGCATATGATGTTTTAAGCCAATCAGAATGTGGAAATTTGTTATGCAGCAATAGAAAACTAATACAGGCTTCAATTTCCTCATATGTAAAATAGAAATAAAAGTACTATATATGCCACATTATTGTTATGAAGTTAAAGGAAATTAAATATATAAAATGCTTAACATAGTCCCAGAAATATAGATAGCTATACAATATATATATTAGCTCTTATATCCACTTCAAAAAGGAGATCAGAAGAAAAAATTTGTTATGGCCCCTGTTTTCAGGTGAACTTGATAATTTATGTAACAATTAGGCCCACCGATAGTATCATATTTAGAGACCCCAGTGTGAGATGCCTCAGAAACTTGCAGAATTAAGGCAGTGTTTATCCTTGTCTTTCAATGAAAAATGAAAGTTTAATTAAACTGTAAGATGTCAGTACTAAACATAAATAGATTGCACAATATTTTTTCTTAAAGATTTTTGCTAAAATCAATGAAATCTCCACAGTATTGAGATTGATAATCAAAATCATGAAATCCTCCAATGGTTACTGGCAGAAGAAGCTCTGAGGATATGGCTCATTCCACTCATCAAGGCAAGGGTGGGTAGCACAGAAACAGCTCTGCCTTACTTTACCTTAGCAGTCAAGGCTTCAAATAATTGGACCAGGTCAACTTCTAGAGGTGGTCATCAAATTTCCCAAAATTTTCTACAGGGTATTTGGAACCACTGTCATTCCAATTTAGTCTAGTCACTACACTAATTGACTAAAAGTACACAGCTCATGTGAAGAAGAAAACTGGAAATGTTAATTAAGCTACCATTCAGAAAAATGGGGGGAGGGTCCTTGAAACAGGAGCATGTACCCTAAAAACAAGAGTGCTTCTAAATTCTGCTCCTAAATTTGTTACTAAATTCCAAATTCTGCTCCTGCATCATTTATAACCTCATTATAGGAAAAACTGTATAATCTAATCAGATATCACAAGTTGGCAAAAACTGTTGAAATAATTACAAAGATTATTTCAAATATGGAATCATGTCCACAATCATTAATGTTGAAACTCTTCCTAAGTGCATGATATATATTAAAAAATAGCGAATTATTATATGAAGAATTATTATTAGCAAGATCCAAAATTTTTTCTTCAACATTCATAACATGTTGAAGAAAAAAGAAACAAATGTTTAGGTCAACTGAATACCTGACTAAATGCCATTAAACATAATAGGAAATGTTTAGATGCTTCTTTGGAGGTTTTCCACTAAGTATTAAAATTTAAAACATGCACACCATCGAGAGGTATTTATCCTTCCTGAAAGAGTAATAATAGTCAAAATAATACACAGAAGATATTAATTCATCAAATCAAAATGCACGTATTTGTGAGCAAATATTATTAGAGGACACACAGAAAACTTGCTGAATAAACATGTATTAGAACTAATTACAAATTGTGAAAAGTTTGCCACTCAACGGTTAAATAAATGTACAGGTTTTAGATATATCTCAGTTTACAGTATTCACTAGACTCTTCCAAAAATAAAATAAATTAACAGCCACCATGGAAAACAGTATGAAGTTTTCTTAAAAAACTAAAAATAGAACTACCATATCATCCTGTAATCCCAGTCCTGGGTTTGTATCTGAAGAAAACAAAAACACTAATTCAAAAAGATACATGCACCCCAATGTTCACAGCAGCACTATCTACAATAGCCAAGATATGGAAGCAACCTAAGTGTCCATGAACATATTAATGGATAAAGAAGATGATATATATGTGTGTGTGTGTGTGTGTGTGTGTGTGTGTGTGTGTTTATTACTCAGCCATAAAAAAGAATGAAATTCTGCCACTTGCAATAATGTGGATCTAGAAGGTATTAAGCTTAGTGAAATAACCCAGACGGAGAAAGACAAACACTATATAATCACTTCTATATGAAATCTAAAAAATAAAACAAACGAATGAATATAACAAAAGAGAAACAGATTCTCAGATATAGAGAACAAACTAGTGGTTACCAGTGGGGAGAGGGAAGGTGGGAGGGGCAAGATAGGGGTATGGGATTAAGAGATACAAACTACTATGTATAAAATAAATAAGCAATAGGATATATTGTACAGCACAGGAAAATATAGCTATTATTTTGTAATAACTTTAAATGAAGTATAATCTATAAAAATATAAAATCACTGTAGTACAACTGAAACTAATATAATACTGTAAATCAACTATACTTCAATAAAAGAAAGAAAAACAAAAAAATGGAGGATTCTGGATTTTGTGATCCTCTTAAGGAAAGATGTACAAGATAAAATATATTCTTAGTAAATAATTTTTGACAAACAAAAGTTTATGGAAATTCCATGTAATAATATCTACTAATGTATAAAGCTTAGTTAGATTTTAAATATAGGCATACCTTGGAGATATTGTGGGATCAGTTCCAGACAACTGCAATAAAGTGAATATTGCAATAAAGCAAGTCACACAATTTTTTTGGTTTCCTGGTGCACATGAAAGTTATGTTTACACTACACTGTAGTCTACTAAGTGTGCAATATCATTATGTACATAAAAAAACATACACACCTTGGGGCTTCCCTGGTGGCGCAGTGGTTGAGAATCTGCCTGCCAATGCAGGGGACACGGGTTCGCGACCTGGTCTGGGAAGATCCCACATGCCGCGGAGCAGCTAGGCCCGTGAGCCACAACTACTGAGCCTGCGCGCCTGGAGCCTGTGCTCCGCAACAAGAGAGGCCACGATAGTGAGAGGCCCGCGCACTGCGATGAAGAGTGGCCCCCACTCGCCACAACTAGAGAAAGCCCTCGCACAGAAACGAAGACCCAACATAGCAATCAATCAATCAATCAATAAATAAATCTTAAAAAAAAAAAAACATACACACCTTAATTTAAAAATACTTTATTGCTAAAAAATGCTAACCATCATCTGAGCCTTCAGGGAGTCCCATAGTAGCAACATCAAAGAGCACTGATCACAGATTGCTATAACAAATATAATAATGAGAAGTTTGAAATGTTGTGAGATTTACCAAAATGTGACACAGAGACATGAAGTGAGCAAATGCTATTGGAAATACGGTGCCAACAGACTTGCCCCTTGCAGGATTGCCACAAACCTTCAATTTGTGAAAAATGCAATATCTGTGAAGCGTAATAAAAGTGCAATAAAACAAGGTATGTCTGTACGTTATAAAATAAGTTACATAAACAGCATCACACATTAAATTTATTTGCTACATCATTCATATAATAATAATGCCAGCAAACAAACTGAAGTTAGAAAAGCACAAAATGCTACCAGATACCATCAATATGATTAACATCATAAAAAGACTTTAGAACATAACTTCTGGCTATGCAAACACTAACTTGCAGCAGATCAACACTCCTTCAAATACAACTAGGAAGACTGTATAGAATTTTAAAAGTCCAGTTGGAAGCATCAGACCAAGAAGCCAGAACCTGAAGGTCAAAAATTCCAGAGAGAAGGGAAGGGTAGAGAAGTAAATCCAAAAATGTGTTCTGCTTTTCCCTTCGAAGTATTTGCTGATTTATGAGCAGTGCAAGAATACAGGCTAAGAAGCCCAGAATAAAGTGTCAGCTAAAAGACTGAGAAGCTTAGCAGAGTGATAAGCAATCTCATTGTGTTCTGGAGACAAAAATTGACTTTCAGGGCTCATCAAGGAGATGAATACCCTGACTTTCAGATGCAACCTCTGAAGGGCAACATCCTGAGTAAACTGAACATACTCAAGCCCTTTAAAAATACTGCAGTCCAGACTGGAAGCAGCTCATTCTATCCCTGAATGAATTAAAGAGATCTACCTCTACTCTTACTACCTATCATAATCTAAAACTAATTCCCTCTATGAAGATATTACTATGATCATACACAATGCCTAGCATTCAATTAAAAATTACTGGGTATACCAAGAAACATTATCAAGACAAAAAAAAGGAATATAGAAATAGACCAACAGGTGATCTAGACATGAGAATTATCAGACACAGCCTTTAAAATAGCTGTGATTAATATGTCCAAAAAACGATGATAAGAGAATTTTGGGAGAAAAGTGGAATATATTTTTAAAATTCAAACAGAAATTCTAAATATAACTGACAAATACAACTGAAATCAACAATTCAAGAGATGAGTTCATCAGTAGACTGGGCTCAGTTGAAAAGATGATTTTACTGAACAGAAAGATAGAAAATATGCAGATTAAAGCATGAAAAATTTATAGAAAATTCAGAAAACAATATAAGAAATATATAGGAGAGATTAAAAATTTTTATTCAGGGTAATCAGGGTTCTAAAACAGTAACACAGAGAATGAGGCAGAAGCAATATTAAAGCAATATTAAATTAAATATTAAAGGCCTAGAATCTTCAAAAACTAATAAGGAACATCAGCCTGTATGGCAGGGGAGTCTGGGGGAGAATGGATACATGTATACGTATGGTTGAGTCGCTTTGCTGCGCACCTGAAATTATCACAACATTTTTAATTGGCTATACTCCAATACAAAATAAAAAGTTAAAAAAAAACTAATAAAGAACATCAGCCCACATATTCAAGACATGTTATAAATATCAAGAAGATAAAAAAATAATAAATTCACACTTAGGCATGCCATAGTAAAACTGTTAAATGCTAAAGAAATAGAAAAATCTTAAAGATAGCCAGATAAAACAGCCTCATTATTTTCAAAAAAGTAAAAATAAGACTGGGCTGAATTTTTAACAGAAAAGATGGCAGCCAGAAGATAATAAAAGGATATCTTTATAGTGCCAAAAACAAAGTGCCAAACTAGAATTATATAGTTCATGAAAATATTCTTCAGAAATGAAGGTAAAATTGAGATGTTTTCAGACAAACAAAAACTGAAAAATTCATCACCAGTAGACTTTCCTAAAACAATTACTAAAGGAAATTCCTCAGGCAAAAAGAAAACAATCCTAAACAGAAACATAAAATTCAAGAAGAAATAAAGGGTGGCAGAAAGTGGTAAATAAGGGGATAAATATAAATGAATGTTGACTATACAAAACAATAATAGTAATGGGCTGAATTTAAAATATACCAAAAATATAAATAACAATAATGTGAAAGGCAAAATAGGAATAAATAGAGTTAAGGTATTCTAAGGTTCTAGCATAATCAGAGAATTGGAAAAAGTAATATTTTTTATTAGACTGCAATATATCAAGGGTAAGCATTAAATAATAATAAAAGAAGGTATAATAGGTAAGGTAACTGAAATTAAAATGAAAATAGAAGTATTTTAATACTAGAAAAGACAATATAGTAAAATAATTATGAGAACAACATGACTAACAAACTTGACACATTTCACGTAAAATACTGCCCGTATCAATTGTAGGATATGCATGCTTTTCACATGCACACTTTTCACATGCACATGCAATATTTAACCAAACTGTCAATATATTGGGCTATAAAAAATTTCTGAACAAATTTTCCAAGGATTAAAACCATACGGAGAATATTCTCTGGCTGAGATATTCCCCTTGTGTTTGGAAATTAAGTAATATAATTCTAAATTAATTCATGGATCAAGAAGAAATCACAATGAAAAATTTAAAAATATTTTGAACTTAATGATAGTAAGTATAGGACATAATAAAACTTGTGGAGTGCAATTAAAGTCATCCTTACAAAGAAATATATAACCTGTGATTAATATATCAGAAAAGAAAGAAATGTTGAAAATCAATGATCTAAGGATTCAACTCAAGAACTTACATAAAAACTTTATTCTATTAGAAATTAATAGAATAAAACACAATTCAATAGATAAAATCAACAAAACTGAAAGATATTGTTAAATATGAATAAAATGGATAAACCTGTAGGAAGATTGATAAGAAGTCTAATTAGGGTCAGTCTGGATCATAAAGACCAAGGCTGTGAGGAGTAAGCAGCTGGGGGTCGAGTGGCACCAGCTATAGAAAGAGGAGAGGCTCAGAGGCTGGGCTGGCTGTCAGAGGATCTGGTGGTTATTGATTCTGATGTCCAAGAAAACAACTGAGGGATCCAGGCCAAAACGCACGGTCATCTCAGAACTCAGTGACTGTACCCTCTTCATTGTCCCTCTTCACCTGCCATTGCTTCCTTCTACCTCGTCCTGCCTCCTCATCATGTTTCCTTCTCACTTTCTTCCTATCCATTATTTTCTTACATGTTCTTTTCTTTGTGTCTCTGCTCTGTTTTTAAATATTTGACTTCTCTGTCCTGTTTCTCTTCCTATTATTCCTCTTCTCCCCCATCTGCCTTCCCTTCAGTCTCGGTCTGCCTGCCTTTTTCATTGTCTCCTGCACAGTTCTTCTCCTTCCTCTGTTATGTATCTTTCCTTTCCTGTGTTTCCTCCACTCTACAGTCTCCTGTTACCTATCATATTAAATGACACACTTTTCCTAATTTAATGTAGCTATTCAATGAAGCTTTAAAACCCTAAATGTTAACTCTTACAAAAGACATTTAGAATTTTATATTCCCTCTTATAAAAAGATAAAAGCAAACAAATTATTTCCCTTTTCATGCATCTAACTCTTGGAAGATTTTTTTCCCAAGAGGGTCAGTGATTCTTTTTTTTTTTTTTTTAATAAAGTTTTCTTTCTTTTTTTAAAATATTTATTTATTTATTTATTTATTTTTGGCTGTGTTGGGTCTTTGTTTCTGTGCGAGGGCTTTCTCTAGCTGCGGCAAGCGGGAGCCACTCTTCATCGCGGTGCGCGGGCCTCTCACTATCGTGGCCTCTCTTGTTGCGGAGCACAGGCTCCAGACGCGCAGGCTCAGTAGTTGTGGCTCACGGGCCTAGTTGCTCCGCGGCATGTGGGATCCTCCCAGACCAGGGCTCGAACCCATGTCCCCTGCATTAGCAGTCAGATTCTCAACCACTGCGCCTCCAGGGAAGCCCAAAGGGGGTCAACAAGAAAAAAAAAATTTCTCCCTACTTGTTTTCAAATTCCCTAAGTCATCATTTAAAAAAGCATCATCAACAATGAAATTCTTCATATATTAAATTCTACCATCGCATTGATTTACTATCTCTTTATTACACCACAGATAGAGAAGATGAGAATCTGACCTGGCCCACTGTTATAAATGGTAACAATTATATTCAACATGGCTAGGTTTCTTTGAACATCACATTTAAAGGAGATGAGCATCTAGCCCAATAATAGCAGTAGCCATAGAAGCCATGGTAATAAAAAGCAATCACTAAACCAATAATAAGTTCTCAGAATACGTTGTTTCCCTGGCACTGACCAGCAGTTCATTTTAACACAGTAAGATATCATTTCCAAACAACATAGGACAGGTTTAATGCGATTATTGTACATTCTTCTTTTGTTCACCCAGATCTCCATGTATTTTCCAACCTCTAATACTGAAATTGCTATCGAGGTTTATATTCTCTACTATCAACTTGGCATTAGCAAATTGGAAAATAAAAAAGAAAAACAACCCCAGATTTGAAGAATTTATTGTCTGCCATAGCACTTGCATCAATGAGGCTGAGCAGTTGGCTCAAAGCTCTTACGATATCACCACCTGTAACTCAAAGAGGAACACGAGTATCTCTGATTTTTCAAAGGGTAAGAGAGTACAATCGTATTTATTTGGTGTTCAAAGCTTTGACAGGAGAGGCCTGTCAGACATTATCAGCATGTGCCAGTTGGCACACAGATTGTGGATATACTGTCCTTTAAAGTTGTCAGTCTACAAGTCTCAACCAATGTTTGCAAATCTGCACAGCAAAAGCCAGTTGTGTTGTCATGATCCTAGTAATATTGCTCAGGGACCGGTGTCCCCACTGTTTAAAAATTATATTGCAATGTACTTTGCAGGAGAAATAAACAAGCATTTATAGATAGATAGATAAATAAATAGAGATATTTATATATGGAGATATATATGAATATTGGGAAATTATATTTATATCTAGAAGTATAGATATAGGTAGATATTTTATACTTGTTTAGACATCATGGATCACACACTATTTTACATGATTATTTTGATGATATAAGAATTTGCTGACTGTTCTTGCTCTAGGGCAATCCTTTCTCTGTACTTCCTTCTCCATTTGACAAGCTCCATCCTCATCCCTTCCTGGGGACCCAGTTCTTAAGCTTCTTGGAATCTCCTGTGTCACTGATAAAATACATTTTATAAAATAAGCCTAACATATTTTATTACTTGCATGTTATAACACAGGAAATATGAAAGAAGATCCTAATAAGTGGGAGAGAACAATACCATTTTTGGAGGCAAAGACTATATTATAAAAGATATCAGTTTTTCCCAAATCAATATATACTGTAAGACAATTCCAATCAGAGTCACAAAGGTTTCTTCCCTTTTTTGAAACTTTACAAAATGATTCTAAGATATATTTAGAAGTATAGACAGGCAAGGATCACTAAGGTTTTTTTAATAATGGTAATGAGGAGGAACTTTCTCTACCACAAATTCTGCATCTACAACAATTAAGACCAGTGTGGTACCTGTGCAAGAATAGATAGATGAACAACAGAACTGACTATTGAGATGGTAAATTGCATGTGGGCAGAGCCCACATGTGGTTTGCTCATGACTATTTTATTCATTCTTATGTCTCCATACTGCCTGGAACACAGTAAACATTCGTAGAGTAAGTGAGCTAACACAATCAAGGCAATATAAATAGTATTGGAATATAAATACACATACAGCATATGAGAAAGACAGAATCATATATCAGGGAAAAACAAATGTTTTATTCAAAACGTGTTGAGAAAATTGCCATTTAGGGAAATAATATACTGTTTTCACCTTCACCTCACAGAACACACGAACAGATCTTGACTTGGTCTATAATTAAAGTGTAAAAAAGAGAATTCATTAAAAAAACTGAAAAAAAAACATAGGTTGACTATAAATTTGACCTTTGGATTGGGGATGGGGGGGCTCTTGGAGGAGAGGAAGAGTTTCAGTGTTTAAAAGTGATGTCAGATATCATAAAGGAGAAATTATTTCCACTGTCAGTATTCAGAGTCTAAGTGCGGCCACATATGTATGCCCCATATAAATGCAGAAGCTGTCATTTTCATAGGAATGGCATCCCCTGGAAATAAGCTACGTGGTATCCCTGCTGGACCACCGCACACCCCCAGTAGTTTTGGCCTCCTGGAGGATACCAGTTTAGTTGGCAAAGAATTAGGAGAACTAATAGATCTCTTTTATGGATCAGCACCATAGAAAGCTTATGTTCCGCTCTCAGCTTAGACCAGGGGTTCTTCAAGTGTGGTTTCTAGCCAGCAACATCAGCATCACCTGACCCACACAGGACCTACTGAATTAGGAACTCTGTGGTGGGACCCAGCACCTGCACTAGATGATGCTGATGCATGCTAAAGTCTGGAAACCACTGGCTCAGATGAAACAAACCACCATCCACATTACAACTGAATCCACAAGATCTCAGTTCAACTCTACTTTCATTACCATTATGAACAGCAAGTATCATTTTCCTACCCAGTGATCATATTCTCCTGTCCCAGGCCATTCAGCCAATCAGCTCTTGAAAAATCTGTTTTTATCAGGACAGTCTCATCATGTTGGTGCCCAGGAAATTTTCACAGTACAATATGCTCACGATCCAGAATTCACAAACCAAAGATGTGGAGAACATCGACAGTGTCTAAATCCTACATATCAACTAAGGATAGGCTGAAGTAGTCCAACTCTAAATTCACCCTGATTATAAATGACCACTAAAGAACACTCGAAGATTAAAAAAAATAAGAGAGAAGGCAAGATATCACTTGGTAGCATTAGAAATACATGAAGAAATGACAGATGATGCCAAATAATAGTGATCATTTTCCAGAAGAAATAAAGGAGGTGAGGAAGGCAGGGATCATGCTGGAAGACAGTTTTGAGATATCCATGTGTACTCTTTCCCCAAAGATGTTCATTTTATGTCCACTAAGACTACATGAAAATATTTATGATTCCTAAGAAAATTCTCAAATCCTCAAGAGGAAAGTGACTAAAGATCATGAACTGACAAGTCACAGAGAGAAAATCAAAAGAGCTCATTCATGAATGTGAAAGTAGCCTCTTTAGTAATGAAAGACAGAAAAATAAAACAATAAAATTCAGTTTTTATTTATTACACTGTCAAGTATTAGAAGAAAACTCTCAATGCTAACAGAAGTATTAAATTATCACAAATATTTTAGAAGGCAATTTGGCAAGCTACATTAAGAATCTTAAAATACTGACTCTTTCTGACTCAGAAATTCCTTCCAGTCCTCAGTTCTAAAGAAATGAACAGGAATGTGGACAAAGATTTCTATCAAAAGATGTTTACGTCAATGTTATTGATAACACAAACTGAAAATAATCCAATTGTCAAATTACAATAACATAAGAAAAAGTTTTAGAATTTCTTTATGAAAAAGTAGGATAGAGAATTGAATACATAGTATGAGTTCAAATATATAAAATATAGTAAGCATATGCACAAACCAAAATGCTAACAGTATTCATGGATGGATGGAGATTGAGTAATTTTTTTTTTTTTTTTTTTACTTTGCCACATTTCTCAAATTTTCTATAATGAATGACATTTACCAGGAGAAAAAAAAATTAAGGGTATCACATGAAAATCACATTTGGAAGATTTGGGAAATATTTGGGGCTATGTAATCTTTCTTAAAAACTACAAATCACAATAATATTTAATGAGCTTTAATGACACAATTATTCCATTAAATTTAGTGTTAATTAAATCTTTGTAAAGTCAGTAAATAGTGCCTTGCAACATAAAATCAGAGATTTGTTTACATGGCAAAACTCTTCCGTTATATATAATTAAATTTTTTCGGGAAAAAAAAAAAAAAAAAAACAAGCCCCGAAGTTTACTGGCTGTGTTTTGAGAAGAGGGGTATGTCAGCACTCCAGCAGTATTTTCCTATCCATCATAGTACCCTCTGCTTTTCTCACCACCTACCCAACCCTCTAGAATGATTTCTCCCAGACTGGGAATACTCCTCAGACTTCTCTCTTCTACTGCCTTCCTTGGTGAATTTACAATATCAAACAGAATAAATGCAATATCATATTTTATAAACAAGTAGGTAGTCCTCCTTTAAAGCCTTTTAGTTCAAGGTTTAGATTCTGAAAAAAACTATAAACCCTATTCATCCATTTCAGAATAATCAAGGGCAAACGGAGTTTGAAAACTTTCCTGCAAAATACTCTAGAAAAGAAAATTTTATTTTAGTTGTAATCCTAAATCAGGGCCAAAGGTAGGCATGTTCTACAAAGAACAACAACTCTGTTTCTTAGGGTAACCAGTCTATTGTAGATAGAGTTCTGTTTCCTCCCAGACATTGGGGTCTCATTCAAATGTGAAACAGACATGTTCCTGCCTAGTTGAGTGGATGGCATACAGCTAATCTATCCTGTACAGGTTTAAGCACAGGTAAGTGGCTGGTAGACTTAGCATTAAGGATGTGGGTAAAGATGTAAGATAGCAGGTAAAGGATAATCAGTAGTCCAGGGAGCCCTGGTGCATCATCCTACAAAGCCTACAAGACAAGAGAAGCTGCCTAGCTCCAGACCCCTCTTCTGGGCAGAGCTGGGGTGAAGCACAGGTGAGCTGATCAACACGATAGGACAGAGTGAACACTTTAAATTTAACAAGCAGCATATTTAACACACCTTAACGTGCCCAACTTACTTATACCTGTGGATGTCGAGTTCAGGGCATGGGCATGTCCTCCAAGCAAACCCCCACTAAGCCCCTGACTGTTGGTTCGTGAAAGACGACCAATCCTGTCATCACCAAACAACTTGGATGGAAAATTCGGGACTAACTTTTGTAGCAGTTATTAATATTCACAGTCATGAATTCAAGCGTGTAAATACATAAAGTTATCTCCCATTTTTGAGTACTGCTTGCTTCTCAAGTGGCCATTTCTGCTACTGAGCCAAGTGCATGATTTTCTCAGTCTTTCTTGGGAAATACTCAGTCTCGTTTCCTCCCTCATAACTAAACAACAAAATCAGATTACAGTGCAATAGTTCTCCCTCGATGCCATGAAGAATGTGCATTATCTTTATTTAGTTCTTGGATGACTGTCATTTCCCGATCAGAGGGGGAGACTTTTGATTCCCTACTGAAGATAAAAGAAACCTCTTCCCCCATATTTATAATTTTCCTAATAGGAAGTCACCCCTGTATTCTTAAACTTAATAAAATGGTTTCCTTTATCAATACCCTAGTAGTCTACAACTCAATAAAATTCCAGTGGCCATTTATTAAAGTCTTACTATATGCCAGGCACCATACTAATTGCTTTACATATGTGATAGCTTAATTCCCACAACCCTATTATCATCTCTATTTTATAAGCAAGGAGGCTATGGCCCAGAGAGTTAAGGAACTTGGTTTAACATCCCACAGCTACTATCTGGTAGAATTGAGTTTGAACCAGAGTCTGGCTACATAGAGCCCTCATGCCTAATCCCATAGCATACCACCTTTCTACAAGTGTCTGCCTTTTTTCAGAGTTTCTAGTAACACTTTCAAGATGATTTCAGTGAACATATTTTCATAATAAAACTTAAAAAAGAAACCACATTTTTTCCAAGAGGTTTCATGACAATTTGTTGTTATTTTTCTAACTTGTTTATTTGAATAAGTACCACCCAGTGATGATGGAATGTTCTTTGTACAAAATACGAAAAACTATTTCAATATTTCTTAATAATATCAACAAATATTATATGTTATGTCCCCTTATTATCTGAAGAGACATTGGAATGAAGTTATCAGAGGATGTATCCTTTAAAATAATGATTACTAAAAAATACCAAAATACTTAGCCACATAAGTAAAACACAAATGGTTAGTCTGAATTACAGCAAGAGTATGTAGCCAAATGAGTTATCAAAGGTTGTAACATACTTAAAGAATTAACATTACAAATGATAATTATCATAATGTTGCAAAATGACAACCTGTGGTTATTTAGTAAATATAATGATTATCCTGGATCCTTAAATAGAACACTTCCTGAACACAATTAAGAACTCATAGCACAAAAGAAATCCAAAAGTATTTTTGCTGAGGTGATGGAAATGTCCTAAAACTCGACTGTGGTGCTAATTGTGCAATTCTGAATATACTAAAATTCACTGAGTTGTACAGTTAAAATGGATAAATGTTATCGTATATAAATTATATTCCAATAAAGCTATTTTTTGAAAAAAAAGAAAATACAGGAGAAAAGAAGAGAAAATGTTGCTGAGGCTTTAAAATATTACTCTCATCATTAATTATCATTTGCTGACGAAACCAGGCATCATGTTAAACAGGTAATAAAGGTCATCTCACTTAATCCTCACAGCAGTCTTCTGGGTAGGTATTCCTAACTCTGCCTGACAGATGAAGGGAAGAACATGCTGGAGATTTCATAGAGCTGAAGAGCAGGAGCCAGGAGGCAAATCCAGATTTCTCTGACTGGACTCCAACAGTGTGCCATGTTCTACAGTTTCCTTAATTCTGGGCACCCCTGTAACACCTTATTTAAAATATTGGATAATTAGTTCAAATCCTTGCCTAACTAGCATATGAGTGAGCAGCCTCATGAGAAACTAAAATGTGTTTGAAGTCTAGAGTAACAGATAAGCAAGTTGAAATCCCAAAGAAACACTGGCTTTTGCCTTTGTTCTTCACCCAAGGGCTCCATTCGGTGTACGCTGGGAGAGTGGCATGTTGCTTCAAAGTCATCTTGAAAGGCTGCACAATCAGGGCCTATCAGAGGTATAACCTCAGCCTAAGACACAGATGTACAGAGTTGATCCTGCAGTTTATTTAAAAACACAATATCCTGGGCTTCCCTGGTGGCGCAGTGGTTGAGAATCTGCCTGCCAATGCAGGGGACACGGGTTCGAGCCCTGGTCTGGGAAGATCCCACATGCCGCGGAGCAGCTGGGCCCGTGAGCCACAATTGCTGAGCCTGCGCGTCTGCAGCCTGTGCTCCGCAACAGGAGAGCCTGCGATAGTGAGAGGGCCGCGCACCGCGATAAAGAGTGGGCCCCACTTACCTCAACTAGAGAAAGCCCTCGCACAGAAACGAAGACCCAACACAGCCATAAATAAATAAATAAATAAATAAAAATTTTTTAAAAAGAGTTCTCATCACAAAGAAAAAAACTTAAAAAAAAACACACACAATATCCTAATAAAAATAGCAGATCAATGTCACCAGCGTGGGGTTTGTACAAGCTTGAGACTCTTCCCTAGTATCTTGCAGGAACAGGAATTCAAGAAACTTTTGAATTCAAGAAACAGAGGTCTTTTGGCCTCTGACCTTCAACTGTCTACAAACTGCATTTCCTTCTGTTTGGAACATTCTCTCTAACCTTTTCATGCAAGCTGCACATCTTCAGTTCTCTGCTTCAAAGTCATCGCCTTGGGGAAGTCTGCTTTGGTTCTGTGAGTATGCCATTCCCATGTGGGTTAGGAAGCCACCACGCTCTCCGAGAGCCCGCATTCCACTGTTCAGGGCACTTAGCATACACTCTTGTAGATGCGTCCATAATGCCCAAGGAGGAAAGACACGTGTCTGCCACGCTCACTACTGAATCTCCCACAGCTAACACAGTGCAGGGGAAAATATTAGATACTCAGTAAATCATCACTGAATGAATGAATAGCCTAACCTTACTTGGTGCGGGAGATATCAAGTTTTTGTTTCATTAAGTTTTCTTTTGTTTTACAGACTGCTGTCCCTATCTGTAAATTGTTCAATCTGTGGGGATAAAGATATTTAAACAATGGTAATGTCATATGGTAAGTATATGCATATGCTATTAATTGAGGCACAAATAAGATACAGTGGGAAACTTGATTTACTCCCTACGTTCACTTTTATTAAAATAAATAATTAAGATTTATAATATGAACCAAATATGTGATAGGAAAGATTTAGTAAGATAAAGACTTATAAGACTGTTTATTTCCTTTTAGATATCATAAGCTACCAATATGGTGACTATACTTCATCACCCCAAGAATGAAGGTTTTGCATAGGTGCAGAGAGCTGAGGGAATAGCTATGTCACCATGTTAAAATTTTTCAGTTGTGCATTTACTAAAACTCACACATGCAAAGGGCAAACAACTGCTCCTAATGAGTTCTCTCCCCACCTCACCCCACCCCTGCATGATTAGATGTTGAGTTGGGAGGGGTTACACTTCTTGAGGGTTACTTGGACGTCATCACTATGTAATTTACCAAATCTTTGTGAAACCTTCTCTTTCCAGGTCAGGTTTGTCATGGGACATTGCTTGTCTCCCATAACATGGGATGGCATGAGGACACTAAAAATTCTCTGAGGTTCTGCCAGCCAAACATTCTCTCCTTTTGATTCAAATACATCACTCCAGGATCCTAGTGGTGTGTTTCTATGAGGGGGTGAAGGAGGGGAGGTTGATTAGGGAGACTTAGGCTGGAAGAGGAGTGACATTTCTT
Source organism: Balaenoptera acutorostrata (assembly GCF_949987535.1). Lineage (NCBI taxonomy): Eukaryota > Metazoa > Chordata > Mammalia > Artiodactyla > Balaenopteridae > Balaenoptera > Balaenoptera acutorostrata. Next base: position 70,780,994 of record NC_080081.1, read on the forward strand.
GAGCATCTGTTATCTGCCTGGCACTGAACCAGGAGCATGACATGTATTGTTATGCTTCAACTTTCCAACAACCCAATGAAGTCATGACTTTCATTTTACACATGAGGATACTGAAACCCAGGTAAAGTACCCACAATTAACAGCTGGTGGGTCTAATATTTTTCCTAAGACCATTAAACTCCAGAGACTTCTCTCCAGACATATACTCCATGAATATTTATCTGTTCTCCGTGAAATCTGCCCATGGGATGAATATGAAGCAGATAGAACTCTTTAATATAATTTTTCTATTTTCTGGAAAAAGTTACTGCAAAATGGTATTTTAAAAGCATACATATAGAAATAAAATGATACAAGCATTTTAAAGCAAGCAGTTTTTTTTTTCAGAATCATCTAGGTGTTACATCAGTACTTTTGGCAAAGAAACAAAAACCCAGCCAACTGGTTTTACTAATTATTCCAGGTATTCAGTTTCGGTTTGAAGCATATTGATTCTCATAACCACAGTACAGGTATAATTGGTATAACAGATTTATCGAGGATTTTTAACATACAGCAAGTGTCTTGTGAGTATATGTATAATAGCTTTCTACAGGGGGAACTTCAATGTCAGCCAAAGAAATCATCTCTCACAAAGGAAAAAAATAGATTGGACAATTCAGCCTAAGTACCTTCAGGGTTTCCATGACAACGACAATTAGCACCATTTAACAAGAAAACAATGGATTTGTCAGTTCAGAATAGTAGTCAAATAAATGTCTTCTAATTTATTACTACCATTAGAAATACAAAGACATAATTGAATACGGTACTGCGACTGCTCCCGCACATGCTTTGCAGGATTTCTGATGTGGTGGGGCCATCACATCATTAGCATAAACAATATTGATCGTGTGGGCTGTGGGGGACTAAGATAGATGCCCTCCAGAAATCCCATCTGAACACTTACCACCATCCCAAATCAATTACCCTTTACAAGGTAAATAAGAACTGACACGTTCTTCCTTCCAAAATGCCCAAAAGACAGAAGGGATTCCCCTTCTCTACCCCCAGTTTTGGCTGGGCACCTCACTCCAAATTACAGAGGTGAATGAAAGGCAAATCAGCAAGCCAGAGCTGTCAGCATTTCATGATTAGAGCCATAAAAACTTTCTGATCACCCTTTTTTCTTGACTTTGCTTTTGAGATGTGAAAATACGACCGTATCAATTCTCCAGCATATAAACCTGGCTGTGATTACTGCCTGCCTTTGACTGAATCAGCACGGAGTTAGGCTATGAAGTAATGGGGCATGACAGCCTCTGCCTTTCCCATCCACCAGTGAATGCTTTGTTGCAATGCCCTCAGCCGCTGGCAAATTTTGTACATCAGCCTTATTTATTTGGTACTGTTATTTGAGGTTCGTAGCAAGTCACAAGCTAATTTGTTCCAAAAATTTTCCTCTGGAAAAAAAATTTTTTTTCTTCCCCATATACACAGGGCAGGGGAGACAAAAGTACTTAAAAGTTTTGGTAATAACAATAGTTACCTGGTATTGATTACCCAAGAGCACTTTGCAAGCATTTTCTCATTTAATTGTCATAACAACCCTATGAAGAAAATATTATTATTATCCTTATTTTATAGCTCAAGAAACCTAACCCCAGAAAAGTAACAGCCACAAATCACACAGCCCAGCCAGTGGCTAAATCCCAAATAAATGTGAGGGTTTAAATCCTAACAGCATGACCCAGGACTGCTTCAGTAATAATTATGCTACTCCAGTTGCTGAGGTCTAAAACTGCTAGGATTCTCCAGACCAAATAGATATTGTTAATGGAATGTATTCATACAAACTAATGTGTCTGCAGCATGTCTACCTGGCATTTCTTTTTGGAAGAGTTATTTGCCCTGAGAGGCAGAACAATGCAATGGAAAGAATGGAGCCCAGGGACCCAGGTTTAAATCCCAGCCCTGCAACACATCTGCTGGATAAACTTGAGCAAGCTTCTGGGCCTTTCCGAATTCAAGTGTCCCTAACTGTAATATGTACGCTGCAGAGCTATGGGGAATACTGGAAATGGCATACGTTAAATGCTTTACAGGTAAGGGGCACTCTGAGAGTGGAGTCCATAATTATTTTGAGCTTCTTAAAATCAGAGCTCCTTCAGATCCATCTCTGACCCCAGTTCCACCAGTTGCTCCAACAACAAAAGGTTTTCGAGCAAAATCCAAGTGGATTGTCTGCATGCTCTGAATCCTCCTAGTGGAGCCAATCAAGGGCTTTCCTTTCACTTTTAAATGAGGAAAATCTTATCCAGACACTTTTAGACACAGTGTTATCAGGTAAGGTTTCTAATCCCAGAGAGCCTGTCATTTTCTAATGAGGAAATTTGAGAGTCATGAAAAGGTCAACTTATATGAAACAGGATGATTCAAGGAGGAAATTAAATAGTGTCTGAGTCATGACCACTGGATTGTGCTTGGTCTGGAGGGCAGAGGATGTAGAAAGGGCCATATACAGTGCACAGAGCATAACTAAATGAGCTAAAGCAGGGCCACTGGTAGCGCTTGCTTAATTCTAAGGAAACAGGAGGGCTCTTTTGATCCTAATATATTCAAATAGATCCTGAAGAGGCCCTGGAAACAGCAGAGTGTTCTGAAATATTTAAAGGACACTACTGAGATTCACAGTCCTCAAATTAGACCTGCGGCTGTTTCCTGCACTTCAGTCTAAACTTCCTTTACATGCCTGTGATTATCCTTCTGGAAATTAAGGTTCTGGTTCATTTAAAAATCTGTTTACAATAAACAGGCCCACAGGGAAAAGCAACAAATAATATACAAGGGAATCCCCATAAGGTTAACAGCTGATCTTTCAGCAGAAACTCTGCAAGCCAGAAGGGAGTGGCAGGATATAATTAAAGTTATGAAAGGGAAAAACCTGTAACCAAGATTACTCTACCCAGCAAGGAACTCATTCAGATTCAACGGAGAAATTAAAACCTTTACAAACAAGCAAAAGCTAAGAGAATTCAGCACCACCAAGCCAGCTTTACAACAAATGCTAAAGGAACTTCTCTAGGCAGGAAACACAAGAGAAAGAAAAGTTCTACAATAACAAACCCAAAACAATTAAGAAAATGGTAATAGGAACATACATATTGATAATTAGCTTAAAAGTAAATGGATTAAATGCTCCAACCAAAAGACACAGACTGGCTGAATGGATACAAAAACAAGACCCATACATATGCTGCCTACAAGAGACCCACTTCAGACCTAGGGACACATACAGACTGAAAGTGAGGGGATGGAAAAAGATATTCCATGCAAATGGAAATCAAAAGAAAGCTGGGGTAGCAATTCTCATACCAGACAAAATAGACTTTAAAATAAAGAATGTTAGAAGAGACAAGGAAGGACACTACATAATGATCAAGGGATCAATCTAAGAAAAAGATAGAACAATTGTAAATATTTATGTACCCAGCATAAAAGCACCTCAATACATAGGGCAAATCCTAATAGCCATAAAAGGGGAAATTGACAGTAACACAATAATAGTAGGGGACTTTAACACCCTACTTTCATCAATGGACAGATCATCCAAAATGAAAGTAAATAAGGAAACACAACTTTAAATGACAAATTAAAGAAGATGGACTTAATTGATATTTATAGGACATTCCATCCAAAAACAAGAGAATACACTTTCTTCTCAAGTGCTCCTGGAACATTCTCCAGGATAGATCACATCTTGGGTCACAAATCAAGCCTTGGTAAATTTAAGAAAATTGAAATTGTATCAAGTATCGTTTCCGACCACAATGCTATGAGACTAGATATCAATTACAGGAAAAAACTGTAAAAAATACAAACACATGGAGGTTAAATAATACACTGCTAAATAACCAAGAGATCACTGAAGATATAAAAGAGGAAATCAAAAAATACCTAGAAACAAATGACAATGAAAACACGATGGCCAAAAACCTATGGGATGCAGCAAAAGCAGTTCTAAAAGGGAAGTTTATAGCAATACAATCCTACCTCAAGAAACAAGAAAAATCTCAAATAAACTTAACTGTACACCTAAAGCAATTAGAGAAAAAAGAACAAAAAACCCTCAAAGTTCACAGAAGGAAAGAAATCATAAAGATCAGATCAGAAATAAATGAAAAAGAAATGAAGGACACAATAGCAAAGATCAATAAAACTAAAAGCTGGTTCTTTGAGAAGTTAAACAAAATTAATAAACCACTAGCCAGACTCATCAAGAAAAAAAGAGAAAGGACGCAAAGCAACAGAATTAGAAATGAAAAAGGAGAAGTAACAACTGACACTACAGAAATACAAAGGATCATGAGAGATAACTACAAGCAACTATATGCAATAAAATGGACAACCTGGAAGAAATGGACAAGTTCTTAGAAAAGCACAACCTTCTAAGACTGAACCAGGAAGAAACAGAAAATATAAACAGACCAATCACAAGCACTGAAATTGAAACTGTGATTAAAAACCTTCCAACAAACAAAAGCCCAGGACCAGATGGGCTTCACAGGTGAATTCTATCAAACATTTAGAGAAGACCTAACACCTAACCATCTCAAACTCTTCCAAAATATAGCAGATGGAGGAACACTCCCAAACTCATTCTACAAGGCCACCATCACCCTGATACCAAAACCAGACAAAGATGCCACAAAGAAAGAAAACTACAGGCCAATATCACTGATGAACACAGATGCAAAAATCCTCAACAAAATACTAGCAAACAGAATCCAACAGCACATTAAAAGGATCATACACCATGATCAAGTGGGGTTTATCCCAGGAATGCAAGGATTCTTCAATATACATAAATCAATCAATGTGATATACCATATTAACAAACTGAAGGATAAAAACCATATGGTCATCTCAATAGATGCAGAAAAAGCTTTTGACAAAATTCAACACCCATTTATGATAAAAACCATCCAGAAAATAGGCATAGAAAGTAGGCATTACCTCAACATAATAAAGGCCATATATGACAAACATACAGCCAACATCGTTCTCAATGGTGAAAAACAGAAACCGTTTCCTCTAAGATCAGGAAAAAGACAAGGTTGCCCACTCTCAGTAAAACTGTCACTATTTGCAGATGACATGATACTATACATAGAGAATCCTAAGGATGCTACCAGAAAACTAGAGCTAATCAATGAATTTGCTAAAGTAGCAGTATACAAAATTAATTCACAGAAATCTCTTGCATTCCTATACACTAGTGATGAAAAATCTGAAAGAGAAATGAAGGAAACACTCCCATTTACCATTGCAACAAAAAGAATAAAATACCTAGGAATAAACCTACCTAAGGAGACAAAAGACCTGTATGCAGAAAACTATAAGACACTGATGAAAGAAATTAAAGAGGGTACAAACAGATGGAGAGATAGACCATGTTCTTGCACTGGAAGAATCAACATTGTGAAAATGACTATACTACCCAAAGCAATCTACAAATTCAATGCAATCCCTATCAAACTATCAATGGCATTTTTCACAGAACTACAACAAAGAATTTCACACTTTGTATGGAAACACAAAAGACTCTGAATAGCCAAAGCAATCTTGAGAAAGAAAAATGGAGCTGGAAGAATCAGGCTCCCTGACTTCAGACTATACTACAAAGCTACAGTAATCAAGACAGTATGGTACTGGCACAAATATACTGGCACAGAAATGTACATCAATGGAACAGGATAGAAAGCCCAGAGATAAACACACGCACATATGGTCACCTCACCTTATCTTTGATAAAGGAGGCAAGAATATACAATGGAGAAAAGACAGCCTCTTCAATAAGTGGTGCTGGGAAAACTGGACAGCTACATGTAAAAGAATGAAATTAGAACACTCCCTAACACCATACACAAAAATAAACTCAAAATGGAGTAAAGACCTAAATGTAAGGCCAGACACTATAAAGCTCTTAGAGGAAAACATAGGCAGAACACCCTATGACATAAATCACAGCAAGATCCTTTGTGATCCACCTCCTAGAGAAATGGAAATAAAAACGAAAATAAACAAATGGGACCTAATGAAACTTAAAAGCTTTTGCACAGCAAAGGAAACCATAAACAAGATGAAAAGACAACCCTCAGAATGGGAGAAAATATTTGCAAATGAAGCAACTGACAAAGGATTAATCTCCAAAATATACAAGTAGCTAATGCAGCTCAATATCAGAAAAACAAACAACCCAATCCAAAAATGGGCAGAAGACTTAAATAGACATTTCTCCAAAGAAGATATACAGATTGCCAACAAACACATGAAAGGATGCTCAACGTCACTAATCATTAACGAAATGCAAATCAAAACTACAATGAAGTATTACCTCACACCTCAGAATGGCCATCATCAAAAAATCTACAAACAATAAATGCTGGAGGGGGTGTGGAGAAAAGGGAACCCTCTTGCACTGTTGGTGGGAATGTAAATTGATACAGCCACTATGGAGAACAGTATGGTGGTTCCTTAAAAAACTAAAAATAGAATTACCATATGACCCAGCAATCCCACTACTGGACATATTCCCTGAGAAACCATAATTCAAAAAGAGTCATGTACCACAATGTTCATTGCAGCACTATTTACAATAGCCAGGACATGGAAGCAATCTAAGTGTCCATCGACAGATGAATGGATAAAGAAGATGTGGCACATATATACAATGGAATACTACTCAGCCATAAAACAAAACAAAATTGAGTTATTTGTAGTGAGGTGGATGGACCTAGAATCCGTCATACGAGTGAAGTAAGTCAGAAAGAGAAAAACAAATACCGTATGCTAACACATATATATGGAATCTAAAAAAAAAAAATGGTTCTGAAGAACCTAGGTGCAGGACAGGAATAAAGACGCAGACGTAGAAAATGGACTTGAGGACACGGCGAGGGGGATGGGTAAGCTGGGATGAAGTCAGAGAGTGGCATGGACATATATACACTACCAAATGTAAAATAGATAGCTAGTGGGAAGCAGCCGCATAGCACAGGGAGATCAGCTCTGTGCTCTGTGACCACCTAGCGGGGTGGGATAGGGAGGGCAGGAGGGAGATGCAAGAGGGAGGAGATATGAGGATATATGTATACGTATAGTTGATTCACTTTGTTATACAGCAGAAACTAACACAACATTGTAAAGCAATTATACTCCAATAAAAATGTTAAAAAAAAAAAAAAAAAAAAAAAAAAAGAGGCCCACAGAAGCCTGGCCTCTCCTGCCTTGTACATAGAGTTACCTGCATAGGACCACACCTGTGTTCTGTGAAATGAGGCGTCTGACAGGGAAACTGCTTTGGCCTGTGTTCATGTCTTATGACTCAAGGACTGTACAGGGGAAATGTGGACCTCTACGTGTCTTGCAAATGCATTCACATTGCCAGCACCTCAAAACGGGAGCATGTGTCCACAATCTTTCCCTTCTTTTCAGAGTTTTAAACTTTTAGGACCTTGAAATTTTACAGATTAATGTCTCAAATTCCCCTGTACTCACTTGGGAATTATATCTTTAATTTTGAAAAACTTTCAATTTAACAACTTTGACTTTTGGTGTTAAATTATGTCAGTAACCTTGTAGGTGAGGAAAATAATATAAGCAAAAAATGCATTGGGCAAGTGGAATTAAAAACTTTTGCATGCGCGCACACACACACATACATACATGCATGCCATACACATATATACATACATACACATACACATACATATACATATAAATGCAGTTGCTCCCTGTGAATGGCCTAGCTGAAATCATCGTTGGTATTATCAGCCAAACCTCCATAGATACTATGAGGCAATATTCTGCAGTATCACATTTCATCTAGTCAAAATCCAGATGGTTGTCAATGAAGAATGCTTTCCCAGCTAGGCAAAGTCTGACTTTGTGTGATCCAGGCCTTTTTGAAACATCTGCTTTTGTCACCAAAGGACAAGAATGATTTTTGTCTAGTGAGTTTTGAGTAGAATAATATACAAGCAGGAAGACCATTGATTGCTGTATTTTCTTCCTATCTTTAAGTGTATTTTAAAATATTGTTCTTTCAATTCTTCATCTTAAGGAAAAAAGTTTTGGAATTATGCCTTTAAATTTGTAGCAGGTGGCTGGGAAGGAGCTCCAGAGGGTCACATGTGCCCTCAGCAGCAGGGAAATAGGAGACACCTGCAACTCAGCATCTTTGGCAAGCAAGCATTTTCCTTACAATTTTTTAGCCTAAATGAAGCTCTCTCATTTAGTTATTCACTCTAAATTTTAAAACCCATCATTATAATATTAGTCATTGTTTTCCTTATTTAATCATACTAAATAATAGTGATATAATATTTGTGAAAGTAGACAATAAAACTTGAGTCTCTCCTCCCAACAATGATTGGGAAGCTAACCTGAGTGATTGAAAATTAGAGTCTAGGAAGCTGAAAGAAAAAGAAAACAAAACCTTGGCATGGGCATGAGGAAAGCTATGGCAATCTACTCCCATGAAATCCAGTATTTCCATTTTCTCTCCTCAGTGCTAGCTGATATACTAATTAGTGAATATATTTATTTTATTGTAGAATAATAAATATAGCATAGAGAGCATGTTTTCAGATTAAGTAAACTTTATGGTCTCTGCCCTGAACAAGGTTAGCATTTAACAGGAATATATATATATATATATATTCATATAGAATTAGTATTATATAGAATTAATATTATATATATAAATAATATTATATAGAATAGAATTAATGTAGGATTGCCATTCTTTATATATATATATATGTATACACAGACACACACACACATGTATATACACACGTATACATGTATATAAAATATCCAGAAAAGGGGGGAAGTATGCATTGGCATTTTAAAAACCTCTTCATTTTAGTTCTTGAATTCTCTGTTGGCAACATCGTAATTCCTACAGTAGCAACTATGACAGCCAAACAAAGGATTAAGGCTGTTTGTGGAAAAGCAGTAGCAGTTGAGTTCATAAGCAAGAGAAATTCAATATACTTGTAAATGCCTCTCACAATAGAAAACTAGATAAAACATCGAGAAACAGAACTATTTATTTCTCTCATATTATTTGAATTCTAAAAGTAGTGAAGCCTTTTTATCTGGCACTTTCAAGATGGTATCTTGGATTTTGACCACGTACAAAACAATTCTTTGTAGTATTTATTTTTAGTATATTATAAAATAATATTAACATAAATTTAAAATAAAATTTTACCATTGGAAAAAAATTGTTCCACTCTCCTAACATACTATTTTCATTTTTGTTTGCTCTTGCCAACAAATTGCCAATGTGTCAATTTACTTTGCCAACAGACACATGTGTTTAAGGTGCTCATTTCTAAATTTGTGTGTTAGTTTGGAGTATATGGGGGGCAAAGTGGAGGAAGGATGTACAGAGTAGGAGGTACATAAAAGAATAATAGGGAGTGTTCATTAAATGTTGGTTGAATGAATGAATAGATAATTGGACTTTTTCAATACTGAACTCCTTCCTTGGAAGGAAAAGTAGCCTAGAATAAAGCATTTGTCTAGCACAAATAGTGGTTCCATTTTCTTCCAAAGCTTGGCTCAATAACAGAGCAAGTATTGGCTCCTTATTAGATTGAAAGCAGAAATAAGATGCTCTTTTCAATATGATTTTTTATTATAATTGACCATGAACTGCCTATATACCACTATCATAAGAACAATACACTTAATCATCATTTCCAATCTTTAACTAAATCCATTTCTAAGGCAATTACCTGTCTACTATTGATTGGCCATCTGTTTCCCCAGTAATTACATGAGCATATCACTTAGCAACAGGATGCACTTCTTTTTCATATTTCCATAGAACAACATGGTTATGGCTTTCAAGCAAGAAAACAATGAAGTCTTCTGTTATTACAAATAAACACATAGTCACATTCTCTGTGCACATCTGTGTGAATGGGTGTGGCTGTGTGCTCCTTTCACTCCTGGTTGCTGTAGTAAACAGGGGGAAAAGGATATTTGCCCTCCCTGGATGTCTCATAATAACAACAGCAGTGGCTATAGTAACTACCAGAGACTTACTATTTGCCAGACACTGCAACTTGTTAAAACTTTACATACATTATTTCACTCAAGCCTTACAACAATCTGATGAGCTTGGTATTTTTATACTTAACTGGGTAGTTTTATCCCATTTATAGATAAAGAAATTGAGGCTTAAAAAGATTAATTTCCCTAAGGTCATAGAGTAAGTGACAGAACTGGAATTCTAAACCAGAATTATCCACTCAAAAGCCCATGTTCTTAACGGCTGTGTCCTTCAAGCTGATCACAAAATTAGTTCATTTACTACTTGAGCAGCTTGGTGTGTTCTGAACAGCTTCATATGGATTAATAATGAAGAAGAGATTTAAAAGTGCCTCTGGCTTCCTCCTTTAGACTCCTTCAGATGTTCCTTATTCTCCCGCCAGGACGTGGCTCAGTGCTTTGGGCTCAGTTTAAGCCCTGTGGGGACTGTTCTGGAAACCCCCAGATTCTAGTATAGATAGCAAAGGTCCTTGTCCAGGGAGTTTTATCCCCTTTCCAGACAGTATCTTGGGAAAATAATTAGTCATTAAGTTTCTGTACATTAATTTGACATTTTCACTTGCCTGCTTTATGCTAGACAGCTTCACTTGAGTGACCCACAAACACTTCAGACTCAAAATCCAAAACTAAACTCAATTCTATTTCTTTCTGACCCTCTCTATAACCCCAAACTGTCCTTAGTCCAGTGTCCCCTGCTTCTGTGAATGGCACTGTCAGATGAGGGTTTGCTCAACAGAACCTAATGAGTACAATTCATCTATGACTCCTCTACCTCATCTGCTCACATGTCCAATCAATTACCAAGCCAGTTACCACTCCTGTCTTTCCACTTATTTCCATCCCCAGGCCACTAATATGTCTTGCTTTAGTTATTATAAAATTCCCCTACTGATATTCCTGCACCCACTCTTGGCCTAAGCTATCTGTTCAGTCACTGCACTACAACTGGATCTTTCTAAAATTACAAGTCTGATATTTTCAGTCTCCTAATAAATAGTATATAATTCCACATTGTCCTTAGAATGAACTTCCAATTCTTTTCTCATGTTCACATAGCCCTTCATACCCGGTTTCTGCATCACTCTCCATGCTCTCCTCTGGAGATGAATGAGTTCCCACCATTCCAGCCACACTGATTCACTTCTGCATCCTGAATATATCCTCCTCCTTCCAGGCCATTGCACTGGCTGTTCCTCAAGCCTAACCTGAGGAACACCAACCACTAACCCTTTCTAGCTCACTAACTCTGACCCATTGCAAAACTCAATGCTGAAATTACTTCCTCCAGAAAGCCCTCCTTAATACCCAAGGTCAGAACAGATGTCCTTCCCAGAAGCCCTCATAACAGCTTTGACTTTCCCCATCATTGAGTTAGTTACACTGTTTTGCAGTCATTCATTCTCTTGTCACATTCCCACCATCACTGCAGTATCTCTAGGACCTAGGACACATCGTAGATGGAAACACCTTTTCTTGAGTGACTAATCGGCTAAATAAATACTAATGATAAGAAATTGGGGACTGAAAACCAGTATAGTTGGACTTGGACATTTTTTTCTTGGTTTCATATCATTAACTCTTTTGTTCCCTTTCTTCATCTTGACTAGATCATATGAGCAAGAATTTTCAAGTAGCTCTTTGATCTGGCAATGAGGAGAGGTAGTAATAGAAAGTGTTAGGTGGGTTCTAGGAAAGAAAAACATTAATCAATTCTAGCAATGTATACCCAAAAATACATGCTTTATCAGCTGTCAATATCTAGGTAGTTAAGAAAAAGATTATAAGTGATAGATATAGAAAGCTGCTGATGCAAATTTCTATACAGAAACTCTTGACTTCTATGTGTAAACTACCAGCAGGATGTTCTCCCATGTCAGCTTTGCATTGGCAAGGGGGACTGTGGGATGAAAGAGTTCTCTCACTCATCAGTTGTTTGACCTTAGGTAATTCATTTCAACCAAGGCATTTAGGCCTCAACCTCCTCATCTATAAAATGGGTGATTGAACTATCCTACCTCAAATTGGACTCTATGAGGTCTGCTTCTGTCACTTTCTTTAAAACCCTTCTCTGTAAGTGCCTTGAGCTTTCACAGCCTATTGTTTTTATAACTGCTATTCTCCTTTACCTGGAACACCCTTTTTTAGACTCCTTCTTGTAAGGTAGCTCTTAGTCTGCCCAAGGACTCAACTCAAGTGCAGGTCCTCCAGGAAGCCTTCTTTGATCCCTCTATCAGGGATCAAGTCCAAGTTTCCTCAGCTCCATTTGTCATGGAGCACTGACAACATCATCACGCTCTTCTATACTATTGATTTACCTTCATGAGTCTCTGAGTTGGCTTCAAGGTTAATGTCAATAATAAAAATAATGATGAGCATTGATGAATGCTTACTATGTTCCAAGTACTCTGCCAAACTCTTTCCATGCATTTAATCATCACTATAGTCCTATTAATCCCTACTTTATACATAAGCAAACCAAGGTTCAGAGAGAGTAACTTCTAAATAAGTGACAAAAACTAAGCTTAAAACATCGTCCATCCTATTTCAGAGTCCAAATTCTTAACTGTTATGCTGTATTAACTCTTGAGAGCAAAATCTGTCCTATTTATCTGTGCACCTCCCATACATGTCCTACACACAGTAGGAGTTAAGTGTTAGGGAGTTGAGTAGGCAGATTAATAAATAAACAAGTGAATTAATGAATATGGCAAAGAATCAATAATAAAATAGTAATAATAGTAGCAATAATAAATAATAAGATAATATCAAACACGTTGATAACAAAATTTGAGAAATCTTATATAGGTATCATTGCCATGGTTTCTGGTCTATAATTCTTATCTACTTGCTGAAAGGTGACTAAATGTTTACTACATTTTTATGATGAAAACTCTAAGACCTCTCTCCTTCTCCTAAGTGAGCTAAAGTGCTCAACATAGGACCCAACATATAGTATGTGCCAATCAAATCTTACTTTTACTGAGCAAATGCCCTAAATGGTCTTTCCGGCAAGATGCCAAGTCTCAACCAAAGGGGTACCACGTATGCAATTTCCAAGTCCTCAAGGACACTCTTGCTCTAGGTACATCTCCAAGATCTTGGCTCAAAAGAGGATCCATCACAGGGAGATGACCATCACAGCCTTTGCCTTCAGGCTGAAGACAGATAAACCTAAGTTAAGGAAGCATGCTTTGTTCTGTATTTTTTCCAATCCCTAAGTTTTTCAACTCCAGGAAAAAAGGAGACAGAGCAGGAAGAGGAGAAAGAGGAATAAGGGGAGGAATAGAAAGGAGAGGAAGAGAAGGAGGTGGATAAAGAGGAAAAGGAGAGAAAGAGGAAAAATAAGAAGAGGAGGAGAAAGAGCAAGATAACAGGAGGAAGAAGACTTGGAGGAAGATAAGAAAGAGGAGAGGAGAAGAAGGAGCAGATGCAGGTGAAAGAGAAGGCAAGCTTCTCCCCACAGAACAGCTTTCTTGACTTTAGAAGTGCCATGGACTGTGGGAGAAGCCCTAGCCTGAGAGCAGGAGGACAGGGACCAGCTTGGCCTCTTATTGCCTCAGGGACCCCACGAGTGGTGTCTTTGTAAAGATAAAATCAGAGACTTAGACTAAGACTTTCTACAATTTCTTCCAGATCTACAATATTAATGATTCTACAGAAAACCCTGCTTTCAATTATTTTAAATCATGCCCGAAGAATGGACATTATACTTTTGATGTCTTTCAGGCAATATGAGAAAAAGCTATCAGTATTATCAGGTTACAATGGTGTTTCTTGATAATATTATCATTTGTATCAGTAGACTGAATAAAGCAGATTGTTCTCCCTAATGCAGGTGGCCCTCATCAGTCAGTTGAGGCCTGAATAGAAAAAAAGGGGCAGATCTTCCCCAGTGAAAGGGAACTCCTGCCTGACTCTTGAGCTGAGACATTAGTCTTTTCCTGCCTTTGGACTCAAACTGAAACATAGGATTTTCTTGGGTTTCAAGCACACTGGCTTTTGGACTGGATCTTATGTTATCAGCTCTCCTGCTTCTCAACTCTTTGGACTTGGATTGGATCTATATCATTGGCTCTCCTGGGCCCCCAGCTTGCTTACTGCAGATTTTGGCACTTCTCAGCCTCCATAACCGCCTGAGTCAATTCCTTATACAATTTCTCTCTCTCTCTCAATAGATAGATAGATAGATAAAGTTCTATTAGTTCTGTTTCTGGAGAACCCTGACTAAACACAGATCATTACAGAAGAGAGATCAGCAAGGCCTGATAATTTCCCTCTTTCACTGGAACCATAAGACTTTTCCCAGCTAATTTTGTGGAGCTAACAATCTCCACACGAACTAAGATTCAAGTCACAACAAGCTTTCTAGATCATGGAGCACCCAGTGAGCCACCTCAGAAATCACAATCATAGCTCTTCTGGGTCTCAAGTGAGCACTTCCTGAAACTCCAGGTCTCCAAGCCACGAAAGCCTTCTCTGGCTCCTTAATGCCGTGAAGCAGTTTCCAAAACTCTTCCCTCCTAGTTTGCAGTGTGTCTCTCACTTTTAATAGACTTTTCAGCAGACTCTCATCTTTCTTATAAAACAAGTGCCGAACTGGTCAATTTAACATTGTTTTTTTTCAGATAAATGCAGTGCAAATCATTAATCTTAATGGAAATATTTTGGAGAGTTCTCCAAGTAGGTTAATACTTGATAATTTTACCCTTTCTGACTTTCAGTATGTCCAGCCAGAGAATAAATTTTATTATCTAGAATTTTTTATTCCAAGTACGTTGAAGACTTTCTCTTATAGAGACTGTCAGGGAGAAAGTGACACAGAACACACTGAACATGTACATGCTATGAGAAAGAAAAAGAATTTTTAAAAAAATTACGATGCCCTGATTTCCAAATACTTTTCAAAAGTATGTAAAAGGCTTTGACCTTAATATAAGATTTGGCAGAAGAATTATTTCTGATTACATGCTTTTCTTGCTTTTTAACAAGATTTAAATTGGACCACTGATTTAAAATATTCATATTGAAAATTATTTCACAAAAAAATAAGATTAAATAGTTGATGCTTTTAACTGTGGTCTTTAGAGACAGCCAAATTCTATTAAAGCTTGTTCTGCATTGTCTTTTTGTTCTAAATAATCTCTATTGGGATGATTATTGCTAATATTTAAATTAACCAAAGAAGCAATTAATTCTATTCTTATTAAATTAGAATGAATTAAATCTATAAGAACTTTATCATTCTAAAATTTTGCATAACAATTAAATGATGTCTCCTTCACTAAGAAAAGTATTTTCGGCTGCAGATTTAAGTGTAATTTTTGAAATGAGCTGTATTCACAATTAATTTTTCATCAATTTTATTTGTCTTGGGAAGATTTAATTTTTGATATGTAATAACTTGAGACGGTGAAATATGTCCCAGGATTTATCATTTCTTAATAACAAATAGCAAATGTAACAATCTCAAGATTTCTGGTCCAGGTTTAGGGATAATAAAGATATTAGAACTAAGTAGAACATAGAGTTTCCATTTCTAAATAATCTTCCATTTTCATTATGCCAAAAAGTTTAGGGATAGAATATACTACCCAAAGTCTTTACCTCACAAATAATTAAGATAAGAATTCAATAAGTAGTTAATAAGAGCTTCGTACTATAATACGTTGGTACTGTGAACAACAGAAAAATAGAGATCACAAGTGAACTAAGGAGTAGCCCTATCAGAAAAGGAAAAGTATGCAAATAAAAATGACTGTCAACAGTAAGAAAGACTGACTATATAATTTAAGACTACATTTCCACAGAAAGTGATGATCAGGACATGTAGTGTCTACATGAATCTGAGAAGTTCAAGTTGGGTCGTATGTAGAATCTGGGTGTCTCCTGGGGTTTTAGTTCCAATGTATGTCTGCTATTGGACCTACTACTAGTCAAACAAACACTTGAAGGTCAGTAAACACAGAAAATGGAGATTTCCCTGTAAATCGGTTTATCCATCTTTCAATCTTTCTTGATTTACTGACCATGAGCCAAATAAATAAGACTCACATATCACAGAATGGTTTCCAACTTAGAGTCACGGGTAGAATTTTAAGGTCCTGTGGCAATATAAAGAGAGGTGAGTCACAACCAAAACACCATATTTTGAGGATGTGATCAATGTGTCGTTTTACAAACAGAACCATTAATCAAACAACAGATTAAGTAACATTATGTACATATCATTATATATGATAACAAAACATAAGCCACAGTCCCTTAAGGACATCATGGTTTTGATATTGAGAACAGAAGTAATTAGCATCATACACAACTAAGCAAAGCAGCAGTTAGGAGAAGGGCAAAACCAACTTGAGTTTAAAATTCCTAGTAGCTTTTTCCCATTGGCACATAAATGCAGATTGTCTTATCAGGCCAAGTATTAGTCAAAGTGAGCTTTCCAATCATTGTCCCTATTTTTTTTTTAAAAGGTCAGATTTGCTGAAAATGTTAGTGGGTCATTTGAGTTGAATATTAACAGTCACTGGAAATCCAATCAACAATATTTAGTGTGCACCTACTAGGTGTGAGACACTGAGCTTGCTATTTTAACAGCCATCTTTACCACCTACTTTTACCATAATGAGGGAACAAGTCAAGGGAATCTGCTTCAGCCACAAAGATACCTGAGTTACCTTTAAACTTAAATGTAAATATTGTTACAAACTTATGGATAATTTTTTCTTGCCATTTTGAAATTTATTTTGTACATAATAAAAGAGGTCTTTCACACTTAGATTTTTGTCAATTGTCACTCTTATGCATACAAAAAAAAGGAGGACATAAGTTAAAGAAATTGGTTAAGATATTTCTAAGGTAAAGACAACTACATCACAGTTGTCACTTGACTCTCAGCAATTGTAAGACCATCCTGATTTCAGAGATGTTAAAATGTGAAAAATAATATACAAACAACAACAAATAACAGGCACTCGTGTACGTACTACCTTGCTTAAGATACAGAACAATTCTCAACACCATTAAAGTCCCTTATATATACCTCCCTCCTTTCCACACAAGATAACTACTACCCTGAATTTTGTATTCATCATTCCCTTGTTTTCTCTAGTTTTACCAAATATATACCCAAAATATATATATTGTTGGGTCATATTTTTCAACACAGTTTGGCTCTGAGAAGTTCTACCAAGCTCTGCTTAGGCCAGCACTGCCATCCCCACTTATTTGGCCATGGGGAATGTGTTCAATGTAGCATCTATTAATTTCTGAAGAAGTAGTGTTCTGAGGAATTCACCTGGGAAACATCGGCATGTCAAATGTAGAAGGATTTGCTGAGAGGAAATGGTGGGTAGGCAGATTGAGGCCAGATTGTGGAAGGGCCTGAATGGCACATGAGGGAATTTGGATTTTATCCTGATGAGGTCAGAGCCATCTGGTCTGTTTTAAAGGACATGGCATGATCTGACCTGTGCTTCAGGAGGGTTCCTCTGGCAGCAGGAAGATGGATGAATGTGGTGAGAGACTGGAGGTAGGAAAACTAATTTGAAGACAATTAACAGTGCCTAATGAAAGGTGATAAGGGTATGAGCTAGGCCATAGACAGCAGTTAGAAAAGATATAAACGGGTAAAGGAAGGACACTTCAGCTACATTTACCAATATTGGTGAAGAGCAGGGGTGAGGAGATGGATGCTTAACAGACAACTCAGAGGATTTGAGCACAGGTGACAAAAATATAAGTGGTGACTTTAGAAAAAAAAAAGTCAGAAAGAATTAACTTTTTAGAAAAAATATTGTTTAGTTTGGCCATAGAACAAGATACAGTCATCCAGTCATTCAATAATTTTCAAGTGTTAATAATCATGGCTGGGCTTCCCTGGTGGCGCAGTGGTTGAGAGTCTGCCTGCCAATGCAGGGGACACGGGTTCGAGCCCTGGTCTGGGAGGATCCCACATGCCGCGGAGCAACTGGGCCCGTGAGCCACAATTGCTGAGCAATTGCTGAGCCTGCACGTCTGGAGCCTGTGCTCAGCAACAGGAGAGGCCGCGATGGTGAGAGGCCCGCGCACCGCGATGAGGAGTGGCCCCCGCTTGCCGCAACTGGAGAAAGCCTTCACACAGAGACGAAGACCCAACACAGCCAAAAATAAATAAATAAATTTAAAAAAATAATAAAATAAAAGACACTATGGACTTCTGCTATACTTGGGAAAAAATAAAAATAAAAATCATGGCTGACTAAGATGTCCCTTGTTTGTATCTTCCTCAACAACAATTTGGTATTCACTCACAGACAGAGTCCCTTTGTGGGAGCTGTGAGATCCAGCACCATATGCCAAGAGACCCAGGAGGAGCCTGACCCATCCAGGCATCAGGTATTAGGCACACAGACTTGGTCCTGGCTGTGGACCCTGCAATGACCCATGAACCAGCTCCAGCCCCCTCTAAGCTAGGGTCCAGAGGCTACAGAAAACATTGCCTTAGACAATCACCCATGGGCAAAAAAGCCTCTGAGGAAGTGCAGGTTTCCAGTGGAGAAGTTCCAGCACACTGTTGGGGCAAAAATACATGAGTTTGGACACATTGGAGAGGGCAGTATGTAACTGGAGGAAGTGACAGCTATTTCAAATGCAAAGATAGAAATGAAAATAAATTTTTAGGAAAACATGGCACCACTAGAGGATCACAATCATCATCCAGTAACCATTAACAAAGACATGAAGATCTATGATTTACTCGATAAAGAATACAAAATAGCTGTTTTAAGGGAACCCAATGGGCCACAAGAAAACAAGAAAGACAATTCAATGAAATCAGCAACACAATATATAAACAAAATGAGAAGTTTAACAGAGAGATAAAAATTATAAAAAGAATCAAACAGAAATTCTGGGGCTGAAGGATACAAAGAATTAAATGAAAAAAAATGCTATACAGAGCATCAACATCAGAATGGATCAAACAGAAGAAGAGCCTGTGAGTTTGAAGACAGGAACTTTGAAATAGTCTAGTCAGGGAGAGCAAAGAAAAAGGATTGGAAAAGAGTAAAGAAAGTCTGCATGATCTATTGGGATACCAACAAAGATCCAATTGTGAATTACTGGAGTTCCAGAAAGAGAAGGCGAAGGAGGCAGAAAGCTTATTTAAGGAAATAATGGCTGAGAATATCCCAAATCTGATGAGAGATTTGGATATCCAAGTTCATGAAGCTCATAGTTCACCAAATAAACTCAAAGAGATCCTCTCTAAGATACATAATAATAAAACTGTAAAAAATCAAAGACAGAGAGAATCTTTAAAAGCTCCAAGAGAAAAGAAGCTTGCAACGTACAAGGGAACCCCTATAAGGCTATCAGTAGATTTCCCAGTAGAAATCTTACAGACCAGGAGAGAATAGGATGATACAGTCAAAGTGCTGAGAGAAAAAAATGCTATCCAAGAATACTCTATCCAGAAAATTTATCCTTCAGAAATGAAGGAGAGATAAAGACTTTCCCCAACAAACATAAGCTGTGTAAAAACATCACCAAAACACAGAGGATTTTCTTGGTTTTGTATAAATATTCAAATCTAAGCAGCAGTGTTTAAGAACTTCTGGGGTACATACAGTGATGTCCTAGAGTCAGCATGCACCCCCCTCATGAGGACCTATTGTTAAATTTTCAGAAATTCTGCAAGCCAGTTTTTAAAAATACGCATTTCAAAAAATAAATTATATAACCTTACAATTAAATTTTATTGAAAACAAAGGCAATAAATACTCAAAATTTATTACTGCCTAATTATATTATAAATTTCACCATTATCTGTGCTCTTGCAGTTTTTACACCTCCTGTTATCTGTACAGTGGAAACACTACAAAGGGGGACAACTGTGCACCTCTGCCCAGCTCCATGTCCAGTGACATTGTATTCATAGCTTGGAATTGGTCAAGGTGGGAGTATTTACACTACAGAAATTGGCAAATGCTACATATCAGGTTTGGTTCCCTGCTTTGTTCACTATCTAGATGTAATAAAGAGATTGAGAAAGTGTACTTAGCTAGAGTGAGAGAGGCAGAGAGTAACCTGGAATCTGGTCAGGAGTTGGGCAGGGGTTGGATTGTGTGGCGGCTTTCAGATCATAGAAAGGAGTTTGGATTTTATTTGTAGTGGAAAAGGAAGGATACAAAGGTTCAAATCAGGGGAAAGACATCACCTGATTTACATTTAGTTAAGTTCCCTCTGGTGGTCTATGGACTGGACCTAGAGGAGCTACTGTACTTGTTCAGGTGACATAATGGTGACTTGGACCAGGGAGATGATCAGTAGTAATGAAGAAAGGTGGATGGATATGGGGTAAATTCTGGAAGTGGAGTTAACAATCTTGGCATTATACACAGATCAACTATCTGACAAAGGATAAACACTGAGTATAAAATTAAATGGCAATCTTTAAATGTTATTGGATAAAACCTTAAGGTACAATTTTCAATAGGCTTTACTGCCAGGTGCAAATATTTTTACTACTGATTTCTGTTTCATTAATAAGAAGTGAAGTGTAGAGACTGCCTATTCACATGTTCCTTTAGAGCTAATTCTGATGGGAACTGAGTCCTATCCTGATCTATCTTTCTCTAAATAGATCCCCACGTTTCCATACCTACATTCACTCTGCCTTTTCAAATTGCTGGTTCCGTCTCAACCTTCAAGTCTCAGTTTAAATGTTATTACCTGAGAGGGGCTTTTCCTGACCAATCTAAGAATGACTAGTATATTTTCCTCCATTATTTTTCTATTTTAGCACCATGTTTGTTTCCTTCACACCAACAGTCAAAATTTATAATTATTTACTTGGTTATTTAATATATCTATTTATATTGCCTTTCTCCCCACTACAACAATAATGGTTCCTGTCTTATTCAACATTTCATGCAAATATCAAGAACAATGTTTGGTATATCACAGGCTTTTAGTAGTTATTCAGTAAGTAAGAAAAAAATGACTAAGCTCATTTTCTTCAGGTGGACTCTTAGCACTGTGGTAGTGGTAGTAACAGTCATAAGCATAAATAATAATTAGCCATTATTTATTGAGCACTTCTCATCTGCCACGTACTATTCTAAGCACTTTACATGAATGTACTTAACCCTTATTTAACTAACCCTCAGGGAGGCACTGTTAACATCCTTCTCATTTTACAGCTGAGGAAACTGAGGCACGGAGGTCAAGTAGCTTGTCCAAAGTTACACCACGAGTAAGGGCTAAGGTTTGCTCCTAAGCAGTCTTACTACACACTCATGGAATTTAACTACCACATATTATTCTGATAGAATCACATAGGCTTGAGATAGGGTCAGCCTTATGTTTGAGCAAACAAGGAGGCTAATTCTTATAGGACCTGAGAATATCATCATGTTCCATCAGCCTCCAAATATATCCTTATGTTTTTCCACCCATATTCACCCTGTCTCCTGCCTGTATGTTCACCACTCTTTGCCTGGCCTGATATTCCCACCATCAGTGTTATTCCATGTAACTATGTTGTCTTACATTTGGAAAGTCAGAATAGTCATTTTTTTAAATGTACCCATAGCAAGGCAGGGGCCAGGGTCTGGGGTGTGAGTGGACACCTCTCTTCTAGGGAAGTTTTTTCCTCAGGACTTTTCCCACTAAATGGATTCAAATGAATGAGTTTATCACTTACATTTTAGAAGGTTCAAAGAGTCTGATACTGAGCTTTTAAACTGGAGGGAAATTTGCTCATGAGGGCAAGTGCAGTGGCAGGAAATCTTGGTGGTCTTTGCTGGGAGTGCGGGAGGATGCATGAAAGCACCACTCTGGGTCAGAGGTCTTAGATTGTTGGATGAGGCGAGGCAGGTGCCACAGGAAGAGTCACTGATAGAATCACCAAAGAAAGACAGGAGATGGAATAAAGTCAGGAAACAGAAATGTGGCACCAACACCCAGCTGTGCAAACTTTATGGTTTTAATTGGGGCAGAAAGAATATAAGGTGCTTTCCAGGCTGAGGCAGCCTTTCTTTAAGTCTTAAAGGCCCTCTGGTTTCAGGCGGATGGAACTTTCTACTAACAAGCAGAGGGTCCATATACCTTATTCTGGCTTCTGGAGCTCTGGATTTTATGTTCTGTCTTTGACCATTTCTTTAACCTTCCCCTAATTTTGTCTTTGATTTGCTTAAGCTATCTACCCACCCCCCAAGGCAATAGTCCACAAGGGTCAGCAAATTCCTATATTCTAGATGCCTTAGCCATTAGTAAAAGTTCAAGCAATACATGTATAGGCTATCAATTACAATTTTGATGGCATCATTGGATTTTTAAAAAAATTTATTTGACTTGCTTGGGTAGTCATCTGACCATATTCTTTGGTTGTTTTGGTACCATATAGGCATAGTCAAATAATGCTATTAAATTATCTCTTATCTACATTTTTTACAGATTGAATTATCCTGATATCATTAACATCGATGCCTAGAAAGTATTTTCTGATGCCTCACTAATTTTCCTTGCATTCCTGTTAACCTTCTCACAATTCATACCCTTTGATATGAATAGGACTTTAAGCAAGTTTATATTGATGCAAAACTTCCAATGTAATACAAAGGCTAAAAATTCAGATATTTCCAAGTACATACATTCTGTGTGTGTGTGTGCACGCACATGTGTGTATATGTTGTGTTTATACATATAGATTTGACATTGTAGAAACAGAGCATCTGGTATTTTCATCCAGATGTTTGACATTATGTAGTGACTATAATCCAGTCAGCTATGTGCTTTAGGTCACATTTTTTTTCTTTTTTGTTCATTGATAGGTGTAACATGCAGGTGTTATCAGAAGATTTGCTGCAATCAAGACACAGTACATCTATCATTTCTCCTTAATCTACCATATTAGATCAGCTTAAAAGGATTTGGTTTTAAGTAGGACACATTAGTCATTATCCACTAAGTACCTTCTTGTCTTCAAGTTATTTGCAAATTGATTGTACCAGGGTTTCTGCCAGTATTTTCTTAAGTATCCAAGTGAAGGTTACTTGTCTGTTCTGCTTGTTATATGACTCGTGACTTCATTTAGTTCTCTACTGGTGACAGATTTCCCTGTTAACACTTCAAGATAAAACCTTTAGGGAACCAGGCATATGAATAAAAAGAACACATTAAAACCAAGGTTGGTGGAGTTGTTTCTATTGTTAGAGTTCCTACATATGAAATTCTGCCAGTATTTCAAATGCATACAGAATGCTTAAAAATACCATTTCCATTCTTAGTTGTGTATTTAATATCAGGCTTAGCAAGCAAGATTATGAAAGATGCTTAGTTTATTAATTTTTACAACCACTGAACATGATAGACTCTTCAGTTCTGTTTAGGTGATCATGACCTAGAAGGACCAAAAAGTTGAAAATTATAATTTTTTTTAGGTTTTTCACTTTATAGATGGATTAAACTATATGTAACACAAAGTCAATGTTATTTCATGAACTGTATGCTCGATATGCAATAATATGTTGTTCCTACGGATAAATGTCAGCATTCAAAAATTAAGTTGGGGACTTTCAAGATGGTGGAGGAGTAAGACATGGAGATCACCTTCCTCCCCACAAATACATCAAAAATACATCTACTTGTGGAACATCTCCTACAGAACACCTACTGAACACTGGCAGAAGACCTCAGACTTCCCAAAAGGCAAAAAAATCCCCATGTACCTGGGTAGGGCAAAAGAAAAAAGAAAAAACAGAGACAAAAGAATAGGGATGGGACATGCACCTCTGGGATGGAGCTGTGAAGGAGGAAAAGTTTCCACACACTAGGAAGACCCTTCACTGGCGGAGATGGAGGGGTGGGTGGTTGGGAAGCTTTGGAGCCACAGAGGAGAACACAGACACAGGGGTGCAGAGGGCAAACTGGAGAGATTCCCGCACAGAGGATCAGTGCCGACCAGCACTCACCAACCCGAGAGGCTTCTCTGCTCACCCGCAGGGGTGGGTGGGGGCTGGGAGCTGAGGCTCGGGCTTCAGAGGTCAGATCCCAGGGAGAGGACTGGGGTTGGCTGCGTGGACACAGCCTGAAGGGGGCTAGTGTGCCACAGCTAGCCGGGAGGGAGTCCAGGAAAAAGTCTGGACCTGCCTAAGAGGTAAGAGATCATTGTTTCGGGATGCGCGAGGAGAGGGGATTCAGAGCACCGCCTAAACGAGCTCCACAGATGGGCGCGAGCCGTGGCTATCAGCGCGGACACCAGAGACGGTCATGAAACGCTAAGGCTGCTGCTTGCTGTGCAAGCACAGGTCACTATCCACATCCCCCCAGGAGCCTGTGCAACACGCCACTGCCAGGGTTCCGTGATCCAGGGACAAGTTCCTTGGGAGAACACACAGCACGCCTCAGGCTGTTGCAATATCACGCCAGCCTCTGCCACCGCAGGCTCACCCCTACATTCCAATTATAACTACCGTACCCCGCCCTCCCGTTGGCATGAGTGAGCCAGAGCCCCCTAATCAGCCACTGCTTTAACTCCATCCTGTCTGGGCAGGAACAGACGCCTGAGGGCGACCTAAACGCAGAGGAGGGGCCAAAACCAAAGCTGAACCCCCGGAGCTGTGCGAACAAAGAAGAGAAAGGGAAACTTCTCCGTGCAGCCTCAGGAGCAGCGGATTAAATCCCCACAATCAACCTGAGGTACCCTAAATCTATGAAATACATGAATAGACAACAATTCACCCCAAAATTGAGGCAGAGGAATTTGGGAACAACTGTAGACTTGGGGTTTCCTGACTGCAACCGATATGCTTCTGATTTTTATGTTTATCTTACTATAGGTTTTAGTGCTTGGTTTCATTGATGGATTTGTTTATTGCTTTGGTTGCTCTCTTCTTTATTATTATTATTATATATATATATATTTTTAATAATAATTTTTATTTGTTTATATTTCTTTACTTTTTTCTCCCTTTTCTCCAGAGCCATGTAGCTCACAGGGTCTTGGTGCTCTGGCCTGGTGTCAGGCCTGAGCCTCTGAGGTGAGAGAGCTGAGTTCAGGACATTAGATCACCAGAGACCTCCCAGTCCACATAATATCAATCGGCAACAGCTCTCCCAGAGATTTCCATCTCAACGCTAAGACCCAGCTACACCCAACGGTCAGCAAGCTCCAATGGTGGATGCCCCATGCCAATCAACTAGCAAGACAGGAACACAACCCCAACCATTAGCAGAGAGGCTGCCTAAAATCATACTAAGTTCACAGACACCCCAAAACACACCACTGGACGTGGCCCTGCCCACCAGACAGACAAGATCCAGCCCCACCCACCAGAACACAGGCACCAGTCCCCTCCACCAGGAAGCCTACACAAGCCACTGAACAAACCTCACCCACTAGGGATAGACACCAAAAACAATGGGAACTACGAACCTGCAGCCTGTGAAAAGGAGACCCCAAACACAGTAAGTTAAGCAAAACGAGAAGACAGAGAAATATGCAGCAGATGAAGGAGTAAGGTAAAAACCCACCAGACCAAATAAAGAGGAAATAGGCAGTCTACCTGAAAAAGAATTCAGAGTAATGATAATAAAAATGATCCAAAATCTTGGAAACAGAATGCAGAAAATACAAGAAACGTTTAACAACGAACTAGAAGAACTAAAGATCAAACAAACAATGATGAACAACACAATAAATGAAATTAAAAATTCTCTAGAAGGAATCAATAGCAGAATAACTGAGGCAGAAGAACGGATAAGTGACCTGGAAGATAAAATAGGAGAAATAACTGCTGCAGAGCAGAATACAGAAAAAAGGATGAAAAGAATTGAGGAGAGTCTCAGAGACCTCTGGGACAACATTAAACGCACCAACATTCGAGTTATAGGGGTCCCAGAAGGAGAAGAGAAAAAGAAAGGGACTGAGAAAATATTTGAAGAGATTATAGTTGAAACTTTCCTAATATGGGAAAGGAAATAGCCATTCAAGTCTAGGAAGCTCAGAGAGTCCCATACAGGATAAATCCAAGGAGGAATCACACCAAGACATATTAATCAAACTCTCAAAAATTAAATACAAAGAAAAAATATTAAAAGCAGCAAGGGAAAAGCAACAAATAACATACAAGGGAATCCCCAGAAGGTTAACAGTTGATCTTTCAGCAGAAACTCTGCAAGCCAGAAGGGAGGAGCAGGACATATTTCAAGTGATGAAAGGGAAAAACCTAGAACAAAGATTACTCTATGCAGTGAAGATCTCATTCAGATTCGACAGAGAAATTAAAACCTTTACAGACAAGCAAAAGCTAAGAAAATTCAGCACCACCAAACCAGCTCTACAACAAATGCTAAAGGAACTTCCCTAGGCAGGAAACACAAGAGAAGGAAAAGACTGACAAAAATAAACCCAAATCAATTGAGAAAATGGTAATAGGAACATACATATCGATAATTACCTTAAATGTAAATGGATTAAATGCACCAACCAAAAGGTGCAGACTGGCTGAATGGATACAAAAACAAGACCCGTATATATGCTGTCTACAAGAGACCCACTTCAGACCTAGGGACACATACAGACTGAAAGTGAGGGGATGGAAAAAGATATTCCATGCAAATGGAAATCAAAAGAAAGCTGGAGTAGCAATTCTCATAACAGATAAAATACACTTTAAAATGAAGACTATTACAAGAGACAGAGAAGGACACTACATAATGATCAAGGGATCAATCCAAGAAGAAGAAATAACAATTGTAAATATTTATGTACTCAACATAGGAGCATATCAATACATAAGGCAAATGCTAATAATCATAAAAGGGAAAATTGACAGTGACACAATAATAGTAGGGGACTTTAAGACTCCACTTTCACCAATGGACAGATCATCGAAAATGAAAATAAATAAGGAAACACAAGCTTTAAATGACACATTAAACAAGATGGACTTAATTGATATTTATAGGCATTCCAACCAAAAACAAAAGAATACACTTTTTTCTCAAGTGCTCATGGAACATTCTCTGGGATGGACCATATCTTGGGTCACAAATCAAGCCTTGGTAAATTTAAGAAAATTGAAATTGTATCAAGTATCTTTTCCGACCACAACGCTATGAGACTAGATATCAATTACAGGATAAAAACTGTAAAAAATAAAAACACATAGAGGCTAAACAATACACTACTAAATAACCAAGAGATCACTGAAGAAATAAAAGAGGAAATGAAAAAAATACCTAGAAGCAAATGACAATGAAAACACGATAGCCCAAAACCTATGGGATGCAGCAAAAGCAGTTCTAAAAGGGAAGCTTATAGCAATACAATCTTACCTCAAGAAACAAGAAAAACCTCAAATAAACAACCTAACCTTACACCTAAAGCAATTAGAGAAAAAAGAACAAAAAACCCTCAAAGTTCACAGAAGGAAAGAAATCATAAAGATCAGATCACAAATAAATGAAAAAGAAATGAAGGATACAATAGCAAAGATCAATGAAACTAAAAGCTGGTTCTTTGAGAAGATAAACAAAATTGATAAACCATTAGACAGACTCATCAAGAAAAACAGAGAAAAGACTCAAATCAACAGAATTAGAAATGAAAAAGAATTAACAACTGACACTGAAGAAATACAAAGGATCATGAGAGATTACTACAAGCAACTATATGCAATAAAATGGACAACCTGGAAGAAATGGACAAATTCTTAGAAAAGCATAACCTTCCAAGACTGAACCAAGAAGAAATAGAAAATTTAAATAGACCATTCACAAGCACTGAAATTGAAACTGTGATGAAAAATCTTCCAAAAACAAAAGCCCCAGACCAGATGGCTTTACAGGTAAATTCTAACAAACATATTGAGAAGAACTAACACCTATCCTTCTCAAACTCTTCAAAAAATTGCAGAGGAAGGAACACTCCCAAACTCATTCTACAAGGCTACCATCACCCTGATACCAAAACCAGACAAAGATGTCCCCAAAAAAGAAAACTACAGGCCAATATCACTGATGAAAACAGACGTGAAAATCCTCAACAAAATACTAGCAAACAGAATCCAACAGCACATTAAAAGGATCATACACCATGATCAAGCGGGGTTTATCCCAGGAATGCAAGGATTCTTCAATATACACAAATCAATCAATGTGATACACCATATTAACAAATTGAAGGATAAAAACCATATGATCATCTCGATAGACGCAGAAAAAGCTTTCGATAAAATTCAACACCCATTTATGATAAAAACGCTCCAGAAAGGAAGCATAGAGGGAACCTACCTCAACATAATAAAGGCCATATATGACAAAGCCACAGCCAACATCGTTCTCAATGGTGAAAAACTGAAACCATTTCCTCTAAGATCAGGAACAAGACAAGGTTGCCCACTCTCATCACCATTATTCAACATAGTTTTGGAAGTTTTACCCAGAGCAATCAGAGAAGGAAAAGAAATAAAAGGAATCCAAATCAGAAAAGAAGAAGTAAAACTGTCACTGTTTGCAGATGACATGATACTATACATAGAGGATCCTAAAGATGCTACCAGAAAACTACTAGAGCTAATCAATGAATCTGGTAAAGTAGCAGGATACAAAATTAATGCACAGAAATCTTGTGCATTCCTATACACTACTGATGAAAAATCTGAACGAGAACTGAAGGAAACACTCCCATTTACCATTGTAACAAAAAGAATAAAATACCTAGGAATAAACCTACCTAAGGAGATAAAAGACCTGTATGCAGAAAACTATAAGACACTGATGAAAGAAATTAAAGAGCGTACAAACAGATGGAGAGATAGACCATGTTCTTGCACTGGAAGAATCAACACTGTGAAAATGACTATACTACCCAAAGCAATCTACAAATTCAATGCAATCCCTATCAAACTACCAGTGGCATTTTCCACAGAACTAGAACAAAAAAATTCACAATTTGTATGGAAACACAAAAGACTCCAAATAGCCAAAGCAATCTTGACAAAGAAAAACGGAACTGGAGGAACCAGGCTCCCTAACTTCAGACTATACTACAAAGTTACAGTAATCAATACAGTATGGTACTGGCACAAACACAGAAATATAGATCAATGGAACCAGATAGAAAGCCCAGAGATAAACCCACACACATATGGTCACCTTATCTTTGATAAAGGAGGCAAGAATATACAATGGAGAAAAGACAGCCTCTTCAATAAGTGGTGCTGGGAAAACTGGACAGCTGCATGTAAAAGAATGAAATTAGAACACTCCCTAACACCGTATACAAAAATAAACTTAAAATGGATTAAATGTAAGGCCAGACACTATAAAACTCTTAGAGGAAAACATAGGCACAACACTCTATGACATAAATCACAGCAAGATCCCTTTGACCCACCTCCTAGAGAAATGGAAATAAAAACAAAAATAAACAAATGGGACCTAATGAAATTTAAAAGCTTTTTTTGCACAGCAAAGGAAACCATAAACAAGACGAAAAGACAACCCTCAGAATGGGAGATAATATTTGCAAATGAAGCAACTGACAAAGAATTAATTGCTAAAATATACAAGTAGCTCATGCAGCTCAATATCAAAAGAACAAACAACCCAATCCAAAAACGGGCAGAAGACCTAAACAGACATTTCTCCAAAGAAGATATACAGATTGCCAACAAACACATGAAAGGATGCTCAACATCACTAATCATTAGAGAAATGCAAATCAAAACCACAATGAGGTATTACCTCACACCAGTCAGAATGGCCATCATCAAAAAATCTACAGACAATAAATGCTGGAGAGGGTGTGGAGAAAAGGGAACCCTCTCGCACTGCTGGTGGGAATGTAAATTGATACAGCCACTATGGAGAACAGTATGGAGGTTCCTTAAAAAACTAAAAATAGAATTACCATATGACCCAGCAATCCCACTACTGGACATATTCCCTGAGAAAACCATAATTCAAAAAGAGTCATGTAGCACAATGTTCACTGCAGCACTATTTACAATAGCCAGACATGGAAGCAATCTAAATGTCCATCGACAGATGAATGGGTAAAGAAGATGTGGCACATATATACAATGGAATATTACTCAGTCATAAAACGAAACAAAATTGAGTTATTTGTAGTGAGGTGGATGGACCTAGAGTCTGTCATACAGAGTGAAGTAAGTCAGAAAGAGAAAAACAAATACCGTATGCTAACACATATATATGGAATCTAAAAAAAAAAGTCATGAAGAACCTAGGTGCAGGACAGGAATAAAGATGCAGACGTAGAAAATGGACTTGAGGGCACGGCGAGGGGGATGGGTAAGCTGGGATGAAGTCAGAGAGTGGCATGGACATATATACACTACCAAATGTAAAATAGATAGCTAGTGGGAAGCAGCCGCATAGCACAGGGAGATCAGCTCGGTGCTTTGTGACCACCTAGAGGGGTGGGTTAGGGAGCGTGGAAGGAAGACGCAAGAGGGAGGGGATATGAGGATATATGTATGCGTATAGTTGATTCACTTTGTTATACAGCAGAAACTAACACAACATTGTAAATCAATTACACTCCAATAAAGATGTTAAAAAAATTAATTTTACATATTGATATATCTAGAAGAAAGCATGAAATAAAACGAATAGGAATGGACTTAGGAGTCCCATAGACCTGGTTTATGTCTCAGCTAGTCCACCTACAAGCTGTGTGACCTTGGACAAGGAACCTAAACTCTTGAAGCCTCAGTTTCATCATCAGTAAGTCAGGGGGGTATTTCCTATATCATCGATTTGTAATGGGCTCAAAGGATATGATACAGTTAAGCTCAGCACAACATCTGACACATAGTAACTGATAACTAAACACTAGGGTTCCAAAAATTCATAGGCTTTCTGGAGAGATGGGATCTATGATGGAAAATCTGCTGAACCATTTGGGGCAATTGCTTTGCTCATTTCATCAGCACTGGGGCAATGCAATGGCATCTGAATCACTGCTGTGTGGTTTCTGGGATAGTCAGGTCTAGTTTGAAGCCAGGTTAACATTATATGTTATTGGTTTTCAGATTAGGCAGAACTACCCATATAGGGTAGCTATACCACATAAATGAGCTCTGAGATTACTTTTAGGCATGTATTGAATATTCAGATCATAGAGACAAATAGAAAATTGGTATAGGCTCTAACCAAATTCATAATCAATAAACTAACATCATTAGGTACATGCCTGTTGTATATAGAGTGACACATTGCTAAGAATTACACCAGCAATGACTCAAATCAAAGTTAGGACCCTATTCACCCAGCCCAGCTTCAAAAGTGAGCCTAAACACTCTCTGGGATCTTTTTGTCAGGATGTTGAAGGGTTGCTCCTGACCCTAAAGATGGCCATTATCACCATTATCAACACGTGAACAAATATTTAAAGTTCATGAAGTCAGGACCCTTGAATATATATTGACCACCAATATAACCTTTGATCTCATTAAAGAAATCTAATTTATAGTAGGTTATCAAACAGTATTTGTTGAATGAATAAATTAATTAATTTTAAATTAGGCAAATTGTTGGACAATAATTCGCCTGCAGAGTGACTGAGCTGAAGTTTTGCTGGTTGAGGGTAAAAGAGTAGCCCAGTCCTCTGTTGGTTCAAGTCTTACGGTTTCTAACGTTTCTCCAAATGTCTATATATAATTTCTTGCCTTACTAAGCACAGTCTACTGAACATAATTGCATCTTTCAATGATGTGATGGATCATTACAGCCTCAGGATTATCATGCTAAATACAGTCTCATCTTTCAGGTATAGATGTAGGATGGGTAAGAGTTGGGATGAAGGAAGTGTGGCCCTGAAATATAAATTTAAGATTTTCATTAAAATAAATACCTATTACCCAAAAATATTTTGTCATATATCTTGTTCTAAAATCCATATGGAGAAAAATATCAATATTTTCTCGGCTTGATCTGGGTAACTTTTACTACAATGAAAATCCTATTATCACTCAATAGGTGAATGAAGTTTGTTTTATTCCAGAAACTGTTTGTGAGCACCTATTGTATACTAGGAAGATACTGTGCTAGACACTAGGAATACATAAAATGATAGGACATGGCCTCTGCACTTGAGAAGTAGACTCCTTGACATTTAATCACAATTCAATATATTATAAAAAGTTGCTATCTCTATAACAATATATAATTACAAGACACTGTGTTTGACTAGAAGTGATTATTCTGTGTATGAGAACTTCCCAGAAGAGGTAAGTCTTAAAGGATGAGTAAGAGTTCACCAAGACCAAGGTCATCATGTTATACAACTCCAAGGAGCACCATCACATTGTATATAAATGGTGACCTCTGAGCTTGTGCTCCTGGGGAATAAACTCTTTTTTTTATATGGATTAGGATGACTTCAGATACAAATAAACAGAATATTACAGAAAGTGCCTTAAATAGTAAGAGGTTTTATTTCTCAAAATCCAAAGGAATGTGGTCCTAGGGAGGTTCAGATGCATGGCTATGTCAGCCAGGATCTCCCATCATTTCACTTCGTTGTCCTCAGCATGTTGGCTTCTGTCCTTGGGTTTATCACCCATGGTCATAAGATGGTTTCTAAAGCTCTTGGAAATCATTCAAATACAGGAAAAAAAAATAGAGCAGGTGAGAAAACTCTCTGTGAAGTTCTCATTTATTTTTTTTAAGGGAGGAAAATACTTCACAGACATCACCCAGAAGATTTACCCCTATGTCTCAGTGGCTAGAACTTATGACCATTACTAGCTACAAGAGAGACTGAGAAAGCAAGGAAATAATATTTTTAACCTCTATTGTGTGAAGCACTCTCCACTAGGAGAAAAAATAAGGGAAAGAAAAGCT
Source organism: Balaenoptera acutorostrata (assembly GCF_949987535.1). Taxonomy (NCBI): domain Eukaryota; kingdom Metazoa; phylum Chordata; class Mammalia; order Artiodactyla; family Balaenopteridae; genus Balaenoptera; species Balaenoptera acutorostrata. The sequence continues at coordinate 70,813,964 of NC_080081.1, forward strand.
CTTGGGGACTTCCCTGGTGGCACAGTGGTTAAGAATCCGCCTGCCAATGCAGGGGACACGGGTTCAAGCCCTGGTCCTGGAAGATCCTACATGATGTGGAGCAACTAAGCCTGTGCGCCACAATTACTGAGCCTGTGTGCCACAACTACTGAAACCTGCGCACCTAGAACCCATGTTCCACAACAAAGACAAGCCACTGCACCACAACGAAGAGTAGCCTCCACTCACCACAACTAGAGAAAGCCCATGTGCAGCAACGAAGATGCAGCCAAACAATGCAGCCAAAAATAAATAAACAAATAAATAATTAAAAAAAGAAAGAAAGAAAAGCTCTTGGGTAGGAACTCACAATATCTTAAAACTATTCTAAAGTTAAAAAAAAAAAAATTAGACTTTTGGTCTCCAGAACTATACCTTTGACAAATATTATGATTTTTCTTATGTCTGCTAAAACTATACTTATTTTTTTCTAATATTAATTTTTTCCTTCCTCAAAAGTAGTGTGCTTCAGGTTAACATCTTTTATTATTCCATCAAGATACCTATGAAATACGTATTATTATAGTTAATTTATATCTGCAGAGTAGAAAATTGGAGCAAGAAAGGGTTAAACAACACAGCTAGCAAATAATTAAATAATGAAGACCAGAACTGTCCCTGGTCTCCCAACTCTTAGATCAACTTTTTTCCTATGATGTCTCAAATGTTTTTATTTTCATAGTCTGATATTACATGGTAATATAATGGTATAGTACTTTAATTACATATAGTATAATACAGTTTGGTACTATAACATAGTGTAATAGTTCAACTCTGCCATATTTCAAACTGACCAGTTTTGCACAAGATAGATAAATCAGCCTGTAGGGATTATGCATTACAGGTTTAAAGGTGGCTCTGTTTAATGGGGCACTCTCTATTGCAGGAGCCCACCATCTTCTCAACACAGCCTGAGAGAATAAAAGAATTGGCTTTCACTTTAAGATTAGAGGAGTTCAGGAAATGACCTGGGTGTGAGGACAACAGAGCATAAGAAAGGTGACTTGAAATGCAAGAACTCTATATTCCTTGGACCACCTTCTTCCTCTGTCCTCTGGTTTGCATCTGCACCTGGCGAGTAACAAAATCACCAGCAAATCAAAAGAACACATTATGCCAAGAGATAAGACGAGACTTTAGAAACCCAAGAGAAGCTAAAATATACTTCATCTCTGGGGGAAGAGACTGCACAGGCCATCTGAAAACTCTGAGATGTACTCTATGCTCAAGATCAATAGATTTAATATTCGACAGCAGCAGCCATGGTCGCCATGGTGAGCAAGACTCTGACTATAATTACAAGGTTCGGCTGGATGGATTGCAGGGAGAAATTTTTTATGAACAAAACAGACTTGGCACCCTGACAAGGCTTATCTCCAGCATACTTCTGACAGTCAGGGACAATTCAAAAGATGGTGCCTTTGAAGATATAGTAGAAACTACAGTAACTGGGTCATTTCATTCTGGGGCTTTCAAACACTGCTCTTCTAAATCAGGCTAGGGTCTAAATAGCTCCCAGTGTCTATAGCTATAATTTAGGACTGTGCCCAAGTGTTTACTTGACCTCATTTTCCAACATGAAGAATTAGCTAGTAAAAAAGTTAAAACAGAATTTCCCTAAAACAAGCACACTTTGGTCAAGGCAGATCCACTCAAGCCGAACGCTGTAGCACACATCTAAAGAATAGGAGAGGTCAGTGACAGGATTTCTCTAAGATGGCATCATGTATTTTCAAAAGAGTGAACCAGAAGACCTGGTGGAACGTCATGTTTCTGAGTTGTAAGTTGTTTGGTATGCTTTAATCAGGCAGATTATTATGTAGTTGCTTTAAAAAAGTGTCTCAGAAGCTTTTGCACAGCAAAGGAAACCATCAACAAAATGAAAAGACAACCTTGTAAATGATATAACCGATAAGGGGTTAATATTCAAGATATATAAACAGCTCATACAGCTCCACATCAAAAGACAAACAACCTGATTAAAAATGGGCAGAAGAACTGAATAGACATTTTTCCAAAGAGGAAATGCAGATGGCCAACAGGCACATGAAAAGATGCTCAAATCACTAGTGATCAGGGAAATGCAAATCAAAAGTGCATTGAGATATCATCTCATACCTGTCACAATGACTATCATCAAAAAGAACACAAATAACAAATGTTGGTGAGGATGTGGAGAAAGGGAACACTCATACACCACTGGTGGGAAAGTAAATTGGTGAAGCCACTGTGGAAAACAGTATGGAGCTTCCTCAAAAAACTAAAAACAGAACTACCATATGGCCCAGCAATTCTACTCCTGGGTATACAACTGGAAAAACAAAAACAAAAACAAAAAACACTAATTCAAAAAGATATATGCACCCCAGTGTTCACAGAAGCATCATTCACAATAGCCAAGATACGGAAGCAACCTAAGTGTCCATCAACAGATGAATGGATAAAGAAAATGTGGTACATATGTGCAATTGAATACTAGTCAGCCATAAAAAAATGAAATTTTGCCATTTGCAGCAACATGGATGTACTTGGAGGGCATTATGCTAAGTCAGGCAGAGAAAGACAAATACGGTATAATACCACTTATATGTGGCATTATAATGGAACACCACTGTGGAATCTAAAAAATTCAATAAACTAGTGAATATAACTAAAAAGAAGCAGACTCACAGATATAGAAAACAAACTAGTAGTTATCAGTAGGGAGAGGGAAGGGGAGAGAAGTAATATAGAGGTAGGGGAGTAAGAAGTACAAACTATTAGGTATAAAATAAGCTACAAGGATATATTGTACAACACAGGGAACATAGCAAATATTTTATAATAACTATAAATGGAGTATAACTTTAAAAAAAAAGAAAAGAAAACTTTGATTACAATCTAAAATTAAGTTTTCATGCATTGCTGGCAAATGACAAAAACAAAGATAAAATTGGGCCTTTTTATAAAGCTAAAAATATTTGATCATTTTAATTCTAAAAAAATGATATATATTTAGTTGTTAATCAGTTATTTCCACTATAAGACATATGACCCATCAATTACGTGCCTGGCTATTTATGCTAGAGAAATGAAAATTTATGTCCTCCCAAAAACCTCTATCTGATTATTCACAGCAGCTTCCTTTGTAAGACCCAAAAGCTAGAAACAACCCAAATGTCCTTCAGTGAGTGAACTGTGGTACATCCATGCAAAGGAATACTACTCAGCAATAAAAAGGAATGAACATTGATACACACAACAACTTGAATGGATCTCAAGGGCAAACTGAGTGAAAAAAAGCAGATCAAAAACATATCCTGCATGATCCCATTTATAAAACAGTCTCAAAATAACAAAATTATAGTGATAGAAAATAGATCAGTGTTACCAGAAGTTAGGATTGGGAAGGAAGTATGATTATAAAGGAGTAGCACAATGGAGTTTCTTCATGGTGATGGTACACTTATGTATCCTGATTGTGGTGGAAGTTAACCAAATCTACACATGTGATAAAAATTTTATAAAATTATACATTCCCCCCCTAAAAAAAAGTCTGTATGTAAAAAAACAGATGAAATCTGAGTTAGGTATGTAGTTTAGTTAACGGAATTATACTCATGTCAATGATCTGCTTCTAATAATGTCTTATGGTTATGTAAGATGCTATCATTGGGGGAACCTGGGGGAAGGATACACAACTCTCTGCACTAATTTTAAAACTTCTTGTGAGTCTAAAATTATTTCAAAAAAAAAAAAGGAAACAAAACATTAGGTTCCCTCATTTACAGAGAAGTAAACTAAGATTAAAACAGGCTAAATAACTTGACCTTATTTAAAAAAAAAAAAAAAAAGTCCTTGAGCTAGTAAAAAGCCAAGTTGAGATTTGAACACCAGGACTTCTGACTTTAAATTCAGGGTCCTTTATACCACAGTGCTCCTATTAGCCATGTGTTTATTGGGAAGGTAAAGATCCAGGTGATACGTGAAGGTTGCCCAGGTAGATGGAACAACTTGTTCAAAGCCAGGAAATAAACAAGAGCAAGGGAAAGAAGTACAAACCACCAAAGGCTGGGGAACAGGGGAAAGCAGAGAGATAAGAGCACTGAACCTTGAGGGGGGCCAAGAACAGGGATAGAGGGAACAGGCTGACAGGCCAGGAGGTTGTGGACTGTGGACCAGACACCTGATTAAGAGACAGAATAATTCCTGACAATGACAGACTCTAGAAATGGAAAGGAGGTGAGTGGCCATATGCTACTCGAAGTAAAGGTCAGTGAGTGTAAGCTGATCAAGGAACTGTGAGACTAGGGAGTCAACTGAGTGGTCTTTTCAGGACATTAGAGGGAGCCAGAACAATGATACAGAGAGGAAGATAGAGCTTTATCTCTCCTACTAGTATAAGCTTCCTAGAAGTAAGGACTATGCTTTATCTTTCTTTGCTTTTCCCACAGAGCCTACAATAACACCTTGGACTTGGAGCTCCATTGATATTTGCTGAATTAATGAACAAATGTTCTTATGCCTTGAGAACCTGAAACAGTCAATGAACCTTATTTAGCACCTATTTTCCCAAGAGGACGTTGTTTTGGTTGATCAACATGACAGCAAAATGACTATTAAATTCCATTTTAAAAATACATCAATTTCTCATTTGACATACTGAAGATAAAGTATTTTGTTGAGTTTCGTTTGTGTCATATATTATGAAGGAAATACTGCCCCATAGTTCTGATTCTCACTATCATCTTCTCATACACTCAAACCTATATGCACATACCCACACACATAGGTGTCCCTCTATTCAGAGAATTAAAACTATAAGGAGGTACTCAGAGTTGGTCTGCCATGGTCTTGATTCTAGAGTTGTATTGTCCAATATGGTAACCACTAGCCTCACATGACTATTGATACTTAAATTTAATTTAAATAAAATTTAAAATTCAGTTCCCAGTTGCTCTAGCCACATTTCAGGGGCTCAGTAGCTAAGTGTGGCTAATGGCTAGTGTATTAGACAGTGCAGATAGAGGACATTTCCATCATCTCAGAAAGTTCTAATGTACAGTGTTGCCCAAAGCAACACACAATGACTCACTACTTTGTCTTCCCTGTCTCTCTTACACAATGAATCATGTCATCTTAAGAGGTTCAGCATTCCATGTCTCAGATAGGCCCCTGACATCAAAATGAAGATAGCAGCATCAATTAGGTTATTTTCAGCACAATCATGTGGAATTCAACTATATTAGAACCCTGATGTCTTTGATATAAACATATCAAATTTTATGATTATGCTATTAATATACCATGGTACATGTTTAATATGGTTAAGAAGTACAGTACAGTAAATCCCCTACATTTGAACAAGTTCCATTCCAAGAGCATGTTCATAAGTCCAATTTGTTCGTAAGTCCAACAAAGTTAGCCTAGGTACCAACTAACACAATCGGCTACATAGTACTGTACTTTAATAGGTTTATAATACTTTTCACACAAATAATACATAAAAGACAAACACAAAAAATAAGCATTTTTAATCTTACAGTACAGTACCTTAAAAAGTACAGTAGTACAGTACAACAGCTGGCATACAGAGGCTGGTATTGAGTGAACAGGCAAGAAGAGTTACTGACTAGAGGAGGGAGAAGAGGTGGGAGATGGTAGAGCTGAAGGATTGTCAGCAATAGGAGATGGAGGGCAAGCTTCAATTTCCCTCATGCCTGACATTGTTGGCACAGGTTCTGGTTCCTTGCTGGATTCAATTCTATCTACCCTATTGAAAAAACCATCCAGTGATGTCTGGGTAGTTCTTTTTTTCTCATCATAGATGACACAGTAGCACTGGATTGCATTCTGAATGGCTGCTGCAACCTTTGTGTACTGTTCTACGTTCGGGTCCTGTGCCTCAAAAACTAACAGTGCCTCCTCAAATAAAGAAAATCCCCTTGCCATTTCCTGCATCGTGAATCTCTTCAGTTCTTCAGTTACCAAACGAGTGACGTCTACCATCTTTTCACCTCACTCCACCATCTCAATTATTTTCATTTTGGTTTCCATGGTTATCACTTGGCACTTCTTAGCAGTACCAGCTACAGCACCGCTGCTTTTACACTTGCTTCTGGACAACCTGGGCTTGAAATAAAGATACTGTACTACTGTACTCTATGCAGTACTGTACAGTAAAGTACACAAAAGCACAACCACTTGTAGAGGATGCACGCACGTGACAATGTACACCAGACACGTGAACTAACTTATGATTGGACATTCGAACGCACGTTCACATCTTTGAAAGTTTGCAACTTGAAAGTTCATATGTAGGGGACTTACTGTAGGCAGAATAACAGCGCCTCCCCTAAAATGCCCACACATTAATCTCCAGAACCTGTGAATATTATGTTACATGAAAAAGAGGAATTAAAGAAGCAGATAAAGTTCACTAATCAGCTGACCTTGAGAGGAAGAGATTATTCTGGATTATCCAGGTCCTTACCAGAATCCTTAGAAATAGAAGGAGAGATAAAAAGAGTCAGTGTCAGAGCTATGCAGAGGGAGAAAGATTTGATTGGCTATTGCTGGCCCTGAAGATGGAAGCAGGCCACAAGCCAAGGAATGCAGGCAACCTCCAGAAGTTGGAAAAGTCAAGCAAACAAATACCCCCATAGACCCTCTGAAAAGAAATGCAGCCCTGCCAACACTTTGATTTTAACCTGCTCAGAGTTACTTTGGACTTTTAACTTCCAGAGTTATAGGATGATAAATTTGTGTTGTTTTTAGCCACTAAATTTGTTGTAATTTGTTACAGCAACATTAGGAGCCTCATATAGAAGTTCCCTAAAACTCAATATAATTGATATAACTTTAGTTAATTATTTAATTTTATTTCTATTTCTTTTTTGGTAGTGTGGGAAAGCAGATTTTAAAAGAATCAGTGGTTCTTCAGCTCTAAGAAGTTTTTTTTTTTTCCTAAGACACTGAGGCTTCCTAATTGGCCACTTGACCCAGAACTCTGTAGGAGGGAGTGCAAGTGTGGGCAGAGGAAGACAGCAGACTTTTGAGCTAAGCCCCCTCACAGAGAGTTGCTAATGCAGAGTGGTTGTCTGCCTGAAAATGACACTGAAGTTCTCAACACAGAGGATAAAATTAGGTAATCTATTTTGCTTCATGAAAAGGGCAAGGAAATGATATAATCTTTAAGAACATTAGAAAAATATGTACAATTCTATTTATAATAGCAGTAAGATAATTGTTCTATTGTGTTAAATTACTGGGATTAAATGTTATCAGGTGAGATTTTATTTTCCATTTTGTCATTTTTAAAAGATTCAATGTGCATCTCAAGACAAAAGGCCAATAAAACATTGCATGTTGGTATCAAAATAGAAAAGTAGGTCTAGTGCATTCGAGGTGGGAGGAAATTCGTTGGGATTTATGCTAAAATACAGCCTAGAGTTCTCATACAACCCATCAAAAAACTATGATTTAATGAGGCCTAAGAAACTACTTCAAAACTTTCCATTCCTAATGTACTTGCCAAGAGCTCTGAACTTCCTGTGTTCACTCTCAGAGCCTCTGAGACCCTGTACATGCCATCTATTTAGACTCATGTATCTAGATACCTACCACACACCTCAAACTTAACATGTCTCAAACTAAACTATTTAAATCCTTCTCCACCCTAAGCTTGCTTCTCACATTTTTCCTAACCCATTCAAGCTTGAAAGCTCAGTTATCCAGAGGCTGCCTACCTTCCATCCCCATCATTCCCAGCTCCTGACCAAATTCTTATAATTCTTCTTCTTCTCTATCTCTCTGGTGAACACGTTCCTTCCATATCCATTTCTAGAGCCTCCATTAATCTTGTTGGTTCTCATCTAAGCTCAAATCCGTTTCTCCAAATCAATCCAGTCAATGAAAAGGACTTATAACTGCAGAGCATCACCTTAATTCTTCTATTTAAAAATATTTTTGCATACTTGTAATCTGAAAATCACCGTGGAAAGACATTGCCCTTGGTGTCAAGGAGTTTAAAACTGAGTGGGAAAGGAAATAATAGTATGTAATATAACAATATAATTATATGTAATATAATGATATATAACAATAATAAAAATAACTGCAGTTATCATTTATTGAGCATCTTCTATATTCTAGACATTGTTCCAGATTATTGCATATATTGTCCCTAATAATTATAACAGCTCTACAAGGTAGGAATTATGCTTATTTTATAGATGAAAAAACTAAGGCTGAGATATTACTAACTTGCCAAGATCTTGCAGTCCTAAGTGCAGTATAAACCTAAGATTCTTGAGAGCAGAATCTGTAATTCAACTTTTTACTTTCTATTAATTCCAGAATAAAAGAATTTCAGACCAAATAGCAGCTAGTTCTATAGGCAGTGATAAACAGTCTAAGTCAGAGAAAAATTTTAGACTTTAAAATGGTATTTATATTCCTTAAACATCTTCTATATCAAGGCCTCAGGTTCTTCCTATTTATGCTTGTGGACTTTCTTTCTCCTTAATATGCTTTTGTCCTATAATTTCTAGCACCTCTTACAAAGAAAATATACAAAGTTAATAAGAATTACTCCACAAAGGGGTTGTGAGCATTTAATGAAGGAATGCCTGTTTATTGCCCACCACAGTGCCTGAGAAATAGTAGACCCTCTATAAGAAGCAGTCAATGGCTTCTTACAGCAAAATGGCTAAGAGAATTGGCTCTGAAATCAGCCCATCACTACTACTTACTAGACATGTGACTGGCTAAATTACTCAACCTCTCTGAACCTCACCCCCTTGCATGTAAAATGTGTCTAATAATATAATACTCACTTGGAGTTACAAGGAATCTAATTGGACAATGCATGTAAAGTACTTAGCATAATTTAGCTGGGACTCAATAAATATTAACTTTCAGCATTTAGCTTTTCTCCAGAAAAGCAGAGTTGCAGTAAAAGTTTCATAGTAAAAAAAGAAATCAAAGCCTGCTTTTAATCCACACCAGTCTATTTTGCCAGAAGCTCAATTGGTTTATCATCTGAATAGAAAGATATCAAATCATAGGATTTGGGAATGCAGAGAGAACCTTAGCTGAAATCCAGCTCAATCTGGCCATGTTTAGAGATGAAACAGAGGTTCATAAAAGGAAAATTGACTTCCCAAGGTTGCAAAGCTTGTTTAAGGCAGATCCAAGAGTAGAATTTAGATCTCTATTTTATAATCTGATGCTCTTTCAACTACCAATAAATGTACACCTTTTTAGAAGTCAGTTAAGTACCATTTCATATATTAGAAATTCTAAAATAAATCACTAATCATATTATTCCCAAGTGTTTAACTGACTATAGTAAGTAAACTATCTATAGCTAAGTTTAAAATTCAAGTAAAATCAAATTTATATGCTATTGAATATATGTCTATATTGCTTAAAAAGAGTTGACTACTCTTTACATGAGTACTCTTGTTGAATTAAAGTTTTTAAGGTTAAATGAGTTTTATAAAAAATGGTCATTAAATTCAGAAAGCAATGGACATTGATTAAAGGAAGGATTGTCAACAAAACTTGGAAAAATAAAATAAGGATTTTAAAACCCTGAATCAGGCATGTTTTCTGCCCTCAGGGAAATGCCATTTCCTAATGGAACAGATCACAGAGGAGCTCACTACACACACTCTTCAACTGTATCACCTTGGAGTTAATAGTTTTAACTGTGACACAGGCTTATCTTGAATAACACAATGACTATTCTCATTCTTTGGATAACTACTGATTGAGCACCTCCTTTTCCAGGAATGGTGGTAGTAGCTAGAGCTGTAACAGTGAAATAAGATATGGTTCTTGTCCATAAGAATCTTAGGAGATAAAAGAAGAAGCAGACAAGTGATTAAGAAACTACAGTCCAGGATAATGGACATCAACAGCTAATGTTTAGGATAATTAATATCAATAATTTATTATAATTTATTTATAGCTAATATTTATTCAACACATAGTATGTGCCAGGCAATCTGCCAAGCACTTCCAGACTGTTTCACAAAACCCTATGTGATGGCTGCTATTATTGGCCTCATTTTCTGAATGAGAAATCTGAGGCCAGGAGCTTACTAGAAAGCAGGGGAGGTAGGACTCAAATCCCAGTCAGCTAAGTCTGAGCCGCATCTGTTAACAATGACACCGCTGCATAAGCGATGGATGGAAAGCACATAATGTGCAACATGGCCCACAGGTGAGGATCCTAACCCAGTCTTGGTGGGTCAGGGACCATTTCCTAGAGAACACAATATGTACACTTAGCCAGGGATTGTGTCAGAGAAGGATAAGAAAGACCTTGCAGGTGGATAAATCAGTATAAGAGGACCTGCTTTCCCATTGCCCTAAAAATTGTACATGGCCAAGTCCCTTCATGATATGATCCAGGCCCACCTCTCACCACTCTCCACTCCAATGCTTCAACTATAATTTGACGTTTTTCAATTGTCAAAGAACCATGTTCACTTTCCCTGCTGGGTCTCTGGGCACACCATTCTTCTGCCTAGATTAGAACTTTGCTTCTAGGTAATGCTTAGTCATTCTGCAGGTTTCAGCTTGGACACTGTTTTCTCCAGGGAGCCTCCAAAGAGCACCATCCAGATCTTCTCGAATTGTATTTAGGGTCCCTACCATGCATGCCTACAGCTCTCTGCATTTCTGTCACCACAGCACTAAGTGGACTGTGAAATTCACATTCAAACATTTACTCTCAGGAGACTGTAAACTCCATTGAGCAAGGTCTGTTTTTATTAATCACAGTAATCCCAGAGCCTGGCACAATGCCAAGCACTTAGTAGGTACTCAATAATTATTTGCAGAATGAATGAAAAGATCTAAGTTTGTGGAGTAACATCCCCATCTTGTGGCCTTTTAGAAGAGTCCGGTAAAGTCATAATACCCTGCTGTGTTTTCAATACCAAAAGGACAGGTGGGCACTCATAATCCTTGTTCCAGCACTGGAAGAAATGAAAGTAAAAGTGAGATCCCACCTGCCAGGTCAATGTTTACTACCTTTAGTTGACACAAAGCAGAAGAAATAATTGGGAAGGGAATAATCCTGAGAGTACAGTTGTAAATAAAAGTGAAAGAACACTCAAACCAAACAAACCAGTTGCCTTGTCTACTTTCATTTCTGAAGCAAAGGATTTTATTCAGGTTTACCATCTGGAAGGACATTTTCCAAGCACATATTTTCTCATAGAAAGAGTCATCCTCAGTTAGATTCACAACCTTCTTAGAACAATTGCACCTTAGATGGAAGGAGAGAGCAGATATTTCAGAGGAAAAGCACCCAGCTAGCAAGTGGCACTGCCAGGCTAGAACCCAAACCAGCTGGCTGCTGGTCCAGGGTCACACTGCCTTTGCTAAACCTCAGTTGTATTTGTTAATAATTAAACAATGATTAGTGTACTGTGGGATGAGTGATGATGTCTTTTTATTTTATTATCAATTCATCATAATTAGTATATAACTTTTCTATGAATTGTCCAGGAGAGGGTGGTGGCACATAAATTAAAGCAATACCCCAAATGGGATCCTTTGAAAGTGTTGCAGAAAAAGAGTAATAACGTTAAAGTTCTATAGAGAAATTAGAATTAAAGTGGAAAATTTTATATACAAAAGCATTAAATTTTGACAGACAAGGGTATTCATCCTGAAAATAATAACCTAAAACTTCAGAATCTTGCACCAAAGAGGAATGAGGCTTAAAGGAAGACTAGCGCCTATTAAAATGAATAAAAAATTGAACATGTCTTTGACTTCCCGCAAATAATTAGCGTTAGCACTGTTGAAGCGCCTCCAGGGCACCATAACCTGGATATGCAAGAATTCTTCTATTTACCCTGACAACCACCGTCACCCTGTAAGTAGGTGTTGTCCCTCACTTCAACTTACAGATGAGGAGATGGAGCAAAGGAGGGCTAAGGGTCTTGTTCAAAGTCCCACGGTAAACAAATGGATGGACATGAGATTCAAATCGCCTGAGTCTAGAGCTACTGCGTTTGCAGCCCTTTGCAAAACCAAAAGTTCAAACCTTGCTTTCTGTCATTTGTCACCCTTCAACCTCCTTTTGAAGATGTGTTAGATTTATGACCTCACTTCTTTGCAGACATTCTTTCAATGTTTCCTCAGTCTTTTCCCTAATAGAAATTTCTGATAGAATAAGCCTGAGTGAAGTCAAAACAGCACTGGAGTTGGAGTTGAAACAAAAGAGCTTTGGAATACTTGGATCTTCCATCCTATCAGGTCACTTAACCTCTTTCAAGGTTTTCCTAATCTGTAAAATGGGAGCAACACCTACTGCACAAAGTTGTTGAGAGAGTTTAATGAAACAATATATTTCAATGTGGGTGCTCACACATTTGTTGGCTCTGACTCCACAACTGTCCTTGGGGTCCACAGTACCCTCTGAAATTGTCGATGGCCCCTCCCATGTAAGAAACCTGTATGTAAGGAGAGACAATGGGTGGATAGAAGGAACTTCTTTGCGACTAGTTTTGAACACTGTTGAAGGTCGCACCGAGTCCAGCAAAATATTTTCCCTCAATTTTGTTTCCTAAGCAAACCAAATCTGGCACTTTTCTGACCACAGGCCTATGTTTGTTTAGCCCAAATTTAAAAGTCAAAGGACTCTTTTAAGTCATCACTGAATGTAGAGGAAGCAAACAAGCCCAAATGAAAACATCCTTCATTTATTTTTCAAGCAAATGCAATCACCCAATGATAAGATTCACTCATTCAACACACCACAAACATTCATTGAGCGCCTACTATATTTGTCTTAATAAAACATAATACCAAGTGTTCAGACTATTTGGAGATTGTGTGGTTCATATAAATTGTAAATATTTTTACTCTCTTTCCTATCATTCCCCAGGAAAGAAATTCAGAGTGACAACTTTAATCCGTCTGCGAATAGCGCAGAAATGACTGAACTCTCCAAGGTGACGACTTTCCCTCCCTAATGAGACCTCATCCTCTTCCACGTCTCCCTCACCCCATTGCTTTTGGTAACGGGCACCTCTCTGTTTGGATTCAGCCATTTATATATATTTAGGATTATGAATATGTGTTCTTTACCACACACTCTGCCCAAGGACATGAAGTCGCACAGATATTAGGCAAATGTTCTCCTATCTCTTGCTGTACTGATAAAAAGAAAAAAAGCATGACTAAAGGAACAAATGAAGCCACCTGCTTTGAGTGTTAACAAAAAGTTAGAAACCTAAGAACTCTGAATACTGTTGTAAGCACTGAGTGCTGTTAAATATTATTTGGTACAAGCAAGTATGCCTTAAGAACCAATCTCTAATTGAAAAAAGCTCTCAACTGTCCCCTCTTTTACCAACGTGCAAAATAGTGATATTGCCCCTTCCACTCATCCAGGGGTCAGGGAAACTGACACGGAGGCAAAAGTGCTGTGTCAAGTGAACAGAACCACCCCCAGTGCTCCATGAGCTTTACCACACAGTTTTGGCCCTGGAAATCTCTTCTGCCTTCTATGTTGTTTGGTTTCAGAGGACTGAAGAGCAGATAACCAAAGGTAGAGTGGAGTGGTAGGCAAAATAATGCTCCCCAAAGATGTCCACATCCCAATCTCTGAAACCTGTGAACATGGTACCGTATATGGTAAAATGGATTTTGCAGATGTGATTAAGTATCTGGAGATGAGAGATTATCCTGGATTATCTGGCTGGGATGGATGTAATCACAAGTGTCCTTATAAGAGGGGGCAAGAAAATCAGAGTCAGCAATAGATGATGGGATAATAAAAGCAAAAAGTTGGAGTGATGCGAGGAAGGAGCCACAAGTCAAGGAATGCAGGAGGTCTCTAGAAGTTAGAAAGGCACAGAAATCGATTTTCCCTCAGAGCCTCCAGAAGCACTTTGCTGACACCTTGACTTTAGCCCAGTGAGACTGATTTTGGACTTCTGACCTTCATATCAGCAAGATAATAAATGTGCGTTGTTTTAAGCCATTAAGTTTGTGGTAATTTGTTACAGCAGCCATGTGAAACTAATACAATGGAAAGCTATGTTCTCTACTAAAGAGAGCAAAGGACTGAGGGTCAGAAGACTTTGGTTGTGGTTTTAAGTTTGCCACTTGTAGCTGTGGGGCCTTAAACAAGTCACACTACTTCTCAGGACTTCACTCTGGTTAACTCTTCAGAACTATCTAGCTCTGAGAGTCTATGATGGACATGATGCTAAGCATGCAGAGCCACTTAAACTAACATACTCCTCGTCCTCAGATGATATCTAAAATTCAGTTTACATTCTCCCTGCCATAACATACCTCAAGTGACTGTATAGCCAGATCATAAAGCCCAGACATTGGCACTGAAGACACAGCAGCATATAAATTGTATTTCTAAATCGCGGAATGTATTTGCCTGGTACCCAAGATTTTTTTTAAAAGATGGTGTCTGCCTTAGGTAGGTTTATTTTGGAGAAGGAGACTTTTAGTTCTGGTCAAACATATGGCCTGGCGGTTCTACTACACCCACTGAGTGTTTACCATCTCTGCTCCTGTGCAGTAATCTTAATAAAAGCCCTGTACCAGCCCTCACCCCAGGTAGTGAGCCAGCCCCACCTGTCTCTTCCTGACAGACTGTTGAACATGGATGCCTTCCAGCAACTGAAAGTCATTATCTGGCCTTCAAAACCTTTCTGCTTTTGCTCCAGGTAGCTGTTGCACAACATTTTAAATTTAGAAACATGATGTCTTTCTTATTTTGCCATCTTTGAGATGTTGTGTGACTTGGATTTTCCAACAAAATAGATCACTCTTTGCACCACTCCCCGTTCTCAATACACAAAAGACCAAATGGATTAAATGAATCTCCCTGTTTTATATGTGTTTCATCTTCTTCAGAATACATAAGCCCACCCAGGCACCTGGTGCTTGAAGTGGACTGAGGAGAACAGCCAGGCAATGCTTTAACCTTCACTAGCCCTGGGAAAAGGAATTTTTGTCTGAAATTGAGCTGTTAATTGCTTTCAGCCTGCCAGATTCTGTGAGGACATTTTCACCAAAATCAAAATAGAAGCCAAAATATTCTGAGTATACATTTAAGAACCAGATTCCAGGTACTTAGCAATGGAGACATGAGAGTGTTCACTGTATTTTGTCAACTTGACAAAGGATTACTCCTTCCCTTTGTGAAGCTAGCAAACATAAGAATAAGAAAGAGGTATACTCTTTTCTCTCAGACTTATAAAGGGTGGGATTTTTATAATGACCATTTTGAGAAATCTGGAGACTCTGAAAGTGTGAATAATAAAATGGAAGCCTTCTAAAATGCTACATTAAAAAGGTGACAGCAATTATTTTAGCATATTAAGATATAAGAGATACGCTAGGAGACAATGAACCTTCACAGTGTGGAAAGGTCTGATCTGTGCAATACTCCTCCTGAAGGCCAGACAATAAGGAAGTTCTTTTCTCTCTCCCCACTTTACCTGCAGGATCGAGGCACTCACTTCACCTTCTCCTGCACCTGCAGGTCAGCTCCATCCAGCAGTGGAACTAGATGAAGAAAAGGGCAACTAACCCACACTGGAGGCACAAAGGCAGAATTGTGCTGGTCCTAAACACAAGTGAAATTCAACAATATTCTTCTTTATAGATAAGAATTTATCTCCCTGAAAAGGGTTTGATTTTCCATTAGTGGAAGTTATTCTACATTTTTTCTACTTTTTACTTTGTTATGTGAAAAAGTAGGTGAGTAAAGAAAACAATCATATAAAAAATTTAAGATCTGCAGTGTTTTTCATGTAACCCTTAATATTTTGTGCTCACTGTCCCTAGATAGAAATCAAATGTTATGCATGAATCAGTCTTGTAAAGGTCAAGGCTTTTGGTTGCAAGCAAGAGAGACCAAAGATCACTAACTTCATGAAGCAGAAAGGCATTTATTGAAGGGATGTTGTGTTGCTAACTCAATCAACAGAAAGGCTAGAGAGGCCAGGCTGAGAAAATGGACAGGATCAGAGTAGAATGAACTGCACGGCGCCAGGAGGCCACCACTGCTTACCACCACCTATAACAACTCAGTGTTGCCACCACCAAACACTTCATGTCGTTGCCCCTAGAATTCTGACACTAACCACTGCCCTTGCTGAGCTCCCCATCATTACCAAACTAGCACCAAGGAGTGTTTTTCCTTGGCTCTGTAATTTTTGTCATTCTCCCAGGAACACCAGAATGCTCAAGCCCAGGTGATGAAGTCATACCCCAGCACCAAGGGCCAGGGAGGAATGCCTGGCCATTTCAGATTCTATAACAGGTGAGGCCTTACTTCCACCAAGGTTCACACTCTGGAGGATTTCCCACAAATGGAAGCGTGTTTGGACACTGGGTAGCCAAAGAACAGCAGATGTCTAGCACAACCCAGTACTCTTCCTATCTGATATCTGCATATACTCTTCACTGGAAAATACTCCTGCCTCATATACTAATGCAGTGTTCCTCAAATAATCAAGACATCTTCAGCCCCTCCCAACAAAGGAAGGCAACCCTCACCCTTGCCAATTACTGCCTTTAGTTCCAAATCTAAGATCTCTGAGTCATGTTCTTTTTTTCCTCCATTTCTGTTCAATGCCTGCTTAATGTTCTGTAGTCATATGATCTGAAATGTAAAATTAAGCAACAAAACTTATTTTAAAATGGTTTGGTAAAAAGAAAGAAAAAGAAAATTAGTTAGAATATACAAATTTATATATGACATGGCAAGGAAGGAAATACTAGTCATGGGATGTAGTTGATAGTTACTTGCTCTCCCCTCTGTTGCACAGTTTGTTTTCCCTTCTCCTTCAGCCAGCATTATAACTAGTATGGGGTCTTTAGCCACATGGACAACACAAACCTTCTTTCCCACCTGGGGGATCTCAGCCCTTGTGAGTTAGCCCAGAAGGGTCTGCTGCACTTTTATATTAACTTACTGCTCAATGCAGTGATAACAGGTGCTGCCCAAGGAATTATCAAAACTCATCCCTCTTTTGAGTAAATGAAACCTCATTTCTTCTGGATAGTCAGAATCCATCATCCCAGTTACCACCATAACCCTCCTTTTCCCCTGTTCTTCCAGAAGTATGAGTCGTCTAAAATGGTCAAGCTTAGCTTCCAATTCAACTATTGTATGCCCTCTGGAAGAAGCATTTGTCCCTGTGGCACTAACATAACTAAACAAACAAAATCCAGAGTCACAGGGACAGAAAGCAAGTTTTATAAGTGGGTTATTAGCTATACCAGGTACAGAATCCACCCCACCTCCAGTTCATTATCCCTCGACATGCACATTCTGGCTATAAGAGAAAGAACACCGTATTTCAGTTAACAGTTCAGAGTGCATTCTGAATTTTGTAAGACAGTATCCAACTTCACAAGGTATTGGCAGTAAAATTGAGTATTGCATAGTCCACTGCACCATTCCATAAAGCTAACCGCTTCTAATGATAAAGATATAAATCCAGTTAATTCCATGGGTACCAACCATTGTTTTGTTTCTTTTACTGTAGCTTAACTTCCAGTTGGCCTTTCCTACCATAATTGTCCTTACTTCAGTTCACGAGTCAGGAAACTAATGAAGATTAGTTATCCTGCCAGTTACTCAGGATACCTATTCTAACTGTATATAATACATGTATTTATCTTTACATACATTTATATACATATATATATATATATATATATACACACATCTAAACTTACAGGAACTAGGTAAATAACCATGTTCAGAAACCTACTGTACCTACTGTGAGGTAGACCTGGGTCAAAACTCTAAATATTATCTGGCTTTTAAAAATCCCCATTATTCCTGGTACACCTCAGTAGAACTTGGGTCACCTGAGTTAGAACCATTGTGAAATCTTCCCTGGACTATCTGGGCCCGTTTACCATGGTAAATAGCTATAAACCCTTAAAGGACAACTAGTATGTAAAGTACTGGTTGTAAAGAGCACACACTTGTAACTCTTTGGCATGTTCTTTCTAAGGGGCCCCAGACCTGCCTTCATGCAAGGGGCTCCATCCAGGTCTGTGATGTGGCTCAGGGCTGGGAATTGGGTGAGGAGCTACAGCTCTCAACGGTAAAAGCTCAAGTCAGATAACAGATTCACTTTGTTATAAAGCAGATGCTAACACACTATTGTAAGGCAATTATACTTCAATAAAGATGTTTGGAAAAAAAAAAAAAAAAAGCTCAAGTCAGGCCCCCTTCACAACACCTAGAGATATTTTTGTTTTTTATTTAAATACATCAAGAAGGACCATAGAGAGCTTCCAATTAGGAATCCCATGATCAATTATTCATCTCCAAAATCTGTATGGGTCACACTCTTCCAACTGACTATTATCCCAGCTGCCCATGAAGGTAATGACATCACTTTGCTTCTGCTGGTTAAATGCCATTACTTGGCTTGGGCATCTAGGTGCTTCCCAACCCCACTGAGTTTATGAGACCATAACCCCTGTAGAACCTCCCATTGTCATCTCAGCCTACAGAAAAGAACCCCTGAACCACTTCTCAAAGGTACTCACCTTGTTGATGTATTTATTACTCAAGGCCTCGGTGAAGACAGTTTCTTCTGAGACCTCTTGGAGGGCAGCGTTACGGGAGTCACACTTATTTAATCCACTCAAACACTTCTGTCTTTGGTAGACGTAGGCTACATTAGATCGAGTATCTTCTCATAGATCAAGTTCATCTACTCTAGACCTCTGTGAAACCATTTTCATTCAACCAGCCAAGTTAACATTTAGAACTATTTCCAGCCATTTGGTCCAGCACACAGGATACAGAATCTCTGAAGTGTGGGCTTGCATTGATAAATTCAGTCTGATCTGTAATTATGCTCTCCCGTCCTTGATAGAGCTTCCTCAGAATGTATTTCCCTGCAGATTTTGCTGATATGAACTAGCAAAGACTTGTAATTCTTTTCTTACATCACCTTCTCCTCCTAGGTTTGCCTTTGTAATTTCGCAAGTCCCCTCTCCTCCACCATCCATACTCACAGCACACACTCTGGTTCTAGGTCTAGAGACATCCCAAGAGTGGGTGAGTACAAAGGGAAGAACTGCTTCCTAAAGGCAACTCCCTCGAGGAAAGGTACTATGAAATAAGTTTCCATTACTTCCTGAAGCTAGCGATGCCTACAGAAATAGTTTTGCATAGTTTTACAGAATTTTCAGGTGTTCTGAATTGAGAGGATTACTCTGGACAGTAAAACCACCATATTCCTGGAAAATTCTCCTGTAACATTTGATGCCACTAATCACTCTCTTTTTTGGAAATCCTCCTCCTTCTATGTTTCTATGTCATTTCATTCTCCTAATTTTGCTTCTCTTCCTCAGTTTCTGATCATTGTTTACCATTCCAAGATGACCTTTTATCTTCTCTATCTCTTTCTCTCTTCTCTTTCCACAGTTTCAACTCTAATCAATTTTTGATGTTTTTGTTTCCATCTATATAGCCACATGCCTAGGTTTTATCTCTCTTCTGAACTCTAATCCCACATTTCCAACTACATGCCAGACATCTCAAAGTTGCCAGTGAAAAAGAATAGCTCAAAGACTGAACTCCCATTTCTTCCTACAAAAAAAACTCACATCACCTAGGCTGGGTTCTTGGAATCATATCTGAGTTGTTCTCCCACATTCACATATCCCGTCTATGCTAGTTCCTTCCACATTTCTCTATAAATTCTCTAGAATCTATCCCATTTCTTTGATTAAATCATTTTTGCTTCTCAAAGGCTTCCCATTGCCTTGAGAAAAAAAATGAAGTTTTAAACTTCAGGCTATCAGTGATCCACTGTCTTTTTGCAGCTCCATCACTCTCTAAGCAGATCTCTAGTTGACCCCTTGACCCCTACCCACACTCTCAAGGGTAATCTCAAGTGCCTGCTATTTCTCATATTCACCCTTCTCGAATTCACTTCATCATCTCTGGTCATGTTATTCCCTCCACCTTGTAACTACCAATCCTTCCCTTTCAGCTGGACTAAGTAAAGAACCCAAGAACTAAAGGATATATTAACGAAAAAAAAAAAAAAAAAACCCAGAGGGAGAGAACTCAATAATCAGATGCTTATGAGGTCCTGGAGAGGGTAACAAGGGCTTAGACAGCTACAGGGATGAGGAGGGGAGAAAACTACAAAAACCTTGACATATATGTTTGGAAAACATAGAGCAAAGGAAATCTGTGCCCTGTGCCCAGTAGAGCCCTGAAAATTGGCAAGATCCCAGTGTTCCCAACCTCAGCATACATGGGAGAACACAGTAGACATAGCAGTGGAGTGGGAAGTCTAAAACAAGAGCCTTAGCTGGTCTCACAGAGGGCCTGGGTGCACATTCAGTGTCAAACAAAAGAATTATTTCATTGCACCAAAGCAGCAAACAGCATGGAAGAGGGGACTCAGCACTGGCAGCTCCTCCGTGACTGAGAAAGCTCTCATGGTTGGAACAAGGAAGACAGAGCAACTGCCTGGGTGAAACGACCCAAGACCAACAGGAATGAGAGTGTCTCAGCTGATGCCAGAGTGGTTCACACAGCATACAGCCCTTCTCAGTGCCTGAATATCACAAAGCCTCTCTGCCTTCTCCCAACCCCCTCTCTCTTCCCACAAACGCAGCCTGGGTTGGGGAGGAAATGGGTGCTAAATTGATGGAAGATATAACACCTACTACCTAGCAGAGTAGGAACTCTGAACAGAAACTAAACTCAGTTACAAAAAAATATAGTTATTTTTAACCACCTGATTTTTTTGTTTGAGATTCAGATCTGCATATGTGTGTTATGTGTATATGTATACATAAAATTTTTTCAGTCATAGAACCTCAATGTATGTCTTAGTCCTTTTGGATAGTATAACAAAATACCATAGCTTATGTGGCTTGTGAAGAACAGAAATTTATTTCCCACATTCTGAAGGCTGGGAACAGATCAAGGCACCAACAGACTCAATACCTGATGATGTACTCGCTTCCTCGTTCTTAGATGACCGTCTTCTCGCTGTGTCTTCACATTCAAGAAGGGGCAAGGGAGCTCTCTGAGGTCTCTTTTAAAAGGACACTAATCCCATTCCTCAGTGCTCTACCCTCATGATCTAATCGCCTTCCAAAGGACGCACCTCCAAAATACTATCACACGCGGGATTAGATTTCAACATATGAATTTGGGGGGGGGGGGACACAAACATTCAGCCCATAGCAATGTGGTTATACATACTATGACAAAAAATAATCTATCAGTAAAAAGGAGTTTGTGATTGGAAGGAACATCATTCTAAATATTCCTAGATACAAAATCAAAACCAACTAACTGAAAAAACAAACCAAAGTTCTCTGCAGGAAACACTATCCTTAAGGACCTCTAGGAAGTCATTTTTACAAGCTTTCCTGAAAAATTCATGTAAGAATTTATTACAAATAATCGAATCGGACAGCATTGGGAAGCAATTTGTAAATTCCATTCTATGATGAAATTGTAGAGCTGGAAGCCTGAGGAATGAACTAAATAAGATGACCTTAGAGGTGACTTCAAAACAGCAACCCTCTTTATATTTTTGGACCCTGATTTTCCTACTCCCTATCTAATTTCAGGACATTAAATTGCCAGTCACAAGAAGAGATTTGATCAAACTACTAAGAAATTTAAGACACAACTACAGAAGATATGTATCAAAATATGTACGTCAAGATAGACATACATCAGGCGGAGCTTCAAAATGGCAGAAGAGTAGGACGTGGAGATCACCTTCCTCCCCACAAATACATCAGAAATACATCTACATGTGGAACGACTCCTACAGAACACCTACTGAACGCTGGCAGAAGACCTCAGACCTCCCAAAAGGTAAGAAACTCCCCACGTACCTGGGTAGGGCAAAAGAAAAAAGAAAAAACAGAGACAAAAGAATAAGGATGGGACCTGCACCAGTGGGAGGGAGCTGTGAAGATGGAAAGGTTTCCACACACTAGGAAGCCCCTTCGTGGGCGGAGACTGTGGGTGGCGGAGGGGGGAAGCTTCGGAGCCACGGAGGAGAGCGCAGCCACAGGGGTGCGGAGGGCAAAGCGGAGAGATTCCTGCACGGAGGATCGGTGCCAACCAGCACTCACCAGCCAGAGAGGCTTGTTGGATCACCCGCTGGGATGGGCGGGGGCTGGGAGCTGAGGCTCGGGCTTCAGAGGTCAGATCGCAGGGAGAGGACTGGGGTTGGCTGCATGGACACAGCCTGAAGGGGGCTAGCGCACCACAGCTAGCTGGGAGGGAGTCCGAGAAAAAGTCTGGAGCTGCCAAAGAGGCAAGAGAGTTTTTCTTGCCTCTGTTTCCTGGTGCATGTGCAAGGAGAGGGTATTCAGAGCACCGCTTAAAGGAGCTCCAGAGACAGGCGCGAGCCACCAGAGACATGCATGAGACATTAAGGCTGCTGCTGCAGCCACCAAAAAAACTGCGTGCAAGCCCAGGTCGCTATCCACACCTCCCCTCCCAGGAGCCTGTGCAGCCCGCCACTGCCAGGGTCCCGTGATCCAGGGACAACTTCCCCGGGAGAACGCACGGCGCACCTCAAACTGGTGCAACGTCACGCCAGCCTCTGCCGCTGCAGGCTCGCCCCACATCGGTACCCCTCCCTCCCTCCCCCCGGCCTGAGTGAGTCAGAGCCCCAGAATCAGCTGCTCCTTTAACCCAGTCCTGTCTAAGTGAAGAACAGAAGCCCTCAGGCGACCTACACACAGAGGCGGGGCCAAATCCAAAGCTGAACCCCGGGAGCTGTGCGAACAAAGAAGAGAAAGGGAAATCTCTCCCAGCAGCCTCAGGAGCAGCGGATTAAATCTCCACAATCAACTTGATGTACCCTGCATCTGTGGAATACCCGAATAGACAACAAATCATCCCAAATTGAGGAGGTGGACTTCGGGAGCGATGATATATATATATATATATATATATTTCCCTTTTTCTCTTTTTATGAGTGTGTATGTGTATGCTACTGTGTGTGATTTTGTCTTTATAACTTTGCTTTTACCATTGGTCCTAGGGTTCTGTCTGTCCATTTTTGTTTTTGGTTTTTTTTAGTATAGTTTTTGCACTTGTTATCATTGGTGGATTTGTTTTTTGGATTGGTTGCTCTCTTCTTTCTTTTTTTTATTACTTAAAAAAAATTTTAATAATTATTTTTTATTTTAATAACTTTATTTTATTTTATCTTCTTCCTTCTTTCTTTCTCTTTTCTCTCCCTTTTATTCTGAGCCATGTGGATGACAGGCTCTTGGTGCTCCAGCCAGGTGTCAGGGCTGTGCGTCTGAGGTGGGAGAGCCAAGTTCAGGACACTGGTCCACAGCAGACCTCCCAGCTCCGTGTAATATCAAACGGCAAAAATCTCCCAGAGATCTCCATCTCAACGCCAAGACCCAGCCCTACTCAATGACCAGCAAGCTATAGTGCTGGACACCCCATGCCAAACAACTAGCAAGACAGGAACACAACCCCATCCATTAGCAGAGAGGCTGCCTAAAATCATAATAAGGCCACAGACATGCCAAAAGACACCACCAGACATGGACCTGCTCACCAGAAAGACAAGATCCAGCCTCATCCACCAGAACACAGGCACTAGTCCCCTCCACTAGGAAGCCTACATAACCCACTGAACCAACCTTAGCCACTGGGGACAGACACCAAAAACAACGGGAACTACGAACCTGCAGCCTGAGAAAAGGAGACCCCAAACACAGTAAGTTAAGCAAAATTAGAAGACAGAGAAACACACAGCAGATGAAGAAGCAAGGCAAAAACCCACCAGACCTAACAAATGAAGACGAAATAGGCAGTCTACCTGAAAAAGAATTCAGAATAATGATAGTAAAGATGATCCAAAATCTTGGAAACAGAATGCAGAAAATACAAGAAACGTTTAACAAGGAACTAGAAGAACTAAAGAGCAAACAAACAGTGATGAACAACACAATAAATGAAATTAAAAATTCTCTAGAAGGGATCAATAGCAGAATAACAGAGGCAGAAGAACGGATAAGTAACCTGGAAGATAAAATAGTGGAAATAACTACCACAGAGCAGAATAAGGAAAAAAGAATGAAAAGAAATGAGGACAGTCTCAGAGACCTCTGGGACAACATTAAACGCACCAACATTCGAATCATAGGGGTCCCAGAAGGACAAGAGAAAAAGAAAGGGACTGAGAAAATATTTGAAGAGATTATAGTTGAAAATTTCCCTAATATGGGAAAGGAAACAGTTAATGAAGTCCTGGAAGCACAAAGAGTCCCATACAGGATAAATCCAACAAGAAACATGCCAAGACACATATTAATCAAACAATCAAAAATTAACTACAAAGAAAAAATATTAAAAGGAGAAAGGGAAAAACAACAAATAACACACAAGGGAATCCCCATAAGGTTAACAGCTGATCTTTCAGCAGAAACTCTGCAACCCAGAAGGGAGTAGCAGGACATATTTAAAGTGATGAAGGAGAGAAAACTACAACCAAGATTACTCTACCCAGCAAGGATCTCATTCAGATTTGATGGAGAAATTAAAACCTTTACAGACAAGCAAAAGCTAAGAGAATTCAGCACCAACAAACCAGCTTTACAAAAAATGCTAAAGGAACGTCTCTAGGCAGGAAACACAAGAGAAGGTAAAGACCTATAATAACAAACCCGAAACAGCTAAGAAAATGGTAATAGGAACATACAAATCGATAATTACCTTAAATGTAAATGGATTGAATGCTCCAACCAAAAGACATAGACTGGATAGAATGGATACAAAAACAAGACCCATATATATGCTGTCTACAAGAGACCCACCTCAGACCTAGGGACACATACAGACTGAAACTGAGGGGATGGAAAAAGATATTCCATGCAAATGGAAATCAAAAGAAAGCTGGAGTAGCAATTCTCACATCAGACAAAACAGACTTTAAAATAAAGAATATTACAAGAGACACAGAAGGACACTACATAATTATCAAGGGACCAATCCAAGAAGAAGATATAACAATTGTAAATATTTATGCACCCAACATAGGAGCACCTCAATACATAAGGCAAATACTAACAGCCATAAAAGGGGAAATCGACAGTAACACAATCATAGTAGGAGACTTTAACATTCCACTTTCACCAATGGACAGATCATCCAAAATGAAAATAAATAAGGAAACACAGCTTTAAATGATACATTAAACAAGATGGACTTAATTGATATTTATAGGACATTCCATCCAAAAACAACAGAATACACATTCTTCTCAAGTGCTCATGGAACATTCTCCAGGATGGATCATATCTTGGGTCACATAGCAAGCCTTGGTAAATTTAAGAAAATTGAAATCGTATCAAGTATCTTTTCCGAACACAATGCTATAAGACTAGATATCAATTACAGGAAAAAATCTGTAAAAGATACAAACACATGGAGGCTAAACAATACACTACTTAATAACCAAGAGATCACTGAAGAAATAAAAGAGGAAATCAAAAAATACCTAGAAACAGATGACAATGAAAACACGACGACCCAACACCTATGGGATGCAGCAAAAGCAGTTCTAAGAGGGAAGTTTATAGCAATACAATCCTACCTTAAGAAACAAGAAACATCTCAAATAAACAATCTAACCTTACACCTAAAGCAATTAGAGAAAGAACAAAAAATCCCCCAAAGTTAGCAGAAGGAAAGAAATCATAAAGATCAGATCAGAAATAAATGAAAAAGAAATGAAGGAAACGATAGCAAAGATCAATAAAACTAAAAGCTGATTCTTTGAGAAAATAAACAAAATTGATAAACCATTAGCGAGACTCATCAGGAAAAAAAGGGAGAAGACTCAAATCAATAGAATTAGAAATGAAAAAGGAGAAGTAACAGCTGACACTGCAGAAATACAAAGGATCATGAGAGATTACTAAAAGCAACTATATGCCAATAAAGTGGACAACCTGGAAGAAATGGACAAATTCTTAGAAATGCACAACCTTCTAAGACTGAACCAGGAAGAAACAGAAAATATAAACAGACCAATCACAAGCACTGAAATTGAAACTGAAATTGAAACCAGGACCAGATGGCTTCACAGGCAAATTCTATCAAACATTTAGAAAAGAGATAACACCTATCCTTCTCAAACTCTTCCAAAATATAGCAGACGTAGGAACACTCCCAAACTCATTCTACAAGGCCACCATCACCCTGATACCAAAACCAGACAAAGATGTCACAAAGAAAGAAAACTACAGGCCAATATCACTGATGAACACAGATGCAAAAATCCTCAACAAAATACTAGCAAACAGAATCCAACAGCACATTAAAAGGATCATACACCATGATCAAGTGGGGTTTATCCCAGGAATGCAAGGATTCTTCAATATACCTAAATCAATCAACGTGATATACCATATTAACAAATTGAAGGATAAAAACCATATGATCATCTCAATAGATGCAGAAAAAGCTTTTGACAAAATTCAACACCCATTTATGATAAAAACCGTCCAGAAAATAGGCATAGAAAGTAGGCATTACCTCAACATAATAAAGGCCATATATGACAAACATACAGCCAACATCGTTCTCAATGGTGAAAAACAGAAACCGTTTCCTCTAAGATCAGGAAAAAGACAAGGTTGCCCACTCTCAGTAAAACTGTCACTATTTGCAGATGACATGATACTATACATAGAGAATCCTAAGGATGCTACCAGAAAACTAGAGCTAATCAATGAATTTGCTAAAGTAGCAGTATACAAAATTAATTCACAGAAATCTCTTGCATTCCTATACACTAGTGATGAAAAATCTGAAAGAGAAATGAAGGAAACACTCCCATTTACCATTGCAACAAAAAGAATAAAATACCTAGGAATAAACCTACCTAAGGAGACAAAAGACCTGTATGCAGAAAACTATAAGACACTGATGAAAGAAATTAAAGAGGGTACAAACAGATGGAGAGATAGACCATGTTCTTGCACTGGAAGAATCAACATTGTGAAAATGACTATACTACCCAAAGCAATCTACAAATTCAATGCAATCCCTATCAAACTATCAATGGCATTTTTCACAGAACTACAACAAAGAATTTCACACTTTGTATGGAAACACAAAAGACTCTGAATAGCCAAAGCAATCTTGAGAAAGAAAAATGGAGCTGGAAGAATCAGGCTCCCTGACTTCAGACTATACTACAAAGCTACAGTAATCAAGACAGTATGGTACTGGCACAAATATACTGGCACAGAAATATACATCAATGGAACAGGATAGAAAGCCCAGAGATAAACACACGCACATATGGTCACCTTATCTTTGATAAAGGAGGCAAGAATATACAATGGAGAAAAGACAGCCTCTTCAATAAGTGGTGCTGGGAAAACTGGACAGCTACATGTAAAAGAATGAAATTAGAACACTCCCTAACACCATACACAAAAATAAACTCAAAATGGAGTAAAGACCTAAATGTAAGGCCAGTCACTATAAAGCTCTTAGAGGAAAACATAGGCAGAACACCCTATGACATAAATCACAGCAAGATCCTTTGTGACCCACCTCCTAGAGAAATGGAAATAAAAACGAAAATAAACAAATGGGACCTAATGAAACTTAAAAGCTTTTGCACAGCAAAGGAAACCATAAACAAGATGAAAAGACAACCCTCAGAATGGGAGAAAATATTTGCAAATGAAGCAACTGACAAAGGATTAATCTCCAAAATATACAAGTAGCTAATGCAGCTCCATATCAAAAAAACAAACAACCCAATCCAAAAATGGGCAGAAGACCTAAATAGACATTTCTCCAAAGATATACAGATTGCCAACAAACACATAAAAGAATGCTCAACATCATTAATCATTAGAGAAATGCAAATCAAAACTACAATGAGATATCATCTCACACCAGTCAGAATGGCCATCATCAAAAAATCTACAAACAATAAACACTGGAGAGGGTGTGGAGAAAAGGGAACCCTCTTGCACTGTTGGTGGGAATGTAAATTGATACAGCCACTATGGAGACAGTATGGAGGTTCCCTAAAAAACTAAAAATAGAACTACCATATGACCCAGCAATCCCACTACTGGACATATACCCTGAGAAAACCATAATTCAAAAAGAGTCATGTAGCACAATGTTCATTACAGCTCTGTTTACAATAGCCAGGACATGGAAGCAACCTAAGTGTCCATCAACAGATGAATGGATAAAGAAGATGTGGCACATATATAGAATGGACTATTACTCAGCCATAAAAGGAAACGAAATTGAGTTATTTGTAGTGAGGTGTATGGACCTAGCGTCTGTCATACAGCGTGAAGTCATAAAGAGAAAAACAAATACAGTATGCTAACACATATATATGGAATCTTAAAAAAAAAAAAAAAGGGTCATGAAGAACCTAGGGGCAAGATGGGAATAAAGACAGAGACCTACTAGAGAATGGACTTGAGGATACAGGGAGGGGGAAGGATAAGCTGGGACAAAGTGAGAGAGTGGCATGGACATATATACACTACCAAACATAAAATAGATAGCTAGTGGGAAGCAGCCGCATAGCACAGGGAGATCAGCTCGGTGCTTTGTGACCACCTAGAGGGGTGGGATAGGGAGGGTGGGAGGGAGGGAGACGCAAGAGGGAAGAGATATGAGGACATATGTTTATGTATAACTGATTCACTTTGTTATAAAGCTGAAAGTAACACACCGTTGTAAAGCAATTATACTCCAATAAAGATGTTAAAAAAAAAAAAGCTTGAGAAAAACAAAAACAAAAATAGATATATATCAAGATATAGAATGTTAAAAATATATAAATATATAATGCATGGCTATAAGTATTATATATTATATATTTATATGTTCATTTTTAACCTTTTCATACTTGTGTCTCATTTTTAAAATATTTTGATATGTGTATGTGTATATATGAATCAGTGGGAAACATACTGATTTATACAAAATCATTGACAAAAGCAGCTTATTGATGTAGAAAGTCAGCAGAAAATACATGAACACGTCTAATTATAAAGGATGGGAGCTACAAATGCAAAACTTTGCATAAAGACATTGAAGGTCCAAAAATAACTGTTCAATATATTTCACGGCAATTATACTTCACAACATATTAATTCTCTGTCCCTAAGGGATTCCATTTTGCATAGAACCTAAATAAACTGCCTGAAAAAACTTTGCTGAGATTGAGATTGGATTTAATTACCAGACCTAATTCTTCAGTAATGGAAATCAGCCAAAGAACTGGGGGAAAATGCTGACTGAATAGAGACCTGAGTGACCTAGCTAACTGGAAGGGAACAACATTTTTGATTAATTGAAAGGACAAGCACTTCATCTTAAAATGTCCAAAGGTTAGATGTGTAGAACTAAATAATCAATAACACTGTTTGACAGCACTTTTCCAGTAACCCTGTGGAGTACCTTTTCATATGATAACATATAAAATAGCAAGAAGCATATTCTTGCAGGCACTTTTCTACACCTAAAGTAAAAGTTAATGTTTTATAGAGCCTCCAGAATAGGCATCTCTACTACTCATAAAAACAATTTCTTACCTTTTCAGGGTTACTTTTACTGTAAAGGTCACCAACTGTAACTGGTTACAGTACTTTTGTGTGGCACAGTTGGAGCTGGCGAGAGACTGTTAAGTGAAAAATCATTTTTGGAGCTTCGAAGGGGAGTTGTGTTTGTCCTTACAAAATGAATTGCCTCCATAGCAAAGAACTGCAGTGATTCTACATGTTATTTCAAACATGAAGTGTCATAATTCTTCCCTTTGCAAAGCCATCCTGCAATCAGCAACAATTAGTTTGCTGGTTAAAAAAGAGACCACTTTACTGATATTATTAATTCAATGCCACATTAAAATCAAGCTTATATCACTACTCAAACAAATCTTGAAATTAACAGATAGCCTTTAACTGCTATATTTCACTTATGAGGCAACATGTCATTTTCTCTAAATTTTTATTTATTTTTTATACAGCAGGTTCTTATTAGTTATCTATTTCATACATATTAGTGTATATATGTCAATCCCAATCTCCCAATTCATCCCACCACCACCCCCTCCAACCCCCCACTTTTCCCACCTTGGTGTCCATACGTTTGTTCTCTACATCTCTGTCTCTATTTCTGCCCTGCATACTGGTTCATCTGTACCATTTTTCTAGATTCCACATACATGCATTAATATATGATATTTGTTTTTCTCTTTTTGACTTACTTCACTCTGTATGACAGTCGCTAGGTCCATCCACATCTCTACAAATGACCCAATTTCGTTCCTTTGTATGGCTGAGTAATATTCCATTGTATATATGTACCATATCTTCTTTATCCATTCATCTGTCAATGGGCATTTAGGTTGCTTCCATGACCTGATTATTGCAAATAGTGCCACAGTGAACATTGGGGTGCATGTGTCTTTTTTGAATTATGGTTTTCTCTGGGTATATGCCCAGTAGTGGGATTGCTGCATCATATGGTAATTCTACTTTTAGTTTTTTAAGGAACCTCCATACTGTTTTCCATAGTGGCTGTATCAATTTACATTCCCACCAACAGTGCAAAAGCGTTTCCTTTTCTCCACACCCTCTCCAGCATTAGTTGTTTGTAGATTTTCTGATGATGCCCATTGTAACCTTTGTGAGATGATACCTCACTGTAGTTTTGATTTGTATTTCTCTAATAATTAGTGATGTTGAGCAGTTTTTCATGTGCCTCTTGGCCATCTGTATGTCTTCTTTGGAGAAATGTCTATTTAGGTCTTCTGCCCATTTTTGGATTGGGTTGTTTGTTTTTTTTGGTATTGAGCTACATGAGCTGTTTATATATTTTGGAGATTAAGCCTTTGTCAGTTGATTCATTTGCAAATATTTTCTCCCATTCTGAGGGTTGTCTTTTCATGTTGTTTACATCCTTTGATGTGCAAAAGCTTTGAAGTTTCATTAGGTCCCATTTGTTTATTTTTATTTCCATTTCTCTAGGAGGTGGGTCAAAAAAGATCTTGCTGTGATTTATGTCAAAGAGTGTTCTTCTTATGTTTTCCTCTAAGAGTTTTATAGTGTCCGATCTTACATTTAGGTCTTTAATCAAATTGGAGTTTATTTTTGTGTATGGTGTTAGGGAGTGCTCTAATTTCATTCTTTTACATCCAGCTGTCAAGTTTTCCCAGCACAACTTATTGAAGATACTGTCTTTTCTCCATTGTATATCCTTGCCTCCTTTGTCATAGATTAGTTGACCATAGGTGTGTGGGTTTATCTCTGGGCTTTCTATCCTGCTCCATTGATCTATATTTCTGTTTCTGTGCCAGTACCATATTGTCTTGATTACTGTAGCTTTGTAGATAGTCTGAAGTCAGGGAGTCTGATTCCTCCAGCTCTGTTTTTTCCCCTCAAGATTGCTTTGGCTATTTGGGATCTTCTGTGTCTCCATACAAATTTTAAGATTTTTTGTTCTAGTTCTATAAGAAATGCCATTGGTAATTTGATAGGGATTGCATTGAATCTGTAGATTGCTTTGGGTAGTATAGTCATTTTCACAATGTTGATTCTTCCAATCCCAGAACATGGTATATCTCTCCATCTGTTTGTGTCATCTTTGATTTCTTTCATCAGTGTCTTATAGATTTCTGAGTACAGTTCTTTTACCTCCTTAGGTAGGTTTATTCCTAGATATTTTATTCTTTTTGTTGCAATGGTGAATGGGATTGTTTCCTTATTTCTCTTTCTGATCTCTCATTGTTAGTGTATAGGAATGCAAGAGATTTCTGTGCATTAATTATGTATCCTGCAACTTTACCGAATTCACTGATTAGATCTAGCAGTTTTCTGGTGGCATCTTTAGGATTCTCTACGTACAGTGTCATGTCATCTGCAAACAGTGACAGTTTTACTTCTTCTTTTCCAATTAGTATTCCTTGTATTTCTTTTTTTTCTCTGATTGCCATGGCTAGGACTTCCAAAACTATGTTGAATAATAGCGGCAAGAGTGGACATCCTTGTCTTGCTCCTGATCTTAGAGGAAATGCTTTCAGTTTTTCACCATTGAGAATGATGTTTGCTGTGAGTTTTCATATATGGCCTTTATTATGTTGAGGTAGGTTCCCTCTGTGCCCACTTTCTGGAGAGTTTTTGTCATAAATAGGTGTTGAATTTTGTCAAAAGCTTTCCCTGCAACTACTGAGATGATCATATGGTTTTTATTCTTCAGTTTGTTAATATGGTGTATCACATTGATTGATTTGCACGTATTGAAGAATCCTTGCTTCCCTGGGATAAGTCCCACTTGATCATGGTGTATGATCCTTTTAATGTGTTGTTGGATTCTGTTTGCTAGTATTTTGTTGAGGATTTTTGCATCTATATTCATCAGTGATATTGATCTGTAATTTTTTTTTTGTAGTACCTCTGTCTGGTTTTGGTATTAGGGTGATGGTGGCCTCGTAGAATAAGTTTGGGAGTGTTCCTTCCTCTGCAACTTTCTGGAAGAGGTTGAGGAGTTTTTCTTGTTTCTTGAGGTAGGATTGTATTGCTATAAACTTCCCTCTTAGAACTGCTTTTGCTGTATCCCATAGGTTTCAGATCGTCGTGTTTTCATTGTCATTTGTCTCTAGGTATCTTTTCCTTTCCTCTTTTATTTCTTCAGTGATCTCTTGGTTATTTAGTAAAGTATTGTTCAGCCTCCATGTGTTTGTGTTTTTTACGTTTTTTTCCGTGTAATTAATTTCTAATCTCATAGCGTTGTGGTCAGAAAAGATGCTTGATATGATTTCAATTTTCTTAAATTTACTGAGGCTTGATTTTTGACCCAAGATGTGATCTATCCTGGAGAATGTTCTGTGTGCAGTTGAGAAGAAAGTGTAATCTGCTGTTTTAGGATGGAATGTCCTATAAATATCAATTAAATCTATCTGGTCTATTGTGTCATTTAAAACTTGTTTCCTTATTAATTTTCTGTCTGGATGATCTGTCCATTGGTGTAAGTGAGGTATTAAAGTCCCCGACTATTATTGTGTTACTGTCGATTTCCTCTTTTAAAACTGTTAGCATTTGCCTTAGTATACAGGTGCTCCTATGGTGGGTGCATATATATTTATAATTGTTACATCTTCTTCTTGGATTGACCCCTTGACCCTTGATCATTATGTAGTATCCTTCCTTGTCTCTTGTAACATTCTTTATTTTAAAGTCTGTTTTATCTGATATGAGTATTGCTACTACAGGTTTCTTCTGATTTCCATTTGCATGGAATATATTTTTCCATCCCCTCACTATCAGTCTGTATGTGTCCCTAGGTCTGAAATGGGTCTTTTGTAGACAACATATATGTGGGTATTGTTTTTGTATCCATTCAGCCAGCCTGTGTCTTTTGGTTGCAGCATTTAATCCATTTGCATCTAAGGTAATTATCCATATGTATGCCCCATTACCATTTTCTTAATCGTTTTGGGTTTGTTTTTGTAGGTTCTTTTCTTCTCCTGTGTTTCCCACTTAAAGATGTTCCTTTAACATTTGTTGTAGAGCTGGTTTTATGCGGCTGAATTCTTTTAGCTTTTGCTTGTCTGTAATTCTTTTGATTTCTCTGGCAAATCTGAATGAGATCCTTGCCAGGTAGAGTAATCTTGGTTGTAGGTTCTTCCCTTTCATCACTTTACATATATGGTACCACTCCCTTCTGGCTTGTAGAGTTTCTGCTGAGAAATCAGCTGTTAACCTTATGGGAGTTCCCTTATATATTATTTGTCTTTTTTCCCTTGTTGCTTTTAATAATTTTTCTTTCTCTTTAATTTTTGTCAATTTGATTACTATGTATCTCAGAGTGTTTCTCCTTGGGTTTACCCTGCCTGGGACTCTCTGTGCTTCCTGGACTTTGGTGGCTATTTCCTTTCCCATGTTAGGGAAGTTTTCGACTATAATCTCTTCAAATATTTTCTCAGGTCCTTTCTCTCTCTTTTCCTTCTGGGACCCCTATAATGCGAATGTTGGTGCATTTAATGTTGTCCCAGAGGTCTCTTAGGCTGTCCTCATTTCTTTTCATTCTTTTTCCTTTATTCTGTTCTGCAGCAGTGATTTCCACCATTCTGTCTTCCAGGTCACTTATCTGTTCTTCTGCCTCAGTTATTCTGCTATTGATTCCTTCTAGTGTATTTTTCATCTCAGTTATTGTATTGGTCATCTCTGTTTGTTTGTTCTTTAATTCTTCTAGGTCTTTGTTAAACATTTCTTCCATCTTCTCATCTTTGCCTCCATTCTCTTTCCGAGGTCCTGGATCATCTTCATTATCATTATTCTGAATTCCTTTTCTGGAAGATTGCCTATCTCCACTTCATTTAGTTGTTTTTCTGGGGTTTTATCTTGTTCCTTCATCTGGTACACAGTCCTCTGCCTTTTCATTTTGTCTGTCTTTCTGTGAATGTGGTTTTCATTCCACAGGCTGCAAAATTGCAGTTCTTCTTGCTTCTGCTGTCTGCCCTCTGGTAGATGAGGCTATCCAAGGGGCTTGTGTAAGCTTCCTGATGGGAGGGACTGGTGGTGGGTAGAGCTGGCCGTTGCTCTGGTGGGCAGAGCTCAGTAAAACTAATCTGCTTGTCTCCTGATGGGTGGGGCTGAGTTCCCTCCGTGTTGGTTGTTTGGCCTGAGGCGACCCAACACTGGAGCCTACCCAGGCTCTTTGGTGGGGCTAATGGCAGACTCTGGGAGGGCTCACGCCAAGGAGTACTGCCCAGAACTTCTGCTGCCAGTGTCCCTGTCCCTGTGGTGAGCCACAGCCACACCCCGCCTCTGCAGGAGACCCTCCAACACTAGCAGGTAGGTCTGGTTCAGTCTCCTATGGGGTCACTGCTCCTTCCCCCTGGGTCCTGATGTGCACACTACTTTGTGTGTGCCCTCCAAGACTGGAGTCTCTGTTTCCCCCAGTCCTGTCGAAGTCCTGCAATCAAATCCTGCTAGCTTTCAAAGTCTGATTCTCCGGGAATTCCTCCTCCCGTTGCTGGACCCCCAGGTTGGGAAGCCTGACGTGGGGCTCAGAACCTTCACTCCAGTGGCTGGACTTCTGTGGTATAATTGTTCTCCAGTTTGTGAGTCACCCACCCAGCTGTTATGGGATTTGATTTTATTGTGATTGCACCCCTCCTAACGTCTCATTGCAGCTTCTCCTTTGTCTTTGGATGTGGGGTATCTTTTTTGGTGAGTTCCAGTGTCTCCCTTTCAATGATTGTTCAGCAGTTAGTTGTGATTCCGATGCTCTCGCAAGAGCAAGTGAGTGCACGGTCCTTCTACTCCGCCATCTTGAACCAATCTTGGCAACATGTTTTTAAATATTATATGATTTGTTTGAATATGTTTCTTAAATAATGAGAGAGAAAAGAAAAGGTTTTGGCTACTTTAAGAAGTCACTGGGGATGATAGAGAAGATGGCGGAAGAGTAAGACGCGGAGATCACATTCCTTCCCACAGATACAGTAGAAATACACCTACACGTGGAACTGCTCCTACAGAACACCCACTGAACGCTGGCAGAAAACGTCCGACCTCCAAAAAGCCGTGTGGATGAAAGGCTCTTGGTGCTCCAGCCAGGCATCAGGGCCGTGCCTCTGAGGTGGGAGAGCCAACTTCAGGACACTGGTCCACAAGAGACCTCCCAGCTCCACGTAATACCAAACGGCAAAAATCTCCCAGAGATCTCCATCTCAACATCAAGACCCAGCTTCACTCAACGACCAGCAAGCTACAGTGCTGGACATCCTATGCCAAACAACTAGCTAGACAGGAACACAACCCCATCCATTGGCAGAGAGGCTGCCTAAAATCATAATAAGGCCACAGACACCACAAAACACACCACCAGACGTGGACGTGCCCACCAGAAAGACAAGATCTAGCCTCATCCACCAGAACTCAGGCACTAGTTCCCTCCACCAGGAAGCCTACACAACCCACTGAACCAACCTTAGCCGCTGGGGACAGATACCCAAAACAACGGGAACTACGAACCTGCAGCCTGTGAAAAGGAGACCCCAAACACAGTAAGATAGGCAAAATGAGACGACAGAAAAACACACAGCAGATGAAGGAGCAGGCTCAAAACACACTGGACTTAACAAATGAAGAGGAAATAGGTAGTCTACCTGAAAAAGAATTCAGAATAATGATAGTAAGGATGATCCAAAATCTTGGAAATAGAATAGACAAAATGCAAGAAACATTTAACAAGGATGTAGAAGAACTAAAGAGGAACC
Source organism: Balaenoptera acutorostrata (assembly GCF_949987535.1). NCBI lineage: Eukaryota > Metazoa > Chordata > Mammalia > Artiodactyla > Balaenopteridae > Balaenoptera > Balaenoptera acutorostrata. The sequence continues at coordinate 70,850,314 of NC_080081.1, forward strand.
AAGCAATGATGAAAAACACAATAAATGAAATTAAAAATACTCTAGATGGGATCAATAGTAGAATAACTGAGGCAGAAGAAAGGATAAGTGACCTGGAAGATAAAATGGTGGAAATAACTACTACAGAGCAGGATAAAGAAAAAAGAATGAAAAGAACTGAGGACAGTCTCAGGGACCTCTGGGACAACATTAAACGTGCCAACATTCGAATTATAGGGGTACCAGAAGAAGAAGAGAAAAAGAAAGGGACTGAGAAAATTTTTGAAGAGATTATAGTTGAAAACTTCCCTAATATGGGAAAGGAAATAGTTAATCAAGTCCTGGAAGCACAGAGAGTCCCATACAGGATAAACCCAAGGAGGAACACGCCAAGACACATATTAATCAAACTGTCAAAAATTAAATATAAGGAAAACATATTAAAGGCAGCAAGGGAAAAAAAACAAATAACACACAAGGGAATCCCCATAAGGTTAACATCTGATCTATCAGCAGAAACTCTGCAAGCCAGAAGGGAGTGGCAGGATATACTTAAAGTGATGAAGGAGAAAAACCTACAACCAAGATTACTCTACCCAGCAAGGATCTCATTCAGATTCGATGGAGAAATTAAAACCTTTACAGACAAGCAAAAGCTGAGAGAGTTCAGCACCACCAAACCAGCTTTACAACAAATGCTAAAGGAAATTCTCTAGGCAAGAAACACAAGAGAAGGAAAACACCTACAATAACAAACCCAATACATTTAAGAAAATGGGAATAGGAACATACATATCGATAATTACCTTGAATGTAAATGGATTAAATGCTCCCACCAAAAGACACAGGCTGGCTGAATGGATACAAAAACAAGACCCATACATATGCTGTCTACAAGAGACCCACTTCAGACCTAGGGACACATACAGACTGAAAGTGAGGGGATGGAAAAAGATATTCCATGCAAATGGAAATCAAAAGAAAGCTGGAGTAGCAATTCTCATATCAGACAAAATAGACTTTAAAATAAAGACTATTACAAGACACAAAGAAGGACACTATATAATGATCAAGGGATCGATCCAAGAGGAAGGTATAACAATTGTAAATATTTATGCACCCAACATAGGAGCACCTCAATACATAAGGCAAATACTAACAGCCATGAAAGGGGAAATTGACAGCAACACAATCATAGTAGGGGACTTTAACACCCCACTTTCACCAATGGACAGATCATCCAAAATGAAAATAAATAAGGAAACACAAGCTTTAAATGATACATTAAACAAGATGGACTTAATTGATATTTATAGGACATTCCACCCAAAAACAACAGAATACACATTTTTCTCAAGTGCTCATGGAACATTCTCCAGGATAGATCATATCTTGGGTCACAAATCAAGCCTTGGTAAATTTAAGAAAATTGAAATCGTATCAAGTATCTTTTCCGACCACAACGCTATGAGACTAGATATCAATTACAGGAAAAGATCTGTAAAAAATACAAACACATGGAGGCTACACAATACATTACTTAATAACGAAGTGATTACTGAAGAAATCAAAGGGGAAATCAAAAAATACCTAGAAACAAATGACAATGGAGACACGACGACCCAAAACCTATGGGACACAGCAAAAGCAGTGCTAAGAGGGAAGTTTATAGCAATACAAGCCTACCTCAAGAAACAGGCAACATCTCGAATAAACAACCTAACCTTGCACCTAAAGCAATTAGAGAAAGAAGAACAAAAAAACCCCAAAGCCAGCAGAAGGAAAGAAATTATAAAGATCAGGTCAGAAATCAATGAAAAAGAAATGAAGGAAACAATAGCAAAAATCAATGAAACTAAAAGCTGGTTCTTTGAGAAGATAAACAAAATTGATAAACCATTAGCCAGACTCATCAAGAGAAAAAGGGAGAAGACTCAGATCAATAGAATTAGAAATGAAAAAGGAGAAGTAACCACTGACACTGCAGAAATACAAAAGATCATGAGAGATTACTACAAGCAACTATATGCCAATAAAATGGACAACCTGGAAGAAATGGACAGATTCTTAGAAATGCACAAACTGCCGAGACTGAACCAGGAAGAAATAGAAAATATGAACAGACCAATCACAAGCACTGAAATTGAAACTGTGATTAAAAACCTTCCAACAAACAAAAGCCCAGGACCAGATGGCTTCACAGGCGAATTCTATCAAACATTTAGAGAAGAGCTAACACCTATCCTTCTCAAACTCTTCCAAAATATTGCAGAGGGAGGAACACTCCCACACTCATTCTACGAGGCCACCATCACCCTGATACCAAAACCAGACAAAGATGTCACAAAGAAAGAAAACTACAGGCCAATATCACTGATGAACATAGATGCAAAAATCCTCAACAAAATACTAGCAAACAGAATCCAACAGCACATTAAAAGGATCATACACCATGATCAAGTGGGGTTTATCCCAGGAATGCAAGGATTCTTCAATATACGCAAATCAATCAATGTGATACACCATATTAACAAATTGAAGGAGAAAAACCATATGATCATCTCAATAGATGCAGAGAAAGCTTTTGACAAAATTCAACACCCATTTATGATAAAAGCCCTGCAGAAAGTAGGCATAGAGGGAACTTTCCTCAACATAATAAAGGCCATATATGACAAACCCACAGCCAACATTGTCCTCAATGGTGAAAAACTGAAACCATTTCCACTAAGATCAGGAACAAGACAAGGTTGCCCACTCTCACCACTATTATTCAACATAGTTCTGGAAGTCCTAGCCACAGCAATCAGAGAAGACAAAGAAATAAAAGGAATCCAAATCGGAAAAGAAGAAGTAAAGCTGTCACTATTTGCAGATGACATGATACTATACATAGAGAATCCTAAAGATGCTACCAGAAAACTCCTAGAGCTAATCAATGAATTTGGTAAAGTAGCAGGATACAAAATTAATGCACAGAAATCTCTTGCATTTCTATACACTAATGACGAAAAATCTGAAAGTGAAATTAAGAAAACACTCCCATTTACCATTGCAACAAAAAGAATAAAATATCTAGGAATAAACCTACCTAAGGAGACAAAAGACCTGTATGCAGAAAATTATAAGACACTGATGAAAGAAATTAAAGATGATACAAATAGATGGAGAGATATACCATGTTCCTGGATTGGAAGAATCAACATTGTGAAAATGTCTCTACTACCCAAAGCAATCTACAGATTCAATGCAATCCCTATCAAACTACCACTGGCATTTTTCACAGAACTAGAACAAAAAATTTCACAATTTGTATGGAAACACAAAAGATCCCGAATAGCCAAAGCAATCTTGAGAACGAAAAATGGAGCTGGGGGAATCAGGCTCCCTGACTTCAGACTATATTACAAAGCTTCAGTAATCAAGACAGTTTGGTATTGGCACAAAAACAGAAATATAGATCAATGGAACAGGATAGAAAGCCCAGAGATAAACCCACACACATATGGTCAACTTATCTTTGATAAAGGAGGCAAGCATATACAGTGGAGAAAAGACAGCCTCTTCAATAAGTGGTGCTGGGAAAATTGGACAGGAACATGTAAAAGTATGAAATTAGAACACTCCCTGACACCATGCACAAAAATAAACTCAAAATGGATTAAAGACCTAAGTGTAAGGCCAGACACTATCAAACTCTTAGAGGAAAACATAGGCAGAACACTCTATGACATACATCACAGCAAGATTCTTTTTGACCCAGCTCCCAGAGAAATGGAAATAAGAACACAAATAAACAAATGGGACCTAATGAAACTGAAAAGCTTTTGCACAGCAAAGGAAACCATAAACAAGACCAAAAGACAACCCTCAGAATGGGAGAAAATATTTGCAAATGAAGCAACTGACAAAGGATTAATCTCCAAGATTTACAAGCAGCTCATGCAGCTCAATAACAAAAAAACGAACAACCCAATCCAAAAATGGGCAGAAGATCTAAATAGACATTTCTCCAAAGAAGATATACAGATGGCCTACAGACACATGAAAGAATGCTCAACATCATTAATCATTAGAGAAATGCAAATCAAAACTACAATGAGATATCATCTCACACCGGTCAGAATGGCCATCATCAAAAAATCTAGAAACAATAAATGCTGGAGAGGGTGTGGAGGAAAGGGAACCCTCTTGCACTGTTGGTGGGAATGTAAATTGATACAGCCACTATGGAGAACAGTATGGAGGTTCCTTAAAAAACTACAAATAGAACTACCATACGACCCAGCAATCCCACTACTGGGCATATACCCTGAGAAAACCATAGGTCAAAAAGAGTCATGTACCAAAATGTTCATTGCAGCTCTATTTACAATAGCCAGGACATGGAAGCAACCTAGGTGTCCATCGACAGATGAATGGATAAAGAAGATGTGGCACATATATACAATGGAATATTACTCAGCCATAAAAAGAAATGAAATGGAGGTATTTGTAATGAGGTGGATGGAGTTAGAGTCTGTCATACAGAGTGAAGTAAGTCAGAAAGAGAAAAACAAATACAGTATGCTAACACATATATATGGAATCTAAGGGAAAAAAAAAAAAAAAGGCCAGGAAGAACCTAGTGGCAAGACGGGAATAAAGACACAGACCTACTAGAGAATGGACTTGAGGATATGGGGAGGGGGTGGGGTGAGATGTGACAGGGTAAGAGAGTGTCATGGACATATATACACTACCAAATGTAAAATAGATAGCTAGTGGGAAGCAGCCGCATAGCACAGGGAGATCAGCTCGGTGCTTTGTGACCACCTAGAGGGGTGGGATGGGGAGGGTGGGAGGGAGGGAGATGCAAGAGGGAAGAGAAATGGGAACATATTGTATATGTATAACAGATTCACTTTGTTATAAAGCAGATGCTAACACACTATTGTAAGGCAATTATACTTCAATAAAGATGTTTGAAAAAAAAAAAAAAAGAAGTCACTGCAGGGCTTGCTTATTTTATGAAAATGAAGTATCACTAAGCAGGAGGAGGTTTTTTTTTTTTAATATTCATTTTTTTAATTAATTAATTTATTTATTTCTGGCTGCACTGGGTCTTCGTTGCTACCCGCAGTCTTTCCCTAGTTACGGCGAGTGGGGGCTACTCCTCATTGTGGTGTACGCGCTTCTCATTGTGGTGGCTTCTTGCGGAGCACAGGCTCTAGGCACATGGGCTCAGTAGTTGTGCCTTGTGGGCTATAGTGTGCAGGATCAGTAGTTGTGGCATACAAGCTTAGCTGTTCCACGGCACATGGGATCTTCCCAGACCAGGGCTCGAACCTGTGTCCCCTGCATTGGCAGGCAGATTCTTAACCACTGCACCACCAGGGATCTCCCAGGAGGAGGTTATTTAAAGGCCCATTAAATTGTTGTTGCCAGGGCTTCCCTGGTGGCGCAGTGGTTAAGAATCCGCCTGACAATGCAGGGGACACAGGTTCAAGCCCTGGTCCGGGAAGATCCCACATGCCGCAGAGCAACTAAGCCCGTGCGCCACAACTACTGAGCCTGCACTGTAGAGCCTGCGAGCCACAACTACTGAGCCCACAAGCCACAACTACTGAAGCCCGCAAGCCTAGAGCCCGTGCTCCGCAACAAGAGAAGCCACTGCAATGAGAAGCCCGCGCACCGCAACGAAGAGTAGCCCCCGCTCGCCACAACTAGAGAAAGCCTGCGGGCAGCAACAAAGATCCAACCCAGACGAAAATTAATTAATTAATTAATTAATTAATTAATTAAAAAAATTGTTGTTGCCGAAGTAACCTCCCCCTGATTTTAGGAAAATCTTGACTGGGAATCATGCCAGAGACAGAAACATAACACATCTCATTTTTCTTTCTTCTCTCCTTGCTTTAGCCTAGAGGGAAAGAACAAGGAGTTTCTCTATCCTCAGAGCTGCCTGGACCACATATGGAGTCAAGTGTCACTTTAAGAAGCTGAGGGATAAGGAGACGCCCATCCAGAGACAAGCAACCAGCAGAACAAGGACTCTGAAGACCAAGTCACAGGATGAAAATTTGCAGCACCTGGAAATGTCTAGTTTGGAGAGGGGGACAGTTAAGGAGAAATACAATAGCTAATTCAAATATTTAGAGGTCTATAATGTAGAATACATCTTAAAATGTGTTTGTGTGGTAGCAGACAGCAAAATCTGTCTGCATCTGAGCAAGTGTCTGATGGCAGCCCCCACCCCAACTGCAAGCAGTCATGGACTTCTATCCTCCTCCTCCACATTGTTGTTCCCTTGATTTTCTTGTGGGGAACCTGGCTACTTCAGCTTTCCCCCCTGGCTCTTTTCCCTCATCCAAAAAATATATGTACAGATAGAGTACAAAAATATATCTAAAGATAGATATAGTCTTATTTAGCCATCATTATATAAGGGATGCTGTTTGCCTGGACTGTCTATAGGAAATTTTATTATTTATGTCAAACTGTAAATACATACATGTATATGCATATATATATAATATATAATGTGATTATAAACATAATTCACATTCCTTAGAGGGAAATATTAGAAAATGTAAAAAACAGGAATTATGCATAGTCCTACTACCTAAAATTATGCTAAAATTATGCTTCTTTTCCTCATGACTATGGGCTCCGAGTAGTTTTATAATGTTGTGATCTTTGTACATACTTTTATATATCCGTCTCTTCACTCGTTAAAACATAAAGATTTTTGTATTATTAAAAATACTTCTAAATATTCAATGATTTTATAGTTTTCCATTATAACATTATTTTACTATTCTATTATTTTGCAGCATTAGAGTGATTATCAATTGTCCTTATTATATATTGGGTTAATTTGTTATTAACCCATCTATTTTTTTCCTCAAAATTCTTATTTTGCTCCATGACCCTCTCTTTTAGGCGTGTAGGCTTTGTCTCAGGGAAAGGATGAGAGGGCAGATGGAAATAGTTCATCCTCAGCTTCTGAGTTTTAAAGCAGACTTTTGAAACTTGCAGCAAAGACAATGCAAAAAGTTATTTTATTTATTTTTGAGTCTCAAAAGTCTGACTTCTGAGTATCAAAATCATGATGTATTTGTGGCATTTCATTTATGTCATGAACAATAAACTTGAAAGCATGTGAAATTAGCCAAAGTAGTTTAGAAGGGATTACAATTTATAAGGAAGAGAGAAGTGTAGGATATGAGAGAAAGCCATAGAGTTAGATGGTGTAGGTCTTTGAAAAGAGACTCTGCCCTCTAACCATCATCATCAGGGCCAAAACTCTTGGGAGGGGGTGAGGGGCAAAGAATCCCAGATAGATTTGGGGATCTGAGCATAGAGGAGACCAGTGGGGGAGAAGGCCCCACTTCTACTAGAGACTATGCAAGAGGTAAGCCTTAAAGGGGTCCCTGTATCACTGTGGCAAGGTGACAGTGAGTAGAGATGGTGGCATGAGGAGTCTACACCAAGGCACCTGAGAAAGCTCCACAGAGCACAATTCTGCCTGTGCCTCTCTGAGAGACAAAGGGGGGGGGGGGTGGTCACTAAAAGAGAGCTTGCACACTCATCATATCCCAGTGGCTGAAGGGAGCACAGTAACTGGAGACCAATGGGAACCCCAATGCCTCAGCAGACACCACACAGTCACAGACCCCAGGAAACAGGTAGAATGATACATTTGCCAGGTGCCAGCCTAGGCAGGGAACGTCCCAAGTGTAGTCTCTTCTCCATGCCTTGAGGTAATGGAACTTCCCCACAATTGAGAGGCAATCTCAGAGGAGGAATCCTGAACTGACTAGGGGGAAAAATAAGCCTCTGAATTGACTAAGAAAGCCATAATTTGACTGAGTCTACCATGAATTGGCTGAGATTAAATCTCCAAGGGGAATGAGGAGCTCAACATCAATGTTAGTCTGAGTTGGAGAAAAATGATTACTTTTTTGCACACCCAAATTTGTCACCACTGCATAATTAATACCATACTAAACAGTTTCATAGCAATGATAACTTTCAATGATAATACCCTTTCAACTGGGTTCAGTCACTTAATTTTTGCCCATTTATCCCTTCAACAAATATATTAAGCACCTATATTTTCTAGGCATTGTACTAGACAGCTAGAGCAGAGAACAAAACAGATGCAGCTGCTCACTGTCTTCACTGACTTCCAACTAGAAAGACTGACAATGAAGAAGTTATTACAACAAATTACTATAGCCATTATGACAAGGGAGGAGTCCTAACCTACCCTTCTAGGCAAAACAACAGTGACACAGAACCCCCACAGAATTAGCAGACATAAGGAAGGGAAAAGTATCCCAGAGAAAGAAAACAGCCTACCCAAAGTGCCAGGAGTCACATAGAGAAAGATGACATGGTCACCCATTGCTGAGCATGCATTCAGCACTTGAGGATACATATGGTGTGTGTTATAAATGGAGTTTCAAATTCAGGGGGTTATGATGCCATAGTTTAAAGAAAAAGGTAGGACTAAGAACTAGAATCAGAAAAATAAATTCTGTGAGCAATACTTTCTCAATATTTGATAGCTTACCATTTCTATTTCCACTTAAATAGGTAAAGAGATACCTCAGTTTTCTATGAATGAAACAGAGACAGCTAATGGCTTACCCCAATATTCATTTTCCACTTTTTCTCTGATTTTTTAAAAAAAAGGATTTTACTCAGTGCCATCATATGCCTAGCTTTTCTCCAACTTCAGAGGTGACCAACAGAAATAAATCCCAGACATTGAGAAGTAAAAGTGTAGGAGGTACCTCTAGGAAATCTTCTTTAAAGTTTCCTTTGTCCTGCTGCCATCCTAGAATATGACCGTGACGTCTGCATCTCCAGCTGCCATCTTGAAATATAAGGACAAAGTTCATACTCTAGGGCTTGTAGAATGAAGAGTGGGAAGTATATCCTGATTACCAATAATTTTGTAAAGCCACAAGACTAGCCCACCAAATTGCTTTTACATGAGAGAAATAAACTGTCAAGTTTAACCCACTGTTATTTTCTTTTCTGTTATATGCAGCCAAACCTAATCCTAATACAATGTTGTAAGGAGTTGATTTAGGATATCTGAGAAGTAAATGTTCTAAATCTACAGCAAGGCCCAAGACACAAATCAGATAACTGTAAAGCTAAAAAGAAATCTAGAAGTCATTTGGTCTGTTTTGTAAACTTGACCATATCACTCTCTGGGGTGCGGCTGTTCAAACGCTCCTCCTCATTGACAAGATAATGTCAAAGTTTAAGCTTCTTGAATGGTCATGATCCAGTCCTTTCTACCTCTCCATCCTGATTTCCTATCAAAGAAATTATGTTCAGGAATTATCAACTATTTTTAGTATCTTGATACAACATGTACTTCATAAGCCCATCTGTTTATTATGTCCTGTTCTTGCTGTTAAAAATATACTTCCCCTGCTTGGCCATTTTGCTCAAAAATGTACTTCTCCATGAAAGATGCCTACCTCCAAACCACCAGACAGACTGATTGCTTCTTCCTCTGTGTGATCTTTACAATTACATATTTTTTCTAATATTATACTTAGGCGTGTAAATAAGTAGTCACCATCTAATGTGATATTGTTTATTTCTGTATTCCTAGTGCCCAGCACAGTAATATATAGTAGGTGCTGAATATTTGTTGAATTGACTTGCATTTCAGATTAGGAAATTAAGGACTCTGAAAAAGTAATCAACCTAGGTATTAACAGAGCACCAAAGTTTACATCAGGAGTCAAAAGAGAAAAGATGAAGCCAAAATATCATTTTTACATCTGATAGAGGTCAAGTTGGAAGACCTGGCTTATATTGATATCTTGGGACTCACTAATAATGAAGTCCAGAATTGGGCAGACTTACCCAACTAGGCACAGAAGCACTGGACCAGGGCAGGACTCCCCATGTGGAATAATGGAGGAGAATTCATGGTCACTTCCAAGAGGAGAAAGACGGGAGCTGAGCTGAGCTGAGCTGAGCATGCCCTGTTATTCCTCCAAAATCGACTCATAGGCTAAGAATCTCCTCAGAGGCAGGGTGATTGATGGGGCAGAGGGAAGCCCAGACCTACAACTAATTGAGCTCCTTTCACATGACCAAAGCATCAGAAGTGGGAAAGAGGACCATTCCCCAGATTTTGATTCTCTTAACTCATTGGGCTTAAGCATGAAGCTGTGGATGCAAATAATCAATTAAAAAATCTATAATAAGAATAGAAGAGAGCTTTATTCAAGCCAAACTGAGGACTATAGCCCAGGAAACAACCTCTCAAGGGACTGCTCTGAAGAGGTAGGGGAAGAGCCAGTATATATATGAATTTTTTGGCTGGGAAATACATGTAGTCTAGCATATATCTTGGTAAAAAATTACTGCTAATCACAAAAAACAGATATCTCAAGTTAGTGATTTTAGTGTTTTTCTATGTATAGGAAGATGCAAGAATCTGGGGTCACTGAAATTCTTCCTTAGATATGCACCTTAACTATCTAGGACCCCCGATATATCTGAAGGACAGAATGCTTCATCCTGTTTTGTTTTTTTGCATCCTGAATTCCCCTTAGGGCACACTGTCAGTGGGGCAACTGCAGTGGGTTGTGATTTAACTCTTTGTATAACTGGATGATGAGTGACACTCTTTTCTTTAATGGTTAAAGCAGATGTACAATGTATGTCTGACAGGCCGTAAGACAGCCTGTCTTAGCATAAAATTCAAGCCAAATCACGTTATAAGCCCAGAATGACTTCCCCATACCTCAGTATGTGAAAATTTCTTCCATCAAAGCCTATGGTCAGCAAGAGTTGTAGCTGTCTGCCTTGGGAGACCTTTCATGAGGCCACCTTCATAAGATCACAAGCTACACATCTCTGCTCTTTTGAGTTTCCTCCTGGGTCTAGTGGCAGGCAGCTTAAAAGTCGTCCCCACAAGAATCTGCAATGCGTCAGACGAATACATTCAATATATCAACTTTGGATCCACTCCATACCAAAAGCTGAAAATGTATCCCCTATTTTATTTTCTGCCCCGAATTATGTCCACATATGCTATCCAATACAGCATGACAAAGGTTCTGCAGAGATTAAACGCTATCTTGAAGATATTTCGATAATAAAACACCTATAAAGAGATGCTTCAACTTTGAACACGATTTCCTTTCTATTATTAAATTCCAAGAAAGAAATTAAAGTCCAAAGACTAAATTCTTTTACAAGTTGAAATTCAAAAACATTGAAATCCAAGGGAACTAAAGTCTGAAATCAAATTCTTGTGTGTTAAAGTTCAAAGCGCAAAGTTCAATTACAAAACAAAAACCATTCACTGATTTGTTATTCCACCAAGGCTCAGCAAAAGGGATTTTTCTGCCTCGGTAGAGTGGGGTCTCTTCAGCAACTACAACAGTTCCTCTCTGGAATGGATTTGGAGTTTCCGAAGCCCCAGAAGTCATAATAATTCAATACTTAGTCCCTCAGGAGCCTCACTTCTAAAGAACCCTAAGAGTTAACAGGACACAGAGAATTATCACAGGGTTTTTCCAGATCCATCTAGTTTAGAAAGCCATTCTCCTGCCCTTAGATAAATTACAAAATTACATTCCCAGAACCAGGGCTACCAAGACCCTAAGAGAAATCTGATGATGTCTGGGAAAAAAGGAAAATATTCTTGGATTCAACCTAGTAGGAAGTCTGTCATTCAAGACCAATTATCTGGATTGCTTACTTAAGCCAAACGAGGAAAATTCTCCGAACGAGAAGTTATTTTGAGACTACACTTGCATTTAGCACTTTCATTTACATTTCTTTACATTTACATTTTTGTGAGAAAAAAAAAATCTATCTATGCTTCCTGCATCCTCAGTGTCATTTGAGGCATTTCTGCCTCCTTGCACATTTAGATAACTGTAATGGGGTCAGCTCCAATCACAGGAACTCAAGTACCTTTCTTCCCCCTCCAGCACATCCAGGACCTCTTAATTCCATTTTCCTATTAAACCTTGGGCCCCTAATGCTGTGTAGTGACGTAAGTGCACCACCTCTCAGAAAGAGGCTTTTTCGGTCCTGTGCCACAGTGGCTGCCTCACTGCCTCTGGCTCCGGGATTGCTTGGGCAGTGCAACTCACCCCCTAGAGAAGAGTTCCCCTTCATTCCCAATTTGTTTTGGCTGAAGATACACCCTGAACAGATTCCTGCACTAAGTGATTTTGATGCTTCTGCAGCTTGTGTCCCTGGGGAAAACAGTTTTAAATGTCCCAGTGTCTGAGTAGCTTTTTTGTTCAACTACATCTTTTTTCTGAAGTACTGAAACATACCACTGGTACTGAATTTCCCTCTGTTATTTCCCCACTCCTTTCAGGAAGGCTATTTGAGCTTAACAATTTAATCTACTTCTTAAAGTGGCCACTTTCCTTCTCTAATCTGTGTGGGAGCTAATGCTACTTGTTGAAACTTAGCACCTCCCTTCCATTTATTTCATCTTTGCTTTCTGGTTCAGTTTTTATAACTTCTCTGGATTCTTCATCATCATCATCATCATAGAGAAGAAATCAAGAAGTTCTGGATTCATTGTTCAAATTTTGTCTACCTTACTCTTGATGAGATGAATAATCCCCGCCTAGAGATATTCTTCCATCAGACATTTAATCAAAGCCTGGACTTGTTCTCTGATTCTCACATCTACATTTCATCACATCTTCTCGCAACTTTCTTTTAGGATCCTCATTTCATAAATGTATTGACAAAGGTCAGTAAGTTCCCTCAGGGCAAAGGTAATGCCTGTTCCAACTGCAATGATGTGTCACATGGAAACTCAGCTGAAAAATGCTTTGAATATTCACATGGATTTCCTTCCTCAATTCTGCTCCAATTTTTTATAACCACTTGGTACAGCTGTCCCACTCTTTAAGGAGTGGTTCTCCAACTGCTCTGAGTGGGGACCTATGGCTTTCAGAAGTCATCATCCCTCGGTGACTTGGCCTTTCTTGAAGGAATCAGATCTGCTATCTGCTAGATTTGTTTGGATCCCAGTCATCATTTCTGATCTAATAACAAAAATGTCTTTCCTTCTTTTAGAGCAGTTGGAATCTGGGTACTGCTTTTTCCCCCTTTTATATTGGTCAAACGTCATCTTTAAGATGCCCTTTTCTTCTTTACTCTTCCTTAACATAAATGAATAAATTTTTAAAATCTCTTCCTCCAGCTTAATTGGCCTGTGTTCCTTTATTTTTTTAATCTTTCACTGCTTCTGAGTTTGACAGTAAAACTGAAGTACACCTTTCAAACCACTACAGTTTCTTCTTGTTTTCCTAAGCAAATGAATTTATTACTAGAGGCAAACAGTTCCAGGCACTGAGCATTTTTGTTTCCTTCTACCTTTGGGTTTGTAATAATGTCATTTAGTTGAATTTCTATCTTAAGGGGATGGCATTATTTAATAAGGGCTCACATCTCTTACTTGTTCATTAAGTCTAACATAAGAACAAGGGTGAAGCCACAATTTGGGTGTCAGATATCAAGCCAGAGTTATAACTTATGATATTAACATAGAGCCGATCTGAGATTCTATGATAGGACAGTGAGTCTTGAAAGTCAGAGGAAATGCCACATGAAATCAAGGTTAGTCAGTCCCTCCAGAGTGCCCTCCTTCATCCTGAAAGAGGAATAGAACCTAGTATTTCCAATCTAGATGACCTAGATTAACTATGCTTGGTACTAACCATATAAAGATAGAGCATCTCTAGTGCTCTGTTCACATGCAGAATTCAGCTGCCTTGCGGTTGAAAAGTGGCAAATATTCTTCTGACAACCAATGTGTAAAACAGTTACACATTGCAGAGAAGAGTAAAACTCTTCTCTGCAATGGAATCTTTGTCTCAACAAGGAAAAGCAAGGCCTGTGCAGTAAACTAAAGCAATCTACCTGATGCCCCCAACACAGCCAGAGGGTTGTGTCTTATTTTCTCACAAAAATTGCGTAAGTCATAAGTTACAGTCACCTGCTAAGCTCAAAATACCTCATGACAGCTTAAATTTCTTTCTCGGGCGACGGAAGTTCAAAGTCAAGTACAAAAGTGTAAAAACACATTTGGCCTAAAATAAGCCTCTATAAACCAGCAAGGTTTCTCCCCCAAACTAAAGTCCAAGACCCACGATGTGGGCCCTGGATGCACAAAAAGCTTCTGCCCAAATTGTCCCCCTCGAATTTTTCGTTTATTTTTCTTTCTCAATGTTGCTGGTGAATAAACAAAACTTAGGAATCTCTGAGAGCCCCTCCCCAATAAATAGCACCTTTAATACACACTCGGCTTATAAACAAGTTGAGAAGTAGAACAAAACAGAAAAGTAGGAGGTCAAAATAATGCCTGTTACTGACAGAGGGCAGGCTGCGGGATATGGTTTGTTGGGGGGCAGGGGCGGGGGTGCAGTGCTAGAGGTGGATAGGCCTCCCTGTAGGTAGGAAGTCTGACTAGTTAAGATTTATAACTTAGAACACACAGGCTCATTCCAAACAGGAAGAAAGTTGGAGCTAAGTCAAGCAGGTTCATTTATTCTTCCCAAAGCTGACAATCAAAAAAGACTCGATCTCTCTAGGAGCTGGATGAATAAAGGATGGAGAGAGACCTACAATGACATTAAGAGATCTCACTTTACAGGAAGGAAACATCAGAAATGGGAATTATTCCCAGCTAACAATGCTTGCAAACAAGGTTAAATTCTTTGCTTACTGGTTTTTATACTGAGAACAACTTTTCTCAATATATTTGTGCAATTCTGATAGGATAACATTCTCATATTTAGTTTTCAGTACCACAATGCGCTGCAATTTAATAAATCCCATTCGTGGAGTATCAATGTTTCACAATATTGATATTATTTTCATAAAATTTGGTATCAGAAAGTCAATTTTAGAATTTAGTCTTCAACTTCACAATTTGGGGAATGTATTCATAGTTATGTCTGTTATTTAATGTCTGGAAATTGATTTCCCATAAGATTATAGGCCAGATGATTCACTGACAACTAATTTCCCAAAGACTTCAGTAGGAGCATATGTGTAATGGCTTAAGAAGGACCTTACACAAAAATATTCACTGTTTAGATGCACTGTATTATCAACTAAAGAATCCAATCTTTGCAAAACAGGAGATAGAGGGTGGGGAAAAATTAAGACTAGATTTTCCCTTAGATGACATGAGCAAAGTTGACTTCTTTCAATAATTCAAAAATCATTTTCATCTAACCTTTGTGTAAAGACAGCCTACACCTGTATTATTTTATGCACTCAACTTATCCAAGATATATCATTACATTTATACACGTTCTTTACCTTCTTTTAACAATGATTTATTTTCAATGTACAGGTCTTAAGCAGTTTTTTAAACTTATTACTAATTATTTTAGCATTTTTGATGTATTTGTAAATTACTTAAACTTTATTTTCCAATAATTTACTTGTTTATATAAAAATACAATTAATTTGTATATATTAACTTTATATCTTGCGAGCCTGCTAAATTCACTAATTTGTTAAAAGAATTGTTTAGGATTTTTCAGGTAAACAATAATTTCACCTGCTAAAAAAACAATTTTCCTCCATCCTTTTGTTTCCTTATGCCTGTTATGCATTTTTCTTGCCTTATTAAACTGGCTAGTTAATGATATACATGTTAACAGGCTGGGAGAAAACGTACTTACTTTGAAATGCAGCAAAAACATAAGATGACTAAAGAATGGAGTGATGGATAGATATGTGATAAAGCAAATACAGTTAAATGTTCACTGTAAAATACCAGTATGAATGTTCATTGTCACTTTTTTTTCAGTTTTCTGTATGTTGGAAACTTTAATAAGATGACATTAGGACAATAAAAACCAAAGCAACAATCCAATTTTGAGAGAGGGACTGAGGATGAAAGAGACAAGGACAATGGACATCATAGGTTTTGAGAGACAGGCTAATATTGGTGAAATCCAAGGCACAGGATTACAAACAGATGAGCAGCTTCTCTGTCTCATCAAGAGAAAATATGAATGCACACAGAGTAAATCGGATACATACAAATGAACATATAGTAATATAGGATGCATACATATTTGGTTTTGGTAGCTGGCTGGTAAGGAGATAAGGTTATCTGCTCTAAATGAAGTTCTGGAAAAGGTATTGTGGAGGCTTGATCTGAGAAATGTGAGTTTGCTGGGTAGTATTGAGGGCCTATTTCTTGGTTGGTGGCTATGAATGTAGTTGAGGGCAGTCTGTGCTCAACTGCCTGGATCCAGTTTCTTCACCTGCGAAACAGGATAATAATGGCCAACTTCAAGATCATTAAGAGAATTACGTGAGAGAATACCTGTAAAGAATCTAACACAGTGTCCCACATAAAGACCAAGAAGTTTTTTCCATGCCTACTGCTAGTGATTATTTTGTACAGCCACACTTCAGGAAGTTGCTAAAGTTTCTCATGCTGCTATCTACAGAGAAGGTAATTTCAGTAGGCAATCAGCCCATCAAAAGAGCTGAAACAGGCACAGAAAGTACCAAGCCACAAAGGTACCATGCAGTGTTTGTAACCAGCATTAGGTTGTAATTTAAATGAGAGTTAAGGTTTGTAGGGACCACTTTCCTTTACTGAGAGGAAAGTAATTTATTATAAGTCTTGCATACCACAATCAAACTGATAAAGAGCATCTCATGATAACATTCCAAAATTCCACAGGAATTGTGAACAGGAAAGAAACCAAGGGGCAAATAGCTAATACAATTTAGTTCATCAATTTGAAAAATATGAAATGATTATGTCTTTCTTGAGAACTAGGTAGAAAGAAAATGGCTGCTAAGGGTTGATTTTGTAATTTTTAAGAAATGTGTTTCATGATTTGGAGGGCTATAATTTGGAAATAACATTTAAATTAAATTCCTATTACTCAGTTCTATAACTCAAAGTATAACACAGTACTTAAGGAAAAACCACAGCAAGAGGTTTTTGTGTGTGTGTGTGACGCATATTACACAACTTCAAATCTTAGGAACAAAACTTAATTTATATTATAAAAACATAAAATCAAAGGGGAGTGACGTCAGTATCATGGCAGCTTAACATGTACCTCATCTTTGTCTCCCCACCAACAATAAAATGTGGCATCCACCCATGGACAGTAATCCCTTTCAGGAAGCTGTGGAATCCAGCACCATAAGCCAAGGGACCCGGGAGGAGTCTCGTCCAGCCATCCATCAGGTAATAGGGAGACAGACCTCAGTCCCAGATGTGGACCCTGTCGTGGCCTATAAACTGGCCCCAGCCTCTCTCAACCACCATCTAGGAGCCCCTGAGAACACCGACTTAGACATTCACTCAAGGACAAGAGAGACTCTGCAAAAGTTCAGGTTTCCAGAGAAGTCCCAGAATTCCGCTGGAGGAAAAAAAAAAGTTTGGATGTATTGGAGGAGGTAAGAGGGACAGTTTGACTTTACCCACATCACCCCTCCACCCAGGGATGGCACAGCTTAGGGCCAAGAGAGATCTTCCTCGCAGTGATGTATCCCACAGAAGAAAGGGAGAGCATGTGAGTGAACACCCAGCTGCCCCAGCTGTACACGACACTGCCAAAGGGGCTCCTTTCTCTCTTGCTCCATCCAGAGTATAGAATCATGAGCTACATGACTGGGGGCAGGAAGAAGTGGGGAGAGTGGCAGATACAACTATTGAAGGACAGTAAGGGGCACAGATCTTAACTGTGTCGTGAATTCCACCAAGAACCTGACCAACAGCTGCTGGGAATGCATTACCAGTGGATCACAACTGGCCCACGGGAACCTCAAGCACTCTGTGTGCCTCACCTACAAACTCCCCATCTTGTGGTCAGCTCCCTGCATGTGCTCCCAATGGTGGCAGCAAGAATAAGCTTTGGAAGATAGTTAGTGAGCATGCACATAAGCTGGCCAAATCTGCAGGCCAGGGAGAGATCACAAACTTGACCCTAAGCACCACCTGTGGGAAACAAAAGAGAGGCTGTCAGCACTCACTCAGCCTGGTGCACTGAAGGATCCAGAGAAGGCATAAAGCCTAAGAATTCTGCCACAAGAGGGAGCAAGAAGCCTGGAGGAGGTATACTCCAAAAAGGGTCTAAGATAGCCTCAGAATCTCTAATAAGGCTGATGGGAGGTATCTCTCTCCCAGAAGCAGTTAGTGAAGCTTGGAGGGGGTGACTGCTACTTCAGAAGTAAAGAAATAATGCAAAAGTTCAAAGAACCTGAAAAATCAAGATAACATGACACCACCAAAGGATCACAGTAATCTTCTGGTAACCAAACCCAAAGACATGGAGATCTGTGATTTACCCAATAAAGAATTCAAGTTTTAAGGAAGCTTGATGAGGTACAAGAAAACACAGAAAGACAACTGAACCAAATCAGGAAAACAAAAATGAACAAAATAAGAAGTTTAGCAAATGCTCATAGCAGCACTATTTACAATAGCCAAGACACAGAAACAACCCAAATATCCATCAACAGATGACTGGCTTAAGAAGATGTGGCATATATATATATATATATATATACACACACACACATAATATATATATATATCATATATATATATGATGGAATATTATTCAGCCATAAAAAAGAATGAAATATTGCCATTTGCAGCAACATGGATAGACCTAGAGAATATCATACTAAGTGAAGTAAGTCAGACAAAGACAAATATATGATGTCACTTGTATGTGGAATCTAAAAAATAATACAGACAAATCTATATACAAAACAGACTCACAGACACAGAAAACAAACTTATGGTTACCAAAGGGGAAAGGGAGGGGAGAGGGATAAATCAGGAGTTTGGGATTAACAGATATAAACTACTACACATAAAATAGATAAGGAACA
Source organism: Balaenoptera acutorostrata (assembly GCF_949987535.1). Taxonomy (NCBI): domain Eukaryota; kingdom Metazoa; phylum Chordata; class Mammalia; order Artiodactyla; family Balaenopteridae; genus Balaenoptera; species Balaenoptera acutorostrata. The sequence goes on from NC_080081.1 coordinate 70,869,187, forward strand.
AGGATTTACTGTATAGCACAGGGAACTATATTCAATAACTTGTAATAACCTATAATGGAAAATAATCTAAAAAACTACATATGTAACTGAATCACTTTGCTGTACACTTAAAACTAACAGAATACTGTAAATCAACTATGCTTCAATTAAAAAAAAAAAAAGAAGAAGAAAAGTTTAGCAGAGAGACAGAAGTCATAAAAAGGAACCAAATGGAAATTCTGGGGCTGAAGGATACAATGAATGAAATGAAAAATGAAATAGAGAACATCAATGGCAGAATGAATCAAGCAGAAGAAAAAAATCTGTGAGACTGAAGAAAGAACTCAGAAATTATGCAATCAGAGAAGAACAAAGAAAAAAGATGTAAAAGAGTAAAGAAAGTTACATAATCTATGACATATCATCTAAAGGACCAGTTTGTAAATTACTGAAGTTCCAGATTTAGAAAAGAGGGAGAAGGGGGCAGATAGCTTATTTAAAGAAATAATTACTAAGAACTTCCCAAGTCCATGGAGACATTTGGAAATCCAAGTTCATGAAGCTCATAGGTCACCAAACTAAGAGATTCTCTCCAAGGCACATTATAATAAAACTGTCAAATATCAAAGACAAAGAAAGAATCTTAAAAGCATTAACAGAAAAAAGCTTGTATTTACAAGGCAACCCCCATAATGCTATCATCAATTTTCTAAGAAGAAACCTTAGAGGTCAAGACAGAGTGGGATAATATATTCAAAACACTGAAGGAAAAAAACTGCCAACCAAAAATATTTTATGCGGCAAAGCTGTCTTTCAGAAATGAAGGTGAGATAGACTATTCCAGACAAAGCTGAGGGAATTCATCACCACTAACCTGATTATAAGAAATGCTGAAAGGAGTTCTTCAAGTTGAAATGAAGAGACACTAAGTAGTAAAATGAAAATATATGAAAATGTACTAAACACTGGTAAAAGTAAGTACACAGTCAAATTCAGAATACCCTAATACTGTAATACAGTTTAGTGTTAACCACTTAACTTTTGTACAAAGGTTAAAGGACAAGAGTATAAGAATTACTATAGCTACAATGATTTGTTAATGAATAAACAGTATAAAAAGAGGTAAATTGTGACATCAAAAACATAAGAGGAAGGGGGAGTAAAAGGATAGAGTTACTGTGTGCAACTGAAATTAAGTTGTTAATAGACTGTTACATCTATAAAATGTTTTATATAAGCCTCATGGTAATCACAAAGCAAAAATCTATAGTAGACTCACAAAAGATAAAGAAAAGGGAATCAAAACATACCCCTACAGAAAACCATCAATTCACAAAGCAGCAGCAGCAGAAGAAAAAATCAAGGGACTTACAAAACAGCCAAAAAACCATTAATAAGATATCATTAATAAGTCCTTACCTGTCAATAATTACTCTAAATGTAAATGGAGATTCTTCAAATAATTAAAAATAGAATTACCATATGATCCAGTAACACCACTTCTGGGTATTTATCCAAAGTAAATGAAAACAAGATATGAAGGCTGTATCTGCACTTCCATGTTCATTGCAGCATTATTCACAACAGTCAAGATATGGAAACAACCTAAGTGTTCATCTATGGACAAATAAAGATGTGATATACATACATACACAAACACACACACATAATTATTATTCAGCCATGAAAAAGATGAAAACAGTGCCATCTGTGACAACATGGATGGACCTTGAGGGCATTATGCTAAGTGAAATAATTAACACAGAGAAAGAAACATACTGCATGATATCACCTATATGTGGAATCTAAAAAAGCTGAACTCATAGAAACAGATAATGGTGGTTAACAGGTGCTGGTCAATGGGGAAATGGGGATACACTGGTCAAAGAGTACAAGCTACCAATTTTAGGATGAATAAGTTCTGGGGATCTAATGTACAGCACGGTGATTATAATTAATAATATTGTATTACATAACAGAAAGTAGTTACAAGAGTAGATCTTAAGTGCTCTCACCACAAAAATAAAATTGTAATGATGTGATGTGATGGGAGGTATTGCTAATGCTATGGTGGTAATCATTTTGCAATATGTAAGTGTATCTATCAACACATTGTACACCTTAAACTTACACAATGTTATGTATCAATTATATCTCAATAAAGCTGGGGGGAAAAATGTAAATCATACATTTTTAAAGAACTATGTAAGATAGTGATTCACACCCAGGAATCAGGGCCTTCAGTTAAAATCCTGACATCAAGACTTTTACTACCAGTTAAAAAAGAGTAACTGATACTGGACTTGCCCTCCATTGTAAACAACTAGAAAACTAGACAAAACATAAAAGGAATGCTACACCAGACGCTGGAGCAGGCAGTGCAACGCTGTGATACGTTAAAGAAAAGAAACCAAGGAAGTAAACTCTAAAATCACCCCGATTTCTACCTAGAGGCACTTTCCAGCCTACAGGGTAGGAAGGGCAAACCCAGGCAGACAACTGTGACAACAATGAGTTGAGGAGAAAAGAGCAAAATTCAGAGACTGCGGTGGCTGAACATGCATGCAGAGATCTGGAAAGAGAATTATACAGAAAAAGTGCAACAGAAATCTGCATAAGGGTTGCCTTGCATCCTTGGCTGATTACTAAGCTGCAAATACATTGAGTATGACTCCACAAAGCCAGGCAGAGAGAAAACAAACAAACAAACAACAACAAAAAACTACTGGGGAAAGACCTGCTAGAAACTAAGCTGAATAATTACCAGAGGTCACACAGGGCTGGAAGACAGTGAGTTCTGGTGACCCAGGATGTAGCTCCTCAATGATCTCTGGGGCATTAGATCAACACTAGAAAGATCAAACCACAGTTGTAAAGCTCAACTAGGGATAAAGACTACTCTAGGCACACCCTAAAAAAGGTTAAAAACAAGCATGAAAAGGATCAAGCTGCTAATCAAATAACTGCCTGTGAAAACAAAGTTCAACGCTGTTTAAAGAAAGAGGGTTTCACTGGATGGTCTTTAAAGCAAGTTAGACTGTGTAAAAGATTAGTGAACTTAAAGGCAACAGAAACTATTCAAACTGAAGGACGGTGAGAAAAAGTCTGGAAAAAAGATAGAAACCCTGTGATTTATGGGTACTATCATGAAGTCAGAGACGTAACTAGAGTCTCAGAGGAGAGGGCAGAAAAATAATTGAAGAAAATGGCTAAATTTTCCTAAATTTGATAAAAAACACAAATCCACAAATCCAAGAACTGAAACAAATGTAAAGCCAGTATAAAGCAGTATGAACACAAAGAAAAATCACGCCAAGACACATCTTAAACTGCTGGAACTGGTCATAAAGAGAAGTTGTAAATCTTACAAGGAGCCATAGGAAGTAAAATAAAACAAAAAGTGCGTAGGAAAAAAATTAGAATGCAGATCTCTCCTCAGAAACAATGCAAACTGGAAAACAAAACTGTATTTTTAAGATACAGAAAGAAGAACAACTGTCAAACTACAATTTTATACCCATTAAAAATGCTTTTCAAAAAAGAATGCAAAATAAAGACATTTTAGGCCAAACCCCCCTCCCCCAAAAAACAAAAACAAAAACAAAAACAAAAACCTGGGAGAATTCACCAGCAGATCTGCCCCACAAGAAAAGCTAAACCTGTTTCAGAGTAAAGGAAAATTACATCAGATTGAAATTTGCATCTACAAAAAAAGCAATGAAGAAATGAGTCAGTGTAGGGCTACTTCTACTAATTGAAACAGGAGGAGATTGAGTAATTTCCCTCTGCAGAAGTATAAAAACAGACAAAATTGTCAAAAAATAACCAATCATGACACTGAAAATGGATCAAAACCAGACAACAAATTTGAAAAATGTTTATTGTTGAAAAACTAGATTTGGACAAAAATGGTAGCAACTACATGACTTTCTATACTTGGTATTATTACCTCGTACCTACCACTTCTTCAGTGAAAACTGTACCTTTATAAGTTCAAGGCTAGTTGCAGCCAGAGTATTAGACTGAATTAACAGTTGGGAACAAGGAAAACCCATAGTCCAGTTCATGGCCACTGAGAAATCAATCAGATAGTGAACTGAGAGATCCTGGAAGTGAAAGAGCCACACAGTGGCTAAGACAAGCTCTTAATTCACACATAGCTGACCGACTGCTTAAGTGGAAAAATGAAAACCAAGGGATACTGAGAACTGGTTGCAATCTTGAATGTGTTCCTCAACCCACATACAGCTCAGCAGACTTAAAAGTCTCAACTTTAAGATGTCTGAGCTCACACTCCACCCAAATCATTGGGTTGACCACTAAGCTATGCAGACAGAAAGATGAAGCCAGGCTAAAATAAAAACAACTGAGCAGAAACATCAGTGGCAGCACAATGCAAGGAAGATAAATTACAGAGTTTAAGCATAGGTAAGCTAGGAAACAAACAAAAAACATCAAAAAAAAAAATCAGAAAACCAAAAGAGAATCCAAAGTTACTAAAATATATTATCTAAAAGTAAAGTTTTCAGCCACAAAATTACCAGACATTGGTGTAGGGGGAGGGGGAAGCAGTATAATGATACACAAGGGAAAAAGCAGTCAATAGAAACTGAGTGGGACCAGATGCTGGGTTCAGGAAAGACTTCAAAGCAACTATTACAAACATGTTCAAAGAATTAAAGGAAAACATGCTAACAAGGAGACAGAAAATAGGAAATCATAATAGAAACATTGAAACTATATAGAACAAAACGGAAATTCTAGAGTTAAAATGTACCAACACTAAAGTGAAAAATAAATTAGATGAGATACCAGATATGAAATGGCAGAAGGATTCAGCAAGTTTGAAGATTTATCAATAAAATTATCCAAGCCAAAGAACTCCGAGAAAAAAGACTAAAGAAAAATGAACAGAGAATCAGCCACCTGTGGACCAATGTCAAGTATTCCAGGATATAAGTAACAGGAGTCTCAAAGAACATGAGAAAAAAAGCTCAGAAAAAAGGTTTGAATAAATAATGGCAAAAAAACTCCCTAGGGCTTCTCTGGTGGTGCAGTGGTTGAGAATCTGCCTGCCAATGCAGGGCACACGGGTTCGAGCCCTGGTCTGGGAAGATCCCACATGCCGCGGAGCAACTAAGCCCGTGAGCCACAATTACTGAGCCTGCGCATCTGGAGCCTGTGCTCCGCAACAAGAGAGGCCACGACAGTGAGAGGCCCGCGCACCGCGATGAAGAGTGGCCCCCGCTCGCTGCAACTAGAGAAAGCCCTCGCACAGAAACGAAGACCCAAAAACAGCCATAAATAAATAAATAAAATTAAAAAAAAAAAAAAACTCCCTAAGTTGATACTATAATACTAATACTACTCATAATAATCTGATCCAAGAAACTAAACAAAGCCCAAGTAAGATAAACACAAAGAACTACAACTAGTTACATCATAGTCACCTTGCTAAAAGCCAGAGGAAAAAAATACTGAAAACATCAAGAAAGTAATGTATCATGTAAAAGGGAACAATCATATGTTACTGGCTAACTTCTCATCAGAAATAATAGAGATCAGAAGGTAGCAGAATGAAATATTCAAAGTGCTAGGGGAAAAATAATAAAATTTTTAAATGAACCTAGAATTCTGTAAGTGAAGACAAAATAGGAACATTCCAGATAATCGAAACTGAGAGAATGCCAGCAGACCTTAGCTATAAGAAATATGTCTACCATACAAACTCTAATCAAAAGAAAGCTGGAGTGGTAATATTAATATAAGATAAAATAGATTCAGAGTAAGGAATATTACCAGAAATCAGGAGGAGCATTCATTAAGGGGTCAATTCATCAGGAAGACATAACAATCCTAAAATTTTATGCACCTAATGAGCTTCTAAATGCATGAAAACCCAAAAGAACTAAATTAGACAAATCCATAAATACGGTTAACAATTTCAATATTCCTCTTAGTAAATGACAGAAAATTAACAAGGGTAGAGAAGCCTTTAAAATATATCTGAAAATTTTCAATCATTTGGAAATTAAACAACACACTTCCAAGTAATCATTTGGTCAAAGAAAAACATCTCAAGTGAAACTGAAAAATAGTTTGAACTAAATGGAAATGAAAACACAAGATATCAAAATCTGTAAGAGGAAGTTAGATCAGTATTCAGGGTAAAATTTGTAATTTTAAATGATAGAAGAGAATGGTCTAAAATCAATTACCTAAATTTCCATTTTAAGACTCTGGAAAAATAAGAGCAAACTACATCAAAAGAAGAAGGATGGGATTAACAAAGATAGAAAAGGTAATCAATGAAATATAAAACAGACAATATAGAAAATCAATTAAACCAATTTTATAGAGACATCTAGAATGCCCATACAATGCTGGTAGAAATATAAAATGGTACAATCACTTTGAGAATCTGGTGACTTCTTAAAAGTTAAACTGACACCTATCTTAGGTCTAATTATTCCATTCCTATGTATTTACTCAAGAGAAGTGAAAACATATGTCCACAAAATGACTTACAGAAATATTCAGAACTTTATTCATACTAAACAAATCCTGGAAACCCAAAGGTCCATAAACAAGTCAATGGGTTGTAAAAGTGTATATAAGCATACACTGATCAATGAACATTAAAGAAATTAGTGAAATATGCAACAATATAGATGACTCTCAGTTATAATTCTGAGAGAATGAAGCCTTAACCAAAGACCATACAGTATTCGACTCTAAATTCTTGAACAGGCAAAACTAATCTGTAAAGACAAGAAGCAGATCAATGGCCACTTGAGTTGGGGTAGGGGTGGGCTGACTGCAAAAGGGATATGGAAGAAACTTTTCAGGGTGATGGAATCTGTATCTTGATTGGGATGATGGTTACACTGAGCACCTTTGTCAAAAATCAAACTGCAGACTTAAAATTGATATGTTTTATTGTATAAATTATACTTCGTTTCTCTACATCTCAAGTTTCTTATTTATAGCTCAGAGATAATACTCACTTCACAGAGTGGTAAGGTTATAATGAAATAGTACACATACCCAGTGCAATGCCTACCATGTAGTAAGCACTTCGTTATTCATCAGTTCTCCACCTGAACACCTGCTGTTTCTAAGGAGCTTTCAAGATTCCCATACCATTATTAAGATAGCTGCAGTTAAAAAATTCTTCTTCATAGGGAACTAAAATGCCTCTCTCTAACCTACATCCATTGATCCTAAGTCTACCCTCTCTAGAGCAGTGGTTCTCAAACTGAGGCGTGCATCAGAATCACTTGGAGGGGTGGTACAACACAAAGACTGCTGAGGCTTATCCCAATCGTTTGATTCAGCAGACCTGGAATGAGACCTGAGAGTTTGCATTTCTGAGTTCCCAGGTGATGCTGGTGATGCCAGGGATTCCACTCTGAGAAGCACTGCTTTAGAGAAACATAAATTATAAGACCACTCATACTTCCAAGTGCATCATTTTAAGCACTGGAAAAGAGGTAACATATTTTTTAACTTCCCTTTTTTCCAAATTAAAGCAGTCTTAGCTCTTCCAAACCTCACTTTCCTAGTTCTCTGTTAGAATGTCAATATCCCTCCTAACATGTAGCCCCCAGGACTGAGACTTCCAGTTGGGACCTGACTAGTACCACCCCCCGCCGCCACCCCATAAAAAAGGCAACAATCATTTATCTTAACCGGAACAGTTTTCCAGGTTTAGGTTTTTCAGTGTGTGTGTAGTTGTGTCTTTGTCAATCAAACACTTCCTGATTGTTTATCACCAACTGCTATAAGAGCAGGTCTTCCTAACATTCTTATACAGAGCCTGTCATAAACTTCTGTCAAGCAAACCCTTTGTTCCATGAACCAAATTTCTGAATTAAAAAATGCTCCAAAGGACAGGACGAATAATACAACAGTATACTTGTTCAAAGAGTAATTTCAACAGTAATATACCTTTGCTTCAGAACTACACGATGCATATTCTTCAGGAGTCTTCAAGTACTTAATGAAAACATGCTTATCTGAATCACTGAAAATAAAAGCTGGATTTCTACAGTTTCAATAGAAATGGTATGTGCAATTTTCTCCACACCCATGCTATTACGTTTCAAAATTAATTCCTATATTTCCTGCAAAAATATAATTCTTGGTTGAGGGAAAAAATGATTAAACATAATGACTTGCCAAGCAAAAATTTATGTACCTGTGGCCAAAAATGGTCATCTGAAGGATAGAAAACAATCCCTGCTTTTTTATGTGTAAATTTCCTCCAGCAGGTGAGAGAGTACGTAGAAATGGGAGGATCAATACTGCATACTTGGAAAACAAATTTTTAAAGTAAATTAAAATCATGTTCCTAGACTCTAAAGTTTCTAGTTGTTATCCTTTCAATACACTTCAACAGTACAGGAGCAATTATTTAACCTAGAGAATAATGATTAATAATTCAGAGGAATTATTACAGAAACCACAAATAAGACATAATTAAGTAAAGTTAGTTTATTTTACCTGTAGCTCTTCCAATATAAATTGAATGTAAATGCTGATACTGAGAAATATTAGGAAGAATTACTGATAGATGTCAGAATATCATGCCTTCCAATCCATCCTCCATGAACTTCTTATAAAGTGCCATAAATTTGGCCACAAATGCTTCCAAGTGATAAATGGCTTTGCTACCCAGCTGTAGACGATGTTCATAGTAAGCTGCCATCTGGGCCACTTCCCCTTTCAGTTGTCCATCACAATTATGTAAAAGTTCTGATAGAAGGCCCTAAAGAAAGATAACTAGTAATTAAAAAAGTAATCATTTTTTAAAAATATTAGCTGAACATGCTTTATTTCTCTCATTCAAAAAGGAAGTAAAACTTAAGTTAAATATGTTCTTTTTTTATTTCTGATGGACCAGTGGACTTCATCCAAAAGTACATACCATTCTATAATGTAAAAATGTGAGTTATCTTTCATATTCCAACTCTGAATATTTAAATGTACAAGGGTGCAAAGATATACGTACAAAGATGCTTACCGCAGCATTATTAATTATAATAACCTGTAGACAACCTAAAGTTCCACCAACAGGGGTCATATCCAAAAAACTGTGGTATAGTCATACAATGAAATCCCACCCATCCACTAAAAAGAATAAGGTAAATCTGTACTGTCATAACACAGCAACCATACTACACTGCTGAATTTTTAAAAAGAAGGGAAAAAAACAACAGTGCAGGACACTGAAGTTTCATGAAACACACATATATGGGCTTATTTCTATGTGACTAGAAAAGAGGTCTTACGGAAACAGAGTGTGGAGCTTCACTTTTTTCTTTGTATATTTGGTATCATTTGAATTTTTTCATGTAAGTATTACCAGGTAATTTTAATAAATACAAACAAACAAAAAAACAGTGTGTTCCCTAAAATCTAAGTCAGCCTATCTATCCAGCTGGGCAGTTGATTAGGTTTAGACCAGCCCTAAAACTATGTCTTACAATATCCCTCTGCCTCTTTCTTTAACCTCATTCCTCAAGTGCACTGGGCCTTGCTGTCTGGAATACTTGTTCCCCAGCTACTTATATGGTTCCCTTCTTTTAATCCTTCAAGTCTCAGTTTAAACATACCTTCCTCACAGAAGCCATCATTGACCTTCCACAACCCTGCCCTCCACTGTTACCATTTCACCTGGTTACTTCCTTTGTGGCACTTGGAACATTCTGAAATCCTCTTGCTTCCTTTCCCGTTTCACCCCACAAAAATGTAAGTTCTCTGAAGGCAGGCCCACCCGTCCCCTTCAACACACCCCTAATGGTGCCGGGCGCACCAGAAGCTCAATAAATATCTGTTGAACTAATGAGCTGGACAGAAAGAGGTGACAATGTATCTTCGTGAAGCAAAAGCCCTGAGATCACACAAAGTCCAACATTTATGCTTATAAACGGTTCAAGATTTGAAATCAGGATACCTTCATTATTATTTCAGGAGGAATACAATGAGTTAGAAGCTCATAGAGTCTCCCACGAACTTCAAGGAGCCTATATAAAACAAAACAATATTTTGTGATAAAAATAGGAGGTAATTTTTCCTCTGTACTGTCTTACTTTACAAATTAAACATCCCAATACAGACATTTTCTTAAATGGCTTATCATACTTAAGATACATCTATGGAAGCTTATCCTAATTTCAGTTCATTTTTCTAAAATGATATAATAATTGCTCACTAAATATTAGCTGCTATTCAAATTAGAAAATTACAAATTTTCTAAGATATGTCGAACAAGAATCAAGACTAAGGGGTCAAAAATCAGAAGGAGTCATTTGGTACTGTGTGGACCAATGTTCAGAATGACACCAGCCATCCCAGTATTTCTGCACAGCTCCAAGGTTTTCTGAAATTAAAAGAAATTTCTTTTTATACAGCATAATGGCATCAACTCCCAAAACTGTTAGTCTAAACAGGCAACAGCAGCACTCGAACAAGTTCATTTATGAGCTGTCAAAACCTGTTTGGAAATTGGAGAAAAGGGCCGCAGCAGCTAGAATAATTAAGTAAAGTAATAATCAACTAAAGTCTTAAAAGTACATCTAATAATAGTCAAATAGTCAAATACTGCAATATCTGTACCTAAATCTCTTAAGAGCAGGAAAGTTCAACTACTACCACCAATTTTTCTTCATTAAAATCAGAACAAAAACAAGAAAGTCACCTTTAGCGTGGAAATATTTTATGAAAGTAAAAGGCTCCCAAGACACACTTTGAATTTTATTTTTTTAAAGCCTGAAATTTCTTCACTGCTTGACAATATTTTACAGAACAGAATGCACATTTTCTTCCTAAAGTCAAGGTTTCTTTTCTGAAGAACCTACTTAAAACGTTTGGCACTTTTCGAAAACTATTAATTTCTTCAACTAAAGTAAATGAATTAATAGAAATTCAACACAAATACCACGTACCCATTATCTATGACTATTCACCTCCTCTAATCTATATGGTAGCCCAAGAGTACATATTATCATTTCCTTTGAAGAATTTCTTATAAAAATAAGAATTCATCAGATATACCATACAAGAAGAGAAACATGGCATATTCCTCTCATGATTATTTTCATGTAAACCAGGGAAGCTTACATTTCAGTGGTTGCATTCAGTCTAGTCTGTTTCCTAAAAGAATCAACCCTCTCTAAAGTCCAAAGATGGTTTCTTAGTTCTGACAGGCAAAAAAAAAGTAACAAACTGTGTCTCAGTGAGCCTAAGAGACCTTCACCAGACGTTCCAAAGGTAGTGAGTGGGACTTAAGACTGTCACTCTTGATTTGGAGAAGAGCAGATTGCCCTTCTCAATCAAAGTTGTCATGATAAATCAAACAAGCAGTGGCTGAAGTACTTTCAGTATGGTCTACTACTGAATAAGAGACCTAGGAAGTAAACAAACAACTGTACAGCAAATATGTACAGAACACTTCCTAAATACTGATGGCATACACACAACATTATTCTTAACAAAGCCTATCATCACACATGAGCACACGGTCTTCTAGTTCTCAATCCATTATCACACAATCTCTTCTCCTCTTATAACAAAGGTACAAGTATCCTTGGCAGAGTAAAAATAATAGCATCTTCATTATACAAATGAAAAAGCTGAAGCTCTAAGATGAAGTTACCTGCTCAAGGATACTTAGCTAAAAATCAGTAGAACTAGAAGTCTGACCCACAGTCTAGGGTCTTTCTATGACACATCAGTACAAAGTTATATATTGTTATTTTCAATATTAGAAAGCTGGACACATCATGCTATGTATTAGTATTAAATCATCCAAGATTCTGGGAAAAAACCTAAAACTTCCAAACTTTGTTTTAATTTATGTAGAAGCTCCACATTTACATGCCAATAGCCATGATATCATACGCTAACTATTCTGAACCACTAAATTTCTAAAATTAAATCCTACCTTTTCTTTATAAGTGTAGTATTATAGATTTAATTATAATTCTAAATGGCATGGTATTAGCATAAAACAGCTAACCTAAAACTTAGAATATCTGTACTACCTCAATGACCAAACTTTCATGGTGATCTTTTACATCAGTTACCTCTGTGGAGTCTGCTGACTGACAATAGCATTGGCAGTCTCCCTCAGATACACCTCCCAATCTGTTTCAGGGATTTCTTGATCTGCAGTGAAAGGATATCTACATGACAAAAAGAGAACAAAATAAATTAAATGAAAGTGGGCTTATGTCCCAAAATGTTTCCCATGGTAACTTCCCCCTTTCACTCACTGTTGCACTCTGCAGGCTTCACACATAAGCAGGGCTTTTCTGAGATTTCTGCAGGACTTCTCTGCAAGTCTATGAGCCAGTTGTGAAGGAAGATTTAGACCTTCCTTCTTGCACACAGTAGATAACACATGGCAAATCTACAAACAAAATAATTAACAAAAATGGGCAATCTGTCAAACAGCATACTGAGACAATTTCCGTTAATATCTTTATAGACCCTCCCCAACCTTTTTTTTGGTCACTACCCTACCCTAACCCACTGCTCCTTCAGCAGGAAGCCAGGGGTCTAGCCTAGTTGTCAGGAAGAAGCAGCAGCTAGATGGGCAACTGGAGGAAGATCTGGTCCCAGCTCCAAGCCTGACAGCCTCCTCAAGGCAGTAGGGAGTTGGAGACAAAGGGTCTCAGGTTGGGGGCAAAGATACTGCCCACAAGGCTGCCAAGTAGAGCCGTACAAGCTGAAGTGCACACGACTCAGGCACTAAGACCTGAATGGTGCCCATGGGAGTGGTGTAACCTGGCAGTGCTGCTGCTTTACAGACACTTTTAACTCTTATCACCCCCAAAATTTTTACAAGTGAAACTTATAATAAAGTTACTTTAACTACTTTGAAACTAATACAATGTCACATATTATCCCCACTTTGCATAAAATTGTCCCAAATCTATTAAACAGCAGAAAACTGCTTGTGAGAAACTGGTATTTCTACTGATGGCTATTAAGAATGATAAAGAAAACAAAAAAATGTATTATGTTTCAGACTAACTTTGGTCCCCTAACAGGGGACTAGGTATTCCCAAATCATCTTCTTGCAAAATCTATTTCCTGAATACTCCCGTCTCCTCCATAAGCCAATTAAATCAGGTTAAGGTAGAAGCCATTAAATAACTAGTCCTTACCTACTTTAGTAAAATCCACAATAATTACTTGTTTAAAGTAAAAGATGATTTAATGGAAAGAACATTTTCTATATATTGGTATCTGGTATTTACTACATATATATATATATATATATATATATATATATAGGTTTATACATATACTAATAGTTAGCATCCAGGCCATAGCTATTCCTAAATTACTGATATAGCTCACTATGTTTTCATAAAAACAAACATGACAGGGATGTACACACAGTGCGCATGGAATCTGAAGTGAAATTTTTTTCTGAAAAGTTTAACTTGACTTACATCTTCAATGCTGGGAGCAGGCACACGAACTGCAAGGCACCTACTACGAATAGGTGGTATCACTTTTGATGTAGAATTGCAACACAAGATCAACCTGCAGGTGGACATATACTTTTCCATGGTTCTGCGCAAGGCATGCTGAGCATCTTTAGTGAGTTTGTCAACTTCTGTCAATAACACGACTGAGTCAAGGAAAAACAAAACAAACTTTAACTTAAGTATTTCTCTTCCTCTTCCTCCTCATTATTCAGAGTGAAATCCTAAACAATAAGCCTAATATACTACTTTCCCCTTTGGAGAAGACATGCAAAACTTATAGGTATGGTGAGAATAATTTCTTTTATTTTTATTTTAAAACATTCTCAGATCAAACAAGTCTAAAAAACACTAGGCTAAACAAAGTTAAAGATGTTATTTTGTTGTAGAATTTACTGCAGCCTTTATTATATTTATACACAGTAGAAATCACCACAACAAGGATATACTGTGCTGCATTTACCCAAAATAATTTATCTCAGGAGCACATTTCTGTAGAACATCTTAGCATTAAGGAATATACTTTGGAAAACACTGGCACAAGAGATGTAGCAAATAAGGCATAAAGATATCTGGTTACTTGTATAATAAGATTCCATCTGGTCATAATCAAGGGTTGGCCTTAAAGTGCTTCAGGAATAGTATGTAGGGACTGAATCCAACTGTTGTATTTTTCATTGTATTAAATTATTTCTAGAAGATGACAGTGGTAGCGTTTGGAGCATTTGAATCTTTCCCATAAAAACAGACAGAACAAGTAAAGATTCCAAGACCCAAGACAACATTTATATCAAAACTAGGTGACAAGTTGTCCCTAAGAACCCTAAATATGAGCAAGTGAGAACAAGAAACTATGTGTGGGAGGAAGTGGCTGGGATCCACCAGGTTTTTGACAGCCTTTAGGACAGGAGAACCCCAAATCACCCACAAAAGCACACTGGAAATATCATGGGCCAATTTAAGAACAGCACCCATAGGGCTCAATTCATGGATAAGAGCTAAGGAACCTTGATGCAATAAGGTTTGACAGAACATTGAACTGAAAATAATAAAATGAATATTCCTTCCAAGACAACACTTCACAATATGGAGAAGTTCTGGAAATAGAACCGAAACTGAACAGAACAGGAAAAATAAAGACAAGGAGATTGATCCCAGTATCTGACAAGGATAGCACCAAATAAAATGATAAAAAAATAAATCATTGCTAGGTGAGAAAACAGCAGCATATTTTAAAAATTAACACATCCCAACCAAGTGACATTTACTCCAGAAATGCAAAGCAGTTTCACTAAAAGATCCAGTAATATAATACTAAACACTAAGAAGAAAAATCATCAAACTACATTAATGGATACAGAAGAGCATTTGAAAAAAAATTGTTTAATTTATTTTGAAGTATACACTGAGGAGGAAAGAAATACACTGGAATATACACAGGCGATTTACAAAACAGTAAAATAAGCAATGAACAAAAGATAAAATCATCACATTCACTAAAAAAAAAACACAAAAGTACAAACAATTTATTTTTTCCACTCAAACTGACAAGGATTAAAAATAATTATCCAGTGTTGATAAATGTTAGAGAGAAATGGGCATTCCTAAACACTGCTGGTGGTAGCACAGAGCTATACCCTCTTTCAGATAAAGAATTTGGCAAAATATATCAAAAGCATTAAATATTGGCATATTTATCAAAAAATCTCCTGTAAAAATATATGCATATATATGCACATAAATAATACTGCAAATGTTAACAGTAACTGTTACAGGGATTATAGCTGATATGAATTTTCTTTTTTTAGCTAAATATTCGATAATGAACATGTCACTTTGGTTCTAAGAACCATTATTTTTAAATCATGCAATTTCTTATTTTAAATTAAGTATTTTTTCATTACTTATCTAGTTCTAAAGTAACAAATGGGTGGCACAAATAGTTCTCTTTCTGCCAAAATTCAATTCCATTAGACTATAAACTCCCAGGAGCAGAGATCATGTCTCTCGTTCACTTTTACATATTTAAAGAAAAAAAAAAAAAGGTAGCATAGTGCTTGGCACAGAACAAGAGGTTAATAAATATTTGCTAAATGGATGGAATTTACATTCCCCACTACATTTTTCTCTTATACCCACTGCTTGTAATTTAAGTGTCTGACTCATAAAAAGAAATCTTTTTATCACATACCTTTAAAATCTTTTTGAGAGTTTGTTTCAAGTTGCTGTGATTGTGCCACTGTTTTCAACATCTCCTGAATTACTACCCGGTCACTATTTCCAGCATCACTATACAAAACAAAAATAGTGGTAAATATGTGTGTAAATATTTAGAAAGTATTATGCCCTTATTCTTAATCTGTTATTGTAAGAAAAATGTTGAAGATCTTAAGTGATCAAAATTTTAATCAAACTGAGTAACACCTATTACATTCACAAAACTTTAAAAGTGAAGTGTTTTAGGGTCATTAAATACTAAAAATATTCCAACTACAATTTGGTTAATATCACTGAAAACACCAAGCATGTTCTTATATTAAGTTTACTGAGAAGATAAACAAAATTGATAAACCATTAGCCAGACTCATCAAGAAAAAAAGGGAAAAGACTCAAAAAAAAAAAAAGAGCAATAGCTATTAAACAGCTTGTCAAACACTTTGACACTTCTGTACCCACTATAATTAATACCTAGTCAGAACTAATTTAAAATATAAAAATAACTCCTTGGAACAGAAATTTAATCTCTGTTCCTCTTCCCCACCCCCGAAATAGTAAAGGTCTGAGAGAGAACAAGCCTAGACAAGTCCCTCTCAGCTCCAGCAGAGTTGATTCAGGGTCTTAGCAAGGGGATGGGATAAGCAAATTAAGTTTAGGACACAAATCAGAACTCTGTAAGCTGCTGATTTACAGGCATTACCTGTCATTTATACCAATATCATTGCTTTAGCACTTAAGTCCTGCACCTCACAAACCAACATAAGTCACCTGGTTAATTCAGGCTGAATGTCAATTTAAAACACCTGAAAAACAAACAGTTTACCCTCCAACTGACTTCAATTTAAAACACCTGAAAAACAAACAGCTTACCCTCCAACTGACTATTCTTGCTACAGAGGAACTCTCAAAGAGAAAAAGAGGGCAAAGAAGTCAGCTTTAGTTTATTTTCCCAAACAGCCATTGTCTGTCTCAATTCAATATTATTAGATCAATATACGTACAGTGTTTCTTTTATAATCATTTCCTTGTCCAGAATCTGAAATATTTTGCTTTTGTCTACGGAATTACCACTCTCTACTTTTACGATCAGACCCTTTCCCCCCAACCTTAATTTTTTCTTTGACATACCTAGGAAAAATAATATCAGTCTGTTAGGGTTCTGAGGACTAAATAATCCATGTAAAGCTTCCCACATAGTGCCTGCTTCTGAATACACATTAGCTTAAAACTCTCTTCCTCTTATTCCATTCAGTCTAGAAAGGGATGCTCGATCTCATTGCTGTGCCACTGCCCGTAAAGTTGCCTTTGCCTGAAGATGTCCTTGATTCTGTTCTCCTTCAAGAACATATCAGACCCCGTAGAACCCTGAAGGCTTAGCCAACTTTACGTCCAATACAATCATTTCTACATCATTTACTTAAGCAGAAAGTAACTGCTGTGGCATAAGTTTTCAATGTGCCTCCCAACAAGATCCTAGTCATTATCTCATGATAGAGAATACAGACAGTGGCTGATGGGCTATAATTCCCTCTAATCAAAAAACTGAAACAAAGAAAATGGAACCCAAATTCACTTTCTGAAATATTTTTTCAGGCATTTACAAACTTTTTAGACACACTTTGCTCACCAGTTCTGAATGAGTCAGTATAATTCAACAAAAACTTACTGACTATGCAAAATACTTTGTGTAAAGCACAGAGCTCTGTAGAGCAAGAAAACTTAATTAAAATTATTTGACTTGGGGGGTATCAAAGAGAAGGGAAAGTAGGAAGGTTCTAGGCTCCCCGTCTCACACAGGGCAGCTTCACTTTTATCTATTGTATATATTGTTTCCATACATAATTTTATTTCAAAAAAACATTCTCTTTAAAAAAAAAGTCTGAACATCGCTATTCTAAAATTGCTTATTTCTATGTAGTAGCAACTTACCTGGGATTAACTTCAAGGTGGTAATTGCTTGCAATAGTGCTAATTTCAATTTTCTTTTTAGATGGAGTCTGTGGACAAAGAAAATAGTTTTTTTTTTAATGTTTATTCATGACTATTTCTCCTCTTTTCTGTATTTCATTCTTTTTAATTATGTAAACAATTTATGTTTACTAAAGAAAGAAAACTTTAGATGACCACCACTAATGCTTCAACTTCATTAACCCCATTCCTTTCTTAAGGTGCATGTAAACATATACGTTTTTATGTACATTGGGTCATATCACACAGTCTGTTTTTAGTGTGATCACTTTTCTCCTTTACCTCCAGAAATCTCCAAACCATTCCCAGTTATCAGTTCATCGTTGTAAACAATTTGCCTACGTCCTTTCACAGCCTTTTCCACGATAACACACAAAAATAAACACATTCTAATACATTACTACATAGAGTGTGTCAGCATACTTGCAAAAATTGTTTTAAAAAGAGGCAATCATATATATTTGTCTGTGTTTTGCTTTTCCTTAACACATCTAGACAACCTTCTCAGACAAGTGGTATAAGCTGTTATAGTTGCATATCAACTGTAACATGGATGTCCCAAAGCCAGTCATACAGATGGGCATTTTGTTTCTTGCTTTTTACAATCTCAAACAATTCCGTAATTAACATCCTTGTGCATATGTCTCATGCACTGCTTTCACTTCTATGTAACAGATTCCCAATAAAAGATCTGCTGGATTGAAGATGATGTTTTCTAAACTTTTATACGTATATATGTGTTTATGTATAACCAGCCACTTTCCAAAATAATCTAACAATTCACTTTTCCACTGGCAACAAATACTCCTCGTTATTCCTCATCTGCAGTAGGTTTCATCATGCCTTCAATTTTTGCCTATTTGATGACTGTGTAATAGACTCTCACTGCTTTTCCTCAACTACCACAAAGGTCAAACATCTTCACATAGGTTTATTGACTGTTTATCTTTCTCTCCTGTGACCATATTTTATTCAGTTTTCTACCAGGTTGTTTTTCCATTGTCACTTTGTAAAATCTTTTATCTAATACATTCCTTTCAAATATTTTTTATAATCCTTCATTTTTCTATTGAGCTTATGTATATTATCTTCTGTCATACAAACTTTTAAAATTCATATATACCCAAGTATATACTTTCTTCTACAGCTCCCATGTTTTTTATTAAAAGGTGTTCCTGACTCATACACTGTTCATACAGTCTAAGAAATTCTATTCTAAGAAACTGTTTCATTTTACCATTTCAGTCTTTAACTGATCTGGATTTATAAATTATGTGTCACAGGGATTCAACTTTATTTTCTTCTGGGTTGGTAACTAGTTATGCTAGCACATTTTGCTGACCAATCCTTTTCCTACTGATGTGAAACAGATCTTGGGCTGTCATATTTCTGGGCTCTCTATTCAGTTCCACGGATGTAAATCTCTATCCCCATGCCATAACAATATTGTTTTGATTATAGTAGCCTTACAGTATGGTTTAATAAACACATGTCCCACTTCACAAGTCGTCTTTTTCACAATTATTTTAGCTAGTCTCAGAAACGTACTTTAAGATCACTTCATACAATTAAAAAAATAAATTGCATTTTAATTGGAATTTCACTAAAATTTATATTGAACATGGAGAGAACAGATACTTTTAAATACTACTGAGAACAATCTTTCCATTTGATCAGCTCTTGTTTTTTGTGCTTTTATAAAATTACGTATAAGGTTTTCTTATTACCTTTCTTATTAAATTTGTCCCTGCATATTTTAAAGAATTTCCACCAGGATGTACTACCAACACCTCAAATTCAATGTGTCTAAACACGAGCTAATCCACATTAGCCTACAGTCCATTTATCCTCCTAAAGATTCTATTAATAGCACAACCTACTGTCCAGTCACTCAGTTTACATTTTTTCAGTGCCTAATATGTGCAAGACACTATACCAGAGGCTATGAAGAATGTGAAAATGATGGCAACTGGACTGATTGTGGTGATTATTTCATAATGCATAAAAATATCGAATCACTATGCAGTATACCTGAAACTAATATAATGCCACATGTCAAGTATAACTTACAAAAATATAAAATTTACCCTATATAACTTCAAAACAAATACAATCTTGTCAGAGTAAAGATGTATAAATAACTATGATCAAGGCAAAACAAAGTAAATGCTCTAAAAAGTATAAACTATGGGTTGTAGGAGGAAACATTAATTATAACGGGGTTGGGGGGGCACTTCCAAGAGGATACATTTCAGCTAGATCTTAAACACTGACAGTAAGGAAAGAGTATGAAAATGCATTGTAGAGCATGAGGCTACAAAACACAGCCAGGGCAAGATCACGGGAACTCTGAACATCCCAGAGCCTCAGGCCTCCTCTCCCAGTCAGTCAGATGCCCAATCTTTACCAAGTCACCGGATTCCACGTTTAAAATTTTTCTCCAAATCATTCCCTTTCCATACCCACTACTGCTCTCAGAACAATGAACTTTAGAAACTTGAGTTCTAGTTCCAGCTGACACTAATTCGAATCTGAAATGAATCCCACCACCTACATCTTACCCAAAGTCTCCTGTTGCTCATATTTCTTCTCTAACGTAATGTAACTTTTGTCTGGTTATAATAGTTAGGTCTATAAATCAGCAACTCTCAAACCTGTACACCAGGATTACCTGTGAAATTCTTACTTAAATCACACATTGGGCAGCAAAGGGTCCTATATGATGAGGACTGAAAATCCCTGCTCTAAATATTTGGAGGGCCTCAAAGTGAAATGCTTACTGTGATGGTCTGATGTTCAATTCTCAATTTTTCCACTCCCACACCATAAAGTTCACGTAGAATACACATAATTCTTGTCTTTTTTCCAGCACCTGATGGTCCATAGACTAACAGATGAGGAAAGTCACCACACTGCACCTGGAAAAAAAAGAACAAGGCATTTTCCCCAAACTACTGCCCAACGTGTGGAAGTAAACTACTTTTCAAGTATCAAATATTTTGTGTCTCTACCTATGAAACTTCAAAAATGTGTGTGTGTGTGTGTGTGTGTGTGTGTGAATATATAGAGACAGATCTTTAACTCTGAAATGCTGATTATCCCCCTGGGATTAATGTTATATAACTTATATATCTAGCACAGTACATGTAAGATACAACACTATATGCTAGAAAGCAAGAAATCCCAAACCTGGCTGACTGTCAGAATCTTCCAGAGAACTTTTAATAAAAAGACTAATTAATTACTGGACCCCATCCACAAGATTATGATTCAGTAACTGAGACTGATGCCTGTCGTAGTTTGGGCTTCTACAAATAGCCCCTTTGATAAGAAACGAGTGCATCTGGTTTTATTTGGAAGGTAAAGGAAAACTTTGTAGGGAAGCAGGAAAGCAAGGAAGGAAAGCAGCCAACAACAGTGTTGTTAACTTAAATACCACTCTGGGCACCTGGGGCGTGATCCTGCTGTGGATACTCTTGAAGCCAGTGAAAAATACACCACACTATTAAACCACCCAAGGGTGGAGAAGCTGGAGTATGATACACTACCTCTCATCAATCCTTTGCTGGCTTGGGAAAGTGAATGGAGAGAAAGAGAGGGCATTAATTCCCTGACATTTCAAGTCTGCTTAGAGGTGTCAGCAAGAGAAAGCCTTCAGAAAATGCAGATGCAGGGAGTCGCAAGTCGGTCTGTGTAATTTTATAAATTAAGAGCGAGGGAATGGAGTAGGACGCTGACAGTGCTGCATTTCAAAACAAGATTGTTTTTTAAAAACGTTCCCAGGTGATTCTGATGCTCAGTCAGGTCTGGGGATTAGTGTTATGAAGGCTATAAAGATGACAAGAACACAGACCTTAGCTTCAGGTGCATAAAATCTTGCGGAGCAAAAGTTTTATAAATAACCGTTTTAGAAAAAAATGAAAATAAGTATCTTAACAGAAGTGCTTGTTACAGTGAATGTTAATACTTTGTAAACTCATCTATCTCTGGCACTGAAAGAAAAAAGTGTCAAGGAAAGGAACTATTTACCTAAGACAATGCATGAAAAATAGTAGGTACTCCACAAATACAGCCTTCATTTTTTTAAACTTCTATCTCACCGAAAATAAGTTATGCTGCAAATGTTTCACACTTTTATTAGGTTGTAGATTCAAGGGTAAACAGGTGAATACTTTTGAAAAGCCAAATCTATTAACACAAGACTAATATACTAAATTTTTGTGCAAATATTTATTCCAAATTCTATATAATAGAAAACTGGCAATAGAATATAAAATATAGCCCATGGTTAAGAAAATCAAAGACGAAGCTATTGTTAAGAAAATGCAATTTGTCTATAAATGAAGCTGTATTCATTTATAAATTGCATTTTCTTAGAATAGCTTTGACTCTGATTTTCTTAACCACGGGATATATTTATTTAGATTTATTTAAATAGTATTTTAAATACTAAAAATAAATAAAATAGTAAATTAATAGATTTACTTAAAATTAGTATAGTATTAGTATTGGAATACCAATAATTTTAAAAGAGAGTTTAAAAAAAAACACTTCACTCTCACACCACCACCAACTTTTCTAATGCCTTTCATATATAAGGATGGAGTTCTTTTATTATAATTTCTCACTAAAAAAAAACCTTTACAAATAGTACCTGTAATTCTGAAAAAGATGGGTACTGGAAGACCAGAGTGCTGAGCAAAACACTTCCATCAGGAAGTGGTACTTTAGGCCCTTAAAAAGAGTAGGTAAGTGGCTTTTCTACTCAAGACCCTTCTTCCATCTCCACTCTCTACAAACTTCAGTTTGCTTTTCACAAAGCGCTGCCATTAGATACTTTTATCAACTACAACATAAAAATAGGCATCGCGACAGGGAAAAGAAAAATCTTCCATTAAGAAATTAAACTCAAGGACAACCTAATACCACATATTTTAGAATTAAAAATGACCTTAGAAATTAATAAACCCAATATCTTCCTTTTTGTAAATGCGGGCAATGACACCAAGAAATTTTACGTAAGCCTATTAAAAAGTCAGATGATGTCACTTCTCTGTTCAAAACGTTCCAAAGCCTTCCCATCTCACTCTATTAAAATTTACTGTATCGGCACTTCCTCCCACCCCCAAACTTCCCCATTTCCTACTCCTCTTCCCACTGGCCCACGGTTAGCCAGCCGCACTGGCCTCCCGAGTGACGGGCTGTGCACACTCCTGCCTCAGGGATTCTGCACCTGCTGTGCCCTCTACCCGCTCCACTCCTCCCCCAGAGCTCCCTACTGTGGGCTCTCCCACTTCCTTCAAGCTTTGGCTCTGATGACAGTCCTCAGGGAGACTTTCTTTGTTTACAAGCACAGTCCCCACCCCCACACCGTGTCCTCTTCCCAGTTTTACTTTTCTCCACAGCATTCATCACCTTCTGAAGCGGGAGGGCGAAGGCCTCCCCTCCTCCGGCTCTCCCCGCCCCGTCCCGCCGACTCACCAGGTTGCGCAGCTGGGCCGCCTGCTCCTTGTGATAGTCCAGCTGTCCCAAGGAGCAGGGCCGGTATTTGTCCACCCAGAGGCTCATGCCAGCCCGAGTTCCCGGAGTCCGACACTCGAACTTCCCGCGCGCTCGCCCTCCGCTCCGGACGCTCAAACAAGCTTTCCCGCGAGCTCCAAATCTCGCGACATCACTACCGGCGCGGCGGCGTAAACGAGTTAGGGGCGGAAAGACTACGGAAGCCTAGTACGGACAGAATTCGGCGCAACGTTGGTTGCCACCTACTCGTTAAGGCTCATTGTTTTATTTAATCATTTTCTTTGTTATCACCCTCTATCATAGTACAGGAATTATTAAGCAAAATTGGAAATTTGGCTCTGATACTCTAGGCGTCAAATCCGGGAACTTAAGAGACCCCCCTAAATTCATTTCATTCGTTCATTCATTCACTCATTCGTTCTACAGAAACTTACAAAATATTTACTGTGTGGAGCTCTGTTCTTGGCACCAGAATATATCCGGCTTTTCTCACTTGGCAGGCACCAAAAGAAGCTTTACTGAATAAACCGCTAAAACTAATATCTAATCTTCACTACCTTTCCTTACCTCCATTCCTCAAGATTCTTACTGAATTTAAAGCAAAGGAATCTAAAGGTCGTGAAAAGCTACAGAAATGTGGCCACTCAAACTGCACCTCTTAAATGCACTTCTCTAGGTGTATGTAATTTTAATTACTTATTTAACTTATGCTTTCATTTTACATATTGTTCAAAATCCTAAATACTGCCACAGGACAGGAATTGATTTCCAAATATGTTTCATAACCTTCTATCAAGGTACCCCCTCTCATTCACTTATGACACAGGAATTTATTGTATTCTTTGAATCATCATATTTACTGAATTATTCCTGTAGGCAAGAAATTATTGGGCACAATTAATAACACCACCAAGTATAAGACACAATCTCTGTTCTCAAAAAACGTTTTAAACACCCTGGGAGACTTCTACCTCAAGGCCTTTGCGCTTATGATTTCCTCTTTCTGAACCACTTCTGTCCAAGTGTCAACGGAGCTGGGTCCCTCTTCAGGGTGTTTGCTTGGAGTCATCTCCTCAGTGAGGCCTCCCTGACCATCCTATTTAATACTGCAAAACTCTCCACAGTCCCTATGCTCCTCCCCTGTTGAACTGGGATGTTTGAAATTAGAAGGTAAAAGAAATCAAAAGCAAGGGTATTGAAGTGTCATTTATGTGGATATTGGAATCATAAAAAATAATGAAATTATTACCATGAGAAAGAAAGTGAATCAGGTGCTAAAACAATCAATGAATTGACGTGAGTGACAACAAGCATGGCAGACAACTTCAACAAGGAGGGGTTCGTGTAGAAAGTGGAGTCTGAAGGCCTGTGTTTCAAAGTTGCGAGTTCTAAGGAAGCAGAAATGGTGTGGAGGGGACAACAATGCATAAGAAAGACACTTAGCTCACCTTGACTTGCCAGATTTCACAAATAAAAATACAGGAGGCCCAGTTAAATTTGAATTTCAGATAACTTTTTAGTATAACTATGACCATGCAATATTTGCAGTAATATTGCATGTGCATACTTATACAAAAAAAAATCATTGTTTATCTAAAATTAAAACCTAATTGGTGTTCTGTATTTTATCTGGCAATCTCACTCCAGACCCTTGAATATATGGGATGTGAGAGATGGCTGCTCAGAAGAGAGCCAGAACATGAAAGAAGTATTCAGAGAAGAAGGTATGAGTACACAGCAGTAGCCAGCAAACTACAGCTCCAATCACTTAATGACTCAGGTTCCTCAGCTCAAAATGGGGTTAATGAAACTTGCTTTATGGATCATTTGAAGATTAAGGGAGGTAATGTAAACACCTGTCACACAGAAGGCATGCAATAATTAATGGTTACATTTTATTGAGAAAAGACATATTCACAGTGATGTCTGCCATCTTGTACCTATAACCAAGGACTAAAAAGAACCAACCAAACCTTCCAAAGACCCTCAAGATGAAGGATTGTGTTACCTGGGCTCTTCTGCTCCTAACCCTTGACAGTTCATCCCAGTGCACCTCTCTGGGGCAAACCTGTAATTGGTTCTTGCCAGAATCAGGAGTAAGGTTCTTCTCCAGGCTGGATCTAATTTTGGTTCTTTAAAGAGAAGTAATGAGGAAGAAATTTCAGGGTCTCAAGAGGCTGAGAGACTAGTTAAGGGTATAAAATATATACATAACTTTGACTTAGCCCCTATGCTTGTGAGTCTTCTTCTTTTTTCATATGCCCACACTTTCTCTGTTCATTGGCCAGTGAGATGCAGAAAATCCAGAGGAGGGCTTTGAAGCTCTAGGGGACAGTTGAGGCCCTTGCTAGAAGGAAACTGGGTCCCTGCATCTTAGCCCAGGGTGATCCACCCTCTCCCCAAAAACAAAGCGGGTAATTTATTGGGGAGATGATCAAATGGATCAGCACTGAGAGACTGAGGAAAGCGAAACAGGGGAGGAAGTAAAGCCAAAGGTGTGTTATCAAGGTCACTTCCATGGGCAACTGGGGCTTGATCCCTCTGGGGACTTTCTGAGGAATGAATAGAGTACTTCTTTGAATCATCTATTGAGGAAAGATGGGAAGAAGCATTCATCCACCAGCTCCCATACTCTATTGGTTGAGGGTTTCTCCCTTGAGGATGGTAATTCCCAACACACACACAGTTCCGTACTGGGCCTCTGTGCTGGGCAGGACCCTGCCTGTGCCCATGCTGTCAAAGGACAACAATCCTACCATTTTTTCTTATCCATTCTCTGTTTTCTTATCCATTTATTCTCTTATGCTCCAAGAAAAGAGGTAATAACGGGTTTGTGCTTTCCATATTAAATTTACACACAGTGTTAAAATATCCCAGGATATTAAAGATGGAATTTTTTTTTTTTTTTTTTTTTTTTGGCTGCACTTCACGGCATGCAGGATCTAAGTTCCCCTGACCAGGGATCGAACCCACGCCCCCTGCAGTAGAAGCAAAGAGTCTTAACCCCTGGACCGCCAGGGAAGTCCCAAGACTGAATTTTTATAAAGATAATTATAATAGAAATAATAGCCATGATTTATCAGAGAGGTTGATGCATAGCAGAGAAGTATTTTCTCGTAAAAGGAAAACTGGCATGTCCTTAAAATGCCAGGGATTCTCAAACTGAGTGGGAAGGCAGACAGTTCTTTGGCTAGTGTCTCTTTTCCCCTGTGTGGATGACACCATTCATTGCTTCAAAAAGGAAATCCAAGAATTCAAACCCTATGGTCCACTCTATGTCAAGGGCTGCTTCAGCCAATTGTCACCAGTCAAGAGTATGTGCTAACTGAATGACCTCTATTACTAGAGTAAATTTCCTTCTAATGTTCTATTTTTATTTTGTTTTTAATATGAAAATTGTTTTCTTTCTAAATGTATTTTTTTTTCTTATGTTAAATCTGTTGATTACATTGCAATGAAAAGAGGAGGATCTCTGAAATAATGTCTCATGAAAATGAAGGCAAAGTACAGCCGTGGTGTGCTACAATGTAGGGTTTTTTTTAGGTCATGTGAGGCACTTCTGCCCATAACCTAAGTATCCTAGATAGACTTCTGAGTGTGTTGGGTGTGAATTGGCATGGCTGGTGTCCCTGGCTCTGAGGAGTATCTCAGGACAGCAGATGTTGATAGTGGACAATGGGAATGTGGGTGCCGTGAATCAGAGAGCACGTCAGCATGGAGGGTCTTCCTCCATGGCTCTCTGAGCCACACGTCCATGCAACACCACCCATCCAAACAGGAGCCAGAGCACGATATTGAGATCTGTGCCTGGATGACAGGGATTGGAGGGTAGGAACAGCAGACACCACGAGTGCTTTCATATTCAATCAGACAAGTACTGTCATTTATGTTTTTATACATGTATGTATCTGTGTAACCATAATCCAGATCAAGATATAGAACATTTTCACCACTCTAGAAGGCTCTCTCATGCCCCTTCCCATTCAATACATCCCTCTGGAGTAGCCACTATTCTAAATTCTACCATTGTATACTATTTTCCCTGTTCTTAATCTTCATAGAAATGAAACCGCGTAGTATATTCTCTTTTGTGTCTGACTTCTTTTATTCACAATATATCGCGAAATTCATCCGCTTGTATGTAGCAATAGGTTGTACCTATTTTTATTGCCATGTAGTACTGCACTGTATTAATATCAGGCAGGCTTCCTGGGATGTCACCTGTGCAATGTCACATAGCCTTTTGCTTGGTGTAATGCTCTGCTGTTGCCATCTTGAAATTCTTAATAATCTATTAACAAAGCACTTGAATTTTTAAATATTTTGTGCTGGGCCCTGTAAATTATGTAGCCAGCCCTGATCAATATATCTTAATTTATTTATTCATTGTACTATTGATGGACATTTGGGTTGTTTCCATGTTTTGGTTAGTAAAAATAATATAGCTGAACATTCTTGTGCATATATTTGAGATATGTACTAATTTCTATTGGACACATGCATCTAGGAATGAAATTCCTGAGTGATAAGGGTAGGCATATGTTCAGCTGCAATAGATACTAACAAGAGTTTTCAAAAATATTTGGACCAATTTACACACCCATAAGCAATGAATGAAAGTTACATATTTCATATCCTTCCTGACAAAAGCCTCTTTCTTTATCGTGGTAAAATATCTGTAACATAAAATTTACCATTTGAGCTATTTTTAAGTGTACAGTTCAGTAGCATTAAGTACATTCATTCACACTGTTGTACAACCGTCACCACCATCCGTCTCCAGAACTTTTTCATCATCCCAAACTGGAACTCTGCACCTATTAAAAGTAACTCCCAGTGCTGGTAATCCCCAGGCTCTGGCAACCAGCATTCTGTTTTCTATAAATTTGACTAGTCTAGGTACCTTTATAAGTGGAACCATATAATATTTATCTTTTTGTGTCTGGTTTCTTTTACTTACTCTAATGCCTTTAAATTTCATCAGTGATGTAACATGTATCAGAATTTCATTTCTTTCAAGGCTGAATAATATTCCATTGTAGGTATATATACCATAATTTGTTTATGCACTTATCCGTCAATAGACATTTGGGTTCTTTTCATCTTTTGGCTTCTGTGAATAATGCTGCTATGAACATTAGCATGCAAGTATCTGTTCAAGCTTCTGATTCCTATTCTTTAGGGCATATGCTCAGAAGTGGAATTGCTGTAGTACTATTTTTCATGGCAGTTGCACCATTTTATGTTCCCACCAGCAATGCACAAAGGTTACAGTGCCTCCGCATCCTCATCAACCAGCAAGCCTTCTTCATTTTAGCCATTCTGGTGGGTTTATAGAGGAATAATTCATGGTATTGAGCATTTTATCACGTGCCTATTGGATATCAGAATATTCTTTTGTAAAGTGGTATTCAAGTTTTTTTGCTATTTTTTTTACTAGATTGTCTCTTTCTTATTGACTTGTTTCTTTTCAAATGAATATATTGTAAATATCTTGTTTTCTATGCGTGACTTGGTTTTGAACTCTCTTAAAGGTTTCTTCTGATGAACAGAAGTTTTTAATTTCACTGTAGTTTAGTGCATATTGTTTTTAAAAGATGTTTGCCTGCTCCAAAGTCATGAAGATGTTATCCTGTGGGCTTTTTAAAACTTCATTGCTTTATTCTCATATTTAGATTTTAAATCCACTGGAATTGATTTTTTTCTGTGATCTACAACATAAGAGTCAAGGTCCTTTTTTTCCCCATGTGAGTATCCAATTATGCCAACACTATTTATTGAAAAGAACTTTCTCCATTACACTGTCATAAGCCAGGTGACATATATGTGTGGATTTGTTTCTGAACTCCCTATTCTGTTCCATTGGTCTATTTGTCTATACAGGCACAGATACCACACTATCCTGATTACTGTAGCTTTATGACAGGTCTTGATTTCTGGTAGTTTGACTTTTTTTCTTCTTATTCCAGGCTCCCTTTGCCAGTCTTTGTGCTCTGCATTTTCATATACATGTTAGAATCAGCTTGTCAGTTTTGCAAAAGTCTTGGCTAAGATTCTGTTTGGGATTGCCAGTTACAAGTATTTAAACCCATAATTGAATATTGTGGATTTCATCTCTTTGGTCTTAGAAATCATAAAATATAAATTGTTCCACTTGAGCACATTACAAATCTGTCACCCATTTTACTCAACCCTTTACATATGAAGCTGTAATTTCAAAAGGGGAAAAGCACTTTTTTCTGCATGACTTAACTGTGATATATATTTAACATGTCTTCAGTTGCCCTTGCTACCGTCTTGAAAGGTAATATATTAAAACTAAAAATAGTCACTAATAGATGTTGAAAGGGAGGATTTATTTTACATAAAATGGCATAAAAAACCAATTACAACTTTAAAAACACAAAATGTGATTAAATATCCAGTGTAAAAAGAAGAATGCCTTTATTACTTTGAGGTTCTGAGGCACTTGTCACTGATATTACTTCATCTTGATGTTTTAAAAATGACTAATCTGTGGCCTCTGAGAGAGGGATCTAGTAATGAGGAGATCCCACAGTGGAAGAGAGCAAGAGGGCATTGCAGGCAACAGTGCAGGAAAGTCCCAGGCAACAGTGATAGAGCGAGCTTGGCAAACGACCTATTCAGGCTGGAGCAGGAGGATACCTACCTCCAGAAGACGAAATTAGTATCTAATGTGCTCACACATCCTGAGATGAGATTTACACATATGCAAGAGGATATGGGGAAATTAGCAGGATGTATTAATACATTAAAAACTAACCAATGAAAAAACAATTAGCAAGAGCAGTGAGCATAAAAATTATATAAAAGGAATATGTAGTATCTAAGAAAGGAAACGTTATAACGTTTTATCATGTGGCTCAACTGTGCATAACACATATTCAAAATAATATAAACACCACATACTTATCTAACTAGAAATTATGATATAAATGCACTGGGAAGATGACGGGAGGGGAAGTGTGTCTAGGTGTGAGAAGGGAGTGATATAAAAGACATATGACCTCATTTTCCATAGTAGGCAATCAATAGCTAAATTTTCAAAATCAAGAAATAGCAGTATTATGTTATTAAGAAATATGGAGTTAACGCCAACACACACACACACACACACACACACAAAAAGAGTTAAAAGTGTCTTTTCTGGGAAGCAGAAATAAAGTGGTAAGGCAGAGACCAGGAACAGGGATGCTATTTTTCACAACAAGCACTGTGGAACCTTTAACATTTTTCACTATGTAATCTGATAAAAGTAAAATTTAAGTAAACAGTACAATGATTAATACAAAGTGAACCCAAAGAATATACTGGCCTCTAGTGCCACACAAATTAAAGTTATTCATTTTGCTAATAGCTTTAAACAGGACTTCTAGGGACACCCACCTAATCAGATAGGTCGGGAAAGTTTCTTTGGAAAAGTTATACTTAGGACGAAGCTTGAGCAGTGGAATCAGCCAGAAAGGGAGCAGAAGAGTGTATTTTAGAATAAAGGACTAAAACTTGCATAGGCCCTGAATAGGGAAGCTTCTGGGCTCATACTGAAACACTTGTTGGGCCTGAGAGGGGTAAACACAGAGGACAAAGGCATGAGAAGAGGCTGGACAGGCCAGTGAAGAAACTGCACTGAATGGTCCTCCTGGGTTTTAATAAGGATTTTTTGGTCTATATCCTGTTTCCTCCAGTTACCTCCTCACAGGTAATGTAACAGGATTAAGCTGGTTCTTCCCAACTCCAACATCCTACGATTCTAAAACCCTGAGCAGTTTCCCCAGGGATTTCCTCGGTGATGGAAAGCTCTCTGCTGAGTGTCAGGGCATAGCTCCACCCTGGCCGGGCTTCATCCTGGCTTCTTTTTTGACTTCCATTAAGTCACTTTCTCTAGGCCTGAATGGACTCAACCACAAAAATGAAAGCCTGGGCTACATAACTCCTAAGGGCCCTGCAAGCCCTAACACTCTTTTCACTTTTGCACTCGTCTCTGTACTTTTACCAAAAGGAAGAATTCCCAGTCTTCATTCACATTTTTGTGTGAAACTCCTTTTTGCCATGATTTTTATCAGTTCCTCAACTTCTCAATTTTTGACATGTTTCTACAAAGTGGAATGGCAACACCAGTGAATGCTGGTTTTAGCAAATGGGACACAGAGACAATGGTCTAGGATGGGTGGCAGTCTATCATGACAGCTTTAGATCAGTTCATTGAAACATTGTTTTTGAAAATATAGTTTGCTTTTTTCTCTCAGAAATTATTATATTTTTATAAACTAGATAATATTTTCAGCAACATTATTATGCTTTTTCTATAATCACAGCAGCTCATTAACCCATACTGTTTGATTATTTTTTCTCATTTCCATATATTTTCTGCATTCCTCTTCACAGGAGTTACAAACAGAAATGCCAGCATGGGCTGGACAGGCAAATGCATGATCTCAGCTTGGGAGAATAAAACAGGAAGAGAATGTAGTAAGTTTCTTCCCACCAAAAAGGGGTGGCAGCCCCTCAGCTTCACTTGATCACCCACAAGCAGGATCTTGGACCACTGGTCATAGAATTTCATGTGTTTTGAAAGAAGCCACAGTCCAGACTTTTTTTGTACAATCAATCTCCTGAGAAAAACAAGGACACTGTCAGGGCCAACAGAACTTATCTGCAGGCCAGATTCAGCCTGCCTCCTTGGCTTGCAAACTCTGCTTAGACCTTGTAACATTCAAACCTCAGAAAGAGAAGCAACAAACTCAAAATTCAAATCATGCAGTATCTGGTTTATTCTCCCCTGCTCGATCCTGGAGGGAAAACTCTGGTGCAGACAGAAACGAGGAGCTCGTTTGATGGTCACTGATGCAAACATCCTCTGCCTCCTAGCGTCAGGGATCCCGGCAGCTGGTAACTATTATCTGAAAGGCTATCCCTCTGGTTTAACAGGTTAATGGAGTTTTGCCTGCTTGGTTTACAAAAATGTGTAATATAACACATTTATCTATATTTTTCACATTTGAAGACTAATCACGTTTTCTATAAATAATAACGTGTCCACAAATGATACTCAGAGATGTAAAGCAAAGCACATCTGACCATTTAGTAATTTATTTCCACAATGATCTGTAATATGGAAATCAATTCTCTTTTTCATTTCTGAATGAAAAGGCTCAGAAATCCCTTCAGTTTCATTTATTCTGTGAGTTGGATGATATATATTACAGCCAATAATTATAAAAGGGTTTTATTATAAATAATGTGATTATATAAGTAAAAGTGCAAGGATTAGTAATAACTTCTAACAGAACCCCATTGATTTTCCTTATATTCCTTATACTTTTTTATGTCTCTGATATTTTTTATTCAAATACTCTGCTAAATTCCTCATCCTTCCTACCTCTTAAGTTGGAGGAATGATTACATTTTATAGGAACTATTTACCCATAGAGGTAATTTTGAATTATCATGTCCTTTCCTATGGTGCTTTTGAATATTAGTCATTAGAAATATAGTTTCAAAAAGCAGTTCTTTTTATTCATGAGCTATGGGATTGAAAACATCTGTATTTTAGATATTTCCCTAGGAACCATTAGTATTTCAAACTTACTCATAATTTTGCTACTAATTATTGTAAGAAACACATTAGACCTGCAATTTCTATGTTGCATTTCACTGGTAAAACTAGATACATTCTAAATAAAGTGGGTTTTTAAAAATTCTAAATAAAACAGCAAGTATTCAAATCAGAACGTGGTTTTTATGGTATACAATTAGCCTGGTTCAGCCACCTTTGAACATGGGTATATAAATAAAAAGAAAGCTAATTTAACAGGAATTTATATTTACCAACATCCCTCCATCCAAAATTGAAAACCATAACCAGTTCAAAAACAACATTGATCTTACACTAATATCATGGTATCATTCTGCCAAGTTACAAAATTCCAGCTGCTTTAAGCAGGATACGCAATCTACTGTAAAAACAGACCCCAAAATCTATAGTGGCGCAAGAAAGATGGACTTTGATTTTTCACTTATGAAAGATCAAAACTGAGCGATCCTGAACAGCAAGCGGCTCTCTTCCAGTCAGTAATACAGGGTCACAGGCTCCTTCTCTCTTTTGTCTCTGCTACCTTCACCAGCTGGCTTCCACAGCCTCCATACTTGTCTTCATCAAGCCCACGGAGAGGAACAGAATGTGCAGGACCACAGGTGGAAAGTTCGTGTGGGCCAGGACCGGAAGCAGCACATGGCACATCCCATTTGCTAGACTCAGTGGCGTACACACACCTAACTCGAATGGAAGCTGGAAGAAACAGTCCCTCTTTTGCGAGCTCCTGCTGCGGCCCCTTAGCACTATGTCTACGAAGCTCTTGTGATAAATTAACCTATTAACTGTTGTTACAGTTGTAGACAGCCTGTGGAATGACTGCTAAGTGTCACGCGCTGCGCTAGACCCTAGAGGAGAGACCCAAGGAGGAAGGCGTCGTGGTCCTTGTCTTCAAGGACTTTACTCTCTTACATGGGCTTTCATAGAAGAAGCTGACAGAGAACCAAAAAGGAAATGGAAGAGGACCCACACTTATATTGAAAGAGAGAAGTGTTTACCTTAGACACTTAGCTTAAGGCTTCACTCTATCCTTGCCACTCAAAGGGTGGTACCTGAATTAGAAACATCTGCAACACCTAAGAGCTTTATGAGAAACACGACTCTCAGGCCCCACTCATCATCCTGGTCTGCATTTTAATAAGATCCCTAGATGATTTTTATACACATTAAAGTTTGAGAAACACTAGCCTATATCTCAATTAAGAGAGTTTTATGAATTATTCTTCTACCTACATAGAATTAATACTTCTGTGTACAGTCATAGACCAGTGCCAGATAAGAAAAGTTCTTTTGTATCATGCTGAGGAATTTGAATTCGCAACATGTGACTTGTTCTAGAAAAAAATATAAGCCTAGAAACAGTGTGGATGGTGGATTGGAATAGACAATGAAGCTGGGAGAACTGTTAGAAACATACTGTGAACGTCTAGTCATGGGATGTCCTGAGCCTTTTCTAAGACAGTACAACTAAGGACAGGTATTTAGAAGATACTTAGATGGGATTTGGGGGTACAGAGAAGAGTTGTCAAAAATATTTCTAAAATTTCTTGTTTAAATGACTGAGTAATAGTAAAGTTATTTACTGAGCTCTGAAAGTTCAAGTGCATTTTGTTTATTTTTTTAATATTTATTTATTTATTATTTATTTATTTGGTTGTGCTGGGTCTTAGTTGTGGCAGGCACACTCCTTAGCTGCAGCACATGTGCTCCTTAGTTGTGGCTGGTGGGCTCCTTAGTTGTGGCACATGGGCTACTTTAGTTGCAGCAGGCAGGCTCCTTACTTGAGGCTCGAGGGCTCCTTAGTTGCTGCTCGCCTGCTCCTTAGTTGTGGCATGCAAACTCTTAGTTGCGGCATGAGTGTGGGATCTAGTTCCCTGGACAGGGATTGAACCCGGGCCCCCTGCATTGGGATCATGTAGTCTTATCCACTGCGCCACCAGGGAAGTCCCTCAAGTGCATTTTAAATAAATAGAATTGCTCCTAAATTTTTATCTTGTCTATCATAAATTTAATATTATAACCCAAGCCCTTAGTGAATGTTGTAAACACTGAAGAACGCAGACTTTCATCCTCGCCCTTCCTCTACTTTTACTTATTTTATTAGTAATTTGAAGTACATTTTTCATATGACACATTAAAATCAAAATATTATAGAACCACTGAATAAAGAACAGCTATGCCAAGTAAGCATTTCAAAGAAAATTGGCTTTTACCTCCTAGGGAAGTAGTTACTAAATGATTTTTGTCCCCCAAGAATGTTAAGTGTTTTTAAATGAGAAAGTAGAGTTTTCAAATGGCCCCCAGGTTGCTGAGATTCTTTTTCCTGAGTCTTGAAGTTGTCACTGTTGTTCCCCAAAGTAAATTCTCGAATGTAGCAGAGCCTACAGAAGCTTTCATTAAAGACCATTCAAAGGCTACTTCCCAGAGATACAGATTATAGTGCCCCACAGTGGTCTGCAAAGTAACCAGATGCCTTGCTCTGCAAACTTTTAGACACAGCAAAAGAAAGTTTGTTTAAAACATAACAGACATACCTTGGAGATCTTGCAGGTTGGGTTTCACTGAAATAAAGCCAATAAAGTGAGTCACGAATTTTGGGGTTTTCCAAAATAAAAAGTTATGTTTACACTATACTGTAGTCTGTTAAGTGTGCAATAGCATTATGTCTACAAAAAACCATAATGTACATGCCTTAATTTAAAAATAATTTATTGCTAAAAAAAATGCTAGCCAGCATCTGAGCCTCCAGCGAGTCATAATCTTTTTGTTGGTGGAGGATTTGAAATATTATGAGAATTACCAAAACGTAACACAGAGACATGAAGTGAGCAAATGCTGTTGGAAAAATGGCACGGACAGACCTGCTCGAGGTAGTGTTGCCACGAACCTTCAATTTGTAAAAAACGCAGTTCCTGCAAAGTGCAATAAAACGAGGTATGCCGTATACAATTGTGTTTGTTTCCTGGGGCTGCCATAACAAATTACCACAACTTGGTGGCCTAAAACAACAGAAATGTATGATTTCACAGTTCTGGAGGCCAGAAGTCTGAAATCAGGTTGTCGGCAGGGTTGGTTCTTTCTGGAGGCTCAGAGGGAGAATTTACCACATGCCTCTCCCTAGCTTCTCTTCTTCTAGTTGCTGGCAATCGTTAGCATTCCTTGGTTTTAGATGCATCATTCTAATCTCTGCCTCTGTCTTTCCCTCTGTTTTTTTCTCCTCTGTCTGTATGTCTACAATCTCCCTCTTCTTTTTCTCATAAGAACACTAATCACTGGACTTAGGGCTCACCCAAAATCCAGGATCATCTCATCTGGAGATTTTTAACTTAATTTTATCTGTACAGACCCTATTTCCTTTGCCACTTGTAGCAACATAGATGGACCTGGAGGGCATTATGCTAAGTGAAATAGGTCACACATAGAAAGACAAGCACTGTATGATATCGTGTATGTGTGGAATCTTAAAAATACAACAAACTAGTGAATAAAACAAAAAAGAAGCAGACTCACAGATATGGAGAACAAACTAGTGATTACCAGTGGGGAGAGGGAAGGGAAGAGGGGCAATATAGGGGTAGGAGGGAAAAAGGGTTAATATGGGATTATATAAATCAAATGTGTGAA
Source organism: Balaenoptera acutorostrata (assembly GCF_949987535.1). Taxonomy (NCBI): domain Eukaryota; kingdom Metazoa; phylum Chordata; class Mammalia; order Artiodactyla; family Balaenopteridae; genus Balaenoptera; species Balaenoptera acutorostrata. The sequence goes on from NC_080081.1 coordinate 70,905,610, forward strand.
ACTTCTGAAAATTGCAAAGCACTATGGAACTTAAAGAAACTTTTATTCAATAAATAGATAAATACCCTATTTCCAAATAAGGTCACATGCACAGGTATTTTGGGGAGATGCAATTCAACTCACTACACAACCAATCCAAGTAGAAAAATGAGTTTTTGTGATGTCAAAGGGGCCAAAGACAATGAAACCCAAATTTAAGTTAATTTATCAAACCCATGGACCTAAGAGGAGAAACAAAACTCTATTCAAAATAAATGCTCCCAGGGTACTCTCTATTCAGACTTCTTTTTTTCAGCTGATGGATAGTCCTGTTTTTATATTTTTCTACAGGCTGCATTTTTCTACTATAATTTTTTTTCTTTAAATAGTTTAGAATGATAAAGGTTTTTGGAAGTGCTGAATCATCATTACTTTTTTCTTTTCCTTCAGCAATAAATCAAAGAAAAACAGAACATTGCCTACTTTGCTTGCACACCTTTTCCTCTCTTTATTGCAATTTTATTCACTAGGTGAATTTACGCTGAACATTTCCATATTTTCAGTTAACTTCTATTTACAGTTTTGAAATAGGAACCTCTGAACCATGAAAAGGGCAAAAAATCAACTGAAGTTCTTTGATGCCTACATGAAGCAAATATGTATATCTGCTTAATAGCTAAATAATGTTAAATATGTCCACTGAGACCAAACTTTAGTTTTACTTTAAGAATTTAAAAGATCTTTTTAAGGGAATTAAAGTCTTTTTTAAAAAAGCAATTTGCATTTTGGCAACCTTTGTTTATAGATCTCTCATCAGTAGGTGACAAATAACTTGGAACCTAATTTTATATTTTCAACAATATTTACTGATGAAAAGTATAAATAGAGGTGTTTGAAAGAATTCAAATGTAGATTCCACATAACTTTTTTTTAAAAATTTCTTTCTATATTGCATGGTTGAATTCATTCCAAACTATTCATCAAGTACTTGCTCTGAGCTGAGCACTGTTTTCAGGAAACAGTGAACAGGGAAACTACGTCCCGTTTTTCATGGGATGTCATTCTAGCAGGAGGAGACAGACAATAAATAAGCACCAGGATAATTTCAGGTATTGATGAACACAGTGAAGACAATCATGGAGGGCAATGTGACTGAGTGTGACACAAGAGTGTGAGGTGACAGATATCTGCTTTAACTAAAGTAATCAGGGAAGCCCTCCCTAAGGAGATGATGTTAGAATTGACATTGAAGGATGAAAAGGTACTATTAATACTGCTGAAATGGCTAACACTGTTATTAGCAAGGCCAAATTCATTCACTCTCACACTGAGCACAAGAAGTCCAAAGGAAAAAGAAATGATGCCAAATGCTTCAAGACAAGATTTGAAACAGAACATGTATTTCCAAGTTGATGGCTCATTATAGATCTAGTGTGTATGGCCAGAAAACACCTTACATGCATGGCCCGAAACCAGCTGGGAAGCATTCCAGACCCAGCCCTCTGGTCCTTGTGCCCAGATGCATTTTTATTCGATAGATTCTGGGCATGTCAGCAGCAGGACCTTAGCAGCAAACAGCAGTAAGTAAGGAGTTGAACTGAAATCCTGGGGAACGCTTTCTCCAGTCTGCCTTTTCCTCATCCACAGTCAGCACTTAGTTGCATATGACCAAATCCCCATGGTCCCTAGGGCTTGGAGGGGTTGACCTGAAAAAGCTTAAAGGGAGGATGAGGACTTAAAACAGAGCCTTATTTTTGGTAGAGAAGCAGAGAAAGGCTTTCCAGTGTATTACCTCAGTCTCTCAGTGCTGCACCTGGATAGAACCCAGCAGAATACCTATCTTGAAGTTACGGTCAGATTTTTAATTTGCATTGGAGGTCAAGCTTTGGATTCTATTCAAGACCAAATCAGTGGTCATTATTATTATTATTTTTTTGGTTCCCATTCTTTTTCTTTTAAAAAATCAATTATATTGAGGCATAATTTATATATCATAAAATGTTTACAGGTTAATTCATGTTGACAAATGTAAATATCTGTGTAAACATCACACAATGAAGATACAAAGTACTGCCAAGGGTTCTCTTGTGATCATTCTCATTCTATTCTTATTCCCCACCCTCAGTCCTAAGAACACTGATCTACTTTCAATCACTATAATTTGTCTTTCCTAGAGGTTCATATAAATGGAATCAGAAAGCATGTGACCTTTTGTGTCTGGCTTTTTCCATTTAGCATAAAACTTGGAGATTTACCTGTGTTGCTCCATGTTTCAGCAGTTTATTACTTTTAATAGCTGAGAAATATTCCATTGTATAGATATACCACAATTTATTCATTCACCTCTTGATGGACATTTGGGTTTCCAATTTTTACTAATATGAATAAAGATGTTATTAACATTCAGGTATAGGCCTTTTGTGGATATATGTTCTCATTTTTCTTGAGTAAATACCTGAGTGGAATTGCCGGGTTATACGGTTAAGGGTATATTTAACATTATAAGAAATAGCCAAATAGTTCTCTAAAGTGGTTGTACCATTTTACATTTCCACCAGCAATGTATGAGTGCTCCCATCTTTGCCAACATCTGGCATCTTATTCGTTTATTTATTTATTTGTTTGTTTTTAGTCATTTGATTGGGTGTATATTTGAATGAGTGGTATTTCATTGTGGTTTTAAGTTTTATTTGCCTGATGACTAATGATATTAAGCATTTTTTCATGTGCTCGTTGACCATTCAGATATCTTCACTTGTGGTCCATTCAAATCTTTTGCCCATTTTTAATTGGGCTGCTTTATTTTATTGAATTGTTAGAATTCTTTATATATGGTGGATATAGTCTTTTGTTAGGTATATATTGTGCATACTGTCTCCCAATATGTGGCTTACCTTTTCATTTTATTTATGGTAATTATCAAAAAGCAAAATTGTTTTCTTTCTTTTTCCTATTATGTTGCTGATTTTTTGTGTATTTTTTCCTCTTGTCATATCCCTAATTTATGAATGTTGAGAAACTAAGATTATAATTTGTAATATATATTGCTAAATATTAAATGGGTAAAAAATTGTACTATGGCATTGAAAGAATGTTCTACAATTATAACTGCCTGTATTAGTTTTCCATAGCTAACACAAATGGTGCAGCTTAAGACAACACCTGTTTATTATGTTATAGTTCTATAGATCAGAAGTCTGGTCACAGCATAGTTCAGGTAGTCCTCTGCTCCTGGTTTCATAAGGCCAAGATCAAGGTGTTTGCTGGGTGGATTCCTTTTTGGAAGTTCTAGAGATGAATCCACTTTCAGGTTCATTCAGGTTGTTGGCATAATCTAGTTCCTTGCAGTTGTATGACTCAGGTCCCCGGTTCCTTGTTGACTGTCAGCTGGGGATTGTTCTCAAGGTTGCTCACTTTCCCTGGCACATGACACCCTTCAAAGCCAGCAATGGCAGCTGAGTTCTTGTCAAGGTCTCCATGTCCTTCTGCCTCATTTCTCCTGCCTTCCTCTTCTGCTGTATCTCTTTGACTAACTCTTGTGCCTTCCTCTTCTATTGATACTTATTAAGGGTTCACATGATTGGATGGGCACCACTGAGATAATCCAGAATAATCTTCTATTGATTTGCAATCTTGGGAGCTTCCTGGGGGAAATCTAAACCTGCTCCCAAAACACATGAGATAAGAGACCGAAGAAAGAGGCAGAACACTCAGATTGGTAGGTTAGCAGGTTTAATAGCAAGGGAACTTACACACGAGGCTTGCCTTGGACAGCTGCAAGATGAGCAGATCTCCACACCCACTCACCAGAATCTTAAAAGTTTATAGAGACCTTAATTGGGTTTTGTCACATATACTGTCCAGATGGTCTCAGCAGCATCTTACTTTCCCAAGGCTATGTTCCTGGAACAGCTCCCACTGTGAGAACAGTGGGCAGAAAGTACATTCCAAAACGGAGGAGGGGGTGAGGAGCCTCTGATTGCCCAGGTCCAGCTCTCAGTCAACTGGTGGTTACATCCTTTCAATTACTTCCTCCAACACCTCCCTGTTTTAGCTCACCTGATTATTAATCTTAATTATTATTAATAATTATTAATTATTATATCTACAAAAGTTCCTTTACAGAAGTACCTAGATTAGTGTTCATTGGGTAATGAGGGAATGGGAATCTTAAGGGAATGTCTTTAGAATTCTACCTAACACACTGCCTAACTAATATCTATATTATATGTTTATGTGACGGGGGTGTGGGAGAGGGTTAAAATTAGATTCAGCAATAGCAATAGGTTGGAGTGGAATTCTTAGAGGATATTTTAATTTGATATAATCATTTTAATGTTAAATATTAGCTTATAAATTAAAACTAGTGAGTAAGGTAAAATTTACAGACATTCTGCATAGGCATTTTATTCAAACTGTCACTTTTTATGTTTCTTTAATCACTATCACACTGAGTGTGAAAAAGGAAACCTTTATTTTTTTTTAATTTTGCTTTTTTCCTCTTTGATTAGCAATTGATTTGATGCACACCCTAAAAATGAATTAATAATTTGCACCTACAAATCAATAGTGAATCTAAATTTTTTTGAGAAATTGCTAATACTAGCAGAATTTAAAAAAGAAATGATGACTATAACACACTATTAAAATACTGCAAATTGTTCCTCTTCTTTTACCCTCTTTCCTTGCTTTGTCCCCCTTCACCAGAAAACAAACATAGTGTTTTCATTGTTAAGTTGCTGTATTAGTCTGCTAGGGCTTCCATAACAAAACGCCACAAACTGGGTGGTTTAAACGACAGAAATTTATTTCCTCACACTCTGGAAGCTGGAAGTCCAAGACCAAGGTACTGCCAGGACTTTCTGGTGAGTCCTCTCTTCCTGGCTTGTTTATGGCCACTTTCTCCCTGTGTCTTCACGTGGCCATTCCTCTGCGAATGTATGAAGAGAGAGACGTCTCTCCTGTCTTTTCCTCTTCTTATAAGGATGCCAGTCCTATTGGCCTAAGGCTGTAACATATGACTTCAGTTAACCTTTGTTACCTCCTTAAAGGCGTTATATCCAAATATGGTCACACTGGGGGTTAGGTCTTCAGCATACGAATTCTGGAGAGACACATTTCATTCTGTAACAGTTGCTATAATAACATTTTTGGCATATAGAAATGACAGCGAATTTGTTATTGGTTGAATTGTGTCTCTCCAAAAAATATATGTTGAAATCCTCACCCCCACTACCTCAGAATGTGATCTTATTCGGAAATAAGATTTTTGAAAGGTCATTCATGGGCTTTACTTGAATGATTTAATATAATAGGCCGTTAATAATCTACAAGAGGGCTTCCCTGGTGGCGCAGTGGTTGAGAATCTGCCTGCCAATGCAGAGGACATGGGTTCGAGCCCTGGTATGGGAAGATCCCACATGCCGCGGAGCAACTAGGCCCGTGAGGCACAACTACTGAGCCTGCGCGTCTGGAGCTTGTGCTCGGCAACAAGAGAGGCCGCAACAGTGAGAGGCCCACGCACCGCGATGAAGAGTGGCCCCCACTTGCCGCAACTAGAGAAAGCCCTCGCACAGAAACGAAGATCCAACACAGCCTAAATAAATAAATAAATAAATAGCGTTCCCTTAAAAAAAAAAAAAAGAATGAAACACCAAAGCAGCCTTCTCTCGAAGCAAAATCCATTATGTCAACCAACCCCTCTCTTAAAAAAAAAAAAAAAAAATCTACAAGAGTAGTTAATACAAAATTCATTCACGACTTCTTTTTTAAAAAATTATGGTAAAAGATACACAGCATGAGATCTACCCTCTTTTTTTTTTTTTTAATTTATTTATTTATGGCTGTGTTGGGTCTTCGTCTCTGTGCGAGGGCTTTCTCTAGTTGCGGCGAGCAGGGGCCATTCTTCATCGCAGTGCGCGGGCCTCTCACTATCGCGGCCTCTCTTGTTGCGGAGCACAGGCTCCAGACGCGCAGGCTCAGTAATTGTGGCTCACGGGCCTAGTTGCTCCATGGCATGTGGGATCTTCCCAGACCAGGGATCGAACCCGTGTCCCCTGCATTGACAGGCAGATTCTCAACCACTGCGCCACCAGGGAAGCCCCGAGATCTACCCTCTTAAAAAAATTTTAAGTGCACAACACAGTATTGTCAACTATAGTTACAATGTTGTACAGCAGATCTCCGGAACTTTTTCATCTTACATGACTCAAACTTTATACCCATTGATCAACAGCCTCTCATTTTCCTACCCCCTCAGCCCCTAACAACCGCCAATCTACTCTCTGCTTCAATGACTTCTGGCTACTTTAGATACCGCATACAAGTGGAATCATGGAGTATTTGTCCTTCTGTGACTGGCTTATTCCACTTAACCTATCATTATCAAGATTCATCCACACCGCAGCATATGAGAGACACGTGAAATGGTTCATTTTATGTGTCAGCTTGACTGGGTGTGTCTGTAAGGGTGTTTGTGGATGAGATTAAAATTTGAATCAGTAGACTAAGTAAAGAAGGTTGTCCTCCCTAATATGGTGAGTCTCATGCAATCTGCTGAAGACCTAAATGGAACAAAACAGCTGAGTAAGAGGGAGCTCCTCCTGCCTGGCTTCTTGATCTGGAACATTGGTCTTTTCCTGCCTTTACTCGAACTGAAGAATTGGCTCTTCTTGGGTCTTGAACCTGTTGGCTTCAGACTGGAATTTATACCATCAGCTCTCCTGGTTCTCAGATCCTCAAATTTAGACTAGACCTGTATCATCGTCTCTCCTGGGTCTCCAGCTTGCTGAATGCAGATCTTGGGACTTCTCAGCCTCCTTAATCACATGAGCCTATTCCTCAGAGTAAGTCTCTTTGTTTCTGGTTCTCTGGAGAACCCTGACTAATACAACAGGCTTTCCCTCTTTTTAATGGCTGAATACTATTTCACTGTACATATATACCATATTATCAAAGGACATTTAGGTTGTTTCTACATTTTGGCTATCGTGAATCATGTGACATTAAACATGGGAGTGCTAGTGTGTGTTCAAGGTCCTGATTTCAATTCTTTTGAATAAATACTCAGAAGTGGAATTCCTGGATATGGTATTTCTATTCTTAATTTATTGGGAAAACCCATATTGTTTTCCATAGTGGTTGCACCATTTTAGTTTCCCACCAACAGTACACAAGGGTTCCAATTTCTCTACATTCTCATTAACACTTGTTATTTTCTAGGTTTTTCTTTTTTCTTTCTTTTTTTTTTTAAATGGCCATCTTAACAGGTGGGAGGTGATACTGCAATTTTGATTTGCATTTTTCTGATAATTAATCATGTCAAGTATCTTTTCATATACCTGTTGGTCATTTGTATTTATTCTTTAGAGAAATACTTGTTCAAGTTCTTTGTCCTTTTTTTAATTCAGATAATTCACTCTTTTGCTATTGAGTTGTAGGAGTTTCTTACATATTTTTGATATTAATCCCTTATTAGATATATGGTTTGCAAATATTTTCTCCTATTCCATATGTTGCCTTTTGATTTTGTTGATTGTTTGCTTTGCTGTGCAGCTTTTCAGTTTGATGTAGTTCCATTTGTCTATTGTTGCTTTTTGTATTGTGTATCCATTAACATATTTTATGATTATTTGTATACTTTAGTTTTTTGACCTAAAGATATTTATGCACGACTGTTACAGTGTTACAATGTTCTGTATTTGTCTGTATATTTACCTTTATTAGTATAGTTTATACTTTCATATACTTTCATGTTGCTGTTAGCATTTTTTTGTTTCATCTTGAAGGACTTCCTTTAGTATTTATTTTAAGGTGGGTCTAATCGTGATGAACTTCTTCAGCAATTGTTTATATAGGAAAGTCTTTATCTCTCCTTCACTTGAAAGGCAATTTTTCCAGATGTAGTAGTCATAGTATTCTTGGCTGGCAGTTTTTTTTTCTTTTAACACTTTGAATATATCATTTCACTCTCTTCTGGCTTACAAGGCTTTTGGTGAGAAATCCACTCACAGTCTTGTGGGGGTTCCTTTGTGTGTGATAAGTCACTTTTCTCTTGCTACTTTAAAAATTCTCTTTGTGACTTCTGACAATTTGAGGGTCTAGAGCTTCCTATTCCACCATCTTTCTGACGTCACTCCCTGGTCTTTGAGGATTCAAGCAAGTTAAGATGAGATCATCATGGTGAGCCCTAATCCAGTATAGCTGGTGTCCTTATAAAAATGGGAAATTTGGACACAGAGGGAAGACAGTGTGAAGACACACAAGGAGAAGATGGTCATGTGACTAGAGTGATGCCAAGGAATGGCAGGATTGCTGGCAAACACCAGAAGCTAGAAGAGGCAAGGAAGGATTTTCCTCTGGTATCATCAGAGAGAGCATTATTTACTTGCTGACAGTTTGATTTCAGACTTCTAGCCTCCAGCACTGTGAGACAATAAATTTATGTTATTTTAAGCTACCCAGTTTTGGGTACTTTGTTACAGCAGCTCCAGGAAACTAATACAAGGCTCCTTTAACAAACTTGGTTTCACTGTGGATTCCCTCCTACCCACCAAGATATATGCATAGAGACAACCACTTCTGAGTGGTTCCTATTCTCTATACAAGAACAACTAGGAGACTGGGAGAAGGGAGTGCAAAAAAATGTGCGAGGTTACGGAGCTATAATTGATGCTTCTTTTGAGAAATTTGTTGAAGTATCCAAATTTTAACTTGATAGTGTTATATCAAATGCAGAACATATTGCAGTAGAACTGGCTTATTACTTCCTTATATCCTCAATAAATGTCACTAATTTACCTCATTTCTTTGGTGATCTACATCCCAACGCCTGCCCTCTGAGGAATTTTTAAGTCTTTTTTTGCAAGAAAAATAAAACAAGAATTAAACAAATTACAAAATTATATATAGTACGGTCATGACGTTCAAGCAAAATATGTTTAAAGACCCAAATATGTGAAAATAGAGGCAAATATAACTGAAATATTGAAGTGAACAATCAGATGGCACTGAAGTTATTTACAGAGTATTTAAAAAATTCCTGCCCCCTCGGGACTTCCCTGGTGGCGCAGTGGTTAAGAATCTGCCTGCCGATGCAGGGGACATGGGTTCGAGCCCTGGTCTGGGAAGATCCCACATGCCACGGAGCAACTAAGCCTGTGCGCCACAACTACTGAGCCTGCACTCTAGAGACCATGAGCCACAACTACTGAAGCCCATGCTCCTAGAGCCCGTGCTCCGCAACAAGAGAAGCCACCACAATGAGAAGCCCTCACACTGCAATGAAGAGTAGACCCCGCTCACCGCAACTAGAGAAGGCCCGCGCGCGGCAATGAAGACACAATGCGGCCAAAAATAAATAAATAAATAAATTTATTTTTATAAATAAATAAATAAATTCCTGCCCCCAAAATAAATATTATTCTTATTTCTTGTTTTCTTTTATATACACAGTATGACTAGTGGACTCTAGTGTTTGTGATAGAACTGAGCCAACAATGAACTCAACATTCCACTCTTTACTTCATGCAAAACATAAATTCTCAATGAAACTTCTCCACTTTCTTTTTACTTGTATTTCCAGGACTAGAAATTGGCTTTCCTTTAGGGTCTCTTTTTTCACAAAAGAAGAAAGGTTTGTCATTTCACAAGAGTGAAGAACAAGAAACCAGAGGTGTGGATGTGATGGCAAGGTACACTTGAGAGACAGGGACCCATCCTCATACACAGCCTCAGCTGTGGGATATAAATGTATGCAAATTTCTACATGTCCTCAACCTTTGAAGTTAAAACCATAATGGTAAATGGTAAATCCATAAATGCTTAGGGGGTTCTGTAACTAAAGCTAAGCCCTAAATGGCAGTAAACATGGATGGTGGGACTCTGTTCAAATCATACCAAGAAAGAGATATCAGGGGAATTTGTGAGATAGTTTTCTAAATTATTTCCATCAAATAACGCTGGGATCCTACAGGAGCCCACCCTGAACAATACATGGAAGATACCAACACTAAATATCATTCATTAATACTAATTTCAAGTCTAAAAAAAATGAACATAGGAAAAGTAAGAGTACTGTAGAAGAATATATTTATTACTTAGGAAGTTTTTGAACTTATAGGACAATTGGAAAACATAATACTTAAAATGCATCAAAACATAAAAGCAGTAACTTCTGCCCCAGTCAGATCTCTCCAAGAAAAGCGTTCTTTCAATGTGTGCTCTTTACTAAGAACATTCATCTTCATGCCAGTCAGTGCCACCAGTTGGTTTTAAATTCCATAGAAACAACATTAATTATTAGAAATACCAAGAGCAGCAATAAATATAATAATTATAAAAAACGCCTACTTCGGGGGAAATTTTCAGCTCTTTTAGGAGTTTGATTTCTCCTTTGTCTCATGGAGGCAAATTATAATAATTGTTTTGTCAGTTGGTACTGGAGATCTTTTAACTTCATATCACATCAGTTCAGAGATCCCAAGTCTAACTGCCATTCAGATAGTGCTAAATAACTGGGACCCTGAAGGAAGCTACTGCTTTCTAATTCATTCCACTGAGTGTGAATAAAATTCAGTATTCCCTTGACACAGCACTCCTCCAATCCCACAATGCTTTGGGGTTATTTTTAATTAGATACATTGAAAAGATATTAATTCTTACAACAATAATGCACTAGGAAACTGCATATGTGAATTTAAAAGATTGGAGAAGTCTGAATATTGTAATTTCCCATTCAACAATAACTGACAATTCGTATGTAATTGAGAATTAAATCTTTGTCAGTTAATGGGATTTGTGGGAAATAATGGGTGAGTTATTACAGTAATTTAAAAAAAAAACTATTCTAACTTACCCCTTAAGCCAATGAATAGCTGTACAGAAGCAAGAATAAATAATATAGGTAAAACTGGAAAAAAAGAAATTTCTAGAAATCAGCCTCTCATTGAGAGTTCTATAAAATCAGGGACAGTGCTTTCCATGTTCATCACCACTGCATCACATCAGCACAGTGCTCGAAATGCAGTCAGCATACAATAAATAACTACTGAATTGTTGAAGGAAAAGCATAGTGGCTCTCATAAAAAGGTATTTTCACAGTCATTTTGACACAATCTTATCCTGATGTTTTTACATCTGTACATTTTTTTATTATAGTCCAAAATAAAAGTATAGGTAAGAAAGGATAAGTATAACTATTTTCTCCATTGGTGTTTTGGAACAACACTGTGCTAGAAGTCAGATGACTTCTGGTGGGATGACCCTATCTGTGTCAGGGTGTGACCTTGAACTAGCCAAAATCTGAAGTGCAGAGAATAATATCTAGCAAGGGTTTATTACAGATGAAGTAATTTTAATAACAATAAAAAATAATGACATATACACACTGCAAGTGACAAGAGAAATATTAGGATGCTGCCTGTGTGTGTAAAGTGCTCTAGCATTTAAAAAATCCATTTTTTATCACCCCACTTGCTAATCACAGTAATGCCACAAGAAAGATGGAGCTCAACCAGCAAATAAAAATGTTAGCCTCGAGTCATCTAAAATAAAATATGGCCATTTTCTAATTTTTTAGGTATAATTTGCATACCATGTAATTCACCCTTTTTAAGTATAAAATGCAACAGTTTTTAGTAAATTTACTGTTAAGGAACCACCACCATCCATTTTTAGAACATTTTCATCACCCCAAAATGATTCCCTCTGCCCATTTACCGTCATACCTTGTTCCTTCCTCCAGCCCCCAAAACAGAAAAACAATAAATAATATTTTAGTACAAGTATGTCCCATCTATTGAATGAGACATACTTATACCAAAACATTTTTCACTGTTTATCTGAAATTTATTTTTAACCAAGGATCCTGTATTTTATCTGATCACCCTACCAAAACATGGACTTTTAAAACTAGTTTTCTGGGCTTCCCTGGTGGCGCAGTGGTTGAGGGTCTGCCTGCCAGTGCGGGGGACACGGGTTCGGGCCCTGGTTTGGGAGGATCCCACATGCTGCGGAACGGCTGGGCCCGTGGGCCACAATTACTGAGCCTGCGCGTCTGGAGCCTGTGCTCCGCAGCAGGAGGGGCCACGATAATGAGAGGCCCACGCACCGCGGTGAGGAGTGGCCCCCGCTTGCCGCAATTAGGGAGGGCCCTCGCACAGAAACGAAGACCCAACACAGCCATAAATAAGTAAATAAATAATTTTTAAAAAATTAAAACTAGTTTTCTTTTTAGTATTGTTGATGGATTTACACATATTTATAATCTCTTAGTGGTAACCCAAAGTATGTTTTATAAGATGGCTGACCAAGGACTTATGTTTTACAATTTTTCCCTTGTAAATCACTATTAAGACAACCAAGGAATTCTAAAAACAAGAATCTCTAAGGAAACTAATCCCCACATCCTTTTCAGATTCAAGTGCAGCTACCAGAGGAGGTAGGGTTTGGCACTGCTCTGGGATGTCTGAATGTTTATGATTCCATCCGATGTGTCCTGAAGCAGTACACTTCCACCTTTTGCATTCTTCTAGGCACTTGTGCATTTTAAAATTAACTACGGTACACTGTCTACTTGCCATATGCACTGCGTGACCCCACTCAGTGGGGAAGCTGTTCGGGGGACTAGCAAGCCACATGTAAACCACAAAGAAAAGAGATTGCTCTGCTTTATTCTTATCGCCATTACATTGGAGATCTGAGCCTTCAGGCTGGGACTACTTAGTAGCCAGAGACCTGTCTTTATTTCAAATAGAAGCTTCGGCTGAAACATGCATGCTATGTTTCTGGGAGTCGAGGCTAGACAAACGTTAGGTAGAAAATACTCTATTATGCGACCTCTTCCAATCTCTGTGGGGTTCCTATTGCTTCCCTCATTTTATAACCTCAATTTAGACATTCAATCTGTCAAGAAATACTTCCTTAGGGTATTGATTTGAGAACTACATGGTGTGGTGAAGACACAGAAGCACAGAAGTTCCAGGATTGTGTTTGGTTTTTGCTTGCCTTTTTGGGCTCAGTGCCTACCTCGGTGCCTGGTAGGGACAGTGGTCAAATTCATGTGCCAAATAAAGGAATACATTCAGCAGTGAATAAGATAGAAATAGCTCTTGCCCTCACCAAGTTTACAGCCTATTTTACTGGCCCTTCTCAGAAGAAGCGCAACAGAGAAAATCAGGCCACAGGAATCTCTGCAGTTCAGTTTTACTCTACTTTAGCCTTTTGTTTTAATCTTTAACACTAAAATCTTTTAATTGCCCATCTTAGACCCCTGACCAAAAATTCTAAATGATTCTTCCTAAGGTTAGAAGTAGAAAATACTATTTCAGGCTAGAATGGTCAGGGAAGGTTTCTCTGAAGGCGGCAGAAGCATGCAATTTGGGGAGATGGCACTGTAAATCGGAGCAGATGATACAAATAAAAATCCAGAGGCAGAGAGGCTGAAATCAATAAAAATAGGATTTTTGTGATAGTATGGGGTTTTTCTTTATTAGAGTGCTTTTGATAATCAGTTGGGCATATTGTGTGGGTTTATTTCTGGGTTCTTTGTTTTGTTCCATTGATCTATGTGTTTATCCCTCTGCTAATTATCTTGACTCTATGTAGTAAGAGTTAAAATCAGGTAGCGATGTCTCCAACTTTATTCTTCTTTTTCAAAACTACTTTATCTATTCTAGATTTTATGACTTTTCATATAAACTTTAGAATAAGCTTATCTGTGTCTATAAAAAAACCTTGCTGTATTTCGATAGGAATTGCACTAAGTGTAATCAATTTGGAGTTAAAGTGTTTTTATATATATGAAATCATTTTACCTTCTGGAAAACCATGGTAAAGTTTTCACAGTGACAACACACACACACACACACACACACACACACACAAATTCCAATGAGATTTGGGCAAGTATGTCCACCAAGTGAAGCAGTGACGACTATAGGACCCTTTTTTGCAACAGAAGTGACCCAGAACACTGGTTCAAATGGGAAATGGAGTAGGATGTAAAGTGCTATATAGGGATCAACGTCATATCCCAGGTAGGATGTCAAGATAACGTTGGCCAAAAGGTGGCACTGCTCACTTGATGGGGCTTTATCAGAGGTTTCTACTCTAGTAGCTCACATCGGATTTTCCTCAGACTGAAGGAACCATTGGAAATGGCAATTTTCTTTCTTTTCCTTGGCTTCCAATTTTCTTTGAATTACACGGAAATCTCATTTAGATCAGTTTATGGTAGAGCAGTGCTCTGACACTCCAAATCCATGAATAAAAACAAAACAAAACTTAGGCATGGCAAAACGGCATACTACTAAATTTAGTGTTTCAAATTAATGCAAAGTACTGAAAGCTCAGTTATATGACAGTAAATAATCTTGTCTTATTGGGATTTCATTATTATTTAATAATTACTAACATCATTCAATATTTAGTTAATGTAATCTGTAATAAAAAGGACAATAGCTTTGAGGGAATGTAAAATGCTGCAGCCTCTATAGAAAACAGTATGGAGTTTCCTCCAAAAAGTAAAAATAGAATTACCATATGCTTCAGCAATCCCACTTCTGGGTACATATCCAAAAGGATTGAAAGCAGGATCTTGAAGAGACATTTGCACACCCATGTTCAGTGCAGCATTATTCACAACAGCCAAGAGACAGAAGCAACGCAAATCTCCATAGACAGATGAACTGATAAAGAGAATGGCATATACACACAACAGAATACCACTCAGCCTTTAAAAAGGCAAAAATCCTGTCTCATGCTACAGATCCTGCTTCATGAATTTTGAATATACCATGCAAAGTGAAATAATTCAGTCACAAAAAGACAAACACTGTGTAGGAGTTCATGTATATGAGGTATCTAAAGTGGTCAAATTCACAGAAACAGAAAGTGGAATGGTTGTTACCAGGGGCTGGAGGGAGGGGGGAATGGGGACTGTTGTTCAGGGATATAGAATTTCAGTTTTGCAAAATGAAAAATTTCTAGAAATGTGTTGCACAACAATGTGACTATAGTTAACACCAATGAGCAGTACACTTAAAAGTGGTTAGGAGAGTGCATTCTACGTTATGTATCTTACTACAATTTTAAAAAAGACAATAGCGGTTATACTGAGATTCAGTATAAGAAAAAGAATTGCAGGTTTAGCTTTTAAAGCTTGTTATCTCCCTATAAAATGAGTCTTGTTGCAGACTGGACAGAGATTATTTCCAAATTTGCATTGGAGATTCATGCTAAACATGCATCACTATGTGTGGAGCCTAAAAGGGAGAGTTATTTAAAATAGATTAAATGATGTGGAATAAAACTTCCAAAAGCTGTAATTGAAAGTGTCAGAAACATTAGCTTTGAAACAAGTAACATTTAATCACATAGATTATACAGAAGCATACATTTTTGTAGGTTGTTTTCCTCAATCAAATCTGCTGAGACTGTTTATCACTTTTGGCTGTCTGGTACCAAGCAGCTGGTCAAACTTATAAAGGCAAACCGCCTACATTAGAAACAGGACTTTTCCTTTAAGTACAAAAGATGATGAAAGTTTAATTAGAGTTTTCAAGACTGCAAGTGTCTTCAAGGCACTTCAAGATAGCAAGTGTCTGAGAGTAGTGAGATTAAAATAAAGGGCATTTGTCTATCAATATTTCTTTAGCTACTAAGAGTTAAAAATTATAATTATTTATGCCCATAGAACAGCTTTAAGGGCCACCAAAATGTAAAACTTTTCAGAATTGGACACTTGCCAAAGGGAAGAATTTGACAGGATTTATACTGTGTGGATGACAGAGGAAAGCCATGAGATAAACAGGCGCTCTCTTCAAAGGCTGGGCTGGGAAAGGACACTTATGGTCATTTTGGAGGACCTGCTACATAGGAGGGTTCCAGGAGAAAAAGAACCCATATAGCTACAGATTTGGGCAGTTCTCTCAGCTAAGTCTTATATTCCCACTCCTCTTCACAGTTGTTCAGGAAATTGTTCTCAATACCAGGTTCTGGAGCAACTCATGATTTTACCAGCATCACAGAGGGCTGCTACTGCTGTTTTTTTTCAATGAAGTACCGCTACCTGCGGTTGTTGAGGTCTTGCTAACAGATTCTAGTTTGTTGTGCATGTGTTTATTTGTATTCTCTTTCATAACACAAGTCCTGCCAGGTACAAACGTCATAAGGGAGAAGAGTTGAAAACTGTGGGAGAATCTTGTATAAAGACAGAACCTTCCCAAAACATGCATCTTTGGCCAGAGATGACAGTGACATCCAGATCAATGGCATAGTGACTAAACATTTTACCAAACTATGGTGGTTATACATTTCTCCAAAAATGCTGTAATAGGGGCAAGCAACCTTTAAAAATTGTATTTAGAAAAGGAAAAAGTGTTGTAATGAGTTTAAGCTTGTTTACATGGAATCAAGGCACAGAAGACTTTACCTAAATTGCTATCATTGTTATTTGGTGGATGAGAAAGCAATTCCTTGGGATTAGCCAATGAGGAGACTACAACATCACCAAAGAGCATGCTCTGCCAACCTCCCTGTGAAGCATCATGCTACCACCTGAGTGATCCAAAGCCCCGTCATCCACAGAGAGCAATATTTGCCCAAGGAATCAGAGAAAAAGTAACATGAAGATTCAAAGAAAGAATACATTATTCCACATTAGGTGCCTGTCTTATCCTTTTTTTTTTTTTTAAGTATTTGTTTATTTATTTATTTATTTATGGCTGTGTTGGGTCTTCGTTTCTGTGCGAGGGCTTTCTCTAGTTGTGGCAAGCGGGGGCCACTCTTCATCGCAGTGTGCTGGCCTCTCACTATCACATCCTCTCTTGTTGCGGAGCACAGCCTCCAGATGCGCAGGCTCAGTAGTTGTGGCTCACGAGCCCAGCTGCTCCGCGGCACGTGGGATCTTCCCAGACCAGGGCTCGAATCCGTGTCCCCTGCATTGGCAGGCAGATTCTCAACCACTGCACCACCAGGGAAGCCCCCCCTGTCTTATTCTTTTTGTTTGTTACTGGGAGTCTATCTATAATAAGTCAAAAATGTGATACTTACATTTCATGAACACAAGAATGATAATTAATAGC
Organism: Balaenoptera acutorostrata; assembly: GCF_949987535.1. Lineage (NCBI taxonomy): Eukaryota > Metazoa > Chordata > Mammalia > Artiodactyla > Balaenopteridae > Balaenoptera > Balaenoptera acutorostrata. Next base: position 70,922,673 of record NC_080081.1, read on the forward strand.
TCCCTGGTTTCATGCTAATAATAGTAGATAGAAAATCTATTTACTTTAGCACCAGCATAGGATAAATGTTACTCATAGGTCAAATACTCCATGGTAATTGTAAGGAAGACCAGGCAGGCACAATAAGAAAGTACAATTCCTTGTTAATAAATATTGCTCCCCTGCTTGTTGTGCTCAAACAATTCCCTACAGCCCAAGTGAGAATGAATTTACTGGATAGACTCTCTCAGTAACAGTAGGAATCAGTACATAGCAGGCTTGAAGTGTGCACTGGGGTCATTTAAAATGAGTTCGGTCTTGGTTGCCTTGAGTCGAAGATGTTTATGGGCCATCCAAGTGGAAATGTAAAGGAAGAGCTTGAATATGCACATCCAGTATTCACAAAGATCTAGACAGGAGATACAGGCTTCAGTATAACAAAGGTAATTGATGTTGCCACAGTGGATGAGATGACCAAGGAAAACTATGCAGTGTGAAAAGAGAAGAGGCAAAGAATAAAGCCCACATGCTGGAGTTTGAGTTTTCCAGGGAGCAGCCTCTGAAACAGAGTTTTGTGCTCAAGATGTTCATTGAGGAGTGCACTTGGAATCCACACCTGCAAAAGGGGTGTGGAGGAGGCGGGGTTAGGCAAAGGGAGAAGCTGAGCTGCAGTGCCGCTCCAAGAAGGTCTCTCCAGGTGGAATGACCTATCAGAGCTGTCCTATATGCGGTCAAAATAACCAGGCCTTTATATCCTGCCTTAGTCAGTCAGTCATTGGATATGCGTCCCGGACGGGTATGGACCCTACTGAGAGCTCTGAGAGCTCTCTTTGCAGCTGAAGCCACACCAGGCTGAGCTGAAAGCTCTCTTGTCTGTCCTCCCAGCAGCTATGACAGCAGGTCCCTCCTCTGGGGGATCTGGGCAGCAGGTCTCCATGTCCACCACACTGAGAAATGCAGACATGTACGGGGTGAGCAGATAAAGAGAAGTCTAAAATCAGAAGTTTGAAAGGTCGGGTAGAAAAGCACTAAAACAATAAACAGCTCCTGCTGTGTTGGAAAGTGTTGGAAGCCAGAGGAAAAAGGAGGGAGTGGTCAACAGTGTGAAGTGCTATTTAAAAATCACAAGTAAAATAAGGACCACCAAGTGTAGATGGCTGTCAAGAGTTTACAGCTCCCCGAAGAGGTATAGGCTTTAAGAAGCCATAGTTTTTACATGAGGCTGAAGGACTAATGGTCCAAAAGTGTCATGCAGTAGCAAAAAGCTGCTGAGACTATCTTAGCCCAGATCTACATGGGATTGGAAGAACAGGCCAAACGTACTTAAAAGGGCCAAGGCATGTCTTCAAGGGAAGGTCAGGTTTCAGTTAAGGAAAGAGGTGCATGTGGTTTCCAATAAAGAAGTTAAGGATGCCAAAGCCCCGTTTATTATATTAAATGTTCTAAAGCCCAACAGGAAGGCTTGTGAGGGGAAAGGAGGGGGAGGAAATGGAAGAGAAGAGGAGGGAACAGAAGGGAAGGGCAATGAGCAATATAAATTTAACACGGGTGAAATACGTACACAGCAGCCCGTGGTGTGAGATTACAGGAAAGGGGGGATGCTCAGTGGGGCTTCTAACACCTTGGATGGAAATGTGAGGCCTGGTGGGATTTTTCAATCTCAAGGTTGTCGAAACAACTTGTCCTAGCAGGCCCAGGCTTAAAAAGGCATAGACCACTATGGAAAGAGTTAACATTGCTTGAGTGAGGGTGTTTCAAGGGATTTGTATCTCAGGTGAACGACAAGGAGACTGACTTGTTTTCAGGACTCTCACAAGCATTAAATATAGCAGCAGCCCTCAGTAGAAGGGCAGGCTCCTTGGAAGGCGTCAATAGGAGTACTCTCATGGGGCTATCACAATGTTAGTGTTCCTTTGTCTTTTTTCCTCTTCTATCTTTCTTCTGTATATTAAACAATAAATATTTATTGAGAGTTTATCGTCCCAGGTAGCTGTCCTAGAGCTTGAAGATGCAGAGATAAATAAAGCACATCCTTTGTCCTCCAGATGCTCAGAGCACAATAATGCTAGTATAGTTATATTTGTCAAGAAAATGCCATGCAACAGTCATGCAAAGGAGCGATCACAACCTGGAATAAACCAGAGCCAGCCAGATAGCAAGCTGTTGGTAAGTAAAGATTTTAATAAAAGTGGAGAAATATCCTTTGGCACTCTTCTGCACATATTTCCTACTTCTGCTGCTCACTGCTTGTCAGGTGTAACATTGCTAATACATTGCTTGTCAGGTGTAACATTGCTAATATATATTGGTTACCTGCATAATCATTCAGTTCTTTGAAACATCATCCGTAAGAGCAGAACTTGCCAACTGTTTAGTCACCTACCCACTAGTCAAACTTCCCACTAAGTAGGCTGGGAACGACCGCTTGTCTTTTATGGAGGCCAGGTCCTTCTCTGCCTGTCTTGGATCCCGCCTGATCCTCTTGCTCTACATTCCATCTCCTGCCTTCTCATCGGTTAACAAGAACAATCCAGATGAAGGGCTTGTTTTGGGACCCACTGCAAAACATGCCCAGGCTGCCCGGCTCCCCATGATCTACAACTGGGTTCTCACGAATATATAATTGCTCTGGCCCAACATCTTGACAAGGGGTTTCAGCCCTTATTATCAGGGCAAATATTAAATTGCTATAATTTATTCATGAGACATTTACTGAGTACCTGTTAGGCCTTATTCAAAATGAATAAGACATGATCCCTTCAACAAAGAATAGAGGAAAGGAAAACATCAGCAAAATATTCTCTGAGAACTAAAGGCTAAAGTGCTTAGAGGGTAAGCTTGAGAGATGGACAAAATCTTTCCATTACTTCTTTCATGGTATAATAAAAGCCTGGAAATAAACAACAGCTAATGATATAATCTTTCCCCTATTATTGTTGACAGGGGCTCTGGTGATTATAAACCAAATTCTATTTGCATGATTGTATACATAAATATTTAACACATGTGAACATATTTTATTTATTCATATAATAATCATGCCTATAGGTATGTTCAACTCTGAAACTTAAGTGTATCATGTCTACATTTCACTTATTCAATAAATATTTGTTGAGCCTTGATTCTGTGCAAAGATGGAGAGAGATTCAAAGATGAATCAGACATTAAAAAACACCTCTTTTAAAAAGTTTTCAGTATAAAAAGGGAGGTAAGCCTGTATATCTAAATAATTAATATTAACTTTTTTGGACAGTTTTCACCAAATTTGGAAGGCATATTTGGGATGTATAGACTTAAAATACAGGTTATGTGGGCATACTGGAAATTCAGTTAAGAGAACCTTGGAGAATCCCTCAATCAGATAGGCTGTCTTTACAGATATCAGTTATTTGGGGCCACCTGGCATCTAACAGTACCTTGTCTTTTGGAGAAGGATGTGATATTGTGATTTATATTAAGAAATACAGGGAGGGTGGGAGGGAGGGAGATGCAAGAGGGAAGAGATATGGGAACATATTGTATGTGTATAACTGATTCACTTTGTTATAAAGCAGAAGCTAACACACCATTGTAAGGCAATTATACTTCAATAAAGATGTTTTAAAAAAATATATTTTTAAATTATCAAAAAAAAAAAAAAAAAAGAAATACATATTTGGCCTTCTTCCCTGTTTCTGGTACAGAGCTCCTAAAACCCTTGGAATTTCCTAAGTTGTAAGAGCGACAGAGGTATCTTGGTATTCCTAACAAACCCCTTTCAACCACACCTGGGTTTATGTTAATGAGGTAACTACTGGAAAGCACCTAAGGGTGGGGGCTGTTTGCTAGGGGAACCCACTATATGATTGGAGGTCTGGAACTTTCAGTCTCACCCTTGCTGACCTCTGGGGAGGGGAGAAGGACTGGAGGTGGAATTGATTGCCAATGGCCAATGATTTAATCAATCGTACCTATGTAATGAGCCCCCATAAAAACCCTAAAGGACAGGGCTCAGAGAGCTTCTGAGTTGGTGAACACATGGAGGTGCTGGGAGGGTCGTGCACCCAGAGAGGGCATGAAAGCTTTGCATCCCTTTCCCCATACCTTGCCCTTCCCATCTCTTCCACCTGGCTGTTCCTAAGTTATATACTTTTATAATAAACCAGTAATCTAGTAAGTAAAATGTTTCTCTGAGTTTTGTGAGCTCCTCTAGCAAATTAATTGAACCCAAGGAGGAGATCTTTGGAACCTCCAATTTATAGCCTGTCAGTTAGAAGCTAACTGAAGGTAACAACCTGGACTTTGGACTGGCACCTGAAGTGGGGGCAATCTTGTGGAACTGAGCCTTAACCTCTAGGATCTTATGCTATCTCCAGGTAGATAGTGTTAGAATTGAGTTAATTTCTTGGTGGTGTGAACAAAACACACACACACACACACACACACACACACACACACAGGAATTGGTGTCAGAACTGGAGAGACATTACCTCTCCTCCTTTGTGTGCAGTCTCAGCAAGATGGTAAATCAAGGGATCCAGCCCTCTCACAACAGATGCTGAAGGGCCTCCTCTGAGTACACCCCCACCCCCCGCAACCTCTGAGAACACCCAGAGGCAGGCAAGTAAACCAAGCTTGCCTAATCAGCCTCTCTCTCCCAGGAATTTGAATCTTAATCAGAACAATCCAAAAATAATAATAATAAATGACTAGACTTGGCTCCTCCCAGGAGTAGATTCTGAGTGACGATGCCCTTCCTCTCCTGGCAGTAATACCTGCAGTAGGTCCCTGGTCTCCGCTTTATGCCTGGTTCTTCTGCCTTCTTTGGGATTCTGTAAGCTTCTGTATAGTCTTTTAATAAAGACTTTTAAAAAACATTTATCCAGGGCTTCCCTGGTGGCGCAGTGGTTGAGAATCTGCCTGCCAATGCAGGGGACACGGGTTCGAGCCCTGGTCTGGGAAGATCCCACATGCCGCGGAGCAACTAGGCCCGTGAGCCACAACTACTGAGCCTGCGCATCTGGAGCCTGTGCTCCGCAACAAGAGAGGCCACGATAGTGAGAGGCCCGCGCACCGCGATGAAGAGTGGCCCCCGCTTGCCGCAACTGGAGAAAGCCCTCGCACAGAAGCGAAGACCCAACACAGCCAAAAATAAATTAAAAAACAAAACAAAACAAAAAACCTCACATTATTTAACAAAAAAACATTTATCCAATATCCATTTCTGCTGCTTTCAACCAAAGAACCCTAACTGATACCACAGACATCTCCCAAGGGCAGCTAGAGACCCACATGGCTGCTAAAGGGAAGAGAAATAGCAAAATCACCTACACAAAGGGATTTCAAATATGAGTCTCAAAGTATAAGTCATCAGGGCAGACATTCCAAATTGCAGATATTGGTTTGTGACAGAGCTGCTTCCCATTTGGACTCCTTGGTGTACAAAGAAGGAATTTAATTGCTTAATGGTGGCTAACAATTGTCCTGAGAATGGAGGAGAAGCCAGGTACAACATAATTAAAATTCAAAGGGGAATGAGGTCCCTGTCACAAGAGAAGGACAAGTAAAATGCTATGGAACTCCAAGGAAAGCGACTTCATATAGTTGAAGAAGCCAAGGAGACAACTCAAGGAGACAACACTGAACTAGGTCATCAAAGGAATTCATAGCTGGGGGAGTAAGATGAGCAAGTAAGTCAGAGAGGTGTGAAATTATAGACTTTGAGTAGCTGGTAATTCAGCTTTGCTAAATCTTAGGGTCAGTGATGAGGAGATGTGGAAAGTCAAGTTTGGAAAAGCAGTTTGTTGATACAGAACTAGGAGACAAATAAGTTTCGTCTCCAGTGTCTACTCTGATGCACAGGTGGTGTGTGCATAGTACACTAGACAGGCACGGGACTTCCTATAGCATTCTACTTGTCGAACTACCCAGTTTTCAGCTGGATCTACTGATTGTAGGTACATAGCTTTAACAAATCAGAAAGATTCCTTTCTCATGACTTGCTATAGGCCTTTGAGAGGTTTTAAGGAAGCGTGGCATGGTTAATATTGTGTTTGTCTTGCCCTCTCTGGAGGCCATTGAAATAGGAGCTAGACATCATATCCATGTGCCTAGTATGTGAGAGGCATATAGGAGGCGCTTGGTAAGCAGAAGTTCCTTTCACCATTACTTCTATCGCTAATGCCTTGGTAAAGCATTTCCGGTGTCGTCATGGTAACCTCAAGGATCCTACTTACCTTCAATTATCATTCTTGTCCTAGTCTAAAAATATTTGTTATCATTTCCAAAATATCTGATTTAAAATTTGGAAACCAAACTGGACACAATCTTCTTTAGAAGCAGAATATAAGTGGTTCTTACCAGACATAGAAGGTAATAAATATACAACACAGTCCATAAAATCAGGGTGCAAAAGATGTAACCTTTTGCTTTCTACAATTCACCTTAATTTTAACCCTCTTTCCATCAGTCCCTGGCATGTGGTAGATACTCAATAACTGTTTGTTGAATTAGTGTATGTATGAAGGAGTACATGAAGGAATAAATTAATTTGTTGGAACAAAACTACAGGTCAACAAGACCAACTTTCTACCTATTCCATTAATCCTCTCTGATAATGAGTTATCCAACTCTTTAAACCATCCTAGTTTTTATTATCTTAGAAAATATATCGACATCTTACTGTAATTGTGGTCAACAAGAAAACCATGTGTCCTAGTCTTCTAAGCAAGTTTGGATTTTAAATATTTTAGTCTATTGTCAGATCACAAATTACAATTCTTGTTTTAGGAAATATGATCACAGTATATGATTCTAGTGTTACTTTTGTACCTAGCTTATCCTCATCACTTTTGGTTTTCTTTCTTCCTTTTCCATCCTCTAAAGATTTGGAAGAAAGTCAGGAGAGATGCTGTCCATAAATGAATGGAGCAGAGGGCAGGAGAAAGAGATATCCGAAAGCCATCTCAAAAGGCAGTTTCTATAGCATTGAACATGATCTGGCTGCGCAGGTAACTGGACAAACAACCTGTGCAGCGTGTGGGTCAGCAGGGAAATAGACCCCAATAACATAAGGGTCAAAGAGTCAGCCCAGGATACTGACCTGCTATTGTCTGCAGTGATGAATGTTGTACCCAAGTCATGGGTCCTAACTGGGGAAATGTAAATTTGATAGCTACACACCTCAACACACATGACCTACATCTGTGGCCTCTGTCAGCCTCTGATTTCGAGATGTCCAGTAATAGGGGTAATCAAGGACTTGCCAAGCCAGCAATACTGAACCAAAGAAAACCATTTAACTTGGGGATAGTTTTTAATCAGGCTTTTTTCTGTAATCACTCTGCCACGGGGTTCAGTACCATGCTTTTTAAATATGTGTGAATTGCAAGTGGCTTTCCACACACCTCTCCACTTCCACTCAGCAGGAGACAGACACTCTCCCCAGGTTCTTCTGATTCATTCCAAATGGCCTGACAGCAGAGGTCTCAGATTTGAAGTGTCAAAAGTTAAGTTTGCAATCTCAAGGGCCTCAAAGTCACAATCTTCAGAAACTCATTTTTCTTTGAGATATAATCAGGACACATATTATCCCAAAATTACAGCTGTGGACAGAGGTTCCAAGAGTTGACAGTAATTGCCCAAAGTCACTGAGAGAGGCAAAGTGCCCAAACTCTACCTAGACTTGCTGGTCAAGTTCACTGCTTTCTCTATATTTGTAAATGCAAACTGGTTTCCTGTGGTTCCTCTTGCCTCTCCTAGGAGAAAGGGTTGCAAGGATAAGGGCTATTAGAGAAAGATTATAGGTAAAAATTTCTCAATTATATGTGAGAATTTCCTCAAATTTAGAAATATCTAGCCCTTGTCTTAAATTAAATGATCAAATTCTATGCACTTTCTCTTTAAGACAATCTACCAACTAAGCAGTCAGAGGTTTACAAACATCAGAGGTCTCTGAGCAGATTCTGTCAAGATATTATTCTTTTTAAACCTCCTATTTTCTGGTTTGTAGCACAGTGTTAAAATGACTGATGAACAAATAATTTCACAGTGGTTGAGGCAAATGCTTACCCAGCTGAACCAACTACAAACCATACATCATTTTGTAGCATTAAATCCTTTGCCTGTTGCAAAAAAAAAAGTTAAATAAATAAAAAATAAAAAGCCACACACCCACAATTCTTAATGACAACACAGAAGGAAACGGGTGATTTCTGCATCAGTCTGACACTGCTGTTTTTCTTAGAAACAGTTCCCAACCCAAAGGCCTCTGTAATGGTGAGCTGTGGGCTAGATGTCTCATTCCTCTTTTCTGGGCTACTTCCAGAAACATTTGCAGTAGTACACACACATCTTTCATCCTTAATACACGTACAGCTGAAGACAAAAAAAGCACAATGCACTGCTTTCAAGATACTAACCTCATTCATCTTGAACTGCTATTGAAGTAGCTCACGGCTCTAGTATAGAAGAGTTTTCAAGTCAGTTCTACCACATTCATTAAGCACCTATATTTGCAGGTTGTTCAGCAGAGATACAGAGATGAATAACACTTAACACAGTCCCCGTGCATTTTATTTTACAGTTGGGGAGATATGAGAGATAGACAAGGAAGAAATGACAGCACAGTGTGATAAATGCAATGACACGTGTGCATACAAGAAATAGAAAATGGTCCTGGGCGGGGTCAGGGGAGGGTTCTCATCTATTTGGAGTGGTCAGAGGAGATTGCCCAAGCAGTGGTGTCGGAACTGGACTTTGAAGAATCAGTAGTCATCCTCATGGTAAAGAACTCGGGGGCTGCATTCTGGGAAGAAGGAGTGATATATCCAGAGCCAAAGAGCTATGAGCAGAAGCAATTGGAGGCTGCTAACATACAAAGGAAGAGGGTGTGGAGATCTGTCATGATGAAGTGGGAGGTGACACAGGAGGGAACATTTATGGCATGAGGACCCAGAGACCTTGGTTTATTCAGATCTTCAAAAGCAGCCAGACGCTTTCCCTCTCCCTTTTGAAAATCCCCTGATATTTATCCATTTGCACTGCACCTACCAGATAGAAAACGCTACCAAATATTATAGGCAGAATTATTTTTTTTCCAAATAAGTACATTTCTTTCCCTCAAAGAAGGCTTTCTACCAAACTCAAGGTCAGTGTGGCCTAGAGGTTAGAGCATTGGCTTTGGAGTCAGGACTGAGTACAAATCCTGTCAATACCATGCATATCCTGGCAAGTTACTTAAACCTTTAAGTTTCTGTTTTCCTGCCTGTATTATGGTTGCTATGAGAATTAAATAACAAGAACTTACTACAGTGTCTGGAGTGTAGTAAGTGTGAGAACACAATAACTGCAGCTATTATTACTTTTTTATTGACAGTCCCCTAAGCATAATATTGCTTTAGTGTCAATTGGATAAATAAACTGCCTCATTATAAATCCTTCCAACTAAGCTCTATGGCAAGTGGATTGGATATCGAGGAGCAAGGAGCACCCCTGGAAGCCCTGAGATGTACTAAGGAGAGAAAGCACAAGGCTCCTGAAGATAGGACCCTACTCCCAATGTACCCTGTCACCTGCCTTCAGTGGGAGCTCTCTCAGATCCCCGAATGATTAAGTGAAGCAGCCCAGAGGTAAGACAGGTGTTCTCATAAAATCCTGGTTGTGTGTATATGGAAATTGCGGTCTCCCCCATCCCAGCGGCATGCTTGCATTGAGAATTCTGGGCCAGAGTTGTTAGGCTGCTCCCTCATACTGCCCTCTGCAGATGCATTTGGTAAAGCCTTAAGTGTTAAATCCACAGAGTACAATGAAAATAGCTTTATTAGCAAGATCTGAGAATGTTTATTCCTTCCAAAAATAGTTTCTTAAACAACCCGAGCTATTTATTCTATCTTGCATCTTAGAAGAAAATTAGATGTTGAGGTAAGAGTGCCCCAATGGGAATATCCGAGCTGACCTCCAAAGAATGAAGAATTTCTTTAGAGTAGAGAAATGAAACTGCCTCAGGCCCCTGCTCCAATAGAATCGTATGTTCATTTGTGAATGAGAATCTGTTATATGTGAGATTATTCTGGAGTTTTTGCTGTAATAACTTCCATAATTTCTACTTTGAAAAGCATGCCACTCTTATTAACTAGAGAGTATCTGGATATGTGTCACAGAAATGAAAGTGACTTACGTCTTGAGTATATTCTGCAATGCCAAAATGCTTATCTTGTGCCATCACTGCCAGCTCTTCCTCACCACATTCTGGGGCAGGGTTTTCACACTGTCTTCCCATGCAAAGGCTGGGAGCATGATGCCACTGGTAAAAGTGGAGCTCCAACACCAAACTTCACTAAGGTCAATTTATGAATTAAACGTCGTTGCTTGGCCACCAGCTCCCTAACTCCCCAGCCATAAGCAAGCAACAAGTATTCTGGGGGCATCTAGTTTTAGGTACAAAACTGTGCTAAGTACTGCGCAGAATGCTGAAGAGTAAATTATGCTCTTCGAGATTAAGAATTTTGTAACATTAAGGGAGGGAGGGGGTTGCAGAAATGAACGTGCAAAACCAAGAGCAAACAACAGAATCAAAGCAATGTAACGTTACTGAAGGAGCCTGGAATTAATTAATTAACTTATTTATTCATTTATTTCTTATTTATCATTGAAGTATAATTGACTTACAATATTAAGTGATTAACAACATAGTGATTAGATATTTTTATAATTACAAAATGATCACCACAATACATCTAGTAACAATCTGCCAACATACAAAGTTATTAAAATATTGACTATATTCCCTATGCTGTACATTACATCCCCATGACATTTATTATATAACTGGAATTTTGTACCTCTTAACCTTCCTCACCTATTTCATTCATTCCTTACCCCATCCCCCTCTGGCAACCACCATTTTGTTCTCTATATCTATGAGTCTGTTTCTGTTTTATGTTCATTCATTGGTTTTGATTTTTAGATTCCACATATAAGTGAAACCATATGATATTTGTCTTTCTCTGTCTGACTTATTTCACTTAGCATAATACCATCTAGGTCCATCCATGTTGTTGCAAATGACAAGATTTCCTTCTTTTTTATGGCTGAGTAATCTTCCATTGTATATACATTGCAACTTCTTTATCCACTTATCTACTGATGAACACTTAGGTTCCTTCTATACCTTGGCTATTGTGAATAATGCTGCAATGAACATAGGGGTGCATATATCGTTTCAAATTAGTGTTTTTGTTTTCTTCCGAAAAATACCCAGAAGTGGAATTGCTTGATCATTCTATCTTTAATTTTTTTAGGAAATTGCATACTATTTTTCATAGTGGCTGCACCAATTTATATTCCCACCAACAGTGCACAAGCGTTCTCTTTTCTCCACATCCTCACTAACACTTGTTATTTGTTGTCTTTTTGATAGTAGCCTTTCTGACAGGTGTGAGGTGGTAACTCGTTGGGGTGTTGCACTATTTACAATAGCCAGGACATGGAAGCAACCTAAATGTCCATTGACAGAGGAATGGATAAAGAAGATGTGGTACATATATACGATGGAATATTACTCAGCCATAAAAAGAAATGAAATTGAGTTATTTGTAGTGAGGTGGATGGACCTAGAGTCTGTCATACAGAGTGAAGTAAGTCAGAAAGAGAAAAACCAATACTATATGCTAACCCATATATATGGAATCTAGAAAAATGGTACTGATGAAACTAATGGCAGGGCAGGAATAAAGATGCAGACATAGAGAATGGACTTTAGGACACAGTGGGGGAAGGGTAAGCTGGGATGAAGTGAGAGAGTGGCATGGACATATATACACTACCAAATGTAAAATAGATAGCTAGTGGGAAGCTGCTGCATAGCACAGAGAGATCAGCTCGGTGCTTTGTGACTACCTAGAGGGGTAGGATAGGGAAGGTGGGAGGGAGGCTCAGAAGGAAGGGGATATGGGGATATATGTGTACATATAGCTGGTTCACTTTGTTATACAGCAGAAACTAACACAACATTGTAAAGCAATTATACTTCAATAAAGATGTAAAAAAAAAAAAGAATTACTATCCCTGATGATTAGTGATGCTGAGCATCTTTTTTGTGTCTGTTGGCCATCCGTATGCCTTCTTTGGAAAAATCTATTCAGTCTTCTGCCCATTTTATAATCAGGTACTTTTTTTTTTTTTTTGATGTTGAGTTGTATGAGTTCTTTGTATTTTGGGATATTAACCCTTTATCGGATATATTGTTTGCAAACATTTTCTCCCATTCAGTAGGCTGCCTTTTCATTTTTCTGATAGTTTCCTTCTCTGTGCAAAAGCTTTTTAATTTGATGTGGTCCCATTTGTTTATTTTTGCCTTTGTTTCCCTTCTTGAGGAGACATATCTAGAAAAATACTGCTAAGACTGATGTCAAAGAGCGTACTGCCTATGTCTTCTTCTAGTAGTTACATGGTTTCAAGTTTCCCATTTAAGTCATTCATTTATTTTGAGTTTACTTTTGTATGTGGTGTAAGAAAGTAGTCCAGTTTAGTTCTTTTGCATGTAGCTGTCCCATTTTCTCAACACCATTTATAGAAGAGGCTGTCTTTTCCCCACTGTATATTTTTGCCTCCTTTGTTATAGATTAGTTGACCATAAGTGTGTGGGTTTGTTTCTGGGCTCTCTATTCAGTTCCATTGATCTATGTGCCTGTTTTTGTGCCAGTACCATACTATTTTGATTGCTGTAACTTTGTAGTATAATTTGAAACCAGTGAGTGTGATATTTCCAACTTTGTTCTTCTTTTTCAAGATTGTTTTGGCTATATGGGGTCTTTTCTGTTTCCATACAAATTTTAGAATTATTTATTCTAGTTCCATGAAAAGTGCCATTGGTGGGGCTTCCCTGGTTGTGCAGTGGTTAAGAATCCACCTGCCAATGCAGGGGATACGGGTTCGAGACCTGGTCCAGGAAGATCCCACATGCCGCGGAGCAACTAAGCCCATGCATCATAGCTACTGAGACTGCACTCTAGAGCCTGTGAGCCACAACTACTGAAGCCCGTGTGCCTAGAGCCCGTGCTCTGCAACAAGAGAAGACACCACATGAGAAGCCCGTGCACCGCAACAAAGAGTAGCCCCCTCTTGCTGCAGCTAGAGAAAGCCCGTGGGCAGCAACAAAGACCCAACACAACCAAGAATAAATAAATTAAATAAATAAATTTAAAAAAAAATAAGAAAGAAAAGTGCCATTGGTGTTTTGACAGGGGTTGCACTGACTCAGTTGATTGCCTTAGGAAGAATGGTCATTTTAACAATATTAAATTTACCAATCCATGAGCACAGTATGTCTTTCCATTTGTTTATGTTGTTTTCAATTTCTTTCAATGTCTTATAGTTTTCAGAGTACAGGTCTTTTACCTCCTTGGTTAGATTTATTCCTAGGTATTTTGTTCTTTTTGATGCAATTGTAAATGGAATTGTTTTCTTAATTTCTCTTTCTGATAGTTCTTTGTTAGCATATAGAAATGTAACAGATTTCTGTATATTAATATTATATACTGCCACTTTACTGAATTCATTTATTAGTTCTATTATTATTATTATTTTTTTGGTGGTGTCTTAAGAATTTTCTATATATAGTATCATGTCATCTGCAAACACTGCAGTTTTACTTCTTCCTTTCCAATTTAGACTTTTTTTCTTGTTCTTGTCTGACCGCTATGGTTAGAACTCCCAGGATTATATTAAATAAACTGGTGAGGGTGGGCATCCTTGTCTTATTCCTGGTCTTAGAGGAAATGCTTTCAGCTTTTCATTATTGAGTATGATGTTGGAAATAGCCCAGAATTTAAAAGAGTATTTTAGGTTTAAAATCTTGCTATGTAAATTAGTACTTGTGAAATCATGACATTAAGTTTATTTTGTTGGCCTCAGTTTTCTTAATTCTAAAATGGGTGTTAGCCTGTGGGAGTGTTGTAGGATCAAGCAAGATAATATATGTGAGAAAGTGTTCTGTAAGTTTCAAAGCCCCATACAACCGTTAGATATTATTAAAACTACTGAATCCTAAAGCATACACTTGACTTTCCCCTTTAAGTTTTTCTAAAACAGTGCCTACTGAGTTGTAATATGTAGCTTAACAATATAGCATACCACAACAACAGCAAGTATCTAAGAAATCCAATTTGCATATAATTATATTATATGCATATAATTGTGTATAACTGCATTACCAAATTGCATTCCTCACTGCATTTAGTCGTATTCTTATGTCTTTGATTTTGGGTCTCTAAGAACCCAAAAAGTCTTAAGAATTCACGTTGACAATAAAATGTAGCACATCAGTTTTTTAAACTATTATTAATTAGTTAGGAACCTTGTTGCAAGACAATAGCTTTAGAAGATCTGGATACAGACACCTAGGGAGGACAATCACATTAAAAACAGGATCTTGCCCATATGGATTTTACTTTTTGTTTCAGGAACTGTTTTTGAAAACTGGGATCTTGATTTTTCAAGTATAGAGAAATGAAGAATCATGAACAAGTTTCAAGTGAGGTCCTAATACTAATGCAGATTTGCACCTGCATGCATTTATACACAAATGATTGCATTTGCATGCACAGATTGAGTAATTAGGCAGCTAACTACAAGATCAGCAAAGTAAACGCTTATTAGCCCATCAGCAAATTGGTGCTCATAAAAAATTTCCAATCATAGCTTGTAGTTCAATTTCTTTTCACCTTTCAAATATTGGCAATATTTTTGTACGTTCATTCAATTTCCAAGGTTTTGGGGCTTTTCCCAAAAAAAACTCATTCCTGGATTTTTAAATCTTCCATGTATGTGTGTACACATATACACACACACATCTGTATGTACATGTACATACACTCTATCTATCCATCTATATGTATTTTTTAAAATATTTTTTCCTGTTTTTTTAATTGAAATATAGTTGATTTACAATATTGTATTAGTTTTGGGTGTACAGCAAAGTGATTCAGTTATACATAGTATATGTATTTTTAAATTGAATTTTATTACTGAAATGAGTCTTACAATTTGTTCATTACCTGCTTTTCAGACTATAAAAATTAAGAACCAGAAAAAGCAAATGAAATGCCTCTAGTTAGTTGCACAGCTGGGAATTTGATTCTAGGTCTCCTAATTTATTCTATCATGTCAGTTCATTCCCTCAGTGTCCTCTTACAAAAGATAAAATACCCAAAATAAGGCAGAAAGTTAAAATCTACACATGTAAATAATTATCTGATTTAATTCAAATGAACTTTTCCTTCTTATCTTTTAACAAGATAAACAACTTGAAAATCTGACATAATTTGACAGTTGGAACAGAGTTTAGAAGTTAGGGAAACTGGAGTTCCAGGTTATACGGACGTCTAAGCCTATAAAACTTCAAATAACGTGTTTCCTGCCTTTATTTTGCCAAGTAAGGACATTTAACAAATGACTGTTACTCACCAACGTCATAATTCATAAAAGGAAGGAGATTCTAGTACCAAGGAGAAACAAAGGACATGATCTCAGAATAAAGCACTAACATAAATCAAATGAATTTAGTTTTATGTAAAACTATGTAAACAAAGTTTACATAAACATGTTTTTCTCAGTCTGTTGTGGGCAAATTAAGAAGTTCTCCCACACATGGAGCCAAAATAGACCTCTCTAGAACTTTTATCCATAGTACCAGTGTGAATACTAGTATTACTTCCAGAACATACTAACAAATCGGTGTCAGATCAATGGATATTGAGACAAGCACAGCATGAGAGCAGAGACAACCAATGTTTGAAAAAAGAACCCATGTCTTGAAGGACAAAAAGCAGACAAAAAGATATCAAAGGAGTTACTCAGGATTTCAGAAAACTTCTGACAAAATTTGATGCCAAAGACCATTTAAATAATTGTGTCACTATCATTTTTACAGCAGTGAGTACTTGAGCAACGACTACAAAGAACTACTTGAGCACTGGGTCACTTAAAAGTAATTTTACATATATTATTTCATATATCAATAAATTACATGTTTATATTATTATAATAGTTACATATATTATTTGATAACTACCCTATGTTTGAAGTCATATCAAAACTTGTTTCCTAATAAGAAATTACAGGATACAATGGGTAGAATTAAGTTAAGTACACCTTGGCATAAAGTGAAAGTCACGGGATTCCTCAGCAATCGTAGATTTTAACTGGTGTACCTTGCTTTTCTGTCTAAAATGACCTTTTTCTATTTATAATTTATGAAAGGCTTATTTCACTGATTTCCGCTCTATCAAGTCTAATTAATTGCTTTTCCATATTCATCTCATTTGTACTTTATACATGAAAACATTATTGCACCTACAGATGGGTTTTGTTTATGTCCATTTCCCTAGAATAACAGAAGATCCTCAAGGGCAAGAACTGAATCTTACTATTTTGTATATATTTTTATTTATTTATTTATTTTTGGCTGTGTGGGGTCTTCGTTTCTGTGCGAGGGCTTTCTCTAGTTGCAGCGAGCGGGGGCCACTCTTCATCGCGGTGCGCGGGCCTCTCACTATCGCGGCCTCTCTTGTTGCGGAGCACAGGCTCCAGATGCGCAGGCTCAGTAATTGTGGCTCACGGGTCTAGCTGCTCCGCGGCATGTGGGATCTTCCCAGACCAGGGCTCGAACCCGTGTCCCCTGCATTAGCAGGCAGATTCTCAACCACTGCGCCACCAGGGAAGCCCCTATTTTGTATATATTTTATCCCATCTCAGGTTACATGTTACTTTCTTCAGGAAACCTTCCTGTAGTACAGGGTAAGTGTTGGTACAATGAGGGGTGTTACTGCAGCACTAGCACCAGGCTCATCATAAGCTTTGTCAAACTATGTAATTGTCTCACCTCTTGTCCACCCCACCCATTAGAGAACATTCCCCACACTGTATGGCATGTAGAAGAAGCTCATTAAATATTTGTTACTAGCAAAGTGACTTACACATAGTAATTACTAAATAAACTTTTTACGTGGAATTATTAATAGAAGTTCTATATTTTATAGATTTCCTGAAATTATTTCTAGAGGGGCAGCTAAATAAGGACAATTCAGTTGTCACCTCCAGTCCAAGAACGTGAATTGCAAAATGCATCATCACCTTCCAAAACAATTTTCCCATTCAATTCTCTATGTCTGTCAAGATAGTGATCCTTCTCCATGGCATCCAAGTCTCCTTAAGGGGAGGTCAGAGGTACTGCTGCATCTCCAATGCCTAGCACAGGGCTCTGCAAATATTAGGCGCTCAAAAAATAATTCTTGAATAAAAGAAATTTTTAAAACTTTGGGGAATTACTCAAAGACTTGAACTGTATTGGTGCCATTTACTTTTACATATGATGAGTACCTGATGTTTGCAATATTACTTTAATGCTTTTTTTGTAAGTCTAAAATACCTCAAAATATAGTTTTTTAATTGTGATTAACATAACATAAAATTTACCATTTTAACCATTTTTTAATAAAAGGCAAAAGATTTATATGGTCTTATCCCAAACATTTTAAAGTGTATAGTACAGTAGTGTTTACTATACAAACCTTGTTGGGCAACAGATATCTAGAACTTTTCAATCCTGCAAAGCTGAAACTCTATATCCAATGAACAACTCCCCTTTTTCCTTCCCCAGCTCCTGGCAATCATGATTCTATTTTCTGTTTCCAAGTGTTTGACTATTCTAGATACCTCTTATAAGAAGAATCATGCAGTATTTGTCTTTTTGTGACTGACTTATTTCACTTAGCATAATGACCTCAAGTTTTATCCATGTGTAGCATATGACAGTATTTCCTTCTTTTTTAAGGCTAATATTCCATTATATGTATAAACCACATTTTCTCTACACATTCATCTACCAGTGGATGCGTCCACCTCTCGGCTATTGTGAATAATGCTGCAATGAACAGGAGTGTGTCAGGATATGGTTTTCAAAAAACCTTGGGATTATCTTTGACTCATATGTTACCAAATCCTCATAGCTTTTCTTAATCTTTCTTCCATCTCTTTCTTTTTAATTGGCATTTCTTTCCATTTTGTTCAGACTTTATTGCTTCACACCTGGATTTCCAGAACAGTGCCTTTATTATTTTTCCCCTCTTCCTACTTCGTCGTTTTATATACTGCCATCCAATCAACTTTCCTAAAAAGTGCCACATTAATCCCATGTGCAAAGCTTCAGTGAATTTTCCCTGTCTACAGGAGGTGGGGCCTGACTTACATGGTCCTCCTCTCTTTCAACTTTATCAGCTATTTCCCCTCGTCTAGGTTTTGCCAGCTGCCAGACTTCCATCAAGCAGGGTGATGGCACAGAGGTGGCAGAGGGAAGGACCGGGAGAAAAGGGAGAGCCACACCCTCAAGAAAGATGCCATAGGACTACAGCCAAGATTTGAGGTCCCCAGAACAAAGCCAGTGAGACACATTTGGGGTAAAAATTAAGCCAAATCAGGAGGAGACAGAGTTACACACACACACACACACACACACACACACACACACACACACACACAATGACAAAACTGAGAGTCACTGGACTGGACATTGAGAATGAACCCACATCCATCTTAGTTAGCCAATCCTCCCAGAATAAAACCAAAGGCAGAAACCAGGGCAGCTCATGCAGAAGTCAGGAGCTAGACTCAGAGAAGAGAAAAATAAATGGCTAGTTGACCTGCTTCACCTGCTCTTGTCCATCTGGTCTTACTTGTTTTTAAGTGACTTGTATAGTTTAAATTGTTGTATTATTTGCATGTAGACAATTTTGAAAAGATAAACAAGAAAACAAACAATGCACATATATAGGTACATATATATGTATATATAACATTCCCATATTATTAAAAAATTAATCTTAAGCAACAACTTTAACACTGTATAATATTCCACCAAATGTATTTAAGTAGTCCCCAATTCATTCACATTTACATATATACCTTTGTGCCTAATCTGGTCATTTCCCGAACGTGGATTTCTACAAACTAGGGCTATTTGCTGTGGATATGAACAACTTTGAATCTTGATACATATTGTTCAATTTCCCTCAGAAAGTCCATGATAATGTGTGAGGACTCTGCCTCACTGCTCTTCCCAACACTGAGTATTATCAACCACTGCTGTTATCAGCCATCCTGACCTTCATTCACAAATAAGCTCAGGAAAAAAAAGAATCAGCAGATACTTGAGAGAATAAATTTGCACAAATGAAAAGCACCAAGATGAATAATTACAACAACTAACTTCAGAGAAAACTTATAATTCAAGGATAGAAGAGGGTTTTAAAATGCTTTGTTCATATCCTCAGAGAAATATGAGAAGATATTGAAACCATAAAACAAACCATAGGTTGCCATGAGAAAGGAGCAATCATAGAAAAAGATATTTTTTGATAATTAAAGAATATGATTTCTAAAATGAAAAATTCAGTAGAAGCACTGAGAGATGCCCTTGCAGAAATCTCCCAAAATCTAGAGCAAGAGAAAAAAAGGTAGATAATCTGAGGGACTAGCTATCTGATCTGGCCTGTCTTAACACAGAAAATAACAATATAGCTTTAAGAAACTGGAGTGGGAGAGAAGTAATGAGAAGGTGGAGGAAAGTACAAGGATCAAAAACATCCCCACCTTAAATCAGCAAGTAAAGAAAGTTATACAATCAAGGAAGAGAGGTTTACATGTATTCCTTAGAAAGGTAAACACCAGAAGAATCAAAGCTATTGGTAACCATTGAAACCTGGGTAAATACAGGAGATGGGGTAGTACTGTAAAATGAATTCTTCTTCTTTCATGTCAGTGAGACAAGAGATGCTGCTGATAATTTTTTAAACAAGAATTAAAGGTGTTTGCATATAATTGGTAATATAGAGGTATTCACCAGAAATGCTACAAACTAAAATTGTCAACTTTAGTTTAAAAGTATTACTTGTCAATTTGTACTTCTCCAAGTTATAGTCATCTATAGTGTTGAAATTTTTTCACTATGAAAAATAATTTCATAAAATTATTTTGTAAAAATTAAAATTACATATTGCCAAGACAAGATGACTCACTAAGCTTTTTCAAACATGCAAATGTACACTTACACCTAGCAGATTGGGTGTAGTTTTAAGAGGCGGTAAGTGGAAAGAAAGGTGGGGGCTGGCCTTGAGTGTGAGGCTTCTCCATGGTGTATTCCAGGGATGTAAACAGGTAGGACTTGCAGTTAGGGAGCATAAGTTTGGAGAAGGGGACAGAGAAAATCTGCATTTGCATTTGGGGGAGTTAGTTGGAAGGGACAATAGGAAGGAAGAGCAGGTAACAGAGCAGCCGGTTAGGCCAGAACTGGTTGGTGAAGGATCTTGAAGATGAAAAGAAAGTAAAGATTTAAGCCACAGGCTCACATGTCAAACATTCTTGAAGAGAACTAGAAGCCAAATTCAACAAATGAGATACTTAAAAAAAAAAAAGTATTCTGGCTCTCCAACATTATTTATTTGTCATGGCCTTCTGATGACCAAAAAAAAATCATTCTTTTTTCTAAGGTGTTATGGCCCATAAAATACACATATATACACATGTATACCCTGTAAGTTGTCCCTCTGCAGTAAGAAAAATCTTTGCCTGCAACAAACATCTGTTGCCTGCCCACACAAAGCTATTCTGTCAGTAGTTTAATTTACAGGAATCACACACATAGGAACACTTTCTGTTATGTATTTTTTATGGTTATCCATATTAGAAGTAATGACCCAGAGCCTCAATGTCCAAAGTAACTGAGAAGGAAACTACATTGTGACTGCCATTGAACACAAAATTACACATATATTAACCATACTTTGGAAATGTATTATCTTGCCCTTGACTGGAGCTCCCTTCTTTGATGTGACAATCTTATTAAGTGATATAAATAAAGTTTAAAAAAACTTTAAACTTATGTTAAAAAGAAAAAAATACAGGGCCTATCCTGGTAGAAGAGAAAAACATAAGTAGAGTTATCAACTCCTCTGCTATTTCTAATAGGTATTCAGAGGCAACCAGTGAGTTCTTCAAGAAACTATCGTTAGTGAAAGGAAAGTGTTCTCCTTCCTCTCAGAATTTCCAATACCTCACCTCCATCATTTCAGCTGCTAAGAAATAAAAATTCTTTTAAATGAAGCATCCCTTCTAAGTTTATTTTTACACTGGATGAAAATTAATGAACTAGATTTACAGAATTGTTTTAATGAGACAGTGTCACACATAAGGAATCCAAGAAGTAAGAAATTCTAATGACCTTGAATCTTTACTAAACCATTCTTCTTTGGTTCAAAGACTGGCAGAAGGCTCAGTTAGGAAGTGACATTTTAAAGAAATGGCAAGAAATTCTGTGTCACTCCTCCCCTTCGTCATCTGGTTGACTAGATATGTTGATCATCATTCTTACCTGGCAGGTGGTGAGAGCTAATTTGTTATATAATCTGAAAGTCGCTAGATATCTTCGATTAGGTACTGGTAGAGGCTAGCTTTTAAAGTAATTTCTTGGACTTTAGTTTCTTTGCTTCTTTTAACAGTCCTCTAGAACAGAGTGGTGACTGCAGCCAAGCGCTGTGAAGAAGCAAAGTTCCAGAAAAAACCTTAATTAAATAAGAAATATCTGAGAAGAGTAAAATTTGGAATATGAGTATGAGTATTTCTATTAAAGTCGACACTTACTGGGTCAAAGTGAGTGAATTTCTTTTATTGCCTTACCATCCTTCCCAATCCTTTCTCCAAGATCTTAAACAACAAATTACATTTTTACCACTGTATTCTTGGGACAATTTGTCTTACCATAAATGCACTGCACACATTGTACACATTGTACGTGTTCACCATGACTGAACAAAACGTCAGCGAACTACCTTGCATCAGTAGACTCAAAACACAAAAATAAAAACAAAATCCATGGGGTCTGTGGCTTCAACATTATTCAATTATGATGAATAATTTTAAACACTGGCCAACAATGTGTTATAAGAGGATCAGATGTCTTTAAGGCGTCATCAAGACGCAGCAGCAGTTCTTCATTGTCCAATTCTGGGAAATTCGATTTGGGCTACAAACTTGCACAAGAACAGAGGGCATAGATTTCTTATCAATTTCATGTTTGAAATGAAAGGGAGATCAGTACTTTCATCTTTCATAGAGGAGATGAGTTTTAAAAATCCATTCTATTAAAGTATGAAGGGTTTTATTTTCAAATTCTGGGGAAATTGACTTGAATACTCAAGAAATATTACAGGTTAATTTTTGGATAAGAGCATTCTTCTTTTGATGATTTTCCCCCCTTTCCACTACCATCACAAAAATAACTTGAGATTCACAAATTATTCATACTCTAGGAGTATCTAATGCCCAGGCAGGGCAGGAAAAATAATGTGTAAATTTAAACCTTTTCTATTGCAGCCAAAAGGAAGGAGGGAGTGCTTAAGAGTATAAGTTCTGGAGTTAGACTGACCTGGTTCAGATCCTGGTTCCTCAGCTTCCTAGCTGTGCAACCTTGAGCAAGAAACCTAACACCTTTTCCCCTCAGTTTCCTCATCTTCAAACTAAGAGCTACATGAACACCTACAGTATAGGGCAGCTGGGAGCTATACTATATATCATCTGAAAAATACTTAGCTAGGTTCCTGGTTTGTGCTGTTATTATTTAGCTATTTTAAATTCCATTCTCTCATTTGTAAAAAGAGATAATTATTTTGCCTATCTTACCACATTCATGTGAAAATAACATTTACCGCATTACTTGGTACGTAAGACCTTGATAAATACTAGCTATTATTTATTACTCTGACTTTTCAACAAAATGGCAATTATAATACCAAATATGGCCTCTTCAGAATGAACTTCAGAAACACTGCCATCTAGTGATACATCTAAACCTGCAATGTTCCCTCTTCTAGAAGCTCTGGTTCTATGTCTTTTATTATTTTTGGCTTGCTGATGCAATAGGCTCTGCTCAACTCTTTCAGGTGTGCTTTGAAAAGGTTGGTCACTGCTGGCCTCTGCTGCCTGCCCCAGAGGTACAAAAGAAAGGAAAACACACTGGTAACATTAGCCCTCTGTGTACTCAGGTTCTAAAAGTCTATTTGCTTCTCTCCTGTTTGTGTGGACTCAACCATGGACACAGTGTTTCCTTAAGCAAACCTAACCTGAATATTAATGAAAAATCAACAAAACAGCAAAACACAGAACTGGCTATGGCATCACTCCACAATGCCACAGTGGAGTATTGTCAGGTCACTTTGGGGTAGAAGGTGATTTAAAAGGTCACATGTGACTGGAGGTCAGTGAACTAAGGATTATTTCAGCTGAGCAGAAGCGCACTTGGGTCCTAAAGAGCCCACTGGCTCCCAGTGGCATCAGTGGCATTTGTGTGTTCATGGACTAGAACAGAAATTGCCCTAAAACAAACTGGGCAGGTTGGACCTCATCTAAAGAGCAAACACAAAAATGCGATAACTAAGGTGACCTCTGCGTCATATGACTGAATGTCATCTGTTATATTTTCATAGTCTTGCTGCTTTTTGTAGGTAAAGAATTGCTCAGGCTCTAAATATTGAGGAAAGTTTTCAATTTAATAATGACCCTTCAGAATTTTTGTTTCAAATACCTTGATAATAAAAAGTAAAATTTCTGAGTGGAGATAATGAAGGAGGTCTGGCCTCAATTGCCTAGGTTTCTATTTCTGCTTTCTGTCTGACCTTCTGGTTAGGGACCCTGGTATCCAGATCTTGGTACCATCCTCACTTCTTTAAGAAGCCTCAGCTGTCCTCCTTAATGAGGTCAAATTTTACTGCAATGTTCTCATCGAACCAAGTACCCACTTTCTTAGTGCATATCACAGTGCATTACATTTATATGTCTGATTGCTTGATTAACGTCTCTTTTTCCTACCTGACTATAAGCTTCCTGAAAGCAGGGGCCCTGTCTGCTTTTGCCTAACATTACATGCCCACACTCAGCACAGGCCTGGTACAATGCAAGAGCTATATAAGTGAGGAAAGGGGGAAATCAAGCAATGAATGATCCCCAGAGCTAAATCTGCGCTGAACAGAGATGTATATGGCCTGTGGTAAAAGATCTTTGGACTCATTCACTGTCCATCCTGCATGCTATTTAAAAATGGCTGTGAGAGGAAGATCAGGGTTCTCAGGGAGAAAAACTGAGACTAGAGTGCCAGAAAAGGGAGAAAATTCATTTGGTCAGAAATGGGAAAGTAATAGCTCACTTTTTTTTTCTCTCCCAGAACCCGGTTTAAGGTTTATATCAGGGGCAATGACTTAATTCTCCTCAAAAAGTAGATTTTGAATTGGGTTTAAAGTATTAAAATTCAATTTTATATTGGTGGTGTGAAGTAAGTTGACATATCCATTTCCCCCCAAAAGGTAGTTAAATACTGCTTTATAGGTCTGATACCAAGATGGTTCATGTAGAACACTGCTTTCAGGTTGGCACCCAACATATGTGCAAATCAGGGCTCAAACCACTGAAGGAAGGAAAATGAGAAAATGAGGCACAAAAAACCATAAAAAGTAACGGAGAATCTCAAAAAATAAACTTCAACAAAATATCTGTCTCAAGATTATATCCTACAGAATTCTAATCATAGTCTTATCCTTTAGATTCACAACAATAATGTTGGGCCTTTGCTATTCTTATCTATGTTGCCAAAAAGTCACCAAATATGTTTAAAAAGATAACACATGGGGTTGAGGAATAAAAGAAATGGTCCTTTTTCTCAAGGAGATTATATTCTATTTCCATGAGGAACATGTTACATTTGTTACTGTAAAAAAGAAAACTGGGGCTTCCCTGGTGGCGCAGCGGTTGGGGGTCTGCCTGCCAATGCAGGGGACACGGGTTCGAGCCCTGGTCTGGGAAGATCCCACATGCCGCGGAGCAACTGGGCCCGTGAGCCACAATTACTGAGCCTGCGCGTCTGGAGCGTGTGCTCCACAGCAAGAGAGGCTGCGATAGTGAGAGGCCTGCGCACCGCGATGAAGAGAGGCCCCCGCTTGCCACAACTAGAGAAGGCCCTCGCACAGAAACGAAGACCCAACACAGCAAAAATAAATAAATAAATAAAATAAAGAAAAAAAAAAAAAAAAGAGTTGGACTTTGGATAGCAGTCCTTTAAAAAAAAAAAAAAACTGGTTTTTTACCTTATAAAAATAACATTTTATTTCAGAATCGTTTTGGTTAAGAGAACAATTTAATCTGCTTTTATAGGTGGGTCAAGAGAGGCATGGGAAAAAAAATATATATATATAAATATATATGTTCTTTTTAACATTCAATGTTGCAGAAAGAATTAGTGGTGTACCATAGTGTGTTTTTTAGGGCTACAGAGGGTTACAGAATATGAAGTAGAGTTACTGCCTTCAGCCTAATGAAATACTTATAATGGGGTCAGATTGAATTAAGAGGGCAGTTAAACATCTGACAGCAATAGTTTTTTATACGTTTCGCTTGATTTAAATATTACAGTGATAGTCTGGTAGTCATCATCTAGTGGATAGAAATTTGCTTTAAACTCTTTGGTAGCCAGATCTGATGACTAACATCCAAAACAGTTTCAAATGGGCTCCAGAAAATATGAGCTGTATAGTCTTAGGGATTTCAGAAAAGAAATCTAGTTCAGTAATCAAGGCAGGACCATATTCTACACTGAGCCCTGTTATATGATGATTTCTAAAAGATTAGATCCTTGTAACACTTACACTCTTCTTCAGCATGTTCTCTTGTGAATAAACACAAAAATGAGAGTTCACAAATATCACAATATGTTAACTGAGGTTCTAGCATTCTATGAGTCTCACATCTTACATTTGAGTTCTGAGATTATTATGCCATCTCAATAGTATGCATATTATTTCTTTTTTTTAAAAACTAGTTTTTTATCTTTATAATGTGATGACTTTTTAGATAGAGCTAGGATCTAGGACTTGTAAAAAGTGTTTGCTAAGCTGAATGTACATCCAATCTTCCCTCTGAGATAAATGGTACTAAGGACACAACAGATGTACCTTACAGATTAAGTGAAATCACCTCCATGCAATGACCTTATTAGCTTATTCCTATCTGCCGTGTTCTGAGTAATGTAGTTACTTTCCTTTATATTTTAGTATATATATTATCACCACATCTTAGCC
Source organism: Balaenoptera acutorostrata (assembly GCF_949987535.1). Taxonomy (NCBI): domain Eukaryota; kingdom Metazoa; phylum Chordata; class Mammalia; order Artiodactyla; family Balaenopteridae; genus Balaenoptera; species Balaenoptera acutorostrata. The sequence continues at coordinate 70,948,805 of NC_080081.1, forward strand.
CATCAATCACTAATGCTATTTTAGGGAAATAAAAGGAAATGTGTTAAGGTTCAAAGTTGATAAAGGAAATTAGTCTGAAATTAGGGGTCTTATAAATTTAATGGTAGACAGATTCCTGTCTCGGAAAGTCAGACTGACCAAAAGAACGGAAGGGAGGAGATAGAATTGGCATCAAAGAAGTAAAATTGGACCTATTCAGTCATCTTACATTGGTGATACCAGTTAAATCTGAGTTCTTGCCAGTTCCCTAAAGGACCAAATTTTCTCTTGGTTACAGTATGCATGGATATATTCCTAAAAGACTATATATTTAAATTTAAATTTGTACAAAACTAAACACATTAAAATACACTAAGGAAATGGTTCCCCCCCACCCCCCAAATAGGTAGTATTGATAGGCTTGTATGTTGCAATTAGTTCTAGGATATGTAGTATGATAGGCTTGTATGTTGCAATTAGTTCTAGGATATGTCACAAGGAATTTGTTACTATAGTAGCTAAAGTATCAACGTTTGTGAATTATTTACTTAAAAAAAACCCTCTTGTTTTTGAGTGTATCAAAACTCAAAGTCTTGAGTGTATGCAAGATTGTCCCTATAATACTATCCTTTTATTAATTTGCATTTGACTATTGCTTTCTTGAGTGGGACAGAAAGAGGTAAATTTTCAGCCATTATACTGGGAATGTCCCGGAGACAAGGTTAATTGACCCTGGAGGTAAGTCTGTACGTACCTCTGTCATAGCATTTCATCATTCTATAATTGTAACTGCTTTTGGACCTGTCTGTGTGTCTCACTGAGCTCCTTGAGGACGGCAACAGTGTCATAGAACATAAAATGAACTCAATAAATATTCGTTCAGTTAATAACTTGGGTTTCTACAAAAGCAAAATAGGGGCTCAATTAACTTCACAAATTCCTTGATAGTACATATATCAGATGTACTTAAAATTATCTTGTAAAATTTTGATCTGAGAGTCTTCCTGTTGGGTAGACTTTTTCTTCTTTTTTTAAGCCAAGTATATTTGTACTTAATTTTAAGGAATTCCAAACTCTTTATTAACATTAATTCAACTTAATTAACTTTGTTGAGTTCTGACTCTGTTCAAGTTCCCATGCTTTTCACTAAGAAAACATGATGAATTAGACACCATTTCTATCCTCAAACTTTAGACATGCATATAACTAACTATAGTATGAGAAGAGTAATGATGTATGTATAAAATACATACTTAACATAGAGGAGGGTGGATCAAGTCTGCTCAGATAAGTCCAAAAGGCTTCCTGAGAGAGGTGACATCTTAGCTGAGGTTTCAAGGGAGAGTAGTAGGTGATTAATGAGTGAACAGTGGAGAAGGAGAAGGAAGGTATCACCCTGTGCAGCTAGAACAATATGTACACAAGAACAGAGACATGGAACATCATGGGTGGAGACAAACGTGCAAAGGGGGATGTGTTGGAGCGTGTGGTTAGAGAGGCAGGAAGGCGCATATTATGTAGGGCCTTGTATGACATTATAAGGAGCAAGTACTCAACTCTACAGTGAAGAGTTTTAGCATGAAAGGGACGTGCCCATATTTGCTTTAGGTAGGAAAGCCATATTTGTGTCAAGAGAAGGATTAGAGAAGGACAAAATGATAAGTCAGGAAGTTAAAAAAAAATGCTGGACAGTACCAGAAGGAACGCAGAGGAGGGGATGGACTCAGAGAGATTTAACAGGCAAATCAGCAGAACTTGGAAGAAAGTATCCGTGGGATGATGGTGAGCACTACACTAGGCTGTAAGCATGCATTAACATTTCTGAAAGTCTCTAAAAGTCTTCTGCACCTCGGCTTCTCAGCAGAATTACCTGGGGAGCCATCCAGAACCCCAATGCCCAGACCCATAAAATCAGAATCTCTGGAGGTAGAAGCCCATGTCTGTGTGATTTCAATGTGCAATCAAGGCTGGTCTAGAACCACTGGTCTAGACAGAGACTCTTCCCTCAAGTTATTTGTGGGGAAAATGAGAGCTTAAGTGGTGCATCGAAAGTCATAGAAAATGGGAAATAGGATCTGAGCCTCTCTATTTCCAGCCCAGTGGCCTAACCGCCAGATTAAATTACACCCTAGGAGTACCAGCAGATCACTGACCAGCACTGACAAGTCAGGTCCATGGCATTCATTCATTCGCACTTCCGCATGCCCGAAGCTAGCAGAAACTGACTATATTAGAAATAGATAAGAAATAGAAGACACTTTTACTTCCTGAAATAATGACACTCAAGATGATGTCAAACTAATTAGGAAGACATAATGCTTCTAAATGTAATGCCAGAGGACATATAATACAAGATATGATTAATGGTAGAAGCACTTACTGAAAGAATCATAGGAATTCAGAGAAGTAAGAGTTAACTCTAGAAAAAGCTCACTCTAGGAGGAGACAAGACTCATCAAAATGTAAATTTGAAATGATGAGTATTTTAAAAGGCAATGAATGGCATTTCGTGAACTTTCAGTAACAATCCAATTAATTCTGACAGGTAAGCACATAAGTCATTGAAGATTGCTTTTACTAGGCCAGAGTTGGTAGATTCAGGAGGAGTTTACAGCCCTTGCACAAGTTTTAGTTATAAATCAAAATGTAGTCATTTTATTCATGGAAAATTAGGTAAATTGGGGAAAAACTACAATTAACAGTGAAGCAAAATGAGTTATTATTAATAAGCTCATGTGGCTCTGAAGAACACACTTTCAAAGTGTTTCTTCAGACAGAGTACATTACCTATTTTCAACTGGCACAGTGATAATATTTATTGTATCTACATATAAATAATATAAAATACAAATTTAGTTAACATTCAAGAGTTTTTTTAAAGAATAAGAAAAGACCAATTTTCCATAATATCGCAATCATTAGTCATCCCATAACCAACATTTCTTCACCCCCCCTTTCCTTTGCACATCCATAGAACTTGGATTTCATCTCTCCCATGACATTGTCCACGTTAAGGTTTGAGTTTTAGCTATCTAGACACAATCCACTACACTGTACACTCCCGGAAACACCCAAGGTGGTTGGGAGAGGGTACGAGAAGTGATGAAGAGCACGGACTGTGCACTCAGACGACCTGAGTTCAAATTCAGGTTCTGCCATTTACCAGCAGGATGATCTTGAGTAAGCTACCCAAAACCTGTATGTTTCAGTTTATTTACCTCTAAAATGAGTATAGTATTATTAGCAGCAGGACCTCAAAAGATTGTGCTACCCATCAGCTAATAGTCCCGGTGCCTTGAACACTGGACATAACTCAATAGATATTGGTTATTGTGATATTGTGATTTATAATAAGAAATATATATTTGGGTTTTGTTCCTGTTCCTGGCACAGAATTCCTAAAACCCTTGAAGTTTCCTGTGAAGAGAGAAAAATAAAAGCGGCTTTTGTTATGTTACTAAGGTGACTTTGGAAAGCAACTAAGGACAGGAGCTAGTTGCCAGTGGAATGTGATTAGATGGTTGGAAGTTTCAGTTCCACCCATGACCTCAGGGGGAGGGAGAGGGGCTGGAGACTAAGTTCAATCTCCAATGGCCAATGATTTCATCAATCGTGCCTATGTAACAAAGCCTCCATAAAACCCCAAAAGGACAAGGTTCTAAGAGCTTCAGGTTGGTGAACACGTGGAGGTGCTGGGAAAGTGGCAGGCTCAGAGAGGGCAAGGAAGCTCTGTGCCCTTTCCCCCATAACTTGCCCTGTGCATCTCTTCCCTCTGAATGTTCCTGAGTTATATCCTTTTATAACAAACCAATGATCTAGTAAGTAAAATGTTTCTCTGAGTTCCATGAGTCACTGTAGCAAATTAATCAAACCCAGGGAGGAGGTCTTGAGAACCTCAGATCTATAGCAGATTGGTCAGAAACACCAGCAACAACCTGGACTTGAGATTGGCATCTGGAAGGGGGGTGGGGTGTGGTCCTGTGGAATCTGACACTATTTCCAGGTAGACAGTGTCACAACTGAGCTGAATTGTAGGGCACTCAGCTGGTGTTGGAGAATTGCTTGTTGTAGGGAAAAAAAAAATCCTGGGATTGGGTACAGAATCACAGTCATTACAGTGTCTTATACTAGTAGGTGCTGAATAGATATTGGCTGGAAGGATTGACAAATTACACAGAAATAAAACGTCTAACAAAAGAAAAACAATATTCACTGCAACCAGCTGGACTTGGTCTTTTTCCTGATCTACTTCAAACCGAGTAAAATACTAGAAAACTTCTATAACCTCTCTTTGAATTTTATCAAATAATGATGTTAATACTTTCTCTCTTCAAATTGACTTGGAGACTAATTCTATAACATTTTTCACTGAAACATTTGAAGATCATGTTCTACATGTATAGTATATTATTTTGAAATACGCTAGTTTTATCTGATGTTTTCCAGGAGTGGAGGAACTAGTTTTGAAGAAATCCTCAAAGAGCTTAATATTACATTCTTTGTTCAAGTTAGCAGATTCAGAACACTAAAAGTACTAAATCTCTAATAATATAGTTAGAGGTCTCTTGCTTGAGTCTGACATCTGCTAAAGCACATACAGTGAGGGTAGATGCAGCCCTTATCTAGAGACTGTGGTGGAAAGAACTAGACTGTGGCAGTGCCTTCTAAGGAAAGTAACATTGTCCTTCCATATATTGGAAAACTCCAAATATAGCATGCATAGGTTTCCTTACCTATGTAAAAGCATCAAATTGAAACCTATATGAATTGAAAGTGATCCCTTCTCTAAGATCAATGTCTTCAAGCAAGATAAGCCCAAGGGTTGTAGAAAATGCTTAGTGCACAACCCAGGGGAATAAAAATGCATGTCAACCACTGATTTATTAAGTAATTTCTGCAAAAGCTGCACCTAGGGGATACATCACAGGGGCTGAGTTATTGGAGGAGAACCTCCCAGGCCGAATATGGGCTGCATGAGCAGTCCTGAATTTACAACTTGCTGAAAGGAAGAATGGAAGAAAAAACTGCTGAGAGAAAAACCTACCATTCCATTTTGGTGGTTTCATAAATTGTGATTTGTGGAAAGTGCTCATTTCAAAGCCCATGCGTTTTATTTTATGAGTTTATGCAGTTAGCCACGTGTTCTGCTAAGGAAACTGAAGAAAGCTGCATGAGTTCTGTCCCGTGGCCTATGGGAGGCAGAATGGACAAGTGCATTTTACACCGAGTGACTTCTCTTTTCCTCCAGAAGATTGCTGTCACTCTACACCATGACCTACACCCCAAATCTTTGAAAAATGATGATAAATTATTCCAAGTGACAGTTTCCATATAATTTCACTGCAAAGGCTTTTAAAGCTGAAAGGAGCCTTAAGAGATCATCTCATGACAACTTTCTGGTTTTATAGATAAGGAAATGGAGCCTTAGAAAAGCACTGAGCCTTGGCTGGGATCACACAGCCACGTCCTGGTAAAGTCAGGACTGGATTCCAGTGTCTCAGACACAGAACAACATCCTTTCCCCTGCTTGAGCTAATGTCTTCTTCAAAGAGCTTGGATTATGCTATATAATACTGCACTTGCTTGAGAATCTAATTTATTACCTGAAAACAATTTAGGACATTAGGAAGACAACTCAACAAAGCAGTGATGCTTTATAATAAAGATATGGGCAAAAAGCCTAAAATGGCAGGCTGCTCATAGATATGCAGAGAATAATATGATTAAATGGTTCATTCTCAACTAGGTAACATAGAGCATTCTAGACTGAGCAGGGGGGATCAGTAAAAAAAGCGATTTGCAAAGATTTCAAACTTGTTTGGCCTCATCTAAAAGATTTACAATCTATTTCAAAATCTCATTTTATATCACTGACTTCTTTATGATTCAACCAGATACGCGTTTAGTCAACCACAATTTTTTTTCATGATTACTATGCACCCTTTAATCCTGTTCTCAGTGATAAGCAAATAAATATTCTAAATATGTTTGAATTTGCAAAGCAAAATTAGCTAAAGAAAAAGGAACTTTATTATACCCACCAAAAATTAGACTTACGTGTCCAATACAAGATGCTTTATTAACAGAGAACACTGACTTTCTGTTCTCTCTATATATCTGTATCTATCTATCTATTCCTATCTATCAATCTATCTACATACACATCTAGGCAATATATATATCATCTCCCTTGACCCTGGCTTTGCTCTTGGGGCACAAAGTAACCAAGGTACCAACGAGTAAGTTTTTCTTTGATTTGGGACTCTTAACCCATTAAGGCTATTTAGAGGTTTAAAAATTCTTGGATGGGACTACTTCCCAACAAATAGTGAATGAAAATGCATAATTTAATGGTATTGCTGTATAACAGACCACAAAAGTAAACCTTAAGTCAGATCAACTTTTCTTTAAGGTCACACCTTTCAGCAGCAAGGTCTAGTTTTTCCAAATATTAATAGTTTGCCTTCTGATGCTTAGAGTTAGACGAAGCTAGGAGACCAGATTATTCTGCAGGGTGGTGTATCTCAGAGAAACAAAAGGGTGCCCTTTGAGCAACTGGAGAAGCAGCACCCACCTGGACTGATTTCAGAGACCTAAATGTTGTCTGGACCAATGCTAGTGTCTGAAATTGACTAGTAATAAAGTTTTCATGCAGGTCTCTTAAAACAAACTAAACAAAGAAACAAAAACTTGTTTTTTTCTTGTTGTATAGGTAATATATATTCATTTTAGAGTAATCATAAGGTAACCTAAGATAATGAAAAACAAAAAGAGGACAAAAATAACATCCTATCATCTACAGGTAAGTAATGTTGATATATATATATATATATAGGCTTAGTCCCCAAGTCCCATATATATATTTTTTTTTCCTAAAAAGGAAACTTGGGGCATATTACATGTTTTATAACTTCCTTTTCTTATATTTTCCAAAACAGAAGTATTTGGAAAATATTTTTTACATCATTTTAAATACCTGATAGCATTCCTTTGCAGAGATGTATGCTTTTATCTTACAGATCCCCTAGTGTTGGACATTTAGTTTTGTTTCAATTTTCAAATAAGATAAGCAACTCTGAATTGAATTTCTTTGGGGGTAAGTCTTAGAACAAATCCATGATTTATCCTATTCTTTTGGATAAGTTTTAGAATTCCTAGTTTAAAAATATGTTAATTTTTAAAACTTTTGATATTATCTTTAAACTGCTTTGTGGACAGGTGGTACCCCACCATACTGCCAAAGTTGGCATTATCATTTTGTTTAATCTTTGGCAATTTGACAGCAAGAACTCAGCGGAGAACACTGTTGTATTACAGTTGCTCTTGTTAAATGGGAACATTTAGTAAGAACTTGTTTCTCAAAATGAGCACCCATTGCGGAACAACACTGTGCTATGTGTTTGGACATGAAGGCAGGTACAAAGTGGCCCCTGTCCTCATGAAGCTTAAGTCAAGAGAAGACAGTGTAAAAAGCACAAAGCCTCCAAAAAACGAAGAAACGGGGGTTTAAGGAGAAGCTGTTTTAAATACGGTGGAGATAGTATAAAATGTGTGGTGAGCAAGCTTGCCTCCATCAGCCATGGGACCAAGTTTACTCAAATGAATGCCTGTTCTGCTGAAGCTCATTCTGACTTGGCTCTGCTGAGCAGGCTGGCAGTGGGGCTGGCTAAATTTGTCACAAATGGTTTGTGCCTACATACAGGAACAATACAACAGTAATTTTTCGTTTCTAATGGTCGGCTACCACTATCCTTTATGTGAAATGATAACAATAGACTCTCTGCCATCTGCATCTTTGAAATGCTCTCCTCCCATGGAGGCCGCTGACTTGCCATTATGCAAGAGCACCTCATTTTTGTCATGCTGGGTCACTGTGTTCCCTGCAGGTGTGTGGCTCATCATAATTCTTTATACTTGTGCTTATGGCGTTTTTTAAACAAGATTAAAAATGCATGTGTAGCACATATCATCAATCCCCAATATTGCTTAACTGAACTGTGTGTGTTTGTGCAGCTGCTGACTCCTAGGATACCCTCTTGGGAAGGAGACAAAAGTTCTGAATGTACCTTTTTGTAAATCAGTAAATAGTACAGAGTTTGAATTTTTAAAAAAACATTAAAGGCTTTCTATTCAACAGCCTTGCCAACAGGGGCAGTGGCTGTGCACACACTGGCCCATGGAAAGATCTCTTGTTTCAGGCATCTTCTTGGAAGCAACACGGTATTTGGTATATAGGAGGTACGTATTTCTTCTTTAAAGAAAACTGGAGTTTTGCAAGATAGCAACACTTTGCTCCCATTGTCTGTTTGGTTGTTTTAGTTTGCAAGCAGCAAAATCTGGAAATAATCATCTATTTTGTAGTGGATCTTTCCAACTGAAGTTGTAGCATCTCCCCTACCCTGGGGGACTTCCCTGTTCTGCACAGCTGTGCTGATCCCCACCCACTTCCTGCCTCAGTCCTCATGGAGGTGCTTCAGGATTTCATCACACTTCCTCTGCCTCTCCCTAAGCAGCTCAGCAACCACAGTTCACATCTTTTCCATTGACAGACCCCATACTAATCCTTTGAGGTAGACACAGATGAGGAAGCTGTATCAGCAGAATCAGTGACTTGTCCAATGTCCTCATCTTTTCTGAGGGGCCACATGTCATTCTGCACCTTTTTTATGTGGGAAGAAGCCTCTCTATGGATCAGTCAAGAACAGGTTGTAGGAGGACTCAGCAGTCAGCTCTGCAGCAGGATGGAAGCTTCCGCTGTGGTGGTGGGCTGAGTGCGTGCCCTTTGCTGAGCTGTCCCCAACTCTGTCACCACAGCTCCAGTTTTCTCTTTCAGTTCTTTCAAAGATCTTCCAGTTATAGGTTAGTTTCTTTTCATTGTTTATGAAGTTTGAGGTGTGAGGGGATCTCACTTAACGATGAAAAATCAAGTCCGTTATCATTCAAAACGCCCGTGTGTTGATGGAGGTGTGGGGAGCCGTCCATAAACTGTCTCTCCTCTCTAAGCAGGTACTGTTTCATAATGAATTCCTGAATATTCTTCTTCCTGGTCAAGCAGTGCCAATACGGAGTCCCAGGCATCCTGGGGGCCTTACCTAGGGAGGTGTGGTCCCAGCACACAGACTGATGAGATGATGGAGACCAAGCTTACTGCGGGTGTGGGGACAGCTCTGTCTGGGGCTACGGGGCCTGTGGGGGAGAAGGGACAGGGATGTAGTGAGCAAGTAATGGAAGTGGGCTGTCGGGAAGGGTCAGAGGCTGTGCAGGGGGTGGTTTCCAGCAGCCCCGGTCTGGACTCACAGAGTGGGGTGCCTGTAACATTTGTGGGGTAAAGCTTGAGTGATGCAGGAGAACACAGTGTGGTTAGGAGGGTTAGCCCCGGGGTTTCTGGTTTGGCATCCTGCAACAAGACTGACACCCACTGTAGCCTCTCACATGCTTACCTGCAAGAGACTTTACCAGCCGGCTTGCCTCCACCCTGCCTAACAGTCTCTGCTACCTGGCAGCCAAAGTAACCTGAAAACATGCCAATTCCTGCTCCGCACTTCCACTGGCTTCTTGACACACTTAGAATAAAATCCAAGCTTTAACGTGGACTTCAAGGTCCTGAGTTAGTTAGCCCTCAGCCTACACCTCATCTTCTACTACTCCCTTTTCTCCTGCCAGACACCCTGAATCCTTGCTGCTTCAAGTTTTCTTACCTCAGGCATTTGCTTTGTCTGTTTCTTCTCCCCAGTAGACATTCCCTGGTTTTCTAATGAGGAGGTCCCCTCTGACCACCGTTGTCTAAAATAACACCCAATGCCCCTCTTTTTCCTCTTCCCCTGCTTCGCTATATATTTCATAGTACTATCACTACCTGACATTCTATTCTATATCCATTTGTTATACTCACTAGAATGTAAGTTCCATGAGGGCAGGGGTCTATCCTTGATCACTGTTCTATCTTCAATGCCTAGAATAATGCCTACACATAACAGGGGATCAATAAATATATCATGAATAACTCAATTAATTAACTTAGAAATGCTGTCAGGCTATGTTAAAACATTTAGTCTTTTGAGAGGTATGTGTTCCTATGTGTGATCAATTACAGAACATTCAACCAGTGCATATGCTGTGCTAATCCTGATGCTGATTTCACTTTACTTCTGAATAACCAGACAATTCAGTGATGATCCATCTGTGACCGAAAGGAATACATTAGGTATTACTGTAAAAATTACAGTTCACTGAGGTGAAAGGTAGAGTATTAATAAGCTATTTAAGATACATAATTGGAAAAAATGACTTCATTCATTTACTGATTCATGCATTTATTCAACATCTATTTATTGGTTCTTTTTCCATACCACCCTGCATGTTAAGTCATGAGAACACAATGGTGAAAACAGCAGATTCTGTGCTCAGGGGAATTTAGAGTCTAATGGGAGAGTCTCTTAGTCCGTTCAGGTTGCTATAACAGACTACCATAGATCGGGTGGCTTATAAACAACAGAAATTTATTTCTCACAGTTCTGGAGGCTGGGAGGTCCAAGATCAAAGTGCCAGCAGATTTGGTGTCTGGTGAGAGCTTAATTCCTGGTTCTCAGATGGCCATCTTCTCACTGTGTTCTCACACAGGGCAAAGAAACCCTCTGAGGCCTCTTTTGGGTTTTTTGTTTGTTTTTCTTTGTTTTGTTTTGTTTTTTTAATTTTCTGGGGTCTCTTTTATGAGGGCACTAATCCCATTCGTGAGAGCTCCACCCTCATGACCTAATCAGCTCCCCAAATCCCCACCTCCAAATACCATCACAGTAGGGGTTAGGTTTCAACATATGAATTTGAGGGTGGGGAGACACAAACATTCAATCTATGGCAGAGAGATTAATTAAACAAGTACTTACTAGGAAATCAATTGATTAAATTTTGGTAAGCACTAAAATGGTGACTTATAGTGTGCCATAAAAGTAAATAAAGGCAACTCAATTTGTTGTGGGGAGTAGAAAAAGCTTCCATAAGAAAGTGACATCTAAGCTGAACACTGGAAGAATAAGAAGTTACCCAAAACAGAGAGAGGAGATGAGCATCCCAGGCAGGGGAGCAGCATGTACAAGAGCCCTGAGGTAGGCTGGAGTTCAGTATATTAGAGAAACTCAAAGAAGATCTTGTTATGACAGCCTTAACAAACCAATACACTATCATTGTCCCAAATCTGTACCCAATGGGGTCCATCCTGAAGAACAATGGCCATGAAGATGCCTTTCTTCACCTTCTTTACCCCCCAAAATTTAACACTATCAAAGACCTTCAGAAATCAGATTGAGGACTCAAAGACATGGAACAAAGAATAACTCATCTATTCATCTATCCATTCATCTAGAAATACTCATTCAACCAATATTTCTTTGGAACCTACACTGTTTCAAGTACTACATGAAACCTGAAGTATTATCCACATGGACTAAAAGGAAGCACTTGTTTGGGGGTGGTCAGGGACATTATAGCCAAAATCCTGGATTCAGTTGGACAATGAGAAAATCTGGCTAACCTTCAAAAAAGTATTCCTAATAATAAAGGCTATTATTCTATAAAGTGCTTCCCAGAGGAAGTGGTAATAATCCCATAGTTTGAGTCATAGGAAATTTTGGTGGGCAGGACATTCAAAAACACACTTTGGGGAACAACCTTAAATTATAAAGGCAAGAAGGCAGGATTACCTCATTGTTTCCATCTTTATTTTCTATAAAGGCTCCTTGTGGAGACTTCATGACATGGGTGGCTAAATTATAATCGCTGAATGACACAGTGGAAGATGAATCAAAATGTCATAATTGTGCTTTTCACTCCTATTTCTGACTTTTATTTGCAAGCTTTATCCTCTGGGCTTCTTTCTCCTTAACACTCCTCAGTTAATACCCTCTACTTTCTCAATATTTTCCATTATTGTCCTTGTACTTAAATTTCAGGAGTGTGAAGATCTGGAAGCTACAAACAGTCTAGGTCCACACATCTTTTGGTGTAGCTATGAAAGCAGCCTTCCAGGTGCAAACTGCCAAGACAATTGTCCAGTTCCCATGCCATTAATGGTGTTTTAGTAAGTATCACCCCACATGTTAGCAGGAAATTAGCAACAAGATAAACCACACATATTTTTTTTTTTGAAATGCTTACATTTTGTGTTTAAAGAACTAAGTTTTAGCTTCCTGGCAACTTTTAAGTGCCTTCATAATCTGTGTCTTCATTTCCAGCTATCTTACTGGGGGTGGGGGTCGGAGGGCAATCCTAGGGCTACCAATTACCCCAAAGCAAAGAATAAGAAAGTTTTGACAAGGTTGCTTCCTTTCATCCAAATTGGCTTATCACCATACACTCATTGATGTCTGACCAAGCAAAAACAGCCTAGCCTGCTCCTCAAGCAGTATGGAGACTGGTCCCCAACAGAGGGAACCAGATCCTTATAGAGCATAACGACGGCTGTATTTTCCCATGACCATGACAGAGGCACGGAGCTCATAAGACACATGAGTCTGGTGTGATACCTGCAGAAAGGTCACATCCTGTGGTTTTCAGATGAAATGGTCATTTTTGCCTTGAATGCCGCCAGGGTTTGGTTTAAGGGTCTCAGATTGGGTAGCACTGTGTGAAGAACAGTTTAGGCAAAAGATCATTTCTCAGGTAACCTTTTTTTTTCTAGGAAGCCTTCCACAACCCACTGACCTTTCCATGAAATTCTAGCTCTTTTCTTCTTTAAAATTCTGAGACTTACAGTCAAATTTCTAGCAAAGAACGTCCTTTCCATCCTTTCTCTGCCCCTGAGTACAGTGCTCCACCAGATAGAGAATATGAAGGAGGCCACAGGAAGCACAACCCTTAGCAAGCAAATTGAATAAGGAAAGAGAAAGTTTTGAGCACACAAGTTTTGTTTGTTTTAAGAACTTAAAAGGCAGCAGCAAGTCATTTTTAAATAGGAGGAATATAGATAGAATATTCTCATAGCTGAGTACTGCTGTGGATTTCAAGGTATGTCACACCTTTCATTCCCTTCTTTACCCTTCCCAAACACATCCAGTAAAAGGAATAACACACTTGTCTCTGGATTCTCATCAGCTATGGGGAGGAAGAGGGTCAGAGATCCTGAAAGGATCATTGGGGGTGAAGGTGGACATTCGTTTCCTATTGCTGTTAGGACAAATTATCACAAACTTAGAGTCTTTAAGCAACACACATTTAGTGTCTTACATTTCAGTGGGTCAGAAATCCAGGTTGACTTGGCTGGTTTCTCTGCTTAGAGTCTCTCAAGGCCAAAATCAAAGTGTCAGTCAGCTGGGCTTCTATTGGGAGGCTCTGGGGGAAAATCTGCCTCCAGGCTCAATCAGGTTGTTGGCCAAACTCAGTTCCCTGTGATTGTAGGACTGAGGTCCCTACTTCCTTGCTGGCTATTGTCTGGAAGCCATTCTCAGCTTCTAGAGGCTGCCTCATTCTTTGGCTTGTGGCTGCCTTCCTCCAGCTTCAAAGTCAGCAATGGCAGGTCAAGTCCTTCATATGCTTTGAATTTCTGAGGCCTCCCTTTCTACCTCATGTCTCTTGCTGTCCTCTTCTGTTGCATCTCTTTAACTAACTATTCCACCTTCCTCTTCTGGTTTTAAGGGTTCGTGTGATTATATTGGGTTACCAGGATAATTTCCCTATTTGAAGGTCAGTTGATTACTAACCGTACTTACATTTGCAATGTGCCTTCATAGCAACATCTGGATTAGAGCTCGATTGAATAACCAGGGGGTAAGGATCTGGCAGGGACATCTTTAGAATTCTGCTACCACAAGGAGCATAACAGGGACATGGCTTCAGGCCATCTGCATGTAATAGGATGTTAAACCACCTCTTCTGCTGTCTTGGGAGTTTTAGCAGAGGCAAATACTCCCATATCCTAGTGAGCTGTTAGACACATGCTAAGCAATAATACAATAGGTTCAGTCAACATTAGTGCATCACTCACTCCTGCTCTATAAGAGAAGGATTCACTGGTAGTGAGGACCATTTCAGAGAGCGCTGTCAGTGTGTTGTGCATTCTGAGCTGACTAGCACGCCTAATGAAGGAGAAAGGCATGCTTCCTTCCATCTCCAGCTGAGGAAATGCCATTTCAAGACAAACACTCAGAGAGCTTGGCAATCATTCCCTAGAATCTGAAAAATGCAGAAACAGGTATCTGACTCAGGCCTGAAAATTTAAAGATGAGAGGCTTCCTCTGGCTGGTGGCAGTTGGAAGAGCCACAGCTACATAAGGAATAGTCTGCGCTTCCAGAGTTTGATGGAGCAAAGAAAGACACCTTGAATTTCCCAAGGGCCATGAGTGGACCTATAGGAGAACACCAGTCTCAGATCCTTTTAAAAAGGTCTCTGCCCAAGAGCACCTTTTAAAAGGGATGAGATGGCCCAGCAAAGGAAGCAGGTGACTGAGGGGAAAGGCATCAGCAGCCGGCCAGAGGACGTGACTATAAGAGGGAGAACACCGGTCATGGGGGAGAGGGTGTCCAGAGAACCCAACAAGCAGCCCACAAAGAAAGAATCAGAATTTGGAATCTGCCATATTCAGAAAGAACCAAAACCAGATCACAACCACATCAGCCAAGCCTGACCATTCTATGCCTCATCTACCCCAGTCTCTACCTCTGCTGACTCTGGAGAGGTGAAGAAGGGAGGGAAGAAGTGGCCTAGGCCAACATGAGTTGGAGAAGGGGGAATATTTTACATTGGAAGAGAGTCTGTAATTTTATGATTATGACCCTGGACTGGCCTGGACTAGAAGAGCTATGGTGCTTTCCTAAGATTTCACCTGTGGTAGGTGAAGAACTATCTGACACAGAAGGTTTAAAAGAGAATACTGATAAAGAATAAGACTGGTTTGTATCCTCTTAAATTAAGCTTGTTCAGTAAAATAGTTATATGTGCCATTAATTACTGACTTACATATTGGGGTCACTATTTTAATTGTGATGAGATCATCTCTCAGCGTTCCCTTATTTATTTAAATAATATCCTTTCCTTTAACCGAGTGTTTAGTCATCTTTGAGCACCTCCTGAAAAGCATCTCTCTGTAGCTTCTATCAAGATGCCAGATAATTCCATACATCTTGGCTCTAGTTTTAAAGTATGTACTCTAAGGGAGGCTGAAAAAAATGACCTCTACAGTTATTTCCAGTTCAGTAGTTATAAAATGAAGTGTAGTTTTCTCCAAGGTCTCTTTGCCTTAGTTACCAGAGTAGCTGTCCAGTGAGGTTTGAATCTGATAAACCCGCTAACAGCTCTCTGCCCTCACAGACCACTTGGTTCCGTGTTAAGTCAGGGAATAATCTCCACACTTCATCTCCCATGCTCATCTGCAATCACCTCCTCCTGGGACCCATCTTTCCTTCACCTTTTACCATGCTCCCTCCATACTTTTCTCAAATCTGCCAAGAAGAGCATCTTTCACTTTGGAACCTCTGTTCACCTACATCTCACTCCAGCCCCAAAGCTAAAGGCCTCTTTTAGAGAGGATATCAGTGCAGTTTTGACAGAAACACTCTAATATTGCTGGATATCCCAGAAGAATAAACTGAAAAGAACACTGACATCAATGTAAAGCTCAATTTATACATCATAGCAATTCTTGATAGATGTAAAAGTGACATGCAAATAGAATTTTTATGGCATATCACTACATTAAAGTGCTTTTTAATAGAATATGTAATTTAGAAATATAACAGTGCATTTTAATTGCCCACAAATGAGTTTTTAAACTACTTAGGAGTATCAAGAACATTAAATGCAAGTGATTAGATAAATTATCCCGCTAAAACTAATACTTAATTTACATGGCAATAACTATATGAGGAGTAACTATGTTGTATTAAGACAAATTTCCACAAACTGTGCTAATTAAAGAAATTAGATTTAAAGTTATATCTTGTATTGGCACACTGTCACCTTTTATATTTAATGGTATCATTATGGATGGTGAAGAATCCTGCAGTTGTGTGTGACAGAGAAGATTGGGATCGACAACCAGCTTTGTGAACTCTTCATACACGTCATCATCCACTCTTGTACAAGGCATTGCCATTTACAGTTCTCCTGACTTTACTCAGTGTGAACCATGCTTTTTCTGGTTTCTTCATTGTCTTCGCAGCACCCTGGGTCTGTCCAGCTCTGTTTCAGCTGGCCAGGGAAAGAGCTCATGATTAGAATTTAGAGGGCCTTTCCCAACATTTTTATCTGGCTCTTGTCCCACGTCAGATCACCAAACTGTTTCACTGCAAGTCATTGTCTCATACATCAAGTTCAAAGTGAGTTAACCAATGAAATTATAAGATCATGGGCCTCTGGTCCATCCTGCGCATTAGATGTTAATAACAGCTTTTGAGAGATGCTGTGGAACCTGTCCAAGACCATTAGAATAACATCAATATCTAATAAAATTATGTTGTGCTACAAGGCAAGATTGGGACAATCTTTGAGGCATTTTAATAAATGCCTCAAAAGAAGATTACAGGGAGCCATAAAAACGTCTGACAGGGAGACTCAACCTAGTCCAGGAGCTCTAAAAAGCTTCTCTGAGGAAAAGACATCTAATCTGAGACCTGGGAAATGAATAAGTTATCTAGTGTGGAGAAAAAGAACATTCTAAGCTTCTAAAGGAGGAAGGATCATGGAATGTTTGAGGATCCAATAGATTAGTCAGGCTGAAGACAGAGGGGGAAGAGGGTTGAGTTAAAGCAAGAGAGGTTCATATGCTGCAGGGTGATAATTAGAGAGAGGCAAGAGTGGAGGTGGAGAGAGAGTCTAGAAGCCATTATAATAACTGGAGACAGAAACGATGTTGGTTGGACTAGGGTGGTGGCAGAAGCGATAAGGAGAGATGGACATTTAGAAGGCACACAACACTGTTTGATGATCAACTGCATATGGTGGGTGAGGAAGAGGAGGATGTTTCCAACTTACACACTTGGATGGATGGCAGTGCCATTCACTGAACTAATGGTCATTAAGGGAAAATTGAGTTGCTGGGGGTGGAAGAAAGAAATGAGTTTTGAGCTTATTGAGGTTGAAGTACCTATTAAATACCCAAATATCACTGTTGAGTAAACCATTGGCCTGAAGCTCAAAAGAAAGATCTGGGCTGGGAATATAAATTTGATGGTAATTAAAGATGTTATATGGGGCTTCCCTGGTGGCGCAGTGGTTAAGAATCCGCCTGCCAATGCAGGGGACACGGGTTCGAGCCCTGGTCCGGGAAGATCCCACATGCCGCGGAGCAACTAAGCCCGTGAGCCACAACTACTGAGCCTGTGCGTCTGGAGCCTGTGCTCCGCAACGGCAGAGGCCGTGACAGTGATAGGCCCGCGCACCGCGATGAAGAGTGGCCCCCGCTCGCCGCAACTGGAGAAAGCCCTCGCACAGAAACGAAGACCCAACACAGCCAAAAATAAATAAATAAATAAATAAATTAAAAAAAAAAAAAAAAAAAGATGTTATATGAAGCTATCAGAGTAAATGAGGTTCCCTAGGGAGAGTACATGAAAAGAAATTAGATTTTAAAAAATAGGACCTCTAACCAAGGCCTAAGGAAGGAACTCCAGTATTTAAAAGTTGGGTAGAACATAACGTGTTGGAAAAGCTAGAGACGCAAAAGGATGACTAGTAAGTAGGGTGTTGTACTCCACAGGCCAAGGGGATAAAAATTATCAGAGAGGAAATCACCGCTAGAATCAAGTATAATGAGAAGTCAAGTGAAATGAGGACTAAAAATATCTTTGTGATTTAGCAGTGGCGGTGGTGGGGGTCTCTGATGATCTCCCCAAGATCCATTTAGAGAGTGAAGAGCATGAATAGCATAATAGTATGAGCTGTTAGTCCTTAAGAGCTGAGGAAGCTCAGAGTGCAGACAACTCTTTTGAGTTGGTGTGGCCAAATGTCAAGTTTTACCCAAGACAGTTTAATTTTGGGCTCTTGTTCCTAGAGAAATTATTAATAGCTCCCTCTTTCACTCTCAAACATGCCCTGTTTTGAATGATAAATGATGCATCACTCTATGTGAAGGGCAGGGTGAAATCTAGAGGATTAATTGGCATAGAATAGCAATTCTTTTTTTTTTAATAAATTTATTTATTTTATTTATTTATTTTTGGCTGCATTGAGTCTTCGTTGCTGCGCACGGGCTTTCTCTAATTGTAGCGAGCGGGGGCTACTCTTTGTTATGGTGTGCGGGCTTCTCATTGCCGTGGCCTCTCTTGTTGTGGAGCATAGGCTCTAGGCGCACAGGCTTCAGTAGTTGTGGCTCACAGGCTCTAGAGCGCTGGCTCAGTAGTTGTGGCGCACAGGCTCAGTTGCTCCGCGGCATGTGGGATCTTCCCGGATCAGGGCTCGAACCCGTGTCCCCTGCATTGGCAGGCGGATTCTTAACCACTGTGCCACCAGAGAAGTCCCTAGAATAGCAATTCTTAACTCTCTGGTACAAGAAGGTGGCAGCACAGAGCTGTGTATGAACCCACATTTGAAGGCTGACAGCCCAGAGTATAATTTTCAGTTCTACGATTTATTGGCTGTGCGACCTTGGACAAGATTATTTAAGCTCTCTGAGACTAACAGGACTTAGATTTCAGTATAGAGTGAGGATTTCATGTAATGTGCTAACGTATAGTGCTCAGCAAATATAGGTTCTCTTCTCTTTGTTCCTATGATTTATCCTTTTCTACTTCATTTCCTCCCTCTCTTTTCTTTTTCCTCCTCTCCTCACCCTAAAGTAACTCAAACACCTTGTGAAAGAGGAAGTTCTTATTTTTATATTTCTAATGAAGCCCTCTTTCTGTGTAACATGTGTCACTCTTCAGGATAGTTGGTGACCCAGGCTTCTGTCCCATTATTCTAACTGGGCAAATGTACTGATACCCAACTAATTCACGGCAATACATTTCAACTGGTACTTACTCAGTGTCCCTTGCATCTCATGCTAGAAATGCTGAAAGATATCATACAAGTATATAGTGTGATCCTTTTCTCAAGAACGCTGTTTTGCAGGGAGAGAGACAACATATTATACATAATATTCCTGCTGCTACTATTCCTGCTACTTCTGCTGGTGGTCACCGTGTATGAAGTACCTTGCATGCACTGCCCTAGGCAGGTAGTGCATCTTATCACATTAAATCTTTACCTTGTGCAAGGCACTTTGCATTTTACAAATGAGGAAAACTGAAGTTCAAAGAAGTTAAGCAAACGGCTCAGAATTACACAGCTCACAAGTGTCCAAACTGGCGTCTAAATCCTGATCCACCTGACGTCACAGCCCATGATCTTCTCATTTCTCACTGGAACACAAAGCGAATAAAATACTAAGCAGACAATGAGAGCTATGGGTGCTTGGAACAGAGAGAGGACACCCACTGCAAACCGATGGCACTGGTGAAGGCTATGTGAGGAGCTGGAACTTGAATGGCCTGGAAGGATAATTTATGCACGTGATTGTCTAAAATAAGCAATGCACTTGACAACTAGTTAAGCTAGAAATGTTTCCCAAGGGATAAGATGTATAGATTTCCAGGGTTTTTTTATCTCCTCAGCCTTGACTATTTAAAGCAAATTTTCACTTAAATGCCCTTGAAGTCAAATTGGACAGAATCAGCCCTGCTACGTTCCAATAGCTCCAAGCTTCCCTGGCATGAACTCTCAGCTTTATAAGCATGAATTGGTGCTCAGGGTTCAAAATCACAGAGTTCACTGCAGTTTACCAATAGCACATTATTTGTTTTCAGTTCCTGGCTCTAGCACTGAAATGGTACAGCCTCTAGAATGATTTAAAGTGGCCACTTAGAACCCAGCTGAATAATGCTTGACTTTCATCACGGCTGAAAGGGTACTTAAAGCACAGCCCCTGAAACTGTGTCATCTTCTGAAATCAAGGTTGATTAATAACAAGACTGCCTCACCCTGGCATCGTGCCTTTCATCTGAACAAGACCGAAGCTATTCCTGGAAAAGATCCAGCCTTCTTTTGCTGCAGTGGTGGGTGTGCTGACAGCAGGGGCAGAAAGGAAGGTCAAAGTTAGTATTTGAGTTTGGACTGTGAGGAGGGAAGTGAGAGAACTGAAATCTGCCCTATAAAATAGTATTAAGATTCTGCCTACTCCTGGCACAGAGTTGACATCAGGGGTGGGGCTGCGATCATGCTTTCTCTGTCCAGCCAAGCAGGCACCATTTTATGGACAAGCCTTCTGGAAAATGGTGATTTCATTGGTGGGTGTGGTTGCAGGCACTTTTCCCACCTTTCTTCTGAAAACAAGCAGGCTATTCTTCTACACAAGAATTTTCAATCTGTACTCTGTAGAAGCTTGCCATGGATCTGTGGCCTGTTTCAAAAGCAGAGTTTAGGCTATGGGAATTTTTGTAAAGGATTTTTCCCCCCTATAATTTACACTGAGAGTAAGGATAGTCTGTCAATATTTTCTCCTAACTTGTCCTTTCACCATGTCCTGTAGTATTGATGCCTTCCTCAGAGCACTCCAGGAATGTGATTTGAAGTAATCAGACCCATGGAAAGAAGATGTTTTGTGTTGTGCTCAACATATATAGAAGTAACCTGTATTGCAGTGCCTTCAACTGAGTGTTTTTCTTCATTGCTTTTATCATATCTGTAATGATGTAGTCATTTGCGTAGGTTTTAATATTTTTCTACCACACCACCTTATAACCACCAATGACAGCACAGACTATATCTTCCAAGGTCACACTACATAGATCCAACAACTGTATGGTTTCTGGCATGGGGTATGGGTGATATATATGTTAACCACATTTATCACTCTCACTCCCAACACAGTCTCAAAACTTTATTATTTTGTCAAGATTAGGAAAAAATATTTAAATGTGAAATGTTTGATCTTTAAAATTTTTTTTCAGTATTTTAAAAAATTGCCTTTAGGTATGGAGAAAAGTAGGTCAAAACTTCTGGGCCAAAACTGAAGCGGTTGACTTTTCTCTGGCAAACTTGCTAATGGTCTTGATGTACTTAGAAGCTATCTGAGCATTCCAAAGAATGTTGTATATACTAATTCCCTAGTCAAACTATAGAGAATTTAAGGCTTTGCCACCATCTCCTTGATTTGCATAAATATGTTTTCAGAGTTCCAGCCATTGGTTGAATCAAACATCTATAGTCATTTAAGTCACCAGCTCACTACAGAGTGGGTGGCATGCTCTCCATCAAAATTAGAAGTCAACAAGCTAACATCAAACTCTTTACTAAAATACACATTTCAACTACTTTAATTTAAATACAGGTCTATTGGTTTATAGTATTAGAGATTCCAGACTATGGAAAACCAAGTTCTTTCTATTAAACTTAGTAAGAAAGAGGGTGAAGTGGCAAGTATTAGGAGTCTGCTATGTTCTAGAAACTGTCCAAGATGCTGCACTGCTGCCCAGAAGCCCTGCAGGAAGATCACTTGGCCACAGAGGAATATTCTCAAGTCTTAAGATTAATGGAATTTACCTTGCTAGGTTTTGGACTTGCTTGGGACCCATCACCCCTTTCTTATTTCCAATTTCTCCATTTTGGAGTGGGATTATCTAACCCATGCCTGTCCTACCATTGTATTTTGGAAGTACATAGCTTGTCTGGTTTCACAAGTTCACAGCTGGAAAGAAATTTTGTCTAAGCATGAATCACACCTCAAGCCTTATCTATACCTGATTTAGATGCTATTTAGATGAGACTTTGGACTTGGAATTGATGTTGGATTGGGTTAAGATTTTTAGGGTTATTAGGATGGACTGAATGTATTTTGTATATGAAAAGGACACAAATTTGGGGAGTCCAGAGGGTGGAACGTTACGGACTGAATTGTGCCTTCAAAAATTCATATGCTAAAGCCATAATATAGTAGGACTGGTGCCCTTATAAGAAGAGACACCAGAAAACTCTTTCTGTGTGTGCACAAAGGCCATGTGAGAACACAGTGAGAAGGTGGCTATCTGCAAGCCACGATGAGAGCCTCACAAGAAACCAATCCTGCTGGCACTTTGATCTTGGATTTATAGCCTCCAGAACTGTGAGAAAATTCATTTCTGTTAAGTCACTCAATCTGTGGTATTTTGTTATAGCAGTCCAAGCAGACTAATCCACCACCATTAGTAAACTTTAACAGTTTCTCTAAAATTGGTCCACCATTGTAAAAAAGTATTATTCCATTATCAGCAAATAGTCATTTCTTGTCCCCTGAGTAGGAAGACATGTAGCTGGCAGTACAGAATTAAGAGAAACTGGAAATTGTCTGTAATCTCCTCAGGACCCAAATTAGACCCCCCCCCCCAAATATTTTCAATATATATTTGAGAAAAATAAAACAGCTAATGGCCATCATAAAGACAAGAAATAATATAATTCAAGAAATGAATAAATTTTTAAAATTTCTCTGCTTTGGAATGTGTTATAGAATTTTTAAAAGAAAATTTCCTTTCCTATTAATGTTTTACTTGAATTAATTTAAAATGTGCTTGAACTTACTGAGCCATACCAACTGTGTAGTGGAGAAATAACCCTGGCTTCTGCAGGTAATGGACAAGATGGAGAATTTGTTTGTGAATACTAAGGGCTGACTGTATTTGGATTTTGTGGGGAGTATGAAGTAATTCTCTGCTAAGTAGGGAAGGCATTTGAAGGAGATAAAATTTCAGTGAAAGTCTAATGGAAGGGAAAGGAAGGTCTGGGGCAAATGTGAAGTCCCATTCTGTTCCAGGTAGATGCTCTTTAGCGGGGAGTCATCCTGAGTGCAGAGCTGGGGGGAAGGGGTAGAACACTTCTTTGTGCAGAAAACTAACAGTGGTTAGAAAGACAAGTCAAGAGGCTGTGATTAGCAGACCAATGAATAGCCCTTGGAGGTTTTTAAGATGTCTTTGCTTGAAGAAAAGAAGAGCATTTTCATCATATTTATCAACTGATACTTGTTTAATGCCCACTAAGTTCACGATTAACACCTGAACATTACACGTGTCTTTAACCATAAATTTACAATTTTTACAAATCAGATTGTAATTTAATTGGAGTATATAATATAAAAATTTTATCCAAACAATAGAAATACTGCCCAACCAAATATTCTACTTGTGTGATCTTTTCACCAGAAAGAACATGGCCAAGTAAGGAAGATTTTTTTTTTCTTCTTATTTGTAGTCTTCGTTCAAAGTCATTACTTCAGCACAGTAAATGTATACTCTAGAGACTGGATCAATGATGACAAACTTAGAAGACAAAATCCTCCTTTTGTGACAAAAAGTAATATTACTGAGCCTTATGCAGGGCTTTCTGGGTAAGGTGTTCTGCATGACCAATCCCAGAAAGGCCCTGTAGTTTGCTACTTTCTAATCGTGTAACTTTCTATCCTATAATCATGTGTAGGTTGTAAGGACTCAGACTCAATTTTCCAGATGACTTCAGGGATAAAGAATTGTTAATTTGTTATACCAATCTTGACATTTCAAACTGTAGTTGAAAACAATCTTCCTTAATTAACTATGTTGTTTCTGGTGAAAAGATCAGACAAGAGTAGCATATTTATTTGGGCAATATTTCTATTTTGGTGTCTTTTTAAGTATAGTCCTTCAGTCCCATATATTGATACATATATGATACACATGTATTAATTTCTCAGCTTACCCTATAGAGAAGATTCAAATATAAATAAAACTCTACAACTATATTTGGGAAATAAAGATTTTCCCCCATAATAGAACTATTTTACCCATATTACTCATGACAGAACTATTATGAGAGAGGTTTTGTGAAAAATCCTTTTCTCCCTTTAATAGGCAAATACATTATTCAAAAGTTACCTCTCTGAATATGGGAGAATTTTTAAAGTGCTAAATCACAATTGGCATTAAATGTGCATTTACCTTCAAGCATTCTGAAATTAAAGTTGACTGTGATTTTTTTTCCTGTAAAATACATGCTAAAGCATTGTGCTTGCCTAAGCTTTTATTAATATATGTTTATTTCTGCCCTTCTACTTCCCAACCACCTTTTAGATTATGTATATAACATTTAATATATAGATATATTTAATACACATTTAATAGAATATATATATATATATATATATTCTATAGGAGAAAATTGTAGGCTGGTAGTGGACAAAAGAGTTTTTCTAGGGGATTGGAGCAGTACTGCTTTCAGTAGAGAAAACAGGTCTCCTTGCTACATCCTGCTCAGGCCCCTCCTCACCCAAGCTTTTGTCCTGTTAGAGGTAAATTCTCCCAGGAACACAACACAAGGTGGTGCTGTTGTATTTATGCTAAACCAGCTACAGGCCCAGCCACTTAAGCTATCCGTAGATTTGATCTGAAAGTGTTAAGTAAGTGCCAAAGGCAGAGAGGGAAAGGTTTTGCATATGTAAGTGTTTACCCTGTAGTTATCCTTTCAGATAAGAAAAGCTAAGTAGAAAGAAGGATGAGGAATGTAAGTTTCTTCCATTTGAGGAAGCTTCTGGGAAACCATCTTAACAAAAGAAAGTGAAAGTGCCAATGGGTTCCTCTGTTACTAAATTACAGAAGCATAGAAAGTTAGAGCTAGAAGAGATATTAAGATGTTATCTAATCCATTTCACTATTGTAAGATTTCATTTCTTAAATTATCAGCCAATTAAACTTTTCCCTTGGTTTTAAAATTTCCTGGGGAAGGGAGTAAGGCAAATTAACTTTCCCTAGTGTCAATCAATCTCCCCTCCATCTGTGGTATGGGGTTGTGGACCCACCCCTCCTCCCACTCCTCTCACTCTGCATTCACATTCACAAGGAACAGAAGGGATTTCATCAGCAGGCCTCCTAGTGAGGAGCAAAAAAAAAAAAAAAAAAGACTAGAAATCAGGGAGCTTGGATTCTCTTCCCTCCCTCTTCTGACCCAGAATAAGGAATCCTCAGATTCAGCATCTCCAAAGGAAAGAGGTTGGACTAGCATCCCTGGTTTCCACAAATAGCTGGACCGCAGAATCACCTGAGAAGCTTCTCAAAAAATACAGATTCAAGGGTGGTCACACCCACAAAACTGTTCAATCAGAAAATCCAGGGCAGCGCCTAGAAATTGCACTTAAAAAATAAAAGCTAGAGTCCCCCACCCCTACCCCCATGGAAAACTTTTCTCCTACCTGAAGATAGAGAAATTAGATATAAATTCATAGGCAGGCAGCCCAGCACGGGTCTAATGACTGTTCAATAGGCACCACTAGATTAAGTAACTCTTAAATCCCATCTGGCTTTAAAATTTTCAGTCATCCTTAACACAAAAGCCCTTGAAAAATAAAAGTAAATTGTACCAGGTCCAAAGTGACTTCCTCTTGAATTGTATTCCCAGACTTTTGAGCAATCTGTTGTGTATAGACCTAAAATTAAGTGTTTTACAAATTTTTCATACCTCTGAAATTGGGAGGTACAGAACTATTACTGTGGTAAAAATCTAATAATAGTGAATGTGTTCAGCCTGCTTCCTACATGATATTTTATTTCCCTTAATTGTAACTATGAATTGGTTGACAGTTATGAAAGTAGTATTTTGACCATTTCAGTTTTTATTCTTATAAAACTGGAAAGTTAAGAAACTGGCCAAATACTTGGCCAGTATATAAGTTTATTTATGAGCTGCATTCTGGCAAATTCAGGTGTATAGGAGTCACTCACAAAAAAATCCCCTAGGAAATTTTGGCTTTCTGAGTCTTTTAGACTAACTTTGTCTAATTTAGCAACATGAAATTCACTAACAATGCAATTCAGATCATTCACATCCCAAATCTCATCTGAAACAATCAGATAATTGAAGCAACATTTGTTTACTCTAGTTTATAGTATCGAGATAATTAATTCTGCTTTCCATTTCCCCTTGCTAATGTAATGTGACCTCAATGTTATTGTTGAAGTAAATCGATCAGGAGATTTGGCTTGCATATGCAACTCTTGCATATGGGTAACTATTCCAGCAAACAGAAACCTATACACTCTTTGCAAGCTGTAGTCTTAGTGCCACTTTCAAATATTTGGTTCTTATTACTTGTAGTTTAAAAGCCATTTACAAGGCTAATTAATTTGCTTCTCAGCAATCTTAAGATCAATGTTTCCAATCCATGGATTGAATATATAAAATGATGCATGGGGCCAAAATTAGCATTTAGTTAAATATTAAAGTAAGTCAGTGTCGGAGCTAAAATCCATTAAATGCCTTGTAGGTAATCTGTCCATTAGATCTTTCAAACCACCTCTCAAAATTCAGCCCAGATACCACTGTTTATCAGTTACAAATTTCCATATTCTTCTGCTGCTCAGTCATGCTGTTCTGAATTATCTCTAAGCTCATGTCTTGTGATTCTCTGTATAATTACATCTGCTTCTCTCTGATTTTCCATGAGCTCATTTCATCCTTTCAAGATGGCTTATGAATGCATTTGTTCCCTTTATCAGAAGGACACCAGCCCCGAAGCTCTGTCTCACTGTGACTCCCAAGCCCCAGTGAATAAAAATAGCCTTGTAACTTCTGGAGTTCTCTGAGCCATTGAGGAAGAAAGAATGTCTGTCATGGAATCACTATCATTTGTAATGTCCTCTCCAAAAGACAGCCACAGGAAAAAACAAAAAAAACCAAAAACCAAAAAAAAAAAAAACCCTAGAACTATTGTGACCTCATGAAATACAAAAGAAAAGAAAAGAAAAGAAAATGTGCTCAGAACAATACAGCCTTTCTTTACTGCACAGTTCCGGCTTCTTCGAGACCCAATGATTTTTGTTACTGGACTTGGTCTCGGTTGTGCAGAGGTTCTGACCACGAGGAAATCAGTTGCCATCTCAGTAGTTAATGTGAAATTACTCTGCATTTTGAACCAGGCTGTCTGCTTTCACTGCCATTACTACTGCTGCCTCCTGACAATTCAGGATGCTCTCTCCCTGGATACTGAAAACCTGCTCCTTCTTTACCCAGAACCGGTCCTCAGAGTTGTGGAGGAACTGGGAGCTTTGGTGTAAAGTGCAGCTTTTCACTCAGCAGGTTTTTTAGCTTTGTCCATCATCAAGTTCCTGAACTTCTCTGAGCTTGGAAAACCCCACCTATAAAGTAGAAACCGTATATACCTCTCAGTGTTATCTTTGTGGAATTAACAATCCCACAAAGTGAAACACTATGACCACAGTGTGTAAATTGTATGTTGTTGCACAGATGTGAGGGATTGTTAAATACTGGTAATCGAGAGCAGTGGCCTCCAACTGGGAGCCCTTGACTTCAGGGGTCCACGGCAATCAAGTGAGGCATGGAGAGAGAAGGTTAGAATGTCTATTTATAATCATGTATAAACTAAAAAAATTAAAAGATATTAAGCCTTCACAATACTTAATTCACGAATTAAAGCTGATGCCTTCTCTAGTCTGCATCTGAAAGGGTCGTGGGACTTAGTACATGAGATATCCTGAGGGGCATGCCAGTGCCACAACAGATTGGTGACAGTGGAGTCCTCACACATCTGTATGCATTCTGCACACTGCAACATGCTGCAGTTTGTGTATGTCCTGTGTGGCTGGCAGAACAACGGCCCCCCAGAACTGTCCAGGAAACCCTGGCACCTGTGAATAGGTTACCTCACATGGCAACAGGAACTTCACTGGTCTGATTAAGGATCTTGAGATGGGGAGATTATCTGGATTATCTGGGTGGACCCAATGTAATCACCAAGGTCCTTATAATAAATGAACCAGGGAGACAGGAGAGTCTCAGTGAAAGATGTGACAAGAGGTCAGAGTGATGTGACTGCCAGAAGGGGGCCACAGGCCAAGGAATGTAACAACCTCTGGAAGCTGGAACAGTCAGGGAAACAGAATCGCCCTTGCAGCCTCCATAAAGAACACATCCCAGCTGACACCTTGATATTAGCTCAGTGAGACGCATTTTAGGCTTCCAACCTCCATAACGTAAAATAATAAATGTGTGTTGTTCAAGCCACTCAATCTGTGGTAATTTGTTATAGCCACAACAAAGAGCTAACTTACTATGTTAAGTGGATTTGTGAATTCTATTATCTAGTTTTAACTAAACTGTTTGTCACCAAAGGGGCAAATGTCCTCTAAAGAGATTTCTGCAGAAAAAGTATTGCTGAAAGACAACTCTAATATTCCAAAGGCAAGTGAACAAGAAACTGGCTGGGCTGAATGAACGTCACTTTACTCCTCAGCTCATTCTGAAGTGAAAGCTCATCATGATGTTCTAACGTATTTAAACCTATTGTTTTTCACTATATTAAATTTTTAAGTGAAGATAATGTTTTTGTACCATAAATACACAAAATAATGTAATAAAATATTACTTTTAACATATGTATTTTATATCTATTAAATCATTTTTAATCAGCCTTTCAACTTTGAGATAATTGTAGGCTCACATGTAGTTCTAAGAAATAATATGGAGAGATCCCCATGTACCCTTAATCTGGTTTCCCCCAATGCTACTGTCTTGCTTAACTATAGGGTAACATCACAACTGGGATATTGACACTGATACAGTCCACTGACCTTATTCAGGTTTCACCAGTTTTACATGCATTCATGAGTGTGTATGTATTTAGTTGTATGCAATTTTATCACTTGAGTAGATTCGTGTGACCACCACTGCAGTCAAGTTACAGAATAATTCCGTCACCACAAGGATCCATCATGCTACCCATTTACAGTCACCTCCACCTCCCTCCCCACTTCCTCCTAACCTTTAGCAACCAGTTATCTGGCTTTTTTTCACTCAGCAAACTTCCCTTGGGATCCATCTAAGTTATTGCTATACTAGTTTTTTATTGTTGCTGTACCAAGTTACCACAGTCACTTAAAACAACGCACATCTATTATCTCACATTTCTAAAGGTCAAAAGTGCAGCAACAGCTCAATTGGACCTCTGCTTAGAACCTCACAAGGCCTAAATCAAGGCTGTGTTCCTTTCTGGAGGCTCTGGGGATAAAGTGGTTCCAAGCTCATTCAAGTTGTTGGCCAAATTCAGTTTGTGGTACTTGTAGGACAAAGGTTCCAATTTCCAGGCCGGCTGTCAGCCGGGAGACAGTCTTTGCTTAAGACCCTGCCTGCATCCTTTTTAATGCTTTCCATGTGGCCTGCCCCCAGCAATAGCAGATGAGTCCCTCTCACACTTGGAATCTCTCTGACTTCTTCTGACACATCACTCCCACTCCAGCCAGAGAAAATTCTTTGAAGAGTTCATGTGACTGCATTGGACCTACCCAATAATTCAATATATCTCCTTATTTTGAGGTCTGTAACTTTAATTATACCTGCAAAGTCCCTTTTGCCATGTAATATAACATATTCACTGGTTCCAGGGATTAGACAGCATACATCTTTTTTTTGGGGGGGGCGCATTTTTCTGTCTACCACATTGTACATACCAATAGTTTGTTCCTCTGTGTTGCTCAGTAGCATTCCATGGTATGGGTATACCACAGTGTTTAACCATTCATCCACTGAAGGACTTCTGAATTGTTTTCAGTTTTTGACTATTATTAATAAAGGTGCTATGAATGTTCTTGTACATGATTTCATGTAACATACATTTTTTTCATTTTTCTGGGGTAAATGCCCAGGAGTGCTATTACTGAGTCACATGGCAAGTTCAGTTTCATTAGAAACTGCCTCACTTTCCAGAGAGGCTGTGCCATTTTATATTCCAACCAGCAAAGAATGAGTGATTCAGTTTCTCTGTATCCTCATCAGCATTTGCTGTTATCACTAATTTTTATTGTAGCCATTCTGATAGGTGTGTAGTGATATCTCATTGTGGCTTTAATTTATATTTCCTTAATGACTAATGATGTTGAACATCTTTTCATGTGCTTCTTTGCATTCTCTTCAACGAAATGTCTGTCCATAGCCTTTGTCCATTTTCTAACTGGATTGTTTGATTTCTTTTTTTACTGTTAAATTTTGCAAGTCTTATATAGTCTAGATACAAGTTTTTGCTGCATGTATGGTTTGCAAATATTTTCTCCCAGTCTGCAGCTTGCCTTTTCACCCTCTCACATCAGCTTCATAGAGCAAAAGTTTTAATTTTGATTAGGTCCAATTTATCAATTTTCCCTCTTCTGGACTCTGATTTTAATGGCAAGACTAGAAAATCTTCACCTAGCCCTAGATTCTGAAGATATTCTCCTATGTTGTTTTCTAGAAGTGTTATAATTGCATGTTTCACATTTGTTTCAGAGACCCAGGGACTTTAAGGGCCCACTGACTTCCCTTTTCAGTTGGAGCTCTTCTCAATCCAAAAAATTTCCGTAGAGACAGAATTGAGAATGGCATTTGGGTTTGGTTAAACACTGAGGAATTTTTTTACAATCTAAATGCCAGTGGTGCAATTTCATATTCAGACATGTATTCATTGCAGAAATCTGATTGGTTAAGGAGATGAAGAAGATTGTTTGAGAATTGCTATTGTTTTTTTACAAGCATGCTGTTCTTAGGTTAACCCTAAAACTCCAATTCCACCTTGAACATGCTCTTAAGACTCTTAAAGTAGATAGAGGAACTGCTCAATAAATTATTTATGAATGGAATGAATGGGTAATAGCATTCCCATTCCCATGTAAGGTCTCATCTATATATTTTTATATTGTGGATGTCTATAACTTCTAAAGACGTTTTTCTAACCTGATCTAAGAGGAACTCAGGGCAATGTGGTCAAGAAAATTCCCTGGGACTCAGAATCATTCAAAGAGCTTTATAACAATTTTGATTGCAATTGTGGTGGAATCCAAAATCTGTATTTTTAAAACGTTCTCCAGGTGATTCTGATCTTCAATCAGGTAAGCAACCAAGGCCCAGTTGCCAAATAAAAAGATTGGGTTTCTTTTAAAAAACTTCACGTTCCTTATTTGTGTGTTGACAACTGTTCCATATTTTTACTGTCTTAAATTGGGGACAAAACCTAAAAGCCTGTGTAGCTCTCTAATATGACATCAGCTAATGCTCCACAAATTCATGAAGAATTCTTAAACAATACTCCTACATAAAGAATTTTTTCCTCTTGTTATACATTGGACTGATGTTTAGAATCAAAAGCTATGACTTGACTTGAAACCTTAGGCAGCCACATAGGAAAGAAAATTGAGAGTGTTCCATGGTCCACTCAAGCCAAGAAGCATAAAGATGGGCTTTCTAAGAAATCATTCATTCAACAAATATTTATTTTCTTATATTTAAAATACACCATGATAGATTTTGTGACTCTGACACGTTTAGTCCTTGTCCCATGGAGGCACAGCTGAGTGAAAATACTAGGTCAATAAATAAGCAAATGCAAAGTAGTGGCAACTGTAATGGTAGAGGAAGGACAGAGTGCTACAATCACACACAGGAGGACTCTCTGAGTCTACAATCATTGGTTGCAAGTAACAGGAACCCACTTAGGGTAGCAAAAATTGGTAATTTAACATATGTGTCGAGGTAATTCTCAGGAAACTCAAAGGGTAGGAAGTAGAGCTGTCAGGAAGAAAGGCAGCTGTTTTTTTTCTTTATCTTCCTGAAATCACATGATCTAGCACATTGGCTTCTTTCTGGGCATCTTTTTCATTCTCTGCAGCTTGGATTTTATCAACATCATCATCATATCTCCATGCATATGGCAGAATACGAATGCCCCATATTGGAAGCCCAAATGAGTTTACCTCATTTCTCATTTCCAGTAAGAAATGAAATGGCTTATTATCTTAGATTCCAAACCAAATTCCCAAGAGAGACTCTGACTGGCCTAATTTGACTCATGCACCCACATGAGCTAAGAAGACACCTTAAATTAGGACTACTTCAAGGGATATCTTATGCTGATTAGGGTGTACAGGGATAGTGTCTTAGAGGAAACAGCAACTGGCAGAGATGATATTATCAAAAGTCTGGGGAGAGCACAACACACCTGGAGCACAGAAGGAAGTTCAGGACAGCTAGAACTTAGGTATGGTAGAAGTGGGATTGGAGACAGAAGGTTAGGAAAGAGAATCCTGGCGCTTGCAGAGGGAAGAAGGGGACAGATAACAAGGAGTCTTGAAAGTGTGCTAAGGGGCTGAGTTTTGTTGGAGTGGTCCTCCTTGATGTAAACTTCAGCACTAAGAATACTGCGTCCCATGCACCCCTCCCCAAATCACCAACTTGGACTCTACTGAGTCCAATCACATTCTTACTTAGCATGTTTTGTTTCAGTTTATGCCATATGACTTTCTCCCCTGTTGTCTTCCTATAATTGTCCTCTTCTGGGCTTTCTCTGGATCTTGGTTGAGGTACAGGTATACAGAATCATGGTTTCACACAGAAGTGAAAATATGTTTATACTACTTTTCTAGTGATGCCCAACATGTCTTTGACCTCATTGATGTACTGGGGAAAAAAGCCTCTTGATTGAGCCATCTACTTTTATTCCCAGAAGAGGATATAAACAGAGTGAAAGACAATCCAAGGCATTAGAATAACTTATGTGTTTTCAGCTTTTTTCCTTTGAGATTTATCCCAAAGCATAATTCCGAAGGTCATGACAATTTGGAAAATTCCATTTGAAATCAATTTTCCCTAAAATAATAAGGGAAAATAAGCACTAAGATAAGACACACTGATGGAAGAGATGTTAGTTTAGTTACTTAAATTTGTTTTGCATAATGTCTTTCATAAGGACAGTCCTGTATTTTGAAATATTTTATGACAATCCCCACTCCCACATCATTTGTTGAACTATACAAAAACAAGGTTTTTCTGGACTATTTCTTCCTGTCCGTCAATCATGACTCCAAGTTGAAAACCTGTAATGAACTTTCTCCCACTGGCTTCCCATTTCATTCACTTGATTTCTCCTTTTAGTGTTTCTGGTTGTACCTTCTCATCTCCACCATCCAATAAGCCTTGTTCTGAACTACTTTACTGAATTCCTTTCTTACTAGTTTCTGATCATTTAAATGCTGGACTGCTTAAAAGTACTTCACTGGAGCCAGATCAAAGAGATTCAACTTATCTCTAAGAAATCACTTGGAAAGGCATAAACAAGCCATGTGACTTTTAATGGTGGCTCCTTCCTTTCAGGGGCTTGGACCAAGAACAAAGTTAGGTTTATTTGAATGTTTGTTACCTTGAGACAAATGAGAGTACACTAAGTGGAGGGGATCCTCTGGAGGACAGTATAAATGGCTGTCCCTTCTTTGTTCTCCGAAGCCACAGGAACACCCACTGTGGCCCTGGTTATTCCCTTCCTTTTTTTTCTGGGACTGCAGCTAAATGCATATCTTGGAGAGCTGAGTGGGCACTTGCTTGTAATTTCTGTCTGTCTCTCTTCTTACGACGTGGAAAATAAGTTAACTGATTTTCAGGCAAAACGCCGTTCTTCTTTCTTGGTAGATGCCTAGGGGCTACCATCTTAACTAATTCAATACTAAGGGTCAATTCCAGTTTAGAAAATAACTGGCTCTCGCTGAAATTTTAACTTACAAATTTTAAGAAGCTGAGTTCAAGAGTGAAGGAGTAGAGATACATTTTAACTGCATGACTAAATGTTGAAGCCCTATGATATTGTAGCTTTCCTTAGCAAATTTTCTGGTGCTGGCTCAAATCTATCATTGAACTGACTTTTACCCAAACTGGCACTTCATGAATAATTTACACTTATAGAAGTACAAAGTCCATGAAAAAATTATTATTTTTGCTACTGACTTGAGTAGCCAAGATACTTGTCATCTCTCAACATTAATTTTTGATGGCTTGCTCCTTGGATAACAGAAAATAAAGCCAGAGAGAGCTGAAAGGACAAGAAATACTCCTCCTTTTATGCTTGAAGATATACAATTCCAGTTTTCTCTGACATATAAATAAGTATCTGAGAGAGAAGGAACCATGGCACCAAAGAGTGACAGACCCCAAAGAGGTGAGACTAATACCAAAATGCAGTGGATACTTTGACATTAAACCAGATAGGTAATAAACAGATTAAATGTTTCTTAAACTAAATTAAACTTAGTATTTGGAGATAGTCAATGGATTTAAAAATTAAATCCCAGTAATATTTCTCAGGAGTTAGGACCAAAAATAAATTCATGTCACCAGAAATACCAGTAAGAGTCGTGCTTTTCAAAACAAGCGCATTCATTTTTAGGGAAGGGGCAAAGAACAGACTTAACCCTCTGTTTTCCCCAAACAGTTTTACATTAAGCAGTCTTCCTGACCTGTATGAAACTTATTCATTAGAATATTTTTCTTCTGCTGCTCTTTTTATAGATCTTATGACTATTACATACACCTGATGTCAGAGAAAAATTCTTTGCGTTGTTCACAGCAACTTTCCCCCAAAGTAATTCAGGGGACTTTCAAGATCTAAAGTGAAGTGACACAGCACATAAAAGTAATAAACACCACCTCACTCATGTACCAGCTGTATTTTCATTTTCTTGATTCATGAAATATGCTTTCTCTGTTGTTATGGTTTCAATTATTTTAAAATAAAAATAAAAAATAAAAAAGCAACATAAAAACACAACAATGACAATATTGTGCTTTGAAAGCTAGAAGCTTTCAGTCTTCTAGTTTCTTTATTTAATCAAATCAGTCCTAAAATGGATCATTTCACCATTGGCTCTTCCTTTAAAGATACAAATAAATATATATAAATTTATACTTTTTCTTATCCTACAGTAAATTGTAGATCTTGCCGTGATATGGTATTTATTCATCTTCAAGAATAAGACCGAGGAGTTTCTTCCTTAAAAGATGAATTTTCAAAGCACAATGCTAAGAGCATTTGCTTAGGAGAGCAGAGAGGAGTCTTAGCATGGAGCAATGATTTGCTAATTTGCAGAAGTGACACAAAGGGCAAGATTTTGTGATGGTCCTAAATGCTTAGTTCCAAGCAGATTCTGTGTTGACATGTAGGATGGAGAAGCTGATTAACACCCCTCTCTGTGGCAGTGTTCTCAGATATTTTTGTTGTATTTGAAAAGACTAGTCTGTTCTTTATTTATGAGAACATGCATCCCACACAGTATGGAGATTCCTCCCTGCACTAGTGACACTCTGGGCTCTCCACACTGTCTCTTTCTAGAAGTTCGGAGGCAAAACTTCTTATGTTTCTCAAACACAGCATTAGTCCCTTAAGATGAGTAGGAAATAAGTACCAGTGTCCTCATTTTCAATAGGGAAATTGGGACAGGAAAGAGTAATTTATTAGCTATATCTCTGTTTGGCAAAGTAAAAAATTAAAAAAAAAAAAAAGGAAAAGAGACAATTTTCCAGATAATTGGTGTAAAGCCATGTGATGTTTTGAATAGTATGAGTGTCTTTCAGTGCTTTGTATTTGCAGTTCCTCTTTTAGTTTTATGGACACGAAAGGATTAAAATACTGAGCATCCTAATTTTATAACTCTATGTTTCAATTGCTAGAGATCCTTAAGCTATTGCATAATAGAAATATAATCAGGAGTGGTGTTTTTAAATTATATATAAATTTCATGTTTTCAAAATCTTGGAGAAAAAGAAGTAGAATTGAAAGACATTGAAAGAAAGTTTTGTGAAAAGAAAAAGCATTCACTTGGGGGTTTTGCACTTCTAGCTTGCTTTCCTTTGTGGAACTGACAGGGCAGATGACACTCTCAAAGCAGAAGTAAGTTGGCAGTGAATTGAACCACAATGGCATAATCAAATAGGTGTGTCTGACCATCCTTATCTGCAAACTCTGAAGTGGATAATGAGAAATGTGGAAACAATGTGTATAGTTTGCTTTTTAAATAAATAAATAAAGTGAACAAAGAATGGATCACAGAACTAAATGTAAGAGCTAAAACTATAAAATGCTTAGGAAAAAAACATAGGAGCAAATCTCCATGACCTTGAGTTAGGCAATTTTTTTTTTTTTTAGATATGATACCAAAAGCAAAGTGATAAAAGGAAAAAAATAAAATAAAATAAATTGGACTTCATCAAAATTTAAATCTTTTGTACTTCAAAGGAAACCATAAAGAAAGTAAAAAGATAACCCCCAGAATGGAGAAAATATTTGCAAATTATATATATATATATGATAAGGAACTTGTATCTAGACAATATAAAGAACTCTTAAACTCAACACTAAAAACACGATTTAACTTACAAATGGGCAAAGAATTTGAGCAGACATTTCTCCAGAGAAAATATGTAAGTGGCCAATAAGCCCATGAAAAGAAGCTCAACATCATTAGTCATTACAGAAAAGCAAATCAAAACCACAGTGAGATACCACTTCACACCCACTAGGTTGGCTAAAATAAAAAATACAGACAATAACAAATGTTGAGTAGCATATGGAGAAATTGGAACTGTCACACTTTGCTGGTGGGACAGTAAATTAGTACAGCCATTGTGGAAAAACAGTTTGCAATTCCTCAAAATGTTAAACATAAGAGTTACCATATGACCGAGCAAATTCTACTCCTCAGTATATATTCAAAAGAATTTAAAACCAAGTATCCACAGAAAATTTTATACCTGAATGTTCAGAGCATCATCAATCATAATGCCAGAAAGTGGAAACAAACCAAATAATCATCAGGTGATGACTGTATTAAACAAAATATAGTACAGCTACACAATGGAATTTTATTTGGCCATAAAAATTAATGATTCATACTGCAACACGGATGAACCTTGAAAACATTATGCTAAGTGAAAAAAGCCAACATAAAAGGCCACACATTTTTTTTTTTTTTTTTTTTTTTTAAACATGACGTTTTGACATTTTGCCATGTCGTTTTTTTAACCCCGGGCATTTTTTTTGTTTGTTTGTTTGTTTGTTTTTTAAATTAAGGTATGTACATTGCTCTTTTATTTATTTATTTATTTTTATTTATGGCTGTGTTGGGTCTTCGTTTCTGTGCGAGGGCTTTCTCCAGTTCTGGCAAGTGGGGGCCACTCTTCATCGCGGTGCGCGGGCCCCTCATCATCCCGGCCTCTCTCGCTGCGGAGCACAGGCTCCAGACGCGCAGGCTCAGTAATTGTGGCTCATGGGCCCAGCTGATCCGCGGCACGCGGGATCCTCCCAGACCAGGGCTTGAACCCGCGTCCCCTGCATTGGCAGGCAGATTCTCAACCACTGCACCACCAGGGAAGCCCCAAGGCCACACATTTTATGATTCCATTTATATAAAATGTCCAGAATAGGTAAATTCATAGACATAGAAAGTATATTAGTGATTGCCAGGGGCTGGAGAGAAGGAAATGGGGAGTGACTGCTCATTATTATGAGGTTTCTTCTGGGATGGTGAAAACATTCCAGAATTAGTAATGATGGATGTATAACTCCAACTGTTAATATACTAAAAACCTTAGACTGTACCCCTAAACTATACACCTTAGAATGGTGAGTTTTAAGTTATGTGAATTATAACAAAGCAGTTATTTTTTTAAAAATTGTGACTAAGAGTCCGTTTTGGGTGGCTAAGAAGTGGGGCAGAGGGAGTTGCAAAATAGATGTAGTCTGGTTCCTTACAGGTTGCAGAATCTTTACTATGATTTTTTTAGAATGCTCTGTTTTCATACTCTGCATTCTTCAACTGGACTTAACCTACTGTATTCAAAGTATAAGAAGAAAGGATCACTCTTCCAAGTACCAGGGAAACTGGGCAGTGCTTTCTGAAGACAAAAAAGAATCTGCAGCAGCCTCCACTCCATGGACTTTAAGTAAGATAATGTTTCAAATTAAGCAGAATTCCAGAAACTAAAAAAGTTAGGTCAAGGCAAAACACTCAACTAGGGAGCAAAAAAAGGTTTCTGCTGTGACTTAATTTTTTCTTTGCAGTAAAAAATCATATTCATTCAAAATCAAAGACTCTGAATTGGTTGCTTATGGATTCATGGATATTTTTATTAAAAATATAGAATCTCATTGATAATGTTAAGTGTTGGTCAGGATTTACAGCAACTGGAATTCTCAAAGAAATGAAAACCTACATTCATTCAATAACTGGTATGTGAATGTTTTTTAGCAGCTTTATTTGTTGTCACTATAAAATGGAAACAGCCCAAATATCCCTCTGTTGGAAAACAGATAAACAAATTGTGGTACAGTTCTACAATGGAATACGATTCACCAATAAAAAGGAATGAACTGATTCATGAAACAATGTGGATGAATTTTAGATGCATTTTTCTAATGAAAGAAGCCAGACTCAAAGAGCTGCATACTCTAAGATACCAGTTGTATAACATTCTTTCATCAAAGACAAAACTACAGGGACAGATAACACATCCATGGTTGCTAAGTGCTGGGGGTGGGGAAAAGAGTTGACTACAAAGTACAAGGGGCATTTTGGGGGGTGACAGAACCTTTCCACATCTTAATTGTGGTAGTGGACACATGGCTATATACATTTGTCAAAACTCACAGAAACTGTACACTAAAACAATCTATTTTTACTGTATGTAAATTATACCTTAATATGAAAATGGAAAAAGAAAAACTTCCCAATATACTTACTCACTTTGAATGATAACATTACTTGAATATAAGAGCCTGGCACAATGATTAAATTAGAAGTCATTAGTTGGTGATCAAATAAAATGCTGGTAGCCAAAACGGAATCTGTGAGGTTTCTGGAAACATACATATATAATACATAACATATATATATAATATACAATATAATATATAATATATACACACACATATATATAATCTTGGTAATTCTAAATGAACCATCTGGAGTTGCCTCAGATAAAGAATAATTTTGGTTAAACTGGGGCTAAAAAAGATTCATTGTGCTTTTTCCTTTGGAAAAGCCTAATCGTTAATCAGAAAAACATTATTAATACAACTGCTGAGAATAAATTATCACGAAAATGTTTTAGTTTGTTCTTGTCCCTGTCATAAAATTCTGCAAGTCTATGCAAGCATGTTACCTTTCTAGTTTTGTTCCAGGGGAAGAAAATAAAAAGGTAGAAATTTCAGTCCTTAAGTGACGTTGGCAAGGATTTCATAAGTTTGGGCAACAGCTGGTGGATGGCATTTAGGAGCCCAGTCGTAGAACGCTTACACAGTGACTCATGAACTGATAGCTGTTTCCTGAAGGGGAGGAAATGGCATTCTCTTGTTGTTGCCATGTTTCAGAGGGAATATAAATCTCACTGAACTTTGAGTCTGCCTCCTTTCTAGTTTTATTAATAATAAGCAAAGTTTCTTTTGTTCAAGTTATTTACCACATCTAACTAACTCCTTTAATATAGCTTTTATATGCTGAGCCAAAATTTACTCCAAATGAAATACAACTGCAATGTGTTTGCATGAATCTATTTTAGCTTATTGTTTTGCCTATGTAAGAAAGCGTGTCCATATACATGGATAAGTTCATTAAATTTGCTTATACATCATGTTTGGATATGTGTAAACCAGACAGTGCTTTGGCTTCCTTTAATCAGAAAACAAAATTAAAGTAGAGGGAAAATGAAGAAGCACTTCGTGTTATTTATTCATGGATTTTGAATGACAGTTGGTGATAACATACGTGGTGGAGGTGGGGAAGGGGTTTTAGCAGCTCTTGGTCGTTGCAGTTTGTAGGCTAAACATTATATATGTGATGGTCGATGTGTTTCAAATTTTGGCTATTGCTGGTGACTGCTGAAGGTCGCCTGGTGATTATATGAGATATTTTACAGTACCATAATCACTAGTATTGTAATATGGATGCATTTTTTTTTTCATTTTCACTATTATTTTTGATAGTGGAGGCCCTTCCCAATTTAAACTGATAGGTTACGAGCACTGACATGGTAAAGGGGCAGGGAATTCTCAGATCCAAAGTCTAATCCTTCAGGGAAAAATGTACAAATGAGGAACAAAGATTACAAGTTTGATGTTCAAGACTGAAAATGAAGCTGAGGTTTTGAAGCATGGGGCTTTTCCTAGCGCTAAAGAGCACAGGTTTTTTATTTAGAAGACAGCTGAATGCATTCATGTGAATCCGACGTTCCTCCTCCGCCTGCTCTCACCCCACTCTGCAGAGATGAATTATGCTCCACGGAGAAGCTCCTGGAGCCTGCTGTGTGGAAAGCTGTTTTAGGGGAACAAGGTTGTCATTTTTCACCAATAGCAAAGCTGCCAAGGTTTTTCATGTTTCAAAAAATTCAAATAACAGCAAAATGAAGCTATTTGCCACTACCCAACACTGGTCCATCTCACCCCACATCTTCACAGGAGCTCCCTGACCTTGCCTGCTGTCAGGGGAAAGGGTGTTGTTGCTAGACTCTTTCCAGCCTAGACTCAGCTTGATTTTACCTTCTTTATGGATTTTATGCTTGCAAGTATGTTAGTATGGTTTCAAAATCAAATTCAAAACTAAGGGAAAAGAGCCAATTTGCTACCTTCACGCTAATATGAGAGCTTGCATTATTTGAGTTATTCCCGGCAAATTATATTTTGTTTTCTAAGATGTTACTTCTCCATGGTAAAATATTGCATTAGGGCTCTACGTCTGAGATCCGAGAGTTAGTATGTAATATTTCGGGTCTGAAGACTCTGAATCCCCCTTTGTAAAGTATATGAAGATCAAAGTTAAGGACCAGATTATTTGCTATCCACACAAGGGAAACCCAGTTCTCTGATCGGGGCAGCAGACTATGCTTGACGGTTGACCTGTCTACAATATTTGCCATCCTACTGACTGCCATGGTTGATCCAGATGATCTAACTGAATGGTCATCCTCTTTCTTCCTGAGCACTCATGTGGCCACTGCTCAAAGATGCCTGATAACTGTGACACTAAGGGAAGGGACTGAAAACATGTTCCATCCCTGAATAGCCAACTAAAGTCA
This sequence comes from Balaenoptera acutorostrata, assembly GCF_949987535.1. NCBI lineage: Eukaryota > Metazoa > Chordata > Mammalia > Artiodactyla > Balaenopteridae > Balaenoptera > Balaenoptera acutorostrata. The sequence continues at coordinate 70,989,615 of NC_080081.1, forward strand.
AAGTATAACAGCTTTAGCTATGACATACTAGTGAGATCAGAAGTCTTATTCTGCAATAAATTTAGAAAATCAGATCCATATCTTGGTTGCATCTCTTGATTCTGGTTTGATTCTGGTATAGGAAGAGAGAATAGGACAAGTTTACTGTGCTCAGGGAGTGAACTCTGCCCAGAGTATCAACTGAAAATGAAGTTCTACACAAGGACTCTTGGCAAAAGAGAATGTTTCTCCCTCACCCAATAAGCCCTGGTTCTCAGGCATGGATAGAACAGAAACATTATTGTTTCCTATTTTTTAATGTGGAAATAAGGCAGGATGTGAAGGAAGATTAACCGAGCTTATGTGTATAATCCCTAAGTGTGGTACATGGCTAATAGCAAGTACTCAATAAATGGCAGCTACATCTATTTTGTTTTTGTTGTTAAAATTAATAAAACAGAGACAGAGCAACAACTCACTGTTATGGAAAAAGCATTAGGAAAAAAGAGACAAAGTGTATGTAATCCCTTGCTCTACCTTTTGGCATTTTATTGACTTCAGAATTAAATGAGTTAGTTAATAGACTGTAGAATTATGAAATTTAAGAGTACCTTATTCATCCATTTGTTTAATGAACATCCATTAAGTACCTACTATGCGTTAGAACTAGAGACATAAAGGTAATTTAGACACTGTGCCTGTACTCCAAGAACTTATCCTCTAAGGGAAATGATTTACAAATGATGATAAAACACAGAAGAAATACAGTAAGAGGGACATGCAAAATGTGTTATGGAAGCAGTTGGTGATGGTGACTTAATTCATTGAAGATGTGATATTTTGGTGGTTAGGGAAAGCTAACTGGAGTTTGTAAGCCAAACATTATATATGTGATGATGGTGTGATTAGAATTTTTATCTACAGCTGGATAGAAAGATACCTAACTTGTCCAGTGTAATAATAGGTTCAGGTCTACTGGGGACAGGCAGGAACCGTACACTAATGTGAAGGCCTAATGGCCTGAGGTCAGGAAGGCTCTGCTCACTAAAGCAAAGTGCATGCTTTGGGGAACAAACCCACTTGCAATTGTTGCCCCCTGTAAGACAGAGTTGAAGCTCTGGACAAAATTATATCCAAAAAGTAGATATTATTTCAGGAAGCATCAATACTAGGAATTCCAATCTAGTATATAAGGCACAGAGATTGTGGACAATGAAATAAATATTAGGTTGTGATTCTGGGATATCTGCATTTACAGCTAGATTCTAGTTGTGACTGAGAGAATAGATTATGGTATCCACCTCCTGGAAAAATCTGAAAAGGTTAGGATGAATATCACAGCCCTATAAGCAGGCTGTGTTTTAGCTAAAGCCTGAGCAGGTCTCCAGGATAGATGGACCCACTGGCTGTGGAATGGGGAGTAAGTACTAGGTCAAGATTGTGAGGATGCAGAATGAGTAGGGAATGCTCACACTCAGCTCACATCTATGTAAAGTGATGCTGCTGGTGCAGCTGGACGGTGGTATATATTGATCAACTGACTGACTGATTGATTGATATCCCTACTCCATTCTCAGTAAGACTTGAGGTGACAATCAGCATGAATTAACCCCGATGGGTACTCAAGTACTGGCATTTATCTGAAGTTGCTATTTGAGTTTAGAACTCATCTCCAGCTTGTTGGAAGCCAGTGTAATGGCTGGGAACAATTTGCACAGGTGCCTTGTGCATGATGGAGGAATACGTGATGGGAAATTCAGGGCATTTGTCAAGTGCCTGGGAATGTAAAGTCAGGCACTTCTAGGAGGTAATGTAGGAGTCTCTCTTGAGAAATCACATGGTTAAGAATGTGCTTTGGGGGACTTCCCTGGTGGCGCAGTGGTTAAGAATCCGCCTGCCAATCCAGGGGACACGGGTTCGAGCCCTGGTATGGGAAGATCCCACATGTCACGGAGCAACTAAGCCCGTGCGCCACAACTACTGAGCCTGTGCTCTAGAGCCCGCGAGTCACAACTACTGAGCCCACGTGCCACAACTACTGAAGCCCACGTGCCTAGAGCCCATGCTCTGCAACGAGAAGCCACTGCAATGAGAAGCCCAGGCACCGCAACGAAGAGTAGCCCCCGCTCACCACAACTAGAGAAAGCCCGCATGCATCAATGAAGACCCAACGCAGCCAAAAATAAATAAAATAAAATAAATAAATTTTTTAAAAATAGTAATAAATAAATAAAGGTTAAAAAAAAAAAAAAGAATGTGCTTTTGGATCTGAGTTTTTGGAGGCATAGTTTAAGGCTATCCAGAGACCAACAGGCCTTCCTCTGGGCTTGCAAACCAGCAGGTACCACACCTGTTTTCTGCTATTCCCGAACACTCTACCACTTGCCAGCTGTAGCGCGTGTTACAGCTGCCACAGGACCATCTGCCCTCCTATGGTGGACGACATCCTCCTGTACCTCAAGGATGTGGAAGATCAGAGTTTGGATGAGACACTTACGAGCTGTGGCTCTCACAGGTTCACATACCAACATATTTTTATGCACCAAAGCTGCATACTCACTCTTGCAACACTCCTGTTGGGCCACTACAATTATCAGTATTAAGTCAAACTACTATTTTAGTGAGCGCACATAGGCAGCCATTAAGCTGGGTATTTTAGAAATATTCAGTCCAACCTTTGTAACAACCCTATGATATAGGCAGAATTATTAGCTTTATTTTGTAAATAAATAAACTGAGGCTTACAGAGGTTAAAAAAATTGCCCCTAGAACATCGTACTAGAAAAGCGCTAAGGTTCAGTTCAAATCTACTTCTATATGATGCCAAACCCAGCACTCTTTCCACCCCCCCCCCCCATGTCTATATACTTTTGCCACAGGGTCTAATGCATTGTTTGGGCAATTTCTGTTGTGTATCATGTTGTCCTTTAATGAATTTAATGACATCCTTCATTTTCTGAGATATCAGACAAAAGGAAGTTAAAAAAAGGGCACATTAAACAGAAAAGTCCAGTGGAAGTAGAATACAACTCTCTGAATATTACATATCTACAGTATATATGCGAGTACCAATTATATATACACACTCTGAGATACTGCAGATTCGGTTGCAGATCACTGAAACAAAACGAATATCACAATGAAGCAAGTCACATGAATTTTTTGGTTTCCCAGTGCACATAAATGTTACACTACACTGTAATCTATTAAGTGTGCAATAGCATTATGTCTTAAAAACGTACTTTAATTTTAAAATATTTATTGCTAAAAAAAATGCTAACCTCATCTGATAACGCAGGGTTGCCACAACCCTTCAATTTGTAAAAAACACAATATCTGCAAAGTGCAATAAAGTGAAGTACAATAAAACGAGGGAGGTATGCCTGTATATTACCTATACACACAGTCAAAAATTATAAAACTTCAAAATCATTGGGCAAGAAAAAGTTGAAGTCCTAATCACATTCTTTGGCTCTCTAAAAGCAAAGCAAATGCAATTTTTCACAAGAATAGTTTCAGATGTGCCAGGAATCCTGCCCTACCCTGTTGCTTAAACGCTGTTGGGCAGACCGTTGAGCTACTGGTGTGGAAATGCAGCTACGGTCTCTTGAAAAACTTACTTCGAGAAGGATTCTAAAATATGGAGTAAACTCATATGTAAAAACCCAGTCTGTCTTTCACTTTTCAAAAGTGCCTATTTTATGCCTAGGAGAATATTTATGACTCCCTTTTTTGAAAATGTTCCCTTTCTGATGAAAAATGTTCAAAGCCAGGACAAAGCGTTCTTACTTGAGATAATTCAGGAAAATAGCTCAGGGGGGTGAGCATTGAAAAGAGGCTTTAAAAACTGCAGAAAAAAAAAAATGCAATTTTAGTATCATTTTCTTTGCTTTTGAGCATCTCTTTGTTGTGTGGTCAAGGAAGCTTTATGGGTTCTTTACGAGAAGTAAGGGAAAAGTCTGAATTAATGTTTCCTTGGGAAAAGCTAGAGCTGAGTGTGGGTGATATCTGTTATCACTCACGGAGCCAGAGCGGATGGAATACTCCATGACATGCAGGCAGCTGCGAGGGGTTTAACAGTTTCTCGTGTCAGAGGTGAAAAGCCTCAATTTAAGGGGGAATTTTTGCTTCAAGGTTTGCTACAGGGAATATGTGATACTTTTGATATGTATATTTTGAAGTATGTAAGACACAGAAATTGAAAAGCCCCCATTGGGAAAATCCCTTAGATCATCAACAGTCCAGGAGAGCTGGGACCCGCATTGAATTCTTCTCCTCTCCACTTTTCCCCCTCACCACTCACCTCCTAAGGCACATCTAATGCACTAATTTGGAGCATATAGAAAATGTGTGCTCCAAATACACAGAGGGTCTGTGCTTCTGATGGGACCTGACCAGATAGATTTCTGTGCCCTTTCTGTCATTCTGTGAAAGATGCCTTCCTGCCCATCTATTACCTTTATCCTCTTCAAAATGAATGAGATTTGTTTTACAGTTTTCCTGAAGAGATAGGCTATAGCTATTTCTAAGTAGAGATACACACAACACTTCTGGAGTCATGGAGAATAGGAATTTACTTTTCTCCAAGAAACAAACTTGAGTGTATATGTGGCTGGATTTTGTCATTTTCCTTTTCTTATTCTTGTGACTGGGAGGTGTCACACATTTATGAGTGGTTTAACCCATTTTTCACACCCAAATCCACACCTTTCATGCCTGCCCCTTGACATCTCCATGGAAAAGGTAAGAAGGCAGAAAATACTAGGATGACAATAATTCATCACATCAGAGATGAATTTCTTTTTCTTATGGAATGATGTAAATTTGCTCTCTCTGAAGGCAAGGCTTTAAAAATATGGAAGGAAATAAGAAAGATTTCATAAACCCTGGTGAATTTGTAATAATCTCCTAAATCCTTCTGAACAGGGAACAAGGTTACTTTTTATCCTCAAGGAGAGGAACTACAATCTCTCCAGGCCCCAAGATGTCATGGTCAGAAGCTTCATTCTTCGCCAGAAGGCCTTCGTAAAACTTCCAGAACAAAACTCAAACATAATAAGAACCTTCAGAAGAAGTTGTAAAGTATGCATCAGAACACAGACTGAGCTTCTAAGCATGGAAGCAAGCAATATTCCATAGCTGACTGCATTTGCAGAATCATCAGATTAAATGTTATCACAGCAATTAACTGCAAAATCTAAAGCATCCTATTCAGATTTTTGAAACAATCAGTGCAAAAAAAGGAAACTTGATATATCACAAATCTGTCTTTGTCAGACTTCAACAAGACATTCTTCAAATTGTTCTCAAATAGATGCTGTTTAGAATAACACAAGAAACTTGGTTTTCTAGACATGGTTCTAGAAATGCTGAAAAAATTACCAGTAGGATGTCTTTTTGATCTAAGGACTCTGTAATTAGAGGTTCTTGAACTATGCAAGACTGTGGTCACTGTAATCAAACATTACAACAGGCAGAGTTCGATCAGAGAAAACCATAAAGGCATTATCTAGGTTTGTAAAAACTAGAATGGAGCCAACAAACTGATCTAAAGTGAGATTCATACTTCTATGGTGTCTGGATCTCCAATGTCATGAAGTGGTAACCACACACTGGACTTCTCTTCATTGTGGGTCGCTGACCACTGCAGAGGCATTCTTTGTCTGAGACGCTCAGCCTGAGAAGAAGCCACTCACAAAAGGGGAACACTTTGTGAGAAGAATTAAGTACTGATTTTACTTACTTACTCATTCAGGGCCAGGTACCTTCCTGAGATAGGGGAGAAAGGAACTGATTACTAATATCTTAGTATAAGAACCAGCTGAAGACCTAGCTAATAGCCGTACTTTCTACTGAACTCAATGTTTTTTTGACAGGTACTTTTCCAGCAACTAAGTGCCAGGCGCAGGGATAGGCACTGGGATGTAGTAGATGAACATGAGAGGCACGGCCCTGACCTTTTGGAGCTTATTTGTATTGGAGGAAGATAGGCATTGAACAAACAATACCAAATAAATTATTATATTTTATTCATGTTGAGTGTTATTATGAAACAGTACAGGGTATAACGAGTGCATGACTTGGCCATTAAACTACATGAGGCTCAGAAGGTTTTCCTTAGGAATTTATGATTCCATTGAGATCTGATAAATGAGTCAAAGCTAGATAAAGAGAAGACTAAGGTTTGGCCCAGCAAACATAAAAGATGTCTGTCACATGACGAACAAGGAAACTCCTGTTCTTAAGAGTCTTTTTTCCCACATTACTTCTTTGGCTTTATTTTCTGGGAAACTTCTTCTATTCCCTCTATTCTAGCCATACTGGTCGGTGTGTGTGTGTGTGTGTGTGTGTGTGTGTGTGTGTGTGTGTGTGTGTGTGTGTGTGTGTGTGTGTGTGTGTCGAGTCTTTGTGGGGTTTTTTAGAGCAATTTACGGTTCGCAGCAAAACTGAGGATAAAGTACAGAGATTTCCCATGTGCCCCCTTCCCCTTCATGACAGCCTTTTCAAACAGGATAGACTCATCATTTCAGGGTTGGTATACTCAAGTGTCCAGTCATCTAGAAACAGAGGCTACATTAAATAATCAGGATCATATGGGGTTCCAGCAGCCCAGTGATTCTAGAATCCCAGTTCCATATTTATATGGCTTTTTTTTCTTACCAGTTGAACTAAAAATAGGGCTGGGGCTGGCATTAAAGGGCCAGAAAGGTTGTTTTCTGAGCACTAAAGGAAGCTCCTCTTCAAGTAGCACATTCTGGCCTTGCACAGGCAGAATGCCCAAAAGTGTTCTCTCCACTGGAGCACTCTTGGCTGGCAAACAGAACAAAGGGAGTTTGCTCCTAAATAGGCAAGGGTGAATGAGAGCAGGAAGCACTTGGGTTCAGAGCTGAGTTACAAAGCACAGAAGAGAAAATAAAGCTTAGCAGAAAATGTGACATGGGGTTAGACACAGGAACAATATGGAGAGAAGTCACCTAAAACTTTGCTATGAGCAAGGATACACGTGGTTATATGGCTATGAGCTCAGTGGGTGAGCCCACAGTCCTTTAGAGGCTCTGGGTTTGATCCCCCGGGGGCCTGTTGGCTTGGATCTCTTCCTGCACCCTTGATCCAGCTGGATGTCTTACAAATGCGTACTTCTGGTCACCAGAGGATCTTGTGAAATGGATCAGCACAGCTCAAAGTTCAGGCTTTCCTGGACAGTGAATACTTGATACCCTTGAATGCAAGGGATATCTTTTTATGGGAATGAATTATATTATACTGAAAGTTAGGGTCTGACTAGTGAAAATGAATTGGAACAGAACTGAAATAAATAAGAACATGAGACTAGCCAGGCTCTACAACTTAACAGCTATATGATAGTGTGTAAATTACTTAATCTCTATGTGCCTCAGCTGCCCATCTGTAAAATGGGGGCCATAATAGTATCACCTCACAGAGTTATGCTAGAATTAAGTGACTTAATATTCATAAAGCACTTAGAACAGAGACAGAGAGAGATAGAGACAGAGAGAAAAAAGAGATGAATTCACCACTGAGGGAAAAGTATAAAGTGTAAGATAAATAAATATAATAAATTAAATATATAAATAAACATAATTCTGAACTGTAGCCCAGGCACTATCCTGCTGTCACTTACACTTCAGACCAAGAAGTCAAAAATTCACTTTTGTGTTAAATCTCAAGTACAGTGAACTGAATAAGAGGGAGACAAGTCTTTGAGGAATTTAGTCCTACACGAAAATTAAAAACAAGAGACCTTAAACAGAAAAATCAACACATTGATATATTTGAGGCTGATCACACCAGTGACTAATACGTTTAGATAGAATGGAATTTACCTAGAGAGCAAACTCTACAGAACATGTGGAACATATAATGCTTGGTATAAAAATAAACATTTTTAACTGGCTCAGCTATCACGTTAAAGTGAAAACTAGAATCAAATATCATAACACTGGATTTCAGAAATTGCTGGGTGGGGCTGTGACCAACCCAATGGAAGAATCCATGGTAGTTTTCTAATTTTCTTAATTCAAAAGCTGTGGGAAATTACTTTTGGATTTACAAACACATGTTCCTCATCACCACTCCCTGTGATAGAAAAAGAACACAAGCTTTAAAGTCACCTTAGGGTAGACCAAGTTGATTAAAGACCTACAATGGGTTTTCACTGTTCTGTACATCTGAGAGCTGTATTTCCCCATGTGGGATCCTACTGGGTCTGGGCCAGCGTACCTATTCTTGATTCATTAGACAATGAAAAAGAAATGCTGGCAACCTGCCTCTTGCTTCTATGTCTTAATGGATGGCCATGTGTAGATGCACTAAAGAGACACAGGGAGAACCTACTGCAGCTTCCCCTGGGGTAAGCGGGGCTCACTTGGTGAGCCTGAGTCCAGGAAGGCAAACACAGAGAAGAAGGCATTCAAATTCACTTAGCTGCTCTGGAGTCAAAAGGCAGGTAAGAATCATCAGGTTTGCCTCAACAGCATAAGAACTGTGTATCACAGAAATGGGATACCAATGAGGTGCTCCCTTCAGGCCGACAGCTAGGGGACACACTAATTCACAAAATCTCTCCATGTTGTCTGCCCGGGACTGAGCTTAGCTGGGGCCACTGTAGGAAAGTTATGAGAAGCGCTGGTTGATGCTCCTTTATGTACTCTCTCACAGGACTGTCCTACTTCTCCAGTAATGAGAAATCTGTCCTTTAATGTCAGGAAGAAAGAAATAAGAGAAGGAAGGTTGAGAGAGAAAGAGATAGAAGGGGAGAAAGGACCAAGGTAGATAATAGGAATTTAGGAATTGCTACAATTTATTGAGTGCTCTCCCTTTGCCTCGCTCTGTGCTGGATCCTTAATTTACATCATGTCGAATTCTTACAAGGGTCCTGTGGGGTAGATGTTATTGTCTTGTCTTGCTGATGAGGAAAAAGAGGCTCAGAGAGGTGAAAAAACTTGCCCATGCAAGGGTGAAAACTCAAGTCTAACTAACTCTACAACACCCCTCAACCATACCATCCCCAAAACTTGGGCCTTTAAAACACTTGAGAGCAGCCTCCATTCAGGCTGTTGAACGCAAGAGAGCTAAAGCAACAAATCTCAGAGCCAATTTGAGCTTATGTCCTGAGAAGGGATCTAAACATTTTCTTTGCCCTTGGCAGTCTGCAGATGAAAATCTATCTTCTTGTGATAGCTAATGAGCTGTCAGAGAGACAGAAAAGCCGAGGAATTTACAGTTTTTGAGAGGAAACTGCCTGGGAAGAAAGAACGGTCCCAGGGGAAAGGTCTGAGACCAATGCATTGCCAGGCCATTGACCTCAAAGAACATGTTTAAACTGAACGATCATTCCACTAGACTGGTAGTATTTAAAAAGAAAAGCAATGGGTAGACCCACGTTCATTTTAAAATAAATTTTCTGTTTTAAAACCATATCCTGCCCACCTCTAACCTCTGGTAATCCCAAACCCAGAAATCTCACACAAAGTCTTTACCTGATGAACTTGGTCTGCCACGGACTGGGTTGCAAGGTCCCTCCCTTCCCTGGCCAAAATTCCCCTCAGAACTTCACCTCCATTTGTAGCTCACTGTCACTGTTTCAGTGCTCTCTTTTATAGCTGAAGGAATCAAGTCATTGTCACATCCCTTAATAATATACATAAAAAGATTATATATATAATATAAGATGAAAAAATATGTATCATTCTTCTATTTCCCACCACATGACCCAGTTTGTATAACTAATTCTGCAGTAGTCTGTGTGTGAGTAAGTAAAGGGGAGGCTCCATGTGGTTAACTTGTCAGGGCAACTCGCTGTATTTCTAGAGGGAGCTTTTCCAGGGTTGTCACTTCAGAGGGATAAGGGGGTAAGCAAACTGGCTTTTCTGTGCCCGGCACGTCTCAGGCGTTAACAGGGCGTTACAATTTTTAGAAGCAATTGCAAATAAACTTGAGAGCTCTCCCGGGAGAAAGGATCTTGGCCCTTAATAAGGAGAGATGTTAATTGGATACACCAGCAAAGTTTTCATGTTTCAGCTATGGGTTTAGTTATAGTAATACTTAGTTCTACATCTTTAGCGTCCACAAACTCCTGGGTGGGGTACTGCACCTCTCCCTGACCCCGAAGACTGGGCCCCACGGGAAAAGGACAGATATGTTTCCAAATTCCTTTCCAGTGATGCTCCCTCCTTAGACTCCGGCCACACAGCCCTTCCCTTCTTGAGCACTCTTGCTCTGTCTTCTAAGCCCTGCCCTTTGCTAGCTGGATTGCTCAGGGCCCACGTTTGTCTCTCTCGTCTTGTCACTCTGTACCCATTCTTGAGAAAATCCACTCTCAAGGCTTTGGGGTCCACAGCTCCCAGTTCCCCGTCTCCAGCCCAGCTCCCTCTTCTTCACAGGACAGCGTGGCTAAGAGCAGGGGCCCTGCAGTCACACTGCCTGGGTTTGAAACCCCGCCCACCCACCTGCTGGAGGCGTGAATTGTAAGAGAGACTTAACCTCTCTAAGGGTCTCAGCGTTCTCCTCGGTGAAAGGGCAACACTAAGAGTAACTTCCTTGTGGAGTTATTTGAGGACTGTGTGTTAATGCATGTAAAGCACTTAGAACAGTACTGGGCACATCGGATATGCTCGGAAATGTTAGCGGGTATTGCTACTACTACTACAACTATTACTACTACTCTACTGCTACTATTACTATAATTCAAAACATCTATCTAGATGTCCCTCGTGTACCTTAAAGTCAGTATTTATTTAATGCAATTGTATGCCAAGTAGTTCTATATGTTGTGTCATTTAATCCTCACAACCTCTTCGCAATGTAGTATTCTGGTTATCTATTGCTTCAGAACAAACTATCCCAAACTTAGTGGCATCAAATAACAACCATTTTATGATGCACATGAATACTGAGTTGGGAATTCATCTGGCACAGCAGGGGTAGCTGTTTTTTACAATCTCTAGGGGTGAGTAAAACAGCTAGGGATTGAAATCAACAGAAAGCTTCTTCACCCATATGTCTGGCACCTGAGCTAGAATGACTTAAACGCTGGGTTTGGCTGGGACTGTTGACTGGAGCACCTGTACATAACTCCTCAGGTGATGTGTGCTTCTCAGAGCATGGCACCTGGGTTCTAGGAGGTAGTGTCCCAGTAAGAGACATCCAGAGAGCAAGTATTCCAAGAGCACCAGACAGAAGCTGCAAGACCTTTTATGACCTAGCCTCAGGAATCACACAGTATTGACTGCCATACTCAACTGGCTGAAGGGGTCACAAGCCTGCTCAGATTCAAGAGTAGGGGACAGGGCTTCCCTGGTGGCGCAGTGTTTGAGAATCTGCCTGCCAATGCAGGGGACACGGGTTCGAGCCCTGGTCTGGGAAGATCCCACATGCCGCGGACCAACTAGGCCCGTGAGCCACAACTACTGAGCCTGCGCGTCTGGAGCCTGTGCTCCGCAACAAGAGAGGCCGCGATAGTGAGAGGCCCGCGCACCGCGATGAAGAGTGGCCCCCGCTTGCCGCAACTGGAGAAAGCCCTCACACAGAAACGAAGACCCAACACAGCCATAAATAAATAAATAAATAAATAAATAAATAAATAAATAAATAAATAAAAATTAAAAAAAAAAAAGGTGTCCCTGATTTATTAAAAAAAAAAAAAGAGTAGGGGACATAGATCCCACCTTTTCTTAGGAGGAGTGTCAAAGAATTTTTGGTCCTTTTAAAAATACTGCCACAGGCAGGTACCATTATCATTACTTTAATAATGAAGAAATAGAAGCTTAGAGAAATAAAGTAACTTGAGAAAGATGACACAGTTAATAGCTGAGAGAGTCCAGATTTGAACCCAAGATTTTTATGTTAAGGTATGGCTTATTTCTTATTTATCCTGCAAAACACATCCCCTCATTTTCCTCCTTATTATCCTCCCCCATCAAACAATAGATTTAGTCAGTTAAATATGGAACTCAGACTATTTTAGAAATGTTGTTGACATAATACTGAACAACTTCCCATTTACCTCCTCCACCTTATACCTGCTACACCTTCCCACCAATGCTCACATTCTATCCCAATATTGGGAATCATCCCTTTAAAATGTGGAAGTACTGTGGAGAGGAACCAAGATGGCAATAGAGAAGGCTCTTGAACCTCCCTCCTTCCATGGATGCACTGAATGTACAGCTAACAAGGGGACAAGTCCCTCTGAGAGAAATTCAGAAACTACCTGAGTGACTCTTACATATCAAGCAAATAAGAAAATACTCACAATATCAAAATGGATAGGAAAGGCTGAGACACACTCTCACCACAAACCCCACCCCTGGCACAGGACCATATAATTGGGACGGAACCCCCAACTCCCAACTTCTCCTTGAGGAGAAAAGAGTTTGGATCACACATCTAGCATCTGAACTTTTAACGCTCCCTCTGGGGGATGGGGGGGGGGTCCCAAAACATCTAGCTCTGAAAGCCAACAGGGCTTGCATTCACAAGTATCATGAAACTAAGGAAAGAAGCAGTTCTCCCCCGCCACCCCATTTTACTGTGACATAATTGACATATAACACTGTATTATTTTTAGGTGTATAACATGATGATTTGATATATGTATATATTGTGAAATGATTACAGTAAGTTTAGTTAACATCCATCACCTCACACAGTTACAATTTTTTTTTCTTGTGATAATTTTTAAGATTTACTCTTAGCAACTTTCAAATATATGATATAGTATTGTTAATGATAGTCACCATGCTGTACGTTACATCCCCAGGACTTATTTACCTTATAACTGGAAGTTTATACCTTTTGACCACTTATACCCGTTTTGCCCACCTTCACTCATTTTGCCCCCCGACCCCAGCTCTAGCAACCACCAATCTAGTCTCTGTATCTATGAGCTTGGTTTTTTCAGATTCCACATATAAGTGAGATCATATGATATTTATCTTTCTCTGTCTGACTTATTTCATTTCAAATTCAATAGAGGGGTTCAAGAGCAGACTAGATCAAGCAGCAGAAAGGATCAGTGAACTCAAAGACAGGGCAGTGGAATTCATCCAATTAGAGGAGCAAAAAGAAAAAAGAATAAACAAGAATGAAGATATCTTTAGGAACTTGTGGGACATCAACAAGCATAAAGATGTACACATTATACAGATCCTAAAAGGAGAAGACAGAGAGAAAGCTTATTCAAAGAAATAATGGCTGAAACTTCCCTAACCTAAGGCAATATCTAATTTATCTAATACCTAAACTAATATCCAGATCCAGGAAGCCCAAAAAGTATCTAAAAAGATGACTCCTAAAAAGACCCACACTGAGACACATTATAATTAAAGTGCCAAGGGTTGAAGACAAAGAGAGAATCTTAAAAGCAGCAAGAGTAAAAACCTGGGTATGTAAAGGAAATGCCTGTAAGACTAACAGCAGATTTTTCAGCAGAAACTTCGCAGGCCAAAAGGGAGTAAGCTGATATAGTCAAAGTACTGAAAGAAAAAAACCTGCCAACCAAAAATACTCTACCTGGAAAAGATGTCCTTCAGAATTGAAGGAGAGAGAGTTTTCCAAAGAAAAGCTGAAGGAATTCACCACCACTAGCCCAGCCTTACAAAAAATGTTAAAGGGATTTCCTCAAAATGAAATGAAAGGACACTAATTAGTAACATGAAAATATACCACACACTGGTAAAGATAAATATGTAAGTTAGGCTACAAAACAAGTCTTAATAAACTTAAGAAGACTGAAATCATATCAAGCATCTTTTCCAAACACAATGGTATAAAACTAGAAATCAATTACAAGAAAACTGGAAAATTCACAAATATGTAGAGATTAAGCAACATGCTCCTGAACAACCAATGAACCAAATAAGAAATAAAAAGAGAAATTTTAAAATCTTGAGAAAAATGAAAATGGAAACACAACACACCAAAATGTGTGGGATACAGCGAAAGCAGTTCTAAGAGGAAAGTTTACAGTGATAAATGCCTACCTACATTAAGAAACCAAAATGATCTCAAATAATCAACATAACTTTACGACTTAAGGTACTAGAAAACTAAGCCCAAAGTTAGCAGAAGGAAAGATATAACAAAAGTCAGAGCAGAAAATAAATTAAATTGATACCAGAAAAACAACAGAAAAAAACAATGTTACTAAGATCTATTTTTTGAAAAGATAAACAAAATTGACAAATCTTTAGCTATATTATTAAATAGATTATGACCTATTAACTGATAAAAGGAACTCATACAACTCAATAGCAAAAAAACCCCAAATAACCCAATTAAAAAATGGGCAGGGCTTCCCTGGTGGCACAGTGGTTGAGAGTCTGCCTGCCAATGCAGGGGACACGGGTTCGAGCCCTGGTCTGGGAAGATCCCACATGCCGCGGAGCAGCTGGGCCCGTGAGGCACAACTACTGAGCCTGCGCGTCTGGAGCCTGTGCTCCGCAACAAGAGAGGCTGCGATAGTGAGAGGCCTGCGCACCGCGATGAAGAGTGGCCCCCGCTTGCCACAACAAGAGAAAAGCCCTCGCACAGAAACGAAGACCCAACACAGCCATAAATAAATAAATAAATAAATAAATAAAAATAAAAATTACTCCCAGTCCATCTATTAAAAAAAAAAAAAATGGGCAAAGAATCTGAACAGACTTTCTCTGAAGAAGACATACAAATAGCCATCAGGTACATTAAAAGGTTTTCAACATCACTAATCATTAGGGACATGCAAATCAAAATCAGAATGAGATATCAGTTCACACCTGTTAGTATGTCTATTATCAAGAAAGACAAGAGACAACCAGTTATCTGTCCCCATAACTGCAGCTTAGTAGCAGGAGAATCACCCAGACAGACCTAGTCAATTTATATAACCATGGAGATAATAAAATGTTTTAAGCTACTATGTTTTGGGGTAGCTTGCTATTCAGTCATGAATAACAGTAACAATCATCTACATCGCTTTCCTTCATTCTTTTATTTCTTTGTATTCATCAATTTCTCAAATAGTCATAGAATCTTGTGGTCAAAATAAATTTAATTTGCTTGAAATCTTGATTGATCTTGTATTTTCAAATTTTATTTTCAAATTTACAGGGGAGGCTCTCTCTAGTTAGTTCCAAATCTATGTGTAAAAGAATGATTCTATCCATTCCACTCTTTGGTCCCCTGAACCCTGGTGGCAGTGTGTGCTGCTGCTGTCGCTAGCTGCCATGTAACAGTTCAGAGCTAAGTCAATTACCTTTACTCCCTCTACTTCCTCTTTTGTAATTGCGAGAGCAACACAAGATTTGAAGGTGGCCAATTTATGTTAACTCTCAGCTGTACACTCATTACTGACCAAAACATTCCCATAGATGGTCACAGGAAACATAAATAAGACGGCTTAGAAAGTCTGAATTATGGCAATGGCAGTAAACATTGTAATGAGGAATGTTACATGGAACCAGTGCAGAATAACAATTTGCAGAATCCACAACAGCATGAAACCGAAAAAATATTAACTATACTTTTGAGAAAAAATAATTCTCATAGAAAAAAATTCATCTAAACCTAATTTTCTTTCAAAGATTTGCCTTATAACTTTAATTTCACTGCATTTATAATGCACAACATTCCTCCTAGTTACTAGCTTCTATTTATTAATTCATTCAACCAATATTTATTAAGTTACTTACATGTGCTATGCATAGATTATGCTAGATTCTTGGAATAAAGAAATATGAGAGAGAAAGAGATCCCTACCTCGACCAATTCATAGTTTAGTGCGGTAGACAGAGAAGTAGACAAGAAAAATCAAAATTCAGTTTAAGTACTATACTAAAATAGAGCAAAATAAAGGATACTCTATAAGAAAGGTAGCCTGAGAGATTAAGGGGAATTTCCTGGAATAAAATGACTGAGACTGAAGCTGAGTCTTGAATGATTAGAGGCCTTGCCTACCTGTCTTGATCTTTGGTCCACAGTCTCCATGCCAGGGTTCATCAGCCAGGACAAATATTTATTGACCATGTTTGCAGGGCTCTGGCCTGGGTCCCTGGTGAGTCAGCACCCTTCCCCCTCAACAAGGATGAGTCCACACTCATAAAGTGTCATTCTCCACCCAGTTAGAGCTCATCCAGTGGCTCAGGAAGGATAGCACTGCTCAGACTGCTCAGACCCCGAGGACTGAGTATTCTTAATGATAGTTTTGCATTTTGATGTAGAAGAGACTTATTCAGTCAACTTCACTTTGCACAAATCTCCACCCCACTCAACCTTCCAACATCTCTTTTATTCAGCAAGTCAATAAACCTTCTCTTCCCGTCAATTCCTGAATTTAGTTACTTATCGTGAGCCCTATTGGAAATTTTGCTTTTACTTTTGATATTTCAGTCTTGAGATAAGACTGGTAGCACTGCATCCGGCTGATCTTTATATTACTGGAATAATCTTTTCTTTTCTCCCCTGTGTGGGTTCTCCTGCCTCCTTTCACTCATCAGATTCTTAGACGGCTAATGATCGCATGGGTCCCACACCAGCCCCTTCCATGGAAAATCGGCTGTATGAGGTCATTGATCATGTGGTCACCATCATAAAGTAGGGGAGCGAGGGTCCCCAATTTCACCCCAAAGTATTAGGCAGCCTCTTCTTTAAGTCCTACCTTGACTGCTAAGCATGCTGAAAGACAGTTTCTTTTAGAGACAAATTTCCCTGTATTATTTATTTTCCAGCAAGCTAAGACTCAAGATTACCTAGTTGCTAAATCCTAAACTGGTAGCCTGCAAGGCAAATTTAACCAGCAGATAGATTTTGTTTGGCATTCATGGTATTTTTAAACATTTTTGAATAAGTTGCTTACATATAAAACTTCTATTTCACATAAAAATCTGAATTTCCAGCTTCTTTTTAAAAATTTAGAGGATTTGGCATAATTCAGCCCTCATTCCAATTAGAATCAGTTATTTTGGGAGTAATAGCTACCCTTGAAATGTAGACTCACGTCCTCCATTTCACTTTAGCCCCTACCCAGTGAACTGAACTCAGAGCCTTTGCATGCATTTTCTTTTCCATTTCTCAACTCCTTCACTTTATGGGGGGGGGGGGGGGAAACAACTGAGACCCAGAGAGACCTCAAGATTTTCCTGGGCTTACACTTGGTGATACAAACAGAACCAGAACTTGAACATGGGTCTCTCTGCTCCACTTCATGGTGCTACCCTTCTATCTTATTTACATCCATAGCTAACTGCTTACTGTGATTAACTGCTTCAGGCTAGTGTCCAAGCAAAGACAGCAGAAGGACTGAACATCAAACTCCAAGCAAAGGGTAGTCATGGCTCGAGTCTTAACATTTGGATTTTGAAGAGATTTGAGTATTTTGACTTTTTTTTTCTCACCCAATACCTCTTTTCTGTGGCACATTAAAGCAGGTGGATATGAAGGTCATGGACAAATGTTTTTCTGGTCATTGTACATCTTTGTCCCATGAGAGGATGTGTAATTCCGCCTCACAATGACTTCTAGTTAACTTGATAGGGAGAGTCCACTTGAAATATTATGTCAATGTCACCAACGATTTTGTAACAGAGACGCAGTAGATTTTCATTTTATATCTGGGCCTGGTGGGAGTGAGTTAATAAACATTACTGCACACTCATAATTGTGAACTTCTTTCCAATAAAACATCCTGTCGGTTCTTATGGAGTAGACACTTTTCTAAGTGATGAGATGGAGCCCTCCTTCACACCAGCCAGGACCAGTAGCAGAATTCCAAAGGATAAGCTTTCCCTCTTATTTCAATATATAGGTTATATTGTTATTAGTTTTACTTGTTCCCCAGGAAGCTGATTAACAGAAAATAGTTCCTCTATATTTTTAATGAATGAGTGGCCCATCCCAACAAAAGCATGAAAACTTCAGATTAGCTAGAGCTTTTTTTTTATAACCCTTTTCTTCTCCCCAGAGATGTCCGGGATCTCACAGTGAGTTGCTTTGTGAGCTTGAAGCCAAGGTTGATTTGAGAGCATGTGCAGACTGTGACAGGCTTTCAGGGAAGCCACTTCCCACATGTGCTCCTCTGGTTCCCTCATTGGTGTTCGGGAAGAGGAGGCTGGTTCCTCCCGGTGAGCTGGGTGCTATGACAGATTAGACTTCTATGCAAGAAAATCAATCCTGCACAGTTGATGTACTGCTTTAAACTTAAAGACCGCTTGAGACCTGAAATTGTAAGGTAAGCAGTGCTCAGCCACAATTCTTGAACTTTGAAACTGTGAATGTAATTTGAGGACGTTCCTTAAAACTCTTTGTTGTTTAATGTGAAACTTTAATGTTCTGCCTCTCCCGCTGCCTTTAAGAATAACAGCTCACTGTCAAATATGCACATATAGCTCTGATTTAAAAAGACACACACACACAAAAAAACCCACTGCTTAAAAAAAATTCTTCCATAATGAAATAGTCACATAGATATGTTATACTTTTAAACTTGTGTGGAAGTGTGTAGGATGGGCTAGGTTTTCTCTCTGCTCTCAGTCAGTGTAATCAGTGTCCTTTAAAATGGGATCAGATTATCCTTGCTACTTGAAAATGGGTCTGTGTGCAGGAATAATCCTGTAGAGAGAAAACCCCAGTGGAACTGCAATCAAATGTCAGTCCAGGTCTGTGGGTCTTTATCCCAAGTGTCGCTTGGTGCTTGCTTAAGCATGGGAGGGGATTAGTGAAAACCCTGCTGTTACAGTGGTCTTGGCACTGCTCTGCAAGACGTGGAAACTCTGCTGGGATCAGATGTTGCTGTGTGCAGGCCTGCTCCTGTGACTGTGGCCAAGGAAGCTGGGAAGCTGGAAGTCATTACAGTGCCCACCAAGAGCCAGAGGCGTGCCAGACGTAAGATGATGCAGAACACACTCAACAGTATGTATGTAAGGCAGTTACTTGTCTAATGCTGTTGACAAAAATCCAATCTTTCTGTAGAAATTTATAAGCGCTTTTAATGTTTTCATTCAACTTCAGACTCCAAAGGTGAAATACTGGATGCTTTTAGGTACCCAAATGCTCTATTTCTAAGAGGGCATCACTGTAAAATATCTCTCTGTTGTAGGGGAAAATAAGATGTTGAATCTTCTCTCTGTGCTCTGCAGACTGCAAAGTAGAAGACCTACACTATATTCATGCTGCTTCTTTTCTCTTAAATCTTTGCTCCAATGTTTCTACTCTCCTACTTTGCCTTTGGCACTTACCTGGGGACTAAGTTAAATGTGGGTATCTTCAACTTCTCCTGAGATTTCCAAACCTCTTTTTGTGCCCTTTTCACAGACAGCACCAAAGTGCATCCACACAAATCAATTAGATTCTTGCTCATTATTATCTTCCTCACCATGGATCGTGGTCTATATTGATATATTGGCCTCCAGTGCACATTCTTATGATACAGGTTCCCTTCAGTTTACAGGCTGAGAAGGTGAACCCCAGAGGGGCTAGGGCACCCCACCTAAAGTCTGAAGTGACAGCCTTGGTGGGACCTGGCCTGGACGCCATCTCCCCTCTCCCAGGCTTTCTCCCTTCCAGGACTAAGCTGCGTCACCTGGCCCCAGTTAGTTCCATGAGCCTACCCTTTGAACCACATTACTGATTAGCTGCACACGGTTTAAGTGAGATGCTTACTCACTGTAAGGATTAGAATGTCTAAGCTACCTTTGGCCTGGAGGGAAGAAAATTTCTCCACCAGGCATGCAATAAAGAATGTGGGGGTCTGGAAAAGAGAGTGGCTATCTGAGGGTTTTTCTCCTTCTCTCCCCATATTTCCTGCTAGTCTCGGCACACATTTTTAAGACAGCTCAAGCAGAAAGGTGAGGTTCCTAAGGAAATGAGGCTGGGGCTATTTGCTTTGTGCAGCTAGGATACCCAGGATGTAAGGCTCACAAGGACAAGCAGTGGGCTTGGATTAGCATTCCAGTGTGCCATTGCCTTGTAGAAAGAGTTATTTTTAACCTGATAACATTTCTGCACATCTGCAATCCAAATACCCTGTATGTGAGAATAAATACTTAGGCAATGTGTTAGCTTCATCAACCAGACACTACATCACAGCCATTCTTAGGAATTCCTTGTCTTGTTCTAATAAAACTAAAAGCAGAAGAAAAAAACCCAAACAAACAAAAAAAAACAGTTGGGGGGAGGAACAACGGTGAAATATATTGCCTATGTCAGTTCAGGAAAAACTGCCTAATAAGGGACCAGAAAAATTTTTCAAGATTTCTCTCTTCCTTTATCCAAGGATGACATCTCCTCTATTGAAAGCTTCACTGAAGTTCTTGTGGTTTTTTTTTATCTCTGACAGTCTTGACTCTTTTCCTCATAGCTGCACTCAGACTCTGATTTCTCAGCATGGGAATGCTTGGGGGGAGTTCCCAAAAGATAGACAAAAGCACTAAAATTATAAGCACTAGGAATAAGAATTCTCTGTCATTGTGAACAACCAAACCCTGATGAAATCACCACCATTACAGAACTCACATTTAAAGAATGTCTCATTTGTCTCTAGAGGTAATAGATTCCTTTATTTTTGTTATTTTTACTTTTCATTTTTATTGAATGAATGGAAGGCTGAAGGAATAGTTGAAATTAACTTCTACAATTTCATATCTCATGTGAAGCACGTTCCTTCAATCATCCTACAAGTTTTCACTGAAATTACCAGGCATGCAAAGTCTAGGTGAACAAAAAACCCTGAGAGATGCAGTTAGACCATTTTATTTTTTAAAAACTCTAGGAAGGTGAGGACTATGACTTAAAAGTTAGTAATCCTGACTGTATCCTTTCACAGAGAAGATGGAAAACAATTTAGATATTTTATCTTATGGAATTCAGTACATTAGGCAAAATAATAGAAAGTGTAACCTATCACCTATGTACCTGGTAGCAGCACTACGGGGCTCAGGAAGAGATGGCTGGCAATTTACAGGAGTTTCTGGTGACTCCAATATACCCTCCCTCTCAGACAGCCATAAATATAGACCGGGAGGTAAGAGCAGGACCAAGCAGCAATCATGGCCCTTGAAACCACACTGGTTTTTAAAATCACAGTAATAACAGTAAGGTGGGTCAAGGGAAAAATAGCATCGGGATACTGACAAGGTAGGAGAATATTAAATGTATGTCATAGCCTTGAAGTGATTCTGTAGAGATGCCAGAGGCTGGAGAAGTTGAGCAATTTCCTTAAGAACTGGTCAGTGTAAAATACTTGGAATAAAGGGCCTGGACGACAGCCTAGACAAGTCTGTCAGCACTTATTTTAAGTAGGAAGTTACTCCCCGTTGCTGTCTTTAGACAGCTTCAAAAGGAACTTATACATATTGCTTAATTTTCACAAACTAGCAAGATTTAAAAATGGATTATTAAAGGAGTGGTTTGTGGAACAACCAAAAGAGAAGCTAGTGGATCCCTAGAATCCATCATGGATTCACTCAAAAGAAAATCACCTTGATATTCACATTTTTTTTCTCTATTGTATTATTAGCCTGGTAGACAGATAGCATGTAATTTAGCCAAAGGTAATTTGGTCTAAAGCAAAGTGGTCAACACAATAAATTAGTTGAAAATGAACATCTTCCATCATTATATGTTCAATTATGGGTGATAAAGCATAGGACAGCTTTATAGAGCTATAAGTATCTATAAAAATTATTTTACAGTTTTCAGAACTTTTTATCATTATGTATAACGAGTTCATCTTCAAACAATTACTCTGTCTTTATTGTGAAAAGTTTGAACGATTAAGGAATTGCTCAAGGAACAAGCTGAGGATCAAACAAAAGGAGCTAATCATTTGAAGCTAATAGATTAATTGAACAATTGACTACCACTTTGATTTATGTATTATTTTAGACGTTTTAGCCAACACATGTTCATTATGGGAAAATTATAAATACAAACCAGAAAAGAATTTGTTTACCATAATGACATTCAAATAGTACCAACCAATGATTGCAAATTAGTGTATGATAGCCTTCCATATGTGTTTCCTATGACTACATATGATATTTTGCCTACCATATGGTATTTGAAAACTAGTATATTAAAAAAATAATAATCCATCAGTTGCTGGACATTTGCATTCTTTTAATTAACTGCTGAACAGTTAGATTGTTTCAATCATTCTACATTATAAGTAAGGCTTGAAAGGAATAACTAGCTGGAAATGAACTAGAAATTTAAAAAAATCAAACTATTGAGAAAAGGCAAAATAGGAACAAAAATATATAAGATACAAAATGGGTCACAAATCTGTCCAGAGTACACAAAAATGACCAACTTTGAAAAAACACCGATTGGCATTATTCCGTTTTAACTAGATCATTGTTTGGACAAAATTGTTTTCTTGACCAAATTGCTTTTTGTCAAATTGCTTTTAGCTAAATTAAATCAGGCCAAATTAGCGGGAAACATTGTTCAAGGAAATGCAATAGACAAAATACTACCACATGAACTTCAGTGGGGCACTATGTAATTCCTTCATGATATTATTGGAAACAAGATTAAGAAATATGAGCTGAGCTAATGCAATTAGGAAGATTAATAACTGGTTGAATGAACATACTTAGAGGTACTTCTTAGCAACCGGGGGGGTGTGTGGGGTGGCGTCTGGTATTGGCTTATAACAAAACTCTGTTCTTGGTCTTATCCTAATATTCTTTTCAGTGTCTTAGATAAATGTATGTTTAACAAATTCTTAATATAATGCCAAGAAGATTGATATATTATTGTGTTGACATCATCAAAATCCAAACAGATCTTAACACGTTGAAATAATGATCTGAATCTACGTAGACCTATATAACAATGATAAATATGATTATTTACTTGGTTTATAAGTGTAAATGTACAAGTACTGGTTGTAAGAACTTACACTCGTGAAATAAGACTTTATGATTTTGGCTGATATTAAATTCCATACAGTGTAGACAAAGAAGGCAATGTGGTCTTTGGTGACACTGTTAGAAGCATAGGTGAGGAGTATGAATGGGACATGCTGTAGGCAGAGCCCTGTGCTAACTATAGTGCAAGCCCCACCCCTATGATTTTCATTGCTTGTTAGTACACACTCCATCCTTGAACTACCTTTGAACCCTGCAGCCCAAATTATTGGTCAATTCAGATGATGACTTCAAGATTTCCTACTCCAAAAGATCTTTTCATTTCAATGTCACTGAGGCATTTGTGGGTGAATATGGAGAGAAGGGTAATAGCCCAGCAGGGCAGGAGAAATCTTTGAGTCTCTACAAGATTAAGAATAATGATTATATTTTTTTAACAAAGTGTGGTTGGATAGTCAGGGCCCTGTAGGACAGGGTCATGTAAGAAAATACTCTTCATATCGTGTCAGTTAGTGACCAGGGGAAAGATTCCAGATGCAGTGGAACAAGGCTGTGAAAGTCTAGAAGGACCATCTGAGTTCCAGGAGATGGTATGAAACACACCAGCTAAACCCAGGTATGAAAGGCTCAAGAATGCATGAGTACGCTCTGAAATGACTGAAAGACTCAGGAGAGAATGGAAACCATTGATGAGCTGACCTCTTCTCCCTGTCCCACTGCTAGGACTGTGTTTATCTACATGGTAGAGGTATCTGAATTCCTTTTGATTTGTTTCTACAAGGGTTGCTTTCCTGCGTCTGTGCTCCTTTTCACCCATCTGTATCTGCTGATTATTGGCTTGAGGTTGAGTCTCTAGTCCAGATCTGCAAGATCAGGCTGTGATTTCCATTGCTCTTAATCCAGTGTCACTGGAAAGAAGTCAGTACATAGTGTGATTTAGAGCACAGCCTAAGATTTAGAGCTAGGCCCTGCCACATGCCAGCTTTGGGAAAAGCACTTAAGTTTTATCAGTCTGTTTCCTCATGGGTAAATAGAGATCATAGTAGTATTAACCTGGTAGGGCTGTCAGGAGAATTAAATAAAATCATGTGTGGTAAGCCACTTAGCATGGCGACTGGAACATTCAATAAAATTTTTAATTGCTATTGTTGTTGCTTTTAATTAGCCTCTATGCCAATCCTGTATATCCCCTGAGGCTGAACAAATACTGATGTAAAGTAATACAGTGGCCTTCCGGGCTAGAAGCAATTATGAGGACTAGCCAACTGTCACTGTAATAAAAGGTAGGACCCAGGCAGCTTCAACACAATAAGGTATTCAGAAGGAAGATGAATGACTAGCAATGGACATATCTTCCACTCACCTCCTCACCCACAGTCCCAGGAACTGTTCTCTTCAGTCTCCATCTAGAACTTACCACCATGAGCATAGAGCTAGCCTTCCTGACATAAGGGAACCCACTCCTATTCTTGGGAGGTTCTGCAACTACCTTACAAGCAGAAATTCTTTTTTTCCTGAGACTTTAACAGAATAGTCTACTAAGCCCTCATGTACCTTACAATACAGCTTGAACAATTATCGACTCATAGCCAGATTTGCCTTATCTATACTCTCCCACAACGCCTACCCCCACATATTTTTGTGACACGAGTCCAAGACGTCATCACTTCATTATAAATATTTCAATTCAGGTTCAAAGACCCAGGCTTGGTTTTAGCCCTTTTCCCCCCACCCAGGTGCCATTTCTTTTTTTTTTTTTTTTTTTAAACATCTTTATTGAAGTATAATTGCCTTACAATGGTGTGTTAGCTTCTGCTTTATAACAAAGTGAATCAGTTATACATATACAATATGTTCCCATATCTCTTCCCTCTTGCATCTCCCTCCCTCCCACCCTCCCCATCCCACCCCTCTAGGTGGTCACAAAGCACCGAGCTGATTTCCCTGTGCTATGCGGCTGCTTCCCACTAGCTATCTATTTTACATTTGGTAGTGTATATATGTCCATGACACTCTCTCACCCTGTCACATCTCACCCCACCCCCTCCCCATATCCTCAAGTCCATTCTCTAGTAGGTCTGTGTCTTTATTCCCAACTTGCCACTAGGTTCTTCATGGCCTTTTTTTTTTTTTCCCCTTAGATTCCGTATATATGTGTTAGCATACTGTATTTGTTTTTCTCTTTCTGATTTACTTCACTCTGTATGACAGGCTCTAACTCCATCCACCTCATTACAAATACCTCCATCTCATTTCTTTTTATGGCTGAGTAATATTCCATTGTATATATGTGCCACATCTTCTTTATCCATTCATCTGTCGATGGACACTTAGGTTGCTTCCATGTCCTGGCTATTGTAAATAGAGCTGCAATGAACATTTTGGTACATGACTCTTTTTGAATTATGGTTTTCTCAGGGTATATGCCCAGTAGTGGGATTGCTGGGTCTTATGGTAGTTCTATTTGTAGTTTTTTAAGGAACCTCCATACTGTTCTCCATAGTGGCTGTATCAATTTACATTCCCACCAACAGTGCAAGAGGGTTCCCTTTCCTCCACACCCTCTCCAGCATTTATTGTTTCTAGATTTTTTGATGAAGGCCATTCTGACCGGTGTGAGATGATATCTCATTGTAGTTTTGATTTGCATTTCTCTAATGATTAATGATGTTGAGCATTCTTTCATGTGTCTGTTGGCAATCTGTATATCTTCTTTGGAGAAATGTCTATTTAGGTCTTCTGCCCATTTTTGGATTGGGTTGTTCATTTTTTTGTTATTGAGCTGCACGAGCTGCTTGTAAATCTTGGAGATAAATCCTTTGTCAGTTGCTTCATTTGCAAATATTTTCTCCCATTCTGATGGTTGTCTTTTGGTCTTGTTTATGGTTTCCTTTGCTGTGCAAAAGCTTTTAAGTTTCATTAGGTCCCATTTGTTTATTTGTGTTCTTATTTCCATTTCTCTGGGAGCTGGGTCAAAAAGAATCTTGCTGTGATGTATGTCATAGAGTGTTCTGCCTAGGTGCCATTTCTGATGGATATTTGAAATAATTAAGTCGAAAGTGTTTCAGTGCAACAATTATTCAGCACCCACTAAAAAGGATAATTTTGTAATAGATCACATGAAAAACATTTTTACCAATGAAGAGGTATCAGGTTCTTTTCACATTTTTACATCTCTGAAATCAGGATGAATTTTACAATTGATGGCAAGTAATAGTTCAATTGACAGTGTTATTTTTCTTTCTTCATACATAACCTAATGATCCATCTCAGAAGATGATATCTTAGAAATGAAGAAATGCAATACTTGAGAAAATAAATGGACATACACTAAATCTACACACAAATAACACCTAAAACTAGGTGCTTCACTGCCTTTTTACACACTTTCCGACACATGTCCATATGAACAAGAAAATGATAATGAATTCAAAGTAAATTGAGTATGTAAATTCTGAAAGAGAAAAACAGATATTTCTGAACACCTTAGGATACAACCTGGGAAGTCTGGAAAATAAATAAAAACCACATAAGGATTTTATCCCAAAAGGCAAAGAAGCATACCTGATATGGAATATGAAGCCTGAAATTCTCAAGATGAAGTTGTCTCTCCTTTAATAATAACGTTTCCATAGTCAAAACCCTCCTTTCTTTATCATCAGTGCCATCTTCACTCATTGCTTTAGCTTTCAGAAGTTTTGTAAATGGAGGTAACAGAAATGAAATGGCATGGTGAATGTGACAAGAAAGGAAAGGAGGGTCGCGTGGTGGCCCCAAGGGGTTGGGAAAACACATACTTTTGTCAGACGCAGAAGAGCTGGTACGTTTATGCGACTGCACTGTTTCTGTATCAGCTAATTTGAAAGGCAAATGCATCTTTTGGACATTTTTAGAGCTGCACGGTAAATGATATATTTAAAAGTCTGGTGTGATAAGGGATCACGGGATCTAGGACGAGCTGTGTGACTCTGGGCAATCAGCTAAGGAATCTCTGAACCTCAGTCTCCTCATTCTAAAAAAACAGCAGACTAAAGAAGACTCCTTACACAGCAGACTCCTTACATTAGACTGTAACCTTCAGGAGGGCAAGGATTTTTGACTCTTTTGTTCACTGTCAGAGCAGGGTCTGACACATACTAGGTGCTCAACAGATGCTGACTGATGAGTGAATGGATGGATGAGTTTTAGTTCCCAAACTCTGGGACAAATGCAGGGGAAGACAGAATTTACTTCTAGTAACCGCGACTAGTCCAAGAATGTTCACTAAACACTGTGTAAACTGAACAAATAATGTTTCCCATATACATGATTTACCACTTGTCAAATATATGTAGGTTCTTTTGTGGTTAACAAGAATTTAAAACTGTATAATTAATGTTATGTAGCACTGTGTGAAATTCTTCAACAATATGAGCAAACACTATACAGTACTTAGTTTGACAGCTACCCTAAGCACTTTAAATTTATTAGCTGATTTACTCTTCACAGCACACTATGACATAGAAACTTTAATTATCCCTAGTTTGCACACGCAGACACTGAGGTAGAGAGGTGCAGAGATGGAACTGACATTCAAATCCAAGCAACCTGGATACAAAGTCCCTGCTCTTAACCACAGTGTTCAATTAGTACTGCCAAGGAGTCTTCTTTCTAGCTCGTGCAGTAACTCCTAGACTGAAATGACATCTAAGATCCCGTCCAGCCCATAAATGCTGTGATTCTGTATAGTGACTCCTGATCCATATATCTGTAACATTTAAATAGCAGCACAAAGTGCATTCAGAGAATCATTGGCCATTTCTCCTGAGACCCATGGAGGTGGTGGTATAAATTTTCCTCCATTTAGAGATTAAGAAGCTGTGGCATGACATTCCCAGAAATTATGCCAGAAGTCCTGGGGTCAAAGGAATGTGCAGACCTTACTAAAAGCCTGAGTCTCATTTTAGCAGCAGCTTCTCTTCCTTCAGGGGCAAGTGAGGTTATTTTATGCCTCGGTTTATTCCAGGTCTCTGTGGTCAGGCGCAGAGTATACTGACACATTTAGCCCAATGGCTTGCACTGAACCAGCCAAGTGACATTGACTTACGACCTTCCCCTTTGGGACCCTCATTAAGCATAAGCTTTGACACCCAAGAGAACCCTGGAGAGAGTCAAAGCTTGGAATTCATTTCCTTTTTAGCTTAATGGTTCCCTCTTCTCTCATTTTGGACCAGACCTTTCTCAATGGCTGCCTCTGAAAGCCGGCCAGCCTCCTGTTGGTTAAACATTACTGAGTCTCATTATTGGGAGAAAAATGGGAAAGCCAAAATAATAAAGAAGTACTTTCTCCTGTAAGAGAAAAAATATCCTAGGTAGTAATTACTCCATATTCTGAAATGATCCTACTAGGCACTGTCTTTCCATCAAAATTAAACAGTACAAAGGAACTGGCAGGAGAGGGGAGCTGGTGGAAAAAGTATTGTTTCCACTTAGCTGCTGGTCAAAAGAAATAATTTGAATGTTCTTATTACTTACTTATTTACTTAGAGGTACAAAACTAACCATTAATTCTTGACCATAACAAGATTAAGTATCTGTAGATTGTTTTCTTATTTTTTGTCCTCAAAAAATGGACAAATTTTGTCCTTCTCTATGTTCTGTGGCATTAGATTAAGAGTTCTTAATGTTTTTTTCTTTCTTTTGTGGGGGTGGGGTTGGGGAAAGGGGATCATATATTCCTTGAGAATCTGAAAAATGTCACAGGGGTGCTTCCTTGAAGATTTTCATAAATTGCATAAGATGTCAGAGGGTTCAGGTATTCTCCTATTCCAACTTCCACTCTACAAGGAGTAGTAGGTAAAACATGATTAAGAATTACCTTGAATGAGAAGTAGGGATTCGCTTTTAAGGAACCTGAGTTGTGTTACTGGATGCTTCACTGATTGGTGCCTGGCCTTGAAGTGGTGGCCCAGTAACAGGGACTCCTTTTTTCTCATCATTGTGACATTTACAAACAGTTTATAAACACTTTCACCCACACTGTCTCATTGTATCCTTTTGGTCAAGAGGGGTAAGGTTTTTAAATGTGTCACTGAAATTCAAAGCAGGCAGCTGACTTCCTCCAGGCAAGAAAGAGCATTGTTAAGTCCATGGCCTGCAGCAAGCTGTGAATGCCTTAAAGGGACTTTTCACCAAATTCAAAGTCAATGTAGCTCCACACTTCTTCAGAGAAAAAAAAAATCAAAGGAAATAAACTATTTATGTGGAACCCCTGCTGTTGATTTGTTCTTTCTCACTATGACACCAAAGACTTAACAACTGTAAAGACAAATTGAATGTGTCTGCTACTAAATCCTTATTTACTGTGGTGGTATGAGTGATGATGGGCCACAAAGCAAGAATATGTAGAATGAAGAAAGCCTGCATGGGTAGTTTCACATGGTGAAAAAGCTACCAAGTAGAATGGAAATGTGATGTTGAAAAATTAGTGCCTCTTCAGTACCCCTACATTTTCCCTCTCAGGTCCTGAGTCCTGATTGGAAAAGACTTGTGATCACTGGGCCAAAGAAATGTCTGTGTTTCATCCCTGGAGGGACGAGGACAGAATAGAAACTAGTACCCACTGGTGTTTGTACAACCTGATTCCCATTCCTCCCTTCCTGTGGAGACTGCACTTGGACACTTCACTTCCTGTTACAGGTTGCCAAGCTCTCTTCAGAGAGGTGAGGTCAGACTTTATCACTGCTCACTGGAGGAGGAACAGGTGCTGTAGCATCAGGTTTAGGCCAGTAAAACAGAAGCTGGTCTCCTCATTCAAGGGAGTTTGGAACCATGGGCCTTTCATTTCCCTGTTAGAGAAGCTTTAAACTAGATCAAATCTGACAGAGCCCATCTGCCTTCCTCCTTCCTGCTCTCCATCCTCCCTCTTCCTTCTCTCTCTCTTTCTGAAAATTACAGGCAGGGAAATATATTTGTATATAGTTAAGGATCTGTTGCACTTCTTGTCTATACTGTGACAGGCTACATGTTCTTGAAGACCAGGGCACAGAATTTCATCACTTTGTGACATACAAGTTTCATTTTATGGATTCAGGAAATGGGTGTTCAGTGGGTTAAGAGATGGCCACAGAGTTAGTTTGGAGGCTAGAAGTGATTCCTAGTGATGCTTTCTCTCAAATCACCAAATTGCCTCCCTAGATATTACTACTGGAAAGAGTGGCTGAGCTGAAGGCAGATATGGGAGTGTGGAAATAATGAAGACCATCCTAATGAGAATACATGGAGGTGATTTATTCAGTTTACTATAACAAGGGAATCAGACACTATCACATGCATTTCACAGACTCAAAGGCAGGCAGAGGAGTGGGAAAGCTTTATAGTGGAAAAAGGGATGATGGAAAAAGGTGTGACCTTTCTGGACACAGCTAGCATGTAGAAGCAGGAGGAGGGCCAGCTAGAAGTGGGGCATCCTATGTGATTGGTTAGGAGAGCATTTTTTGGCTAAATAACTCCTGAGTTGGAAGCAGGGATTAAAAATAGGGAAGTTGATAGTCACTGCCCAAGTCCTGACTCTAATGGGCTGGCTGCTCAGAGGCTGGCCTCAGAGCTCAGTTGTTACATATGGTCCAGCCGTTGTCGGCTTATATGTTCAGTCTCTCAGGAGGGATTACTAAGGAATGAAGCCCTTTTCCCATCTTCCAGAGGAGACGTATCAATGATATCTTTGAGTCTTCCTTCTCCTTTACCCTCTGTGCTCCATCTATCACAAGTTCTCTCCCTGAGAAATCTCTCTGACATTCACTCTTTTCTTCCCACTGAGTTTTTGTCGAGAACATCATCTCCTCCCTCAGGAATTGCCAAAACTCTGACCTAGCCAGACTCCTTCCTCCATTCTCCTGACCCTTAAGTCCATCCAGCAAATTGGCCACTCTTAGGCTAATTACCCCCAAACCAGCTGCCTTTGTGACACCCAGGCTCAAAGCAAATGAAACAACACCTAATATGGCTCCATCTTAACCAGTGAAGATGAAATTTGCAAAGTCTTCAGCCCGACTTTCAAATCCCTTCATGATCTGGCCCACATTGCCAGCCCGGCTTTATTTACCCCGTCCCTTACTACCACCTTCCCAGCTCTCCAATGCTATGGGTGGTAAACCACTCAAAGAAAGGCCCTGGAATAGGCACCTAATGGGCTAGGAGAATTTGGTCCTCAGTTAAGCCATGTGTATGGCTTTATGTTGTATGGCCACAGACTGTTCCCTCACACCTGATATAACCACATAGAAATATGTCATAAGGTCAACCCCAATTCACCTTTTAGATTTTTTTTTAAGTATTTTATAATTTAGAAAGCATTTTTCATATTCATCACTCCAAATGATTCTCCTAACAAACCTGGGAGAAAGTTTGATGCAATATTTTATAGATGAGAAAATACATGCTTCATAAATTATGTGATTTACCCCAAAGTCATACAGATAGTAGATGGGAAGAATAAATAAATAAACAATATTTTCAGTCTCTGTTCTTAGAACCATGCTCTGGATATCCATCCACCTGACCATTTATTGTACATATTTTTTCTGAATGCTATAGAAATCTTGGGCAATATATAAAAGGGTAAAAATGACAGAAAAACTCACCTATAAACACTCCCCTATAGATAACCAATGTTAACATTTTGTATATTTCTTTGCAGTTCTTTCTCTACTATTCCAAAATAATTGATCCCAAACTGTATATAATTTGTATTGCTCTTTGTTAATTAAATATATGACAAAGATATCTCCCCATGTTTTAATAATTAATAAGATTCATATGAATATTTGATGTATAATATTTCATTTTTTATACATATAAAATATAATAAACTATACCCAAGCAACTAAACATTTAGTTTGCTTACAACCTTTCTATTTTTTTAAATGTTGCTATCAACTTTTTGTCCATAAAGTATCTTGATCATTTACTGAGCATAGTTCTAAGATTTCTATCATTGAAAACAATATTGTGTGATATTAGAATATTATTTTCTAGAAATATAGTTTTAATTCAAACTACTATCAGCAGTTAATGGGAATAAACACCTCACCTCCCTCTCACCAACACTGAATTTGATGTTCTCCAAACCTTAAGACGTTTATGGAGAAAACAGTGTCTCATTTTAACTTGTATTATTATTGTTTACTGCTATTGAGACCAAATTTTTTTTTTCAGATTTTCATCAGCTTTTTATATTTCCTCTCTGGGAAAACCTTATGTCTACCTACCAATGTGGGTAATGGGGTTGTGGCTGTTTTCAAATTAATGGGTATGAGCTTTAAACATTAATTTCAACCCTTTGTGATCTCTTCTGAGGCAACTCTAAAGAAGGTATAGAGCTCAGTGTACCCTCTGCTTCCGCAGATTTCAATTTGTTGTTTCCTCAGAATGCAGCTAAAGGCCTAGGGGCCACGTCTGGTAAAGAGAGGAACGTTTTTCTCAATAGAACTGGATTGGAAAGTCCCCAAGAACAGGCATTCCATCCTCTTATATCCTCAGTGGAGACTAACCCAATCCTGGGCCACACTGAGGTACATAACAAACACTTGACTTCTCAGCTTAAGATAAAGGGGGGAACAAGACGGTAAAGTGAAACGTACTCGATTTGCTGGGGGTCACAGAGCAAATCATGGGTATCCTGTCCCCCTGACCAGCCACATACTGACTGGACTTCTAAGCTCCTATGATCAAGTCTGTTAAGGAAAAGAGTATTTTGCCAGAATTTCTGGTAGTCTTTCAATTACAAAATTTTCAAGACAAAGCAAATTTTAACACCATTTTATACCTGCAATAGTGTGTCTATGTATAATCAAATTAACACAAGTGTGATAACTCTAAACTATTTAGAATCTCTGGTAAAACAGTTTTACGGTTGAATACGAAATAAACTACTTTAATGGTGATATATTGGTGAGCCTGTATTAGAATATAATCAGATGTTGTTTTTCTTTCTGGTAGGTCATATTCCCACTCCCTCCCCATCTCCTCCTCCTCTGCCCACCCCCGCAATACACACATACATATACTCCCTCGTAGAGTTCCTACCCACCCCCAAATTTTCAGAATTAACAAAATTCAGTATGTGTCAGAGTTTGCCTTACCTTCTTACTTCCTCTTCCCTTTACTGGCCTTACAAACCAGGCTTTTCAGATTGATCACCTGGGAGGGTAACCTTTATCAGCGTCTGCTTCCAAAAGAGAACTAGAAATCGAGGGGCAAATCCTCTTTATCTCTTTTCTTGTGACCCCCACATTGCCGTTTGGTGTCCAATTTAGGTCTCTCCAAATCACCAGGCTTAGACCCCATCACACTTACTGGCATTTTCGCCATGCTGTCTGGATTCAAGAACAGTTGATTCTGTTTTTATTAGTTAATGTCACTATGAGCTCCTACTCTTTGAGTATCTTTCTGCCAGAAATCCAGAGTTGTCAGATAAAAGACATCCAGTTTAATTTGAATTTCAGAAAAACAACAAAAAATTTTTTAGTGTATGTCCCAAATGTTGCATGGGACATACTTATAAAAAGTTACCTGTTGTTCATCTGAAATTCAGCTTTAACTGGGTGTATTTTTATTTGCTAGATTTGGTAATCCTACCAAGGAAGCAACACCATCAAGGAATTAACAGCACAAATCAAAGAGGTATTTAGTGTACACCCCAGACAGGGCAGCAAGAACCACCAAATGTTACCATCAAAGAAAACAACTGCACACCAGAAACGGGGTAGACCTGGTCAGGACAAGCAAGTGAAGGCAGAAATCCAGGCAAACTGTAAGACTCAGGATCTTTCCCACTGACATGGAATTATTAAAACTAGAGATATTTTTAAAAAATTGAATAAAATTTAATAGAGCAGTTTTAACTGTTAGAAATATCTTTTTAAACCAACAGAAACTACAAGAAGTAGCACAGATAAGTAGTGCTATTTTAAAAAACTAAATCTTGCCTAATGTTATTGACATAAAGAAACATATGAATTTAGTAAAGACAAACTGCTCCAGCACAAATCAGCTGCAGCCTCACTGGGAAGGGCTCCATGGGGGACACAGCACCATTGGCTCTGCCACGCCTCAAACCGAGCCTCTACTCCCCTCCCTCAAAGGTCATCTAAGGACCTCTCAACTTTTTAAAAGCTCTATTCAGAGCATTGGCGTCTCTGGAATTTAATGAAGATTGTTATCCAAGAACAGAATGTGAAACTATATCAGGTATGATTTAAACCCGCGAGTAATCAAGATTTAGGTATTTTATTTGGATTATAGACATAGTTTCCCAACTTGGAGTACATGGGAAGTTTGAATTTTATGAGCAATGGTGTAGTTGAGGGGAAAGAGGGAAGGCTAAGTCTGGATTAGCTAGCCCAGAATGTCATTTTGCTAGAAAAAGCTGCTGCCACTGATGCCTGAAAGATAAATTTTTAAAATTGATTTTTTCCCCAAATTGTGGGCCTACTGATTTCATTTAGCCTGTCCAAGTAAAAGAAGACTTTTGATCTGCCCCAGAATTGCATTTCAACAAGGATATTTTTGCTTTTGCATCTCTGCTGGTGAAGGGATTATTGGAGTGAATAATAAAAAGTATGTTGAGAAAAAGATTCTCCAGGCTAAGAGTCAGAAACTATCCCTAAATTAATGTGACTTAATTTTTCAACAATTTGGATTTCTTATCTGCCAGAAGAGGAGAATACTAACGACTCTACCTCCCACAGAGTTTATGAATTGTAGACACAAAAAAGCACTTTGAAAAATTAAAAGCACTGCATAAACATAATAAGCATATTTGTACACCTATGTTTATAGCAGCATGATTCACAATAGCCAAAAGGTAGAAAAATCTCAAATGTCCACCAACTGATGAATGGATAGCCAAAATGTGATATATACATACAATTAAATATTATTCAGCCTTAAAAAGGAATAAAATTCTGATACCTGCTACAATATGGACGAAACTTGAAGACACTGTGCTAAGCAGAATAAGCCAGTCACAAAAGAACAAACGTTGTATGATTTTACTTATATAAGGTACCTGGAATAGTCAAGTCCATAGAGACAGAAACAAAACTGTGGTTACCAGGGGCTGGGGGAGGATGGAATGGGGAATTATTGTTTAGTGGGTACAGAGTTTCAGTTTAGGATGATGAAAATGTTCTGGATGGTGGTGATGGATGCATAACAATGTGAATATACTTAATGGCACTGAACTGTACAGTTAAAAATGGTTAAAATGTTACATTTTACATTTTATATATTTTACCACAATAAACAATATATACTACTGTGTATACTATAAAATAAAAATATAATTTATAGAATAAAATAATAATTAGAAATGATAGTAGATAGATTTGTAAGTAGTATTAGTAATGAAAATAGCAATAATTTAGGTAGCTTGGAGAAAGCTTTCAGATTGATTGGATTCATGTAAAAGGGTGGGCTCAGCCACTTAGATCAAAATATTATGGTATATTTGTGTGCATAAAGTGAGGAGGCAAAGTGGCCTTTAGACAATTACATCTAAAAATTTCAAAGCAAATTAAGGACTGTAGAGGAAATTTATATATGTTGTAAGAATCCTATGTTATAAGAATAAGTTAAAAAACGATTTAATTTTCCCCAGAACTTACCCCCAAGCAGTTTAGGAAAAAACTTTGAACATCTGCCTATTTTCTACATGTTGAACTTGAAATCTGCAGTTTCAGAGCCTCTGCTGTGTTTTGATACTTTCCTGTGCAATATGCTAACACTTATTACTTACCTGTTTCTCTTTCCTGATAATACTGTGAGGTCTGTGAGGACAGGGATCATGTGACTTCTTCAACACTTGAATATATAGTACCTGGCACACGGCCTGGCACTTAGTAGGTGCTCGATATGTTATTTGTTGAATGAATGAACATATGCATGGGGGTGATGGAATCATATGTGAAGCGTATTTTAGAGCTAAATAGGCTTTGTGATATCATCACTCCAGTGGGTGAACATGTCAATATATTTACACCAACATCCTGGCTAGAGGGCTGCAGGGTTCAGGTTCCCCAGGGAAAGTTCTTGGGACAGAGGATCAGTAGAGGGTTTGTCTGGGCACACCTGCCCCTCTCAGGTAAGCTCCAGGGAGTCTCTGGTCTGAATGAACCAGGTCTTAAAGTCCAGGGCATGATCTGCTCATTGAAACCCCTTGGGAATATAGGTTTCCATAAGAATCTAAATTATTCTGAGGACTTCCTGGGTTACACATCCACAGTGAGATTCTCAGGGCCATTCAGGAAATCCAAGAGAGATCCCAACTTCCATCCCTGCTTTAAATTCTCTGGCCTATTGTCACTCTAGCCCATATCCCCTACTAAAGGGGATACTCAGGTCTAGATGACTGATGTGGTATGGGAGCACAGACCCAGACCCAGTTAATCAGACCTGACTGTTTGAGAGAAGCTCATCATCTGATATTTTATAGAAATTTTTCAGCTTTTTAAAAAATTTTAAATATTTTCGTGAGCTAAGCAAAACAAATCTGTAAGTCGGCCATGAGTTTACCTGAATATATTGAAAAGCTTGCCAGACTTTGATATTTTTTAGATTGACCTTCCCTTTGTCCTTCCATTCTTCTTTCCCAACATTCTTTTTTCTTCCATTCCCCCTCTCCCCTTCCTCCCTCCCATCTCCCTCTCCCCTCCCTTCTCTTCCTTTCCCTTTCCTTTCTTTCTTCATTCCTCCCTTCCATAATATTTATTGAGCAGCTACTATTTCCAGGGACTATTTTTAGCACTGAATATAGACCAGGGAAAAAGCAGACTATATAAAATCAGAATTTAGATTCTGGTGGGGCAGGAGGGGAGACAGGCAGTAAATAAATAATTAGAATACATAGTGATAATTGGAGAAAATGATAAATGGAGAAAAATAAAGCGGGAAAGTGGGAAGGAGTGGGGGAAGGTGTTGCAAATTGAAACAGGGCTGGGGGAGAACAGTAAGTGCAAAGGCAGGACGGGAGTGTGACTGGCATGGACTAAGAGCAGATGGCATCAGTAACTTGCTTAAATTCTTCTGCACTAAAAACCTCTGCTTCTAGTAAGTTGCCCATTTTCAAGCATTATCACTGCAAGTCTCTCAGGGAGCTCAGCAGCAGCATTTCCCTCAGGACTTGAAACCTCAGCCATGAATGGCAGCAGTCCCAGGAACCAATTCCTGATCTTCCTTCTGGCTGTTTCTATACTATGCTCATACGGAAATTTACCAACAATTTACGTTTGTTAATTCATTTATTCATTTGTGAAATATCTACTATGTGCCAATCACTATATATAATGCTGGGGAATCAAAGATGAAAAATCATAGCTGATGCTGTTCACAGGGCTTGCATTCTATTTATCTAGGAAGCAAGACAGATGAAATAAAGGGTCTCTCTCTCTCTCTCTCTCTCCATATATATATATATATATATATATATATATATATATATATATAGACACACACACACACATACATATAAAGAGGATCGCACCTACCTGGGAAGATCAGGCCTGGAATGGGCTGGGAGGGGAGAGATAAGAATGTCTTAATTTGAGAGCATAGCAGTGATTAAGAAAGTCTCTGTTTATTACAGACTTGTATGTCATTAAATACTGACTGCAATATATTAGCTTCCTGGGTTGATGTATTAAAGACAGTCATAGAAAAATACCATCAATTCTTGCCAATAAACATATTTCTCCTCTCCAGGAACTATCCATTGCTGCAGGTCTGATTTCAGCTGCATAATACTTAGGCAGAATTTTAGCTCATGCAATTCAAAAGAAAAGTTTATTAAGGTTTATTAGTGTTCTTTATGCCCAGTTACTATAAAATAACATTTAAATTTGAGTTAACCTCTCACTAATAATTACATTCTGAATTTGGAAAGATATTAGGTATTAGGTGTGCTTGTCCTATTAAAGTTAATTATAAGAAAGAAGAATTCCTGTTATTAACTTGTATTTCTAAAGCATTCAGAATTGTAAAATGTCATACTGTTATTTTGTGCACCTATTTCTCAGCATTCGTCCAGGGGGCTAGAGACAGGACAAGCAGTCCCTCTCACAAAGAGAGAAATGAG
Source organism: Balaenoptera acutorostrata (assembly GCF_949987535.1). Lineage (NCBI taxonomy): Eukaryota > Metazoa > Chordata > Mammalia > Artiodactyla > Balaenopteridae > Balaenoptera > Balaenoptera acutorostrata. The sequence continues at coordinate 71,027,574 of NC_080081.1, forward strand.
CCCCTCCATGAGGTGTGTCTTGTCAAGGGCCACAGGACCTGATATTGGAGAGGCAAAATAAGAAGCCACAAAGTCTGATTCCCGGGTATTATTCTTTTGATTAAAGACTCCTTCAGTTCAATCAGCTACAGAAGATTTAGAGGTATGCAAAAATCAGGCAGAAGTATTTCCAAAACTTTCCATATCTGACTCAAGGTAAAATCACAAATTAACCTAACAGCTTTTGCACCACGGGCAGAATACTTCTCAAATATTTACCTGTTTTAATTTTCAGCAAATTATATTTCAACCCTCTTTCTTTATGTTACTCAGATTTTCTGAGATATAATTCACATATGATAAACTTTATCCTTTAAGGTGTACAATTCAGTGGTTGTAGTACACTGCCAACACTGTTAAGTCATCACCACTAATTCCAGACCATTTTCATCACTCCAAAAAGAAACCTATAACCGTTAGCAGGTATTCTCCATTCCCCCCCTTCCCCAACTCCTGGCAACCACTTATCTACTTTTTGTGCCCATGGAATTGCCTAGTCTGGACATTTAATATAAATGGAATCATATGATATACAACCTTTGTGTCCGGTTTCTTTCACATAGCATAACGTTTTCAAGTTTCATCTGTGTAGTAGTACATATCAGTACTTCATTCCATTGTTATAGTTGAATAATAATTCCATTGTATGGATATATATCACTTTTTAATCAATTTCATCAGCTAAAGAGCATTTAAATTGCTTCCACTTTTTGACCATTATGAACATTCATGTACGCATTTTTGCATGGACATATGTTTTCTTTTCTCTTGTTTATATACTCAGGGATGGAATTGCTGGGTCATTTGACAATTCTGCCAGACTGTTTTACCAAAGTGGCTGCACCGTTTTACTATCCCATCAATTATGTATGAGGGTTCCAATTTCTCCACATCCTGGTCAACACTTCCTATTGCCTGTCTTTTTTATTACAGCAATTTTAGTGTATTTGAAGTAGTATCTCACTGTGGCTTTGATTTGCTTTTCCCTAACAACTAATGAGGTTATGCATCTTTTCATGTACATGTTGGTCATTTGTATATCTTCTTTGGAGAATGTCTATTCAAATCCTTTGCCCATTTTTAAATTGGCTTCTTTACCCCTTTATTGCTGAGTTTTAAAGTTCTTTGTATATTCTGAATGCTAATCCCTTATCAGATACATAATTTGCAAATATTTTCCTCAATTTTGTGGTTTATCTTTTCCCTTTCTTGATAGTGTCCTTTGAGCACAAATTTTTTTAATCTTGATGAAGTCCATTTTATCTGTTTTTTGTTTTGGTGCTTGTACTTTTGGTGTCACATCTAAAAATCCATCGCTGAATCCAAGATCCAAAGATTTCTTCCTATGTTTTTTTGTGGAGAGTTTTACAATTTTACATTTAGGTATTTGATCTATTTTGACACCAATTTTTGTATATGGTATAAAATAGGTGTCCAACTTCATTCTTTTGCATGTGTGTATCCAGTTGTTCCAGCACCATTTATTGAAAAAAATATTCTTTCCCTATTGAATAGTCTTGGCACCCCTGTCAAAATCAGTTCAGCATAGATGTATGGGTTATTTCTAGACTCAGTTTCTATTCTATTGATCTATATGTCTATCCTTATTCCAATAAACAGTTTTTAATACTATAGGTTTGTAATAAGTTTTTTATAATTTTTTAAAAATTAATTTATTTATTTTTAAATTTTTGACCGTGTTATGTCTTCGTTGCTGCGCGCGGGCATTCTCTAGTTGTGGCGAGCGGGGGCTACTCTTCCTTGTGGTATGCAGGCTTCTCATTGCGGTGGCTTCTCTTGTTGTGGAGCACGGGCTCTAGGCGCGTGGGCTTCAGTAGTTGTGTCACGTAGGCTCAGTAGTTGTGGCTCGCGGGCTCTAGAGCGCAGGCTCAGTACTTGCAGCGCATGGGTTTAGTTGCTCCGCGGCATGCGGGATCTTCCCGGAACAGGGCTCGAACCCATGTCCCCTGCATTGGCAGGCGGATTCTTAACCACCGCGCCACCAGGAAAGCACTGTAATAAGTTGTGAAATCAGTAAGTTTGAGTCCTGTAACAGTATTCTTCTTCCTCAAGTTTGTTTTCGCTATTCTGGATCACTAGCATTTCCCTATAAATTTTAGGATCAGCCTGACAATTTCTGCAGAATAAGGCAGCTTGGATTTTGATAGACATTACACTGAATTTGTATATTCATTTCAGAAGCATTGCCATCTTAATGATATTAAGTCTTCCAGTCCATTCCAGAATACAGGATGTCTCTTGACTTAGGTCTTCTTTAACTTTGTTCAGTGCTGTTTTATAGTTTTCAGTGTACCTGTCTTGCACTAGTTTTGTTGAATTTATTCCTAAGTATTTAATTCTTTTTAATGTTCTAAATTAAAGATAAAACTGGTAGTATCATTTTTTTAAAAAGCTACCATTGCTTATTAGATACCAGATATTGGATTTGTCACTCAAGTGGCAGGGAATAATCCCTAGGGACCAAGAAAAAAAAGGAATATGAAATTTCCCTGGCAAAGTGTTTGGAAGCAATTAAAAATGTTGTGCTAAGAATAAAACTTCAGACAAGCTATATTTCATAACAACTATTCTTATTTTTTATTAATTAGGAGGATTTTTTAAAATTTTTACTGCTTCCGATTAAGTCAGCCACTAACGGCAGTTGAATGTGTTAGCTTCACTTTCTATTTGGATGAGATATTTCATTTGTTACTTCTTTACCCTGACTACCAAGGCCAATCATTTATTTAGTTTTCATTTCAAAGCTAAATTATCAAGCCATCTGTATTTTAAAGTGTTTTGAGATCCTTTGAGGAAAAGGGATGGATGGATGGATGGATGGATGGATGGATGCATGGATGCATGGGTGAGTGGATGGATAGGTAGAGACACTCATTAAACCAGTATTTATTTTGAAATTGTTATGTGTCAGGCTCTGGCTTAAGGCTGAGGATGCCAAAACGAACAAATGCTGTCAAGATCCTTTCATGATATTTAAATTCTGGTGTAACCAGAGAACAGCAAACAAGTTAATTATAAACACAATAATTACAGATTGTCTTAAGTGTGTCTAAGGAAATACACAAGAGGACATGATGGAAAGTAACCGAGTGAGGTGGGAGGTTGGGGCAGGGGGGGTGGGTCATAAGACTGACAGAAAAGACCCCTCGAGGAGGTCATATACGACCTTAGACCTGAAAGATGAGAAGAAGAAAGTCATGAGGAGTCAAGAGAAGTGCATTTCAGACTGAGAAAACAATAACTAGATAGGTCTTTTTACATGTAGCACATTTGCAATAAATGTATAAAGGAGCCTGGGCCAAAACCCAAAAACAAACAAAGTACAATAATTAGAATTTTGCTAATTATCTAGAATCTAGATTACCTGGGTTTAGGTAATTTGGTCAAATTAAACACAAACTGCTCACTAACCAACTTTGATTTGGGGCAAGTTGCTTCCTCTCTAGGTCTTAGTTTTCTTACCTATACACTGAAGAGACTGCACCAGTTGCTTTCTGGAGTTTTTATACCGCTAAGGCCCTCCTTAATACACAGAGGGGGAAACTGAGGCCCAGGCAAGGAGGAAAGTGAAGGAACTAACTTTTATTTAGGGATTAGGGACTACTGTATGGGAAACATGTTAACATGCTTTTGTTAACATGTCCTTTTGTTAACATGTCCTATTTAACCCTTCCATTATTCTGGACTAAACAGTATCCTTCCTGTATTACAAATGGAAAATGAAAGCACACAGAAGTTAAGTAACTTCTCAAGTCTGCCTAGCTGGTAAGTGGCAGAACTGAGATTTGCCCCCAGAGCTGCTGACACTACAACTCAACTGAAGCAGGTAAGAGTATGGCTCTGGAGACTAAAAGACCTGGATTCAAATCCACTCATCAGCTAATGAGCTTGGCCAATCACTTAACCACTATGGGACTCAGTTTTTGCATTTGGAAATAAAGTTAATGTCATCTACCAAATGGGGTGTTGAAAAGATTAAAATAAAACTTGGCTTATAAGGTACGTTGTTAGCTCCTTGCATAGAGTAAGCCTTTAATAAATGGCAGATGTTTTAATTTTATTTCCCTAAGGCTGCATAGCAGATGGAACCAGATCTTAAGTCTTCTACATCCCAGAACAGTCCTCTTACCATTGCCCCATAAGAGATAACACTGTATTTAAAAAATGAATATATTCACTGAGTACCTGATGAAATACACAATAAAATGAAAATAATTAAGAATGAAAATAATATTCTGTAACAACCTAATTGGGAAAAGAAATTGAAAAAGAACAGATACATGTACATGTAAAAAATAAAAAAGTAATAAAAAATAAATCTTTTAAAAAAATAACAAAATTGTTTAAAAAGAATGAAAATAATGAAGAAGAACATCATCTTCTTTTCCACATATGTCAGAAAAAGCTTTTGGATGCCATTCTGCCAAATGCTACGGTTGAATTCTATGGGACCAAAACCTTTGCTAGATCTTTCCCATTTATAGGATCTTGAATAAAAAAAAAAATCACATCATGAGACAGGGATTCAATAATCTAGATATGTCAGGCTTGTTGCTCAAGGTCCTTCAAGATAGTTTCCAGCTAATAGGATCGTCATTGTTAGTATTAAAACAAACAAACAAAAAACAGGGTTTGGTTAAGTATTTAAATAATTTGATCAATACATAGAGAGCCAAACTACAGTACATGATTCAGGTCATGTACTGGGATAGGAAGAGCAGGGGAGGGAGCGGGGCTGCTGAATGACCTCTGTTGGCCTGAAGCACTAGATTCTCCCCCTGGACCGTGTGCATAATTGGAACATTACACTACAAGAGCTGTTTGTTAACTGTAAACATTGAATATATTCTTTCTCCAAACAAAGTAAATCATGGGAATTACTAGTATGTCTGAGATAAATATTTTTTGAGATAATTTTTTGAGTCTCATGAGACGTGGATGAAAGGAAAAACATATTTTGAATTTCTGTGTGGTCCCACCTTCTTTCAAGGAGAGCAAATCCCTTTGCATTCTACTAAGGGCAGATATAAGCCAGACCCCTTTACAAGTATGTACATCAGAGTTACAGAGAAACTGTTTCAACATCAATCAAATGCAGATATATTTTAAATTAAGTTTTAGAACTAGTGAAAGCCTCTTACTTCAAGGGACATTTTACTCCGAATTCATTCATTTTATATTTTAGATGTGTTACATACTTCTCTATATAATTATTAAATGCAAAGTGAGAACCGGCTTGTGTATGAAGCACTTTTATATCATTAAAATTTACCATTGAATTTATTTGCCCAAGAAATTATTACTTTTTCAAAGTTTATTTAAAAATCAACAAACAAATAAAATGTATTAGATGATACTTTTACTTTTTAAAAGTACTTGCATATAACATTTCAACCCCTGCCTTTGCCCTTTGGCTAGAATTTTGGACCAGTTACAGTTGATCTAAGTTTAATTTTTTTTTAATTGAACTTGAGTATGATTTCAATGGTGCAAAACGATGGCCTAGATGCCTGTGTCTAACTCCTTTTGCAAAAGCAAAATCTTTTGCATGACAACACAAACTAAGCACTAACATCTTGATCCCCAGAGACACTCTGCCTGACTTTTCCCATCACCCAGGTCCTCCAGGGCCAACGCAGGTGCCAAGAAGCTCATAGCCAAGATGTATGGGAGTTTGAAGGATTCTTGGGCAGAACTTTCTGGAGTCCTTGGATTTCTTTATATTAAATCCATGAATGCGTAACATATTTTTCTCATATATGCTGGATGCTGGGGCAGAATATTTTCCCTACAAGGAGGCCACTGATAGAAAGACGCAAGGAAAAGAACAACATGGTATTTATTTTACCATGCTGCACTTTGAGATTTTATATGAGTAGCATAGAGATTATTCTTCTCAGTCAAGAAGGAAAATTAGTTGGGTCAAGACTAGTTGCATTCCAGTGTAGCTCTTCAATGAGAAAGAACAGGACTGTGCACCAGGAACATACTCAATTTCTGTTTGAAAAGTCAGTACATGAGGTCTTACTCTTGCAACTGGACTTAACTGAATAAACCAATTTTATGTTGGATTTGATAAACTTTTTGTACATTTAAAAAATTATCATCTCTCTGACAACAGCTGGTATCAGTTATTGCTCAGGTGTGTGCTCTAATATCCTCCAGCTGGAAAAGTCACAGAATTCTCAATTAGTCACAATAGCTGGCAGAAGGGAAAGAAAAGGGAAAAATCCTCTGTGATGTTGCTGCTGATACATGCAAATAAGATCCGTCCTAGCTGATAGCCTGGCTGAAAAAATTCTACCCTCCCTCCCCCAAGCATTCCTGTTGGCAAACTTTTTCACACATTAAACACAGCTCAGAGAGCAAGTACTGCCAGTGACTGACATGCCACTTCCCTCCAGCTTTAGGAGGCAGACCTTCTGCTCTTCACATTGCGTAACAAAATGTTTTCTAATGATAACAATCTCCCAACAAGACAACCCTCTGAGACTGAGGCTTCTTCAATTCTACTGTTGGTTAGTGATGTTAATGGACCATCCATCCCACTTCCTACTGCACAGTGTTAACACTTCCTGCTCACAGTGAGGAAAGTGGAATATCCTTGCATCAATGATCTATTTCTTTGTAACAAAACACCCCACAATTTGGCAGTTTAAACACGCTATTTATTTGCTAACAATCCTGCCGGGCAGCAACAGGGCTGATTCTTGACCCAAGGTCAGCTGGGTGATTCTTCTGCTGCTTGGTCTTGCCTGGGGTCACCTATATGTACAGTCATCTGGCAGCGTGACTAGATGTGGGTTGCCCAAGGTGGTCTCACTGCCTGGCAGCTAGTACTGGCTGTCCGCGAGGCCTCTCTCTCCCTGGGGTCCTTCATCCTCAACGAGGCTAACCATACATGAAGGTCTCAGGGCGGCAAATGGGGAGAAAGTGGAGGGTGCAAGGCCTCTTGAAGCAGAGGCTGGTAGATCATAAGACTTTGCTTCTGCCATATTCTATTGGTCAACACTACTCTTGATGCCAGCCAAGAGGCGAGAGGAAGGATTAATAAACTTCACCTCTTGATGGAGGGAATGGCAAGGTCACATTGCAAAGGACTGTTGCGGCCATCTCTGCAAGCAATCTACCACCAGAAGCCAGCAGTAAAGAACTTGCAAAAAGCCATGGCAAGATTCCTCCAGAAAGAAAAGTTCCATGTGTTTCAATTTACTGTTTCTGACTTAAGGGTTTTGTTCTCTAATGATGCAAATGCAAATCTATCACATGCATATGTTCCAGTGGAGCCATCTGAACATTTGAGTGCCATTATTTCTAGAAAAGTCCATATTTAAGTTGCTATGCACAGCATACAGAATATTGTACATTCTCTAAATAATTTGATGCTCAGCTCACTCAGGCAGTTTCACAGACAGTATCAGTACCTTAAAATAACCTTTTGGTCAGAAAATAACTGTTCCTCCTCTTATTTCTTTGATTTATTTTTTTAAAGTCTAGCCTCAGAAACAGCTCAGGCACCTGGATAGGGAGCTCTGGTTGCTTCTGTTAGCTCTGGTTCCTTCTGTTAGCTCTAAGGGTGGCAGAGAATGGCCATCCTCACATCTGTCCTGAGAGATCCCCTGGGAGGGAGGGGAGTGTTCAGGAAACACACTCATTGTTCTGGGACGGAGACTCGTCAAAGTTGCCTCAAGTAGGTGCTGGTGGGATTTTGTTTTGTTTTGTCTCGTCAGTTATCAGCTTGGAATGGTAGAATGGCTGGAACTGGGAAGCTATCAGCAGCCAGCTGGAGGAATTGACTTTGCTCCCTCTTTTATGGCCTGACAATCTCTCATTTTCTCTCCCCCCACCGGCCCCCGGTCTCTCTCTGTCTCTTTCTCTCATTATCTCTGTTTTTCTCTGTCTACTCTCTATCCTCAGGCTTCTCAGACCCACTTGAGTGCATTCATATTGCACACCCACATGGGGCACTATTCACATTACAGCCCATGTGAAGGGCCCCCTGAGGGGCAGGGACTTCCCTCCAGGACATACTTTTCCTCACTCACAGGAATTGACATTTATTGAGCACTTACTATGTACCAGGTATGGTACTAAATGCTTTACAACAATTACCTGATTTAATCCCCACAACAACTCAATGGCATATAGTATTACTTTTTCTATTTTATAGATGAAGAAATTCGGGCTACAAAGATATTGATCTTATCCTAAGATTGTCATACATCTAGGAAATAGCTAAACTGGGACCAAATCCAGTACTGTGTGCCTCCGAAGCTCATGCTTTTAACTGTCTTCAGCCCTCCTCCAAAGCCTTGCTTTATACATGGGTGCTCCATCATTGTCCCCCTAGCTTCTTGACCTTATAAGTTCAGGTCCTACCATTATGTAAAAGGTTACTGATGAGTAATTTCTCTGTTTATTAATTTCCTTACTTAGAATTTTAGCTACAGCCTCATCAATGAAGCTAGCAGGTACTAAGAATCCCTGATCTTTAGCGAGAATGTAGAAGAGCAGTCAGACACATCTGCCCTCCAGCCCCTAATAAGAGGTGGACAAAGTGCTCTTTTGACCCTGACTCCCCAGCCCCCACCTCACCAGCCTCTCTAAACAGAAGATCAGAATGTACTGGCGTGGCGGGGCGGGGTAGGGGGCAGAGAGTTCATTGATGTAAAAGGGTAGTTTGAATTAGGGATGTTGCTGCAGAAGTGTAGGAAAGTGTGTAGTGTGAGCTGCTCAGCCCCACCTTAAACCAAGTTCAGGAGGCTCCAAGAGAAACTGAAGATTCCTGCCCCCAAGAGAGACTGGCATCTCCCTCCCCAGCCGGAAGTCACTGAACTGCAGAATCAAAGGCCCATGACAGCACAGGGACCGAGGTGCCATGCAGCAGAGAGTTCTTGAGAAAGCTCAGTGTGAGTCGAGAGAGCTGGGGCCCTCGAGCACATGGGGCCCGGTGGATACTTCTGGCCTAGAGACTGCCTAAGGCGAAGGCTGACCACAAAAGCCAGAGAGCACAAGTGAGCACGGAGGCAGCAGCAGAGCAGCCTGCGCCCCAGCTGAGTGGTGGGGCCGGGAGCTGAGACGCCCTCCACCTTCCAGCACGTACCGTATGCACTGCAGCGGGACAGGCAGCTCTCTCACTCTGTCGGAAAGTTCTCCCTCCCTGGATTCCTACCTGTGGGGAGGACCTAGAAGTGAGAGGCTGCGGGTTGACAAACAAGTGGGGGGGTGGGTGTTGAGAGGTGTTTCAGGAGGTCAGAAAGTGCACTGCCCAGGACAGGGGACGGGGCCCTGTGAAGAACCCACACATGTGCCCTTTGGGGGAAGGAGCATTAAAGAACTGCTGAACAGATGATGTTAATAACCAAATTACAGCAGCATCCATTATGTAAAAGACGTTTGTTCTTTTCATCTGGTGCTGCTCTGAGATCCCCAACACACCAGTAATGGAAGAGAGACAGAGAAGGAAATGGAAAGAGCAACAGTGAGTGAAAGCATGGACCAGGCTTCCCTTCCCTGTGTGGGGCCTCCACCCAGAGTTAGTCCCCAGCTGGGGTTTGGAGCGTGGGTGAGGGCTTTGAATCAGATGTGAGGTTGCAATTTTAAAATCGAACTGTGTTGCACTTCTTAATACATTAACGTGAATCATAATTACTAAAATAAGGAAACAAGGCCATCTTTTTAATAACTGAAAGGGAACAGAAACCTATGGTGTCTGCCTGAGGTATCACCCAGAGACACAGATGGGAAATCCAAAGGAAGATATTTGAAGGCACTGGTTAGAGAAAAAATAATAAAGCTATTTCCTTTCTTGTACCTCATGAATAAACAGATTTCAAGTATCTACTTCTCAATTCTCATTCTCCAAAGAGAATCTTGATTGTTAGGCCTGCCTTTTTTCTGGGCCACATTGTAAGCCTCTAGCCAGCGTATGGGTTGGCTGCTTGTGCCAGGGGCCCATCTCTCATCCAGCACAGATGGAACTGAGGACAAGGCCTGAAGAACTTCCCTTCAGCAGCTACAATGGACAGGAAACTTCCCCTATGGAGGTTTTAGGCAAAGAGGGAAATAATCAGCATTTTCTGCAGCTCTGAGGACTGCTTAGGGACATTGTAAAAGGACTAGCCTTCCTGAACTGGGGCTCAGAGCCAAACAAAGAAGATGCTCAGCTTTTCCTAAACATCCTTCGCCTGCGTGTCTGTGTGTTTGACTGCGTGTGTGCACGCGTGCACGTATGTGTGTATGCACTATTTAAAGTACCCAAGTTAATTTACTGGAATTCAAGAGAATCTCAAGGAACAAGCAGTATATTTTGTATAGAAACACACATGCATACATAGTAATTAAGTCAGAGGTCTTTCCTTCCTAGGGTGGTTTAAAGCAGTAATCCATCTCTTCCAGGCCCTGGGCTCAGGGTAATTGCTTAATAAATGTTTGTGCTTTTCAATAATTCTGTCCTTGTGTGTGAGTTCACCCTGACCTTTTGCCTCAGTCCAAATCTGATTTTCCTTGATCTCAGCTTTATCTGTTCTTAAGCAAGGAGGGAGTTATATTTGTTTGTTTGTTCCCAGAGTTCTTGACCACTCTGCAGTGTCTGGGGGCTCCCACAGCCCCCACTATCATACAGCCTTTGAGGAAACACAGAGCAGTCGACAGAGCAGGGACTCTGGTGTCAGCCAGCTGTTACCAAATCCCACCTGTGCCATTTAATGGCTGTGTGACTCAGGGCAGGTCCCTTAAAGTCTCTGAGCTTCCATTGATTAACGTGTAAATGGAGCTCTCAGCAGTCACCTCAGAGTTGTTTGGAAGGCTTTAAAAAAGAAAAAGAGTTTTTGTGGAGTGCCTGGAGCACAGGGAGGGCACAGTGTTTTTAGTAACCTGCCAGAGCAAAACCTGCCTGTTCCCACCCACCACTCTCTCCCTGGCAGGGGCTCATTCCAGGCCCCCAGACTTGTACTCAGATCCTCTCTATCTTTCTTTAAATGTCCCTATCATCTTTCTCAAATTGGCTGCTGTACACAGCTTTCTCCCTGCATTGCTAATCATACCTCCCTCCTCTCAATATCTGAATCCAGGTGTTTGTATCTTAAGCTTTAACTTTATTCACAACTCAGCTCCCAAGCCTGATTCTCCAGACTATTATCCTTCTCTCTTGCATAACCATAAAAAAATTAAGACTGTCTGGACTTCCCTGATGGTGCAGTGGTTAAGAATCCGCCTGCCAATTCAGGGGACACGGGTTCGATCCCTGGTCCGGGAAGATCCCACATGCCGAGGAGCAACTAAGCATGCAAGCCACAACTACTGAGCCTGCGCTCTAGGACCCACGAGCCACAATTACTGAAGCCCGCTCGCCTAGAGCCCGTGCTCTGCAACAAGAGAAGCCACCACGATGAGAAGTACACCCACCACAATGAAGAGTAGCCCCTGCTGGCCACAACTAGAGAAAGTCCGCACGCAGCAATGAAGACCCAAGAACGCTAAAAATAAATAAATAAATAAAATGCAAGCATTAAAATTTAAAAAAAAGTTAAGACTGTCTCAATAACCCTCATTAATTAATGAATTAATTCATTCAACTACCCTCCTGTGAGTACTCTGCATTGATACCAGCTTTTTCAGTTGGATCATGAAAAAGGAAAGAACGGAAGACAGAAAAATGAAAAGACAAAATTACTATCTTCTAAGAGCCCAGAGTCTAGCAGGAACACTGCCTTGTTGGGTGACAGTCTGATCTGTCATTGTTATGTGATTGTTTATCTTGAAATTAACTCTTAAAGTCAGCATGTCTTTTTCCTTTTCACATTAGCATAACACAAATGTCACAATCCTGTTTATTTCTGTTCCTGCAGCTTTTCTCCGAAAGGGTAGGTTTTTGCTATGGAAAGTTACACCGTTGAACAGCTCGATTAAATTTTGTGAAATTCAGTTTACTCATCTCTACAAATGGGAATAATAATTAGTATCTCACAGGCTTTTTCTGAAAATCAAGAGAGAAAACAAACACCGAGCATCCTTCCAAGAATACAGTAGGCACTCAATAAAGTTTGTGTCTCTCCCTGCTTTCCTTAATTAGCAAAGGGACAAAAAGAAAAACAGCTCCCTTTCTCCATCCACCATCAAGAAGCCAAGAAATGTGTGCTTCCCACTCTTCTCTTCTTGATGCGAGATTGGGGTCAGTCCCCACCATGACACTGATGCACTGACCGCTTCCCATTGTCTCAAGAACCTTCCTCAAATCAAATTTTGAGCTGGACATTTACAAGCCTGCATAGAACCTAAGGATCTACTGTCTGGAGGGTATCACGAGTCACAGTCAAAACGAGATTTATTTGACAAATAACAAAGCCATATGCAAATCCATCATTAAATGGCAAAGACTCCAGGTCTCCTGTGCTTAGTTAGAGAAAGAAGGGCAGTCTGTTTCCAGTGAAACATTAAATAGATCTTCCAGGTTGAAGCATGAGTGAAGGGGGAAGGCACTACTGTCAAGGCTGTTTTCCCTCCTAGATTCATAATACATTAACATTCTTATCTGCGTGGACTATTAGAAGAAGGTAGTTTATATTCTAATTACAGGCTATTCGAATATTGCATTTATATTCTAATTCCAGGCTTTTTTTTTGAAAGCTCATTCGTTTTCAAGAGCGGACTGTGGTTTAAGAAGAAAGAAATGGGCAGTGGTCAGGACCTCTAGGCACAACAGAACCCAGCATGTAGAGATCAAAGTAAGAAGTGGTGGCTAAGAAATGGAAACCACTGACCCTCGCGGGTCTGTCAGGGAAAAACTAGGTAGAAGCACAAAGAAAGAGGCATCTCTCACTGTAACTGAAAACAGCAACTCATGGTAGATTGTACACAGCTTTAGGAAGCCAGCCACATAACCCACCATCCATCCTTGAACTCCTTCCTCCAGGCAAGGCCCCCAGATGATTTTTTGTACTACAGATGATATTCAGACAGGAAAAAATTAAACACATGGAAAAATTCTTTTGTCTTGGGGAAAAAGATTTTTGGATCTATAACTGGACTGAGTAACTGCATTTTCATAGTGTGTGCTGATCTTCTACACAGAAGCCCCATATATGATGTTAGAATTTTTTTAAAGAAGTTCAGTACAGTATTGGAGTCAATAAATATAAACTGTGCCATTCTCTAAAATCATGTATGTGCTTCCCTGGCATTATCTGGGGAATTTTTTCTTAGCCTCCTCACTTTTCCCATCTCTTTTCTCTGTCCCCCAGGAATACAATGAAAATCAAAGCACAGAAAACACTGGATAAGGATTGAGAAACCCATGTGAGAAATTTGGCTTTGCCACTGATGACCTGGGTGACCACAGGCAAATTCCTCTGGGAGGTTTCCTCTGACCTGTTGCTTTGTCCAGGGAAATTGATCACTCCCTTCCTTCTGTTGTCATGATGGTCATACGTGGAGACTTTTGCTATATTGCAGTGACTTGCTTACACGTCTTTTTGTCTCTACCAATCATGAGTTCCTTGAAGGCAGAAACCTTATTTTCCTATTAGACAGGAACTTCATGAGAGCAAAGACCATGGCCGTTCTTGTGTACCTTTGAATCCCCCATCTTCAGCACAGCCCTGGCACATAGCTGACTTTCAAGGCCTCGGAACTGCTTCCCCCTCAGCCCAACATGGTCTTTGCCTAAGTATCCCCATGACCCATCTCCACTCTAAAGCCTCTTCAGTGAGGCTTCTCTGACCACCCACCCTAAGTATCCTCCTCCTAGTTACTCTCACCTCTCCATTACATCACCCTTTTTACCTGTTTGTGGTATTTGTCAACATCTGGCACTGTCTTATCTGATCACCTGTTTCTTGTTTACTTTCTTTTCCCCTTAGACCGGAAACAACATGAGGGCAGGGAGCTTATCAGTTTTGTTCATTACTTTATCTCCAGCATTTAGAAAAATGTCTGGTTCACAAATATTTGCTGAATGAATGAACCTGACTAAAGGCTCAGGTAGTTCACCCATCAGTCTAAAATCTCTGAGCTTAGGAAAAGGAAAAGCCATTCCCTTTCACAGAATACTTGGGAAACACCTGACATCACCAAACATATAAAGATAAATGTCTTCAGAGAGTCAATGATGACTTCCTGTAATGATCTGTCCTGTTGGAAATACTCTGTATGGCATGCACTTACTGCCAATGCCTTCGTCGTTCAGTTGACCATGGTAGCACTTCTGTACTTCAGTCTTACATTTTAGAAATGTAACAAATACTTTATGAAATTTATCTGTACATCAGAATTGTACATTATTAAAATTATCATAATTATTATCTGTCTCATTATCCTTACTGTTCTACCCCTGCCTTATTTTTTGAGAGAGTAATGTTATAGGAGGACACTTAGATATAGAGTCAGTGGTCACAATACAATCAAGATGGATAGAATCTATGATTTGAACTATTAGGGAAATGCCAGTCTAATATAATTTCTGCAGGTCTGAATTATTTCTTATCCTATCATTTCAAATAAATGAGTTGCCACTATATTTCAGAAAGTAAAGCCTGTCTTTGTATACAGTATTTCCAAATTTATTGTTATAAAAATCTTGGAGGAGATAACCAGTACCATTTGTCTCACACTGAGTTTCCAAAACCACAGTTTAAAACAGGGTAACATATATAAGTAAGAAGCAACACAGATTTATTCAACACAGGAGAACCTGTTAAAAGAACATGACAAGAGGAAGTATGGAAAGAAGTCATTAGATACTCCAAAAAGGTTAGCTTAATAAAATGAATAAATAAAAACACAATTTGGTTAAAAGTTGAAAATCGACAACATTGACTATAAAAAAATAAAATAAAAGACAGTACTGGCACTATGATTGAAGCAAATCAAATTCCTATTTAAAGGAGTCTGGAAAACCGAGTCCAATACTTGATGTTGCAAGAATATTTTTTTTAACCTGTTAAAAAAATGGACGCTGCAAGAATCAAAATTCAAAACTCAGACCCCTCTTCTTTAGATTTCATGTGAATCTTATGTAGCAATATAAGTCAAATCAATTTAACTCATGTTTTAAAACTACTTCCTGGAAGCAAATTATCTGGGTTAATTAAGTTGACGCTTCCTTGAGTTCCTTTCCATGTGATAAAATGTGTGTGTTGATTAGAAACTGTCTTTTGGTCTTTGGCAAAGTCATTATCAAAGCCCCTGAATGAGCTGCAAAGTAATAAGCATTATCTGCTAAGAAGCTTGGTGGAAAATGTCGTGCAAGTTGGTTCAGTGTAGTTTGGTGAGACCTTGCAATGAGTTTCCAATGAGCAAGAAAGCAATCTGAATGATATTTATAGCCCAGGCCTTTCAAGTTACAATATGGAAACAGCATTTTCCAGTCTGCTGCCTGTTAAAATGTACCTTTTGGATATTTACCCTCTAGGGTCAAGTTTTGCCCTCACTGACAAGCTAAGCCAGAAGATACTGCTTTGAGGATGTGGATCATGGAAATGATGCCTTCACCCTCTAAAACTTAAATAAATCCTGTTTCCTGTGACCCAGGGGTGGAGTCCTCTGCCTCTCCTTGAGGTCACCCTGCTTTGTTTAACGGCACAGGTTAAGAATACAGGCTCTGAAGTCCTGTTCTCTCCATTCAAAGCAACACTACTGCTTAGTGTGGCAAGACCTTAATTAGTTACTTCTCTGTCTCAGGTTCCCTTCTTAACAGATGATGACAATACCTACCACAAAGATTTGCTTCAGGGCCTAAATGTGCAGGCTGTATGGAAAAATATACAGCAGAGCTGAGCAGACCATAGTGCCAGACTGTCCTGGGTTCAAATTTGACTCCTACCATATACTGCTCGATATTCTTGGTTTAATTTTCTTACCCGATAAATGAAAATTAAATACCTACCTCATAGCGGTAGGTATTTAAATGAAACAATAGTCTCTGGCACATAAAACACTCCCAGTAAGGATAAAAAAAGAGTATTATTTATCCCTTTATGGTGCTTCCGGGAGTAACACACTGCTCACAACCTAAACTGAGCACTATTTTCAGAAGGATGCAAAATCTGAGTTTAGAGAAGGTAATACTACTGAAATTATTAGGTACTACTAGTACTACAGGAGATTAAAAACAATTCTAAACTGTTAGACATCCCAGAGGTCCCTTGATCCAACTCTCTGATTGTATAGGTGGCATAACTGGGACCCAGACTGTGATAACACAGCCAAGTAGCTGCCAAGTGGGACAAAAAACCCAGGGGTCCTGATGACCTCCTAGCCAGTGTTTTTGACAAGGCATATTAAAGCAGCAATAATCCTTTGTGGTTTTGACTCATTTTTTTAATGGAGTTTCTGGATAAAATAGCAGGTGCAATTATTTCCTAGCCTTCTTCGAACAAGAACAGACTTTTGAGAAAATTAGCACCTTTTCCTCCAGTTGTGTTTCAGATTTTGAAACAGGAAGAAGGTTTAGGACCTCAGCTTGCTGAACAGTCCCATAATTAGGATGTCAAACTCTCAGTTTCCTAGGGAGAGCCCCAGTTTATGCCTGTTGCCCTAGTGTCCCATCGGATTAACATTCCATTTCACTCTCAAAAGTGTCCTAGTTTGGATGGTGAATTTTGTGATTTCTCTACCCAAAATGCAACCTCAACAAGCGTAGTGGCGAGAGAAAGTGCAGAGCCTCCAAGTCTTCCTTTCCAGGAGAATAAGTAGTAATCCTATTTCTCATGTTCTTTAAAGTAGAGGACTAAGGAGAAACCATCTGTCAGGGTCTACAACAATCATATTTACTACCATGTATTGAGCATTTACTATGAGCAATGATCTCTATGAGGTAGGTATTTAAATTTCATTCATGGGGTAAGAAAATTAAACCAAAGATACAAAGCAGTATATGATAGGAGTCAGGATTTGAAGCAGGGCAGTATGGCTCCAAGGTGTGTGCTCTGCTGCGCTGTGCTATTCTTTCATACATCCTGTGCATGGAGTGAAGAGTTCACAAGGTGGGCACTGTAAAAGGTTTCTCTGAGCCTAGGGGAGAATTTTCTATAAGCAAAGGGAAGAATTGGGCTCAGTTCTTGAGGTACATATCCTCTTTGTTTTGTTTTATAATTTACGGTAAAAGAAAAAATGTGTCTCAAATGTCCCATCCCTCTTTTGTAATACCTCCAAGGCAGAGCTGGCACATAGCCTCCTTTCCCCTGTCCCCCACTGCAGACCTTCCATCCACCAGGCCTGGCAAGAGGAAATCACAGGAATCATGGAGGAAATGAAGGCCAACAAAAAGCATGCTCACTGTTTCACAACCTCACTCCACCCTTCATTTGCAGCTACACCACTCTCCCTGGGGGCCAACGATCATTGTTTTTCTCTCTGTCAGAGAGGCAATCCAGCTAAGTGAAAGAGAAATAGGAGAAAGGAGGTGTGTGTGTGTGTGTGTGTGTGTGTGTGTGTGTTTAAAGAAAAGCAACAGTGATTTAGATCATTTAGGTTTGTTCCAACTTAGAAGCAGTGCAGTGAACTGATTTACCTCTAATGGCTCCTTTCAGGATTTTAGACCTAGAGAAAGAAGGATTTTGGTGACACAATGTGGCTTTGAGCTATCTTATTCAGATCTAACTTCTGCAAAAAAAAAAAAAAAAGAGCTTTGGAATAGAAAATCTTTTAGGTGCCTATTTCTTTTGTAAATCAAACTTTGAAAACACCATGGGGCTGTGGGTTTAGAAACAGTTCACAAGTTCTAGGAAACGCCCATTGATCACAATAAGAACTATTCCATGTATTTACAGAACAGCTTCTACCATTGGATCATTAAGGCATACTTTCACTGTGAGGTCACTGATGTTGTGTAAGTCTAGAATTCATGGGGTGATCTGTTCCTTAAAGGAGTTCTAACATGTCTTTGGCAAAAGCTTTCAGATGGTATGGATTGATGCCACTCAGAGTTCTTGGCTCAGGGATATAAATCAGGTTGTAGCATGAATAAGGTACATGAGAAGTCTAACTTTCTGATATAAGGTAAGAGGGAAATGAGGTTATTTAAACAAACCATGGTTATATGGTGGCCATCTTTTGACAAAAATTCTTCTCAATCTATTAAAAACTATCATTAAATTATCAAATGTAATTTTGTCCTCTGATAGACAAAGGAGTAGTGTTTAGACCATCTGAAGAATCTATTTGATTGAAAGTTGCAAACAAATGTGGTCTTGTTATCATCTCTGGATCCCTCTGAATTCAAGCCCTGTGTACAGAGTTCAGATAGCGATTCCCAAGAGGGTGGTCAGGAGTGATAATGGGCTCTTCACTAAGCCAGCTCATTTACCAACACTGCCCTGGGCTGAGAGTCAGGGCTCGGGTGCCCCTCCCAGATTACATCACCCTCTCTGTATGACCTTGTATGCCAAGCTAAATTCTTCCATTCTGCAACTGGTTTTTATATAAAATGGCTGAATAATGAAACTTAGAACCATATGTTTTTTTTCACTTTTAAACATTATTCTGAAGATGCAATCAAATAACCCCTAGCTGTCCTGTGCAGTGATTACATTTTAAAAGTTGTGCCAATCATTCATGTAGAGCTTAACACAGTAAATAGGAGGCAGCTTAATGTCCTACGAAGGACATTTAAGCAAAGATCGTGTTTTTCTTTCGTCTTTTCCACAATTTAACATCCACTAAACAGGATACTGACTAAGGAATATATATGAAAAATATATTATCGAGTATATATATATTTCAGTGTATTTTGGTTTTTTTGTATTAAGTACACCTCGAGTCCATCTTATGAGTAAGGCAGGTGGGTTGTGATCTATCATTCTGTTTACAAGAATCAGCTAGCATTCATTTAGAACTTCTGTTTATGTGCCATAAAAAAGAGGGTATCATATGATTAAAGGTAACCATCAAATTCTTTGGTAAATAGCATTGGGCAGCATTTGACGACAAGAGAATATTAGAAGGTAAGGGCTTTCTAAATGCCCAGAGGGTTAAATACAATGAATGACATATAGCTGAATACAGCTGACATTATCAAGCACTGTTGTATCATTAATATCATTTACAATTCAACACACGCCTCTTAATAGGAATTAAATGAATATTTTGGAGAATTTCAGGATAAGTCCATTTTACAAAATGAAAAATACCAGCTTGGGTCCAGCGACGCTTTTGCCCTTTTGAAGCAGTAGGGCTGACATTTTCCAGCACTAATGCTGTGTTTATTCAGGTCTTGGGATATCATTTCATTAATCATTTTTCAGTTCTGTGAATGATCACTGTGCTCTTGAAAGACATTATGCCTTGCTTGTTGCCTCTTAAATAGAAATGAAAATATCAGAGTATAGGACATCAGGACGTAGTGATCGATACAAAGAAAACAGTGAGACTTTATCCTCGTACAGAAGTAGGTAGCTGCTAGATTTGTTTCCCTCTAAAATGTATTTTTCTAGCAAAGTAAAACCACAAGTAATAAGGCTGGAATATAAAATATATACCAGTGAAGAGAAATGATAAAATTTGCTGATTATTTTCCCAATTTTTTTTTTTTTAATAAAATCAACAAAGGCTTTGGCTTCCAATTTTATTATAACCCATTTTCTGGACTTGAGATAAAATACTTCCGCTTTGGAGCAAAATTCCTTCCTAAATACATCCAAGTTGATATAAAATACGTAGGTAGAAAAGAGATACAGTGAAATGGGAGCTAGACTACCCATGATTTTCTGGATATGATTCACAGTTACATTGTAATTTATATCAAAATATAATTCTGACAGGATGCCATAGACTAATTCACAAGGTTCTAAATAATATATCTTGTCAAAGTAGTGCTTAACATCAGAGTGTACAAGAACATGTTCCAGAGTGAGCAAGCAATGGAATCAGCCCAGAAGTGACTGTGCAAGAGGTCAAGAGTTGATGTCTCAGCCTAGCCGCAATAACTCATGTGTCCTTTGCCTATAGTGTGTTGATTATCTGTATAAGTTACAGACTGACAGCATTACAATCAACCTGCATCAATGAGTGCCATTTGGTAAATTAAGGGGTCAAATGCAAATAGTGATGATTTCATTATAACAACAAAAATTGGTTTCTTTAGGCAACACTGTGATCAGGAATTTTTATTGTGAGTATTACCTTATAAAATCTATTTAGGCTTTTGTGATGGGTGATTTTCTTTTAATTTCAAACCTAGTGAAAATGAGTTACCATGACTACATTTTTTCTTTCCACTATTATAACCATAATTTCTACCACAAATTATTCTTATCTGCTCACCAGACATCATGAAAATTTTTAACTTGATCTCTGAGTATGCCATTTTGAATATTGGAAGTGTTCACATTTACATAGACATTTAAAGAAATAAAGTAAAAATTAGCAGCCTATAGCATCCTAATTACCATTCTACTCTAGAAATCTAAAACTTCAATTAATCAAAATGCAACAAATAGAGCTGCCATTGAGATTTGATTAAAATAAACAAGCAAACACAAGTAGTCCAGGTTATTTCCTAGCTTCAGCATTTTTTTAGTCCAAAGCTCATAGCTTATCCACATATCTTGTACAATGAGGCAGAGGAGTCATCATTATGATATGAAATGCTAGCACTTCCTCAATCATCAACAAGATAAAATCATATCTTTTATATACTATCTACCAAGATAAGAGCACGAAGAGGATATTCTAAGTGCTTTTAGAAAAGAAAGTTGAAATCAAACTGTTTAATATCTCCCTGGTTTTACAGACACTTGAGATAACTGTGGTTTTAATTTAGCGTAACAGCCAGCTATTTTGATAACTCAATAATTGGTTTTAGATAGATGGATGTCACCTGGCATTCCCTTAATTGGAAGGTGATATATTTTGGATGATCATGTGGTATTATAAATCCCTACTGCTTATGCTGGCCAAGGATTACTGTGTAAAAGATTACCAAGTAAGTGCAGCTCCAAAGCTCATAAAATCAGTGTGATTTATTTAAAACTGCCCTGGACTGGACCAACTACTGATCATTTCCACCAATATATTATACACACTGGGATGACAGCAGGGACTTGGCACCTAATTACAAAGATGGGAACATCTTTTTTTAAATGCAGGTTTATATCTCAAAGGGATTCATAATGAATGCCAATTGAGTTCATTTTTGCCTAAGAAGATCTTAATCTTTCTACCTCAGGAGTCTAGCATTATATTATCTACAACAGTCAGACAAGGATGGTAGAGGTGTTAATATGGCTACCATATTATAGCCAAGGAAGTGATGAGAGAAGGTGAAGAAAGATTAGGACTGTGGCACTCACGGAGTCTCAGGACAGATTATGTACAAGAAAACATGTGTTTCAGCAGGTAGTGATATGGGCTAGAGCATATCTTGTACTGTGAAGAACAAGATAAAATTCCACAGACTTCGGTGTTTACAAAAATCCTTCCTCTTTATTTTATTTCTTTTTTCCCACACTTAGCCCTTGGATAAGGCTTTATTAACAAGTCAAAGAGGATAAAGGTCATGAGGGATTTGTAGAAATGCTGTTCAGAACCCAGGACTGCATCTTGGAGACCAGGTATGTTGAATCTCTGTAGGAAAGGTCCATAATCCACACCTCTGAAGGGAAAAGTAATATTCAGTGGCTGTAGCAGGCCAATTTGGAATAAGTATCAGCAAATTAACTTTTCCCTAGGCTTTAGAATAAATTTTTCCTAGGGGTAGGAAAGTGGTGGCGTGGTAGGAATAGGATGTCTGACCTAAAGGATGTCTCATGGGCCTCACTAAAATAAGCAGAGAATAAGAAACTTGGAGGATGTGAAGAAATGAGAGGAGCTGGGACTTAGTGGCTAATGAGTAAGGGACCAAGGGACCAGGAATTTGTAATCTGGATCAGCTACTTCTTTGCCGGGTCACTCTGGGAAACTGACTTCATCTCTCTATTCTTCTGGCACCTTGCCTTTAAAGCAAGCTACTTAATCTTACCTCATAAGGAGGCTGTGAGAAACAGATAATAAAAGCAAGCTTGAAGACTTGCAAGTATACAAAAATTATATAAATGTGAAAGAAGAACAAGGACTACTGGAATATATTACATAAGTTATATTTGATTAAATAAAAGGCTTTCACTTGCCTTGACATGTATTTTATTCGTTTTACATTCATAAACCAAATGATACTGAGCTTGTATTACTTATCTAAAAGACTTTGCAAGCCTTCTGAGGTTGTTACCACATTAGAAGCAAATTAAAGATTTACAACACAAGATAGTGTTTCTGATAGAATGGGGCCAGGCAGAGAGGCAATGAGACAGTATTGATTTTTTGCCCAACAATTTCTTGGCTCTTCAGAGTTCAAAAAATGATGTTAAAACTCAGCAGTATTTCTTTCGTTTGTTTTATATTTTTACCCATATGAAGGTACAAGCTTATAGGGTATATGCTTATAACAAAAAATGCCATCTAGTGCCATCCATAATTTTCATATATGTCACATAACTAAAGCAGATTTAACCTAAAAACTATAGTGTTTCTCTAAAACATATGCATATTCGTTTCTAGACTTTGACAAAGTGAAAGCCCAGTAAAAATCATCAAGAACTATTTGAATATTTACATTAAGGCCAAACCACAAATCTGGCTCTGTCTAGAAATCTCTAACAAGCTGGAACATACAAAAACTTCTGACTGGTAGCATTGTTTTCACTTCCAAAAAAGACATTTAGCGAATTTGTTATTAGTTTAAATGGATACACACCTATACCCCTCTTTCAGAACATTTGAAATAATAATGACCAGCAACTTACAGTTAAAATGTTAATTATTTACAATTTTATATGTCAATTATACCTCAATAAAGCTAAAAAAATGTTGATTATGTACTAATTTACTAATGAACTGACTTTGCTGTTGTTTTATCAATGAAGTACAATTAGACATGAACTCTACTTCTAGGCACAAACTCTGCTTTAATATGGAGTTTGGCCATCACAGTTGTGATAGCCTGAACTGGAGAAGGGGTCGACTTGGGGACCCAACCTGCAACCCAAGGCATGCCAGAAGTAGAACTGTCCATTGAGACAACTCAAACCCAGGCTTCTGCCTTCATAGGGAGTCTTAAGCTCAACAAGGCTAAGAAGCTGGTGACCCTCTTTTGAAAGAGTCCCACAATAATCATAATCACATAGCAGCTATGTATTGACAGCCATGTATTGACTGTCGGCACTGAGCAAATATCTCATGGAAGCCTCACTACCACTGTAGTTATTTCCACCCTCATTTTACAGAGAATGAAACTCAGGGATGGATATTGGGCTGAGTTATAAAGCTTTGCCAACGTTGGGAGCAAGTAGGAGACAGATCTGGGATTTGAACTCAGATCTGTCTGATTCATCCCCTATAATAGAGTGCCTCCCTTGGAGAGATGAGAGCTTAGCCATGTTGGTAATACCCGTCTGTTTTGTTGTAGAGGTTCAGGGTGGCTGCTGTAGTGAGTAGGGGTACTTTCTTCTCAGCCTTCCTACTTGAGTCCTCCACTCACACCACTGCCAGCAACTGATGGACAAAAAAAATCAATACTCTAAGGTGCCCCTTCTGCACACAGAATGGGTTGAGTTTTGCCAAATTTGACTCAGATTATGTGAGGTTCCTGCTGAGTGAAGCTGAAGTTAATTACCTTAATGCCAATTAGAACAGGTTCATTTTAATATAATTCTGAGTAAAACAGAAACAACCGATTCTGACTCATTCTTAATACTTGAACTTTGAAGTTGCTCAGAAGCAACTTTGGTCTGGAGGAAAACAATGGCTGGAAGGAAAGGATCTGGACCATTTATCAATGAATAAACTTATTAGTGCTATGTACAAAGGAGAAAGAATAAAGAAGAGGCATCTCTAGTTTAATTTCTGCAATAAATAAAAAGAAAACATTGGAAGTGTGTGTTTGTGACTCCAAGGACAAGAAAAGATGTATTCGTTCAAAATCATTACCCTATTAAACTGAAAGAATACTGTCTTAGAAATAGCCTAAAATTATGCAAAATAAATCTAGGCTGATTTACACTACAGTATGTCCTATAATAATAACTGCACTTGGAAAAGTCAATGCCAGATTGACACTGTCTAGATTTAAGCAGAAAAGTACAATGAAATATTAGAAAGTATTTGTGAAATAAGATGATTTAATGATTATGAAAACAGAGGTGGGAAGAATGCTGGATGAAAGTTGCAGCAGGTTTATTCTATTTTCCTTTATCAGAACCAATTTTGTAATTACATTATTCAAAATTTATTGATCCTTTGGTCCTGGTGGCCATGATTTTTTTTTTTTTTTTTTTACCCAGGACAGGGTCAATCCAGTAATTTACAGATGCACAATATATAATCAAAAGTGTAGATTTCTCAACAGGGACTCAAATACACGTGAGTCTCTACATTCCAGATTTGCCATTTTTAAGCTGGGATATGTGTTGGACTAATCTATACTCTTTCTTCTAGTATGACAACACTCAGTCTGGTGGCATATAGTACTACTTACGAAGATGAGAACAGAGAGTGGGTAACATGTTTCTTAGGATGGCTTTGTAGAGTGGGCCAGGAAGATTATATGATCCTATGATAGAAAATACCTCCTTACACATTCCAAAACTGGAGAGCCACTTGGAACAATAGCTCCTCTTTGGAGATGGAAGTGACAACAGCTTTATTTAGCTTTGCATTACACCAAGTGCTGTCTCAAATAGTGGATGTTAAGCCCATCCATTGGTCATTCATGTTTTATTGCCTTTCTTTCATTAGATTCATGTGTAACTAAAGATCAGCAAGAGAGAACAGATTGGGAGATAGGGGTGAAGCTTCAAGTACTGAAGGAAGACAAGATCTGTTTAGTTGAGAGGATGAAAATATTATACAGTTTGGCTTCTACCCTTAAACAAATCTCCACCCATTCATTCCTTTCTCCTCCTCCTCCCTCTTTGGTATCATCACATCTGATACTTGATGTTCCCTGAAATAAGTATAGCCTATCCAAAGACAATGTCAAGAGCTTTCTGTATAATATTTTCTTGTTTACATTCTGTAAGAAGCAATACATAAGGCCAAATCAGAACAGAATTATTTTAAATAGAATGTTTTTTAATGACTATGAGTGGAATACACATTTAAGTATCCTTCTGGTACCATTAGGTAAATGAAAGTACCTTCTAACCAACAAAATTAATAAAATTTCATCATGTCTTTGTTCTTAGACACAATTATCAATTTCCCCTGTCCAAGTTGAGAATATTTTTTAGATTATTGCTAAGGTTATACCTGTAGTTACGGACAGACTTGCCCTTATCTTGCCCTGCCCTTATCTCTAGGAAGATGATTCTTATTGCCTTCTCGAGCGTGAAGAGGCTAAAATGCCCACCCCACCCCTCCACTCCCCAACCCCCCAACCATCCTCTGCTCACTCCTGTGTCCAGGCTTGCTCCTACTCAGCTCTCAGAAAAAGAGTTCTGCTATGCCCCTCAGAGGGGAAGGGCCAGGCTACAGTCAGGAAGCAACAGAACAGCAACTGCTGCCCTCAGGATGGCACTGCCCACCTACTGCTGCCAACATGGTCCAGCCAAACAGGATGACATCCCCCTTGCAGGGATTCTGACAGACTACACTTGCTTTTGTGAGGTAGGAAGAACAGTTAGTAGCCCAGGTCCCAACTCTAACACCAGACTAGTTGTACGGCCTTGGACAAGCTGACTTGGATTAAACTAAATTGTCTGTAACTAATCTGGCCAAACTGTTGGTGACAAAAAACAAATATTGGTATAGAAACCCAGTCAAGCCCTCTAATTACTTACATCCAAGTAATAAGATTCATTTATTATTTAACAGACACTACTGAATCTCTATTGTACTGGCCTTAGGAGACTCAAAGCAAATAAAAGATGCATCTGTGGTGTCTCTTTATTCTTTCACAAATTTTCTTTTTTTTATATAAATTTATTTTTTTATTTATTTTTGGCTGCATTGGGTTTTTGTTGCTGTGCGCGGGCTTTCTTTAGTTGTAGCAAGTGGAGGCTACTCTTCGTTGCGGTGCGTGGGCTTCTCGTAACGGTGGCTTCTCTTGTTGCAGAGCACAGGCTCTAGGCATGTGGGCTTCAGTAGTTGTGGCATGCAGGCTCAGTAGTTGTGGCTCGCGGGCTCTAGAGCACAGGCTTAGTAGTTGTGGTGCACAGGTTTAGTTGCTCCGTGGCATGTGGGATCTTCCTGGACCAGGGCTCGAATCTGTGTCCCCTGCATTGGTAGGTGGATTCTTAACCACTGTACCACCAGGGTAGTCCCAACAGCAGCTTTTTTTTTTTTTTTTAAAGTATATTTTGGCCACACCACACAACCTGTGGGATCTCAGTTCCTCTACCAGGGATTGAACCCAGACACAGTAGGACTGCGCTGAGTCCTAGCCACTAGGCCACCAGGGAACTCCTTCTTTCACAAATATTGATCGAGTTTATACATTGTGTCCAGTGCTGGGCAGGATGTTGGGGATTCAGAGATGAGTAAAACCATCACTGATTTCAAGGAGCTCTTAGTTTGGTAAGATAGATGGAAAAGAAAATAAATATTCACAAAACTCTGTTTTAAGCACAGTGATACAGATGAGCATAAGTAGGATAAAACCACTGAATAACAGGAGAGACAGCACCTTACTCTGTGTGCAATGAGGCCACGGGCCTCAAAGATCGCTCTCAGGGTAGGAGAAACTGGAGCTGAGTCTCGAAGGAGGAGTAGGTTGTTTCACAAACATTACAAATTATCTTCTCAACACACGCATCAGTAGTTCATTGGTTTTTATTACTGATTAGCACTCCATTGTATGAATATAACACAATTTGTTTTTCCATTCTATTAAAGGACATTTGGATTATTTCTAGTTTGGTTTGCTTGCATTGTTTCTAGTTTGGGATTATAATTTTTAAAAAGTTACTGTGAACATTCTCAAGTAAGTCTTTTTGTAGGCATACATTTTCATTTCTAGGAGTGTGTTTGCTGATTGCTGTTTTATATATGTGTGTGTGTATGTGTGTGTTAAGTTCATAAAAGACTGCCAAACTTTGCCAAAATGGTTGTAATTATTCACTTTCATGAGCAATGTATGAGTTCCAATAATTCCACAGCCTCTCCAACAGTTGGTATATCAGTCTTTTTAAAATTTTAGCCATTCTAGTCAGTGTGAAATGCTATTTTGGTGTCTTTATTTGAGTTTCACTGATAATGAATGATGTTGGACATCTTTTCATGAGCTTATTGACTATTCTTATATCTTCTATTGTGAAGCTTTCCAAGCCTTTGGCCCATTTTTTATTGATTAATTTGTTTTCTTATAATAAATATATATGTGTGTGTGTGTGTATGTTCACAAAACAAACATTTTCTCCCAGTCTGTGACTTGCCTTTGCATGCTATTAACAATGGCTCTCATGAGCGAACTTCTAAATTTTTTAATTTGGCATTTTAAAATTCATTTTAAATTTCATTCCAAGCTGTTTTGCTGCTAGAATATAGAAATAAAGTTGATTTTTGTTTTGTGACCTTGTATTCTGGAACCATGCTAAATTAACTTGTTACTTCTAGTAGCTTTTTCATAGACTTATTAGGATTTTCTACATAAATAATCACGTCATCTGCAAAAAAGACAGTTTTTACATTTTCCATCTTTATGGCTTTGATTTCTTTTTCTTGCTTAATTGCAATGTTTATGACCTTTACTACATAGCTGTTTGTTTGGCAAACAATTAAATTACTTGGAATCCTTTCTGTCCTATCAAAGTTGGTTTGGTTCTTTGTCAGGGCTGGCCTAGCCCAGTTTTGTCTTTAGTCCTCTGGTATGGCCCTTATCTGGGGTGTGGTCTTTGCTCACAGAGTGTGGTGCTTTTGGGGTCTGAACTAAATGCCCAAGGTTCTCAGAGATGTCTACCAGTCTAACAGGAGCAGAATTCTGTCTTCCAGCCTTATGTAACTTGTAATATCTCTTGTTCTGCTCTCAGCCCTCAAGCAATCATTCTCTTTTAAGACTCACAGAATTTCCCCCTCTGATTGCATAGCTTAGCCCTTAACCAAGGATTCACTGAAAACACATTCATAGAATCCTAGGGTCCCTGCTCTCCTTAGACCCCTCCTTTCCAGTACCTATGCCTGAGAATTCCAGATGCTTCAGCAGTCCTGAACTCTCATCTTAGCCTCCACAGCTCAGCAAAATCACTGTTCTCTGCTTGGGCTCCACCTCCCTGCACTTCGGTCCAGAGCATGCCCCCAGCAGGAAACACAGGGCTTATCTCATATTTCTGTATCTCAAGGATTCCCTGCTGCTCAATGGTGGAAAACTTCATACATCTTTTTCTCAGTTTTATAGTAATGTAGGGAACAAATTTGGTAGCGGTAACTCTGACATAGCTGGAAGAAGAAGTCTCACAATTTAATTTGTATCCTCAATGCCTGGCCTGTATTCCATCAACGTAGGATGGATGGATACATGTATAAATGGATGTATGAACAATTGGGTTAGTGAAGAGATGCGGGGAAAAAACTATGTCTTTTCCCAGCATTATTTTTCTCCTTAGCACTTCTCACAATCTAATATACTATATAATTATACATAATATACTATATAATTATATATAATATACTATATAATTATATATAATATACTATATAATTATACTAGATAATATTATACTATATAATTTACTCTTTTTTTGCTTTGTTTTTTGTATCACTCCCACTGGAATGACATTTTGTTTGTTATGTTCACTGATTTATTCCTAGTATTAGAATGACTGACGTATACAAAGTGTTCAATGACTATGTGTTAGAATGGATTGATAGATTTTTAAGGATGACCTGGCTTACTTTTACAGAAATATGCTGAATAATGAAGTAAAGTTGAGAGGTATAAAATCCATCAATGGATAGTTAATGCTTTGGGGGGAGGGTCATTTTAGAATACGCTATCATTTTGACCTGACAGCGGGAATATTCATTTCAGCTACACCAACGCTTTTACTATTCCTCATTACATGTGCCAAACTTACTCTTGCCTTAGAAACTTTGCCATTCCATCTACCTAGAACCATCTCCTTGCTCTGCATGGATACAGTTCCTTCTGTCATTTAAAACTCAATTCAAATTTCACCATTTCAGAGAAGTCCTCTCTGATCTAAAATAGAACTGCCACAACCCCAGCTTCTCTCGCACTAATACTTTTATATTATATGCCTCTTATTTACTGGCCTTTATAAATTTCTCACTATCCTTGACTTCCATGAAGCATTTGACATTATCAAAACAAGACCATCATCCTGCGACCTCAAATTCTTCAGGAAAAAAAAAACCCAAAAACCTCTTTGTTTTCACAGCAGTGCAATCTTTAAGTGGTCTCCTGATTCCCAGGTTACCTCTTGTCCATTTTATAGTTGCCTCCACTTCTGCCTCCTGGTCTATCAATACTAGGGTTCCAAGGCTCTGAACTCATGGATTCCTGTAGTTTCAACCATTAACCTCATGTGGATGATTGCCAAACTTATCTTTTTAGATAGCCCAAATCTATTAGCCAAATTCTAGCTCTTCATTTCAGCAGACTCCTAAGCATTTTTTTCTCAATATGCCGTAACTCCTTAAGAGATTTCTGTCAAATCCTACTTCAGCTTTTTCTGGGGAGTAGGAAAGGAGAGACCTTGAAAGCAGGTTCCATGGTTTTTTTAGGGCTACTTCATCTTACTCCTTGCCCAATGCCCCTTTTTCCTGGTTCCATTTTACTTATCATCCAGGTCTCAAATGAAACATCATTTCCTCAATGAACCTTTCCCCATCTGCCCTTTCCTCTCACCCCAGGTGAGGCCCTCTTGCTATGTACTCTCATCGGCCGTTGGTACCTGTGAGTTCCACATCCCCAGATTCAACCAACCACAGATCGAAAATATTCGAAAAATATTCCAAAAAGCAAAACTTAAATTAGTCACACACTGGCAACAATTTACAGAGCATTAACATTGCTTTAGGTATTATAAGTAATCTATAGGTGATTTAAAGTATATGGGAGGATGTGCATAGGTTGTGTGCAAATACTATACCATTTTATATAAGGGACTTGAGCATCCCCAGATTTTAGTATCCTCAGGGGTCCTGGAACCAATCCCCCACAGATACTAAGGAATGACTGTACTTTGTACTTTTCCTTTGCAGCATTGCCACAATTAAATCAAAAAATATTCCTGTATTTACATATTTTATCACTTATTAATATCCAGGTAATTACTTATTTAATTACTAAAGCATGAACTAATTAAAGGGCAAATACCATATCTCTCCTTCACTAGTATATCCTCAATGCCTCACACAGTGTTTGGCTAATGGGAGGCAAAATACAAACATGTGCTGAGAGAATGAACAAATACTCCAGTATCTAGGACAGTGCCTGCCTGGCATATGATAAGGTTTTCCTATGCCCTGATCCACCAACACTGAAATATTCCCGTTTTGGTGAATTAATAGATGGATGGATAGATATATGAACAACTTTCAAAAGTCCCCTAGTCTAGATTTCTGAGACTGGCATCCCAAGAATGATAGATAGATGGAAGAAAGAGAAGAAAAGTTTTTATTGTCTAATACATTTTGGTGCTGATTACTAAAACCACCAGCATACTACCTGTCCCTATGGAGCTCACCTTTGAAATTCAGTCTTTCTTTCTTTCTTCCTTTTTCTTCCTCCTTTCCTTCCTTCCTTCCTCCCTCCCTCCCTCCCTCCCTTCCTTCCTCTCTCTCTCCCTCCCTCCCTTCCCTCCTTTCTTTCTTGCCTTCCTGCCTTCCTTTTTTTTTTAAGCAAATCTAATTCTGGCAAGAAACGTATTTTTAATATGCTTGGCACAGCTGCTTCCGCAGAGTTGGAAATGTGAAATAATACAACACAACATAAATAATAGAAATAATAAAAATAACGATAGTACTACATTGTTAATATTAAACTGATTCATTTAAGGACTGGCAGTGACAAGTGTTGGTTCAAAGGAATTAAACACTTGGAGATTCTATAGATACACAGTAAGTATTAATTGGTCTGAATAGTACTTACAACCCATGAGAGATTTGTTTTCCCACATAGCTATTTCCATCTCAGGTTCAACAGAGACCACACTGAAAGGCTTCTTTGTTTGGGTGCAGTGTGATGCTGTTGGTACAGTACCTAAATGTCAAGATGATATATCTAACACAGTAGATTTACACAGCACCATGCTTCACAGAAGCTTAATTGTGTTGTTTTAAAAACAGAATTGTGCCAAAGATCTGGCACTCTGCAAAGAATGCCAGATGGTTACCCTGGAAAGTCTCTTCTCAGAAACAGGTGAGTTTTCCATCTCACTGTCCTGCCCAAAGGTGAAGTCCTGCTCTGCCTTAGCTCTGTAGTATTCAGGGAACCAGTTCTCAGTAAAAAGCACTTTTCTGACAATAGAAAGTATTTTTTCTTCCAGTGGTGCCAAGCACATAGTAAGCACTCATAGATACTACTGATTGATCTTTTAGGTTTAAAAATCAATATCTCCAGCCCAATTTCATTCTGAGCACCAGCCGCCAACTGCCCCCTCAGCATCTCTTCTTGGATCTCTGCTACTTAGAAGCCAAAGCAGAACTATAAACTCCTATCCACATTGCCCAACCCATGCTCTAGGCTAAATCAACTCCTAACCCTGGTCCTGTCCAACTCTGTAAAGGGCATCACCATCCACCAAATTTCTCAAGAAAAAAAGATAGGAGTTCTTATGGATTACTCTTGTTTTATAACATCCCACTGAAATTCACTAGTAAGTTCTGCTGACTAGTAAGTTCTGATGCCTACAGCATCCTCTCTTGCCTAAGTGGCCTCTCTCCTTCCACTCTTGTCCTTTTACAGTCCATTGACCAGTCAATTTTCCAGCATCCTGGGTAACAATGCAAACCAGAACATTTCACTCCCTTGAAAGCTTCCGAAAATATTTAGAATGAAATCCCATTCGTTGTCCCAGCTACAAGGCCTACTGATCTGCCCATGCCAAAGGAGAACCTACTTGCTACCCCTTTCCTACTCGCTGGCCACTACCCAGCCACACATCCCTTGTTTGGACCCTCAACACACCGAATGATTCCAGGCTCATAGGCTTGGCACCTGCTGCTCCTGTTGTTTAAAATGTTCATCTCCCAGATCCACATGGGACTTCCTCCTCCTTATCTTTCAGACCACTGTTCAAACACCATCTTGTCAGATTTCCCTGTCTCCTTTGCTCTCAATCATATTACTTTATTTTTTTCATAGCACTTGATTATTATACCTAAAATACCTAAAAGTGTTATTTGCTCACGTGAATTTATTACGTGTCTTCCCACTAGTTCATAAGCTCCTTGAGCTCAGAGACTGACTCATCGATTACTGCTGCATCCCAGTATGTAGAAGTGTGACTGGCAGGCTGGCTGAAAATGCAACTAAGACCAACATTTGTCTCAATGGTACCAGGGACCTTCCTGAGTCCTGAGATTCCGAAACTTTTACAGAGCAATATTTGGCTAGGATCAGTCACAGACAGTATAAAAGAACCTAAGTTCAATTTTCCAGAAAACAAAATGAAACAAAAACTGAGACAATATGTCCACAGAGATAAGGTGTATTTAGGCAGCACCTGAATGCCACCTGAAATCTGATTTTCAAGCTAAGCTCCGGGTGTACCTGGGGAAGCTGGTGCTCCAGGCACCCGAGCACCTCTCTGTTGCCAGAGCAACTCTGCTTTAATATGCTTTATTTAAAAATATAATTGACTTCCACAAAAGGGGGTATCTGATAAATAGGATTCTGCCACTGAAAAAGAATTAAGGGACTGCTTAATACATATGTTTGTGTGCATTTAAAACCTCCAGAAATAGATATGAGGTGTTTCTAGTAACCCCACACTTCTCACTGCTTTCTGGTCCCACTGTTGTTGCCCTAGTTGAGAGACTGCCCCCCAACTCCCTTAGTTGGCCCTGACAGTATCTGGAAGTATCTTCTGTCCCTTCTGATAATCCCTTCTTCACCCTGCTCTTAAATTAACATCTCTCCTCCCAAGCCCAAATCTGAGCTGTCCTTCCCCCAGTGGCTCCTGGTGCTACTGAGCTCACAGTACACTCAGCAGCCTGGCCTGTGACAACCTCCCTTACTTCACTCCTCCTTCCCTATCTCTGCACCCTGCACACAACCCAGACCAGCTGTGCTCGACTGTTCACTTGACACTCCCCAATCAGAGCTGAAATTCTCCCTTCTCATGTATGGCTGTACTCAGGCCACTCCTCACACTGATTTGCCTTTTCATTTGAACTTACCAGTGGAAACCCCACCTGTGCTCCCTTAGGTTCCCCATTCTGCACCTTCACCTCACCTTGCCCTCAGAGACATATATCCCCCTCCCTCAGTGTCCACAACTTTGTTTGCACCACTCTTGTGACACAAATCATGCTATTTTCCTCTCTGGACTATAGACAAAGCCAGCACTCATGGGGAGAGGTAAGATTTAGAGCAGAGGAATCCGTTGCAGGTCCCACTTCAACTCATACTATTTGTGCAAGCTCGGACCTCTGAGCCTCAGCCTCTTTACCTATAAAATATACATAATAATAACTACGTCTCAAAGTTGTGGGTATTGACATATATGAAAATAATTTGGAGGCTATAAACGTGATGTGTTCTTATTACTATTTGCTGCTTGAGGGCTGGGACCATTTCCATCCATCTTTGTACCTGCCCCCCGGCCCCAATGTGCATCTAGCAGAGTCCAGTCATTTCAACACAATTCTGAGAAAAGGAGAAAGGATTCATTCCGACTCAATACCTTAACTTGAACTTTCAAGTCACTCAGAAGAGTTCTTTTAGATCTGGGGGGGAAATGACTGAAAGAAAAGCTATTAGGCTATTTATTAACTGCTTTTATTTGCATAACAGATTATTTGGGGGTAGGTCCAGATGAGCCTCTGACAGAGTTGCTGTGAATTTATGACCATGCTGGGTCTCTCATATGCTCTGAGAAGTCCAGCTCCCAGAAGTTTTGGGAGCTCCCAGCCCAGGAGCCCTTTGAGAGAGAACTTGAATGAGACATTTGCGTCAAGACATGTATAGGTTTGTCCATAGTATATGGTATATTTCCAGAAGGGGGTTAGATAGGAGGAAAAGAAAATGGGCTCCTGAAGTGATGTCCCATGCAGAAGTCTTAATGGATGGTCCGGTCTCTGCATTCAAGTACCAAAGTTTGGATGATGCAGGGAGACGTTTCAGGGGAAGCTGTGCCTGGCTTACCTCTGATCCAGCTTCTTTTCTATCTTGTAGTGCTGGATCACCATGTCTGGCTATTCAAGTTGTGCACTGAACAAGGGTCACATAGGAAGACATCATTCACATAGCAAATTTGTGCTTTTTTTTTTTTTTTTGCTATTTTCTGCCAAAGGAAAGTCAAGTAAGTGTCTTAAGGAAGGACTGACTTTTTGTTTGGACTAGGAGAGGCCCTGGCAGGGCACTCTTAGAAGGAGAGGGCTGTTGACAGCAGAAAGAACTATGCCATTAAGAGTCCAACAGTTCTATTTTAAGATATCCCTGCAAATGAACTGGCCTCAGGAAGTAGAAGTTTTCCTACTGGCCAGAGTAGAGAAAAGCACCAGAGCCCAGTGGTCCAGAAGCAACTGATGGAGGCCTGTAGGCAGTAAGCAGAGCAAACACGTGGTCCATGGGGGGCAGGGAGGGTCCCAGTCCAGGCCAGTTGGCCTGCCGGCTCTGCCCTCTGACAGGGCTGAAACTGCCACTGTTAGGCGCACACATAACTGGATCGTCATGATTCCTTCCTTACCATCTAGCCTGCACACCCCCACAACCCTTTAAAGGCAAGGACTGTTCGGTCATATTTATTACCTTAGAACCTAGTACAGGACCTGGCATATAATAGTAATTCAGTAAACCTGGTTGTTTGACTGATGCCTATGGGTTTTATAAGTTTTATCCAGGAAGCTTCATATACCCCATTTTCTCATTCCTTTTGTGCTTTCTTCCCAGACTTGGGGTTTTGGCACAAAGAGGTACTACTTTCAACATACAATGTAAACTCTCACTCAACACACAAGTTAGAAAATATCATGGCAGGAACCCCCATGAGGAAGTCATCTTTCCAGGCCCTGGTTTTCTACCCTTCCTCCATTTCCAAGCTATCAGAAGCATTTTCCTATGCCCTAAAATTCAGGACACTGATCAAGTCAGTTAAGAAGGTTTTATTCCAAGCCTGCTGAGTATAAAGGGCTGCATTTTACTTTGGGAAGGGATTCAAAGTCTTTCCAAATAAATGACCTGCTTGTCTAGCTGTCAGAATGTGGACTTCTTTGGCATTCTTACCCTAGTCCTAATTCAAGTTTATGCGCCAAAAACAGAACTTCTGCCTCTTTCAAATTCAACAAGGTCTTCAGACCATGGCAGTCTTGCACAATATGGACCTGTTATTAGAGCAACGGAGGGTATTTACAGTGTATTTAAATAACATAGTGCAAAGAATTGGAGACTTGAAAGTCTGGCTGGGTTTGGAGAATTGACTTCCATAAATCTAAGACCTGAAAAATACCTTTTTTGTTCAAATGTTGGAAAGATTTTTGTCAACCTTTTTGCTTCATTAGGATTTCTTTAAGTTTTCCTGGTAACCAGAAACAAGTTTCACAATTTGTGTCGCACTTGGCTCCTGTTCTGGAGAGTGAGGGAAAGCTTGCTGTTATTTCAGTAACCCCTGCACAGTGGAGGATGGAGAATTCAGCACTGAGGAGCCCTGCCAGCAGTTAACCCTGCCAAACCAAACAGGAATCAGTGTGGACAATAGGAAGATTATGTGGTGGAAAATGGATACCCCGAATGAAGAATGAAGGCAGGAAAGCTACATCAATTATATTTAGAAGCTGCGTCTTTCCCCCAGGTTACAAAGCCATCCCTCTGAGTATTCAGAAGATGTTGCTGTTTCACCGAAAACTCACCCACAAAAGGTCAATAGGTGGAGTTGAAACAGAATGCTTTTTCTCTTATAACTTCCTGTGTGTTTTGGTATCTGGCCACAAATCTTTGTGCCAGCTCTGTGTCCTTTCCTTCACTCTGGTATCAGGCCTTCCAGGTCTCCCCAGAGGAGGAGGACAGAGCTGATCTGCCAGGAGCAGAGGCAGAGGGCTCAGCGGTCCCCTCAGCAGGTGCTTTCCACGCCAGGTTCCTAAGGGACAATTGCCAGCCAGTGCCAGCCAGGCTCGGCCAGGTCCTCTGGTGAAAAACCTGAGCTCAGTCCAGGCTCGGCAGAATTGACCAGGGCTGTGTCCCCGAGTGTAAATGATTTTTCACTCCCTGTCTCTTCCTTTTTAAAAACCAAAATCAAATGAATAATTCTGCATTTTAACAATGAAACTGAAGTACAACGAATCATATGACACTCATGTACACATCACCATGATGTTTACCTGTTACTATTATTTGAAACAGATCTTGTTTTATTTTGTTTTTGTTTTTTTAAAGAAACAAAACTTTTAAGATACAGTAAATCTCCACCTTCAACCTTTCCTACCCAGGAGGTACCACCTGAAGTTGGCATGGATCGTTCCCACGTGGTTTTTAGGGCTTTTATCCCATATGTTTTTATTCATAAAAATTTATATAAAAATGATCTTGCGTGTTTAAACTTACATGAAAGATATAGTTTAGATATCTTTAAAAATTTATTTTTGCACCCAAACTAATGTTTTTGAAGTTTATCATTGTGACTATTGGTAAATCTAGCCTTAAGATCATTTAATATTCTTTCAAAAAAAAAATTAAATCTAGCCTCCTATTCAAGGGCATGCATTTTTCCCACTTTTTTTTATTACAAAGAATGCAATGGGGCTTCCCTGGTGGCGCAGTGGTTGAGAATCTGCCTGCTAATGCAGGGGACACGGGTTCGAGCCCTGGTCTGGGAAGATCCCACATGCCACGGAGCAGCTGGGCCCGTGAGCCACAACTACTGAGCCTGCGCGTCTGGAGCCTGTGCCCCGCAACGGGAGGGGCCGCGATAGTGAAAGGCCCGCGCACCGCGATGAAGAGCGGTCCCCGCACCGCGATGAAGAGTGGCCCCCACTTGCCGCAACTAGAGAAAGCCCTCGCACGAACCGAAGACCCAACACAGCCAAAAATAAATAAATAAATAAATAAAGTAGCTATACAATTAAAAAAAAAAAAAAAGAATGCAATGAACATGCTTGTACATTGATCCTAACACATATATCTAGTATTTATTGAGGTAAACACTCAATAAATCAGAAGTACAATTGCTGAGCCATAGTTCAGTCTTAACTTTACCAAGTAATGGCAAATTGATCTCCAAGAAGTTTATACTAATTTACAAGCCCTCCAGCAATGTCTAACATTTTCAACAAAACTTGAGGTCAACAGATTATGTTTTGCTAATGTGATAGCTTCAAATGGTACCTCACTGTTTTATTTTTCAATTCCCTGGTAACTAGTGAAGTTGAGCATATTTTCATATGCGATTGTCCATTTGTGCTTCTTGCTTTTAAATTGCCTCTTCATATGCTTTATCTACATTTCTACTGTGTTACTGTAGGGATTCTTCACAAATTTGGGACTTATATGTGGTTCCCATAGATTTTCCCAGTCTATGACTTTTCACTTTATGGTTTCGTTTAATTTTTAATGTAGTTAAAATTTGTTTTTTAAAGTAGTTAGAATTATTAATCTTTTTCTGTATAATTTACTGGTATTTTGTGGTTTTTTTAGAAAAAGAATATATAGGTATATGTATAGCTGATTCACTTTGCTGTACAGCAGAAACTAACACAACATTGTAAAGCAATTATAGTCCAATAAAAATTAATAAAAAAACAATATTATGTAAAAATAAAAACTTTCTTTAGCTTTATATCCTAAAGATTCTTCCATGTTTTTCTTTTTTTTATTATTAACACATTTATTATACTCTCCACTCCCACAAACCCAAGCCTTTGAATAAATACATCTTCCATGTTTTTTCTAAGTTTTTTTTTTTTTAATTTCAGTCTTTAAGCCATCTGGGAATGTGAATTTGTGTGTCATGACATAGCAACTTAATTTTACCTTTTTCCATATATATAATCAATTGGCCCATACTATTTGTTGAAAAGTCTACCCTTTCCCCACTGATTTATAATATTGCCTGTCATATTCCAAGTTTCTTTATATTTTGGGGTATGTTTTCAGATGCTCTCATTGATCAACTTTTCCATCTCTGAACAAGTACTATACTTTTAAAATTACAGTAGTTTTATTAAAAGTCTTATTACAAATAAATTATTTCTATCTTGATCTTCCTTTTCTTCCTTTCCCTACTTTTCTTTCTTCTAGATTTTCTTGGCTTTTGTTGACCTTTTACTCTTCCATAAGATTGCAGAATCAACTTGTCCAGTTCTTCAGAAAATCCTGGTGAGAATATGACTGCAATTATATTGAATTTATGAATTAATCTAGAGAGAATTGATATCTTCATAATACTGAGTGTTTTCATACATGAAAACAATGGATCTATTAACAAGGTCTTCGTTTATATCTTTCAATAAACTTTTAAAAATGTTTTCTTTAGAAATATTGCACATTTTTGTAAGATTTATTTCTAGACAGTTTACCAATTTAGTTATTAATGTAAGTTGTATCTTTTACAATTATATTGTCTAATTATTTGTTGCTCATTTATACTAATGCAAATGATATTTTCACATTCTATACAGTAGCTTTGATAAAATCCAAAATTCCTTATTTGTTCCAATAATTTGCATGTTTCAGGATTTTCTGTGTGGTCAATCATACCAATGATGAAAGTTTTGTTATGCCTTTCCAATCAGTATAAATGTGTCCCCTCCCCCACCTCCAATTTGCACCATCAGAAAAGAAACAATGATAGCTGGAAAACATTCTCATTCCTGGCTTTAGAGCATGCTTTTTTTTCATTTTTGATGTTGACATTTATAACGGATTTAAGATAACTTTTAAGAATATTTTCTTTTCTAATGGCTAGTAATTTTTCTCTTTTCATGATTTTTTTTTTGTTTTTATACACTGTCTTCTCTTTATCAAAGTAATCATTTGTTATTTCCCCCTTTTATCTGTTAATGCTGTAACATGTTAATACAATTTCCAAATTTAATATTTAATCATAATATATGTAGAACTTGATTTTCTAATATTTTACTTAGAATTTTTGTATCTATAGTCATCAGTAAGATTGGCCTATTGTTTTCTCTTCATGAACTGTCCTTGACAGTTTAGGTATGAGATTACACTAACCTCATAAAATGAGTTGTTACTTTTCTTGTTGTTCTGATCTCTGGGAGAGTTTATATAAAATAGATATGATCCATTCAATGGAAATTTGGGGAAACTTGCATATAAACCATTTTGGACTGGAGGATTTTTAAAGGAGTTAGATTTTGACCCATTGATCCATTTTCATAAATGGCTATAGGACTGTTTAGATTTTCTATTTTCTTCTTGCATCAGTTTTGTTAAGTTATGGTTTTCTAATTCATCACAGACCAAAACTCATATAATACAAAATTATGTGCTTGTATGTTGCAGCCATATAAAAAATGCTTTCTCAGGTTCTAAGCACTTACTCTCAATTTCTGTACTTACTTCATTGCAGGCTGGTAACAAATAGTTCACTGACTGGTCAGCTGACCACACTGTGCTAGCACTGTTCTAGGAAATCATCCATTTGTCAAACTTGGCAAATCCATTAGCATGGAGCATTGTTCATGATATCTCATATTATCTTTAAACATTGCTATTGTATGTGTAGTTAAACTGTGTGTTCAGTCCTAGTAACAGGAAGTGTGAGATAATGGAAAGCAATTTAGTCAGAAGAACCAGCTTAATCCACAGCCTTGGTGTTTATGAGCTGTGTAACTTTGGGCAAGTCACTTCTCAGAGATTCAACTTTCTTTTTTGGTAGATTAGGTCAGGGCTTTTTTAAAAAAAATTCCTCTCTTCCAGTAAAGCATTTTCTTCAAATGGAGTCTAACATTAAAGTAGATCAAAGTGGAATAATTCTGTTGAAGAAGAAAGTGGTATTGCCCCCACCCCACTCTCTCCCGCCCCCAGGAAGCCCCTGAAGCACTTCCACGATGCCCCTAGGGCTAACACAGCTTCCACTACTAGTCTACCTTGCAAGGGTTTGAGGCGACCAGTCCTTGAGTTGGCATCAAGCCAACAGCCAATAAAGACTCAGCCAAAGTGATTACATTAAGCATGGTTTCCATGAGGACTAAAAGAGCCTTCCAGGTTTCCTAGCAACAGACATCAAGGGCCAGGCCACAACAGAGCAAAAAACATTATTTGAAACATGGGAAAAATGGTTAATTGAGTTTAACCCTTATTCTCTATCGTGATGCAACAAATAGAAGTGATCGTAATGGCAACAACAATTTTCCAGTTTCTTAACCTTCAATTTTCTACTATCTCCTGAACTGCGACATGGCAATCATCCACCAAAGAGTAGAATTTCCATTTTATTGAAAAATGAAAAATGCTAGTGATTTTTTCCTCTTTTTGATCCAAGTTTTACTTGAGAAAGGAAAGGGATGAGAGGAGAGTGATAATAATGTGAGTATTTTCTCCTTTCATACCATAGCACACAGAGGAAGATATTCAAACACAAGTTTGCATAAAGCCTTGGTCTTTGACCTTTTTTTATGAGCATCATCTCCCCATTTTACAGATTAGAAAAATTCACTCAGAGGTTAAGAGATCCACTTAAGGTCACAGGCCTGTTAAATGGCAGATCCAGGAAAAAAAAGGGTTTTTTTAAGGCTGATTTATAATCTTTATTACAGAATTAACTGATTATAATGCTTTTGGTCAGAGTTTATATATAATTTCCTTGTTTCTCTCTAGTTTTCACTTTGAAAAAATTTAAGCCTAGAGAGAAAACAGAATATGAATAGCATATATCCTTTACCTAGATTCACAAATAAACATTTTATCCATTTGTGCCTTTTTTAATTAAAAAAAATTTTATTTTAATTTATTTTTTATTGCGTTGGGTCTTTGTTGCTGTGTGTGGGCTTTCTCTAGCTGCTGTGCGGGGGCTACTCTTCGTTGCGGTGCAGGGGTTTCTCATGCAGTGGCTTCTGTTGTTGCGGAGCACGGGCTCTAGGCGCGCGGGCTTCAGTAGTTGTGGTATGCAGGCTCAGTAGTTGTGGCTCACGGGCTCTAGAGCGCAGGCTCAGTAGTTGTGGCGCATGGGCTCAGTTCCTCCGCAGCATGTAGGATCTTCCCAGACCAGGGATCGAACCCATGTCCCCTGCAATGGCAGGCTGATTCTTAACCATTCTTCCCCTGCAATGGCAGGTGGATTCCTAAAGTCCCACATTTGCTTTTTTTGTATGTATATGTGTGTGTATATATGCATTTTTATGCTGAACTATAAGAAATAGCAAGTCATGAATACTTTCTTATTTTATATTATATCTTATTATATATAATCTTATACCCAAAATGCCATCAACTATCCATGAAAATTAAGTAAATTGACTATCATCTAACACAGTCTATATTTAAACTTCTCCAATTGTCTTAATACTCTTTCATAGATTTTTAAAATATTGGATCCAATTAAGATTTGCACTACACATTTGTTTTTTATCTTTCTTTCTTTTTTTGGTTTGGTTTGGTCTTTTTAATCACTTTTATCTGGAGAAGTCTTCTCCCTATTCTGTTTTCCATGACATTGATGTTTTTTGAGCCCAGATTAGTATCTTCTGGAATGTCCCACACCCTAAATTTGTATACTGTTTCTTCATAATTTGATATAGGCTAAACATTTTTACCAAGAAAATTACATAG
The DNA here is from genome assembly GCF_949987535.1 of Balaenoptera acutorostrata. Classification (NCBI taxonomy): domain Eukaryota; kingdom Metazoa; phylum Chordata; class Mammalia; order Artiodactyla; family Balaenopteridae; genus Balaenoptera; species Balaenoptera acutorostrata. Next base: position 71,069,512 of record NC_080081.1, read on the forward strand.
GTGACATTGTATACTTATTATATCACATCAAACAAAATCAGGTGAAAACAAATGAATCAGGTGGTTTCCCTATTTGTGAGGCTGTTTGATCACCTAGTTAAGATGATGATTAGCAGAGCTCTTCATCATAAAGGTACATTTTCACTTGTGATTTGTAAATAATGAGCATTGTGAAACTTTCAGATCATGTAAATATTCAGTTTCACAACTTTTCAGGCAATCATTTTAGCAACCACTGTTGATCCTGATCTTGCCAGAATCATGTATTAATACTGAGAGTTGCAAAATGGTGATTTTCTTAGTTCTATCCATTCCTTCCACATTTATAAGCTGGCATTGTGTTAAAAAGAGGAGTCTTCTCCCTCTCCCTCTCTCTCTCTCTATCATTGGGTTTCTCTGTGTCTGTCTTTCTCTCATTGCTACTTCAGCAGTCACTGTGCAATACTTCTTTAAAATGTTGCTTTTGATCTAAATTCCTCCATAAAAAGACCTGCTTGTAGAAAATGTTTGCAAAGCACAGTAATTTAGGATTATTTGTCCATGGTGTCTTCCAAAAGCTTAATGAAGAGGGTAGAGCCAATAATCTTCATCTGAGCTTCCAGGAATGAAGTTTTTATTTATTAATAAGGAAACTGATGAACAATGTTATTAAGTAACTAATGAAAATAGAGAAATGTACATAAAAGAAAAAAGGGGTAGGAATCTTTTTTAAGGGTGTTGCTGAAATCCTCAAACTTCTCACCTGATATCAAGCTAAAGAAAAGAGTTTGAGATGTTTTTCTTTGGAAGCCTTTGGGCTCCTTAAAGGAAAGGGTCTAGTTCCAGTGCTATGAGTATAATCAGTGCAGAGGGAGTTCATGGAACATGTGAAAAAGTTTTAAGGCTGGCATGCAATGTTTCCTTAATTGCTGCTTTTCAAATAAATTAATGAGAGCAAAAAATAAACTTAGTTTGGGTCAGGATGCTTGAAATAAAAGCACAATAGGACAAGGATGGGGCTGTTTCTCAAGGGAAGTCAAAAGAGAAACCACTGGATGATTTTTTATTAAAGTTTCCACATTTAAAATTCCCTCCTTGCAGATATCACTGCCAGAAACTTTCTTACATCATAAGTTGTGAATATTTCCTTAACTTGCTATAAAAGAAAGAAAGATCTTGAGATGCATATTTCTTATGATCATGAATCATTCAGGAAACATTTAAGGAGGGTTACTGCTTTCTTGGCATGGATTTACAAGTTAGTGACCCAAAGATGAAAAAGACCCAGCTCCTGATTATTGGTACCTCCAGAATTTCTATCTAGAAGTTTAGGAATGACAATTTTGGAGCTAAGAGATTTGTCATGAAGCTGTTTGCATTTCAGATGAAGTTTTTTTTACTTAGATTATATGTTACAGGTCAATTAAAAATTGGCAAAGTTTTTTTGAAGATGTCTTTATTCATTCGTTTCATAAGACTGAGAAAATATCAGTTATGTTCATATCAAAAAAAGGGGAGAAGTTACTGATGGAAATTATGAAAAAGCTAAGACTTTTTCTCTCGCATTATATTATACCACCACTACTTCTACACTTGAGGACCTTGGTCTTAAAAGGGGTGATAAATGCATATGCAAATCATTATAATAAAACATAGTATTAATGGGATAGATGAATGAACAAAGAGACATTAATAAACTAAATGGGCTAAAATCATTCATTTGAGTTGGAGCCTAAGGGCACAACTATGAGATTTTCCTTCAGACACCTTTGAGGATAGAGTTTGATTCAAAATTTGGTCCTCTACGCTCTATCCTTTTGTTTCTATCCTAAAATCAAAAGTTCCTAGGGAAATTTCACACCCATCAAACCAGGTTTTTCTTTCACTATGTGATAGTTCCAGGGAGGACTAAGTTCAAAGGGAGCTGTGTGAGTGGGTTATAGGTACAAAATCTCTGGGAGTAAAAGAAACGGCTTAGTAGGAAGAAACTGAGACTCCTCTCTTCCTGAAGACTCTGGGCTCCCTGTTGCCTGCCCGCTCCCCCTCCCCAAGAAGTGGAAGCAGAGATAGCTGTGTTTCCAACCGCTGATGGAAAATAAAGTAACTGATGTTTTCAGGAAAAAAACATTAATGTCAGCCAGGGGAGAAAAGATCAGGAGCCCCTTGATGGCCATGTCAGGAGTGCCCTAGAGGCTGGGGTTCAGTGACAAAGAGGGCATGACTAATAGCCACACTGTTGAAGAAAAGTTGTAGAATAAATACCATTATTCAGACACTCATTTATTTTTCTGTAAGGTATGTTATAGTTCAAATCTACCAACTAATAGCCATTAACATTCATCCAACTTCTACCTGACTAGAGTTTGAGCTTCTTGAGGGCAGGGATCAAATCTTATTTATCTACATTTCACCAATGCCTATTGCTCTACCCACCACATAGTGGAGTAAAGATAGTGTGACTATGACTAAATGGGAAGAGTTTTGATAATTCTCTTAACCAAGAATATAGAAACAAATGAGAGTAATGGTCAGTAATGATATATATGTTGCAGACATTCCATTATGTCATTTACATCACTGTGTGGGTTCATGACCTAAACCATGATATAATGAAACTTAGTAGAATAAGGCACTTTTTTAAAGGATATAAATATAATTTCATGATTTAACTCTTTTACTTGGGGCTTTCTGCCCATGATAGGAATGTTGAAGACACCAACAGTTAGCTTTTGAAACGAGATGATTGAAACAAATATAACTTTTCCATTTTCTATGATGAATACATGTTGTCTCCATGTTCAGGCAATCCCTAATGACAAGAGTAACCACTTGCTTTATAAATCACAGCTTAGAACAAACTATCAATTCACACATTATATAATGATTCGCTGACTGTCCTTGGACTTGAGTCAATTTCATAATACATGGAAGAGCATCTGATTTCAAACTTAGGTTACAAATCCCAGGGAGAAATATAATCTAAAGAGTGAACAGCACATGAATAAAGAATGGGCTGTTCTAACAGTTAAGTTTCAACACAATTTGTAGAAACCCTGTTATAGAAGCTGTGTTTGTTTTAACAGGGCTGTCTTGAAACAAAATTTGTAGGACAGTATTTTAGGGTATGATTAAATCACTGGGATTTAAATCTGGCCATTCCATAATTGCTAAAATCCGTGTCATGCTGACACAACAAAACTTTTCCAGATCACCTCTTTATTATTTTGCAGTAAACTGTAATTGGTATTTAGTTCCCCTGAGTGAATCTGTTCTTTAGGACACACATTAAGTCATTTGTTTAGAGTTCATCTATATACGCACATCTCATTTATGTTAGATTGAAGAGTTTCACTATGTTTTTAGAAAGTCTTAGGTATAATTGAAATTAGGGGTAACTTTTTATATGATATTAACAATTTCCTTCATAACCTTAAAGGATTTCAAATTCTGCTCTCATTATAATTTGTCTACTTTTTAAAAAAAACATTTAAACCTAGTGATCCATTTTATTTTCAACTCATCATATCCTTATATAAAACACTGTATTATGCCAGGGAGGAGCTATAAAAGTCACTTACAGGATTTTCACAGTTGACATGTTCTCTAGATGATCCACACATTCAGATCTCACTGGATAGGGGTTTTCCACTTTTTACTCAGCTTGCATGCACTCTTATTTGCCCAAACTTCAACACACTTAAGCTCTCTTTTATAGATAATGAAACATTCTCTCACAACCCCAATCAGTATATATGCATTCAGAGTCATTTTATTGTTATCTCTGAAATACATATATATAAAGAGGAGAGGGTGGGAAGATGTTATTGTTCAATGTCAGATTTTTAAACTAATTCTAAAACAGTATGGAGTTTCCTCAAAAACTAAACATAAAATCACTTCACTTCTGGGTATACACCCAAAAGAACTGAAAGCAGGCACTTGGACCCATATCTGTACACCCATGTTCCTAGCAGCATTACACACAATAACAAAAAGGTGGAAGCAACGCAAGTGACCATCAACAGATGAATGAACAAAATGTGGAATATACGTATGATGAAATATTATTCATCTTTACTAAGGAAGGAAATTCAGGTACCTGCTTTAACATGGATGAACCCTGAAGACATTATGCTAAGTGAACTAAGTCAGTCATAAATAGACAAATACTGTATGATTCCACTCATATGAAGTTCTTAGAGCAGTCAAATTCATAGAGACAGAGAGTAGAATGGTGGTTGCCAGGGGCTGGGGGGAAGGGAGAACGGGGAGTTAGTGTTTAATGGGTATGGAATTTCAGTTTAGGAAGGTAAAAAAGTTCTGGAGATGGATGGTGGTGATGGTTGCACAACAATATCAATGAACTTAATGCCACTAAACTAGACACTTAAAATGGTTAAAATAGTAAATTTTATTTGTATTTTACCACAAATTTTAAAATAAATAATTTAAAAAGTAATCCTAATATTTTAGTAAGGTCTGCTGAAAAACAAACTCTACATTTTATCGTTTAAGCAAATTATACTCTAGAGGTTATTTTACTTTTTGTGGGATCTTGTGATGCAACCAGAAATGAGATAATTAATTATGGTAGAAAGAGCCTTGGCAGAGTCAGTACTTCACATGAGACCTCAAGTAGTACCTAGTAGGTAGGTCTTGCTGAACCTAAAACCCATGCGAGGCTCAGAACATAGTGGGTATCTTCAAAGCTGGATGGAAAGGCATCACAGGAATACAAGCAGGTGCTACCTGAAGAGCCCAGGCAGCTATTCACCCCCAGGGATTCTGTCAGTTTTGGATAAGAGAGATAGGGACTGATCCTATCTCTAGAGAGATAAGACGTCCTGGGCAGGTGAATCCTGACATAGGAATTCAATCCAGAGACTGAGACACACGTTGGGGGTTGGGAGGCAGTTTAAGAATGGCTGGTCTCAGGAACAAGGAGACTGTCATTGGTATTTGGAGCTCAAGTTCAGAGAATGTAGAAACTTATGCTGTGACCCCTTGGAATTGAACATAGCTTCTTTTTTTTTTTTTTTTTTTTTTTTTAACTGGAATTGCTTTATTTTTTTTTTTTTTTAATTTTATTTATTTATTTATTTATTTATTTTTGGCTGTGCTGGGTCTTCGGTTCGTGCGAGGGCTTTCTCTAGTTGCGGCAAGTGGGGGCCACTCTTCATCGCGGTGCGGGGACCGCTCTTCATCGCGGTGCGCGGGCCTTTCACTATCGCGGCCCCTCCCATTGCGGGGCACAGGCTCCAGACGCGCAGGCTCAGTAATTGTGGCTCACGGGCCCAGCTGCTCCGTGGCATGTGGGATCTTCCCAGACCAGGGCCCGAACCCGTGTCCCCTGCATTAGCAGGCAGATTCTCAACCACTGCGCCACCAGGGAAGCCCCGAACATAGCTTCTTAAAGCCTTCCTGAGTTAGGCAAGGCTGGCACAGGGCTGAATCTGCACCTGGATATCATGTGGGTCTAATTATTCCAGAGGAGAGTTTGGAGGTTGTGGGTACAGAGGGAGTGGAAAAGCTCAGGTTAGGTCCTGAGAGTTTAAGGAAAGTGAACATTTTCCACTCCATAATCCGGTGAAAGTCAGTGCCATGGTTTACACACATGTCAGATCCTCAGCCCTGGAATGCTGACCCCTTGTGCTGTTGAGCACCTCTGGAATCTTCCCATCTCTCTATCAGCTGCCCATCACCATTCCCTAGTCCCACTGGCCTTCCATCCTCTATGATGTTCTGAGCCCAAACATTCCCAATCTAGTCCTCCTGCCTCTTTCCAATCCACTCCAGCCCATATACAAGGCAGAACTTTTTGAAAGGGCTGGGCTTTAGGGCTGCATTAGCTCTACTTGGTAGAAAGTACTCAATAACCATTTGTTGAATTTCATTGAAAATTTCCTCAACAAACACAATTTTTTCAATGCATTAAGTTTCTCAAGTTCTCAGTGCATCTTGATGACAAAAAAGTGGCCTGGGAAGGAATCAGGAGTTAGCTATTAAGAAGTCCTATGATCTTAAAAAAGTATTTAATTTCTTTTTTGCTCTCCTTATAAAATGATTCTTTTAAGTCCTCAAAAGATATTCTAGTTCCAAAGTGTTGGATTATCAGGGCACCTCAGATGTCTGGAATCTCCCATTTCCTATAAACAGTTAATCCCTGGCAAGGGCATGAGGCCTTAGAGTTCTATCCCATTATCAGTCTCCTAAGCCACACAGTGTTTCTTTCTAATCGTCTTATGATTCTCAGTCCCTCCTGATCTCAGGTCTGAAACAACCTTTTGGGTTTTGGGGTAAATTATGGAAAAAAACAAATGAATTAAACATATGATATAAAACAACGGCTTGAAAACTGATGCAAACTTTAAAAATTTTTATATTTTGAATAACAAAGGAGATTTGATCCATATGCATGAATACCTAAAAAACCATCTTTTAAGGTCAAATTTTAAAAATCTACACACTGGTCTCAAACCATTTGGCTTTGTTGCTTTTTAACTAAAATAAAGTGAACTAATTCTGATTAAGTTTGGGGGGGTGGGAATCTTCAGCATAGATGACAAATTATATGCCAGATGTTGGCTTCCTATGATTCAAAACCACGTTGCTAAAAAGCAGGCTGCTGGCCGATCTTTAATTACTAATATTAGTAATATGGACATCCAAGCCTAATGCATAATATGAATATAAAATATACAATTAATATAAAATGCATACTGAAAAAATTTTAACTAATGAATGAACATCACTACTGCATTAGCTTTCTTAAGTAGGTCAGAGCTTAAAGCTGTCCAAATAATAGATTTTTATGTTTCTTTTTTTTCTCTATCTCGGAGCAAGAAATTAATTTTTTCCTGTTCCAAAGTCATCACTAGATTAATGACTGTCATATGAAGCCTGGCTACAGGGAGCTCCTCATACACACAGCCATGTGTAGCTCCTGAAAAATGAACAGAATCATTTTTCTCTCAGAACATGAATACAATGGGATATCAAATAGATTATTATTTTTCTGAGAAAGAACTGTTAAATTTGTTCTGATGACAGTGGTGAAATGAGACTTAGAAATACTAATGCCTTTCCCTTCCATCATGCCTAGCTTATGTTGTCGTAAATACCGTTTCAATTTAGAAAGCCATACTGAGCACACGGTGGAAAACCTTACTGAACACCACAATGTGGAAAAAGACAAGACCTTTGCCACCCAAGAACTTATATTCTAGTAGGAGACATATGATCCCATTAAGATCCACTGATATATGAATAACACAGGCAAAAAAGCATTTTTTAACTGAAAATGAGTTTTCTAATTGGCATTTCATTCTCTTTTTTAACATTATAAATAAGATAAAGTTCAAACTGTGAGAATTTTCTTTAAAAGTCTACAGTGTTACTTCAGACACTCAATATTAGCTGGACCTTACCACCCGGAATTCAGAGTGGATGGATGCAGTGAATGACAGGCTAGAGTTCCCTGAGATGTGGATTCTGACTAATGCATCTGCCCTTGCCTTGCAGTGAACCCCTGCAGCTCTAGGGCAAATGAGGCGAGAGCACGCTGAAAGCTCTTGAAGGAGGATGCTACTGACAGGAGTCAGGCATGTCTTAAAAATGAAATGAACACAAAATTCCAAACTTTATTAGACCACAAAAATTGCATATGTTAAATTTTAAGGGACTCTTTTCCATAATATTGCTCTGTTATACAAGTTCCAGGAACTTTTTTTTTAAAAAATTGTAGTTTGGAAAAAAATAATCTTAAGTCCTCAACGCATCTTCAGGACTAGGAATGTTTAATGCCCCTTCAAAATGCTTTGAGGACTTAAAATTATTTTTTTCCAAACTGAATAGTAATACTTATGTATGAATGGTCAAAAAATTAAACTAATTACCAAATCTATTCAGAAATTAAAATTAGCAGGGAAAGAGAATGGTCTGGAGACCCATTTTTATTTAAGAAGTTATATGTGTCTGTCTCCTGCACTGGACTGCCTTATGAATCCCGGGTCACCAGCACCTGACTTATTGTAGGTGCTCTAGTGCTCTATAAATTGCTGGTTGAAGGAGTAAGCCTGTGAGTTAAGTGAGGGGGTAAATAAGTGAGTGAGAAAGTGAGTCAGTAAGGAATAAATGAATGCATTAAGATTTACCAGTAAGTATATTAGAAGGCAGTGATCCTTGAGCCTCAAATTGAAGATAAGTAAATGTTTCTTAAATCCTTTTTGACATAACATTTGGAATATGTCTCTTACTTCTAGCCAAGGGCTTTCTCAAATTCCTCATTTCAATCACGACAATGGTACTGAAAGAGAAGCAGTAACCTTCTTTATTTTTAAGCAACTCTCTTTCAATCAACTTTTAATTATCCTAAAGGAGGAAACCAGTGGTGCAGATAATCCCCAAATCTCTTGTTGGAATGCATTATATGATGGCTTTTTATAGCAGTTTGCCTTCCTAATTATGTTTTGATTAGGTTTCTATTACAGTTATGGAGAATTCCCTTAGCAGAGAGGACAGCAGGTCAGGCAGCTCAAGAATACAGTGATCAATGCATTGAGGTTGGCTGGGACTGACCCATACCTTAATCTAGGCGCTTCTTTTTAAAATGCATCATGCTAAGCACTTTGAGACATACAAAGTCATAGCAGATTTTCAGGTTCATAATTATTCAGTGCCCATCACTAAGAATCTATTAGAAGGCAGATACTTCCCTAGGGGCTGTGAAAACAAAGAGGAATAAGATACAGTCTTATACAATAAAGATATAAACTCAGAAATTCAGGAACTCACTGCCTAGCCAGCAGTTTTCTGGTAGTCAATTTAAAAGAAAAAAAAGAAATGGGTAATGTTGATTTTAATAATGCATTATATTTAACCCAACATGTCCAAAGTAGTATTATTTTAACATGTAATCAATATAAAAATTATGAGATATTTTACACTCTTTGTTTTAGACTAAGTCTTCAAAATCCAGTGTGTTCTTTACATTTGCTGTACATCTCAATTCAGACTAGTACATTTCAAATGCTTAACAGCCATATGTAGCTAAAGGCGTCCATATTGGGAAGCACAGTTCTAGAATCTTGCTTCTCAAACTATGGTCTGAGAATTAGCCTCACTGGCAGCATCTGAAACATGTTAGAAATGCAGGATCTGAGGCTCCATTCCAGACCTACTGAATCAAAATCTGCATTTAGCAAGACATGCAGGTAATACTAAAGGTGCACATTAAAGTTTGAGAAGCACCAATCTAGACAGGTGTAGTGTAGAGAAAAGATCTGAATGATCTGGAGTTAGAAGCACTGAAGAAACGTTTACGGGCCAGCAATGATTGTAATGCGTGAGAAGCGGAAGAACTTAAGGGTATACAGGTAGCTGTTTATAAGGAATTGGATAAAACTATTTTAATCTGAGTGTTTCATAATCTTCAAAATGAAAATAATCCAGCCCATTTTGCAAGACTGATGTTAGGATTAGAGACAGGATGATAAAGCAATTCACATGATGCCTGGCTTCTAGACATGGAATCTTTAGAAAATTCCATTACCAATGGTACATAGTCAGATGAAGACTCCAGTGCTGCAAGATTTTAACTACAAGGAAAGTGTCCAACACTATATGAAAACTGACCAAATAGGGAGAATTGCAGAACATTACTTCTGTCACAAGCATAGATTCTGGGTGATTGCCAGGAGTCTCAAGTGAAAGCTAATGTCAGAGCAGGTTCACCCAAGGTAGGATGGGAGAGGGGAAACTCCCTCAGAGGGCAATGCAGATGCTAGAATTCATGCATCCTGTTCATAAACCTACTGTGGCCACCCTTCACCAAAATATGTTGCACAACTTTGGAGATCTGGTTTATCAACTAATTAATAGGACCAAAAGGATCAGATAATTGGTCCTTGCGCTCATCTAACATCTGGCTCTTCCACTAAGTGGCATGTTGGTCAAGATTCCTTATTTTGGCTGTCAAATGATGTCAGCATATCTGGGAATGTTATTCAGCTGAAAGTAATGCAATATTGAGAACTGGAAACCCAATAATATTTTTGTTGGACGATTAGCCATCCCTCCCTTCTTCTAAGGACTATGTATCAAAAATGTCAACTATTACTAAAAAGAAAGGGAGGTAACTCTGTGGGAATAGAAAGACTCTGGTTTGGGAGTCACAGATCAGGGAGTGCTAGTTTTAGCTCCCCTATTAACTAGTTTTCATAACTCAGAATTTTAATCTCTTGTGGCCTCACTTCTGCCCTGATAAAACATGGAGGTTTAATATGTGAATCTCTTCTCTCTCTCTTTTATTTTAGAATATTTATTAATGCAATAACAAAATTGCTTTTCTTAAATACTATTTTCTTAAGTAACTTCAGTGATTTCCAGTTGTATTTTTATTTGATTTTTTCAAGTTTTATTTTTTATTGTGGTAAAAAATATATAACATAAAATTTACCATGTTAACCATTTTTAAGTGTACAGTTTGGTAGCACTAAGTACATTCACATTATTGGGCAACCATCACTACCACTCATCTTCAGAAATTTTTTATTTTCTCAAACTGAAACTTTGTACCCATAACACTAGCTCCCTCACTCCCTTCCTCCAAACCCTGACAATCACCATTCTATCTTCTGTCTCTGTGAATTTGACTACCCTAGGTACCTTTCATATAAGTGGAATCCTACAGTATTTGCCCTTTTGAGTCTGGCTTATTTCACTTAGCATAATGTCTTCAGGGTTCATCCACTTTGTAGTATATACCAGAATTTCATTCATTTTAAGACTGAATAATCTTCCATTTTATGTATGTGCCACATTTTGTTTATCCACATTTGGGTGCAGTGATATGTGGTTTGAAGACAAAAGTTGCTGAAATTCACTGCAGTAGGGCCTGAACAAGGAAATGGATGCATTGGTTGATTTTCTGGGACTTCTAGGGTTAATGATGCTTAGGCCTTTTCCTAAACATCAGGAAAGAGAATAGGAAGCAGCCAAGGTAATTATTTAGCATGGTTAGAGGCTGACTGAGGCTGGAGTATAAAAACAGGGAAAAGCTTATTTATCAAAATGCAGGGAAAGTGTAGACTCAACCATTGGAGCCATCAAAGGTCTGAGATGAAGCCGTGCAAAGACTAGGAAGACGCTCAAGCACCCAGGGCTAAAAGAAAAGTGGGAAGTAAGGCACATTTTGGTCCTAAATGGGAATGTCAGTCAGAGTATCTTTGGTAGGACGATCATTCCTTTGAGCTTCGCATAAAATGCCAACCCTTAATGCAGATGAGTTAATCAGGGTTCATAGGTTCACACCATTAACAGTGTTTGTTTCCACGTGCCAGTTTGGATTATGACAGATCTGTGACTATCAGTGGGTCTATGAATTATTAAAGTTGACTAACAGTGACAGCTTCTGTAAAGTAAATTCTACTGACTTCAACTAGCAAAAGAAACCACGAAGCAACTGGAACCATCTTCCTTGTGTCATTAGGTCTATGAATTAATGAGTTTTGAACAGCATCTCAAACAGGCAGTTCACAGAAAATCTTCAGGGCAAAAAGGAGTGGGTTAGAGGAGGTGAGGCTGAAAAAACTATCTCTGCTCATCCCCACTGTGCTGACCTTTCCAGGAAAAGTTTGATGAATTGGTGGAAGCTGAAATTGGGCAAAGGATATGAGAAATGTGAGCCCGCTTCTTGTTTCACATCAGTTAGAAGTAGATGTAGATGAGTGAGTTTCTCTTTGAAAATGAAAATGTTTCTCATAGCTTAGTCAGAAACTTTCCTGAAAAAGAGGTTAGGTTGAGGGCCCATCTCAGGGCACTCTGGACACTGGAGTCCATCTGCTATGTGGAACCAGAGAATAGTCAGGGCTGTCAGCAATATTGTAAGGACTGTTAGCATATTCTTAATTCAACCTTATTCTACTGGGCAAAGAGCAGTCGCCAAAACTTGGGGAAGAAAGGGCTTTTTTTTAAACCCATATTTGAGAATGTCATATTTTTATTTATTATTTTTTTAAATTTTATTTTATTATTTCTTATACAGCAGGTTCTTATTAGTTATCTATTTTACACATATTAGTGTATATATGTCAATCCCAATCTCCCAATTCATCCCACCACCACCACCCCCCCACCGAGAATGTCATAATTTTAAATGTTCAGATCTCCATAGTCATCTCTCTGAGGCAACACAGGATAAATAAAAGTATGAGAATAAGGGTCAAAAACACTTCCAAGTTTGCTTTCCAGCTTTGCTACTTAATAGCTATGTAACCTTGGACAATTTACTTAACCTTTCTCAGTCTCAGTTTTCTCATCTTTAATTGCCTGTGTGATGATAATTGGCTGCACTATTATATGACAATGTACAAAGAATGCCTCTACATAGTAGATGCTCAATAAATGTTAGTAACCTTCCCTTATTGTTTTTGTTAAATTTATGAGTACATATTCGTTCACTCATCCAGTCTTTCATTCTATAAATACCTATTCATATGTATGTGCCTAGCACTGTTGTAATCAAATGCAGCTCTTCATCAAATCATACATTTTCAATATATGTTATTATCTTTTCCATGAAGTGCTTTATCTTTAAAAATAATTAATTCCTCCTAAGTTGTTCTGTAAAATAAATCAGTTACTTTGTATTATAAATATTCATAGTTCAAAATTATGTACCATATTTGTAAATGCGATGAAGAGTACATAAATTGAAATACCAGCTTGACAATGCAATAGAAATAAACTCTCATTGAGACCTAACAAATTCAAAAGGATATTGTTAGTAAACCCTTATTTTTATGTAGGCTGTAACAGGGTTACCCTATTATAATAACTAACTACCAAAACAACTACAGAATTGATCTTGGGTCCACTGGGAGTCCAACAATACACTAAAAATACATTGATTTGAAATTTTTTCAAATGTTTTTAGAGTTTTACAGATCTCCTATGGGATTATGGTGGGAAAAGCTTTGGGTGACTACAGAGAATTTCTTCTATAACCATTATATTCTAGGACGGGAGTTCTAATGAAGGACTGATAAAAACTGAAATAGTCTGACTATCAACCTTCTGTTCTCAAAAGCTAAATTATGGGGAAAATGGGCATGAGGAAAAGGCTAATTTAAAAATTAATTGTCCAGGCTCATCCTAAGGGGTTTCTGCTCACACCATCTGTCCTGCAGTTCCCAGAGCTCATGGACTCCTCATCGTCCTAATCAGAGTCACAGTGTCAGGGCGCCTTGCCCCAGAGCTCCTGCAGGTGCTGGGGAGTCTCTCTGGTCCAAACGTTGTGCCTGGAAGGCACATGGAAACACAAAAGACCCCGAATAGCCAAAGAAATCTTGAGAAAGAAAAACGGAGCCGGAGGAATCAGGCTCCCTGACCTCAGACTATACTATACAGCTACAGTCATCAAGACAGTATGGTACTGGCAAAAGAACAGAAATATAGATCAATGGAACAGGATAGAAAGCCCAGAGGTAAACCCACACACATATGGTCACCTTATCTTTGATAAAGGAGGCAAGAATATACAATGGAGAAAAGACAGCCTCTTCAATAAGTGGTACTGGGAAAACTGGACAGCTACATATAAAAGAAAGAAATTAGAACACTTCCTAACACCATACACAAAAATAAACTCAAAATGGATTAAAGACCTAAATGTAAGACCAGACACTATACAACTCTTAGAGGAAAACATAGGCAGAACACTCTATGACATAAATCACAGTAAGATCCTTTTTGACCCAACTCCTAGAGAAATGGAAAAATAAACAAATGGGACCTAATGAAGCTTAAAAGCTTTTGCACACCAAAGGAAACCATAAATAAGACTAAAAGACAACCCTCAGAATGGGAGAAAATATTTGCAAACGAAGCAACTGACAAAGGATTAATCTCCAAAGTACACAAGCAGCTCATGCAGCTCAATATCAGAAAAACAAACAACCCAATCCCAAAATGGGCAGAAGAGCTAAAACGACATTTCTCCAAAGAAGATATACAGACTGCCAACAAACACATGAATAGATGCTCATCATCACTAATCATTAGAGAAATGTAAATCAAAACTACACTGAGGTATTACCTCACACCGGTCAGAACGGCCATCATCAAAAAATCTACAAACAATAAATGCTGGAGAGGGTGTGGAGAAAAGGGAACCCTCTTGCACTGTTGGTGGGAATGTAAATTGATACAGCCACTATGGAGAACAGTATGGAGGTTCCTTAAAAAACTAAAAATAGAACTACTATATGACCCAGCAATCCCACTCCTGGGCATATACCCTGAGAAAACCATAATTCAAAAAGAGACATGTACCTCAATGTTCACTGCAGCACTATATACAATAGCCAGGACATGGAAGCAACCTAAGTGTCCATCAACAGATGAATGGATAAAGAAGATGTGGCACATATATACAATGAAATATTGTTCAGCCATAAAAAGAAAGAAAATTGAGTTATTTGTAGTGAGGTGGATGGACCTAGAGTCTGTCATACAGAGTGAAGTTAAGTCAGAAAAAGAAAAGCAAATACCATATGCTAACACATATATATGGAATCTAAAAAAAAGGAAAAAAATGGTTCTGATGAACCTAGGGGCAGGACAGGAATAAAGACGCAGATGTAGAGAATGGACTTGAGGACACAGGGAGGGGGAAGGGTAAGCTGGGACGAAGTGAGAGAGTGGCATGGACATATATACACTACCAAATGTAAAATACGTAGCTAGTGGGAAACAGTTGCATAGCACAGGGAGATCAGCTCCGTGTTCTGTGACCACCTAGAGGGGTGGGATAGGGAGGGTGGGAGGGAGACGCAAGAGGGAGGGGATATGGGGATATACGTATACATATAGCTGATTCACTTTGTTATACAGCAGAAACTAACACAACATTGTAAAGCAATTACTCCAATAAAGATGTTAAAAAAATAAAGTAAAATAAAATAAATAAATAAAAATTAATTGTCCAGAAAATTTTCTCATTTGTGTTTATGATGTATTGTAATAAAATTCTTATTTAAACTGGGTTAGCAAGTACTAAATTAAACAGTAGAACCTTTATATGCCCTAAGGCCATTGCAACTGTAACTTTTGAAAGAATATTAAAGTTGGGTTTCTTAAGAGTTGGGTTTCTCAAGAAGTATTCATTTAATTCTGATAGTTTTGATATCTTTTTGTGTTCCCCTGGGAGTTGAAGACGTATATATGTATGTGTATTTTCTAATCCTGAAGTCATGATACGATAGTCTATCTTGCTTATAGACATAAAAAGTGGGGCCACACTGTCCTTGAATCAAATCGATTCCCTTCCTTTGATTCTTACAACTCATCTACCTCCCTCACATTCTTCATAAATGTGGAGCTCTTATTTTTGTTTGGTTTTTTTTTTTTTTTTTTTGGTTTATATGTGGTTTTTAAAATATATTTCTAAATTAATAGGCTTTATTTTTAGTCCAGTTTTAGGTTTACAGAAAAACTGGGTGGAAAGGACAGGACAGAGTCCCCAAATACCGCATGTCCCTCTTTCCCCACCCCAACACTATTTTCCCTATTATTAACATCTTTCATTAATGTGGTACATTTGTTGCAATTGATGAATCAATATTAATACATTATTAACTGAAGTCCATAGTTTACATTAGGGTTCACTCTTTCTACTGTACATTCTGTGGGTTTTGACAAATATATCATGATATATATCCACCATTATAGTGTCATACAGAATAGTTTCATCGCCCTGAAAATCCCCTGTGCGCCACCAATTCGTGTCTCTATCCCTCCCCCTGAATCCCTGGCAACCACTGATCTTCTGTCTCCATAGTTTTGTTTTTTCCAGGATGTCATATAGTTAGAATCATACAGTATGTAGCATTCTCAAATTGCCTTCTTTCACTTTAGCAGTATGTATATAAGTTTTCTCCGTATCTTTTTATGGCTTGGTAGCTCATTTCTTTTAAATACTGAATAACATTTACTTCATTCACCTACTGAAGTATATTTTGGTTGCTTCCAAGTTTTGGCAATTATGAACAAAGCTGAAATAAACATTTGCATGCAGGATTTTGTGTGGATATAAGTTTTCAATTCATTTGGGTAAATACTGAGGAGCACAACTGCAGGATTATACAGTAAGAGTGTTTCATTTTGTAAGAAATTGTCAAACTGTCTTCCAAAGCAGTTTTACCATTTTGCATTTTCACCACTAATGGATAAGAGTTCCTGTTTCTTCACATCCTCACCAGCATTTAGTATTGTCAGTATTTTGAATTTTAGCCATTCTAACAAGTATGTAGTGGTATGTCATTGTTGGCTTAATTTGCGATTCCCTAATGAAAGATAATGTTGAGCATCTTTTCATATACTTCTGAAAATTTGTCAATATACATCTTCTTTGGTGAGTGTTCAGATTCTTAGCCCATTTTAAAATGGGTTGTTTTCTTGCTGTTGAGTTTTAAGAGTTCTCTGAATATTTTAAATACCAGTCTTTTATCAGATATACATTATTCAAAGATTTTTTAAGCTTATCTTTTCATTCTCTTAACAGTGTCTTTCGCAGAGCAGAAGTTTTGAATTTTTAAAGTCTGACTTACCAATATTTTCTTTCATGGATTATGCTTTTGGTGTTATATCTAAAAAGCCATCTTCAAACTCAAGGTCACCTAGATTTTCTCATATGTTATCTTCTAGGAGTTTTATAGTTTTTTTTTTTTTTTTAAATAAATTTATTTATTTATTTTTGGCTGTGTTGGGTCTTCGTTTCTGTGCAAGAGCTTTCTCTAGTTCTGGCGAGCAGGGGCCACTCTTCATCGTGGTGCACGGGCCTCTAACTGTCGCGGAGCACAGGCTCCAGACGCACAGGCTCAGTAGTTGTGGCTCACAGGCCCAGTTGCTCTGCGGCATGTGGGATTTTCCCAGACCAGGGCTCGAACCCATGTCCCCTGCATTGGCAGGCAGATTCTCAACCACTGCGCCAACAAGGAAGCCCTATAGTTTTGTGTTTTAAATTTAGGGCTATGGTCCTTCTTGAGTCAATATTTGTAAAATGTGTAAAAGCTATTTCTAGATTTATTTTTTTGCATGCAGATGTCCAGTTGTTCCAGGACCATTTGTTGAAAAGACTATCCTTTTTCCTTTGAATTGCTTTTGTTCCTTTGTCAAAGATCAGTTGGTTAAACCTGTGTTGGTATATTTCTGGGTTCTCTATTCTGGAGCTTATTTTATTATCAATAATTGTGATTATTTATCACCTTTTGCTTCATAGTATTATTGGTTATTAATAATTCCCTTCTTGTTTTATTCAGGTAAAATTTACATAAAGGAAAAAGCACAGACCCCCTCCTTTTTCATACCTGATGAGACTCTTGATTTTTTAAGTACAACAATATGAAACAGCTGATATTTTATAATGTAATATTTATAACTAAGGGAAAAACCTTTTAAAAAGTGGAAGCCCATCTTACTGTGAGCTTATTTTTCTGTAGAGTAGAGGTTGTCACCATCATGATTGCCAGTGTCATGACCAAATATACTATAGGTGGATTTGGTTCAGTTTAGTTTGAATCCAAGGTGTGTGCTGCATACACTTGTCATGCTTTATGCAAATCACTTAATCAAGAATCAGCCTCTGCAGTTAAAATGGAAATAATTATGCATACCAGTCAGGACTGTGATAAGGATTAATGATAAAATATATCTGAAAGGGCTTTTGTAAAATCTGAAATCCTACAGAGATGCTGGGTGTTGTTTTTATTAACTAATAGAACTTGAAAGGACTATTTTAAAGATCAGTACATCTAGCTGTCACCAGACAGCTGATGGTTTCAAACCAGCAATTGAAGCATTAAAAAATATTAAACTCACTAATAATGCTTTTATAAGTGCCTTCCAGAGAAAAAGATTCCACCAAATTCCATCAAACTGTGTTGAAGTTTGTTACTCTAAGCCATATTACTCTATGTCTAATTTAAATCTTTCACGCTATATTGTTTTTTATCCTGTCTTTGGTTAAAAACTTTAAGATTCCTCTCAAATTTTGTACTGTAAAGAATAATACTTGGGGAATAGACAATTGATATGTGTTTGTGGATAACTGACATGTGGTTTTCATTTATCTTAAGAGAATTAGCAAGTTAAGGCAGATTAATTGATTATAGTTTATCAACCATCAAGAGAGCAGCACCAACAATAATTCAAAATATCTGAACTAAAAATTGCTAACTGGTATAGAAACAATGTATTCTCTTAACTGACCTAATTTCACTAGTCTACCCACTAGTTTGTTAATGCATTCAATGAAGTGTTAAGGCTCCCACTGGGCTGTATAATCTGGTAGAATCAAAATACATTGGAAACAGACCTGTTATCTCAAGGCCTTTGCAGTTGAGGAGATCAGTCCCATATTGATTTGGGGGCACTATTACTTAGACCTATAAACATCATTCTGCTTGAGCATTAGACAGTGTGGCTGGCAAGGAGGAAGAGGGGCATCCTGGTAGAAGAAATGACATATGCAAAAGCACAGCAGTTCAGGGTGCCTTGGCTACCTTTGTATCCATTTCTTCTTTTCCCCATCCCCCAAATATAGAATCTTGTTCAATATGGGTTGGATATCTGGTTATCTCATCCTGATTTTGAGTTCAATGCTGGCCCAGCTGGCACAGTGATAAAGGAACATGTGCATAAAGTCTATTGCTCCAGAGCTCACTGGATTGGCCAGATAGTTGCTCAGCTGCAGGAAAGAAAGGACTGGCAAACATATAAATCTAACATTAATAAGAAATTGTAATAACTTAATGAATAAAAACAGCTCTTTTGGGAACTTTTCAAATGTAAGATTTCTACATTTTTCATAGTACAGAGACATTTTATTTTTTCAAAAAAAAAAACAAAAACCAGAAGACAAGTGATAGTAGATAGTGAAAATGTAAAAGGACTTTGCAATTCATAAAGGGCTAAATTAATTTAATTTATATTGCTTATTGACTCATAAAAAATGTAATGATTTTTAATTTTAAATCTAAATCTCTTCATTTCTAAAAATTTCAATCACATAGTTGTATTGATCTCTCTGGAAGCTTTTTGATTTGGATACTAAGAATTACCTCTATTTTAAAGAAATGACCAGATCTCTCTCTGAGGTTTTTCCTGTGCAAGATTCTACATCCCACTTCCTCTGGTTAAAAGCAGCAGGGAGATGGTGGCAGTGGGATTAATTTCAAGAACCTTCGTATCTACCCAAAATGAATTCACTGGTTATGCAGAGCAGACAAGGAAGTTTGACAGCTAAACTCACATATATCCAGTATGTTGAAATTCTATTTGACAGTTGATTTTGAAAGATTTTTTTCAAAACATATACGTTAAGCCACATGTTTCAAAAACTGAGAGCAATGAAATCCTTGATATGATCCATGAGAAATAAATATTAGGTGCTTTGGAAACTAAAACAAGACGGATTGCTAGTATCAAACTCACTACCCATATTCTCCAAACACTTTTGACAGCCTCCATCATCAGTAAAACATTTTTAATATATCCTCAACATATATACTCATTTGCTTATGTGTATATTATACCATTTATTACTAACTTATTATTGTATACATTATAAAACATAAATTATATTTTAAATGACTACTTTTAATAGTTGAAGACTATCATTAGCTAAGTCTATTTAGGAGTGAGACTCTTTGTTAATGGTAATGGATAAAAATCCATATTTAAGATTATCTTCTCAGAAATTTCTAAAAATAGTTAAACTAGTTCTTCTAAGAGCCAGTAAGTTGATTTTTATCTCTTAACGGAGTTCAGATAAAGCTCATAGTAGAAAAAGGAGCAGGGGCCATTCAGACGTTTTCTTGTTCACCTGTGCTTATATTTTTATTATCGTCTGCATTTCCTGGTTTCTTTGCAGGATCCTTTTCATTAACTTCTCCCTTATGTGAAGGTTAATTAAGTTAAAGCTAGATAACATAATCCACAAAGCCACTTAAATAAAGCACATAGAAACTGCAATATGAGCAGTTTCTGGACTTGCTTATAGGGGCAAAAGCATGAAGGAATGATTGGAAATTAAGTTGTGAGGACGAGTTCATTCTTGTTGCTATTAATATTTAGCATCTT
Organism: Balaenoptera acutorostrata; assembly: GCF_949987535.1. NCBI lineage: Eukaryota > Metazoa > Chordata > Mammalia > Artiodactyla > Balaenopteridae > Balaenoptera > Balaenoptera acutorostrata. The sequence goes on from NC_080081.1 coordinate 71,089,630, forward strand.
AAGCTTTAATTAGAGTCTATAGAACTAAACAATAGAAGACATTCATCAAAGGTTATACTGCAAGCAAATAATTTTATAAACTACAATGCAAGATTGCTATCCAGTATTTATTATTTACTTACTCTTTGTTTTTCCACTCATCTCTCCAACCCTCTCCCCTCTGGCAACCACCTGTTTGTTCTCTGTATCTATATCTCTGTTTCTATGTTGTTATGTTTGTTCATTTTGTTTTGTTTTTTAGATTCCACATATAAGTGAAATCATACAATATTCGTCTTTCTTTGTCTGACACTTCACTTAGCATAACACCTTCCAGGTCCATTCATGTTGTCACAAACAGCAATACTTTATTTCTTTATGGCTGAATAATATCCTATTGTATATACACACCACAACTTCTTTACCCATTCATCTATTGATGGGCACTTAGACTGCTTCCATATCTTGGCTGTTGTGAATAATGCTGCAATGAACATAGAGGTGCATATATCTTTTTAAATTAGTGTTTTTGTGTTCTTTGGAAAAATACCCAGAAGTGGAATTGCTGGATCATATGGTAGTTCTATTTTTAATTTTTTGAGGAATCTCCATACTGTTTTCCACAGTGGCTGCACCAGCTTACATTCTCACCAACATTGTACCAGGGGTTCCCTTTTCTCCACATACTCACCAACACTTGTTATTTGTTGTCTTTTTGATAACAGCTGTTCTGACAGGTGTGAGGTGGTATCTCATGATTTTGATTTGCATTTCCCTGATAATTAGTGATGCTGACCATCTTTTCATGTGTCTGTTGGCCACCTTTATGTCTTCTTTGGAAAAATGTCTATTCAGGTCCCCTGCCCATTTTTTAATCAGGGTGTTTTGTTTTGTTTTTTTTAATGTTGACTTGTATGAGTTCTTTGTATATTTGGATATTAACCCCTTATCAGAGATATCATTTGCAAATGTCTTCTCCTATTCAGTAGATGGCCTTTTCATTTTGTTGATAGTTTCCTTCTCTGTGCAAAAGCTTTTTAGTTTGATGTAGTCCCATTTGTTTATTTTTGCTTGCGTTGCCCTGGCCTGAGGAGACATATTCAAAAAAGTATTGCTAAGACATATGTCAAAGAGCACACTGCCTATGTTTTCTTCTAGGATTTTTATGGTTTCAGGTCTAATATTTGAATCTTTAATCCAGTTTGAGTTTATTTTTGTATATGGTGTGAGAAAGTAGTCTAGTTTGATTCTTTTGCATTTAGCTATCCAGTTTTCCCAACACCATTTATTGAAGAGGTCGTCTTTTCCTCATTGTATATTCTTGCCTCCTTTGTCATAGATTAATTAACCAGAGAAGTGTGGGTTCATTTCTGGGCTCTCTGTTCTCTTCCATTGATCTCTGTGTCTGTTTTTTGTGCAGTACCATACTCTTTTGATGACTGTAGCTTTGCAGTATAGTTTGAAATCTGAAAGTGTGATACCTCCAGCTTTGTTCATCTTTCTCAAGATTGTTTTGGCTATTTGGGGTCTTTTGTGTTCCATAAAAATTTTAGAATTATTTGTTCTAGTTATGTGAAAAATGCCATTGGTGTTTTGATAGAGATTTCATTGAATCTGTAGATTGCTTTGGGTAGTATGGTCATTTTAACAATACTAATTCTGACCCATGAGCATGGTGTATCTTTCCATTTGTGTTGTCTTCAGTGTCTTACAGTTTTCCAAGTACAGCTCTTTTACCTCCTTAGTTGGATTTATTCCCAGGTATTTTTTCTTTTTGGTGCAATTGTAAATGAAATTGTTTTCTTAATTTCTCTTTCTGATACTGTATAGAAATGGAACAGATTTCTGTATATTACTTTTGTGTCCTGCAACTTTACTAAATTTATTTATTAGTTCAATAGCTTCTTGGTGGCATTTTCTATGTATAGGATTTTCTATGTATAGTGTCAAACCATTGGCAGTTACAGTTTTACTTCTTCCTTTCCAATTTGGATTCCTTTTGTTTCTTTTTCATGTCTGATTGCTATGGATAGGACTTCTAATACTAGGTTGAATAAAAGTGGCAAGAGTGGGCATCCATGTCTCGTTCCTGATCTTAGAGGAAATGCTTTCAGCTTTTCACCATTGAGTATGATGCTGGCTATAGGTTTGCCATATATGGCCTTAATTGTGTTGAGGTATATCCCCTCTATTCCCACTTTGTTGAGAGTATTTATCATAAATGGAGGCTGAATTTTGGCAAAAGCTTTTTCTGCATCTATTGAGATGATCATATAATCTTTATTCTTTAATTTGTTAATGTGATATATTACATTGACTGATTTGTGCATATTAAACCACCCTTGCACCCCTGGGATAAATCCCACTTGATCATGATGTATGATCCTTTTAATGTAGTGTTAAATTCAGATTGCTAATATTTTGCTAAGGAGTTTTGCATCTATGTTCATCAGTAATATTGACCTGTAATTTTCTTTTTTGTGGTGTCTTTGCCTAGTTTTGGTATCAGGATGATGTTGGCCTCATAGAATACATCTGTAAGTGTCCTTCCTCTTCAATTTTTTGGAATAGTTTGAGAAGGAAAGGCATTAATTCTTGTTTAAATGTTTGGTAGAATTTACCCGTGAAGCTGTCTGGTCCTGGACTTCTGTTTGTTGGGATTTCTTTTATTACTGATTCAATTTCATTACTGGTAATTGGTCTGTTCATATTTTGTATTTCTTCCTGATTCAGTCTTGGGAGATTGTATGTTTCTAGGAATTTATCCACTTCTTCTAGTTTGCCCTTTTTATTGGTGTATAATTGTTTATAGTAATCTTTTATGATCCTTTGTATTTTTGTGGTGTTAGTTGTAACTTCGTTTTCATTTCTGATTTTATTTATTTGGGCTCTCTCTCTTTTCTTCTTGATGGGTCTAGTTAAAGGTTGTTATTCAGTATTTAAGAACAAGCCAATAAACATACAATAATCTCATTAAAAAGAAGCCATGTAAACAATTAACAAGGCAATTTATTCCAAAAGTAAACATGAAAATTAATGAAGTGATTTACATTTTAAAATAATTCCTCCAATAAATTATAGACAAACTGTGTTAAGACCATTAGGGTTATTTTTATATATTATAGGCAAATATTTATATATACAAAATATGTAGGTATATATACCATTACAGTGGTTTTAGGATGAAAATACAACAACTTGTGCTTTTGGGGTCTGCATCCCTAGGTAAATAATTCTATCAAGTTTAGAAATATATCTCAACAATATTTTCCCTCTTTTTCATTCATTATGTTTCCATATTTCTAAGTAGAATTGAAATATTCTTTTTGGTCCTTAATCTAGTTTGAAAGCATCTATTGATATAATCTGATAAATATTAGAAATGGTTCCTTGATGTCAAAATCTCCTGGATGAAACTGTGGCAAAAGTCCTCCCTCTGGTATGACCTGTGCTTTCACCTATTATAGATTTAAAAGTTTGCCTTTTTTGTATTCACATCAATATAACAAACTTGATGGCATTTTGGAAATATAACACTTACTACTGGAGAAGCACTTGCTTTTTAAGGTGCTTCGCATCAATCATAGTTTTCCACACAGCACCCTGTGAAATAAGACACAGCCCCACATCCCTTCACTCACCACTCCTGCACACCTCTCAGCCGGTGCTTCCCAAACTTTTCCCGTTTTGCAGGCAACATTCATGATTTTTGTCACATCCTGTACCACCTACACTATTATTTATTTAAAATTTTTAGGGACAACCTTTCCTTTTAACTTAATTATAATCTCAGCTAATTACTCTGAAATCACTGTTGTATGGGCTATTTTTATCCTAATACATTATATACATACATATAAAAATATTGGTTTTGCCCACCAACATTATATACAATATGCTTTGAGAAACAGATGCCTAAGAGCAGGATCCCAGGACATTGGTGGCAAGAGAAAGGTAAACAGCCAGGCCAGAGGGTGCCCTAAATACAGATATTTTCTGAATCCAGTTTCCCCAGTAGGACTAATAAAGGAACAATCTATTTCGGTTATATATGATATTCTTATAAGGTACAATTAATAGATTATCTGCTTTTACTCCAAACATCTCCCAGAATACCTTTTTACTTCAAAACATGTCCGACAAAACCTTAGTATCTGTTGCCATAATTGTTATTGGAGATGTGCAGTGACTTTCAGGAAAATCAAGGTTTTTGCACATACAAGGACAGCCATATTTTCAGCCACTAGTCTTATGGGGACTTTAGCAAATGTTTTATATTTTTTTATAGTGGGATAAATACCTCCATATTTTTCCCTAAATAGCTCAGGGGAAAACTGACTAACCTGCATTTTGGTGAAATAAAATTGCTATTCCTGAGTAGAATTAACTCATATATGTGTTGTTTTGTTTGTTTGCCTCAAGATAAACTAAATATAGGATGCATGATTTTAATATAATGTGACAGATTTCCATTTGCTACACATAGAAATTAATTTCGTTATTTGATACTTTACATTTTATAAAATAGGGTTCCTCCCTTCAAAGTTTTTCCAGACTAGATGGGGAGACAAAACTAATAAACATGAACCAATAAATTAAAAATTAAGTGCAATCTATTTAACTGTGGAAATGGTATGTAATTCCATGAAACTGAATTTACTTCATATTGATTCAAAAGTCAGTATTAGAATCATTTTTTCCTGTTGGTTTTCTTTCTCATATAAAAATTCTACAAAGGGTTATATTTTATATTTTTGTAGTTGTTTGATAAATGCTACATAAAATCAGATCCCTTCAGAGGTTTTCTTTTCTTCTTTTTTTTTTTTTTCTATTGTGCCTATGCAGGGCATTCTAACCATGAAGCAAAAAAATAGGAAATGGATTAGGAGGAAAAAATTTCCATCTAACTTTGTATTATCTTTGAAAAGGAGGCTGAAGTTGCTAATTTGAATAGCTATTTTATGCATACAGTTTTTATTGTACAGTAATAAAAGAAAAAAATCCTTAAAAAAATGTGAAAAATAAAGACAATTAAAATATATCTCAAGGTATATTTTTGCAACTCTTAAGATACATATTGTTTATTCAATAGAATAAATTGACCAGTAAGCTCCCTTTATGACTTACTATGTGTATACAACATTGATACAATGGTGTATTGACCTCACAGACATTTTTTTAAGGTTCGTAAATAAACAGATTGGCATGTACAGTATCAGATACTTAACTAGAGCACACATTTCCCAGGGAGCTATAACCTTTATGTGAATTTAAATGGTAACACTTTTTTTCTATATAGATACAGACTGTACTTTATATTTTTAATGTTTATAGTTAATGAGCCGAGATGTTTCTTAATAAGTGCATTATCTCGGCTTCTCAGGGGTTGACTGGGGCTACAGTACCCTAGATTGTTCTTGTAATTAGAGCAGGAACCCCCATAACTATCACTATTCACTATAGGGACCTAAAGGAATAGAGAGCAGAGGCTACAGAGCCATGATTCTTCGTTACAATAATGTAGAAATGTAATATGTGTCCTGGGTCATTTACTACATTAAAGTTTACATTTAGAAAATAGTATAGAAGCTATTTAGAAACGTAGTTTATAACCTAGAGCCATTTGAAAAAGTTGCATTATACGAAAGAAAATCTGGTACCCAGAAAGAGAATCTAGGGACAATTAAAAATTGAAGATTAGGATATTACTCTGCAGGCAGGGGAAAAAAAGAGATATTTCACTCTGCCTGTTAATTTAAGTAAATACACAATTATTTATCTCTGTTTTTGCTGTTCAATTTACTTAATATTTCCTAGGCTTTGATATGTCCCAGCAGGCTGCTAACTTCAGATCATTGGTCTAATATTCCCCCTTGTTATTTTCTTTCTCAACCATCTATGCACTGAGTTTTTCTCAGTACCTTCCCTGTTCTCATAAGCTCACAAGCTCTTAATTTCCAGAAGAATACTTCTAGGTCCTCTTAAATTTTCCCCTTCTCACATCTAGTCATATTGCAAAAGGTGAGCAGATTTCTGTGGCTGGCAGGCACATGCTATAGAACAGGCCACGTCTCATTTCTGGACTCCTGCATAGCATCTTTATCCCCTGGAAAGAGGGAAAGGGGTATAAGGGCCCACTGCCCACATTAGAACCTGTTCAAGTTTCTGTTAGAGAGTTGGTGAACTCGAACACAAAATAATTGCTGGCAACAATGGGGCAAGAGTGTGGTACAGTAAAGAAGGAGCATGGCCCAAGTCTCTCTGACTCCTGGAAGAGAGTGTCTGAGTTGTGTAACCAATATATAATATAAGATATGCAGAAAGATACAGGCACTACAGACAGCTATCACACTTAATTTTTAACTATCTATACATTAGAAATTCTTGTTCATTCTCAAAAGCAAAATAACCTTAAAATATAATAAGTTGAATTTGTGATATAGATTTTAGGGATTGAAAGAATTTGGTTCATTTTGTGAAGAGTTCCTCACCTGGGTAATTGTGATGGGATGTAATATGAATTTTAATTGCCAAACCAACCAAAAATGAAGATAATTCTACGTGTCATTCCTTAATGCATAAAACTCATCAGAATGGAATCTCAGATCTTCAGAGAGAAGCAGATGTCTTCCCCCTATGTATCTGCTAAATGCCCAGAAACTTCAAAATGTGCACAGAAGGAGCTATCAGACACCAGACTGGAAATCCTGCCAATCCCTGGGGATTGGAATCTCCACCAAAGGATTCCTCCTTAGGGACACCCAAAGCAAGGTGCAATGCAATGCCTCCAAATCTCAGGATGCCTGGCAGTATGAGCATCATGAATGATGTTAAGAAGAAGCATCTAATGGGAGCACATCATTTACTACCATAGGAGCAGTAGAAGGTAGTATTTATATTTCCTCCCCTGAGCCATGTCTCTCTACACATCTTTCAATCAGAGCTTCAAACAAAATTCCAAAACAAATCCTGAACAAAACCCAGCGTAGTGCTTTTTTCTTTCCAACCATGACTGTATAACCCTTGCTGCTGATAAAGAACTCAGTATGTGCAAGGTGACAGACGCTTCATTTGCTAAGTCTGGGAGGGGAAGAATTGGGGGGTTATGCTTTCCCACAGCTGCCCCTCTATGAAACTCCTCTATAGGAACCTCAGTCAGGAGCTTTCCCTCAAATTAAGCCAACAGCCTATAATCTGATAAAGAAGAAAGATTTTCATTATGAAGAGAGTTTCAGTAAACATTTTGGAAACAAATTAGATAAGGGCAAGAATGAACAAAAAGCAATCCATCTAGTGATGAGTTGTTACCTAATTACAGTAGGAACGATTCTTGTAAACGTTTGAAGAATGGCTCCTCTACATTCTGTTTTAATGCATTATAATACTCTTGTCAAGAAAAATGAGGGAAAAGAAGGTCATTAGTAAGCTTTTATATGGGGGTAAAATTGGTAACATAAATTACAAAGTTTAAACCATCTGTCGGTATCTTGATACATTCCAAAATTTTGCTTATTCTGTGCCAAGATCAATGGTATTACCATCCAACTGATAGAAAAATCAAGTCCTCAAATAATATAACTTGCACTTGAGAATAAGCAGCTGGATGTTAGGAACTGTGACTTCCTGTCCCATATTTTTTCACTAATCCCTTTATTGATGCAGTGCCAGAGGGAGGCCTAGCTTAAAAAGAGCCAATGAAACAGAATAGTCATTACATTAAACTTGTGCTTAGAAATAGCCACATGCTGGCTTTTTCTTTAGATAGCAGATTTTTAACACAAAGAAGCATAACTCTCTTTATTCATTTTATTTTATCTGTATTTTAACCTACTAATCAAATGGAAAATTAATATTTGTCTCAAAGTTTAGTTAATAATTTATTCTGTTCCCATTTTATCATAACCAAAATAAATACAGTACAAAAAATAATTGGTATAATTTATACTGTATATTATAGTTTGAAAGTCAAATAATGTAAATCCATTACACTTTAAATTCATGATGAAATACTCCTGTAATTATCATTTCCTGACTGATGCAGGCTTTTTTTTTTTTTTTTTTAGAAATTCACGTTCTTTTTTTTATTTATTTATTTATTATTTATTTATTTATTTATTTATGACTGTGTTGAGTCTTCGTTTCTGTGCGAGGGCTTTCTCTAGTTGTGGCAAGTGGGGACCACTCTTCATCGTGGTGCGCGGGCCTCTCACCGTTGCGGCCTCTCTTGGTGCGGAGCACAGGCTCCAGACGCGCAGGCTCAGTAATTGTGGCTCACAGGCCCAGTTGCTCCGTGGCATGTGGGATCTTCCCAGACCAGGGCTCGAACCCGTGTCCCCTGCATTGGCAGGCAGATTCTCAACCACTGCGCCACCAGGGAAGCCCGCAGGCTTTTTTTAAACCTTTTTTCTAACTGAGATGTTACCTTTATATGCTGAAGCTTACTTTCTATTCACTTTCTCCTCATTTAATGCTTTTTTCCTCTAACTTCATGACCTAATTATTATATAAAAGTATTAAATCCTTAAAATTTCTTTAGAATCATTCCCATTATTAACCATAGACCCTCCCTTCAGTGAGGGCTTCCTGGAGATGGTTTTTTTCTTACTAATCTGCATAAGCTCTTCATGTCATGACATTTATATATATTTACAGTCATATTTAATATTGTCAAATGGTTCTTCAAAGTATTTGACCATTTCACACTTTTACCAGTGAGATGTAAATGGGAAGTAGCACTAAAGTTTACATTGCTCTTCTTGCTTTTTGACAAAGAATAACATTGATACAACATCATATACAAGATTATTTGAGTGTTACAAGATTTTTCTAGACCTGATGTTAAATAAACTGGGCTTTTGGCTATTTACACTCAGTTAAATCAGAATTGCTAGTTTACCCAAAGAGAAGTTCCTGTATTCATTTTCTCTTACACTGTTATAATTGTGATTTCTATTAAGACAGTAATGGTTATTGGTAGTTTAAAAAATTGTAAGGCAGATATATAGGAAAAATTTATTCCTTAGCTTAATAAGTCATTAGAATAATTCTGTCCAAAAATAAAGCTCAAATATATTTCTTATTCAGTTTATTCTAAATTTTATATAGACATATATGAAAGCAACCCTACTGTAATTAGGTAACAACGCATCACTAGATGGATACACACACACACACACACACACACACACACACACATACATATATATAACTGTATATAAACACACAATCAATGAATCTTTTTGAAACGTAAGGTAACAAATCTCCCTTGGATATATATACAGCTACATGCAAACTCTGTAAATTATGCTGAGGCCTTATAAATATATTAAATAGACAACCTAATACATTTAGTGTATTCACTCTTTAATCCCCTCATTCATATGCTGGGACTTTCTGATATATTCAACAACCCAAGAAACTAATTCTTACTCAATTATTTAGTGCCTGGTGCTAGATAGCAGCCCTGTGCAGACAGGGGACACCATGGTACCAAAGCTAGACTGGACCACAAGTGAAATTAAATTGATAGCTTACCTCTGGCACTATACGATTTCTCTTAAATGTTTGATATCCCTAGGAACTACTTAAGTTTCAGAGCTCTTCTTTCTAGCATTTTATTACAAATAATTGCCCCAGGAGTGTACTAATCACCTTACAGAACTTTACAAAAGTCATTTGACCCCAGTGAGCTAGATGGTAGCTTACCTACCACTGCCACCAAATCAAGCCCCCAGTCATCACTGGCATTTCTGAAGTTCATCCCAGGCCTTCCATACCTGTTTACCACCCTCTCTGCAAGCCCAAGCTTCCTCTCTTTGTCTTCATCATGATTTACTGTAAGTACCAAAGCAAGATGGCTGGAGTCCCCATAGAAACATACATTGTGATAAAAGACTCCATACTGCAGAGTGACTGGGAACTACTACTGAGGAATAATGCCTCTAAGTTAATAATGCCTGTTCAACAAAGTCAGTTTAGTTTCCCAGGTGTTATCTCCCTAACACCCCATGCTGTAAAATATCCTAAATATTCATTTAAATGATGGACAAAGACTGAAATCCCTAAATACCAATATCTTTAAAAACAATCTCTTCATTTCCTAAAGATATGCAAACCCACACATTTTGACATTTTATTAATAGTTAGTGATGTATGGCCCTATGTAGTGACTTCTAAGAGAAGCATCAGTGATTTCAAGAGAAGGGGGACTCCCAGCATGAGATGTGCACAGGGCATTTGACCCAGCTATTTTGACACTGGGGATGTTCTGACCCTGTTTTTATAAGCACAAGTGTTTCAAACAAAGTATACTGACTCTGATGAAAAAATACCAGAGAAAATTTTATTAGCCAATAGATCAATTCTCTATACAATGCAGTTGAGCCACTTTTACTTTTGTCCACTTTCATTTTAATTTTTCTGAAATGATCCATTGCTATCACTTTTCTATATAAATTAACTGAAGATTGGACCCCTGGAACAATTTTTGTCCATATTAAGTTTTATCAATTATAGCTTGACCACTGTAAATGTGCTCTTTTGGCCATTATTTCTATGAAATTCCATGTTTTATAATCTAAATATTACCAAACTTTAATTCTTCTGTTGATTTATAGTCTATAACAGATTCCACCTTGTGCAGTTTTAGCTGTTGTCAGTTATATTTTGTGTTTATTACCTATACTAGATCTAATATTCCCTGGATCACTATTAGTTGTTTTCACCAAGATGTCATCATTCTTCACTGTGCTCTCCAGTTAAAATTTAGCCATTTTCAGTCTTATTTTGTGTTTGTTATTCTTATCAGAATATTTGTTAGGAATCTTATTTAAGAGTTGGGCCTTTGTATTTATTTCTTGGAACCAAAATATTAGTGGTGGGTGTAGGCACCAGGCAGGGTGGAAGCATTCTGCTTCAGCAATATATCTTTAAACCATGACCAAGTGAAGCTTAAATACATTTTTGGAAAAAAGCCAATGAGTGCAGTAACGCACAAGAATTGCACTGTGGGAATACTGGAAGGGCACTCAATGGCTTGCTTAAGATACAGAAGAATAAGAGATTACTGAACCATCAAATTAGACAACTAAGAAGCTGAAAACTGAAGCCACAATACAAAATTATTTAGTGCACATGCTAGAACCTATATAATATGGTAAGTGATAGCAGGCCTGCTATAAGCTAGATGAAATGAGAAATCGACTATGGAAGGATGGAATTCGGACACTGCAAGGATTGCCTAGTAATAGGTAGCACCTGAGGGCAGTACCCCTTCTATTGCCTAATTCTATAAAAAACCTCCAGCTGGGAACTAGATGTCTCTGACCTGGCAAATTTCTCACTTCTCCCAGGTTACTTTGACAAATAACTTTCAGGAGGCTTGGGGAAACTGGCTGTATTCACCATGCCCTTGATAATGTGAGCTTCCACACCTCTTCTTTGCAGCCTCCATAGAAATGAAAGTGAGAGCAGCCTTAAAAACAATAGTACACAATGTTTAACATAAAATGAAGTGCTATGATTATGAAAGGGGAAAATCTTTGCTTATACAGGGTCTTCAGAAATGCCAGAACCTGTGCTAGTGGCTGAACTTGTATGGAAATCTAGACTTAGTCTCTGAGTCTAAGCCGTTAGAGAAGGTGAGGAGGTATAAACATTGTGGTACGTTCTGTAACAGGTACAGGTACAAGTGCTTTAAGAGCACAAAGGAGAAAGTAATCAGGCATGGCAAAGGCTTCCAAAGAAGGTGGCATTGATTTGGGTCTTGAAGGATGAATAACTAGGAAGTTGCTTATTAGAGAAGGAAGAGAATAGCTAGGAAATTCTGGATCAAGTCCCTGGCTATGAGTTGAGGTTAATGACAATAATGATTCCCATCTATGCAATCTTTTGATCTGTTTTGAGGCAGAGTCCTGGGCTGAGTGAGAGTCTGCAGGAGCCTATGGGCAATTGACGTTCTCATGCTCTCTCCATTCCCAGGTTCAGAGGCACAGGTCATTGATCACAGTGGTATGCAAAGATTCCAGAATCCATGGGGAATTTGCCTTCTTTAAACTTTACTGGTATAGCTCTCTATTTAAAGTCACCAAATAGATTACATAATTTATCAAAATACAACTTTTTTAAATCTTTTTTTTTATTTGACCAAAAGCAACAAAGTGGCTGACTTTAAAAAAATAAACAGTGAAAAAATCCTTAGCAGTATCTTACCCCGTTCATTCTTAACAGCTCCTGCAACACTTATGCTCAATATAATTCTTGGTGACAGGGTTTCCTTGGTTGTTTTTCTCTTCTCAACTCCCAACTATCATGCTAGGAAATCCTCTAAAATTTATATAATTTTACTTATAAGTATTAGTTGATATTTTTATCATATAGCATATTTGTAAAACATGGTTTCAATTTTTTTTAATGTGTCATTTTAGGTAAATCTGTCCTTTTACCCACAAAATTAACATTGTTTTGCTATATGCATAGTTCATTTTTTTAACCAACATATAGTGATAGTTTTGCACTCCAGAATGAATAAGACAGGATCCCTGACCTTTGGAGAGTTTAGAAGTATACATTTTAAAACTTTTCCTAATTATTAAGCATGAGAAGTTAAAAGTACTATATGATTGCAGAAGAAAAAGAGATTTATTATTTTTTGTGGAGAATCCAGGAAAGCATCATGGAGGAAGTGCCATTTGACCTGGGCTTAAGTGTTGGACAGACAATGAACACACGGGAATGGAAAAAGGTTACTCTAGTCAAGGAGAAAAATAAAATAAGGCTATATAGGCTAAGAGGTACATGTAGCCACATTGGAGAATAAACAGAGGTTTACAGTCACTTGAGGGCACGGTCATAAAGAAAATTATGGATGAAAGAGCTTTCTCAGTTTAAAAAAAAAAAAAAAGCCCATAGGAAATAGCTGAAATAAATGTGAAGATTTGACTTTTTAAATTTGGATATAATATCTTCAAAAATCACCACTTACACACATTAAACCCAAAATTTACACTGGCTCTAGATCTCATAAGAAAAAGGTAACACTGAAACGAGGTTCAGAACCAAATAACGTTCAAGAATATAAACTATCTATTATACTCAGATAGCAATGGAAATGCTATCTCAGCTATGAATATTTTTAAAAAACTTGAAGTGAGATATTAAGCTGCTAAAGTTTAAAAATATGACCAGTTTTTTCAGGCTGACTGAGTAAACCAAAGGCCAGATTGTGTTACTCTTCAATTTGTGGTTGTGGTTTCAGGAGAAAGAAATGACAGTGCATTAGTCACATTACATGGTACAATAACGGCCCTGGGGTGGGGTTATTATCAAATAATAACACCTTTGAAACTGTTTGACTAATGCTGTAAATTATCTCTGTATCGTACAAAAAGCATTACAGTATGATTTTTTGATGACTTTGGATTGCAAGGGATTAGCAAGTAGTGCTCAAAAGCAGCTAATTTAGGGGATTTAAAATGAAGAGCAATCTGAAGTTTCATGGCTATTCACTGAACTTGATACACTGGCAGAAGGCAGTAAAGACCTTCAGCCAGGTATGCCAGCACAGATCTCTCAAATCCAATTTGTAATACACATTTAAAGTCACCCACAAAGACATTTTAAAAACAGAAGAAATGTAATGGAGGAAAAGAAGCATTTCTAAGTAATGCAATTAAAAAAATAACAGGAAAGAGTATTCCTGGCAATAATCACAGGGACTGCACACAGAGTCTGTCAAGGGAAAAACACCTTCAATCTGGAAGCAAACAGCTGTAGAACAAACGGAATAAAAGAACTCAAGTAAATAAGTTTTATCAGAGTGTCAAAAACCTGTTCAGGTTCTTTGCAAAGGTTTTGAACTCTAAGTCCTATAGATCATTTCTTTTCTTTTTCTTCTTCTTTTTTTAATCTAAATTAACAACATTCAGGATTTCATCTTTGTGCAAAGCTAACATCTATCTGTTAGGAATCCAGACCAAAAAAGAAAAATCTTTCCAAGTTTATGTGGATTAATAACTTTACAAACTTATGAACTTCTATAGCAAACTCAAAGAAAAAACTGAACAAAGTTAAGGAGGTAACACAGAAAGACAAGATTCTTAAGCATTTTTTTTAATGCAATGGCAGCAACAGTGGCCTTAGAGAGAAATAACACTTTTCTAAAGCTTATTAATGCCTACACTGAAGGCATTGAGAAAAATACACCATCCATACAAAGAATTAAGTCTGTGGAACTATTGTCAACAGATTGCAGAAGAGACATGGAAAGAACTCAAACCAAACACAAAATTGCATTTGTGTGGGACTTTATTTGAAGGGCTCTGATTTTGTTTCTAAATCCTTTCAGTCTAACCAATGCCTAAAAGTAAAAAGCTAAAACTTACCTGATGATGTTACTGATTCTGATACATATATATTTAAATTAAAGATGAGCAATGAGGGGTTTTAAGAATTTTTAAATGGTGGATAGCTTGTGTGCACAAAAGGATTCTTTAGTTATACTCTCTAAGGTGGTTGGTTCTCTCTAGGATGTTGCTGCCAAGACCTGTTCAACTTCACCTGGCAACAATTTCTATGATGCCTGAAAGGACCCCTTTATTGTGGCCCAATGTTCACCAGATTTATTATTCAATTCTCCCACATTTTCAGGTGGCATTTCCCATGTTTTTAGTTATCCTAGATTCTGTGGAAAGGGGGAAAAACAAACAAAAGCAGTCCTTTCTTCTTTTGAAAGCTAATTCTTTTCCCTTTTAAATAATTTCCTCTGTTTCCTTAAGATATTATGTTTTGAAACAGTCTGTATAGAGACTGATTTGGCCTTTTTAAAAAAGTCTAAACTAAAACCTTTGAATTTAAGTTTTCAAACCAAGTTAAAGTTCTGTTTGTGAAAAAAATTTTTATATAAAAAAATTTTCAAAAAAGTTACAGTGTGGCATAGCTGGGTAGACAGGTAAGTAAATATATTCTATTCTTAGGATACTACCTACAATGTAAGTGATTGCCTTAATTTATATCAAGCTCCCAGAACCTGAAAATAATATCCACATATAGCTCACACTTATATAATAAAATACCATAGACAGGGTGGTTTAAACAACAGACATGAATTTCTCACAGTTCTGGAGACTGGAAAGTCCAAGATCAAGGCACCAGCAAATTTGGTTCTCGGTGAGGGCTCTCTTCCTGGTTCATAGATGGTTGTCTTCTCCCTGTGTCCCTATATGGCAGAGAGAAGAAGCTCTGGTGTCTCTTCATCTTCTTAGAAGGGCACTAATCTCATTATGGGGACTCTACCATCATGACCTCATCTAAACCTAATTACCTCCCAAAGGCCTCACCACCTAATACTCACATTGGGGGTTAGTACTTCAACATATGATTTTAGGGAGAACACATTTAGTCCATAAAACCAATTACATGATATTTTGAGGCACCTTAACTTCTCTCTTCTCTAGCTTTACTGTATTCCAATTGTATTCAAATCCTTTCAAAGCTAAGGTGTATCTGAATGTCAAGTTTTGTGCTTAAATGGAACTTCTTTCAGCTGGAAAAAATAGGTGGTACTTTGGGGAAATAAAACATAACATAATAAAGAACCTTCCCAAAGCTTCCCATTCTGAGTTTCCAATAAAGAACAAAGTAGCAGTTCAAAAAACATTTCCAGACCACCCAGTATACAGTATACACAGTGCTAGTACTGGGATTATAAAGCTAAATAAGACACAATTACTGTCCTGAAGAAAGTATAACAAATAATAAAACAGTAAATCTTTGAATTTGAATTCATAAACTTCAGAAAAGCAAGCAATCATTTCCCTGAATAAGCTCATTGCAAAATTAATGGTTACAAGACTTTTAAAAACATTTTTGTAGAATACTATATGCAACTTCAAAAGGAGATTTTTCTTTTCTGGATCTGTATAGATTATGCTACTTGGAAATAATCATTTCTTGGAAATAATCACAAGTCATTTAAATGCCAAAGTGAAGTCTGAATTTTAAAATATCAAGTTCAGTTTATTTAAGTTTCTAAATGAGCAACACAGTATCCTAATTTATATATCTATGGCTAAACAAGAAACATTAAGGATTTCTTTGCACAAGATATCTTATCTCGCGTTAACTTACTGTACTCAATGGTGCCCTACAGACTGAATGAGAGGTAGGATGATTTCATCTAGCTGGGTGTTGCTTTGATAAATACTTTTCTCTTTTCACATGATGAATCACCAAATGTCTACTTCAGGTAAGAAGCAGGAGTCTTTCTTTATCTAAGTCTCTAATTCATTATCAAGATCATTTAAGCATGTAGAAGTTGATAGACCCACCACAAACCCAGAATGTTTAAAATTATTTTTATAAGTCATTTCCAGAATGGGAATAAATAAGTGAGAAATAAAAGGAAGGAAGGAAAAAGGGAAGGGAGGCAGGAAGGGGGATGAATAAACACTGACAGCATCCTTTACAAATATCTAAACATCATTATTCCAAAAGAACAAGTAAGCATCATCTTGATTTTATTTTATTTTATTTTATTTTTTTTAAGGATTTTCTTATTTATTTATTTATTTATTTATTTATTTATTTATTTATTTTTGGCTGTGTTGGGTCTTCGGTTCGTGCGAGGGCTTTCTCCAGTTGCGGCAAGCCCTCATCTTGATTTTATAACTTCCATTTCTTTATGAATTTCTCTACAAGAAATCTGATATACTGAGAGTCCATTACATTGTGCAAAATGCCAGTCTTAACAGCAAATACAACATCATTAACCTTCATTTGTTATTACTTTCACCACTTCTTGCCTCACCAGTTAAGAAACCTGTGTCTGAGAAAGCTCCACAGTCACTGTTGTGTCACATATGTTTCTGAGGAAGAAACATGATTATCCCCAAATCTGGGGCTTCATAAATGAATATGGTAGCATCAGACTATAAAAATGAACCTAGGGCTTCCCTGGTGGCGCAGTGGTTGAGAGTCTGCCTGTCAATGCAGGGGACACGGGTTGGAGCCCTGGTCTGGGAAGATCTCACGTGCCGCGGAGCAGCTGGGCCCGTGAGCCACAATTACTGAGCCTGCGCGTCTGGAGCCTGTGCTCCGCAACAAGAGAGGCCGCGATAGTGAGAGGCCCGCGCACCGCGATGAAGAGCGGCCCCCGCTTGCCGCAACTAGAGAAAGCCCTAGCACAGAAACGAAGACCCAACACAGCCATATATAAATAAATAAATACTTATAAAAAACAAAAATGAACCTAATACTAACTAAAGATTGAATATCACAGAGCAATCAGCAAAATCCTTTTACCCGAATTCTGGTATTAAGCACTAATACCTTTCTCTCAAGTTTTCAAGTGAAGATATTAAAGTATGGAGAGGATCAGGGATTTGCCCAGAGTCCCTTAGCTGGTAAACAGCATGACAAGACACAACCAATATTTTCTGACTGCAAAGTTTTGCTCTTTCCATTAGCTCACTATTCTCTAGAAACATCTGGCTATGCGTGGGTAGGACTGAAGAGGAACAGTTGTTTAGGATGATCAACAACTTAGAAAATATTTCAGAACAGCACTAGAACTTCGTGAGAATTTAACCAGGGCATTGAAATTTATAGCAAAAACAGTCCTTCCAATTACAACAAAATTTCATAAGAAAAGAGGTGTATACCTAACAGGGTAACTCTTTTCTTTTCGAGAAATTTCACGAGAAAAGTTTATGCAATTAGAGCCATCCAGCTTCTCAGCTGGTCTGGGCTCCACCTTACAATAAACAAGGCTTCTCCCCTACAGCAGCTTTGCTGAGGCCCAGCTGACTGGATGCTGGGCTCAGAGAAAACCTAGGTCTGAGGTCTCTGGATTGAAAAAGAACAATGGATTAAGTGTCAGGGTAGCTAGATACTAGTTTCAGTTCAGGTACTAGCTTGCTATATATGACCTTAAGCACATTTTAAAACCTTCTGTGATTACTTCACAATATCTTTCCATAGGTACTTCAGAACATTAGCTAGTCTCTCGAACTGTGGTCCTCAGACCACAAGCTCAGAATCCCCGGGGGCTCTTGTTGTAAATGAAGATTCCTGGGCCCCATTCCAGACCTACTATATCAAAATATCCTAACATGAATCCAGAAAAACCCAGGTGCACTTTTAAAATTTGCACACTTAAAATTTACAAACTAACGGGACAGTCTTTATAATAAACCACACATTTTCTATCCTAATCCCAACATTTACTGGCACATGACTTAACTTTCTCTCTGGGGAATTTGCAACCCCAAGGCTTTTCTTCTCAGTCATATCCAGCCAGCTCAATCTTTCTGGACCTCACTTCTCCCAGCTGTAAAATGAGTATGACAACTTCTAACTTATTGGGCAGATATGAAGAACAAATGGGATAATGCATTTATATCTTTAATGTGCCTAATAGAATTCCTAACACATAACAAATCCTTGATGAAGGAATCACAAGACCCAACACAGCCATAAATAAATAAATAAATTTAAAAAAAAATTCTACTCAGACTACAATAAAACACACAATTACAATTAACATATTGGTATATGTATTTCCTATTATTCCCTTTACACAGTTATCTTTATGTTTCTGTAGTCAGAATCACACCATGTATGTGATTTTACTTCCTATATTTCACTTAACATAAAATTCACAAGCATTATCCCTTATAATGACATATTAGTTATAATCATTTTAATAACAGCATAATATTCCTACTTGTGAGTTGTAAATTAACTATGGTTATCTTAACTAATCCCCCACTCAGTGTTTAGGTTGTTTCAAATTTTACATAATTATGAATAAAGCTACAATTAATATTTTTACCCTACCCCATTTTAGGATTATTTCCATAAAAGACAGTCCCAAGAGTGTAATTGCAAGGTTAAATTAAACTATTTATTTCAATAAAAATTACCGAATTATTTATTCCAAATTATGCTGTAGTCTTTTAATATGTACTAAGATATGTAAAATGTTATATTTCTTGGATATTTCATTCAACTATTGTTCTATTCCTATATCAGCGTTACAATATTTTAGATATCATAGTTTTAAAATATGGTTCAATGTCTAGTATATCTTGTGTAACTCATTTCTCTTTCTTTCAAAATATTCTGTACATTTTTTATGTGTATTTAACCTTCCAGATGAACTTTAGGATGATTGTGCCAAGTTGAAAAGCAAACCAAATCAAAATTTCATTATGATTTTCACTGGAATTGCATTAAATCTATAAAATAATTTGGAAGTAGCTGACTTCCTTGAAGCATTATTTTTGATATACAGAAGCATAATTTCTACTTCTAATTCTCTCAAAGCTCTATCATTTTTTATTCATATAGGCCACAAATACTTCTCATTAAAGGTATTCTAAAAGTTTATACTCTTGTTGCTATGGTGACTGTGACTCCCTTTTCATTAATTTTTTTTTTTTTTTTTTTTTTTTAAAGTTTTTTTTACTTGATTTTATTTATTTATTTATTTATTTTTGGCTGTGTTGGGTCTTCGGTTCGTGCGAGGGCTTTCTCCAGTTGCGGCAAGCGGGGGCCACTCTTCATCGCGGTGCGGGGACCGCTCTTCATCGCGGTGCGCGGGCCTTTCTCTATCGCGGCCCCTCCCGTCGCGGGGCACAGGCTCCAGACGCGCAGGCTCAGCAATTGTGGCTCACGGGCCCAGCTGCTCCGTGGCATGTGGGATCTTCCCAGCCCAGGGCTCGAACCCGCGTCCCCTGCATTAGCAGGCAGACTCTCAACCACTGCGCCACCAGGGAAGCCCTCATTAATTTTTAAACAGGTTTACTGAAGTATAATTTATATTTTAAGTATACAATTCAATGATTTTTTAAAAATAAATTACAGAGCTGTTCAACCAGCACCACAAGCCACTCTTAGAACATTTCTGTCACCACAAAAAGATTTCCCTTTTTGTTGATTTCTAATTTGTTTCTGTTACAGTTGGAGAACTTACTTTATATAATTGTAGTTCTTTTAAATATACTGAAATGTTTTATGGTCTAGCATGTGCTCTATTTTGGAGAACACCCACATACACTTGGAAAAAACATGCATCTTGCTTTCATTTCACTGCTAGAGTGTTCTATAAATGTCAGGTCAAGTTGGCTGACAGCATTAAATGTTAAGTGATATAAAAGATATTCTTGATGATTTTCCATCTAGTTGTGCTATCAATTATTGAGACTGGATCGTTGAAGTCTCCAACTATTATTGTCTATTTCTCTCTTTAATTCTGTCATTTATTGACTCCTGTACTTGGGGGATATATGTTGAGTATGTATACATTCATAACTATTCTATTTTCCTATTGAACTGATCATTTTATCATTATGAAATGTCCCTCTTTGTCGCAAGTGTTTTTTATCTTAATGTATATTTTTTGTGATATTAGAATATTTACTCCAGCTCTTTTATGGTTACTGTCTGTGTGGTGTATCTTTTTCCCGTATTTTAACTTTGTCTACTTGTATCTTTGAATTTAAAACCTGTCTCTTGTAGACAGCATATAGTTAGATCTTGTTTTGTTTTGTTTTGATGCAGTCTGACAATCTCTGCCTTTTGATTGAAGGATTTAACCTATTTACATGCAATGAAAATATTGATTAGTTGGACTTATGCTACTTTGGTATTTGTTTTCAATATGTCTCAAGACTTTTGTGTCCTCTGTTTTTCTTTTACTGTCTTCTTTTATGTTAAATAGATTTTTTTAGTATACCACTTTAATTCCTTTTTTGGGGGGAGTTTAAAGTTTTCTTAGTGGTTGTTCTTGGCTTTACAATAATCTAATTTAGTACAATCTACTATAAGTAATCACAATCTACTTCAGATTAATACTAATTTAATGCCAGTAAAATATAGAAATTTTGCTCCAATATAGCTCCATTTCCTCCCCCCTCATGTTATTATTGTCACATATCTTATCTGTATATAAGCCCAATAACACAGTTTTATTGTCTTATGCAATTATCTTTTAAATCAGTTAAGAGAATAAAAGACAAAAAACAAGTATTTATATAGTCCTTTATATTTACCTCTGTAATTACATTTCTTTCCATAAAACTTTGTTTTATGGAAGTTTTAGGCTTACAACCCAAATTTGAGAAGGAGGTACAGAGATTTCCCATATACCCCCTGCTCCCACATAGGCATAGAGAGCCTCCCCCATTATCAACATCACTCACCAGAATGGTACATATGTTACCAAGGATGAACCTACACTGACACATCACATCACCCAATGTCCATAGTTTACCTTAGGGTTCACTCTTGGTGTTGTACATTCTGTGGGTTTGGACCAATGTATAATGACATGCATCCATCATTAAAATATCACACATAGTATTTTCACTCTCAAAAATCATTCTGCGCTCTACCTATTAATCTCTCTCCAGCCTCCCTGCAATCACTGATCTTTTGACAATCTCCATATTTTGCCTTTTCTAGAATGTAATATAGTTGGAATCATACAGTATGGAGCCTTTTCAGATTGGCTTCTTTCATTCAGTAATATGCATTTAAGGTTGTCCATGTCTTTTAACATAATTACTTTTTCCATTGTTCTTCATTTGTTCATGTGGATTCAAGTTCCATCTGCTGTCATTTCTGTTCAGCCTGAAGATCTTCTTTAGTATTTCTTGTAAGGCAAATCTGCTAACAACAAATTCTCTTTATCTGAGAATTTCTTTATTCCTTTTTCATTTTTTTGAAGTGTAGTTTTGCTGAATATTGAATTCTTGGTTGACAGTTTTTTCTTTGAATATGTCATCCTGCTGCTTTCTGGCCCCTATTTCTGATGAGAAGTCAGCTCTTAATCTTATTGTGGTTGCACTGTATATGATGGGTCATTTTTCTCTTGCTGGATTCAAGATGTTCTCTTTGTTTTTGGCTTTCGACAGTTTGACTAATGTATCTTGGTATGGATTTCTTTTGGTTAATACTCTTTAAAGCTCATTGAGCTTCTTGGATACATAGATTAAAATTTTCCATCAAATTTGGAAAGTTTGGGGTCATCTTTTCTTCACAAATTTTCTTACCTCACACATTCTTCTATCTCTCTCCTTTCTAAGGCTCCTGATATATACATGTTTGTATGCTCATGTGTCCTACAGGTCTCTGAGACTGTTCATTTTTCTTTCTGTTCTTCAGAATTCATACCCTAGAGAGAGAGAAACCATATAGCAATTTGAACAGATTTAATATAAAGAATTATTACATATAGCTGAGTATTCAAAGAATGAAGAATTGACTAGTAAAAAAATAAAACAAAACCTCTTAAAAACTACAGAATTGGAGATATAAGGAGAAGCCACTATCCCTAGAGCTGAGATGGTGTACCTAAGGAAAGACCTCCTCCCTCCCATCTGAGATTCAGACCTTGTTGAAGTGGGCATGACCATGGCTCACTGAATGACAGAGAAGTCACTGTGGAGCTGCACCAGCAAAACTTGCTGGAAATCCCCCACTAGGGTGCTGGTAACATCTTTTCATAGAGAAGTATATCCCTGGAGACACTCTGATACAAAATTACCCAATGGGAATTGCCAGGGAGGGGGTAGCTGCTAGCCGGTGGGCACTGCTGACTGTCATGTAATTCCGGAGCTGGGAGCTGGAATAGCTGCCTGTACTGCAAGAGCTGGGAGCTGGAGAAGCCACACAGGCAACATGAATCTACCAAGTGGGCTCACTGGAACCAGGAAGGAAAACCCTTTCTTCCAGCAATGCCCTCTGCTGACAAACTTTATTGACAGCTGGCAAAGGGAAAAAAAAAAAAAAAAAAGTTAAAAAAAAAGTTTAAGGGTCCCAAATCCATTTTCATAGAACAGGAAAGGAAGGGAAATTTGGAACTGAGAGGCAATATATTGATAATGGGCACATTTCATTCCTTTGGTCATTCATTTCCATATGCAACTTTCTACACACGTTTTAATTCCTATATAGCAACAAACTATATTTCCAACAAACATGATACAGTTATCCACCTTACAAATATAAAAGCTCTCCCCCTTTCCCCAAAATGAAAGATACATACACAGTCCGAACAGTTAATGTGTCCATCACAGGCTATAGTAATAAATCCTCAAATTTAGTCACAGTTTCACTGAATATTCTGTTACCCAAAGACTAAATCATAAAGTTGTTTCCAGAAGCTTGTATATAAAAATAAAAATGAGAGAGAAGAAAATGGTTAGTATATATAAACACATGCATATAGCAAGGAGAAAATATGTAAAGGTGATACTCATTTCTGTAATTAGTGTCACAGTTGTAGATGGTATCTATGGATTTCTTCTTTACCCATTCCATCTTTCCCTTACCCTCAGCCAAAACCTTGACTGCTCTGAGCCCTTTACCTGAGTGACCCAACCTTCATTCCTGAAGAGTGTGCATCCTCAATTGTTCCGCCTTTTTTGGTTGCTATAGTTTTACATTTACCTTTACTATTGGGCATGGAAGTAATAAGATGTGCCCCCTGAGAATCTCCTAGGATCCAAACATAGTCCTTTTTGCCTCCAACCCAATTTTTACATTGTAACATAGATTAATCACTGCATCTTTTTTTTTTTTCTTTCTGTGTTGGTTCAGTGACATAGGAGTCCCAAATTGCTAGTCGGAAGTATCATCTTCCAATTAAATGGAATCATTGTTGTGTCCCTGATGGAAGCATTCTGTGCTTGAGGACTAAGAACTCTAAACCAGAAGCGCTCAAAGCTGTGGTATGGAAAGCAGAAATTCTGCAAG
This sequence comes from Balaenoptera acutorostrata, assembly GCF_949987535.1. NCBI lineage: Eukaryota > Metazoa > Chordata > Mammalia > Artiodactyla > Balaenopteridae > Balaenoptera > Balaenoptera acutorostrata. The sequence continues at coordinate 71,113,366 of NC_080081.1, forward strand.
TGAGTTATTACACATTCACTTCTTAATTTCTAGAACCACGTAGTCTATGAGGGAAACAGCACCATGTAATGGTCTCTGATATTTTTTTTAATTTATTTTTTTGTTTATTTATTTTTGGCTGTGTTGCGTCTTCGTTGCTACGCACGGGCTTTCTCTAGTTGTGGCGAGCAGGGGCTACTCTTTGCTGCGGTGAGCGGGCTTCTCATTGTGGTAGCTTCTCTTGTTGTGGAACACGGGCTCTAGGCGCACGGGCTCAGTAGTTGTGGCGCATGGGCTTAGTTGCTCCACAGCATGTGGGATCTTCCCGGACCAGGGATCAAACCCATGTCCCCTACATTGGCAGGCGGATTCTTAACCACCGCGCCACCAGGGAAGTCCCAGTCTCTGATTTAAAGCATTTACATATCATGTAAAAAAGAACTCCATCCTTTCAGGGTGTGGTCCCCCAACGGGCATCATAAGAGTCTTCAGTAAGTCATTGCAACTTCCTAGTTAAGCCAGCATATCCTCTGTTAATAATACTTTCTCTCCTCCACTACATTCCTACTACCTTCTCTAGAATTTGCAAAACACTTCAATGTAGAAATTGGTGAGGGCAGAATTCCCTATTTATCCCAGTTTTAAAAGGAATGACTTAGTATTTTATTTTTAAATAAGGTTAAAATGGGCATTGGTTTGAAATACACATCTTAACATGTGAAGGAATTAGTCTTCTAAGTTATGCTTTTCACAAAACATTTAAGTATAGAATTCCACTAAATGATTTTGTAAATACAATGGATAAAACAGTACATGATTTTATTTTACCTATTGATACAATGTGATATCAATACATTTCTTGATATTGAAGCATCCTTATTATATTAGCTTCTGCTGCAGTAACCAAAAAACCCCCAAATCTTTGTAACACAAACATGTTACATCAAGGCTGTAGACTGCAAGCTCTGTTACAGCCTGCAGGTTGACTGTAGGTCAGCTCCACTGTTTTCCTCCTGTGTCCAGGTTGAAGGAGCAACAGTAATCATAACAGAGGAGAAAAGATGGGTTGAGATGAATCATGGAACTGTTCTTAATGCTTGTGCTTGAAAATGGCGAATCTGACAATGATTCAGATTCCACTGGCCAAAGCAAGTCACATGGTCAAGCACAGCATCAATGAGGTATAGAAATATACTCCTTCAACAGCGTGGGGAAGGGAGAATGAATATTTGTGAAAAGTAAGTAATGCAAACTGTCATACTTATATTCAAAGAACAGACCCTTTTGGGCCATGGTAAATTATTCTTTTAATATACTATTAAATCTATGTGCTAATATTATATTATTCATATGCATAGTCATAAGTGAAAGTGATGTATAATTTTCATGCTTTTTTCCAAGGGTTTGGTAGGATGATTATATTTGCTTAGAAGAATGAACTGGATACCTTTCTATATTTTTCTCTCTGTTCTATATATGGATCTATCTATTCCTCTTAAGGATGAAAGATTTCACCAGTACCATTTAGAACCAGAGCCTTTTGGGGGAAGTAATTAACTGGGTAACTTTTAAAAAATTCTTTTTCTGTTATTGGTAGACTAGCATTAGATTTTTTTAAGTAGTTTTGATTTTCCTAGAAATCATCCTCTTCATGAAATTCAAATTTGATAGTGATAAGTTATATATACATATTTAACATATGTTTTCTACATGTTATAACACCTCCATCACTTCTAATTTTTACCGGACTTTCCACATTTACTATTTTGTGATTTCTTCACTTTTTTTTTTCCTATTTTCTAATGCATTTACTATCATTGCTTTTATCTTTACTGTAGTCTTCCTTTTGCTTTCTTCTTTTTCATTTTCTAAATTATTTAATAAAAGTCTTGCTCATAGAATAAAAAATCTAGCTATAGCAGCATTACATAATTCCATTAAAATGAAAACTCAGTGAGGGCTGTATTTCTACCCCTTTGTTCATTAATAATCCTCAAGTGTCTAGCACAGTATCTTCTTTGCACAGAGGAGTTTCACAATATTTGATAACATTCAGAGGAATCTGTTTCTGTATTCTTTGTTTCCTTTTAGAAACTATGGTTATTTTTTAATTCCAAGAAGCTTGGATTTTTGTTTAAACTTTCATTATCTTATCTAATTTTGTGGTTCTCAGACTTTAACATCCATCAAGATAGCTTGGAGAACCTGCTAAAACACTGAGTTTTAAATTTTAAAACATGGGCCCGGGCTTCCCTGGTGGCGCAGTGGTTGAGAATCTGCCTGCCAATGCAGGGGACACGGGTTCGAGCCCTGGTCTGGGAGGATCCCACATGCCGCGGAGCAACTAGGCCCGTGAGCCACAGGAGCAACTAGGCCCGTGAGCCACAGTTACTGAGCCTGCGCGTCTGGAGCCTGTGCTCCGCAACAAGAGAGGCCGCGATAGTGAGAGGCCCGCGCACCGCGATGAAGAGTGGCCCCCGCTCTCCGCAACTAGAGAAAGCCCTCGCACAGAAACGAAGACCCAACACAGCCATAAATAAATTAAAAAAAAAAAACAAAACAAAAAAAAAACATGGGCCCTACCCTCAGAGTTTCTGATTTAGTAGGTTCGAGGTAGGGCTCTAGAATTTGTATTTCTAACAAGTTCCCAAGTGATGCTGAAGCCATGCTGGGGTTTACACTTTGAGATTTACTGGCTATTTCACTGTATGAGAATGTTAATTGTTTCTGCTTTGGAAAATTTATTGAGGTAGCTACCATTTTAATTATGTTTTTAAAATCCTAAGTATCATCATTTCTTTTTTGTGTAATTGAAGACAGACTAATAGTTGTATAGTAAGATGTATATTAAAACAACAAACCTTGTTGAATTCTCTAAGTTAGTATTATTGTATAGCACAACACTGTAATCTTTTTAGGCATTCCTGGAATTTTTAAATAAAAGACTTATTACAAACTTACAATTGGTTTAGTTAACCAAAATGTACCACTTTTTTCCAGTATTAAGTCTGCTAGCTACATATCTCTGCTATTTCCTGAGAGGCCTGATTTTGCAAAACCTTACCTATATGCCAAACATTCAGAGCATTACGTTGTGGTTCAGACATCACATTTTCCTCACCAGTCTACTTCACAGCAATAGCTTTAGTCCTTTTCATGAAACTATGTTGTGTCAAAAAGCTTTCTATGTAGTGTTCTACTTTTAAGAAGTGATGGGCCTTGTACATTTGGATTTTTTTCAACCAGTGGTTCCAGGTTAAGAACCTCTTCCAAATTCTTTAGTCAGTTTTCTGGAGTCTGCCATGTCCTCTTTTTCTCAATTCCATATTCTACTTCCAAAAGTCTTCCTTCCCCTGGCTGTCATTATCTTATCTCTATGGTATATCTTTTATTGCAGTATTTTAAAATTATCCTATGCATTGCTTTCTGCTATAAGTTCTACTTAACATGATATTAATACTGATGCTTTACTTAGTTTGATACAAGTATGCTCATTGTTTCATTTGTGATTTTTCTGAATAATTTTTAGATGCATCTCTTGTAAGTAGTAAACCACTGGATTTTGTTTCATTATACATCCACTCCAAGAGACTTTTTAGTGTACAGATGTAAACAATTTATAATTTTTGTAACTTACATAATTCATCTCATTATACAGAAATCAGAAAGCACAAGTACAACAAAAGGAAAAATCAAATAAAATTAGCTATAACCCCATCATCCATACTCAGTGACTGTTACCATTTGGAAGTATATACATTAAGATTTATTTCTATATATTTGGAAAAAGGACACCTATTATACCATTTTGTAATATGATTTTCACTTATCTTTCCAAGTCAACACTCTTCTTCAACCTCATTTTTAAGGATTGCTTAATACCCTATTGCAAAGATATGTTTATGTAACCTACCCCCTTACTATATATTTGTTCCTAATTTTCTATTACAAATACAGCTCCTCATACCCATATCTTTCTAGTCAACTGATTATTTCCTTGATTTAATTTACCAGAATTAAAACTATTAAGTCAAAAGTCATAACTATTTTTAGGGTTCTTGGTGTATTAATGACATATTACTTTCCAAAAAGTTTATTAAAATCGGAACTCCTACCAGCTACATGAGGGAGTCCACACTTAGGACTGCCAGAGAAAATATAAGCTGCCAGTTAAATTTGAATTTCAGATAAACAGAAAATAAGCTTTTAATATAAATATGCCCCAAACATTGCATATTTGTTGCTTATGTGTAATTTAAATCTAACTGGGCTTCCTATTTTTATTTATTACATATGGCAACCTTATACCCACTGCATCTTTGTCAGAATTGAAAATTAATTTTTAAAACATTTGGGAAGTGAGAAAAGTAGAGCTTTTATGTATAATTCCTTTTAAAAAAATCTGCTTAGGTTCCTTTCTGAATTATATTAGGGTTTTTTTTTTTTAATATATTGACATACTAAGGCCAAATATTTTCTCTAATTTATTTGCTCTTTAAATTTTTAACAAACTTCACAACTTTTACAAACTTAAAAATTTTTATGTAACAAGAATTATCAACTGTTTTTTCCTTTGATTTCTGATTGCTTTTGTGATTTAAAAAAGGTCCTTTCCTCCTATCCAAAGATTGGATATTCATCTGCATTTTCTTCTGATTTTTGGTTCTGCTTTTCTTTATATGCATTACTTTGTTCTACCTCGAATCTATTTTGATGCATGTATATTTTACTCACTTCAAATAGAAGAAATGCTATTCTTTTCATATAAAATACTCTTTGGACATATTATATTTGGGGAATTGCTATAAATACTCTTAGTATTTATAACTGTTTTCCTCAAGTATTGGAGTTGTTTTAACTTTATTCCTTCACCTAGCATTACTTATCAACATAACAGTTATATTCCCAAAACCTGTTACTGTAAAAGAAAGCAGGCATGAAGTATTTAAGGCCTTAGAGCTAAAGCACAGTTAGGGGACTGTCGCTATAAGTGAGTCTAAAATAATGACAAACAGCTCATTAAATAAACGAACTAATGGCATTTTAAGTACTTTTGTTTTAATAAATTTATTTATTTTATTTATTTATTTTTGGCTGCATTGGGTCTTCGTTGCTGTGCATGGGCTTTCTCTAGTTGTGGCGAGCGGGAGCTACTCTTCGTTGCAGTGCGTGGGCTTCTCATTACAGTGGCTTCTCTTGCTGCAGAGCACGGGCTCTAGGCACGCAGGCTTCAGTAGCTGTGGCACATGGGCTCAGCAGTTGTGGCGCACGGGCTTAGCTGCTATGCAGCATGTGGGATCTTCCCTCCCGGACCAGGGCTCGAACCCATATCCCCTGCATTGGCAGGCGGATTCTTAACCACTGCGCCACCAGGGAAGCCCCATTTTAAGTACTTTTAAATAGTAATAATTGGCCTCGTTCAATAACAACTCCTCTTCCTAAGAACTATTTGGGATTTCCTTAGCCCATCAATTTTCTCAAGATGCTTATGAATGTGTTTTTGCTTTGTTATAAATACGCATTTTAAGAAGCATTTTTCCTTGGATCTCCACCAAATGATCAGTGTTTTACAATTTTATGATTCAGTTACCTTATGTAACTTAGGTTAATTGAAGGAGAAAATGCCAGTATTCTGTGAGATATTCTGGAAACCCTTCCTAATGCATTGTTTTATGTTTAAGAGAACTTAATGCCAGTGCACAAACAACCACAGTAGAACACTACTCTTACTCTGAAGCTTTCACATGTCTCAATTTCTTTCCTTTGGTTTCCTATATTTTTCCCACACTTCATTAGAAAAATATCTACATAAACCTCTCTTCTATATATTTTACCTCCTTTTTCTCTTCCCAAGATCCCATGTTTTCTTGTAATTTTAAAAATTATCCTCAAGAAAAATCACACATATGCTTACAAATATAGTATCCTAAATTCTCACATTTGTGGGAAAAGCACAAGTACGTAAATACACATATGTAGAATTTTGTACAACAGGAACTGTAGCTAGGAAGACATCACTATACTCAACACAAAGTGTTTAACAGAAATTTGCTTAATGGGACTGACTTCCATCTGGAATGGAAGCACATTTAAGGCAGTGGGGTTGATACAATGGCTACAACTCTATGACCAAAACATCAGGGCTACTGAAAAAGAGGTAGACACAGTTAGTTCAGTAGTGTTAATGACTAATTCTGATCAATAATTCTGATTAATACTGATCAATGGTTAAAGGTTCATAATACAGTACAGCATAACAGCTGAAAAAGACCTCCTGGGAAATGGCTATTTTTGTGGTAATATTTAAAAGTCATATAAATATATCCTTATATTTTTACTTTTTCCAAACTATCTGTATTATAATTGGCATTGCTATAGCATAGGGAGATCAGCTCGGTGCTTTGTGTCCACCTAAAGGGGTGGAATAGGGAGGGTGGGAGGGAGACGCAAGAGGGAGGAGATATGGGGATATATGTATACATATAGCTGATTCATTTTGTTATACAGCAGCAACTAACACAACATTGTAAAGCAATTATACTCCAATAAGGATGTTAAAAAAAATAAATAAATAATTGGCACTGCTCAACTAGTATGGTAAGCTTAGATACTAAAATATTTTATCTGTATCAAATGTCAAGAGTTTTAAATGTACTGCTACCAAAAACAACTATGGTCTGAATCAGTACTCTTACCAGTTTAGGAGTTAATTTAATTCATCCATATATCAAATTATATCAATTATTACTGGAACACGTGCAGTGTGTTAGTCTATTTAAATTGATTGCAGGGCTTCCCTAGTGGCGCAGTGGTTGAGAATCCGCTTGCCAAGGCAGGGGACACGAGTTCGATCCCTGGTCCGGGAAGATCCCACATGACACAGAACAACTAGGCCCGTACGCCACAACTACTGAGCCTGAGCTCTAGAGCCCGTGAGCCACAACTACTGAGCCCGCGTGCCTAGAGCGTGTGCTCTGCTACAAGAGAAGCCACCGCAATGAGAAGCCCGCACACTGCAACGAAGAGTAGCCCCTGCTCGCTGCAACTAGAGAAAGCCCGCATGCAGCAATGAAGACCCAATGCGGCCAGAAATAAATTAAAAAAAAATTTTTTTAAATAAATATATAAATTGGTTGCAAACATGAAATGATACTATTTTAACAACACAATAATAAATGTGGCTCACCACTGGGGAGAAGAGCCATTAAATTGAGTACAGCAGATTAATTCAAACTTACTTCCAAAGAATAACTTAACAGAAATGACAGGCAGTTTGGATGAGATTTAAAGCATAACAAGCCAACAGATTAGAAAGTCTGAGAACAGTATCTCCAACACCATAAAAAGGCAGTATTAAGGCTATAGAAATTCAACTGCCAGTGACTGACAAAAAGATTATATATTGCCAGTATACAAAAAACAGAAAAATTGATCCCAATACCAAGTCAAAATGTGAATACCAGTATTGTTAGGCTAAAATGAAAAGTATTAATAAGTCCATTGAGTGTAGCAAAAATAACGCTGATAAAAAGATGTCTAGGGAATTCCCTGACGGTCCAGTGGTTAGGAGTTGGCATGTTCACTGCCAGGGCCCAGTTTCAATCCCTGGCTGGGGAACTAAGATCTCACAAGCCGCGCGGCCAAAAAAAAAAAGATGTCTATAACAGTTAAGACACTATAAGAGCTGAATCATCTTATTTTGAAATTTCTCCTCGGAGAAATACTTCTTTCCACAGATGTTCACTACATATCCATTTACAAATTACGTTTTTAGAAAATAGGAGGGAAGTTTAAAAAGTAAGCAAATGGAACCCAAAATTAATGAATAGAAAATACATTTGAAAGCAAATCTGACACTGAAGTTCTAATCTAATTACTGTATCAAACTCCACCAATCCTTGACTGAAAGTAAACTACATCATCTCACATAATGCTTAAGGACAAAATTAGCCAAGATAAGTGGTGATGTTAATAGCCATAATAAATAAATATCATAAATTACTAACTACATTTAGTCAACAAAGTAGGGTTGTTTAATAATGCTCCCCAAAATAAAACAGGTAGCATTTCTAATGAGTAGTGTGTTTTACATCACACCTCCGTTCATCATGAGGGGATTTGTAACAAGTTTCATTTAAAATGAAACACAGAACATATGCCTTTCTTTCCTTGGTTTAAACTGTTTATAATTACTCAGATACAAAGTACTCTGATTCTTAGGGCACTATCATGGTTTTAGGTGTTCTCAACCATTTTTTTTCTAATGGAGATTCATTCATGTTAGAAGGAAAAAGAAAAAAACTGAAGTCCAGTGAACGGAATAATAATGACTTTTAAAAACTGAGAAGTAGAAAATTGCAGCCAAATGATAACTGGCAATTACAAACGTATAAAACAATTCATAAATATAAAACCTCACATAATTTTTAAAAGGTAATGTGGAAGAACAGCAATAATTAAGAATAGTTAACATCTCAAATATAACACTGATGATACACTGGCAGGAAAGTAACCTTGAGCATTATGGGAATTCCAATCGCCTGCATGTGTTCATATACAGCAAGAGTTTGCCAGGAGTTGGTGGAACCACAAAGCTCAGTAGAGTACTGAATTAGAATCCTCAGTTATTTGTGGTAATGCAATAAGTTTAGTCTATGAATATCAAATCTAGTAAGGCTGAATAACTCATTCAGTAGGTTACTTCTAAGAAAGCTTTAGTTGTTAGCAATAATTGGTCTACGAAATTGGGCTCATTCGTATGTAAGTGCAAACAGTGAGCTTTGCATTCTTCCCTAAGGAGGACTCTCAAAGCCCATGAATCTGCTTTAGAACACAACTGATTTAGGGAACCCAGTGTCTGACACAGAGCTAGAAATGAACGATCTAGTGGATGAACCTAAAATATACAGAAATTGATTAATATCTAATTTTATAAAATCGTATAAGGTACCATCTCATTGATCTGATGTAATTTTGTGATGAATTACTTAAATTTTAGAGAATATGGATTCATTCCTCAAAGTTCACAATGAATTCATTCCTTTACTCACTTCAATGACATTATCAAAATTGCTTTTCACTCATAGAAACTTTACTGAATTATTGCAAAAGCAGCGTTTCAGTTGTCTTCATTGATCTTTAGATATATTAATTTACAAATCGAGGGTATATCACTTATTTTTTTATAATAAGGTCAGTTACATCAAAGCAAACATTCTAAACTTTTTTTTTACCAGTTTTAGGAATAATTTCAGTTATGAACATACAAACCTATCCCAAAATATCTGTATTTCAATTAGGTGCAAGGATAAAACTTCTAGTGTGCAGTGCACTTTTTTCACTGTCAATAAATGCAGTGCCATAGTCAGGATTTGACAGAATTAACCTAAGAGAAAAGGTCTGCAGAAAAGATTAAGCCATTTTTACAGATGAGATGACTGTTTTTTCAAATGAAAACACTGTACATTTGTAAATGGCACGATGTAGGTGGAGTGCGGTTGGTACAGGATTTGGAGAAACAAAGGAATTTGGGGAGACGGAAAAGGACTTTGGAAAAACCTGGTGTCTACCAAAAAGCAAAATGTGAATGTTAGGTTATAACAATTCTGTCCTTAAGTCTAGTCATTTCCCTTTTACTGCCTTTTAACAGCTAATGTGAAGGACAGAAATTACAACAAAATAATTGAAATATTTAGTATACCTGGTGTCACAGCACCCTCTATCACATGATAATATACAGAACACGTTTATGTGTAGTAGTCGCTTTAATGTGCGAATATTCATTTATGTAGAACTACCTGGTTTTAATCCTCGGTTTATTACTTCCCAACAATGGATTTCTCCAGCTTCCCTATCATTAGTAACCAACCGCAAGAGCATTATTGACAAAGCAATCCTGAACTCTAAATTATTGCACCTGTGATCCTAGTGCCAACAACTTAAGCATCAGCAGAGAGCTTACCATAGCTATAATTATACACCTCTACCCCCTGACCTTCCAAATTAAAAACTTCGGGTTAAGCCCAATCTGTTTTACTAAGTTTTCCAGGGACGTCTGAGGCGTGCTCACGTTTGAGAACCACAGCTGTAGGAGAAACGCCCCGTGGAGCAGTCAAGTCAGTAGTCGCTGAAGTCTAAAGGAAACTTACTTCATTAACTTTCACTAGTACTCTGATACTCAAAGCATCATCCCAATAAGGCAGTTAAGAACAATCCAATGCTAGCTACCTAATATTATCAGGGCTTCAGCCTTCCAGGAAAATCGAGGCTTTCCAGCAAAAATTCATCATCCAGGGAGAATTTACGTTGACTTTGCTGACTTGGGAGAAATGACTTTTCTTCTCTGGTTAGTCTAATAGAAATACGCCACGCAACCAAATCTATATTCATCCTGAGTGTCCCTGAGGCTACCTTTCCTAAATCTTAACCTGTTTTTATAGCAAACTATCCACTAAATTCCCCGCTCCGTCACTGGCTCCAAACACATACGCTGCATGTTTTTTACAACACTGCTTTACTAAGCGAAAGGAAACAAAAGCTCTTAGAGCAAAGACCAATCTAAGCCACAGAACCTGCGCCATCTTCCCATCCAAGAGAGAAATGGTGGACCCATGTCTCGACAGATTAAGGAATTCATGGCTGAGGGGACGACTGAGAGGACCTCAGGAACAAGGCATGAGGAAACAAACAAAAAAACGTTTTGTTTTGTTTTTCTGGACTTAAAACTAGAGAAAGAACTCAGTTTCCTCTCCATCTTGGCTATTTATAGCGAACATATACAAGCAGCTTCCACTTCAAAGTCCTGCAAAGTACCTCCAACGCGGGAACTCGGCAGGGCGGAGACTCGGGCTCTCCTTCCCGAGGGCGGGAGAGACGAAAACCCGGGCCCCGTTTTCTCTGGAAGGTTCCGAAAGAAAGGCGCGCGCCCCCTCTGCGGGCAGCGAGAGACTCGGCACCAGATGGCGCTGCCGCACCGAGAGCCGGAGCCTGGGCGGCAAGTGAAACGGGAAGAGGCGTCACCGGATCCTTTCCTTCGCGTCCGTCGCCGGAAATGCGCGCTGGCGCCAGCCTCTGGTCCCGGATATTAAGACTTCTAGAGGGTTCCCGCCTGAGGGCGGGGCTAGAACCGGAACCGAACGGCGAACTTCGGGTCTCGGGGCGGAAGCCCCGGGCGGCGCCAGTGGGGGCTGGTTTCTGGTGCGCGCGCCTCGCCGCGGCGGCGGAGGGGCGGGGCCTCGCCGTGCGCTTGCGCATTGTGAGGAGGTAGGCGCCGCTGGCGCGTACGTCTGTCTCTGCACGTTTGCTGGCCCTGCAAGGCGGTAGTGGTGGCGTAGTAGGTTGTTTTTTTGTGGTGTTTTTTTTTTTTTTTTTTCATCTTCCCGCCCACATGGTTTGGGTTTCTGGCTGTGAATCAGGTTTCTGGAAATCTTTGTGGAAAATTAATGGTATATGAGGTAAAAACTCGAGCTGTATTTTCCCTCTTGAGTACTAAGCGATCCAGATGCCTGCTGGGCGCGGTTCCCGTGCTGGGATGGCCCCAGTCTTCCCGTCTAAATCTCTTCCTGAACCGGCACGGTCCATCCACTGTGTCTTTAAGCATCAGTCCTGAGGTGGTAGGGGTGTCACTAGGAAAAGGGAAGGAAGGCAAATACACTGCTTGTGTGGCACCTAAAGACGCTTTTTAATTATGTAAAGAAGCCTGTCTTTTGGAGTTTTAGCAGCGCTTCTCTTAAGAATTTAAGGAGTTAATTAGCTTTATTTTTCGGTTGTTTTCAGAAACATTTCATGTTCTGTGTTTTATGGTGTGATCTTGGCCTTTCTCAAATTTTAACTAAAGGAAGGCCGCTTGTGCAAAGCGTTTGAAGGGAAAATTCTGCCCCTTTTTCATTTTTACAAGATAGAGGCAAACCACTTTTAATAGGCGGACCGTAGTTAACTCGTGAGAGTGCACTGGCTTTGTTTTGTTTTTAGATGCAGCATGGAAACCACCAAGTAGGTTGGAAAAATAAAATCTGTGTGAAACTGTACCCACCCAGTTTTAATTTTAGACTAATTCTAAAAGTGTCAGCTGCAAGGTACTCAGTTCTCCCAAGAAATTTCTTCAGCCTTGGTAAAGACTTTTGAAAGTTAGATTGTCTGGCGTAGCCAAATAAGGGCATTTTACGGTTTTTGGATAAAACTTTTTGATGGTTTCGGTAGTAGGTGTTGTAAAGAAAGCTACTGCCGGTTGAGGAGTGCCGCTGTATTATGTTTATGTGAAAAAAACAAAAAAAATTTTTTAAGTGGGCAGTATCGAAGGATCATTGAAGACTGATCACAAATAGTGTGAGCAGGAGGCAAGGTGGGGGCGTGGGAAGTGATGGAAGATATTAGGAAACACATGAAAGAAAAGGTCAGAGCTAAAGCTGTAATAGATGCGGAAAGGCTGATTAGGAAGACGGTGAGGAAGTATAGATTTTAGACGTCAAACTGAATGTGTAGAATAAGGAATAAGTTCATCATTAGATGGCTCAGTTTTGGATATATTGCATTTAGCTGCTTATTTTAACTTTCTGTACGTTCCTGTCTTCCATGTACCTCATATACGACCAACCTTAAATTGAGGGAGTGCTTAGTTTTGCCACCATTATACTAGTAACTTACACTAGAATAGTGTGTCACAGTGTGAAGAATTATTTATTTACTTAATTATTTCTATTTGTATATATTCACAAATAGTGATATTAAAGTCACTTCCCTGCAAATCCCCTCAACTCTTTGTCCCTGAGTTCTACTACTTGCCTGGCAAAACCCGGATCATAAATGAACTCATGCATTTATCTTTTCTGTGCTTACACCCAGCAGCTTAACAACTGGGTGGACTAACGTGCTCTCACCCAAATGGTCTCTCCTACAGTCCAGTCATCCTACTCTTTTCTGTAGTCATTTTTCTCTCTTTAAACCAGGTATTGCATTCTTTGTCTTCCCTCTTGGAATCACCAATTTCCTCCTCAACCAATGACTTTGCCTCATCCTTTATTGGAAAAAGAATTGTGAGCTTAGCCAAGAATTCTCTCATCTTCTCACTATCTAGTCTACTTGCATCTGCGTCTTTAATTGGCTTTCCTCTAGTTTAAAAGGATGATGGGTCTTTCTGTCAGATGACAACAGTTGGTATTGTCTGTCTTTAGTTTTAGCCATTTGAGTTGGGTATATAGTGATATTTCATTTTTGTGAAATATGTTCAAAACTTTTGCCCATTTTAAAAATTGAGTTTGTTTCCTTGTAATTGAGTTGTAGGAGTTATTTACATACCAAGTACACACCGTTTTTTCTTTATTGAGGTATGACTGACAGACAAAAGCTGTACATATTTATGTATACAACTTGATGAGTTTGGAGTTAAGTATACACCCACAAAACTGTCACCACAACATATGTCATAAACATATCCATCACCTCCAAAAGTTTCCTCCTGCCTTCATTATTTATTATTATTTTGCGATTAAAAACACTTAACATAAGCTCTACCCTCTTAGCAAATTTTTATACAATGAGCATTGTTAACTGTAGGGACTATGCTGTACAGTAGATCTCTAAGACTTAGTGATTTTTGTCTAGCCAACTTGGTACCCTTTGAATAATACCTCTCCATTTCCCCTTCCCCTGTATACGTGTTTTTTCGTCAAAATGTGTGTTGTGAATATTTTTCTCCCAGTTGTGGCCTTTCATTTTCTTAATAATGTCTTTTGAAGAAAAGTTTTTGTACATTGTATTTTTCTAGGAATTTGTACATATTGTCCAAATGTTAAAGTTCCCTAGCATAAAGCTGTAAATAAACTCCTCTTGCTATCTTTTTAATATTCACAGTATATTATATTTAGGCTTATGATCCATTGAAGGTTAATTTTTCTGTATGGTATAACAATAGGAGTTGATACTGTTATTTTTCAAAATAAGAATTCAGTTATTCCAGCAGCATTTGTTGAAAAGATTCTCCTTTCCTCCACTGGATTACCTTTGCACCTTGGTCGAAAATCAGCTGGTTTTCTGAATCTATTCAGTTCCATTGATAAGTATATGTATATCCATATGCTAACTTATCCAACTTTTTTTTTTTCTCAATACCGTTTTGGCCATTCTAAGTTTTTTGCATTTTAATATAAATTTTAGAATTGACGTTTCAATTTCTAAAAAAGCCTGCTGGGATTTTGGTTGGAATTCTGTTGAATCTATTGATCAGTTCGGGAGGAATTGACATTTTAAGAATATTGAATTTTCCAGTCTACGATCATGGCATATCTCTTCATCTCTTTATTTTGGTCTTTAATTGTCTTTGTAATTTTCAGCATACAAGCATATAAATTTATTCTTAAGTATTTCATGTCTTTTATTATAAATAAGTTTTTAATTTTTATTTATTTTAGTATGAATATAATTTTTCATTAAATTTTCAGTTTGTTGAATTGTATTTTTCACCTCTAGAATTTGTGTTTGATTCTTCTTTATAGATTCTAGTTCTCTAGTGAAATTCTGAAGTCTGTGCCTAATAACTCCAATATTTAGGTCATCTGTGGATCTTGTTTCTGTTGCCTTTTTCTTATTCCTGTTTCCTGGTATGCCCAGAAATTCTTAATGGAATTCTGTCTTTGTTTATGAAAAATATTAAGCTCTGAATGTTTTTTACTTCCATAAAGGATTTAACTTTTCCTTCTGTTAGGAAACTAGGGTCAGAGCCGAACACCTTAGCCTATATGGTTTTCAGTCTGTTAGGTCTAATCTATTTCAGGTTCATTCTTACTCCTAGGGTGGCCCTTTTTCTGTCCCAACTAAGATCCTGAGGTGTTTTCAAAGGCTTTTCTTCCCTAGTTGCCCCTGAAGTCCAATTTTTATTTTCACAGAGCCATGGGACTCCTGAAAAGCTCTTCTTGGCTTCCCTGCTTCTTAGTTGCCACTTTCTGAGTGACTTCTCAGCCTCTGGAACAGCTTCCAAATTGGCAAATGAGTCAAGGGGAAAAACAGAGTTGAACATGGGCAGACTTCTCTGCACCTTCTCTTCAGGATTTTGTCCTCTCAGTATGCCATCAAAAAGATCCTTTTTGTATTTTTACTCAGCTTTTCTAGTTCACAGTTTAGAGGGTGGGTCTGATTTTTTTTTTTTTTTTAAGTCCATCACTGGCAGAAATGAAAGTCCTTAATCTGAGAATCTCAATGATGCTAATAAAGGTAGTACTCTTTTACGTAAGTGTATTAATTTGAAATTGTTATAGTTCAAAATAATTTCATGTAACTCTTCCTAAATTGCTTTCAAATCATCAGTATTTAATCATTATCATGATTAAATATTTAATCATCTATCCTACACTGCTTTTAAGTCAGCAATATCAACATTCAAAGGAAGACTTGGGGCTAAATTTTCCAGTTCTTTTATTACTTTTTAAAAATGTTTTTGGCTAGTCATATTCAGATTTATATACAATAATGAAAACGCATTTTTGCTTCTCCTTATATTTTGTCCAGAATTTGGAAAAGTTATTAGATGAGAAAAAGATGATGTCTTCTCTCATCAAGAAAACAGTTCATTTTAGTTTACTATCTATCTTTGGGGTTAATGCTTCATTTGTAATGAATAGTTTGCATGGTAGAGGGCCATAACTTATGGAATAATGGAAGAAAATTAAGTTTTTATAAAATAATGTTAAAACAGACCGAAATCCTACCTTCATGGTGCTTATAGTAGGCACTTAGAGACTAGATTACGAAGGTAAATATATCCAAAGCGCATGTGCATTTGTTCTAACCTTTTTTAACAACGTTTCAACAGTGAATTCTGTGTATATATATTAGAAAAGAAAATAAACAAATGTAGCTTGGAACAGATAAAAAAAAATTCTCATATTACTGACCATAAAATGATGCAAATTATGTCGCACTGATTAAATTTCCTAATTTCCTTGCTTTAAAAATACATGTGCAAAGAAGTAATGGCAATACGGTTTAGTCATCTTATTCACCATTTCTATCTTGCTGCACCATTTTGTTTTCCATGTTTGAGTTTGCAGTTCTCTAATTTATCACTGGGGTTTGCATTTTTTAATTGTATCCATTCTATAATTGGGTAAAGTTAACTTATTTGTATTTCTTTTGGAACAGTCATACATTCAATTCACTTACATGCACACAAAAAAATGAAATGTCAAATGTAGAGTAGCTTTCCCATAACCCTGCTCTATTAATGTCTTAAAAATCACTAAATGCTCTTATTCCAGATCCCGATGAGGTCAAGCTGGAGTGTCAGATCTGACCTCTGTGTGTTCTATAAGGGGTTTCTCAGTCCTGTTACATTCCAATAGTTTAAGTATAGATTTTCTGTAGTCATCTTGCCTTTTATAATGTGCTTAGATGGAATCAGTAAAACAAATGTGCCCTTCATTTCCCTGAATGGGGTTATTGTAGAGAAATAAGAAGCCATAAATTAGGGTGCAAAATTCCCTTTATCCCTAAAACACAAATAGTCATTTTGAGGGATGGAACATATTTACTTCAGTTTTTGTGATACGAAAAAGAATATAAGTTTTATATGTTCAAAATAAAGTTGACATTAGTACAAAACAACTCATATATTCTAAGAACTATCCCCCCCCCCCCACACACACACTTTGGAGAACACCTTTGTCATATCCTTTTACCATATAATTGAGTTATTTTAAAAATCAAAATAATAAATTGGCATTTTCTCGTTTATCTAGTTCTTGAAGCTTTAACTTTAAATTTCTAAAAAAGATTATATCCTTAATTGATTGCCTGAGATTTTCTGTGATAAAACTTAAAATGCAACTTATCTTTTACATAACTATTAATTTGAAATTGTTATAGTTCAAAAATAATTTCATGTAACTCTTCCTAAATTGCTTTTAAATCATCAGTATTTAATCATTATCATGATTAAATATTTAATCATCTATCCTACACTACTTTTAAGTTAGCAATATCAACATTCAAAGGAAGACTTGGGGCTAAAATTTCCAGTTCTTTTATTTTTTAAAAAGTTTTGTGTTGTGGTCATCCATGTACAATGCTTGGTGTCAGTCTATCTATCTCTTGTAAAAATAAAATACAGTGAAAAAAAAAAAAAAAAAAAAAAGTTTTGGCTAGTCATTCAGATTTATATACAATAATGAAAACTCATTTTTGCTTCTCCTTATATTTTGTCCAGGATTTGGAAAAGTTATTAGATGAGAAAAGGATGATGTCTTCTCTCATCAAGAAAACAGTTCATTTTAGTTTACTGTCTATCTTTGGGATTAATGCTTCATTTGTAATGAATAGTTTGCATGGTAGAGGGCCATGACTTATGGAATAATGGAAGAAAATTAAGTTTTTATAAAATAATGTTAAAACAGACCAAAATCCTACCTTCATGGTGCTTATAGTAGGCACTTAGTGACTAGATTACGAAGGTAAATATATCCAAAGAGCATGTACATTTGTTATATAACCATTTTTAACAATGTTTCAACAGTGAATTCTGTGTATATATATTAGAAAAGAAAATATTCTTTTTCTCCTGCATAATATTGTACATGATCACAAAATACAGGTATGAAAAATGCATGAAAAAAACATAAAACATCCAGTTTCAAACATCTTTAATACAGAGATTACATGACTAAATTAAATAATTGAAAAACAAGAGACCTTTTCTAAAATGTTGAATTCAAAAGTCTACCTGTAGAATTACATTTAAATCCAAAGAGAAAATACCCTTCGCTTCTGTCTTACTTCTTCACCAGCTATTTTCCTTGCTTTGTGCAGAATATTCTTATACTGCTTAGAGGCAACTTTACACATGCAGAAGTGTTATTATTCAGTTAAGTCATATGGCTCTCATGGAGCTTGAGTGCCATTCTAAAGAAGATAGATAGTCTTATTCCAAAAGTCTGATACCACAAAATAAAATAATCTTTAAAGGCCTGATGTTTAATGGTAGGAGACTCCAGGTCATAAAATAAAGAGACATTCGATTGATAATAAATTTGAGATTAGAAAAAGTGAAAAGTTGACTAACAAAAGGTGCCGTTTCAGTGTTGCTTATTGGTTTTCCCTTGCCTACCCCAAAGCATTCCTATTGTTCCAATTGTGATGTCCTAACTCTTCTTGTCTCTACTTATTGATCAGTCATCAATTATTATTGAAAAATTCTGGATACAAAGTTCTAACCAGTATTCTGATGAACTTTGATATTAGTTGGAGAAAAAAAAAGACACTCACCCAATGGGAAATACCTTATCAAATGTGAGGTGGTCTCTCTCAACTGTAATGGCAAAGAAGGGCATGATAAGAAGAGCCATTATTTGTTAAGGGCTTACCTAGTATGTGCCTAGAGTTTTCTGTGCACCATTTCTATCAGTCCTTATAGTCGGATCAGGATGACTTCTCCATGGAACAGGTGAAGTTTGCTCAGCAGTTTGAAGGTTTGATTGACATCAAACTTTGCAGTTGTAAATAGGGCTATGGTTTAAATTCACATGTGATCTAACCATGTACTTCCTAACCTTTTTCAATCTATGTCAACATAAATTAATTTTAGTTACCAAATGTAATCTTACTGAATGGAAACAACTTTATAGGGTGAATAGAAAGCTTTATTTTTTCGTACTGCTTACCTTCAAGTCTATTCAATGGACTATTTCTTCTCCACCTTTTTAATGTTTTCTAGGGTGGGCCTCATAGCTTGTCCAAACATTCTTGAAAAAACAAAAACATTCTCTGGTCACCTTTGGGCACAAGAAGTGTCACTTAAATATTCAGAACCTCCAGACCATGCATAATCTCACAACTCCATAGTCTTACCTTATTTGAAGCTTATCCTCACTGTTGAAACTGTTTCAGGCTGAGAGGCTTGCAGTGTTTGGATTCTCCTTTGTTTTCCTATCTCCCTCTACTGCTTCCTCATGCAGTCTGCTTGCTGCAGTGTCTGATCTTCCAGGGCTGGACCAGTATTAAAAGAACTGGAGAAGAAGACTCAGGTTTACATGGCCACTACTGTGACAATCTGCAACTGGCATTCTCGGGACTTTGATATTTAAAGAAGGCTCTTTAGATTCCTCTGCCTGGAATCTCCAACTACAATACTCAAAGGTTGTCCTTTTTCCCGAGTGACCATTTAGGACTTCAACCAATACTTAGTCGTGGGCATCTGATTTCACCCCACTAAGATTCTTTTTGTTGGGATCCCAGTACCCTTTTTTTTTTGTTTGTTTGTTTTTTGTTTTTTGTTTTTTTTTTAATTAATTAATTAATTAATTAATTTATGGCTGTGTTGGGTCTTCATTTCTGTGCAAGGGCTTTCTCTAGTTGTGGCAAGCGGGAGCCACTCTTCATCGCGGTGCACGGGCCTCACACTATCGCGGCCTCTCTTGTTGCGGAGCACAGGCTCCAGACGTGCAAGCTCAGTAATTGTGGCTCACGGGCCCAGTTGCTTCGCGGCATGTGGGATCTTCCCAGGCCAGGGCTCGAACCTGTGCCCTCTGCATTGGCAGGCAGACTCCCAACCACTGCGCCACCAGGGAAGCTCCCCAGTACCCTTTTAAGTGGCTTTCTCCTTTATCTCTTAGGTGAAGTAGTCTCTTCTTTTTTTAAATTTTATTATTTTTATTTTTAATTTTTAACATCTTTATTAGAGTATAATTGCTTTACAATGGTGTGTCATTTTCTGCTTTATAGCAAAGTGAATCAGTTATACATATGTCCCCATATCTCTTCCCTCTTGCATCTCCCTCCCTCCCACCCTCCCTATCCCACCCCTCTAGGTGGTCACAAAGCACCGAGCTGATCTCCCTGTACTATGCGGCTGCTTCCCACTAGCTATCTATTTTACGTTTGGTAGCGTATATATGTCTATGCCACTCTCTCACTTTGTCCCAGCTTACCGTTCCCCCTCCCCGTATCCTCAAATTCATTCTCTAGTAGGTCTGCATCTTTATTCCCGTCTTGCCCCTAGGTTCTTCTGACCATTTTCTTTTTTTTTCAGATTCCATATATATGTGTTAACATACGGTATTTGTTTTTCTCTTTCTGACTTACTTCACTCTGTATGACAGACTCTAGGTCCATCCACCTCACTACAAATGACTCAATTTCGTTTCTTTCTGTGGCTGAGTAATATTCCATTGCGTATATGTGTCACATCTTCTTTATCCATTCATCTGTTGATGGACACTTAGGTTGCTTCCATGTCCTGGCTATTGTAAATAGAGCTGCAATGAACATTTTGGTACATGACTCTTTTCTTTTTTTTTTATTAATTTACATTTATTTATTTATATTTTAATTTTTGGCTGTGTTGGGTCTTTGTTTCTGTGCGAGGGCTTTCTCTAGTTGCGGCAAGCGGGGGCCACTCTTCATCGCAATGTGCGGGCCTCTCACTATTGTGGCCTCTCTTGTTGCAGAGCACAAGCTCCAGACGCGCAGGCTCAGTAGTTGTGGCTCACGGGCCTAGTTGCTCCGCGGCATGTGGGATCTTCCCAGACCAGGGCTCGAACCCGTGTCCCCTGCATTGGCAGGCAGATTCTCAACCACTGCGCGACCAGGGAAGCCCCATGACTCTTTGTGAATTATGGTTTTCTCGGGGTATATTCCCAGTAGTGGGATTGCTGGGTTGTATGGTATTTCTACTTTTAGTTTTTTAAGGAACCTCCATACTGTTCTCCATAGTAGCTGTATCAATTTACATTCCCACCAACACTGCAAGAGGGTTCCCTCTTCTCCACACCCACTCCAGCATTTATTGTTTGTAGATTTTTTGATGATGGCCATTCTGACCGGTGTGAGATGATATCTCATTGTAGTTTTGATTTGCATTTCTCTAATGATTAATGATGTTGAGCATTCTTTCATGTGTTTGTTGGCAATCTGTATATCTTCTTTGGAGAAATGTCTATTTAGGTTGAAGTAGTCTCCTTTTTTTTTTTTTTTTTTTAATCAGTCATCAATTTTATACACATCAGTGTATACATGTCAATCCCAATCGCCCAATTCAGCACACCACCATCCCCACCCCACTGCAGTTTTCCCCCCTTGCTGTCCATAAGTTTGTTCTCTACATCTGTGTCTCAACTTCTGCCCTGCAAAGCGGTTCATCTGTACCATTTTTCTAGGTTCCACATACATGTGTTAATATACGATATTTGTTTTTCTCTTTCTGACTTACTTCACTCTGTATGACAGTCTCTAGATCCATCCACGTCTCAACAAATGACTCAATTTCGTTCCTTTTTATGGCTGAGTAATATTCCATTGTGTATATGTACCACAACTTCTTGACCCATTCATCTGTCGATGGGCATTTAGGTTGCTTCCATGACCTGGCTATTGTAAATAGTGCTGTAATGAACATTGGGGTGCATGTGTCTTTTTGAATTACGGTTTTCTCTGGGTATATCCCCAGTAGTGGGATTGCTGGATCATATGGTAATTCTATTTTTAGTTTTTTAAGGAATCTCCATATTGTTCTCCATAGTGGCTGTATCAATTTACATTCCCACCAACAGTACAAAAGGGTTCCCTTTTCTCCACACCCTCTCCAGCATTTGTTGTTTGTAGATTTTCTGATAATACCCATTCTAACTGGTGTGAGGTGATACCTCATTGTAGTTTTGATTGGCATTTCTCTAATAATTAGTGATATTGAGCAGCTTTTGATGTGCATCTTGGCCATCTGTATGTCTTCTTTGGAGAAATGTCTATTTAGGTCTTCTGCCCATTTTTGGATTGGGATGTTTGTTTCTTTAATATTGAGCTGAATGAGCTGTTCATATATTTTGGAGATTAATCCTTTGTCCGTTAATTCATTTGCAAATATTTTCTCCCATTCTGAGGGTTGTCTTTTCGTCTTGTTTATGGTTTCCTTTGCTGTGCAAAAGCTTTGAAGTTTCATTAGGTCCCATTTGTTTATTTTTGTTTTTATTTCCATTACTCTAGGAGTTGGATCAAAAAACATCTTGCTGTGATTTATGTCAAAGAGTGTTCTTCCTATGTTTTCCTCTAAGAGTTTTATAGTGTCCGGTCTTAAATTTAGGTCTCGAATCCATTTTGAGTTTATTTTTGTGTATGGTGTTAGGGAGTGTTCTAATTTCATTCTTTTACATGTAGCTGTCCAGTTTTCCCAGCACCACTTATTGAAGAGACTGTCTTTTCTCCATTGTATATCTTTGCCTCCTTTGTCATAGATTAGTTGACCATAGGTGCATGGGTTTACCTCTGGGCTTTCCATCTTGTTCCATTGATCTATGTTTCTGTTTTTGTGCCAGTACCATATTGTCTTGATTACTGTAGCTTTGTAGTATAGTCTGAAGTCAGGGAGTCTGATTCTTCCAGCTCCGTTTTTTCCCCTCAAGACTGCTTTGGCTATTCGGGGTCTTTTGTGTCTCCATACAAATTTTAAGATGATTTGTTCTAGTTCCATAAAAAATGCCATTGGTAATTTGATAGGGATTGCATTGAATCTGTAGATTGCTTTGGGTAGTATAGTCATTTTCACAATATTGATTCTTCCAATCCAAGAACATGGTATATCTCTCCATCTGTTGGTATCGTTTTAATTTCTTTCATCAGTGTCTTATAGTTTTCTGTGTACAGGTCTTTTGTCTCCCTAGGTAGGTTTATTCCTAGGTATTTTATTCTTTTTGTTGCAATGGTAAATGGGAGTGTTTCCATAATTTCTCTTTCAGATTTTTCACCACTAGTGTATAGGAATGCAAGAGATTTCTGTTCATTAATTTTGTATCCTGCAACTTTACCAAATTCATTGATCAGACATTATATACCTCTTCATGGAAGCACTCAACACTACCTAAAGTCATGCCAAAGGGATTGAGCCTGAATATAATTCAACTACTGATCTTCAGAAACACAGAAG
The DNA here is from genome assembly GCF_949987535.1 of Balaenoptera acutorostrata. Taxonomy (NCBI): domain Eukaryota; kingdom Metazoa; phylum Chordata; class Mammalia; order Artiodactyla; family Balaenopteridae; genus Balaenoptera; species Balaenoptera acutorostrata. The sequence goes on from NC_080081.1 coordinate 71,136,242, forward strand.
ACAGAGGAACAAGCTGTAATGAGCTATTGAGCATGCAATTTGTAAAACTGAGACTAGAAAATTCTACAGTGTAGAAAACTCTTGGATTTTTCAACAAATAACTTGTAGCAAAAATAAGTTTTAGATTAAAAGAGACTTAAAAGACATATCAAAAAATATATAAAGGAGCAAGACTAGCATCTAGGGATATACATTTGACTGGTGAAACTATGAACAATGCAAGGAAATAACTACTGTAAAAGGATAATGATTCCTTATAGAAGGAAGAATGGGATTGCAGTTGGTATGGAGGATTTAGAGGGGTTTTGCATGTTGGAGGGGGAGTTCTGGCAAACTTCTACTTCTTGACCTGATGATGGTTAAGATTGTTCTCCTTTGAGTAATTCGTTAAGCTGTGCATCTGTTTTGTGTGCTTTTCTATATCTCCGCTTTCTTTTACAATAAAAATATTATTTTGAAAAATCGGTCACAAAGAGGAGGGAGCAGAGGCAAGGGAGAGTTAAGCTCAAATGAGAAATTTTGAGATACTGATGTCTATTATGCATGTTTAAAATTCTTTGATATTTATATAGTTTCCCTATATTTCTTAACATTCTCAGTTGTAAAGTACAACAGTACAAAACCAAAAATCCACAAGGTTCCCGTTACCTACAGAGAAAAGTCAAATTCCTTAATATGTAGCTTTTTATCTGAGGACCACATTTAATTTTCATACATCATTTGCTGCCATTATCCTCTAGGCATCAACAGATGGAGTCAGATAAAAATCCTCACTCTTCTTTGAACATGCTGTATTCTTTTTGTGCATTCATGCCCTTGGGATTCCCTTCCCTGAAATACTACTATTCTTACTTCAAAACTCAGTTTAAAGGTTATTTCCTCTATGAACTCTTCCTTTTCCCCAGGCAGAATTATTTGCTCTTTTGTCTGTGTTCTCATATCATTTTATATGATACTTTGGCTTAAATCCCTGTAATATTATGTCTACATGACCCTTTCTCTGTAGACTAGAGCTCTTAAAGAAAATATGTTGTATTTATTTTTGTTTTCCCTGTGCTAAGACAGTGCTTGGCATATGAATGAATGAATGAATGAGAAGAGACAGGAAATTGATTAGCTCCAGAGATACTTTGCCTAAGGAAGCCATTGGGTACAGGGAGAAGATGCAGTTACCTAATCAACTATGTACAGGTGAAAAAAAAAAAAAAGCCACGAGACTACAAACGCTTGTCTTATATGTCACTATGTTAAGTAGAACTATACATAATTGTGAGTATTCTGTGTTCACACGTCTCATGTTTTATTCCATCACTTTATCTATCTTTAATGGATCACATCACAGGATTTAGAAGAGACATTTGGGTTCTTCAATTAGTATGGCAGTAATTTTCTTCTTAGTCTGTTCATGTTGGGTGTTTGGTAACCTTTTGTAGTAATTAACCCATCAGAAAGGGTATAGTCATAGCTCTCACAGAGAATATAATGCAGTTAAAACTGGCATCCTGAAGCGGTGACAATATCCTGGGTAAAATATGGGCCAAAAAAATCAAATGGGAAGTAATAAATAAAACTCTATGAGTAGGTCTTATTAATATTCCCATTTTAGTCCAATGAGACAGCAGAGACATGGAGACTTTAAGTAACTTGCTCAGGTCACATGACAGTAAGCACAGAAATCAGGACCTGAATTTAGTCAGCAGCCTGCTTTCACTGCACGGCACTAAGTAAATGGTAGTTATCATTAATGTGATGGAGAAGGGGACTCTTGTGTCCAGCTATAGGAATATGAAAAATGAAGGTCTCTCATTTTTCAGATAGATCTGGAATCAAATATGCCTTTCTTGGTGTTTTAGCAGGATAAGTTAATTAGTCTCAGTTATGGGAAGAACAGATTACAAACACTGTCAAAAATAAATTCAATACAAATTACTTTACTCAGCTTGGGAAAATTTTCATGTGTGCTTAAATTTCTTCTTTGTGTTTTTAATGGTCCTTGAAAGTTAATTACACAAGCTTCTTTTTTGAGATACAGAACAAATCTACTACTTGAAAAATAAATGGCAAGGGCAGCTTTCAGTCTATGCATGGCTTTGACCCTTTATATTTGGGATCAAAATTGATGTTACATCTTTTATACCTGTTGTTGCAGTTAGATATTAATAGCCGGTATTTTAAGTGTTTTTTAAAATGGATGTTTCTTTATAAACATTTTGCTTTCCTCCAAAAAATCAAATGTAATGATCTTCAATTTCTAAGTTAACTAGTGAGATACTTCTTTGCAAATGAGGAAATTAAAGAATGGCATGTTATACTTTAAAATATTATGTAAAAATTTGAATAGTGTATGTTAAGTTTTAGAAATGTCCATGGAATTGTTTAAATAATAGGATTATCTTTATGTATTTCTGTGTTTTTGTTCTTCTATTCTAAAAAGAGCAGAATGGGTAGAAGAATTTGCTCTTTGTCTCTCCAGGTTTGGACAATCAACAACAATGACCCACCTCATTCTTTGCTGTATTTGCATAAGCATAAATATCTTATCTTAGGAATTTTTTCCTAAGCTCTCTTTATATGAAATTCGAACAAAGATTAGGAAGAGAATTTTATTATTTGGTTTCTTGCAATCCTATGTCATGGCTTGGTTGTATGTAGCAGAAAATATTCAATGATTGTTATATCAGTGAAGTTCAGTATTCTAGGGCTAATACCTATACATAGCAAACTTTGAGAATAACTACAAGGATAGCATTTAAAAATTTTCTTGTCAACGTAAGAAAAACAAATGAAGAGACATTGTTTAAATAAAATGTGAACTATAAAAAGTAAGTAATGGATAAAGACCCAGAAAAAAAGATATTTGAAAAGTGAGAGATTATTTCCCAAAGAACTATCAAGTCTCAGGAAAAATTCTTGTTCAGTTATTTTGTAGTTACAAAAATATTAAACTGTTAAAGCTGTGTATTTAAAATAATGTAGCTTTATTGTAGTAGAGGCTAAAATATTAAAGAAAAATTCCAATAAGGAACAAAACCTAATTAAGTATTTCTCTGCCCTTGTCACTTTTTCCCAAAGAATAAAACAGTTCTCTTCCTGTGGCCACTGGGGCTTCCCGTTTGTAATGATTTTAATAAAACACCTCAAATGCTTGTATTATTTAAAACTCACATCACTTGATCCTCAGAGAAGGCCAGAGGTGGAGCAAGTATTTTCTCTATTTTTACAGATTTATTATTTTATCCATTCATTTACCTGTCATGTACTAACATAACAATAGCTAACATTAATTCACAACTTGCTATGTACCAGACACACTTTTAAGTGTTTCACACATATAAACTCCCTGCAATCTAATGAGTACAAAACATTATTTATTTCTGGTTTTAAAGATGAGGCAACTGAAATACAAAGAAGTGAAATAATTTGTTCATAGTCACACAGCTAGTGAGTGGCACAGCCTGGCTTTGAACCCGGTACTCTAGCGCCAGAGCTGGCATTTTTAATCATTCTTCTGCTCTCTTGGTATGGTAGCTATAAAAGTCCATTATAACTATGATCTTATGAAAGAGACAAGCAGAGAAGGACATGGAAAAAAGTAATTGTTAATTCAACATAGATTTATTGAATACTCACTCTGTGCTAGGTGCTTGGTGGGAAATTAAACAGACCTCCTCTTTACCCTCCTAGAGCTTACAATTTAACATAGAAGCTGCTCATTAAACAAATTACAGTAATAATGTGAGAGAAATGTTTTGCTAGAGGAAATATAGGAATTCACAGAAACATCTACCAGGAGTGATGAAAGGCTTCCCAGAGGCAGTGGTGATTAAGCTGAGATCTAACAAGTGAGTTGGCATATCTACCTTGAGTCTGTCTAACCTAAATCCTAAATCCTCAGTTAGGCTCTTTCCACTAGACAATATAAATAGAACAGGAACAAGAGGGCTATAATATCAGATACAATATGATTTTCAAAGTGCAAGAGTCTACATAGGTCTGCTAATAAATTTGAAAAACTTCATGTAATAGACAGTGTAGTAGAACATATATTGTCAAAATTCACTCAGGAGTAACTTACAAAAATGGACTGTAAACCAATAGGAGAAATTTTTAAAGTTATCAAAAAAATACGTCCCTCTAAGGGTCAAAGAGTTTTGCCTATGGGTTCTTTGAGATTTTCAAAGAATGGATAATTCTCATGCAATATAAAATTTCTACATCTTATTTATAAAGAGGCATAGTTTCCATATTTATTTTATGAAACTAATGTCTTCTTGACACAAAAACTTAAGAGGACAAAAAATGAAAATGGGTACAAAAAGACCAAAGAAAACACCAAATCAATAAGAGTTAAAGGAACTGCTTCTCACAGCCAAGCACAGTTGATCTCAAGAATATAATGATAGTTTAATAATTATGAATCTATTACTGTAGTTCATTGATAAGTCTATAGTTATCTAACGGGCATTTGACAAATTCCAATCTTCATTATCATAAATAATCTTAAAGACTAGAAGGGTACTTTGATAATATAATACAGAAATGCATGGTTGGTTTAGCATAAGATTAATTAATGTAGTTTATAAATTAAGAGATTAAAGAAGAAAAATTTGATCATTTTAATAGATGGAGAAAATGCATTCAGTAAAATTCAACATCCTTTCATATAAAAAATTTTGATCAAAGAATGGAACTGCCTGATTAAGAAAAAACAAAACCCAGTACAGTCAGCATTGCAGTTAAATGGAGAAACACTGGAAGCATTCTCCTTAAAATCAGAAATAAAATCAGGATACTACCACCTCTGACTGGATGCTGAGCCTACTTATAAGGAAAATCATAGAAAAGAATGAGGAATGGTAAAGAAACAAAGTTACCATTAGTCACTGATGTAAGAGTACAAAGACAGCCTCCCAAAAGTATATAAGGTTAATCAGAAAGCTTACAAATATTTATGGAAACAACATCAATTAAGCAAAAAAATCAATTGAATTACTATATGCAAGTAACAGAATATAGAAAATGTAATTTTGTGAAAGGATATTATTTGTATTATAACAGCATCAAAATTATAAAGTGCCTTAGCATATGTTCACTAAGTGCTGTAAGTGGCTGTCTGGGCCACAGGAGCTCTACAAAACTGCTGGGTTGTAGTGGTCAATTCCTTCCTGCAGTTTCAGCCCCATTTCCTTGCCTCCACAGGTGTCTGTCTTCAGTAGGGCTAAAAGGAGCCCAAGCCCGTTAACCAGCTGAACAAAGGCTATGATGGAACAGACCCTTGCTGAGATTTAGACTGGAGAGGTTGTGGAAGTGGGGCTGGGCCAGGATACAAAGAGAAATATGGGGGAAGAGAGAAGTTACTGAGAAGAATCAAGAGATCTTAGCATTTTCATTTGCTGTGTGATCCTAGTCAAGCAACTTGTTCTCTTTAGGAATTCTTTTATAAAATTCAACCAACAGGACCCCCCTCACAGTTACTGAGAAGAAAAAAATGAGGGAATACATGTGAAAGTAGCATACATAGGATGTTGTGCTTAACATTCTGTCATCAAATGTTAGTTTTTCCTAAATAAGATACAGTCCGTAACTTCCCAAAGAAAAAGAGGCTGTGTTACAATAGCAGCTACAGCAGTACTGAAGGGGCTTTCATGTAGTATGCAGTATCCTATTGAAACAGGTGTCAGCATCATCCTCATTTTACAAATGAACCCACAGTGGGTGTTCTTCTAGGCACCTGTCAGACTGTCTACAGCAGCCAGCAGAAATGGACATTAGCAGTAGTCAGAAGAGTGTAGTACTCATTGGTCAACTCACTGGCCAACTCATTGTATTGCCAGCACCACTGACTGCCTGTCCAACATAGTCTAATTTGCCACTGTTTTTTCTCCAGTTTACTAACTTTCATACCGTTTAAAATCACTGTGCATTTGAATTAAGCCAAGACCTTGTTAGATCCTTCATGGTCTTTTTTCAAGGGCAGAATATGTACACACTCTTCTAGGTCCTTCAAACCCTTCTCAGACATTTTTGAATTAGTAAATTTCTGTTCAAAAGATCAAATCAGGAGATTCTCCCCAAAATGTAAATATGTAAAACTCATTAAGGTAGTGCCTGTAATCACACCGTATCATCATTATTCTCATCATCATATTTATTTCTTTTCCCCACAGTGGAATTTCTGTAAGCATCAAGAGTAAGAAAACTATAATTTCCAAGCAGAACATACGAAGTTTCTGCTCAGACTTGACATGTTCCTTTGTACTCACATTCCATTGGCCAAATATGCCAAGCACAAAGAAGTGTTCAGTAGAAGTCAGAAGGTATTGTTTTATAGGTGATTAAATTTAGATTTGAGGAAATTAAGCCCAAGGTTATATAGCTAGTATTTGGCAGTGCTAGATTTACACGTAAGGCTGTATATTCTAGATGTTTTATTTCCCACCCCAAAGAACAACCTGATAAGCAATGACTAAATTTTTAGTTAAATGAAAAATTCACATTTCCAACCTTTCCTTCTGAAAACCTTGGTCCTTTTTTCAGAAGGAATAAACCAGGACAGAACACTGCAGCATAGGCTTCTAGGTAACTGACATAAGGAACTTGGACATAGAGAGATGTGGCAGACTTCCAAGTGATGGGAAGAATTAGTGAAAACAAACAATGACTTCAATAAGAATTTAACATTTTGGAAGAAGAACTTTTACTGTATTTGAAAAGTTTAGGATTCTCTTTATGCTAACATCTTAACTCATTTTACTTCTACAGCTAATCTTCAGAAATAAAATTTTATAATTTGTTCCCTACTATTACAAAATATATAAATTGAGATCTTAAAGCTTAAAAGAATACTGTGGCTTTGAATGAGCCACCTCTTATTTCAAGTTTTTAAATACCTTTGGTTTTGCTTTTTAAAAAGTTTTAAAATATGCCAATATAGTACTATATTTTACCTTGGTAGTATAAAATTACTTTTAGTTTATAAATTTATATTTACAAGTTCACAGGCTTTACTAGGGCTGATCTTACTGAGCCTAAGTATAAATGTCTTTGGAAACATTATTGCTATTTAGGAATATTCTCACATTTTATGTTAACTTTCAAAACCATTCAGGTTTTTGAAAAATGTATTTTTATTGAGTAATTCATTTGAATTATTGCCTGAGAATAATTCTTTGTACATGAAAAAACTTGTTTAAAAATTTTTTTCTACAGAATTCTATAAACCTGAAGAGTAATCTTTTAGAAAAATCATCAGAAGGAAGGAATTTGTAGAAATAAAACTGGAAACATTCAGAATCTTGATGGTGTGCCAAACCAAATGTCAACTGGAGCTCGACCAAAAACTAAAGTAAGTAGTTTTCTTACAGAATATTCTGGGTGGAGGGCCATGCCCCACTCATACAGTGAAGAGAGTGCCATATTTGCATGTTCTTTATTACTTTTTGTGTTTTAAGTTAAACATTAAGGTTGACCTGTTTTTTATTATAACATGATTTGTAATGAAAAACATATATAGTTAATATTTATAAAATTGGAAAAAATGCACTCTGTGATTTTAAGATAAAATTGATAGTCCATTGTGATAAGTAGAGTCATAGCAGTAGATCATATGTGCTTTAATTAATTTCTTAATTATTAGTGAAAATTCCTGCTGCAGTTGAAGATCTCCTTGAACTATTATTATAAAAGTCTTCTCTATTAGGATAGTATGCATCTCAGTGATCAGTGTTCCAGAAAAGAGGCATCAGATTGGGGAATACAACTGCAAAACATCAGTTATAAACATTAAATACACTTTGTTTAAATAATTGTCTTTGCTCTACCAAGCTAAATAATGCCCAGGAATTTTGTTGTTGTTGTGTTTGGTATATTTTTAATGAGGAAAAATTGACCAGCCTTTCTTATAGATATTTTACAACTTTTAATATTTATAACTTTTTTCCAAATTTCTAATTTTTTTTCACATTTTTTATTTGAATCCAAAAGTATTGATACATCTTCATAAATTCTGACCAGTGTTGGATATAGAGGGATATTATTAATGTGCAAGATTTTATAGAGATACTTACGGTTTTTGATTTTATGATTCCCTGGCTGCTTTACAATGAAAAGAGTAATAATAATTTTGCAAGTAAATATGAAGGGAAAACATTATGTGTCTTCCTGACAGGAAACAACAGAAATTTTCTAAATTACCTCAAAAGAGATCATTTAAGAGATTACTTACAAAAGTCTGGGCAGCTTTAAGGGAAACCAACAACTGTTGCCCAGGAGGATCTTTGGCCTTTGAAGAGGATTGCAGCCACAGCCAGACTCCAGCTTGACAAAGAATAGGCAGAGGGAGAAAACACCCATCTCTCTCCCTCCCAGCTTCTATCCTTTTTTTTATTAGCTGAGCTTATCAGGAAATCAGGAGGGAAGGGCACTCACTTCATGTGTTCTTTAGCAATTGTGCCCCACAAAGGAAGATGGAAAAGAGCAGAGAGAAGTTTTAGAGGGTCAAATAGAAAATATTCAGCACACATTAAATTGAAAATTGTCAGCTACCATTATTAAATATGTAATATGTTCCAGGCACAGTGTTAAGCTCTTCACACACATTGCCTATTTAATCCATACGACAACCCTACAACATAGGCATTATTACTTCCATTTTTTAAAAAGAAATCTGATTTTCACAACAACATAAAGTTAGTGGGATAGGTATTAATGTTATCCTTATTTTACAGATGAGCAAACCAAGGCCCAGGAAATGTAAGTAACTTGACCAAAGGGGCAAAACCAATACTTGAGTCTGAGTCTTCATGCTCTTTATCATTATGCCATAGCATTCATTGCCTTGGGAATTTTGTAATGCCTTTGGAAAAAATGCATATTACTAAGTGAAAGAAGCCAATCTGAAAAGGTTTCATACTGTATAATTTCAACTACATGACATTCTGGAATGGGCACAACTAGGAGACTGTAAAAAGATCAGTGGTTGCCAGGAGTTAGGGAGGAGGGAGGGGTGAATAGGTGCAGCACAGAGGATCTTTAGGGCAGTGAAACTATTCTATATGATACTATAATGGTGGATACATGTCATTATACATTTGTCAAAACCCATGAAATTTACAGCAAGAGTGAACCCTAAGGTAAACTACGAACTTTAGGTAATTATGATGTGTCAGTGTAGGTTCATCAGTTGTAATAAATGTACCACTCTGTTAAGGGAGACTGTGTACGTGTGTGGGGTCTGTCAGTGAGTATATGGGAAATCTCTGTGCTTCCAACTCAGTTTTCCTGTGAACCTAAAACTGCTTGAAAAAATAAAGTGTACTTTTTAAAAGACAATTATTTTTAATTAAAAAAAGAAAAGAAAAATACAGCACATCTTAATTATATTTACTGTGATCCACATTTCGTTTCTTTTTGGTGAAGAACGACTGATGGATAACATCAAACTTTTACTCAAGGCTTTCTTCTTAGAGTGTTTCTCAGCCCAAGAAGAAAGCATTTATTACAAATCGATTGATTTTCTTTTTTTAAGATTAACAATGAAAGTTAAAAAGGAGAAAGACATCTTCTTTAATGTGATGCTATAATCCATTGGCTATTGCCTCTTAAGGGAATGTAATTTATTTATTTATTTATTTTTTAGATTGGATTCTTTTTTTTTTTAAACATCTTTATTGAAGTATAATTGCTTTACAATGGTGTGTTAGTTTCTGCTTTATAACAAAGTGAATCAGTTATACATATACATATGTTCCCATATCTCTTCCCTCTTGCATCTCCCTCCCTCCCACCCTCCCCATCCCACCCCTCTAGATGGTCACAAAGCACCGAGCTGATCTCTCTGTGCTATGCGGCTGCTTCCCACTAGCTAGCTATTTTACATTTGGTAGTGTATATATGTCCATGACACTCTCTCACCCTGCCACATCTCACCCCTTCCCCTCCCCATATCCTCAAGTCCATTCTCTAGTAGGTCTGTGTCTTTATTCCTGTCTTGCCACTAGGTTCTTCATGGCTTTTTTTTTTTCCCTTAGATTCCATATATATGTGTTAGCATACTGTATTTGTTTTTCTCTTTCTGACTTACTTCACTCTGTATGACAGACTCTAACTCCATCCACCTCATTACAAATACCTCCATTTCATTTCTTTTTATGGCTGAGTAATATTCCATTGTATATATGTGCCACATCTTCTTTATCCATTCATCTGTCGATGGACATTTAGGTTGCTTCCATGTCCTGGCTATTGTAAATAGAGATGCAATGAACATTTTGGTACATGACTCTTTTTGAATTATGGTTTTCTCAGGGTATATGCCCGGTAGTGGGATTGCTGGGTCGTATGGTAGTTCTATTAGTAGTTTTTTAAGAAACCTCCATACTGTTCTCCATAGTGGCTGTATCAATTTACATTCCCACCAACAGTGCAAGAGTGTTCCCTTTCCTCCACACCCTCTCCAGCATTTATTGTTTCTAGATTTTTTGATGGTGGCCATTCTGACCGGTGTGAGATGATATCTCATTGTAGTTTTGATTTGCATTTCTCTAATGATTAATGATGTTGAGCACTCTTTCATGTGTCTGTTGGCAATCTGTATATCTTCTTTGGAGAAATGTCTATTTATGTCTTCCGCCCATTTTTGGATTGGGTTGTTCGTTTTTTTTTTTTATTGAGCTGCGTGAGCTGCTTGTAAATCTTGGAGATTAATCCTTTGTCAGTGGGAATGTAATTTATTAAAGAGGCATTGGGGACCCATCTTAGCTGATTTTCTTTTTTTTTGTGTGTGTTTCTTTTTTTTTAAATTCTTTTATTTTTCCTTCTTTCCTCTTTTTTTCCTCTCTCTCCTCCTAATACACACTTTTTTTAGTAAGGGGAATACCATGATGTCGCTCTAGCCCGGCCCCTGTAGACGGGACCCCGGGGCCTGCTGTTAAAACCACTGTAGAATCGAGAGCGGGAACTGTTGTAGTTGGTGGTCCGGGCACGGTATCGGGCTTGCGGGAAACCCCGGTCTGTTGTGCTGGTGCCTGGTCTGTTGGTACATTTTGGGATCACCTTGATTTGTTTCCTCTAAATAGGGACTCATCTAAGGCCAAGGAAGTCCTCACTGACTTTTTGTCTGAGAACTCTATATATGCAAACCCTTTGGGATGACCACTAAATTTGTCACATAGTATAGTAACACGGTTGACTGAACCACAGCCATGAAAGTGTGCTTCCAGCTCTTCTGCTGTTGCACCATAGTCCACACTGTCAGCATAGATGGAACGGGCATCAGCCTCCATCTTCTCCTCAGTGGACATGATCACTGGGCCACCATTGCCTGGAGGTGGACTCATATTCATCTGCTTCTCTACCTCGTTCTGTAGCTCCTTTAGCTTCTCAGCTTCATACTCCATCTCCTTGACTCGAACGTTGATCGCTTCCAGCTCCGGGTCCTCAATGGCGCCGTCCCCCGGGTCACCCTCGACCAGTCCCGGCTCCTCCTCCTCCTCCTGGCTGCCGGGGGCTCACGAGCCCGGCCCAGGGCCCGGAGCTCCCGGGGGTGGGGGGCACGGGGCCGGGGCGGCTCCTCTTTGGGCTCGGGCTCTGGCTCGGGCTCCAGCAGCAGCTCCTCAGGCTCCAAGCCGTTCTCATAGTCCCCGGGGCCCCATCCCCGGCCTCCCCACCAGCCCCGGGCAAAGATGGCGGCGCTGCCACCCTGGCCCGCAGCCCCGACCGCCCGCAGCCCTGACCGCCCGTAGCCCCCGCTGCTGCTGCTGCTGCCGCCGCCATCACCCTTAGCTGATTTTCTAAAGATTCTTTTTATTTTTATTCTGGTTACTTTGTTTTTACAGTAAGCTCTTAATTATCCTGGAGCAGGTAATTTATTTCCATTAGCTCATTTAGGATAAGGACAGGATAACTTTATAACCTATTAAGAAATTTGGGACTATTTCATATTTTGGTCCATTCAGAACAATATTATAATCTGAGTGCTCATCCAATTCTCACTGACATAGGGTGTGGAGAGGAGGAATACATAGCCTCAGATATTAATACTGGGATTTATATTGCCTCTGAGAATCTTTTTCTGTTTTATGTTTTTACCACCAATATGTGCCATGGGCATTCCTTCCAAGTCACATATGAACAGGCAGCATGCAAGCAGGGGTCAGTTTGGCAGAAGAACTTTTTTTGCTGTTCTATCTGTGAACCTTTCAGTAGATGAACAATGGTTTCTGAAAGCTTCCCCTGCTGTTTTCCTTTTCTAGGGAATACTGTCTAAAGAGCCAACTCACTTCTATTTCCTCTGAATATGTCATGAACTCAGAGGTCCCATAATAGAGGAAGTTTGCCATTGGCTAGATTTCTTCCAAGATAGGAGACAAATCCTTCCACATAGATTTATGCCAGCCTGATGTACATTCATTCATCTGACTTATTGTCATTTTCATATTTTCTCAAGCTAGGCTGCAAAACCCAGTTTCACTCATAAAGATGTGCAGAATTCACTGCCCGGTGGAACATGTCTTAGGAATGTGTGCTCATTTCTGAATGTAGCCCTGGCTGCCAAATACTGAGAGCAAGGCCTCCACCAGCCCTAGGCAGGTTTCCCATGGGGCTAGTGCTGTGCGGAGGATGGAGGATCAAGGTGTCACCCTTTATTGCTTGTCAAGACGTCTATATACTTTCAGTAGAACATTTCCAAAGTTTGCAATATAGCCTTCTACCTTCATGGGACTGTTTCTGTCTACTCATCTCAGATGTCATGTGCCTAGGGGTGAAGTGAAGAAAGCTCTTCATGGTAGCTGCCAATACAAGTGAGACACACGAACAGCTCAGGACTTAAACTGGGCATAAACATCCTCACCACAGAGCCAGATATCTCAGTCTGAAGTCAGGCTGCGCATACGGATGGTACACCCTGCACAAGGGTCACCTTTTCTAATCAGCACAAGGATATCTTCTGCTCACCAATTTGTGAGTCCTTGAGACAGTGAATGCCAACCAAAGAGGACATTTTTTCCTAAATTTTATGAAAATATCATATGGGCTAGCGCAGACTGTGACCTGGCTAAGGGGATGGTCCAGGTTAGGTTGACACAAACAGAAAGTCCAAACTATAAATTCCGACAGCCAGGTTGCCAAGGTGAAGAAGGGTATTTAAAAGAAAGCAAAGACAAACAGCCACCAGTTGAAAATCTGGGGCTATTCTGACTTCTCTGTTCTCAATTTGAGAAGGCAGGTCAAGCCCATTTCTGAAGCCAGTGACTCATGAGCAGCTTCTGATTTATGCTTAATTCCCAGACTCGCGGGTGGGTGGAAGGCACAGGACAGGGTGATGCAGAGAGTTATATTCTGGGCAGGGAAGTAGGTGTGGGGTGGGGTGTGGACTAGCCAGCTCCATCAGATATATTCTCCATAACCTGGATCTGCATCCTCATCTTCCTCCAGAGCCCAGACCCTTGTGCCTGGCTGGCTGTCTTGGCATCTTGAACTGCATGTTCCAATGCACCTCAGACTCAGTCTGGAACTTGATAGTCTTCTCCTGTCTTAGTGAAAGACACTTTCAGTCAATTCATCATTCAGGCCAGAAACCTGGAGTCACCCTATTTTTGTTCTTCTCTCTTAAACTCACATTCATTGTCACCATGTCCTCTCTAGTCTGCATTTCTAATGAGGTGTTAACTCATCTCCTTTTCATCCTTAATGCCAGTGCTCTGGGTGGTCCATCTCTCACCTGAAATGCAGCCTATTAATTGGTCTTTAGTATCAAATACCCCTCATCCATTATCCAAAATACAAACAGAGTGACCCTTTAAAAAGTTAAATCTGATCATGTCTCTGTTCTATGGAAAGATCCTTCAATGTCTTCAATTTTTTTTTTTTTTTTTGGCTAGAAAATCAAATTTCTGTGCATGTAAGACAAAGCCGTTCACAATTTAGCCATGACAGCCTCTCCAGCCTCTCCTCTTTTGTCTCCTCCATCTTTCACTCAATATTCCAGCCATATCAAACTACTTTTGAATTCTTCTCACACTTCATATTTGCATCTTTTGCTCCTTTAACCTAGAATTCCCTTTCTATCTTCTTCACATTGATTCTCTTTACTAGGTTCTCAAGACTCAGTCTATAGGAAGGGCCCTGTTCTTCTAACAATTGTCACATTAATATTATTTATATATTTTTTTATTTTTCCTTTCACCAACCCTGAAGCAATTTGAAGTCCAGACTGTGTCATTTATCTCAGTAACCTAAGTGCTTAGCACAGTAACTGAAAATTATAGGTACTCATTAAATGTTCAGTGTGTTGTATCTTCTAGTTATTTCAGTAGAGTCTCTTTTCTACTGAGTAGGAGTTGCTACTCAGACACATTTGGACTAATGTTTTGGCAAAGTTTTAACACTAGAAAGGTAGATGTATACACATTCACACCACAAAAAGTTATGGGTTCCAGGATGTTAAGAATTGAAGAGTTGTCACGGATGAAGACTTTCTATCTAGGAGAAATTTCTAGAGAAATTTTTCCACCCAGGTCAGACTTCTGGTCACCCCTTTTTTTTCCCCTGAGAGGACTGGGGTTTGGGCATCGTGCTGCCCTTTCCGCTGCCACCTTCTTTGTTTTCAGCTATTATGTCTTTCAGTCCTTGACGAGTGAGAAATAAGGAAAGTAGTTCCAGCAAGGACAATTCTTTTTTCTGCAAGTTTTCTAAGGGTTTTCATTGGAAGTTATGAAATAATGAGCAAAGGGGCTCCACATAAAAGCCTCCTATGGATACTTTTTATTTTTCCCAAAAGAGTGTTAGAGGGAGATAAGACAGGTGATGGGTCTCACGTAATGTTTATCTATACTTTGGAGGCCACCTGTAGTCAGTGAATTTCCTGGAAGCTAACTAAAGAAGCTAAGGAAGAGTTAAGAAATAGCTGGAGGCTTTGTAAGAGTTGGGATGGAACAGGGGCTAGAGATTTGACATGATCCTGTACCTTAGCTGGAGGAGAGGTAGCAGTGGAAACGGGAGAGAGGAGAAGCATCAGGTGATGATGCTACAGGAGATATCCAGCCTCTCCTTCCTTCCCCCCTGCCATCATTTCTAGCATAACAACCCGATGGATCCTTGCCTGGGCTCCACAGTGGGAGAAAGTTCAAAGGATTTTTGCATGGTCAAAGGAATGAGGAGAAGGACATGTGAAACATATCCTCATAGCAGCGGCTGTGGGGGAAGCAGAGTTACTTTGGCCACTAGGCTGAGGTAGTAATTCCCAGGGACTATCTGTATGTAAGTAGTGGTCCAGCAGATGTAGAGACTGCTCATTATTGTTCTTAAAAATGTAATATCCTAGAGAATAAGACACTAGTATTTATATTGTGTTTCATGATTAACTATGACTAACTATTCTAGAATGTTTAGGTCCTTCCTTTTGTCCCCTGCAGATTTAGAGAGTATTTACTGGAGCTCATAAATACAGAGCCACATCTGTGTAAAATGACATCTGTTTCAGGAACACAGCCCAGTCGTGGGGTTGAAAATATGCAGTCACAAGCCACATGTGGCCACTGCATTCTTGAAGCCCTGACTAGATGTATCTGCCCGTGAGATCACCCCAGCTACCAACCAAATATATTTCTCCTCTGAATTATTGAAAAGTATTTTAAAACTATGTATCTGAAAAATTCAAGGCTTTTGTTTTGGTTCGTTTTATAGCCTTTACTGATTATACACATTTCCTCTATGGCTTGAATGGATAGCAGCATCAGCTGTGGTAATAAATCCTGCACTCTGCAGACCTGTGTGGCACATACGCCTGTGCCAGAGTTACACACCAGATGGCACCTGAAAATGAGTTGATATCTATGGTAAGATGGTATTTAGAGAAAACACATTTATAAGTAAAACAGGATATACATTTCACAGTGATTTTAAAAGAACATTGAACAAGTCAGTCGGCAAATATTATTGAGTGCCTACTCTGTGTAGAACCTTGTGAGGGTTGCTGTTTTGGCGTTGGGTTGCCTGGATGTAGCACTTAGAAGTGTTACTAATGCATCATCTCCTATAAGAAGATTGGAAAAAATAATGCTTTCCTAAATTTTCAAGTTTCCTCCACTGTTGATCTTCTCTGTTATGAACTTGGAACAGGGATTAAGAACATTTTAATCATCAAGGATATGTTTTCTGTGGCTTTTTGAGTAGGGCATGTGTTATGACCTTAAGTGACCAGTGGAAGACAGCCCCTATTGGGATGGCCATTGTTTAGGTGATCTAAATGGATTTGGTCCATAAAACAACACAGAAGGGTCCTAAAGACTTTAAACATCCAAGAAAGTCTCCATTAAGATTTACAGAGTGCAGAAGTGACTGTGAATTTCTGGTCAGAAATGTCAGTCTCCTGAGGTACATGTTCTTTAGTAATTACACAGCTGTTCCGGGAGAGTGAATGGGTGGTGAGTTAGTGAACTATGCCATCGCTCCTGACCTGTGTTGTCTCTCTTCCCCACCCTCCCCAAATAGCTGCATAACCAAAGATGAAATTTCCTTCCCCACAGTTGAGACCATAGGACCATAAATTGGTGTCCCATACTGCCTCCTACTTTCATGAAGCAAAAATGAAGTTTCCTCACGCTTCCTAGTTTTCACAATATTTTACTGGAGGAAATTCATGACGCAGTTCCACTGCAAGAAAGAACACTGTGAATTGGCCATGAAATGTCTCAAAAGACTTGACGTGGCTCTTTTAACTGCTAAAATATTAATATCTTGGCAGATTTAAGGAGGAGCCCATTAGGCAGTTTTCTGTTTGTTTATTTTGAAATCAGATTCCTGTCCTTATCACTGAGGAAGACAGGCAGTGAGTAGGCTGCTGATCGCTTGTTGGGGAGGGGGAGCAGAGAGGCAGTTTGACTGAATAATTCACACCAACATGTAAAATTCTGAAAGCCCTTTAACACTCTCAGAAATATTTGCATTTTTAAAAGTTTCTCCTTTTTTTAAATTAATTTTTATTGGAGTAGAGTTGCTTCACAATGTTGTGTTAGTTTCTACTGTACAGCAAAGTGAATCAGCTATATGTATACATATATCCCCTCTTTTCTGGGTTTCCTTCCCATTTAGGTCTCTTAACCCAAATAAATCTATGAGGGGGGGGGTGGTAATTCTGGCCGTGTAACCCAGTGTCATCTGCAAACTGGCACTTGCCATTGGCACTTGCCATCTACCTCTACAGGGATTAAATCATGTGCTGCTGCAGCTGCTGACTTTCAACACCCCCTGAAAGGAGTTCAGGTGGAGAGCAGAAATGAGGCGCTCTGTGCTCTGGGAAAAACTGGGAGAACAGGTCTTCAGATAGTTCGA
This sequence comes from Balaenoptera acutorostrata, assembly GCF_949987535.1. Classification (NCBI taxonomy): domain Eukaryota; kingdom Metazoa; phylum Chordata; class Mammalia; order Artiodactyla; family Balaenopteridae; genus Balaenoptera; species Balaenoptera acutorostrata. Next base: position 71,153,573 of record NC_080081.1, read on the forward strand.
TATTTTCAGGAGCCGATTTTATGAGCCCAATTCTTGTAACTCATCATATCTAGAAAAGCACTAAAATCCTTCATGGTGATGTCTGCTCCTCGTGACTAGCTGTAACCTTCACGAGACTAGCAGAAACCTTCTGCAAAAAATATGGGCTTGATTGCACGTACTCCCCCTTCACTAAAATCACATATATCCTGAGCATCCCCCCGCCTCTTTGGAGCAGTTTCTCAGAGCTATCTGAAATGCTGTCTCCCGGGCTATAGTCCTCATTTTGCCCCAGATAAAACTTAACTCACAATTCTCACGTTGTGCATTTTTTTAAAGTTGGCAACAGTGAGATAAAAACAAATCAAGCAATGCACAGGAAACTGTCTCAGAGGTGGGTGAGAGGGGCAGAACTCTGGAGACCAGCCCCCTGAATGGTTCCTGCTTTCCCACAGCTTTTTTACTGATTCTCTTAAAGCCTTAAGTGTTTTTTTAACGGGTCCCAGGCAGAACTTGAGGCTGGAGAAAGAAAGCATGGCTGGGAGGAAGTAGCAGGTAAAGAGGACATGAAGACAGGGCAGGTGGTTCTTCCTATATTCTGGTCATTGAAAGTTTGAAAACATCAGGGTTTAACAATGGTTTATTATAAACATGTCTGTGTGTGGATTGATTTGTCTGTAAAAATATCAGAATTGTAAAAATAATGGCAGACCACAATGGAGAAAATAAGTTTTGCTCTTTATGTCAAGCACTTGGAAAATATTCAGCCCCATTGTTCCCTTGGGCTGGATTGATACTGCCTATGAACTCCCTTCAAGAAAAACACAACCGGTTTCACCATCCATTTTTATTAACTCCACATTCTCAGAGGAATCTTTATGCACTCCCTTGAATATCAGGACTAAATTTGTTTCACTCCATGTGGAACTGTCTTACTGGATGTAATTTTCCAGGAAGTCAGTTCTGCTTTCCAGGACCAGTAGGGATATCTCTGAATATTCTGCCATTGTTCTGCCTACTTTGTATTAAGTCTCCAGACATTATTTCAGTAATAAGGGAAATTTTTTTTTTTCTAATGGAATAACTTTAGGGCCAGCATACTTGCTGTGAGTGGTAGTGAGTACTTAAATCTATCCCCCACCACCTATGGGCTGAGAAACTTATCTTTGGCTAGGACAGATGTAATTGAACAGAATTGGTAGTTCAGTGGGGATGTTAATGCCATAGAAAAAGAAAATAGGCCAGGAGATTTGGGCTTGAATTAAGCATGAGGGAGGAGGAGGGGAAGTAGGATAAAGACCTAGAATGCAAAGTTAAAAGCTCTAGGTCAGCGCTGCCCATAGAAGTATAATGTGAGCCACGTATATAACTTTCAACTTTGTAGCCACTTAAAAAAAAAAGTGAAAGGAACAAGTGAAATTAATTTTAATAATATATTTTATTGAAACCAATATATTAAAATGTCATTTTGATATGTAAACAATGCACAAAAATTATCACTGAGATATTACTTTCTTTTTTGGGTTCTAAGTCCTCTAAATGTGCTGTGCATTTTACACTGACAGCGTTATCTCCATTTGGACCAGCCACACTCCAAGTGTTCAATAGCCACACGTGGCTGGTGAACAGAGCAGCTCTAAGTAACAAGCCAGAAGGAAAGACATGACGGTGATCTAAATCACTTATTTATTTATCTATCTATCTATTTATTGATTTATTTATAAATTGTTACAAATAAGTAAATAAACTTAGGGCATCTAAGTCAGAGAGAGTATTAACAAAATAATGAGAGAAAGTTAAGAGAATTACCTAACTTTGGACAGTTATCCTCAAGAAACAGACTGTTTAAGGAAGGTTTATGTGACTAAGGTAGAATTCACTGAGTTAGACTTCAGGTAGATATACGGGGATCAGGGTTTACCTTGAATTGCAGGATGAACGTGCAGTTCATTCAAAGATGATCTTGGTTTTCTTAAGGAAAGTGAGAAAAACAGCTCTGCCCCTGGAACAAGTGTGGAAGTAAAGGTGAGCTCCGAAGGCCATGACTCTAAAAACCCCGTGAACATGTGAACCTAGAGATAAAGGGGACGCAGTGTCCTAAAGATAATATGCATAATCACTTCCCTGAGTTTAAGTGAGCCCCCAAATCGCCTTTCTGCAATAAAGTAAGTTTTCTCTATATGAAGTGCTTTGTTGATTGTGAAACTCATATACATACATGGGTTACTGTTATTGGCTAAAGAAAGGGCTGTTCTGTGGAGGTGAGCTATCAGGGACAACTAACCGGGAAAATCCATCATCCCAGCACATCATTAAATCTCGGAAACTTGCTCCCCTAGGTGGGTAACAGAAAGTTAGTGGAGGTGAGGGAGGGCTGTCTTTCTGTTGGGAGCAATCTTAGATTTGTTTTATCAAAACAGATATTGCCCATCTTTAGAACCTTCTGCCCATTACTCTCATTATATATTTAGTGTGAGGGCATATACTGCTCAATAGTTAGTTTTTCTCCCCCTCAATGTGGGCTTTTGGTGGCTTCATAAAAGTAATAAATAGCTCTTCTTGGACACACAAAATAGAGATTGGCAGGCAATTTAAAGTTAAGATTTCTCAGTAGAACCACCACTACCAACAAGATCGCATACTGACTCTCCTATACTCTGAGAAATGTTAAAATAAGGCCAAGATTTTTATGGTCCCCACTTTCTACTGCCCCAAAGGCTTTTCTGCCCTTCATTTCTCCTATGCCAGCTACAGCTGTATTTTCCCAGTCGTGTCCCCTTTGGGTACACAGACATACACGGACACTCCTAAAAGCAGTCATTTCAAGTGGCTGTAGGTTTTGCTGAGACAATTGTGTAAGTGAGAAAAATTGTTTTCTTGGAAAATGGCTTTGGAAGACACAAAAGCATTTCATATCAGGTGACAGCTGGAAATCAGTGCACTCAGAACCTTTTAGAAATAGCCTGTTCTGCAAATACTCCCTGTAATGATAATTATAGCACTTTAAATAAAGTATAGGGTTTGCTCACACGTAATTCCATTTGAGCTTCACCACAACCTTGTCAGGACGTTTGAAAGATTCCACATTTTTAATGCAGGATCTGAAGCCCAAAATATTTGAATGACTTGACCAATGTCACACAGCTGATATTTAACACAACCAGCACTCCAGTCCCACATCACCTTCTCCGCTTTGTAAGTTGTGTTTTCCAGGCCATGCAACCTGGAAGCAACACACTCATTGTAACTACTCATACCACACACTCACTTTGAAGCTCCTATTTATTGTAACTCCAAAACTACAACTCTACAATTTCTGCCAACCAGTCTTAGGGTCTTTTTTCCCCTAGGAATCTTGGTGGGGGGGGGGGTAAAAGCCCACACATGTTTGGGACTTGGATTTGTTGGCTACGTGGTGGCAGGTACCATTTTTATTATTTTATGATCCAGTTTGGAATCCATGATGTCATCTATCACTGCCCATATCATGGAGCAGCTGAAACTTTCCAGAGGTACTGAGGCTGCCCAAGCATTATGCTCTCTCACTTGTCTGGTCCAGCCCTAGGCTGTTCCCTAATGCAGCTCAGAGCTCCAGCAGAAAGGTCACCCCCTGAGTGGGGAAGTGACCTCTGCCCCACTCCCACCCCCAGCTTCCATTGTTACAAATGCTGTTAAACACTGCCCTCAAGAAAGTCTTTCAGGAAACTTTATTTCACTTCATTTGTGTTGTATTCCCCTCTCCCCGAGAGGTTCATAGGTGCCAGAGAAACATCCAGGTAACAAGCCCCACGCTGTTAACAATGCCCCACTGAGTTTAAACACAGCTGTCCTGCCTTTGGATGAGTTATTTCCCTGAATACCCTTAGATTCCTCCAGCCAACAGGCTCTGCGGGGCCTACCCTGCCCTTCCTTCCCACTGGCCAGACAAGTCCATAGTTCAGATTATCTAGCTGTGATCTCTATATTCACAACTGCTAGAATGATTTTCCCCAAACACTCCATTTTCTCAGCTACTCTTTGTGAACATCTATCAGATCAAAACCAGATTTTTATTGCCTGAATATCAAGGTCTTTAACCAGCTGTTCATTTTAGCTTATTATTTTTCATCGCCTCCCTCCATAGGATGTCAGAGAGAATTTGTGTGTAATAGGCATTTTCCACAAATATCAATGGGTTGAGTAAATTAATAAGGTATGGATGACAGATTAGAGACTGATTATTCTTTCTCAGACATATTTCTAGATTTTTTTTATTAGTGATTGAAATTTTCAAGCTACATAGCTCTTATTTATCATCAGCATCTTTTCCATCTTCTCTTCCTTATGAACCTACATAATAATATTGTTGGCAAGGGATTGGTAGGGTCTTTTTTATTAATGAGGGAAACCACATTAATTAGCAGAGCATTGTGTTGGTTATTAATCAAACCAGACCTTCTGTTTAACCAAGTTAAACAGAAACCTGCTCAGGAGCTCATAATCTGGGGAAGGTTATAATAATTTAGATCTAGTCTGTAAAAGGGCATGCAGCTACTCACATAAATACATAGGGTCATAGCATGAAAAAATCACCTAAACTTTGTGTGAGCATTACTGCAAGTGGTTTTATGTGGTCTAGAGTTTAAGAATGAGTCATGAGAATTGCATATTCAGAGAGGATATGGACAGGTTAAAAAATAAATCAGCGCTCACTTCCTTTTTGGAGAGACTTCAAGAAGGAAATGAGATTTCCAACACTCTTTTGCTATGAGGGGGAAGAAGTTGAGGTTTGGTGGGGGCCAATGATTCACGTAACTCTCTCCTCCAGATGTGAAACCAACTGAGAAATATATACAGGTGTCAGAAAGAGATTACAATAAAAATGTTATCACTGATAAATCTAGATTGGAGACTATGTCTTGGACCCGAAATCGCCTTCCTATTTTCCTCTTCCTTTTATCCTGAATAGAACTCACTCACTGGTCCCAGGCAGATCAGCTGGACATTTCCAGGCCTCCTCTGTAGAAGAGAGAAGGGCTGAGGAAGGATCACCAGACAGTTCTCAAAGGAGAGAAACAAGGAGAATGGGCTGTATATGCCTAGTGACCCTTTGCCCTACCTCACCAATTAGATGAATCAGGAATCAGCAAACTTGTACTATAATGGACCAGAAGGTGACTATTTTAGGTTTTGAGGCCTCCTCAGCTCAACTGTTGTTGCAGAGAGGCAGCCATAGACAACGTGTAGATAAATGAGGCTGGCTGTTGTATTCATTTGCTAGGACTGCCGTGGCAAAGTACCCACAGAATGTGTGGCGTAAACAGCAGAAATGTATTCACAGTTCTGGAGGCTGGAAGTCTGAGATCAAGGTGTAGGGAGGGTGGGTTCGTTCTGAAGGCTGTGAGGGAATCTGCTCCACGCCTTGATTCTAGCTTCTGGTGGTTTGCTGATCATCTTTGGCATTCTTTAATTTATAGAAGCATCACCCTGATCTCCACCTTCATCTTCACGTGATGTTCTCCCTGTGTACATATCTCTGTCCAAATTTCCCCTTTTTATAAGGACACCAGTTATATTGGATTAGAGGGCCCACTCAACTCCAGTATAACCAACATTAACCAATTATATCTGCACATAAGCAGATTAAGGCCACATTTTGAAGTACTGGGGGTTAGGACTTCAACAGATATATTTGGAGGAGACACAATGTTGTATTTCATATACATGTTATGTGGCATGAAATATTCTTCTTCTCTTTTCTTCCCAACCATTTAAAGTGTGTAAATATATGTGGGCTGTACAAAAACAGGCCCAGGGCTGTAGTTTACCAACCTCGAGTCACTCCTTCTCCAGAGGGGAGGATTAATTGGGGGGAGGATTAAGTGAGGGAGGAAAGGAGGGACCAAAGTGTTCCTCCAGTCCTAATCCCTCCAAAGGGGTGAGTGGGAGTTCCCTGCCCTCTGTGGAAATATGAGCAATGGGATAGTAAATATCCCATATTATATAGCCCAAAGGAGTCTGGCTAGCTGGATTATATTCCAGGAAGAATGGGAGGCATTAGCAAGGATGGTGGCACGTGAAAAACAGAATAAAAAAAAAAGGAGACAAGAAAGAAAAGGAAAAAGCAGAAAGATTTTTAAAAATTAGAAAATCTGTAGAGAGATTTGCCAGTATAACATGCAGTCTTCATTTTAAAGCATTTAAAAAACACAGTAGGTCCTATAAGGAATTGATCAACATGGTCAAAGTAATTAATGAGGAAGAGGAATTGAAGTAAATTCACAAGTAGGAAACATGGAGAGAAAGGTAATGCAAAAGTCTAGATTGAGTTTACAAGAACCTGACTGCAGCTATGGGTGTAGAGCGAAGAAAGTATAATAGAAAACATCTTTGTTCTAAAGACTCTAATTCTTATCTAAGACTTTTTGAAAGCTCTTTGTTATACGTTCTTGGAGTACTTCTTACTCCCCATTTTGGAAGAAATGCAAGTAAGGCTTTGATTTTCATTGTAAAACTTTTGCTGCATGTAGATATCCTTTTAGTCAGCAATCTGCTTTAGGCACTTAATTTCTTATGATTTCTTATAATTTCTTATGATTGATTTCAGTATTTAGTTCCTAGTGGTTTGCTGTATAACCTTTATTATAAGCTTTTATGAACCAACTGATGATTGTTGGAGGGGGTGGTCTTAAGGGACATGCCACTGTCACCTCCTTTTCACTATAATACTTGATGAAATCTGGTCAAATATCAAGGCACATGGCTAAGAACAGAGCATGTATACTTCATTTTTTTTTTTTTTACTTCCCTCCGGAATTGACTTTATAGATTTGTAATTTAGCAAGGGCCTCTGAGCTTTAATTAAGGGTCCGTTTTTTCTTTAATAGCCATAGAAGAACAGTCCTGCATCTTTTATGAAGCTTCTGTTAAAGACTTGATTATATTATTTGGTGCAAGTGTATGAAGAGCTAGGTAATAAGTTATTTCTAGACTTTAACACTAGAAATAAGATAATTTCTCTCTGATGAACTATTTCCTTTAATTAAGGTAACCATGCTACAGAACTTTTCAATATTCACTTTGCTTTGCCTTTTCAGAAGCTCGGAGACAGTCTTGCACTTGATTCTAGTGGAGAAACTCAACCTAGGATTTTCAGTACAACTTTCTCCTTTTCCACTTTGTAATTTGGATCTTTTTGTTTTTAACTTGCGTTAGTGATTTTATTACATAGTGCCTTTTATTACAAACAGACACAAAACTTTTCTGAATGTAAGTAGGATAAATGATTGACTCTCATCACTTTGTCCAGGGAGATTATTCTCTAATACAAATTTTTGTGACCTTAGTCACCTTCTAATGCCATCTCAGGTTACAGTGAGTTTTTTCTCCCACAGATTCCTTAATCAACAGTTTCTCTCCTGAAGTGCTAGATTTGTTAAAGAAACAAATACATACTAGAATCCAGAAATACATCAGTTTTTTAAAAAAAATTATTGTTTTAGTTAGCAGTTCAATTATTTCTCTTTGAAAGAATGAAAAAAAATTTTTAATTATTTTATTTAGTTGTGTTCATTAGAATTCTTTTGCTTGAAGCTTAAGTCAGAATCATATAAGCACAAAAGGTATCTACTGTTCAAATAATTTCAAAAGCCAGACTTATCTGTCTAGCTTTAGGTATGGTTAGATCCAGGAGCTCAAAATAAGACTCATTCCTCTCTCTGCTTTACCAGACTAGGTTTTAGCTTCATTATCAAGCAGATATTCCGTGCAAGGTAGCAAAAATGACTAGCAACAATTGTGTACTGGCAGCTGGCATTTCTAATGAAAAAATCAAAAAGTCTGTCTTTCAACAGTTCCAACAAAAGTCTCAAGGAGAGCTTTTATTGGCCTGGCTTAGGTCAGGTGACCATCCCTGGACTTAATCACTATGGTTGAAGAAATTGAGTATTTAATTGGCCAGACTCCCAGGATGTGCCCATTCCTAGAGCCAGGAGGTGCGATCGGCCCCATCCGAACCACTTGGATTCAGAATGAGGAAGAGATGGTTCCCAAAGAGATTCTGGGCTGCACAAAACACAGGTTAACTACATCCCCCCATTATGTTTCCATCCCTTGTCTCCCCATCATCCATATACACCTTCTTTCCCATTTTACAATTCTCAAAATCACCCTGGCTAATATAATGCAAATATACCTCTACAAGGAATACCGTCTCTTCCTCTGCTCTAACAGAAGACAACTCTGAGGCTCATCCAGTTCCAAAATCTCTAAGTCATGGCACTTTTCTTGGTTGGGTCTAGACGTAGCTCCTCATGGCTTGGCATTCTTTGGCTAAATGATATATTTAACACTACCAATTAGCAGTAGCAGAGAAAAAACACTGTTGCTGCAATAAAACTTCCATTTGAAAAAGGGAGAGAAGGATAACCCCTAAATAGTGATCTCAGGCTCATAGCAGTCATCTCATGCAGGACAAAGAGAGCAAGGACTCCCTGACCTTGCAGTGGATGGAGTTCTTTGTTCAAGAATCTGGCTTGTCTCTCTCTCCTTTCTGGGAGGAACTCCCTTTTCCATTATCCTGCATAGCTATATGGCAGATGGACATTGGGGAGGCTTTTTTTTCTAACAGCTGTAATATTTTAGTTCCTCCCTTCTATTGGTGCAGGTTTGGGGGCTGGAATTAGCCTTGTGAGGTGGGCATTCTCAGGGCTGTTTGGTGAGCCTGGACTTTTCTCTGGCAGTGCCACTGCCTCTCCTGACAGACTTGTGGGTCTGTTTATTTCCTGAATACTCCATAGATTGATTCTTGCAGACTCATGCCCATCAGTTGGGTTCCAGCCCTCATGGATTCATCCTCTCAGGCAATCTGCCTTTATGCTCTGCCCCTCTCCCAAATCATCTGGACCTTAGACTGGGAAGCAATGGTCTGTCATCATGCGGATCCTACTCCTCGGTGGCAGGGTTCCTGGGGATGGGTTTTATAGAGGAGTGTAACTGCTCTCTATGTTAGTCAGGGAGTGTATGGCAGGAAGTGTTTGGAAGTGGTTCTCCAGCTCCCTGGCGCACCACAATCCCCATCTCTTTTCCATGTGTTTCCCACTCGTGCTAACTTTAGCATGAGGCAGAGGTTTATACCTCTGCCATCCCAAAAGACACAGGGCTATCTGCTATTGGTCATTTTTGAGTGCCGGACACAGGCAGAAAGGATGACTCTTTGTAAGGACTAAATCCCTTTTGCTTTCTTCTTCCAGAACTGCCAGATTAGGCTGAAGGCCATCCTTTTCTTGTATGATCTTACTGAAGGCTGAAAGAGGTAACCAGTGCCTTCTAAGATTCTTTGTTTTTTCCGTTCCCCTAACACTCTACCCTTGATATTCATGTGATTTGAGTTCCGAGATACACTAGGTACCTTTTAACTGGCTGCTTTTCTATCAAATAACAACTTTTGCCCTTTTCCTAGCCTGAGATGGGGGAATCCTCCACCTCACCTCAGCTCAGTCAGTATCATGTTTTAAGGTCTGTTCTTTGTAATCCTCTACTTCCAGATATCAAATTCTGTATTACTTAGGAGTCATTTTGGTACAAGTAGTAGAAATCAGCACATAAAAGTTTAAATAGAAGGAATTTGTTGGCTTCCATACCAGAAAAGCCAGAGATGCAACAGTTTTCAATCATGTTGATTATAGAGGTTCAGTGTCATCAGGGCACATTTTTTCCCCTTGTCTCTAATACCTGTCTTGGCTACATTCTAGTAGTTTTTCCATTCTTTTTAGCAAAGATGAAGTTGTAGGCTTGCATCTTTCTCAGAGCTAGCAACATAGCCAAAACTGTAAATATAGAAATTTCTTTCTTGGCTTGTCTGAGTCACCTGCCCATTCCTCAGGGAGGTGTAACCCTCTGGCAGGTAAGCTCTGCAGTACATGTCGACCTTCTCTTGATCCAGGAGCAGGATCAGCCTCTTGGACTGAGAATAGCAGGGGAGTGATTTTTTTCCAAGAGATGCTGAGTTAAAAAGCCTATGGCCCGATATCACCATAGGATGGCTTTTATCAAAAAGGTAAGAGGTAACAAATATTGGGGAGGTTGTGGAGAAAAAGGAACCCTTATATACTGTTGGTGGGAATGTAAAATGGTACAGCCATTATGGAAAACCATATGGCAATTCCTCAAAAAGTTAAAAATAGAACTACCATATGATCCAGTGATCTCACTTCTGGATGTATATCTAGAAGACTTGAAATCAGTAATCCTGAAGAGATAGCTGTACACCCATGTTTACTGCAGCATTATTCACAATAGACAAGATATGGAAACAACCTAAGTGTCTGTTAATAGATTAATTAGATGAATAGACAAAGAAGATGTGGTATATATATACAATGGAATATTATTCAGCCATGAGAAAGAAGGAAGTCTTGCCTTTTGTGACAACGTGGATAGACCTTGAGGGCATTATTATGCTAAGTGAGATAAGTCAGACAGAGAAAGACAAATACTGTATGATATCACTTACATGTGGAATCTAAAAAAGCCAAACTAATAAGAACAGAGAGTAAGATGATGGGGTTGTGGGGTGGGGGAAACGGGGAGATGTTTTTTAAGGGTACAAACTTGCTATACGTAGGTAGATAAGTCCTGAAGAGCCAATGTACAGTGTGGTGATTATAGTCAACAGTACTATATTATAAACTTAAAAGCTTCTAAGAGACTAGATCTCAATTGTTCTTACCACAAAAAAGAAATGGTAATTATGTGACATGATAGAAATATTAGCTAATGCTATGGTGGTAGTCAAATTGCAATATCTTAATGTAGCAAACCAACACATTGTACACCTTAAATTGATACAGTGTTACATGTATAGCTTAATAAAAAATAAAAAATAATTTTTAAAGCCTATGTCCCCTACACTGGTTAAGTCACCTTAAAGGAAAAAAGGCAAATACTAAACACAATTCAGTCTTAGTTATATGTCATCATATAATCGTTAAACACATATTGTTTCTATAGCACAGTGGTTTTCAAATATTTTGGTCTCAGGACCCTTTGACTCTTAAAAATTGTCAAGGACTCCAAAGAGCTTTTCTTTATATAGCTATCGATATTTACTATATTAGAAATTTTCTATATTCAAAATTAGAACAGAAATTTTAAAATATTTTTCATAAATTTATTTTAGAATAACAATAATAAATCCATTGCATGTTAACATAATCAGAGTATTTTAGTGAAACATTACTGTATTTTCCAAAACAAAAATAAAATTAGTGAGAAGAGTATTATATCTATTTTAAACTGGCTGCTTTGTTACTTTTTTTCACATTTATATAAATCTCTTGAATGTCTGACTTAATAGAAGACCAACTAGATTTTTATATCTGCTTCTGCCTTGATTTATTGCTATATAGTTTTTGTAGAAGTATATGAAAAAAATCTAACCTCATACAGTTACGTAGTTGGAAAAAGGAGTATTTTAATAGCCTTTTTAGATAATTGTGAATGTTCTTCTTTTATACAACACCAAGAGTCACAAAGTGGTAGTTTCTTGATATGTTGAATAAGAAACCATATCAATAAGCTTTTCATGTTCTGTTACATTAAAATTCATTAGTCAGATTTGCACTTTGAATGTATCTTTTACCCATGCATGATTTTGTAACATCATGCCTTGATTATTTGGAAAATGTTGGTTATGCAGACCTTCCAAATTTTGACACATTTCATTATATAATTAATAACATTTATATCGTATAATATATAATATAAAAATTACATTTGTTTATATCACATAATTCTCAGTAAATTCTTTAAGTATTTAGAAGCTGTCAAGCTCATAGTGGTGGATACAAGCTTTCCAAAATTCTAACTCCCTCTTGAAATCTTGAATTTTATCTTTGACAACAAATATCATCACTTTTCCCTTCAGTGACAGTCTCACTTTGCTAAGTTTTGAGAAGATGTCTGTCAAATACCCATGTCCTAAAAAGTGTAGCCTGTCAGTTGTTTGTTCAACTAGAAATGGTCCTCCATGGAAAAAGCTCTGGTTCAGCTTGCAATTCAATCACACATGCTTTTCCTCAAGCCAGCCATCAGACTTTCATAGGCAATACAAGTGCCTTATGCTTACTTCCTATAATGTCACAGGGACTATTAAAAGATGTATACTCAGGGTTGAGATTTAATAAAATAAATAATTTTTACTGCTTCATCAAGGATGTTCTTAAGCGAAACTTGCACGGTGTTTTTCCCCTGCTAGTGCACGGCTTTGAAGTGTATGGAGACTATAGTTGCAGTCTGGGGCCACTTGTGCTAAGGTACCAACAGTTTTACTCACACTGTTTTGCACCATCAGTACAAGTATCAACGTAATGAAAAAAGGCAAATAACATCTTAGCATTAAAAAGAAAATAATTTTGACCTCATAAACCTCCTGAGCCATCTTAGAGACCACAAGGGATCTGAGGACCACACTTTGAGAACTGCAGCCAATCTTGTAAGAATTGAAATAAAGACGTTTTTTGAGATCAACTATAAAAGGACCCATGAGCATGAGCTGCTATTTTGGCTTATCCTCTGATTTTTTTCTGCCATTTTTGTCATTGTGACAATACATGTCAAACTAGACTTGAAATATTCTGTTCTGAATTTCCTTTGAGAGTTGGGAGGGAAAAGTCGATTTAACAGAAGTCAGGAAATATTGATCCTCAGTAAACTTGTTTGCCAGACAAATTTAAAAGCTGTCTTATTTTGATTTAAAATGTTTTGTTTCTTAAGAATAATTTTAAGGGATATTAATGTGTTCACATTATTTTTATATGTATGCAAAATCATAAACAATTTTTCTGGTTTATGATATTTAATTTTGTCTTACTATATATGAAATTTCATCTTTATGAAATGACTATGACATTCTTTAAAAACATTTGTGAGTTAATTCGGTATGAATTTTTAGTTCCTTATTTAATTACAAACGGATTTTTTTTTTTTTTTAGGAAGAAAGAAACCCAAGTTTGGGTTCTATCTATATCATTTGCCAACTAATTAATGTTGGATTTTTAACCTCCCTTAGCCTCAGCTTCCTCATTCATAGAAAATTGGGGGCATTTTGTACGAATGGTATGATGGTATAATAAATGTGAAACAACGCTTCGCTTGCCACATAGAGGGCACTCAGTATTCATTTCCTCTTTCCATCCATTCACTTTCCCAGTCCATACTTGCAAGAGCAACAAGCATTGATTGTAGATTCATGTTGTTTAAGAGGGGTGTGTTGATGTTCCTCCATTCAGTCCTAACTGAACACCCCAGCTGTCATGAGCCATATTTGAGGAGCAAGCTTTCTTTGAGGCAGACCAAGATGCAGGCTGTAATTGAAGGACTTTGTCACAGAAGTAGGACCTCTCTAACAATATCTCAAATAGAACAACTCCTTCTACCATCCTCCTGATGTAATTTATTTTCTAAGAGAATATATGGAAAATTTGGAAGAGAATTAAGATAGGTAGAGGAGGGAAGTGTGATGTGGTGGGGATTTTGTTTTATTTGTTCAGGGTTTTTTTTTTTTTAATAACATCATAAAATTTTTTTCCAATAGTCAATACTGTTTTCCTGGGACTTCCCTGGTGGACCAGTGGTTAAGACTCTACCCTTCCAATGCAGGGGGCGTGGGTTCAATCCCTGGTCGGAGAAATAAGATCCCACATGCCGTGCAGTACAGCCAAAAAAAAAAAAAGTACCATTTTCCCTAAAAAGCAAGCATCCTATAATTATAACATTAATATTGAAGCATTGTTTAATAACCCTTAAAACAAGTTCATTATCCTCATTCTACAAGTTTAACTGTTAGAAAATCAGTATCGTTGTATCATGAAGTTAGAGACTAGAATTATTGTTAGAATTTTCCATCTCACTGCTTAACTTCGTGAGTGATGTTGCCCTCATGATAGAACGCCTGCTGTAGTTGGTTCTACTTTATTAATATTTGGCAGCCCTTGATTCCATTTACTGCTAAATATGTAAACAAAATGTTGGGAGAAGTCATCACAGTCTGAGGCAGAAAGGATTTCATCAAGCACTCAGTCAATTGTATCTGAAGAAATAAACCAGCCAAAGAGCACCCCGAATGGATTTATTTAGCAGCAAGCAAAATTTTTCATTGATCATATCTAAGATGTTCTCTTTAGGTGCTATTAAGGTTAATAATTTTAAAAGCACATAGCTAAATGTTAGGAATTGGACACCAGAGAGCACAGAAAAAATTTCATGCATATAACTATACAGAACTATGGAAAATTGTCCATCTCATTTCCCTTCTCAGGTGGTTTTCAAATGCTTAGTTTTATTTTGATTCTTTTAAAAAATGCAGCACAATTAATTGTAAATATTAAATAATGTAAATTAGAATGGACTGATCATTTGTTCTGAAGAGATGGATGGCCAAGGTTTCAGGAAGCCTGGACCCTTGTCCTTACTTTCACTCATCAAAAATTTGTAAACTCATTCAAATCACCCAGCTTCTCTCAGCCTCACTTCTTTCATCCATAAAAATAAGAGTATTGGACTAAATAATTTCTGAGGCTCATTCATGTGCCAGGATTTGAACTGCAATGTACTCAGAATAGTTCAGTTGTGGTGGGAGAATTCGAAACTATTTCAAAGTTCTTCTCAATTAGTATTTCCAAAGCATTGCATATGAAAATATGCAATATGAAAATAAGGAGGCACAATGAATGTCTTCTTCACCATTTTATATTATGACTTTTGGATCACAGCTATATGTAGTCTTTACTTTTAATTCTTCTATTTTTCTCTGTAATTTTCAGCACTTTTTATTTAATATGAGAATTACTTGTCTTTGATCTTGCAAGGATGTTATTTGAAATCATCATTTTATGAGTGTTATTAGAATTTCTTTATTAGAAAGCATTTAGAGTCATTCAATCTTATTGGTTATCTTTTATACCTAAAGCCAATCTAACCTTTTTCTCAGTATAATAGAAGTCCTATTACCTCATCTCTTAACTATCACAAAAATGCAAGTATTTTTAAATGTAGGATTCATTACACTCAGCAATATTCTAAAATAAAGGGACTCTAAGATTCCCTAATGTAAAGTGATTAGAGAAATTTGAATTTTAATCTATTTAACTCCCACCCGTATCATTTCCATTATAACTTTTCATCAACATTGGGACAACACTTCACCAGCACAAACAAAGCAAAGGAGAATTCCAAATTCCTACAATTGAAGCATATCAGTTGCCATGCTGTGCTTGTAAATATTTTATGTTGGCTCAAGACTCAGAGTAAATGTGTTATTTTTCTCTGTTTAGAAATAAATAGGTACTTTTAAAACTTCAGTTCGGATACATGGAAGTATCAGTAGCATTCTATTGTACTTGGTTTTACTGAAATCGGTCTGTTATTACTATACCTCCTTTTTATTGGACACTATTTTAATGACATTATATTATACTAGTAAAAAGTTGGTTGCTATTGATGCACATGGGGAAAGGACTTATTTCATATTATAGAGCCTTGTGTATCTGTATTTATGAACTCCCATGGTACTGAAGTAACATACTAGAACCACAAAAATAACCATATATCTTCCAAATCATTTGAAGCATTATATACTCCAGGAGACCCTCACACATTTAACTCCATCTTCACCAGACTCAGTCCTCTTCATAATGAGTGGGATTCATAGGCCTATGAAAAGACACAACAATACCTGGCATACTTGGTGGATGTGAATATGGTAATTAGCTCTAAATAGAGGGGGAAGGACTGTTGGTGGTCTTTATAGCTGATAATACATAAAACAAATACATCAACTAAGCTGGCCACTAAATGAACTTGGAGAAGAGAAAAAGTAAATAAATAGATCGATATAAAGATAAATAGGAGGGGTGAATTTGTGGTTTAGCTGCGACGTAACACAACATACTAGTATCCCCACCTGTTTTCTAAATATTTTTATGATCTTGGAAAACTTTTCCCACTTCTTTCTCAAGATGGAGATGGCCCAAGGTAATAGACATAGAGCCCAGGCGCAGACTGGAGTTGGGGGTGGGATGCTCGTTGCCACAATGGCAGCTGCACTGTTGGCCACGAGTGGAAATGAAATGTCAGGCTGAGAACAGTCTTGTAGGGAGTCCTCAAGATGACTGACATTATTCAGAAAACAAACCGCACATTTAGTACTCATGGAAAGGAAGCAGACTGTATGTTTTTGGTTACATCTGGGTGTCCAGCCCATAACATCAGCAACTACATCTGGGCATGAAGGAGTGCCCTAGATCAGTTTTTCCAGGACAGCAATTAAATTAATGATTTTGGAAGCTTAAAGGTCTCAGAATATGGTGCTACTCATTTGAGGTCATTCTGATTAACTTAAGCATGCTTTTTTATTCTCAGAATCTGTAAGGAAAGCCAACGTCTGTTTTTCTTTTCATACAAGAATAACCACAATGGAAGTCTGGAGTGAAAATAAGCCCAAACAGATTTCTCCTAGAAAACATCTATTTCTTATTTATCTGGGGTTTATTTGAGAAAAATGATGCTTGTAGGATAATAGCAACAAAACATAGTAGATTATCACATAACCAAAATTTATCCTGAAATGAGACTACATCTAGTTTTAAAAAATCAAAAGATATAATAGAGTTTGAAACTTGGCATTTGATATTGAGACAAAATGGCTCACATTTATTCTTTAGTTAAAAACAGCGATAAATTTGCAGAAACTATATTAGCAGCAGCAGAATTATGAAATTTAAGAGCATTTTTCTGTATATATCGCTGTCCTAGGTATTGTATAAAGAGAGTTAACAAACATGGGAGTCGTTATGTGTTTAACACTTAAAACCATATTATATGTGGGCATACAGATGATTTGGACAAAGGAATTAATATGACACAAGTGTCTGACATGAATAAATATTTGAATAATAATATTAATATTGTGTATGAGAAGAAGGGAAATTTCATAATCAGGTAGGATGATATATTAGGGAGAGATTTGCATATTAAGAATGAGACCCAAAGGAAATTTCTACCATGAGGATATTTTAGGAACTGACCAATTATTCTAAGTAATTTAATCATAATAATTATGATTATTATGATAGTAACAATAATAATGAAGCACTATCTTAGATGGTGGTGTATTTACTATGCTATTATAATTTCTTATTTTAAAACTTACTTCAAAGACATCCTTGTCTGAAATAAATGATAAAACATATTAAATGTAGGAAGATACTTAGCTTGAGATGAAAAATTATTTAAATCATCCATTACAGGAGAAGGGTAGAAGACAGAGAATAAAACAGAACAATTCAAAACCATGCAAAATCTCCTGCTCCTTTCTACCAGCTTTATTCAAAGGTAATATATACACAACAAGCATTTCTATCCTGTTTAGAAGATGGGAAAACTGAGACATAAATATTTAAATATTTCACTCAAGACTAACAGAGTAATAAATCCACATGAAGAAAGTGTTCAAGTTTCTCAATCCTTTTACTTTAGCTCATGCTGCCCTTGTAAATGTTTATCATTTATCATTGAGGGTTTCTCAAATAGTACCATGTATGGAGAAACTCATATTATTTGAGTTAGCATTTTCATGACAATTCTCTAATATAAAACACAAATACTTCTTTCCAAAGTTTTAAGTGATATCGAAGAAAACCTGATGTGATAAGAGTCCTGAATATTTTTTTAATTGGCAGGTACAATGACAAGAGTGGATAAAATTGGGAAATAAATTGACTTCTGATTTTATTCTCACATGTTGTATATTCATTTGCTAAACAGTTTTTATGGTCTACATGAGCTGAGCTAGAAATATCTACATTGCTACACATGAAAGCCAAGCTCACAGTGAGGTCCAGAGCTGAAGGAAGTTTAGGCAGGAAATAGAGAGTCACTGAGTCATGTCATGGGAATGTATGGCTAGTGAGCTTTGATAACATTCAGCTAAACCACACTGTTGATTTTGGAAGATTTGTCGTGGGAACCCTAAGTAGAGTCCTTACCCTCTTGGGGTACATTCGTTTTTATGTTTCCTACTGTATTTAAGTGGTTTGAGAGAGTTATTTCTTTTTTTGGTGTGGCAGCAGAGAAAACCTTGAAATGTAACCTCTGTAGAGTGTGTCACCCTTATTTTGCTAACTATAGGGGAAAAAGCCAAGCTAGGGCTCCATTTCAATCAAAAAGCTATTTTGCTCAAACCTCCAGCCAGGTTTACTGGGATTACAAACCTATCATCCAATCCTGTTGACCACTGTTCTACCTTCTGCTCTCTTTTTACTGATAGTAGACAATGACCCCATGCAGTGTGTCAAAAATAAACTGAGAAAACTAGTGCAAAGGCCAGGGGAGACAGAGCAGGAGGGCCTTAAACTCTAACGGTTCTGTTTATAAGTCCTTTCCATGCACTCTGACATTTGCCTCCATCAGGGCTGTTGCTGCTCAGTTCCCCATAACCTGGGCATCTGGCACACCTTCCTACTTAGACCCTGTTCTTCCAAGTACTAATTCATTCATTCAATTCAACAAATAAGTATAGGAGGCATACTGACTGCCAGGTACTGTTCTAGAGGCTGGGATACAACAGTAAAAACAAGATCTCTGCCCTCCTACTTCTTACACTAGTGGAGTGAGAAAACAATAAACAAGGTTGAGTGAAATATATAGTATGCTGAATGGTGAAAAGTGCACTGGGGAAGAAAAGAAAAAACAAAAAAACAAGAAAGAGGGTAGGGAGTTGGCGGGAGTGGAGAGTTTGCAGTTCTAGGTTGGCTAGTTGGTGAATGCCACACTGAGAAGGTGGCGTTTGAGTCAATATGGGAAGGAAACATCTGCTGTGCATCCACCCTAAGGGCTGGAGTTCTGGAAAAAACTGTAGCTATTTTTGCCCCAGTTGTAAACGAACCTTTGAGGTGAGCAGCTAACCCTAGTAGTGTGACATCATGACGAGTACAGTTTAGAGCAGGGTGGGGCTAAGTTCCTTGTACAGGTTAGACTCTTCTCTTAAACTTCCAAGGTACAACTTCAGCATTGAAATACAACTCACAGGTCACTGATTACACATGCCATATAATTCATAGTCTTTGGAATTTTTGCTAAATCCTTTCATTGGATTTTAAAAAGCAAAGCAAAACAAAACAAAAAATGCTTCTCCAGATTAGAGCGTCTCCCCTTCTAATAAATTATTAGGGTTTCTCCTAATAAATTATTTCGGCCTCCTCAGATTTTAGGTAATCAAATCACTAATGTTTCCAATGTCATATTAATGCCCTCTAAGCTGACTCAACCTTCTCTCATTCACTTATTCAAAAATACTTGTTGAATGCCTACTGTAGGGCCAGACACCAGGAATACAATGGAGAAATGTTTTTCCATTTTCCATTTGGCATTTTTCCAAAGTCTGTTTCTTTCACCCTTTGGCCGCAGCTTAGAAGTTTCATTTTAATCTTTTACTCAAAACAGCCTGCCCATCTGCCAGTGGCAAATTCTCCAGTATGTCGTAAGCATGTCACGTGGCTATGTGGCATAGTTAATACCTACTAGCATCCGTCAATGTATGACTTCAAATTATTTCCCCAAAGCAAAATGAACATGTGGAATTCCTTAAAACAAAACAAAAACACAAACTTTTGAAATAAGGTTGCACACTGTTATCATTAAAGTCAATTATAATTAAAGTCAAACTTATAATTTATACTTCAGATATTATTTCCATGATTATTTTAAATGGAAGTTTAAAACAATGGGTTTTTAAAATTTAATTTAATTTTTTTTTTATACAGCACGTTCTTATTAGTTATCTATTTTATACACATCAGTGTATACATGTCAATCCCAATCTCCCAATTCATCCCACCACCACCCCCACCCCCGCTTTCCCCCCTTGGTGTCCATACGTTTGTTCTATACTTCTGTGTCTCTATTTCTGCCCTGCAAACTGGTTCATCTGTACCATTTTTCTAGATTCCACATATATGCGTTAATATACAATATTTGTTTTTCTCTTTCTGACTTAGTTCACTCTGTATGACAGTCTCTAGGTCCATCCACGTCTCTGCAAATGACCCGATTTCGTTCCTATTTATGGCTGAGTAATACCGTATTGTATTTATGTACCACATCTTCTTTATCCATTCAACTGACAATGGGCATTTAGGTTGCTTCCATGACCTGGCTATTGTAAATAGTGCTGCAATGAACATTGGGATGCATGTGTCTTTTTGAATTATGGTTTCCTGTGGGTATATGCCCAGTAGTGGGATTGCTGGATCATATGGTAATTCTATTTTTAGTTTTTTAAGGAATCTCCATACTGTTCTCCATAGTGGCTGTATCAATTTACATTCCCACCAACAGTGTAGGAGGGTTCCCTTTTCTCCACACCCTCTCCAGCATTTGTTGTTTGTAGATTTTCTGATGATGCCCATTCTAACCGGTGTGAGATGATACCTCATTGTAGTTTTGATTTGCATTTCTCTAATAAGTAGTGATGTTGAGCAGCTTTTGATGTGCCTCTTGGCCATCTGTATGTCTTCTTTGGAGAAATGTCTGTTTAGGTCTTCTGCCCATTTTTTGATTGGATTGTTTGCTTTTTTAATATTGAGCTGCATGAGCTGTTTATATATTTTGGAGTTTAACATGTATTTAAAACAGATTCCTCCAGCTCCATTTTTTTCCCTGAAGATTGCTTTGGCTATTAGGGGTCTTTTGTGTCTCCACACAAATTTTAAGATTTATTGTTCAAGTCCTTAAAAAAATGCTATTGGTAACTTGATAGGGATTGCATTGAACCTGTAGATTGCTTTGGGTAGAAGAGTCATTTTCACAATATTGATTCTTCCAATCCAAGAACATGGTATATCTCTCCATCTGTTTGTGTCATCTTTGATTTCTTTCATCAGTGTCCTATAGTTTTCTGAGTACAGGTCTTTTACCTCCTTAGGTAGGTTTTTCTCCTAGGTATTTTATTCTTTTTGTTGCAGTGGTGAATGGGATTGTTTCCTTAATTTATCCTTCTGATCTTTTGTTGTTAGTGTATAGGAATGCAGGAGATTTCTGTGCATTAATTTTGTATCCTGCAACTTTACCAAATTCATTGATTAGCTCTAGTAGTGTTCTGGTGGCATCTTTAGGATTCTGTATGTATAGTATCATGTCATCTGCAAACAGTGACAGTTTTACTTCTTCTTTTCCAATTTGGATTCCTTTTATTTCTTCTTCTTCTCTGATAACTGTGGCTAGGACTTCCAAAACTATGTTGAATAATAGTGGCAAGAGGGGACATCCTTGTCTTGTTCCTGATCTGAGAGGAAATGCTTTCAGTTTTTCACCATTGAGAATGATGTTTGCTGTGGGTTTGTTATATACGGCCTTTATTATGTTGAGGGAGGTTCCCTCTATGCCCACTTTCTAGAGTTTTTATCATAAATTGGTGTTGAATTTTGTCAAAAGCTTTTTCTGCATCTATTGAGATGATCATATGGTTTTTCTTCTTCAATTTGTTAATATGGTATATCACATTGATTGATTTGCATATACTGAAGAATCCCTGCATCCCTGTGATAAATCCCACTTGATCAATGGTGTATGATCCTTTTAATGTGTTGTTGGATTCTGTTTGCTAGTATTTTGTTGAGGATTTTTGCATCTATATTCATCAGTGATATTGATCTGTAATTTTCTTTTTTTGTAGTATCTTTGTCTGGTTTTGGTATCAGGGTGATGGTGGCCTCATAGAATGAGTTTGGGAGTGTTCCTTCCTCTGCAGTTTTTTGGAAGAGTTTGAGAAGGATGGGTGTTAGCTCTTCTCTAAATGTTTGATAGAATTCACCTGTGAAGCCATCTGGACCTGGACTTTTGTTTGTTGGAAGATTTTTTTTTTTTTTTTTTTTTTAATGAGGATCTTGAATCAGATGCGTATGTTTGATTGATTGATTGATTGATTGATTTTGGCTGTGTTGGGTCTTCGTTTCTGTGCGAGGGCTTTCTCCAGTTGTGGCAAGCGGGGGCCACTCTTCATCGCGATGCGCGGGCCTCTCTCGTTGCGGAGCACAGGCTCCAGACGCGCAGGCTCAGCAGTTGTGGCTCACGGGCCCAGCCGCTCTGCGGCATGTGGGATCTTCCCAGGCCAGGGCTCGAACCCGTGTCCCCTGCATTAGCAGGCAGATTCTCAACCACTGCGCCACCAGGGAAGCCCTGTTGGAAGATTTTTAATCACAGTTTCACTTTCGTTACTTGTGATTGGTCTGTTCATATTTTCTATTTCTTCCTGGTTCAGTTTTGGAAGGTTATACCTTTCCAAGAATTTGTCCATTTCTTCCAGGTTGTCCATTTTATTGGCATAAAGTTGTTTGTAGTAGTCTCTTATGATGCTTTGTATTTCTGCAGTGCCTGTTGTAACTTCTCCTTTTTCATTCCTAATTTTATTGATTTGAGTCCTCTCCCTCTTTTTCTTGATGAGTCTGGCTAAAGGTTTATCAATTTTGTTTATCTTCTCAAAGGACCAGGTTTTAGTTTTATTGATCTTTGCTACTGTTTTCTTTGTTTCTATTTCATTTATTTCTGCTCTGATCTTTATGATTTCTTTCCTTCTACTAACTTTGGGTTTTGTTTGTTCTTCTTTCTCTAGTTCCTTTAGGTGTAAAGTTAGATTGTTTATTTGAGATTTTTCTTGTTTCTTGAGATAGGATTGTATTGCTATATACTTCCCTCTTAGAACTGCTTTTGCTGCATCCCATAGGTTTTGGATTATCATGTTTTCATTGCCATTTGTCTCTAGGTATTTTTTGATTTCCTCTTTGATTTCTTCAGTGATCTGTTGGTTATTTAGTAACATATTGTTTAGCCTCCATGTGTTTATGTTTTTTTTCTCTGTAACTGATTTCTAATCTCATAGCACTGTGGTTGGCAAAGATGCTTGATATGATTTCAATTTTCTTAAATTTATCGAGGCTTGATTTGTGACCCAAGATGTGATCTATTCTGGAGGATGTTCTCTGTGCACTTGAGAAGAAAGTGTAATCTGCTGTTTTTGGATGGAATGTCCTATAAATATCAATTAAATCTACCTGGTCTGTTGTGTCATTTAAAGCTTGTGTTTCCTTATTAATTTTCTGTCTGGATGATCTGTCCATTGGTGTAAGTGAGGTGTTAAAGTCCCCCACTATTACTGTGTTACTGTTGATTTCCTCTTTTATTGCTGTTAGCATTTGCCTTGTTTATTGAGGTGCTCCTATGTTGGGTGCATATATATTTATAATTGTTATATCTTCTTCTTGGATCGATCCCTTGATCATTATGTAGTATCCTTCCTTGTCTCTTGTAACAGTCTTTATTTTAAAGTCTATTTTATCTGATATGAGTATTGCTACTCCACCTTCCTTTTTTTTTTCTTAAATAAATTTATTTATTTTATTTATTTATTTTTGGCTGTGTTGGGTCTTCACTGCTGCGTGGGGACTACTCTTCATAGCAGTGTGCGGGCTTCTCATTGTGGTGGCTTCTTGTTGCGAAGCACGGGCTCTAGGCGCATGGGCTTTGATAGCTGCGGCATGCGGGCTCAGTAGTTGTGGCTCACGGGCTCTAGAGCACAGGCTCAGTAGTTGTGGTGCACGGGCTTAGTTGCTCCACAGCATGTGGGATCTTCCCGGACCAGAGATCAAACCCGTGTCCCCTGCATTGGCAGGCAGATTCTCAACCACTGAGCCACCAGGGAAGCCCCCTCCATCTTTCTTTTGATTTCCATTTGCATGGAATATCTTTTTCCATCCCCTCACTTTCAGTCTGTATGTGTCCCTAGGTCTAAAGTGGGTCTCTTGTAGACAGCATATAGATGGGTCTTGTTTTTGTATCCATTCAGCCCATCTGGGTCTTTTGGTTGGCGCATTTACTCCATTCATATTTAAGGTAATTATCAATATGTATGCTCCTATTACCATTTTCTTAAATGTTTTGGGTTTGTTTTTGTAGGTCCTTTTCTTCTCTTGTGTTTCCCACTTAGAGAAGTTCCTTTAGCATTTGTTGTAGAGCTGGTTTGGTGGTGCTGAATTCTCTTAGCTTTTGCTTGTCTGTAAAGCTTTTGATTTCTCCGTCAAATCTGAATGAGATCCTTGCCAGGTAGAGTAATCTTGGTTGTAAGATCTTCCCTTTCATCACTTTAAATATATTGTGTCACTCCCTTCTGGCTTGTAGAGTTTCTGCTGAGAAATCAGCTGTTATGCTTATGGGAGTTCCCTTGTATGTTATTTGTCATTTTTCCCTTATTGCTTTTAATAATTTTTCTTTGTCTTTAATTTTTGTCAATTTGATTACTGTGTGTCTTGGTATGTTTCTCCTTGGGTTTTTCCTGCCTGGGACTCTCTTTGCTTCCTATTCTTGGGTGGCAATTTCCTTTCCCATGTTAGGGAAGTTTTCGACTATAATCTCTTCAAATATTTCCTCAGGCCCTTTTTCTCTCTCTTCTCCTTCTGGGACCCCTATAACGTGAATGTTGGTGCGTTTATATTGTCCCAGAGGTCTCTTAGGCTGTCTTCATTTCTTTTCATTCTTTTTTCTTTATTCTGTTCCGCAGCAGTGAATTCCACCATTCTGCCTCCAGGTCACTTATCCATTCTTCTACCTCAGTTATTCTGCTATTGATTCCTTCTAGTGTATTTTTCATTTCAGTTATTGTATTGTTCATCTCTGTTTGTTTGTTCTTTAATTCTTCTAGGTGTTTGTTCTTTAATTCTTCTAGGTCTTTGTTAAACATTTTTGCATCTTCTCAATTTTTGCCTCCATTCTTTTTATGAGGTCCTGGATCATCTTCACTATCATTATTGTGAATTCTTTTTCTGGAAGGTTGCCTATCTCCACTTCATTTAGTTGTTTTTCTGGGGTTTTATCTTGTTACTTCATCTGGTACATAGTCCTCTGCCTTTTCATTTTGTCTATCTTTCTGTGAATGTGTTTTTTGTTCCACAGGCTGCAGGATTGTAGTTCTTCTTGCTTCTGCTGTTCTTCCTCTGGTGGATGAGGCTATCTAAGAGGCTTCTGCAAGCTTCCTGGTGGGAGAGACTGGAAGTGGGTAAAGCTGGGTGTTGCTCTGGTGGACAGAGCTCAGTAAAACTTTAATCTGCTTATCTGCTGATGGTGGGGCTGAGTTCCCTCCCTGTTGGTTGTTTGGCCTGAGGCGACTCAGCACTGGAGGCTACAGGCTCTTTGGTGGGGCTAATGAAGGGCTCATGCCGAGGAGTACTTCCCAGAACTTCTGCTGCCAGTGTCCTTGTCCTCACAGTGAGCCACAGCCACCCTCCCCCCCTGCCTCAGCAGGAGACCCTCCAACACTAGCAGGAAGGTCTGGTTCAGTCTCCTATGGGGTCACTGCTGTTTCCCCTGGGTCCTGATGCGCACAGTACTTTCTGTGTGCCCTCCAAGAGTGGAGTCTCTGTTTCCCCCAGTCCTGTCAAAACCCTACAGTCAAATCCCACTAGCCTTCAAAGTCTGATTCTCTGGGAATTCCTCCTCCCATTGACAGACCCCCAGGTTGGGAAGCCTGACGTGGGGCTCAAAACCTTCATTCCAGTGGGTGGACTTCTGTGATGTAACTGTTCTCCAGTTTGTGAGTCACCCACCCAACGGTTATGGGATTTGATTTTATTGTGATTGCGCCCCTCCTACCCTCTCATAGTGGCTTCTCCTTTGTCTTTGGATGTGGGGTCTCGTTTTTGGTGAGTTCCAGTGTCTTCCTGTTGATGATTGTTCAGCAGTTAGTTGTGATTCCGGTGCTCTCGCAAGAGGGAGTGAGTGCATGTCCTTCTACTCTGCCATCTTGAACCAGTCTCCTAAAACAATATGTTTAATGAACAATATTGTTATTTCATGACACATGCATTTTTTGCTTATCACAAAGTTTCTCCTTAAGCTCAAAATTATCAATCCATTTGATTTTTTTCTTTTCAGCAATGTTCCAATTTCAATAATGACCTCAAAAATTATTTTCATCCCTCAGAAAGGAAGGAATATGATAGGTCATATTTTTGGTCTGATAATTCTCCTAGAATCCTCATGCAAATAATGAAAACTAGCAAAGTGGGCAGAGATGAGAAAAGAAAAGTAGTTGAAGTGCTTAGCCCCATGACCCTTGGCTGTTTCTTGAGTTTTTTAAATGCAAAGCCACCTTTGTTCAGATTAATGGAATTAACACATTCAATTTTGGCCCCAGGAGATGATGAATAAGTAAATTACTTGGTACTTTCAACTAAAATCTAATTTAAATACTTTATGAAAAGGAAGTATAGTGACTTCCCTGGTTGCACAGTGGTTAAGAATCTGCCTGCCAATGCAGGGGACACGGGTTCGATCCCTGGTCTGGGAAGATCTCACATGCCACGGAGCAACTAAGCCCACACGCCACAACTACTGAAGCCTGCGTTCTAGAGCCCGCGAGCCACAACTACTGAAGCCCGTGCGCCTAGAGCCCATGCTCCACAACAAGAGAATCCGCCACAGTGAGAACCCCGTGCACCACAACCAAGAGTAACCCCTGCTTGCCACAACTAGAGGAAGCCTGCACACAGCAACGAAGATCCAATGCAGCCAAAAATAGATAAATAAAATTAATTTTTAAAAAAACACTTTAAAAAAACTAAAAATAAAAAAAAGTGTAAAGGGAAGTTTTAATGGGTAAATTGTTTTCAGATATCTACATTTACCCTGTTTTTTCTAAATTGATTGGAGTTGAAACACATAAAGTAACATTTAATTTCTCTAAATCATTTATTAGAAATTGGTCAGAGGAAGAAAATGAGCAATAATATGATGTCTTCATAGCTTTTATTATAAATAAGTGTACAAATGTCTGGATACTAAACCACTAGATTAATTTTTAGTTTGGTTTACCAAGAGATAAATTTCAATAACACCCTGAAAAGACTTAATTATAGTTAGTTGCCTTATGGAAGTTTAAAAGGAAAACAGCAAACCATAAGGATTAATTGACTACCTATGGATTATGTAACTTGATGTTCATTTTTCTAAATTGAAAATTGATTTTTTATTAGTAATTCTAATAATTGAACAGAGGATGAAAACTAACAATAAAATTTGATGGCCTGAACTAGTTTATTAATAGTGGAGAAAGAGATGTGAATATATTTAAAGATATTTAGAAGCTAGAATCAGTTAGATAAGGTGAAAGGTTAGAAGGAGGTGGAAGAATCAAGGATGACACCCAGCACAGGAGGAACACCAAGTCCAGTCAGAAAGGGTGCTTTCAACTGGAGATGTATTAAATTTGAAGGAGCTGAGGATTAACCCAGTGAGATGGTTATTGGGCAATTAAATATGGTCTGAAATTCAAGTGGAGAACATTTTAAAGAAGCATGACCTAAATGTTTTAAATACATGTAATACAAAGTCCTATATGATCATAGCATAAAGAATGATTAATTCTGTGAGCCAGTATCAAAGAAGGCTACAGAACAAAGATGCTATTTGAACTTAAAAGATAGGTAGGATTTCAGTAGATGGAAAGAAGGGAAGGATATTCCAAGTTGAGGCAACATCATGAGCAAAGATTCAAAAGCTTGAAAGTGACTGATGTTATCAGGAAATAGCTAGTCGTAGAAAAAGCAAAGAATTCATGAAGAAAGATAATGGGGATTGAAGTCAGTAAGAAAGATGACTGCCAAGTACTGGTAATCTTTTAACCTTATTCTAAAGAATTTTCATTCTGTTCTCTAGGGGCAATTGTGATCCTTTGAAGATTTTTGAAGGAGAAAGAACCAGATACTGGAAATGAGATATTGTAGACATGGAAGTAATTGGGTTTGGTGGCTGAATTTATGTGGGATTGGGACATAAGTACAAATCAAATATAATATTGATATGTCTATTTTGGAAGGCTAGGGTTAATGGAGGTGCCATTAATTAAAAATAGACAGCAAAGGGGGAGCATCCCAAATGGAGAGTTGCTCTAAGGAGGCAATAGACATCTAAGATGCCACTCTGGAATTGTAGTGATGGAGATGGAGATTGGGTAGTTTGGGCCTTTACAACAGAGATTACTGTAGTTATAGGAGGGAGTAGTGAGAAAGAGGAGGACTAAGGATAGAACTTTAGGGCATGTCTACATTTAAGGGTAGGGCAAGGGAAGAAGAACTAGAGGAAGAAGAGGAGTGACCAGAGACACAGTAGAAGAACCAGGAGAGGGCAGTAGCATAGAAGCCAAGGAAGAAGCTATGACTAAAGGGGAAATAGAGGTAGACATTTTAAAGCAGTCACAGGTAACTAGAACTGAGATGAGATCTTTGGATTTGGCAAATAGGAGGACACATCTGAGAGAGAGGTCACGGAGAGAATATTTTCAGTCGAGTGATGGAGCCAGAAGCCAGATTACAAAAGGTGAATGACTGTCAGCTGCTTGAACTGCAACAAGTATAAGCTTTGAGAAGTCTGTAAAGTCGAGGAAAGTGGCTGTGGCGAGGCAGGGCAAGACATTAATTGAAAGGAAGATCTGTATATTTAAGAGGTAAGGGTCTCACAACAGACCAAGGTTAACACTTCTGAGCAAGGAAGTGTTATGAAGGTGCCCAAACTAAGAGCATTCTAGGAATGTGAGTACACCAGCATCTCATGAAACCTCTCACAGGATGCTCACTCCCCTATACCCTATAGTCCTGGGGATCTCTCTCTGCCTTTTAGAGCATTTACCCTATGTCCGTGTTTTGAAACTTGACTCCTTTCTTTCCTTTTTATGGACTATTTGCAATATGTTAATCTCTCCTTTTGTTTATAAGACGTGTAGCCAAAGTAACTTCATAGATATTTAACATTTGAATTATTTTTAACATATAATAAGAGCAGCCCAGGGACATTGAAAAAGCATACTTATATATATAATGATAACGACAAAATCAACAACAACCACTGTTACTATAGCAACAGCAGCTACCGCTAAGATTTCCTTTACTTTGTGCTAAGACAGTGCTAAGAGCTTTCAATGGATTATCTCATTGAATCCCCGCACAGTTCTATGAAGCAGGGACTATTAACGTCTACATTTTACAGATGAGGAAACCATGTTTAGGGAGACTAAGTTGCCCAAGGTCACAGAGCTTACGAGTGGTGAAATGATATGACAGAGACTGATACTATACTTCTTAAAGGTCATTATTTTAATAATAAATGGTTACTCCAGGCGAGTGGTAAGTTTAGAAAATGCCTTTGTTTGAATAACTGGTTCCCTCACAGAAAAAGTAAGGTTTCCATTCGTGCAATATAGCAGACAGCAGTACCTACATGGAGGGAATATTTCCAAGGTCAAAGATGAACTGCTTATCCTACTTCACCCAGAAAAGGTCATTGTGGAGGTACTAATCTAAATGCATTCCCTTTTTTTCTGGCAGACAAGAGGCAGGCAGTATTAAAATGCATGAGTATGTGCTTTGGAGGAAGAGTTGGTGGGGGAGAGGAGTGACCATAATGAGGTAAAGAAATGTGTCAGTAAACAGAATTGTAGAGACATAAGCCATGCAGATCACATACCTGTAAACAAATGTTGATAAGGAAAGATTCAAAGAGTGTTATTATGTCGGAAAGAAAGAATTCATAGCTTCCAATTAAGCAGCTGCTGGTCTTCTGGGTCCCACCTTAGTCCTTTTGCATTCGTTGCCTGGCAACTGTAGTTATACCACAAAGCCTTTTCACCTTCTGTTAGTGGCCCTTGAGGTCACTTTAGGAGTCTCTGGGTCCAAATCCCAAGAAGGCATTCTAATCTTCTGTCCCTAGCGCTGCTCTAGGTCAGGATTGATCTTAAAATGTGAGTGACATCTTTGAAGAATACTTTGATCATAATTTATAAGGTTGCAGTCAAGGGTCCACGGTGAATGGTTTTCATCTTCAGCAGTGTAAACTACATACTTTTTATGTTTCCACATTTTAATAGTTCCAATTTACCAAAATAACCTGATAATTAATTCATTTTATTTTACTGTAACATTTGTTTCCTTCTCACATCTTTGCAAGGAACTTCTTTCTCCTTGCAGTAATTTGAAATTGAAAGGTTGTATGATAATTCAACCATTAGTAATAATGATAGTACCTTATATTTGTATAGACATTCTTACAATTCAAAGTGATTGCATATCTATTACCTCATTTGATCTCAGTTGAAGTGAATAATGCAGATTCTATGCCCTTAGAGGACCAATTTCTGAGCTATTTTTCAGGAAATTAGTGAGACTCAGCCATTTCTATAATACTATCATACAGCACAAGAAATTTTCCAGGACTTTATAATCTATGTTGTTTTCCTTTCAAAGCATTAATTTATTATTGTTTTTCTAATGAATTCATGCCAACAAAGCATTATTTTTATGTTTCGGGACTAAATATTGCGGGTATGTTATACATAATGACATAATTTTCTAATTTCCTGGAGCATTTTTTGAAAGTCAGAAATATTCTTAACACAAATATGTTTTATTTTTATTTATTTATTTTTTTGAAATTCACGTTCTTTTTTTATTTATTTATTTATTTATTTATTTATTTTTATGACTGTGTTGAGTCTTCGTTTCTGTGCGAGGGCTTTCTCTAGTTGTGGCAAGTGGGGACCACTCTTCATCGCGGTGCGCGGGCCTCTCACCGTTGCGGCCTCTCTTGGTGCGGAGCACAGGCTCCAGACGCGCAGGCTCAGTAATTGTGGCTCACGGGCCGAGTTGCTCCGTGGCATGTGGGATCTTCCCAGACCAGGGCTCGAACCCGTGTCCCCTGCATTGGCAGGCAGATTCTCAACCACTGCGCCACCAGGGAAGCCCTGTTTTATTTTTTAAACTGGTCTCACTTGAAAACATTCTGTAACATCATGGATCATTTCACTTTGGAAATTAAAAATGCCTTTAAGTTTCAGAAGAACTAAACAGTAATAAAATTATTAGTCATCTGCTTATTTTTGACATTCATTTAATTTAAGGCAATCTGAATGCATTTTCACTAACTGTATTTGCAATTTACCAAGTAGGAGTTTGGGGGAAAATATTCGTAGTTTTACTCTACAAATGTCTCATAATAATTCATTTTAAATAATAGAGGTCGGTTCTTCAGGATGTGAATCGGCCATTTTCTACTCGTATATTGAAGCAGTTTACTTCTTCTACTTGTCTTAAAGGTTATAAATGGTAAAAAGAGATTAAAACCAGGGTTGGAGGAAAGTGTCTCCTTAAACTGATTTTCTGAGGTTTAAATGAGTTAAGACTTTGAAATTAAGCATAAATTTAGATCTTTCAGTATTATCTTATGAGGGTACATTAGCTTTATTTCTTGATTTTTTTCTTCCCCAGCTCCCACCCCCCATACTTGGAAATGACTACATCCTAATTGTATGTAAAATATTGAACTATGACTGTTGGAATTTTTTTTTAATAATAATTTTTACACATCATGTAACTCTAAAACACTAAGAATGACTTTTATTTAGGTAAATGTCTCATTTCATTTTACTAAGGAAAGCCATGTACTTTCTATATCCATATACTTTATATATAGCCATAATTTATAGTAATTTTTAAACATCCTAAGATATGGTCAAAATTGATTATCAGTTATTTTTAAGCCCTAATTTTCTTCCTCTCTCTCTCTCTCTTTTTTTTTTTTTCCTCCTGATTGCTCACTTATTTATTTGGCCCTGGCACTTAATATATATGTCATGTTTTAATTTTAATTGGCTTCTGAGGCTACCTAGTCTGGACCAGACAGTCTTAGGAGACCCACAGTTGTTCTAGATTTTCATCCACAGTTAAAATTCATTCCAAAATTGTATTATTACTAAAAATCCTCTAGGTTGTTCTGGTTGATTCTGGATCATCAGTGAGCCCTCCAACTAACTCCCAAGGACTTCACAACCTTGACTTACTTCACAGTCCTGTGACTTTTCCTGCCAGGGAGGAGCCCTTGGGACAATTCTGTAAAAAAGTGCATCTGGAAGGTTTTATCTAATCCAAATCCAGACCCTGATTAGATTCATGGTCAAGGATGTCCCCAAATCAATGTACACCCTTTGGTCAGCTTTAAGGTTAGCATTTTCTTCCCTCCTGTATGATTTTCTACTTTCTTACCATTTGCTTAACCTAAAAAAAAGAAAGAAAAAGAAATTTTAAAAACACAGACTAGTGGGCGCATTTGTATCTGAAACCTTTCTTTATTAGAATATGGCAAGACTTCAAACTTCAGAATGGATCCTACTTGAATTTTATATATTTGTCTGGTGTACCAAACAATGAGACATTTAAAAATATGAAGCCTTTCTTAACGAAGTCTCCAAAAACTTTCCTCACTCATCATATGAAAAGATGAATTGAAATAAAATTTTACTTTTATCTTTGACAATTATTTGTCAACATTTTTAATGTTCATTTTAAAATTTTAATCAATTGTATATTATCAATAATTGTAAAATCCTAGAAGAAATTTTAAACACAGTCATATCACTACAAGAAAATTTTAAAAATTAGAAATCTGTATTTGTACACTTAGTTTTGCTGCAGAAATATGAATGTGTTCCAAAAAAGCTTTTTATTGATCTCTATTTACATTAAGATATAATTAGGATGGGCAAGTGGAATAGATATCAAGGAAAAGAAACACTGTAATATTTCCAACTGATAGATGTTTTTACCTTTTGATTATGAAAATTTTCAAACATAAAAAATCAGAAAGAAGTGTAGCAGTAAACCCTTATATATCCATTACCTAGCTTCCACTCAGCTCATGCCAATCCTGTTTCATCTATATTCCGGCCCACACTTCCCTGACCTATATTATTTTGAAGCAAATTCAAGTCAGTTTTGTCAACTCATCAGTAAATATTTTAATATATATCTCTAAACAATAAGGACTTTTTACAAGCATAACCACAATATCATTATCACACCTAAAATTGTCAATAATTTTTAGTATCATCAAATACCCAGTAAGTGCTTATATTTCCAATTCAGAATTTTTTTAAAGTTTGTTTAAATCAGGAACCAAAGTCCACACATTAGAATTGGTTTTATGGCTCTTAAGCCTCTTAATATATAGATTCTGTCTTCCCCTTTCTCTCTCTCTCTCTCTCACTCTTACTCTCTCTTAACTTTTTTTCCTTGTCAAATTATTGTTGAAGAAATCGGACTGTGTGTTCTATAGAGCTTCATACAGACTGGACTTTGATGATTGCATTTAACATATTCCTTTGTCCTCTGTATTTCCTGTAAATTGGTAGTTGGACCTAGAAGTGTAAATAGATGGTGGTTCAATATTTTTTGGTGAGATTACCTCATAGATGGCATTGTCTTCTTCCATTAGGAGGCAACTAATATTTGATTATCTCTCTTTTTTTTTATGATGTTAGCCAGCAGAAGCTAATCAATGCGTAGATTTATTATTTCATTATGGATTGCAAATGGCAATATACAGAATTAGTATATTCTAATTAATCATTAGTATATTCTAATCATTATTTTTTTATTAACTTCTTCTCATCAGCTATTTGGTTAAGTCTTGGTACAGTTCATATAGGAAAGCCAGGATTAATGCTTGTTTTTTTTTCTTTTTCTTTACCACTTTTCAAAAAAAGGAATTTGTCTACCAGCATCCTCCAGTGGTTGAACTATTAGTTGTCATTGTTTTTAGTGTCATTAATACTCATGGATTTAAACATATTTGATATGCTTTAATCCATTGCTGTTAATATTTTTTTCTCTCAGTTTTTTCCACCTTTGGTCAGTGGGAGCCTCTTGATGTTGGCTCCTGGTTCTTTTGATAGGCCCCTAGTAATTTTTGATAGTTTCCTTGCTTTCAGCTATGACAAGATCCTTTAGGCTCATCATAAACATTTTCTGCATGAGACCTGAAATCAGCCATTTCTCTAAGGAACTCTTTTCATTTACTCAGAATGGAATTTGGAAATCACAGTTAGGGTTCTCACTGCTACTAGGCTAGTCATTGTTTCTAAGCCTTTTCAGTGGATAGATAATATAAATATATATGTGTGTATAAATGTATCTTTTTTTTTTTTTTGGTTGCGTTGGGTCTTCGTTGCCACGCGTGGGCTTTCTCTAGTTGCGGCAAGCTGGGGCTACTCTTCATTGCAGTGCGTGTGCTTCTCATTGCAGTGGCTTCCCTTGTTGTGGAGCACGGGCTGTAGGCGTGCAGGCTTCAGTAGTTGTGACATGTGGGCTCAGTAGTTGTGGCTCACAGGCTCAATAGTTGTGGCTCACAGGCTCTAGAGTGCAGGCTCAGTAGTTGTGGCTCACGGGTTTAGTTGCTCCGCAGCATGTGGGATCTTTCTGGACCAGCGATCAAACCCGTGTCCCCTGCATTGGCAGGAGGATTCTTAACCACTGCGCCACCAGGGAAGTCCCTATAAATGTATTCTTAAGACAAAATAATGAGTTCATGGGGCTTCCCTGGTGGCGCAGTGGTTGAGAATCTGCCTGCCAATGCAGGGCACACGGGTTCGAGCCCTGGTCTGGGAAGATCCCACATGCCGCAGAGCAACTAGGCCCGTGAGCCACAACTACTGAGCCTGCGCGTCTGGAGCCTGTGCTCCGCAACGAGAGGCTGCGATAGTGAGAGGCCCGCGCACCGCGATGAAGAGTGACCCCCGCTTGCCACAACTAGAGAAAGCCCTCGCACAGAAACGAAGACCCAACACAGCCAAATATTAATTAATTAATTTAAAAAAAAAAAAAAGAATTTGACTTGGCTTGCTGAATTCAATATTAAACCTTTAAAAAAAAAATAATGAGTTCATACTCGTGATTTCAATTCAAATTCAGTACTATAGCATTTGTACCTCTCTGCTATGATTTTCAAATCTGTGTTTTCCTTTCCCACAGCAAGAACCCAGGTTCTCAAAAACACTGGGAATGATAGACTATCATACAACTAGTCATATGTTTTATTCCCAAATATATGCACATGAGTTTCAGAATGGGATACTACCACTACCAATATAAGTACTAGAAACAGTTAATGTTCATTATAATAAGTCACTGCAACTAGTTCCTCTCTGTATATTCCCAATTAGATACAATTAATTTTTAGCTTCATTTATTTTATTTTTTATTTTCTTGGATTTCTTTTTTTTAAGTTTAGTATTGTTCTATAATTCTACAAGATATTAATGGTTTTAAAACTCAAATATGTAATACAAGGGAGTCCTTGCTCCTATCTCTGTTCCTTCCACCCTATTTCCTTTCTCCTTTGATAAATAACCATTTAAAACAAATTGTAGACTATCCTTCCATTGTTAGTTTAAAATTATATATATATGTGCATGTGTATTTGCATACATATGTTTGATATATATATATATATATATATATACACACACACACATAATACACATATAATATGTGCATTGACATTTCTTAAGCTACAACAATACTAAACACTTCTTTTTCCCTTCTTGCTTTTTTCATTTAACTGTATATCTTGGAATTTACTCCATAGTGGTCCATACAGATATTATTTCCTTTATTTTTTTAACACCATAGCACTCTATTGCATAAATGTACTATAACGTATTCAATCAGTCCCTTACAGACGTACATTTGAGTGTTTTCAGTCTTTAGTTTTTACAAATAATGCTGCAATGCAATGTGTATCCGTCTTTTTTTCTTTTTCTTTTTTTTGGTGCTGAAACCTGGGAAATGCATCCATTTTTTGCTTTCTCCCCTGAGTATCTTTGGGATAAGTGGAATAAATGCATTTCTAGATCCAAAGATAAATACATTGGTACAATATATTGCCAACTTCCCCTTCATAAGCATTATACCATGTTTGCATTCCCACCAGCAGCGTATCCTCTTGCCAATAGAATGCAGTTAAAGTTTTGAAGTTGTACTAATCTAATAGGTAAAAAGTGGTATCTCATTGTAGTCTTTATGTGCATCTATCTTATTGTGAACAAGGCTGATAATCCTTTCATATGATTAAAATCCACTTTTCTGTGAATCGTGTTCATTTTTGTAGTTTACTTTTCTACAGAGTTATTGGGGCTTTTCCCTTTACTTTTAGAACTTCTTTATATATTCAGGTATTAACCCTTTGAATGTGATATACCACAAATATTATTTTCCCAGTTTGTCATTTGACCTTTTATTTTACTTCATTTTTTTAAAGTGATTGTGGAAATCAAATTGTTATGGAATTTAGATTCCACTGGACACACTGAAAAGAGTGATGTCACAGTTTCATTATAAAATAAAATATTTACAATATACCAGGACTCATATCCTTCACTGTTATTTAAATATATATTGAAAATTTTTAGATATCAACTTTAAAAAGTATAATTTTTTCAAAGTTCTTTTAGGAAATTCCTGATGAGGTACCTGAGGAACAACGTTTGAAAGTTTTAGGTCCTCATCAATAATTTCAGTAGTTTGACACCACGAAACAAAACAGCCTGTGCAGGTATCAGGAAAGATGATGTGACTTTGTAGTCTGAAAGGGTGAAGTCCAAACTCTGCCAGTTACTACAGGCAAGTTACAAACCTATTTGAGCCTCAATTTCACCATAAATAATATATGGAGACAATAATGTACCTTCCACATGGGGTCATTATGAAGATTAAGGGATAATGTCAATGTGTTTACAATATAATAGACCATAAATATTTTCATACTGCTTAGGTAGTTAACAAAATGAGGGCGTGGTTTGCCTTACCAGACTATCAGTTATCTAGGATCAAATTACTTCCCTCTGATTTTTCTTCTTCCTTTTCACAGCCTGCATAAAAATCTAAAGAAGCTATTACATGCTAGTATGATGATTTTGGAATGCCATTCATTCATTTAATAGTATGCCTCTATTTACATTATATATGTCAGGAACTATGCTAAGCGTAAAGATTCAAAGATAAGATATGATCCCCACCCTCTCTAGGAACTAATCATGAACTAAGAGAAGCTATAACAGGTAAACGTAGTCAGTGCTGTGCTATTTTTGCGATGACAGAGGAATACAAGCGTTGGTGCTGCAGCACAGAGCTCTTAATTCAAGCTGAGATAGTCAACGCTTTCCAATCAGATAATAACAAGGTAAACTCTAAAGAAGGAAAAGAAGTTAGCATAACGGACGAAGATATTCTAGGAACAGGAAATAGAGTGGGCAAACATTCAAGGGTGAAAGAGCCAGGAAGATGCCATTCCTTCAGTAAGGATAGAGCAGTGTGTGCACTTGAGAATGACAAGAGGCGGGCCTAGAGATGAAGCTAGGAACCAGGACATGGAGGGAGGGGCAGGTGCTGCCAAGGAACTTGAATTTTGCTGCTGAGTGCTGTCAGCAGCGAAGTGTCGTCATCAGATCTGTGTTCTCCAGAGATCACTTTGGCTGCCTCCTGAAGAGTTCATTGGAAAGAAAACCACATAAAGCTTTTATAGTCATTCATTCATTCACTCTTCATTCAGTTGTTCAACAATTATTTATTGAGGTCCTACATGTTCCATTGTGTGAATATACCATGATTAATTTCTCTATTATACTGTAGATGGATCTCTGTAGTTTCTAATTTGGGGCTATTACAAAGAGAACTTTGGTGCACATATGTATGCATCTCTGGGTCCTTCTAGGAGTGCAGTTATTATGTCATAGTGAATACACATTTGCTTTTGGTTGATGTGCCAAAAAACTTCTGCTGGTGGTTGTACTACTTTGCACTCATACCTCCCCAAAATATGTTTGCTATTGTCAGTCTTTTAAATTTTAGTCATTCTGTTGGGTGTGTAATGGTATCACATTGTGGTTTCAATTTTCATTTCCTTCCTGACCAACAATATTGAACATAATTTCACATGTTTGTTGGCCATTTGGATATCTTCTTTGTGTCTCTTCAAGGATTTTGTCCATTTTTCTATTCGGTCTATATTTTATTTGATGTGTAAGATATACGTGAATATTTTTTTCATATACATATTTATTAAATGTGTGTGTTTCTTCTCCGATTATATGAACTGACTTTTCATTCTTGATGTCTTTTGATGAAAAATTTTTAATTTTAATATAGTCCAGTTTATCAATTTTTTTGTTTTATGATGAATGCCTTTTGTGTTCAGTTTAAGAAAGCTTTGACTTCTTCAAGGTCAAAGAGATGTTCTATATTTTCTTGTAAAATCTTTAGTATTTTACTTTTCACATTTATGGCTGTAATCCATTTGAAGTAGATTTTTTGGTGTCTATTCTCTCCAATTCCTAAAAATGTTTCTACTTAACAATGGATAGGCTCAATATCTTTTTTTTCCCATTAATTGAAGGCAGGGTGCATATCCAAGTGCGTGTAGTGGGATTAAAGAGAGGACATGTGATTGCTCACTATGAGGAGAACCTGAGAATTTTAAGGTGCTTTATTTTATCTCTTCAATGAATACTTCCTCAATTGTCCCATCCAAAGCATTTTCTATCTCTTTTAAATTTGATGGCTCTTACTGTCTATACCAGAACTTCCCAAACATTTCACACTGTGGTTCTCAGGGAAAATACAATAGATATTCTTTCAGCATTTGAGAGTATATTAATGAGGCTTCT
The DNA here is from genome assembly GCF_949987535.1 of Balaenoptera acutorostrata. Taxonomy (NCBI): domain Eukaryota; kingdom Metazoa; phylum Chordata; class Mammalia; order Artiodactyla; family Balaenopteridae; genus Balaenoptera; species Balaenoptera acutorostrata. The sequence goes on from NC_080081.1 coordinate 71,192,118, forward strand.
CATAGCTGGAAGTAATGAACTGGGGCATTGGCTACCCCCAAACCCTACTTGGGGTCATAGGGGTAGAGGGGAATCAAGATCTTGGCACACCTGTAACCCGTTCAAGACACACCTGATAGAAAGCTCTGGTTTATGTCACTGATTTTAAGTTTATTTACCTTTTATGTAATAAATTATTGTGCAGTGAGTTGACCAGTGCTTCTTAACTTTTAGATTCATCATAATCACATGAAGCATTTATTAAAATACAAATTTCTGAGCTTCATCCCCAAAGCTTTTGCTTCTGTATGTCTGGGGTGGGGTCTGAGAATTTCTATTTCCACCAAGTTCCTGTTGATGTGATGCTGCTGGTCCAGGGACCACACTTTGAGAAGCACTATCTAAACCTTATAACTCTCAGCACAGTGCCTATATACGTGGGTGGCTTTCAGTATCTTTTGACTGTTGACCATTTGAACAAGTCAATGAGAAATGAAAAAATAACTCTTATTTATCCTTAAGGATTTGGTATAAATACTCCTCTGTGAAGCGATCTCTTACCTTTCAAGGCAGAGTTAACCTCCTCTTCATCTATATTATTGTTGAAACTTATACATATTTTCATTGGTGTACTTAGCACATTCTTTTGTAATTATAGCTTACAACTATGTCTAAAAGTATGTATTTTGAAGTCAGACAAATTTGGCTTCAGATGTGAGGTCTGACACTTATTAACTCTGAAAAGTTGAACAAATTAACAGCTCTGAGTTTTTTTTTTAAATAGATCTTTATTGGAGTATAATTGCTTCATAATACTGTGTTTGTTTCTGTTGTACAACAAAGTGAGTCAGCCATGTGCATACATATATCCCCATATCCCCTCCCTCTTGAGCCTCCCTCCCACCCTCCCTATTCCACCCCTTTAGGTCATCGCAAAACATCGAGCTGAAATGAGACAGCTCTGAGTTTTAATTCCTTGTTTTTAAAGTATAGATGATACTACCTAATCTGGATTTTGTATTACATGGGACTCCATTGCAGACCCTTAATAAATGATAATGCTCCTTCCATTCCAGATCCCAGACCCAGCCCCCTGAGGCAGGATGGTATCCTACTCATTCTTGTATCCCCTATGTCTAGCACTGGTCCTGGAACATGGTACACACTAGATAAATGATGAATCAACAAGCCAACCAGCAAGTCTAAGAACACCCCTGGATCATAAGTATTTTAGACCTGACTTTTTCCAAAACCTATAGTTTCATTTCAGTGTATGTTTATGGAGAAATCACTCAAGGGTAAAGTTTCTGAGGCTATGTCAGAGCCTTTGAGGGAATATCTGAGCTGCCTGAGTTCGGGATAGACTGTTCTCTACAAATACCTTTGAACCAGAAAGTAGTCAAAGATATTGAGACAATTTCACATTCCTCTTGGACTTGGCCAGGACTAAACTGAACCCCAGGACTATGGAGAAACCACAGGTTGAATAATTTGTCTACACATATTCTTGTCAATGTTCGACCAGCTTCACACTTAAAGAGCCCCAGGTCCCATCTTCACATACACATGATTCTACACCATCCTAAATGGATTAGAGAGCTGAGTAGCTGAGGGCGTTTCCTGGATGCAATTTTGCTGTATGAGGGAGTGTCGCCTGTCTTAGCTTTCAGTACTGAGCAATAAAACTGCACTGAGTTATATAGCAGCATCAGTATATGTCAGTGGTTCTCAACTGGGTGATTTTGCTCCTCCGCCCCTGCTAGAGGACAATTGGCAATGTCTGGAAACATTTGGGGTTGTACAGGTCACAGCTTGGGGGAGGGTGCTACGGGCGGGCATCTGGTTGGTAGCGACCAGGGATACTGCTGACCATCTGCAACGCACGGGGCACCTCCCCACCCCACCCCCACTGTGATGACAAAAACTTTCCAGCCTCAGATGTCAGTAGTGTCAAGGCTGAGAAATTCTGGCATGTGTTTTTCTTTTTTATCACTGAATTTTGGAAAAATAATTACAAACTGAGGGCAAAGTCTCAAATAAAAAAAGACTTGTTATGAAAAGTAAACAAAGACAACCACAACCACAACAACAAAAAACTGGCTACATCCACACTCTTGAGGAGATTATAGGTAAAAAAGAAAAGCACCATCTGTTTTCTTTTTTAATTAATTAATTTATTTATTTATTTATGGCTGTTTGGGTCTTCGTTTCTGTGTGAGGGCTTTCTCTAGTTGTGGCAAGCGGGGGCCACTCTTCATCGCGATGCGCGGGCCTCTCACTATTGCGGCCTCTCTTGTTGCGGAGCACAGGCTCCAGACGCGCAGGCTCAGTAGTTGTGGCTCACGGGCCTAGTCGCTCCGCGGCATGTGGGATCTTCCCAGACCAGGGCTCGAACCCGTGTCCCCTGCATTAGCAGGCAGATTCTCAACCACTGCGCCACCAGGGAAGCCCGCACCATCTGTTTTATAAGTTGATGGAACGTGAGTATACAATGTAATTTCATTTGCCAGGCTTTTATTTTAGAAATGAATTCACATAGTTATCGATATTGTATCTTTCTCTGAAAATTGGCTTTATGTAAAAAGCATCTACAATAAAATAATATTCTTTCTATATAATTAACTTCATTTTGTATTTCAGCTATGTAGAAAGTAGCAAATTTAGGTTAGAAGTGTCTCTAATGCTGCTTGGCTTATTAACACTGCAAAGATTTGTGTCTGTTTCAAAAGGATCCTTGAACATTTCTCCAGAAGGTCATTTTGTTTTGCTTTAAAAAAATGAAAATATGTTTGTCTGCATTGCAAATAGGCATAAAATCAGATGGTCACATGCCTTTTCCCCCACAGAGCCGAAAAAGCAGGGAGCTAATGTGACTGAATGGTCAATGTATCCACTCTGGTAATCAGTTACTTCTGAAACACAGTATATTTTAGAATGGAAAGAACCCTCTGAGGGAGGTATCCCTTCCCATTCTAGAAGTAGAGCTTGCACTGTGAATCCAGCAAATAAAAAGAGAATTGGGAGTTTAACTTACTTAAATTGATCTGTGTGCTTAGAAGCTAAAGATGTAAATTCAGCCAGCACTGTCATGCATTCCCAGGAATCAGGTGCTGCTCTGCATGGCTGGTTTCTATTTTTGCATCCCCCAGAAAGATCTTTGTAACACTTCGCTGAAGACAGATCCCTGCCTCTGTGACTATAGAGTGAGGTCAGTTTCATACTTTTTGTCTTTTCCTATGAACAAAACAGAAGCATTTGGCTAAAAATCTTATGCATATTTTAAGATCAACCTAACAGTGACTCGTTAAAAACAGTACAGCTGGTTTCTTATGAACATCATCTCCCCTCATGTCCATCTTGCTTGGAATAGATTATTCGGGATGTTTGTGGTCAGGTGACCAGGGTCCTACTTCTGGCCCTGTCATTAGCTCATTGTATAAGATTAGATTAATCTTAAGACAAATATCTCAATTTCCTCCTATGTCAAGTGAGATAATAATGCCTGCTTTTGTTATCTCACAGATTGTTGCATGCAACTATACCTTTATTGTTTTTCTGTTCCCTCTGCTCTAATATCTCTTCACCAATATCTCCACTTCACAATCATGTACGCAATGTCTTTGGAAGTACCTGGTAAACACCATTCCTTAAATATTTGTTGAATGAAATGTAAGTTATTCCAGTTGTATAATTCTTCCTACCAATACTCTAGGTGAGGGGGATTCCATGTTAACTGGTCTTTCAGTGATTCCATAAGCCAAAATCTCTTGAACATCTCTTAAAAAGGTCCAAAGACAGAGAAACCATGGCATCATAACTTTGATTCTTAAAATTACTGGAGTTTATTTATTTTTTTAATTTATTTTTGTGAAGTATAGTTGATGTACAGTGTTGTGTTAATTGAAGTTTATTTTTTATAGGTGAGAGAGATCATGTTGTATTGGTTAAGAAATGGGCATTGGAATAAGGCAATCCTGGGTTGAATCCTGCTTCTGAAACTTACTCGTGAAGCACAGGTTTCTTGAACTACATAAACTCCAGTTTTATTTTCTATAAAAAAGGAATAGTAATAATATTAATATATTCCTTATAGTATTATTCTGAGGATTAAATGAGATAATCCATATAAAGTGCTTAGCACAATGCCTAGCACATAGTAAGTATGTATATTAGGGTAGGCTAGGCTGCAATAACAAGTAAATCCCCCAAATAAATAATGACTCAACACATTAGTCTGAGGAATATGTTCTTGGTTAGCAGGTGGCTCACCTTTATGGAATGTTAGGAAGGAAAGGGTGGTGTAGGCCTTGGCCAGGAAGTTACCATATCCCTTCTGCTCTCATTCCCTTGGTGAGAATTCCTCACAGAGAGGAAAGAATAGATGGTTGCTCAGTATTACAAGAAGTGTCTATGGATTAATTGGATGGAGAGTGCAGTAAGAGATGAAAGCTGAGGATTAAAATGTTTCAAATTCCTGTAAAGATATCAGTGTCTTTAATATATTGATAAATTAGGCATGAGGGAGGGTAAGTAGGATGGGAAGAGAAATTACGAATTCTGATTTAAAATATTGAATTAGATGTCCAGAAGAATATGCACCTGGAAGAGTCTTTTGGAAATTTGGATATGTAGGATTAGAGCTGAAGGGAAGAGTTCAGGGTGGTAATAGCATCTTTGGAAGTCATTCACATAGAATCAATGATTATATCCTTGTGAACAAAGGCAATTGCTAAAAAGTGGTGCATTGATTTTAACTGCCCTTATTTCTTGCACCTTTGCCTCCAGTTTTGCTCTAACATTTGCTCAAATAGCAAAAGTCTTATAACACACTAGAGTTTCCCAAAAGGTGACTGGAATGTAAAGATCTTAATGACCATCCCCTTGAACAGTAGGGCAAAGATGCCCTTACATCAGTCCCAGCGATTGAGGAGGCCAAGGCATATAATTCAGACAGTATCAAATATATTTACCATCTATAAAGTGGCGATATAATAACATCTGCCTAATGGAGTTTTTGTGAAGATTAAAATAGATGGTACAGGTTAAGGGTCTCTAAGTGTCTGGCACATGGTAAGTTCTACCGTCCTACTTACCCACTTCCAAATGGTTTCCATTATTATTGCTAGGCCCTTAGCCTAAATATACAACCCAAAGACATCCAACCTGAGACAGATTTAGTAAGTGCCCTCATTTTTCCCTGAGAAGGAAGTTCTTGTGCTGTGCTTAGGCTAGTCCAGCTTCACCATCAACCCCCCCATGTGAGTCCTTCCAGTTGCCCACCAAACAGAGTTTTCTGGAGGAGATGTCCCATCTGTTCAGTGTCCTCTTGGAAAATAAAAGGATCTGCTATCAAACTATACACTAGTTTTACTTTTGGGGAAATTTTTATTTTTATTTTTGCTATTATGTAGACCAAGGGTCAGGAAGAAATGCCAAGTGTGTGTTTCCCTTCTGAATTGTCTTAAACTTGTATTTAGGTCTTTAAAAGACTTTCGAGTTCACAGAAGCCTTCTTCTTGTCCCTAGGGTACTTTATGTTGCATTTTTTTTTCGCTTTGACATCAGTTTAGAAATACCAACTAATGATACAATATCATGCTACTTGTCTAGGTTAGTTAGCTTGTTTGTTGGTTTTTTGTTTATAGTTCACTGTTCTCACTTCAAGATTTTTATTTAACTGTTATCCAGCCTTTAAACTTCTGTGTGATGTTAGTATGCAAATATATGAAAGTTTAGTGAGATATAATAAAGTACAAATAAATAGTAAGCACGTTCAATTCATGGGTGTAACATTGAGGCTGTAAGTCTGAAAATGCTCTATAACTACTTGCTAGGAGCATAGGGGAATTTTATAGTTATATTTTATTCTCATTTTTAAAAAAATATCAAGTATATTAACCTAACATCTGATAGTAATATGGTTATGGCAGTGCCAGTTATATACTGCTGTATTTCTTTAGGAGAGATAATACGTAGTGTACAGAGTAATCAGCAGATTTTATTTCCCAACCAACCTGGAATGCATCTGTAGTGTAGCACAAGTCATTTCTTCAGGCAGCCCAGCAGGTCTGCTGCAGAGTGAAAGGAGAGTGTTGTGAGTTCAAATCAGAGAGGCCAGATACTGTAAGTTCCATCCTAAATGCGATGGGAACATATTAGAGGCTTTTAGGCAGTGGGGAGGAACGTTATCTGAAGTATATATTTTTTAAGATTACTCTTAGAAGATGAATAGTAGGATACAAAAATAGAAGCAAGAAGACCAATTAGGAGACTGCTGTAACCCAGGCAACAGATCGTGATGATTGCTAGAAATAAAGAGAAGAGAAAAGAAGGTGGTAGAAATAAGGATAGAAGAGGAAAATTGGGATGTTAGGGAAAGTAGAGTAGACAGGACTTGATGATACATCAGATATATGAAACGAGGGAAGGTGAGGAAATAAGGATAATTCCCAAGTTTTTGGCTTGTGGCTGTGCTTATATAAAATGGGGAAAATCCAAGGTTTTATTGACTACCTGTACTCTGATCCCTGCTAGACCAGAGCATCTCGTAGGCAGGTACCATAGTACCTAATGTGGTATTTAGCACATGGTAGGCATTCAACACATTTTTTAAATGAATAAAGAAATACGTATTATCATTATGCAAAAGTAACATATGACCAGCACAGGGCTCCAGTATTTCAGTGCTTTAAGAGCAATGCAGCATGGAAACAGATTCCTTCCAACTGTTGACTTTTCTGTTATCTTTGATCGAATAAGTTTTGGAGGGACATAGGTATAAAACTAATCTACTTATTGTATAAAAGAGAATATTTTGTGCTTCATTGCACATGTCTTATTGCTTTAACCTAAATATTTTTAAATTTTTTATCGAAATCTTCAAATATAGACAACTCTAGAGACTAGTATAATAAAACCCCATTATCTATCCCACTGCTTCAATAATTACCAGCAATCTAGTTTTTTTCATCGGTATTCTCTCCCAGCCCCTTACCAGCTTATTTTGAAGTAAATCCCAGACATCACACCATTTGATCCATAGATATTTCAGTAACAATTGACCTCCTATATTTTAACACCCCAAAGGGATAAAACACTAGTTCCCACCAGGTTGCATGAGGATCCAGCAACAAAATGTGCATGTACGCATTTCTGTTTGTTTTGCTTTGCACATCTAGGCCGGTGTTAGCATACCCCAGATCTCTGTTACTGTAGTGAGTTCTATACAGATGGTCCCTGCTTTCTCTAAATTTCCTTGGCACTTCTAGAGGCCTGAAAATCATTTACTTATTCATTTATTCACCAAATACATATTGACCATTTACTAAGAGTAAGGCACTCAAATGAGAGGCAAAGACGTATATGTTGAAGTTTTTAAGGTGAACTTCATTCCAGGAAGAAAGAGTTGTATAAATACAAGTTTAGAGGCAAAAGGCAGAATATATGGCTAGAGAAGTGGGTGATGGAACAGACAGAGCAGAGTGCAGGGTTTGTGAAATAGAAGCATGGGAGGTAGGCTGGAAAGTATGAATAGAGAGAGAAGTAATATTCAAGTTTGTATCTTCTTTATTGTGGTTGTATGTTTACAATACAAAGAACGATTAGAGAGAAAAACATGTAGTTCTATTTTATGACAAAGCCAATTCCATGGAGATTGCTGCAAATCAAACTATTCTGGACTTTAACAGATGACGAACATGTTACGTTCTCTAAATGAAATAGTGATTTCTGGTTCTTCTTGCCATTCTACAAAGTGTTGTGTCTATCTTAGGTTTTAAATTTTATGTAAATATGAGTATCGTGACAAACAGAAACAAACAAAAACCAGTATTACAAATTCAAATATTTCATCTCAATCTTGAGTAGTCTGTAAAAATCATCTAGGATAAAGAGCCTAACCTATAACCTAACTTCATAAAAAAACACAATAAGCCAGAATATTGTTACAAAATTACATGTGTAAATAATGCTTAGGATTCCTAATAGACAAAAATGCCCTGAGAGGCGTGTACCGCTGTAGAAAAGGAAAATCTGAAATAAAAATTTAAATGTCAGGATTCCTACTGAGGGGCCCTTAATCTCCCTGAGCCTAGGTTTTCTCATTTGCGAAACATGGGAATTGTAATGCCAGTTTCTCTTTGTTGGTGTGAAGACTGGATTGTAAAACCTAGTATAAGCACTTAGCACTGACCTGCACAGAGCAGATGTTCAATATGTCCTAATTCCTCTCCTCTCTGAATTAATAAGAGATATATGTCACAGACTTTTTTAAATTTTAAAATAATTGTTTTCTTTGTAATCAGCTTTATTGAGGTATAATTAACATACAGTACACTGCACAAATTTAAAATATACAATTTGATAAGTTTTAACATATGTATAAAACAAGGATACCATCACCGTAACTGAGATAACAACCATATCCATCACACTAAAAGTTTCTGCAGCCTCTTTGTCATCCCTCCTTCATTACTGTCATCCCCACACAACCACTGACCAGCTTTTTGTCACAGCAGATTAGGTTCCATTTTCTAGAATTTTACAAATATGAATTTGTACAATATGTGCTCTTTTTGTCTGGTTTCTTTCACTCAACCTAATGTTTGGGATTCATCTATTTATAGATAGTTCATTCCTTTTTATTGCTGATAGTATTCCATTATATGGATATCAGACACATTTATGTCTTTAAGCAGGCTTAAAATTGCCGGGACTTCAGGTAAGAGAACATAGTTTTAAAGTATAGAATTGGCAATTTTGGTTTAGTGCAAGAAGGATATTGTTCTTTTTCTTCACTGTTTTAAAATTGTTTATTCTGCATGATGCTTTAGAAACCTAGGGAAAAAATACATGTTAATACCTTTTTAAAAAATTTGGGGATAGGAAATGTTCTGTTGGAGAAACGAGCCATGGTTTGCTTTTAAACGTAAAAGCAATGCATTGTCAACATTAAAAATTAAGAAAGAGAAAAGCACAAAGAAAGAAGTAAAATATCATCCCAATCCCATGACCTAGAAACAATCTTTGTTAGCATTGTTGACCTTCATTCCATAAATCTCTTGAAAGATTAATAGATAGATAGGTGATAGAAAATAATTTTCCAAAAACAATTTGGGACTTCCACTTACAGATAAAATAGAATAACAGGAGCCAGATATGCCCTCCCACTGGAAGCAACTAAAGAAACAGATTAACCATGTAAAACAAAGGTTTTCAGACATTGGACATCAGGCAGCACAGGAAACTGAACCCTGGAAAATGAGAAACAAACAAGATGAGCCTTGCAATTACCCCAGCTCACTCACTGCCTGAGGAAAATTTCTAGGCTGCAATGAAGGTAGGGGGGACCCAAGTGGGAGCTTGACTGTCCCCCTGACTTGGGAGAAAACGTTGGGACTACAGGGAGGCCAGGTCAGCTAGAATTTAAGGCAGAGCACTGGAGGAAGCCCTTCACAGAGGGAAAGGACTCCAAGAGGCTGTAGAGAGTTTCTCCACTCCCAAATCTGCAGCTGACTACTGATCAGCACATGAAGGTGAAAAAACTACCCAAAGACAGGGGAAGAACCACCAGAAATGATTAGCGATAGCCATCTCCGAGTTTACCCGGGATTGTGAATAGTTTGTGATCTCTTCATCCAGAGAGAAAAAAACCTTGTAATCCATGGGACATTGAGTAGGGTATTCAAAGGAAATCGCTTAAGTAATGGGGAAAAATTAGCCCCAGAATAAAGGCTACTGCTCTGATGCCACATAACACAGCTTAAAAGCAAGCTTTGGAATGATTAAATCATTTCCAACTAACCTAGCTGCATCCCAGAACAAAGTTAAATAATATTTATAGGAATACAGAAATATTCAGCACTCAGCAGGGAAAAATTTATGAAGACTGGCATCCAATTCAAAATTACCACGAATGCAAAAAAGCAGGAAAATACGACTCATGATGAGGAGAAACATTAATAAATAGAAACAGACCCAGAAATGTCACAGATGATAGAATTCTTAGACAAGGACATTAAAATTTCTATGATAACCACATTGCATGTGTTCAAGAAGCCAGAAGAAAGATTGAGCATGTTAAGTAGAGACATAAAGTAAATATTTTAAAAAATGAACTTCTAGAAATGAATGTCTGAGGTAAAAAAATGCACTGCATGGGACTAATAGTTGAGATACTACAGAGGAAAAGATCAGTGAGTGAAACTGAAGCATAAAAACTATCTAAAATGAAACACACAGAGAAAAGAGTTGGTGGGGGCGGGGTGGCAGGGGAAGCACACCTCATCAAAGAAGATATACAGATGGCGAAAAAGCATGTAAAAAATGCTCTACATCATATGTCATCAGGGAAAGACAAATTAAACCAACAGTGAGATACCACTACCTGCCTATTAGAATGGCCAAAATTCAAAACACTGACAACAGAAAATGCTGACGAAGTGGAGCCACAGGAACTCTTATTCAATGCTGGTGAGAATGGAAAATGGTACAGCCACTTTGAAAGGCAGTTTGGAAGTTTCTTACGAGCTAAACATACTCTCAATCATACGATCCAGCAATCATGCTCCTTGGTATTTATCCAAAGGGGTTAAAAACTTATGTCACAGAAAATCCTACACCTGAATGTTTAGAACAGCTTTATTCATAATTGCCAAAACTTGGAAGCAACTAAGATGTCTTTGAGTAGGTGGGACAACTAGATGAATAGATAAGTAAACTGTGATACAGCCAGAAAATGGAATATTTTTCAGTGCTAAAAGGAAATGAACTATCAAGCCATGAAAAAAACATGGAGGAAACTTGAATGCATATTTCTAAGTTAAAGAAGCAAATATGAGAAAGCTACACACTGTTTGATTACAACTATATGGCATTTTGGAAAAGGCAAAACCACGCAGACAGTGAAAGATCAGTGGTTACCTGGGGTTAGGGGAGAGGGAAGAATGAATGGGCAGAACAGAAAAGCTTTTTAGGGCAGTGAAACTGCTCTGTATGATACTCTAATGTTGGATACATGTTATACATTTGTCTAAACCCATAGAATGTACAATACCAGGATTGAACTCTAACGTAAACTATGGACTTTGTGTGATAATGATGCATCAATGTAGGTTCATCAATTATAATAAATGTGTGTTTATGTAGACAGAGTATATGAAAACTCTATCTTCCACTCAGTTTTGCTATACACCTAAAATTGCTTTAAAAAATAAAATTTATTTTTAAAAATATCAATTAGCTCTGAGGTAACTTTAGGCAGCTTAATATACATGTAATTGGAGTCTCCAAGGGAAAAGGAAAAGGGGAAAACAAAAAAAATTTTGAATAAATAATGGCTTAATTTTTCCAAATTTGATGAAAACTTCAAGCCCACAAAACCAGGATACTCAATGAACGCCAAGCACAAAAAAACTGAAAACTACACTAAGGCACGTTATAATGAAATTGTTTAAAACCAATGATAAAAAGATAATCTTAAAAGCCACCAGAGGGAAAAAAGACACATTCCATACAGAGGAATGAAGAAAAATGACCTCAGATTTTGTTTGGAAACAAGGCAAGCCAATGGAATAATATGTTTACTAAAAGAAAAACTGTCAAAGTAGAATTCTATACCCAGAAAAAAATATCTTTCAAATAAAGGTAAAATAATAACTATCTTACACATAAAAAAATCAGAGAATTCATCACCAGCAGACTTTACTATAAGAGATGTTACAGGAAGTCCCCAGGCTAAAGGAAAATGATACCAGAAGGAAATCTGGATCTACACAAAGGAATGAAGAGTGTGAGAAATGATGAATATGAAGATAAGTGCAATTAAAAATATTTTACATCTCTTTAAAAATAATTGTTTAAAGCAAATACAATTTGCTTTGTTTGGGGGTTTATCACGGATGTGGAAGTAAAATGTATGAAAGTAATAGTCTAAAGAAGGAGGACTATGGAAGTGAAGTGTTGTAGGTTTTATGTACCATACATGAAGTTGTGTGATACTACTTGACAGTAGACCGATAAGTCAAAGATGTAAACTGTAAATCCCAAACCAAGGACTAAGAGCCTAATCAACAACAACAAGTACAAAAATCAGAGTTACAGCTTACAAACCAATTAAGGAGATAAAATGACACCATGAAAATATAAAGTAATGCAAAGGAGACAGACAAAGGGGCAAAGGCAATTCAATAGAGAAAAGACAGTCTCTTCAGCAAATGGTACTGAGACAATATGGATATTCATGTGTGAAAAAATGAATCTTGGTCCAGACTTCTTACCACTAACAAAAATTATCTCAAAAGGGATCATAGACAAATGTAAAATCTAAAGCTGTAAAACTTCCAGAATAAAACAGGAGAAAAATCTTTCTGACCTTGGGTAAGGCAAATATTTCTTAGATTGACACCAAAAATATTTCATTACAAAACTGGACATTTTCAATGTTAAGAACTTCTCTTCAAAAGACACTGCGAAGGGAATGAAGAGATAAACCACAGACTGAAAGAAAATCTTCACAAATCACTTATCTGATAAAGGACTTGTATCCAGAATAAATGAAGAACTCTAAAAATGTAATGATGAAAAAATGATCGACCATTTAAAAAATGGGCAAATGATTCAAAAGACATTTTTCAAAGTAAGTATACATATGGCAAATAAGCACACGAAAAAGCCACTTAGCATCATTAGTTATTGGGGAAATGAAAATTAAAACCACAAAAAATTAAATACCCTTATACACCTATTAGAGTGGCTAAAATTAAAGAGACTGACCATACCATGTGTTGGCAAGGATGTGGAGTAACCAGAACTCTTACACACTGCTGGTGGGAACGTAAAATGGCACAATACTTCAGAAAACAGCTTGGCAGTTCTTAAAAAGTTAAACAGACACCTGTCATAATTCTATCATTCCACTGGAAGAAAATATCCATACAAAGAATTGTACACAAATGTTCATAGCAGCTTTATTTGTATAGCCTCAAACTGGAAACAACCTAGGTGTCCATCAGTAGAAGAATGAATAACAAATTGTAATATCTCTATGCAATGGACTACTACTCAACAATAAAAAGGAACTATTGATACATAAAACAATATGGATGGATCTCAAATGCATTATGTTAAGTGAAAGAAGCCAGAAAAAATAGAGTAAATACTGTATTATTCCATGTATACAAAATTCTTAAGGATTCAGACTAGTCTATAGTGAGAGAAGACAGGTCATTGATTGTCTGCGACTAGAGGTGGGAGGCAAGAGAGGCTGTGATTACAAAGGGGCACAAGGAAACTTTTGGAAGGCAGATGTTTAGTATATTGATTGTGATGATGTTTTCCCAGGTATATTCATATGTCCAAATTTACTGCATTATCTATGCAGTTGATTCTATGTCATTTTTACCTCAGTAAAGCTGTAAAAATGAAAAAAAACCCACAAGATTAAAAATAATAACAATAATAAACACGTTTCGCAGGCAGTTCAGTGCTCAGAGGGGCCCTTCCAAGAGAAATCCAGACCCGGGTATCCATAGGACACATCACGCAAGGCACTTCTTGCTTCTCCCAAATTCTCCTAGCACTGGTTGTTCTAATCAGAGGGTCGCCTGGCCAGACCTTCCGCTATTGTGACACTTATTTTTGGAGAAGTCTGCATCCTGTTCAGAGTCTGAGTTTTGGGGCTGCTCTCAGCACCCTCATTCTGGCAGAGCTTCCCACTGTAATTGACTTCTGTGTGTCATAGTCTGTGGTTTAGGCACATGGCCATTTTCTTGTTTTATTGGTGTGGGAGGTTTTTTTCCTCCTGTTTTCCATTATGTCTCTGAGCTTTAAGGGACTGGAGTCAAGCAAAAGTTCCTTTACACACATATCTTTGAACGGAAGTCATTCAAATGCTTCTGGACAGTTGGGAATGTCTATTGTTTCCTGTCTTCCCAGAGTATAGCCCAGGGCTGGTGAGGAGTAAATATATGCTGAAACCCTCATCTTCTCATATTTCCCTGTTAAATATTCCCCTACCTCTTTTATCTACGCTGGGGCTGTTCTCACACGTGCTACCATTATCTCTTCTTTGGTGACTGCACCAGCCTCCAAACTGGCCTCCTCTCATCTGGCCTTGCTCCCCTTGAATTCTTTCTCCAATTTGCAGCAGAATGATCTTATTATATCACAGACCTGAGCATGCCACTCAAAGGAGCCCTTTATTCTTACGATAAGGTCCAGAGCAGGCATATAGGAGGCATTCAATAAATATTTGTTAAGTGAAAGACCATGGGGCATTAGGAGCTTCAGGCCCTAAGATGGAACCCTAAGGTCTTTGAGTTATCTTATCTCCTTTGGCAGTTTATTAAATCTTTCTTTGCTTCAGTTTTTCTGTACATAAATACCTGCTTATGACCATAAAACAAATGCAAGATAGTGGATGAATGTGTTAATTCATGTCTGCCAAGAGGCAGATGCCAAGGTAGGATTAGACATGCAAGGGATTTGTTGAGAACAGGAGCAAAGAAAGCTGGGAAGAGCCTCCCTACTGTGTTGGAAGTCTGGCACTTATGGAAGGAGAGAGGGAAGGAGGAGTTGCAGACCAGCTGCAGTTCCAAGAAAGGTTTGGCCAGACCAATGGAAAGTCCTGTAACAAATTCGTCCATAGGGAGTATCCTGCCTCTGGCTAGAAAGGGCTCTCTTGGTATCCCCACCAACCTCACTCACTGGGCAGATGCAGCCTGCAGGAAGTATGGCCTCAACACCAAGGAGGTGGTGGATCTAGAGGGGCTATAGCTCCCTGAGCAGAAGATCCAACCGGTGCATTTATAGCCACCACAAGTCAGAAGCCCTTAAAGTTAGGAGACAAGGCATTAAGTAAACACAAGAAAAAAAAAAGTCATCTTTCGGTTGTTCAAGTACTATCTAGCTTGTGGGTTTCATATCATAAACTCATCAGCCTTGCTTTTTTTTTTTAACATCTTTATGGGAGTATAATTGCTTTTCAGTACTGTGTTAGTTCCTGCTTTATAACAAAGTGAATCAGCTATACTTATACGTATATCTCCATATCTCCTCCCTCTTGCGTCTCCCTCCCACCCTCCCTATCCCACCCCTCTAGGTGGTCACAAAGCACCGAGCTAATCTCCCTGTAGCCTTGCTTTTTAAGTTTCTTCTTCCTACTACATTCCTTTTGTTCTTTTCACTACTCATCAGCACCTTTATGCAGAGGTTGGCAGGAACAGAGAAGCAAGAAGAATTCAGGCCATTTTTTTTCTGCTATTGAGGACCAAGTTGCTGGACCAAAAATACCACCTTCTTCACCTTTTTTTTAAGTCTTCATTTTTAGGAAATGCTTCTCTTTTCTTATTTAAATGCAGCAAAGTATCTATACAATCATTTATATCTAAAGATGATGTTAAATTATATTTTGCTGGATAAAGTCCCAGACCTCCATTAACACAGATAAAAGTAGTGATACTATGTTATTATTATCTCCTATACTTCATCTTTTATTGGCATTTCCTTAAACTATTGATTTTCCTGTGGTTTTCAAATTCAAAATGAAAAGGATGCTCCGCCAAAGCCAATATCACCAGTGTTTCTTCCATACCCAGAAGAGAACAAGTTCTTAAGAGTGCTTTTATTTCTTAAAGCACTTAGGATTCATTCAGGAAGTTACTTGAGCTGGGGCCAGACAGAAGAGTAGACTATCCAGCTCCTGACATTTTCCAGGGCTGTGTGTCCAGAACTTGGTGACCCAGTTCTTCTCAGTTGGCCTATATTCAGCTGAACAAGTCATTAGACTTATGAGGCATTTTGTTTTTTTAAAACCAAAAACCATTCTTATAAAGAAAATGAAGCATTAAATAAAATATGCCACTATAATCTTGTATAATCTTAAAAGCTGGCAGGACTGGTCTATAAAAACAAGCCTGAAAGCCAAGGCAAATAGGCCTACGAAGCAGTCAGACCTGGGGGGATGTTGCCTAAGGAGGCCCGCCATGTGGTAAGAGCCAAACCAAACTCTTGATTTGGATTTCTTACTTAAGCACGTCTAACTGTGAGGAGAAAGGTATGATCACTGAAGGACGGAATTAGGGTGTGACAGAATGACTTCTTTTCCATACTTTCTTTAATGGTGGGCAGTATTTTTAAAGTTAGATATGAAACTGAATATAGTAGTTGAAGAGAGGATATTTTCATGTAGATGCGCATAGGTGTTCCAGGTTCCTCTTTTACTTAGAAGGCATATATTAAGCTTATTATGTGCCCAATCTAGTCCTGGAGGCTATGGATGAGAGATGGTACACAATTTTTAAATTTAATCTTTACATTCTTATGAGGTCTATATTATTATCTCCATTTTACATATAAGCAAACTAAGTCTCAGATAGGTGAGAAAAGTTGCCTAAAACCATATAACTAGTCAGAGTTGGATTCAAGACTCAAACCCAATGTGTCTACCTCAAAACCCCAGCTCTTTCTGATGTACTGTACCATAATGCCTAAAAAGAAATAGAGAGAGGCAGGTCTTAATTTTCCAGTATTCACAGTTTGCTTGAGGAGAGAGATGAGTTTGTGAAATAACTACAGAATAGTTTTATATATTTTTTTAAGATTTTTTTTTAATGTGGACCATTTTTAAAGTCTTTATTGAATTTGTTACAATATTGCTTCTGTTTTATGTTTTTTTTGGTTTTGTGGCCACGAGGCATGTGGGATCTTAGCTCACCCACCAGGTATCAAACCCGCACCCCCTGCATTGGAAGGCGAAGTCTTAACCACTGGACAGCCAGGGAAGTCCCCAGAATAGTTTTATATTTATATAAAGTATAAATATATTTGAGTATGAGACTATAGTCTGAGGACTACAAAAAGGAAACACTATGTTGCTTCTCAGTTGGTAAACAGATTTCCTCTGTACCCCCTCTTCAGCTGCAGACCTTCCTCTTCCTGGCCTTCATACCCCTCAGAAACCTGGAAACCCTCAGATGTGTATGCCCCTTACATTCTGTCACCACTCCCTGCCCTAATTTTGTCAGCTGTCACCCTACTGGTCCACCTCAGCCAAGCTGTCAGTATCTACCATCCATGTCTTCTCCCCATCGGGCCCTGCACTCCTGGGTCCATGCCTGCCCCCTCCTCAGGATCCCTGCTCCTTTGTAACTGCATCTGCAATCTTCACTGAGTTCCTTCTCCTCAAGCCCTGAAGATATTGAAATCTCTTCGAATTTACAAAAGCCCTCCATCAAACTGCCTCCTAATGAAACAAGAGGGAAGGGGGCAAGGCACAACCTTTAAAAGAATGATATAGCCATAGGACATGACAAAAACTGTTTAGAACTAACTAGATCCAAGATGGTGGAAGATTGGACTTCCAGTGGACCTTGAACCTCATTATACACTCATTGTAACACATCAGCATGCTAAGTGACACACCCACAGGTGCCATGACAGTTCCAAGGCTGACCATAAAATGTCAACACGTGGCAGTGGCCCAATTCCTGGAAATCCCCACCCCTTCTCCAAAATAGTTGGAATACTCCTCCTACTCATTAGCTTATGAAATTACCCACCCCTATAAAAACTGACAACCCTGTACCCTGGTGCCTCTCGCCTTCTGAGACGGCCCATACTTTGTCCGTGGAGTGTGTTTCTCTCTAAATAAATCCACTTCTTACCCATCACTTTGTCTCTCACTGAATTCTTTCTGCGAGGAGACATCAAGAACCTGAGCTTCATTAAGTTCTGAGACCAGATGTGTGATCTCAATTAAAAGACCATGAGTTCAAGTCCCAATCTGAGTTGCGTGGTTTCACTAATGCTAGCACTTTTGCATTCTTCATCCTCTCTAGGTCAAGCTTCTTGAGATTAGATTACTTTATTTCCCATGTATTCCTTAATTTATCTTATTCAAATTTCTATCCCCTGTCTCTAGCCAAGGTCACTTCATAATTACCAAATTTTAGTATCTTCAGAGTTGTCCATTTTCAGTCCTTTTCTACTAACCTACTCCTCCTGGTTAAAATCTTCCTTTTTTTGTCATACTCTATATCACTCTTTTCTCTGGCTGCTTTCCCTCAGTCATTTCCTTCAACGTCATAGATACTATGATGCCCCCAGACTTTTGTCTTCACCTCTCTTGTTCTCGGTATAATCACACTTTCCCCTAACAAACTCATCTTCTTTCAGAGCTGGAATTCTCACTGATAGTTCCGTATTCATTCAGTCCAGACCACTTCCCTGAACTCCAGCTTCTTTATACAGCCCCCATTCCGTGTCCCACAGTCTCTTCAAACTCAATGTGTCTAAAAGTAGAATTCCTTACCTTACATTCCAAACCTCTGACCACCTCCCCTGTTGCTCATCTTCATCAGCGTGACACCTCTGTGGACCAGTTTGCCTAAGTAAAACCTGAAAACTATCCAAGACACCTCTCTCCATCCTTCTCTCTCTCTTTCCCTGCTCTCAGTCCCCTCCTAAGTATGACTCATAATGACCACATCCTCACACATAGTCTATTTCAGGTCCTTTTGTTTCACCAGGTCTTGATCTACTGAACAATCCCCTGACTTGTGTCCAAACTCTTCCTCCCCCAATCCACCCCTTATGTTGCTTCTGAATTACCACTACAAAACCTATAATTTTGGAGTCCTTATCACCCATAGACATCGTTCCCAATGCCTTAGTATAGTATACAAATTCCTCTATTATCTAGCCCATTCTTATCTTTCTAACCCCATCATTTTACACTCTTCCCTATAACTGATTTACAGCATTTCCCCAGACTCATGCTTTCCTCTGCCCCTTTCCTTTGTACATGTTGTCCCTTCTCTCTGGGATTCCCCTCTCCCTCTTATTTTACCAGTGAGATTATTCGTTAGGAACGATCTTAAATATTATTCTCTATACAACCCCCCCCCCGATTCTTTTCATGAGGCCCACTACACCTTTCCCTGTGCAACCATCATTCCTTACGTACACGTCTATTGGTATATTTGTTCCAAAGGGTCACAACCTTTTCATTATGGGGCTGTCTTCTGCTCTAGACTGTGATCTTATTCAGAGTAGAGAACTCAATTTCATTTTCATCCAGCTGGATTTTCAACAGCACACCTAAATGTAGTGAAAGTTCTTTCACTACTCTCTTTAAGGTATTCTTAAATGTTAATTGCACTTATCTAAATCAATTAATTCTGTATCATAATAAATTCTTCATTAAATAGCTTTCTGTTGGTTTCTGTGTGTATGTCTTATCTACCCTTCTAGATTATCAAATTTTGGAGTCTTTTACTTTTACCAATTATCTTAGGGTGGATCAGGACTCTTGTAAAGCTAGATAGCCAGACCAAGATATTGGAAGTATTTTTTACTAGGCCTGTGATTTGTTACTGGGCTAGGAAATTCATAGGTAAATCATGAAACCAAACACTTTTTATGATTATTAAAGGATTCTGAACCAAATAAGGAGAAAAAAGTTTGATTTTGAGCTAATTAATTCACAGTCCCATTTCTCATATATTAATCCATTGGCTTTGCACTCAGAGCTTTTGTTTGTCACTTTGAGTGTCTCATAACATAGTATTTCTGTTATTACTATCTGGTAAATTCTCATGTTAAGTGTAGTCATTGATTTTTAATTCTTCTAACAAAATTTAATGAAAATTTATGTATGTTTTATCCTATTGCATTGATGCCTCCCGATAAGCAGTGACATCTTCTAGAGGAAAGGGTCAGGAGCTGGTGTGTTGGGGTCAATCAGAGTCAGGGGACACCCCAAGTTCAATGTCCAAGTTGGAGCAGGACAATCAGCATAGGATCTAAAGGGAGGAACGCAGGAAGTCTGAGAAAGCAGGACAAGAAGATCCATGTTCCAGGTTCATGGTCCAGAGACAAGGAGAGCATCTGGACACCTCCAGAGCAGTCTGGCTGTCTCTGCAGCATCATGCCTAGCTGCTGCTTCCCTACAGGCTCCCGGCAAAATCTGCCTTGAATCAAAGGATTAGTCCACCTTGCCTAGAGAAAATGCAGCTGTTCAAAAGATGGAACTTTTTAGGTCCTGAGGGTTTTTCACAGTTCTGGAAAACTTACTTCAACTATTTATCCAGATGCAAATTCCTGGGATCATCGTTTTAGAATGAACTTTATTAACTAGGCTTGATCCAGGAAAATTCTATAATCAGTTATGTTATTAAGAAACTTCATTTTCATTTGAGGCATTCCTTTCTTCCTTCATTTATTCATTTCTGGGACTTGATCCAAACCTTATATAAAACATACACAGAAAGAGAGAAAACAAGTGGCCTTTTTATATAAACTATTCAAGAAGGAAATGAAGCCACCCAAATGTGGCCTATGCCATCTGTGGTCTGCAATAAATAGCAAAACTACAGTTATGTTTTTTCTTTAAATGTTAACTATAAAATATAAAATCCTTTTTATCAGCACCAGATGTCAAGCATGCGTATTAAAATGACATGGTTTATTAAATAACATCACTTTAGACTCACTGAACTAGTAAAGACTTTTTTTTTTTTGCATTTAGGTTAAATGTCTGAAATTATGCATTACTTACTACTTTTATTCAAATATGTGAATACTAATATACATATTCCAAAATTTAAATTTATAAGTAGAAAGATTCATACATCATGGGCTGAATCAAAATATTTTTCAATCCATAAAAGTAGATTTTCATTTGACTCCTATGTTTAAGATTTACTGAAATTTTCATATAGCACTGAAAATAAGCATTACTTTCTATATCTCAAGTCTAAAGGAAATCAGTGAAGATCAAATAAAAATAAAGAGTAGGTTTAAAATTATGTTATGAATTCTCTCTAGCCTTTTTAACAGCTTTTTATTTGGCTTTCATAGTGTACTTATTTGTGAGGAAATCTGTTGTCTTCTGTTTCTCCCCACACCCCCACTAACTAAGAGTTACTACAGGCTTTTCTCAGCCTGAGTCAGGGAAGCGATAGCTTTGACAATTAGGTAGGAACCACTATAAGGAATTTTTACAGAAATCAAAAGTTTTGGAAACTTCTCTACAAGGCTATTCTTGGAATATTTTGAATTCAAATTTAAAGTCAGTAATGAGAATTTAGTATGGCAATTAAGGAACAGTAAATTTTCATCTTATTTCTTCATGAACTGATACTCTGGTTGAAACTTTTCTCTTAGCAGGGCTCCTTAAAATGACTCTGGAATTGGAGATTACAATGCTTTTACATATTTCCTTTTCTCTTTCATTTTTATGTATAGTTTGTGCATAATCTTTTAAGTAACTAACATGAGAGAGATTAGGAAAAGTTTCTTTTTGAGATATATATTCACCTACATCACAGTCAGTGAGTCTTAAATTATTTGGGCCAAAGTCAGTGTGTAATACTCACATCCCTTATATTTGTCCAAGGAAACCAGCTTTCCAGTGGTAATCTGGTGATTAACCTTATCTGCTCATTGCTACTTAGACATTATTCTGTAATGTTTAAGTCAGGGTCACCGCTGAATATAATTTGCTGAGTTTAAAACCAACAGGTGTATTCTGGACAAAGTAAAGAGCAAATAGTAAAATGGCTTACATGTTTTCCTAAGAGTTTATTTACTTTGGGATTTTATCTAATGCTTTTAGTTTTAAAGGATTACTACGAGGGCACTAGGAACAAATGGACCCTTTGTGTTTCAGGAGCAGCAGGTGTTGAAACAGCTTTTTGGTTTCACTTGGACAATAGTAGTCGATGTATTTATTGACTTGATTGATCATCACAAGCTCCACGGGCCATCGCCTCCCAATAAAAAATTATCTGGATGTTTTTTATGGTTATCTAGGATTGTTCTATTCATTTAGTCTGCATATTTGTCTATGATACATATCTGGGTAAATTTGTTCCAAATAGCAATTGTGTACTAAATTCATGTTCATAAAACAAATTCCTAAATGTTGTTATTCTTAGACTCTGTGAACATGGATTTATAATTACTATGGCTTTAATGGTATTAAAAACTTAACACCTTCTGAGGATCTCACCAAACGAGGCAAGTGACTCAAACATACTTCAAAGGAATTTACTAGGATTTATCCATGAGTTAATTCTAACCATTGTAGAGTTCCCGAATCTCCAGAGGGATAATTACCTGCCCTCAGCCATCTATACAACAGAGAGAAAGGGTCAAACACCCAGCATAGTGCTAGACATGAGGGTTTCTATATGTTGACTAAACACTCAACAAATAATGAAATATCCAGAGAAATAACCCATTGGTTGTCTAGAGACTTTTAATCTAATTGCCCTGGCATCAGTGAATGACATTATCCCACATTTTCTCCAAAGGGCACGCTTCCTTCTTTATGTTTCTGGAGCTGACTATAATCTCATGATGACTTTAGGGAGTATAAATAATTATCTCCAGGTTAGTGGCAGTTCCCTTATTATGTACCCATAAGTCACATTTTGGATCTTAGAGCTATTCTATTTGGATTTCCGAACAGAGGGGTTTGAAGTGTAAGATAGTGGGAGGTTACATAAGACAAGTGGCAATAGACTATGTGCATCTAATTTTTGTGTGTTTTTCTTTTTAATTGTGGAAAAATACACATAACATAAAAAGTATTATCTTAACCATTTTAAGTGTACAATCTAGTGGCATAAGTACATTGTTGTGCAACCATCACCACCTCCATCTCCAGAGCTCTTTTCACCTTGCAAAACTGTGCCCATTAAACAACAGCTCCCCATTCCCTCTTCCTCTCATCTAGTGATTTTTTTTAAACATCTTTATTGAAGTATAATTGCTTTACAATGGTGTGTTAGTTTCTGCTTTATAACAAAGTGAATCAGTTATATATATACATATGTTCCCATATCTCTTCCCTCTTGCATCTCCCTCCCTCCCACCCTCCCCATCCCACCCCTCTAGGTGGTCACAAAGCACCGAGCTGATCTCCCTGTGCTATGCGGCTGCTTCCCACTAGCTATCTATTTTACATTTGGTAGTGTATATATGTCCATGACACTCTCTCACCCTGTCATATCTCACCCCTCCCCCTCCCCATATCCTCAAGTCCATTCTCTAGTAGGTCTGTGTCTTTATTCCCGTCTTGCCACTAGGTTCTTCATGGCCTTTTTTTTTTTTTCCCTTGGATTCCATATATATGTGTTAGCATACTGTATTTGTTTTTCTCTTTCTGACTTACTTCACTCTGTATGATAGACTCTAACTCCATCCACCTCATTACAAATACCTCCATTTCATTTCTTTTTATGACTGAGTAATATTCCATTGTATATATGTGCCACATCTTCTTTATGAATTCATCCGATGATGGGCACCTAGGTTGCTTCCATGTCCTGGCTATTGTAAACAGAGCTGCAATGAATATTTTGGTACATGACTCTTTCTGAATTACGGTTTTCTCAGGGTATATGCCCAGTAGTGGGATTGCTGGGTCATATGGTAGTTCTATTTGTAGTTTTTTAAGGAACCTCCATACTGTTCTCCATAGTGGCTGTATCAATTTACATTCCCACCAACAGTGCAAGAGGATTCCCTTTTCTCCACACCCTCTCCAGCATTTATTGTTTCTAGATTTTTTGATGATGGCCATTCTGACCAGTGTGAGATGATATCTCATTGTAGTTTTGATTTGCATTTCTCTAATGATTAATGATATTGAGCATTCTTTCATGTGTCTGTTGGCAATCTGTATATCTTCTTTGGAGAAACGTCTATTTAGGTCTTCTGCCCATTTTTGGATTGGGTTGTTTGTTTTTTTGTTATTGAGCTGCATGAGCTGCTTGTAAATCTTGGAGATTAATCCTTTGTCAGTTGCTTCATTTGCAAATATTTTCTCCCATTCTGAGGGTTGTCTTTTGGTCTTGTTTACGGTTTCCTTTGCTGTGCAAAAGCTTTTAAGTTTCATTAGGTCCCATTTGTTTATTTGTGTTTTTATTTCCATTTCTCTAGGAGCTGGGTCAAAAAGGATCTTGCTGTGATTTATGTCATAGAGTGTTCTGCCTATGTTTTCCTCTAAGAGTTTGATAGTGTCTGGCCTTACACTTAGGTCTTTAATCCATTTTGAGTTTATTTTTGTGTATGGTGTTAGGGAGTGTTCTAATTTCATACTTTTACATGTACTTGTCCAATTTTCCCAGCACCACTTATTGAAGAGGCTGTCTTTTCTCCACTGTATATGCTTGCCTTCTTTATCAAAGATAAGGTGACCATATGTGTGTGGGTTTATCTCTGGGCTTTCTATCTGGTTCCATTGATCTATATTTCTGGTTTTGTGCCAGTACCAAACTGTCTTGATTACTGTAGCTTTGTAATATAGTCTGAAGTCAGGGAGCCTGATTCCTCCAGCTCCATTTTTCGTTCTCAAGATTGCTTTGGCTATTCGGGGTCTTTTGTGTTTCCATACAAATTGTGAAATTTTTTGTTCTAGCTCTGTGAAAAATGCCAGTGGTAGTTTGATAGGGATTACATTGAATCTGTAGATTGCTTTGGGTAGCAGAGTCATTTTCACAATGTTGATTGTTCCAATCCAAGAACATGGTATATCTCTCCATCTGTTTGTATCATCTTTAATTTCTTTCATCAGTGTCCTATAATTTTCTGCATACAGGTCTTTTGTCTCCTTAGGTAGGTTTATTCCTAGATATTTTATTCTTTTTGTTGCAATGGTAAACGGGAGTGTTTTCTTAATTTCACTTTCAGATTTTTCATCATTACTGTATAGGAATGCAAGAGATTTCTGTGCATTAATTTTGTATCCTGCTACTTTACCAAATTCATTGATTAGCTCTAGTAGTTTTCTGGTAGCATCTTTCGGATTCTCTATGTATACTATCATGTCTGCAAACAGTGCCAGCTTTACTTCTTCTTTTCTGATTTGGATTCCTTTTATTTCTTTTTCTTCTCTGATTGCTGTGGCTAACACTTCCAAAACTATGTTGAATAATAGTGGTGAGAGTGGGCAACCTTGTCTTGTTCCTGATCTTAGTGGAAATGGTTTCAGTTTTTCACCATTGAGGACAATGTTGGCTGTGGGTTTGTCATATATGGCCTTTATTATGTTGAGGAAAGTTCCCTCTATGCCTACTTTCTGCAGGGCTTTTATCATAAATGGGTGTTGAATTTTGTCAAAAGCTTTCTCTGCATCTATTGAGATGATCATATGGTTTTTCTCCTTCAATTTGTTAATATGATGTATCACGTTGATTGATTTGCATATATTGAAGAATCCTTGCATTACTGGAATAAACCCCACTTGATCATGGTGTATGATCCCTTTAATGTGCTGTTGGATTCTGTTTGCTAGTATTTTGTTGAGGATTTTTGCATCTATGTTCATCAGTGATATTGGCCTGTAGTTTTCTTTCTTTGTGACATCTTTGTCTGGTTTTGGTATCAGGGTGATGGTGGCCTCGTAGAATGAGTTGGGGAGTGTTCCTCCCTCTGCAATATTTTGGAAGAGTTTGAGAAGGATAGGTGTTAGCTCGTCTCTAAATGTTTGATAGAATTCACCTGTGAAACCATCTGGTCCTGGGCTTTTGTGTGTTGGAAGATTTTTAATCACAGTTTCAATTTCAGTGCTTGTGGTTGGTCTGTTCATATTTTCTATTTCTTCCTGGTTCAGTCTCGGCAGTTTGTGCATTTCTAAGAATCTGTCCATTTCTTCCAGGTTGTCCATTTTATTGGCATAGAGTGGCTTGTAGTAATCTCTCATGATCATTTGTATTTCTGCAGTGTCAGTGGTTACTTCTCCTTTTTCATTTCTAATTCTATTGATTTGAGTTTTCTCCCTTTTTCTCTTGATGAGTCTGGCTAATGGTTTATCAATTTTGTTTATCTTCTCAAAGAACCAGCTTTTAGTTTCATTGATTTTTACTATTGTTTCCTTCATTTCTTTTTCATTTATTTCTGATCTGATCTTTATGATTTCTTTCCTTCTGCTAGCTTTGGGGTTTTTTTGCTCTTCTTTCTCTAATTGCTTTAGGTGCAAGGTTAGGTTGTTCATTCGAGATGTTTCCTGTTTCTTGAGGTAGGCTTGTATTGCTATAAACTTCCCTCTTAGCACTGCTTTTGCTGCGTCCCATAGGTTTTGGGTCGTCGTGTCTCCATTGTCATTTGTTTCTAGGTATTTTTTGATTTCCCCTTTGATTTCTTCAGTGATCACTTCGTTATTAAGTAGTGTATTGTGTAGCCTCCATGTGTTTGTATTTTTTACAGATCTTTTCCTGTAATTGATATCTAGTCTCATAGCGTTGTGGTCGGAAAAGATACTTGATACGATTTCAATTTTCTTAAATTTACCAAGGCTTGATTTGTGACCCAAGATATGATCTTTCCTGGAGAATGTTCCATGAGCACTTGAGAAAAATGTGTATTCTGTTGTTTTTGGGTGGAATGTCCTATAAATATCAATTAAGTCCATCTTGTTTAATGTATCATTTAAAGCTTGTGTTTCCTTATTTATTTTCATTTTGGATGATCTGTCCATTGGTGAAAGTGGGGTGTTAAAGTCCCCTACTATGATTGTGTTGCTGTCGATTTCCCCTTTTATGGCTGTTAGTATTTGCCTTATGTATTGAGGTGCTCCTATGTTGGATGCATAAATATTTACAATTGTTATACCTTCCTCTTGGATCAATCCCTTGATCATTATATAGTGTCCTTCTTTGTGTCTTGTAATAGTCTTTATTTTAAAGTCTATTTTGTCTGATATGAGAATTGCTACTCCAGCTTTCTTTTGATTTCCATTTGCATGGAATATCTTTTTCCATCCCCTCACTTTCAGTCTGTATGTGTCTCTAGGTCTGAAGTGGGTCTCTTGTAGACAGCATATATATGGGTCTTGTTTTTGTATCCATTCAGCCAGTCTGTGTCTTTTGGTGGGAGCATTTAATCCATTTACATTTAAGGTAATTATCAAAATGTATTTTCCTATTCCCATTTTCTTAAATGTTTTGGGTTTGTTGTTGTAGGTGTTTTCCTTCTCTTGTGTTTCTTGCCTAGAGAAGTTCCTTTAGCATTTGTTGTAAAGCTGGTTTGGTGGTGCTGAACTCTCTCAGCTTTTGCTTGTCTGTAAAGTTTTTAATTTCTCCATCAAATCTGAATGAGATCCTTGCTGGGTAGAGTAACCTTGGTTGTAGGTTTTTCTCCTTCATCACTTTAAGTATATCCTGCCACTCCCTTCTGGCTTGCAGAGTTTCTGCTGAAAGATCAGCTGTTAACCTTATGGGGATTCCCTTGTGTGTTATTTGTTGTTTTTCCCTTGCTGCTTTTAATATGTTTTCTTTATATTTAATTTTTGATAGTTTGATTAATATGTGTCTTGGTGTGTTTCTCCTTGGATTTATCCTGTATGGGGCTCTCTGTGCTTCCAGGACTTGATTAACTATTTCCTTTCCCATATTAGGGAAGTTTTCAACTATAATTTCTTCAAATATTTTCTCAGTCCCTTTCTTTTTCTCTTCTTCTTCTGGGACCCCTATGATTCTAATGTTGGTGCGTTTAATGTTGTCCCAGAGGTCTCTGAGACTGTCCTCAGTTCTTTTCATTCTTTTTTCTTTATTCTGGTCTGCAGTAGTTATTTCCACTATTTTATCTTCCAGGTCACTTATCCGTTCTTCTGCCTCAGTTATTCTGCTATTGATCCCGTCTAGAGTATTTTAAATTTCATTTATTGTGTTTTTCATCGTTTCTTGGTTCCTCTTTAGTTCTTCTACGTCCTTGTTAAATGTTTCTTGCATTTTGTCTATTCTATTTCCAATATTTTGGATCATCTTTACTATAATTATTCTGAATTCTTTTTCAGGTAGACTGCCTATTTCCTCTTCATTTGTTAGGTCTGGTGTGTTTTGACCCTGCTCCTTCACCTGCTGTGTGGTTTTTTGTCTTCTCATTTTGCTTATCTTACTGTGTTTGGGGTCTCCTTTTCACAGGCTGCAGGTTCGTAGTTCCCGTTGTTTTTGGTATCTGTCCCCAGTGGCTAAGATTGGTTCAGTGGGTTGTGTAGGCTTCCTGGTGGAGGGAACTAGTGCCTGTGTTCTGGTGGATGAGGTTGGATCTTGTCTTTCTGGTGGGCACGTCCACATCTGGTGGTGTGTTTTGGGGTGTCTGTGGCCTTATTATGATTTTAGGCAGCCTCTCTGCTAATGGATGGGGCTGTGTTCCTGTCTTGCTAGTTGTTTGGCATAGGGTGTCCAGCACTGTAGCTTGCTGGTCGTTGAGTGAAGCTGGGTCTTGATGTTGAGATGGAGATCTCTGAGAGATTTTTGCCATTTAGTATTACGTGGAGCTGGGAGGTCTCTTGTGGACCAGTGTCCTGAAGTTGGCTCTCCCACCTCAGAGGCACGGCCCTGATGCCTGGCTGGAGCACCAAGAGCCTTTCATCCACACGGCTCAGAGTAAAAGGGAGAAAAAATAGAAAGAAAGAAAGAGGATAAAATAAAATAAAATAAAGCTATTATAATAAAAAATAAGAAAAAAATTATTAAGAATAAATTTATTAAGAAAAAAAGATTTTTTTTTTTAAATTTTTAAAAATAGATTTATTGGGGCTTCCCTGGTGGCGCAGTGGTTGAGAGTCTGCCTGCCAATGCAGGGGACACGGGTTCGGGCCCTGGTCTGGGAAGATCCCACATGCCACGGAGCAACTGGGCCCGTGAGCCACAATTGCTGAGCCTGCGCGTCTGGAGCCTGTGCTCCGCAGCAAGAGAGGCCGCGATGGTGAGAGGCCCGCGCACCGCGATGAAGAGTGGCCCCCGCTTGCCACAACTAGAGAAAGCCCTCACACAGAAACGAAGACCCCACACAGCCAAAAAAGTAAATAAATAAATAAATAAATTTAAATGACTGCCAGATAAGTGAGATGTTTAAAAAAAAAAAAAAAAAACGGACGGACCTAACCCTAGGACTAATGGTGAGAGCAAAGCTATACAGACAAAATCTCACCCAGAAGCATACACATATACACTCAGAATAAAAGGAAAAGGGGAAAAATTAATATATCCTGCTCCCAAATTCCACCTCCTAAATTTGGAATGATTCGTTGTCTATTCAGGTATTCAACCGATGCAGGCACATTAAGTTGTTTGTGGAGCTTTAATCCGCTACTTCTGAGGCTGCTGGGAGAGATTTCCCTTTCTCTTCTTTGTTCTTACAGCTCCCGGGGTTCAGCTTTGGATTTGGACCCGCCTCTGCATGTAGGTCGCCTGAGGGCGTCTGTTTCCCGCCCAGACAGAACGGGGTTAAAGGAGCAGCTGATTCGGGGGCTCTGGCTTAGTTAGGCCGGGGCGGGGGTGGGGGGGGGAGGGAGCAGTACGGAGGAGGCGGGGCGAGCCTGCAGCGCCAGAGGCCGGCGTGACGTTGCACCAGCTGGAGGCACACCGTGCGTTCTCCCGGGGAAGTTGTCCCTGGATCACGGGAGCCTGGCCGTGGCGGGCTGCACAGGCTCCCGGGAGGGGTGGTGTGGAGAGTGACCTGTGCTCGCACACAGGCTTCTTGGTGGCGACAGTAGCAGCCTTAGCGTCTCATGCCCGTCTCTGGGGTCCGCGCTGATAGCCGTGGCTCACGCCCATCTCTGGAGTTCGTTTAGGCGGCGCTCTGAATCCCCTCTCCTTGCGCGCCACGAAACAAAGAGGCAAGAAAAAGTCTCTTGCCTCTTCGGCAGCTGCAGACTTTTTCCTGGACTCCCTCCCGGCTAGCCGTGGCGCACTAACCCCTTCAGGCTGTGTTCACGCCGCCAACCCCAGTCCTCTCCCTGCGATCCGACCTCCGAAGCCCAAGCCTCAGCTTCCAGCCCCCGCCCGCCCCGGCAGGTGAGCAGACAAGCCTCTCGGGCTGGTGAGTGCTGCTCAGCGCCGAGCCTCTGTGCGGGAATCTCTCCGCTTTTCCCTCTGCATCCCTGTTGCCGTGGGGTCCGCGCTGAGAGCCGCGGCTCGCGCCCGTCTCTGGAGCTTGCTTAGGCGGCGCTCTGAATCCCCTCTCCTTGCGCGCCACGAAACAAAGAGGCAAGAAAAAGTCCCTTTCCTCTTCGGCAGCTGCAGACTTTTTCCCGGACTCCCTCCCGGCTAGCCTTGGCACACTAGCCCCTTCAGGCTGTGTTCACGCAGCCAACCCCAGTCCTCTCCCTGCGATCCGACCTCCGAAGCCCGAGCCTCAGCTCCCAGCCCCGCCCGCCCCGGCGGGTGAGCAGACAAGCCTCTCGGGCTGGTGAGTGCTGGTCGGCACTGATCCTCCGTGCAGGAATCTCTCCGCTTTGCCCTCCGCACCCCTGTGGCTGCGCTCTCCTCCGTGGCTCCGAAGCTTCCCCCCTCTGCCACCCGCAGTCTCCGCCCGCGAAGGGGCTCCTAGTGTGTGGAAACCTTTCCTCCTTCACAGCTCCCTCCCACTGGTGCAGGTCCCGTCCCTATTCTTTTGTCTCTGTTATTTCTTTTTTCTTTTGCCCTACCCAGGTATGTGGGGAGTTTCTTGCCTTTTGGGAGGTCTGACGTCTTCTGCCAGCGTTCAGTGGGTGTTCTGTAGGAGCAGTTCCACGTGTAGATGTATTTCTACTGTATCTGTGGGAAGGAAGGTGATCTCTGCGTCTTACTCTTCCACCATCTTCCATCTAGTGATTTTTAATGAAAATTATTATGCTAAAATATTGCTGTATATCCATAAGGAAATATATGTTCACCATCACATTTATGAATATTTTAGAACTGACATAGCATAGGAAAAAATATATATGTTTAATCTCTGTCTCATCAGTTTTCCTGGGAAAGGAATGTCCATACACTTCTGTGTCTAATTTTTCATGTACTGTTGAAATGGTTACATGCATTAGGGGTTCATTTTCAAATATCTCCAACATCTTTAAGCTTTAGTGATATTTTTCAGTTTTTTTTTTTCAAGAACACTAATTTTTGTTGCTTTAATTTCAGGCATTTAATTTCTACTTTTTTCTCATCGTGACAACATTAATATTTTTAATATTCCATGTACATTGATCAGATTCAAGCTCTGCACCTTTCAGTGCAACATTCTGTATTTAGAACTAAATGATACTTGGCCATACTTTTGTCAAATACCTTTATTTTATCTGGAAATCCCTATTTCACCTGGGTTGCACTGATTTATTCTGGAATCAAGTAATCTGACTTTAGTTCTTCTGTCAATGATTATTTATTATTACTGTCATTATTAATGTATGAGTAGCTCTATTAGCACTCAATCTCAAGGAGTGATTGAGAAAGCCTACTTACTATGTTTTGTTTCCTTTTTAAGCCCTCAGGCTGACATTTCCCTGCAGCAACTGCTCTTAGCTCATAACTGAGAGTTTTTAAGCAGTTGAGCTTGAAGAATCCCACTGGGTTATTTCTATGTTGAATGATTATTAAAACATTATTATGATATTTTAAAATGATTCTTAATATTTTATTATGTTCAGGTAACAAAACTTATCTTACTTTCTAATTTTATTCTACTTGCTATTCCAAATCAAATAGTCATTAAATATATTTGCTTCCAAATCAAGTCAGACCCATTTAAATATTATACACTACTCCAGTCAGTTGAATTCTCTCTAGAGTAGGAAATAGTCACCTACTTGATATTATTTGAGAAATGTGGAGAGAGCTTTCTCCTCCTCCATGTCACAGTGTCTCAGGTTTTACCATTAGAGATTTCAGTACTTGGTGTTTGTCGTCAGACGTTGCCTTTAAAATGTGAATATCCTTGGGAAAAGTGAATCTTCTCATTGTTAGTCATCAATCCTTTTGTGAGCTTGCTTTTACCCAGTGTAAGTGTGAACAGAGACATAAAATTAGGTGAGAGAGAGAATAAAAATAGGGTGCAAGAATTGTGTGGTATAGAGCAGGGGTCCCCAACCCCCGGGCCACGGACTGGTAGTGGTCCGCGGCCTGTTAGGAACTGGGCCGCACAGCAGGAGGTGAGCGGTGGGCAAGCGAGGGAAGCTTCATCTGCAGCTCCCCATCGCTCCCCATCGCTCGCATTACCGCCTGAACCATCCCCCCCACCCCACCCCCCGGTCAGTAGAAAAATTGTCTTGCACGAAACTGGTCCCTGGTGCCAAAAAGATTGGGGACCGCTGGTATAGAGGACAAAGCTCTAACTGCATTAGCATTTTGTCTCTTTCATCCCTGACTCTCGTAGAGTATTATTTACATGATGCTTTGAAAAAGTTAATAAGATATAAGTCTCTGTTTTTGAGAATTTCCTTCAGAATAATCAACAAGTATTTATTGTATGTCTCTTCTATGCCACACTTGTTGCTCAGCACATCACATGAATTATTGTACTTACTCCTCAAAGCAACCCTGTTTGCCTGATGAGGAAATGAGGCTCAGAGAAATTTGGTAACTTTCTGAAGGTCACGCAGCAAGCAACTGCCTTTCTGATTGCTAAACACAGATCTTAACCTCTAAACTCTGTTTATTCTTAGGGTAATGGGGAACCATTGAACAGTTCCAAGAACAAAAGCAACATGATCAAATTGTATTTTAGAAACATCACACTGGATGTGAATAGATTGGGGGGAAATAAGACTAGAGTCAGGCTAGAAGTTAGAAAGCTATTGCAATTATCTAAGCATGACGTGAATGTTGCCCAGGATGTGGAATTAGAAATGAAAAGATAGATTCAAGCAAGATTTGAGAGTAGGCATAAACACAATTTAACTGGAAGGACAGGAAAGAATCAAAGATGATCCTTGGGTTTCCGATTTGAGCACCCAGGTAGATGGCTGTTTTCATCAGTTGGAGCTGCTATGACAAAAATACCATAGACTGGGTGGCTTAAACAACAAATATTTATTTCTCACAGTTCTGGAAGCCAGAAGTCCAAGATCAAGGCACTGGCAGATGTGGTGTCTGGTGAAAACTCATTTCCTGGTTTGCAAATGACCATTTTCCTTGCTGAGTCCTCACATGGCAGAGAACTCTGAGGTCTTCATCCTCTTATAAGGGCACCAGTCCCATCATGGGGACCCACCCCCATGACCTCATCCAAACCAAATTACCTCCCAAAGGCTCCACCTCCAAATACCATCACATTGGGGATTAGGCTTCAACACATGAATTTGGGGAGGGATGCACACATTCAGTCCACAGCAATGGTGATGCCTTTCACTAAGATGGGAACACAGAAAAAGTATCAGTTAGGGGCTGGGTGTATGTGTGAGGGGGCGGATAATGTTGAGCTCTGAACACATGGTGTTTGGGGTGTCTGTGAAATGTCCAAACGCAGATGTCCAATAAACAGTTTACTCTATTGGCCTGGAGCTCAAGGAAAGAGATGTGGGCTGGAGATATAAATCTGGAGGTTATCAGGGTATGGATGGAAAGTAGATGAGATCACCCTGGAAAAAGTGCAAAGTAAAAAGAGAAGCCAGCCCTGCGCCATGTCTGAAAAACAAAATAAAACAAAAGTAAATTAAATCAATATGCAAGAATGGCACAGACAAGAAGGGAATCCACCAAGAAAATGAAAAGGAACAGTTACAGAGGTAGAAGAGATAGCAGGGACCGCATGGGAGAACAGGAGCCTAGAAGGATAAAGCTTTTGACGGGAGGAGTGCTCAGCTGCCTTGGCTGCTATAATGTTACTGAGAGATAAAGTGAGGCAGGGGATGGTTTTAGCACTAAGGAGGTTGTTGGTGACATGAGGGCAGTGGAGTAGACGACAAAAACTAGACTTCAGTCTTCCTCTAGTTGCTAAATGGACGCATAGTATAGTGTAAATCTTTACATAAGTCTGAGAAAAATAAACTTCATGCATCTTCTTTGTCAATGAGTATTTTAATTACTTGTATTATTCCAAATGCTTTGTGCACACTAAAATCATTCAATCCTAATACCCTAATTGGTATTTTACTTTCATTTCTGGAGGCCATTTGATTCTAATTTTACAATCTGATTTTTTTTTCAAACTCAGTGATGATATTCTTGATGAAGACAGTGTAATTTTGAGATATTAAGAGAGTTTTTATTTTTTTATACAGGTGCTCTCTGACAAACGAAGCAAAGAGAGAGCAGGTAAGTCTCTTTGATGAAGTCTGTTTTACTATTTATCTATAAAAGTTGTTTGAAGAGCCTTGCCTAGTCACTATAAATTTAAGCATGCCACAAGTCTTGCTGAATAATTGATAGTCACAGTATGATGTTAAATTAGAGTATATTCTACATCTTGAAAACTGGATCAGTTCACTCAGTTTTTCCCTGGTCCTCGTGCAGCCATATTGTGGGTTTAATTCCTGTTTTGTACAGTTGGTTCCATACAGATAGAAATTACTTTGCATAACTAGACCTGTTGTGATCATTTTGCTGTCTATACAAATATGTTATATAGATAGTGAAATCATTATGTTGTACACCTGAAACTACTATACTGTTATATGTGAACCATATCTCAAAAAAATTTTAATGAAATTAAGAAAAGAAATTCCTTTGCCTAACCAGACTTTATCTTGAAATATATACTATAGATAAAGTAGTAACAAAAGATTACACCTGTACCAAAACAACTGCTCAGGTGAGTCCTCTTAACAACAAAAAAGGGTAGCAATTTTTATTTGTATAGCTTCTATATTTGGAAATGTTCTGCGTAAATCAAAATGTTTTATTTTTTTTATTTAAATGTTTTACGTCTTAATTTATTGACTTTCTTATTTCAATAACTACATAAAATAACAGCTAACAACCCCCTGAACCACCACTTCTTACCAACTGTTTAGCAGCTGTTGTTTTATTTGAACAGTTCTTTATTTGAACAGTCATTGTGGACATATCATTCTGAATCTTCTCATTTGTCCTTACTTCATGTGGTCATTTAAATGTTTACACTTGAAAGGAAACCACTTCAAAAACTTTGTGTGACTCCACTATACACATTCTTTACATGTTGAAGATAATGTGTTTCTGGAAAAGTTCAATGAAAAAATTAAAACTTCTTTTTTCTGAGTTAATATCTTTAAAGCCTTTTTTGAAATAATCTTGTCAAATAATGCCACTAAAAAATAATACTCTAATGCTGCCCTTATCTTCGGTAACCATCATTGTTTTCGTTTTCGAAGACCTCTTTTTCTTTAATCTGTTGGAGAAAACTTTTAGTCCCTTACTCAGGTACCCAAGATCTCAGCTTCAGTTCAAATTAGCATCAGCATTGGGTCTCTGAGATAGTCATCTGCTGTTCTTCTGTCTCCTGGGGAGATTTGTAAGGAGACTTTCACACTGGACCAACAAGTGTGCAGGGCCCACCAGCTGTACCAAAATCACCAGAGTTTGCTTCTGCTGTTCTGTGAAATGCTTGTAGCATCAAGCATGCACAGTTTTGTCCATATCCGTTTTTTTTGTTTTTTTTGTTTTTTTTAATGAGGATCTTGAATCAGATGCGTATGTTTGATTGATTGATTGATTGATTTTGGCTGTGTTGGGTCTTCGTTTCTGTGCGAGGGCTTTCTCCAGTTGTGGCAAGCGGGGGCCACTCTTCATCGCGATGCGCGGGCCTCTCTCGTTGCGGAGCACAGGCTCCAGACGCGCAGGCTCAGTAGTTATGGCTCACGGGCCCAGCTGCTCCGCGGCATGTGGGATCTTCCCAGGCCAGGGCTCGAACCCGTGTCCCCTGCATTAGCAGGCAGATTCTCAACCACTGCGCCACCAGGGAAGCCCCATATCCGTTTTTATATTTGAGACCTTAACAATACATAACCTTCAACCAACTGACACCTACAACTAGGAAATAAGCAAAGCCCACTTTAAAAATCTTATGAATGTGTCCCAATTGTAAACTATGCCATAAGTAGAACCCTCTGTGCTTCACCTCTTTTGTTGAAATTCCAACCTGAGCTAGAGTTGATCTTGAATTTATGTCAGCAAAGACTGTGCTTCACTCCAGAAATCACCAAATGAGGGATTTACACAAAAAAGTAGCATGTGAAGGTTTTAAGTAGAATGTGATAGATTTATTTTCTTTTTATCGTAAGCAAATCAAACTTATTATAGTTAAAGGATACTTTCCATCACGTAAAAGCTACAGTCAAGAGAGTAAATAAGAAACAACTGCCGTTAACTCCTGGCCAGAACTGACAAGTACTTTTCTAACAAACCTCCAATGAGGAAGTCCGTCTTTGGTGACTCTGATCTGGTGTAAATGCACCAGACTGGATGTGGAGCTCATCTACAAGTATTCAGGTATCACGCAGTGGGGCTTCAGTCTACCAGAGGCTCAATTTTTAGCTGCTTTTGCACTCTGCCAGCTAGTGTTTCATCTTGACAGGGAAAAAAAAAAAAAAAAAGAATAGGCAAGCAGGCCAGCAGAAACTAGAAAAGAGTCAAATCAGTTTTCACATAAATATTTATGGAAAGCACTTTGGGAGTAGGAAATATTGGTGAGGGAAGTCAGAGGACAATTTTTCTTCACATGTAAATCAGAGGAGAATTTTTGAAGCCTAATTCAAATTTCCATGCAAATGTAAAATAGTCCATAAGTTTGGGTTTTTCAATTACAGCTGTCCTCTTTTTTTTTTTAATCTCATCTTTCAGATTAAATTATTTTTACGATTCAAATTTTTAATGGTCATTCCTTCCTGCTGTTTGTAAAATGTGAAGTCAGATCCCCTCATTTCTGGCTTCCCATCATTGCTTCTTGATTGGAGTGTCCAAGAGCTTCTCTCTGTATGTTTTACCAAAGATGTAATATAGAGGTCAGACAGAAGAGGCTATTCAATATAGAGAGACGTAAGATGTAACATGACATAGAAAAAGGACATACGGTGACCCAGCGTCACTGTTTGCCCTTGTAAGGTGATTCTTAATGATTCTTTCTTGTGTGGCCTGATCCACAT
Organism: Balaenoptera acutorostrata; assembly: GCF_949987535.1. Lineage (NCBI taxonomy): Eukaryota > Metazoa > Chordata > Mammalia > Artiodactyla > Balaenopteridae > Balaenoptera > Balaenoptera acutorostrata. The sequence continues at coordinate 71,228,925 of NC_080081.1, forward strand.
TTTCCTCTGGTCTCAGTCACTGGAGAGAGATAAATGGGGAACCCAATGTAATAGTGATGTCGAGCAGAAAAGCTTAGGCACAAGGAGGTGGTCTAAAGGCCAGTCAATGTGGTTACCTTCACTAATAGTTTAAGAGAGGGTGTCACTAAATAACTACACTCTTTTTTAAGGGGTATAAACTGTCCAATAGGACCAAAATATTTCAGCCTAGTTGTGGAAGGAATATTTGCTATGGTAACAGTGGAGTAAATTCTGAGTTTATGCCTATCACACTATGACCTTTGTGAGATAAAAAGTCAAAATGGAAATGAATGGTACATATTATGGTATGACTTCCTAATGGAATGAAAAATTAATTCATTTTTGAAAAGTGAATATAAATGTTTAAAAACTAACCCACATAGCTGTAGTTGACTTAATCTGTCCTTAAATTCAGTTTCTCATGGTACGTATTTTTCCTTTCTTCAAATTTGTAAATAGGAGACCAAAGCCAAATTCCAGTGTTGCTCACTATCAAGAATATTTGAATCTTGTACTGATAAACTGTTCTTCACATACAATGTACATTTCACTTCCAGAGTGTAAAAAAAAATTCCTCTTCCATTTAGAAAATGATTTGAAAGCCTAGGGAAAATAAGGTCACATCTGAAGAAATCACTTATATTATTTTTTTCTCAGTAATTTCATTAGGGCAACACGGACAGCTCCTCCAAGCACAGTTTCAAAACAAGTTTCTTGGCCATAACTATCCCTCCTTCCTGAAAGTACTGTAATTACTTTCTGCCCCCTCAGCTTCATTGTGTTATGGAGTTTTGATAGGCCCATTATCAAGAATATGAAGGCTCTGTCACAAGAAGAATTTCCCAAGTGTTAGAGATGCAGGGCACACAGGGAGTCAAAAGTGCAGCCAAATCCAATGATTATGAACAGAAGCATATGCTATGGAATATACACATTCTTCCATTTCATTAGAATTTACTTGTAGTGACAAATGCCCAAGATCGAGAAATTCTCAGTGCCCCTCACCAACCCCAACTGGAAATTATGACTTCATTTTAATTCTTAGAGTGTTGAACATCTACTGTGTCCTTGGCACTGTGCAAGGTCTTAGAAACACAAAGGTAAATGAGATAAAATTATCCCTCCTTCAAGAAAGTTACCCAACTTAAATCCCCTCTCTTAATATTTCTTTAGTGAAACCAGAGCTTTTACGTAAATGTGTGACTAGTGAAATTTACAATAATTTAATAAGTTTTAAAATTGTGATTTCCTATGGCTACATAAAGAGAAGCAATTACCATTCGTGGCACTATGCCCACATGAGGCAAAAGGAAAGCATCAGCGTGTTCCGAGAGGAAACTTGGTTTTATTTTATATTAATTTGTATGAATCTCTATTGTTGAAATGCAAGTGCAACATAAAGCTTAAGAGCTATGTAAATCTAGTTCACATTCTTTCGCTCCATATTTGAGTAGTACCAGTTTATTCTGGATACTTACTTATAGCCCTTGTAATCTGCCAATTTAAATACAGGTGGAAAGGAGAGTGGTTTTTATTCACCATTCCTACCTCTTGCACCTGGCATGCGAAGTCTTCTCCAGGGCAGTGCTTCCCAAATATCTATCAAAAAGCCCCAAATAACAGGAAGTCGGGGAAATTGCCAAGCCAGCAAACATGAAATTTGTTTTACCTGAAGAATTCAGATGACTTTTGCATTGCTATTTCCTCCACTTTAAATGCTTGTCTCCGACTCTTAGCATGGTTGTCTCCTCATCATCCAGCTTAAATCCACCTGCTTTTTTTTTTTTTTAATAAATTTACTTATTTTTGGCCGCGTTGGGTCTTCGTTGCTGCGCGCAGGCTTTCTCTAGTTGCAGAGAGCGGGGGCTACTCTTTGTTGCGGTGCGTGGGCTTCTCATTGAGGCGGCTTCTCTTGTTGTGGAGCACGGGCTTGGTTGCTCCACGGCATGTGGGATTTTCCCAGCCCAGGGCCCGAACCCGTGTCCCCTGCATTGGCAAGGCAGATTCTTAACCACTGCGCCACCAGGGAAGCCCTCTAAATCCATCTGCTTTTAAAACTCTTCTCTGCCCCCTCTGTCTGAAGAGGTTGCCTCCTCCCCCAACTAATTTCTAGCTCTGCAACTCTGTTTCTTTCACAGCACTTGTCAGAATTTAATTTCTTCCTTCCTTCCTTCCTTCCTTCCTCCCTCCCTCCCTCTCTTCCTTTTTCCTTCCTTCCTCACTTCCTACCTACCTTCCTTCCTTTCCATTAGATTAGATTGCCCATGTCTTATTTATTGTTTTATCCCCTGTGCCCAGCAGACTGCTGCCACATAACAGGCGCTCAAAAACATTTGATGACTAGAAGAATTCCTGAATAACTGTTTTGTATTAATATAATTATGTGCCATCTAAAAAAAATATATATGCAGTAGGAAGACCACTGTGTTTATGCAGTGGCTTTGTGACATTCTTGGCACATTGCTGAGTACCCAGTTTGAAGAGGATAAGTCTGAGATATTAGAGGAAGATAGAGGATCAGTGTTTATTGAGTGCCTACTGTGTGCTAGATTATGATAGATTCTTTATGAATATTCACTCATTCAATCCTCAAGAAACCCTGTAATGTAAGAGGTATTGTCCTCACTTTTTACATATAAAAAATAAGGGTCAGTAAGATTAAATTGCTCAATGAGTGTCTAAGTTGGAATTTAAACCTGGTTCTATTTAATTTTTAAGACCATGTACTTTTCACTAAACAAATACTTCTTGAGGAGTATAGTGGGATTGTGGGGTGGTGGGGGCCCTGGGAGTTGCTAGTTGCTACTACTTGTCCAACCACTGTATTTTATGTATTCATAAATTTATTGAGTTATTGCGTAGGCATTATGATTCATTACATAATGAACACGAAGAAGGAAAAGACAGTGTCTTCCCTGGAGGAGCTCACAGTTAGTGGGGAAGAGAATAAACAAACAATACATAAAGTGATCAAAATGTAGATATTTTCTATTATATTTATATACCTGCAATTTAGAGTGTAAATATGGCAAGGACACAGGCAGGATCCTTAAAATCAAGGAAAAATTACTTTTGCAAATATTTTAATGAAACTTCATTTAAATGTCCCCTCATAAATAGTAATCATTTATGAAAAATGAGTTCTGGAGACCAGAATTGAAGCAAAGAAAGAGGTTGGATCTTATGGTTGCTGTTGTTGCCTCTATAGTATCTTTGGAGGAAGCCAGACTTGAGCAAACCCTAAATGATAAAAGACAAATCAGTACCTGGTTTCTCCCCTTTGTGGTCTTTTGGGAAATGAGGCAGATTCTTCTAGAGGGTGAGAGATCTTGAATAGATGAGATCATGACCAGAAAGCAGAAATGCAGAAAGCAGATACAACACTTGGTAGCTAATTTGTTGGCAGCAGGGAAAGAGTATTATCTTGTTAAGAGAATCTTTCTTTGATTTAATCAATAATTTCTTCAGTCAGAAACATTGAAGATTAATTCGTTTTGTTTTTCAGTACCATTTCTTACAAATAATAGACCTTAGCCAAAAAACATCCTTTTCACCTTATGTCCTATTTGTTTCATGATCTGAAAGGAAAATATAAAAATTTTCTATTCAATAACAACATGATTTTATCTTTTTATTTATCTTAAAAAAATAGATCTCTCTACTTTTATGCATAGCATATTGGTTTCTTAAATAATATAAAGTTAATATTGAAAACAAAGTATTATTTCATTTTGAGGTTCTGCAATATACCCACATCTTGTAAATAGATTTAAGATTAGTCCATGTTTATATTTATTATTCTTGAAATGCAATCTCTGTAAATAGTGCATTAAGGAAAATACCAGAGTTAAAAGACAGCCATAATTTTTGCTTTCAAAATTGCCTTTTATAAGTATGCTATATTTAAATATATAATCTTGAAACCATCATTCACACACCATTATTTTCATTGCAATTTTTTTACAAATAAATATAGTCCCATGGAAAATTTTCAATCATATTGACTGCAGCATTACTACAGATGAATAACTTTGATGTATATTTACCTCTAGCCACTAATTCAGTCTTTGGAAATACTGGTAGGTCTAAGTGGACTTTTTTTGTAAGCTCCAGTTGTTTTGTGAAGCTGCCCCTTCCCCTAGGCAGCCCTGAAATTATCCAGTTGAAAATGTGGGACCTTTTATGAAACATTGTCTTAATCCAAAGGGCTGATCATATGCTTAAAAAAAAAAGAATATTTTGCCCCATATAATTTTTTACAGAAATTAATCATTGAATACTACTCAATTACATTCCGCTAATTTATATGTATGTCTTTTGTTAACATCCTCCTCCAAGAAAGGAACAAAGATTCCAAAATCACATTAGAATATGGGCACCATCGCCAACAGCTGGCAAGGAATTGGGATTCCTCTCACTCTGCATCAGAAATTTCCAACTCAGAACCTTCTGACATGGAAACACGGGCACCCCTCTCCTCCTTTGCTGGCCAGCACTTTAATCTCCCCTGTTGTTCACTGAGCACCCTCTGCTCTCTCATTCCTCAGAGACACAAAGACAAGATGTTCCCTGACCTCCCCACCTGGTAAATCCCTCTTCACATTCAAGAGGCAGATCAGAGGCTAATCCCTCTGTTGAACTTTCCCTTAATCCCCCAAGCAGAGTAAGCCAGGCACAGGACACATTATGATCCTCCCTGTCATGGCTCCTATAACATTCTATAACTTCTATTGCAAGGTCCTTGAACGCAGACCACAATTTATTATTTTTTGTATCCTCGGTACATGCACATACTGGGTTCTTGATAAATTTTTGTTGAATGAATGAACGAATGAAATAATTTGCATTTTACATTTGTAACAACCTGTGAGGTAAGCAATACAGTAAATCCCCTACATACAAACGAGTTCCATTATGAGAATGCATTCGTAAGTCCAACAAAGTTAGCCTGGGTACCCAACCAACACAATCAACTATATACCACTGCTTTTATGCTTGCTTCCAGGCATGCTGGGCTTGAAATAAAGATACTGTACTACTGTACTCTATACAGTACCATACAGTAAAGTACACAAAAGCACACATGACAATGTACAACAGACACATGAACTAACTTACGTGATTGGACATGCGAACACACATCCGCATCTTTGAAGGTTCGTATGTAGGGAGCTTACTGTGTAGTTATTATCTTGATTTTACAGAAACTGAGGTTAATAGGCATTAAATGACTTGTTAAAATGTATGCATCTGTTCTACTGACTGACAGACAAAACTAACATTGAAACTTTAGTCAAATAATTTTTCTAGCACAGTAGGTATTGAGTGTTGTTTGTTGTTTTGCTTTTGTCCTTCAGTTTTTTTCCCACGACTTGATTTTAAGGTTGGTTATTTGAAAATCCATATGCTCCACAAGAGTACTAATAGAAATATAATGCAAGCCCCAAATGCGAGGCAAATATGTCATTTAAAATCTATTAGCCTCATTAAAAAGGTAAAAAGAAACAAATGAAATTAATTTTAACAATATTTTATTTAACCCATATCTCTAAAATATCATTTCAACATAAAATAAAAATTATAAATATTAATAAGATGTTTCACTTTTTTGTAGTAAGTATTTAAGATCTTGGGAATATTTCACACTTCACATCACATCTCGGTTCAGACTAGTCACATTTTGATAGCACAAATTATAACATCTTTTTATAAGTCACTCTGTGATTTGCTGTTTGATACAGTCTTGTGGGGATCAGTATTAGTGAATCAATTTAAGTGGTGAGAAAGGGGATATCATCATGGCATAGCTAGGGAAAATCAGTAAGCCACCAGTGTGAGTTATAGTGTCTTCTCCTCCATTGTTTTGATTTGAAATACTTGTAGGGATTATTGATTTCCTTAGTGGATTTATTGAAAGCATTCCTACTTCCCTCTGCAATCCAAAATATTATTTTTATCTTTTTCATTTCTTAATGCAAAACTAAAGAACACTGTTCTTTTTAGAGACAGAACATGTGGGCATTAGAGACAGGCTGAAGATTGAGTGTAGGCTCCTGTTACTTACTAGCCTCATCATCAAAGGCAAGTTACTGAAGTAACGGAAGTTACTGAAATAAGCCTCATTTTACTAATCTGCAAACATACATTGCAACATACCTATTTGGCATAATTATTATGGGGGTTATATGAGATAACAGATGGAAAGTTCTGAGTATGATGCCTGCATGTGGTCAATATACAGTGGATATTACTTGCTTACTTACTAGCTCTATACAAAGTTCTCATAATCAGCTCCAACTACAACTTATATTTACTGAGTAGCCAAGTGATGCACGGTAAAGCATTTTAATGGTGGATATGAGGCCATAAACCAAGAATAGAAGGAGAAGTCAAGATGTTCTTACTTTTAAGATATCAAAGCTCATTTTTAAAAAAAATAAATTTATTTATTGATTGATTGATTTATGGCTGTGTTGGGTCTTCGTTGCTGTGTGCGGGCTTTCTCTAGTTGCAGCGAGTGGGACTACTCTTCGTTGCGGTGCACGGGCTTCTCATTGTGGTGGCTTCTCTTGTTGCGGAGCACGGGCTCTAGGTGCTGCAGGCTTCAGTAGTTGTGTCTCGTGAGCTCTAGAGCGCAGGCTCAGTAGTTGTGGCGCACGGGCTTAGTTGCTCCACGGCATGTGGGATCTTCCCGGCCCAGGGCTCAAACACGTGTCCCCTGCCTTGGCAGTTGGATTCTTAACCACTTCGCCACCAGGGAAGCCCAAAGCTCATTCTTTATATGTTATCTTGGATAAGTCACATTCTGCTTCCTTAGATATAAAAGGTAAAAAAAATGTTTTGCTTCAATAATAGAAATACTATGGCCACTTAATATAACAATTATTTCATAATAAGTTTTATAACAAATAAGTACACTCTACCACACTGAAAGGAAATTTATGGATAAAAGATACACATAATTTTGAAAAGCAACATAATAAATGAAATATAATAATTAAATAAAAAGGAAAGTAATTTATAATTAAATGATTGTGTATTTAATATATAATGTTCAGCTTGATTATATTAGAAGATATAATGAAGCAGTCTGATGCTTATAATGAGTAGTTTTGGATTTAAAAGAGGTAAGAATATGAGAAGCCACTTGGTAGAAGAGTTACAGGAAAATGAAGGAGTAGAGGTAAGGATAGAGTTAGAATAAAACCAGGGTCGAGGTGAGTAATAACAGACAGACTTATGTGTATAATAAAAGGCAAAAGAAAATAACCTTAATTAAACTAAAGATTAGATGCTAAGACAAATTGTCAACTCTTATGTAGAGAAAATGAGGTTTGATTTCTTGCAAATGAGCTGAGCTTTGTTCATGTATGGTGTCACAATAATTAATTCCCTGTGTTATAACATGGGACAGGGAACAAAAAACCTATCTCCTTTCTTGAAATTCCACCTCATGGCAATGCATGCAGTCAGGCTCATATTTAAAAAGACACTAGAGATCATTTCCTTCCATGGGCAACAGAAAATGAGGATGGATTAGAAAAAGCTTTACTACAAGAAGCTATAGAGAAATTGTACAATCAATGCATGGGAACAGTATTGAAGAACCTAGGTAATTAAAAAATAAATGCTTTAGGGGGCTTCCCTGGTGGTGCAGTGGTTGAGAATCTGCCTGCCAATGCAGGGGACACGGGTTCAAGCCCTGGTCTGGGAAGATCCCACATGCCGCGGAGCAACTAAGCCCGTGTGCCACAACTACTGAGCCTGCGCGTCTGGAGCCCGTGCTCCGCAACAAGAGGGGCCGCTACAGTGAGAGGCCCGCGCACCGCGATGAAGAGTGGTCCCCACTTGCCGCAACTAGAGAAAGCCCTCGCACAGAAACGAAGACCCAACACAGCCATAAATGAATGAATAAATAAATAAATGAATAAATTAAAAAAATAAATAAATAAATGCTTTAATCATAGATGGTCATATTTAACATTCTAAAATAAGGCTAAATAATACTAAATATTAGCCTTCCCACAATTTACATAGTAGTTTCATTGCTGGAAAATTCAGTGTATATTAAAACCATGTAAAAACTACTTTCTATTTGTCTCTAAAATGGAATTAAGTTCTAGTTGCAGAGAAGCTCAGATAATAATTTATGTGTAAAGAGGTCTGGAAATCATGCAGAATGCAGGGCAATTCTTCCCTGGGCATGCCTGTCCCATGGCTTTCAGGATAATCACTAAATTCTAGTAGAAGCTCCTAGTTATTGCAGTAAACAAAAATGCACTCCCTCATTTCTTCCCCCAAAAGCACCCTTCTAGGAGGTATAAGATCTCCATTGAGGCTTAGAGAGAAAGCACACGCTTGCATTTGAAACTTTCCACATACAGGCACTAATCTAGCAGCATGACTTGAGGTTGGAATACCTAAAATGGGACTGAGTGTGCATCTGCAACTTGTTCCTTCAACGGCCTGGTGCCAACCTTGGCATGCCAGTTCTAACAGCCCCTAGGCACTACAGATGCTTGCTGGACACTCTGCTTGTTGATGGCCTCGAAAGAATCTCTTTCCAAGTAGGAGGCATAGGCAGAACTTCACGCTGCTAGTCAAAAAAAACCACCACTGAATAAATGAGTATACAGTACAAATCTGTTATTCCATTTGAATAATTACATATATGGTGGCTTTCCTTTTCACTGAGCTCTTGTACAAAGTGAGACTACAATTTTTGTTCATCTTTTGAGAATTTCAATGAGTTTTAAAACTTCTATTATCTATTCTTAGCTCCAAAAACTCCCATCAAAATCCATCTGTCATTTGATAACAATCAGTAGCTCTAATGAACAAACTCTCAGCCTTGGATAGGAGTTTAATTCATCTATAAAAGTCATCTTTCAGTTGTGGAAGCAAACCAATTTCTCTTCTGGAAAATTCACTAAAGGCAAGCTTCTCAGACTATGCCTATTTTGAGTAACATTGTAAGGTTTCTGAAAGGCACACTTGAGTTATATAATAACATACAAAATGAATTTAGATTTTTACATGTAAAATACATCCACATCCCTACTGCTTATGGCCTTTTTTTAATAGGCAATTCCTATTCCCTATAGGCATGTTCCCTATCACCCGTGGGATGAAATCCCGAAAACTTGTCTGGCCATCAGAGTTCCTAAACAGTCTGACTGCCGCTTACCCCCACCCTCCTCCCACGCTGTCAGACAGACTTCAGCTCAATCCCTCTTCTGGCTATCTGTATTTGCCTCCTCACAGACATCACTCAGGCCAGACACAGGAGCTTCTGGGCCGGCAATTGAACTCTTACTTGGTCATGTAATCACTTCACTTTGAGTCAATTTTTTCATAAGTACAAAGTAGGGGGCATTAAATAAAGTTAATGTATGTAGAACACTTAGCACACAGTAGCTCCTCCAGAACTGTGAGTTCCTCTCTCCTCCCTTTTAAGGTCTTCATCTCTAAATCTGTAAAAACACTGTCTTTGAGACCAGCGCAAATTCCACCTCTCTGAAAATTTCCCTTGAGACTTCAGCTGGAAGTACTCACTCATTTACAGATGAAGAAACTAGATACAGAAAAATTAAGTAACTATTGTTAGCTCAGGGCTTCATAACTGGTAAGTGGTAAAGATAGATTCCAACCTAGGTAATCTGGTTCTAGAGTGTGTGTTTTTATTTTTATTTTTTAACAGGACATAAATTTTTTAAAAAACAACTTTATTGAGATATAATTTACATGCCGTACATTTCACCCATTTAAGTGTACAACTCAAAAAAAAAAAAGTGTACAGCTCAATGGTTTTTACCCTGTATACAGAGTTGTGCAACCATCACCACAATCAATTTGAGAACATTCTCATTACTCCAGAAAGAAACCCCCCACCCATTAGCCGTCACTTCCCATTTCCCCGTTAATCCTACCCTCTAGTCCTTGGCCACTGTTAATCAACTTTCTGTCTCTATAGATTTGCCTGTTCTGGACATTGCATATAAATGGACTCATACAACATGTGGTCTTCTGTGCCTCGTTACTCTCTTCCCATAATGCTTTCAAGGTTCTTCCACATTTTGGCATGTATCAGTACTTCATTTCTCTTTATTGCTGAGTAATATTCCATTTTATGGATAAACTTTATTTAGTTTATCTATTTATCAGTTTATGGACATTTGGATTTTTCCCACTTGTTGGCTATTATGATTATATGAATATTATTATAAATATTCATCTACACATTTTTGTGTGAACATATGTTTTTATTATTCTTGGGTTCATACTTAGAATTGCTGGGTCATATAGTAACTCTGTGTTAAACTTTTTGAGGAACTGCCAAACTGTTTTCCAAAGTGACTGTACCAGTTTAAATTCCTACGAACAATGTGTGAGGGTTCCAATTTCTCCACACCCTCACCAATACTTATTATTATCTGACTTTTATTATAGCCATCCTAGTGGGTATGAAATAGTATCTCACTGTAGTTTTGATTTGCATTTCCCTAATGACTAATAATGTTGAACATCTTTTCACATGCCTATTGGCCATTTGCATATCTTCCTTGAAGAAATGTCTGTTAAATCTTTTAAAATTATTTGTAAGCCCATTTTTAAATTGGGTTATTTGTCTTTTCAAAGTGTTGAGTTGTAGGAGTTCTTAAATATATTCTTGTATACAAGCCTTTATCAGATATATGGTTTGCAAATATTTTCTCCCATTCTGTGAGGTGTCTTTTCACTTTCTTAATGATGTTCTTTGAAGTACAAATTTTTTAAACTTTGATGAATTCCAATTCATTTTTTCTTTTGTTGCTTATGTTTGTTATGTTGCTTACGTCTAAGAAAGCTTTGCCTAACCTAACCCAAGTTCATGAAAATTTATTCGTATGTTTTCTTCTACAAGTCTTGTGGTGTTAGCACTTACATTTAGACCTGTGATCACTTGGAATTAATTTTTTGTGTGTGGTCCAATGAAGGAGTCTGACTCCAACCTTTCGCATATGGCTATCCAGTTGTTCCAGCATCACTTGTTGAAAAAACTATTCTTTCCGCCACTGAATTGACACCCTTGTTGAAAAAGAGCCTGTGTTCTTAATTTCAGTGCTGTGCTGCATCTGTCATTTCTACTCTCTGTCCATCAGATCCCTTCATCCTCACAAACCACATTTTCTTCCTCATTCACACCATGCTCTTCCACACATCCATACTTCCCTACATTCTTCCTGTCTGTCCTGAATGCAACTCCCCATTTTGTCTGCTATCCTGAAGACCAGCTCAAATGGAATCTACTTTGTCTAGTTTTTGTGGCTTTACCTGCAGCACATTATTTAGTTTTTCAAAATGTTTTACTTTTCATACTGGATCATTATCTAGTTATTGACAATTCCTCTATTGTTAAAAAAACTATCATTCTCTTTCTCCAAGCACTTAGCACAGTGTCCAGCATATTATAGGCACTATAGATATAAATCTGTTGAAATGAATGAATGAAAACAGCCTTGGCTAGGAATTTTAGGGGCTATAAGAAACCCAGGAAGATCCTAAAGAAATCAAGTATTCAATAAATATAAAAGGTGATAAAATGAAAACTGCAACCCACAGTGAAAACATCATTTTCTCATGCTTCTGATAAAGTTCCTGCAGACTTATCATTGCTATATCACTGTTAAGAACAGTGAAAGTTAGTGAAAATTTAACAGGTTGATAAAAGGTTTTGTGAGCTAATGCACTTTTTAAATGTATTTTACAGACTGCATTACTGAAAATATTTTAAAATTAATTTTGTTAATGTCTATCTCTCGCTTAGTTTTTATAGCATATTTTTGAAAGATTAAGAATGTTTTAGTTGCCAATCTACAGCTACTTTCCATGCACATGCTTTTGGCCCTTATTTTTAAAGAAGATTGATTTATAAAGGTGTTTATGGAACCAACATTATACACAACCATCTGAAACCAAGGTCTCCAGAATGCTCCAGCAAATAACAGTAAATTACAATAAAATGAGAGGAAGAGACTTTTCCAGGGCCAGTTCTAACAAAAAAAAAAAGAAAACAAAAAAACCTAAATAGAATGTTTTATTTCTTCTTGTAAAATTTTTCTTTGACTGATGTTTTTCAAATTAGGAAATAATATATGCTTGTGGAAACTGGTGAAGCAATATAAAGATGTATAAAGTAAAAGTTAATCGTCTCCTCTTTCATTCTTACTGCCACTGCTAAGCAACGAATTTTGATAGGTAAGTTCTTATTCACAATATTCTCTTTTCTCTTTAAACATTCACATACCTATAAACACGTCTCAGGTATCTATTGCTGTGTAACAAATTACCCTAAAAGAGGTGAGGTGGGATTATTACCAGCCATCTTTGCAGTCCACCGCAGCATTCATACCTAGAGGTTGGCTGCTTTGTTTGTTTGTGGTTTGGTCTAGATGAAAGGGAAGCATACTAATATATTACTATAAAACTCTTCTTATTAATAATATATTATAGACATACTCAATATCATAAAGATCTAATTCCAGCTATCTTCCTCTAGTTTCTTTATGCATATTACCCACACATATATGTATGATTTTAGTGAACTTTTCTCTCCTCTTTCTTTTTTGTTGCATTTTAATAATCCCTTTCTCCCTACCTCTGCCCATTGTACCTTGTGGGCCTCACCTACATAAGATAACCCATGCTGAGAACTGATGTGTTTCTTTCCAGACTTTTTTTACTTAATGGTTTGTGTCATTGTGGTTTGTGTTTAACAAAAAATGAGATAAAACTATCTTTTTTGCACCTTTTTCCCCCTTATTCAAAAAGTTGTCCCTGAAATGCCGACCAAGTCAACTGATAGAGGTCTCCTCCTTTCCTCCCTCCCTCCCTCCCTCTTTTCCTTCCTCCCTCCCTTCCTTCCTTCCTCCCTCCCTTCCTTCCTTCCTTCCTTCCATCCATCCTTCCTTCCTTCTTTCCTTCCTACCTTCCTTCCTTCTCTCTCTTTCCCTTTTTTTCCTTAAAAAATTTTAATTAAAGTTTTTATTTTGCTGCTTAGTGGGTGTAGAAGTCCAGATTTCTCACTTAGCCTTCATTGACACCTGGGGGGAGGTGAGGAGGGTTGGCTCCTTGTTACTGTTGAGTAGGATAGAAGTTCTGGCTCCCCACTATGCCTCTACTGATACCTTCCAGGCTGGGAGGGTTAAGAGTGCTTTGTCAAAGCTCCCATGTGCCCTCCTTTGACACCATAGGGGGTTAGTATCCTCCTTACCACTGAGCAACGGTGCAAGTCCCTACTTTCCTCTGGGCCTCTTCCAACACCACCCAGTGGAAAGAGAAAGAGGTACCTCATTACCGGGTGATGATGAAAGTTTAAGCTCCCTTCTCTGCCTCCTCTAAGACCACCTTTGGCAGGGGTGTTGAGTACCTTGTTAAAGCCTGGGGAGGGTCGAAGTCTAGGCTCCCTGCTTAACCTTTGCTGATTTGGGTGAGGGAAGGACTCACAGTTTTGTTTTTTTCCCGTGGTGTTTGGCTGCAGTAGAGTTATTATTTTCTAAAACTTCCTGTCTTGCTAGGCTGCCCCTTTCATGCTTCTTTGGCTAGAGAGAGTAGGCTTTAGTTAGAGTTTTTCTGTCCGCACCCATTGGTGTTTCCAGGTCACCAGCTTCTCCAGCAAGCAATCTGGGAATATGTAAGGCAAAAAGAAAACTCAGGGAACTCACCACCTTCAGGTCCTGAGGTCCCTAGCTGGTCTGCCTTCTTCCCTCTACCTTTCAGACACCTCTTAGATTTATCTTGTGTATAATGTCCAGAGTTTATAGTGGCACTTAGCAAGAGGAATTGGGAAATGTATGTGTATGCCCTCTTCCAGGAAGCAGTTGTGTTTATTTATTTTTTACATTCTGCACACTATTCCTTATTGTGAATGTGCTATAAATTATCCAGCTATTTCCCTGCTGATGAGTAGTAACACTAAGAAAATACTGTAATATTTATATTGGTACCCATATCCTGACATAGTACATTTATTTCTAAGGTATAGATTCCAAGGAGTGGTATTTTGGCATCAAAGTTCATGTGTATTTTAAATTATAATAGCTATTGTCAGATTACTTTATCAGCTCACATTTCCACATTTCCAAATCTCTACCAGTGGTAGTTATTATTGACCTTATTATATTGTCTTAGAAGAATAAAGTAATATCTCACTTTTAAAGTCTTGTTCTTATTCCATATTTTCATGTATTTATTGACTATTTGTAATCAGTTTTCTGTTATTTGGCCCTTCATATCCATTACCCTTCTTTTCATTGGGTTATTAGTCATTTTTACCTACCAGTTTATAAGAACTCTTTGAAGTTATAGACCCTTTATATGCTATCTGCCTTATCAGTCATTTTTCCAAAGGTATCAATTGTCTATTGACCTTGCTTATGGTAACTTCTGCCATACAAATTTTTAATTTTTATATTATCAGAAATGTTTATAATTTCTTCTATCAGTCCTATTATTATTATTATAATCAACGGCCTGGTATGTCTACTTTGCAAATGTTTTCTCTGAGTATCTATTCTTTATTATCCAGTAAATACTTGCTCTGAGGAGGGCTTGGTCTAGTTCAATTAACTCTATAATCTTCAGTCAGTTTATTTTATTGAAAGTAAAATCTTTCTCTCTTACACGCAAATAAAACCTACAGTTCTCACAGTATTTGGGGGGAAAATAGCTAGTTTTATCTCCCCTCCCCCAATATTTATACTAATTTATTTTATTTTCCTGTCTTATTTCATTTTCTGATAGCAGAAAGCCCTGACTGTATACTGATTTGACTGATATGGTTTAAATGTGTTTCACTTTTTAGAATAAATCTCCTGTTAAGTTTCAATAAATATTCTTCATCAAATTTTAATCTTTTTAATTTTAATTTTTTTAAAAAATTTATTTACTTATAAACCTGGGTTCTTGCTGTGGGAAAGGAAAACACAGATTTGAAAATCATAGCAGAGAGGTACAAATGCTATAGTACTGAATTTGAATTGAAATCACGAGTATGATTGAGTATGAACTCATTATTTTTTTTTTAAAGGTTTAATATTGAATTCAGCAAGCCAAGTCAAATTCTTTTTTTTTTTTTTAATTAATTAATTAATATTTGGCTGTGTTGGGTCTTCGTTTCTGTGCGAGGGCTTTCTCTAGTTGTGGCAAGCGGGGGTCACTCTTCATCGCGGTGCGCGGGCCTCTCACTATCGCAGCCTCTCGTTGCGGAGCACAGGCTCCAGACGCGCAGGCTCAGTAGTTGTGGCTCACGGGCCTAGTTGCTCTGCGGCATGTGGGATCTTCCCAGACCAGGGCTCGAACCCGTGTCCCCTGCATTGGCAGGCAGACTCTCAACCACTGCGTCACCAGGGAAGCCCTAATCTTTTTATTATTATTATTTTACTTAGCATTTTAAAAAATTTATTTATTTAATTTATCTTTGTTTTGACTGCATTGGGTCTTCGTTGCTGCACGCGGGCTTTCTCTAGTTGGGGCGAGTGGGGGCTACTCTTCCTTGTGGTGCATGGGCTTCTCATTGTGGTGGCTTCTCTTGTTGCGGAGCACGGACTCTAGGCATGCGGGCTTCAGTAGTTGTGGCATGAGGGCTCAGTAGTTGTGGCTTGTGGGCTCTAGAGCGCAGGCTCAGTAGTTGTGGCGCATGGGCTTAGTTGCTCCGTGGCATGTGGGATCTTCCCGGACCAGGGCTCGAACCTGTATGCCCAGCACTGGCAGGCAGATTCTTAACCTCTGCGCCACCAGGAAAACCTAGCTTACCGTTGTTATTTAATAGTTGCATAGTCTTATTTTATCAAATGACCTTTTCATTTAATATGTTAATTTCTTTTTTTAATCTTTAATTTGTTGGTTTTATCATTTTTAAAAGTTGATTTCCTAATTTAAACCATTTCTGCATTCTTAGAAATAATTTCACTTGTCATAATGCATTATGATTATTATGCTATTATTATTAACATTCTTCTTTTTGAAATAAATTTCTAACTTGCAGGAAATTTGCAAAAATAGTCCAAAAAAGCCTGTATACTCTTTGACAGATTTACCTATAAAACCATCATCCAGACTTACCAATTTTTAACATTTTAATATTTTTTAAACATTTTGTTCCATTTGCTTTATCATTTACACTCTCTAGTTAACTCATCCTTTGTTTTTGCCAAACTAAGCAAATACATGTATACTTTCTTATTTCTTCTTTTTTTTGTACAAAATTAGCATTCTGTTTTTGCTCTTTTGCATTTTTTTTTTTATGTCACCTAACAATATATCCTGGAGAGCACTCTTCGTATCAGTTTGAGATTTTTTTTTTTTTTTTTTTTAATAGCCACATAGCACTCCATTGTGTATACGGACCATGGTTTAACCAACTTATCACCTATGATTAGGCTATTAGGTACTTTCCAACATTTTGCAAATACAAATAATGCTGACAGGCATAATATTACACATATGTGTTTTCATATTGCCAGGGTATGTAAAGGTTAAATTTCTTGAAATGGAATTGCTTGGTCGAAAGGCTTTACTTATTTGCCTTCACACCAGCGATATATAAAAGTGCTATTTCCCACAGCCTCACCAAGTGAATATATTCTCAAGCTTTTACTTTTGCCAGTCTGGTAGGTAAAATTGATCTCTCAGTGTACTTTAAATTTACATTTCTCTTATTATGAATGAAGATGAGCATCTTTTCATATGTATAATGGCTGCTTTGTGTTTTGCAATATTAGCACTTTATCTATAATACATATTAACAGTATTTTCTCCTGTTTTGTCATTTGTCTTTTCTCATGGAGTTTTTGCCACATAAAAGTTCGTTTCATTTGTGATGCTTTGCTTTGAGTTGAATCTATCAACCTTTTCTTATATTGCATCTTGACTTTGGCTCAAAGGTAGAAAGCTGGTCCCCACACCTAGGTTATAGTGTAATTCACTTATGTTTTCTTCTTGTTCTTATATGCTTTCCTTTTTTGTTTTAATGTAAAGTATTATTATTTTAATACATTGCTGAATATCTGCTACTTTTAAATTTTAGATTTCTTGCACCAATGTTTATAGTTGAGATTAATTACAATTTTCTATACATTGTGCTATCTTTAATATAAAGTTATCCTGGTTTTATAAAAATAAATTTGAGTTATTTCTTTTTCCATGATCAAAAATAGTTTGAATACCATTGGAATGATCTGGCTTTATAATTAATCAGAACTTGAGAGATATTTATTCACCTTTTCATTCTCTTTTATAGCAATTGGTGTGTTTAACCTTTTCATTTTGGGTTGTTTGGAAATTTTAATTTTCTTAAGAAATTATCCATTTCCTGAACATTTTCAAATTTGTTGCTGTAGATCTGTGTATAGAGAGCTCTACATGGTAAAGAGGGACAAGATGCACCTTCTCTATTGACTGTCTAATTTTAAAGAGAGAATGTCAGGATATTGGTTTTTTTAATATTAAATATTATGACTCCAATTTGTATTACAGTACTCCAGTGTTATTTCTATAAGATTCCACCTAATGGATAAAACTGGGGGTAAAAATCACAAACTTGTTTTTGCTTCCCAAACTTGTAGGCTTTCTCTGTTTTCTCTCTTAGAGATTCAAATATATGATTGAGAGAAAGCCTCAGGAAAATGATTAATTTCATTGATCATCATTATCACTATCATTATCATTATTATAATGATTATCATTATCATTATTGATCATCATTATCACATCATTATCATCATTATCATATAATCACTTAGATTCAGAGAATACTAGAGCTGGAGAAAAGATTATAGATAATTAGTCCAACCCTTTCACCCTATAAACAAGAAAGCTGAAACCTTGTCTGGGTGACTTGCTCAGAGTTACCATCACAAATGAGTGGTTAGTGGTAGAGCCAGGGCAAGAAGCCGGTTTCCCAGCCTCTTGTATCCTATTCTAGTGCTCTTGCTTAGTTCCTCCTCCCTGCTTTTAGGGGAACTACTCGCATGTTGGGCTTAATGCAGATTCCTGCAGACTTCTACTTTCAATCAAAGTGAGTCAGCACACCCAAAAGAGGTGATCCTGCAGGAAAGTGAGCGCACACTTGGAAATTCAGAATTAAGCTTTGGGTGAAGTTATTTCTTCAGGATTCATTAGTAAAACCCACTCACACAGTAGAAGACCGTGAGAAGTTAAAGATCTGTTGATCCTTGGCCTCCATTATTATCCTCACTGCAGCCTCACCTATTGGAGATTTTTCCTAAAGCTCTTCAGAGTCCTCAGATGACCTCCAGGGAGACTCTGTAGTTACAAACAGCATGCAGGTTATTATCACTTGGCTGACAAAATTTTGCTGAGAATCAAATGATTGACGTATCCATCTGTTGCTCTGGTAAAACCTGAGGAGGGTCTAAAGTGAAGCTGGCTGTATAGGTGGTGTCCTCAGCAATACAGGACCCATGGAAAGGCAATACAAACAATACAAAATCAAAATTGAACCAAGGAATTTCAAAGCACCAGTGAGGCTAGCAGCTGCCTCCTGGTTTAAAGAATATACAGAATAATCAAAATGATTCTTCATTTGACACTCATAAAGGATAGTGCTTCTTTATTTTTTAAAATTTTCTTTCCAAAGAAACCCATCACTTTCTATGCCTGCTGAAATAAAGAGCTCTCTTAGCTTGTTTCTGAGTTGGAGACTCTTTCCACTTACCCTGCATTTCTTCAGAACATCAGCCTGGTCATTGCCACTGGAGCAGCCTGCCAGGATGCCCGGGCCTTACAAGGATCGAGTGGAATGTCATAGCAGAAATGCATTGCAGGGGGAAGAGAGGTACTGTCTCTGGAGAGAGAACAATCAGCTGAAATCCCAGTTAAAAGCATGGACTCTGAAATGAATCAGTCCAGTTCTGATAAGTAAGAAGGGAAATGGGAAAGGTGTAACAGTGGGGATGGATCAGTCTTGGCCTGCTATATGTCATCCTTATGCTTTCTATTTTGGAGAATGACAGGAGCTTACTGTTTGGGAATTGTCTAAATTTAAATTAAAAGCTGCAGTTTATTCATAGAAGTTATTTCTAATCAAATAAATGATATAATAAATACTTCTATCTTCCAATATTTTCAAGAATTCAAACATTTCGAGTCAGATATTGCCATGAAATAGCTGAAGACATAGATATTGTAGTGGTGATAGGAGTAGCAAATTAAAGAGCTTCTTCTTTTAAAAACCTTGTCAAACACTAAAAGTTTGGCAGGCAATTTTGATACTCAGAGCAGCTGGAGTTGGGGAGGCCTGGCTAGGCAGAAATATCACATTTCTAGAAGTTGTAAAGAAAATGAACCATATTCCTTCTTTAGCATAACAGAATGTCCTGCTGATGTGTGAGTTGGGGCTGGGAGATGCCACCTCCTGCACAGTCCCGTGCTGTGCACAGACTGCAGAGGCTCTCTGCCAGAGGACTGAAGTGTTCTGTGTGGATCTAGAAGAAAAATGAGCTCAGGGCAGTTTGTGACTCCATTATGCCATACTGTTTGTGAGGATAGTTGAAAATAGAAAGTTGAAATTATTTTATTGAAAGGTTAGCACAGACAGAGGTTTATCCATCCTGCACAGAGTTCTCCTTTTGTAGAGCAAGGCTCTCCTCCAGCACAAGGGGGCAGGAGGTCGAGCATTCTGGGTGATGCTGTAGATGGTGAAACCCATGACGAGTCATTCTCTGTTACCAGAAATGACTGAGTTTTGGGGTAGGAGATATAAGCCTGATGGCTGCATAAGTTTACATCCTTGGCCTTTTGGTCAGACATGCATTTAGCATTCTAATTCTGATTATCTTGGGATGTTACTGAGATCAGGCAAGATGTCCTTATTCCACGTCATTAGCCTCTTTGCTCACAACTAGCCTTTTGAAGAAGAGGGTGTATAGTACCTGCTCTTCTCCATCTGCTCCTTGCTTTTCCTTCTACTTATATGACCGTTAACATCGTCCATGACACCAATAAAATGGAGGTGGTAGATTATCTTAGAAGATTTTCAAGAATCACCTGACAACTACCTAACCTAGTCATATATCACAAGCATATTCCTACAATGGAAAGGCACACACAGCTATTGATTTTTATTAAGCTTGCATTAAGCACTTAGCAGAAGACAGCAATAAATTAGTAATCACTTCAGTGTTTTCCAGGTTCAACTGAAGTGGCACATAGGGGAATTCTGAGACACTATATCAGATATATGCTACATGGTGAAGGACACAGCAGGGAAGAGAGGAGAAAGTACGCTGAAAGAGAATAATGGGAACAATTAAACTGTAAGGAGAATATGCTGGAAAAAACATGTCTCCAAAGGTTGATATTTGTGTATAGCATAAAATGAAGTTGAAATTTCGGAGTGTCTTCCTTTCTTGGTAAGGTATTTGCACTTCCAGTTAAGATTGGTAAATATACATGACTAAATCTTTTTTTTTTTTTTATTTTTTATTTATTTATGTTTTTGGCTGCGTTGGGTCCTCGTTGCTGCACGTGGGCTTTCTCTATTTGCAGCAAGTGAGGGCTACTCTTCGTTGCGGTGCACGGGCTTCTCATTGTGGTGGCTTCTCTTGTTGCGGAGCATGGGCTCCAGGTGCACGGGCTCAGTAGCTGTGGTGCACGGGCTCAGTTGCTCCACGGCATGTGGGATCTTCCCAGACCAGGGCTCGAACCCATGCATGACTAAATCTTATTCCCAGAAGGATGTTAGTGTATCCCGACCTGCCAGGTTCTGAAACAAATTTGACTCTTGTTTAGTCAGGCGGGTACTATGCTAACTTCCACTGCCCATAACCAAGCCCTGAACATAATACCCGAGTGGAGAGAAATGTAACTTCATGTGCCAGGGCTTTTCTCTGCCAGCAGAACGGAAAGGCAGTTGAGAAATTTGCCTATTCCGTCTTCTGCCCCATGGAATCTATAATTCACAGTACAATTTGTCACCCAGCAAGAACATGAAGATGAATAATGGAAAGGAGAAAATTTGCAACCTCTTCCCTCTTGTTTTGTAATTTAAGGGTCACTTTCTTTATTCCTTCACTCACAGAATTGTGGTTAAGAGCCATGCTGTTTGAATTTGTATTGTGGCTCCGTCATACAGCAGCTGGGTGACTTCGGATAAGTTACTTGATCCCTCTATGCCCTTAGTTTCCTTATCTGTAAAATATAGACAATTATAGCACCCACCTCCTAGGATGAATATAAGGATGAAATGAGTTAACATTTGCAAAGTGCTTAGAGCAATGCCTGGCACTTAGTAAGAAATATATAAATAATACCAAAAATAAATAAATAAAATGTTTTTGAGGGCCTCTTATATGCCAGACACAGATCTAGGTACGGAGATACAGTAGTGAATAAAACAAAGTCCTGACCTCATAGAACTTTCTTTCTAGTGGGAAAAGTAGGTGATAAAAACAAGGCAACATATGAGTTATGGTGATGGCTATTATGGAAATATCATGCAAAAGAGAGACAGGGAGTATAGGGCTGGTTGTTGTTGGCAGAGGACAGTCAGGGGAAGTCTTTTGTATAAGGGGACATTTGAGCAGAGATTTGAGGGGATGAAGAGAGCTATCCAGAAATTTGAGGAGAGGAAGCATTCCAAACAGAGGGAACAACACTGGCAAAGGCCTGGAAGTAAGAGTATACTTGGCCTATTAGATGAAGAGCAAAAACAGCCAGAGAGTGAGTGAAGTAGGGCATGAGGAGAGAGATAAAATAGGCTGGATCACATAAACCATGGTCAGATCATCTAGCTCCAGGAAATAGGCTTAATTCCTAAGTTTAAAGAGAGCATAATAATCAGCTTCATTCCAAGGGTATATATTGTCATCCCTTTGTTTCACTAGATTTTAGTTACTTTAAAATAAAGGAGTAGGTGGAAGTAACCCAAGTGTCCATCGACAGATGGATAGACAGACAAAATGTGGTATATACATTCAGCCTTGAAAACAAAGGAAATTGTGACACATGCTACAACATGGATAAACCTTGACAACATTATGTTAAGTAAATTAAGCCAGACACAAAAAGACAAATACTGAATGATTCCACTCATATGAGGTAGTCATATTCATAGAAATGAATAGTCAAATTGATAGAATTTGAGTAGTTAAATTCACAGAAACAGAAAGTAGAATGGTGGTTTCCAGGGGCTGTGGGGCGAGGGAAAATGCGAGTTGTTTAATGGATACAGAGTTTTGCAAGATGAAAAATTTCTGAAGATTGGCTGCACAGTAATAACAGTACTGAACTGTACACTTAGAAATGGCTAAGAATGTAAATTTTATCTTATATAGGATTTACCACAATTAAACATTTTTAAATAAAAAATGATAATGCAGTAACGCAGATTCACCTCCATACTACTAACATCCGGGGGAGTTAGGCACCAGGCAATGCATACAGATTCTCTGCTCTCTGAGTGTGTACCTAGTGGGGGACAACAGAAAGTCACATCCAGTGACAATTCCCATTGTTGAGCTTGTACTTCTTTTCACTTTAGGATTAGTAGATGTAAATTAATGGGTTACAATACATTATATAAATTACTCTCAAACCCAGATTCTGTGAGAATAGGGTAAGATTAAGGGCCATTTCTGTTACTGTTGTTTTGATAATTTCTGAGCAATAGATTTTCTCCTGTGACTTTGCTCTGCAAGAACTGCCACCTGCCATCACGCGGCTGAGGCGATGTGCCAGGCTCCAGGTCCAAGCTTTCCTAAGCAGCAACTGGCTGCGACTTGAGCCCTAATGGAGAAAGTAACAAGGCTCACTTAAACTCAGAGGCAAGGATGCTAAAGACCCTCCGGGGGGTGTATATTGTCTATATGCTTTTAACAATACCTGCCAGGACAAGAAGGCATAATTTCCATCTGAAATGACACTTTTCAATAGTATTTTTCACAAGTATGGTTAAGCTGTTTCTACCCATTATTGCTCAGAAGAACACTCTCACAACAGGAAGAAAGGACAAAATAAAAACAAAGCAAAAATGCAGAAGCCCAGGCCACACTGTGCACGCAGTTCCATTTCTGTTGGGATCCTGTCCTCAAGGTGCTTGAACCCTTTTCCTCGCTGCCATGAGTTGCATTTAGCTACTGGCTACAGGACAGAGCTCTCGGGTTCCCATGATGGGGGAGGTAAAGACAGTGAATGTGTCCTATACAGGAAAGGAGCACAGTAACAGGCCTCCCCAGTGTACTTGAAGGAGGCCTGCGTGATGGAGAACACCCTACATCTGAGTTAGAAAATGAAGATTCAAAGATTGCATGCTTTTAGCCTCTGTAACCAGAGATGAGAAATTATTTCATATGTGTGTGGTTGGAGAATGGTTTAAATTGGCTAAAACTTCAGTGGGAACCCATATTCTGAGCTGCTGTTTCAAAGAAAGAGCTAGTATGACATCGGCTTCACTCAGTGCAACTGCCATGATTTCCTTCAAGTGATTTATACACACAGTTGATCCTCATTATTCACAGATTCAACATTTGTGAATTCACTTACTCTCTATAATTTATTTGTAACCCCAAAGGCAATACCCCGGGGGGCTTCTTACATCATTCATGGACATGCACAGGGCAGTGGTACGTGTCCCCAGCTGAGGTTGAACAAGGCCATGTTCTACTTCCTGTTTCAGCTTGTACTATAAATAAGGGTCCTTTTCATAATCTATTTAATGCCACATTTTTCACGTTTTTGTTTTAGTTGCTGATTTTGCTGCTTAAAATGTCCCCCAAGGGTAGTGCCGAAGAGCTGTCTTGTGTTCCTAAGTGTAAAAAGATTGTGATGTGTCTTACAGAGAAAATAGGTGTGTTAGATAAGGACATTCAGGCATGAGTTATAGTGCCGTTGGCCATGAGTTCAAGTTAATTAATCAACAATATAGTGTAAATATAATCTATAATCTTTAAACAGAAAAACACACCAAAAAAAGATTATATGTTGATTGGTTGACAAACATGTTGTGACCAGAGGCTCCCAGGAACCTAACCCTTAGGAGCAATGACTCAGTATGCAGTGATTCAGTGTTAAGACTTACTTTATAGGACATAACCACAAGGAATAATGAGAGCTAACTATATTCTGAAAACTCTTCCTGAGAAAGATTTATGCTGCTTAATTAGAAAAACAAGCATAATATCTAAAACAATAGCATTTTAAGCAAAATACTTTTCTTAGACTATGTCAATGTATATTTCTTAGACTGTGACCATATATATATACATATATAATATCACAGCCTCAGAAAGTCTTTGTTAGCCTTAAATAGTATTTTAAATCTGTTTATATATGTATTGGTAAACAAAGCAATATAGAGTTGTAGTTAAGAGTATGGATTTTGTCATGAGATAGATTTGGGTTCTCCCTCTTATCAGCTCTGTGATCCTTAAGCCACATTCTAGATGGAGAAGTTAGCTAACCTGCCTGAAGCTCAGTTTTCTCATCTGTATAAAAGAGGATAATAGTAATTCCCATCTTATAGGACTTTTATGAGCCTTAAACAAGATGTACAAAAATTAATATGAACACTTCCCTGCATATAGCAGTGCTCAATATGTGTTAGCTATTATTATTATTTTCTGAGTCAGATAACATGTAAGATTTGGAAAAAATTTATCTTTGAACTGTGCCATACAGAATTTGTGATTGGGATTTTTGAGGTAATAGAGGAAGCACAATCACCGTGAGATAGAAATTAGAAGTTCTTTTGAATCTTCTATTGTTTATCAATCTAGCTGAGGTAGGCTGTGCCCACATCTTCGTGTTTATCGTTCGTTCAACAAATATTTGTCATGCACACAAAACGATGGGACAGGAAAGCTGTCACATTACTTAACAATACTTATATTAATTTTCTAAATCCACTGAGTTAGACTCAGGTCATTCTGTCAGCAAATGCATTCCAAGGAGGACCCTATTTAGATAAGAGCCCTCTGCAATTCTCAAAGCAGAGATCATTTCTTCCCTGTTCTGTGCGCCTCTCTTGGAGTTCTCAAGATAGTATTCTGAGCAGCGTGAGCACAGTGAACATTTGCTGGCTTCTCTGGGCAAGCCCTTCATATGTGTGAGCGCCCATGCGTGTGGAGTGTGGGAAGGATCAGTGAGAAGGTGAGGCCATCTTCTGCACACTCATGGTCCACTCTCCTCCCCGCAGAGCTGGAAGCCCTCCCGGCGACACGGATGGTCACCCAAAGCTGGAGGGAAATAAACTCAGCCCGGTGGTGGCTCTTAGCCTGCTTTCTGCCCCACCCAACCCAAAGATATGATAACCCACTGATCAGTAAGGGTGGCTCTAATGGACACTAATTCTTAAGGAGGTAGGATTGTGTGCAGTGTGTGTGTGTAAGTGTGTACCTGTGATGGGGGTTGTCAGAATTTCTTTGAGGCAAAAGTAGCTTGAAAAAGTCCCAGAAGTGATTTTTAAATTTTTAAAAAATATTTATTTATTTATTTTGCCGCACCACTCAGCTTGCAGGATCGTAGTTCCCCAACCAGGGATCGAACCTAGCCCCGTAGTGAAAGCACTGAGTCCTAACCACTGGACCGCCAGGGAACTCCCCCAGAAGTGATTCTGACATCCCCCTCCTCCCCTTAGCAGGGTGCGACATTTCCTTCTCACATTTCTGTCTGGTGAGAGGGAATCACACACCTTGTCATTTCACAAAATGTTCAGTTCTAGCTCAGTGCCCACATTTGGTGTTTTCTTAGCCCTAGAGCTTACTTTATTGTTTAGAGTGACTTGTTCTTAGTCATGCCTTTAGGTGGCTTAAGGGACATATCTTAGATTCTCTTTCTGGATCACTACCTAGTCCAAGTCACCACCCATGCATTCCAAACATCAGAAATACTCATACCTGTATAAAAACATTGTACCGTTTCTCCTTAAGGATCTTGATTTCTTCCATTAGTCAGTTTCTCTCTCTCTCTCTCTCAAATGAATAACAGAAGAGCATTTAACTTTAATCTTCCTTGTTTGTGGGAAAACACATCCTTTTTGGACCCTTGCCTTAAAAAAAAAAGACTTTAAAAGGAAATAATACAGTTGAGAAGAGAGTTATGTCAGCAGAATTCCAGTTCCTTTTTTGTCCTCTTTGAATCTGCTACTTATCAAGATGCCTTTTGTAGTACTTTTGTATAGTTTCTTCATCTATATTCCAGGAGCAATTGAGACATTTTTTCCTCTATCCAGGAAAAGTGTATCTCATTATTACCTATTTCAACTATGAAAACCCAGGAATTACCAGTCTCTTCTGCATACTACTGCTCATCAATAACACCAGCTATTAAACTAAGTAAAGATGAAAGTTTGCTTATGACTCAAGAGGTCTGAAGAGAAACATGTAATAGAACATTCCTATTAATCACACTTAGAATAACAGAAGAATCCAAGGTAGAAAAATTTTAACCAGAATTTACATAGAAAATTGAACCACTGAGCTCTATTTCCTTATTCATATAGTAAATGGAGATTAATGGGTGATTTGGTTCCCTTTATAAAATATTTTGTATGTTCATGAATTCTAAAAGTTAGAGTAGAAAATAGCAGTCTGTATCTTGTAGTTTGATACTCAACTGGACCGAAGCTTTGTTGAGAGACAGTGACTTTCGGTGAGATGTCCATTTTCACCATGACAGTGCACACACTTGAAATCATGCCTAGGTTCAGCCTCTTATTAATGACAAAATTTATCACAAAATGTTTATTTCTGGCCTATTGCATTTCTTTTTTTAAAAATCCCATGAAATCTATGAGCTAATGAAAGATAAATACTCTTAAATATGTAGTATAAAAATTATTTTTAATATGAGCATGGATATCCATGATAAAAAAGAATTTTCAGAAGAGTTTATTCTCTTGCTTACTTGCCAGGCATTCCCTTGGCCTCTGAACAAATTATCCTTAAAACAATTAGTTTAGAAAACTAATTTCCATAATTCCCACACAATCATTTCTAATCTAAACACAAACAAAATTTGCCATTATTACAAAAGAATTAAAGCTAAGTGGTTTTTTGTTTTTTGTTTTTTGTTTTTTTGAACTATCACAATACACAATGAAGCTGACTACCAAATCCTTATTTCAGGGAATTCAATTACATTGCTTTTAAATGTTATTTCATTTAGTAGGTAGCTATTGTTGTTTTAAGAACTGAAATTTTTATGCTGTTCTCTCTATGCTAATATTTAGAAACAGCTTATTTCTAAAGCAAACTACAAAAGACCACTTGTTTCAAATATTATTTTCTACATTTTTCTGATGCCATTGCTGTCTTGGTGGTAGATCTGATTATAAACACCTTCTGTGTGCAAAATGTTGTAGGAGGAGATGTACAATTTGAGTATAAGGATACTATCCACCTTCTAGCTACATATAATTTACTATTCTTATAATTCTCTAATATTTATTCAATTTATGAAAACATAAACTTCTTTGTACTGTTAGGCCTATTATAGATTTTGATTGCATGACTAAAAGGTTTGTCATTTGGCTATTCCAGTCCAATATTTTTATTCACAACTCGAAAAAGACATGTGACTACTCACCGATTTTTGGATGTCACAAAGGTGGAAAAAGATAATAGATGTAAAAGATGATGAAATCATGATCCACAAATACCTTGATGTGTTGGAACAATGGGCCATAAATCAATATGATGAAATTTAATAGGGATAAGTGTAAGCACAGAGGAGCCATCAGTGGGCTATGTAAGATCATCACGTATTGGACCATGTATTTGTTAAGGTTCTCCAAGAAACTGACATCAAGATGAAATTAAACTTGCAAGGATTTTATTGAAGGAAATGCCCATGAGAAAATATGGGAAGGGAGCTGGGAAAGCTTGGGAGAGCCATCCAACTATGATGCACATCTCCTAGTGAAGGAAAAAAAGGAAGGAAGGTTGAGTGAAAGTATCCATGACTTCCATGAAGTGAAATGAAAACTCATCAAAACCGTTATGGGGTCCTTTAGCCAAAGTTGGCTTTCTGGAAGAGTCCTGTGGCCCTCAGGAACGGGCTGCCTTAGCAAGACTGCTGCAATCAGTCATTGGCTAGGAACAGCCCATGGGAAGCATGACCTTAGTGCAAGAGAAGCAGTGCATTTAAGGTGTGACAGCTGGGGCCCAAGGTCAATTCAACTCCCTGTAGTTGGAAGTCTGCAAAGCACATTTTCAAGGCATTCTCGAGGCAAGTGTCTACATAATTTGGCTTTTCAAAGTTCCATCCATTTTTTGTTTAGAAAATATAAAAATTTTTTTTAGATAAGTAATTCAAAACTAAACAAATCTGAGATCCTAAAAATGTAATCCTGTTTTAGGATCTCTCTAGTTCCAGAACAGTTACTGCTCATGGAAAAGATCTTTAAGAAAAAAAAAAATTAAATTCTGTTCTTTGATGTGTGTGTGTGTGTATGTGTGTGTACACACACAAGTAATTATAGAATATAACTACTTTTTTTTTTTAAATCCCTTCCTTGTAGTTCAGGCATCCCCAGCCATTATTCTTTTTTTGATACTTAAACTGTCAACTTTGGTCAATGGGGACATTTTAGGATTGGTTCTGGGTCATTTTGACATACCATGTTAATCTTTTTTTTTTTTTTTTTTAACTTGTGGATCTTTTCTTTTTAACTCAACGTTACTGAAGTATTATTTACATACACTGAAAAGCACCCATTTTAGTGTACAGCTTGATGAGCTTTGACAAATGTATCTCCCATGTAACCACCATCACAATTAAGAATAACCATCCAAAAAGTTGCCTGGTGCCACTTTGCCTGCGTTGCCCCATTACAACTGCAGCCCCAGGCAATCAGTGATCTACTTTCTTCCACTGTAAATTCATTACACCTATTCTAGAATTTTATATAGGTAAAATCACATAGAATGTTCTCTTCTGGTTCTGGCTTTCTTACATAATGTTCTGGAGGTCAATTGTGTTTTTTCATCTGTGAGTAGTTTGTTCCTTTGTATTTCTTGAGAAGTATTTCCTTCTTTGCATCTACTACAACTTGTGTGTCCACTCACCCACCAATGGACTTCTGAGCTCCCAATTTAGGCCTATTATGAATAAACCTGCTCTGAACACTCATTTAAATATCTTTGGAAAGATATATGTTTTCATTTCTCTTGGGTAAATACTAAGGAGTGAAACTGCTGAGTTATATGTTAAGTGTATAAGAAAACTACCAGAGCACTTTCTAGAGTGCTTGTGCTCTTTTACAGCCTCCCCACAACATATGAGCATTTCAGTTGCTGCACACCCTCACTAACACTTGAGTGCAGTGGTATCTCATTGTGATTTTAATTTGCAATTTCCTGATACTATTGATATTGAACATCTTTTATTGTGCTAAGTGATTATTTGCAAATCTTTTGTGAAGTGCTTGTTCAAATCTTTTGTCCATTTTAAATTGGATTCTTGTCTTTTTAATTATTGAGTTGAATAGTTCTTATATATTCTGGATATAAATCTTCAGAAATAGGTACTTTGAATATTTTTCCACTTGGTGGCTTGGTTTTTTTTTTTTTTTTTTAACAATGTGTTCAGAGAAGAGGAATTTAATTTTGATGATGAAATTCAGTTAAGCAGTTTTCATACAGTTCATGTTTTTGTGTTCTAAGAATCCTTTGCCTATTCTAAAAATCTTGATTTTATGTTGTTGTCTAAAAGTTTTATAGTTTTAACTGTTATCCATTTTTGTGAATGTCGTGAGGTAATGTCAAGGTTAATTTTTTCCCATATGGATATCCAATTGTTCCAGCATGTTTACGAGCACTAATTGTTACAACAGGACAGACCTGAGGCTGACTGCAAGATTGGTAAGAAACAACTTTTCTCCTCCTCAAAGGAGAATTAGTCACAGAGCAGCTGCCTTTGAGTCTACTTTCTGGTACACAGCCTGTAACCACTACCCAATTTCTCCTCAATAAGAGGCAATAAAGGGGAGAACCATGTATTGCCCAGTCAACCATATGATTTAGTTAACAACTTGCTGTTTGTTACTAATTCCCATAGGTTTCTCTCAAATCCCATTATTTGGCCCATGAGGTCCTCATCCTTCATCTTCCAGAAAATGACATCTCTATTAGCATTCCACCCTCATCACCAAAACCGTCCAAATCTATGAAGGGTCTGAGCTCTACCCTCCTTGCAAGCTAACAAGTTAGTCATTCATAGTTTCAAGGATGTCGACAGAAGACATGATTCCTAGGTCAGAGACAAAGAACTTTACTACTCATGGCAGGAGCAGAAGCCAGGGTGTCAGTATTTGCACTATCTTCCTGAGCCCCAATTCCCACAGAACAATATCTGCACATGCAGTACAGTATGGTAAAGGAGAGGAAGCCTGAGTTTGGGGAACCTGAATCTTTTATAATGGGAAGTAAATGTCTCTTTACTCTTGAGGGAGACACTGCCTCTGTCTTCCAAGGCTGTTTGCTCTGCAAACATACGTGAATAAATAGTTCATAATAAATGTAGTCAGTGCCTCTGGTCACAAGGTTATCCAGAAAGGTGAGAGACAAATGGAACATTGTCACCCACTACTTATAGCTCCCTGGTTGTTCTTTCTTGGCCTCATGGAGTTTCTTCCTATGCATCCCAGGTTAGTATTCAGCAAGAGACTCAAAGAGACCCTATTTAGATTTCTGTAGCTTTTTTTCTGCATAGCTCCCTTCTCTCTGATTCTCTGATCTGTAGATTCCAGTCATGTCTGCTTCCCTGAATTCTTATCTCTGTCTTCTCCATTTAATATGACCCTTGTGCTTTGCTGGAGATCCCCCTCCCTGCACCTCAATTCAGAAAGTGCTTCCAGGCAGAAAGCTGGGGTGATTGTAGAGCTCAGCTTATCTATTTCCCTTCTCTCACGGATCACAGTCCTACGCTATTTCCTTTATAATGCCTGAAACAATGATTTTGTAAGTTTTGTCCAGTTTTCCTTGTTTACAGTGAGATTACAAATCCCACACCAGTTCCCTCCTCATGGTAGAAGCAGATGTCCCCTTTGTTTTGTTTATTTTTCAACAGTTTCTGGGACAGTCATCAAAAATAATTAGGCTTTAAGTTGCATCTAGATAAAGGTAGAATTAATTGCATACATAAACTGGGACAGAATAACAAAACACTTACACTTACTTTTCTGAAGCAGAGATGTAGTCTAAGGGTGCCTTTCAGGGAGGCTAACAGGGTCAGGCTCTCTGCGCTGAGGCCAGTCAAGTGAATGTAGAGTCATGAGGGAGGCATTAGAGAGCCTCAGAGGCTGCTCCCTCCCCCTTGTTTGAAAAGGCAATTCATCTAAACCTTTGGGAAAATGTCAGGTTGACTTCTTTGATGCTCTAATGTACTTCATAGTAAATGGTTTAGGCCTGAATAGAAGTATCTTTTCCTTCCTTATTAAGTCAAGACCTCCAATCTCATAGTGATTACCAAGACTGGTGGCTTCCTCCGTCTAGTTATGTGAAGGACCCATATCCGGGTCTAGACCCAATGATTCACAACCCATAAAGCAAGGGTTCAGGCTGAGGTTTGATCAGGGGAGAAGCGGTTTCCAGCATATCCTCACTTATTTTGACAACTCAGGACTGAATGAGCAGGACAGGAAAAATTGAGGGAAGAGTGTGTTACTCAGTTTACCAAATCGTTTCCCCAAATGAGCCAAACGCCAGCACAGTGAGAGCGCCCAGGCTCACTTCTCATCTTTTCTCATCTTTCATATTTTATCCATCTTCCTATTTTATTTCCAGCCCAATGATTGTCCATTATTTCAACTCTTTCATTTCATAATCTTATAAAACCAATTAAGAACATTATAAATACTATTAATACATTGACCAAGAATGGATTTCAGCTGCTTTTCAAATCTTTCTCATTTATTCAGTAGAAGAGTGAATTTTTCAGGCCATGCTAATGATCCATCTTACCAGTGCATATTTAACAAAGCGTTAATTTGTCCTTTTAGTGTCATTATTGTTTAATGTAAAAAAAAAATTGTAGCCATTTTTAAAACCATTCTTATTTTGAACCATGAGTTATTATAATTGGTGATTAGACACAATAACACTACTAAGGGAAAACCTAGAAGCTGTTTCTCAACCTCTAACCTAAGCACCCTCCTCACCTCTGCCATAATTACTTTCCTGAAAAATGAAGTTATGCCAATCATGTCATTCCACAGCTTGAAGACTTCTGATGGATCCCTGCAGCCTAATGGATAACATTAAAACATTTGAGGGAATACAAGGCCCATTACAATTTGAACCTAATTTTAACCTCAACACCATTTTCTACTGTTGTCTCACTTTGAGATTCTACCATTCTGAAAGCACCTTACACCATAACTAGGTCAGAAGAGCTTTCAAGTTTCCATGTCTTTGCTTGGGCCATTTCATCTGTCCAAAAGACCTCTCTGAACAGCTCTGACCACTTTGGCCAGGGTTGTTTGCCCACTCTTCTCACCACTTTCTTACCTCTGCACAGGTGATGTACACCAGTAAACATGTCACTGGCAAGTCCTGTGCTTTACCAAGGGGCACAAAAGAGTCAGGCTAAGATAATTCTCCAAACTTGATGCCTCAATCTTCTATCCTATTGATCAACAGTAAGTCCCACCTCTTTCCAGGAGTTTCCACACTAAATATACCTGCAAATCCTCTGATGTGATTACATATATAACTTGAAAGTCCCCTAGGCTCCACCAGACTGAGGCAGAGAGAGGATACTTACTGACTTTACGTTTTTGAGCAGTGATGCTCAGTACAACTTTCTGCCATGGTGGAAACTCATCTGCGCCGTCCAATACGATAGCCACTAGCCACATATGGCTATTGCGTATTTGACATGTGGCTAGTGTGATGGAGGAAGTGAAATTTTTAAGTTGTATTTTAATTAGTTTAACTTTAATTTAAACAGCTGCATTTAGCTAGTGGCTACCATTATGGAGAGTACAGTTCCAGAATCCTCATAACCCTGGAGACCAACACATAGGACTATTATTCCAAGGATTAGGCTTTTAGTAGTACCAAAAAAGAATTTTTTTTTAAATGGATAACTGGTCATAAAAATTAAGGCACTTCTAAGGTTGTATGATTGCAAGAATTATTTTCTTTCTCCGTTCTTCAGGATTTAATTATATACAATCCAGCCTACATAATTTTGCACTGGTTTTCATATTGCTTTTTAAATGTTCTATGACTTTCCCTCTGTGTGCAAGTTCTGTCACTCTAGAATAAAAATCCCAACTTTCTATTTTGTAATTATTTCCTTACACTTTTTTGAGTGTGCTGCATATAGAAAACATGTATTAAATGCTATTGAGTTAGTGGTTGGGCTAGTCAATAAAATATTAGACAAGAAAGATCACCTTAATGGAAAATGTGAAAACACAGATATCATCACTAAACAAATTCAGTTAGCATTCATAATGGTTATAGTCGAGAAGGCAATTCAGAATGGAAGTTAAAGCACAAATGTGGATGCCAAATATACCACGGTTAAGTTATTCAGCCTGTCTAACCTTCAGTTTCCTTTCTGTAAAATGATGAGGATAAGAATAGCATGCAACCCAATGAGATAATTCATGTAAAGCAGTGTCTGATACAGAATAAGTAACTGATATTGTTACTCTGATAATGATTATCTTATCAGATACTATTTTATTAGTATTCTCATTGTGTAGATCTTTACAGTTGACAAATCACTTTCAGAACATAATCTCGTTTGACTCTCTACCTAAGAGGCAGGTAGATATTCAAGGCAGGTAGGTAGACCCACTTTATAAAAGACAACTGAGGTTTAGAGAGTTTAAGAAACTTGGCCAAGCACCAAAAGGCAGAGCTGTCTACAGACTCCAAAGCCCATGCGCAGCTTACTATGCCATGTTGCTTTCCTTATTGGTAATCACCTTGCTGCCTTTTTAGAGATGCTAATTAATTCATTTCTTCATCTCCAAATGCTTAATCTAATCTGAGTTTTAGCAAATCTTCCTGCTTCCCAGGAATATCCTCTCCCTAGGGTTGCCTTTCTTTCCAGCCATATGCTGCTATTATATTTTAAATTTGTTTCTCATGTGTTAGACAAGCAAATGATTCATAATATGCAGTCGTGCCTTGTGTAAGCGTTGGCAAATCAATTTTTTGAAAAACTCTTATCCATATCCAAGAGCAAACACTTAGGGTTTACCTCTGAAAAGCCAGGCCAGCATCTGAAGCTGGAGCTCAACAAATGCATCTTTGTTTCAGCTGATCTCAACATCAGTTATAAAAGCTCTTAGCATCTGCCAAGAGCCTTTGCCATTTTGTACCTTACAAGTAAGAGACAAAGGGCTTTGGAATAACTAAACAAAGCCTGATTTCTACATTTTGTTTGCTCAGGACTCTATCCTTGTAATTCATGCAAGCAAAATTTAAATAGAAGTCAGTGGAAAGGTGGCCCATGTGAGACTTATAGGATTAGATTCCCAGTCCGTATTCAAAAAAAGTGTTCCTGCCAGTGCATATTAGGTGATAAGTAAGACTTGATTTCTCTTCTTAATTAGGCAGAATATAATAATGTGGTTAAATAAATGCAAAACTCGATTACCACATTCATTCCACCACATCAGACCAAACATGATGACAGGCTAAATGAGCATGGCATCCTTCACATCCAAAGGTAATATGAGTCCTTCACTCAGTATAATAACTTCCTGTCCACACTTCCAGCCTGGTTGGCATGGGGTCACTGAGCATGAGCACTGAGCAAAGAATGCGCATCGTTAAACATAACTGAGGTGGAGGAAAAACAACAGGGTAGAGAAGCAAAGCATATTACAGGATGCTTAGGGGCCCTCTGTGCATTTTAATTTTCTGACTAATAAATGTGAATTAGACTATTGGTCTATAGGGATGTCTATATAATCATGAGCAACTCAGTTTTTCTGTCTTTTTTTCTCCTCCTGCAGTACAAAGAATTGAGAAAAGAATTCCCACAACAGAATCGAGTTCATACTGTGTTCAGTGACATTATGCCAGAACTGACCCATCCTAAAAAACTGTCTAGTGGAACACTGTGCTAAGCCCCCTTAGAGCAATAACATTCTAAGATATTACACTGTGAAGATTTTTCAGAAGATAGTCATTTTATTGTTAGCTGGGTTCTTTACAAAATATCATACTAGTATTGAGATTTTTCTTTAGTATCCTGCCAAAAGGTCCTTCTCACATGGTGGGTAGAGGGTGCTCTGAAAGGCTGTAGGCAGTCCCACTGAGTGATTCCTACAGCCCAATTCAGGATAGAGATGTTGGTGATGGGTGATCAGTAAATATCGACCCAAAATTGACAACATAGGGTCTATGCTCCATGCTAATTCCCTGAGCTGTCCTGGGCATCTTTACCAAAACACTCCCTGTTCCATCATTTGTAAAGTCCAGCTAAGAGTCATTTATAACTAATTCTGTCACATCCATAATAATCTTCCTAGATGTGTTGACTTTTTTTTTTTAAATTGGAGTATAGTTGCTTTACAATGTTGTGTTGATTTCTGCTACACAATGAAGTGAATCAGCTATATGTATACATATATCCCCTCCCTCTTGGGCTTCCCTCCCGCCCCCATCCCACCCATCTAGGTCATCACAGAGCACCGAGCTGAGCTCCCTGTGCTATATAGCAGGTTCCCACTAGCCATCTATTTTACGCATGGTAGTGTATATATGTCAGTCCTAATCTCCCAATTCACCCCACCCTCCCCTTCCCCCCACCTGTGTCCACATGTCCGTTCTCTACGTCTGCGTCTCTATTCCTGCCCTGCAGATAGGTTCATCTGTACCATTTTTCTAGATTCCACATATATGCATTAATATACGATAATTGTTTTCCTCTTTCTGACTTACATCACTCTGTATGTGTTGAAGTTTTTATGAAATGTTTCCAAATTATATGTTAAAGAATATGGGGTGTGCTTGGCCTGTGTATCATTCCTGTATGTACTCTGCACACTTATCTTGCTAAAGAGGCACTGCTCTTGCGACATTGATTTACAATAATGTTCTGGCTTGTAAAACAAAACAAAACCTTGAGTCGGATTTTAAAATAAATTGCACAAATTTCAATCAGTCAAGATTTTAGTAAATGCAGTGAATATTGGAAGACAAAACTGGTGACACCTGACCTGCTTCTTTTGAAGAATTTATAGTTGTGGTTTTTGTTTTGCCAATTTTGAATGTTGTTTGCTCTGATTTTCCTTACTTAGGGCAAGCAATAACAATGCTAAAATTTATCTCAGTTGTTTTCCACTTCTTAAGATAGTGTCATTTATTTTAACATAAAATGAAGTAGTGAATTTTCCTTGTAAACTTTAAAAATTATTAATGACATCTTCTAGTTATATATTTATCATAACCTAGACTCTGATATTTTCTCATCACTGAGAGGGGTTAAAATCTACTTTTCTATGACACATACACAAACACACACATGAACTAAAAAAGTAACCTGCTGACTGCTTAAAAGAATTCAAATGATGCCATTTGAAATGGATACGTCCTGGAAAAGAAATTCAGAAGTAGGGACTAGTCTATGCAACCACACCTGGAAATATTCTACCTATACTCATTTAGAGGTAGAAGAGGGACATAGATTCTCAGTGATGCACTTAGAATTGTTTTCCTTCTGGCCCAGCATGCAAAATGAAAAGAACTCTCGCATCTTGATGATAGATAGGATTTCCTAGCCACCAGCATAATTTTCACCAGAGCTAAAGCTGTATGGTTTAGCCTGGTTTATTCTCTAAAGTGGTCGGAACAGAAACTCCCTCTCTTCTTGGGCCAGAAATAACAACACCCTCCTCATACTTGAGCACAGCCTTCCTGGCACAAGCAAAGTGTGTGCCTTGAGTTATATTTTCAGTAATGCCGATAGATTTACATTGGTCCATCTTAACCTCTTGTTTCTGCTTTGTGACAAATGATATAAATTTATGAAGAGGTTGGATCTGCAAACACCATTTGTCATTGTAAAATAGAACAAAGCTCGCACTGCAAAAAGGGATAAAACCAGCACCTTTGGAATCCTCAACTTGTTCTAACCAGCTAAGTCAAGTGGACAGGGCATTGGATAGCAAAACTCAAGTTCTTCTGAAACACAGGGTTATGTAAAACAAACCCTGCAGCAATTGATCCCTGTCACTCATTATGGAGCTAATGCTGGACAAAGCAACCGCATAACCAAAGCCAGGGCATGCTTTTTGGCTCTGATTTTGGAAATGAATTTGAGCTCAGCAATTCTTTTAGCTTTTATAAAATTATCAAACACAGGGATTGTGTCTTCTTTTTCTTTTGTATTTGTTAACAATAGTTTGTAAAGTGCTTTTCATAAAGTAAGTGCTTCAGACATGCTTTTTATTGATTTTTCTGAGTGTTTTACCTTTTCTAGCCTCCAGCACCTTCCCTTCTATCTA
This sequence comes from Balaenoptera acutorostrata, assembly GCF_949987535.1. Classification (NCBI taxonomy): domain Eukaryota; kingdom Metazoa; phylum Chordata; class Mammalia; order Artiodactyla; family Balaenopteridae; genus Balaenoptera; species Balaenoptera acutorostrata. Next base: position 71,266,417 of record NC_080081.1, read on the forward strand.
GATTTCACAGGCTCCATTCATGGTATAAAATATCAGTCGCTGGAAGTGACCTCCATACCCTTATTTTATCCTGTACAAAGGAAGGGTAGATCACTCTTGTTTCTGTTTCTTCAATTGATCTTTTAAAATAAGACTAGGAAATAAGTCAGATACTTAACAGTGTACCTTTAAACATTCTTTTGAATTTTTTCCAGACTTCTGAAGATATTGAGGTCAAAATTACAGGACATTCTTTCTTCCTAACCATGAATGCCAGATTATTTTCCACTTGAAAAATAAAAATGAAGATAAAATGAAATGAATATAGAAAATGGATTTTACTTACAATTGACATGGTTATTAGACTATATAGCCATATAACATAAATTTAGTGGAAATCAATTTTTAATTTTTATTTATAACTCTCTAAGTAATTAAATGTCAACATATGATTTGAATAGCAGAGAATGATTAATTTCTCAAGGGAATTAATGAAGTTTGTTGTTGTTCTCTGTAGTTTATGATGAGTAAAAGGTTTGCATACACATTTTATTATGGTATAACAAGAAAATAAAGAGCTACAGATGGTAGGTGATGAAGATGATGTGGTGAGAAGCAATCCATGTCTGCCCTGGCTCAGCTCCCTCAACCTCCCTCCACTGGAGTTCCTTCTACTATAGTTCTGTGTAAGGGGTGAGGGGGGAAAAGGACCCCTTTTCCTCTCAGAACTGTTTAATTGGTGGGGTCATTTTTCCTTATATACCAGTTGTATGCACCTCATGTAGCAGGGATTATTTTAGCAGAGTCTGAAGGACTGACACATGAACAAAAATGTAAAGAGTCAGCAAGGTACTGGGAGCTTGGGACACCAGCGTCACCTGCAGCAAGACCAACACAATGCTAAACATCTGCTGTAAGGCTATCAATATGAGCATTGATCTCCGAGGCTGTGGCAGATCTCAGCCTGCCCGTGTGAGTAACGTCAGTACAGTTGCCAGGCTGCAGGGCAGAGAACAAGGAGGTTATTTAAGGTCCCTATGTTTCAGCAAGTCAAAGTAAAAAGTGTGTTTACAAAGGTGAATTCACAATGCAGGGCAGCATGTTACTAATTTCCAAACTCTGTGAGAGTTCAGAGGAAACAGACATCACAACAAGGTTCTAGAAAAGATGTAGGTGGCTGAGTTCCGAAGAAAGGGTGGAATTTAAATAAACCAACCCAGTAGGAAGGCAGGAATCTCACCATAGGATCCAAGCCTTTGAATCTTCGTAAGCAGCTTCCCCCATTGAGGGGCTCAGCCTGTGCCTCATCTCTAAAGGCTTCAAGCAGCAACCACATGGGCTCAAGAGCTCCCCGCAAGCTACACAGAGTTCCTCCTGCAAGACCCAGACCTGTGGTTACACTTACCTCTTAACTCTGGCAACCCACTCCGATATTACACCACTGCTGGCAAGTTAGGGCAAGCCACAAACAATGGCCTCTTCTGGCCAATTACTCTTGATCTCTGCCCATTTACTCTAAACTCAGCTATTTTGGTCAATTTTCCTTTAGTTCTCAGAACCCCAGCCTTGGTATTTACTTCCAGTTCCTGCTGTTCTGCAACCCAGTAGATATCCTTTGAGGCTTCTTGGACCCTGACTTCCACCTCCCGTTGGCTCTGCTCACCTCCTGATTTTGGCATCTCTCTTGGTTGGGCATGAGAAACTCCATGTCACAGTCTCAGCCTTCAGAAATGCACCAGTTAAACTCTAACCCCTCAGACTCTTCACACTTGTACTTTTCCCTTTTCCAGCTTCACAGCCCAGGACACACTCATGTACTTAGAGAGCAAAGACCACTTGAACAGTGTGGAGGAGAGGGCAGTGCTCGCTCCACTGCAAGCTCCTCAAGACAGGTGACCATGTCTTTTCATTTTGAATCTCTGGCAGCTAGAACAGAGCCCAGCATAACATGGGCACTGACTAGGTGTTTCTGTTCATTGTAAACCCATGATAATGCAGAACCATTTTAATCGTTTTCAGCCAAGATTCCCTACTGTAGAGATCAAAACATTAGGTGCCAAGTCCCTCCACCCCTCACCCCAATTCCAGACCAAGATACTAGAAGGCCTATGTAGAATTTGCAAAGAGGGTAGTAAAAATCCCATCCTGTTCGCAGCCCATCACCCACCTCAAAATTTTAAAAGGGTTGAAATCGAAGAGTAAGGAAGGCAGCTCTTATTGGTAGAGAGGTCAATGTGCTGTGCTTCCCTCTCATTTCAAGTCAAATATGGGGGCCCTAGGACCCCAGTGCATGAGGGGACCAGAAAACTTGACTTACATTCCCTGGACTTTGGAGGGGCCAGGAAATGGTGCCTAATTCCTTTCTGGGGAAGATAAAGGCAAAAGGCTGTGCCTTGAACTGCCTGCCACAATTGTAGAACAAAAAGAAGGAGACACGGGAGGGAACTGCTTTCCCACTGATGGCAGAGAGCACAGGTCCCGTAGTCCTGAGCTGGACGTGGACCTTATAGAAAAAGCCACTGTGAGAACTGCCTGTTGGGGCAACTGATAGTGACAGAGGGGATGGGCCACCAGATACCCAGGGCTGAAAAGAAATCCAGCAATGTGACCTCATGGAAAATGACTCAGCCTTGGGAACCTGCCACATCCAGAGGTCACCAATATGGAGCTCCTCTGACCAGCTAGCTCAGCATCTGAGACCTTTACTCTTCCCGACCTCAGGCCCCTTCCCCACCTCAGGCCCCTTCCCCACCTAGTGCAACCTCTGAGGAAGCCAGGGACATCTAAGGAGAGCTGGGTTTGGAGGGTGACAGTAAGTCTGAAGAGCAAGGTTAGGAAACAGGAAAGCTTTCATCTTGGATAAAATTTGAAGCTTTTTATAATTACAGTGGACTGGATATTTCTATGTCTAAAATGAAATCCTTCTTATGACCAAGAGTGACCAGATTACTTTTAATCAGCTATGTGAGCTGAAGAACCATGGCACTTCAGATTTCATCCAAAGAATGAGGAAGAAATGGTTAACAGAGAGGATTTGAAAGCCAAATGTTGAAGAAGAAAGGGGAGCTGCTTTCTGCTGGCCCACAGTTGAATTTAGCTGATATAACTATAACAGAAGAATAAATAATGAATTGATGAGTGACTAAAGAAATTCAAGCAAGGAAATAATTGCAAATTCAGTCTTATTACTCGATTTGATTTAAAACACATTTACCATAAATTAAGATTTTAAAATTATCTCTAGTTCACCCTTATCTCTGTTCTTCACCAGGTCAAAACTCTGGTCACTATTTTTTGACCATTCCAGGTGAATACACTTTTCCTCAACAGTTACCAAGTCCTCTAGCTTCTCTCCTAATTTTCTGAGCAGTTTTACTTTTGAATTCACAGCTCAGGGCAGCGGTACCAAATAATCACGTTGCCTTTTTTTTTCTTCCAGTTTTATTGAGATATAATTGACATACTGTATTGTATAAGTTTAAGATGTACAGCGTGATGATTTGACTTACATACATCATGAAATGATGACCACAGTAAGTTTAGTGAACATCTATCATCTGATAAAGATAAAAAAGAAAAGAAAAAGAAAAAATATTTTTCCTTGTGATGAGAATTCCTAGGATTTACTCTCTTACCAACTTTCATATATAACATACAGCAGTATTAACTATATTTCTCATGTTGTACATTACACCCCTAGTACTTATTTATAACTGGAAGTTTGTACCTTTTGACCACCTTCGTCCACTTCCTCTTCTCCCACCCCTTGCTTCTGATAAGCACAAATCTGGTCTCTTTTTCTATGTTTTTGTTTGTTTTTGAAGTATAGTTGACCTACAACACTAGTTGTTAGTTCCTGGTGCACAGTATAGTGATTTGATCTTTCTATATATTACAAAATATATCACAACCATAAGTCTAGTTACCATCTGTCACCACACAATGATATTACATTATTATTGACTATATTTCCCACATTGTACATTTCATACCTATGACTCATTTATTTTGTAAATGGAAGTTTGTACCTCTTAATCTCCCTCACCTATTTCTCTCATCCCCTCTGGCAATCACTTGTTTGTTTTCTGTATCTATGACTCTGTTTCTGTTTTGTTATGTTTATTCATTTGTCTTGTTGTTTAGATTCCATATATAAGTGAAGTCATACAGTATTTGTCTTTGCCTGTCTTACTTATTTCAGTTAGTGTAATACCCTCTAGGTCCATCCATGTTGTTGAAAATGGCAAGATTTCATTCTTTTTTATGACTGAGTGACATTCCATTATATTAATATACCACATCTTCTCTATCCATTCATCTATCGATGGGCACTTAGGTTGCTTCCATGTCTTGGTTATTGTAAATAATGTGGCAATGAACATAGGGGTGCATATATCTTTTAGAATTAGTGTTTTCATTTTCTTTGTACAAATACTCAGGAGTGGAATTGCTGGATCATATGGTAGTTATATTTTAAGTTTTTGGGGGAAGCTCCATACTGTTTTCCATAGTGGCTGCACCAATTTATACTCCCAATAAGAGTACATGAGGGTTCCCTTTTCTCCATATCCTCACCAACATTTGTTACTTCTTGTCTTTTTGATAAGAGCCATTCTGACAGGTGTGAGGTAATATCTTATGGTTTTGATTTGATTTGCATGGTGTCTAATCCTTTTAATGTATTGTTGGATTCAGTTTCCTAATATTTTGTTGAGGATTTTTGCATCTGTGTTCATCAGTGGTATTGGCCTGAAATTGTCTTTTCTTGTAGCGTCTTTACCTGGTTTTGGTATCAGGGTGATGCTGGCCTTGTAGAATGAGTATGAAAGCATTCCTTCCTCTGCAATTTTTTGGAACAGTTTGAGAAGGATATGTGTTAACTCTTCCTTAAATGTTTGGTAGAATTCACCTGTGAAGCCATCTGGTCCGGGACATTTGTTTGTTGGGAGTTTTTTAAATTACTGATTCAATTTCATTACTAGTAATTGCTCTATTCATATTTTCTGTTTCTTCCTGATTCACTCTTGAGAGATTGTACATTTCTAGGAATTTGTGCATTTCTTCTAGGTTGTCCATTTTATTGGCATATAAGTGTTCCTGGTAATTTCTTATAATTCTTTGCAGTTCTGTAGTGTTGATTGTAACTTCTTTTCATTTTTGATTTTATTTATTTAGGCCCTCTCTCTTTTTCTCTTGATGAGTCTGACTTAAGTTATCAAGTTTGTTTATCTTTTCATAGAACCAGCTCTTAATTTAATTGACCTTTTCTATTTTTTTTTTAGTCTCGATTTCATTTATTTCTACTCTGATCTTTATTATTTCTTCTACTAACTTTGGGTTTTGTTTTTTCTTCTTTTTCTAGATCCTTTAGGTATAGGGTTATTTTTTCTTCTCTAAAACTTCCCTGGGAATTCCCGGGCAGTCCAGTGGTTAGGACTCTGTACTCTCACTGCTGAGGGCCTGGGTTCAATCCCTGGTCGGGGAACTAAGATCCCACAAGCCATGCAGTGTGGTCAAAATAAATAAATAAAATTTCCCTGATTTGCTACTCTATTGATATATCCAAGACTTCTGCCCCTTTCCTGCTTTTTATATTCCTTTTTCCCAAAATGAAATTCCAGGATATCCAGGCATATTGGACAGTTGGGCCCCAGAGAAACTGAAACTATTATAAAGCCAAAAATGATTTGGGATGAGCCTCTTTCTCTTCTGACATCATTTTGATTTTATGTGTAGGTTACCTGCCGTCTGCTACAGTTCACAGTCTTAGGTCTTCCCGTGGACCCATGGGTACATTTAGTTAACTTCCTCTTTCCCTCAGCCCAGAAGACTCTTCACTGGTAGAGGTGGCTGGAGTAAGGATTAAGGAGAGGGCAGGATATGGGCGCAACAGGGGGTGAAAGGATTACAGAATCTGAGGACTACATCCCGTAGAAAACTGTGTAATTAACTAACCATCACGTTAGTTCTAATACTTTGTGTTTTGAGTTCTTATTCTACAATTCAAATTAGGATCTCTAACATCTATTTTTGTGCCAAATCATTATTGTACTGTTGTGCTTACAGGTTTATTTACTCTTGTGCTACTTACTGGTAGATTTTTAAAGTTGTTTGCAGCTTATTAATATTAATCCACTTGATTCAAAAGCATTTGCTTTCTCGGGCCGATGGACTCAGCATACTCTTAAGGGGCATTAAAGTATTGATTGGTCAGTATTTAACAAGCTATGCCAAGTGGTTTTACGTGATTTGATTTAACATTCTGCCTCCCTGATTCTTGGCTGACAACACTACAGTGCTTTAACCACTGGTTTAGAAAACTGAAGAGAAGTATTTCCCTTCAATCATCACAAAGTGGTAAACAGCAAGGATCAAAGCTGGAGGAAGGGCCATCTAGTTGTAATTACTGGTTGTCAGATTCAAAGTGTTTTTGTGTGAAGTCAATCTCACTGCTCCTTTCATCTGAACATGGTCTGTGATTGGACTGCATCTTGCAAGGCAGTGTTCTTTTTTTTTTTTTTGAATTTTTGAATTTTATTTTATTTATTTTTTATACAGCAGGTTCTTGTTAGTTATCCATTTTATACATATCAGTGTATATATGTTAATCCCAATCTCCCAATTCATCACACCACCACCACCACCCCGCCACTTTCCCCCCTTGGTGTCCATACGTTTGTTCTCTACATCTGTGTCTCTATTTCTGCCCTGCAAACTGGTTCATCTGTACAATTTTTCTAGGTTCCACATATATGCATTAATATACGATATTTGTTTTTCTCTTTCTGACTTACTTCATTCTGTATGACACTCTCTAGGTCCATCCACGTCTCTACAAATGACCCAATTTCGTTCCTTTTTATGGCTGAGTAACATTCCATTGTATATATGTAGCACATCTTCTTTATCCATTCGTCTGTCGATGGGCATTTAGGTTGCTTCCATGACCTGGCTATTGTAAATAGTGCTGCAATGAATATTGGGGTGCATGTGTCTTTTTGAATTATGGTTTTCTCTGGGTATATTGCCCAGACAAGTGGGATTGCTGGGTCATATGGTAATTCTATTTTTAGATTTTTAAGGAACCTCCATTCTGTTCTCCTTAGTGGCTGTATCAATTTACATTCCCACCAACAGTACAAAAGGGTTCCCTTTTCTCCACACCCTCTCCAGCATTTGTTGTTTGTAGATTTTCTGATGATGCCCATTCTAACTGGTGTGAGGTGATACCTCACTGTAGTTTTGATCTGCATTTCTCCGATGATTAGTGATGTTGATCAGCTTTTCATGTGCTTCTTGGCCATCTGTATGTCTTCTTTGGAGAAATGTCTATTTAGGTCTTCTGCCCAGTTTTTGATTGGGTTGTTTGTTTCTTTAATATTGAGGTGCATGAGCTGTTTATATATTTTAGAGATTAATCCTTTGTCTGTTGATTCGTTTGCAAATATTTTCTCCCATTCTGAGGGTTGTCTTTTCGTCTTGTTTGTAGTTTCCTTTGCTTTGCAAAAGCTTTTAAGTTTCATTAGGTCCCATTTGTTTATTTTTGTTTTTATTTCCATTACTCTAGGAGGTGGATCAAAAAAGATCTGGCTGCGATTTATGTCAAAGAGTGTTCTTCCTATTTTTTCCGCTAAGAATTTTATAGTGTCCAGTCTTACATTTAGGTCTCTAATCCATTTTGAGTTTATTTTTGTGTATGGTGTTAGGGAGTGTTCTAATTTCATTCTTTTACATGAAGCTGTCCAGTTCTCCCAGCACCAGTTATTGAAGAGACTGTCTTTTCTCCATTGTATATCCTTGCCTCCTTTGTCATAGATTAGTTGACCATAGGTGCGTAGGTTTATCTCTGGGTTTTCTACCCTGTTCCATTGATCTATGTTTCTGTTTTTGTGCCAGTACCATACTGTCTTGATTACTGTAGCTTTGTAGTATAGTCTTAAGTCAGGGAGTCTGATTCCTCCAGCTCCGTTTTTTTCCCTCAAGACTGCTTTGGCTATTCAGGGTCTTTTGTGTCTCTGTACAAATTTTAAGATTTTTTTGTTCTAGTTCTGTAAAAAATGCCATTGGTAATTTGATAGGGACTGCATTGAATCTGTAGATTGCTTTAGGTAGTATAGTCATTTTCACAATATTCTTCCAATCCAAGAACATGGTATATCTCTCCATCTGTTTGTATCATCTTTAATTTCTTTTATCAGTGTCTTACAGTTTTCTGTGTACAGGTCTTTTGTCTCCCTAGGTAGGTTTATTCCTAGGTATTTTATTCTTTTTGTTACAGTGGTAAATGGGAGTGTTTCCTTAATTTCTCTTTCAGAGTTTTCATCATTAGTGTATAGGAATGCAAGAGATTTCTGTGCATTAATTTTGTATCCTGCAACTTTACCAAATTCATTGATTAGCTCTAGTAGTTTTCTGGTGGCATCTTTAGGATTCTCTGTGTATAGTGTCATGTCATCTGCAAGCAGTGACAGTTTTGCTTCTTCTTTTTCAATTTGTATTCCTTTTATTTCTTTTTCTTCTCTGATTGCAAGGCAGTGTTCTTAAGACACTCATCATCTCTGCTTTAGAGCTGGTCTCACCAGCCAAGTTGCTTTCCCAGGGCTAATTTATCTTGCAGGTGACACATTAAATAGAACCACACAATCAAAGTTTGAGTTCTCTCTTCTGTGTTGTCTTGGTCTGTCAGGTCCTATTAATCATCTAATGATGTGCCCTCGAACAATCTGCTTGCTGCATACCTTTAGCTGTCCAAACTGCACACCCCTCCACCCCCACCGGAAGAAATCTTCTGGTAGGAAAACACACTAACAAAAGACAGAAGGACCAGGCAAGTGGAAAAGTGGAACAGGGGGATGACTAGAAAGAGGGCATGCAGTTTTGTTTTTCAAATGAAACTCTAACCATGTGCCATTTCCACTGGTCTTTGCCAGATTTCTCTCCATGTAAGGTAGTTTTCCATGGTAACTCAACCTCAAAGGAAGCATTCACTAAGCATATGGCATTTCTGTGGGGCAACCAAAGGGAAATGGTGGGAGAAATATTACATGGCTTGTGAAGGAAACTAAATGTACTTTGAAAGTTTGATTTCCTGAGCTTTTTAAAATTATTATTCTCATTATAGAAGATCCAACTAGACCTCACCCATCAGCCCATCCCAGACCCCTGAGTTCTAAACACACAGAGTACTGGCTTTGGTTTAAACCTCCAGAGCCACGAAGGGACTGATAAATTGGAAGAAGTTTGGAGAGATCCACCAGAATAATAAAAGGAAAAGGAGAGAGTGACTTATGGAGCAGATTAAAGGAACAAACCATGTGTAGTGTGGTTAAATGATAGTGAATAGAAGACATGAGGCTACAAGTATTTGAAGTGTATAAATGCCAACATGAAGAATTATATTATATATATATAGTATTACCTAGAAGCTAGACATCATGGAATAAAATTAAAGGCAGGTAAGTTTAGGTTATTCACCAATTACAATAGTAATATTAATAGCAACTACTTATTTAGAAATAGGAAAATTAAGCTATTATATCAATAAACTGTTATCAGTAGAATAGCATTTATCTATAATTTGAAATCTAAACCAGCCTAAATTCTAAAAATGAGGTCTAGGCTGTAGCCAATTTATGAACAGTCTCACTGTTGTCACTCAAATTATGAATTTTTAGTGTTCTTTAGTCCATGTTTATTTAACATCTGTGTGCTAGATGCTGCAGTACAACACTGGAGCAAAACAGAGCCTGTGCACTCATGGAGCTCATGGTCTACTGAAGGGACCAACAATAAACAAATAGCCACATCAATGAACTTAAAATTAGAGCTTGTGTCAATGCAAAGTATGAAAAGGCAAATGGTATTCCAAGAGTTGACAAGAGTGACCTGCCCAGTCTGGGGAGGGTGGTAGGAAAAGTGACATTTCAGCTGAAGCCAGAATAGGAGTTGCCTGTGGGAAGAGAGGAGGTGAAAGAGAGGTAGTTGGATGGGGGCAGGAGAGAGCTCTGTGAAAGCCCTGGGAGCGTGGGCACAATTTCTATATCTGGATGAGTTTAACTTGAGACATGATTTTCTCAGAAGAAGTAGAAATTAAAATTCAGGATAAATGACCTGCAGTTACCTAAGAGAACCCAGAACTTCAGATAACTCTACTAAGGGCATTCTATTCCTCATAACTTAGTGCCCATAAAGTATGACATGCTACATTTATGATCCTGCAGTGCAGCCTGGTCTCTGGTCTGTGCATTTGCGCGGGGACTGGGAAATTCTGCACACTTACGGAATTCAGTGTGACCACTCCCATCCTCTGTGGCCATAGACAAGTCAGTTCTCTCTCTATAGGAAACAGGATAAGCCCTAGAGGGGACAGCTCTGTCCACTCTGATGGTACTTTGACATTGATGTGTCATTATGTAAAACCATATCAAAAAATAAATTACTTACATTCCAAAAAAATAATGTTGAAAATATTTGAGAGAATTTTTAAAGGAGATCCTTAATATCATGTAATTGAGGAATTATGATTTCTAAAATTCTGTGAGAGTTTTCACATGAAAAAGTGATGTGTAATCTGTATGTATATAGCCACTGCTGGGTCCCATCTCAATTGAATACTGATATAGGTCAACTGTGAGGTGTTTAATAGGTGTTCTATGGGAGGGAGAATCAAAAAAGTGCAATGATTAAGTTTAACAAAGGTTGGATTAGACAAAGTTAAATAGGCTTCCTATGTTTAATATTTTTATATTAATGTGAATTGTAAAATTCTTGTAAGGTAACATAATTTGGTATCTCCCAAACTTATTTTATCAGAGGACACTTTTTTTTTCCTCTCTTGAAATACTGTATACATTCCTCAGAACCTAATATTCCAATATACTCATATAGGTGATCTAAAATTAGGAAAAAGTCATTATATTTTTGGTTCTAGAATTTGTTGCGAATTCATTGCCTTTGCGATTATGTCTACAATTCTGAGCTGAGCCTATAAAACCATTCACCATCTGGACCCAGCCCAGTTCTTTCTTCCACTTCTTACCTCCTTGCCTGTATACTTCATACTCTGGCCACACTGAACTTCTCCCTTACCTTGAACATGCCTCCCTTTCCCCAGTCTGTACTTTACACATTCCTCTCTGCTTGGGAAATCCTCGACTCCCACCGTTCACCTCCCTCTGCCCCTGGTCCCACTTCTGATTGTCAGGGGCCTGTTTATTCTTCAAGATCTAGTTCAAATATCTTCCCTGGGAACTTTGTTCTTTTTTCTATCATAGCACTCACACCATTATATTTTCATTTATCTGTTTATCCGACCCTTTCATGCCTCCTTCCTCCCCACTGGCTGTATTTCTTTCTTCAAGGCAGGGCAGAGACAGTGCTCAGGTTTGTATATACAGTCTTACCTAACAGAGCAGCCAGCAAACAAAGGAAACGTCCATGCTGACTGTATGAACTTGAATTTGTCTGCGTGCTTGGTTTTGATAAGGCTATTCTCCACATTTTAAGTAAAACAAATAAGTCAGACTATAAAACAACTATCTGGTGAGAAGCACAACTTTTCTGTCTCACACGCATTGATTATTGCACTTATTACTGCAAAAGTATTAAAATTATGTGTTTCTGTGAGTCATAGGACAACATTGTCCTTGAGCCCAGGGACCTTAGCATATTCATTTTTCATTCTTAGCACTTATTGGTCATAGCTCTTAGTAAATGCCCAATAATTGATGCTTAAATTAAATGAAATTGATCACTCAACTCCTTGCTATTACCCCTGCTGATGTAAAGATTGTCACAGCAAAGTAACGAAAGGTGTGAACTCAGACCAAAATGCGTGATTTCAGTCCCAGCTCTTCACCAGCTGTGTGACCTTGGGCAAGTTACTAAACCATTCTGTCCTTCCTTTGTCATCTGTAAAAAGGAGATGTAATGTTGCTCACCTTCTAGGGCTGTTGTTAAATCTCAATCTATAATTTATATCTGCTTCTGCATCTATACTATCTATTTTAATTCTATAGAGTGTCTTTCTTATGCCTTCCCAGTGAGAGAACAGACAATCAAATGTTGTAATATACAAAGTGAAAACCTCTACCCTTCTAAATTCTGTGAAATGTCAAATCAGAGATGAGGGTCAGTCATGTCAATAGGGAGTTACCTAAGCAAATATGAGAGTATAATTTGCATGGTGTAATGACTATAATCTGCCCAATCAAAACTTGACTTTAAAGTGATCTGATTTCCCACCTTTTAAACATTGTTATACAGCTTTTATGAAAAAGTTGGCAAATGTCAGGAAAAAAGTACTATAGGTTATATTTTTATTTTTTTATTTTTAATTTTTTATTTTATTTTTTTGGCCACGCCACACAGCTTGCAGTGTCTCAGCTCTCCGACCAGGGATTGAACGGGGGCCCCAGTAATGAAAGGGCCAAGTCCTAACCACTGGACTGCCGGGGCATTCCCCAGGGCATATTTTTAATTTGGACTGCTTTACAAGATGCTTTAAAACATGTGTTATTCGATTCTCATGGGAACTCTGTAAAGAAAACTGATCTAGTTTTACAGTTCAGCTGGGTGATGGAGCAAGTAAATGACAATTGACATAGCATATACTAAGTGTCAAATGCGTGTTTCTAATAATAAACACGGTTTCAGAGAATGGAATTATTTCTTAAGAACCTGAGTCAGGGGTAAACTATAGTAGAGGATAAAGAGCTTCAGGTGGGCCTTGGAAGGTAAGATTTACCTACGCATGAAGCTGGAGAATGGGCAGAGTTTGGAATGTATTTGGTATGTTTGGGGTGATGAGCTCACTGTGTGGCAGCAGTGGACGCTCAGGCTGGTCCTGGGAGCTTAGCCTGGTAGTCTGAGCCAGAGTGGAGGGGGTCTGGAATGCCATGCTAACCCATGCATGCTTGCTTCCTGAATTTTAAGTGTAACTGTCCTCTTCCCTGGGGAACCTACTCCATGAATTACAAGTATGATAGCCAAGGAAAGCCCAGACCCCCCAGGGACCTACAGCCAGACACTAACACCCCCCCACCCCCAATCAAAATAAAGCTTTGCTCAATTGCTTCTTTCGACAAAGGATAACAAACCCTAGCATTGTTCCAGAGCTGTAAAAGTAGTCATTCAGCCACTGAAAAGTTACCAAACATTCCTACCAGAATTGTATTGGCTATTGGGAATGGTTTTAATAACAGTACTGTACTTTGTTCATTGGTTTTTAGATATGTTGTTACAAATTTACCCATTCAATCAATTTTTATTTACCTCCGCTCCCAGGCCAACCACTGTGTGTAGGACAAGGAAAAAACTAAAAAGAACTACATCATAACTGCAGAAGGTAATCACATACCTTCCTGCTCTAAGTGCAGCTTTTTCAATTCTGATAGAAATTATCCAGGAATATTGTAGAGTCTTCCTTAAAAGTAGCACAAATAGGAAGTATTCTCATCCTCTGCAAGTGGTGTGTTTGTGACTGTGTGTGTGTGTGTGTGGTGGGGAGTGTAACCTAAGGGGTCGGGTGGGAGTGATTTAAATGCTCTGTTAAGATTTCATTTAGTCGCATGAGGCTAAGATAACGTATTTCTGTTGTCATGCAAAACTACTGGAATTATTAGGCGTGATAGCAGTCAGTACTGACAATTCTGTATAGATAAATTAGTTTTTACCTTTCAGAGAAACCCAGTATTTTTTACTCAGTGTTCTTAGGTTCACACACACCTCTTACTGCCGTCAATCTTTCTTCCCAAATGTCCCTTCATATGAGAAAAAAAGATATAAAGTAAAATAGAATTTTTTAACTAGAACATGGCTCTTGATGTGACTTTAGATTTTTACAGCACACAAGTGCCATTTTTTTTTTAAAGGTTTTTTTTTTTTTAAACTCAGATTGGGACTTGAACCCACAGGCTGACACTCAAACCCACTGTCTTTTTTTTTTTTTTTAGTTAATTAATTAATTTTTGGCTGTGTTGGGTCTTCGTTTCTGTGCGAGGGCTTTTCTCTAGTTGTGGCGAGCGGGGGCCACTCTTCATCGCGGTGCGCGGGCCTCTCACTATCGCGGCCTCTCTTGTTGCGGAGCACAGGCTCCAGACGCGCAGGCTCAGTAGCTGCGGCTCACGGGCCCAGTTGCTCCGCGGCATGTGGGATCCTCCCAGACTAGGGTTCAAACCCGTGTCCCCTGCATTGGCAGGCAGACTCTCAACCACTGCGCCACCAGGGAAGCCACACAAGTGCCATTTTTTTTTTTTTTTTTTTTTTTTTTAATGAGGATCTTGAATCAGATGCGTATGTTTGATTGATTGATTGATTGATTGATTTTGGCTGTGTTGGGTCTTCGTTTCTGTGCGAGGGCTTTCTCCAGTTGTGGCAAGCGGGGGCCACTCTTCATCGCGATGCGCGGGCCTCTCTCGTTGCGGAGCACAGGCTCCAGACGCACAGGCTCAGCAGTTGTGGCTCACGGGCCCAGCCGCTCTGCGGCATGTGGGATCTTCCCAGGCCAGGGCTCGAACCCGTGTCCCCTGCATTAGCAGGCAGATTCTCAACCACTGCGCCACCAGGGAAGCCCACAAGTGCCATTTTTAATCCATTCTCAGAGTAATCTTGTGAGAAAAATTTTGCACTAGTTATAGATGAAAAATGAGATGCTTAGAGCTTTTGTTTTATTTTGTTCCAAACTTTCAGAAACAACAACTACAAAAAGGTTGTTTTTATTAACAATAAAAAATGGCAATGAGAAATACATAAATTATATCAGCAAATTATCATCAAAGAATAAGTTGAACACCTTAAGAATCTCAATACTACTCTTTCTCATATACAGAATATCATGTAGCATGTCACTGACCACCCTCTAGGGCACAGTGCATTCTTTCCCAAAGCTGACCCTCCCCTTCCCCACCTGTCCCAGACCTTGTCTCCTTGACCTGTCTGCAACTTTTGATATCATTACCTGGAGGGCCCTTGACCTCCCTGCTTCCCTAGCTTCTGTTATACCTTGGAACTTCTTTTACCTCTCTGAATGCTTCTCCATGAGCTCATGGACCCTTCTGTCTCTCCCCTAAGTGTAGGCACTGTCCGTGGTCTCTTCTTTCTCTTTAAGTCTACTTTCATGGAGGCATCTCACTCACTCTCAAAGCTTCATTCCTCCATAAAGATCCACATCTATATCTAAACCTGCATCTACATCCCTTCAAATTTAACACCTCTTTCTTTTTTTTTTATCTTTTTTTTTTAACATCTTTATTGGAGTATAATTGCTTTACAGTGTTGTGTTAGTTTCTGCTGTATAACGAAGTGAATCAGCTATATGTATACAAATATCCCCATATCTCCTCCGTCTCACGTCTCCCTCCCACCCTCCCTATCCCACCCCTCTAGGTGGTCACAAAGCACCGAGCTGATCTCCTTGTGCTATGTGGCTGCTTCCCACTAGCTATCTATTTTACATTTGAAGTGGTATGGACTTGTATATACTAACAAACACCTCTTTCTTGACGCTTGACACTGCCTCTGGCACCTTTAACTTGCTCCCTTTCCATCTCCTCCTCCTCCCCCACTTCTGGAATGTGTCAGTCTCCACAAGATCATAAACTCCATGGGGACAAGCCTTGAGGTTTTTGTCATTTTTACTTAAACTCGGCACTTAGGTATCCTCAGCACTTAGAACAATGCCTGGCACACAGTTGACATTTGGTAAATATTGAATAAATGAATGAATAAATGAGTATCGCCCGATTTCTACCCACTACAAACCAGCCTAACTCTCCTCTACATCCTGTTAGTCACTTGTGCATAAAACTAGGGTGATTATATTATTTATTACCCAAACTAGGACATTTTTAGAGTGGAAGTGGCCACTATTAATAATTATGCTGGGACAACAGGCATAAATTTGGAATGTCTTGGGGAAACCTGAATGTATGCTTACTGTAATCACTGGCATTTAAAACTTTTCCTCCTCACATATTCCTCTGCATGTCAGCCACCAAGACACTTTGCGCTATCCCCTCACCGTGTCTTCCCCTTGGCACCTTCACTCCCACTTGCCTGCCTCAGGCTTCACCACACCTAGCCTGGTTACTGCTAATAGACTCTTAGTAGCCTCTTTCTACTAATAGGTCTCATTGACCCCTAACCAGTCTCCCCAGTGTCTGTCTTTGCCCATTCTATTCCCACTACACATGGCTGACAGATTAATCTTCCCAGGAAAGAGCTCCAATAACAGGATTTCCCTACCCAGAAGAGTTCCATTGGTTCTCCATTATCTCTGAAGTAAGTACGGACTTTTAGTTTTCAAAGTCCTCAACTTTGGACTGACCTGTATTTGTAGGTATATATACTCAAGACCTGAGCCACTCAAAGCGGCATTGGGATCACCTGGGAGCTTATTAGAAACGAAGAATTTTGCACCCTACCATTAGATCTATAGCATCAGAATCTACATTTTAGCAAGATTCCCAAGTGATCTGTACACACACTAAAGTTTGGGAAGCACTACTCTGTACTTTAACCTAACTGGGAGGAATCACAGTTTTAAAATCACACCCTAAGATTTTGACTTCCCTGCTTAGCTTATACTGGTCTGTTTCTGTAGGCTACCTGCTCCCACCTTCTCTACTCAATAAAATTGTGTTAATCTTCCAAAGGTAAACCCCAACCACTATATACTCCATAAAACCTTTCCTGAAACAACTGTTACCTTTGCGTTCTCTGAACACTATAGTATTTAATTTCTACTGTCTTATTATTATTTACTTTACATTATATTATAGCTATTTAGGTACTAATTTTATATACACACTTATTTCCTCACTATATTGTAAGCTCAATATGGGCACAAACCATTTCTTTTCTTTTCTTTTCTTTTCTTTTTACGGTGGTAAAACAGTCACACAAGGACCAACTATAAAGCACAGGGAACTATATTCAATTCAATATCTTGTAATAACCTACAATGGAAAAGAATCCGAAAAAAATATATGTATAACTGAATCACTTTGCTCTATACCTGAAACTAACACAATATTGTAAATTAACTATACGTACTTTAATAAAAAAACCTATAACAGAAAATTTACAATTCTAACCACTTTTAGGTATGCAGTTCTGCGGCATTTAAGTACATTCACAATGTTGTGCAACCATCTGTTTCCAGAACTTTGTTTATAGTCCCAAACTGAGACTCATACCCATTAAACATTAACTTCTTATTCCCTTCTCCCCCAAAACTCTGACAATAACCACTTTACTTTCTGTTTCTGAATTTGACTACTTCAAGTACCTCATATAAGTGGAATTACACAATATTTGTCCTTTTGTGTCTGGCTTATTTCACTCAGCATAATTTCTTTAAGGTTTATGTGTGTTGTAGCATGTGCCAGGAATTCCCTTTATTTTAAGGTTGGATAATATTGCACTGTATGTACAGACCACATTTTGTTTATCTATTCATTCAGTGATGGACACTTGAGTTGCCCCCACCTTTGGTTACTGTGCATAATGCTGCCATGAACATGGGTGTACAAATATCAGTTCGAGTCCCTGCTTTTGATTCTTCTCTTAATTTCAATTTTTTGAGGAATTTTTTTATACTGTTTTCCATAGCAGCCATACCATTTTATATTCCCACCAGCAGCACTGCACAAGGATTCCAGGTTCTCCATATCTTTGCCAACACTCGTTATTTTCTGGGTTTTGTTTCTAATAATAGCCATTATAAATGGGATGGTATGAAATGGTGGTTTCAATATGCATTTCCCTGATGATTAGTGAGTTGAGCATCTTTTCATGTGCTTATTCACCATTGGTATATATTTTTTGGAGAACTACCTATTCAAGTCCTTTGCCCATTTTTTTTTATCAAGTTTTTTTGTTGTTGTTGTTGTTGTTGAGTTATAGGAGTTCTTTATATATTCTGGATATTAACTCCTTATCAGATATATGATTTGCAAATATTTTTCCTATTCCATAGGTTGTCTTTTCACTCTGTTGATAGAGCGTCCTTTGATGTAGGAACTACTTTTATATCCCTACTACAATGTCTTCAAAGGGTATCTGATAAATATTCATATTTTAACTTAATTTAATTCATAAATGATGCTTAATTAATGATTTATCACTGCCCTTAAATTTATGATAAAATCTAACTAAATATAAATTAACTTTAAAATTATTTGGGACAAATCCAATGAGATTGAGGAACTTCAAATATAATTGTGAACATTTTCAGACTTGAACTCTACTAGAGTATACAAAGGAAGCTTCAAAACATGTACTGAAAATTCCTCATCATTGTCCTTAGATTTAGAATTTTGACACTTCCCTAGGGAGGCTTTGAAAATTAATTGCTGTTGTATGACAAAAAGGAGATGAGAAATTATTTGTGGGACAATCAGGTGAAAGTTTAAATCCCTGTCTTTGGCTAGGGGCTGTCCCATGATCAAAGATATTTGGGAACTAGAAAATTACTCTAAAAGAATGAATTTTCAGCGAAGTAAGGATGTTTATAAAAATTCAGAATGTACCCTGAAGCCTGACTCCTGTTGGTCCTCCTCTAATCAGATGCATCATTGATATGACAAGCCGGTGAATATTTGTAGGACGGTAAAGAATAAAGGGATGATAGGTTCTTCGTTATTTCTGAACTGCATTACTTGGCTAATTTATAAGCCAAGAAAGTTACTAATTATAACTCTATTAACAATTCCAATTCTTTTACTTACATTCTGGTCTTTCTGCTCTGTGATTCATTTTCAGTTCAAGGACTTTCTACCACAAATTATCTAGAGTCACGTTGGTTGTGTACTGCTATTATCGAGTGTCCTCTATGGAACAGCTTAATGGAAATTCTGATTGTTCTCGTTGGTTCAAATTTGAGAAGATTACATACAACTCCTTTGAGTAACTAGCACAGCATCCCAACAAAGGGTTACTTGATTTTTTACAATAAAAGTTCAGACAAGAGAAAGTCATTTAGAAGGCATAAGAGATTGCCTTCCTGGGGTCATTTTTATTCTGAATTATGAAACAGCTTCAAAGGCATGAGTCAAGCACTTAGTATTCCTGTGCAAAACATTAGGACTGAGTAACTACAGTTCAATGACAACTAGATTAACATGAATAAGAACTAATAATGGTCCATTCACGTACATATGTAGGTGTCTTTAAAGAGTATGTGTGGGTAGTTAACCAGGGTCATACTTAGCCTTTCATTATAACTCTCTATTTATTCTATTCACTAAACGCCTGACTTTATGGTAAACTACCCATTTGGGAAGAACTTTTGGTGCTCTTTCAGATATATAAAGTTTACATAATTTCCCCTGTTTACATTTAGTGCTTAGCCCCCCTCCCCCGCTACAGCTAACTTGTTCACTAACCTGTGTTTTAAAGTGATTTATCCGATTGTTTACATTAAAAGGAACAGAGGGTTAGAGCCGGGAATCTGTGGACTTTCCCTGTTCTGATTGGTTGTGTCTTACGTCTCAAATGTGTCAGGTGTTCCTGAAACAAGATCTATTGTTTTTAAGTCTCTTTATCTGAGTCTTATTTGGAATTGAAACAGAAATAAACTCTGTGACTACTTTTCCCAGTTTCACTTCTGGAATAAAAGCAGTATGGTATTGAATAAAACCCTTAAATTGCAAAGGAGGAGTTCATGTGTTGGGTATATACATTTACCTGAAATTGTATAATTTTAGAAGAGAGATCTCAGAGGGGATCTATTCTGTTTCTCTCACTTTACAAGTGAGGATGCAAATGAGAAGTGGTGAGTTTAAGGGACTGACCTAACATTACATAGCTCCTAATGGCAGTGCCAGGATGAGAGTCAGGGCCTGGCAGCATCTCAGTTCAGTGTCCTTCTCACTACTGCATGTTGCCTTCCTTCAGTTAATCCTTTTGGTAACCATGATATTCCTCAATCCTTGCCTTTTTAATTGGAGCAAACCATGCGTAGTGTTGGAATCTACATGTTGTTCTGTTATTAAATATTGAAATTTTCCTTATCCTAACCTTCGTATTGAAAGAAGAATGCTAAAATAGCAAATATTTTTGGTAAGGTAACAAAATGCTATCTAGTGTGACATCCTCAATGGCATTGGTCTGGAATACATAATGGTTGCTGTCTACCTACACAGACTGAAGGAGGGTACATTTTCTTAATAGTTTTTCAGAGAGGACGCAGTGTTTCACAGATGCTTAAGCAAAGTATATATGGAAAGAAAAAAAAAACAGAGCTGACCTTTTCTATAGTATGATTTCAACGCCAGTGAAGGTGAAGATAGATAAGACTGTTAGCTTTACAAAATTTCTCTTTGCTCAGATGGTAGAAGCATTGACATTAAAAAAGGACAGAATTGGCAGAAAATGAAATTCTTTCTCCTATTGAGGAACAGCCACTGTATGAGTTCTGTTAGCACATCTTATACCCATTCATTTAGAGATGGTGTGAATTGATCCTAAACCTTGAGACAGATTTTTAAAGGAAATTAATTATTTCTTAATATTCTTAATAATTTCTTAGTGTTCTCAAATAATTTTGTTCTGCATGTGAATGCTACACAAAACCCCAAGAAATCTATTAAATTATAACTAAACACTAAAATAAATCCTAGGATATTAAAACAAATAGTACTAGCAGGTTTTCACTGTATATTAATTTCTTGTTGCCGAAACTAATTATAGTGTGAAAAACATTTTTTCCTACTGCCCAATTCCAACTAAGAATGAGCAAGGTACGGTGAAACTGAAATTCAACTAAAGTGGTATTAGCAGATTTTTGCTGTATATTAATTTCTTGCTGTCCTTCTGAAACTAATTGTGTTATGAAATGGTTATGAAAACCATTGTTCCCTATACCCCAAACCCAGCTAAGAATGAGAAAGTAGGAAACTCAGCAAAAGTGGCCTGTAAAATACTAAAATTTATTTCCTCTTCTAGGAGGGTCAAAGTGGTAAGTATAATTATTTGTAATCAATTAATTTGAAAGAGCTCATTGTAATTGACAATTATATGTGCCAGGCCTTGTTCTAAATGCTGTATAAATATGACCTTATTTAATCATTATAACAGTCCTATGAGGTAGAGAAATTATTATCCCCATTTTACAGATGAGAAAGCAGAGACACAGAGAAGCTATAACTTGTTCTAGCAAGTGGCTGAGCTAGATTGGAAAGGATAAAGGCCATTAACTTGGATAAAGGCCATGAACAATATGATTATGCACTTTATCCTGTAGCTTATATCCATTTCTAGTAATCTGAACTGTCATGGCAATTTATCTTTTGAATATAAAATCAAAAGTATCTGGAGAAATTAAAAGATTATGAATCTATTGATATTTCTTGAATTACTGAATATTTACTATGTTTCTATTTTTTATATTACCTAATTTTTACTTTACTATGTTTATATTTTATATATTACTTATATGTTTATATTCTTTTATATTATATTAATTATTATATTATTATAAAATATTGTTTTATATTACCAAATATATTGGTAAGTATTTACCAAGCCCAGTGATTCTCTATCCCATTAATAAGTGGTTCCCAAAACAAGAGAGATTTTTCTTCCAACTGCCTTCAAAATAATATGTTATATATGTCTATGTCTATAAACATAGACACACATTCTTTAAAAAAGAGAAAGTAAGCTTTCAGATACTTCTTTGTTTACAAGCCTAAAACAAGTGGTAGTTGATCAGAAGACAAATACGCACCCATTAAGATGGTCTCAAGTTGATTTTTTTTTCGCCTTGAACCACTAAACTTGTTTCCAGACCATTAACTCTGCTCAAGACAGATAAATAAATACCTGTTAGAAAAGTTTCTTAATTTACATTTAAGTCTTTTTGGAGTGGGCATTATATATATATATTTTTTATTTGGTAGCTAGCATCAAGTGCACTGAAATGGAATAGAGAGTGACTTTTCAGGGTATTTGAAATGTCTACTCAGGAGGTAGGTAGGATTTCATCTGTGTCAGCACAGAAAGACAACCACAGAGACACCTGCTAAATGTCTCAATGCTTTGAGAAGCTAAGAATCACAAGTGGGAGAAAGTACTTCTGAAATAGTGTCTGGGTTGCCTGACGAGGCTAAACAGAAATAAGAATATTATTCCATTTCTAGTGTTGCCAGATAAAATACAGAACAACACAAATACAGGTATTGCATGGGACACACTTCTAGTAAAAATTCTTTGCTGTTTATCTGAAATTCAAACTTAACTGGACACCCTGCACTTTTATTTGCTAAATCTGGCAGCTTTACTCACTTCCCAAGCCTGCACCTGGTGGTCCAAAGGTCTTGTTCGGAGATTTCAATAGGGAATATTTGTAGTGATGGGAAGGGGTAGATTGTGCAGGGATCTCTGACAAGGAATATTGGGAGGGCCTCCCAGAAGGCCCTCTAGTTGGAGGCTAGAAACTCCTGCCTATCGAAGCCCCTGGAAGACATTCTGAATGTTGGGCTGGCTCCTCACGATGCCTCTTCTGGCTCTGGTTCTGGTCGACTGGCTTCATGTCCACAGCCACCACCTTATTCCTGTCCCAGATACAAGCTCATTCTCATTCTCAAAGCTCGCTTAGTCCACACTCTTGTTTAAGACCCTACATGGCACAGGGTCTTTTGCACTTAACGTTGCTCTTTCTAGAGCCAAGCACGTAGCCCAGGACATACTAGAGGGCTCATAAATGTTTACTAAACTTGAGGTTTTCAAAGATTTTTGTTATTGTTTTCCTGCTAATAATAGTAAGCAGGAAACAGGAATAAAGTTGTTCCCTCCTAAACTGTCATTATTTCTCTTCATTTTCAAAGCCCATAATAAGGAAAGACAGTTGCCCCGCCTGGGGTCTGGTATACAGGATGTACTCAAGGAGTACTTGTTGAGTGACTGAATGAATGCTAATTATAATATCCGAATACAAAGAGGGCCTTAGATTTGTCTACACTTTTTACAAATATCACTTAATTGAAAGAGCTTTTCTGTATTATAGGACCTAGGCCAGGATGGGGGTGGGGACTGGTTAGATGTTACTCGGCTCAGACACATTGAAGGCAAGAATTGGTGGAGGGGTGCCTTGAGGAAGTGGGGTAAAGGATTACTCACAGGGTTTACTCCCCTGAGATAAGAAGTGTTTGAAGTCGAGGGAGAGACTGGGGACATAAGTAGTACCAAACAGCAGTGATGGAAGGAGGAAGGGGAAGGAAATCACAAGCCCTGTTATCAGAAAGGGGAGGAGAGTTCTTACAGGTGCCAGGCCCTTTGGGCACTTTTCCCAAACGGTCATATATCTGAAAATGACAGATCTATATTGATATGCATTAGTTAGGAACTACCCACAGTGTGAGAGATTACTAAATTCTGAAATTCACATAGCATAAAAACCTTCTTTAATGTAGTTCAATTTGAAATATTTATCACATTCCACTAAAATGTTTAATATTGACAGGAAAAAAATACTGTGAGTTACAATTGAGTTTTTTACCAAATCATCTCTAATTGGTTTCCATTGCACAATAAGGTAAAAGCATATTAGATACATGGCTAGCTGCCATTTTACCTTGGGATACTTTTCCCACCCAGATGAAAGCAGAATAGAACAGGTTAAAGTAAATTAGTAAATTTAAGAATACAACACTCAAGATGTAAGCAAATGGATATTAAACCATAAAGAATGGTTTTTAATATTTGAAGCAAGATTTATTGTTGCTTTTACTAGTTAAAAACATTTTTTGTCCTTCCTTTTTTTTTTTTTTTAAGAGTTATTCATGATTGGGAAGTGATAATTGTAACTTCTTTTTTTTTTTTTGGTCTATTGCAGTTAATCAGGTCATAGCTATCTTAGACTGAATTCAATTGAAGCCAGCTTTTATGTGGCTTTGATTAACTGTTTAAGGCAGAAAACTGTCTTCAGATTTCAAAACTCAGCTTGAAGTTGTTACCCATATATATGCTTTATTAGAAATAAATTAAAAGAAGATCCAGAAACAGCTGGAAACATTATTTTTTATGTCTAACATTCATTTTGTAAAAGAAAAATGATAAAAAAAATTAAGTCATTTGAACTATGATATAGTGCATCTCTGACCTGATGAAAATTCTACATTTCCCTTTTTCTTGATATATTTATCTGCATAGTGACAGAAGGGTGATGAGTGTTCATGCTGTTAATGCTGTCATTAATCATTTAGCTATATATTTATTTTAATGTATTTTTAAAGCAAACTTGGACTACTAGATACCTATACAGTATTCTTTTATGGGACATGGATAATTCCTGTCATAACTGCTAAAGATCCCTTATAACAAATAAACATTTAGCATGAATCCAAAAGTTTCACTTTCATACTAGTTCATCTTTGAACCCCCAGCAATAAGCTCCTTTCATTAAATAATGTTGATATAGTATACGGCCTATCAAATGAAATCAGTGTTTAATGCTTGTGAAGGGCATAGAACAGTGCAAATGTGCTGTTTTATAAGGCATTAATCCAGAGAGCCAATAATATGTACAGTGAAGTTTATCTTGACAGGTAAATCAACTCATTGCTAAGTGAAATAGCCAGACAATACTATCCTTGTTGAACTGCAGGTGTTTAAAAAGCTAAGCGAACTAAGGAAAAACCTAACAGCGTCATGTGGGAGGAATGAATGCTGGTGAAGGAAGGGAAGCTTGGTTAGCTGGTTAGGCAGGTGCTTAGAAAATTTAAAGGAAAAAACAGAAATCTAAAATCAAAAGCAGATGCCTGGTTAGGTTTTTATGGCCCTACAGAAATAACAAGAGGACTAAGGTTAGGAACGCAAACATTAAAATAGTTATTTCTAAGAAATCTTGTTTTGGGAGAATGAAGTACAAGTTTTAGAGATAACCCTGCTCTAAGAATTCATTGTGCCAGATTAATTACAGGGAAATCCTGTCAATCTGAGAACAAACATATTTATCAGCCTCAGAAGTATTTATTAAATCTCTCCAGTATCTGTGGCAGGGTTCTATCCTTTATCCTGTCTTTCTTAAGATGACTATGATATAATGTTAGGAAATATTATTTGCAAGCATTTTTAACAATCGTAGCCAAGAGATGTAAACACATAAAGTATATGTGCATTTGCTTACTGAATGAGTTTACACTATTCTGTGTCTACGATGCTGTACGTGGGGGAAAAGGCCATAGAACCCTATGATACATCTCCAACTAATAGTATTAAGAAAACACTTGCTTAAAACAATCGATGGGTGAATTTTGTGGTATGCCATTAGTATCTTAATGAAAATGTTATTTAAGAACATGAAGGTGGCTAAAATAAAATAAAGCCATTAAAGAGAAATTAGAAAAATAACAGAAAGGATTTGTGAGCAGGAATAATTAATGTCTCAAGTGAAAATTATTATGTTTAATAGTTACACCAAGAAAAGTATAATGAGTAGAGAGAAGATAGAGCAAAATGTTTTCCTGGTCAGACACCTGACCTGCAGTGAATTACAGTTCATAAGTGAGGGTTGCAGAGAACATAATTTATTCTTCAAGTTATTGAAAGCCAAGGGATTGCATTTTGTGTTTAGTTCTCCCATGATTTGTCTACAAAACCCCTTTGATGAAATACATGACATTTCATCTGCTAGAAAATCTTGTGTTTACTTTTGGCTGCACCATGTAAGGGTCAAGTTGGGGGACGTCTCCAGCCTTGCCACCCTGCCTTAACTTCTCTGGCAGGGCTCCCATCTCCAGCCCCAACTGCTGTCGTCCAGCATACAGAGCTGTTCTAATGCACAGTTTCACCCTGTCACAGTGGAATGAAATGCCGGACACCAGACACAGGCTGTATATGGTTGATGTGCATTTTTAGTGTAGTTTTATATTGCTCGGTGTCCCTTGCCCAACTTGAAGGCTCTGAACAATCCTTTCCAGCACCTCCGCTTCCCAATTCCTGTTACTCTCTAGATTTCTCTATTAGAATCCTTTGAGGCATTGGACTTTTGTTTGCTCCAGCACCCCAGACCCTCTTCTATTCCTTTCAGTCCCCCTTTTCACTCTCCAGAGGACCGGGGCCCTTTCCTGCTTGAGCTCAGTTGAGCCTAAATCAGTTTGTTTTGTGATCACCTCACGCTTACGCTTACGTGGAAGGTGACCAACTGGTTCTTACTCTAAGAGTTTTTACCTCTTGCAGTTGCTTCTCTCCAGATTAAATTCCACCAGCTACTCTTTCTGCCCCACTGCTTTGGTATGCTGTATTGGAGCCCCTTTTTGTTCCTCTGGATTCATTTAACTTCTGTCCTTCTGCTCTTACCCACACCCTATAGTTTTTGTTTCTCCTCTTTCTTTTTCTTAACCATTATTCTGTTCTCCTTTAAAACCACGCACACTTTATCGACCAAAAATTTGTATTTTTCCCCTAGATAGGACATTGATTTTTGTTTTTCAATACTGTATTCCTATTCAGAGAATCACATGTTTACCCTGCATGCTAAATTCACAGAACACTCCTACATATTAAAGATAACCCAATTCATTTCTCTTGTATATTTATGATACTGATGACTGCATTTACATTTTAACACAGAAAACTTTAGACTCCAACCCTAGTATTGGTGGAAGGAGGGTGTTAAATTATGACAAGATTAGTTTTCTCAAATGTTAAATGCAGATTTGGGGGAAAAAAAACCCTAAGTAATTAATCAGCTTGATTAAATGTTCTGAAATATTTCATAACATCCACCCATAATTTATTACTATTATTAAATTTCCTGTCATTCTTGGCTCTTTTATCAATTGTGACTTGGTACCTATGTGTGCATATTTATCAGTTTCTACCTTTTAATGGATTAATGCTTAACATTTCAGCATATGAGTGGATAACACATGGGCACACCCAGCTGCCCTAGCCCACTTTATAACCCCAATTTACAATTCGTATTCATTCAATAAATATATACTGAGCCCTTACCATGTATTGGGCACTATATTCCACTAGGGATACAGATATTAAAAACTTACTTCCTACCCTCAAGGGGATCACAATCCAATGGGGGCATGAAACTATTACTCTATGGAGCTTAGGTATGTCTACAAAGAGGAAGAACCAGTGTGTCCTGGCAGGAGAAAGTAGTGCAAAGGCCCTGAGGCCAGAGAGTGTGTGCATTCAGGGAGCTGCCATTTTCTCTGTGACACATCAGGCAAGTGTTTACATGAAAGTGAGAAGGAAGAAAGTGTGCATGGCTTATGTGGGGTACCTAGAAGAGGCAAATTCATAGAAACAGAAAGTAGAATAGAGGTTACCAGGGGCTGGGGGCAGGAGGCAAAGAAGAGTTATTGTTTATGAGCACAGTGTTTTTACTGGGGATGAAGAAAAAAGTATTATATAGATAGTGATGATTATACAACATTGTGAATGTATTTAATACCACTGAAATGTATACTTACGAAGAGTTAAGTGATAAATATTATATTATGTATATTTTACCACAATAAAACAAAAAAATTTTTAAGTGTGCCTGGGCCTTGAGGAGAGTGGTGATGTTTGGAGACAGCCACTGTGGGAGAACAGGAACAAGACCCAGCTAGAGACACGGTGAAAATTTTGCTAATGACTCTCACTCCATCAGCATCCTGTCACCTGCTGGGCAGTTCTGAGATTTCGTTGACAGCCTGTGGTGGCCTGGATGTAAGAGTGGATATAGCGGTTTTGCCAGACAGGCATGAAATAACTAGGAACTGAAATAGCTCTGTGTGTGTGTAATGAGAAAGTGGTTGAAGGCTGGCTCATGGCGCTAAACCCAAGACTTAGAAGGGAGTGAAGCCAAGGAGAGGGACTGATTAAGTAAAGGAAAAGCAAAAGCAAGGATTATGAGACCAGATGAGGAATGCTGGAAGGACACAAGATGGTTCTAGAAGTTGAGATAAAAGTTCGAGAATTTGAAAGCACAGCAGTGTGGATGGTGTGACTCAGTCCAGGGTGTGTCCATGGGGGTTGGTGGGTGAAGTTGGAGACAAAAGTCTCTGCAGTTGTGAGTTGAAGAAACTAAGTTCCCCAGAAGAGATAGGACAGCATCAGGTATCATTTAGAATCTCCAGTCAAGGCATGAGCTTTCTTGCAAATGATGTATTATTTATTTATTCGTCACTTGCATTCATTGAGGGCCTACTTTGTACCAGACACTGTTCTAGGTGCTGGGAAAAAAGACAATTCCCTGCTCTCCTGGAATTTCCACTCCAGTGAAGCGGCAAGTTGGGTAACAAACAAAAAAAAACAAACACAAAATACTCCATGGGCATGTGCTATTATGGCCTCCCAAAGTGTACATAAAAAATATAGCAACATGCACGGACCTAGAGATTGTTATACTGAGTGAAGTAAGTCAGACAGAGAAAGAGAAATATCGTATGATATAAGCTGAATCTAAAAAGAAATGATACAAATGAACTTACTTACAAAACAGAAACAGACTCACAGACTTAGAGAATGGAATTATGGTTACCAGCGGGGAAGGGTGGGAGGAAGGGATAGTTAGGGAGTTTGGGATTGACATGTACACACTGCTATATTTAAAATGGATAACCATGTCCTGGCTATTGTAAATAGTGTTGCAGTGAACATTGTGATACATGACTCTTTTTGAATTATGGTTTTCTCAGGGTATATGCCCAGTAGTGGGATTGCTGGGTCATATGGTAATTCTATTTTTAGTTTTTTAAGGAACCTCCATACTGTTCTCCATAGTGGCTGTATCAATTTACATCAGAAACTAACACAACACTATAAAGCAATTCTACTCCAATAAAGATGTTAAAGAATTAAAAAAAAAAAAAAAAAGGATAACCAACAAGGACCTACTGTATAGCACAGGGAACTCTGCTCAATATTATGTAACAACCTAAATGGGAAAAGAATTTGAAAAAGAATAGATACATGTATATGTATAACTGAATCACTTTGCTGTACATCTGAAACTATCACAACATTGTTAATCAACTGTACTCAATATAAAATAAAAAGTTAAAAAAAAGAAAAGAATTACAGTATTTGTAAAGTCAGTGAGATATTATGATACGATATTAACCCTGAAGATTCCAGGCATTTACAAATCTACATCAGGAAAACACTAAACATAGCCAAAGATATTGATTGGCAATACAGAGCTTACAGCTAACACTAAATTTTGCTTCCACAAAAGCATGGAGCCCAGTGATATTTTAATTAACAGAACAAAACCCCCAAAGCCATGAAAACTGTTAGCATTAGCAGCTTGGCAGATTCAGAGCGTGGCAATGGGCCACTAAGACACATCCAATGGAACAAGCACAAATTGGTGACTGTGAGCTCAGGACCCAGCATGAAAAGCCATCTTCTTCAGAACTTCCAGCAACATTTTTTATGAGGAAATAAATAATTTGAGATTTCATTTCAGAATCTCCAACAACAAGACCCTGGAGTGTAGCCTGAAGGGAGCATGGGAGGAGTGGTTGCTACATCACATCTCTCTTGGGGAGGGAACATGCAGGAAGAGTCCCAGGGAGCTCTTCACCCTTCTGTCGTGCAGTGAGGGGCAATGGGTCACAGCAAGGAAGGCAATTTCCTACAGAAAAGCTGAAAAACATGAAATAGTGGACTGTGACCATAGGCTCCTGGCAAAGGATTGCTGGCTTGGGACAGTTAGAAATTGGATTTTTTTCTAAAGCAAAGGCTTCTGACAACAAAATATTCAACAAGTGGACAGTAGAATGTGGTTCTCCATTCTTAGGCATAAGGGGTGATGGCACAGATGAGTTGAACATGGAAGGAGGAGTAGAAAACATAGGAATTTAAGAGAATTCAGAGACACTGGCTTCATATGTATAGGTGGATGGGTGGCAGGACCTGCTTATTACTTGTGATTGGGGATGACAGTGGTGACGGATCTTAATCATACAGCATTAGGAGAAAGAGAAAGAAAAAACCTCTTTTGGTTTCTTTGGGTTTTTTTGCTTTTGCCAAAGTTGTTGACAGTATTGTTTGTAATTGCGGAAATTTGGAATGAAATGTCCAAAATTATGAAAGTTTGAAAATAAATTATGGTATGTCTATCCAACAGAATTCTATATATTCATTAAAAACTGTATTTCAAAAGACAACAATAAATTGGGAAAATGCTCACAATCTAATGCTAAATGAGAAAAATTTCAAAATTTGGTATAAAAGTTATTATTATTTTTTTTAATGTGTAAAGAAAAAAACTGAAAAGGAAAATTTTCAATCGTTATCAGCTCTTTCTTTCTGGTAATATTACAGGTATTTTAAATATTTCTACATATACTTTTCTACGTTTAAAAATCTGTAACCATCAATATGTATTACTTAAAATTAATAAATTTTATGTAAATAGAGTGATAATTAATGATGCCACAAGCATAATTATGGTTTACACTTACACTAAGGAGCAGACTCTAGTAATAACCAGCCATCCAAAACTATAATGGAATATTCATTTAGTCAGTAAATGAGTCTTTATGTGTTGTTCACTGAAAAAGGCACAAGGGATTCAGAAATAAAAGTACCAGTCCTGCTGAAGAAACTGAGGACTAGTGAGGAGGCTGAGAGGAAAGCAGACAAGTGCCCATAGTGCTCTATGATAAGTTCTCCTCCAGAGATGGGCCCAAGGTGCTGTAGGAACACAGGAGAGGAGGAACAGTCCAGCCACTGGGATTCGTGGCAGGCTTCCAGGAGGAGGTGACATCTGAGTTGAATCTTGAAGGATGAGTGAAGAAAAAAATCAGAGGAAAAGTGTTCAAGTAGAAGGAATGTATAAAGACAGAATTCAGTGAGAGCAGTAGCTTTCTAATGTGAAGCTCATTATGCTGAAATTCAGGGGAGGAAAAAAGAAAACATGGACTAAACCAGTTACTGTGGGGATGGAGAGACAGAGAAAGATTGAAGCAATACAAGAACTTTTGGAGTTCAGAATGTCTCCTAGATTCTCTCTTGGACACGAGATGTGTGCGTGATCACATCACTTGGCTAACATAGGAAATAGAGTTGGAAGAGTAGGTTTAGAGGGAAATTTTTAGAAATATCCATTAGCAAAGTAAACAATATATAGCATCAGAGAAAAACCACTCATTTGTTCTGCAAGTTTTTGCTGAGCACAACTGTCAGGGGCTGATCTAGGTCCTGAGGACACAGTGGTGAATAAGACAGACAAGACCTCGATCTAACATTGCTCAAGGTTTGCCTTGGAGACAAACCACAAACAAACAAACAAGAAAATGTCCAGAAGCGATAAGTGCCATAAAGAAAATTAAGCTGCATGCCACGAGAGGGAGTAATGGGTTATTTAGATTGGGTGTCAGAGGCTCAGAAACGATTTGGGATAGGAGAACAATGTGACAGTGATAATGATTGGACAGCAATATGGTAGCATTGATTGAATCTTTTCTTTGTGATTATTCCACTTATTACACAACACAATCCCATAGGTAGGTAGTGCTGAGGGTCCAAAACTTGCCCAGAGTCAAACTCAACTCTGCCTGTAGCCATAATCTCAAAAATATGTGTACTTTCTGTCTGTATCAGGTTGGGCCTTGAGAGGTGAGGGCTGTAACCACGGGAAGGAATATAATCATCCAGGGACACGGAAGCATGAGGAAGAATTGGGGGTGGGGGCCAAGAACTGAAACCCGGGGAATGCCAACATCAAGCTGGTGGAAGGGGAGCTCTGAAGACAAGCGCCGCAGCTACGTGGGGCACAGCGTGAGATGGACGAGGCCCAGGGGACAGTGTAGCCTGACAGCCACAAGACAAGGCAGTGTCCAGAGGAAGGGACGGTCAGCAGTGTCCTCTCGTCCACACACCCAAGAAGGAACAGGAACAACGGGAAGCATCCATTAGAGGTAGCAACTGGGCAGTTCCTGGTGACCTTGCCAAGACTGGTTTCAGTGAGCTGGTGAGGGAGCCCAGACTGCAGTGTTGATAAGGGAATACTTCTTTTCTAAGAGATACAGGGTAGAGGCAGTGTGCTTTGTTATGGTGGTTGTTGTTTTGGTTTGGGTTTGGTTTAAAGAGGTGTAAGACTAGAAGGTTGAGCCCATGGAGGAGGAGTTGAGGCTGTAGGAGATAGAGGAAATAACTGATATAGCCAAGCCCTTGTAAGGACAAGAAAGGATGGTAAGCAGAGCACACAGGTCAAGGGCTAGATCTTGGGTAGGAAAAGAGGTACCTCTTTCCTGTGTTGGGAGGGAAGGGAGTAAGTAAGAAGGCTATAAGGGTAAGGAGTTGCCTGACTTCTTTTCTGTGAAGTCGGTGGTATTGTCATCTGCTCAAGGTGAAGACCCCAAGGGGAGTGTCATCCTTAAGGTTCAGCTTTGAAATAGGGCTCCTGGAGAATGGGAGTGGATGCTAAGGGCCTGTATAAAAGTCTCCAAGTAGCCCCGCTGAGTTTAGAACCCTTGCATTTGTGGCTGCGGCATCTGCACAGCTGTAAGATTTCCTTCAGCAGGGCCAGCAGCCAGGCAGGCAGGGAGTTGGGCTGTGCCGTGTGGCACCTGTTCTGGGGAGATCACTCCAGTCTTTCATCTGGCTTCTCATGGACAGTCCTGAATTCATGGACCCTTCAACAGCCAGAGCTAAACAAATTTGCAAAGCCAGAATTTATCTTCACGTTAGTCATTTAAAGAAAACCCCTAATCAATGACATCTGAATATAAAATATGTATTAAAATAGAAAGCAGTAGGGACCCAGGATCTTTAGAGCTAAATGATCAGTGAAATAGCTGGAATGTTCCTTGTACTGTTCTATTCCCGTGCATATAATGTTACAACTACTGCCTCCATTTGATTCCGTTAGAGATCCTCTTTTTAAAGTTAAATACACAGCTTCCCTGGGAATGTAATTGTGAAACGTTTTGTCGTTATACTGCACGGCAGTCACTTTAAGATAACACAAATCTTGCTTCTGGCAGAGCATTTCCTTACCACTACATGCATACAAAACAGGATGTAATCAAAAGGGTATTTGGCATGGGTCCAGAAAGCAATCTGGATTAGTCTGTAACTGGCTGCCATAGTTTCAAGTCCATTTCTGATCCATGACTTATTGCTTCATAACTGACAATTTCAAAGGTTTACCAGGATGGCACAAAAAAAACCCTCAACCATTAGTTTCTAGGTTCTTCTGAAGTGTTTCACTAGTGAACATTTTTGAATATTTAAAATAAGAGAATAAGACAATAAAGATGGTTTTTGCCATCATTTCTCCCCCCCCATTTTCTACCAACAATATAAACTAGTGGAGGGAATATTTACTAAAAGTATAGAATTGTAGAGGGAACACTTCAGGTAGCTGTTAATTTCCACTCCTTAAGTCAATAGCAATTTATATAATAGAGAGAGGATTGGATAATTTTCTTTAATATTCAAACTTCACACGGAGCACCTGAAATTTTTTTTTTTTAAAAAGAAAAGACAAAGAAAACAGCTAACTAAACTCTGGTTCTTATTTAGCAGCCTGATACAAAGGCAATTAAAAAGAAGTGATATTCAAGCAATTTTACTGTTTAAATAATTCAGAAATTCTCTTTTGAAACAGTTCAGTTTCTTTAGCCAAACTTGAGATGTATGACATTAATCACATCTTATATCCTTGCGTTACATCAAATGTTGTCGTCATTACCGTCATTACTTTCTCTAAAGGTCCTCCAGGCTCTTTAGAAGCAAAACCTTGAGAACAGCAGGACACCCTGAGGCCTGAGCTAGTATTGTCTTTATCTTTTGAGTGAGGCTTTGGAGCCCAGGGAGATGACTTGGACACCACCTCCTCAGGTATTTCTTAAAGAACCAGTATATACACACCATTGTAAAGCAATTATACTCCAATAAACATGTTAAAAAAAAAACAGTATATTTCCCCCCTCTTCCCTGAAGGAATTAGGGTTAATTTCTAATTATAAGCCCACTTCATGTTATCGGCTAAAAATACCTTAAAATTCTTTTCACATTTCACTTCCCCATAATACCTACTTTTCTAACTGCGTACAGATTTTAATGCTTTACCAGAATATGTGAATCTATTTTATGTAGGTTCCTCAAGGTTTGACCTTAATATTTACAAGTTATTTTCCTCATAGTCAATGGCTATGCAATGAATAAATCATTTTAATTTGATTGTAGATTGCAGCCAGATAATCATCTCATTGATGAAACCAGGAAAGATTGATATAATACAAGTGCACCAGTATCTAACTCCAAAAGAATGTCAGCCAAACTGAGGAGTCGAATTCAAGTGATTTGAATTCAGGAAAACTACGATGAGTTATTTCGGCACTAGCTATGGCATAGTTTAAAATTTTTGTAATGATTGTGATGGTGGCGCTTTTTGAGTGAAAAAATGTAAAGTGTCAAGAAATGGGAGGAATATGGTACATACCTGGCCTCTGAGTGAAAATGAAAAGAGGGGTGGAAACTCCGTAATCGGGGGCCCGTCGGAACCAAGCTGTCAGATTTAGGCGAGGGAGGGAGGGAGAGAAAGCTCCCTGGGGGAAGGAGTGGGGCGCTAGACCGTCCGGGAGGGAGAGGGGAGGGAAGGACGGGAGAGGAGGGGAGCGGAGGAGCGCTGAGCCGAGGGGAGGGAGGGGAGGGAAAGTGGGAAAGGGGTAGAGGAGTCGACGGAGCGCTGAAGTTACCCTTGCGCGGCGCGCGCAGTGGCAACGCGTCCCGGCCCCCCGCGCTGGACGGCGGAGGACCCCTGTCGCGCCCCTGGCTGGTCCCGGGACCCCAGCGGGAGTCCCGCGTCTGGCGTCTCGAGTCGCCGGGAGTCTGAGTTGCGGGCCACGCGGGACTGGCTGTGGCAAGCCCGCTGGTCGTTATGAGGACGGATCTAAAATGACCGGCAAGCGGAAACCTTTCCAAACGCAGCTCAGGCGGTCAATCAGTGAGCAGTTGCGGGACTCTACGGCCAGAGCCTGGGATCGGCTGTGGAAAAACGTCCGGGAGAGACGGCTGGCAGGTCGGTGCCCCCGAGACTCGGGACCGCGGGAGCGGGAGGAGGCGCGGGCCGCGTCGCCCCGCCCGGCCCACTGCCCCGCCGCTGCCGTGGGCTCCCGGCACAGGTTTTCAGAGCCCGGGGATGGGCGGAGGAGGCTGCTCTCACCCCCTTGCTGGGCCGGGCCGGAGCGCCAGCGCTCCCCGCTTTCCGCGCGCGGGGACCTGGTGCGTGTGGGCTCCGCCCCGCGCGCGCGGACATCCCGGCGGGGCGCTGCGCGCGGGACCGGGAGCAGGCGCGGGGGTTACCTGGGGAGTCTTCCTTCGAGTGGCCGCTTTGCCTGGGCTGGCCCCGGCTCCGCCACCATCCACCCCCCCCCCCCCCAGCCCAGTGAGTGAATGAGTGCCCAGCCCAAGTGGGCTCCAGGAGATCGGTCCCTCTCCCAACTTGGCCTTTTCCACGAGGGACACGTCCACTGTCTGTGTGGGAGCGGGAGTCAAGACAAGGCTAGGGAGCATATCCAAAGCTCTGGGAGACAGGTGTTTATGGGATAGAGGGGGAGGATTTGGGCCAAGACAGATGGACAGTGGGTTGGTGCTCGTAGATAGCTGCCCACAACCCCTGTCCAGCTGTGGATCCGCTCTCCTCATTTGGGGGCTGCAAAAGAGCGGCCTCCCTTTTGGAATCCATTGCTCATGATTCAGAGGAAGAAAAGAGGTGATTATTCTGAGCCAAGAGGTTCTTAAGAATCCTTGCTTAGGTTAGAAGGCCAGTCCCCTCCTTAGCACCTCCCCCAGCCTCCTGGCTGTGGTCTTTCTTCTGTGCAAGCTCCTTGGACCTACCTCCTAGTAGGGCCACGGATGCAGGAAGTGGTCTGAGCCTTCTCAGAGCCCATGCTGGGAGCATTAGGTCTGGTTAGTCACCACATCATACCTGCCACAATAAGGGAAGGTGGCCTTCCGCCACAGCACAGTTCCCAGGCAGTGTAGGATTTAGGAATGCTCTCCCCAAGTGTTAGCTGCTGGAAGATGTTTCTGGAAATGGGGGACGTGTGGATGGAAGGGCCCCCGAGCTGACCGTGAGTCTAGTCTCTGGATCTTCTTGCCTCCTGTCTCTCCAGCAGTATCTCCTGAGTTGGCCAGTGACCACAGGGGTGGAAGAGAGGTCTAGAGAAGAAGAAGGTATGAAGCCTGGACAGAGGGCAGGGATGCCAAGGGTGAGATGGAAGATTGAACCTTTTCTGGGCTCCTCCCCCTTTTTCTTATTGAAGAAATGTAGAAGTCCTTTGCAAGGTGTTCTGTCCTTACACCCATGCAGCCACATCTCTCCATTCGTCTGACAGCATTCTGGAGGAGATGCCCAGAGTCTGAATCTCCTTGAGCTAGGTCTTCATCAACCTAACTGGTCAAATTAGAAGTAGGGATTATAGATGATTCCAACACTCAATACTGTCCGCATAAAATGTTTATCCCGTATTTTCTCTCCAATACAGCGGCCCCATTTAGTAAGCACCCAAGAAATAAACAGGCTTTGCAGTCTGGACCCAGAAATAAGTTGTGGTAACCCAGTAGTTTTGACTGTTGATTTTTAAAGACCTGTATGTGCATTGCAGACCTAATTAATAACAACTAATAACTTTCTGTGTTATCGTGCTAAATTGTATAATCTACATGATGGATGGTGTTAGAGAAGTTTTTGTGGTCTAGTAAACTTTTGTTGCTTCATAACTTCAGAATGCTTACTGCAAATGTCTCTTTCATAGCTTCTGTTACTAAGTTTGTTAAGTTTGTTAAATCAATGGATCCTCAGGAAACAAGAAGTCTTTCCAAGAGGGCTGCCAAAGCTGTGCTGGGTTTTTATAGAAGCTAAGGCCAAAGATGACTGCAGCCCTGTCTTTTTCAAAAGGACATCGGGAAGGACGAGAGTGTAATGTAAAGATTTAAAACCGTTAAGATTTTCCAGGGAAGTCATTTATT
Source organism: Balaenoptera acutorostrata (assembly GCF_949987535.1). Classification (NCBI taxonomy): domain Eukaryota; kingdom Metazoa; phylum Chordata; class Mammalia; order Artiodactyla; family Balaenopteridae; genus Balaenoptera; species Balaenoptera acutorostrata. The sequence goes on from NC_080081.1 coordinate 71,303,335, forward strand.
CACATGAATTTTAGACTTTGCAGTTTAGTTAGGGCGGTGGAGAGAAAAAGTTTTGATTCTGAGAAATAAGTGATAGGTAGAGATTTTTAAGATCATGGATATATAGAAATTAAGGCTAAAAGTGGCTTCAGAATGGTAAGTATAAGGGTTCTCCCAGAATAGTGTAATTATTTTTTAAAATAGTGGTGTGAGGTTTTAAAATGTTTAATCAGAATATTAATATCTGCTTACCACTCTGCTAACAGTGGATGCCAGCAGGTTATTCAACTGGGACCAAACAATCCTCTGTGAAGCAGACTTCAACCTCTGCTTCTCTAAGCAAGCTGGGATGCTTGCCACAAAACCAAGCCAACTCCATGAAGGAGCTTTTAGATGCAAATTGATTTTCTTGGGTTTTCTTGCAAAGGTAGCTAAAATATGGAACTTTGGCCATGAGACACTGAAATACTTAAGTTATTAATGTTGGCATCAATTCTAGGTGAAAGTGTTCTTCATTTGTAAAAGTTTTCTTTATATGGTTTAGTTCACAATATCATCATAACCAACTGTATGAATGTACCCCAGAGAGACTCTGCCCACCCCCCAAGAGATGACGTGAGGCTATTGGCTTTTGTTTTTTTTTCAGCTTTTTTCTATCACGTAAAAGTTTTGTGCTGGGACTTCTATAATTTCCCTAAAATTTTCTTCATATTACACTTAGTCAGTAGAACAGTATTCAAAGTGCTTTATAACAAACTTGTGTTTGTTGTCTAGAGCATTCTGAAGGTATTTGATGCGTCCTTTTGCTTTTTAACATCCTGAGGCAGGAAATCCTTATTCTAACTCACTGTTACTTCTCTTCATGAAAGCCCGTCTTGTCAATGGGACAAAAAGACAAGAAGAAGTAGAGCTGTTTTAAACATAGTGAAGCTTGTGGATTTCTGTGCTGTGGGACTGTATTTGGGAAGGAGGGGACTATACATAACTGGAAAACTATTTCTTCACACGCATCACAATGACACAAGTAATGAAACCGATAGAAGGATGAGGTGTGAATGATGTTCAAATATGTTCATTTCATTACAGAATTATAAAAGGGAGTTATTGGTTAAAGAAAGACTGATGCTGGGAGCTCTTTTTGGGCTTTGCAATTCTGTAGTAGCTGACAGACTTTCATCGGATTGTGGCGTTTTTAACAACATGTACTTACTTCTTAATTACCTAAGACTCTAATCCTCATAAGAGTCAGCAAGAGTTTTTCTCGCCTGTCATCTCAATATTGATCATTGAAATAATGGTGGTAATTGTTGTTTATTCCCAAGATGACAAAGTTAGTTAGTGTTCAAAGAAGTATTCTAATTCAGGTTGTCAGAAGTCGAAGGTCATCTGTGCCCATTTTGTGTTATACCACGCTGCCTTCTCCGTGGCTCTTATGGAGACACATGGACCTCAAATCCTTTCTCTAAGTCTCTCTGTCATTTGCAATTAGTTTTAAAAAGAACAACAAAATTAATTGGAAAAATTGCTCTTTCCTCCTGCAATGACAAGGATAACCCTATGCACCAAAAATAGCTTGTCTCCCAGTCATCCTATTGGGCTGGGTAGTGTATGGGCTTATAGAGAGTTAAAACAAACAGCCATACATCTACCTTGTTGGGGCTCCTATGTGGTGTGCCCTGCCCATTACCATCGCTGCAAGAAGCCAAGGGCTGCAAGAAAGAGATGTTGTCATAAAGCGTAAACACAGGTTTCTTCAAGGTAGGTGAATGACAGTTTCTTTTGGCCTCTTCAGTTCCCTAATCAGCCACCACTGGTGACAATTCTTAACTTTTATAGCATCATTAAATTCTCTAGGCAGAAGCATACCCTTTAGCTTCTGGTCTTTGTAAGCAGCTTGAACTACTTTTCAAAAGTTTAGGTCTGGGGCTTCCCTGGTGGCTCAGTGGTTAAGAATCCACCCCCCAATGCAGGGGACATGGGTTCGAGCGCTGGTCCAGGAAGATCCCACATGCCGTGGAGCAACTAAGCCTGTGCGTCACAACTACTAAGCCTGTGTTCTAGAGCCCGTGAGCCACAACTACTGAGCCCACGTGCCACAACTACTGAAGCCCACGCACCTAGAGCCCATGCTCCGCAACAAGAGAAGCCCCCGCTTGCCACAACTAGGGGAAGCCCGCGTGCAGCAACAAAGACCCAATGCAGCCAAAAATAAATAAATAAATAAATTTATTAAAAAAAAGAAGTTAAGGTCTGAAAAAATCCAAATGAATTTTCTAAAGCTTTCTGCTCCTTCATTTTAAAACCGTACTCTGTTTTAATGGAAATGTAATCCATATGTATGATTCCTTTATACTCACATAACAATATTTAGGTAGCTTGTGAACTAATTGATGGCCAAGTCTTTTGATCTCTTTCATAGTCTTATTTTAAATCATTTCTCTTAGACACAGGAAGTTATATTGCTGCCAAAAATAAACTAACCTAAAACACTGAAAAGTTTGAGTTTTGTTAGAAATGCTAATTCCACCAAATTTCAGCAAGTTCTTGTCATGTTAAAACAGGTTTATTCATCCTCAAAGTCAACAGTAGCATCCTGTGATGTGATGTAAACATGAGATTGGGACTTTAATGCAGAGCGGGATCAAGAATAGAACATGGGCCATAAAAAAGTTCCTTATTAAAATCTAAATGTGTTCCATGATAGCAAAAAGTACAGGATGATACTAGCTGATCGTTTTCATTTGTTTTGTGTCAGTGTCCTTCCTTTTTATTATCACTTTACTGTAAAGAACAGGCCATCCTACTCTGTCAGTTTTTTCTTTTTAAACATCTCTTGAAAAGGGAATACATTTAGATGTGATTTATATTAACAATAACAAAAAAGAAAATCTAAGTCAGGTAAATATACAATGAAAATCAGAGAAAGAGAAGACATCATATGTACCAGGGTTCCTCTCAGCCTTAGCTACCCACAGGGTCACCTGGAGCCTTTTGGAAATATGAATGTCCTTACTGCCTCCCAGAGACTCTGATTTGGTTCACATGGGGCCTGGGGATCAGTATTTTTTTAGTACTGGTTCCAGCGTACAGTCCGGGTTCAGAATCACTGACTTGTGTTAACTACCATATGGTAACTCGCAGCAGTCTGTGTCTAGTACGAGATCATAGTCTAAGTCCCCAAGAAAAGTTTTGCTTAAGTGAGGTTGGAATGAGCTTGATATTTTACAGGGACAGAAAAGAAAAGGGAAAAAAACAAAACAAAACAAAACAAAAACGGTGTGCCTGGAGCATAGTGAAAAAAGGTGGTACAAGTAGATGGTAAGAGATCATGTCAGAGGTATGGGTAGAGTCAGGTTATAAGATTAGGTTGGGCCTTGTTGCCAGGGCAAGAAGTTTGGATTTGGTTCTACATGTGATAAGTAGTAAAGGATTTTAAACAGAGGAGGGACAGGACCTGAATTAGTTACTACTGGAGTGGTCCAGGTAAGAGAGAAACAGTGACACGGACTAGGCTGATAATGATGAAAATGGAGAGAATGGGACAGATTTGGAGTATGTCTTGGAAGTAGAGACAACAATGCTGACATTTTTTGTTGGAGGTGAGGGAGAGGGATCAAGGGCTCCTAGGTTTGTAGAGCCATGGGCTGAGTTGGGGACAGGTGGAATATTTGCATCTTGCAAGTGCAAAAGGACCTTTTTTTGCATAAGCCAGATGAAGAGCGAGTTCTCCTTTGGCCAAATTAAGCCAAAGATGCCTATTAGACATCCAAAGTAAAAGTCAAAGAGCTGGTTGTATGAGTAAAGTTTTGGGAGAAAAGTCAAAGCCAAAGATAGAAATCTGAGAGTTATTGGCATATGACTACTATAGAGTAAAGCCTTAGGACTGGATGGGGTTACTTAGAAGAGAATATAGTTAAGAGGAGGGGCCAAGGACCAAGTCCTAGGGCATCCTTTATTTAGAACACAATATTGGGACATGAACTGTATATACATATACATGTGCTAAATTTCTGGGGAATAAGAAAAATAGCAGCACTGTTCCTAAACTCAGCATTCTTATAGCTGTATAATAGTAGTGATATATCAAATAATCTTTTGTGACAGACCTACTTGGTCCCAGAACTTTTGATGAATAAAAAATAATCATAAAAATATATCACACTAATAAAATATACATTTTAAGTTTAAAAATGATATTGCAAAGTAAAAATAACATTTAAAGGAAAGACTTCTTAGGGTTGCCCCATAAAAATTAAAATATAGTTAATTAGATAAAAATAATCTTAGCAGGAATACGTCTATGGTTACCGTGACTTGTTGGCTCCACATATAATGGGGTAAGAACTTTATCTTGGAAAGGTGACTTCTCCAGTGTTGTGATATCTGGGAATAGGCTAATCAAAGTTTAGCTTGTAAGAAAGTTTCTGTACTATATTGAATTTTCCAATATTGCATCCATTTGTTGACCTTTACCAATTATGGTCTGTCCATAATAAAGTTGATTGAAGGGAAATTTCTCAGAGAAAAATAGGTAACCACATCTTAAGTTTTTGTGTTTGTAAGGAAGATAACTTAAACATGGCCTAACCCATCTGCAATATGCTGCCCAACCCTTGGAAGTAACACATTTTCTCCTAAAGCTGGAGCAAAGAGAGGACCATGTTCATTATTTGTGGGTGGGTGCTCTGAATAGGAGACAGGAGCCCTGCCAGTTGGCTGAAATCCCTTAAGACCATTTAATACAGCTTTGGATCAGTTACCAACCTGATCATTTAGATGTGGAGCATGTCTATGAAATTAATATATATTCTTTTTGTGTGTGTGTGTGCTTTTTCAATCTTATGTTAAACAAAACAACTTATAAAGAAAAATGTGCTTAGAGACCTTGTAGTTTTCTGGGGGTTTATCCACCAGTATATTTCTATTCTACCCTTTTGCAAGTTTAGGGATATTGCCAAATGAAAACAAACGTGGTTTGAGAAGTGTTGCAATGTTCCTGGGCTTTTTTTCAGAATCCTCGAGTGTTTAGTCCTAAGGCAGTCGAGTTGAAGGGCAAACATTTTTGTCATGTTTGTAGTTAGTCAATAAGTATTTATTGAGCCATGAAATAGCATCCTTGTCAAAGCATGTTGGGACTGTAGTGCAGGATATTAATTCAGGACTGTGGTTTTATCCTGGCAAAGCACACAAATTTTATTTTGCTGCTCAAATCCCTTAACTCATCTATTTAACCAGAAATAGAGCAGGCTTCCAGAAAGTGCTAAAGGACAGTATAGAATGCACCATGACTACACAATATTGTATTTGCAAATCTGCTGTGTCAAGCTATCTTATGTTCTCAGGCAGAATATTTCCTTAGTAACATTTTTATCTAAAATAAAAATTTCAGAACCTTATGGTTCTGTTATTTTGTGTAATAGGGCATATTTTAATCTGTATTTCATCATGACATACTGTGTTTGTTGAATACTTCTTTCTCCTTCCTATGCATGAAATTAAATGAACCCTAGAGATAATTGTTGTTCAACCTCTTGAAAATTGATACATTTACTATCAATGACTTTAATTGGAAAGTCTTATATGCTTCTTATCCTCTCTCCATCTGGATAAAGTAGAAACATGTCCAGGTTTCTTGAAGGATCTTTGAATGTGTTTTCCATTGAAATTTAATGTTTACCATTAGAATAATGTCCTGAAAGTACAAATATATGAATATGTGGAAGGTGTGACAGAATAAGTTAAACTAATCTACTGCTGCGTGAGAATGTCTGGGTTGTCACAATGACATTGCAAAGATGGCTTCCTTTCTTTGGCCGACGCTGAGTTGCATTCATTGCAGAACTCTTGAAAAACAATGATGGATCACACCTTTCCTAGCCAAGAGGAATTGTCCCCATGGTCCTGGAAATAAATTACATCTTTATTTTAGTCCCAAGAAAAGACTTCATAAGCAATAGACATAAAAGAGGAGCAATTGTTAGAATGAAAGTAAGAGAGAAAAAAAAAAAAGCTTTTACATATTTCAACCATTGTCTCATAGGCTGTTTTATTCTTTTTGGAAAGAAAGAAGAGAGGCTTTAGGGTAAGCATTTGATTTCTAGTTCTTAAATTTCTAGTTTCTAAATCAAAGCAACAATGACAAGTGGAAAATTGCTCTTAACCCTGTAGAGAAGCACTGTGGTGGTGGTGGTGGAGAAGTGACTGAAGCTGTTTGAGGCATCATCATTTGAATAAAATCACAGCTGTGTAATGGTAACTCTCATCTGTGAAATTAGCATCAGTTCAGCCATAACGTTGATATAATTATTTGGCACAGCTATGGCTACAGTGCTGGGAGCATAGATCTCCAAGTGTCTTAAATGCATGTTGTTTTACTTTTGTTGCATACAATGCAGTGGAGGGCGGGGTGAGTGGTGTTTGGGCATGGTGGAAGATTACTGGCATGCATCATGCCCTAGTGGTTAAGAGCAGCTACTGGAGCAAGACTACATGGGTTTGCACCCTACCTCCACCTCTTACACAGTGGGTCCTTGGGCAAGATAAATAATCTTGATGGTCCTAAATTTCCCCATCTTAAAAAGGAGGATAAGCATAGGACTTATCTCATAGGGTTGTCATGAGAATTAAATGAGTTAATATTTTCAAAGCATTTAGGATAGTGCCTGACCCCTAATTAACAATGTATAAGAGTTCATTTTTTAAAAATACATATGTATATAGATGTAGATATAGATATATAGATACATAGATGTATTCTCTGTGGAGAACAGACATTTTCTGTTAAAGGAGATGCTTTTTGCTCTAGCCTTAAACCAGCCACTCGCTTCATACCTGGATTCATCTGCCTTGTTCCCATATCTTATGGACCCATTCTAGATCCCATGTTCAGGGATTTCCAAGAGCTAAGACATTAGCCTCACTCTCTTTGCTTTGAATCGAATTTAAAAACAAAATCAAACCGTACATATGTTGCTAACGTGGTTGGCAGCATCTTGTGCAAATCCATTAGTGTTATAGCATGAATCATTCATCATACTATTATACTAACATTTTTTCTGAAAGATCATCAATTACGGTTTGTTCATCAAAATTACTATCAGCTTTAGAGCTATGCAACCAAGAAATCATTCCCATGTCCTTGGCCTAAATGGAATTTGATGGACACCAAATTAAAATGAGAGAAGTTGGACTAGATTATCTCTAAGGCCCTGTTTAACTTTAAAATGAGTCTATAAAACTAGACTGTGTGTCTAAAGGAAACTTAATGCTCTAAGTATTTTAGTTCCTTTTCTGTCTGGATTTCATCAGATGTTTTGATAGACAAGGAAAGGGCAGAAGCCCAGAAGGGCACCCCAGGATGCCTGCCGGTGTCATTCCCCATACTGCTTTGGTTACCTAGCCCCCATCAACAGCAGCAACTTAACTGGTACTTTCTGATGTTGGAACTACATCTGCCAGAATTGGAGAAGGAACAAGGAGGGGGGAAAGCTAGGAGTCCAGGGCCTGCAGATACCAGTAGAATCTCAACAGTCCCTGCACCACACGCAGGCAAGGCCCCATGCTCAGAGAGGTCCCGTACTTAGTTTATATGCTCTACTGTTACAATCTTGAAATTATTAATAATTGTTGAATGCAGAGCCCACATTTTCATTTTATACTGGGCCTGGCAAATGAGGTAGCTAATCCTGCATTATTGGTGAGTTCACTGTCATTGGTGATTTGGTGTTATTTAAGTAAGATAAAAGTGACTTGTAAAATCACAGGATATTAGATCTGGAAGGAACCTGCAAGCTTTCCCTTCAGCATCTACAATCTATACTCCATATGCTCTGTGCCACTTGCTCTTGGGGGAGGTGATCTCCCAAGAAGGAAAGTGTGTTTGTTTTCTTTTATTGTTTATTGATTGTGACAGCATCATTATGAAATAAGGCAATAACATCACCCCTGGTGTTTACAGAGTTATAATGATTATATTTTAGTTATTACATATACTGAAGCAAGTATTTTAACTAGCTTTTTAAAGGTATTGCATTGCTTAGGTATATAGGAGATTGGGACAAATTACACACTCTTGGTATGCTAGATTTTCAGATCCAAAGCTTGTTTTTGAAAACTTCTTAATTAATCTTTCTTAATTTAAAATTTATTTACAATATCCGTAATAGATTATTCATTAAACCACTGCTATTAAAACCATTAAGGCTATTTCCTGTGTAGATTTCACCTAGAACTACTTACTAAGAAAAGGAAATTAGGAGAGGCAGTAATAAAACCTGTGATTTATCACCAGGGATTTCCAGCACATATCAGCGAGTTTTATTTTGTCATGATGTCCATCTGTCTCTGTGAGGAACACTAAAGCTGACCGAGTCTAGTCTCATAATGTTTCATAGGTTAAATCCTCCTTTGCTATCAGAAGCTAGACATAGAACTCCCCATTTAGTGATGTAAAAAAAAGAAGACATCTTCCTTTGTTTGAAAGTTAGGTTCATTATTTAATGCAAAGTATTTGGGCAATTGAATAAAAAGAAGAGTGTGTGCATTTTCATTTTCTCTTAAGCTACTTCAAACAAGAACGTGTTTGTGTAGTTCTGAATAGTAAAAGAGTAGGCAGATTCAGCTACCCTGAATCAGACCCTATTTTATGCCAGGCATTGTGCTAAGGCTTCATGTGTTTTTTCATTTGATGCCCAGGCTTCAGGGCAAGTACTCCCAGGGTCCCTGTTAGCACACACAGCAGCTTGCTGTGATTAAGAAAAAGGCTTCCACTCGGGGCCATGAACTACATTGTAAAGGAATTATACTCCAATAAAGATGTTAAAAAAAAAAAAAAGCAAAAAGAATAAGACTGTTAGAAAACGGTGCCTCCTCTGAGAAAACACATTCCCATGGGCGTGTGGCTAGGTGAGTGTACCCCAGGCTGGATTTCAACCTCCATCGTCCCCCTGGCACAGCCTACACAATCATACAGTGTGGCCCTGGGTACTGATACTGTCCCCACTTTACGCATGAAGAAATCCAAGGCTTGGAGAAATTAAGTAACTACTCCTTGTTGTTATGTAGATTTATGAGAGTGGCACATTTTGAATGATATACAGGTCATTGAGAGATCTGTGAGATCCTGGATGACTGCAGGACCCAAACCCTAATCACAGTCTAGCACTTAGGGAGGGGTAACTGTTCCTGGGTAGCGACAATATGGAACCATTTCCACAGCCTTGCCCCAATGTTGCCTCAAGATTAAAGCAGGGTATAATAGATGGGAGCTGACTGTGGCATTCTGGCATCCCAGGGTCCCCGTGAGAATAATGATGATGATTAATGATGATCCTGAATATTTGTGTAACACTTTACAGTTAAGTGTTTTTCCACTAAAGTTTGTGACAGTGGTTTAAAATCAATAGGTTCTCACAAAAGTCCTTTAAGGTAGTCAGGGTGGGTGCTATGATCTCTACTACATAATAAGACAAATGAGGATAAGAAAAATGGTGTGACTATCCAAGGTCCCATGGCCAGAGGGGGCCAGGGGGGTATTTGAACCCAGGCTCCTACCCCAGTGCTTGCCCTCTGCTCACTTTCCTGCTGCCCAGTGTGAGCCCTGCTCTGTAAGATCAGTCAGTTGCTGTTAACTAAACCCAATGGCTCCCAAACCTGACTGAGCATCAGAACCACCAGAAAAGCTTTTTAAAAATACTTCTCCCCAGATCCAAGGGGTCAAAATCATCCCTAGGGGGTAATGTGTATGTGTGTGTGTGCGTGTGTGGAGGGTGGGGTGGGAGGGGGTGTAGTATACATTTTTTAACAAGGCTCCTAGGTGATTTTTGTTGTTGTTGTGTGTTTACAGGCTGCCTGGCACTGTCCTCCCACCAGTGACTGGAAATGGCTCTAAACGCTCACGCTCACGGTTATTTCAGACTCCATGCCTTGAGCCATGCAAATGTCTTCCAGTCCTAATCCTTTTATTTCCCTTCTGCCTACCTAGATCCAACCCATTTTCAAGGACTGGCTCAAGTCCTTCCCACCTGGCCACTATCTCCCCCTTCCATAGCTGAGTGCCCCTTGGTGGGCGAGAGGGTGGGAGGACCGTGAGCGTCTGCTGTGTGCCAGGCCCCGATTCAGTGCTTCTCCCCCTCTCGTCCTGTGAACCGTCACAGCAACACGCTGAGGTCATGGTTATCACCCCCATTCTAAAGATGGGGTAAGTGAAGGAACTTGGCTGAGGCCAACACAGCTAGTAAAGTTCAGAGTTTCATTCAGCTTTAAGTTCCTGCCTTTCCAGTCACTCTACTGAGTGTTTCAGTCTGGTTCCTGTCTCACCAGCAAGAGTTCTTTTGTGCTGTAATAGAGAAACTTTGTCTGACATTAAGGAAAATCTTTTACCTCTTACTGTAAATCCACATGGCAAAATAACCTAGTTGTTGAAGAAATAAAAGAATGAATGCCTTTTCTTACTTCTTTTGTGAATCATTTCCTAGCAAGCTTCAAAAAGGTGGACTGATATTGATAGAGATGATACTTACTTATTCAAACTCTTTAATATTACTAGGAAATTCCAGCCAACGTTCTCTTCTTTCTTTTAGCTCAAAAAAACCATGAAATGTTAGAGAATATGGAAGCCTTGTAGATTGTCTTGTCCAAGTCATTCATTTCACAAGAGCTGATTGAACCTCAGAGAGATTCAGTTAACCTGTTCCAGGTCATCTCATTAGCCATAAACTTGAGATTAGACTCCAACTCCAAGTCACACCAAGTGACTTTTGGGATTGCAGGTGAATTCATATGTGGCCACCCTTTTATAAGCAAAATGCCCATTTCTGAAATTAGTCTAGAATACAAACTTCTTGAGGGGAATGATGGTGCCTTACTTAACTTCAAGAGCAAAGCCTTTCCCATAAGATATGTTTTATAAGTGTTTGTTGGCAGCCTGACTCACTGCCTCAATAACTGAAGGACATTAAAGGAATCTGACTGTCCCCTCCTAAGTGCTGAGTTCACCTCTGATGGCCTCAAACTCTGCCTGCCCTACTGTGATACCACCCCTATGTGTTTGGCACACCTATCAGCTTTGTGGGTTTGAGCAACGTAAACTTTCCCTGTCCTCCAGCCTCCTTCCAAGGTGCAACTGGGGATTTTCATTTTGTAGCTAAAGGAAATGAATACTGCTGTTGTTATCACATGTTAGGTTGGGGAAAATGAAGAAATCATAGTTGAAATTTAAATATTAATTTTTCATTTATTTAAGATGGAAATGTTCCCTTTTGGCCATTAATAAAAATCATAGCACTAGGGGAAATGGGTTTTTGGGAAAAATCCCCCAAATCGTATGGCTTTTTCTTTTTTTCTACAGAGACTCCAAGTTTTCATTCACTCAGCTTATTCAACAAATATTTATTAAGTATCTACTATGGCAAATACTGTCCCAGCTACTGGGGATTCAGTGGTGAACAAAACAGACAAAATCAGAACCCTCACTGGGCTTCCATTTAAGTGGGGAAGACAGATAATAATAAACAAATGCCTAAGATGTAAGTGTTATAAATAGCACGTTAGGAAGAAAAAGAAAATGTGAAGGAGCTGGAGAATTAAAGGGAGTGCTGGTTTGGATCCAGTGGTCAGAGAAGGTCTCTCTGGGGAGGTGGCACTGGAGCAGAGACAGTCAGAGATCTGGGGGGAAGAGTGTTCAGGCAGAAGGAATACAACGTGGATCAGTCCTGAAGCAGGAGCATGTGCATGTGTCTGGGGAAAGGCCAGGAGGGTGTGGGGCTTGGAGCACAGTGAGTGAGTAGAAGAGTGGCAGCAAGGGGTCTACAGATAGCCTGGGCCTCTGCAGCCTTCTGGCCTGAGAAGGAGTCCTGAAATGATCTTGGGTATGATTTGCTGTGAACAGTTAACCAGTTTATGATGTAAACGTTGGAAAGAAAAGACAATGAAGGCCAACAGTGGAAACGGAAAGACTTTTTTTTGTCTGCGCAGCACTGCTTGCAGGATCTTAGTTCCCCGACCAGGGATGGAACCCGGGCCCATGGCAGTGAAAACGCCAAGTCTTAACCACTGGGCTGCCAGGGAATTCCCCAGAAAGACTTTTTAGAGGCCTCCTTGAAGTAACAGATTTAGTTCACATCTCAGTTATAAAACAAATACTTAGTTGCTAGTTACATAAGGGCCCACTGCTTAATTAAAAGGAAGGAAAGAATAACCTCTGGCTTTCAGTTTTTTTATGCAAATGGAGAGGAATTAGCTAGATTCATTCATTTATTCGTTCAAAACATTTATTTAATAAATGTCATATTCCAGGTACTCTGCTATGCTGTGCACTGAGAATAAAAACATGAAAAATATACTAAGTCTTACCCCCAAGGACTTACAGACAAGTGCAGTGGTATTGATCAGAGGATGGAGTGATGAACTTGGTCTTGCTTCACAGAGGAGATGACCCCTGAGTTGGGCCTTAAAGGAGAGAAATTACACTCTAAGGAAGGGGAGGAACAAGCACGTGCAAAGAAACAGAGGCATGAGGTAGCATGAGTAATTATTCAGTGTTGCTGGGACCTTGCGTCAGGAATGAGAGCTGGTGAAGGAAAGACTGGAGGGTGGGCAGAGGCCAGATGACAAGCTTGTGGATCTCATGCATGACTTCCAGGGCTATATCAGATAGCCTGTAAATTATTTTCTAATTCTAGGACTTTATGATTATGTGAATCCATTTTACTTTCTCCATCAGCGTTTGGTATAAGCATCACAAGCCCTTATTTATTTTTATATCCATCTTTTCTAAGTTATCTTGCTCTACAACTTTAAAGAATAATGGTTAGAGCCTCTTTTCTTGCATGAGTATTGCAAAGAACCTGAGGTCTTCTGTGGCTTTTAAAGATGACTTCTGTTAACTTAACAGAACCTACAGGAGCTCCTGTGACTTCCCAGTTGCCAGCCTCACTTCTTGGGGCTTCTTCACTCCAAGTCTTGGTGCAGTTGCCTGGATTTGCAAGTTTAAAGTTAAAATGAGTGTCCGAAGTACATGTGGTATATTACAGAGACTTGATAGTCTATAAGTTCCACAGTGGAACTAATGTGACTTCTTGATCTATTTTTCACAGGGCTTTTGGGCCATAGTTACTTTAAAAAGAACTCTCTTGAAAATAGATCTGAAACGGATCTCGAAGGCTGTGTTTACTCATTCGTAAGCATTTATTGATGACCTACGTTATGCAAAACCACAGTACCAGGTACTGGGGACACAAAAATGAATAAGATAAAATCTTTTCTTTCAAGGAACTTCCAACTATTAGTGATTCTTATAAAAAATCTTATAATTCTCTGACTTTAGTATATATTTTATATATATATATATAGAATGGTTTTAGGTCAATGGTTTAAAAGATTTTAGAAAATTTCATGAAAAATAGTTGAGTTCTTTGATTATGCATAAGCTCAGCCTCTCATGGAAAACTGGATTTATTTATCTAACATGCTGACTAGAGGCAAGGAGGAAAAAAAGCCAGAAGAAAAGTACTAATTCATGATGCACAACTTGAGAATCTCCATTGAACAGCTGCATTGTTGGAACACTCACCCTTTTTGTTCACATGGAGTTGCTATCTGGAATCCTCAGATATCCGTGGTCGCCCGAGGGCTCCTCAAATGTCACCAGGGCAACAACAAAGTAACACACATGAAGCAGGCCTTCTGTGGCATTCTTTATGAAAAGCATTGAATTAAATTATTGCATAACAAATCATCTGCATATGAAAGGCAGTGAACTGTTGGAGAACCCAACTGAAAACAATGCTGAATTTGATTCCTACCTCCACTGATAACTTACTGGCACTCTTAGAAATCTTACTGTGACCCGGGTTCCCTATTTGGAATGTGGGGAATATTAATAATGTACTTATGACTTCAAGGCAGTTGTGAGCTCAATTTAGGGAGATTGTTGAGACGGTTAGAGAAAACTACCATCTATCCCTTAACCCTGTTCATCTTATCCTTTCTTGGTCAACCTTTCAAAATGATTAAGAAATTTCAACCAGAGTGGTCTGGTTGAAACCATTGCTCCCCACTATGGAGTTCCTAGCAAAACGGGCAACAGCTGCATTGACTGAGTCCTTACCATGTGCCAGAGATTGTGCTAGTCAGCATTTCACATGTATTATTTTATTTCACCCTAATGACCTTCAGGGTCAGTGTTATTAACATCCTCATTTTATAATGAAGACACAAACTCTAAAATGTGTGTGATTCTTGGCCTGGGTTCACAAAGCTAAGGAGTATTCTGAAACAAAGATTAGAACTAGGTGATCTATCCAAGACCCCTCAAACTTCTATACATATTGGTTTAGGGAGAACTGTACATCACATCACATCCTCTCTCACCACTATACTTGGCTTCTGCTTAATCGTAAAGCCATAGATAGAAATCTTTATAGTAGGAAAAACAACTTCTACAGACTAAGTTATGTATATTAATTCAAGAAAGCCTGTGGAGAGATAGAATGTGAAAAATAAGCAACATGTGATGCTTTAAGCATGATTAAACTAAAATAAGACATTTTGAAAAATATACTGAAATATTTACATCCAAATGATATTGTCATTAGTGGCCTACCCCCTTATCCCAACAATGTTTGAAGCTCTTCTTGGGAATTGCCACTTATGAACCACACAAAAAAAATGAGTCTCATTCTTTTTTTGGTCTGATTCCGATTTTGGGTCCCCAAAGAAAATCAATCACCATCTCTTCACCAGATTTGACCATGAAAGACTTAACGATTTTTTAAAGAGCAAGTCCATTCTCAAAGTGCCAAAAATTGGCACTAACAATTTGTATTTGAAAGGACAGATTTCCCCCTCTTTTAAACTCTTAATTATTTATCTATAGCTATAAAACTAACATGTTGATTATAAAGATAACATGTTGGTTATACAAAGCACTCAAAGATAATAGCTACATTCTTCTAAAGTATACTCAAAAGAGCACTTTGAAAATATTTTAAGGCGGCCCGCCAGCATTTTTTAAAATAAATGTGATCTCGCAAGAGAATTCCTTTCATGGAGACAGCAGATACATGACTATGATAGGTATTTTTAAATGATAACATTGCTTTATAGTCACATATCTTATGTGGTATTCTAAGATGGAAACACTATTTGTGGGTAAATATACAATTATTTCTTAAATGCACCATTTTGTTCAAGGGAAATTATAATAGCTACAACTTTTAGAGTATTAACAAAGTACCAGGCACACAAGTTATTGTGTTTAATACTTAACATAGGCCTAGAAAGTTAGTATTATACTCATTTTTCATGTGATACAACTGAAGTTGATAAAGGCTTAGGAGTTAAGCAGAGTCTCACAGTTTGGGCTGTCTTCCTGAAGGCTCCTGTGCTCAACCAGGAAGCATTCATGGTGGAAGAGAAGCACCGTTATTTCTGCTTAGGTGGAGAATAAACATACAAATTAAATTATAAACATCAACACTTGAGTGTTAATGGGCTCCTAGAACTGAGGTGCAATAATTCTTTAAAAATTTTTTTTTATTTTATTGAAGTATATTTGATTTGCAATGTCGTGTTAGTTTCAGGTGTATAGCAAAGTGATTCAGTTATATATATATGTGTGTGTGTGTGTGTGTGTGTGCGCACGCGTGTATATTCTTTTTCAGATTCTTTTCCCATATAGGTTATTACAAAATACTGAGTATTGTTTCCTGTGCCATATAGTAGGTCCTTGTTGGTTAGCTATTTTATATATAGTAGTGTGTATATGTTAATCTCAAACTCCTAATTTATCCCTCCCCTCCCTTTGGTAACCATAAGTCTGCTTTCTATATCTGCGGGTCTATTTCTGCTTTGTATATACTTTCTTAAATCACTAAATAAGATAACCTATGTGAATGCATTTAGACAGTCATTTAATTAATTCTCACGTTTTAGTACAGAAGAATCACCTGATGTGCTTTTTCAATATACATAATCTGGGATCCAATGGTGAGAAAGTCAGGTTGAGCAGATGAAGATCTAGGAACCTGCATTTTTAAGATGCTTTGCAGAGAATTGTGAAGCTCTAGGTCTGTGGGACACACTTCGAAAATACCATTTTATCACATAGCAGATGCTCTAAATATGGTTTCCTTTCCTTTCTCTAAATGCCTGAATACAGGAAGAAAACCAAAAACAATAGTTTAAAACAAGAGCTCAGTTCATAGTTCACTACTTACTATGTGTGGTTTACATTACTGGATTGAAATACACCAAAATGAAATTTCATTTCAAATTTAACCTCTTACCTTGATGGCCTCTGTAAAACTTTAGTGTGCAAAAGTGGTGCTTGAGTAAAGAAAGTTCCCACCGAAGCTCTGGTTTGATCTCTTCAGGACTCCTCCAGCATAAGGAGCAGCTAGACTAATGCCAGGTGGGGATGCAGGGGATTTCCTGTTTATTCTTTCTACCTACTAAAATGATTTTATACATCCTGTGATTTTTACAGTTGTTCTGAAAGGAAGCTCTTATATTTAACTCCATTGAGATGTAGTGCTTATGTTTTTGGCAGAGGGGAAGTTGAGGATAAATCTCCTTTGCACTTCTTATAAGTTAATGAATTATGTATTCTTCCAGCTTTACTTTTGTGCTGTCAGTAACAGAGACGATGTTAGACTTCATAGGACTGATGATGAATTTCTAAATTTCATAAGTTATGTGTTGGACAATTCAGGAGGCAGTGTATGCATTTTTTGGGTTTTTTTTCCCCTTCTTTTCCTGTCCTTCTGGCAAGTAACACTTGGATAGCTTAATCCAGCTCATACCAGGATGGGCAAGAGAAGGGGATTAAAATTAAAATTCTTTAAAGTATCTCACATAAAAAGGTTTTGTGAAGAAAGAGATTCGAGGTCATATCAAGATTTTATATTAATTTTGAATTTTCTTTATTCATTTTCTTTCTTCTCTATGTATAGCATAATCAGGAGGTGTCTGTGGGCAGAGCTGTTGCTTGATGACAGCAAGCAGAGTGTCTGGGAAAGGCCTTCATCCTATACTCTTCTGGAGCTACTGAGGTCTGATATGTCAGCCTTTTTAGGGTTGGATGAAGGCTAGAGATAAGAGTTAAGTTGAACCTTCACGATTCAGCATCAGTAGGAAGTACTGCTGGTTGCCCTGAAAGCACAGTTGTGCCCATGATGTTTTCAGAGAATGACAAGTAGCTTATGATACTCAAGCAAACTAATGGCAAACTTTTTTGATGTTAAGTTCAGAATCCTTTCAGTTCACTTCCTAAAAAGAGAGAGAAAAAATGTATGATACATACTTTTGAGTACAAGGAAGAAAAAAATTAGTGGCAGTGAAACAGACCCAGCCAGGGCCAGTAGGAATGGCATTTACTGCAGAGCCTAGAAAAGCAGCTCCTTTTTTCAGAAGGGAAGGTTTTAGGGATAAACTTGACATAGGTATAGAAGATCAATATATGATCATCAATCTGCAAGTATTTATTACTACCTTCAATGTACTCAAAAGACACATATAACCTTTAACCTTTTTAGATGATGGAAATGGAGGGGTTTTTTGTTTGTTTGTTTCTGTTCTTTTTTTTTTAATTTAGGTAATCCAAATATCTTAATCCCTTGAAAACATACACATTTGAAAAATCACATATAATATCTGTTCATTAACACTGAGCGAAAAATAGCAGTCAGGTCAGTAGGGGATAGGAAGGTGATGAAACACTACATCCCCCTCCCTGAAGAATTTACATGAACATTTTCAAGATGTTTTTGTGAACAAGCTGTGGAGGATTTTTTTTTTTTTAATAGAAAAAACAGTCTTGATGAATACCTTGACTTTGAATCTTGAACTTGAATTCTCTATTCAACATCAACTTTTGGATTTGTGTTTGATATAGCTGGGTCATAAAGACCCACATTGACAAAATTTATTTAGAACTTTTAATTCTGGATAAAATAAATCCAGTGTCTAAGTTAGGTATCAGCCCTTACCCTCAGCATAAGGAGCTTTTGTTATGCAGGAATGCCCCAGCTGGGGAAATGCCAGTTAATAGATTCAGACAGATGGATTTTGATGAGAGTCTACACTGTTCACACCCCTTTAGCAAATGTTTTCGAATATTCTCAAGTAACACGCTTAACTTGAAAACAAATTTAGATTTGCTTACTTTAGAGTCAATAGCAGTTATTATCATTAGTAGTATATAAAAATATCTGTTCTGTTTTTGCATATTAAAGTGCTAAATTCATATGTCACATTATATCTCTAGACCTTTGGCTGCCTTGTGCATACAGAGAAGACATGCTTTGAATTTAGAACAGGCTTTGGCAGAAAATTATTTCAGCTGTTGTGAAATATTGCACTTTTAAAAAAAATTTCCCTCCCCACCGAAGTCAAAGTGATCGTCAGCTGTGGAAATAGCATTATGAAATTCCCAAGAGGAATGCAAGAAGATCCGTCATTACTTTTTTCTCAGTAGAGACTGTGAAACCAGACCAAAAGGGAATAACATTAGAATAGAAATCAGACTGCTCCAAGGAGCAAGGGAAGGGGGTGTTTCTTACCAGAGCCATTTTGTGGGGTCCAGTAGTCTTCTCATGAGCGTGAGGTACATCTCTGGCCACATTTTTTGCCAAAACCCATTGTTCCTTGGCCCTAACTTAATTGAAGGCCAGAGTATCAAGTTGAAAGTATAGGAAAATGGGAAAGCAGGAGATCGGAGATAGTGCTTTGCGGTGAAAGTATGAGTATTAATATACTGAGCGCTCTTTTGTGGGGCCAGGGCACTTTGCTGGGTGTTGTGGTTACAGCTGAAAAACAAGAGTCACCTAAAACTTGGCGTCTAAGGATAGATTGACTTTATCTATACAACAAACAGCACATTTAATTGTTTAATTACAATTGTGGAAAGTGCTGTGTAGAAGGAAGGGCGCTATAGGAGTGTAGAAGGGGGGCTAACAGCATCTGGAGGGTTGGAGAATGCTTCCTTGAGGAACAGCATTTGAGCTAAGTTCTAGAGTATAGTATAAATTTCTTAGCAGAAAGGTTTATAAAAAGCATTTAAGGCAGTGGGAACAGCATATGTGAAGGCTCAGAATCAGGAAAGCACTTGGGTCAGAACAGGGACTGGAAGGCAACTGGTGTGGTTGGAGACACAGCAGGGGACAAGCTGGTGGGCATTGTTAACACAGCATTACACATTCCTGGGAGACCCTCTTCACATTTTATTCTGTGTATGTACCACGGTGGCTCTGCTTGGTGCTACTCATTTTCTGGCTGAAAGAAAAAATATTGGGACTTCAGATTTATTCTTTTATTCTGTTACAGTTCTTACCTGTCTCTCTCTCCACCTCTGTTTCTAAAAAAAAGAAAAAAAAGTATTTGTTTTTTGTGTCTCATAAGAAAATCATACTATTGCTTGTTCATAATGGCATGGCAACCTTCATTTAATATCTACAGTGGCCTTGTAGATCTTTTGGAAACTGGAACATCAGTTCAAATTAGTAGAAATGTGAACTATGTAACATTATCATGGCATGTATTGATTTAGGTTTTATATATGGCAGTCTTTTCTTTCTAACTTCTGGAAGACCTGGTTTAGAAAGAGGAAAATAAATCAACTCTTGTGTACCAAAATAGAAGGCTTTCCAGATCCTATTTCTGAATAGCCGAATAACATTTCTGCAGTGTTTATATCACATCTGTATGTGCAGCAGCTGTTAGGTCATTCCTAAAACTCCAGCATTTGTTCATATTTTAAGATGCTCTACATTTTTATGAACAGATCTAAGTGTTCAAGTTTTATTTGAAGAAAACATGCCTTTCCAAGTTGCAAAATATAATTTCTGGTTCATTTATTAGGAAATGAAAATATGAGATACATTTTCTAATGCACTTCTGGTGGTTTAACTTCTCAGCCAGCTATACAGAGAACAGCATAAACCACAGATGCTGGGCTCTTTCCACCTGTCGGACAAGATTTTATTGATTGCATTGTTTTGAAGACTCCTGTTACTAAGACTTGTGGCTGTTTATTTGTACATTGTGTACATTATGAAGAAATATAAGCCATTCTTGTTGATTGTCATCATCAGATTTGAAAAGTTATATAAGTGAGGATATTAGATACACTGATGAGTAGTGGTATGAAATTGGTAAATGAAGTCGATTTTGAAATGAGATAGAATATTTGTTAGGCAGTTGCTCACATGCTAATTGCAACACTGTGATGAATGAGTGGTGAATTGATGGGTTCTGCTGACCACCTACTTTATTGAGAACATTCTTTTGCTCATAGGTCACCGTAGAATAAAAAAGAGAGAGAGAGAACAGAGTCTCTTCTTCGTAAATAAATAAAAAATTAACCTGATGCATGAAGTACCTTTGATGATACTTTAAAAATCACAAAAATTACCAAAAATTACAAATGAATGCTCTACTAACTGAGTTTGTAAATACTGAAAGAAGAAGGAAAAAAAGCAAATTCCGATCAGCAAAGATCATTTGTAGAAAGGCCTCTGAAAAGAGATGAATTTGGCTTGGCCGGAGAGGGAGGTAAGTGCTTGTGGTGAGGTCCAGAAAGGAGGGGAGCCCCGATTCTGTGTCTGCTGCTACCATCTCCCAGTTGTGTGGCTCAAGGCAAGATATTTCACCACTCAAACTCAGTTTTCTCATCTATAAAATAGGGCTGATCATCATTTTGTTGTGTGGTATTAAATAAGGTAAGGTATGTAAGAGAATGGTGATGGTGCAGGGTAAGTGCTTAAAGTATCGGCTTTTATTATTCATTAGCATTATTCATGAATAGAGATCATAGAAATCAGGGTTGTTATGTGCACAGATTGCTGTATACAAAAGCACAGAGGATGGAACAAGCCTGCCTAGAAATAATTAAGTAAGTTTTGAACAATGAAATGTTATTTCCAGCAGATTAAATACATTAAATATTATTTTAAAAACACAATATTTAATGATCCCCACAAAGTTGATTGTGTAACTTTTAAATTTATTTATTTATTTATTTGTTTATTTTATTTTTGGCTGTGTTTGGTCTTCATTGCTGTGCATAGGCTTTCTCTAGTCGCGGCGAGCGGTGGCTACTCTTCATCGTGGTGTGCAGGCTTCTCATTGTCGTGGCTTCTCTTGTTGCGGAGCATGGGCTCTAGGCACGCAGGCTTCAGTAGTTGGGGCACGTGCGCTCAGTAGTTGTGGCTTATGGGCTCTAGAGTTGAGGCTCAGTAGTTGTGGCACACCGGCTTAGTTGCTCCGCAGCATGTGGGATCTTCCTGGGCCAGGGCTCGAACCCGTGTCCCTTGCATTGGCAGGCAGATTCTTAACCACTGTGCCACCACGGAAGCCCCGATTGTGTAACTTTTAAATGTCCTTAAAAATCTAGATTATTCCATACACCCAGAATTAGAAATACGACTAGTCTGTGACTGACCTTTAACAATATGTTTCTAATGGAAGAATGTATGTGTGTTCACTCACCTAAATGATGGAGGGTGTGACATCTTTGACTGAAAGTTTGCTAGTCCCATTTTCCATTTAGAATAGTATACATGGAAAGTCAATCTTTTGATCTTTAAAAAAAAACTGTGGGTAATGTGATCTGGAGAAACATACATAGAATATGTAGTATGAGTATACTTTGGGAATTTCCAGGTTCTGAAAAAGTCATCTGAGGACAGCTGGGAGGAGGACCTGGCACATTAGGGTCATGTTCAGAAGAATGCCATTTTCTCACACTAGTTCCTGCTAATAGCTACACACACCGCTCCAAGAAACCTGTACCACCCTGATTCCAGTGCAGGCGAGACCCTGGAATCCTAGTGGGTGGCTTCTGTGAGGGGAAAAAAAGAGCCCTAGAGTAAGAGATCTTGGCCCAAGTCGCTCAACAGAGCCAACTCTATTTTCTCGTGTAAAATAAGTACCTCTACTCTTTGTGGAAAGATTAAAAGAAAGAACATTTGGGGAAAAAAAATCACTAACTACATGGCTTGCTACAGTCTAGATATTCAACAATTGCTCTTAGAAGTAGCCAAAAGCTGTCATCACCTTGTTTTGTTTTAAACATCTATTAGTAGGCTTCTTGATTACTGATCTCTAAAATATAAGCTCATTTAACATTTATAGTAGTAGACACTACAGTTACCCAATTTTACAGAGGAGGAAACTGAGGTGGAGTGAGGTGAAGTAACTTGTCTAAGGTCAGGCAGTTAGCAAGCCGCCAGGCAGGGCTTTCAGCTTGGACATCTGGTTCCTCCAAAAGTGTGCTCTCACCCCTCAGGCTGTAGGGCCTCATCTATACTGGAAGTATAATAAGGAGCATACAAGTATGTATCTTATCTCTGTTGTGTTTTTGTACAAATTCTGAGTTTTTGTGTAGACTTATAAACAGTGAGCTGTGGAACTGAAGGAGACTTTAGAGATCATCTATGAGTCCAACCTCTTATCTTACAAGTTCTCACTAAAGACCAGGGAAGTTAAGTGATTGACTCACCATCGTAGTGATCTTGGTAGCCGAAATGTGGTAGGTACCCAAGTCCCCTGATTCAATGCCCTTTCCATTGTGCTGCCTTTCTGTCTTCACAGGAGATAATTTAATTATTGTTTAAATCACATTCTTTGAAAAAAAATTTAATTGAGATATAATTCACATAAAATTCACCCTTATAAAGTATATACTTCAGTGGTTTTTAGTGTATTCACAAAGTTGTACAACCATCATCACTATCTAATTCTGGAACATTTTCATCACCCCAAAATGCCTATTTGTAGTCACACCTATTTCTCCCTTCTCCCAGCCCTTGGCAACAGTTAAGCTACTTTCTGTCTCTATGAATTTGCCTATTCTGGATATTTCATATAAATGGAGTCATACAATAGGTATCTTTGTGTCTGGCTTCTTTTACTTAACATAATGTTTTCAAGGTTCATCCACGCTATAGCAGGTATTAGTGCTTTATTCCTTTTTATGACTGAATAATATTGTATGGATATACCACATTTTGTTTATCTGTTCATCAGTTGATGGACCTGTGGGTTGTCTCCACTTTTGGGCTATTATGAATAATGCTTCTGTGAGCATTCATGTATATATTTTTGTGTGAACATATGTTTTCAAATTTCTTGGATATATATTTATGAGCAGAAAAGAGGAAGGCAAGGAATTAGCCCTGAGGCACTATAGCCTCAGAGGTCAGCAGGGTAAGAACCCTATGATAAACTGAGGTGACACTAAACCAGGAGAGCATGATATCTCAGAAGCCGAGTGAAGAAAGAATTTCAGGAAGAAGGGTGTGACAAAAAGTGTCAAAAACTTCTGAGATGTCGGTGAAGATAAGCACCGAGAAATTATCATTGAACTGGCAAGATGCAGGTCATTGAGAAATGAGGTTGTGGTGGGAACCAAAACCTGAAGGAGTGGGTTGCTGGAGATAGAGAGGAAGGTAAAGAAGTGAAGGCAGTACATAAGTCCCACGTAGGTGCTGTAGTATGTCTCAATAACATTATTGATGCGTATAATTTGAGATCCAATTCAGAGGCATCACAATGTATTGGAAAGAGCACAAGCTTTGGAGTCAGACACACTTGAGTTTAGCTCCCAGCAATATCACCTGCTTGCTGTGTGACCTTATGCAAGTGACTCCTTAAGTCTCTGGACTTTATTTTCCCTCATCTATAAAATTGAGATTATAACACCAATCATACAACAGTGCCGTGAAGACTAGAGGTAATGAAAAACCCATCCTGGGACAGCTTCTGGCACACAATGGTCACACTATAAAGTGTCAATTTTATATTACTAATTTTATTATTTTTTAATTTACCAACCAAATCCAAGACTGCTGGTATTCTATGTTGCTTATTATTAAAATCCAACGCTTTGTAACCAGATGACTGGGAAAACTTTACAAAAGAGTAGTCATTTCTGTGTTTTGATGGATGATTGGAAGCTCTTTGGCAGAGAAGGTTCAAAGGCATATTTCTGATGGGAGAACCACAAATAAGAGGTAGCACGTGTTCTGGAGGATGCCTGAAGTAAGAGACAGGTTGGAGAGAAGGGCTGAAGGCAGAGTGTGAAGCACCTTATAAACCATGTTAAAATAAATGTAATCTTTATATAATCTTTAAAAGATAAACTATACATCATGGTAATTATTTCCATTTTATTACCAAAGCTCAGTGCCTCCATGAACCTGAGTTTTAAAGGGCTATACTTACTAACTTCAAGAACCACATGGTAAATAAGATTCAAAACACCACAAAAGCCCATGGCATTTAAAAGATAGATTTACAACCATCTGGGTGCATCAACCATTGCTCCCAAAATACTGGTGCCTGAATGGCAGCCTGATGAAACTTTCATGATTTCATGGGGAAAACGTTATTTGAGGCTTCTGACTGGTCATTTTTTCCTTTACTATGAGGCTATGGCTTTTCTTCTTTTTGATGTTTAAAAATGGCATTTTTGAAATGAAATGATAGTGGTGTTGTTGAATGCCTTGACCTAGCAAAATTAAAAGGTAGATAACTTCAATTTTACTCCTAAAGTTTCTTTTGAAATTATTCCCAGTCTATTAAATCACAGAGTCTGGGATTATTTGTCTTAAAATACACTATCCTTGAAATCTGCAAACATTGTTTCACTTAAGTATGAAGGGATCACAAAGAGTCCCTAAATGCCATTGCTGTTAGTAGATAATCCTGAGACACTTAGGAGTCTTTAAGGGTGTTCTTCTCATGCCACAGGCAGCCATTTGAAAGTCCCTGAAGGAAGTCTCTGTATACATACAAAATGTGAAGTCTGGTATATACATATAAATACACAGTTGTGACTCCCAACCTCTATTGAATGAGGTTGATCAGATGCTTATATCATACAGAATATTCTTGCAAGGTCTCAGTTCAATGGAAAGATTTGATGAAGTGGAGAAGTGAAGTTTTACCAGGAGCTTTCATGTGCTAAATCAAGTTTCTGTAGTTTTTCTTCACATTTGCATTACTAAGACAGGCATCCAAGGGGAACTGTGTTCTAGTTTGATAAAATATTTTAGAAAGTGTTTTATGTTGTTTCTTCCCAAGGATGTTATAGATTACACACATCATTCAGATTTTTTATAAACCTTTGTAATGTCAGTGTAAGGGTGAGCTCTCCTAAACTTAAAAAAAAAAAAAAAAAGTGTTTCGCTCTGTCTCATTCTGTAAGTTAAATATTCCTAGTAATCGCATACATTCTCAACAGAGTATACCACCAAATACTGTGATTATAAAAAGGCAACGTCTAGTCTTAACTTGATTACTAGGTATTAGACAGATGACGATAAAGCACCAATGCAGTCTGCTATTAGAGAAGGACACCAGCTTTGGTGCTCTGACAGAACTGGGTTTGAATCCAGCTACCTGACAGATGAAAATTTTGCTTGGTGTTCTGTGGAGTATCACAGAGAGCCAACAAATTAGGTGAAGTAGATGAAGTTGTGAGTTTGGATGAGTGGGTTGTGAAGTGCTCTTCGGAATAGGTGACTCTTGAGATGAATTTTTAAGAATAAAATAGAAATTCTCCAAGGGCTGGGGAGGAGGGAAGGGTGCTATGGCAAGGACCAACAGCACGCACAAGGACAGTTAGGCATGAAGACTTACAAGGCGGGGGCAAAGGGTCGAGGACTACTGACCCCAAATCAAGATGTCTGAAGGGCATACAAATGGAAATATTCAGTGGGGTTGGTTGCTTCTGCTTGTTGGATTCATGTGAACTTTAATTGATAAAGTAAGCATTTATTCGTATTACATAGTAAGGAAATTTCCCACTAAGGTAGCAGATTCTTCATTCTAAATTCCTTATCTAGGGGCTTCCCTGGTGGCGCAGTGGTTGAGAATCTGCCTGCTAATGCAGGAGACACGGGTTCGAGCCCTGGTCTGGGAAGATCCCACATGCCACGGAGCAGCTGGGCCCGTGAGCCACAGCTGCTGAGCCTGCGCGTCTGGAGCCTGTGCCCCGCAGCGGGAGGGGCCGCGATGGTGAGAGGCCCGCGCACCGCGATGAAGAGCGGTCCCCGCACCGCGATGAGGAGTGGCCCCCACTTGCCGCAACTAGAGAAAGCCCTCGCACGAACCGAAGACCCAGCACAGCCAAAAATAATAAATAAATAAATAAATAAAATAAATAAATTTAAAAAAAATTGTATAAAATTGTTTAAAAAAAAAATAAATAAAATAAATTCCTTATCTAAAAAAAAAACAAAAAAACAAAAAAACCACCAACACTCCCCCCAAAAAAACCCAGCTATCTAGAACAATGAACTTACGATAAATTTTTTAAAAAAATCTTCCTAACAATATTTTTAAATTATACTTACTTTTTACTTTAAATTACTTTAAATTATACTTACTTTTTACTAGATGCTTATACAATTCTTACTTATTCATGTTCCCAGGAAATCTACAGTGTTTTGAAAATACTCAACAGCAAAGATAGCTGTTTTACTAGGCAATTAAAAGGAAATTATGGGTTTGAGTTCAAAACGTGAGTTCTACTAACTGGGATCTAAATATTTTGGAACTCACTACAATTGGCTAAGGGAGAACTGAGAATGTCATTACCTAAGAAAAGACTTCTAGTAGAATTCTAATACACCTGGCTCAACAAAGGGATCACTCTTCATGGAATTTTTGTTGTCTATTATTACAAATTTTGTTATCACTTTGATCTGAATGAGATGTTCCAAAATAAAATCCAAAAAGCACAGTGTGAACAATGTCTCTTACCTATTAAGTCTCTGAATCCAGTAACAGGTATTCACATACTTATCCAGCAGAGTTTTTGTTTGTTTTGATTTGTAGAAGAAAGCGATGTTGCCACATGTCTACTCAAATAAATTAACGTTACCATCTAAACTGACTCATTTGGAAGGGACAAGTCTACATAGTAAAAAAGTATAACATGTATGCATGCCAAAAACATTGAAATGGACAGAGTTCTCATTTTCTTCTTGTTTAGTGATGCCATCTGTTGACCTTTACCCTGCACCCTGAGTCAAGCACAGATGCTGAAGTGTAGAATCATAGAAAATGAGAGGATAGGGTGGGGTGAAGGGAAGGGGCCGAAAATAAGGGAGGGAGTAGGAAAGGCATGATGCAATTTCTCAAGATAGGAATTTAGGTAAAAAAATGCCCCTGACAAGGCAACTCCAACTTGAAAGACTATCTTCCCCAGCTAGGTGGCATCTAGAACCTATGACTGCCATTCAGAGAAAAGGAAAAAGGAAAAAAGGAATACAACATTTTCTCCTTAAGGCAAAATGAGTTGTTTCTCTTTAATAAATGCATGGACTTAAATTGTGGTACCTCAGATTTTATAGTCAAAGCAAAGGAAACCATAAGATAAACAGTTAAAATGTTTTATTGATTAAATGTTATTATAGCTTTTATGTGTATTTTGTAAAGCAAAACATGGATATTTCATGCAATGCTTCAAGCACAATTTTCTAAAGAAAACCAATAATCATTTGTTCTGATAGGAACTGCATATTCAATAGTGGACAAATCCCATAGCATTATTCTTTTTTCTCACAGTAATGGTAAAGTGTTTTTCCGTGATTGTAAAAAATCACACCATCTTCTTTCCTTTTACATAGAACTTCATAAGATAATCCACATGCAAGAAAAGCATAGTATAAACAATGTCTCTTACCTACTAAGTTACTTTCCACCTATGTTGAGACCATGACTTGGTGCCACCTTTGGCCTCATTTCTTATCACAGCCCCCTACTATCTCTGAGCCCACAGTATTCTCTTGAACCTCTAACCCCTTATAATTTCATATTTGTATCCCCAGAGCCTAAAAGGAGTCCACTATTTTTTTTTTACTAAATGAATAAAGAAATAGATAACTTTAGGCTAGAAGTGATGAAACATGTAAATAATATTACAATTAATATTTACAGTTAACAAAGCACCTTCTTTATCTGATTTAATACTCAAAATCATGCTATGAGGTAGATACTTCATATCTCTATTTTACAAATAAGGAAACAAAAGCTCAGAGAGGCTAAGTAGACTTCCCAAGAGCCCAGCTAATGAAGTCACTTAAGCTGAGATTTAAACCCCGATCTTTACTAAATTCCATATACTTTCTACTACATCCTGCTTTCTCTAGAAGTATTATACGCAATGAGTAGAAGCTGAAAGATTATATCTAATATATTGAATTTTATTCAGGGTGAAATAAGAAAGCATTCTATTTTTGAAAAATTCAGAATATTAATAACATTTTATGAATGCTCACATTCGTTTGGTTTATTATTCTTTATAAATATGAAAGAAGAACCAGCAATGCAAGTTTAATATCACAAGAGAGTTGGCAGTATTTTATTAACCTGCCCTCCTAAGTTGCCTGCAATGATGTAATTACTGCTATTTATCAGTCTGTGCACATGTACTGAATTACAGCCTAGAGATGTATAACTTTCACTTACAGAGAAGAAGGTTGGAGGGTGCAAAACATTCTATTGTAATCCTAGGAAGATATTTTTCAAAATTATATTTCCCTTTTGCAATCCCATAATGATTTCTTTTCATGTAATCTTCTCTTTAACTGATCGATATCTGGAAGATCCATCAGCATCCAGCAGCATGCTCCCCCAAGAACTAAGTGAGTGACAGTTGCCTGCTGCCACCTAGACTTGGCAGTTGAAAGGAGCAGAGATGGCTCCACTATGTGTGTTGCTATATTCCTGACTTTCCAAAGACTGGGAAGTCAAAGGCCTTTACAAGTGTATATTATTTCTCCATGTACATCCCCGTACTTCCCAGCAGTATAGCATAATATCAGTGGACCCTACATGAAGGTTCTAAAAAATGAATCTGAGTAGATAATTTTTAATACTTGTCAATTACTAGAAATGTGATGCTGCATAGAAGAAAAATACAAAAATTAGGAATAGGTTGGTCAGGGCTTAAGAACATGTATTGTCCCCATCCTCAACCCCCCCTTTTGGAGGGAAACCTTTTACTCAAAAGAGATTCTTCCTGTCTCATCCATTCCCGGTTTAGAATATTGATACATCCTTATGGCTGTCTTTTCTGCTATTATTGCACACTATGAAAAATTGCAAATTTAAAAGAAACTCTGACAAGTGTTCTGAGTAGGAATAGGAAATCCTAAACTCAGATGATTATTTCAGATGATCACAGCTGCCTGCCAGTGCTTTTTTAGGATCATTGTTAAGTGTTTTTGAATGAAAAAATAGTTGAATATGACTATTCTCTCTGGATCTCCTACCCTCTGTGCCCACTGTCTGCCTCGCTTTGTAAATGTAGACATGCATTAGCTTCTCTCTTCAGCCTTCCTTTTGTTTGGTCAGGTGTCTCCTTGCAGACAGCTGACCCACAACTCCAGTTCTCACTGTTGCCCCTATTGTGAAGACTCTGACTTCCCTTCCTGTAGCTCTGCAGCTTCTTCTAGATCCCTGATCCATCACCTGAACCCACAACTCTCTAATCTCACTTCAAACTCATGAAGAGTTCAGAGAAGGAAGAATGAGTGTATCATTCCAAGTGTCATGGAGGAGGCCGGGCCTGAACTCACTGTAATGTAGGCTCTTCTACATCAGAACTGCACAGATGGAACTTTTATGTTAAGAAAATTTTTTGAATTCTTGGAATTCAACAATATGTCTAATATACAATCAGTGGTTCCCATTAAATCTAAACTGCTGTCTGAGATCAGTATTAAGTCTGCAGAAAGCTGTGCTTGTTAAAGAATCACAGAATTAAGTACTTGTTGAAAGAGCCTAGCAAAGTGACCAACATCAGATCCCTGGTAGTCTTGCTGACCTCAGAGCACAGAGGAGGCTCACAACACACTGACTGTGGGCAACCATCAGGCACCATGTGGGAGGAAGTTGGTAATCCTACAAGACAAATCATATTTTGCCAAGACATTTGATTAAAAATTTGATCATTGGGCTTCCCTGGTGGCGCAGTGGTTGAGAATCTGCCTGCTAATGCAGGGGACACGGGTTCGAGCCCTGGTCTGGGAAGATCCCACATGCTGCGGAGCAACTAGGCCCGTGAGCCACAACTACTGAGCCTGCGCGTCTGGAGCCTGTGCTCCGCAACAAGAGAGGCCGCGACAGTGAGAGGCCTGCGCACCGTGATGAAGAGTGGCCCCCACTTGCCACAACTAGAGAAAGCCCTCACACAGAAACGAAGACCCAACACAGCCTAAAATAAATAAATAAATAAAAAAGCAGAAGGAAAAAAACAAAACAAAAAAAAAACACTTAGATTTATTTAAAAAAAAAATTTGATCATTGATCGGGTCCAAGTTTAATTCCTTTAAGAAATGCAGATATGCATATTGACAGATGCTTTTCCAACATTTTTCTTTAAATGTACTATAAGCTCTATTCTTGCATCCATCCCAGGCATGTCCACTCCTGCTCTATTTTCTCCATGCACTGTGTTTCATTTATATATTCAGGAACATTTTAGTTAGAACAATCAAAGGAAGAAATGAACAACAGTTAATTGGGAAATGTACTAAGTCTAGAGCCACAGTGACAGTCATCATAGGAGGAGATGGCTGTGATATAATTGTTCTTCCTCCAGTGACTATCAATAGAGTGGGTTTTGCCAGATCTCCTGAAGCAACTGCTACTATAAAGCTCCAAGTGGAGCAGGACTATTGTCCCTCCAAATATAGACCCTTGGTGTTTGAGGGCCAAGAAATCCAATGTCAGAATGAAACAATGGAAGTCTGCCCAGAAACTTCTGTAAAAAACGATCCCTTTGATAAAACTGACTAATAAAGAAACACCACAATTGCTCTTTTACCAGTAATTGTTTTAAACATTTGATTATAAATGAAAATTTTGTGGTAGCTTGTGACCAAGAAGATTCACATTTTTATGTGTGCTTCCCAAAGGGAGAGATGATAAGTATAGTATAAGCACAGAAAAAGTAACATAAAATGTGAAGTCCTAATGCCTAGCTCAGGCTTTAGTAGATGCAGGGCCTACTGCTAAGATACAGATAGAGAGAATATATGCCAACCTTTAAACTGGATCTGAAGCCCTCCCCAAATTGCTCATGGGTGACAAGGCCTGCCTGTGTATTTCCATAGAATCTTGTGCTTTAATATATTGTAATACTAGAGGGTACCTTAACTGTTGTTATTTGTTGTCTTCCCCATGTAGGGGAGGTCTACATCTTATTTCTTTATGCTCAGTACTTAGCATAGTGCATGGCACATAGTAGGTACTCACTACAAATAAATAAAAAATAGTTGTTAAATTAATGAATATTCCTGTTGGTAAAAAATTTATAATCCACATGGATGTGTTTTAACTATAAGGACATATACAGCTGATTTGCTGTCTATTCCCTAAGGTGAATTTTATGTCCTTGATGAATAAATTGTACATTTGTTTTTGTTTTTTAATTTTATTTATTTATTTTTTGGCTGCACGGCACATAGTTCCCCGACCAGGGATCGAACCTGTGCCCCCTGCATTGGAGGCACACAGTCTTAACCACTGGACTGCCAGGGAAGTCCCAAGAAGTGGTATGTTTACACTGTGTGAGGTGTTCTGCGAATCACTGTGGAGGATACAGAGAATAAAAGATGTAAGACTCCACCTACCCCTAATTTTATCCCCAGGCTTGTGCGGAATGCTCCTCTTTAACTCACCCTGAATCATCATCTGTCAATTCTTTGAGGGTTTAGTGACTGTGGTACAGGAATAGGTTCTCATTAAATGTCTGGTGAAAGAATGGATAAATGAACCTACCTGGTGCTTGTGGGCAATTTGACATCAAAAGCTTGGAGCTAACAGCTATCAGTGTAATGATGAAATACTTGAAGCTCTCATGGGCTTTTTTTGTCAGCTGATTGTGGTCAACATTCTTAATATGTAACCGCAGTAGAAGCTCCTTGAAGGCAGGATATTAACTATTTCAATCTTGTTCATCATTGTATTCTCAGTCTCAGACACACTGTAGACTATCAGTAAATATTTGCTGAGTTAAGGAAGCTTTGAATGTTTCGAGTCTTTGTAGAGTAAATTTGAAAAGTTAACAAATAACAGTGATAGAAAACACAGTCAAAGAGAAATAAAATGTTTTGCGGGGCTCACTGTGGTCAAGATCATGTCTTGCAGGGGTGCGATATTTTTATAAATAAAATTTATAAATTTTAATAATATTTTGGATAGATCTTGAAGAGACAGGTAGAGTTTCAACAGGTGTAGATGTCCAGGAGAGGACTGACTTCTACTTTTTTTTTTTAAACTCTTATTTCAAAGTTACAGAATTCCTTGATTTGGAGATATGGAGTTTAAAAATTATACAGAATTCTTATCCTTATGTCTGCAGAGAAAATCAGTTATTTTTAAGGTGATTTTTTTTTTTAAATCACATGGAATGTCGATAAACATTTTTTTTTAAGATTTAAAAGAGAGGAGTTTCAGAATTTAATCATGAAATTAATGTTAAGTACTAAAACACATTCCTGTAACGCTTTAAGCTATTTTAGTACCAATAAAAGACTTTAGCCCTGTTTTTAGAACTAAAGCCCATTTAAATCAATAAGATCTTTAAGAAAAATAATTTTACTTTTAGTGATAAATCATAGTAAAAAATATGATGCCTAAAATATTCACCTAACCATGTAAGACATCTGTGCCTGTGCAGCAAGATCGAAACCCTCAAAATTAAGGGCCTTTGGACCCTGCCTGTGTCTATAGCTAACAGATTTCACAACCTGGGAAAGTCCACAAACTCATCTTCCTTGTTGATGAAAAAAGGGGCTTATATGAGAACTGTGCCTCTCAAGCTTTAACGTGCCACTGACCACCTGCAAATCTTGTTAAAATGCAGATTCTGATTTAGTATGTCTGGGGCAGGGCCCAAGATTCTGCATTT
This sequence comes from Balaenoptera acutorostrata, assembly GCF_949987535.1. Lineage (NCBI taxonomy): Eukaryota > Metazoa > Chordata > Mammalia > Artiodactyla > Balaenopteridae > Balaenoptera > Balaenoptera acutorostrata. The sequence continues at coordinate 71,336,240 of NC_080081.1, forward strand.
CCAGCAAGTTCCCAGGTGATGCCCACGTTGCTGGGTTTTGACCCCACTGTGAGTATCAAAGGATTAGAAATCTTTTGCTTTCTGCTGCCCCAGGATCCTAGGTAAGGTTTCCAGCATGAAAAGTTTGTTATCAGACATAACCTGGAATTATGGTTCAACTACAAAAGGCTTCTGGAAGTCCTTCTCACTGAATGTGCCCAGTGCTTGGCATTACTTTACCATTTCGACTCATAGGAATAATTTTTCCTGGATGTCTTTGGCACATAGTAGATTCGTCTTCCTTCATTTCTCCCTGACAAGTGCCAGATCATAGTGGTAGTTAAATACCAATACTTAATATAATATGCCTTGTGTGACTTCAGGCTCCTTTAGGAATCTGGCCAACAGTTATTGTATCATCTGTCAATCATAAATTCTAGTAATAATTTCTTGAGCCCTACTGTGTATAATGACATAGTATAGACTGTATAATGCAAGGTATATATCATTATGCTTTATTTGCAGATGAGGATACTGAAGCTAAGAGATATAAGCGAAGTCTAGGGCCACCTAACCAGTAAGAGTGGCCAAGATTTGAACCTAAGTCTTGCTGGGTCCCAAGCTTTGGTCTTTCTCCTATACCACACTGCCTCTCTGAGGGAGTCACAAGACTGGGAAGAGGAAGGTTCAAAGATGTGCATGGCATATTATGGGCATCTAGAAATTTTTAATATAAGATCAATAAGAGATAATACAAAGCATCTCCAAATGAAGTACTCAGTGATTATTTCAGAAATAAGTTTTGTGCTAATGCAGAGGTGAAAGGAAGCTGTGTGTGCAAGAATGGCTTGGAAAGGCTTCCCAAAGAAGGGGGCCTTTGAGTCAGGTCTTGAAAAATGATTAGGAATTGAGGGAGCAAAGAAGGGAGCATAACAGACAGTGGGGACAGAGGTAGAATCACTTTCCTTCCAAACATGAAAAATTTTAAGGCTTTTTCAGGCAATAAGAAGGGCGTCCACCATGACAGACCATTAATACCAGACTGAAGAATTTAGATTTCATCCTTTTATCAGTGGGGGGCCTCTCGATGTTTATAAATAATATGTCAGAACTATACTGTAGAAAGAATAATATATCAGAACTATACTTTAGAAGGTAACTCTGGCAACTAGGTATGTGAAAAACTAGAGCTAGAAGAGTCGGGAGGCAGCAAGATAGATGGTTAGTTTCTTCATCTGTAAAATTAGGAAAAAATACTACCTTATAGGGTTGTTTTGAGAATTAGATGAGATACAGTATGTAAAGCACTTAAAATGGTGCCTGGCCCATAGTGTTAAAAAATGTGAGCTATCATGTCAGCTAGGTGTGAAGGCGAATTAGCCTAAATTCTGCATTTATTTACGCTCAACTTTAGAGTTAGTTCTTCCCTTAAAGAGCCTCTTAGTACAGCGTCAGGCATATTGAATGTTGTCACTGCTAGGTAGTGTGGCAGGTGTCATCATTATTTTCCTCTTTCGCTCTTCCTCCAGGCAGGTGTGCATCTGTGTCATCTTTTCTCTAACTTTACTGTCACAGGGCAGCACAATGACTCTCCTTTGGGTTAATGTTGCTTTGTGGCTTGTATCAATCTTTCCTCCACTAATTCTACCCCAGTTACTACATGAGAAGGCTTCCTGAGCATGCGCTCTGCTTGGAATGAAAGAAGGGCTGCGATTCTGAGAACAATTTTAAAATAAATGGGTGAGTCCAGGTTTTCTAAGAAAAAGAAACTCAAGGTGGAAATTCCCTGCAGAAGAATTTGACTGGGAGTGGCATTTGACATATATCAGCAGCTTTGGGTTTTCATAGGTTAGTCCTGATTTTAAACCAAGACTTAACATACTAAAGTAAAAGGTATACTAGACACCTTTAGTTAGAACAGAGTCCAGTCCGGAAGAGGAGAGAGAGAAAAGATACGGTATGGGGGAGGAGAGATAAAGTAACAGTCAAGTCACCAGGTCCCCATGCTTCATCCTTACTGAGTAGTCAGATCCCCTTCTGGAGATCACTTCATTTTCTCACATACAGAGTGAAAATACCATCTGTGTATGCGCCTTTCATCCAGCATTCCATTCTGCCAAAATTTATTATCTACTCCTGTGGGCCAGGCACTAGGCTAAGTGCTGTGATACAATAATGAGCAGAAATACACATAGTTCCTGCCTTCAAAGAATGTACAGACTAGGGGCATAGACAGATATTAATCAAATAATCTCCCCTCCACAAATATTATAATGCAGCTATGTCAGAAGCTACAAGGGAGAAGTACATGTGCTACATAGGGCGACAGGAAAAGTGTCCTTGAGGGAAGGAGTGTTGAGCAGTGGTTGCTTATGCCACGCTGGGGGTAATTGGTGTTATAGCCCAAGAAGAGGGAACTGCGTGTTTCAATGCCTTGGAAAGAAGGCCAATGTCCTGGGAACACAGAGCAAGAAGGAGGATGTGACTATTGAGGCTGCAAGAGCAACTGGGGGGAAAACCAAGCCAGGCCTGGCAGGTCTTTTCAAAGGATTGTCTTAAAGGGTTGTTGCCATCATCAAGTGAAACAAAGAGCCTAAATTTATAATTTAAAAATTATAGGGCTTCCCTGGTGGCGCAGCGGTTGGGAATCCGCCTGCCAATGCAGGGGACACGGGTTCGTGCCCCGGTCCGGGAGGATCCCACATGCCCGGGAGGATCCCACATGCCGCGGAACGGCTAGGCCCGTGAGCCACAACTACTGAGCCTGCGCGTCTGGAGCCTGTGCTCCGCAACGAGAGAGGCCGCGATAATGAGAGGCCCGCGCACCGCGATGAAGATTGGCCCCCACTTGCCGCAATTGGAGAAAGCCCTTGCGCAGAAACGAAGACCCAACACAGACATAAATAAATAAAATTAAATTAAAAAAAAAAAAAAAAAAAATTATAAAATTCTGAACAAATGGAAGACAATTTAATTATAATCATGAGTATTGTGTCTCTGAGTTATACTAAGAGAATTGTACCAAATATCATTATATAGCTACAATAAGCATTTATTCTACTCATGGAATCAAAGAACAAAGTTTGGCTGTATAATGGGTCATAAAATCCTCTCCAAAGAAAAGTCTAGGCCTCCACGCATTTGGTACATATAATGTTGGTGATTTCATAGAATCATAAACTCTTAGTCTGGACCTTCCTTGCTAACCTATGACATTTCCAATACACTGAAACTGAGATCCTCTAAGAATGAGGACCTCCTAGCTATCAAAGGCAACCTATTCTATCTTTGTACTTTGAACTTGCTTCAATTTTCTCCCTCATATTTTGGGTCAAAACCTGTAAAATAAGAGCAAGGGGGTGGGGGGATGCTAATCTCACAGTGCGCCAAGCGCTTCATATCCATAATCTAACTTAACCCTCACAAAAGCCTTATGAGGCCTAACCTCAGTTTTATAGATGAGAAAACTTAGATGCAGAAAATTGAGCTAATTTTTATTTGTCCAAGCCCATGTAGTAAATAAGTAGCAGAGCCTGACTATGAATACAAGCTGACTTGACTCCAAAGCCACAGTTCTAAGTGTTCTAGAACTATATTTTAGAGCCACTTAAAAAATATTTTGATAGTTACATCATCTTTTGAAAATCTGATGAAATCCAAAGACCTATGCTCTAAAAAGGTGAAAATATGCACAACATTTTGCAAACAGCTTCAGTTTTGGAGACTCACAGATCATAAGGAAATATACCCATGCTATTGTATTTGTTGGTTACCACATTAGCTTCATTAGGACAGAGATCGCTGTCTGTCTTAATCATTGATGCATTCTCTGCACTAAGAATGTTGCCTGGCACAGAGCAGGAGTTCAAAAAACAGTTCATGAATAAAATTGATTCCAAATGCTTGGGCCCATTCACCTAATTACTTAGAGCAGGAGGATAAAAGTACAGTATGGAGGGGCTGGCTTGGTGCAAAATTCAAGAGAACCACAGAATGACTTCCAAACCCTGATTGTGGACCCCAAGGGACCTTCTGAGTCCAGATTTGAGAAATTATAGGCCAAATTTGTTTTGTTTTGTTTCGCTTTTTAACTTTAAAATCACTTTCTCTTCCTCTACTCTCAGAAAATGATATTGTCTTTAATAGTTTCTTTTTAAATTAGAATTTGAAGTACACTAGTAAAAATAGCCCTTCTGAGTAAGTTTTCAGGAAGTATTTGGATAAAAGCGCATACACCACTTTATCTGAATGATTCCTAGTGTCACCACTATATTATTTAAATGGATTTTGCTTGTTGTTGGGGAAGTGAGAACTTTAATATGCTTATGTATATCTCTAAAGCTGAAGTAAATATCAGCTCTTGGTAAATAACTGTAAGGATATTTTATGTTATTTCTCTCAGGTTTTAAAATAGCTGAAAAGATAGTTTCCTATACCTAGAGATTCGGTCTGTGCAGTTGGTAGTTCTTAGCACTCCTATTGAATCTTGCCCAAAAGGCAGCATTCAAGAAGTATGATACAAAATCCTTTTTCAACTAGTTTTTCTTGGTTCAAATGAACTGATAATCATATATACTTGCTTCCCTTATGTGTATACAAGATAAGTAATATATACATATAAACCCATGTACATGAGGAAAGGGAAACCTTAAGAGACTAAAACAGTCAGTAAGTGGTAGAGCTGGGATGCTATTTGGTGCTTTGCAACAGGAGAGAAATATGATGAAAGTGGTATCCTGAGAAGCTAAACGTTCTGTGGTGTTCAGGATAGATGGTATTCAGGAGGCAGGGTTAGACAGGGACACAAGTTGGACTGTCAGAATCATCTAGGCAAGAGGGCTGGTCCCTACGTGGTGGAGGCAATAACACAAGAAGGAATGGATGTGAGAGACATTTTGAAAAGGAAATCATAGATTTTTTTGTTTGTTTGCTCTCTTTTTCTCTTTCTCTTTTGGACACTGAGGTTTTGCCTAATACTGTGGGAGGCACTAAGGAAGTTCAAGCCATGTTAGACAGTATGCAGATTTTTCTTGTCTGTCTGACATCTGTGAGACACAGAGGCAGCTGGAAGTAAGGTTAAGTCTGAGGTTTCTTCTCCACACCTCGTGACGTGAATCATTGGTTAGGCTTGATCCCCTTATTATAAAAGCAATATAATTAGTCATGTGATAGAATATTTGGAAAATGGAAATTTAAAAGAAATCATCCAAATTCCACCATCCTAAAAATGGTCATAATTATCTTTTTGGTGTGTTTTCTTCTAATCTTTTTTTTACTACTATGCATTAAAAAAATTTTTTTAATTGTAATCGTAGTATATACCACAACATTTTGTGCCCTACATTTTTGATCTGCAACAGTACACTGATTGATTAACAGAATGCCGTGGGACTAGACTTTCTAAGGTAAAACATACTGAGAAACAAACCAAGGCCAAGGACAGCCCTTGAGACCCCCAAAGTCAGGGAATGAAAGAGGGTATTTTAAGTTCATCAAAGATTGAGAGTAGCTTTTGATATGTTCTAGCCTTCTGTGCAGCAAACAAATTTTTGGTGCTTAGTATTTTCCTGTGATTGATTAGTGTTGAGTCATCTTGGTGGGGCAGCATAAGGAGAAGGTAGCCACGCCTGGCTATCTCTGTTGTACTCGGTCTGTTTAAACAGGTTTGTGTCATAAGACACAGTGTTATTATGATGTGCTCTCAGAGGTTGGCCAGAGGCCACTGTGTGCTTTGTTAAACATCAAGCTCTGGAGAAATAATAACATGAGAAATCTCAGGACAGCCTCTATATATTTGTACACATACATATATTCTCTAACAGAAAAGAACACCCCCTCCTACCCCCAGAAAGGCCGTACAAAACAGGTATAAAAGCTAAGCAATGCCCTTTTCTTCCCTTGATTCAAAGGAGCACCAGTATAAGGAAACTTCAAGGGAAGCTACTATTGATATAGGTTTAGAAACCTGCTTTGCTTTTAAAAGTAGAATTGTACCGGGACTTCCCGGGCGCAGTGGTTAAGAATCCACCTGCCAATGCAGGGGACACTGGTTCGAGCCCTGGTCCAGGCAGATCCCACATGCCGTGAAGCATCTAAGCCCGTGTGCCACAACTACTGAGCTCTAGAGCCCACGAGCCACAACTACTGAGCCCGCATGCCAGAACTGTTGAAGCCCGGGCACCCAGACGCTGTGCTCCGCAACAAGAGAAGCCACTTCAATGAGAAGCCCGCACACCATAAGGAAGAGTAGCCCCCACTCGCCACAACTAGAGAAAGCCCGTGCTCAGGAATGAAGACCCAATGCAGCCAAAAATAAATAAATTAATTTTTTTAAAAAAAGTAGAATTGTACCAATTTTGAAAGATGATTAGACAAAGGGTAACTTGTTTCCCAAAGCCAGAGTACCATCTGATGGGTAGATTCAGGACTTCATACTGTTGCTGCCTTCCCCGGCAGATCCCTCTTCCTTCTGCCCAAGCCTGTAACTCCTGAATTCAGTTTGCCTCTTAGTTCTTTACCATTATCCATCATAGTCCGTCTTCTAAAAGGACTATTACCTCCAGGAAATAGCCGCAGCAGAGAGGCATCCCCTGAATTTAGAGCTTCGGTGGAGACAAGGGGACAAGAGTCAAGAGGAATATTGATGGAAAGGTGTGTCCTTCCAACTTGAGTCTTAGAATCTGAGAGTCTCTATGATGCAGCAATTTGGGATACTAATCTCTCAATAACTGGAGAAGGGTGTCTAGCATAGGAAATTATTTATGCATTTTTTTTCTCTTCATGGGCCTTTTCCCCCCAATATCGTCTTTCCCTCCTTCTCTCCCAGCTCTGCATCTCACCCAGCTCTGCATCTTGCCAGCCTCAGCACTACTTTTTCTGCTGTGTGTGTGAGTCTACTCTTGTTCCGATTTAGCTGACCCTACTGTGCTCCCGCAGGCACCCTCTGAGCACCTCTGTTGTAGCACCTGTAACGCAGCCCTGTAATTGTAACTACCCTCAACTTTTCCTATTATTAAATCATAGTGTTGAGAAGGGGGGCAGTGTCTTATTCATCTTTGTACATTTGGTGCCTGGCACGAAATATACATTAGAAATATTTCACTAAGAAATGGTGAAAGAAGTTGTAACATGAGTTAATTAGTGGCTTTGTTTCTATTTATGCCAAACAAGATACCAGCAAAAAAATCATATTTTAATTATACCAGAAGCACCTTTGGTTAAATCATTCTTCCCAACCTAAAAGAGGTCCCTCCTCTTGTTGCCCAGCCATAAGCACTGAAATCTGTCTTCCCAATCACCTCCAAGTTCCATTGATACCAATATCTAGGGCTCTAGAGAGCTATGTTGCTACCTTCTCAAATTCTTAGTGCTTCTCTCCGTATGGGATGTGTTCTAATGTCATTCCTCCTCCTGGCACCACTTTCCGTTCTTTAAAATATAGATTAATGGTCTTATGTTAGGAATAAAGAGGGAAAACAGTCTATCATATTCTTAGTGTACTGAGCTGAATTTATCCAAGAAGGCATATGTGGTTTAACTATATAAACAGTGCAATTGCATTATTAATCCTGCAGTCTTATTCCTCTTCAGTTTGTGGGCCATGGTTATTTCCAAACTTTACTTAGTACATAACTGTTGCATGACACCAGGTGGGAAGCAATTATATATAAAAATGGACACTGGATCCAGGGCAGCAGGTCATTGTACAATTATTTTTTCTTTTCTTTTCTTTTTTTTTTTGTGGTGAAAGTACTGCATTTATTGCAGGGCACCAATCAAGGAGAATGGGTGGGTCATGCTCAAAAGACCTGACCTCCTTTGTGTTCAGGTTTCAGGGAAGGGTTTTTAAAGGCAACATTAGAAGTGAGTGTTTCAGGGTGCCAGATCAGCTCATGGACATTCTTCTGACTGATTGGTGATGAGGTAACAGGATGATATTTTAGGAATCTCAGTCATCAACTTTCTGGTTCCAGCATACCATCTTAATAATGGTGTGCCTTTCAATGGGCAGTCTCAAACATTTACAAAACAGATACTTTGGAGCATCAATAAAGAATTTCCCAAAGGATTCATCATAGGATTTCTTTAATGAGCAAGTTTCCCTTTCATATTCAAATTATAATTTGAGTCAACATAAAGAAAATATCTTCACTGTTGTTCAAGACAGAGAAGGAGATTATAGAATCAAATCTGATGCAGATGAGGATAAGCCTCTAATAAGTCTCTAAGAACAGACAAATTCCACCTAAGGGACTGAAAGATCCTGTCTAATAATCTGAGCAATTCTTTAAAAAAAAGAAAAGAAACACCCCAAACTAGCAATTACATTTATTTTCTATCAGGGCAAAAATATATAGGTTCTAGAAATACCAGACAATAAATTAATTTAAATCTCTCCAGAAAATTTTTTAAAGAATTATTAAAAGATGTTTATGAGCATGAAGAAATAGAGGTGGTTGATAACCCAGATGCAGAATGGGTCCATGAAGAACACTTGGCCCAGTGGTGTTCAACTTTTTAATTGAAGGCACAACAGGCATGGATAAAAATTTGAGGCTGATTCAAAGCTAAGGAAGATAGATTAATTTTTTTTATGCCCTTCAGCCTCTCTCTGTAGAGAAAGGGTTGCTCATTTCCTCCAGGCTCCCTATTTTCACAATGAACTTGTGAAAATTAAACTGTCCTCTGTTTGATGCTCAAAGCATATACTTTTGCCCCTAAACAACAAAGCAAAATATGTGCATTTCAGGCTCCTTTTGGAGGAAAAAACCTTGAATCATCTTCTGTCCAATCCTTGTCCAATCCAAGTTGTTGTAGCAACAGCATATTGCCTAACATATATGCATTCACTCCTCTAGGCATTCTAAATTTTATCCTTGGAAAAATTCAGATCATCGTTTATTCAGTTTTTTACTCAATCATTTACTTAATCAACCGCTATTGATTTCCTCCTATGTGCCAGGCCTTGTGGTGGGCACATAGAATGTGCATGAAATAAACCTGGTCCAGGGGCTTCCCTGGTGGCGCAGTGGTTGAGAATCTGCCTGCCAATGCAGGGGACAGGGGTTCGAGCCCTGGTCTGGGAAGATCCCACATGCCGCGGAGCAACTGGGCCCGTGAGCCACAATTACTGAGCCTGCGTGTCTGGAGCCTGTGCTCCGCAACAAGAGAGGCCGCGATAGTGAGAGGCCCGCGCACCGCGATGAAGAGTGGCCCCCGCTTGCCACAACTAGAGAAAGCCCTCGCAGAGAAGCGAAGACCCGACGCAGTCATAAATAAAATAAATTAATAATAAAAATAAATAAATAAATAAATAAACCTGGTCCAGACACGACAGTCTACCGGGAAGGTAAGGCAACGTATAGGTTAACGAGCAAATAAATAGGTAATTACAAATTTAGAAAGCGCTATAGAGCCAACACATGGGGTGCTGCTTCCGCTTAGGTAAAGTGAACAGGATGGCCCATCTGAGACTGAGTGACTTAAGATGATGCTTGAAAGCTGAGAAGGAGCCAGCTATGGGAAGGGCTCTGTGAAGAGCATTCCAGGCTGAGGAGTAGCACGTAGAAAGAAGACTCTAAGGCAGCCAAGTCTAGAGAAAGCTAGTGAGGAGACTGTGATGAGATGGGAGTGGTGAGCTGGGAATAGATCACGCAGGACCCCGTGGGCCAAGTAAGAAGTCTGGATTTTTTTCCAGGTGCAATAGAAAACTTGGAGTATTTTAAGCAGGGAAGTGATAAGATTCAGCACATAGTTTAAAAGATCACAGAGACTAGCATACTCAAACCATGTTTTCTGAGGTGCCCTCCTAGAATTAATTTTCCTATATAGTGCTTTGTTATCATACTATTGTGGACACTGAAGTGTCAGTTAAGAAACCATGGACTAAAGTTTGTTAACCATATCCAATATCGTTGAGGATGCTGATTCTTTGTGAGGACCCAGGAAGATTTTCCCTGGGGGTCTCAATATCTGGTGATGTGTGTTTATCTTGAATCACTGCTTTGTTTTTATCTTATGAATATGTTAAATCTCGTAATTGATCTTGTTTCCCTTTTGGCTTTCTCTGTTAGGAATCTTAAGCCACATTTTCAGCCACCTCCTGCAAATATACAGGGTTGTGTGGCTTGTATGTCTGTGAACTTGGCTTTCTTATGTCTCCACCTTTCCTTTACCTTTTTCCAAACACACTTAACTGTTTATTTTATACTTTTATAATGGAGGTATTTTCATTAGCTACCTTAAAGAACAAGGCAGAATTAAATAGTTGGAGTAGAAAATCAGGAATTAAAAATATCTTAATAAGTTTAAAGACCTGTTCTTAAGTTTGAAAGCTCATTTGTTAAGTACAGGATAGAGAACACTCATTTAACACAGATTTTATGAAGACGCAGAAACACCACGTAGAACTGACTGTAACACAGTCTGAGGTAATGGAGATAGCCTCCCACACAGCACTTAACATTGGTGTAATGGTGAGTTTTCTTTCTGTCTTCCCTGGCAGACTGTCCCTTGAGGCAAGGACCACATCGCATTCACCATTATATCTTTCATACTTACTGCAGTGCTGTTCAGGCATTCAATTACTTAATTCAAATTAATACCATGCTGAATTAATGATAGAGTAAATATAGATTAAAAAAGTAAAACCTCTCATTATCTCAGACTGAATCAGCAAGAGTGCAATCCCTTGAGTTCAGCAGGTACCCACACACTATGCCATATACTACTGTGTTTGGCCATGTCTAGAGCTCTAAGTTTAGGGTAGGAGCAATATTTTTAAAGAGATACTGACAGACTGGAGCAGATCCAAAAGACAGCAATCAGCTTGCTGAATAGTTAGAAGTTGTGTGGTTTGATGGGAAGGAATGTTTAGCCTGTGAAAGCAGATTCTTATAAGGGACAGGTTGGCTTTCTAAAAATGTCTGAAGAACAAGCATATGGAAGAAGGAATAGATTTGTCCTAATTCCAAATGACAGAATTAGAGCCAATGGATGGAAATTATAAGGAAAAACTTTCTTAAACAGCTTGTAGTCCTCAGTGAGATAATATACTTCACATATGTTGGGTAAAGCATTCATTAATTGATCTGACTGTGACTTGTATGATAGGTGAGTGGTTGGATTAGAAGATGTTTAATATCCTTTCCAAATCCAAGATGTAAAAACTTTATGCCCATAATAGTTGCAATGAACAATTGGATTGCTTATTAGCATGTAACAAGCTGATCTAATTAATGTGCCACATAACCACTATTTACAGGTATTAACATGACTGTTAATACTAAAGGTTTTGCCTTAGTCATGAAAATGTTTCCACAGGCAATAGGTTTTGACAGGGTGAGAGAGTAGGAAATCACACAGTTCCAGATCTTTGAAACAACTTATAAAAGTGAAAGAATTTTGGTTTGGCTGCAATGGATGGGTATGGGCAAAGAGCCCAGGACAAGTCAGACCAGATCGCTGGCCATATGAACTGGAGCTGATGGTTGGCTATGGTCCCCAGGGGATGGAATGAGGGCAGAGAATGCGCTCTCAGAGGCCTGCAAAGGTGAAGTTAACTAAAGAGAGTAGCAAGGGCTGAGAGGCAAAAAAACAAAATCTATTACCACTCACAAGTCTTTGCAGTAGGATCTGGACTCCAAGTGGGAGACACGGCCTAGAGGTGGAGAAACTGAGTCAGAAGAGAATCCACTCTGAAACCTTTTGTGGAGGGTCCTGGTCACGGCTGTGAATGTTAGTATTCTTGGCTCGCCTGCATTGGTCCTTGGGCATGTGGTGTATGCATGTTGAAAAGGTTTATTGACAAAGAACGGGGCACATACACCACAAATCAATCAGTAGAGATTCTCAAAATGAGCTTCAGAGCCCACAGGAAGGCTTTGACATTAACCCACAACCTTTGGATTCAAGTAATTTAAAAGCAGCCCTCCAGATCAGTTCTGCTTTTTTTCTACCGACCACTTGTATCTCAAACATTTTCCTACTTGGCAGAACTACCTTGGCTCCCTCTGAACAGGCTGACGAGGAGGCTGGAATGTGTGTGAAGGAATAGAAGGAGCAGCAGACAGATGAAAGCACAGTGAGCCATTCCTGGCTTCTGTGAAAGCGCTCCTTGCTTTCTGCCATGTGTACACAAAATTCCGTCGAGCGCTGATCTGGGATCATCTATCAAAAGACTTAAAAATTTTAAATACCAAAAGTTTTGTTTAGAGGTCAAATTTCAGAGTTTCGACTGTATTTGGAGTGTTTGCATTGGGAAGAAATGCCACGGAAGAGGCCAGGCAATACGCAGAGTTAGCCTTGAGGATGAGCAGAAAGCAGAGGACAGTCTACCCTTCGAAAAAGGAGTTGTTAAACAAAGAGGTGGTCAGGCTGCCTCTTCACTTCAGGATTGGGGAAGGGATGGGTGGGTCTCCAGTTCTTGGTCTTTGGTTACTCCAGAGAGGGCCCATGGTTCTCACTGGTTAGTTAAAGGCTCTGGGCTATGTACCTTACTCTAAAGACACCTCGATCTCAACCACCACAAGAATTTAGTCATCCTATACCTATATTTCCACCCTGCTATCACATACAATTAAATAGGATTAAGATGATTTTCAGTACATTCTTCTGAAAATTTGCTCCCTTATCCAATTTCCCCAGCACCATTTTAGTGCCACAGTTTTTCCTTCCCCGTCCCTCATGTGTAACAGTGGAAAGAGTTAAAATATCATCAGCTTGGAGATACACAGAGGCTCTACACTTGGTTGCTATATGACCTGGGACATTGCTTCACCTCTGGGAGTCTTAATTTCCTTTTCCACAAAATAGGATAGCACAAAGGGTTGCCGTGGAGATTAATTACACACATGAAATGTAGATAGCATATAAGGCTTAGCACTCAGTAGGTGCCTAGCATTGTTAGCCACTCTCCCTTTTCCATTCCCCTGTTCATTGTTCTTGTTGGCTCCCAATATTCATCTGTTTATCCCATCCCTGAAATAGTCTGAGTGAGAATTCTTCTTGATGACCAAATTAGGAGAGAGGAAAAGTAGGTGAAAACTGAAAACTAGTACCATCCATTTTCCTCATTTTTGAAGGAACTGGAACGGAGGAAATCCAGCATCTTGGGTTTTCAGCACTCTCTCCCTCTCTCTGGTTCCTTTGGTCCTCACTCAACTCACCAGTCAAGAGCAAGAGCTCTCTCCACGAGATGCATGGAGGACATTTCAGCCCAGGGAAGATTGTCAGCAGTTTCTTGAATTTACATTTATAACAAGCAGAACAGAACTGCCCACCCAGCCGTGATTCTTCTAACACTGGGACCAAATGATGAAAAAAATTCACTGAAAGGACTCAGATTTCATAGCAATACATTAGCATAAAACAAGGCAATAATGATGCTAATGAGAAAATAATGTTACCTATCTGCTTTAAATGTGGTATTTTGGACACAAAATGGCAAAACCATGGTGAGTAGTTGCATGGATTTATAGATACTACTACCTTAACCATAAAAAATAAGTTGGACAGGGAAGACAAAGATATTGATGCATGATCCTTCATAGATCCCTTTATTAAAAATCAGACTGATTTTTAGAAAAATTGGGCTTTACGCTAAATTGTCTTTCTTTTAATTAGGAAATTCAAATTCTTCTTTTTTCTCCCTAATTTACATTCAATTCTTGTTTTTCATTGCCGTCTCCTATGAAATACTATGTTTCATGTTGTTGTATCTGCTTATATATATCAAAGAGTACATATTTATGATCTTGATGTTTTCAGAACAAAACACCTCAGGACTTTCAACATGTTCATGTATTCATTATTATGCAAAAAGGAGGCATGGTGATTTTTTTTTTTTTTAAATAGTAACCTGGCCAGGATACAGTGCAGTGCTTCTCAGGAAGAATCATTCCATTTACTTTTAAAATGCAGCCCAGTCAGTGTTAAACTCCAGGGTTGGCACTGGGAATGGTCAGTCTTTCTTTAAGTGTTATCCACAGCTAAAAAGCAACTATATATCATTTCCTGCCTTTTCCTTCCCTTTGCTTGGTTTCCCAGCACATATGCAAAGTTCCCAAGTCCCATGATCTGCTCTTCTTTCTCTCTCTACTCTTCTTCTACACTCTCCCATTGAAAAGTGATAACTGGCAGGTGTTTACAGCAGGGACGTCCCCAACACTGGACTATCAAACTGAAAGCATGTACACAAGATGGCTGACATCAGCATCTCCATCAGATGGCAGCCAGTGCTGGATCTGAGCTTGGGGATTGGACCTCACAAGCATCTAATACTGCAGTGGAGTGCTAAGCCTGTCTGCCATTCATGCCCAGGCTTCTGGCATACCAGAGTCGCTAGATCTTAGATCCCTTTCACCATCCACAAAAGATCCCCTGGAATAGAAAAACTCTGATCAAATCCTAAATAAAAATGAAAAAGGAACACCCCTTTCCTTTCCTGCATCAACGCTGACTTGAAAACCTGACCCTTACTTACTCTTGCATAATTATCGGAAGAGGCTCACATTAGCCATGAGAGAGAGTACATTCCAGTGTAGGCCCTAGGGATCTTTATTAATGTGCTCATTTACCTAGTAAGATATTTACATGAAATGAGCTGCTTCTCAAAATTGCGAAGTTCCCACAGGGAAAGATGTTAGGACTGACCACCGTTAGCCACAGCAGCAAGAATCGAGGACCTAATTTAAGTCCTGTTGAACTTTCAATTGAAAGTTTTTCATTATTAGGATTCCAAATCCCAGGCCAGGCTATGTTTCAGTTTGAGACAACCAAATATAAGAACTTGGCCTTATGCCTCTTTTTCAAAGAACTTTATTCCCTCAGCCCCAGGTTCAGAATTTGATAACATGTTTTCTATGGACTTTTTTCCTCTTTACATCAAACAATATTAAAGAGAAAAAATAGGGGAAAAATGCTAATTACCCCCATATGTATACTCGGATATGGCCAAGTGGAATTACTCACGTTTTCCTCAAACACACACTGTGGTCCCCGATCTCCACCCATGTGGGCACAGACCCTCCTGCAAAGCCCTCCTCAGTCTCTGCCTGTCAGAATCCTACCCATTTTTTTAAAGCCCACCCAAACATCTCTTCGTCTGTGTGGCCTGCTCTCGTCACCCCAGTCAAAAATAATATTGCTTCCTCTAATATTGCTCTTGTGTCTTTCTTGAGGCCCCTTTCACATAAGGCCTGTGTTATATGCTTTTGCATAACTTCTCTTATTGATCCCAAGCAGCTTGGCAACAGCAGCATTGCATGAATCTGCATCTTTATAATGATTCCTGGCAGTGTCTTAAATGTGAGAGGTACTTCAAAAGTACTTTACTTCTGGGTGACTAAAAATTGGAGAAGTGGAAAATTTAAAGGGGTAGATACTTAACAAATACACTTGTGCTCTTGCCTCTGCCAGTCTCATCTGTGAGAGCTCTCAACTTCCCATGCAGAGGGTCAGGGGCCTGGAGTGTATTTACTCAGGGCCTTAAAGCACTTGAAGTTCACTTTTCACTGGAAAAGCTTTATTTATTTCTTTGTAATGAAGGGTGGTAATTTATGCTAAGCTGTTTATGCTTATTTGAAGTAGTTTTTCATTTAAGTTGTTTCTCACATCCATCTTTTAGCTGCCTTGGAGAAGGCGAGTGTGCTTTCTCTAACCCTTAGAACCAGAAAGATTGATTTCCTATGCCCAGGGCTTATTTTTCTTCTGCTGCCTTTCCTCTTCCCTCTCTCTTTTCCTTTGAACTCTTTCAGTGAGTGCTGCTTCTCGGGGCTTAGTCAGCTCAGAGGCAGGGCAGTACTCGCATTGGCTTCCCGCATTGTGTGGGGATCAGGGAGGCTGGACCTGCCTCTCTCCGGGGCTTGGGGCCGACTGTGGACCGTCCCATCTCCTGTCTTCCTCTGATTGGCTCTGCGAGGTCACGTGAGGCCGGGGGTTGGAATTCTGAGTTGTGGCTTTTGGCACTCCTTTTTCTTTTTAAAAATCGCTGGGTCTGCTGAGCTCTGCTGGGCTGGGTGCCTCGCTCTGTGACTGAGACTGAAGGCAGACGGAAACAGCCACAGGGCAGACTGAGGGCAAAAGAAAATCTGCCGGGATGTTCAGTCAGGGACCCAGGAACCCAGCTTCAGGTTGCTACTATCTAAATGCCATGACACCTGAGGGCCAGGAGATGTATTTGCGATTTGATCAGACTGCGAGACGCTCTCCTTACAGGATGAGCCGGATTCTAGCACGCCATCAGCTAGTGACTAAAATTCAACAAGGTGAGTCGCCGGTAGTGGAAGGCTGTTGCTAATTCTGATTTCTGTTGGCTCTCTTTCATGCTAACCCAGTTTTTAAAATTATTGTTTTCACTTTACAACATACGGATTTCTATGCGAAGCTGCGCATACCTTTCAGAAATAACTTCAGGCTGCAGTTTCAAGCAAACAGTGACAGCACTTAGCTGCCACATAACTCAACGTAAAGTCCACAAAAAACTTCACGGTAGGACAGTGAATCATAAATTTCCAAGACTTATGTGTCTCTACAGAATAAATGAGACAGGTTTCCTCAGTATGTATTTTAGGAGCTTTTCATTTTTTAATGTGACAAGTTCCACACACTCTGTCACATTTAAAACTTGGACACTTATTTATTTAATTAGGAGAGGGGGGGAAACTAACTTCCACCCTGCCTAGATTCTTTAGAACACTCTTAGTGACAGGAGAAAGTTAAAATTCTATTCTTAAGGGCCTTGGGCTGACAACCAGTGTCACATTCTCTGCCTATTTGTATGTTTATGTCAGCAGTTGCCACTGATTTGTTGATACTGTTTTTCTGGTAAAGGATAAGTGTCTGCTAATGTCAAAGCAAATCTTGTGACAGAAGCACCAGCTTTATAAGGCAGAGAGGAGAGGATATTGATTACAAGTTGCTACGTGTTCCTTTTTATTCTCAGGGGGGAAAAAAAATCACTAAAACTCATCGTTCTCCAAAAATAGTTTAAAACATGCGCTTTATCTTAGGATAGGTTTGTAGAAAGTAGAAAGGTGAACATTCCTAAGAAACTTCTGGTGCCCATTTAAAAGACACACACACATACTACACATGTACAATAAGTTTATGAAGTTTATAACCACCCCCTTCCAGACTTCTAAATAACTAAATTATTATATTGGTGATACATAAGTTGACCAGGATATTCTAGAGCCATTATAAAAATACAATTTCCACTTAAATAAATGAGTTTAAGATTATATTGAATTTTAGAGGGGAAGTTGGGGTTTGTAATCATGAAAAATCTTATTGTAATGTTTCCAAAAGGAACAATATGTATTCTAGTGAGCAGCATTTGATGAGATTGTTTCCTTGGAAATTAGAATTTGTTTTTAAAGGTTCAGGAACTGGTTATGTGTGAAGGATACTGGTCCTACATACCGGTCTGATTTCAGGAAGGATATTATGTCATTCCACAAACTCTGTGTGCATGTCTTGATTGAATAGAAACAAAAGTAATTATTTCCCTGTGGCTTGATTTAAAAATACACTAGGCTTATAATAAAAACCAGCTCCATTTTAGTTTTAGAGATTTCTGACAATGGTGCTTTACCAGATGTCATCATCATTATGGACATAGGGGCTCAGTAAATGTTTGGTGATGATTTGATGATTTGTAGTCTGTACTCTAAATGTTCCTCAGCATGCTTATAAAGTGTATTATGTTAGAAACATTGCATACAAATAGTTTGAAATATCTTTGTAAATCTCCTTAGTTTGAAATATCTTTGTAAATCTCCTTAAATGAATTTGCAATGATTGATTTCATTAAAAATTATGTTCTTTCTGGAACGAAGATTATTTTTCCATTGAGGACTTGTATGAACACATGCATGATCATTGAAAATGTATTCTGTGTCTATGTTTCATTTTGCCTAATTAGAAAATTTGAACATACTCACTTTTTTTTATACTGGGCAATGGAATGTTTGAAGCTAATGAATGCCTAAAAATTAAGTGACAGTTAGGATCATAGGGAAGCATGAAAGAATTCCAACAGTCCAGTGATTAGGAACTCATTATTTGTTAATAATGAGTTAATAATACAATGCACGATTGTGTTGTAAGACACTGAAAAAGCAGAAGCAAAATGATTTTACTGGGTTTACTGTATGAGTAGATTGGTTTACTGTAATAGAGAATATTGATTGAGCATTTACAGTGTATCATGCACTGCTCAGAGCACTTTATATATATTCCAATTTATTTTATCCTCAAAAAATAAATTCTTGTAGGTAAGTACTGTTATTATACCCATTTTAAAGGTGAGAAAACAGAAGTACATAGAGTTCAAATAAGCTCTCCAAAGTTACATAGTAGGAGCTGGTATTTGAATGTATCTTAGCTAGTGACCATGGTCAATAATACCCCAAACCATTTTTTAGTTTTTATAATGAGTGTTAAACTACTGAACCTATGGTTGATTTCTGGATTATATAATATTTCAATCTTTTCTACTCAGGATACAGCAATGAACCATGTTACAGAATCACTGTGAGATTTCCGGTCAGGTCTTATTTCTCTAGTGGAAGCAAACCGCTATGTGTTTTACCTTCCTTGAGCAGTTAGTACCCAATAGTATACAATGTCAGGTTATTATACTAATGGCCCATAATCATTCAATTAAAGTTTATCAAGTGCATATTAAATTAATAACACCAATATTTTTTGTAACTCACATATTGGTATCTTGAAATGACAGCCACATCATTAAGATTGTTTACTCTGCTATACATCTTTCAAGGAAGATTTAGCATTATATTAATATAATTTGGGGGTCAACACTTATAGTCTTTCATGGCTGTTGGGAACAGTGCAAACAAGAGTAAGTTGCTCCCCAATGACCTCATTACAGTGAGATAATCGTTGAATGGCATAGACATGATTCAACAGCAGATCCACTCATGAGAGGGAAAAACAGGGAAGAGAAATAAAGGAATCTTTGATGATACATAGGATCAGAATTAGTTGCTCAAACCCAGGATGAATCTAAACTTGCTTCTCTTAGGGTATGCTCCAAAATATACATGCATCATTTCTCTAGCCATCTTCTTAGTTCTGGAGTTTTAAGTCCAGTGAAAAAGAGAAGTGATGTTTAAAATAGGGTGTTTTGCAGAGTGAAAGCTTATCACACAAGTCATACTGCCCATGATCCTTGCCCCACAATCTTGCTGAATCAATGGGGAAATTGTTATAGGGAGAGAGAATGAAAATAGTAACGGTCCTTATTTCCCTTACCAGCAGGTTCTTGGAATGGACAAGAGGGAGGTTGCTGAGGAGGTGGAGGAAGAGTATGTTAGGCCATGGAAGGGGTGAATTGGGATCTTATGTCATTAGATGGTTACGATTTATTGGCTACATGTGCATCATGCTTAAAGTCTATACACACACATGTTACTCGGAAAACCCAAATTTAAGCAAATGTGTAAATGTGATTACTTGCTTTGTGAAAGAATTCATCATACTTTTAAACTTAAAAAAATATTGTAATGCTTTAAACAGCATGATATGGACCAGACTGCAATAAAGTCCATTGAACTATAGAAAAAAAGGGACAGGGATGCAGGCTCTATTTAGAAACTCTCTCATTCTTTTACCAGGCAAGTTTCAGAACTTCACTGAGCCTTCATTTCTTGATGAGAAAATGAGATGGTATGACTATGGTTCCCAAGGTCTTTCTGTAGTTGACTCAATAACTCCTTGAACAAGAATGTGTAAAGCAGGGAAATTTAAACCTAAAGTAACAGAAGCCAAAAAGGAAACAGAGCAGCTGTCTAATGTGGAATAAATCAATGGCTTATAATTTTTCTACATCTTGTCAAGGAAATGGTAGGATGGAAATCAGATTTTAGTTCTACTTCTGATGCTAATTAATTGTGTGATCTGGGGCAAGTCACAACTTCTCTGGGCATTCTTTTCTTCTTCCATAAAACAAAGAGGTTGGATTAAATAAATGTGAAGTTCCCATCATCTCTAAAATTCTAGGATTCTGTGATCACAGTTTATTACTTTAAGAGAAAGATGATTCTTATTTACATTTTCCTTATTATGTCATTCATCATCTACCCGGACATACTTCTTTGATACCTGGTTAGTGCTCTCGTTATCCATTTAATAAGAACGTTAGGATGTCCGGTCTTGTGGACTATTTAAATGTCAGTACAACCTATATTTATAAAGAAACCTGTAAAAACCTTTCTTTATCAGGAGTCCTGGACTGTAAAATGGAGTTATTGCAATGCCTGGCCTATTGCAAGGACCGTAGGGATCCGAGAGTGTTAATGTAGGTGGATCCCCAAGCTCACAAAAGACCTCTTTTCTTGATAGTAAATGCAAAATGTGGAAATTTCACTACTAGGAGAATTAGTGAAAATTGATCTTGCACATTCATTGACTTTTTACCTGACACTCTTTTTAGAGATAGCACTTGAGTTGAACTCAACTAGAGTGGAGTAAACTGCTTTTTTATGTTCACAGGGAATGGAACTGGGCATTAGTGATGTATTCTCTCTCATTCCTCCATCAAGTCAAATGATATCTTGGGGATTTGCCCAACCTAAGTGGTGGCATTTCTCATCCCTGGTGTAGGAGACCTCCACCAACTGGGTAGCATCAGCCAAAATTAGACAACCTTTTGTTCTTTTGGAATTGCCCTTTTTCTATGCTTAGCATTCTCTTTCTCAGCTACGTTCAGAAATGGAGGATGAATACAGTGGCAGAAAGACAGATGGAACACAAAAACAGGGTAAGCATGCATCAGTCATGTGTTGCTCAAGTTCTTTAAAAAAAAAAAAACTGTCAGAAATTCACATTTCATGAATCAGAACCTCTTTCTATTCAGTGCTGGTGACTGTACACAAAGTACATCACTATACACAAAGGATACTGTTTAACCAGAAGTTACAGGAAAATCTGTTAAGTGAATTAAGTCAACTAACTTTGAATAACATTTTAAAAATCATCACATAGTAAAAATGTGAGCAGTCAAGAAATAAGTACTAGAAAGAAATTAGCAAAGAGCAATATGCTTATACACATATAAAACTTGAGAGTTTAACTTTCATAGCTGCACTTCACGGCTTTTATTAGTTCTGAATTTATAAACACCCATCCCAGATGCAGGCAATTGCCAAATCTGGATTTTGTGACATTAGTTTAAGTGAATAGAGATTCATTTTTTTCTCATATCTTCCCCCCCCCCAACTATAATCCGTGCTTTAATTCTTAGTCAATTTGGGACACTGGTCAACTTTTATAAAACAAGATTCCCCATTTCCCTAACAACCTAATCATGGCCGATTTAGAAGCACAAGTTAGAAAAAAAAATCACCACTAGTGGTCTGAGCAATATCAGTTGATGGCCCAGACAAATTTAGAAAGAGAGAAAATGACAAGTGGGTTTTAGTAAACTTCCTGTATAAAGGAAAATAAATGGAAATTTACTGAAACATATCATTAAGAGGGATGTGCTCTGTCTCTACATTTCATTAGCTATGAGAACGAGGTGCTGAGACTAGGGAAGAAGACATAAGAAGACAACCATGCATTTTGCACACCAGATATTTGAATGAAATGAGGATCACGTAATAATCATTTTCTATCTCCTCGGGCAATCTGAATATGATTTTGGTGTGGGTAAAGACATTATGTATTAATTTACATTCTACCTCATTACCTAAAGGATTTGAGGTAGTTTAGAGAAGAAGATACAACTCAGTTAAAAAAAGATAAATCTGGTGAAAAGAAAAATGTAGGTCAATTAATAAGATACAACTAGGAAGAGATATTATATAAAAATTTACAATGTAAGGCCCTGAGTAATTATTAAAAGCAGGCTGCAGATTTAGCTTGAGCCTTCCTAATCTAAGAAAAGAGGAAAACGTGATCAGGGAAGATTTGCCATGTCCATAAGGTAAAAACATACCAGCACAACTTTCCCTGGGACTTGATATTTGGGAGAATTTTCTCCTAAGGACTTGATATACAAGAGCAATTTCTCATAAAAAATCCCATAAAGAGACTACAAACCATAGTAGATGGTGCTTTTAAACATTCCTATAGTGAAATCAATAGCAAATCTCTTATAGCATCCTGCAGTGGAAGTGGGGGCATAACAACAAATTATAATTCAGTAAAAATATTCGAGGATGGGGTGAACGGATCAAAACAAGGAGGTTCTGTAGGTAATCCTGTGATTCTCTGGCATAATCTAGAAATAGCATAGAAACTGTCTAGAGACAATTTCTCTATGTCTCATTCTCAGAACTCTAGTTACATGGATGGATGGATGGATGGATAGATAGATAGATAGATGGATAGGCAGGAGGAAAATATGTCTGTGGTTAAGTAATTTGGGGAAATACTGCATCCTCCTTCCCTTCTTGGAAATTCACATTTATGAAAGGCTCAGAGAAATCCTGCAGAAAGTAATTTAACTTTGTTTAAACTGGCATATTTCCATATTTCATCATGAAACCATTTTATACTGGATACCAGGAAGTGACATCATGTAAAATCAATGTTCCCTGGGGAACACATTTTGGAAAGTCTGGTTTAGGAAAGTGGAGGGCTGGTGGTCCATTCAGATAATTCTCTTTGAACATATTTCTTGAATGAATTGATAATTTGAGATTGTATCTTATAAAGTAGCATTGCAAGTATTCTGTTTTCAAATAAGGCCAGCTCCATATACTTTAAAAATCAACTGGGTTAAGGCAGGATGGATATCTTATATGAAAATTAACAACCAAAGGAAGATCCTAACCTGATTAAGTGTCCCCTGCACATTTGCCCATCAGAAAACTGAAGGAGTAGGTATATGGGCAGAGTTAATCACTATAATAAAAAGAATACAAACAATCTTCAAGTAACCCTACAAGATAGGTACTGCTGGGCCAGGAGAAAGAAGTGATTACTTTTTAGCTCTGGATCTACTATAAAGCCAAAGTCCTAGTTGAGTTCCAAAAGGGTCGGAAGTTACAGCAGCTAATTCAGAATATTCCATTACTGCTGGAAAGTGGAGTCACAGCCCCATAGGAAAGAAACAGGAAACTCTTTAGGAATCTCAAATTCTCCCTGGCTATAGGTGATGGGAGAGGTGGACTCCTGGAAGCTCAAACTTTGATGGGTGGCTCAGAGTCAGTTTCTGACTTGAAGGGCCAAACGTATCCTTGGTTACATAAAGTCTCCCTCAGAACGACGGAATAAAGTGAACTGATAGATAATAGGTCATTTTTATTAGTAAAATTTGTTTGGTCTAGTTGTATAAGCAACTTACCAAGTTTCCCATGAAGACTGCAAATATTCTTAAGGTATTTTTCCTCCTGCTGGCAAAGAGATAACAAATTAGCATTTGCATTATGACTGATGCTTTTTGAGAGAAATCCACAGAATATCAAAAAGCTGCAACAGAATGCATGGAGAATTAGCCATACCGTGTGGCCCAAATCCCCATGTTGTGAAGTCACACAGGGCCAGAGCAATCACTGTAGAATGGTGCAGTCTAGGGCAGGGCAGACACACAGATTACTATGAAAATTTATACACTATTGTTTGAAAAGACATGAATTCTCTTTTTTAGAGAAGCTTAGGATCAAAAGGAATTTAAATGGAATGGTTGGAAAATAACTTAAAATTACAGAACATGCTAATGCTGTTAGAAAAAGGAAATCAATAGAAATAAATCCGAAATGTCTGGCTAGACTCTCAAATGACTTCCCTCACAAGCCATAGGAATCCTGATAATTTTAAAGATCTGACAGAGGCAGAGCTGATTAAAATACCAATGATTTGCATTGCCTTGTCTCTAACATTCTGATAAAACACTAGGGTGAAACAGTGTAGAGGAGAGAGTGGAGATTGTAAAGGGACTCAGCAGTCACCAAGTAACTAATTTACATATCAGTATTTTGAGCTGAAGAAGGCATTCTCTTCCTGCATTCCAAGTCTCCTCGTCATGGTAATTTTGCAAATCATGCATATGGATGACAAGAACCTTGGATTAGTAGTCAATCTCTATAAGTGAACAGTAGCATTTCACGTGCATTTGTATTCACCAAATGACACACTGGAAAAAAATTCGATAGTCATAAAATCATATTTTCCTCTGAAGGTTTTACTACCTCCAAATTATTTATAATATTTAAAATTACTGTAAGAAATAAGGATTTACAATTCCAATGACAATGATATTCCAACCATTCTCACCTAAATAAGACTAGAGTTCTTAGTAGAGGAATTTAAATCTCTCCGGAATGCTTTGAAAGACACAATACATTTCCTGCTAAATGCATTTCTCAAAATAGAGAATGAAATCCGTTGCAAGGTATAACTTGGAGGACCATGTGTTGTGTATAATAATTTCTTACTAATCAAATCGCCTTCACTACTACATTGATCTCTTTGGATAGGAGAGTCTGCTACCACCCTTTCCCTGCACTTTCCTATTTTCACTCTTAGTATTCCTTTCTCTCTGCTGTGCTTTTAGGAGGAAGGTCTAAGGCAGATAAAGCTGCTTAGATGTTTTTATTACTGGCTTCCTAGAAGAAGGAGGGGAAAAAAACTTGGCCAGAAAGAAGGGAAATCAGTCTTGCAGGATATCTTGAAGAAGACCGCAAAAGAATTTCAGTGACTGAGTTTATTATCTGTTGGTCCCAATACTGAGTGTGATGTAATTCCACATTTGAATTCTTATGTATTATACTGGCCAGGGCAGCCAATCCGTTGGAATTGCTTGGAACAGTTCATGAAATGTAGCACAAAGCATTAGAGAGATGGGCATTTGTTTCTTACCTTCTTCTAGGACAATCTTCCAGGAGTTATTCTGTTGATGGGATGATGAAATCTGTATTCTTCGGGGCAAGTAATTGAAACATGTTGATTGAATTTCAAGAAACACTTTCTGCTCTTGATCGTGGCATCAAGAATGTCCTAGGGACACTGTTCATTTAACCTAAACTTTAAACTTTCTACACCTACTACTGAAACAACTGGAGGCCTTTGGAGTCATGCAGCTTGAGTTTAAACTTCAGCTCTATTTCTCCCTAGCAGAGTGACCTTGGCCAAGTTACTTAACATGTCTAAGCTTCATTTCTTCTGCGGGCAAAAAGGAGCTAGTAATAGCCACTATCTCATAGTTATTGCAATAAATGAGAGAATACAGTTAAACACAGAACACAGTGCCTGGCACATACTAAGTGCTCAATATAAGAAAATACATCAATATTTATATTAAACAAACATCCATGTACATAGGGCCCTTCAAGGTATTGTATCAGCAAACGAAGAGTAAATTATGTACTATATACCAAGTTTACTAAGGCAGGCATACCTCTCGCCACATTTCCTGTGTCCTCAAAAAGTATCCACCACAAAACCTGAAACAAAAGGTGGGGTTTTTTGCTGTTGCTATTGTTCTTTTGTTTTTTATCTTAAGCTGTAATGAAAACCATTGTCGTTCCCAAGTGTGGTTTCGTGGGCACAGCAGTTATTCTTAGTTGCTCTGAACTGACCTAAAGTGATGGGTTTAGGCCACATTTTAACTCATAAAGATAAATAGCAAAGTCTGTTGACCCCCACCTTCTGCCAATAAAATAGGCAGGAAATGTTCCCGGCTCTGGGAATGACTTGCTGGTAAACTGTAAAGCTGAGAGAGGGCAGCAGTGCTGGAGGAAAAGGGGCTGTGCTCTCAGTAGGCTGGAGTGAAAGGCCAGGGAGGCTATCAGTGTGTGAGGGTGGGAGCAAGGCCCTAGACCAGCCTCATTAGCCAGTAATAGAGGGTTATGTCTATATATCTGATGGTTTTTATCTATAATGTCTGAGTTCCCCTCTCAACATGTTGTGATTTTTCTAAACTGAGAACTTAACTTTGAAATTTTTCTTAATTTTGTAGAAACTTTCCAGTATTACAGTGGTCTTTGCTTAGAGGAGTTCATAGAAAAGAAATGCTGTAAAACGTAGATAAACTTTGTAATGATCAGTTGGCAATTTAAAAACTAAGCTCTCTGTTTCTCGAACTAATTCAAGCAAATTATTTAAGAAGCTTTCATTGCCCATTTCCTCTAAGGATTTCATTCCTTTTCATTCAAGAATATTCTTCATATTGTTGAATTCCTCCGCTGTGAACGACTGCATATGGATATGAAATTAACATTTGTTGAAATTTGTCCTTCGAGTTGAATGGACTAAATCAACGTGGATTCTTTTGCTTCCTTTATTTATGGAATATATGTAGTCTTAGGTCCTCCTCCATTTTGGTGCCCCCCAACCAACAAAGAGTAGAAACATTAGTTAGTCCAGTCTTTTTATATCATAACATAAATGTTAATCTTGAACTTAGTAAAAGCCTTGTTTTATAGGATAAAATATTTGATGTCTGCATATGGCATCCTGGAAACCCTGAAAAGCTATTATAACGGTAATGCCTTCACTGGTAGAATGTGTGACATTTTGTGGAGCAACTCCATATGGATTATCTGTTTGAATATGAGTGTAAGATAGTACTGATCATCTTGGATTAGGAAGCTGTGTTCCCTAGAATCTTTCAGAGACCTGACAAATGCATATGCAAGCTTTCCTACTTTGAGACGTTTCTAGTCTCCTTTCCCTAAGTTGTTCCTTTGGCAGTAGATTTTCACTTGGTTTTGCTGTATGGAAAAGTACATTTCCCTGAGTGGACTCTATAGATAAGTATAGGCTCACTTGATCGAATAAGGAAACTTGGCAGTGAGCAATACGGTTGTCAAACATTAACTAACTGGTAGAGTAGAGATGGTTTCAGAGTCCAACTTTTTCCTTTCCCCCTTCCACGTAGAGTAAAATTACTTCCTCACCTCCAGCTTTACAGTTCAGTTTCTGATGGAGCCATTCTATTTCTGTTTCACGTGAGGCTTCTCCTCTCACTTTTGTGTCCATCTCCCATCGTTGGTCACTGGTCACTTTAGCAGAACTGGCCCTGGACACTGTAGCTTCTGTTCTGTGAAGCCTGGTGCTTTGTTCTGTAAGGCAGGAATGACGTGGAATTGAGACAGGTTCTTTTCAGCTCTTAACTGTCAGTTGTGCTTCCTCCTGGCTGCTGGAGTCTATGCAGCTGTGTCCAGAGGTACAGGCGAGCCATACCTCCTGGACTGGGGCAGAACTTTTCCACTGGGTCACCCAAGTGAAAAGAAGAGTGAAAGTTGGAGTTTGTCATGGAGAGGCAAAATAATGTATCAACATTTCTGTGCATTTAGATCAAATATTTGGGTCTGGGGTTGATGATTTGACTTTTTATAAATTTTATGCCACAAATTTTAGCTCTTGAAAAGTTTACAAGATTTTTAAAACACTGACAGTATACTTATACCTGCTCTTATTGGGGGCTCCCTATTATGTACCAGGGACTGTTTTTGGCACTGCATTTATTGCTTTTTTATTTAATTTTCATGAAGACTTGAGAGTTAAATTTACTCATCTGGAAAATAAACATAGTAAGGCCTAACACTCAAGGCCTTATGATGTTCATTTTCCAGATGAGTAAACAAAGACTCAGAATGTTAAATAACTTTCCCAAAGTCCTCCAGCAAGTAGGTGGCAGAGCTGGACTTTGAACTCAAGTCTGTGATTCAGAAGCCTATGTCAACTTACCACTGACAACACCAGCACCCTCATAATTATGTAAGCATGTCTACCTTGAATCCAAGCAGGGTGTTTTGTTTTTTTCATCACTTTGGACCTTCTCAGCCCTCCCCCTTCTCCCCCACCAGTCCCTCAAGTTATTGGAGGACTTTACCTCCAAAACCAGCAGCAATTCCTCGTGATCATCCTATATACTAACTACCCTCCCACCCCTCTCTTGAGGGTTGGCTACTCTTCATCAAGGGCGCTCTGTCCAAAGTAAACAACACGGCAGCAGCATTTGGCCTTTGGTAAGGAGTCTAGCAAGGTTAGGTAGGAATAAGCATAACAGAGGGAAAGAACGAATTCCTCCACCGCCAACCTCCTTTCCCTACTTCTGACCCTGCAAAATGCCGCCCTTCTTCCTAGAAGGTGCTGGGGGTCAATGTCCATACTCCCTCCGGTTTCCCCAGGGCTCTTAGGGCCCCGGAGCTCAGCGGCTCCTGTGATCTTCACCGTGAGCCTTTGCAAGTGAGAATCGAGATGGGAATTAGGTCAGACCTGTGGTGTTCTCTGGACTCTGGATCTTGAACTCATCAGTTCTATAGTGGAAGGAAAGCATGTGTTAAGCCAGGGTCTCCATTTGTGGAGAGAAGCCCTGGATGGAGCTTTTTTTTTTTTCCAGATTTTGCAGTTTTGACCTCAGTCATGGCTGAGGCCTGCAGACCAGAATAGTCGCAGTTGTGCTCTGCCCTTGTACTGCACTTGTAGCTGGAGAACAGTAGTCAGTCAGAAGAAAATATCAATGTTCTGCCAACTTCTGCTGTTTGTGCAATTTTGCCAGAAGCAAAAACAGGATCGAAAATAATAAACAGACCTCCTCCCTTGTTGCATGACTATTTACATAAAGAGATTGATGAACTGACTGTGCTTGTGTGAGTGCTCAGGGAAGGGAGTTTTTAAGGAGAAAAGGTTAATTCTTTGGTAGTTGATTGGGATTTGAGCTTTTCCCAAATAATTGGGTTTTTAAAGAGATAACTCATAGTATATATAGTGCTGCTTCTTCAATACAAGCAGCCTAAATCATGGATAAAACAACCGGACACATGAATTACGTGCAGCGTAAAACTTTGCAGGGGAAATGAATCTTGAACACAAAGGGCCAATGTGAGCCTTAAGTAGAATAACGATGTTTCCAGTGGAAAGAGAAACCAAGCTTGGGGGACTGGAAGGCAGGAGGCCTGGTTGTAGGACACCTTTGTGTCCTAGATTACCCTGAGGTCATCGAGGTGACCATGTAACCTGGTGACCATGCATGCTTTTATTTAACCTCTCGGTGCCTCAGTTTCTTCATCTATCAAACGGGAATAATACCAGCTCCTGCTATTCAGTGATATTATCAAAAGAAAAAAGAATCGATGTGAAATTAATTCAGATAGAAGGTGTCATCCTCAGTTCTGTCGTGGCTAAGTGATGTCAGGGTACCTGTTGGGGACCTCTGGGCCTGAACACAGGAGCCATACAAAGCAAGCCCCAGCTCTTTAGTCCTCAATTGGACACAAAACATCACCACATTTGCTTCTCTTCCTTGAATAATAATTTATATCACCCCTCATGGATATGGGAATAATGTGCCACTCTGTGGTCTTGTTTTGTTTTTAGTTGGTTCCCAAATAGACAAAGTATTCTAATTCTTACCTTTATTTTGTATTTTCTTTTTATGTATTTGATATGCTATGAGGGAATCTATGTAATTAATTAGGCTCATTTTAAACTCCACTTTTCCCTCTTATTTTTCTGCTATTCTGAGGTGTTGAGAATTTTACTTTGTATTTTTTACTCAGCTAATGAATTTTGTTTCACCCTTAATGAATAATTTACCATAGCCAACACTTGAAAGCAACGAAAATGTCCATTATTCATTAAGGGTGAAACAAGACTTAGGAAGTCTTCAGAGCCTTGATTTATGAGAGAAAGACTCTCTCAGACAACTTTCCTTTGGCTTTGGGAGAATGTGCATTTTCTAAAACTTGTAGTTTGCAGATGCAATGTGCATTGAATGAAAACATGGGCTTTGGTGTTCTCTGGACCGGGGTTCAAATCCTAATTCCAGCGTGGATTGGCTGTGTGATCTTGAGCAAGTTCTATGAACTTTGTAAGCCTGTTTCCTCATTTAAAGTGGGAAGAAAAATAATAATGTCCACGGCCTGGAATGAAGTGTTGTCACACATGCAAAGTATTTATTGCAGAACCAAGCACTTACTCAGGGCTCAACATACATTCATCTGAAAAGGAAACAGAAAGGACACTAATAACCAGCAACATGGTCCATTACACTGTGGACTAACTCCTTGTGGAGAAGATAAAAAATACCCAACTTTGGATAAATAATAAAGTGGAAGCTAAGGAAGGGCCCAATTGTAGTGGATCTGAAATTAGAATGTCTCAAGTTTCCTCAGAGAAGAAAATGTATAACTAGTGCAGCTAGGAAACTGTGCAATTTTAAACAAGGATTTTCCTAATCAAATGGAATTTACCTCTGAAAGCAGATAACTGTCGAACTCTGAGTATAATAGAAAGTATTTTTAGTCCTTAAAAATTACTCTTTAGGCTTAAAAGTTACTCATTAGACTACCCCATAAGTCCAGAATATGAATCTTAACTCTGGCAGGAAGTTGATGGAAATATATCTAACTCTTAATATTTCAAGTCTGACTTCCCCAAATGAAGCACATCTGCCTTAGCAGTGCAGTCAGTTGGGACCTAATCACACATCCTCTGAACTACTCTCATAAGATGTGAGATAAGCCCAGAGGAAGTACATTATTCCGCCTTCACCCCACCCTCAAGTGTGCAGCCAGCTCTAAAGCCTAGAAGCAAAGAGACAGCACAAGGAGCAGAAAAAGATATCTTCAAAGCCTAGAATCCCCTTGGCTTCTTTTCAAAGACAGTCTTTTAAGTCTTCTGTTTTTACTAAGTTTTGATAAACTCGAAACATTGAATCTTAACTTTGTTGTAACCCACTCAGCCAGCTTACAGAAAATGAAGTGCATTCATTCATTGTCTTTCCATTTTTGCATGAAGGGACACAGTCATTCATTCACTCACTCACTCACAAAGTCACTTCTTGAATACCTACTCTGTGCCAAGTGCAGGTGTTATGATATAACAACACATTAAAACAAAATCCACACCACTGTTTAATGGGGGCTTTAAACACATGCCACAGAGTGTTAAAGGTGCAGGGATGGCATCCGTGCAGGGGGAGTGGAGGCACAATGGCCAGAGTCTGGTTCTGGCTTTAGCTATTATTTTGTTGTTGTTCTCATGTTTTGGTGTTTCATTGCTTCAGCTTCCAGTCTTTTAGCAGAAGGCATCCATGCCTGGTGTTACTGGGGGTGATTCTTACTAACTGTCCGGGAATCCCG
Organism: Balaenoptera acutorostrata; assembly: GCF_949987535.1. Classification (NCBI taxonomy): domain Eukaryota; kingdom Metazoa; phylum Chordata; class Mammalia; order Artiodactyla; family Balaenopteridae; genus Balaenoptera; species Balaenoptera acutorostrata. The sequence continues at coordinate 71,367,280 of NC_080081.1, forward strand.
GAGTTAAGACTTCATCCATTTTTGCCCCATCATTTCACCATGTGTCTTCCTTAGAATCTGAATAACTCATATCCCGTCATCCAAGAGCATGGAACGCTCTCCCTCTGGTGAAAAGTGCATTGCTGATCTCCTCTGTTCTCAAAAAGTCAGGGCACATCATTTACAGAGAGCTTACCTCTCTGCTAACACTGCTACACTAGCATTTGTGCTCCCCCTGGAAGGATTAGGATGGTGGTGAATTTCTCATGAAATCAACTTTAGTAACTTAGCAATAATTAACACAAATATTTAAGAAAGGCCACATTTTAGGAATGAATATCGCCTCTTCTGCATCAGTTACACTAGTGGAGAATCTAACCTAATCAATATTTCAACAAATAATTGTTCAAAGTCGATTGCAAGATCTTTGCTGCTGTTGAGTATGATGGAAAATTGTATAAAACATGATCACTGCCCTCAAGGAGATTACAATTAAGTGAGGTAAGACATATAAACTATCATTAATACCAGCAGTTCAAGAGAGTGCATGGTTCGATGACTAACGGATTATCAAAACATAGGTATTCATAAGAAGAGTGCATTGTCAGCAGGGCAGTAAGGTAAGGAAAAAAGGTTCTTGGGCCTGAGCTATGGAAAGTGACTGTGTTTCCACTGGGCAAAAGTCAGAGGAACTTATTCTAAGTAGGACAACAGAATGAATTGAAAAGTATAATTTAAGTAATTAAGAATGTAGTCCATCCTACCGTATAGCACAGGGAGCTATATTCAATATCTTGTAATAAACCATAATGTAAAAGAATATGAAAAAAATATATATATACGTATAACTAAATCACTTTGCTGCACACCAGAAGCTGCACACAACATTGTAAATCAACTATATTTTAATTAAAAAAAAAAAAGAATGTACTCCAAATCTGGTATAGGAAGTGAGATGATAAGGTTGAAAAAGGAGTCTGAGGCCAGACTGCAGTGAATTTGAAAATTTTTTGGTAGGTAATGGGGATCTACTGAGGGAATTTGAGTAGAGAAGTAATTGGATGAAAACAGTAGTTTAAAAAGATGAGTAAGTGAGGGGGCTTCCCTGGTGGCGCAGTGGTTGAGAATCTGCCTGCTAATGCAGGGGACACGGGTTCGAGCCCTGGTCTGGGAAGATCCCACATGCCACGGAGCAGCTGGGCCCGTGAGCCACAACTACTGAGCCTGCGCGTCTGGAGCCTGTGCCCCGCAACGGGAGGGGCCGCGATAGTGAAAGGCCCGCGCACCGCGATGAAGAGCGGTCCCCGCACCGCGATGAAGAGTGGCCCCCACTTGCCGTAACCAGAGAAAGCCCTCGCACGAACCGAAGACCCAACACAGCCAAAAATAAATAAATAAATAAATAAAGTAGCTATAAAAAAAAAAAAAATTTAAAAAAAAAAAAAAAAAAGATGAGTAAGTGAATATGGGTTTGAAGTGGTCAGAATGAAAGTAGAGAGAGAGTAATAATCAAGGAACATGTGTTTTGTCCAGGCCCTGTCTAAACGTGATAAATGATTGTCTCATTTAATCCTCATAATAGTAGGTACTGTTGGTGTTCCCATTTTAAAAGCTAAAAAATTGAGGCCTAGAGAGGTTAAAGTTACTTGTTCAAGTTAAACCCAAATAACTAGCAGGACTTGAACCCAGGGCTATCTGACTCTAAGTCTATCTTCTTCCACAGCTCAAGGGTCCCCCTTATAGTTTAGTTTTTGTTTTTACAGTGACTACCCAGAAAAATATCCCGAGTGATGAGGATTTTAACTGTGGCAATAAAGAAATGATAAACCTAGGATTTAGCTCCATAACTTTTCAGAATGGTAAAATATTTATATTCTTTTAAAACTTTAATGTTCCCAATTACTAATTTATCTCTTCATTCATTTGAATTTATTACTGTACCTTCTACTAGAGATTTTCATTCTACTTGGAGACACCTATCTGGTGACTGTGTTATCAGTAATTCTTGCTCAGTAAATTCTGGGTCAACTTACAACAGAAGTTTCCCTGGATTTTAATTAAATTACTTGATGGAACTATACATGTTTTCTTTCTGCTTTAGCCATGATCCCTTTAAAAATTTATTGGTAAGGAATAAATAAAATTAAATACTAATATAAAATGAATTTAATATGTGTGGTAAGGAGATTTAAATTTTAAACCCCTAGACATTACAAATTGGCTTGATGATTTCATTTTTCAAAGAAAGGCTTTTCTAAGAGTATTATGTACCTAAATACAAATAAAATTTAGTTTCCTGATTCTGGAAATGTGAATAAACCAAAACACTAGTCATATTGGGCCAATTGGCTGAAATAGTTTGAAACCAGGAGATTAATTTGTAGAGAAACCCAATGAACAAATGTCTCTATAGGACATGCGATCTTGTTGTTTATACCAAATTCTTAAGCAGCCAGTCATTATTTTATCAAAAAAGAGAATTTCAAATATGAACTGTTCCAGAAGTAATTTAAAGATGTTTAAATATTTTATGAAGTATGAAATCACACATATTTGCCTCAGGCAGGCTCCCCACTGGTATTGAATAAAAAATACTAATATAGTTTTTTTATAAGAGCTATTAATATAAAGTTTTACTTCTCTGCCTGAATTGTAGTTCATATTCTGAATCTAGCTGCAGGTTAAATCCCAGTTAAATGAGGTGCCTAAAGAGCCCCCAGGGGACAGAGTTTATATGCTCACTCGGATAATGTGCAAATAATACTGAATTTTCTACTGTGCTCTAAAGCACACATTCTATTTTCTCAACACACTCTAGTCTCTTGACTCCTGTTTAGAAAACAACTTATCACTATTTCCCTCAAGTCCAGTGTACTTTTATCTTTCTCTATCAAGATTACTTTCTCTACACATCAAGATGGGCAAAGGTCATGGTGAGTTAGGCAAAGTCTCTCTTCTTAGAAGGTCATGGCCACACTTATTCCCATGACCTCTCCCAAGAAGCAAAAACTAGAGGTCACTGCCCAAACTCTGGGTCAATGCCAGCTTATTCTCTAGGACAGGCTGTTACTGACCCAATAACCAGTTCCTGAAGGTTCATGGCTTCCCAAGGGAGTATCCTTCTTTCAAGGTTCACACTTAGTATTCTTGTCTGATAGTTATATGCAAATCTAGTTCTCCCTTTCTTGCTGATCAAGCTGCTCTGTACATGGGTGGCATGAGAGAAATCATAACATCTGTAACTTCTGTGTATCAAGATAGACTTCTAGATAGCACTGGCAAAATGTCTGACCTTAAGCTCCTCACCATGCCCAATGGCAGACTCATTCTCTGACTGTTTCTGTTGTAAGCCCCAGCTGAGCTAATCCTACCTACAAGACCCAAGTTCCCCAGTGCATACATTCATTGAGCAGCAGTGGTTGAACTTGCAGAAGTATGATACTGTTGCTATGTAACAAACCACCCCAAACTTAGTGGCATTAAATAACCATTATTATGCTCATGGGTTCTGTGGGTCAGGAATTTGGAAAAGATACAGTAGAAATGGCTTGTCTCTGCTCCATGGTGATTGTGACTTTAGCTGGAATAACTTGAAGGCTGGGGATGACTCAGTGACTGGGCCCTGGAATCATCCAAAGCCTCATTCACTCCCAGGACTGGCTGCCTGACATGTGGGGCCTCAGCAGAGGCTGTCAGCTGGAGCATCTACCTGTGTTCTCTCTATTTGGCGGCTTGGGCTTCCTCACAGCATGGAGACTGCCTCGCAAGGGTGAGCAAGGCAAAAGTGCTTGCCTTTTCATGACACCCTTGGAGGTGGTATAGGGTCTCTTCTGCTGTATTCTATTGGTCAACATAGTCATAAAGATCTGCCCAGGCTCAAGGGAAGGGGGCATTGACCCACTACACGATGGGAGGAGGGCCAAAGAATTCACAGATATATTTTGTAACTCCAGTAAGATATGTTTCACATTGGATAATTCTGGGTTTCTGCCATTCTTGCTGGCATGTGGCTGGCCTTTGACTGATTGATTCATTTCTCTGAATTGTACAACTGGAAGAAGCACTACAACTAGAGTCATCATGCAGTGAGCTTTTGCCCACAGGTGTGCAGAGAGTGCCTCAGTGACATTCCTGTGTACACTGCATTGCACTAATTCTTTGGTTGTGATTGTATGAGTAGTTACAGGCATTGTTCTGTACATACATTAACTTGTTTAAGCCCTATAACCCTGTGCAAAGGAGAATATGCTTCCACCCATACTCCTTGCCCAGAATTAGAACAAAATCCGGAATCTCCAAGGTTTAGGGCTAGGGAAGAGTCTCCAGGTGAAGTCAAACAGTTCTCGATTTTATCCCAAACCCTGTTTTCCACGGACAGAACTCTGAGTTCTCGCATTTTACTCACAGCTCCTTTTTTTTTTTTTTTTTTTTTTTACTGCTACCTTGAGTCCTTAGGGATAGAATTTGAGTTTCTGGGTGCTGTTTTATTAAGAAATTAAAGAAGAACTTCCCTGGTGGCACAGTGGTTAAGAATCTGCCTGCCAATGCAGGGGACATGGGTTTGATCCCTGGTCCAGGAAGATCCCACATTCCGTGAAGCAACTAAGCCCGTGCATCACAAGTACTGAGACTGTGCTCTAGAGCCTGTGCTCTGCAACAAGAGAAGCCACCGCAATGAGAAGCCCACGCACCACAACAAAGAGTAGCCCCCGCTCACCGCAACTAGAGAAAGCCCGCGTGCAGCAGCGAAGACCCAACGCAGCCAAAAAAAAAAAAAGATAGTTTAAAGGAAAAAAAGAAGAAATTAAAGAAGATCGGCTTTGTTTTTCACAGCAGTGGTCCTCAAGCAAGGGCAATTTTACCCTTCAGGGACAACTGGCAATATCTGGAGATATTTTGATTATTACAACTGTGGGTGGGTGCTAGTAGCTCGCAACAGACAGAGGCCAGGGATGCTGCTAGACATTCTGCAATGCACAGGATAGTCTCCCACACTAAAGAATTATCTGGCCCAAAATGTCAATACTGCCACTGCTGGGAAACCCTGCTTTACAAGGAATTTTTATAATCCCCCTTATAAAAATGAGGAAACTGGGCCTCAGAGGAGCTAATGACTTGCCCAAGATTCCACAACCAGTCAGTGATGGAGTCAGAATTTAGACACCCATCTTGAGATCCTCAGTTCCATGTTCTTACCAGCTGTTAGTACTTCAGCCAGCCTGGCACCTGCCTAGAGAGAGCAAACGTGAAGGCAGAAGTGGCTGTTCTCACTTTTCTCACGCCCTGGACGGTGTGAAGTGCACCACACCTGTCGTAATGAGCCTAAATCCTGGTGATGGACATTGTGCTCCCATGTCTTCTTTACCCTTCAGGAGATGGGGGCAGTGCTTACATGGGCTTAGTTAAGACTATATAGGTTAAGGTGTGGGTGGGAGTTGTGCTCTAACCTCCCAGAAAGAGACTTGTAAATAACAACTGAAAAACTGGAGCACAGGATGCCCGTGTGTGTGTGTGTGTGTGTGTGTGTGTGTGTGGCCTGGGTGTGTTATGGGAGGGCAGTAAGATCTTATCTTACAATGACAAGCAAACAGCTAATTACTTGTAATTTTGGAGATAATTGTTTTCTCATCCTGCAAACATGCCGAACAGGAAATTAATCTAAATCCCAGAAAGTTTGGATCATCTGCAGACTGTCAGAAAAGAAACACTCATTATGCCCCCAGAGCCCCCATCACATCCAAGCGACAAGCTGAAAACGGCAGCTGTGGCCCATGCCACCCACATCGTGCTATGCTAGGGCCCTGTGCTCATTGGTAACTGGAGAGAAAACAGCACAGGGAGTCTGGCAAAGGCAGACCCCAAGCAGACAGGACACCTGGTTAATGCCACCCAATGCAGAGTGTCTGGCTGTGAGTCAGCCTTTCTGACGGACCCATTCATCACTTTGGATTCCATGTCAGTGCAAGAGCTGGCTTCACTCTGCCTTGGACAAATGAGTCTTCAGGTAATAGATGATGGTTAAAATGCCAGGCAAATGTGATCTGCAGTGAGAGACTCGGCCGTCTCTGCTCAGTCTCTGGCTTCCCAGCTTGAGGCAGTCTCTTTATTTCCAAAAGGAGGATAAATTCAACCCCGATTAGTCTCTTAGATGAAGCGTCTTCTGCTCTATCTTCTCACTGCTCATGGGCCAAGTTCACCAGGGAAAGCCTTCTAGGGGTGAGCAGTGGAACAAAGGACAAGCGGCCTGCCTTCCGAACTCAGGCAGTGCAGCCCGCCCAGACAGTGTTTTAACTGTTCTGGGAAGAATGAAGCATTCATAAGCCATTCCATTTTCAAGGAAAAAATTTCCTGTGACATTTTAATCCCCTTTTGTGCTGGAGCATTTTTAGAGTTTTCCCTGCCAGTCATCTCAAATGTTTCGTATCTCTCCCTTTTAGCTGAATTGCAAGTTATGAGCCATAACCCACAATAAAAAATAACGCCACTGTTATTGAATGAAAGTCTCGTTCTTTGGGTTATTCTGGGCTTTGGGTCAGCATATAAACGCTGACTTCTGAAAGTCCGAAGACGTTATCTGGCTGAGGCTTATGTGGGGAGAACAGAGTGAGCTATGAGATGAAAATCACACCTGCGAGCTCCAATTTGGTTTATGTTTCTGTGGAATATTTTCTGTAAGGGATATGACTGGGCACCATAGCATTTTTCCTAGTAGGAGATCTGGCCTATTTCTGCAGTCTCTTGTCTGCTTATGGAATTTTTGTAGATATTCTGTATCTAATTTAGGGTTTCTCAACCCCAGCACTATTGACATTTGGGGGCAGATAAGGCTTTTTTTATGGGGGCTGTCTGGTGCATTGTAGGATGTTAAGAGGCATCTGTGGTTTCTACCCTCTAGGTACCAGAAGAGCCCTCTCCCCAAGTTGAGTAACAAAACTTGAAATGTCCGAAGTGTCTTCAGACATTGCCATGTGTTCCTAAGGAAGCAAAATCACCATTGGTTGAGAACCACAGATCTAAATTAAAAAATAACTAGATACTAGTGAATCCATCCCTTTGTTCATTCCTTTTACAAGTATCTCTTGAGTGCCTACTGTGTGACAGAATCTTCTTTGGAGGCTGTAAATTGCAAGATGAAGAGGTCATAATTTTTGCCCTACAGGGACTTGCAAGGCAGACAAATTTTAATTTAAATAATTACATCAGGAATGTACTCTAATAAAAATATACAGAATTCTACTTGGGAGTTCAGAGGAGGAAGTCTTAACTTTGATTTGAGTTACCAGACTTCCTGGAAATTCTTGATTCCACATTTATTCAGGAAATACCTTTAGTTTCAGGGGGGGAAAAATCCTGTTTACCAAGACGTTATACTATGGAGAGTCTCAAAACCAAACCTATGAATTCTTCTATAAATGTATTGATAAAGTAAATTTAGATGATCAAATGTAGATAGAAAAATGCCCTAGTATCTGGACATGAACCAAGGTACAAAATATATACATGAGAGCCCCCGAATGATTCAATTGGCTATCGGTGGTTCCGGGGCTAACGGAGCCCTGGGCTTCGGACAGTGTCCAAGCTTGGTCTCAGGAAGGTGTCTGCCATGCTTTGAAGTCAGTTTTCAATCTTTGTTCAGTAGTAACAGGCTAAAGTGGATGTTTACACTGCTCTAGGCCTCAGATTTGATAACATCCCCATAAAACATGGAGGACTGAAAAATGAAACCAGAGTAAACCAGTCCCAACAACTGAAGCTGCGTTGGCCATGGTTGGCCACTGGAGCTGGAGCATGGAGGGCAGTTCCTAGTACTCCAGCTGGAAATCCGCCCTTTCTCTTTCCTTGAACAAGTGTGAAAGACGCTATTAAAAGTGATGGTTTTGAGTGTAGGCAAGTTTATATTTAAAATCAGGTGTATGTTTTAACTATGCAGAAGACAGTGTGATTTAATCCTTAAGAACAATGGCTGGGGAGTTAGAAAGACCTAGGGTAAAATTGGGGCTCTACCAGGACTAGCTGTTTGACCTTGGACAAATTATCTGATTCCACAGTGCCTCGGGTTCTTTGTAGAAATTGGAGTAATAACACCCACCTCAGAGGATTGCTGTAAGAACTAGAGATGTTCAAAAAATACCTGATGTAAGTGCTTGGCAAATAGGGTGGTGGCAGTCTTATAAGTAACACATTACTCGTCATATACCTCACACTGGTGTGCCTGTGACCCTGTGGTTGAAAAATGTTTTAAAGATAGAAAAGAACAAAACCAGGAAGCTATTATAGGTCTGTGGAGCAGCTGTGTTACTTAAAACCAAAAAGGAAAAATAGTCGACTTTGCTTCTGATGCTAAGATGCCATTGGAGGTTCTTTGGCAGAGTAAAGCCAGTATTGATGAGATTGGGTGACATTCATCATTGATTAAAGAGCTGATGCTGATGAGAGAAGGGGAGATCAGGAAGGCCATCGTAGCTTAGGAAGGACCTGCATAAGTGGAGATAAACCAGCTCTTTGTTTGCTTTCTGTTGGAATATTAGTAATGATTTTAAAACTCAAACAAAAGTGGTATCACTTTTTGGTGATTTCTTGGGCCTGACTCAACCATAAATAGAGAGGCCTTTGCCCTTGACCCCAGAGACTTAATAAAAATGTGCCCAGGCCACTTTCCATGCTCTCTTTGACTGACAACTATGTAGATGTGACCAAGGATAGTAACATAAGGACAAAGGAGATATCCTCCAAGGTTGAGATTTCATCAGATCATGGGGCCTGACACCAAAGCAAGTGTGAAATCTAATAGTGGAGACATTGTTGAGAGGCCTATTTTGAAGAGGTCCTTTCCTTTTCTGTGAATATTCTTGCCTGGATAGCCTCCTTATCAATATGTTTCTCTATCAATTTTTAATTTCTGCCAAAATCTCAGAAAGAGGATGTTGTCAGTCCCTATGAAAATGAGGACCATGTAAATTTTACCAGTTTCTTCCTCAAAAGATCATTTCTCTTATCCATTCCCCCATTTATTTATTCAATGTTTATTTAGCACCTGTTATAAACTGGGCAAGACAAGACAAGGGCACTGCTCTTCAGGAGCTTCCACTGTAGCTGTGGTGGGGAGGGAGGCCACACACAGGTAATTACAGTACAGAGCAAAAGTACAACATAGGTGTAAGTGCAGGATGCCATGGGAGCCACAGAGTCTACACTGAGTTCTTAGAGAAGGCTTCCAAGACAAGGGGGGTGCTCCAGCTGACTTCTGAAGGAGACACTCAGGCAAAGATAGAAAAGAAAGAAGTTTATAGAAGAAAAATCTCATGTGTCTTGAGGTATGTGAAAGCCCAATCTGTTCTTGGAACATCAAATTAAGGAGAAACCTTGTTTTCTTTATGGAAGTGGAGGCCTGGATCTGTCGCTGTGGCTCTATAATGATCATGCACAGATAATTCCCAGTCACTGAAGCCCTTCTCTAATTCAGTCTGGCCGTAAAAGTGTACACGCCTCTATTTGGTCCTTGTGTAGAAAAACTGCACATAAAATTAAGTTGAAAATCTTTAATTGAAAACTGCAAGAATGGTTCTCAGAATATTCTACTCTGCACTTAGAAACAGTCTGAAATACTATATAATCCATCTCTGTGCCTTTTAGCTAGAGACTCTAAACAATGCATACTAAAAAGGCTGTCCTTTACTGCCTTCCTCCATGCTCCTTTTTTAAAAAAAATTCCTAATCTGTAGGATGGAAAGTTGCATGGTCCCTTGTGATAATGGGTTCCTGCACTACTGGTCTTCACTATTAAACTAGTAGTCATTAAACTATTTCCAAGTTTAATTGAAATCCAGTTGAAACTTGCTTTCTTTATTTTTTCCTCAATTGAAAACACAGAACAACTGATCTCTGGTATATCTATTTTTTTTAGGAAGACTGTTATGACATAATATGGGTGGGCTATTGCTTGCTTTAACTATGCCAGATAAAGGATGAACCCAATTCTCCTTGGTAACTAGAACCATTGATGCTAGAGCCAGAGGATGATGCTTTGAATAAATTTTGTAGCTGGAAGGAGATTTGCAGATGAGGGACTATCACTCAGCAGCTTAACCCAAGAAGCTGATAAAGGGGAGCTGTCCATTTCAAATGAATCAGAGTCTTATCACATGCATATGAAGCAAAATGACTAAATGAAGCAGCTGGAAGATTATAGTGAGTTTTAATTATCTTTTAATAGCCAAAGGGCTCTTGCCAACACATGCTGATAATCTGTCAGCTGTTATATGCCATACCATCGCCATTTATGAGTCTCAGCTGTTACAAATTGGAAAATATATTTACAGTGATGATCTTTTCTTGTTAAATGCAAATTCCCAGAGATGTTCAAGCTGAAATTTGGCCTCACTGCTTTGTTTCTGTTGCCCTCTTGTGTGGAACCAAAAAGACTGGGAGAATCTGATAATATATAATAACCAACCTCCTTCTCATTAATAATTTATGACCCTCATGATGACATAATAATCTCAATCCATAAAAACTAAGGGTAAAATCATTTGGGGGGGTGCTTATAGATTGTATTTCTGTAAATGGCCTACAAATTATTTCTTAATGATAATCTACATTTTTTCAAATCAATCTGTCCCCTCCCTCTCTCCTCCTTTGGTTTATTTCCAGTGATATTTGTGCTCCAAGGCTCCGAAGCAGCTGCCCTGGTGTTAGTCACATTCACTCTCCAGCCTCAGTGCTTAGCATTCAGTCAGTGGTAGAGTGAATGACAGAAAGCTTTTGAGTTTACTAGCCTCTGCCTACTTAATAAAGTTATTCTTGCGTTGACTTCATTGGCACTTTATTTCCCTGCTTCTGTTGACCGTTTTTACTGATGTCTTTGCTAGCAAATCTTATTCCTCACCCCCACTCTGTGTTCCCCAAGATTTTGTTCCCATTCCTGGCTTTTATTACCAATTTCAAAGGGATGATTTCCAAATGTACATCTGCAGGTCAGACCTTACACCTCTCTTCCAGCTCCAGAGTTCAGATTGCCTTAATGTCCTTTTTATAGTTGTATAACCATTGTCACTTCTAATCAACAAGTTTAATAACTGTCTATATTAGTTTTCTGGAACCTTTTCCTAATTTGGTTAGAGCTTCATCTGTTCTTTTCATCTTCTTGATAAGAAACTGAGTCATTTTTTAAAATTCTCTGACCTTAAGCTCTATGCATCTCTAAACACCATTTTTTCCTTCAAAATATCTTTGGGACTGGCATAAATATTGAGTTCTTTATTTTCACTGCAAACATTGTGGCTCAAATACAGAAACTTCTGTATTTACTTTCAACTTAAAATTTTTAATATATAAACAAATTATACTTTATTGAAATCTCTGTCAGTCCTGCTCATCCTGGATAGATGCGGTTGGCAGCAATAGGTCATCATTTTGTTTCTGCCATCACGTTTGTTGATGTGATTACCACATTTAAGCTTGATTAGGAAGAATTTTTGCAGTCATTTGAACTAATTCTGGTCTGATAAATGAAATAGCAGTAAGAGTTGAAAGTTCAAAAGCAGTTCAAAGTTCCAGTAAGAAACTATAATTACCATGGAAATAAAAGAAGTTTTTAAAAAATTGAAAGAAGAGAAAATGTTACCTACATTTTTTAAAGCGGTTTAAATGTTAATGGATTAGGAAGGGATGTAAGTAAACTGTAATAGGTGAAGAGTGTGGAGCTCAGGTGACTAGCAATACCGTAAGTCCCCTACATACGAACGAGTTCTGTTCTGAGAGTGTGTTTGTAAGTCCAATTTGTTCATAAATCCAACAAAGTGAGCCTAGGTACCAACTAACACAATCGACTATATAGTACTGTACTGTAATAGGTTTATAATACTTTTCACACAAATAATATGTAAAAAACAAACAAAAAATAATAACATTTTTAATCTTACAGTACAGTACCTTGAAAAGTACAGTAGTACAGTACAACAGCTGGCATACAGGGGCTGGCATCGAGTGAACAGGCAAGAAGAGTTACTGATAGAGGAGGGAGAGGAGGTGGGAGATGGTAGAGCTGAAGGATCGTCAGCAATAGGAGACGGAGGGCAAGCTGCAATTTCACTCACACCTGATGTTGATGGCACAGGTTCTGGTTCCTTGCTGGATTCAATTCTATCCACCCTCTTGAAAAAAACAATCCAGTGATGTCTGGATATTGTACCAGCTACATCACCACTCCTTTTACGCTTGCTTCCAGACATCCTGGGCTTGAAATAAAGATAGGGTACTACTATACTCTATACAGTACTGTACAGTAAAGTACACAAAAGCACAACCACTTGTAGAGGATGCACACACGTGACACTGTACGCCAAACACGTGAACTAACTTATGTGACTGGGCATGTGAATGCACGTTCGCATCTTTGAAAGTTCGCAATTTGAAGGTTCATATGTAGGGGACTTACTGTAATTTGTAAGAAGCCTGTTGACAAAATGGAAACACTGCTGAATGTAGCCTTAGTGCCCCCCTGGCCAGCAGGAGCCTTCCCAGGGAGGCTGGGCAAGCAGGGGCACCGTTGACAAAATACACATCATCTACGCTGGAGAGTTTCTTAGATCCCTTCCCTGTTCAGATCCACACATCAGAGTGGTTACAGCTCAGGGCTGGCAACAGGCCTGAGGTGCATTCAGACCTTGGCACTCCGTGAAACCAAGTTTGAAAATTAATTTTGAAAATTAATCCTTTTGCTGTTGTTGAGTGTACGCTCAGCTCCTTTAGTATTTCCGTAGGCCTAGTTAACTAACACAGTTGTAAAATGATCAGATGAAGTTAATCAAACTTATATGTCTATATTTGTATATTTATAGTTAACATAAAAATTGACCTGAATACATGTACTGTTTCTTTCGTGATTATGAAGGACCTTATATTACCTGTAGATCGTCATTATTAATGTCATTTTGGGGAAACATAAGCAGAGGGGCCACTAATTAGTGCTTTCTCAGAAACTCAGGATGGGTAGAACCAAGAACCTGGTCTCTTCCCTCCATAGTTACAAGTAAGCCCTTATTTATGCACCGTGAACCAGCCCCTCCCTCCTCTGGAAGAAGTGTGGCAGAGAGGGAAGATAAGCATGGAGATCTTTTTGTATGGAACTCCTGCTTTTTGGTGAAGAGGCATCCTTGGGCTCTCTGTGGCTCGATCTGATTTTTTCTCTCTCTAGCAACTTCAAAAGACATGGCCTTTATGACAAGAAGAAAGAATTTGTGAAATAAATTGGCAGCAAGGCTCACTACACCATGAACACCTTGCCTCCCATTCACTCCTTATACAACATAGACTTGGGGGAAGGAATTTGACCCCAGTCATGAGTGGTTCTCCTTAGAGCTTGGGACACGATACATCTTCATCCTTAGCTTGGATAATAATAGTGAAAGTCCTGCTCACCATCCTAATTGCGAGGACATATCTATCCCTTATCGTAAACCAAGAACAGAGTTATAATACTTGGATCTTTCTGGATATGAACCATACACATGTCAGTTTATGCATCTAAACGGTGTTTTCAACTTCACTGTATTTACAGTACACTTTCAAACACTCGAATATGCTTTCAAACACCAGAGAAGGGATTGAGAGACCTAAGATGAAGATAAATCAGCCATGATGACAGCACAGTGTAGTGATCTTAAAGTACCATAGAGGAACCCACAATGCCACATCCACTTCTCTCTTCTGCACTGTCAGAACCTATTGTCCTGACGTCACCGTCTCCTGTCCACTTCACTTGGGTGTCTAGCATGTCGGGTCTACAAATTATCCTCTTTGCAGCTGGCTTGATCTTGTGCTGTGCCTCTGACCTCAGTCTGCTTTGTGGCCCACTACCTTCTCAGCCCAGCGTTCCACCTGCTGCGACCAACCAGCCCACTTTACCTGGGGTTTCCTGGAACACTGGACTTTGAGTGCTAAAACTGGGACAGTCCCAGGGAAACTGGGCCAGCTGGTCACCCTTTGTGTGACATTCATCATCTCAGTAGCACCTAAGCTCAATTGTAGCACTAATACATTTTACAAATTGGTCACCAGTTGGCAGCCCACCTGGAGAGGGTGTGAAGTTTCCTTGGGGACTGTGGCAGACCTGTTGACAAGTGACCCTTTACGTTTTGTTCATTGCTTAGCAAACTTGTTTCCATTGGAGGGAGGACTTTATTTCTATTTCTTTCAGTCTAGTTGAAATCCAAACACCATCTTTAGATTGTTACTGTTTTGAAAGTTTCATTCCAGATTTTGATGATATGCTTACAAATCAGAGACACATTTGACATAAATCAGTAGAGTTTACCTGCTTTGTTGGTGGGATCATAGTTGGGGCCCCTGGAAGCACACAAGGCCGAGTGTCAGCAGAGCTGGCTGAGAAGGCCACCCTGACCTCATCGCTGGACGGACAGGCTCACCCTTCAGGAGGGCGTCTCCCTTGCCCACCAGCACTTCAGTTATATCCAAACATCATGATCAAGGTCACAGATAAATTCTGTGGCCCATGTGTGGTTGTAGTACTCATTTAGTGCTCAACCTGAGTTCGGTATGTTCATTGGGATAATTCTGTTTTTTTCAGGATGGAACATTCTAACACAGCTGGAAAGTGATCAACCATGTTTTGGAAAATGATCAACCATGTTTAGGCTGTCCATTAGCTTAAAATATTTTAAAAAATGATGTTCATGTTAAGATTTATCCTTAATTGCAGGAATTTGAAGAGCGGGGTAAGAATAGTGAGCATAAAAGAGGAATATGGCATCTATATTTCCACTAGGGTCTCTGACGTCTATTAGGAAGTACAGGTTGTCCATAGTCATCTTAAGACCCCAAAAGCCGTGCTTTCTGCAGGACTGTGGAGATGTGGTGGGAAGAGCACAAACTCAGTACTTTGGAGGTATAACGTAGGACTCTTTTTTGGTTCTTGTAGATACCGTATGACATTGTGATCTAGGTGTCATGGAAAAACTGTTTGGTGGTCACCTTCTTATGTGTTTCTAAAGTTATCTGAAATGTGAAAGGGACGGGCCAGATCATCTGTTCAGTGAGTAGAGTGGGCACAGGTGGGTGGGCACTGACATTCTTCTCTAAGCTGACAATCTCTCTGGTGCTCTCCTGCAAAGGAAACACATTTCTGCCCTTTACAGTCCTAATCATACCACATACTGCCAGGACTATAAACTTCTGTGACGTGTGCAGAATCCAATTTAATTGGAAAAATACTTTCAGATGAAAATATTGCTAAATCATTTGATGTGGGAAAAGTTATAAAAATGTCTAAACAAGTGTTCTTCTGGATGAGATCTTTCATTGTTTGATTTCGAACAATTCACCTGCGATTCAAGTGAGACATACATACCTGCTGGATTAATACTGTTTACAGTGACAAAATTGGTTTTCTTCTGGCAGCTTCAACACTGTGTTAGAAACCTTGTGTGTATAGACCTTGAACATTGGGATTTATAAAGTGAGAACTATTCAAAGCTGAAACTGGCTGTTTAGTACATGTAAAAATATGTGGAAGGGGGAGAACTAAATACAGCCCGTAGAGTGAAAACTTTCTTAGTCACTCAGTGTGGTTAAAACAAATGACAGGGGACTGCTGTGCAGCTATTTCAGTGTTCCAAATGGAATGTCTAGCGCTCCTTTATCGCTGCTGCTGCGGCAGCCTTTTGAGGCCCACAGGCCATCCCAGCCAGCCTCACCCAGGTTCTCATCGCCCCCTTGTCAAAAATAGGCAGTGTGTGGGGGTGTGGCAACCAAGAAGGGATTAAAGGCAGGGAATTCCAAACAAAGGGCAGCTTCTGAGACATAAAAGCCACTCAGAGTCTTGGATAAATCATATATTTCTCCAGAGTAAATTGAATTAGGAGATGATGGTGTTTTCTTTTTTAGGTATGGGAGGGCCATGTATCATATGGGAAATTTAAATATAGTACTGATCTGAATACCTTATTTAATATGTGATTATTTTTATGTTTGTAGCCTTTCAGGATGAATAAAACTTGTTTGTTTTGATTTTTAGGCTTTATCAGAAATCTGAAGAGGTAGGGTTTTGCTAGTTGGTCCATTTTGAAAAGGAAGGGAATTAACCTTTGAAATTGTGTCCAGGATTAGATGTTACTTATTATTTTAAGTAGAAGCCTTGCTTGACAAGCTAAATAGGGTGCCAAATCTGAGGTTTGCAGAAATAGGCTTTCAAAATTCCCATCTACATTAAAAATGTATTTCATTATAGCTTACCATCAAGGGAAAAAATAACCCAACATAATGATACCGACAGCCAGTTAGACCTTTTGACAAAAAGAGAAACTTTGGGAAGTGTAAACATGTGTCCACTTACTAAGAGTCTACCAGCCTTTTATGCATTGCTGACGTAATGATGTCTTGTGTACTTCCTCTTTGCAAATACAAAAATAAATGACACTGAAACCTAAAGCTCTGCAAATAGTGGCTATTCAGTCTTTGTAACTGTACTGAAGGCACAGGGTTTTCTCACAATGACCACAGATGGGCTGGATGAATCATCCTAACCTGGCATACTGTGTTTGTAGATCTTTCATTCTGATAAAGTGATTCATTTGGTAAGAGAGGCAATGCAAAGAGGACAAGGCCCAGAGACTCCGGTGGCCTGAGAGGGCTCAAAGTCACATAGTCTTGTTGTTTGATCACACTGGAAGCCCTGAGAGTGGAGCCAAGGAAACCTGGTCAGCCTGTCAACCTGCAGTGGGTCCCACATCCTGGACACTAGGTATTTGCACATACACCAGCTCCTTTAATTCTCAGATCAATCTCATGAGGTCAATATTACGATATTTTACAATTAAAAATATGAGGCTCAGAGACATTACATAACCTGTAACTAAAGCATCTTAGATTCCAAACTACACATCTTGCTGTTCCCTGAACCCATCCTGTTCTCTCTCCTTCCTCTGTGATATCTTCCTTCCCTTTCTTTCCCAGTCCTGTCCCTATTTTCCCCATTCTTTTATTCATTCATGTATGCAAAACATATTGAGCCTTTACACCATGCCAGGCCCTGTGCTAGATGCCAGGATTCCCCAGTGAACAAGGCAGACAAGAGCCTTGTCCTCATGTAGCTGACAGTCTATTGAACAAGAACAGAAGTGTGTCCAAGTAGAGACTAAGGGGCCCTGGGGAGTGGGGACCAGGGAGATGGCACATATAGAAGGGGTTACTGGCTTCCTGGGGAGAATAGCTAGTGTATTCTTGGCCGACTAAGAATTTTAAAAAGATTTCAGCAGGATAGAACAATGGACCAAAACCACTGGTTAAAATTAAACAGGAATAAGGCTAAAAGCCTTTACTTAGGTTTATCATAAAATGAATACAGAATTGGGAAGACATGACTTCACAGGATTTCAGGTGAGGCTTGAAGCCCCAGCAATATGAAGCAATGGTTTTAAAAGGATGCAGTCTTAGGCTCTATCTGTACGAGTTTGGATTCTAAAACAAAGGTGTCAGTAATTCCATGTCACATCCTTAACTGTCTACTGAGCTTTTCTGTTTTAAGGGCAACACTGATTATCAGACAGTGCATAGTGAACTTTTAGCTTGGTATATATGAACTAGTGGAAGGTAATTGGCATCCCAAAGTACATGATTTTCCTTAACAATTCCTAGTAATGTCTACTGCTCACAATATTTAGGATACAATTTTCCAGAAAAAAAATTTTTTTTTACTATTTTAGTCTAACTGAGGAGACAAAATTGGCTTATGCAAAGTTACAATAAGATAATAATAACATGATCGCTAATTAGTTTATGAAGGCATTGGGAAGAAATAGAGATGGGAGACAGTACAAGGACGTGGAAAGAACACTGGCATCGGAATTAAAAATATGAGTTTTAATACGAGCTCTGCTTATGTTCATTGTGATACAGACCGTTTGCTTCACATCTCTGAGCCCTAATTTCCACATTTGTAAATTGGTGCTACAAGTATCTGTATCACAGGGTTGTTGCAGCAATTAGAAGCAAAGTTGGGAAAGTGCCTGGCACATTGTAGGTGGCTAAGGAAACCCCAAGAAGAGAAATCATTGAAAGAAAATAGGGGGGAAGTCAAGGAAGGATTTTTGGAAGAAAAGCTTTCTGAGATTCATCCTTAAGAAATCCTGGGCATGGATTGACTTTGTGTTGAGAAACCCATTACAGGCAGGGGAAAAACATGACAAAATGAATATATAAGGTCAAGAATTTGTATGGAATGGTGCTGTGATTTCTCTTTGGTCAACCAGGCTGTCATTTGATAATGCATTTTGTTGAGACTGAAATTCATCGACAGCTGTCTGTGGCTGGTGATAATCTCTGGGTGTGTGTTGATTTCCCTGCTCCTAAATCCTCCCGACATTTGGGGAATGGTGTTATATTGTTATCAACTTGTTTTTCCCATTTTAGTTTAGAAAACTAGCAGTCATGTTAATGCCATGTAGAATGTCAAACATTTTTCATGAGAATTTGCATGAAGCACATTTCCTCGTGATAGCTTCCTATAAAAGGGAGCGTTCATTTCTCCTCCTTTACCAACAATATCTTGCAAAGGGACAAGGAGTTTTGTTTTGTGTTTTCTTCTTTATCAGAAACTACTGCCCCATTCATTGGTGAAGAGGAGCTTATTTAAAATTTATCTTAAAGAGAACTAAATAGTATGTTCAACTTGCCACCCTAAAATCTGAGACTAAGAAATGTCAAGCTTGTTCAATAAATACAACTAATAATTTAAAGTGCTGTGTAGTTCTGGTGTTTGCGGTTAATAAGGGAGTAGGTGTTGGTGAGGAAGAAATGAAGTGACTGGAGAGATGGGGGAGGAAGGGAAGGAAGAAGAGAGAACAAAACATGGGGCAAAGAAGAGGCACAAACAGAGAGGGATGCAAAGGAGGAGGAGGAGAAGAAACGAGAGACAGAAAAAATAAGGAAGAGGAACAGAGAAATGGGTGGGATCAGTGTGGAATAGGGGTCACTACTTCCTGCCAGAGGCCCGGCTTCCCCACCCGCCACGCAAGTCTTGACCCCAGAAGGAGGTGACTCTCCATCTAAAGACCAAAGTCAGGGGTTTTTGTTGTGTGAAGATAAGTGCACAAATCTCTAACACATTCTCACATGCCCAGGGTTGTCAGAGACGTCCAGTTTTAGTATCATCTAAAAATTCCTTTGTCATTAAAAAACTATTGTTTCAGTTTCTTCTTCCTTTTTTATCTTCCTCTTCTTCCTGAGGATAGCCCTGACTCATTCAAAACTCAATACCACATCTAAGTTTAAAATGTTGTGTGTCCATTTATTCAAAATTAATTTTTTTAGCCTGGTTGGGTCTTGAAGTGCTCTGATATTAAGGACCCCTCAGAAGATTGTGTAAATTGCCTGAATGAAAAGTCCTTTGCATCAGTCAGTGGTTCCCAACCCTGTCAGCACATTAGAATCACCCGGGGAGCTATTACCACCTAGGGTGTCTGGGCCCACTGATTGGGGCGATCAGAGGTGGGGTTGCCTATCATTATTTTTTAAACACCGTGGGTTATGTGATAATGCAACCAGCGTTGAGAAACATACCTTTGGGGAGATGGCAACAAAGTGTGTGGATCATGGCCCTAGTGCTTACTAGTAAGGGATTATATAGCTTATGTATATGTAACCGGGATCATGTGGTTTTGCAACTCGCTTTTATGTATATGGTAGAATGTTTGGGTCCCTTGGAAAAATGTTATAAAAAGATTAGCTCCAAAAAATGAGAGAGATGCTGGTCACGCAGAGTAATAATCTTGGAAACAATGTTGGAGAAGCTTCATGTTGGATTTGTACCTGCTTATCCACCATCTGAGCACAGCACTCCGCATGTTGCCATGTTGCCTGCCCACCTGAGCACAGAGTCCGCCCTTGGAGCTTCCTTCCGTTCTAATTCTCTGCTTTCTGGCATCTTGGCTCCAGCCAAACTCAGCCGCAGTGCACTTTCTCTTCTGGCCCTTATTCCAGCCATTTCTGTAAATTGGACCGATCTATAACTCTCCCTAACTACACCCTCATCATTCCATCATTGTCTATTGAAATTTTATCTCTCCTTCAAGGTCCTTCTCCCATGAAGCAATCTTAATTCTCTTGCCAACAGATACAATCTTTCTTGTCTTTGAAATCCCACTGCATGTTCTGTTCTCTCTCTCTCTCTTTCTTTCTCTCTCTCCTTATCTGTATTTTTTTTATGGTCATGAATATTTTTATCTTCTTTGTCTAATAAGATGAGTGAAGGTTGAGACTATACACCTTTAGATCCTCTATTGTGCCTGCCTAGCCCAGTATTCTGCACAGAAAGTGCTCAACAAATATGTATTCAGTCGAATTTAATAAAATCAAAAAAGGTGTTGATTGAGGTATAAAACTGATTGAGATATGTAACTCAAATTTAGACAGGTGTGTTTGTTAGAATAAATAGGCAGTTTTCAGAGATGCTTTTCTGCTCCTAGACATACAAACTTAGACAAAGACACAGACATAAGAAGCTCATAATCTCTAATACATTCCAGCCAATGTTGAATAGAGATCCGTGTGCATGTTTCTGGGTGCATTAGGTGCATACAAAGTGAATGAACAAGTCATGTTTTATCCAACCCTAGCTTAATGACTGCCGTGTAGCTCTCTTTTGTAAAATAAGACAGTCACTTATTCGTCTTAAGTCACTTCCCCTTGATTCATTTGGATGCTCCGTCTTAAATTGTAACCCTGGGATTTATTCTCTTTTGTTTCAAAAGAAAGACAAAGCATTCATGTCTACGAATGTAGTACAATTGCCTTTCTACCAACACACATACAAAAGCAATTATAGTTTTTCAGAACGTGCCAAGCATGAGTTTATTCTTTGTGTTATTCCTCTGGATAATAGGCCCACCCCTCCCCATTCCTGCATCTTCCAAATATCCCCACTTGTACAGTGAATAAAATGTAATTGTTGTCCTGAGGCCATATCTCTCTTCTGCTGCATACAGTAACCACGAGTGTGTATTTAAAAGTAGAATCTGGCCTCCTGAGTTTACCAGTTAATTTAATCTATTCTTTAAATAACTTTAAAAAAAAAGAATGGGGCTTCCCTGGTGGCGCAGTGGTTGAGAATCTGCCTGCTAATGCAGGGGACACGGGTTCGAGCCCTGGTCTGGGAAGATCCCACATGCCACGGAGCAGCTGGGCCCGTGAGCCACAATTGCTGAGCCTGCGCGTCTGGAGCCTGTGCCCCGCAACGGGAGGGGCCGCGATGGAGAAAGGCCCGCGCACCGCGATGAAGAGCGGTCCCCGCACCGCGATGAAGAGTGGCCCCCGCTTGCCGCAACTGGAGAAAGCCCTCGCACGAACCGAAGACCCAATACAGACAAAAATAAATAAATTAATTAATTAAAAAAAAAAAAAAAAGAAAATCCTTAAAAAAAAAAAAAAAAAAAAGAATGAATGAAAGAAAGAAAAGAAATCTATTTTAGAAATAAAAACATATCTGTGCGGTTTTCTTTTCATGTAGAAGACAAAGAACCTTTCCAGTAGGAGGACAGAATGACAGTTCCACTTATCTTGGCTGCTCGGAAATTAGATCACTGACATATTTTCTGTTGAAGAAGAAACCTTATCTTAGTGGCTAAATTTCAGAATCAATCATCTGAATTTCAGTTCTGCCCCCCTCTCACAAGCAGGGAGCATTATGCAATTTGTACGTTTCAATTAGGTTGCGATAAAAAATGAGTAGCTCGAGGGCATTAGTTTATTACTGGTATCCAGCCATGTTTTCCTTTGCTAAATAACATTCTAAAAGCTTCCATTCTGAGCATAATCACCTTAGGGTGCCCACAGAGTGTGGCCCCGAATGATTCAATTATGGCTTAAAGTCATTCTCTTCCCAGAACACAAGATTCTAGAAGCACATCTGCAGTCTTTTGCATTCAAGAGAGATTTTTTTTTTCCTTATAAACGTTCCTGCAAGGATTGTAAATGCATATGAGGATTATGTTCTGTCTGACTTCTCACTGTTCTCCCTTTTCTGTCTGATCTGCTTTTATGAAGTGAAGTGTGGTGTCTTAGGATAAATCATCATCAGTTTACCAACAAGTGAGTTTATAAATGATTTGATTCTAATGAGAAACATTTCCCCATAGAACCAACAGTAAAGTGTTCTGAGTTTCCCACTAACCCACGATAACCTATTTAACTCACAGTGAAACTCAGCTATATGGTATTAATAGTTCCCTATCATTTTGAGAAAAGGAGCTTATGTTTCAAGTAACTTGAAATGTCTGGAACTGCTTCTGACATGCAGCAATTCCTCCTCCCTGCTAGTGATAAGGAGATTCTTTCTCTCTCTCATCACAAACAGCCCGATGTGGTATATTTGAGTGTAGGGATGCATCAGTTACCTATTGCTGTGTGACAAACCACTCCAAACTTAATAACTGGAAACAATAATAATTTATTGGTTCACAATTCTGTATGTTGGCAATTTGGGCTCAGCTGGTAGGTTCTGGGTTCAGCCATGTGTGAAAAGTCAGCTTGGTGGAGTCTGGTGGCCAATATCATCTCCCTCATGTGCCTGGTGGTTGGTTGTGGTTGTCAGCTAGGCTCGTCTCTCTATGTGGCCTGTCATACTCAAGGAGGCTAGCCCAGGCTTCTTGTCTGGGAGTTCCAAGAGGGTAAGCATGGAAACTGAAAGACCTCTTCAACTCCAGGCTCATAAGTTGCAGTACTTTGTTTGTTGATCAAAGCAATTCTCAAGGCCAAGCCCAGATTCGAGGTCTCTTCTTGATAAGAGGAGCAGCAAGTTCAAATTGCAAAGGGACACACTGGGATGGGAGGAATTACTGCAGCTGTTTTTGTAAGGAGTCTAAGGGTGTTGGTATGGAGAGGTGAGAAGGTGAGGAGTGGTAAAGGGGGTGAGCCTCCCACTTTACTGTTTCCTAATAATGTGGTCTTGGAGAAATTATTAACCTATTCAAGCTTAAGTTTCCTCACCTCTTGAGAGTAAGGCCTCCTTATCACAATTGTTCTGAGATTAGAGTTAATGCTTATACACCAACCTAACAAAGTGCTGGTTACATAAGAGCTGTTAGTAAATGATTATGTTAATATTTCCTGTCTCCCCCCACCTCTCAAAGGCAAGCAGAGGGGCAGATTTCAGGCACCTCTACCTGGATGCTCCTCAGGCATCTCAAAATCAGCTGATCCACAGAGAGCTCACTAACTCTCCTTCCCCACCTCCCCCATTCCTATTTGCATCTCTCATCGTATCCCTTTTCCCAGATAAAGGTATCCGTCCAAATGACTGCTCCAGTGAGGAGCCCAGGAGCCCTGTACTCCATTTCTCTGACCCCACATCTACCTATTGGTTCCTGCCTTCCTCCCTTAAACAGAAGTCTGTGAGACACCTGAGATGTACCAGGCTTCATGCCAGGTCCAGGTTTGACATGTAAATGAGGCCAATGTGGTTTCTGCCCCCAAAGAACTTGTAATCCAGTAATAATGTGAAAATCTCCACATTTTGTGAAAGAAACGAGATACTGTGAGGAAAAGGAAGGGTACTGGGGAAACTGATTTTGCCCACTAGTCCCCCCCACTACACCCCAGCTGAGTCTGAGCTGCCATTACCACCAGTGGCCCAGCAGCAGGGGATCTTCCCCCCTTTATGGTTCATCCTCCACACTGTTGCTAGAGATATCTTTTTGGAAAAAGTAAATTAATCTTTAATTCCCTGCTTGAAAATCCCTATGGCCCACGGGATTAAAATTCAAATTCCTCAAGGTGGTGTAAAAGGCCCTTCACTCTAGGCCTCATCTAGCCATTTCCCCACCCAGGGACCCTTCACCCTCACAAGCTACATTCCTTCCAGTTCCTTGAATTGCTCATACTCTTGCATGAGTCTGTGACTTCACTTAAGAGAAAGTCTTTACTCTGAACTGCATCTCTTTGATGCTTACCTCTCCCTGTACCACACACACAAAATTTCTATTTACTTTTGTACTTCAAAGCTTTAGAACATGGTAGGTGCTCAATAAATGCTTGTTGAGTGAGTGTTTGTGAGGTTAGTCAGAGGTAGGGGGTAGAGTGATTCAAGTGAGGGATAGCTGCATATGGTTAGTGTTTGCTGAAGAATACCATGAGGAAGAAGAGGAGGCCCTTGGCACTGTAGGGGTGGGGACCAAGGGGGGGATGAGGGGCATCGTCCCATCTCATCTGTGTTGGCAAAACAGCAGTAGAAGGGAAACAGGAATTCCTGTACCCAGTCAGTCAGAAAGGAGTGTTGCAATGGAGAGGTATTTTCTGAGGCTGAATCCATGCTTCCAGAAACCAGCAGTTTGGAGGAGACTGGTGTTATTTTAGTTTTAACTGTAAAACTATTATTACTTTCATAATATTTAATTTTTTCCCCATGTTTATATATATTTGAACTGAATATATTTGCAATTTTATTCTATTACTCTACAATAATTCTGAAGGTCCAAGTTATTTCTCAGCTAGATTTTTAAACACTCAATAGTTCCCTTTTACTCATTCTATTGATTTTGTCTTTGTCAGCCTCTATTAGTGCTAAGAAATAGCTTAGAGTCTATTTACCATTAATGGAGGTCCATTTTGACATTTAATTGATTATAAAAATCAATAGTCCTAGAATAGGTTATAAAATAATTTCATACCTGTAAGCTCATAGAATCGTCACAACTTCATAAATATGACAGAACACAGTTTCATCATTTGTAATATGATGTTAATACTACCAAGGCATCCTAATTGGAAAGGAAGTAGTAAAAGTATCTCTGTTCACAGATGACATGATCTTATATGTATAAAACCCTAATGACTCCACAAAAAAACTCTTAGAACTTTAATAAATGAATTCAGCAAAGTAACAGGATACAAAGGCAAAACACAAAAATCACTTGCATTTTTATACACTAATAAGGAACTGTCCAAATAGGAAATTAAGAAAAAGTTCCATTTACAATAGCATCAAAAGGAATAAAATACTTAGGAATAAACTTAACCAAAGAATCAAAAGACTTTATATACTGAAAACTACAAAACATTGCTGGAAAAAATTAAGGAAGATACAAACAAATGGAAAGACATCCCATGCTCATGGACTGCAAGACTTAATATTATTAAAATGTCCATACTACCCAAAGCCATCTACAGATTCAGTGCAATCCCATCAAAATCCCAATGGCACTTTTTTCAGAAATAGAAAAACCATCCTAAAATTCACATGGAATGTTGAAGCACTCCAAATAACCAAAACAATCTCGAGAAAGAAGAACAAAGCTGGAGACCTCACACTTTCTGATTTCAAAACATAAAAAGCTACAGTAATCAAAACAGTATGATATTGGCATAAAGACACACATATAGACCAATGGAACAGAATAGGCCAGAAATAAACTTTCATGTACAATAGTCACCTAATGAGGCTGCCAAGACTACACAATGGGAAAAGGATAGTCTCTTCAACAAATGGTGCTGGGAAAACTGTATATCTACATGCAAAAGAATGAAGTTGAACCATTATCTTATACCATCTATAAAAATTAATACAAAATGAATTAAAGACCTAAAAGTAAGACCTGAAACTATAAAACTCCTAGAAGAAAACATAGGGGAAAAGCTTCATGACATTGGCATTGGCAATGATTTCTTGGATATGACATCAAAAGTACAGGCAGCAAAAGCAGAAGTAGAAAAATGGGACTACAACACACTTTAAAACTTTTGCACATCAAAGGAAAGAGGCAAGAGAGTAAAAAGGCAACCTATGGAATGGGAGAAAATATTTACAAACCATATATCTGATAAGGAGTTAATATCCAAAATATATAAAGAACTCCTACCACTCAACAACAACAAAAACAAATAACCCACTCGATTGAAAAATGGCAAAGGACTCGAATAGACACTTCTCCAAAGAAGATATGCAAATGGCCAATCAGCATATGGAAAAATGCTCAACATCACTAATCATCAAGGAAATGCATGTTAAACAAAAATGAGATATTATCACCTTGAACCTATTCGAATGACCATTATCAAAAAATAAAATTAAATTTAAAATGACAGGTGTTGGTGAGCATGTAGAGAAATTGGAACCCTTGTGCACTATTGGTGGGAATGTAAAAATGGTGTAACTGCTATGGAAAACAGTACGGCGCTTCCTCAAAAAATTAAAATATAATTACTATATGATCCAGCAATCCCACTTCTTCATATATAGCCAAAAATAGCTGAAAAAGCATCTCCAGGAGATATTTGCACACCCATGTTCATTGCAGCATTATTCAAGAGGTGGAAGCAACAACCTAGATGCCCACTGACTGATGAAAAGATAAAGAAAATGTGACATTTACATACAGTGAAATATTATTCAGCCTTGAAAAAGGAAATCTTGTCATATGGTACAACATAGATGAACCCTGAGGACATTATACTAAGTGAAATAAGCCACCATAAAAAGACAAATACTACGTGATTCCATTTATGTGAAGTACCTAGAGTCAAACTCATAGAAACTGAAAGTAGAATGCTGATTGCAGGGCCTGGGCGAGGGGGAAATGGGGAGTAGTTTAATAGGTAAAGAGTTTCAGTTCTGCAAGATAATAAAGTTCTAGAGATCTGTTGCACAACAGTGTTCATATAGGTAACGCCAAAAATACTGTACACTTAAAAATGGTTAAGACGGTAAATTTAATGTTGTGGGCTTTTTTTACCACATTAAAAAAAATCATCCTACCTCATTGGACTTTCACAGAATTAAAGAAATAACGTGTGTAAAGTGCTTAGAATGGCACTTGACTCATAATGTGTACTTATGTGTTAGTTATTATTATTGCTACAGATTAATCAACTCAAGCCTAAGGATGACAAGTGACTTTCTCAGTGTCCCACAACTACTAAGTGATAGAACTGGACCTTCAAGTCACGTTTTCTCACCCCAGAGCATGTGGCTTTTCCACTATTTTTTGCTTCCTAAAACTGAACCTTTCCACCTTCATGGCAAAAAATTAGGTCCTGGGATCCCAAACCAAAATTTCAAAATCACTAGTCTGTTCCTTATTAAACAAACAAAACCAAAAAAAAAAAAAAAGAATTTTCAAGGGTATGCTGTTGGCCACATAGGACAGGGAGATCAGCTCGGTGCTTTGTGACCACCTAGAGCGGTGGGATGGGGAGGGTGGGAGGGAGACTCAAGAGGGAGGAGATATGGGGATATATGTATATGTATAGTTGATTCACTTTGTTATACAGCAGAAACTAACACACCATTGTAAAACAATTATACTCCAATAAAGATGTTAAAAAAAAAAAAAAGGGTATGCTGTTCTTCCAATGCAATTTTTTTTTTCTTTTTTTACCACTCACTTTATCTTTGGGGGGCAGTGTATTCATTTTCCCCAAATCTTTCACCTCATTTGACCCCGTCTTTATTCTAATCTCTTGGGGAGCCAATTCTAGTCCTTATAGGGCCTCAGGACAAATGAGTCTTTAGTCTTAAGCTAAATCTTTAGTTTTACCATCTGGCTTTGCCTTTGAAACTAGCCAGGAGTTGGACCAACAAAGACAAATTCCAAGGAAGCTTGGATTGTGTCTGTTGCGTTCACTGTTGAATTCCTAGGGCTTTATGTGGTTCTGTATTTGTATATGAGTGAATAAAAGGAAAGTGAGTGCTGTTTTTAAACAGGGTCTTAGAATAGTCAAGCTGGAAGTAATCCAGGGTCACCCACAACTAGTCAGTGGAAGAGCTAGTCTCAATACATGTTTCTACTTTCTACTGCTAAATTCGTAAATAATAGTAATCAATTACTCTGTATAGTTTACATAACATACATTCCTGAAAGCCATAATTTGGTCTGTTTTTGTGAAAATGCTATCAATGGTACTGAAGCAGTTCTCTGAGTCTGGCATACTCTGATTTTTATAGCCAGACACAGGAAGTTTCATTTTATTTTGAGCCACAAAAGACTCTTCAACCCAATTAGTTAGTGTATTAGTTAAAGGCAAAAATCTTTTCAGAGGAGATGCAGTGTCTCCCAGAGTATCAGGAGAGATGATAGCAGGCTTTTCCTTAGAAAATTTTGAGAAGGGTGGTCAAGTGGGCCTTGCAAGGGTGGGGAGGGTAAGGGGAGATTGGAAGTTTTTGATGAAGGTCTCACACTGTTGAGTGCTGTGACCCAGGAACGTTTATCTAGCACCAAGGTACAGTGTTACCTGGAGAAGATGCTGGAAACAGGAAAATCAGAAAAAGAGTCAATTGCAATAATTCCAGTGGGAAGTGATGCTACTCCAAAACATGTCAATGGTGGAAGCAGAAAGGAGAAATAAGATACTATGAAACAAGACGTGTTTACCTTCTAGAAGGGAAGGACCAGGTCTGTGATGTCCAGCACTGACACAGCGCCTTCACCTGGCAGGTACTCAATATATAGATGTTTTATGAATTAATGGATTCTTTGAAAGTGAGGGCCAAGGGAAAACAAAGATTACAGGATACCTTTATGTGTTTTTCTTTTCTTACCTAGTTAGCTAAGAATGTCGGTTCCATTAAGAATCTTAGTATGTCGAGAGGACAAATCTAGTTCCTGGGAAAGATAATGAGTTCAGTTTGGGTCTGCGTGAATTTGATAGTCAAGTAGCAGTTGGAAATCTGGGACTTGGAAAGAGGACAAAGATGGAGTTACAGGAGAGCTGCAGAGTGCAGAGAGGGATCAGGACGTCATCAGCAAGTGGAGAAAGTTGAATTCCTCGGTGTGGATGAGGTTGTAAAGGTTGGTGTAGGAAGAAAAGAGAGGAAGTTATCCATACATGAGAAGCATATGCATGAGAAGAAGGAGAAGGAAGAAAACCAAGCAGAGAAAACCAAAAGTAATTTAATGAGAGTATATGCAAGGGAAGAGAGAATTTCAGTTACAAGATAGGGGTCAAAAAGTATTAAACTTTGAAGAGGAGGCCAAAATATTCAGGAGAAGGGAATGAATTTGTGCTGACCTCAAAAGATGACCATAAATTAATCCCTAAAAATTAACGTATTGAGTAAGAACACTAAAAAAAGTCTATTGGGCTGCTACTGTGAGCCAGAGGTACTGGCCTCGAGGAATGGAGACCCAGTTGATCCTTGATGGGGCTCACTTTCTATCCCCTCAAAGTCGAACACTAAAATCATTCCAGCACAAGAGGATTAAGGTAATAAAGATTCTCTTCTCCTGTATTCTCCTGACTAGCTTCCTTACTATGCTCAGCATTCAACAGGCGTCTTGCTAAGGAAATAGGGGCCTCCCAAGGAAGATCGTTGCGGAAAGCTTCTGCTTTAGTACTCAAAAGTTGGGAAATCTCTGCATATGTACAAAGGCTTAATGGGATTAACTGGGATGAAATACTGAGATCTGCTCCTCAGCAAAGGAGGTTTTACTCAAAACCTCTAACACTCAAAAGAGCCGTGCGTTTTTACCACACCCAGTGGTCTCCTCGCCTCTCGTTTTTCCTTACTCTTCTTCACAGAAATACCAACAACTTGTGTGAGGTGTGTCCTGCTGGGTATTAAAGCAGAGGAGAATGAAAATCAAATTCCTGTCAAGAGTTTTGGATCACGGCTTTAAGGCCAGCCTTAAATTTTGTCTTCTGAGGGAAGTGATATGATTCATTCCCAACAATCGGAAACACTCAGTGATAAGATGATTCAGTTTTCAGAAATCAAAAGGCATTGTGTGCTCTCCAGAATGCCACAGGAAAAAGATAAAGCACAGATTATTCACAATTCAGTAAGTTTTCATTATTTTAAAATTACAGAATAACTGGAAGATATATATATATATGTGTGTGTGTGTGTGTATATGTATATATATATTTTATATATATATATACATATACACACACATATATATATATATACACACATATACACATATACCACACATGTGTGTGTTAATGCAAACAAATTGGTTTGTGTTGGTTTTCTGTTTTGTTTTGTTTTGTCTGCCCCAGTTGGGTCATTTCTGTACTTTTTCATTCAAACTGAGATCGGCCTGTTGTTACTTTGCAAACTGAATATCCATCCACATACCCTAGGGCGTAGCTTTGCTTTCAGGGTATGCACTACTGCAGTGGTTCTCACATTTGAGTGTGCATTGGAATCACCTGGAGGCCTGGTTAAACCACAGATGGCTTCCCCACCCCCATAGTTTCTGAGTCAGTGAGTCCTGGGTGGGGCCTAAGAATTTGCATTTATAGCAAGTTCTCAAATCTTCTTGGTTCATGGTTCTCTCAAAGTCTCAGTAATGCTTTCACTGTGCCCATAGGTTGGGCTGCCAGACTTATCAGGCAACCCTATTCCTAGGAGGAAAGAAATACCTCACAGTTCCATCTATTAAGTAGTTAGATTCCAACAACTTAAAAAGTATTTATGTCTTAACAACTTACTAGGTATTAAAAACAATACCCTTAAATTAAAGAAAGTAATTTTTAAATTTCATTATTAATAACCACAATTACTTAATAATGAGATGTGTACACTGGTGGACACTACACAGCTTCTAACACCTTGGAATCAGATTGGATGTCATCACCATATTTTCTATTCCACACTGATTTTCAACAGGGAACTTGCTTTTTATCACAGCAGCTGTCGAAAACCCAGCTTCAAAAACTATGGCCTCATGGAAAAGAATGTTGAAAAGAGCTCATGTTGCAGTTGTCAGCTACCTTGAACTAGTAGTTTGCTCAGTGTCTGACAGGTGTCTGGTGTTGCTGTGAGTCCCTTGAAATTTTAAAATATTTCGAGATACCCCTGTGAGTTTACACAGTGCCCCGGGGCACCTCTGGGCACATTATGGGAACTGGGTCTTAAGAGTTGCTGATGCTGCCGGTTTGAAGATTGTGCTTTGAGAACCGTTGTACTGATGACTCAGAGAGATCACAAGGCAGGTGTTTTCTGAGCTTTTTCTCATTTTCTTTGACAATCCTTAATATTCTTAAAATGTTGGAAAGCAAGAAATGCAGAAAAATACATCCAAATTTACCATTAATGATTTTTTATTTTTGTAGCAGAAGAATTGGAAAGGGAAGGAATCAGAGAATGAATAAAGATACCACAAAAAGAGTTGTAAGTTTTGAAGTTAAAAGCACTTAAAATTGTGTGCAATTGTTGTTATGGAGCATTTACAAAGAAATTATTTTTTTCAAGCCATTTTTCAGTCATAATTAATTAAACTGGGCAATCCCAGTGAACTAGGTAACGATTATTGTCTCAGCTTTACACACAGGAACTGATATATCAGATTAGGTGACTTGCCTTAGGCCAAAGAGAGCTTAATTTGGTGGAGACAGAATGCTAAAATCACAGTATTTTAGCTTTCCTTAAAAAACAAGTTATAAGAAACTGGCCTGTTATTTCACTTCAAATTCCCTCAAGCATCAGAGTTAATTTTCTCAAAAATCTTAATAAGGTGGGTGCATAGCAAGCAGTGCTGTTTGACTAACGAGAAATCCATAGCCAGTTGTGAAAGTGTGCAAGGGTGTGAGTTCCTGAAGCATTTGAGGGAACCTGGTAAATGGAAGAGGGAAGACAATGTGATGAGCTCGAAGCCATGAAGCTATAGAGAGAGGAAGACTGGTGGTGCCTTTGAAAGTAACTGGGGCTGGTTCCTGTGTCCTCAGGAGCATCTTCTCAGAAGAACAAAATTAAAAGCCCCTTGAGGACAAAGGGACAGAAAAATCATCTTAAACCATCTTGTGGGTAGATGTTCAGCTTCTATGGATCGAATCACTACTTCAGTGGGGGCCCAGGCCAGGAGGTTAAAGAGAATATGTTCAGATACAGCCAGCCTAGCAAATGTTTCTATGTAGACATATAATTTTAAGCCACATGTGTGTATCAGTGTAGTCCTACATATCTTTGGCTCATCCACAATGCCTTGAACAGTGCCGTGTAGGTTAAGCAGTGCTTGATATACATTACTGGGGTTTCCCGAGTATGACTGCAAGATTCTGAAGGAAAAGAGAGGAGACGAGTGGTTATAAATTGAGTGATTGTTTTTTTAATCTATCCTGGAGTCTATGAGATTTGATATACTATCCAGCCATTTAGATGACTGAACAGAGTACATTCAGATGATACTGAATCATTAGATTGTTAAACTCAAAGTTTCAGATGAAACTCAGTGACCTTAAAAAGTTAGAGAAGGCTTCCCTGGTGGCGCAGTGGTTAAGAATCCGCCTGCCAATGCAGGGGACATGGGTTCGAGCCCTGGTCCAGGAAGATCCCACATGCCGCGGAGCAACTAAGCCCGTGCGCCACAACTACTGAGCCTGCGCTCTAGAGCCCACGAGCCACAACTACTGAAGCCCTTGCGCCTAGAGCCCGTGCTCCGCAACAAGAGAAGCCACTGCAATGAGAAGGCCGCGCACCACAACGAAGAGTAGCCCCCGCTTGCTGCAACTAGAGAAAGCCCGCCCACAGCAACGAAGACCCATCGTGGCCAAAAATAAATGAATAAAATAAATAAGTTTATAAAAAAAAAAAAGTTAGAGAAATGCCACTGGTGCTGGAGTCAGAAAGAGCGATCTGCAATTTGAATCCCAGCTTTGCTACTTATGGCCGTGTGACCAAGGCCATTCTTTAAACTTTCAGTTTCCTGCCTCGTGGGTCTGTGTCAAGCTCAAAAGTGAGATAATAAATGTGAGAGCATGCTGTAAGTTTTTTATTAGATACCATCAACTCAAGGTGATGCTAAGGGTCCAAAATACGTTATCAACTCCAGGAATCTGCTCCTCCTCCAATTCCTTACTCATAATGCAGGGCTCTCAAAACACATATGCCTACAGGGCAGCAACGCTGGCCTGGGCAAGTCGGCCTGTGTGCACTGCGGGGGTCCTTGCATTGTAAAGCTGTAGGGCACATGTCCAGCCTAGAGAGAGCCACTCAGCCACCACTCTGTGCCAGGCCCTGAGCCTGGTCTCCGCGGTGCCTCATGCCACGTGCTGGACACAACATAGATGTGCAGTGAGAGGCGGGGGCCTGCTGTCCTGCTTGACAGGACATCACCCCCTTCCCCAGCGCCTTATGCCCGGGTGGCCGCTGAGTCAGCAACTTCAGGACCTGGGCAGCCCACTCGTTACCACTCCCACCCACTGCTGTTGAGACTGTCCCTTACCATGTCTCACCCTTGAGATAAACTCTAAGCTCTAATTGCCCTTTATAGTTCGGGTGTTCCACTGAAGGATTTCATGCGACCTAAAGCTTTCAGTTTTAAAACCAGAATGATAGATCACCCTATACATGGCATCTTAAATTTTATCTCCTTTAAAACTAATGTCTCGATCTCTACAGTAGGAGTTAAAGATTATTTTCTCTCTTCCTTATATACTCACAGCATTCTGATTACACCTCAATCTTAGCCCTTCCCAGATGTTTCTGTTTCCTTCACCAGATTTTTAGCATCTCATAGTTGTGGTCCTTGTCTCCTCCACGGTATCTAACTGGTGCTTTGCCTATCAGGGGTGTACTTAACTGTAGAAATAAATCATTGAGATACAAAATGAGTAAAGACTGACTCTGGGCGTCATAATGGACTAAATAAACAGTGTTTTAGAAGAGGTCATGTGATTCTCAGATGAATCAACATGAGGATAACAGGAAATAGGCTGAGATTTCAGCAAAAGAGAATTCCATGTATCAAAAAGCAGCCTTTGACCGGAAGGATGATGGGGGGGACAAAAGGGGGTATATCTTGTAAAAGATTATGAAATCACCATTCTCAAAAATCATTCAGCATTGTCCCACCATCGATATATCTCAGTTTAAGATGAAGATTTTCTGAAATAAGGGCCGTAATGCTGGAGGCAGGGTTCAGGCAGGCTGAATCCCATCTCCCATCTCCTGAATCCCAGTGGACCAAGATGGATAGATGCCATATTTCCAGCAGAGTGATACCCATTTTTCTTTTTAACCAAGGTAAGAGGTACTGGCTTATTCCTGTCCAAATTGTGCTTGTTGAGGTTTAGAAGTCAGGACTGTGACAGCATAAAGCTAACTAGCAGCAGATGATGATATTACATTATAGTTGAATACTTTTCCCACAAAGGATTTATCTGGGGACACGAAGACTCAGTGAATTACCATTTGCCATGGTCTTCACTGAAGAACCACAGCTCCAAAATCCTCCCTCCACCATATGAATTGACCGTCTGCTCACAGTAATTGCAAATTCACTTCCAGGGTTCATAAAGTCTCCCTGTGTTCTTGCATGTCTTTGAAATGCCCCAGGCAACTGCTCTTCCCTCCAGTGGAGCAGCCACAACAGCTGTGGGATTCACCAAGCCTTGTCTCTGCTCCATTTCTGGCAGCAGGCAACAACTGCCAAGCCGCTCTCCAAAAAGGCCTGCAAATTGTAAACCCATTAAGGCTTAACTCCTAGGGGACAACAAAGAGAGCTGCCTTTGAATGTGAGCTCTGTGTGGGATCACAGAGGCCTCTGGCACCTGGGCTTGTCCTCAGGGCCAAGGCAATCTGTAGGGAAAGTTACAAGCTGCTGAGGGAATATTTTCACAGGTTTTTCCGAACAAAGGATTCTTTCTTCAAACCCTGTGCAACTCTTTCCTGATTGCTAATTAACCAAACCTAGTGAAAAACAGGCCTTTTCTGTAAATAGCAGTAGTAAGTGTATGTGTGTGTGCACGTATGTGTGGTGTGGTTGATGTGCACTCTGATGTGTTTCTGTTTGTGTTTTTTGACACATGACCGAAGCCCTCTTTGGAATTTTTTCTTTTATTTTTGGCTGCACTGGGTCTTCGTTGCTGCGCGCGGGCTTTCTCTAGTTGTGGCGAGCTGGGGCTACTCTTTGTTGCGGTGCGCATGCTTCTCATTGCGGTGGCTTCTCTTGTTGCGGAGCACGGGCTCTAGGTGCGCGGGCTTCAGTAGTTGTGGCACGCATGCTCAGTAGTGTGGCTCGTGGGCTCTAGAGCGCAGGCTCAGTAGTTGTGGCACACGGGCTGAGTTGCTCCGCGCCATGAGGGATCTTCCTGGACCAGGGATTGAACGGTGTCCCCTGCATGGATAGGCGGATTCTTAACCACTGCGCCACCAGGGAAGCCCCCTCTTTTGAATTTGACAGGATGGTAAGGGGACGGTCACAAGGCATCTCACCCCTCTTAGTAATTTTTGCTATGTGCACATAGTCGTGCTACTGTCTTTGCGTACTGAATATGCTTTGTGTTTTGCTTGAAGTCACCCCTCTCCCCTGAAGCTAAGGGTCTGTCTCACTCTGTCTCTCCTTGTTTCACCATTGCTCATCTATCTTCCCCTGTTTGCTTCCTCGGAGTCACTTTAGGAAGTTCCTGCTTCGTCCATCTGTCTTAAATTACTACTTTGTTTACTTTCCCAGACACTCTCTCACCCAGGAACCTTCCCTCTGTTTGTCTCATGTCTTTCGTATGTGGTATGCACTTGAACATCTGAAAGCCCCCTTTCCTCAGAAGCCCCTACAAGGCACTGGCACTCATTATAACGCTGACTCACCACTTGGTGCATGTTGCCACCTTGTCAAAGCCGGCCAGAGCCTGGTGGCCTTCTGGAACTGTTGGTGAAGCCTTCCAAATCCTACCTCTTTTAACTCAGCGTTTCCAGTTACATATTAGTTTTTTGTAAGTTTCACAATTCAGTATCCTGGAGTTTTGAAAGAGGGTTTACATTTTGTTTATTTTATCCACAATTAAGGTGCTTATTGTGAGGTTAGCTATCAATTCGATCTTTGCCTTACTGATATTCGATCAATAACTTCTCGTGTTAATTCTGGCCTTCTTGGTTATGACTGTGATGGGGGAAAAAAGCTCTTCATGGGCCTCTAGTGGACATGTAGTGGAACTGCAGAAATCTTGTATTCAAATGTATGAAACTGGTGTGACCTAAAGGCCTGAGGCAATCCCAAAACATGTTCTTCATCAGATTTTTAATTTAGTAGTATAATAGTGTGTTTGAAGGCATGGAAAATAAGAAAAATGGTGAAATCAAACTCTTGGGTGACTTTAACCATAGGGTATTATCAACTTAATTGTTGCCTAACGGCAACTGGAATGAGTTTCTTTGTCCATTTAGTCTCTATAAGAGCAGCTGAATTTTAACTTCAAATAATAATTGTAAATCAACTGTACTCTTAATTCATTTTTTGTCAATTTTTATCAAGATTTGAAATCTCTGATATTTTAATAGTTTCATAACTTAAATGTTTCATCTCAGAAGAGTTGGAAATAATATGCCTCTATAAAGACATGCGAGGGAAGTAATGTTGTCCAGAGACAACCCCAGCCTTCTCCAAAGACCAGAATCCACCAGGTTTCTCTCCCAGCCTTCAGTGATTTTCCGTGAGCTTTCAATGGGCTCTTCTTGCCATGGTGCTTCCTCTTATGTTCCCTTTGCCCGAAATAACTCCTCCCTTCCACCACCTCCCCACCTGGTGAAATTCTTCATATCCTTACAAACCCAAGTCAAATTCTATCTTTTATTTATAACTCCCCTCCACACCCCCACCTAACAAAGTTAAAAACTCCGCTCTGCTGTTCAGTTTTATAATCTACTGCGTGTTCAACCGCACATTCAATTTGTTATTTTAAGTTAACTAGCCAGGTATCTGTCTGTTTCTGCTGATGGGCCTTGAGCTTTTCAACAATTAATACAGTGCTGTATTTTGCAGTTTTCTCATCATCACTCTATCTGCAGTCCCTAGCACAGCTCCTGCACTTAGTAGAGACTGTTGGACTGTTAGCTGTTCCTCGTGGTGCTTGTCCTGGGTAAAACTGGAAGCTGAGAAAGTATGCCACATCTCGGCCCTGGTGTTTCTGTTTGCATCCGGCATCCTACCTCCCTTTTGCTCCCCTTCCACATTTCCAACTTATGTCATTTCCAACTTAAAGTGATTTTAAGGCCCTGAATTACCTTGTTCATGGTATTTGAAATGTAAACCTTATCTTGAATTTGAAATGAAATGCTTTGCCCTATGTCAAGCAAGTATGCTGGTGGGAGAGTTGTTTTGGGGGATGGAATCCTCGGCTCCAAATATAATGACTGTCTCTTCTCCCTAAGAATTAGACTAACTTCATTCATTTGGAAGGGGGCTTCCATACTGCCTTTTGGGTTAAACTTGCAAAATATTTTCAAGGTATTGACTTGGAATGTAGTTCTGGAACAAATGAGCCCTATGTTTAAATCTGTATAGAGTTGAACCACCTGGGATCATATTTTGAGCTGTGTATGAGGACAGTGAGATTATTATGAGTCTATCACTGCAAGACAGACCTTGAGCTAGGATAGAAAGGACTGGGGATGAAACTTTGAAGAGGATGACTTTATGGGTAGCTATCTGCTGAGGGACAACTTGAGACTTCACGTCAAACGCTTGAGCAAAGCTCACAGGTAGTGGATGAGACTGACTAAAAGCAACTGGCCACCACGGTGTCACTGAGGCATTTTGTAGGGCCCTTTAAGGCTATTAAAGTGGAATGGAGTTTGCTTTGTTGAAAGAGCCAACTTTGTTTTTGTTTAATAGTTTTTGGAGCTCAGGTTCTTAATCTGGTGACCTCTTATCTCTTTAAAACTTCAGAAATTATAAGAAAAAATGTATATACATATGCCATGCATTTAGTGGGGAGAGCTTTGGAAAGATTCTTGAAAACCTAGAAAAGTTTAAGAATTACTATTTTAAGACATGATTGAAAGGTCGTATGTTTTATAGTATGGGTCATATTAATAGACTTTTTATCTAAATATTGCCTGAACTAGGCTGAATATTACATTTACACAGATTGTCTGATTGTTTGTTTACTAAATTCTTTTAATTGGATAATTGAATTAAATTTGAAAACTACTGTCTAGATAACCTAACACTTTTGGCATAAGCCAGGCACTAGCCTTTTACTAAAGACTTTCTGTACTTTTATGAGGCAAAAGTGAAGGAATTGGAATGATTAGTTGGATCGAAAGAATGAATTATTTTTAAAAGAAGGAAAGAGCACAAATAAAATTAATCTCTGAAAATAAGTTATTTGGAACTTGAGCAAGCCATGGGGAGCAAGTGTTAACTTCAGTTATGTGGTTTTCTAAATTTGTAATCAAACGTTACCATTAGTCATAGAAAGATAAAAGGAAGGAATAAGATTAAACTATAGATCTAAATATTTGCAAATATAAATTATCTTGGCAAAATGATTCTAGACGAAGACACATACTGATATAAAGGAATTTTATTTTAATTAAGGAAAAGATTTAAGAGAAGAACACAAGGCAGTATCTTATAAAACATAAATATATCAGAGGTACTTATGCTTGAGGAAATGAAAGTGCTGTGTTTAATAATCTCTAAGCTCATGATACAGTGATACTTCACTTATCCAAAATTCAGTATGTAGCAGCATCAGTTATATGGAAAAGACCTATAAACAAAGCAATGAAAAACACTGTCCTTGCAGAACCAAGGTTAAAACTGTGTATTAACCCTGCAGTGCATTGTCTGAACTGTTGTCCTCAGATAACTCTTTTAACATCTTTCTCCAGACTCTCAGAACTGCCAATAAATACTGGGTAATCTAGGACAAGTTGGATGACTTCCACCAAAGTTTTTTTAGTTGACTATCAGATCTTAACTAAATTAGTCTGTGGTTTTCATAAATGAAATTCTGTAATAATCCCAAAGTGGAAAATGGATTACTAACCCTTCTCTCTCTTTGAAAGTCATTGTGTTTACCAATCGTTTAATTTATCAGTGCTTTACAGACCAGTGATCAACACAAAATTAATTCAGTCTTAATGAGAGACAACCTGAGGACAAATAAGAATTATAGCAGTTAGACTCAGGGCCACATTTCTTCAGGTCACCAATGCCTTCTCTCTGTGACATTATTCATTACCAAAGAGGAATCTTGGAACATCTTGCTGGTTGCTAAAAAAGTTCAAATGGCTGAGAATTTTTAGGGCTTTACCATATACATATTATATGGCTAGCACATATATCGTATTCCTTCTTCATCCCTAACATAGAGAACTATGAAGAAAAGGAAACATAGAAACCCAATGGAAATGGACATTAAATATGCTGCAGGCAGCAGAAAGTACTTCTGGAAATGTTCTATATCTGCTAGTTATATATTAGCCTCGTTTATAAATGCTTGTAAGTTTTTTAAAATCAAACATAATTTGTTTAATGTAATTTGTAACAGGAATTAATTCAAAAGAACATAATGAATACCTTCTAGCATCAAACACATGTGAGATGATGCAAGAAAGTAAAAAATGAATAAAACTGTTCTCAAGGAGTTCACAGTTTAGTGGGAGGACATCCCACATGCAGATAAAGAGTGGTGAATACTCTAGAAGCATGAGGAGGACATGCAGGCGGGGCCGGCTTCATGGGCACGCAGCCCTCAAGTTTGTGACAGGGCCCCAGGCTTAGAAGGGCCTGGCCATTGGTTTAATGTTATGCTGTTGCCATCTTGAGATTATTAATAATTTTTTTATGTGGTAAAATATACATAACATTTGCCATCATAAACAATTTTAAGTATATTAAATGAACATTAAGTTTTGCAGATATATACAAATTCAGGAATTTTTAATTGTTTATTCAATAAAATAAGGAAGCGTTGGTTATGGAAAAAAACATTAAGTTTTAAATGAACACTAGGGTCAGTAATGTTTAAGTATATTCACACTGTTATACAACTGTCACCATCATCCATCTCCAGAACTCTTTTCGTCT
Organism: Balaenoptera acutorostrata; assembly: GCF_949987535.1. NCBI lineage: Eukaryota > Metazoa > Chordata > Mammalia > Artiodactyla > Balaenopteridae > Balaenoptera > Balaenoptera acutorostrata. The sequence goes on from NC_080081.1 coordinate 71,407,023, forward strand.
TGCAAAACTGAAACTCTGTACACATTAAATAACAACTCCCCATCTCTCCCTCCCCCCAGCACCTGGCAACCACCATTCTACTTTCTGTCTCTATGAATTTGACTACTCTAGGTACCTCATAGGAGTGGAAACATACAGTATTTGTCCTTTTGTGACAGGCTTATTTCATTTAGCATATCTTCAAGCATATGTTGCAGCACGTGTCAGAATATCCTTCCATTTTAAGGCCGAATAATATTCCATTGTATGAATATACCACACTGTGTTTATCCACTCATCCATTGATGGGCACTTGGGTTGATTCCAGTGCTGCTCCAAGCTTTGCCATTAAGTAGACACTCAGTAAATGTTGATATCCTTTGTCTTTCTTTTTGGAAATAATCACTTCCTTGATTTACCTGCCTTGCTAGTCTGAGAGCTTCCTGATGGAAAGAACCGTGCCTTATCTATCTTTGGCCCCAGCATAGTTTCTGGGCTGGTAATTTTTCAGTAAACCTGCATTTAAAAAAAATTAATGTTAAACATAATTTTGAAAAATTTTTATTGAGGTATAGTTGATTTACAATATTGTGTTAGTTTCAGGTGTACAGCAAAGTGTTTCCGTTATACATATATACATATATATTCTTTTTCAAATTCTTTTCCATTATAGATTATCACAATATATTGAATATAGTTCCTTATGCTATACAGTAAATCCTTATTATTTGTATATTTTATATATAGTAATGTGTATCTGTTAATCCCAAACTGCTAATTTATCCCTCCCCTCCCCTTCCCCTTTGGTAACTGTAAGATTGTCTTCTATGTCTGTTAGTCTGTTTCTGTTTTGTAAATGAGTTCCTTTGTATTATTTTTTTAGATTCCACATATAAGTGATATCATATAATATTTGTCTTTGTCTGACTTACTTCACTTAGTATGATAATCTCTAGGTCCATCCATGTTGCTGCAAATGGCAATATTTCATTCTTTTTAATGGCTGAGTAATATTCCATCATATATATATACCACATCTTCTTTATACATTCACCCGTTAATGGACCCTTAGGTTGCTTCCGTGTCTTGGCTATTGTAAATAGTGCTGCTGTGAACTTGGGGTGCAGGTACCTTTCCGAATTAGAGTTTTCTCCAGATACATGCCCAGGAGTGGGATTGCTGGACCATATGGTAGCTCTATTTTTAATTTTTTGAGGAACCTCCATACTGTTTTCCATAGTGGATGCACCAATTTAAATTCCCACCAATAGTATAGGAGGGTTCCCTTTTCTCCACACCCTCTCCAGCATTTATTATTTGTAGACTTTTTGATGATGGCCATTCTGACTGATGTGAGGTGATACCTCATTATAGTTTTGATTTGCATTTCTCTAATAATTAGCAATGTTGAGTATCTTTTCATGTGCCTGTTGGCCATCTTTATGTCTTCTTTGGAGAAATGTCTATTTAGGTCTTCTGCCCATTTTTTAATTGGGTTGTTTGTTTTTTTGGTATTGAGTTATGTGAACGGTTTGTATATGTGAACTGTTTGTTGGTCACATCGTTTGCAAATATTTTCTCCCAGTCTGTAGGTTGTCTTTTAATTTTATCATTTCCTTTGCTATGCAAAAGCTTATAAGTTTGTGAAAATATTTTTTTAAACTCTTCCTCTTCTTTTTTTTTTAATAAATTTATTTATTTATTTATTTATTTTTGGCTGCATTGGGTCTTCGTTGCTGCTCGTGGGCTTTCTGTAGTTGCGGTGAGCAGGTTCTACTCTTTGTTGTGGTGCGCGGGCTTCTCCTTGCAGTGGCTTCTCTTGTTGCGGAGCACAGGCTCTAGGCGTGCAGGCTTCAGTAGTTGCAGCGTGCGGGCTCAGTAGTTGTGGCTCACAGACTCTAGAGCGCAGGCTCAGTAGTTGTGGTGCACCAGCTTAGTTACTCCGTGGCATGTGGGATCTTCCCAGACCAGGGATCCAACCCGTGTCCCCTGCATTGGCAGGCGGATTCTTAACCACTGCGCCACCAGGGAAGTCCTGTGAAAATATTTTTAATGAAAGTGTTTCTTATTTGGGGCTCAGCAGCATTCTTTCCAGCTGGGCTGCACTGCCCACTCTCACTTGCTTTCTCTCTCTTTGAGATTTCCCCTTGAATCTTCCTGTTTGGGAAGAGCCACCTGATGACGGCAGTCACGCAGCACAGCAATGAGTGGAGAAGCCCTGAAGGACAGGTTTCGCCGTGACTTGGATGGCTCTGTGGCCTACCACCCCTCGCCAATGTCACTGTACGCTCTCAGCAGCCACACTGGCTTCTCATTCAGAACATAAGTGGTTCTTGGTCAAGTGGCACATTTGGCAGGAGCAGGCTGGATGGAGAGGGTTTTTGAAGGCACCGTGGAGACAGGTGGTAGGAGGCTCTGAAGTCCTGAGGGTGGGAAAGTTTCCAGCTGGCCCTCCCCTCCCCAAATGCTTTGTCAGTACTCAGTTTGCACATGTCACCAAAAACAATGAACTGGGGAGATGGGGAGGTGTCTTTTCAAATCTCCTGTCCCGTGGGCTATGATGTATGGAATACAGTCAAATATTACCAACCATGTTCTTCATCCCAAGAAGCTATCCAGTTCATCTCTGGTTTTGGAATGGCCTGCATTCAAATACTTTAGGGAAATGATACTCTGCATTCCTTTGAAGACACCTAGAAAGTGAGATTTCTCTACTTCCTGTGGTCTTCCATTCCCACAGTTTTTCAATCATGTCTAACCCATGAAGTAACCACATCTCCAAAGTGATGAAACTGACCTCAAATATGAGGACAGTTATCATGTCCAAGCATCATGGCTCCAAACTCTGACTTTTCCATGGTCAACAGAACAGAGTGTCACTAGGTTTGGTATATATTAAAAAAAAAAAAATCATGATATGCTACAAAGTGAATGGTCAGATGTTACCTAGAGGTCACTGTTTAGAGGGTTTGCTGAGGATTGAAATAGAAGATGAACCTTTACTGGTTTTGTTTTGTAGAAGTTATGCTATTAGCCTTGTGGGATAAAGATGGGCTTGGAAAAATGAAGGCCATGCCTCAAGCTTGGGCACTTTAGCACAC